>NC_064645.1:561729130-564688297 GCF_023864345.2 Schistocerca serialis cubense | reverse complement strand
TAAAAACTGAACTCTCCTGTATGAAACAACTTCTGACTGCCTTATGAATGAGTTAATGTTATAAATGTTTGACATTAACCAAATAAGCGAGAAAAATTTTAGAAAAGATTTCAGATTATGTTTAAAGTTTGTAGGAAATCGCTTGGTGCTGATTAATTTCCACTTCTTTCTAAGAAAACCTAATTTTTCGTGCATCCCGGGATCGTACAATGATATAATTTTGCACGTACATTCAGGATATGTGGATACTGTCTGTAAAATGTGATGCGAATAGAATTAGTAGTAAGAAGTAATACATTAAAGCGTCGTGTCGGACGAGGCAGTTTTACTGCATGAACAGCGAAAATGTGGTAAGCGATACACTTTTTTTCTGTCATCATTTTGGGGAGGGGTAGAAAAAGTTTCGTATGTGTTTGAAATTATGTATAAATTTATTGGAAGTCGTTACGTGCTCTCATACTCAAATACTGGAATAATATAATCCAGATATTTGCGCGCGCTGCACTGCGCATCTTTTTCATCTCCACCCTCACGCTTTGAGAGATAGGTAGTTCTTACGCTCTGTAACGCTTATATCCAGATAGCAAGTACCAAGTTTTGTTGAAATTGATCCAGTAGTTTATAAGGAAATGTGGAACGTAGGCATACGCACACACACCATGCCTAATACGGTGTAGCAAACCTGCTGACATTTAATTAAGCTTCCAGTCGTCTCCGAATGGATAAACACAGGTCCTGTATGTTTTTCTGAGGAATCTTTTACCAGTCTTCCTGCAAAGCAGTGGGAAGTTCAGGCAACGATGGTGGAGGTGGATAGCGATCACGCGTCCTTCTTTCCAAAGTAGACCACAAAGGCTCAGTAATATGATCTGTTGAGTGTGACGACCAGTGGAGATGCGACAGTTCATGTTCATGCTCACTAAAACAAGTCCTGCATTATGCGAGTTGTGTCAACAGGGACCCTTTCATCTTGGAACACAGTGTCATCATTGAGGTACAAACGTTGTAGCATGGGATGGACCCGATTAGCAAAATTTGTCACATAATCCGTGCCAGTATTGCGACCTTTCTGAGTAACTAATGGGCACATGGAACTGTCTTTCACTCTTGGGATGTTAACTCTATCAGAAGTTGGAAACAGTATGCAACAAGATTCATCCGACTAAATGACTTGAAATACTAAAAACTTCGGCTGCTTTGGTTACGGACGCACCCACGGTAAGAGTACCGACGACTTTCCTACATTCTAATTCACTGAACGTCAAAATAACGCACTGACAACAGCACAGAACACTGTTCTGACACTTGTAACGATGGCGGCATTACACAGGTGCCTTTCGTGGTTAAATACAACATTGCAAGTGCATTTCAAGTATGCATTCTCACGATGTTTCCATCCCCTGTGGATACATCCTTTTTTGTAACATATGGATGTAAATTCTATGAAGGACAAGTCATTGGAAGCCAAGCCTCTCATTGAAATACGCTGTATTCTCCCCAACACACAGATCGCCCGCTTGCATGAGGGAACCCTCAATGTATCTTAGTATGTTGAAGCATTTCAGTTGCGTTATGATGATAAGAATGCCTAGAAAAAAATGTTCAAATGTGTGTGAAATCTTATGGGACTTAACTGCTAAGGTCTTCAGTCCCTAAGCTTACACACTGCTTAACCTAAATTATCCTAAGGACAAACACACACACACACACACACACACACACACACACACTCACACTCACACTCACTCATGCCCGAGGGAGGACTCGAACCTCCGCCGGGACCATGTGCACAGTCCATGACTGCAGCGCCTTAGACCGCTCGGAATGCCTTGACAATAGTTCTAACCACTGTGTATCCAATTAGCTCTGTGCTTACTGAACGTTGGTTTTTTACCTTATCCTCGCCCCCGCTCATTACTTCAGACGCACAGTTTCTGTTTAACGTTTCTGCTAATCTGTTTGTTGAGAGAAGGGTTACTAGAAGGGGCAAGAGGAGGAAGCACTGTGTGATCTGGGAATGCGGGAGGAGACCGCCAGTTAATGGATTTGCCATCTTGGCACTAATTATACTTCCCACCCCCTTTTTCCCTTACAAGGGCAGTAACTCAAGTCGATAGCTACACACAAATCAAATTTATTTTAAAATACAAAGCTATGCTTGCTCTTCTACCCGTTAAGATCATTTCTCTACTAAACCCTAGATTTGTGTACGATCGATGTTTGAAGGTTAACGAACAAATAAACTACAGAAGCTACACTTGGTGAAGAAACAGTACTATCTAACAGCCAAATATGTCCAGCAAATTCGCAACAGTCATAAATGAGTTATTACTTCGTTAAAAGCTAAATATGCACTTGAAGCACTATAATATCACTGTACGAGCTGATTCGTAATTCGCAAAACAGAAGTTGCACTGTTGTCGTACGTGCTTCCCTTATTCGTCAACGAAATGCAAATGGGGAATTTCAGTGCAGTTGTTAAAACACAGCGGAACGGAAGAGCTTGTGCTAAAGATATGGATAATATCACCACCGTCCGTCTTGATTGGACTGCCACAGCTCGAATACACAGAAAATAATGCGGCGTTACATCGTGTTGCTCTGTGATATGTCCATTCTGTTCCATTTCGCTGTTTTTGTTTCATTTGGTCTCCGATGACGAATAAAAGAAGAACGTTTGACAAAACAGCAACTTCTATTTTTGGGAAACATGAATGGAAGTAGTGATTGTCTTAACACACAGCGAATGTTAACCTTTCGCCAAAAAAATACATTTATATCTCTTGTGAATCTTCCGGTCGTAATGGTCTGTTACAGGATATTGTTTCTACAGCACTTTGCTGTTGTGTAATCTTTAGATGCCTTAAACTTCAGACATGGATTGTACACAAATGTAGACTTAAAACTGGAGTACTTATCTTGTTAGACTTCTGGTAGTAGAATTATCCATCTATTGCTATCATCACGCGACCACCACCACAACAATGCTGCTTTTCTTTGTTTGCCTTTCCTTCTTCTTCTCGTACTAATAGTTCATCTTGTTCTTCTTTTGCCTCCTACCCCCGAAAGATAATCACATTTTATGAACAAAGCACTACCTAGATGATGTGTACCATCTGATGCCTGTTGTAACTACCATCCTTTCCACGTTTTAGATCTGAAGATAGTGTAATTCGTCCGTAACCATTCAACAACATAAAACATAAATGATCCCTACGGTGCTTCGTTCATAAAATTTTAAAGCAAGATCAGTGTTTTATCCTGGAAGCGATGCACATTTTCAGCTATAAAAGTGGAAAATTCTGTTGTATCGGTTGTTGTTGTTGTTGTTGTGGTCTTCAGTCCTGAGACTGGTTTGATGCAGCTCTCCATGCTACTCTATCCTGTGCAAGCTTCTTCATCTCCCAGTACCTACTGCAACCTACATCCTTCTGAATCTGCTTAGTGTATTGATCTCTTGGTCTCCCTCTACGATTTTTACCCTCCACGCTGCCCTCCAATGCTAAATTTGTGATCCCTTGATGCCTCAAAACATGTCCTACCAACCGATCCTTCTTCTAGTCAAGTTGTGCCACAAACTTCTCTTCTCCCCAATCCTATTCAATACCTCCTCATTAGTTACGTGATCTACCCACCTTATCTTCAGCATTCTTCTGTAGCACCACATTTCGAAAGCTTCTATTCTCTTCTTGTCCAAACTGGTTATCGTCCATGTTTCACTTCCATACATGGCTACACTCCATACAAATACTTTCAGAAACGACTTCCTGACACTTAAATCTATACTCGATGTTAACAAATTTCTCTTCTTCAGAAACGATTTCCTTGCCATTGCCAGTCTACATTTCATATCCTCTCTACTTCGACCATCATCAGTTATTTTACTCCCTAAATAGCGAAACTCCTTTACTACTTTAAGTGTCTCATTTCCTAATCTAATCCCCTCAGCATCACCCGATTTAATTTGACTACATTCCATTATCCTCGTTTTGCTTTTGTTGATGTTCATCTTATATCCTCCTTTCAAGACACTGTCCATTCCGTTCAACTGCTCTTCCAAGTCCTTTGCTGTCTCTGACAGAATTACAATGTCATCTGCGAACCTCAAAGTTTTTACTTCTTCTCCATGAATTTTAATACCTACTCCGAATTTTTCTTTTGTTTCCTTTACTGCTTGCTCAATATACAGATTGAATAACATCGGGGAGAGGCTACAACCCTGTCTCACTCCTTTCCCAACCACTGCTTCCCTTTCATGCCCCTCGACTCTTATAACTGCCATCTGGATTCTGTACAAATTGTAAATAGCTTTTCGCTCTCTGTATTTTACCCCTGCCACCTTCAGAATTTGAAAGAGAGTATTCCAGTTAACGTTGTCAAAAGCTTTCTCTAAGTCTACAAATGCTAGAAACGTAGGTTTGCCTTTTCTTAATCTTTCTTCTAAGATAAGTCGTAAGGTCAGTATTGCCTCACGTGTTCCAGTATTTCTACGGAATCCAAACTGATCTTCCCCGAGGTCCGCTTCTACCAGTTTTTCCATTCGTCTGTAAAGAATTCGCGTTAGTATTTTGCAGCTGTGACTTATTAAACTGATAGTTCGGTAATTTTCACATCTGTCAACACCTGCTTTCTTTGGGATTGTATCGGTATAAAGTGAAAATTTGAAGGAGCACTTAAACACGCACTGCAGGATGAGCGTGCTGATAGCTGAGGGACATACGTGGCCTGTAGCAGTGAAGGTAGATGAACTAACTTTGTATAAAACGTAAATCTATTTTTGTGCAGCAATGATCGTCAATCGTAGGGTGAAGAATATGTTACCACTCCCTCCGATTAACGCGTTTAGCCAGGCGCGCGATTCGCTTTAAACCTAACTTTGTGCCTCCACTCCACAGAAAGCTGTGGAGAAGTCAGCCACTAAAGTCATAACGCTGATAACAAATAGTCGTATGTTTGGGAGCGAGACGTAGCCACATCTGCTATCTTGATCGAACTGCATAACGTTACAGTAGTTTATAGATTTACGAAACGGTCACTGCTCACTGGCAGTAGTTCTCATAGCGTTCCTTTACATTTTTCTTTTTCTTTGTCACCATCAGATGTGATCCTCAAAGTTAGTTTCCTACACATTACATGGTAGCATTATATTAACACTTAGAGCCTTTGCATGAAATCTCCTTCGAGGCGGAGTTCAGTGAACCAAAATGAATACGTTTCCACGAGAATATAAGACAGTTCTTCTGTAGCTATCGTAGCAGATTGGGTGAGCTTGCTGCCTGTCATAAGGACACACGACCAACTGTACAAATGTACTACGGGTGTTACTGTACCATTTACGGCAGAGGATACATAGAGTGTCAGTAACGGTAGTTTCCACTCCGATTCTTCTATCAGGTGACTGGAGGGGACAGAACCTGTGTGTAGGCTGCTGTTCCATCATTTTCCTCCTGACGTTTTAACGTCATCATCAAGCTGTACACCTGTGATTACTCCGAAATTATTACATGAGAGTTTAACTTTCGGATTATTTCTCTGTCATTCCCCTTTCGAATAGCAGATGTAAAAAATAAAACCCAAATATTTCCGTGCAACCTCTGGTTTCTTTTACTTTATCACGGTGAACATTTCTCCAAGTGGAAGTGAATGTGCCTTTGTTTTTAATGATGACCAACCCAGCCTGTTTATCGTATCATGGACACTCTCTTCCTATTGCTAGGAGATATAAATCGAGCTTCCGCTCTGTAAATTTTTTCGATGCACTCCGCCAATCATAGTGAGGGTCCCATACCACGCTGCAGTCCTCCATAATAGGACGAACAAGAATAGTTTAGGCAGTCTCTTTGTTAGATTTGTTGCGTCTTCTGAGTATTCAGCCAATCAAAAGCAGTCTTTGATTCACCTTCTCGACAGCATGTTCTTTCTGATAGTTCCAATTTGAGCTGTTCTTAATTGTAATCTCTGTATCTTTAGTTGACTCTAAAACCTTCAAATTTTTGATATTTGTCGCGTAACTGAAAGTTAAAGGAACACACATGTTTCGGAGGTAATAACATCGTCATTGACCGATCGCGGGAGGCAAATTGTAGAAGTTTCCTGAGTAATCGTTTAAGCGATGCAATATGTCTTTCCTTTACAGTATCCTCCAAGAGCTTGTTGAGAAGGTCTCGTGTCATTCTAGTTCTGAGTTAACAACCCTGTCGCGCTGTTACGCACTCCAACCACCGCAAACGTCGTAAACAAATCTGTGGCTGACTGTGCAGCTCTTCTTTGAACCTGCATACTCTGTAGTAAATTACCGAGCTAGAGTTTATAGTTATCATCTGGTTGTGCGATTTTTCCACAAATTGCAAACTGTAAATGTAGTGCGGCGTCGTTATTTTGGAAGTTATCTTGACTTCAGTCATCTTGATGAAAACGTTTCCTTTATCCGCCAGAACTAATAACATACTGTTTGCGAACTATGTTTGCTACGTTCGAGAAGTAGCTGCTGCGTGTGAAATATAAGTGATAGTTGATAGCGAATATGGAATGTTGCTCCGTGTTGTTGTTGAGGAGAGAATGTACGGGCTTAACCCTGATCTCACGACTTGTAGTTCCTCAGACCGCCCGAAAATTTCAGAAGTCGTTCTCCAAGGTCAGTTACGGGGGAATGCTTCTATAGGCTCTCGACCCTCCTTAAATCGTCAGTCCTAAAATGTTTAGTTGTCGGTTGCATAATCGCCATCTTGTTTTGTTGTTGACATGTTTTATTGAGACGTGTTGCTATTTCCTAGACCGCGCTTCGTGAACTACTTACCTGTTTTCTTCAGGGAAGCACAAAATATGTTCGCAGGAACGTATCAGTTTTAATGATTCTAAGACCGATAAAATTGTTAGTCGGTGAATGGAGGACGATATCAGTGATCTAAATCAAGAACTAGACGAAAAAGACGATGATTTTACAACACCCAGTGATCAGAGTTCTATTAGCGAAGGATCATTCAGAGGAAGAATTTAAAGACAGTTTTGTTACTCCCACAAATTACGTAAACTTTTGGTTAAAAAATGGTTCAAATGGCTCTGAGCACTATGGGACTTAACATCTTAGGTCATCAGTCCCCTAGAACTTAGAACTACTTAAACCTAACTAACCTAAGGACATCACACACATCGATGCCCGAGGCAGGATTCGAACCTGCGACCGTAGCAGTCCCGCGGTTCCGGACTGCAGCGCTAGAACCGCACGACCACCGCGGCCGGCCTTTTGGTTAAAATCAAATGTGTTCTGAGTGGTGATAAAGAAAAATGTAGATCCCACTATAGATGTCAATTTTGCAGACTTTGTTTTTGTACCTATCGAGAGAAATTTTTTTGTGCAATTGAAACCCAGGAATTTAGTTTTGTTTGTACTATAATTTTTTGAATATAAAATTCAGTCTTCTAAAAATTAATGTTACTTTGTGTGATAAACATAAAATACCGCAGATTTCATACAATGCAAAAAAATCAGCAAAGCGTATATACAACTCGAATTTAAATTTTCACATGATTTACGACTTAAATCTCGGTCTAGACACCGGAAACCCCATCACGTAATACACGTTACAGAAAAGTCACCTTATGAGTTGAGGGTTGAAGTCCTGGTACAGGAGACCGACTGGTCCATGAGACAAGGGAGGGGGGCGGGGGAGTATGGGATAGGACACAGGGCATGGCCATTGTCTTTCCATCACAATCTGTTCACGACAGTGTTTCCTAACCGTGCAGGGGACACAATAGCGATGAAAATTTACTAAGTTCAACATGCAATCGCCTACGTCTTAGTCGAATGGCGCCAAAATTGAGACCTTCTTCAACGACTCGAAAGTGAGTCATCCATTACCAAGATTGCATGTCGCGAGTGTACCCGACTTTCAAACTAGGCAGGAGGCACGTCTAGAACGCGTGCCTATTGCTTTAGGTAAAAGACGGGTATTCTTGGCAGTTCATTTTGTCATGTGTCTTGTAACAGAGAGCAATTTGCGGTGTTAGACAAAATATCAGTTCAATGACGGTTTCGTGTTGTTACAAATCTCGCATGACTTGCGAGTGTTTGTCAGTAGCAAGTAAAAGTCTAGTGGGGGTTGGGCTCACCGTCAGTTGAACTGCGACCCGTCCACATACGAGTCTAGCCTGTTGAAGCCTCGCCAACTGAGACAGATGGGGAGAGAGGAGAAAGTACCCGAAAGACACGGAAGAGGGGAGAAGAGCAGAGAGAGAGAGAGAGAGAGAGAGAGAGAGAGAGAGGAATGTCGGGCGCAGAGCCGCCGCGCGCGATGCAAAACGAAACGCGCTCCGCTGCCCCGGCCTAACAAATGAGCCGCGCTATCTTAATAATCAGTCAATTGAGGGGGATTTACATAAATAATCCGGGCCCCGGGCCGGCGGCCGGCGACGCGATTGGCCGGCGAGCGCGCAGGCCCCGCCCACCGGGCGCCTTTCTAAAAGAGCCGTTTTGTGCGCGCCGACCAATGGCGGCCGGGCACCGGGGCCGGCCCGGCCCGTTCTGGGCCTGCTCGCTACACAGCCGGGCTCGCGGTCGCTGCAGCCGCTCCGAGTAGAGCAGACGGCACTGCGCGAGCACGCGGCTGAGCCATCCGCGGCAAACCGCGCATTGCCTCTTCCCTCCAGCCTCAGTTCTTTCTTCTATGTCACTCAGCAACGCTGCCTCTACATATAAGTGCTGATTATTGCACACTTCCATTCACCGATTTTACACGGAGGTTTCTTAAGGGCCATTCCACTCACAGACAACAAAGAAACCAGAGGTAGAATAGTATCTCGCGTACATACTCGCTCTTCATGTAGGCAACTGTTAAGAAAAGGCATACTGCTGATAGCATCATAGAGTATTAATTTCTACTTACTTAAGAAATTTGTTATGAAATATGTGAAAGCAACGGTTGTTGTTATCGTTCTTACTGTTGCCTTCGTTCCGAAGACTAGTTTGATGAACCTCTCCATGCTGCTCTATCCTGTGCAAGCCTCTTCATCCCCGAGTAAATAATTCAACCTACATCCTTCTGCATCTGCTTAACGTATTCATCACTTGGTCTCCCTCTACCATTTTTATCGCCAACTCTTTCCCCTCCAGTACTGAACCGGTGATCCCTTAATGTCTCAGAATGTGTCCTATCAACAGATTTCTTTTTTCAGTCAATTTCTGCGATGAATTCCTCCCCCATTCTATTCAGTACATCCTCATTAGTTACCTGAACTACCATTTCACCTTCAGCGTTCTTATGCAGTACCACATTCTATTCTGTTCTTGTCTAATCCATTTATCGTCTGTATTTCACTTCCACACAAGGCTGCATTCCATTCATATACTTTCAGAAGGGACTTCCTAATACTTAAATCTATATTCGATGTTAACAAATTTGTCTTCTTCAGAGATGCCCTTCTTGCCATTGCAAGTCTACATTTTATATCTTCTCCACGTCGACCGTTCTAAGTTATTTTACTGCCCAAACAGCAAAACTCTCAGCTACTACTTTAACTGTCTCGTTTGCTAATCTAATTCCAAGAGCATCACCTGATTTAATTCGATTACGCTGCATTATTCTTGTTTTGCTTTTGTTTGTGATGATCCTATATCCTCCCTTCAAGACACTGTCCATTCCGTTCAGCTGTTCTTCCAAGTCCTTTGCTGTCCGACAGAATCACGTCATCGGCAAACCTCAAAGCTTTTATTTCTTCTCTCTAAGCTTTCATTCGCAGTCCAAATATTTCGTTGGTTTCCTTTACTGGTTGCTCAGTGCATAGATTCAGTAACATCGGTGATAGGCCCTGTCTCTCTCCCTTCTCAACCACTGATACCCTTTCGTGATCCTCTGCTCTTATAACAGTCACATGGTTTCCGTACAAGTTGTAAATAACCTTCCGCTCTCTGTATTATACCGCTCCTGCCTTTAGAATTTCAAGGAGTGTATTCCAGTCAACATTGTGAAAAGCTTTCTCGAAGTATACGAATGCTATCAACGTAGGTTTACCTTTCCTTAATCTATCTTTTAAGTTTCGTTTTAGGGTGACACTATTGCCTAACAAATATCTACATTTCTCCGGAATCCAAACTTGTCTCCTCCGAGGTCGGCTTCTAGCAGTTTTGCCATTCTTGAAAGCAATAGTAGTATTCAAGAATATAACACTAGCAATAAAAATAGCCTTAACTATCCACAACTTAACCTTTCTCTCGTACAGACATAGCAGAATATGCAGTCATAAAATTATTTGACCATCTCCGTTTTGTATTAAATGCGCTGGCAAGAAAACTAAAATTTTTCAAACAAATTCAGTTTATTTCTACTTCACAACTGCTTCTAGTCTGTGGATAAATATCTGAATTCATAATACACATTTGGTTAGATTACATTTACCTAATTTAGTTTTAGATTAAGACTAAAATATCACTCATGTAAATGGACAGTATGTATCTATATCTTCACAGAGAAATGTGTGTTATTTGTTACTCGTGCCCCACATCATGGCGTGTTGCCGCTAACATGCAAAAACCTGAACTAAAGTAACCAAGCAACTTTCTGGTATCTATGTTCCGGCATTTATTGATCTGCTGTAAACTTTAGCTCATCTGCCTCCATTAATACTACTACAGTCTATGAATGCACACAGTACGTACACTTATGACAGGAATCCAGCTAGCAAACAGGAGAGCTCCGATATGGATCCTTAAGTTTTTCTAGGCAGTGCCTTTAAACAAGTGTTGTTGGTCATTTTTAGAAACTACCTTACTGGCCAGAGCCATCTACAGTGTCTGGTGGAGCGAGGAATCGCGACAATGGCAATAGTGAATTGTCCCCTTGTGATAGGGCGCTAAGATCCACGGCTCACCTCGTATTGTTGACCACGTGTCAGCACTGGGTTGCACACTAGCATCTTCCCGGGGGGGAGGGGGGGAGGGGGGGGAGGGGGGTCAGGGATTTTCTCTGCCTCGTGATGACTGGGTGTTGTGTGATGTCCTTAGGTTAGTTAGGTTTAAGTAGTTCTAAGTTCTAGGGGACCGATGACCATAGATGTTAAGTCCTATAGTGCTCAGAGCCACACTAGCATCCATAGTGAAAAATGGCGGCACGGAGCACAGCTACCGCCCTGCAACTGTCGCCTCTGATACGCAGCTCTCACACAGCGAAGCGCAGGTACAACAGTGAGCGAAGAAAGAAAATTTTGTAATTATATGGCTGGACTTACATCTCGTGGTATTCCAGCTCACAGTGCCGTAAGTGTCTACTTTACTGTAAACAGTAATGTCATGAGAATTTGTAACCGAATGTGCATGGGAGTATTGAAGTGAATGCTCAAAAAGGTTTGCTCTGGAATAGAGACAGTTTTGTAGCGACCACTTTTAAGACATCTACTAAATCCTCCTCATTTCGGTTGTGAGCGATTCCCGGGGTGCTCTTAACAGCCTCTTAGCAGTAGATTGAAACTGAAGGTACTGGAAATTCTGTTACCAAATAACCAGTAAAAGACAACGTCGCAAGCATATGGAATAATTTAATTCGCGTGTTGAAATTTTTACGTAGCATTGTCAGTAGTAGTTGCAGCAAAGTAATGTTCTCGTTGAAGAACTTATCAAGTGTAACCATGCCAGCAGTTTGGTAAACAGTTTCTTGTGTGAAACTGTAAGAGGAAAGCTGAAGAGTCATAAATAGTTTAGATAACAGAGAGGAAAGAGGAGGTCAAAGCAGAGAGACTGACAAATGAATTTTCTGTTGAAAGCCGTGGCAGTTTCAAATAGACACTTTGCAGTGTAATACAGCGAAGTTAGGATTTCGTGAAGAGATTTTTTGGAAAATTCTCCTTCTTTAAAGAAGATCTACCAGTGTTGGAATGGACCATACCATTACCGCGGTTATGGTGCCATTATGCCAATATAACACAACTGTATCAACTGGAAATATGTAAACACACACACACACACACACACACACACACACACACACACACACACACACACACAAGGCGTTCGCTCATGCATTCACATATAATTCCATTACATCATTACATTGTATCTGCTAGTTTTTCGAAATGTGTGTATTTGTTTTCAGTACCTGCGTTTTTTTGGCACACCTGGGAATTCCCATGGCTGAAATTTACTCTCAGTACAAGCAATCTAGATTGTCACTCAGTTGGACTACTTGTTAAGTTAACTGACAAGGAGAATAAAGAAAGCCTATAAAAAAATTTCCAAAATGTTACATTTTTATGAGACATTGGTTTCTCAAGTACTCGTTACATGCACCACTCGGTAGTGATTGTAATTCGAATATCTTTCCCAGAATAGCAGAGTGCTTAATGTGGGTATTCCGCGGAAGTCACGCATAAATTTATAACGAATTACCTAGCTGTCCATAGCGTGAGCAGTGGAAAGAAATTGCCAGCGTATGGAAATCTCATTTCTAACGAGCGGTCACACACGGCTGCTCAATTGTCAGGCAACGATTAATTTTTGTACCAGCTGCTCTTTATTGAGTACATAACATTTGGCAAAGCTAAATTTTTAACCATCTCAGATTGCCATCCGCTCTATTATTCATAACTAATTTTTTTAATTATTTGGAATTCTGCAAATAGTTTTTCATAACCAAATTATCGATCCAGGTGAAGTACTAAAATTAAAACACCGTGTTCTGCTTTTTGTGTCAATACATTAAATGAAACTATGTGTAAAATACAAAAGCGTATACTTGCTGCCGGAGGCGTCTTTTAGCAGTCGATGAAGCTTAGAATATAGTAATGGCAGGTGCTCAAGCGAATAATCGTTGAAGTTAATCGTATTCGTACCATCACAAATAACGAAGAGCGTGATACCAAACAAAATAGTTACACATATACTGTTTGCTGTAGTCATAAGTCGCAAATGAGAGGGAGAAGGGGGTGTTGGAGATTGGGGGTGGGGGAGCATACATTTGGTGAGCATTAACTCAATACACCAACTTTAGCCGTACCAAAGGGAATACAATTTATAGAAAGTGAGTCACGTCAGCTGTTGACCTCAAACATTTCAGGCCGACCGTTGTGGCCGAGTGGTTCTAGGCGTTTCAGTCTGGAACCGCGCAACCGCTACGGTCGCAGGTCCGAATCCTGTCTCGGGCATGGATGTGTCTGATGTCCTTAGTTTAGTTAGGATTAAGTAGTTCTAAGTTCTTGGGGATTGATGATCTCAGAAGTTAAGTCCCATAGTGCCTAGAGCCATTTGAACCATTTGAAACATTGCAGGAACAGCCTGAGGTATCCTAGTTCTGCTGTCTCTCATGAAGTTCTCTGTTGTCATAATTGTACAACAACTTCATTGTATTTTCTTTATGACTGCCGTAGTTGTTACTTCGGGTATGGCAGATCTCCCCAACCCGAAAGTAGTTTGGAAGAAATGGTCGTATTTAGAACTTGGGAGTTTTTTGTCTTGAACATCAGATTTCCTGCTTTCTCACTGCAATTGGAGACTTTATATGGCTGTGAGCCGTATCGGACTTAACATCTGAGGTCATTAGTCCACTAGAACTTAGGACTACTTAAACCTAACTAACATAAGGACATCACAACATCCATACCCGAGGTAGAATTCGAACCTGCGGTCGCGCGGTTCCAGACTGAAGCGCCTAAAACCGATCGTCCACACCGGCCGGCTGGGGACTTCATACAGAGTAAGGAAATACTTCACGTTGGATGAAGAGGACACGTCGAAGTATAGTATGAGCCTGACGCTTTAACTGTATCGAGGCTCCAGCGACCCATCAGCAACACTTGGCTCGCTATCACGATAAGGCAATGTATGGAAAACAGAGAAACGCCCAGTTCTGAAACGTCCCCGCAATGACTCAAAGGAATTAGTGTAGTGAAACACCGTTGAATTCGTCCCGTTCAGATCTACGATACAAACAACAGCGAACGCTAGAGCTTCATTTGAAAGGAAAAGTATTTATACCGATATCGCTGTGATGAATATGGGTATGTAACAGATTAGTTAAGGCGCCAGTCATCCTCTGAGTGTTGCCAAAATGACCGGCCCTACTATTTGGAAAGCCCTCTTTCTCGTGAGTCAGCGGTCCGGTGCGGAGGCGGCGTGCAGGTGAGCTGCCGCAGTGACAGCCGCACCGTGGTGGACGCCTAGACGCCGGCTCGCTGTTTACGCGCCGCCTATTAATAGCGCTGGCCTCAGACGGTGCGGCGAGGCGGCCGCTCGCTCGCCAGTCCGCACGGTAGCTGCCGGCGTATCGCACGCCGCGCCAACACCGCCTGTCGCTCTCTCACCAATCACCACAAACACACACTGGGCTGTTCCTGCGGCGACGCGTAAGCCGCTCTCTTCGGTAGCCTATCTTCCGCGTGCGATGGACCGCAACTTGGCGCGCTGTCGGCTTCGTACTGTTGGAAGCTACTCGTGTCACATCCCTTTCACTTCTGTCGCGTCTTGAGACGAGATACCGTGCTCGGAGTCTCAACTAGGTGTTTACGGCATATAGACTACAGAGAAATGTGTCGTGTACAAGCTCGTCCAGTAATGACGGCATGATATTCGTCACCTTTGCTCATCCCGCCGTGCTGTGTATCTGTGTGACTCTGGTGAATACTTGTGCAACATAGTTCTCTGCTCGTCTCCGCGACGGTGATCCTGGAAGTGACAGCAGTGAAAATAATGAAACCCTGTGCTCGCGCGTGGCTTCTGACTCACGAACTTCCAGTTATCTAAGCGAGCCAGGTGGTGCTGTGGCCCAACACTGACTTTTCATTGGATACCCCTATTTAATATTTCCGTAGTAACAGTAAATCATTTAAGATTAATGCCAGATTCTAAGCTACCGACGACTTCATTCCTCAGCCGTGTGCACTTTAAGCTGCCTAAATGGTTCAAATGGCTCTGAGCACTATGGGACTTAACATCTGAGGTCATCAGTCCCCTAGAACTTAGAACTACTTAAACCTAACTAACCTAAGGACGTCACATACATCCGTGCCCGAGGAAAGATTCGAACCTGCGACCGTAAGCTGCCTAATGGATAGTCTCTAATGGCGTCGACCTATTCTTTCCGTTCCTAAAAAATACTAAATTCTTGTCCAACTAAAGGATCGCTGTCAGCTCCAAGGCGTGCCGAGACTGCAGAGTCTGATGCCCGTGAGCTGCTCTAGGTAGATGCGTGAGTTTTATTAGTCTAGAAGCGCGAGTCTATTGCTCCTACTCGTTATCTTCGTATTTAAATGTTTACAATTATACACCATGACACAGCGTAAAGAGTATATCAGAATTCAAAGAGGCAGTATGATCTTACACTTGACACATCGGAGTCCGCAGCTCGTGGTCGTGCGGTAGCGTCCTCGCTTCCCGCGCCCAAGTTCCCGGGTTCGATTCCCGGCGGGGTCAGGGATTTTCTCTGCCTCGTGATGACTGGGTGTTGTGTGATGTCCTTAGGTTAGTTAGGTTTAAGTAGTTCTAAGTTCTAGGGGACTGATGACCTCAGATGTTAAGTCCCATAGTGCTCAGAGCCATTTGAACCATTTTTGACACATCGGAAGGGAGCTAGACGTCAGATGAGTTCTACAAATAAACCCCACTGAGAATTTTACCTTTCTCTGCTCTAAAATCGCGTTTTCGCTTAGACACAGTTTTGTTGTTGTTGATGTTTGTCATAGTTTAGATTTCGGTCAAATGACAGCGGATTCACCAGCGCCCAATTACAAATAAATAAATGTTCAATCTGTTGATATTTACGATGAGATATAACAGTTAAAAGAAAACTTATAATAAATCAGTGAAAACGAAAAAATGACTAATACGTAAAAATATTGGCCAAAGAGAGTTGAAAGATCTGCCATAATACTGGTTACTGCCAACATGGTGTACGAATTCTGCCTATCTCCCTAATACGTACAGCAGAATTACAAAAATTTAATAATCAAAACACGCGACAGACTTCCTGCCAAACCACGAACAGTCCCCTCGTGAGTATTCTGATCGCACTGATTCATAATATGGCATGAATGCAAGCACCGCACACTGGTGCGTCCTCGTTCTAAAAGAGACACAGTGCTCAGTGCGGGAGCCTACACCGGCTCTTAAGGTCAGGAGAAGGAGTCTGATTCCGTCTTTTGTCTCTGCTGATACAGTGTAAAATACACCAAGGTATGCGCATTACGTTACATTAAACTATTGTAGGAGGCGCCACATTTCTGCATATCATCACCAATTTTTACAAATGTTCTAACGAGAAGTAAAATCTTGAAAGTTAGTAAAGAGGGGGTGGGGGAGAGTGGTGAGAGGGAGGGATTGTTTCGGAGACCTGCGTTGCAAATGATGTCATTTATAAGCATTTTTGGTCACAAAGTCTGGTATACCTTTCCCAAGGAAATTATATTTCTTCGCTTCGCGATCCTTCAGAAATATTTGAAACATGAACAAATATATAATACATGTCATAAACGATGTTCGTTATCTTTCATTAAAAATTATTTATCACGCGTCTGGTATGTTATTGAGGTTCTGCAGAGAATGTGTTTGCCAAGTTATGGGTAAATTTCAGTATTTAAATCACTGCAGCGTCACTTACCACATACTCACTAAGAGAGAACCTGTTTGGTTTTATCTTACGGAGCTGTCACCGGATGATCGTCTCATTACTAAGTAGCATACCCTTGATAGGTTTCCAGAAAAAAATATAAGTCGTCATATCACAACACATATGAGAAACATGAAGTGCATATAAATGCACGTAAAATTGTTTGCCCAACGTACTATTGTATAAATCCTTCTTCTATAAACGAATCAGCTCGAACTTGGTAATTGTGAAGAAAAGGAGAGTAAATTCTTAAAAATATTACGATCACTAGAAAGCATGGACTTTGTATCCAGATGTAGCCATGTTCACGCTAAAATGCAAGCATTCTTTTTTATTTGGAAATGATGTTAATAAATGTATCAATTTAACATCGAATTTTTAGGTTTGTTGTTTGTCGACCATGACCAGTAGAATAAAAATGGGATTGTTTAGCTTTTGGACTTAAGATTTATTTCCTAGAATAAAAATGGGATTGTTTAGCTTTTGGACTTAAGATTTATTTCCACCTCCGCAAAAATATGTGTCCCAGGTGCTGATAAAATAGTCGTTGCTCTTTCCCTATTATTCGTCAACTACTCTCGGTACACATTCGTACCCAGCCATGATTATTTTCATATATTACTAAACACTTCCCACGAATGCATTCTGGTGCATTTATCTGTCATTACTCTTGTAAGGCACGTTTTCGTACAAATTAGTATTTGAAAGTGTGCTGAAATAATAAAATTACGTTTTTTTCGTAGAGGATAAATATTATTTATGCAGTCATTTATAACTGAGAAAAAAAATTAGAAATCATGGAGTACAGCATTACTTTTATGTTAAGGTCATAGACGGAATACCAGCTCGTTTGGACAAGTGGAGAGAGATTGGCTGTGCTCCTCTTGCAGGAACGCAAATCCTAAATCAGGATGGTCAGACAGGTATCTTAAACGACTGCCTTCCGAATACGATGCACCGTCTTCCCCATTATGCCATCTTATACCTTTCATATGATACGTAACTAGCACCTCACAAAAAAGTTAGTAATACATTGCAAACTGAACTAGATTTGAGTGGAACAGGTAGATGGTTTGTTAGTAGCGCTGTGCGCCCAGTATGGCTCTAATTCTAGGAGATCTTTAAATAGCAGTCCGTGCCGGGCACCGGCATAACAAAAATCTGCCTGCTTATCGACGTTGCTGGCGTTACATTGATGAACAGTAGACAATCGTCTGGAATTTACCAATGTTTTGCTGATAACGACTGGTGTTCAAAATGGAGCAGTATTCGTTACAGGAGATTGCAAATACTCATTTAACGTATGTTGCAGCAGGATGGAAAAGCCGAACGAATGTAACGATAAGCAGGCTCCACTCTAACTGGGGAAAAAACTGTGGCCGCTGACAGATAGTGGATAGCTTAAGCCGCAGACAGCTGAGCTAGTTCCTCGACAAAGAAGATCTGTTACACATTAGAATTTAAGTAGATAGGTGTTGAATCCAGTGGAAATAGTTTCTTCAATGATCAACAGCCAACATCCCGTGTAATGTAGGCTGCGAAGTTTATATTGTGGAGAGTACTGATGAAGCGTCAATAACCCATCTGCCATTGTCACTGCCCGTGAACAACAAGACCAAATGATTTCGAACCTGGAGTTACGTTTTGTGGTGTCACCGCAGACACCACACTTGCTAGGTGGTAGCCTTTAAATCGGCCGCGGTCCATTAGTATACGCCGGACCCGCGTGTCGCCACTGTCAGTGATAGCAGACCGAGCGCCACCACACGGCAGGTCTAGAGAGACATATTGGCACTCGCCCCAGTTGTACAGCCGACGTTCATAGCAATGGTTCACTCACAAATACGCTCTCATTTGCCGAGACGATAGTTAGCATAGCCTTCAGCTACATTTGCTACGACCTAGCAAGGCGCCGTATTCAATTGATATTTATTATGTGAAGCATGTATCATCAAGAGCGATGTTCTACAATTGTGGATTAAAGTTAAGTATTACATCATCTACGTACTTTATTTGCAATTCTCAAGATATTGTCCTGTTCCAGACCTCACGCCAGTCAGCGTGTAATTAAACGCGTGCATTTCGGCCTCCTCTAGAAAAACAGTGTTGGCTCTTCTGCCAACACTACACGTTTTGTCATTGGGTTGTTATTCATTGCAGCATTCCACAGCTGAAATTCCTATAGGTTTTACTGGTCGCGACTAGGACGTCCTGCAACAGTGACAATGAACGGGAAACTAAATATTCATTTTATCACACAAGTTTTCTCTGCACAAATGATTAATAATTAATGGCGTGGCGATGGGTAGTCCATTAGCAATTGTCTCGGTGAAACGATACATGGATGACTTTGAAGCGAAAGAAGTAGAGTCCTCCAAGTTGAAATCAACGTGTTTCCATAGGCACGTGGACGACACGTTTGTAGTGCAGCCACTTGAAGCGGATAGGCTTCCTGGGAAATTTAACTCTAGCCATCGTAAATATTACATTCACGATGGAACTTGTAAAAGATGGCCAACTACCTGTCCTCAACGAGTTAGTTGAGAGAAGAACGGGCGGCTCCCTGCGTCACAGTGTATATAGAAAACCTACACACACTGACCTCCATCTCCACACTATCTCTACACCTCTAAGCATCACCAGCCGTCACATAGAAAGTGGGTGCTAAAGATTGTGATCCATAGATACCGAACCGTTTCAGGCAAGGATATCCTCACCGAAGACTTACAACACCTACGAATAGTGTTCCTAAGGAATGGGTGCTCAGACCATTAAACTGAGCGGGTCAAGACCGCCTGAGAAACAAGTAGAGACTGAGCCCTCGAAAAAGAAGCTAAAAATCTCCTATCTACCATATACTGACCCAGCGTCCGGAAAGAGTACTATGGAAACGTAATTCACTCCCTTCAACTAGATAAAACGTATTCCTTATAACTGAAGAGCATCTAGGTCTCTGAAAGTCGCATTCCATGCGGATGTGGCAGGTCTTACGTGGTACAGACTATTAGAGGAATCGGTAAGAATCATGAGACACACTCGACGAAGCCAACGAAGCAAGAGCACTCCCGCGAATATAACCGTGAAATGAAATACGGTGAGAGCAATGTCGTGCAAACGCGAAGTTTCTGTGACAGCATAATTAAGGAGTCCATCCAAATAGAAAGGTCAGAAAACCTAGTGAACAAGGGGGCAGTTTGAATTTAAATAACACTTGTGGTTCGGCACTCAATTTATTAAAATCTCGTCGGCTATCACAACCACAAGGAGAATCGTTTGCCCCTCAGAGCCTTTTTTAGGGGTTTTTAAGGGGTGTCGGCGGTCCTGGGTAATGAGCGCATCCACCAGCTGGGCGATGTCATCGGTAACGCAGTGTGGTGCTCCAGACCGTGCATCATCGGTTAAAGACATCTGTCCTTCCCTGAAGCGCTTGTGACACGCCTTGACCATTGCAAGGGACATGCTGTGTTCGCCGTACACTCGGGACATCCGTCGATGAATGTCTGCTTCTCCTACTCCTTCCGCTGTCAGAAAACGAACAACACCTCTTTTCTTTTGACGCCTGTACGTCACTGTTTGCAATGCGACTGGCAGCGTTGGACTATTGATGCATGCTATCTCTGTATAGTCACGTGACGTGCACGCTTGCCCTCTAGCGACGGGCCGTCAAATTCCACGCTCTGGTCGGAACCACACTTCGTTACACATGCTACGATATTATCCTCCTGTCACCATTTTGTGGATTCCAGACGCTGGCTCGACTCTTTTTGAACGCCCCTTATATTTTCGTCTTGTTTACTCGTTTCAGTGTTCTGTGGTTGTAAAACTTGTTTTATGTCGGAATCAGTCGTTTTTAAGCCTGTATAGCTTCGTAACATGGTACGACTTAAACTAAAGAGTATTTTGAATACTCAAATCAATCTGTAATTAGTGATATAATATTTCCAATGTTGAGATGGATGTATGGGTACGTTCCGAAAGCCAATAAAAAAGACATAGTAAAGTCCACCACTTTTACCCAACATCACCTCCAATTAGCTGGAGGCTTGTATATTTACCAGAAAGTCCTCTCTAACATACCCCAACACTCGCCGAGAAAAACGGAAGTGTACTTGAAAAGAATTTCACTCCCGCGCTGTGTACGCACTTCTGCGTCTCTGTCTTGCGTCTATTCTGGTGTTCAATCACTGGCACTGTAAGGAGGTGCGAATAATGTGGATTATTTCGAGGTACGTGGCTGGCGGATACTTTCACCAGCAACAACTCACGCGTCTAAGTTCGCACCTGCACAGTCTCTCGCTACGATTACCACTGTAACAGTCTGAATTGATTGATCTAGTAACTCTCCTTTGAACAGAGTGACACTTACCTCTTCTTTCTTGAAGAAAAGGGAGCACCGTCCATCCTCGTGATAGAGAATGCAGTATAATACAATCATAAATAATGTCACCGTTATATCCGAAGATTTCAGGCTACGTTTTATACGGGTATCATTTTCAGGATTAGCAATTTAGCAATCAAAGAAAATGCCTCCCTTTCCAGAAGATATATTGTAAAAACTTTACACAGATGTATGTATTGTTGTTTGACATGCACGGAATAAGTCCACCCAGAATCACGGACGGGAAGAGACAGATAGTTGAACAGTGAAAAATTTGATATCGTCGTAAGGAAGCATTAGAATACAGATATATGTTCATCTTTCTTTTCGTACACCTCTCTTTTTGCCGCGGGCACTTTGAGGTTCGCCAATGACATTGTAATTCTGTCAGAGACAGCAAAGGACTTGGAAGAGCAGTTGAACGGAATGGACAGTGTCTTGAAAGGAGGATATAAAATGAACATCAACAAAAGCAAAACGAGGATAACGGAATGTAGTCGAATTAAGTCGCGTAATGCTGAGGGAATTAGATTGGGAAATGAGACACTTAAAGTAGTAAAGGAGTTTTGTTATTTGGGGAGCAAAATAACTGATGATGGTCGAAGTAGAGAAGATATAAAATGTAGGCTGGCAATGGCAAGGAAAGCGTTTCTGAAGAAGAAAAATTTGTTAGCATCGAATATAGATTTAAATGTCAGGAAGTCATTTTTGAAAGTATTTGTATGGAGTGTAGCCATGTATGGGAGTGAAACGTGGACGATAAATAGTTTAGACAAGAAGAGAATAGAAGCTTTCGAAATGTGGCGCTACAGAAAAATGCTGAAGATTAGATGGGTAGGTCACATAACTAATGAGGAGGTATTGAATAGAATTGGGGAAAAGAGGAGTTTGTAGCACAACTTGACTCGAAGAAGGGATCAGTTGGTAGGACATGTTCTGAAACATCGAGGGATCACCAATTTGGCATTGGAGGGCAGCGTGGAGGGTAAAAATCGTAGAGGGAGACCAAGAGATGAATACACTAAGCAGATTCAGAAGGATGTAGGCTGCAGTAGGTACGGGGAGATTAAGAAGATTGCACATGATAGAATAGCATGGAGAGCTGCATCAAACCAGTCACAGGACTGAAGACCACAACAACAACATGTTTATATTGCATCTTTGCCCTGCACAGTATTCCGATGCTTATTAAATGACATATGATGATGAAATCCCATACTCCTTGACAGAGCATAGGGACGATGCGCCGTACTAGGCAAGGTCGTAGCGGCGGTGGTTTACCATTGCCTTTCTCCGACCGAAATGGGAATGAATGATGATGTAAAAGACGACAAGCCAGGTGAAAATTCCTGACCCCACCGGGAATCGAACCCGGAACCCGGTGCTCGGGGAGCGACACAAATGACATATACTGTATGGCTAAAGTAAAATAAGATATATCACGCGTAGTGCGCTAACTTGGTCGATCACGAAGGATTACTTGCTTGCGACTTCATGAATACACAAACGAGCACACGACCTCCACCCCAATGGGCACACTTCTTTTAGGCCAAAGAGGGCTGCTGAACGAGTTCTCAATTTCGCGAACTTCAGACCGCTCCACGAAATTGTTTAAAATTCAGGCCTTTCGGCTAACCAGACTCAGCGGCCGCATGTGGACAAATTCATTGGTCATCCCCATTCGTGCTAACCGCATTTCTGTAAAGTGCACTGCTTCCTGCGAGTCACGGGGAAATCACTCGACCGCGAGCCAGTCTCCCAATCTCCGAGTCTTACCCGTTTGGCGGGGTTAGGGAAAGACGCAGACCATTACCTCCAGGCTGGTGAAAATCTCTTTCCAGGCGCACACAATAGCCACGAAAACGAGCAAACAGGCGCGCTCCAGGAATAGTAAGCCACATATGCTCCTGCGCCAGAGGATGTACAGAGAGAAAGTAAGCACGCAGAACGCTAAGCGCGCCGATGACACTAGATGCTGGGAAACAGCAAAGCGCTCTACTGCTGAGGGACTAATGCGGAGCATGGAAAGGCGTGCTTCGAGTAGCGGTTCCTCTCCCACTTCTCGTCCCGTCGACAAAGACGCGTCGCCGGCGCGGCGAGTGCGTGGACCCCGGCCCGCGGTGACTCAGCGCCAGCGCAAGCTATTGTTTTAATATAAACAAACAATGGGCGCGTGATCATCTTGACAAGCGGCGCCCGCTCTGGGTTAGCAGGGGAGAGGCGTGGAGTGGTGTGGTGTGGTGTGGTGCGCGGCGGGGCGCGCTCGCCAGGGGCTGCCGTCTGCTGGCTGCCCATTCAGTACGGCACGCGTAAGCGAGCTCGCACCGCTATTTCGCTGCCCGTACGTCAGGCGTACGTACGAAAATGTTTGTAGGCGTCATTAAAATTTACCACAACACAAACTTTTTTTTTTTTTTTTTTTTTTTTTTTTTTTTTTTTTTTTTAAGAGACCAAACACTGAAGAGCCAAAGAAACTGGTACACCTGCCTAAAATCGTGGAAATCTTTTCTGAACAGCACGTAGCAAGGCATGCAGATAAGCTTAATAATGTTCATGCTTGGGGAGTTTGGTGTCCAGTGATGTCGAAAATTTGGTGTTTTACCGGATTCCTTATGTTCACTTCACACCCGTGAAATGATCGCACGGGAAAACCCCGCTTCATCGCTACCTGGAATCGATCTGGAAACCCAGAATCTACTCTGTAGGAATCAACATGGATTCCGGAAACAGCGATCGTGTGAGACCCAACTCGGTTTATTTGTTCATGAAACCCAGAAAATATTAGATACAGGCTCCCAGGTAGATGCCATTTTCCTTGACTTCCGGAAGGCGTTCGATACAGTTCCGCACTGTCGCCTGATAAACAAAGTAAGAGCCATTACAATTGTTACACCACGTAGATTACGTGCCACAGAAGCGAAATTTAACCGACAGGAAGAAGATGCTGTGATATCAAATGACGTTTTGCCATTCGTGCACCGAGGTTCGTCGTTGAGTACACCATCGCAGGCGCTCCTGTCTGTGATGCAGCGTCAAGGGTAACCGCAGCCAGGGTCTCCGAGCTGATAGTCCATGCTGCTGCAAACGTCGTCGAACTGTTCGTGCAGATGGTTGTGGATCTGTTGACTCAGGGATCGAGACGTGGCAGCACGATCCGTTACAGCCATACGGATAAGAGTCCGGCTGGGTGGCCGTGCGGTTCTAGGCGCTACAGTCTGGAACCGCGTGACCGCTACGGTCGCAGGTTCGAATCCTGACTCGGGCATGGATGTATGTGATGTCTTTAGGTTAGTTAGGTTTAAGTAGGTCTAAGTTCTAGGGGACTGATGACCACAGCAGTTAAGTCCCACAGTGCTCAGAGCCATTTGAACCATACGGATAAGATGCCTCTCATCTCGACAGCTAGTAATACGAGGCCGTTGGGATCCAGCACGGCGTTCCGTATTACCCTCCTGAACCCATTGATTCCATATTCTGCTAACTGTCATTGGATCTCGACCAACGCGAGCAGCAGTGTCGCGATACGATAAACCGCAATCGCGAAAGGCTACAATCCGACCTTTATCAAAGTCGGAAATGTGATGATACGCATTTCTGCTCCTTACACGAGGCATCACAACAACGTTTCACCAGGCAACGCCGGTCAACTGCTGTTTGTGTATGAGAAATTGGAAACTTTCCTCATGTCAGCGCGTTGTAGGTGTCGCCACCGTCGCCAACCATGTGTGAATGCTCTGAAAAGCTAATCATTTGCATATCACAGCATCTTCTTCCTGTCGGTTAAATTTCGTGTCTGTAGTACGTCATCTTCGTGGTGTAGCAATTTTAATAGCCAGTAGTGTACATCTACTGTGGTCTCTGTGTACAGTGACCAAGCACGAGCACAGCTGATCTGGTCCAAGAGAGTAGTTAGCGCATTGAGAGTAACCAAACGAATTTGAATACGGAATTGCCGACCTGGGCAGTGTGGGGAATGAACTGCGCGCTGAGAGAAATTGAGGGGTAGGAAATCCCTACTTTGGACCCCGAGGAGCGCACGATTCGCAGCAGCCGCTGAATGTTTACTTATTAGTTTTACCGACCGGGAACTGTGGCGGTCCTCGTGCTCGTGTGAGGAGGGTGCCGCTGTCAAGAGGAATGCCAGCTCTGGGACGCGGATCAGTCATCTGCAGCGACAGGCGAGGCGAGGCCGGCCCGGTGCGCCGTCAGCCGTTAAGGAGACTGCGCCCACCCCGCCCCGCCCCGCCCCGCCCCCTCATTTCCGCCCCCATCCGGAAGCAATTTTTCGCCGCGGATGCAATACTTTCTCGGGGCGCATGAATAACAAAGCAGAGAAACGGCGGCCGGAAGGCGGCGGCGTGTCCCGCTGCTGCTGCTGCTGCTATCTCCTCCGCCATCTGCCCCCACCCCCGCAGGCAGCATTCCGGGACAGTATTATTAATATCGGCCCACCTCGGGACTGCCGTGCCGCGCCGGCCGTGTGTCACGGCCGCGGGAATATCTCACTCGGGCCGGCCAGCGTCCCAGCGATAGCGCGCCGGGTCCTCTCACATTCCCGTTCTGCCGCGACTTGTGTGATTCCACTGCAGATTTCTGCGGCCTTTCTCTTTGCCTGGTAGGAACGAGGAATGGGGCCTGGCTTTTACCACCTGTTGCTACCAGACGGGAACGAAAGAAGTACACTCACTTGAAATGAATGGCTCCTCCATTAATAGAGAAAAAGGAGTGATTGGTGAGTGCAAAGCATGGAATGGACGGTACGGACTACCAAACCAATCATCTGGCGGCCCCGCAACTTTTTTTATGTCACTTACTGCTTATTTCACCTCTGAAAATGATTCGCCAATGTGAAATGTGGTGAGCTGCCTCGTGTTTCGGGATCCGCACCAAACTGTAGGGCCCTTTGCAACGGTCCATGTCAGACAGTTAGATGGTCAGAGATGTACAACCTCCATTAGAACCGTGTCTGCGATGTTCAAAACGGCATTCAAATGGAGAACAAATTTACGCAATTGTTCACACACTAGTAATTGCAATGTGTGGTATACTCGTTTTTAGACACATCTGCTCCCAAAAGTTGCTGCTTGTTTTCGGTGACATTGAAGGAATCAGATTAGGAAATTAGACACTAAAAGTAGTAGATGTGTTTTGCTATTTGGGGAGCAAAATAACTGATGACGGGCGGAGTGGAAAGGATATAAAATGTAGACTGGCTATGGCAAGGAAACCGTTGCTGAAGAAGAGAAATTTGTTAAGATCGGGCCGGCCGAAGTGGCCGTGCGGTTAAAGGCGCTGCAGTCTGGAACCGCAAGACCGCTACGGTCGCAGGTTCGAATCCTGCCTCGGGCATGGATGTTTGTGATGTCCTTAGGTTAGTTAGGTTTAACTAGTTCTAAGTTCTAGGGGACTAATGACCTCAGCAGTTGAGTCCCATAGTGCTCAGAGCCATTTGAACCATTTTATTTGTTAAGATCGAATATAGATTCAATCGTCAAGAAGACTTTTCTGTAAGTATTTGTATGGAGTGTAGCCATGTATGGAAGTGAAACAAGGACAATAAATAGTTTAGACAAAAAGAGAACACAAGATTTCGAAATGTGGTGCTACACAAGAATGCTGAAGATTAGGTGGGTAGATCACGTAACTAATGAGGAGGTACTGAAGAGAATGGGGTGGGGGGGGGGGGGGGGGGGGGGGGAGAGGAATTTATGGCACAACTTGACTAGAAGAAGGGATCGTTTGGCAGGACACATTCTGAGGCATCTAGGGATCACCAATTTAATATTGGAGGGAAACGTGCCGGCCGAAGTGGCCGTGCGGTTAAAGGCGCTGCAGTCTGGAACCGCAAGACCGCTACGGTCGCAGGTTCGAATCCTGCCTCGGGCATGGATGTTTGTGATGTCCTTAGGTTAGTTCGGTTTAACTAGTTCTAAGTTCTAGGGGACTAATGACCTCAGCAGTTGAGTCCCATAGTGCTCAGAGCCATTTGAACCATTTTTTGAGGGAAACGTGGAAGGTAAAAATCGTAGAGGGATACCAAGAGATGAAAACGCTAAGCAGATTCAGAAGGGTGTAGGTTGCATTAGTTACTCGGAGATGAAGAAGCTTGCACAGGATATAGCAGCATGGAGAACTGCATCAAGCCAGTCTCTAGACCAAGACCACAACAACAACATCGAAATATTTTGCTTTAATACGAAAGCACGTAATTCTCATTCAAGTTAGTTTTGTTTGCGTAACATTTGTCTTCTATAGTTACTGCTTACAAGGCTGCTATATTGCAACCGTTCGTGTATTTTCACAGGGGCGTTTCATTGTTTTCTGTATAAGAAATCATTCTCATTGACTTTCTGCTGTATATCTTACATGTAACTAAACGGTATGCACCAATGCCTGGCAGGAGGCATTTCAAGAAATCGGCATGGGCGTATATATGTAACACACTTCAAGCCTATATCTGTCTGTGGCTCTCCATTTAAGAAATAGTTTCAGATGATTAAATGCAATGTATCCAAAACGATTCGGCAATAGGCGTGTAGATGCGGCGTTGCTGTATTACGCATGTTATAAATCCCACATATTTAACGTATCTTATAAGTTCATTCTATTTATCATGTGTTTTTTAAGAGAAGCACGACATCTGTTTTTTTAAAAGTCAAACACAGATGGATCTGTTTATCTGTCTGCGTTAAAAGACCATTTACATGGTTTCTGAGTGGGGGAGAAGTCTGAAATAAAATTCAAGAGAAAGCTCAGCTATATTACAAGAACTTTTGATTTTGGTTCCAATGGCTCAAATGGCTCTGAGCACTATGCGACTTAACTTCTGAGGTCATCAGTTGCCTAGAACTTAGAACTAATTAAACCTAACTAACCTAAGGACATCACACACACCCATGCCCGGGGCAGGATTCGAACGGCAACCGTAGCGGTTGCTCGGTTCTAGACTGTAGCGCCTAGAACCGCACGGCGAACTTTTGATTTTCTTCTGTCCGCAACTGTTTGAAAGGATATGTAATATTTAGAAGAGAGACAATAATATACACTACACTCAGCGCTTGGCTTTTAAAAAAGTAAGGTAAAATGAAAAACTTACTTACAGTTCGTGACTATTTTAGACTTTTAGGCTGTGTGAGAAGATTTTCAATAAAGCCGGAGCCCAGTATGTCTTATAGAAAGTGTAGAACGATTGTAAGCTTCAATAGGTAAAGGAAGTACATACCATCTATGAAATAAATGTCAGTTTGTTGAAGCACAATTATGAGAAACGTTACAGAAGTAGAAAACAAATGCCTCTAAAAGCGTTACTTTATATGTCAACTAGGTACTTCTATCTTCCTTAACGAAAAATTAAAAAAATCTCTCAGACCTTCTGCTAGCCTACCCACTATTATACGAAAAGTATTTTCTGTTCTTTACTTGCCCTCATTTAAATGGGTAGTTCAAGTAACAGTCCATTGTGGGAAAGTAGGAACTTATTACTGATGATTCCAGAGACGCGATATTTTTATGGTTTTGAGGGAGAACTTGTCAGACATTGCACGGCTTTTTCATTACGTAAAATATTCATTGACATCGAGAGTTTGCTCCATTCACTTATAGAATGTGAACATCGTTAGTAATACTTAGCAGCGGAAACTCAGAGCAGCGTCTTCTTTCAGAAGTGTATTGTAACAGAGTTGTAAGAATTTATGGAGTATCGAGCTGCTTTTTGCATCAATTGCATTGATTTATTTATTGCGAAATGATGAGGCCTCAGGCGTTCTGGAGTAATGCTAATACTGAAGTAAACCGGTGGGTGAATGCGGTAGCTGCTACTACACGGATGTCGCTCAGATTCAGTGTTTAGTTCCATATGGACTTTACATATGTATGTATCGTTATTCATCGCAATAACAGTTTGTCATATTGGACTCGTGGGCAACGATCCGTTAAATAGGGTACATTGTTCGACGCATGCATTCCACGTAAACCTGTTGGACTTAATAGAGCCGTCTTTCACTGTAAGTCTTTGTTCTATAGACCGTAGCCGTAGGGTTCCAACAACACATGTCTCTGAATCCACCAGATGAGCACCGAGTGTTCTAGCCTTTATGATTTACACACCATTGCATAATTTTTGTTTTACGTGCAGTTGAATTTTTACGCAAATATGGGGTACATATGAAGCACATGGTTTTTTAAACCGCATTAAAAAAGTTTTCAAGACATAAATTATGTATTTGTTATATGTAGTAGTGACTGGACGATGTTTTCCCAGTAAACGAAGTAATGCTTGCAGGAGAAAGCAGTTATTACACAGTAATTATAGTGCATTGACAAAAATACAGTTTCTGTTGCGATAAAATGAAACTGCATATTTGTACTTTTTGTTTTTATGCTTTTAAGAGTGATGTAAGGTGAGATTCATGGACCTAGGTAATTTGATGATAGTAATAAGTTCCTGTGGGACTAAACTGCTGAGGTCACTACTTAATCTAACTTAAACTAACTTACGCCAAGGGCAACACACACAACCATGCCCGAGGGAGGACTCGAACCTCCAACGGGGGAAGCCGCGCGGTTTGGTTAATTTGTGAAAAGAATAAACTGAGTGAAAAGTAATATATGTTAAGCACTTACTGTTGTAACGAATGTAAGATATTTACATGAATTTGTTTGTTGCAACACTTGGAACATGGCACTGCTTTCACGAAAACGACAGTTTAATAGCGAAAATGAGGCCTTATGAAGCACAGTGTGTGTACTTTATGTCATGTGTGAGTATGAAACTATACGGAGAGAGAGAGAGAGGGGGGGGGGGGGAAGGGAGGGAGGCAGGGAGAGGGAGGGAGCGATGCCTCTTGATAAGCCATGAAATCACCATATTCATATTTCACAGTCACCGAAGGTGGTGCAATATCTGATCATGATCACGAAATGTATGCTGCCCATCCTCGTTGACGAAAAATTGGTAGTGGAAAATTTTCCTGTTTACAGGATTTAAATCGGTTATCTCTAGATCGAGCGCCTCCACATTTATTAATTTAGTGAGCACAGCCACGTAAATGGGCATCTACCTATACGTCACGAAGTAATTATCAAATCGAATTTCAATTTTGTTTCCTTGCATGATTAATCGAAGGAAATACGAAGACTACAAAAGCCACAATTAATTAGTTCTTTTTCGAGACTGAATCGGGAGGAGTGGATATTTGCACTGTCACGCTCTGTCGACACCGAGATCATTATAGGTAGAATATCATATGGACGGGACGAGAATAGAGACGGAAGTGGGCAGTGGCCCTTTGAAACTAGCCAGTCCATTAATCGTCTTAGGTAAAATGATGTGTAGCTGTTCTGGCGGACTGAACCTTGAAGCCCACTGCCCCAAAACGCAAGTTGACTGTCTGAATCCCTGCCCTTCCCCGTTATGTTCGAAGTTAGCGCCTGTATAGTAAAGCATTATGAGGATCGTAGACATAAAAGCTTAGACGCAAGCTATGATATGCAGTATCTTCGCAGAAATGATCACCAAGGAAACATAATATGACAGCAAATGTTGTCATTAAATAAAAACAATTTAGAGACAAGACAGAAGCACCCAACGATTGTTCACGGACGATTCTGTTGTGTACAGAGAAGTTGTATCGCCGGGATGATTGTAAGGCAGTTGAAAGCGATTTGGACAGAACTTCGGTGTGGCATACTAAATGTCAGCTTTACTTGAATGTGGATAAAAACATCGAAGCGTAACCGAGGTTCTCAGATAACTTAAATAGGAGTAGTTGGAAGAAATATTAAGCTCTCCAGTTTTTAAAAGAAGACGAGATAGGTATAGGAAAACGGCGCCGAGGTGATGTAATAACTGTACTGCCTTCGTTGTGTACCTCAAGTAGGCAGTACGAGAGTGAGGAAAGACACATTCAGAGGAATTTAATCAGTTTTTTCACCTCTTTTCTTTGCTGCTGAATAAGATGTTCAGTGCCTAATATTGGTACGAAGTGCCGTCTACCATGAGCCGTAGGGCTGCTAGAGGACTGTACACTGTGGAATGATCAGCTGCTGGGAAGTGAAGCTACGGTGGCTAAAAGCTGATTTAGTCAGTAGTGACTGACAAAAAAGCTGTTAATCTTGTACCCTGTGACGGGAAGCAAATGGATTCGAGTAGCGATGCTTCCCAATACGTCACCGCCTACGTGCAAGCGGTGATATTTCGTCACTGTGGTGGTTGTAGACTGTAGTGCAGAGTACTGAGAGAGGATAGAGTTTGTGGCGGCATGCTGCGCTGCCGGGTCAGGCCAGGTCAGGGATCCCATCTTAACGGCGGCTGGCCGACCTGACGGGGTGCCTCATTAATTCCCCAGGAATCACTTCATCTGCAGACCGGCTGGACGCGCCTTAACGAACGCAACCTCCGGCGGCTGCAGTTAAAACACAGACATAAACGCCAAATCCAGCTCGCTGCTTTATACTTGATAGGGCTGGGCAATAACAACCAACCAGCTGCAGAATTAAAGGTTAATAAGCATCTGTGTGCACCGCTGCTGAAGCACAGGCAAGTTTAAAAATTTAAATTTTATTTTCGCTGCGTGCTGTGTGTGAGCACACCACTAGCAGCAGTCAATCTTAGTAAAAAAGTAAATTGCTTTACGAGATAGACGCAATATCAAATGCATGATTGGTCCACTGACTGTAAAATTTGCTCATAACAAGAGTCATCAGCCGCGAGGGGTAGCCGCACGGTCTGGGGCGCTTTGCCACGGTTCGCGCGGCAGCCCGCGTCGGAGGTTCGAGTCCTCCCTCGGGCACGGGTTTATGCGTTTTCCTTAGCATAAGTTAATTTAAGTTACATTAAGTAGTGTGTAAGCCTAGAGGCCGATGACCTCAGCAGTTTGGTCCCACAGGAAATAACCACAAATTTCCAAGAGTCATTACAATCTCTTCATAACTTCATCCCAGAACTGTCAGACGTACGAGTATACAACAAACTCTAACAACTATTTCGTCTTCTGCATAACAGCTAATAAAATAGTTTATATTTCAAAAAATAGTTCAAATGGCTCTGAGCACTATGGGACTTAACATCTGAGGTCATCAGTCCCCTAGAAATTAGAACTACTTAAAGCTAACTAACCTAAGGACATCACACACATCCATGCCCGAGGCAAGATTCGAACCTGCGACCGTAGCGGTCGCGCGGTTCCATACTGAAGCGCCTAGAACCGCTCGGCCATATCGGCCGGCCGTTCTCCGTCAGCGCGTCGGGACTGCGTAATGGATCAAGTGTCTGAAATACGTAATGGATCAAGTGCAAACTACTTTTTATCAAAATCATCTCTAGAATGCATATTAATTACTGGAAAAAATCTCTAGAATGCATATTAATTACTGGAAAAAATTAGAAATGTGTCGTAAGTTCCTATGGGACCAAACTGCTGAAGTCATCGGTCCCTAGTCTTGCACGGTGCTTAATCTAACTTACGCTAAGGACTACACACACACCCATGCCTCAGGGAGGACTCGAACCTCCGACGAGAGGAGTCGCGATAATTACGGGAACAGAAGCACATTACTCATATAAATTTCTCTACTGGTGTGGCCGAGAGGCTCCTGGCGATTAACTACAGTTACGATACCTGAAAAGTAACTACACTAATGCATCCGACAAATATTCAAAATGGTTATTTTTGTAAATCACTTCTTTCTTGAAGATTATTGCGTAACTATTATTTCTAACATTTTGACGCATCAAGAGAGCATTCAGTCTCCCGCCTCCATTGATCGTGACTTGAAATGGCGTGGATGACAATGTAGTTTATTATGCTGATAGCTACACTAGCTACAATTGGTGCGTCCTGCATTCGTTTGTTCTCCATACCATTTTAGTGATGTGGTGGACCTATGGTTACAGGAGCGCAATATTTTATGAGGGGGCTTCAAAAAATAAGTTCCACGTTACTATGGCTCGTCAAGTAACTTCTGTTGAATGCTGCCATCGGAACGCTCCATTCCTCTACGATAAAAATCCGCTCCTTGGCCACAAGAGCCAGTCGAGAACTGCTATGTGAACGTCCTCACCGTATGGCGTGTCAGCATCATGAACTTCTTTCCGGCCTTGGCCAAATTGTTGGCACCATTTCATTACGGCTGGACGCAACATGGATTTGGTCTGCACACCGCCAGAATTTCACCGTGAATAGTGTGTAATTTGCGTGCTTCGCCCACAAGAATAGTACTGTCCCTTGTACTACAGCTCTGGAGTACGTTTCCAGTGGCCACGCTAATTCAATCACACACTGTGACGCACCTGTTATCCGTACCGCAATAGAGCCCTGTTTGCGGGAAACCCGGACCACACACTCTCTTCTGACATTGGGCCCCTCTTGTTGCGCAATGGTCTTAGCATGGGACGAGATGATTAACTCAGTTTCTGAAGTTCCTCTGTATTGCTGCGGCAAGAACCTTGTTAAATGAAATTAAAAAAAAAAAGACTAAAATAAATAATTTCGCAACATACTGTGACATAATGTCTCGGGCGGTTTATCCATACTCGTACGTGTGACACTTTGACTCGCAGTTATTGAACAGCGACAAATTAACGAGGAAGGCAGCAGAAGCTCCACAGAAGTTTTCCCGTTACCGGACGTAATGATGTTTGCAGTAACCGTGGCACGACATGGAAGGCGGACGTTTTCCAGACCTGGGAGGGCCGAAGGCGGAGAACCTGCCGCCTCGCCACAGTTCCCACAGCACAGCACAGCGCAGCGCCGCGCAGCCTCTCGCCAAAAACTCCGCGAAGTATCGCGGAAGAAATCTGCGGCCGAGAGATGGTCGCTCCGCTATTGGCCATTGTGCCCGCACAGTTTATGAATAATATTGGCCAGCTCTCAGGCGCGATCTCTCGCCGGCCGGCCAGAGCAGAGCTAGGAACAATAAGGTCCGCTGGTGGCTAGTGGGGTAGGTTATTTCGCTCGTGCCGCACCTGGCGAGAGAAATCGCGGAAATTCGTGTGTGGTTGGCGTGCAGATGGAGCGCGCAGATTGGTGCCGGTCTGGCGCACCCGGCTTCCAGGAAAAGAAAGTGCGCTAAGTCCTCTAATCGCGGACGCTTACTGCGCGCATAGTGAACGCCACTCGAGATGCCATCTGCAGACCGGGCCTCCACACTTCTCGCCTCTGTGAGTGTGCTCACATCTGCAGTCGGTTTCTTGTCAGCTCACTACGAAATACGCGTAAGTACTTACCGCTGTTATCAGATAGAGTGCCATGGCGACATATATTAGGAATTCCTGCTACATAATGTCGGACATTGCAGTTGAATCAGGGACTTTTCAAATATTGGCTAGGCACCTTTTGCTCAATCTACTTTTGAAACGTCCAAAGTGTTCTGTGTTACATACAGTAATTGAAATTTCTAACAGAAGTATGGAACATAATTCTGAAATGGCTCTGTGTGAACACGGTGTTTCACGCACGACGCAAACTATGTCTTCGGCGTAATCAACACCCTGCATTATGATGTGATCACAGCGTGACGTTCCAGACAGCGTAACAGGGGGGCATCAGTTTTAACAGGGAGTAATGTAGAAGAGATGGCAGCTGTCTTGGAAAGTCCGAGGAAATCGTCATTTAACACATCCAACAGGTGTGTCGGATGTATCCGCTCATGGAGCTTTGCAAAAACTCACTTTGCGATGTAACGGTAATGCACCGACGGACCACGTCTGATGCAGTTGCTCAACGCCAGCAGACCAGCTGGATGTTGCAGTCTCTGCCCGATGGAGGTGATTATTCTGAAACGAGCTTTTATTCTGATGAAGTACTACTGCATGTGTCGCGTACGTGAATTTGCAGTACACTGGAGTTCTGAAAATCATCGACTACCTCTGTACAATGTGGAAACTGAAATGTGGTATGCAATTAGTGGAACATAAATTATTGAAACAATCTTTTACCACTTCTGACAGGTATGTGAACAACTTACAGCAACATTTTGCAAAGAAGTAACGACATTAAAGTGCCTACGGTTACTTCATACAGGATCATGCTAGTGCACATTCCGCTATTGCTTCTATTTCAGTAATACGAGATGTTTTTGAAGGTAGGGTAGTTTCTTTTGCTCGAATGGTTTACGCGTCTTCGCGATACGACCACTAAATCTGATTATCATCTTTGTCTCGTCTTGTCTGTAACGACCCCCATGTCAATGGAACATTAAATTGTCTCCGTTTCTGTTTCGACATGTGACGAATGTAGTATGATAAGAAGTGAGAAGATGCGAGTATTCCCAGGTGTACTTATACCTACATTGCTACTCCGCTAATCAACACACGGTGTATGGCGAAAGATACACAGGGCTCCATTACCATCTTTCATCCCTCTGTTCCATTCTGCATCTACCGAAGTATCTCTGATTTTACTGCACCGATCAGTGCCCGTGATGTATGTGGGAGTAGGCAAATGGCTCACGACTGTGCGACACTACCTGTGTTCACGAAACGTAGGTCTCCTCTGAATCTCGTTCGTACCTTGTCTTAAAGTTGGAAGAGATACCCTTTCACTAGTAGTGCTTACGTTTTGCGAGCAGCCTGAGTGGACTACACTCCCTTCAAGTCCTTCCGATGAATTTTGCCGCTGGAAGGTCCAGCAGTTTATATATATGTTGTCTTGTGTTCGTTATCAAATTTTCTCGACAGAAATTGGGAGCAGACCTCCCCGTTAAACGCATATTCGTGAATGATGCCGTTAACATTTCCTCAATTTTCCGTGAACGAATTGTATCACTCTCAGAGACAGTGACATGGACAACTTTGTGACACATACTTTGGCTCTTGCACGATGTTTGTTGCTGTGCTTGGCCTGTCACCTCAGTTTCCATGGGCCAGCTGTGCGGATTTTCTGCTCGCAGCTTTTCTTGCGGATGCTTGCACCAACTTTGCATTTATCTACGTCATCTGTCGCATTCGACTTCTACATCCACATCTACATACACATACATTCTCCCCAACCTACCCTACGGTGCTTGGTGGAGGGCACCCTGTACCACTTGTACTTTACCTTTTCTGTACTCGGAAACAGAGCGAGGGAATAACGACTATCTGTATACATCCGTATGAGCCCTAATGTCTCGGATCTTATCTTCATGGTCCTTACGCGAAATGTATGTTGGTGGATAGAATAGTTCTACAGTCTGCTTTAAATTCCGGTTCTCTAAATTTTCTCAATAGCTTTCCTTGAAACGAACGTCACCTTCCCTCTAGGGAGTTCCCGAAGCATCTCCGTGACACTTAACGTATTGTTCAAACCTACCGGTGACGAATATAGCAGCCCGCCTCCGAATTGCTTCGATGTCTTCCATCATTCCGAGCTGGTACGGATCCGAAACACTCTACCAGTACTCTAGAATAAGCTGCACTATATGCGGTCTCTTTTACAGATGAACCACGCTGTACCGAAATAACCTCGATCAACGTAAGTAGACCATTGGCCATCCCCGCCACAATATTCTCATGGTCATTCCTTTTTCGTATCGCTTGTGATGTTAGGCGCAGATATTTAAACGTCGTGACTGTCTCAATCAGGACACTACTGATGCTGTATCCGAATATTACGGGTTTGTTTTTCGTACTCATCCGCAATAACTTACATTTTTCCATGTTTAGAGCTTGTTGCCAATCATCACACCAGCTAGAAATTTTGTCTAAGTCTTCTTGTATCCTCCTACTCGTTTTCCACACCTTGCCGTACACCACAGCACCGTGAGCAAACAATCGCAGATTGCTGACCATCCTGTCCCCCAGATCATTTATGTATATAGAAAATAATAGCAGCCCTGTCACACTTACCTGGGGCACCCCTGACGACACCCTTATCTCTTTTACTTAGGAAGTCTTAGAGGCACTCACATATCTGGGAACTAATACCATATGCTCGTACCTTCGTTAACAGTATGCAATGGGGCACGGTAACAGATGCTTTCCGGAAATCTAGAAATATGCCTCTTCCACTTCATCCATAATTGGCAATATATCATGTGAGAGAAGGACAAGAAGAATTTCGCAGGAGCGATTTTCTCTAAAACTGTGCTCATTCATGAGCAAAAGCCTCTCGATCTCCAGAAAATATATTATATTCGTACTGAGAGTATGTTCAAGAAATCGACAGGAAACCGGTGTTAGATGTACGATGTACTTGCCGATGTAATTCCCAATATTTAACGGATTTTGCTACAGATTTTTAACGCACAGTGTGCGTCGAGAGTAATGAAGGCAAAACAAAATATGTTGCTGTCAACCGCCAGCTTGCGACGTATTTGTGAATTCAATCACGGCTCCATTACTGGTGAGGAAGCGTGTCGAATGGCCGTTGGCTGGACAGCGACCCGCTGCCCATATTTCAAGCGATGCGGCCGTCGCCACCTCTGGCGCGCCGAGCCGGCGACAGCCGCCGATAAATAAAGCGCAATTTGGCGGGCGGCGCGGGGAGGCGAGCGCGTGGTCGCCGCCTGACAGCTGAATGCGGCCCGTGGGCGCCGGCCGGCGCGACGCCACGCCCACGTGCCGCGGGGGGCCGCGCCGCGACGCGCCGCTGGCACACTTGCCGTCGGGCAGCGTGCGCTCGAAGGAGGTCGCAGGCGTGTCAGTCCTCGGCACTGACTACCGCGCTGAACTGTCGCGACATCGTGATGGTACGGATGAAAGGACACTCTGGGATACCTGGAAATAAGCAAGTGGATGCCCTAGCAAAACATGGAGCTATTTAATATGATAAAATCCTCACAGAAGTGATACCCATTATCAAAAATCGGTTGTCCTCCGACTGACAAGAGGAGTAGCCGAGGACATCTAAAACCAAAGGCAGTTCTACGCACAAATTCATCTCACGATTCCAAGAGTACCGTAATATAATAAGGCAAAAACATTAGGGAGATTCACGACAGTTACTGCACCGTTATTGGAAGCTAAACAAACACCTCTATCGGTCCAACCTAAGCGCCACTCCTCTATATGTTTGCAGAGAGGAAGAAGCTCCAAACCACATATTCCTGCAATATCCTCGGAGCACGTATCACATAAACGTACTTGCGAGTAAACTTCGGGATCTTGCTAATCAGTTCTCAAGCAGCCCCCAAACCTTGTTAGCATCCAACGATATACCAACGTACAAGCCAACAGTGCCAACATCAAGATGTCACTCCCTTGGTTGCTAATCTAATGCTCTTGGTAATTAAAATCCCGGGGGAAGACCAAAGCTTAATTACCTGACTATGTTTCCACGTGCTACTCACAAGGGAAACTCCCCATCTAACCCCCCTCAGATGCAGTGGATAGCCCGTCAAAGACTGAACACAGATCAAGCACGAAAACAGGAAAGAGGTGTACAAAACTCTGAGAAATGAAGCTAAATAGAAACAGTGAACGGTCCAAGCTGAAAATGTGCAATAACGAGCTAATTACAAGAACCACGGCGTTGTGGTTGTGTAGTCACAGTGTTGGACTGCTAAGCGGGAGATCCGTGTTCGGATCTCTCTTCTGCCTCAATTTTTTTGTTGTTGTTGTCACAGTTATGTGAACTTGCTGTCCGGTCATTGACGTGTCTGTTCTCCGTCTGTACTCTTGGCATCTTGGCAGTTGTCATACTATACAATTGTTATAGAATACGAATCATGTAGTAAGAATACATTACTACGTTACAATAAAGAAATTCAAGAGCCAAAACTTCCAATACGGAACGCAAGATTCATAACATGTGGTACTTGCTTGTAACAAATTTGAGATACTTATGTCTGGAGGTCCCTTTCTTACACCTCGCTGTTGCAAACAGACGTTGCATCACGACACAGACATAAATTAGAAATTTGAAAAAGAAAAGTTGGGCCAAGGGCTAGATTTGAAAACGAATCACCCGCTTTGCAGTCCAACACTGTGACCACCTATGACGCCCTAGCTGTTCAAATTCGCTCGATGTTGTCCATTTTGAGGTTGGACTGTCACTGTTTCGATTTTGCTTCTTTTTTCGCAGTTCAGTAGACCTTCTTCCTGTTTTCATGCTTCATTAGTGTTCAATTTTTGACGGGCTATCCAGTGGGCCGTTTTACCACGAAATCTAAAGGAGGGTGCCATGGGGAGTTCCCCTTGGCAGAAAAACATGGAACGCTCTGCCTCTAAATTTACGTCACAGTGCACTTCCTATATGCATGTGTCTGAATGTTGATGCAACTATCCGTATGGCTGTAATACCCAAATCTGACTGTTGTAAACGCTTTTCCTGTTCTGTCTGGATGGTACTTACAGATTAAACATATATTCAGTTCTCTATTTGCAGCTATTGAAACAATTCTTACAGGCCATACAAAGGAACTTTTATTGTTAATTTACTTATATAGCCATTATATGGAAGAACTGGGAATATCCCGAATATATACCAACAGCGATTTCTCATTTGTTATTGTGTTACCATTAGGACCTTTATAGCATATCATCTCTGTGTATCCTGTGTTACATTTTCATGTTGTTCACTCGTTTTAGTATACTAAAGTTGTAAAATTGTTTTCTGTCGGTGTCCTTTGTTAGGACTGTGTAACTTCGTAATAAGAACAAACTGCAATCTGTAATATAACATTTCACTTGTTGAGATGGCTGTGCAGGCACGCTCCGGAAGCCAATAAAAGAAATCCATAGCGCTGCCGTTCACTGGTCTACCAGTGATGGTAGATGGGCAGGTGTACACAATTGGCCACATGAGTTACCGGACTGTCAGAAAGCGCTGAAGGTAATGAAGGAAATGTTCGTGATACCCCTGTCTATTGCAAAATACCGTAGAAGTTGCGGAAGAGTGAGACAAGCTGATAGATGCCTCGCTATCTTTTGTCTAAAATATGCAATTTGATGTGTAGCATTTACAGCGCCACTTACAATAGTTTTTTAGTTATTGTTGCATACTTTGGGCTGTAATTTGGTTGTAGTTTGAATTTTTTTGTTTGTAGCTAGGTCACAGATTAATAATGATAATGGTAGTTTGCTAGATCGTAGTAGTTTGCCACCCGACTTGCTGTGGCAAGACACGGGCACTCGCCATAATGGGAAAGATATATTGTATTAAAGGAGATGTAAAACACTGACAGAGAAATCGCAAGTACAGTGTAAATAAATAGCTACTGTTTAGTGCGTGGTACAGTTGCATTTACATCCGAGAGGATTGTGTGTTAATAACTGAGAAAAAATGTAACCCAACACTCCAGCGTATGAACGACGACGAAAATTCGTGAGAAAACAGTGAATTTCGTGCAAAATAAACGAGTTTAGTAATATAAAATTTGGAAATGTAAAGGAAGCAGTGAGCAACTTTCCATCGTCACAGAACAACATCCATGTGGCTGACTGGCGATAAAACATCTGGATCCCTTAAGAAATGGAGAGCAATTTCAATTTTTGAACCTGTGGCTACTAATTTTATCTCGAAAACATTAGTGTATGGTTATTTTAATTAATGTTCTAGTCAGGAGTAACAATACGTAAAGAATATTTTCGTCCGTTTCGTTTTCCAAGAGTTTTGGGAGGGAGGGGGGTAGGACATAGAGGATTATTCATAAGTACCTCTAGGGCTTCAAAAGATGACAGCACAGGAACTACAAGACATATTGAAAAGAGACGCATGTCTGTGAACAGAGCGTCTCTCCAAGATTCCAACTCACACTGCGGGTGCTCAGTGTGGACTTGGTTTGTGATGTGTACCTAGCGTCAGTTCGTGTGTGCTAGTTATCACGACGTGTCCGGGAAGGCACGAAGACAGACCGCTTTGCGAATCTGGTAAATGGGTTGTCTGTCTGCAGGTGCGAACTAATTCGATGTGACAATACGGTGACGAGGGTTAACAACGAAACTTGAGGACAGCACAAGCTACAGGTGCAAACTGTAATTGTAAAAATTCCGAATTAGTAGGCTTCCCTTTACCAGTGGAACACTTATACGTAGCAATAACATGCAACAAATTCCAACTGGTTCTCTGATAACCTATCATGGGACACATACGTCCCGTTGATAGTCAAAGGGTTAAGGGGATTGCCTATTTTCTTCGGAGTAGGGGCATCTTCGTCAGTTTAGTAGACAAAACTAAGGGAAGTTTTAACTTTTTAATTAGTAGACCCATGTGCCCCGCAGGGTTCAGTTGAATCGTGTACAGCGCGTGTGCCAGTGATATTTCAGGATGAGACATTCATCAGGCCCTTTCAGATGACATTGCTATTCACAACAGCTACCAGATGTCAGTTACATATCAATAAACGAAACTAGACAGCTTGAAGAAAGCATCTAAGAAATTATCTATGAGGCACAATTCAGATATACAAGGGTAAGTCAATTATTATCCGCAATTTAGTTATATTTTTGTTTATTTTGGTATTACTGTCGTTTTATGTTGATGACGCATGCTTTTTTTATTTGTTGTTATATCTTTGCAATTTTCTAGCTGCTAGGTTTTTTTCATTATCGCTGCCGTGCTGTTAATCATGGCTGCTCCGCTGTCTATTTGCACCAAACAAGAGCAACGTCCAGTGATCCGCTTTTGTGGCCGGAAGGCGTATCAGGGGCCGAAATTCATCGAAGACTTTCGGTACAGTATGGGAACAGTGTTTTGCCACAACGGAGAGTCTACAAACGAATTAAAAAATTCCGAAATGGTCGCACAAGTGTTACGCACAATGAAGGAGCCGGACGATCGTTTACCGCCACAAATTAAGAAACCATTGTGCGTTCACGTGAAATGGTTCTGTTAGACAGACGAGTAACTATTGACGAAATGGCACATTGTGTGCAAATTAATCACGGTTCTGCCTACGAAATCATCTACAACAGACTTGGGTTTCATAAAGTCTGTGCAAGATGGGTCCCAAAACAACTCACACAGTTGCACAGACAAACGCGCTTGGACATCTGCAAAAAATAATTTGGATCGCTAGGGTAACGAACGGGGCAACTTCTTAGACAGGATCATTACTGGAGACGAAACATGGATCCATCATTATGAGCCGGAGAGTAGACGTCAGGGTATGGAATGGAAACATCCAAATTGGCCGTGCAAGAAAAAGTTCAAGACCCATCCGTTAGCAGGAAAACTGATGCTTACGGTTTTTTGGGACGCACAAGGTCCAGTACTGGAATGTTATGGGGATAGGGGCACAACAATAAACAGGAGGCTAAAGCCTGAAATTCGAAGCAAACGCCGAGGATTGCTGTCAAAAGGTGTTGTGTTGTTGCACGACCTGCCCGTCGGGATACTGCTGCCCACACTGCTGAAACGCTCCAGAAACACAAATTATAGTACTGGATAATCCTCCATATAGTCCCGATCTTGCTCCTTCTGACTGTCACTTGTTTGGTCCACTCAAACAGGCATTAAGGGGCCGTCGATTCGCCTCGGACGAAGCAGTGAAAGAAGCGGTGCATTCCTGGCTCGCAACTCAACCGAGAATCTTCTTTTATGAGGGCATCAGGAAGCTTGTACAACGATGGACCATGTGCGTTGAAACACAAGGAGACTATGTCGAAAAATTATATTCTTGTAAGTTTCCCATTTGATTACAATAAAATTTTATAACTACTTTGTGGAAAATAATTGACTTACCCTCGTTTCTGTTAGTTACATTCACTACTTGAAGGAAACCGTTGATGGGCAATTGCGTCCAGAGTGCGACGTGCATGTATGTGGATGAATATGTATGCCTTTGGATTTTTTCCTTTTTGGAAAAAAATCATCTTTTCTTTTCCGAAAGCATCATTCATTCGTTTAAATTCGTAAATAACAACGTCGTGTGGCTTTCAGTCTGGGGCAGACTTTCTGATATGTCGCCATTGCGGCGGCTTGCCTGACATTTCGGCTGCTTTTTTATTCACGCAGCAGCTCATATGGTCTCATGACGATGAGTGGATCCTGTTTCGAGCCTCTACGCCGCACTAAAATCTGAGGTTCAGGAATCGTGTATGAGACTCTAGCGTCAGTATCCAGCAAAGCTAACCTCTGGCCCATGGACACGAGCTGTCATTCACTGAACAGATAACGGCCACACGAAATACTTCAAATATTTATAAACAGTGTGACTAAAAAGGAAAACAGAACTAGCTTGAAAGGCGTCTCGTCATTTCATGCCAAGGTAATGTAAACAGAAAACAGATCTACTATCCGAGATTAATCTTGTCATCAGAAGACATTGCTCAATGCGGAAGTCTGTTCAGTTCATTGCGCCGGTTATCTGTGCAAGTGGAAACTGAATGATAATGGCGTGAGAGTGAAATCGAAAAGATATGAATCTGTATGCTTAGAAGATCTCTATTATGTCTGAGTCAGAGCTTGCAGACTAATTTGCGCGTGTCCATTGCAGCCGGTGGTTTGTGAATGTGATATCGGGCCACTTGGGACCTCAGTCTTTCATTTCTTCAGATGTAGCCACATTCAGTCAGTCTCCATATGTGAATTCGTAGAATGCGGGCCATTACGAATCAGAAAAACTTCACCAGTAGGTTGAAGCCGTTGCATAATGCTGAGATTGGTGTTTAGTTCGTACTTTCATGATCAATTTTATGTCCTATAATTTGACAATTACATGCATGTACAATTAACGCTCTGATTGTACTGCTCTCACATTACGAGTGCTATCAACTTTTCTTTCTTTGTATTAGACAGGCACATGTATGCATTTCTAAATAAACAACGTAAATTTTCATTATGGGGGCAAACTCCACAGAGGAGATTTCGAGGACTTTTCACGCGTTTTAGCTTTGTTATACTGATAAATGAAGACCACAATTTCCGCAATATTGTTACTGACAACTGGATAGCTTATTTGTTGGTCTTATAGGGCTATCGTTTCCTTAAAGACATGGAGAACAATCCACAACAGAAGGTGCAAGAATCGCTGTGGAACGAACTAATAATTCCAGATTTTCTCTTACAACCGGAGAAAACGGCACGTAATTATATAGACAGAACCAGAATTAATATTGATCTTGGAATAGTTTTGAGTCTAATATTGCTTCAAACTTTAACTGCGAGGTGTTTAAATAACTTTAATGCCTTGTGCTGACACGTGGCATAATTAAAGTGCACAGGAGTTTCTCTTATACCTGAAGATGAGTAATTAAGTTTAGCGCTCGTTGCCAGCTCCTGTTCAATGTCGCAACAGTTTTCCGAGGAGTCCATGGGCTGTCGCAATTAAGATTGTCTCATAATAAGGCGTCACTAAGTATATATCTCGCAGGTTGGAATCTCGCCTCGTGCATGAGTATAGGATTTAAATGAATCGTTATTGTGTGTGTATAGAAAATAAGATCTTTCAGAACATATCTCGATCATTGTATATGGACATCAGTTGTTGACAACTAAATTAAATCGATGATGTCCAAAGCCTAGTAAGAAAATTGTATGTAATAGACCTGCTGCCAAACTAATGAAGTCCTCTCCCTTGATGACAGCCTCAGTATACACCGGATTGTTATAATTAAACTTTGCCTATTTAGCACGTTGTAACACAGAAACTAATTACCGTACGAGGACAAAACTTGCTAGCATTAATGTCAAGGACATGGGAATGAGAAATAATGCGGTGTCAATTCAATTGAAAAATGTTTAATGTGCTGCTACGGTATATCATACCATTACATGCTGGTACCATTACTACTACAAAAGGGGCTCAGTATGGTGCCTATCAGTGTCCAAAAGAGTCTGAAAGCGCAGGATTGCATTCTGCACAGCAGAACGAATCATGTCCGTAGGTATGCTGACTACCTTACTTGATACGCTGCTCTTCAGATCAGCACATGTGTGAATGCTCCCCTGGTAAACCCTTTCCTTCAGGTAGCCCCATAACCAGAAATAACAGGGAGCGACATCAGGTGATCGTGCCAGCCAATCATTTGGAAACGATCGGCTGATAAATCGATCGTTTCCAGATGTGTTACAGAGAAACAGGTGAACTTCACGAGCGATGTGCAGTGGGGCCCCATCATGCATGAAAACTATTGTGTTCAATGGATCTCTCTCCTGTAGGACGAGTATGACATGCACACGTTCACCATACAGAGGAACTTCATTCACAGTGACTGCAAATGAAGATCCCCACACTCGGCAATTCTGTGTGTGCACCTCGCCCATCACAGAAAAATGAGCTGCGTCTGTTCATAGGATGCTCCATGGCCAGCACTCGTCAACCTCAATCCTTTCGAGGAAGTGAAGAGTGAAGTAAGCACGTCGTGGTGCGTCATGTAGTGGAAGCTGCTCTACGATATGGATCTTGTACGGATACCATTTGAGAATTGTTCGAAGAACCTTCCGTACAGTGGACCCCAGGATGTTCAAATGTTGTCACATAGCATGCGCACTGCCTCACGATCGGGAATTGTGTGCAGCGTTGTCTGCCATAACAACAGCGACTTCATCAACCACCTGTGATGGAAGCGGTAGTCTTCCTCTTCGTGGAGCGACGCCCAGTTCTCCAGTTGATTCCAGCTTCTTCATCATGCTCTGCGCAGCAGGTGGAGAAAGAGGATTCTTCCGTAATCCTTTCAGCCGGCGATATGCTCCAAGTGCAGCTGCAGCATTACTCTTGTTTTGATAATAATGCCCCGTTTCTTATGTCCAAGCTCATGTTGACATGTCAAGTGCACTACGACTGGTCAGGTGCGTGAGACTAGTGAGACTATGAATAACAATGACTGTTAACGGCACTTGGTGGCCATAGTTGGAACTGGAGGGTGGCGCTGTGAAGCACGGAAATCATGCACTCCATACTCTGGACACGATGCTACAAAGTTTGCTACTCATACGGTAATTAGTTTCCGTGTTATTAAGTGTTAAATAGGGAAAGTTTAATTGTAACCACCTGGTATTTAAGCCATACTAGTCGTTCCGAGCATCGTCATGAGTACACCCAGTAGCAAACGGTTGCGACTTATTTGGTTCTAGTGTCGGCAAGACTGGAAAGCTGCAGCGGACGAAGTATCTGGTTCTACGTATTGCTTCTTCACGTACAGTGAGCCTCGTGTGTAGTGAGGGCGTGCCTTGGGATGGGTGGGTGGTCGCGGCCGCGACTGTACTCTACGGGAGAGTACAGCGCAGTATTAGCCCGGCTCGGCTCGCCTCGGCATTAGCATACGGGCTGGCGGCGAGTATCGGCGCCATCTCAACCGGCCTGGCGCTGCAATTACGCCGGCGCATTAACCTCTATTCCGACTATTCTCCCAGCTCGTAAACAGAGCCCGATATTGCTGAACTTTGTGCTCGCCTCGCCTCGCCTGCCCACCCATTATGTGGTGGGGGAGAGCACACGGCACGGAGATGGCAGCCAGATTCGGCCCGCGCCCAATCGCGCACCACACATCTCCCTCTCTCTCTCTCTCTCTCTCTCTCTCTCTCTACCTTTGAATTACCCGGACGCGGACCTCACACGTCTGCCAAGTACATCAGCTATTAACTGGCAAAGTCTCACAACTGACGAATCGATCACCGGCTTATTCAAGGCATTCGCCATTTCCCTTTATGCGACTGCTTGCTGTAAATGGCAGTAACATCTCGCTAAGGCGTTTTGACGCTTTGGTGCTTGAGGCAGGCACATCACCCTAAAATTAGAAAAGGATTTGTGCGAGCAATTTATGATCGATTTATTGTGTCTCAGTGTCTCGTTGTGAATTCCAGTCCTCACCGCAGTTCGACACGGAGTGAATGTATCCACAGGTCGGCACTGGACCCATGTTAACCCAGGTTGTTCTTTGGTGGTTTATGAAGAGGAATATGGTACATGCTGGTTCCAGGAGTCGTCAAATATAATTAGCTGAAGCACGCACAGCATATACACAGCTGCCATAGCCAGATGATGCTCTTTATCTGAGAGCAACACTTACTCCCAACGCAACGTTGTCGATTATTTGTTGGACATATTGCATTAGCGACCACCCCTTACAATCTTTGCGCTTCACGCCGTCCTCTAGTCCGCGGACGTTGTTCCCTGTAGTGATATCACATGCCCCTTGGTATTTGTGAAAAAGGCCAGGCTACACGATGGTTCCGAGTTAAACTGCATGTCCCGCTACCATGCCTAGTAAGGCACTGCAGTGTTAAAACCAGACGTCTTCAGGTTAAGGACTGCTTCAATTTAGCGAAGGAACATCCTTTCCAATAACGGTATGTATGTTTGCTTCTGGCCTGCTCCACATAGACGACAGACTACGGCAAGTTGAGAAAGAGCGTTACGGAGAGAGAGAGGGTGATACATACGTGCGTGTGACAAACCCCTTCCCTCGAAAACTTCTCCCCTTCATACCTTTGTTACCACGGATGACATATCACTGATCTCATTTGTACTAAGATTGCAATACACGCAAAGTGTCGATTTGCTTCCACAGCCATGAGTGGAATGCATAAACGTTCACCAACCTGCTGTCCTCTATAGTTGTTGTCCCCTGCGCAGAATACAGCACTTAGGTCATGAATCCGTTATCTTGAGGCTGTAATATATTCTTGGCGAGGAACAAATAGTTTACAAATAATTAAATTTCCAATTAGTTTGTTTATGCGGGATGCCACTCTCTTTTTGTTAGCAGAACACGAGAGACTGCGCAACTACATTCCACGTTAGAGTCACAAATAATTTCCATTTTTCAATAAAATAGTGAAGTGCGTATTTCCGTAATTACTATCACACTGTTCTCAGCTACATGTCCAAATAACCGTACTTTGCTAATAAAGTCTTAACTGACATCGATCGCGGCAGACAACATCTCTGTCCTCCCACACTGCGAAACCAGCTCTCATATTTACAAACTAGAGATTGCTAATAAAGTCTTAACTGATACCGACCACGGCAGACAACATGTCTGTCTCCGATAATGCCGAACCGTTCGCCCTCCATCCAAGTTATGCGCGACCAAAGATTACCGAAGTGCTTCATGTGCCTTTCCGGTTAGCAGTCGTTTATTATTCTGTCGATTATTAATACTTATGAGATAATGGATTGATAGCAGTCCTTTAATATGAAATGCAAGGAAATACGCTGTTTAGTTTTTCTAATTTTAATAACAGAAGATTATCATTTTGTGCGCAACTTCCGAACGCAGCAGCCAATCGCAGAGAAGGATCACAATTTAGGCGGTCTTTCTCACGATGATCGTACCCGGCAAACCATCTACCATGGGTACCTCACACCACATTACGTAATCTTGCCACTGGTGCCTTCTAAACTGCTCTAAGAAGAGCATCTAGTAGCTGAATATGATGGCTACAAATCCAGAATTATTAAAACAGCTGGTCAATAAAAATAGAATCCATCTCACACGCCATATCGTTTCTTTCTTTCTCTATCACGTCTGTTATTTCTTCCTTTTAATTAGTGGTTCAGTGACTACGTTTTCGAACTACGGTTGCAGGACATTGTTCATATTTTCAGATTGTTTTAAGATCTGAGATGTTTTTCTTTTCCTGATTGCCGTTGTGAGTCTCAGTTATTCTTATTTAACTCACTGAATTATCCTCTTATTCTTTTCTATCGGTCCTACTTCAGATCTGTACAGAAATTTTGATCTGTCAAAATTTATTTACGTGCTTCAAAATAAATATCATACAGCGTTTATCGAAAAACAGTCCTTACCGTGTGCATTACGCCATGAATATCCCCTCGGCAAGAAGATAAGTTCATAGGTCTCCAAAGAAGAACTATCTGCCAGTACCTACCAAAGAGGGATGGCGTATGCCAGCATCTACTGTAGAGGGATGGCTCACGATTAATCTGCTAAGTGTATATTATTCACAATGCAAGATATACCGTGTTAATGGCCCGTGTGCAAGCGTCAAGAATAGAACAGATGCACACTTAGACCTCAAGAGTTTCTACCAACTGTTGATGACGATGAGTCAAAAATGATGTCAACGAAACGCTATAAAGATGTGTACATTACCTACCAATATGGATGCTTTTTCCTTTATCTGAGCGAAGCGAAAATCTCTTTGTCTGTTCAGAGCCCCAATTCCCGTATGACTGTCCTGTTTAATTAACTTGCCTTATATATAAATGCCGCGCTGGATTAGCCGAGCGGTGTAAGGCGCTGCAGTCAATGACTGTGCGGCTGGTCCCGGCGGAGGTTCGAGTCCTCCCTCGGGCATGGGTGTGTGTGTTTGTACTTAGGATAATTTAGGTTATGTAGTGTGTAAGCTTAGGGACTGATGACCTTAGCAGTTAAGTCCCATAAGATTTCACACACATTTGAACATTTTTTATATATAAATCTTTTGCAAGAACATACATTTTAAAGAGATCATAGTATGAAGAATTTCGAGTAAGCATGGAAAAGATGCTGTTTTGGTTTGGTTTATGCCATATTCGCAGCGATAATGTTACGACCTGAATCATTTTTGTCTGTCGCTAGTTCCTAACTGTCGACTGTTACGTGTATTTCAAACAGCATTTATCATTATGATAAAATTATGCTACTTATGGCGCTCTAGTCATCGTTGTAATTTTTTACGTTTTATATTTTATCTCCTCGAAGTTTTTCGAACACCACGTAACTCGTTCACTGACTAACAACGTAGTTAGGTGATATGATTGCAAATTGTGTTTTCATCTCGATGCCATCTATCTTATACCAGATATCACTTGTCCAGTCGTTGTTTAGAAAAGCAGAGGCTTCAAGTCGAATTGAAAATATGATTCTCCTTTTGTTTGGGGCTAGAAGGGGAATTACATAAAAACGAATTTTTTCCTATGGCGTCACAAGTAAAGGAACCGAAGGAGATATGGGACAGATTAAGAACGTGGAAATGTGTTCGGGAAAGAAGAGTTCAAATCTTCTCTTGTCCCTCCTGAGTCAGGTTTTCCGTGGTTCCTCTCAGTCGGTTTGGTCGTATACATGTAACGTACTGTGAACGATGTCACTACCGCTGTCTCGCGCCACCTTTCTTCAGCCTGTGCATCACTCTGATTCCAAGGACTCCTGAATCGACGAGAAGTTAAAAGGTAGCTTTCTTCTCTCTCAATTTGTGTTTAGTGCAACGACGTCGTCGTTGAGGGTGTCTCACATAAAGACAGCAGAGATCGCTTTCGGTAGTTAAATCTTCTTTCAAATATTCTAACACGTACTTTACTCACTCCATCGCTGGCGTTATCCTTCAGATAATTTTGGCAATTTCGATAAAACTATATTTGCAAAGTTACCTAATTACGGATGATGTTTGAGTTAAGATCGTAGATTGAGTGTTTGTCTCCTATCATCAGGCATTGGTTTAATTTCAGAGTACCTTTCTACTAACCACGGGCAGCAATGTGGTTGAGATACTGGACCTTATTCGGAAAGATATGCAGTTTATAAATATCATTGTGTCCACACACACAAAAACTGTCGGTGGTTTGCAAGAAAAATACTTCAGATATGCTTGTGGTGCACTTCTTCTCGCATCTTCGTGAAACCCAAGTTAGTAATTGTATGCAAATCTCTCATATGAATAGGACGTGAAACCGCAGCATTTCTTCCCTTTTACTTACTGTGTCGAATGAACGGATACTACATGTCAAACTGAAAATACGTGTAGACCATACCGGGACGTGAAATCGTGGACTTTCCTTCCTTTGCACTTACTATTTTGAAGGAACGGATGTGACATGTGAAACTGAAAATGCGCGTCGACCATACGAGTTGTAATGGTGACCAAATAATGAGGAATAATTTTTTTGCTGTCATGTAGCTAACAGGTGAATATTGACATCCGTACCACTTTATTAAGTTGAACATATCCTGACGGCGGTTAATAGCGTCGAAATGTGACATGAACTTGTGGCAGTAATTGAGAAAGATGTGAGACACAATGTACCCTACTCCCGACATTATTTTCAGTCTGTACAGTGAGTAAACGGTAGAGGCAACCAAGAAATTCGGAAAGGGGTTAAAAGTTCAGTGAGAAGAAATAAATATTTGAGTACTGGTGACATTGTAATTCTGTCAGAAACGGCAAAGGACTTGGAAGATAGTTTCTTTAAGAGAACTTGGAAGATGAACGTCAATAAAAATAAAACGGGGATAATGGAATATTGTTCAATAAAATATGCGATGCTGAGACAATTGGATACGGAAACGAGACACTTAAAATAGTAGACTAGTTTTGCCGTCTGCCAGCAAAAGAATTGACGATGGCCAAAGTAGAGAGGATACAAACTCAGACTGGCAGTTGAAAATGAGAAATTTGTTAAGATCAGATATACGTTTAAAGGTCAGAAAGTCTTTTCTGAAGGCACAGAGTGACAATTATTGAACTGTATGAAGTAAAATCGTCATAACTTCTGAACGGTTTGCGTTAGGACGTTCGGACTGAACGGTTGGCCACGGGACATGATGGAAATTAGTACGCGCATTTGGTTTGGTTTAGCGACGAAGCCATTGTATGGGTTCGTCAATAAGCAAAATTGGCGCATTTGGCGGACTGAGAATCCGCATTTTGCGATCGGGAAGTCTTTTCACCCTCAACGGGTGACTGTGTGTTTGTGCAATAGCCAGTCACGGAATAATCGGTGCGATTTTCCTTGATGGCACGATGACTACCGAATGATATGTGAAGGTTGTGGAAGCTAATTTCATCCCCATTATCCAAAGTGATCCTGATTTCGACAATATGTGGTTCATGCAAGACGGATCTCGACCCCTTCGTAGCAGGAGAGTGTTTGACGTGCTGGAGGAGCACTTTGAGGCCCGCATTCTGGTTGTAGGGTACCCAGAGCCCGCTGGTATGGGCCTCGATTGGCCACCATATTCTCCGGATCTGAACACACGCGACTCCTTTTTGTGGGGCTATATTATAAACAAAGTGTACAGCAGTAGCCCCCAAACCATTGCTGAGCTTTAAACAGCCATTCAGGAGGTCATCGACTGCATCGATGTGTCGGCACTTCAGCGGTTCATGGACAATTTCACTATTCTTCTGCGCCACATCATCGCCAATGATGGCAGCCATATCGAACATGTCATAACCTAAATATCTGTAGTGACTTTTACATATTGAATAAAGAGTTTTTTTGCCGTAATTTGTAACGAATTTATGTTCTTTTTTTTTTGTATAGTTCATTAATTGTCACCCTGTATTTGGATGGAGTGTAGCGTTGTGTGGAAGTGAAATGTAGAGGATAAGCAGTTCAGAAAAGAAGAGAGTAGAAGCTTTTTGTTTAATGTGGTCATACAGAATAATTAGATGGATGGATCAAATAACTAATGAGTAGGTACAGACTCGAAATGGTGGTCCGCAGCTCGTGGTCTCGCGGTCGCTTTCTCGCTTCTCGAACACGGGGTCCCGGGTTCGATTCCCGGCGGGGTCAGGGAGTTTCACCTGCCTCGAGATGACTGGGTGTTTGTGTTGTCCTCATCATTTCATCCTCATTCATGAAAGTGGCGAGATTGGGCTGAGCAAAGGTTGGGAATTTGTACGGGCGCTGATAACCGCGCAGTTGAGCGGCCCCCAAACCAAACATCATCATCGTCGAAAGGGGGGGGGGGGGGGGGGGAAGAAATTTATGACAGTGCTTCACTAAAACAAGGGATCCGTTTATTAGATCGATTCTGAGGCATAAAAAATCCGTCCATTTGGTAGTGGAGGGTAGTGTGGGACATCATCACAGTAGAGGAAGACGAAAGTTTGATCACAGTTAGCGTGTTATAGTGGATGTATGGTGCGGTAGTTACGCAGCGATGAAGAGGCTTGCACAAGACATACTAGCGTGGAGAGCTACTTCGGACCGAAGACCACAACAAAAACAAGAACAACAGCTGCTACTGTATTTATGTCGAGGTTCGCGGATGCAGTCGCGTGCCGAGGAGGGAACGATTGGGGGACCTCCGAAGCCGGCCGGTATCCGCCGAACGGCTCCGATCGCGAGAGAGGAGGTGCGTGCGCCGTGGACGTGACGTGGTGGCCGTCAGTCGGCTAATGAGCCAGGCAGCCCGGCAGCCAGCCATTGTGTGGCGGCGGACAAGGTCAGCGGCGCGCGGGTGGGCCCCGGGGCTAACGGGCCGGCTCTACGTGTCGCGAATCCCGCCGGCAAAAGTGAACGCGTCGCAGGCGACAGAGAAGAAAGGCGGAAAGAAGCACGCGTTCTCCTCTCTTCCCTCCTGTTTCATCGCGGCCGAGACAATGGCCGCTGCTCTCCTAGTAAATCATCAGCTGTTTTCTCCGAGAAAAGCGCCTCTGGCCTGCTCCCGGCCGCTCATTGTGTCAGCGCGCCGCGCCAGCCTGCCGGCCTCAATGGCTATTGTTAGTCGCCGGCTGCCATTCATGGCGCGCGGGCCCGCCTATTGTTACCGGCTCCAGTGTCAAGGCTGGTCACCGTCGAGAGGGAGGAGCAGGCGCCGCACCGTTACCTTACGTCCGCGCCTCCGCCTCCTTCACTTTCCCGTTGCAGCCGATGACCTGGCGGGCCGCCGGTTACGCATTCGCTGCATTCGGCTCTGGGGAAGTCGCGGACGCCTTCTGAATGCGAGGATCTGTGACTGAGAGCTCGCTCGTCGGAGTCACTACTGATTCTCTTTGTCCGCCTCCTAGTGAAGGAGACTCAGGCAGCCGCTTCACGTTCATTGCTAAGAAAACTCACGGCTTTTCCATGCAGTGCGCTCGCAGCTATGGCCCTTCCAATTTTCCCGCTGTCATCTACCCAACCTCAATTATGTCGCCATCTCGGTCTTTTCTTTTGGAACCCAACAAACAAATTCCTTCTTCCGTACTCCATCAATCAGCGTGGCTACGTGTTCAGCCCATCCTCACTTCACTTTCACTACAGCTATGCTTACATCTTCCATTTCAGTCGATTTCCTGATCAATTTGCTTATTTTCTTGTCTCGCCCAGTGATCCTTTACGTGTATATCCATTGCTCGTTGAGCGCCTCATCACTTGTTGAAATGTTTTCGAACGAAAACTCCAAGTATCATTTCCACAAGCCAAAACTGCTAACACAAACTGTTTGTAGGTTTTCCTTTGTAAGACACACCGGAATCTCTATGTAGTTCACCAAAAGAACTCCATATCAGTTTTAATGATCTTTAGTTCTGTTGTTATCCAGTCCTTGCCTTCATTTACTTGAAATAGAAAAACTGCTTCTGTGATCTCCATTCCGGTTTGTTTCCCATACATCATTGTACATTGAGTTTTATTGGAACAAGTTTTTAGATCAACATCCAAATATACAGGGCTATTACAAATGACTGAAGCGATTTCTTAAATTCATTGTAGCTCCATTCATTGACATATGGTCACGACACACTACAGATACGTAGAAAAACTCATAAAGTTTTGTTCGGCTGAAGCCGCACTTCAGGTTTCTGCCGCCAGAGCGCTCGAGAGCGCAGTGAGAAAATGGCGACAGGAGCCGAGAAAGCGTATGTCGTGCATGAAATGCACTCACATCAGTCAGTCATAACAGTGCAACGACACTGCAGGACGAAGTTCAACAAAGATCCACCAACTGCTAACTCCATTCGGCGATGGAATGCGCAGTTTAAAGCTTCTGGATGCCTCTGTAAGGGGAAATCAACGGGTCGGCCTGCAGTGAGCGAAGAAACGGTTGAACGCGTGCGGGCAAGTTTCACGCGTAGCCCGCGGAAGTCGACGAATAAAGCAAGCAGGGAGCTAAACGTACCACAGCCGACGGTTTGGAAAATCTTACGGAAAAGGCTAAAGCAGAAGCCTTACCGTTTACAATTGCTACAAGCCCTGACGCCCGATGACAAAGTCAAACGCTTTGAATTTTCGGCGCGGTTGCAAAAGCTCATGGAAGAGGATGCGTTCAGTGCGAAACTTGTTTTCAGTGATGAAGCAACATTTTTTCTTAATGGTGAAGTGAACAGACACAATGTGCGAATCTGGGCGGTAGAGAATCCTCACGCATTCGTGCAGCAAATTCGCAATTCACCAAAAGTTAACGTGTTTTGTGCAATCTCACGGTTTAAAGTTTACGGTCCCTTTTTCTTCTGCGAAAAAAACATTACGGAACACGTGTATCTGGACATGCTGGAAAATTGGCTCATGCCACAACTGGAGACCGACAGCGCCGACTTCATCTTTCAACAGGATGGTGCTCCACTGCACTTCCATCTTGATGTTCGGCATTTCTTAAACAGGAGATTGGAAAACCGATGGATCGGTCGTGGTGGAGATCATGATCAGCAATTCATGTCATGGCCTCCATGCTCTGCCGACTTAACCCCATGCGATTTCTTTCTGTGGGGTTATGTGAAAGATTCAGTGTTTAAACCTCCTCTACCAAGAAACGTGCCAGAACTGCGAGCTCGCATCAACGATGCTTTCGAACTCATTGATGGGGACATGCTGCGCCGAGTGTGGGAGGAACTTGATTATCGGCTTGATGTCTGCCGAATCACTAAAGGGGCACATATCGAACATTAGTGAATGCCTAAAAAAACTTTTTGAGTTTTTGTATGTGTGTGCAAAGCATTGTGAAAATATCTCAAATAATAAAGTTATTGTAGAGCTGTGAAATCGCTTCAATCATGTGTAATAACCCTGTACTGTGTTAAGACTTACCAGGTTGTGTAGACATTATCATCTTTCACTGAAACTAATATGTATTAGAAGCAAACACTACGTTGTCATAAATACAGCGAAGGTGGATCAGAAATTATCGTTTAACAGGTATTCCGTCTACGTTTTTCCAGTCTAAGGATCCGTAAACTTCGGGACTGTTGAGAATAGGTTTCGTTGTGTATTCACCGTAATTACCTGACTTTTCTATGTACCCAGTTAATTTTATTTTAGTTTGTTCATGTGTTAGTTCACCTCTGAGAGACTTCATTGAATATTTGGGCAGCAGGATAGTGAACGAAGAGGATTTTTTTTCTCCTGATTCAGTTTTATTAGCAGGCCTCAGTTCAGCCGCTGTAGTTTTGACATACATTGGACTTATTGTCACTGTTGTTTAGTAAATAAAATTACATCTAGAAATGCAAGATGCCACACATCGGAACCTACCATCGCTTAACTTGGCTGCCACACGGATATAGCGTATCACATCATTGTCTCGTTGAAGTTTTGAGCTGGCGAAAGTTCTTCCTGTTTCCACTGAGAAATAACTTGGAGAATGTATGTAAGTTAAAACGAAAAGAACATTCTACACAATGACAAGTGTGCAATATGTTCCAAGATTGCGCGACTGTTCCAGCCACTCGGAAAGCAACACGAACTGTCTGCCAGGAGCATGTATACGATAAAATCAATTGACGTTTCATGGCATTCAGAAATCAGCACTATCAGATGTTTCGTCAATCTAGTAGATGAACCATGATACAATGAAATGCGAAACATTGCTATGATCTTATTTCGACAAACCTGCAATCACGCATGAACTGTTTATAACGCAGGAAATTTTGGGGCCAGTTTGTGTGTCTTCACTTGCGCCAATATGAGATTATTTCATCAGCTGTTCGATTATTTCATCAAATTAATTGTTTGTCCTCATGAAAGTTACGCATGTACGAATTTTCGTCTGTCTACAACAAATTGTCCGAAGCATTAAATACGTGCCTACAAACATGTGCTGCTGACTGTAAGCTAATACTGCTGAAGAACGTGTACTCAGCTAAGTTAGTCAAAGTCGCGTCTGGTACTAAAACAAAATTATTTGGATCTACCATGTAAAGAATGGAAGGGTAACGTTGTGCAGATACAAAATATCGGTCTTAGTATCGTTGAGGGTGGAAGAAGGTATCACATGTACCTTGTGTTATTTTCCAGCGAACATTTGCTTTCTGCTATATAGCATGCGGTACTTGTTGCTCCACAAAAATTGGGATGTTATTTAGTAAAAAATAACGTCATAATGGACGAAAACAAATAAGTATCTATGTCAGGAACACATTCTGCGAAAGGTAGAAAGCAAATTTCTTCGTTCTTGGACATTCCGTGCAGAAAAATTCTAAATTGGTCCCGACACACTCCCCCCCTCCCTCCTTCCAAAAAAAAACAAAAAAACAAAAAAAAGAAACACTGAGAGTGCTTCAGAGTAACTTGAGGCGCTGCCTTTTATGCAATCCACAGCTCTAAACCAAGAAAAGTGCGTTCATTGCTCCCTCCCTCCCTCAGACGCTGTGGTATTCAGCAGCGAAGCAAGCAGTAACTCAGCAGTCTTGTGAGACAGCTGCGTCAGACAGGTAGCTGGGATTCGCAGCGTCAGAATAAATGGAAAACACGTGAACTTGGAGAGTTCGTATACTGCATTCATCTCTGTCATTGTTAGCGCGAGAATCTGATTTTTGAATGTTTTCTACTGGTTCGTTTCATGTAACCCGGGAATCTCTTTGCGGTAGTAACAAAAGGTTGATAAATTTTTCTTCTGTTATTTTCTATTTTTTTTAGACGTTAGGACATTACTTCAAATTTTTAAAACGGAAAAGTTTGTTAGCACAACAGTGAAAATCAACAGCAACACCATGAGGATGCGCTGAGCGCGTTCGCTACCGTGGTGAACCCAGGACGTGAGCTGGCGCTAAGCCCCTGCACTGTTGACAACACGCTGAGCATAGCTGCTTCCCGGGCAGCTGGCAACGGCAGAGGCCACACCATGCGGGGGAACGCGGACTCGTTCTCTCTCTCTCTCTCTCTCTCTCTCTCTCTCTCTCTCTCCTTTGTCATAACACTCTTATTTGCATTGATGCAAAAATCACTTTCATAACTTCAGTAGATCCATTTTTAACTCACAATACGTGGTTCCTTCTGTTAAAAAATCATTCCCAGTGGGCACCGTAATAACTGCATTTTCATTGATACTTTATTGTAATAACATACTCATTCTTTAATACCATAGTTGTCGTGAACTAATATTACTCTTTTATGTTCACCTCGAAGTGAATTGTTCAATGATCAGTGAGTATGTTGGTAACGAACTCAGATTAGAGCGGTCAAACCATCAGTGCACGGCAGTTAAGATCGACTTTCAGCGGCGCGGGGTAGCCGCGCGGTCTTGGACGCCTTGCCATGGTTAGCGCGACTCTCCCCGTCGGAGGTTCGAGACCTCCCCTGCCTATGAGTGTGTGTGTTGTCGTTAGCGTAAGTTAGATTAAGTAGTGTGTAAGCGTAGGGACCGAAGAGCTCAACAGTTTGGTCCCGTAGAACTTACCACAAATTTCCAAATGACTTTGCGCGTGATCAGCTATATTCAGATTAAGACTGCAGATGTAAAGCCTCAAAAGTAAGCAGGGGTATTTACTAATTATCGGTACATTTTAAGACCCTGCACTTAAAAAATTCTGGCGTGATATAGGAAATAATTAGAGAGCGTATGGAGCGAGTTACATGATTGATAAGAACTTAACGACACGAATGTCTGCTGTCGCTGATATATGTGCCAACGAGAAAGATTTGATTTTAGATTTGAAGCAAATGATCTTATTTCGCTAATGGCCGAAAAATGAAGAAATGTAGCTGAAAAGGTCTTATATACAAATACATATTCGTGTGTAAATAAGTTAGGAAAACTACGTGTAGTCTAATCTTATGTCTTCTTCCTTGTGAAATGTCCTCATACGTGACTCATAGAAGTAACAAACACAGTAGATGATCAGATTGATTGTGAACTGTTGACTGCTATCAAATATAGAATAGGGCCTACCTCTCAAAAGCCGCTTGTTGCATCTTCCGTCATCCCGCAAGGAACATGTTCAGTTTTTAATTCCATCTCTAATCACAGTATGCAAATTACATCTAGCGAACTCATGTTTCATGAATCCCGATGGCTTCCCTGGGAGATGAAGGATGTACGTTTGTATGGTATTAGATTGAACAAGCGGCTATCGAGAAAACTAGATTGCTTACGTATTGTATATATGATAACTGTCAACCGTTCAGTCACGTGATCAATAATTTCGTTAGTTAATTCCATCACAAGATAGAAGAAATATGATTGCTCTAAGAGAAGCTTTTATAACTTCTTTACAGATGAATATATATATATATATATATATATATATATATATATATATATATATATATATATATATATATATGAGACTTTTCCAACATTTGTTTATTTTTGTTGCTGTTAGCGAAGTAAGTTACTCGCTCTCTTCAACTCTAACATGATGCCGCGTGCCAGTGGTAGCAGATATTTTTACCGTTAAGTTCTGTTCCATGTTGGAATTCAGTATGGTGTTGGCCCACCATTAGCCTTGATGACAGCTTCCACTCTCGCAAGCATACGATCAATCAGGCGCTGGAAGGTTTCTTGGGGAATGGCAGCCCATTCTTCACAGAGTGCTGCAATGAGGAGAGGTATCGTTGTCGGTCGGTGTAGCCTGGCATGAATTCGGAGTTCCAAAACATCCCAAAGGTGTTCTACAGGATTCGGGTCAGGACTCTGTGCAGGACAGTCCATTACAGGGATGTTATTGTCGTGTAACCACTCCCCCACAGGCCGTGCTTTATGAACAGGTGCCCGTTCATGTTGAAAGATGCAATCGCCATCCCCAAATTGCTCTTCAACAGTGGGAAGCAAGAAGGTGCTTAAAACATCAATGTAGGCCTGTGCTGTGATAGTGCCATGCAAAACAACAGAGGGTGCAAGCCCCCTCCATGAAAAACACGACCACACCATAGCACCACTACCTCCGAATTTTACTGTTGTTACTACACACTCTGGCAGATGACGTCCACCGGGCATTCACCATACTCACACCCTGCTACCGGATGGCCACGTTGTGTACCGTGATTCGTCACTCCACACAAACTTTTTCCAGTGTTTACGCTCCTTAAGAGAGGCGGCGTTTGGCATTTACAGGCGTGGTGTGTGGCTTATGAGCAGCTGCTCGACCATGAAATTCAAGTTTTCTCACCTCCTGCCTAACTGTCACAGTGCTTGCAGTGGATCCTGGTGCAGTTTGGAATTCCTGTATGATGGCCTGGATAGGTGTCTGCCTAATACACATTACAACCCTCTTCAACTGTCGGCGGTCTCTGTCAGTCAACAGACGAGATCGGCCTGTACCCGTTTGTACTGTACGTGTCCCTTCACGTTTCCACTTCACTATCACATCGGAAACAGTGGACATAGGGATGTTTAGGAATGTGGAAATCTCGCGTACAGGCGTATGACACCAGTGACACCCACTCACCTGACCACGTTCGAAGTCCGTGAGTTCCGCGGAGCGCCCCATTCTGCTCTCTCACGATGTCTAATTGCTACCGAGGTCGCTTATATAGCAGTAGGTGACAGCACAATGCACCTAATATGAAAAACGTATGTTTTTGGGGGTGTCAGGATACTTCTGATTACATAGTGTATTTCAAAACGACAGGAGCAAATCGTCAAATTTTGCAGATAAGCGATATAAATGCTAGGTAAAAGTATGAAAAACAACATAAATACCTTGAATTTCTTTAATCGTTTTTAAAGGCTTCCATCAATCACATCTCTCTTACACTTGTGATGGGGATCATGTGCTTTAAAGTTTTGTGTATTGTTATTTCTCTACAACGCCTAAAAATGTACCTCTGTTATGGAATGATTGCCAGCGTCCCTCGTCATTTAGGAAGTAAGGAACCAGTTATACTCCCGCCCCGTGTCAGTGCAAACTTATAAGTATTGCACTCCACAGCCTTGGTGAATTAACTGATTCGTTTTTCCAGTAACATCAACTGCATTGTAAAGCGCTATCACATAGAATACCGCGACCTTACTGAAGAAACTAATTCGCTACGCATTTATGGTAGATACACGAGATCAGTTCTGAATGTCACGGTTGGTAGCGGTGCCAACTATTCTAGGTACATTCGGTGTCAGGCGTTTCGCTGTGAGGTGTGACGATACGGTTCCATTATTGACATGTGTAAAGTAACGATTTCTTGTATGCTGACCCAAGTGTGGCAGTTCTAATAAGCATAAATTTGAAAAGGCTTAACAGCTGTAACTCTACAACAAAGGGTGACGTTTACGTCGTTCAGTGACAGTGTGTGTGTGCTAAAATTTTGCAACAAGGGTTGTAATGAATTACAAACCAGCTCGTACCCATCTTGGATTAAACTTGTCTTTCTTAATCTGCGGTATACAGACGTGTGCGCATTTTCCGTAACGTTGTCTAATGAGGTCTGCTAAGCACCAGTGCGCTTGTTAATGTTTTCCTTCAGTTTGCGGAGTGTTCGCTGCGAACGCACCAGAGGGCCCCTGAACAAACGGCGGACCCAACCGAGGTGCTCGCAAGTGACGTAGAGGTGGTCGGAGCGCCTGCCGCCGGCGGCACCGCTGTATTTCACACGCCGAACCTCGCCGAGCGCCGGCAATTAGTAAGGCGAAGCCGCGTATTAGACGCGCTAATTGTCGCGTAAATCAGGGGGCGGGCACTTTGATGGCCCGCCCGACCGCCCCAAGAGTCGCGCCAACGACCTCTCGCGTGGGCGAGGCCAGCCCGTGGTCCCCCAGGTGCGCGCCTCTTGCCGGCGGCTTAAAATCGTCCTCTGAAGGACTCGAAACAGTCTGTCCATGTTTGGTGCGAGTTGGCGTACTTATGAGGAGGAACAAGGAAGCGATCAAAGGATAAATCAAGTAGTGGAAAATAGCACGAATAAACTAGGGGCGATTACAATAAGAGTCTACAAGGAAGAGAAATTAATATCTAAGCAAAGGAGAGAAGGTAAGAGAGCACTGAGATCATGTTAAGGTTTCTGGACAGGAAAAGGGCTAGTCAAACTGTTACAGAACAGAAGGTCGCTGCGATGGTAGCATAAAGTGTTGATGGGTGTCGGTCAGTACTCACATACGTTTCAGGAATAATCTGCGTCCGGGCACAAGGGCTTTCACCCTCTTCCTTGCTTCATTCCCACAACTGTCCAACCGGTATCAATAAAATTACAGCACAGACGCTGTACAAACACTCTACATAGACATGCGGTACGTTGAAGAAAGCCGAAGTTGTACGATGACAAAGTCGCTTTTATTTTGGTGCGTCATTGCACTCCGAGGCAGAAAGCAGCAGCATTGCCAATATTATCCGGCTCATAGAACTGCGGCTCTGTCCACTGGTCGTCTGTTGCAGGGGTGGAACCCGAGGTGTGGCAGGAGACACTGAAGCATCTGACACTGGTAGGGACGTTGGCGACATCCGTCGCGAGAGCAGCAGTACCACGGGACTAAGACATACTGTCAGAGTGGACTCAGACATATCAAACTGTGATCGGGGGATGTCCCTTGACTGGACTCAGGCTTCCGAAGAAAAACCTTTCATTCCCTGAGGTCCGCAGTTCAATTTCCCACTGTATACTTGAGCTACTCTATAGTACGACCCGTCTGACCAGACGACGCAGCTGCTTCCAGCGCCGGCCGCAGTTATGCTGCTGCCAAGGGCCATGCACCACAAGAATTTAACATAAAAAAGTCTTTAACACTATGCTGTGGTACCACTTATAATCGTAAGCTCATTTGGCTGAATTTTCCTGCGGACAGTTGATAAGAATTAAATCAACATTCGCCTCAAGCCTCGCAGACCCCTAGCGTCAAACCTCGCTGGCGCCTAGTCAAACGCCTGGCAGAGCTGCAGTCGACAAAACTACTAAAATTCTTAAAAGAATAGTGAAAGGAATTTTGGCTGTTTGATAGGAATACGATTCTGCGGAGAGCCGATTTTCCCCACACCTCATTTCAGTCGAACCGTGGCCCAGAAACGTAATATATTGCGCGTACATACGAAATGGGCCCACTACTGTACAACTAGACTGTTGATGACAAATTGCTGGAAACAGTAATCACGTGCAGTATCTAGGACCAACCATCCAGAGCGACCTTAAGTAGAACGACCGATAGCAAATCGTAGCAAAAGAATCTTTCGGGAATGTAGTTCATCCACTAAAGAAATGATTTTCAAGGCGTTTGTGCGATCGATTCTTGAGTAGTGTTCATAAATTTGGGACCATTACTGATAGAAGAGACAGAGAAGACCCAACTAACAGCCGATCGGTTCGTCATGAGATCGTTTAGTTGAGTGCGAGAGGTTACTGAGATGGTCAAAAGCTCCACTGGCAGACGCTACAAGACTGTGCATCATAGAGAGGTTTACAACTGAATATCAAGAGGTTACTTTCCGGGAACAATCGGCAACATATTACATTCTCCCACATACATCTCGCGAAATGACCACGACGAAAAATTTCGAGAAGTTATCGTTTAGTCGGATGCGAGAGCGTTGCAGACATGTTCAATAAACTCCACTGGCAGACGCTACAAGAGAGGCGTTGTGCATCATGGAGAGGTTTACTATTGAATATCGAGAGAGTACTTGCCGGAAAGAATCGGACAACGTATTATATCCCCTCGTGTATATCTAGCGAAATGACCATGGCGAGAAATTTCGAGAAACTAGAGCTAGTACAGGGGGTTACCGACAGTCATCTTACCCACGCGCCATTGGCGAATGTTACAGGGAAGGGTGGCTCGATTGGTGTTACCAAAAGTACCGTCCACCACACACCCTCATGTGGCTACAAAGTACTGATTTTGATGTAAGGACTCTAACAATGTACCTGTCACTTATAATCACGAACAGTGGAGGGGAAAGATCATTTTGAAAACTGAAGTTGATGAAAAACAGGCTTCGAACATCAGTGTTAGAAGACAGTTCAACATTTTGGCTTCTTTCAGTTTTGAAAGTACTATTTTAAGACAACTAAGTTATGAGGAAACTGTATTGTAAATATTTTCATTAATTATTATGAAATATAAGCGCCATCCAATTAGCCAAAAAGATTATTTAAAACTTGATTTTAAGGGTGGTTATTTAGGAAAGCATTGTACTTGAATTCAGTACAGGTAAAACTTGGTTGGTAGGTGTTTCTTTTGATATCTTGCATTTGCGTTACAAACATGTTTACTTATTGCTATAGCATATTTAAAATACAGATGCATTGGTTTACATGGTCATGAAACTCAACTTTTTGGTGTTTCTCCTGCCAGAGAAGTCACAGTTCGGGGTAATTGACGGAAATTCATCGAAAAAAAAAACAAGTCATTTCCTACGTTCGCCAAGATAATTTTATAGGCCCTTTGCTGTTCCTTAACTTCAAAATGGTTCAAATGGCTCTGAGCACTATGGGACTCAACTTCTGAGGTCATTAGTCCCCTAGAACTTAGAGCTAGTTAAACCTAACTAACCTAAGGACATCACAAACATCCATGCCCGAGGCAGGATTCGAACCTGCGACCGTAGCGGTCCTGCGGTTCCAGACTGCAGCGCCTTTAACCGCACGGCCACTTCGGCCGGCCGTTCCTTAACTATATAAGCAATTTAGAGTACAATCTGAACAGCCCGTCTTATGTTTGCAGATGACACCGTCGTTTATCGTCTAGTGAAGTCATCGGTAGATCAAAACAAATGCAAAACGATTGAAAACGATGCGAAAATTGACACTAAGTAATGAAAAGCCATCCACATGACTGCTAAAAGGAATCTGTTAAACTTCGATTACACAATAAATCAGTGAAAATTAAAGGACGTAAATTCAACTAAATACCTATGACGAACACCTTAAATTGGAAGGAACACATAGGAAATGTTGTGGGGAAGGCGGAACAAAGACTGCGTTTTATTGGCGGAACACTTAGAAGATGCAACAGATCTGCTAAAGAGACTGCCAACATTACGCTTGTCCGTTCTGTTTTAGAGTGGATCCTTACGAGATAGGATTAACGTAGAACATCGAGAAAGTTCAAAGCAGTGCATCACGTTTTGCATTATCAAAAAATAATGGGAAAGAGCGTCTGGCATGATGCAGGATTTGGGGTGGACATCATTAAAACAAAGCCGTTTTTCGTTGCGGTGGAATCTTCTCACGAAATTTCAGTCACCATTTCCTCCTCCGAATGCGAAAATATTTTGTTGATGCCGACCTACATAGGGAGAAACTATCGTGATAATAAAACAAGGGAAATCAGAGCTCGTACGGAAAGATACATTGTTCGTTTCTTCCGCACGCTGTCCAAGGTTGTAATAACAGAGAATTATTGTGAAGGTGGTTCGATGAACCGTCTGCCATGCACTTGTATGTCATTTACAAAGTATCCATGTAGATGTGGATGTAGGTATTGTTGTTCACAGTGAAGTTATTAAATCGTTTTGTGTGCCTTATTTATTTTAATTATTTTCATTTTCAATTTCATCAGTTCATTAGATAATAAACCTTAAATGCTTCGTTGTAGGTATTTAACTCGAAAACTGCTTTAGAATGTTATTTTTTCCAGTGAGATACAACAAAATTTCCGCAAATTAGGCCTACGGGCCTATTGATCCTAAAAATATGCACAGTTGAATCTATAGCTGCGATAAATTAAACCACCATAGCAACTGCATGTTGACGCGAGGGTAGGGAGGGGGGCGGGGCGGCATTATCTTAATTTAAGAAGGTGCCTGCAGCTTTTTAAATCCGTACGTGCGTTGCAGTACGTCGTTTCTGGTCATGTGTATATTGGTGTAGTGTTCCTCCGACCAGCAAAGACGGTGTGAAGTTCCATATGCCCGTATAGCGTCATGCCTTGTATGGTATCGACGGCAATCCAGGCGGCCGAACTTTCAAATACGCGCGCTGACTGTTACGACGCTGCGTTTCCTACAGCCACCATCGCGGGGTAAGGGCGCTACCGAAAGCTTACGCTGCTGTCAAAGAGATGCAAGCATGCTCTCTACGGAGCTCCAGCGGGGGGTATACTTAAGTTCGAACATTCATGATCTGACCCCACTTTGTGTGTTTCCGAGTTCAATAACATTTACAGACTTTCATAGTGACCAGGACTCGGTATCTTCAGAAGAGAAATTGCACTGAAGAGTGACAGGTTTATAAATGTTTTGTATCTGTGTATATTTCAGCTTGAAGCCTGTTGTTAGCAATTCAAGCTGCTACAACAACTAAGTTGTTTATTATTTCTTCTATTTCGTATTAGAAGAAGAATAAATTAATATCTGAATTCTTTTTTCACGAACAGCATCTGTTTCTCGCTCCAGTATGCGCTAAAGAACCACACAGCGCGCAAAGGAAGCCATAACATTTTCCCATACCAGGTCCCACCGCGAGAGACTTGTTCCACCCATCCCCCTCCCCAGCCCCGCTCGAAAGATAATGACATGGCGTGCGCATACCATGTCTGACGTGAATTGTAGGTTAGTACCAGCAATCGTGCAATCGAGTTTACAGGTATGGTAGGCTATACTCTCCCCACTTCATCTGCATGGCAAGGTGCTGTACACGTCTGTGAGAAAAACAGAAGTACTTGCGATTTACAAGATGATATTACTAACCAGTTTTTTTTTTCAGCCAATCGTCAAACATTATCCCAAAACGATGTAGTCTGTGGCAGGTGTTATGGAGACGTGGTCGTTAAATAGAGGCACTTATGGTCTACCTACTCTTAATAGATTAACATACGTCGGTAGACAAATTTCACTGTAAGCGTTAGACATGGTGTACAATATTGGGCTGACGATCGAACCTTGATGGAGACCGTACGGCACTCTCTGCGGACCTAGCATTTAACTGTGCATCCGAATGTGTGTCACCCGCTAGTGGAGCACTCTGTCGACAAATGTGATGGACGTATGTGTCATTACAGCAGCGCGAAGATTTTTTACTGGTTCACGAATCTGTACATAGCAAACGCAGCTCAGATATTGGAGAAAACCACAATGAAGAGTCTGCGTCGGAAGGAGGTCAAAATGTCAATAATTAATGCTGTGTGTTCGCCCCATTTTCCGAATACATTTTGGGTGCTGGGCAATAAATACTTGTGTTCCACTCATCACTCCCGTCATACTCTAGTCACTGGCGCACGAGCCTAGTTAAATTGTTAGTTCTTCCATGTCTGGAGAGCGCTATAGTTCCGCGACAGTGTACTGAACCGGTGAACAACCGCTTCAGATGCTGAAAAGGTTTTATTTTACTTATCGATCCGTTTCAGCCTTGATATAGTAGCCACTTTCTGATTCTACTAGAAAATGGCACCCATATAAAAGATTAATCTGGTCGTGGGGTAAAAGAATCAACTTTTCAGCAACTGGAGCGGCTGCTCATTGATACAGTGAAACTGGCCTGGAGATTCTGTATGACTGATTTTCTGCCCTTGTACTAACGCAAAGAACATTGTTTATCATTAACAACTGCGTTTAGTACGTACACGTGTAAGACAGACCTGCGATAAATGCGCATTTCCGAAAGTGGGCGCAGATAAAGGTTGCAAACTTGCCTGATCTCCAACTACATGAGCTGACGGACAAGCAATCAGTCACCTCAGGTGAAATCTTATTAATAACGCGTTAACAGGATAACGACCTTTATTCGCAATGGAGAGAATCCACACGTTGTTCTGCCATATCCCGCTGACGGCATTAATTGATGATTGGATTCTACAGCTCTACCAAGTTGCGGGGTTGTTGGTATCCATTTTTCACCAGCCGTCCGAAATAATCGAGACAATTTCTATAGGATTAATGTCAGGTGATTCGGTTAGGGGAGTTGAGATGCGGTAGGATGCTTGAGCGTTAGTCATGCTAGGAACGTTTGCCTACACCCCTGTGAACAAAGCTCTGTCATCTTGGAACACGGCAGTGTCCACAACACACTCGTCATGAAGGTATAGAAGGATGGACAACATTTGGCCATCGAGAACGCTGAAATAATCAACCTTTGTAGAGCTAAGTCATAGTACGAGAAACACCCCAAAAGTCACTGAACCACTTCCATCGTGATACACACCGTCCACAAAATGCAGGTTAATCCCCTAATTGGGCCATCGACGCGCTGAGGCCGTGCATCATTTGAAAAACAGGCGAAATCGCGACTCGTGGGATTAAACTCCAGTCGGCTGTTGTCCAGTTTCTGTGCTGTTTGTCCCAGAAGACGTGCAACGTATGTGGCGTGTAGTTTGACCGTCTGGTACCACTTCTACGTCACTTGTAGCGCTCCAAAGCGAGCAATGTCCTTTTCAGGGGAGGGGGTGGGTCTAACATTTTGCCTGTGAACTTATATGATCCGCCAGCTATGGTGAAGAATCCCTGTTAATATTAGCGGTTTTACGTCCTGTCCTCCGCTTGCCCCAAAATCTCTCGCTATCTTTACGCAAGAAATAACGATGGTAGCTGATGAATTGCCGTACGCTCCTCGTCGAGAACTGTTTTCATAAAACTGCTCAACCAGGTTTCACGATAACATGATATCGTGGATACAAAGATTTCCATTTACATTCCCCGAGAGCATTTTCTTATGCTCTGTAGCACGGGTGGGCAACAGGCAGCCCGTGGGCCGGATCCGGCCCACGATTGGTTTCAACCCAATTCGCGGAAGAAAGTTTTGGGAGAGCGAGCGAGGCGCTGTAGAATTTTCTAACGGGAGTTAGCTCTTGTTAAGAAGGTATAGTTAACGACGTGTAAATAAATATACGCATCTGAAGATGGGTTGAAGATAAAATGAATGTAAACTTAAAAAACGCGTTTTCTGAGGGAATATACGCATCTGAAGATGGGTTCAACATAAAATGAAAGCACACTTAAAAAACGCGTTTTCTGAGGAATAATTTTTTGGTGTGGCGTACTGGGAAAGGGATACAATTCATGTCGGTGTGTTTCCCGGACTCAAAGAGCAGTGCTGTCGCGTCTCGAGACGAGTTGTCCCGTGAGCTGAAGCAATTATGAGAATGAGGCCCACGGACCACCAAATATTGACCGTGCCTCGTGCTCTATACCAACGTGTTAGGATCATATGTACGTATCTCTGAATTCGTTGGATGTCTTCTGTCACACTGGAAGGATGAAATTGGCCGCAGTGGCGTATTAAATGCGAATTCCAATGACGATGTATTACAGTTTCCTACATACCTTACAATAAAATGAGTTTTCATTTCGCCCTCCCCACTACAAGCTACCGTGCAATGCGTGTTGGAGGGAACTTCAGTCCATTATGCAAGTGGTTGACACGATCGTCTGCGAACTTAGGGTTAGGCAGTAACATTTCTTAATAGGTCGACAGGTAAGCCAGCTGTGAGCTGTCTGCTCTGCGAGTTGTGCCGTGTTCTGTTTGCTGTCCACACATGGGATTATTACGCGAGGGGAGTGAGCTAGTGTGTTACCGTCAGGACAGTAGCACCGCCATGCGCGGACACGGCGCTGGCAAATAAAGAGCCATTTAGTATTGAGAGGCGCGGGCGGGAGCGCGTGCGCTGTAACGGTTGTGCGCGCGTGTAGCCGCGTGGCGGGGACGGGGGCGGCGGCGGCGGCTGTGGGGGCGGCAGGAGCGGGGGAGGGGGCGGCGCGGTGCGGCGGAAGCGGCGGCCGAGGCGCGCACGCCGCCTGCATACGGCCGCGCTCCGAATTAATGAAATGGCCCGCGCGAGGGGAAAGTTTAGTCTCGGGTGCCAGCGTCTACCGGCTGCAAGCACACGGCTGTCGCCGTCGCAGAGCGCTAAAAGTAATGAGATCCGAAGAACTGTAGGTAACCTATTAAGGGAAACAATATTTCATCGATCGATTGCGGACTGGGAACTTCTCACATAGCGTTGTATCTCAAGTCGACGTAGAACAGCCCTCTTGACGTCGCGTACTTTGGGGACAAAATTTGAGGAAAGGTGTCTCGACCCAAACAAGGAGTGTCCAACACGAGAACCACGGGATGAATGCGGCCCGATCATCTATCACAGTATCGGTATTGGTCCATCCCGTCCCGGTCTTTCTTGTGCTGTTACTGGTAGTGTGAAGTGCATTATGTGCGGCCCAAAAATACTCTTCTTTTTCCAATGAGAACCAAATTAGCTAAACGGTTGGACACCCCTGACCTAAACATATACCCTTGTGATTCCACACAGATTATAGTAATGAATTAGCTTCTATCTAACAGCAGGTTAATGTCGTTCGTTGGAACATCGAAGTGTTCGAAGCGATTGGAAAACGGCGGAGGTCATTCCTATTTTCAAGAATTTTGGTCGGAGAGCTGCATATAATTGTAGACCGAAATTGATTACATTAATCTCTTGTAAACTGTGGAAAACGTTAATTCTCGCGTACTGTGACCTTTTATGACAAAGAAAATCCTATCTGAATCAGTATGGATACCGCAAAGAGACATCTTGGGAGATAGAATGTTATTTTGTAAGGGACGAAATGGACACACATAATCTTTACGCGTAAAAGTGGCTTCAAGAGTACCTCAGGGGAGTGTTCTAGGAGCGTCACATTTTACAGTATCCGTATCTGATCCGGTGAATAACGCTAGGAGCTCTGCATGTCGTTTCACAGCCGATGCTGTTGTCTGTAGGAAGGTTTCAACGCCAGAAGTATTTAACGAAATATTGTGAGACTAGTAGTGAATCGACAATTGGTACAACGACTGGCGATTGACTCTTAACGCAAACAGATGCAACATATTGCACATCTATAGCTGGAACATTGTTGTTCGATTAAATTGTTGACTATAAATGAACAGTAAAACAGCGTGGCGAAATCGTGCGGAGCGTCCCAAACTGGAATGACAACATAGGAATAGTGGTAGAAAAAGCAGATGTCAAGCAAAAATTCATTTGAAGTAAGTTACGGAACTGCCATTTATCCTTGAAAGAAGTGGCTTCCCATAGAATCGTTCGACCAGTTCTTGAGATTGCTCGTGAGTGTGGTACTCTTACTGGGTACAAGTAACAGAAGAGAGAGAGAGAGAGAGAAGAGTGGCGCCCTGCCTCACGCGATCGTTTACTAAGCGTGCGAACGCTGCGAGGAAGTCAAACAAACTGGAGTGCCAGACGCTGGGAGACAAGTACGTAGAGAGAGCCGCATCTCTGTGAGTTAACGTATTCTGTCAGGTTGAACCAGGTCTCGTCTGAAGAAATGAAGACGTGAAGATCGAAGTGTTCCAACACTAATTTGTTTAGAAACCACAAATGAGCGCTTGGTGACGCTTCTGCAAATATTAACTCAGGCACAACAGAAAACTTATCAAGAGAAAGGTACAACTCCTTTATGTCAATGGGCAAACATGACTACCTCTAAATTCCAGTGATATGTGGCATCATACCTTTGTCTGACTTTTCTAGAGACTCTTTTTAATTGAGGAATGTTTTGTGGTCGGTCTCGTTTCAGATAGTGTTGTAATTACGTTTTTTCTCTTCAGACGGTGTTCTCAGAAATTGTCAAAAATACTTTTCGGGCCAGTTTCATTTTGGCAAACAGGAATTGAGTTGCATTTACAATTAGTTTCGCATCTGCATATTAATCAACATCTTGAGCCGTGGGTCAGCCAGTTTAGAGGTCGAGTACACACTTGTTTACTTCAAATGTGTGTGAAATCTTATGGGACTTAACTGCTAAGGTCATGAGTCCCTAAGCTTACACACACACACCCATGCCCGAGGGAGGACTCGAACCTCCGCCGGGACCATGACTGCAGCGCCCCAGACCGCTCGGCTAGTCCCGCGCGGCACTTGTTTTGGATACTGTTACGAAAAGTGATAGGAGAAATCTACGAAAATTTCTGCTTTTTCTGAATACATTACTGATGAGCCCTCTGCAGACATTCCATCGAAAGATGAATAACTCTCCACCCCCAACCCTCTCCACCGCCACTTTTGCAATACATGTGTACCAAATATGTTCTCTTCTTCATAAAAGTTCCACGTGACTGAGCTTGTGAGACTTTTGTTCTTTCCTCAAATTTGAGATTTAGTTTGCTGGAACAATTATGTTTAATGTTTCATAGTAGTGGTATTTCTTTGATACTACCTAATAGAAGCTTTCTTGACTTCCGTATGTTCAACAGCGGCATCAGTTCTTTATTTTATTATTCTTATTATTATTATTTCAATCTGCAATTCAGTGCTAGCCCAACGTTCCCGACTGAAAATTTAAGGAGATTCGCAAGCTGATGTACGTCACGCCACCAGATTAGGAGATCGTAACTCTGTCTTCACTTAGGTGTAAGGTGGAGTAGGTAAAAGGAAAAAGGAGATGCTGTGGACGGAGATGAGGGTAATTGGGAGCCGTGACGAATACCCAAACATGGCACTTGGGAGTCGGGGCGAAGACGGGCATTAAGAGCGAGCAGGCAGCGGCGGCCAGCGGCTCGCGCCCCCTTATCATGCCTCGCGATCGCCGAGCGCTCGCTGCGCGCGCCACTTTTACCTCCGATCGCCGGCGTTTCTTTTATTTCCCTCCGCGGACCTCATTTTATTTTTCTCCTTCCTGTTTTCGGTCTCGGCCGGCCGGAGTGCCGCGCGAACATATTAATCTGGCCGCACGGCTTGGCGTAATGGCCGGTTCGCGTTATTACGGCAGCCTGTGCAGCCGTCCTTTCTGCGGCGACGACTCAATTAGGCGGGGCGCTCGGGGTCAGCTCTGGCGCAGCTCCGGGTCATCCGCGGGTTTGCGGTTCATTACCCGCGGCGGGGCACGCCGGCGCAGCCGGACGCCCACGCCGCCGCCGGGTGGTCCTGCCTGCTTAATGCCGTCAAGGATGCCTCGGCTGCGCCGATGTTGCTTAGTTGAACTTTCACACCACGCCAGAGTGTATGCAGACTGAACGGACAGTTCTCGTGGGAGGAAGGAAGGAATAATATTGTTTAACGTCGCGTCAACAACGAGGTCAACAGAGACGGAGCACAAGCTCGGATTAATGAAGAGTGGGACAGGATATCGGCTGTGCCCTTTCAGTGGAGCCGTCCCGGCATCTGCCTTATGGACAGATGCATGGACAAATACTTAAAAAATTCAAAATTATTTTTGCTGCTAAAATTTTTAGATTCATGCTTCTAGAATTACATCTCAAAGTTTCATAATCAAAATATCTCTAGAAATACGTTTAAAAAAATTCCTTTGGTCACCACCGCCTGCCATCCCCACTTATGCAGAACTGTGATCCATGTGTTCTCTTCGCTAGACTTCTTTTTGTGTTAATTTTTCTTTCACGCAGTAAAAACGAACTGCAGATGTACCTACAAGGTTGTGACAAAGATTATACATACCTTTTCGTTTGTTTACTAGGTACTAATTAGAAGATCGAATGCCGCTGCGAGATGCCAACAGATTGACAAATTCAAACATTGCAAATACATCATGGAAAAGCTGTCAGGGACCATGTACATTATGTGCAAACATTCCAATGCCACTGCGAGATGGCAACAGATTGACAGACAAATTCACACATTACAGCCGGCCGGAGTGGCTGTGCGGTTCTAGGCGCTACAGTCTGGAGCCGAGCGACCGCTACGGTCGCAGGTTCGAATCCTGCCTCGGGCATGGATGTGTGTGATGTCCTTATGTTAGTTAGGTTTAATTAGTTCTAAGTTCTAGGTGACTGATGACCTCCGAAGTTAAGTCACATAGTGCTCAGAGCCATTTGAACCACACATTACAAATACATTACGGAAAAGCTATCAGCGACCATATACATTATGTGCAATCAGTTAAGCAAGCAGTGTTGACCAAGTCTTCCACAAACTTTTTGCAGGTGAGAATTCTCAGCAGTTCCTCTGTCACATATTGTGGAGCGAATATCTTAAGGCAGAAGCAAATGAAAGCTGTACACCCGTAAGCATGGTTTGACACTTTGCTTTAAATGTTATAAAGCTAACTGTCAGATGCCTAGCCAAACCTGAACAGCTGAAAAAATGTGTGCGTGGAAAAACACAAGATACTAATGAGAACTACTGCATTGCCCGAAAAACAGGAAATGTACCATAAAATATTGTGAAGTCAGCTGCATGTGATGACTGTCTAATGGATACTCAGAACCAACGATGAAGCACCACTTCGCAAAACTCAGGCAGCAGAAGAAAATCTGTAGAAGTTTGCTAGGCAAAGGAAGCAGAGGAAAAGATTGCTGCAGGAAGACAAAGAATAGAATGAAGGTTATGGATGTAGATCGCATTAGTGATTAGAAGTACTACAATATTGTTAAAAATTGAAATATAAACTTTAAATGAGGTTTGCCGTGGAGAGATTTTTTTGAGATATAATGTACCTTTCTCAGGAGCTATGAAAGCTAACATTCCGAAATTTGACACAGTTCTTAAAAATCACTTACAGAATAATCCTGTTCACCAATTTTTCTTTATCTTGCGTATGGAAATAGTTCTCCTTTACTGTCTGAGGAAAACAGCAGTCTCAATTAAAGTAAAACTAAAAATTTAATTCAAAAGTAACGATGAGCTTAAACGAAAATCTGTTACACACACTTTACCAGCTTATCAAAGTTGTAAATTTTCAGCTTTAATACTTGTATGGTTTATGAGAAAAGGTACTTTATATGTACACTGGTAATTAAAAATTCAAATCCTTATAAAACGACCATCCATGAACATTATCAAATAAAAGTGCACAGTATATCGTGCACTATGTTCTATATAATATTCTCAAGTTTTAACTTTTTGACTGCAGTATTGTAGCAGGTATCGAGGTTTAAATGTCAGTATGCATTTTGGCTGACGTCTGCCCTTAAACGATTTAGGGGAATCACGGAAAATCTAAATCAGGATGGCTGGACGACGATTTGAACCGTCGTTCTCCCGAATGCGAGTCCAGCGCGCTGACCACTGCACTGCCTTGCCCGCTATGCCTCCCAGATGTCCCGCTGTAATCCCCGCCAGTTTGTATCTGCTTTCAGGCGTGAAGGAGTTTTCTTCCTCTTTCCACTGAGGCACTGTTTTCACTGCTTGAGAGTGGAACATCACGGAGAATTCATAATTCGCTTCAGATGTTTGGAAACCGCATCTCAAAAATCTAAGCTAAGTAAGCCAAGGGTCGTCTAAGGCTGTCGTCGTCTAAATATTCTTTATTTGCCGCTACTGGCCAATTCCAGTCAGCTGTTCACTATCAGTAGTAATTGATAGGCGTACGAATAACACGTAAGAGAACATGAACAAAATGTACCATTAGTTGACACGAGTCATGTACTCATAACTTTTAAAAATAATAAAACTTGCTATTTGCATGTGCTTAACTGTGATCATACGTCAGGGCAATGGTAGATCGTATGTGCCGTCACAATTCATTCCTTAAGCTTTCACTATCTATATCGATACACGTATGCATAATACAACTCAGAATAGAACAGATAAGAGTACGAAATTAACAGGCACTTAATTCTTAACACAATACCTTACCAACAGATTGTACGTCAACATAAAAGCACACTCTACCAATGTTATCTACAGTACTTGGTTACCACTCTATAACAAAATTTCTTCTCATTCTCATGTGTGTGTGATGTGTGCCCAGTACGCACTTTACAATGACCACTGGGTCGAAATTGCAATTTTCAGCGGAACCATGCCGTGTTTCTGCATCTACATTTACAAATATACTCCACAAGCCACTATACGGTCCATGGCGGGAGGTACTTCCTACCATTGCTAGCCATTCACTTTCCTGGCCCACTCGCAAATAGAGCGATGGAAAACTGATGACCTGTGTGTCCTTGAATGTTTTTAGTCCAAACCGTATTTATTTTATCGTTAAAGGCCTTACGTGGGATGAACATTCGAGGTAGTAGAATCGTTCTGCAGTCGATATAGTCACAGCTAACAGTCTCCGATTACTGTCCACTGTATCCGATATAAGGAGATGAGAAGCAATCATATAACACTTCTCTGGTGCACTCCTGACATTACCTTTGTGTCTGGTGAAGATTCTCCGTGCAAGACAACACCGTGGGCCCTATTATTCAAAAAGTCTTCTTCGATCTGATTTTTCATGTCTGTGGGAGAAATTTATTGAAAATTTTAAAACTGCGGAGTGACCTCCAGACAATGACTGTTCATCACAGGCGTACGAGGATGAATTATTTCACAAATGGACATACTTTTACGAACAGTATGGAAAACCTCGTGCAAACTTCACGGTATCTCTTCTGCAGGTGCGACATGCGATACGTCGAGTAATATCAACGAAACTGTTGTTACAACATTTTAACCAACATCCCGAAGAAGCGCACCTTGTGCAATGAGTTTATACCGCTCATCATCCATTATTATCGAAGAGGCAGAGATTTACCACAGTTTCCTCACATCCATTACGACTGGCAGCGAAATGCATAGCTTCGTACACAGCTTCTTCAGTAAAACCAAATCAGGGAATGGACAAACTCGAAGAAACCAAAGCCAAAGATGTGACAGCAGTGAATTCACGAACAAAAGATTCCGTACCCAATGAAGAAACAGTAGGAGAAAAAATTACAACCAGCGTTTTGCCACCACGACGGCAGTATTGCAGGTGTGTTAAGCGGCCTTTATTGCATACGGGTGTCATGCTCAGTAAGCACCATCGTTAACATCATGAACCACCAAAGTGTGTTTCTCACATAATCCGTCCCTTTCTTTGTCAACTAGAACTTCGCCCCTTGCTTCATTGCTTTCAATTTTGAGTAGTTTTACGTTTACGGATCTATCTGTTCTTCCACATGTTGTTATTGTTTTAATATCTCGTGCCTGATACTTTTAAGTGGTTTGTTAAGAGTCCTCATCTTCTACTTACAGTTGAGAGCTTTGATCATATTTATTTTCCATCAACCAGTTTGTACTCAAGTATTATTATCAAGCAGTGACATTTACATTTAAACATATCGCATAGTTGTGACGTAAAAAAATACCACCATTGAATGTGACTGCAAGAATTTTTCATATTGCATCTATGTGCTATGCTCTGTTGCTGTGTGTTAATGCTTTATAATGACGCTGACATCGAAAATGGCGAGAAGCAAATGAATTTTAGTAGAATTAGTAGCAATAAATGGAAAACGAGGACCTTTGAAATGTTTATCATGATTGGAATCCGATAGTACAAGGAGACCTTTGATGACACTATAAAGCCTTTCGTTTTTAACCCAAAATCCTATACTGAATAATGATATTTTGAGATCTGTTATTATAATAAAGTGTCGCCCTAGTTTGCGACTTGTAGCGGTCGTTCCTTTGTTTTTCTCAGCGAAAAAGTAATTTTCTCTTTGGCCCCTTTATGGTATCACGATGGTATGAAGCACGGTCTCAATTTATTTGGTTAGGCTGTTGTCTTCTTGGCGGTAATAGGAGCAGGGGATGGGGCAGACCTTTTCAGGTAACTCTTACTACGTGTCTGCGTGATCTCTTCTGTATTCGAAAGGTCAAAGTTTCAATTTGTCACGAAGAGTGCCCGGGTTATAGCCCTAGTGCTGTCAGCGAGTTTGTCTGTCACAGATTTAGAAAAGATGCGGTGCCCTAGACGTAGTAAGGATAACTGAGTATGCTTAAGGTTGGCATAGTGCCTCCAGTTCTCCAACGTCGAAATTAGTGGCCAGTATATCGGTGTGTTGATCACGTACGCCTGACTGACACAGTGGTAAGTAATTCAGAGGTTGGTCAGTTTGTAGTGCAAGCCTGCGTAGCTAATGAAGCGATCGTCAGCACGATTCCGTAATTGTGGACTCTGTGCTGCTTACGGGATGCAAAATTAGTTCCTACCGTGCGGCCGGGAGGCGGCGCTGGTAAGAGTCGGCTGGCTAGAGCCTTGCGAAAGGGGCTTAATTGGCGGCGCGCGGTGCATGCAGATCAGCCCGCGACGGGGCTTTCTCCGGCCGCCACCCGCGCCACGGCTTTCAAAACGCGCGCTATCGGCGCGACCATCTTAATGAAGGACCAGCCTCTCGCTGTGCGCCGCGGGCCGGCCGCCAAGCAACAGGTGTCATCGCCTGGGCCGCCAACGGCCCACGTGGCCATGGCGTCGCCACAGGTGGCATCGCTGGCCGGTCGAAGGCCCACGTGGCCGAGACGTCGCCACAGGTGGCATCAAGTGGTCGTTTGGAGGTCCACGTGGCCACGGCTCCGTTACAGGTGGCATCGCGTGCCCACACGGCCACAGTGACGCTACAGGTGGCAGTAGCTGTCCACGTGGCGAGGCCACTGCGTTGCTACAGATGACACCGTCCGCCCATGTGGTTACAGATTCGCTGCTGGTGGTATCGTTCGGCCAACGAAGGTGTATGTTGGTATTTGCTTCGTTAGAGGCAGCATTGACTGTCTGGTTGTAAGTCCACATGGCCACGGTGTCGCTACAGAAGCTATCATGTGCCTGAAGGCCGTAGGGTCGCCACAGATCACACCGCCTCCCCACGTGGTCACAGCTTCGTTGCAGGTAGTATCGGACTTGTTGAAAGTCCACGTGGACGCAGCTTCGCTACAGGTGGGGATCGTGCCCATGCGGCTACCGTGTCGCTACAAGTACCACAATTGCACTGTGTGCACATGCGGAAGAGAAGCGGGTGGAAAAAAAGGAAACATACCTGGGTGAAGCCGTGGGTTTTACGACGACACGATAAAAGCATTCTACAAAACTTGTTACGTGAGCTTATAGTGGAGGACGTCAAGTCGTACATCAATCACCTAAGATGGATATGTGCTCACATGGCGCAGCCACTGCATCGCTACAGGTGACACTGTCTGTCCACTTAGCCACGACTTCACTGCCAGTTGAAGGTATACGAGGTGGTTGCTTCGTTACAGGTGACATTTTCTGTCTGGTTGAACGTTCTTCTATCCAAACCTTGGGTACACGTGGCATTTACTCGCTGGTTTAAGGCTCACAAGGTCAGAACTTCCCTAGGTGGTATCGTCTGTCAACTAAATGAATGCTGGTTGAACCCCCATGTGCCCAGAATTTCGCTACATACGCCATTTCCTTCACGTGTAACCAGAGCTTTGCTACATGTGGCATTGCCTAGCTGATTGACGCCAAATGTGGACAAAGCTGCGGTACAGATGGTATCACGAAGATGGTTCAAGGCACAAATGGCTGCTGCTTCTGTGTCAATGTGTTTGCATAGCCAGTCGAACGCCCACGTGGACACGGCTTCGCTGGATGTGGCATCATGTGATCTGTCAAACGCCCACGTGGCTACTGCTTCACTGCTGACTGTATTATCTGCTTGTTCAAAAGCCACACGTGGCCAGAGCTTTGCTACATGTGATATCACCTGTGGCCACTGCTTACCTGCAGATGTCACGACATGATCTGTCGAAGTGCCACTGCTACGTTGCAAATGGTATGTCATGCCATATCCAAAACCGACTTGATTTGTTCTATTGCTGGTATCCTAAAGTGCAAATAAGTGTAAGACAATGTCCATAAAAAAGGGGAATAACCCGATAGCACCAAATCGCAGCGTAAGTGGTAAACTTCGGAAGCCTAATTTGAAACAGTAACCTCGTCCTGAATTGCCATATGACCAGGAATGTACAAGAGAAAACAATATTAGAAGAATTCTGTAAAAGTACGTTCTCTCTGTTAAGATTTCGTAGAATTGCGTCCAAACGGACATCCGTACCGGAATGAATAGTCTTGTATGGGACAGACAGTGAAAACTGGTAGACATGAAACTATCATCAGCGACGCACTCAACTAAAGGAGCCAACCAACTTAGCTGTCATCAGGCTCTGCCCAGAGTATAACTCTGAAATGTTATACGACGGAGCCAGTATCGTGGTGTAGCTTCAAGGATTCTATCGAAATAGGATATCAGAAATACTTATACAGAAAGATAGAGTTTCCAATTTTAGTAGGAATTCAGACCTGGCAGATAGGGTACTAAGATGTCACCTGTCGATCAATCAGAGCCGAGAAACAAATGCACACCGAACGACGTAACGGGCGCCAACGTCTGAACTCGAATACAAGAGCGAGTACCCTACCAAATGTACCTGACAGCTCTCTAGACAGCCAGCATACCAGCAGCAGCCCACTTGCAGTTGACATCGTACGTGGACGGCAGGGCAGTCTTCGGGCACGGAAAGAACGCCCGGCGGATTGGCCGTCACTCCTGAGAGGCACTTGGTCAATTGAGTGCGTAAGCACCTCGCTTTCGACGCAGACGCAGTGGAAACTTATCGGCCAACCTGCAACCAGACCATATTCGTAGAATGGGGCACAAGTGGTCCCTACTTCGGCATCACGTGGGGTCCTGGTTACTGTTGTGCTAGCTTGTGAATGAAGTGTTCAGGCGGCACTGTACTGCCTCAAGCGCCTCTAGCCCGTTACTGGACCGAGCGTCAAAGCCACCAGCACACCTCGGCGTCACCCTGGAGTTTGCTGAAGTCGTGTGCAGTGTGGGAAAAGCAACGGATCTAGGTCGTACAGCGTGTCCAGGGTCGTGCGCAACGTCTGCCGAGGCATCTCCCAGCCCATACACTGCGCCACTACCGGCTGTCATAGGCGTCTCTCATTCAGGGAGCGTTTTTGCACATTTATTTTATGAATCGTTTCGGCACTCCCAGAACGGTTATATCCGGGCGCTTCGGTACCGAATTTTTTGTAGTACCAATATAAGGCATCTAATGACTATAAAGTGAGCACCAGATGGATATAGGGTTCAAAGGGGACTGTAAGATTCAAAGCTATCGTAACAAAAGACAACCGTATGAGCCCATTAGTACAGACTAACCAAACTGGGAAATTTCGTGCTTCCAGCAGCACGAGAGCAGCAGAGACCCAGCAAGGATTCTCCTGGAGTGACGCCTCAACCTACTGGTTGAGGTCCACACCGTGACCAGTAATAAAACATCTGCTCAGAGTAATGAAGAAGACGAAATGTCGTTTCGAAGGAATTGCCCCACATCCACCCTTAGTGACTTAGGGAAAATATGGAAGATGTAAATTTGGATGTTGAGGCTAGCATTTGAAACCTTGCTTGCTTGGCCAGAAGAGCTGTAGTAGCGGCAGTGCGACGCAGAACGTGCTTGAGGTCACGGTGCGTGACGCCCCTCCGTAAGTCGCGACGGCAGTCGTTCCAGGAAGGAGTGAGTCGTCTGCTGAGGGCTCCCCCACTGCAGGAAGTGCCACGGCCACCTGCCAGCCGGTGCCTCAACCACTGCGGACTGGCTTCAGCCTAAGCAGAGGAAACGCTCCGGGTGTCCTGGGTTGTTCTCCGTTCACCGTTTGTGATGTTTGTGTCACTTTCACTCTCCCGGCAGGTACAGTCACACCCAACAAACACATACTCAGACATTGTTTTAATGGGGAGTTCCAAGATGGCAATTAAATGTGCAGGTTTTGCGTATCTGTGGTTGTTCACTAATGGATGGACAACGGAGAGAAGGGCTATAAAATGATACAATAGTCGAAACTGTACAGTAGTTCAAAATACAGGATGCAAATTACTATCCTTGCGGAAGGATAGGGGTTTTTCACAATGGAAAAGCTGTGACCTACGTTCGTCGAGGCGACACCGAATTGCAAAAAGTATATTAACGTCGTACATAGTGTCTTCAATAGCGAGTAACGTCTCGGAAGTTCTAGGAGTAATACAGAACGTTATTTACTGCAATAACGATTAAATATTTACGACTGTGACGCAGAGTGACTGCGCATACAAGGCGTCAAAACCTATGAGGTCACAAATTGTATTGTGATGTAGGATCTTGAACTGAGTACATTAAGAAGATAAGCTGATAGTAGAAAATCAATATGTATTTTTTATTGACAGTAACAACGTACTTGTTACGGAACTGAACTGTGGCTTCAGAATCATTTGGCCCCAATGCTTGAACTCAATATTTGTGATAGGGATGTAATTTCCGATCCACCAGCCGCCCACTACACTCGAAGTAAGCATTTCATAGACAAACTGCCTGGCTCCCATTGATGAATTTTTTCCCGCGCCATTCAACGCATTCTCCTCAAATTCCGCTGCAAGAACAGCTCTGTGTCGATGTGTTGTTGTTGTTGTTGTTGTGATCTTCAGTCCTGAGACTGGTTTGATGCAGCTCTCCATGCTACTCTATCCTGTGCAAGATTCTTCATCTCCCAGTACCTACTGCAGCCTACATCCTTCTGAATCTGATTAGTGTATTCATCTCTTGGTCTCCCTCTACGCTGCCTTCCAATACTAAATTGGTGATCCCTCGATGTCTGAGAACATGTCCTACCAACCGATCCCTTCTACTAGTCAAGTTGTGCCACAAGCTCCTCTTCTCCCCAATTCTAATCAATACCTCCTCATTAGTTATGTGATCTACCCATCTAATCTTCAGCATTCTTCTGTAGCAGCACAGTCTGTCTGTATCGAGTCGAGTATCTGTGTCGATACTGGTGGCAAAAACTCTGTGGACCCAACGACCTAGTTTCTCGCAAGTTTCTATTCACTGTGAGCCATTTCGTCCAGATAGGTTGCGGATTGTTGCGTTATTCTTCTCTGTATACGGGTCAAGGTTTGCGGGCACTACATCTTGCTGCAGGCCTGTCACGAGTTATGCTGCATCTTCGACAACCAGTGACGGACCAGGAAGATTGGTAAACTCCACATAATAAACTATTGTGTTTTGTTTTTTATGGTCTTGCAACATGTAATTGACCGCTATACAAACACTATCTTATACGTACTGCTCATTCAAGAGATAATTTTCGACAATCTCAAATTGCCTATTTTAAGAACCTCTATCTGCAGTGTAATGTTGGCCCTGCAGTTTTGCAGCATTTGTGTAAAGGCACTCAGTTGAGAGGGAGGGATTGGGAGACAAAGTCAATGACTGTCAGACGGCAAATAGCAAGCAGTCATCATCGCACCAACAAGTGTAGATCAGCTTACTTTTGACGTGTAGTGAATGCAGTTGTAATTTCACTGAAGTGTCTTAAAGCGTCAACCAAGGCTTCCAAATTTCAAAGTAAATTCTTAAAAATACGATACCTGCAACACGTGAAGAAGCTGTACGATACTAGGACAGAAAAGTGGGCGAGCAGCTAACGGACAGAGCGTGTTGTCTGGCTGGCAGTCAAGTATAGACAGGGAGGCAGGGAGCTTACTCGCAGCCTACAGTCCCTGGGCGACTGTGACATGGACGGCGTGAGTTGGTCGGAATGTGTCTGGAAAATCACCTATGGCTGTAATGTGCTTCATATGTACGTCTGAAGACGAACTACTTCTCTCACATTTATTATGTTACTAGCTGAGCAGTCCTACCCAGTGTTGCCCGCGACTGTATGTATTACTGTTCTTTTAGACCATCTTCTCCAGCCCCGGTCTCTGTCCATCTTCTCATGTCCCTCTACGTGTCCATCTACTACTCCCTCCCCTTCCTCTGTATATCTGCGCCATCCCTCTGTGTCCATCTGCTCCTTCCCCCTCTGTCCTTCTGTTCCTCCCCCTTCTAAGTCCATCTCGTCAAGCCCACTATATCTCCTTCTCATCCCCCAAGCTGATCTCCTTCCCCCAATTTCTGTACATCTCATCCTCCTCCCTCTCTCCGTCCATTTCCTCCTCTTCCCTTTCCCTGTCCGTTATCTCTTCCCCTGTTTTTGTCTATCTACTCCATCCTCCTATCTCTCTGTACATCTTTTCCTTTCCCTTCTCTCTGTTCACCTCTTCCTACCACTTTATCCCTGTTGCGTTATCACCTCTACCCCAACAGGAGGTCGCTGTTCTTATGCCCTCAGTATTTTTTTCCATGTAGTGAGAAATATATGTACCAAGTTTAGCTGAAATCGATTCAAGTGTTTAGAAGAGCTTTTTACCTGCGGCTTTCACCATATTCCCACGTGTCACATATGTTTCACATATACTGCTACACATATTTCCACCTGTATCTCTAGCGAATTTCGCTTCCACGCAACTCAATGTTTATGCCGTCACATCTGCATGGATAGCGAAAATATTTTTTTTTCCCTTTCGTTATTTGGTTGGAAGTTTCAGTGAAAAAGAATATCGTTAAGGTTTGAAATTATGTGTAAAATTCTTTTCCAGTCACTAAGTGCTCTCATTCTTAAATACTGGATAAATATCGTCTGGCTATTTGCGTGTCATATAATACGCTTCTTTTTCACCCCCACACCTTTGCGAGGCTGGTGGTTCTTTCCCCTACATAGGTTCTTTCCAGACACTAAGTTATATGTGTACTAAGTTTGCCTGAAATCGATCCAGTGCTTTAGGAGGAGATGTAACATACATACACTTTTGTAATATGTATGGATTCGATAGTAAATGACTCTAATTCTTCCTTCCTGTTGCCTCGTTCCTGTACAATTAGATCGATTAGTCTGCTCAGTTACTAATTCGTACAGGTCGCAATATGTAATTCAATTGGCAGTCTGTACTAATAAATATCTACCTACTTGGACGCACTGCCATCACAACGAAATAACATAGATCTTTCAGAATGTACGATCCTTTATGATTGTCTTTAGATCTGTAACTTCGAGGACACTGAAAAGGATCCATCCTTTATGTATTTTATTAACATTTATTTGTGATTAAGGCTGGGATTTTTTCTCTGTGTGTTTATTTATTTGAACCACTCACAGTTCTTCCGTGGCAATATTTGTGAACAGCATTCTTCTGTCTGAGCCATCCACGCGTGCCCCTCGGATCTACTCAGCGCTGCGTTTACCAGCACTGCTCTCCTGACCTTCCAAGTCCACAGAAACTCTCTAACGTCCCATATCACTGCCAGGTTTGAGGCACCCTCGAGAGAAAGAATATGGTGATGAAAATTCTCACTCTACACTGAACTGAAATATTCTGGAGTTTATTCCTGTCGGAATTGTTCCAAAAAAGTTACTGATTCTGAAGACGAAACTTGTTGAATGAAATCGGGAAACCTCGAACGAAAACTCAAAATAAAATAGGCAGTTCGTGAACCTAGTTTACGAAACCACTAAAGGAATGAACTATGGCAAGAAAGAAAAATCATATGAACTATCCCATGAGTCGAATATTTTTGGCCATCTTTCACAAAAAGAATCCCACTAGTGGCTGAGTCTGAGCAAGTGTAGACAAGTTGTGTGCCTGACATGCTTTGATAAACAGCAAATGCATAACTGATCAGTTGTACGCCTCTGTTAAGAGCGTTCTTGACATTGCGAGAGAGCACCACCGTTCAGTAATTCTAGAAGAAGTGAGTAAACTACACTAGAAATTACAGACATCTCCAATGTGGCGAACTATCGTAAAGCTACGTGTATACGATTTTGATGCTCCCAGGAGCCGTCTACCCGGACTGTTTCCTTCTGGGTCAGCAGTTACGTGGTATGGCGTCCGTCCATTTGTGCCAGATAGATGCGTTCGTCATTTCTGCCGTTTCATTGTGGAACTGGGAGCAGGAATGGCGTGAATAGTCACCAGACAAGAAACACCAAGAGATTATTATGATTACATGTGCATTTGACCTATTTATCTTACTTTGACATGTAAGAGGCCTATTAACATCAGTTTTTTTAGAGAAACAAATTTAAATTTCTTTTAGCACTTATGTGCGTTCATTATAAGGTTCACAGAAGGCGCCTACGTGAGATGTAGCAGGGATTTCCATATCGATACAGCGACATATCTTATTATTGCAGACGACTATACCTTATCAACCGCAAGGACGAAAACAAGCTGCCATGAGACTGATTAATAAGCTTTGTGTCATCTGTCGTGTGGTAGCCTACAGTGCTACCGTCACTTACCACTGACGATAACGTACGAACACTCCAGCACCCACGCGAAAGATGATTGATACTTTGCAGTCAGGAGGTATGCGTATGATCTAATAACGATTTCCTCCCTAAAGTGGTTTATAACGTGTACTGTTTTATGTGTCTATGTGGATTTCATGAGCGATATTCTAGCTATGAAGAGCTGTGATCATATTTTTATGCAATTGAAAAGTTTCCCCATAACTTAAAACGCCTCCGGGCAGAAAAGCAAATTTGAAAACTGGCCGAAAGTTATTTCTTGTGGATCACGTACACTTTTCATAGACGATTTTTAGGGCGAAACTGATAAAATGTGTCATTGAAAGAAATGAAAATAAATTAATTTAAATGTGCCGTTAGTTCCATGAGTGGTATTAAACACTGACGTGTTCATTTTGTTTAAATTTAAGGCACTGTAACATCTAGTAATCTGTAAATGGCCACCAGTATGTAGCTAGACTCAGAAACAAATCCTGTCTATGCACCATGTAAACTGACACGTACTTCATCGTTTCAACAGAATTAGTGCAAAAATGGTTCAAATGGCTCTGAGCACTATGCGACTTAACTTCTGAGGTCATCAGTCGCCTAGAACTTAGAACTAATTAAACCTAACTAACCTAAGGACATCACACACATCCATGCCCGAGGCAGGATTCGAACCTGCGACCGTAGCGGTCGCTCGGCTCCAGACTGTAGCGCCTAGAACCGCACGGCCACTCCGGCCGGCGAATTAGTGCAAATTATTTACAAAGCATGTAGATGAAACTGCAACAACATAGAAAATTAACTACAGAAAGTCATCGACAAGCAGGTACATTATATAGTGTTGTGGCACTTTTAAATTGTTATCACCGTGAACGAGCTCTCCTTATGTTCCTTTCAGACCTACATGTTACTTGTTACGAAAAGGAAGTCGAATATCTGCTGATTTTTAACGGGATCTCAGCTACACATCATTAACAGGATTGTGCGTGTTCCTTTGGCAATTTTGCTCTGACAAGCTTGATTCATTAAAGAAAAACAATAGTTGTGTACTTAAAAAAAGGCAGACCATCTTTAATTCATTATTGTTTAAGCATTCCAGTAATCTCTTTCATACACCTGCTCTGTTGCGATTCACATTGTTTCGATACCTGGTACATTGTTATAATTGTTTCTGCTAATTTTCGTTTCAGTTTCCCCTCTTTCCTCCTCTTCTCTTTCTCTGGTTTATCCTTTCCTTCAAATCGACACTAAACAATACGTCGGCTCCATTTACAGTTCGTGAAACTATACTCTGTTTTCAACTAGAAACAGAGAGTCATCTGCGAATTTCGTCATCAGTATAATTTCGTCTGGTAATTTTACACATGTTAAAAAGGCTTTTCGTTTTCAATTCCTCTACCCCCCATTAAACTTACAAATGAAACAGCGTGGCTGAAAAAATTTGAACTCCAGTACTACGCTCTTTAAAAATGTCTTGTTTTCCTTGTATCCGACTTCATTCTAATCAGTTGGTTTTCGTAAATATTGTAAAGCAATCTTCCACGACTACACCAGTCGTAATTTTACTAGTGTGTAATTAGCACAGTGCATTTCGACTACATGCTGCCATTGCATTACAGTGGCATGTACGTTACGTTGATATGAAATGTGATGAGGATCTGGGTCTGCGAGTCAGGTTTTGTATCTAAATATAACACTGTGAAGAAAGATACAACTTTCTTTAGAGACACACTAAAATAAAATAAGTATATCTTCCTATAAAGGGTTATATTTCGATACATAACCTCTCTGGCTTACTCAGCAAATGAACCTAATCCCAGTTCGTATTAAGGCATAGTTCTAATTGTAACTATAATCCAGATGATGATGGCAGCATGCTTTCCGAACACGTCTTGAAAATAAACATTAACAAAAAGTTATTGAACCAGTAGAAATTAATCCATATAATTTTTATTGTGAAGTACTGTGACTGCCGTTCGCACATCTTCGAATGCGTCACGAACGTAATTCTGCAAACGGGGAACATCGGGGAGAAAGAAAGAAATCCTATGGCTTTTGTTCTATCGAATAAGTACGAGCAAAGGAGTCAGTTATGGACATGTTGTAGTAACTGTTTGTTGTTGTAGTAATTGCTCCAAGAGAGCTGCGAAATCAACTCCACACACGGTGTCTGGGAGCACTATACGCCACTGTATGCTGAGACCTGCTCCATAGGCAACCAAATATCAGACACCCGCAGGAGACAACTCCATTCACTATCTGATAAAAAAAAGTATCTGGACACTGGTATTTAAAGCGGAACTGGATATTATATGTCAAGAGAGGCGGATCCACGGATATAAAATGAGCTGGGATGTATTTAAGTAGAAACAACGCACTTAGTACACCATAGCTTGCATTCCAGAAGGATCATCGACTGAGAGCGCTATTTATACTTTCCCATACCAAACATTATAAGTCTTAAATAATAAAATATCGTCAAATTGTACTTTTTATGATCTTGATAATGTTACACTCTTCGAAAAAAATTTGAGTTTTATAGAACTTATAGATGTGGATACAACTGGTTTGAATCATACTTAACAAACTGAATGAAAAACGTAGTGCTAAATAATTCAAATAGAAGGATAGAAAGTTTTTGTGATTGGGGGAGATACCGTGAAGTCCCACAAGGTTCTATTTTGAGTCCTCTCCTGTTCCTTCTATAAGTGAATGAGCTTCCACGTAACATTCATGAAACAGAATTGGCACATGTCCGAAAGAACAGATACCATCTTCATGGTTTAACAGAAGTTCCGTTAAAATGTCTCTCATAGGTTAATTGGCTGGTTCTGAGGACTATGGGACTTAACATCTGTGGTCATCAGTCCCCTAGAACTTAGAATTACTTAAACCTAACTAACCTAAGGACATCACACACATCCATGCCCGAGGCAGGATTCGAACCTGCGACCGGAACGGTCACGCGGTTCCAGACTGAAGCGCCTAGAACCGCACGGACACACCAGCCGGCACAGGTTAATTAATAACGTCATAAACATGTGAATAGATCAGTCGATGTGCGCTACAAATTAATATCTCGATCTCTTTTGCGCAAAAAAACTTGAACAATGTAAGCCTACCCTATGTGCGCGCATCCGGGCGGAACCGACCTCGTGCCCGCAGCGTTCAAATCTGATTGGAGCACGTGCAGCTCCTAGCCTCATTGCTATACCCAGCCACGTCACCTTTGCGTGCTGCCGTGCCCACCAGACATCCTTCAGAAGCGCACTCAGCATGCTCTCGTGACGTGGAGCGCGCAGTGCAGACGCAGCGTCTGACCTGTTTGCGGGTATGACTCGTCGTTATCACGTTGGTTGTAAAAAATCACATGAAACCAGCGGAAGGAAGCACTCCTGAGTTCGAAGGTGTTACCAGCTAGCGCAATGACTGTTCATAGGGAGGTGAAAAGAATGGAGTGCTGTGGTCGAGATGGCATGGTAGCGCTCAACATATTGACGGTAATATCCTGTACCTCACAGGACGGTGCAAACTTTTCGCCGTGCTGTTATATCGACGGTGTGCGTATCTTAATCGGCCATTATTCATCATTAACCCTATAAGAGTGAGTCGCTTCTGCTCCAAAACTCTTGGTTACAGATGATCATCGGGAAGAGAGCCGAGAGCCACCGCATCAGTAGTCAGCAGTGTTAATGATTAGCAAAATTCCTTTGGAAAGACGACGGACGATTTCAAGTCCAACGCTAGTTCAGACAGAGCTATAAATTCATTACCTGAATATGATACGAATTTCACTTTTCACCTTTAGTTGAAGGTCACTTTGCCGGAGTGGTTAACACCACGTTGACAATAAGGTCCTTATCCATGGGGGACAGAGTCGATCTTGGTTCTCCACTGTGTGTTCAGACAATCACTACAACAACAAACAATTACTACAAGTCCATAACTGACTCCTTTGCTCGTACTTATTCGACAGAACTAGTGATCTATTTGGAACACAGGTAATTTGGTGTTAGAAGTTACATCTCGTTTGGAGGAGAAGTATTGTCGCATCCTGTTATAGAAAATGCGATGTGTGTGTGTGTGTGTGTGTGTGTGTGTGTGTGTGTGTGTGTGTGTGTGTGTTCCATTGCTACAATCGATTAAATACGTTAACAAATTCCACGTGCGAAATAAATTTAATTTAAAACTCTAGAAACTAATTCCTCAATTTGTTTTCTCGCATCTCCAGCATTTTCGTTAATGTCAGTATGCTAGCATATTCATAAAATTACAATAGCGCCTTGAACACATTTCCTCTTTCTTCGTTTTCCATTATTGACCAGAACTTACGTAACCTTCTTATGTCAGTGACCAATGGAAATAAATTGAGTTGTTTTTCAGTGCTCAATTCGATGCCAAACTGCCTTTCCAGGCACCTAAAGAATGCGCAGCATAAGAGAGAACGCTACAAAACGCTCATCGCTAATCCTGTTTGCACAGTTAACGCCTACGAATCTGAACCTGTCCCCGAATTTCTTTCCAAAGTCGGCAAGTCTAGTGATTCGCTTTAATTTCGCTCTGAAAGCAACGAGTTTCGAGGATTACTGTGAAATGGACAGCCGACGCGGTCCACTGGGGAAAACCGAGGAACCGTGAAACGAAATACTTCCAGGGAGCAAACCTCTTCCTAGGCCTTTCGTTCTGGCCGTCTTCCCAAGTCCGACTCCTAAAATGTTTCCATCACGATCACCGCCTTGACTAATTCGTGATGAATTGGAGACACACTTCTTGAAATATAACTTCAGTCTACATTCACGTGTTGAATCAAGTTAATCCTTGGTTTGTTTTAGGCTTCTTGTCTTACGTGCAGTTCTTTTTATGGAAGTATTCAGTGATATTGAAAGACGAAAGAATCTTGAATGAGCTTTTAACATTCGTATTTAGCGTGGTAACTTATTTTCGTCTTTAGATAATTTATTACTCGATGAAAATGTCTTTCCTTTGAGGATTGCAATGACGTTACAGCTCGCTGGAAAATGTCTTCTGAGTAGCTTAAGAAATAAAAAAACTCGTTGTATTTCACAAGATTTGAACCTACAAAGTTCTATACGAAAGTTTACTACACTAACCACTGCGCTGCGACACTGTGCTGCGGAAAGTTGTTACATTAATGACTCTCGTACCCCAGTAGCAACGATGAATTACAGACTTCAGAAGTTCGCCTTCACGTGAGATAGTGCGAATCTTATACACTGAAGGGCCAAAGAAACTGGTACACCTGCTTAATATCGCGTAGGGCCCCCGCGAGCACGCTGAAGTGCCGCAACTCGACGCGGCATGGACTCGACTGAAGTCTGAAGCAGTTCTGGAGGGAATCGACACCATGAATCCTGCAGGGCTGTCCATAAATCCGTAAGAGCACGAGAGGGTGGAGATCTCCTGTGAACAGCACGTTGCAAGGTATCTCAGATATGCTCAATAATGTTCGTGTCTGGGGAGTTTGGTGGCCAGCGGAAGTGTTTAAACAAAGGAGAGTGTTCCTGGAGACACTCTGTAGCAATTCTGGACGTTTGGGGTGTCGCATTGTCCTGCTGGAATTGCCCAAGTCCGTCGGAATGTACAGTGGACATGAATGAATGCAGGTTGCCAGACACGATGCTTACGTACGTGTTAGCTATCAGAGTTGTATCTAGACGTATCAGGGATCCCATACCACTCCAACTGCACACGCCTCACACTATTACGGAGTCTGCACCAGCATGAATAGTCCCCTGCTCAGATGCAGGGTCCATGGGTTCATGAGATTGTCTCCATACTCGTACACGGCCATCCGCTCGATGCAATTTGTAACCAGACTCATCCGACCAGGCAACATGTTTCCAGTCATCAACAGTCCAAAGTCGGTGTTGACGTGCCCATGCGAGGCATAAAGCTTTCTGTCGTGCAGTCGTCAAGGGTAACGACGAGTGGGCCTTCGGCTCCGAAAGCCCATGTCGATGATGTATCTTTAATGGTTGACACTTGTTGATGACCCAGTATTGAAATCTACAGCAATTTGCGCAAGCGTTGCACTTCTCTCACGGTGAACGATTCTCTTCAGTCGTCACTGGTCCCGTTCTTGCAGGACGTTTTTCAGGCCGCAGCGGTGTCGGTGATTTGATGTTTTACCGGATTGCTGATATTCACAGTACACTCGTGAAATGTTTGCACGTGAAAATCCCCACTTCATCGATATCTCAGAGATGATGAGTCCCATTGCTCGTGTGCAGACTATAACTCACTTAAATCTTGATAACCCGCCATTGTAGCAGCAGTAACCGATCTTACAACTGCGCCAGATACTTGTTGTCTTATATAGGCGTTGCCGACCGTAGCGCCGTGTTCTGGCTGTTTACATATCTCTGTATTTGAATACGCATACTTATACCAGTTTTTTTGGCGCTGCAGTGTATAATGCAAGCTGATCTCTGTGATCATCATAACTGTATAATTATGTGACACGGAATTGTGTCTGGTGCGAAAGGATCCAGTAGTGTTTGATCAGTGCTGTGTATGAAACACGTGTATGTCGTTTGCATCGTTTTGTTGGTGTGGCTGGCTGTGTGTGTGTGTGTGTATATGTGTGTGTGTGTGTGTGTGTGTGTTGTTTTTGGTGTGATTATCATGTATGATAAAATACGAAATAAAAGGGCCATATCCAGGACTCGGGGTCGAACACAATAAGAAAGAAAGCCTGATAAGGTGAACAGACCAATTGTTGTGACAGTTTGGCAATTCCGAACGGCTCGGTCGTAACGCAGAGCACTCCTGTTGGAGGAAAGCAACTCCAGCGCGTGAAATGTCAAGTACCAAGTAATTTTAATCGGGCTGTAGGTAACGAGTTATAATACCTGATGAAGCCTTTGTGGTTTGCCCCTGCAAAGAGCACAGTCGTTTACCAATGAAAGGACATCCATACAAGACGTTACAAATGGCAAAATACTCTCGCTCCTAGCATGTGTCTTCTTGCGCTGACCGAGCGGGTTGGCGCAGTGGTTAGCACACTGGACTCGCATTCGGGAGGACGGCGGTTCAATCCCGTCTCCGGCCATCCTGATTTAGGTTTTCCGTGATTTCCCTAAATCGCTTCAGGCAAATGCCGGGATGGTTCCTTTGAAAGGGCACGGCCGATTTCCTTCCCCATCCTTCCCTCGCCCGAGCTTGCGCTCCGTCTCTAATGACCTCGTTGTCGACGGGACGTTAAACACTAATCTCCTCCTCCTCCTTCTTGCGCTGAGTTTAGAAAGAAAGAAGACTACTTACGTATTTCTATGGCCTTTGCTGTTCTAATACTGCAATGCATCTAAAGCTGTATTCGAGAATTAAGCCCTTTGACAGAACACCAGTTCACTATATTTTACTTTCCGTGAGTCTGTCAAATTATGTTCGATAGCGGTGCTTGCTTGGCCCTAGATTACGGGCAAACGGGGCCAGCCGATGTGAGTCGCCTCCACGTGTGAGTCAGGGCGCTCAAACAAGGAGGCTGCTCCGAGTCCGACAAGAGCAAACACGTCGACCGCCGCCCCCGCCCGGGCAAACACGTAGTCACGTGGCGCCTAGCAGCCACAATCCTTTGGCTAGCTCCGGTCAGTGACCGCTCGTCTAGGATGGCGCGTTCTGGACAAGGGATCTCGTAGAGTGCGCAGTGGCACGCGACACCTTGTCTGCGGTGGACTTCGGCTAGTGCCTGAGCGCGTAATCTCTTCTCAACTACTGTTGGTGCGTTTGAGAGACCCAGCAGGTCAGACTAGAGGAGAGACGCAGAGAGTTCAGAGGCGTCCATTTAGGGTCGTAACGTACAGTCCAACCAATGTGATTTTCACAGAAATACTAAAGGTGTAATGGATAGTTCAGAATGTGAGACACTGATATTTCAAGTTGAAGTTACGCACTAATTCGTCGATTAAAGATTTGACCCCTCATGACAGACGTGTCCCAGTTCGTTTCAGCAGTATTTATTTTTCGCATTCCGTACTGGCTGAACAGGTTTGAAAACTTAGGAGTAAAGCTACGCTGTTGTCTACGAAATGAGATGTAATGAATTTATACGAGGGTCGTTCAATAAGTAATGCAGCACGTCTTTTTTCTGGGACGATTCCGGTTGCGAAAATGCGGAATTTGTTGTGGGGCATCGTGGAATATTCGCGCTTCAGTCCGTATAGTTTCATAAATTTCCGATTGGTGGCGGCGCTTCAAAATGACAGTAATGGAGATGCGTTACAAGCTGTCGTTCAGTTTCTTTTGGCGGAAAACCAGAGCATCGCTGATATTCATAGGAGCTTGCAGGATGTCTACTGAGACCTGAACAAAAGTACGGTGAATCGTTGGGTGAAGCGTATGTTATCGTGGCAACAAGGTTCGAACTCCCGCGGCGTTGGAATGTGCGGACGCTTCAGCGTGTTCGCCACATCAAAAATTCAAAGAACTTCTCCTTCTCCATGACAATGCAGTGCCTTAAACAAGTCTGCGTACCCGACAGAAGCTCACAAACACTCTTTGGACTGTTCTTCTTCATCACCCACCCTACAGCTCGGATCTCGCACCTTCCGACTTCCATCTGCCTGACCCAATGAAGGATACACTCCTCGGGAAGGCGTACATTGCTGATGGGAAGGTTACTGATGCAGCAAGACTTTGCGTGCGACGTCGACCAGTACAGTGATACCATGCACGCATACAGGCTCTTCCACTAATGTGGTGTAAGACCGTCACATTGAACGGAGATTATGACCAAAAATGGCGTTTTGTAGCCAAAAGAGTGGGAAGTAATTTGGTGTATTGGAACCCTAAATAAAATCAAAACGCTTTGAGAAAAAAAAAATGTGTTGCACTACTTATTGAACGGTCCCCGTAACTTATCAAGATTCACAAATTAAAAAGATGTGCCTGTGATGGCGAAGCTGCATTGACAGAGCACTGATCTTGCACACGTCTCCAGCTGTACTCTTGTTTACAAGCAAGCGGAATGAAATTGTCAAACTTGAAACTAATCTTGGCTAAGGAACACGTCGGATAACGACTAGACGTAAAGCAACAGATAGAGAATAACACTAGTAAATTTAGACCACATCGGCTCTTTGAGGAAAATAATTGACAAAACAATTTCTAGAATGGTGCACTGAATTATTCGACCTAAACTCCAAGGAACGGCGGTGTCTAACTCTAAGCAAGAGCAGATGGCACAAAAAATGGAAAAAAGCGTGTCGCCGCTGATATAACGATGTGTTAAATGAGTTGTAAACCTGAAAAGCCTAAAAAATGGGAACAGTGCTTAATAAATAATGATGGTGTCGTTGGGAAGTACTTTAGTCTTTTAGAAACTAACTTCTACACGTAAAAAACAAAGATAGCGCTGTCCTTTGCCAACGGGTGTGAACACAACGTAAGCTGTCACATATAGTTTAAAGGGTGTTAGTGGGTTTACTGATGCGAGGACGTTAAACTGTTCCAAGAAAACATGGAGACAAATCTCAAGTAAGTCCTTACGTGACAGGGGTAATGATGTAAGAGTCCGGTTAAGCGTATAACAAACACAGTTTCGACTGTTATAAATGGAAATAGCTCCAAAATTAATGGCTGTCGTATACTATGTAACATTGTCCTTAGTTCCCTGAATATAATGTTCTAGAGCAAAAGCTAACATCTGTAGGCATGTCTCTCTTTTTTTCTCCATTCTCATACAGTTAAGGAATTTGAATGTTTCAATACTACGAGGGTTGGAACTTTAATAGTGGCAACTATTTATTTACAGCTAGTACAAAATAGATACGTGTTTCAAAGTTTTACTGCCCTTCAAAGTAGTCACTAGCATTGCGTACAACCCGTTGCCAGCGATGTGGACGTCGTTCGATACTCTTAGCAGTGCCAGTTGTGTTGACAGTTCGAGCGGCGCGGTCTATTGCCCAACGAATTTGTAGCAGTTCTGAAGAGAATGCCGTGCAGTAGGTGGTATAGCATTTAGCAGCCCCATCAGTCAAACAAATCAGTAACAGCATGCACTGTACGTACTTGAGCATTGTCCTGCAAAATGATGGTCAGGTCCTGCAGAAAGTGTCATCACTTCTGTCTCTAACCTGGCCTAAGTTGTGTTTCAAAAATGAACAAGTGCTATACCACCTGTTGCACTTCCCTGGCTTAAGCCCTCGTGAGTTCAACTCGATTTCTAAACTGAAGGAAACACTTCACGGCATTCGCTTCAAAACTGCTACAGATTCGTCGGGCAATAGACCGCGCCGGTCGAACTGTCAACACAACTGGCACTGCTAAGAGTGTCCTACAACTTCCCCATCGCTGGCAACGGGTTATACACAATGCTGGTGACTACTTTGAAAGTCAGTAAAACTTTGAAACACGTATCTATTTTGTACGAGCTGTAAATAAATAGTTGCCACTATTAAAGTTCCAACCCTCGTATGTATGATACATTTAAAGCGCACGAATGTAGAAATATGCATAAATCAGAATCATCCACCGCCCCCAGACGTTGTCGCTAAATGTCGATTAGGCTTAGGCCTACACGTGGAGGCTTAGATAGTCAGTCCAAATGATGTCACCAGATGGCTGCGATTATCCGATCCTGCCTGGCGGGATGCTACAGATACTGACCGCAACGTGGTACCGCAGTGGTGGGGCTTAACGGCCAGTGCACGTGGAGGGCTCGCGCCGTGTTTGAGGGAACTTAGCTTGCCACTTAACATTCATCCATTTCCACTTTGGCGTTATGAATTGTCTAAACATGAAGGGAAGAGTTCTGGGGAGTTGGGAGGGGGGTTGGGTGTGTGTGTGTGTGTGCGGGGGGGGGGGGGGGGGGGGGGGGGGGAGGGGGGGGCAGACTAATCCTAAAAGTCTCCCAGTTTGCTAAACGAACTTTATCATTTCAGTTTAGCGTATTTGTAGGACTGACTTAGTGTATGTGCTAATATCCAGTTTACGATTCGTAGTTAAGCCTGCACAATACATAATCACTGAAAATTTAAAGTCTGGCATTACAAAATCTGTCAATATTCTTTACATTAGAAACAGATTCTAATTAGAGACATATATACAGGATAGAATACTGAGCATCACCTTATAAAGTCAGTAGAATATGAACAAGTGAAGACTCATTGCCGACGACATTTTTCTGTAAATGATTAGTCACCTTTTCATCGCGTTGATAAAAAAACGCGTAGCATTCTTGTTCTCGAGTTGCCAGAACAGCAATAGAAAGGCAATAAAAATGAAACTATCCCTCTCACCAGAAACTCTAAAGTGCATTAAAGTTTTTGCTTCCTTTTCCCCGAATTTCTGACATAGTATCTGCGAGTTACTGCTACCCCAACAACCTAATTTGAGTGTAATTTAGAGTTATATGTGAGAACGTCTCTCAAGTTAAAAAGTTATTAATTCAGTTTCTTGTTTTTTTTTTTTAAATTGTATCTCGAGACAAGATTGCTTTTAAAGGGGCCAGATGAATTAGCAATTCAGATTTTTCTTTACACGTGTCGAATGTTTCGGCCGAAATGTCTGAAACACCTGACTGTTGTACCGCCGCGGCGACACTACTTGTCTGTGACCGTGTTTACCTTTGTGATGTCGTGAGGTTAGTATAGCAGGCGAGGGGCGCTTCCAGTCCTGTCCCATCGTGTCCCACCGACGTGACTGATCGAGGCTTGAGAGGGCCGCTCGGGCGCCCATTACTCGGCGAAATGAAGGCTAATTAATCAACGACTGGTTCTCACCAGAGCTTTATTTATGCCTATATGGAAATTTAGTAAAATATTTTTTAGCGGCGTGCACTGTAATAGTTCTGGTTTCGCTGGGTGCGGTTTTACTACTTGAGGTTAATCACGCCCACTTACTTTCTAGCAGATTTATGGCGAACCCTCTTTCTCCTTCCGCGACCTATTTCCACCCGGATCTCGCAGCAGAGTGTAACGAGGCTAATGTAGATTAAGTTGCTAAAATGTTACTGCAGTGCTAAGGATGATTAAGGTATACAGATTTGTAAATATTTATCAATGCCAATAATAAATATGTCGCTTGTGTGTCATGAAGCACCGTCATCACCCGGATTATTCTGTGACGACTGCTATCTTTTCCAGTATATCGTCAGTTGATATTCATGAGGAATGGCTCCAGTCAAGAAGTTAAAATCCTCTTTTAACTAACGTAACTTTTTGTGAAATAATATTATGAAAGGACAGTTGCCACTCACCATATAGCCTAGACGCTGAGTCGCAGATAGACACAACAAAAAGACTGTCAGAAAATGAGCATTCGGCCAACAAGGCCTTCGTCGGAGATAGAACACACACACACGCACATGATCACAGTCTCTGCTATACAGTGAGTAGTAACTATATTTTTCATAATATTGTTACTGTCCATCCTGGATTTTCCATTGTTGTGGTTTCTTATGAAATTAGCAGATATGTAGACTATCAAACTCAGATAGCACCATAGAGAAGTGCCCACCATCACTTGAGCTCTACCGGGAATCATGCAACGACTTCCAATAAAAGATCACTCCCCCTACATTACCAAAATGTGTGAAGGATATATCCCACAAAATGTGCTAAGTCTCAGTATTTCAGAAGTATTTCGAGATATTATAACAAGCATTTCGGCAGGTGTTGATGCAAGTATTTCCTGTATGATTAACTCCCTCCATTTTTTTATCCACCAATGTATTGACCGGTCTCGTAAACTGACATACGGCCGGGAGAGCGATGTGCTGACCATATGCCCATCCATATCCACATCCAGTAATACCTAACGGCTGAGGATGACACGGCGCCCATTAGGTACAGTTGGGCTTTTTTAACTTGTCCGTGCGGAATTGGATTTAGTTTAGTTTAGCAATGTACTGAGGCAAATGTGTTCCTTCTGTTATGATTCAAGGGCTTTAAGAGCGTTGTTTAATTCTTGTAAAGAGGAGTTAAGTGTTTTAAAGCTTGTTTTGTTTACCGTTATTCACTTCAGACAACCGAAAGGGAAAATTGCTAAACATACGCCACAGGCAACCACAGCTAAGGGGGGGGGGGGGGGTTACCCCCCCCCCCCCCGTTAAGATGTATTTACAGCAGTGGAGGTGAAACGATACTGTTCCGGCAGATTGCGACCTGACTTCTTCCACCGTGAATCCTTATTACTTTTGCGAAAATGTTCGCCGTAAATAGAGAAACTTGTTTTATCACATTTCTCTTCCCTTAACGGGCTATCGAAACCCGTTAAAACGCTTACTAATTATGGAAATCATAGGTGCGTAAATATGGGTTGTGCTAGGCCTAAATCTGACTGATTTACAGTGTTTCTGTTGTAGGGAGATATCAGCAACCAGATCTGTGTAGGAACACCACGCTAGGATCCGAATGAGCTATAAAGAGACAGTTTTAATTCCTGTAAACGTAAATGATTTTCTAAACGTTTTTGGGCACCCTCGTAGTCTTTTCGTGCACGTCTTTGTTGTATGCAAGAAAATGGCACCACTAAGGAAACTGTTACGGAATTACGAGAAATTCGCAGAAAATCATCATTTGATAGAAAGGCCAGTAGATCACGCATACATAAATAAATAAGTAAAATATAATGCAATGTGCGTAACTGGTCAAAGGGTGACATATTGATTGCATACAACAAAAGCGATGAATTGCCATGGTTACTCACAGTTCTCTGTATTTGAGAACTGTACTTTATCCGTTGCCTAAAGACGATGAAATTTGTGTTGATGGAATGAGTCACAAATAAGTTTTCAAGTAATTCAGTTTAAAATTCCATTTTACTAGAATTACCCGCACTAATCTCAACTTTAATACACACTTCAAAAAATGTTTTGCATCACCTTGGTTCCGACAGTTCCGGAACTTGCACAGAAAATTGGAATAGAGATCAACATAACATTATTTCTGCCCATTTTATTGCTCATGAAAACCACACACTGCATGTTGTACCACCATACAGTGAGACCTTCGGAGCTGGTGGTCCCGAAATGCTGTACACACCGGTACCTCTAATTCCCAGTAGCACGTCCACTTGCATTGATACATGCCCGTATTCGTCGTGGCATAGTATCCACAAGTTCATCAAGACACTGTTGGTCCGAGCTGTCCCACTCCTCAACGGCGATTCGGCGTAGATCCCTCAGAGTGGCTGGTGGGTCACATCGGCCACAAACAGCCCTTTTCAACCTATCCCAGGTATTTTCTATAGGGTTCATGCCTGGAGAACACTCTGGCCACTCTATTCGAGCGATGTCGTTATCCTGAAGGAAGTCATTCACAAGATATGCACGATCGGGGCGCGAATCGTCGTCCATGAAGACGAATGCCTAATGGTTGCACTATCGGTCGGAGGATGGCATTCACGTATCGTTCAGCCGTTACGGCGCCTTCCATGACCACCCGCGGCGTACGTCGGCACCACATAATGCCCAAAACAGCAGGCAACGTCCACCTTGCTGCACTCGCTGGTCAGAGTGTCTAAGGCGTTCAGTCTGACCGGGTTGCCTCCAAACACGTCTCCGACGATTGTCTGTTGAAGGCATATGCGACACTCATCGGTGAAGAGACCGTGGTGCCAATCCTGAGCGGTCCATTCGGTATGTTGTTGGACCCATCTGTACCGCGCTGCATGGTGTCGTGTTTGCAAAGATGGACCTCGCCATGGACGTCGGGAGTGAAGTTGCGCATCATGCAGCCTACTGCGCACCTGTCAGGGTTCTTCCGAGCCATAATCCGTAGGTAGCGGTCATCCACTGCAGTAGTAGCCTTTGGGCAACCTGAGCGAGGCATGTCATCGACAGTTCCTGTCTCTCTGTATCTCCTCCATATCCGAACAACATCGCTTTGGTTCACTCCAAGACGCCGCGCGGGATTAGCCGAGCGGTCTCAGGCGCTGCAGTCATGGACTGTGCGGCTGGGCCCGCATCTCGTGGTCGTGCGGTAGCGTTCTCGCTTCCCACGCCCGGGTTCCCGGGTTCGATTCCCGGCGGGGTCAGGGATTTTCTCTGCCTCGTGATGGCTGGGTGTTGTGTGCTGTCCTTAGGTTAGTTAGGTTTAAGTAGTTCTAAGTTCTAGGGGACTGATGACCATAGATGTTAAGTCCCATAGTGCTCAGAGCCATTTGAACCATTTTTTTGTGCGGCTGGTCCCGGCGGAGGTTCGAGTCCTCCCTCGGGCATGGGTGTGTGTTTGTTCTTAGGATAATTTAGGTTAAGTAGTGTGTAAGCTTAGGGACTGATGACCTCAGCAGTTAAGTCCCATAAGATTTCACACATATTTGAACATTTTTTCACTCCGAGACGCCTGGACGCTTCAGTTGTTCAGAGCCCTTCATGGCAGCCCTTCCTGGCACAAAGTAACAATTGACCGTCTAGGCATCGTTGAACTACAGACAACACGAGCCGTGTACCTCCTTCCTGATGGAATGATTGGAGCTGATCGGCTATCGGACCTCCTCCGTCTAATAGGAAAGCAAAACTTTTTTTGATGTGTGTACAATGTTTAGAGAAATGGTGGGCTTTCATTCTTAGCCAATTGTTTTCGAGTGGAACACCGAATTATCGGCATGTAACAATTGGTCTTTAAATTCAGAGTTAGTAAATTTCAGGGATTTAAAAGGGAAGCCCCTCATATTTCCAACTGTCGCGTAGCCTGAACATTGGCAAAAAACTGCACCGATACACAGTATCCCAGCACTCACTAAAATGATCCGAGTAAGGAATTATTATAACCTACGAAGTAGAATAGGTATGAGGAGGTTTTAGTCACTCACCGTCATTTTTGTAATTGGTTCAGAATTGTTACGAGGAGTAATAAGTATGCCTTTGCCATTCCAATATGTTGACTAAATTTTACAGTGAGCACTACAAATTTACTTCCAAGTGGAATGAGAAGTTAAGGAGATGGTGACCACGTAGTTGTTGTATGTCGATACAGCGTCCTCCCGTAACAGATGAGTACTGAGCTGCCAGCAAGTATATCCTTTAAGAGTGCAGATCTAACTGAAAGTCACAGAAAAGAAACACACTCACTCACGATGACTAAACAGAATAGATTTCTGTTCACGTCAAAAGCCATTTTGTTTCTTACTAAGTGATAAATATCATGATTAGTTCTTTTATCTTTATAGCGTGCCTTTCTATTAACTGTTATGTTAACACATGATTTTCCGTAACTTTAAGGGAACAGGCATGACCCAAATTTACACACGTGAAATACTATTAACTTTTGGGAAAAAATGTTATAGTAGTAGTTTTTATGGTCATGTCTTTCCAGTATATCTGAAAGTACTTTACAGCTTTCCCGCAGGCTTTTTATTTTTTCACGCAATGATAGAGATACTTCATTCAGATCACATGCTTTTGCGACCAAGTACTGAACCTAATACTTCAAATCCCGGAAAATTTTTCTGGGCGTAGCTCCGCGTACTGTTGTAAACTCACTGTCACTGAATGAACAAAACATGCATGATGTTTCTCTGACCGACTCAGCAAATTTATCTGTTAACTGACTGTGGCCACACATCGGGAAGTTTTATCCTAGCAATATAAAAAAATGGTTCAAATGGCTCTGAGCACTATGGGACTCAACTGCTGAGGTCATTAGTCCCCTAGAACTTAGAACTAGTTAAACCTAACTAACCTAAGGACATTACAAACATCCATGCCCGAGGCAGGATTCGAACCTGCGACCGTAGGGGTCTTGCGGTTCCAGACTGCAGCGCCTTTAACCGCACGGCCACTTCGGCCGGCTAGCAATATAAAAACTGCGTCTGTATTTCTTCTCACCAACTAACTAACATACTTATATTCTTTCATTTTCCTTTTGCTGCATCATATGTATAAGGATGGAAGGTGGAGAATGGGAATGCTTATTGTGTCTCATATAGGGAGAGCCTCTTTTTTCTTACACATCAGACACTAAAACCATATTGAAAAGAACTGTTGAATATCATTCAAAGAACTGGTTAGAGCAAATAAACTTTTGGTAAATAGTACTATCAACGGTTATCTGTAGAGAATGGATACAATGGGGAATAAATTAATCTGCAGGTAAGTGTTTCCGCATGTCATCGTAAGACACTCGCTTAACTTGGGGCGTGTGCTGTGGTAAGTGAAGCGGGAGAAATACTTCCTGCGGGAACGGAGACAAGGAATCGCCGTAATAAACCACGGCAGTCGCAAATTAATCCTTAGGCGCAGCTGCGCAACGAGGATAGTAATTTAAACATGAGGCACTCTGCGTAGGCAAAGTACAAAGTTACAACTCTGCCCGAGCGGAGGGTTGAGGGGGAGGGGAGGGGGGGGGGTGTATATCGGTGAGGGTACGGCACACGGCTGCGACCTCTCTGAGGCGTTGTAGCATGCAAGAACGACCGCGGGCTGAGCTTCATGTTTTACTCTCCTCATCCTTTAGAAAAGAGCTTCGAGAATGGGAAACAAATTAAACGAGGTGTACGAGAGGCGGTGTGGAAGGATGGAGACATGGGCAGAAAACACTTGTACGAATAAAGAAGCTAGATGTAACACAGTACCATCTACTTGTAAACAAAAAAAAACGAGAAAAATACCTGTGATATCCGTTAATGAAAAAAAGACTCATGAAAACAGTAACTAAAAGAGACGAGAGTCGCTTGTGATGAAAGTTGCCGAAGGTTTACTTTGCATGACTTGGGTAAATAATACATATAGCACATCTATAGACGAATAAAATATATTAAAATTTCGAACAAGATCTTTTAACTGCAGAAGGTAGATATAGTAGTTTGGTACGCCCAAAGATTAAGGTTATCCGGGCGTAAGTACTGTATAAATATCGATATATGATGCTAATGGCGGTGTTAATGAGCTATATGGAAACTGAATTTTATTCTTCCTGTGAAGCTCCTTCCCTCAAGACGAAGGTATGGAAACGAATTGCGAGAATCAACACAGCTCCGTATGCCATCCGAAACGTTCGTCACGTCATTAAGGTCAGAAGCTGGAGCTGACACGCCAATCACACTATGTGATCCGGTCACCTGTCTGAAAATGACTTACAAGTTCGAGGTGCCCTCCATCGGTAATGTTGGAATTCAATATGGTGTTGGCCCACCCTTAGCCTTGATGACAGCTTCCGCTCTCGCAAGCATACGTTCAATCCGGTGCTGGAAGGTTTCTTGGGGAATGGCAGCACAGTCTTCACGGAATGCTGCACTCAGGAGAGGTATCGATGTTGGTCGGTGAGGCCTCGCATGAAGTCGGAGTTCCAAAACATCCCAAAGGTGTTCTATAGGATTCAGATCATGACCCCGTGCAGGACAGTTCATTACAGGGATGTTATTGTCGTGTAACCACTCCCCCACAGGCCGTGCTTTATGAATAGGTGCACGATCGTGTTACTATCAATACTGTTACTACTTGTGTAGGAAAAAAAAAGTCTCTAGTATGTGTCTGAATTGGCAGCTGCAAGCTCATGGTCTACCGAGACTGTGGTTTATCGTTCCGCAGTACTGTTGCTCGTGTTGGTCGGTATCCCGAGACTGTCGGGCGTATATGGAACCGATGGGTTCACGAAGGCCATACTCAACGCCATGGAAGACCACAGAGGCTCCACACATCTAGCGCCCGACAAGTCAGATGTGTCGTTGGCTCGGGTGTGGGACGTTTCAAATGGCTTTGAGCAGCATGTGACTTAACATCTGAGGTCATCAGTCCCCTAGACTTACAAGGGAACCTCCCCATCGCACCCCCCTCAGATTTAGTTATAAGTTGGCACAGTGGATAGGCCTTGAAAAACTGAATACAGATCAATCGAGAAAACAGGAAGAAGTTGTGTGGAACAATGAAAAAACTAAGCAAAATATACAAACTGAGTAGTCCATGTGCAAGATATGCGACAACAAGGACAATGTGAACTCAGGAGCGCCGTGGTCCCGTGGTTAGCGTGAGTAACTGCGGAACGAGAGGTCCTTGGTTCAAGTCGTCCCTCGACCGAAAGTTTTACATTCTTTATTTTCGAAAAGTTATGATCTGTCCGTTCGTTCATTGACGTCTCTGTTCACTATAATAAGTTTAGTGTCTGTGTTTTGCGACTGCACGGCAAAACCGTGCAATTAGTAGACGAAAGGAGTGCCTCTCCAATGGGAACCGAAAACATTTGATCGCAAGGTCATAGGTCAACCGATTCCTCCACAGCAAAACACGTCTGATATATTCTATACGATACTGGTGACGGCATGTGCGTCACATGACAGGAATATGTTGTCGACCCACCTAACTTGTACACTTGGTGAATGGGTAAAAAGATTCTTCTACCTTCCCCAATTTAGGTTTTCTTGTGGATGTGATAATCACTCCCAAAAAAGTGTGAAAACATAAGAGTTTGTCACATTAACTGCAACAAATGAATGCAACAGTTTCACAGTCGCACAGTTTTGTCTGTGCTCTGTCAAAACATATGTTTTTAACGTTTTCAAATTTTTCCGTGTGTAGACCGTCAAATCCTGCATATGTCCAAGCAAATCTGAACATGTCCTGGAATTTTGGAGAGCGAAGTTGATTATATGTGAGTGCCTGAACATTGATAATTGTCTGAAAACAAAAAATTAAAATTTTCTCCCGAGGGAAGACTTGAACCAAGGACCTCTCGTTCCTCAGCTGCACACGCTAACCAGGGTACCACGGCGCTCATGGGTTCACACGCACCTGGATGTTGCCTATGTTACACATGGCCTACTCATTTGTATATTTTGCTTATTTTTTCATAGTTCCACACAACTTCTTCCTGTTTTCTCGATTGATCTGTGTTCAGTTTTTCAAGGCCTATCCACTGTACCAACTTATAACTAATTCTGAGGGGGGTGCGATGGGGAGGTTCCCTTGTTAGAACTACTTACATCTAACTAACCTAAGAACATCACACACATCCATGCCCGAGGCAGTATTCGAACCTGCTACCATAGCGGCGGCGAGGTTCCGGACTGAAGCGCCTAGAACCGCTCGGCCACAGCGGCCGGCGCGGGACGTTACAGCCACGTCACATACCTCGGTTTACAGATGGGTCTGTTAGCAGCAAGACAAACATCTTCACGTACCAACGACAACGACTGAAGCACCCAGACTGTCAGTACGGCGACCGTTGTTGCGGCTTGCCTCTACGCTGCCACAGAGGTGCGCCCAACGACAACAGTTAACATGAGAGTGGCACCACGACGCCTTTCCAGAGGAGTCGCGGCTCTGCGTACACCATCGAGAAGAACGAACGTTGCCAGATTACATTCGTCATCCTCAGTAGGCTCTAGCAACTGGGGTGTTGTGTGCGGTGCCATTGGGTACGCAACAAGATCTCCTCTGGTTGTTAATTGAACAGCATGCGACGCATTTATGAGTTCTTATGGCCGGTGGCTGTTCCTGATCTTCGCACTATGTCCATGATGTTACGTTCCAACGATATAACGCGAAACTGAGTACTATGCCACGCTGTCCTGACCTAACTCGATACAGAGGCTGTTCGACTGTTGCCCTTACTAGCACTTTCTCCAGACCTCTCACTCACTGAAAACATGTGGACATGAATTGTCGCAACACTGGCTCGAACCACTCACCAGCCAATATGGTTGATGAACTCTGGAACAGAGTTGAAGCAGTATGGAATGACGTACCCTTATAAGTCATCCAAGCTTAGTTCGATTTGATGCCCAGCCAACACAGCGCCATTTCTGATACGAGATGTGGCCTCTCTACGAACTAAATTACACACCATGTTTACTCCAAAATCACTTATAAATTTAATTATGTATTCTTATATCTGTAGTGTATACGCAAAATAAGTAAAATTTATTTATTTGTTATTCTTTCTGGTGTTGTAATTTCAATTTCCAGCAGAGCACATGGAAACTTAAAATGGAATCACAATAATGAAGGAATTGCCGTGCAGTGATTTCATGGAAATGTAGCGCACATGTTTCGTAAGACGCACTACGGGGTGATAGCGTAATGTCAATAGGTGAGAGGTCTGTACGTCTTTGCCCATCCCACGCTGATACGGGGAATCTGTGTGTGACTTGGCTTCTCTTGCGGCGCCGACGAAAACAAATCTGTGGGCGCCCACGACTTCTAGGCGCCCGGCGATCGGCGACCGGCTCTCCCAGGTGTTGTCGACCCCTGTGCGCAGGCCGAGCAGCAGCTCGTGGCAAACGCCAGCGGCGTGCGAGCTTCAGATACTGTCTTTCTGCACTGTTCCCCCACTCTGTTGAATGTTGACAACGGGAGGAGGAAATTAAACTGCTTTGTTATTGCGGGTCGTACTGAAACGGCACATTCCGGATTTGCACTGATCTTAATTCAGCTCAGGGACTTTTAAGTGACCTAAAAGTGGATCAACATCTATCTACAAAACTACTCTGCAATTCACACTTAAGAGACTAGCAGAGGGTGCCTTGAACCGCTTTCATATTTTTTCTTTACTGTTCCACTCTCGAACAACACGCGGGAAAAACGAACAATTAAATCTCTCCACACGACCTTTGATTTATCGTGTGCTATTTTTTTTTTTTTTACGATGACCATATCTCCCTATGTAGTGGGCTTTAACAAAATATATTAGCATTCGGAGGAAAAAAGTTGGAGATCGAAATTTCATGAAAAGATTTCGCCACAGTGAAAAACGCATTGGTTTTAATTTTGCCACTACAGCTTGCTTATCATATCCGTGACGCTCTCCCCCTATTTCGAGATAGGACAAATCGAATTTCCCTTCCTTGCCATTTTTTATTGTGCTCCGTCAACCCTATCTGGTAGGAGCTCGTACCGCACAGCAATACTATAAAAGAGGAAGGATAAGCATTGAGTTGACTTTCCTCTTTAGTGGATTCCTGCAGCTTCTAAGTGTTTTACTAATGAAAACACATAAGAAAAGAGGAAGAATTTGGTTTCTAAAAAAATACCTTGGAAATATTCAGAATGTAACTTTATGTAAAAAAAATAATTTGTGATATTAATGCAAAATGACTGGATCCACACCATTACGGTCGATCGTGCAAAATAATCCACCGAACATCTAACTAAAAACAAGGAATAAAACTCAGAAAATAGCAGAGTTTCACGGCTTGTTTCAAAATTAGCGAAGTACTAGACTGTACTGGGTCGTTCATTTCCACTCCCCAGTTGGTTCAGCGTAACCTCACAGCCGTCTCTAATCCTCTTTCCTTCCCTCTGTGGACAACGATAAGCATTTTTGCATGTGTTAGTTTAAAACAAACGTTTCTCAACGGCGCGTAAGGTTGAGGTTATCGTCTACGTCGCCTCTAGTCCTCTAATGACACAATTCTTGCTTCAGTGAAATAAATCAGGTAAAAGTTTTAGCTGTTGTTACCACGCTCTTGCCACAGTGGCTTTAAAATATAGTGTTAATCTGATGTCGCCTACACTACTTGCACAGTGTGTTATATTTTCAAAGTACAAAGAAACCCTTATGTTAACGAATACGTTCCTCTCCAGGACAGGCTTTTACCGTTAGGCCAATATTTTGTTTTCCGTTACCGGCACAGGTAGCTATTTTTTTAAAACGTTTTCGTTTGGAAGACACTCTCAACTTCCTTAACGATAGCCAAATAAAGTTCAAGTCGTCCTTGACATCAACAAACATGACTGAAACGAATGTATCACCTAAAGAATGAGAAAATACTCTTAAACACTTTGTGAGGAACAAAAGGATGGAAACAATTTCTCTTTATTGTATTTTCCTTTATGTATAAAGCACCGATTTTTCTTTCCTTTGCGTAAATACATTGATCTCAGACTTCTCAGAAATCTTGCCACATCTTATTTTGTGAACTGGGTAATAGATCACTCTTCATATATAAATTAAATTATTCTTAAAAAATCAAAGAAAGACATCTCCAGATTCCGATCATTAACATATATTACCTTATGTTTTATAAACCTACCACTACCCACCATTAAGATTTCGGATTTGCACGTGAGGTAGTAGAGGCGGTGGTGGCTCCAGATCAGGCCAGTAAATGGAGGTGGACAATAAACTACGTTACATTTGATACGTTCGCCATGTACGCTGACTGAGTACACAACAGTTAAATATTGTGCGTTTAGACAGTAATTTTTCCCTCTAATAATACGAGAATGGAAGATGGGACAGTACGTCAAGCCAGGAGTGGGAAGCCGTCGAATGTATATCTAGGGCGGACCATTATCAGATGAACTCCCCTGACGAAGTGCCAACCTCTGCTTCAAGAAAGGATGTAGGCTATTGTTTGTAGCTAATGTAGCTCGGTGGAACGCTAACTGAAATGTCATTTTGTGGAACGCTGGCCCTGAAAGACAGAAGCCTGGATTCGAGACCCGATCCAGCCTAAGCATTAATTTTAAACTGACGTAATAGCGGTTAGCAGTAGTGCATTCTGTTCTTCGCAAACAGAAAATAGAGGCAAATACTCTTCACCTTTCAGCTGTGCAGGACGGGTTTTGCACGAGGGAGACGAACACTTTCGATGTAAGTCGAGGCTGCATGTTTGTGGGCTACCTCACCTCAACTCACCGCCTGCAGTCACCGACTGGCAACAGCTGTTCGTCACCCGCCCTTCAGTCTCAGGTTGCGTAGGCGATCTCGCTATTTATACCGGCGATTGCGCAACGGGTTTAATTCGTGCACCAGACGTGTTGGCGCGGATCGGCTCGCGAGTGTGGGTGCCAACAGAACATACCGGGGCTCTGCAATTAATAAACAGCGCGACACAGGCCTGCGTACCAGTGCCCAGTTGTCCGCCCGTATCGGCAGACGGCTGTCGGGCGCATAATTAACAAATGAGAGAGCTGTTACGACGGCGGGGCGGAAGCTCTGACGCCCTCGTGAGCTATGGTTCTCCCACACTATGTGGGCACGCGTTCTCTTACCACTAGTAAACCCTCGATTCTTCAAAGAATCTAACTCCCAAGAGTTAATGAGCTTCAAGTATCTGATTACTTTACAAATCAGTTGACGTGTTAATTTTAAGCATGCAAGCGAGAAGAATTCTTCGTGCAAAATAATGCCAAGTTCAAATAACGATGGTGGAGCTGCATGGCAGTCACTCACCCCTCTCTCCAAGGTAGACCGCATAAAATAGTGAGTTCCGGTGATTGTGGTGATCCAGAGAGGTGTGACAGTTCAGTCGTGCTCACGGAACCAGACCTGGTCTGTGCAAGCTGTGTAAACAGGGGCACCTGTCGTCTTGGAACACAAAGTCACCTTTGGGGAACAAACATTGTGCCATGGGATAGACGTCATCAGCCGAAATGTTCACTTAATCCTCTACAGCAACGCGATCTTGCAGAGTCACCATGGAGCCGATGGAATACCACAAAATTTCTGCCAAAATCATCACCCTACCCTTGCCATATGTCATTCTTGGGACGTAAACTTGGCCAGGACTGGGAACAGTGTGAAAGGAGAGCCATCCGACCAAATGACTTTCTTCAATTGCTCCATAGTCCAACGTTAATGGCTTCGGCATCACGTTTTGCTGTTAAGGGCATTAACATCATTGATGAGTGTGTTTGGAGTTCCAGCTCTCCGTGTAATTTCGTGCTTATGGTGCTCCCTTCATGTTATTTTGGTATTGGAATGCGACATTCAGTTCTGCACTGACTTTTGTTGCTTCATCCCCTTACTTTTCGTCATGATCCTCTTCAGTGACCGCCGGCCGAGGTGGCCGAGCGGTTCTAGGCGCTACAGTCTGGAATCGCGCGACTGCTACGGTCGCACGTTCGAATCCTGCCTCGGGCATGGATGTGTGTGATGTCCTTAGGTTAGTTAGGTTTAAGTAGTTCTAAGTTCTAGGGGACTGATGACCTTAGAAGTTAAGTCCCATAGTGCTCAGAGCCATTTGAACCATCTTCAGTGACCGTCCGTCACTATCACTCCACACACACTCCCTGTTGTGCCGTAGCGCATCATGTTCTTCCGCTTTGCCTGTTAGGGGTATAAGTCTTCAATATGTTGCCTACCGAAACACCAAACACTTCGGCCACCTTGGTTACTGAAGCACCCACGATACGGGCCTACGTTCAAATTCACTTAGCTCCGATGTAATACAGTCACAACAACACAGAACGCTGTTCTGACTACGTCAGGCACTTGCAGCGTATTGAGGACAGTGATCAAATTCAACAGCGCAACCTGCAGACTTGGCTAGCATCTGAATTTATGTCCAAGCATGCATTGCTCGCGATGTTTCCATATTTTTATCCAATCCCCGTGTGTGCGCACCTGCATGTGGACAGCAGGACGAGAATTTAAGCCCCACCTCTTACATATATCCACGTTTAGTGGTTATGTAAAGGAGCAGTGTCAGTGAAACGCAAGTTTCTCATTGTAGCCAGTTTTAAAAACGGGCGCCAGATAGCGAACTGTAGGTATTTTTTGTAGAACTGGATACCGCTGGCTGACAAGTGTGTGTGACAGCTGCTAGCCGGCACGTCTCTGGATTCCAGAGCGGCGCGGCGAGACGGTCTGCCATAAAGAGGGGAGCTCGGGCAGGGGCGCGCTCGCAACGACTGCCGAAAGTGAAACAAAGTGCCTGAGATATGGGCAGCCAGGCTGCAGGCGGGCCGCGTGGCCGCGCATTGTTCACCACCTCGCCTCGGCCCGCCTCGGCGCGCCTCTTCTCGCCTCCCCCGCAGCCCGCATCCCTAATGAGCGCTGGCGCCGCGGGTCGCATATATATCTAATATATACTGCACTGCTGCGACGCCGAGGCGTCTGCGGCGCGCCGGGGAGCTCGCTCCAGTTCCCACCCGACAGTGCTTTCTTGCAATCCAACTGCACTCTGCAGCGTCAGTGTGTGAACCTCCTTGCCGTTCCAGTTATTAACTGGCTATGAAAAGAAACTGAGGTTGTGGTGCGAACGTCAGGTGAACATGCTGGATGGCCAAGGAGGAAGATGTAAAAAATGCACATTCTCAAGACTAGCATAAAACGAAAAAGAAACGACGCGGCATATGCTCGACTAGCGTCTGAAGTAGTGCTCAAGGGAACTGAAACCATGAATCCTGCAGGTCTGTCCATAAATCCATAAGGGTATGTGGGACTGGAGATCACCTCTGGACAGCACGTTGCAAGACATTCCTCATTTGTTCAACAATGTTCATGTCTGGGCAGTCTGGTGGCCAGCGAAAGTGTTTAAACTCATAAGACTGTTCCTGGAGCCACTCTGTAGCCATTCTGAGCGTGTGAGTTTCGTATTGTCCGGCTGGAATTGACTAAGTACGTCGTAATGCATATTGGACATGAATGGATATAGGTTGTCAGACACGATGCTTACGTACGTGTCACCTGCCAGAGTAGTATCTAGACGTATCAGGGGTCCCATATCATTTGAACTGTACACGCCCCACATGCTCTGTAGCCTCCACCAGCTTGAAGAGTCCCCTGCTGACATGCAGGGACCATGGACTCATGAGGTTGTCTCCATACCTGTACACGTCCATCTGCTCGATACAATTTGAAACGAGACTCGTCCGATCAGGCAACATGTTTCCAGTCATCAACAATCAAAGCCACAGGAACTACACCATGTATTAACAAGACATATTAAAAATCTTTTTTTCGTGTTTGTGAATACCTCACTTAAAATTGAAATTCTGTATGTACAGACGCTAAAAAGCAATTTTTCCTGTTTTTTAATAGAATTAAAATTTAAAAAAACCACGGATGATGCTGTTACTTCAGCAAACATGTTTGGATAAAAAACAATAAAAAACTGTGTTTTATTGACGCGGAACCTATCCAAATCGAATTTATTTATAAGTCAACAGGTACACAAGATGAGTATCGTATAATACAGCAGTAGAGATAGTTTGCAGCTGATCACTAAACCAAAAATAAACAAACCAGCCACTCAGCTACTTAATTGTTAACAACTGAGGCCAGACAACACACGAACTTCAGAAACACTAACAAATCTCCCCATCAGATGTCAGAGGAGACTCGTCACGTTCGTATGTTTGAATAGTTATCGCGCTAAAAGGGATATGTAACAGTGTGTACTTTGTGGGTTATTCAGAATAAACTTTATTCAAATAACATGAACATAAGTATACAACAACTCCACGTTAACACTTGCTCATTCAGTTTAGGAAAACAAGCTGTCACGTCACATGATGCAAACATAACAAAAGAAAACTGGCTTTTCTAAATAAATTTAAACTAAAATGCTAAACAGGCTAAGTCCACCAAACAAGCTTTGTAATAATTCTACCTCTAGAAATAATTTTACAGTTCAGCCTTGGCACAGTTCACTGTAAAATTGTTTGAGCACCTCAGGTAGACATTCCATCACACTTTTGAAGTCTCTTGTCTTCTCTGAACACAATCATTTTGCACCAGTGACCTCACTGGATGTAATCTTCACTTCGCCATCCATTTTTCCACACTATTATCCTTTCCCATCCCTCTCTTCCTCTCTACAGTGAAGTCATTTGAAGTGACTAAAATATGCCGTTGTTAATCCTCTCTTTAAGAAAGACGATAAGAGAGACGTAAGTAACTACCGATCTATTTCACTGCTGACAACATCTTCCAAAATTTTCGAAAATCTGATGTATTCTAGAATACTATCTCACCTTGACAACAATAATATCCTCAGTAAATCACAGTTGGGCTTCAGAAGGGTTGTTCTACTGAGAATGCCATTTACATGTGAACACACTAGATATTACAAGCACTAAATAACAAAGTAGCATCGTTAGTATTTTCTGTCACCTATCCAAGGCATTCGATTTTGTGAATCATAGTATACTCCTAGATAAATTGAAGTTTTATGGGATTGATGGTACAGGCAACCAATGGATCATGTCATATCTAACCAAAAGAATGCAGAACGTTGTACTTAGTAGTAATTCAAGCAACAGAATCCAGGGACATTATTCTGACTGGGGACAAATCACGTATGGGGTTCCTCGAGGCTCAATCTTAGGTCAACTACCGTTTCTCATATATGTAAATGTTCTTCCGTCTAATGTACAACAAGCAGATTTAGTTCTTTTTGCAGATGACACCAGTATTGTAATCACTGCCAGTATACACACAGAAATAGAAGAAATGATGAACAAAGTTCTCAAAAGTATCATTGACAGGTTTTCTGCGAATGGTCTCATCCTCAATTTCACAAAGACACATCATATTCAGTTCTGCACCTCCAAGGGTACGGCACCAGTGATAACACATGGTGATGAAATAATACATAGGGTGGAAACTTTAAAATTCTTAGGTGTTCATAATGATGAGAATTTAAATTGGATAAAACACGTTTTGGAACTCCTAAAACAACTTAGTTCAGCCACATTTGCACTTAGAATCATAGCAAATTTTGGGGCGAGAGAAATCAGTAAGTTTACATATTTTGCTTATTTTCATTCATTAGTGTCGTATAGAATACTGTTTTTGGGTAACTCATCCTTAAGATAGAAGGTCTTCATTGCCCAAGAACCTGCAGTGGGAATAATATGTGGTGCTCACCCCCATAATCTTGTAGACATCTGTGTAAGTAGTTGGGCACTCTGACTACTGCTTCACAGTAATTCTATTCCCTCATGAATTTGTTATAAATAAACCACTACAGTTCAAAAGGAACAATGAAGTACATAATTACAATGCTAGAAGAAAAAAAGACATTCATTACTCAACATTAAGGTTGTCTTTAGCACAGAAAGAAGTCCACAATTCTGCAACAAAAAATTTTGACCACATATCCAGTGATATAAAATGTCTAACAGACAGAAAGCTAATATTTGAAAATTGAAAAAGTTTCTTCCCCCTTCTATTCCGTAGAAGAATTTCTATGTTTGTAATGCGTAAAACGTGATGGGTAGGAATTGCTAACTCAATCTGTTTTCATTTCGGGATAATAATAATATGGGGATGTTTAGAGTTCAAATAGACGTACAAATTAATTTGCAATATGACTGTAAAATACTCGTTCCACACCACGACGATTTGTCGTGCAAATGATCCATGGAACATGAAAGTAACCAACTAATAACTAAATAAATATTTCATCAAGTGTCTATTGTATCTGAAGTACCATAGGCATTTGAATTCAATCCATGAGGCAAACTTGTAGTGACCTTAGTTGTGTTAGTGATCATATCAACTGCTTGCTGAAAGTCGATAAAATAACAAGCTTTCATCTGAACGACTTGAAATGGTTGCTAATCGAGAGCTGTTGCTATGGGTGTTCATTACATTATCAGGAGGAAAAAAAGCTTCCTCACCTTTGCTCTCGCTTTTTTTTAGAATTACCAGTTTTTCTGGTACTTCCTTCTGCTGAATTATTCATAATGTTTTCACTATGCACTGTACAGACGGTGAAGACATGCAAGTTACAGTTAAAAAACGGCAAGGGCAAGCGGAAGCGTATAATCTACGTGACCAGTACAGCCAACACGTTTAACAAGTTCTGTACTTACCCCATTTAGCATGAACACACCATCTACTGGCTTTCATATTACCTACATCAGCCATAATTCGAGTAGCTCTATTAATACGTAAGAGCCCTGGTAACATACCATCTAACGAAATAGAAAGTACAATTTATCCAAAACTAGCACTTCACCCCCTTCGCATGATAACCCTTCATTTGCTTTTCCCTATTCGCTCCGTCTCCCAAGACACTTGACATTCTGACTTAACAACGTCATAATGTCCTACAAGTGACTATCAGTTGGCGAAGCTTTTAACTCCTAGATGCTGACTGACTTGAGATTGTTAAGAGAGTGTACTTGCTTCTGGAGTGAATAAGGGTGCAACAATCCTGCTGTGATTTACTGATGTTTTCTTAAACAAGACGACGAAAAAAAACTGCAACTCATTACCTTGAATAACCGACTCCACCCAAAAATGTAACTTTTCTTCTACATTCAGCCGAATTTTTAAATCATATCTATCACGTAAAGATACAGCAATACCCAAGCTTTGAAGTCCAGACCTCCATTCGTTTTTAGTTTTGTATTTTTAATATGATTTTTAAAAGTCCATTTTGAGAAATAACTTTTGTAACAAGACCTCAATTTTCACATTCTACGTTTTTTAGGTACGACAGTTCTTTGCAATCATTTTATGAGAAATGTTATTAATTTACTTTTGAAATGTGGTAATAAAATAGACAAACTAAATTTTCGATAATATTGATGCATAGAAGTATGCAAATACTTCAAGACTATATCCTGAAAAAATTTCTGATAGACGAGTACTATCTTGACCACAGTGGCAGCTGTCAGTGCGCCACGGTTCCTTGCGTCGATATTTCAAATACTTTTTAGACGTACTTGTACTTCGAATACAGCCAAACCGTTTTTGGATCTAAGAGCAAACACACCAAAGTGGAACAGCAATCAATTTTTTTTAATTCGATGTCTTACGGTGGTTTTTCCCTTTAAAGTGCCGAAAACTTCACTTCTGTATCAGCAGGGAAGTCGCATCCAGGTTAACCCACTCCCTGAGGATTTGATGGCGCAATTCCACCGAACTGTGCGGATGCTGCGTTTTAGCCGCTGTTCCAACATGTTCTGCAAGTGTATCATATCAGGTGATTTTGCAGGCCAGTCGAGATCTAACTGGGTTGGGAAGTGCTCAGGAAACAGTCACATAGTCTTACAGACCGATGAACTTCGCTGTTGTCTTTATGCGCCTGTGTGAGCAATAGCCTCTTGCAAGGTGACCAACTCCAAATGTTCATTGCATACAATTCCCGTCACAATGTTGTCTCACTGACAGGTTGGGATGGACCTTCATTCACTGCCTCCAGCAATTTCTGTCGAGTTTGGTAGCGACTTTTATTCACAAGTAGTGAAATGCGTCTCCAATCCCTTTCCATCAGGATCTTTTGCTGGCCACAATTCGGACGTCGTGTTTTGTGGCCACGTGTGTTACACCACTGCTTGTAGACTCGTTGAACAATTCGCCGTGAAATATCAACAATTCCAGCAACTTAACACACTGTATCGCCGTGGATACGGCCGAACACCATTGCCCCTTTTTGCCACTCTGTTACGTCCTAGCATTTACCCATGCCTTAAGCTCACATAGAGGGAACCCATGTTTACTTACAATGTCTGAAACTCAGGTAGAGTAAGTGGTTGACTGAGCAATTGACTCGATCGCTGCGCCGTCTGCAAAGGCTTAACGATTCATCTGTGCATGCACACTGTAGTGACTAATTTTTTTCCCGGGAGGCGTAACTGACACTGCAGAATTTGTGTATTAAATACAACATGTTAGCTTTTATTAGTAAAGGAAATAAATTTCGTGTATGAGATTGCGATCAGTATGAATATCTTGTAAATAAAATCGTTTGGATCGCTTAATATATTTCTTTACATATTACGCCGTTTCAGCTCTTTCCATCATCAGAAATCTGCAGTGAAGATTAAAGGAACATAAAGAGAAACAGACGCTTATTATACATCAAGCTGCAAAAGATGAAAAACAAATGAATTAAAACAATATGTTTAGAAAGTTCACTCGCAGTCTTTTCACAAGTATGAAAGGAGAAATTAAATAAAATTTGAAGCTAACATCCTCCACACTATCGCCACCTGCCAGCTAGAATCTACATATTTTGTATATTTTGTGTTGTCGTTGCCACTGTAGAGTCTTGTACCATGGGAAGCATTGGAGAGCATGTTGTTTGGTGGCCGGTATTCTCTTTCTACAACACAACTGGACACATGTATTAACAGGGTTCTTTGTTCTTAAGAACAAAAAACTAGTTATCTTTAAAGAAGTTGTCGTACGAGCTCTTCCATAATAGTCCACGTTAGCCTCACGGCTGGGAAAGTACGAGTTCTGCTATAAACACTACACTCTCGTAGCCAGTGATATGAACCGACTGATGCCAGCGAGAATAGTGATTGAGCTAGTAACTCAGCTGACTGTGACTCACTGGGCTAGATACTGCGACTCTGACTGACTGAGCCCTCCGGTCCACGGCGGCTATCTAAATACTGGCAGTCAAGAGGGCGTTGGCGGCGTTACTTGTGAGTCTGTCTTTGGCCTCTCTCCTGTTAGCTGCGCTTGATTCAGCGTGTATTATCGATCTTCTCGCAGCCTCTTTGCCGACCGGTGTGCTGACCGCAGCTTACGCCAGCACAGTATATCTTCGAACCAAATTGTTAATTATTAATGCCCTGATGAGGTATTCGTTTTCAGTAGTGACACTATTTTGGAATAATTTCTTCATATAGGGGCCTCATATGTATCCCCTAAATGATGGCACCATTTTAACGATCGTGGGCTGTCAGTTTTATTCCTGTATGCATGACGCTTTAAAGGAATAAAACAGACAGTCTACAATAGTTAAAATGGATCCATCTTTTAGACTTGTCAATTCTCCACACCTACAAAACCATGATCTGATCCACCCTCTGCAATGCAAATGTTACATGGATCTACACCCCACTAAAGTTCTATAAGTCCGTCCAGTTCCTCAAATGCCACTCCATCTCACTTTCTGTATTTGTTTACCTGCCCCATGTGGATCCTCCACTACCTCATCAAATGCTCACCTCTCCCAAACCACATCAAACACCTCCGCATCTCCTATACTATCCACATACTAGATTCTAATAACTCCATTGTCTCCCCTCTGATCACCAAACCTGGTATACTGCCACGGTTTCACTAACACCCCCCCTCCATCCCTACATGTCACGCACTACATACCCTATCCCACTGCAACTTCAACCAACTCCCTCTCCAAGACAACAAGATCGGCCCCAATATTTATCCCTTCCAACAACTTCAACTCTTCCCCACCTATCCTACTCCACATATCAGGAGTCGTCTCTCCTTTTCCTCTCCTTCCATACCCAACCCTTTTCTCTTGTAACCACTATGCTACACACACACACACACACACACACACACACACACACACACACACACACCACACTACTACTCACCCTCTCTGTCTTCCCCACCTGCTGTATTTCCCTCTATCCATCTCAACTCCTACCTGTCATCTCCATAATTTTCGTACCTAACAGACCCCTATCTTTTTACCCTCATCCTCAACCATATGGAACATACTCTCTCCTATGACAATACAGGCCTTCATGTTTTAAGTGAATGTACCGTGCTTCACTGGTTTTTTTTTTTTTTTTTTTTTTTTAATCAGAAGAATTTCATCTTCTTGCGATGTGTTTTTAAAATGTATACGTTCCTTTTTTAACTGTCCGTCTTTGATTTTTAATTTACTGTAGAAAAAAATCACATCGTTTGATTTTGTCTTTTTTTTTTAATCATTTGGCTGAAGAGCGGAATATTGTACCACTAACAGCCCGCCCCCTGCCCATATGGGGCGAGGGGGATGAAATAACAATAAAGGCGAAAACAGCATAGCACTTAGACACATTGCCCGTTCAGTTACAGATGCAGACGATATTGTATATGTGATGGAGATGAAAATGATTCAGTGCTCTTTAGTAGTTACTTGAGGACCCATAATGTGGAATAGCAAACCCATACATGAGGCTGCAATCGCATGCCCGAAAGATAATGTGTTATAGCGGAGACCACTTTGTTATGAGTATCGAAGAATGAGTACAGTTCTGTACCGTCTATGTTAATCACATGGAACGCTCATAGGTGATGACGTAAACGGAGGACGAAACTGCTCTATTATAACTGTGTCACCAACGGAGAATATGCAAGTGTCATAATAAATGGTGACCAACAGGATAAGATAACGACATATTTTCAAGACATGAACACAGTTTTAAAAAAATTGGACTGAAAGGCTGCTACACACTAGCGCCAGCGCCCATGTACGAGGAAACTGGCTGCTAAGTAAACGAATGACGCATGGGAGCGTGTAAGAATTTATATCCTGAAAATAAAGGTCGATTGGAAGTGTACGGTTGATAAAATCGCCGGTCTGCTGTTGAAATAAAAAGCAGAGTTCCGCGTTGCTGGAGTGGCCGGCCTCCGGCGTATCAGCCAGAGGCGCGGGCGAGCACGTGCCGCTAATCGCCCGGCCTGGAGAAACCCGTACCAGCCGAGCCGCCGACCAGCCGTCCGTCACACGACGCCGGCGCCTGTCAGGGCCGCGTGCCCGCCACCTCAGGAAGCGGCGAGTACCTCACCCTGGCCGCCCGCCTTTCCTGGAAGAAAGTTACAGCACTGTGACGTGATCAGAAGCAGACTTCATTTGCTGCAGTCTGTTTCACCGTCATCACGCAACACAAAAATTTTTGACAACAACTGTAACGCACCATTGCAGGCCGTGTCTGTAGGCTCGTCGTTGTGGCTGTTGGTGGCGTCAGAGCTGTGAAGTGGGGCCTCACCCATCCTTGAGAACATAGTTTAGCCTTTCCGTAATGCGCCAGTGCGGTTTGCGATCGAAGGCCGCTTCTCTGCCGAAGGGGCCAGTGATTTTGCCGTGTTTCGCAGCACATGCTGGAATTAAACTTGTAGGAAGTTCTGGCAGGAAGCGGTACTTGGTGTAGTGAAGCACTGTCAGAGGGAGCAGGAGGTGACCGAAAGGCCCGAAAACGCCTGACGGAGTTGGAAATCAGCCGATAAGCCATGCAGGGTGTGGGAGGTCAGCTGTAGGTCCTGTGGGAGTGGGATTCGTGTTTCATTGTTTAAGTGGAGTCGGCAGTTAGAGGTCCGGCTACTTTTCAAATATAGTAATAGAAGAAGAATTGGAAGTATGTTCCTGGGCACGGACATGGAACTCGTAGCTATTTTCAGTAAGGGACGCTCAAAAAGTTTCCGCTTGAGGGCGTTGCTGCAGCGAATACGCAACGTAGCTCGACGCTGATGCTGGTATGTAAGCACCGGCGTGTAGGCAAGGAATTACATCTACATCTACATCCATACTCCGCAAGCCACCTGACGGTGTGTGGCGGAGGGTACCTTGGGTACCTCTATCGGTTCTCCCTTCTATTCCAGTCTCGTATTGTTCGTGGAAAGGAGGATTGTCGGTATGCTTCTGTGTGGGCTCTAACGTCTCTGAGTTTATCCTCATGGTCTCTTCGCGAGATACACGTAGGAGGGAGCAATATACTGCTTGACTCTTCGGTGAAGGTATGTTATCGAACTTTAACAAAAGCCCGTACCGAGCTACTGAGCGTCTCTCCTGCAGAGTCTTCCACTGGAGTTTATCTATCATCTCCGTAACGCTTTCGCGATTACTAAATGATCCCGTAACGAAGCGCGCTGCTCTCCGTTGGATCTTCTCTATCTCTTCTATCAACCCTATCTGGTACGGATCCCACACTGCTGAGCAGTATTCAAGCAGTGGGCGAACAAGCATACTGTAACCTACTTCCTTTGTTTTCGGATTGAATTTCCTTAGGATTCTTCCAATGAATCTCAGTCTGGCATCTGCTTTACCAACGATCAACTTTATATGATCATTACATTTTAAATCACTCCTAATGTTACTCCCAGATAATTTATGGAATTAACTGCTTACAGTTGCTGACCTGCTATTTTGTAGCTAAATGATAAGGGATCTATCTTTCTATGTATTCGCAGCACATTACACTTGTCTACATTGAGATTCAATTGGCATTCGTGTTTATTTCATCTGCGTGCCGTAAATGCGGTAACGTGAACTATGGTGACGTTATTACCAAATGTGTCCAAACAGGACCAACGTGCCATTTTTCTTTTCTTCACGCCGGCCCCTGTGACCGAGCGGTTCTAGGCGCTTCAGTCTGGAACCGCGCGACCGCTACGGTCGCAGGTTCGAATGCTGCCTCGGGCATGGATGTGTGTGATGTCCTTAGGTTAGTTAGGTTTAAGTAGTTCTACGTTCTATCGTACTTATGACCTCAGATGTTATGTCCCATAATGCTCAGAGCCATTTTTAAAATCTGTGAATGTGAGGTACATGTACAAACAAACAAATGATTACAATTTAAGAAAACTTGGATTAATTATTCAAGAGAAAGAGCTTCAGAAATTGAACAAGTCAATAACGCTTTGGTCCATCTCCGGCGCTAATGCAGCCAGTTAATTCGGCTTGGCAGTGATTGGTAGGATTTGATGCATGTCCTTCAGGGGGATACTGTGGCAAATTCTGTCCTATTGGGGCATTAGATCGTCAAAATTCCTAGCCGGTTCGAGGGTCCCCTCCATAATGTTCCGAACGTTCTCAGTTGGGGAGATATTCGTCTGCAGTGACCCGCCGATAATGCTTCGAACGTTCTCAATTTGGGGAGGGATCCGGCGACCTTGCTGGCCGAGGCAGGATTTGGCAAGCAAAAGACAAGCAGCAGAAACTTCCGCTGTATGTGGACGGGAATTATCTTACTGAAATTTAAGCGTCCTTTTTTCAGTCTTCGAGTGTATTAACGAACTTGGTGGAATACCACCGGACATTACTCGGCTGGATTCCCGTAAGTTGTCTGAACACTCGATACGCGGGGAGAAAGGTCGAGTGTGACATTCATCTTACAGATCATTCCCTCTGCTGTGGAGCGCCCGCCAGCGTGATCAGCCGGCCGGCGATCGGCCGCGGAGGCCACCGGCGGGGAAAAGCCGACAGCGCGGCGGGCCGGGCGAAAGCCGAGGCAATCTATCATGGAGAGCGGCGATGCGATGCCGCCGCGATAGCCGGACCCCTATCTGGCCGCGTATCGGCAGCGCCGGGCTTTGACAAAGTGCGCCGGCCCGGAATGTGCTGTGACAGCCGCGGGCCGGGAGGCCAGGCCGCTGCCGGCTGCCACCGGCGGCCCGCGTGCGGTGGCCGCGGACGCGGCAGCGCTCGCCCGCGCCGTCAACTGTGCCGGCACTCGACTCCCAAGTGACCGGTTTGTCTCCTGGCAGAAACTGTCAACGTAAACTGGCTCTTCGGTTCCTGCTGATAAAAGCAGGATGCGATTGGCTGAACTAGTGTGCGTGGGCGGGCTGGAAAATAATTCCCCAAATTTTTTATTGTGTTCTCAATATCTGTTGAGGTTTTACATGTCATGTATGCACTGAGGTGACAGAAGATATGGGATAGCCATATGCACATATGCAGATGACGGTAGTATAGTGTAGACTTCACAGCAAACATAAACATAGCCAAAGCCTTGCAGACAAACAAAAATTACGCGAAGCGAAATGTAGTGTGAGGAGGGCTATGCGAGAGGCGTTCAATGAATTCGAAAGTAAAGTTCTATGTACTGACTCGGCAGAAAATCCTAAGAAATTTCGGTCTTATGTCAAAGCGGTAGGTGGATCAAATAAAAATGTCCAGACACTCTGTGACCAAAATGGTACTGAAACAAAGGATGACAGACTGAAGGCCGAAATACTAAATGTCTTTTTCGAAAGCTGTTTCACAGAGGAAGACTGCACTGTAGTTCCTTCTCTAGATTGTCGCACAGATGGCAAAATGGTAGATATCGAAATAGACGACAGGGGGATAGAGAAACAATTAAAATCGCTGGACGTGATGGGATACCAGTTCGATTTTACACAGAGTACGCGAAGGAACTTGCCCCCCCTTCTTGCAGCGGTGTACCGTAGGTCTCTAGTAGAGCGTAGCGTTCCAAAGGATTGGGAAAGGGCACAGGTCATCCCCGTTTTCAAGAAGGGACGTCGAACAGATGTGCAGAACTATAGACCTATATCTCTAACGTCGATCAGTTGTAGAATTTTGGAACACGTATTATGTTCGAGTATAATGACTTCTCTGGAGACTATGAATCTACTCTGTAGGAACCAGCATGGGTTTCGGAAAAGCCGGTCGTGTGAAACCCAGCTCGCGCTATTCGTCCACGAGACTCAGAGGGCCATAGACACGGGTTCACAGGTAGATGCCGTGTTTCTTGACTTCCGCAAGGCGTTCGATACAGTTCCCCACAGTCGTTTAATGAACAAAGTAAGAGCATATGGACTATCAGACCAATTGTGTGATTGGATTGAAGAGTTCCTAGATAACAGAACGCAGCGTGTCATTCTCAATGGAGAGAAGTCTTCCGAAGTAAGAGTGATTTCAGGTGTGCCGCAGGGGAGTGTCATAGGACCGTTGCTATTCACAATATACATAAATGACCTTGTGGATGACATCGGAAGTTCACTGAGGCTTTTTGCGGATGATGCTGTGGTGTATCGAGAGGTTGTAACAATGGAAAATTGTACTGAAATGCAGGAGGATCTGCAGCGAATTGACGCATGGTGCAGGGAATGGCAATTGAATCTCAATGTAGACAAGTGTAATGTGCTCCGAATACATAGAAAGAAAGATCCCTTATCATTTAGCTACAATATATCAGGTCAGCAACTGGAAGCAGTTAATTCCATAAATTATCTGGGAGTACGTATTAGGAGTGATTTAAAATGGAATGATCATATAAAGTTAATAGTCGGTAAAGCAGATGCCAGACTGAGATTCATTGTAAGAATCATAAGGAAATGCAATCCGAAAACAAATGAAGTAGGTTACAGTACGCTTGTTCGCCCACTGCTTGAATACTGCTTAGCAGTGTGGGATCCGTACCAGATAGGGTTGATAGAAGAGATAGAGAAGATCCAACGGAGAGCAGCGCGCTTCGCTACAGGATCATTTAGTAATCGCCAAAGCGTTACGGAGATGATAGATAAACTCCAGTGGAAGACTCTGCAGGAGAGACACTCATTAGCTCTGTACGGGCTTTTGTTGAAGTTTCGAGAACATACCTTCACCGAAGAGTCAAGCAGTATGTTGCTCCCTTCTACGTGTATCTCGCGAAAAGACCATGAGGATAAAATCAGAGAGATTAAAGCCCACACGGAAGTATACCGACAATCCTTCTTTCCACGAACAGTATGAGACTGGAATAAAAGGGAGAACCGATAGAGGTACTCAAAGTACCCTCCGCCACACACCGTCAAGTGGCTTGCGGAGTATGGATGTAGATGTAGATGTAGATGTACAAGGTGTAAAAGGCGAATGTACTGGCGCAGCTGTCACTTGTACTCAAGTGATTGATGTGAAAAGGCTGCCGACGTGATTATGGCCGCACGACGAGAAGTAACACACTTTAAACGCGCATCGGTCATTCTGTTTCAAAAATCGTTAGGGAATCTGATATACCGACATCCTCAGTGTCAAGAGTGTGCAGAGAATACCAAATGTCAGGCATTACCTCTCACCACGGACAACGCAGAGTCCGACGAACTTCACTTAACGACAGACAGCAGCGGCGTTTGCGCAGAGTCGTCAGTTCTAACAGACAACCGACACTCCGTAAAATAACCGCAGAAATCAATGTGGGACGTTAGAAGAACGTATCCGTTACGATATTGCGCCGAAACCTGCCACTAATGGGCTATGGAAGCAGACGACCGACGCGAGTGCCTTTCCTATCAGCACGACGTAGCCTGCAGCGCATCTCCAGGGCTCGTGATCATGTCGGTTGGACCCTAGACGACTGGAAAACCGTGGCCTGGTCACACGAGTCCCGATTTCAGTTGGTAAGACCTGACGGTTCGGATAGAGTGTGGCGCAGACCCACGAGACAATGGATCCACGTTGTCAACAAGATCCTGTGCAACCTTGCGGTAGCTCCATAATGGTGTGGGCTGTGTTTACATGGAATGTGCTGGGTCCTCCGGTCTAGCTGAACCGATCACTGGAGTAGACCGTTCATGGAATACATGTTCCCAAACGACTATGGAATTTTTATGTATATATTTTTATTTATTGCCAAATTATAGGCCTATTACATGATGTTTTAAAAAGGGAAGGAGGGCGTTACTATTGTGAACAGCAGGTATCGTTAGCGAATGCAAACAAGACACACAGCGCATACCGTCTACTTTTGCACTGTTGTACAGTATTTTCTGTGCAATACAAGTAGAAAGTAAAATGCTGCAGAACCCAAGACAAGTGAAGTAGCTATAACGAGCCGAAGAAGACCGTGTGTCCCTTATACAAAGTATTCAGAAGCTATCCCTATACAGTCTCTGACAGTTTGTCGGTGGAGCTCTGGTTCACCTATATATAGGATGTATCTACAAACAAAACGATTTTTAAAGCACAATTATAAGCGCCCATTTGACAGAGCGGTACCAAATTAGTCTAGCGTCATATTCGTTTTGCCGATGTGTATTAAAAATGACAGTAAAACGCGAAGGATGTCCAGTACTCCAGCAACGACCGACCAGCACCCTGGCCTGTGCTGACTGCTCCCGTCAAGCAGCAGCGCAGCTGAGTCGCTGCTGGAGTACTGGACATTCTTCGCGTTTTACTGTCCCTGTTAATACATACCAATAAAACGAATGTCGCAGTAGACTAGTTTCGAATCGACATGTCAAGTTCCGCTTTAAAGGTCATTTTGTTTGTAATGGGAAACAAACCGATACTTTCCGTTGGCACTGGTCGTCTCTGGAAAGACCTAATGAGCAATATTTCTTTGGGCTGACTCCAGCTGCACATTGCAGAAATGAAATTGCAAATACCTACCGAAGCACTAGAGAAAGTGCGCCTAACGTCTCCTAGGAGAAATTCCCGGTGTATACACAGGGTGCAGCTAAAATCCCGTTACATACTTTGAGGACAGGTTCATTACACCAAAACAAGAAAACAAATGTCCAATAAGCATGGCCTCTGAAATGCATATCTTAAGAGCTATGAGCACTTATTCAATAGAAGAGACGTGTTTGACAGTAACGAAGATGAACAAGGATCCCTGTCCTCAAAGTCTGTGAAGGGAATGTAGTTACACCCTGCGTATATGTCAGATTGACCGCCTCGGCATACGCGGCGTCCTAGATCTGGATGATTTTCCTAGGACGCCGCCGTATCTAGTGGCGATGTAGTGTCAGGGCGACTAGTGTACTATGTTAATATGGCGCAGGTGGAAGATGAATGCTGAAGAGCCAAAGAAACTAGTACACCTGCCTAATATCATTTAGCGCCCTCAAGAGCACGCAGAAGTGCCGCAGCATGGCTTGGCATGGTCTCGACTAATGCCTGAAGTAGTGCTGGATGGAACTGACACCATGACTCCTGCAGGTCTGTCCATAAATCCGTAAGAGTACGAGAGGATGGAGATCTCGCCTAAACAGCACATTGCAAGCCGTTATTGAGTAATGTTCATGCCTGGGGAGTTTGGTGGCCAGCGGAAGTTTTTAAACTCAGAAGGGCATTGCTTAACCCACTCCGTAGCTATTCTGGACGTGTGGAGTGTCGCATTGTCCTGCTGGAAATGCCCAAGTCCGTCGGAATGCACAATGGGCTTAAATGGACGCAGGTGATCAGACAGGATGCTTACTTACGTGTCACCTATCAGAGTCGTATCTAGACGTATCAGGGGTCCCATATCACTCCAAATAGACACGCCCCACACCATTACAGAGCCTCCACCAGCTTCAAACAGTCCCCTGCTGACATTTAGGTTCCATCGTTTCATGAAGTTGTCTCTATATCCGTACACGTCCAACCGCTCGATATAGTTTGAAACGAGACTCGTCCGACCCAGTAACATGTTTCAGTCATAAATAGTGCAATGTCGATGTTGATGGACCCAGGCGAGCTTTGTGTCGAGCAGTCATCAAGGGTACACGAGTGGGCCTTCGGCATCGAAAGTCCTTCGGCTTCGAAAGTCCATACCGATGATGTTTCGCTGAGTGGTTCGTAAGCTGACACTTACAGTATTTTGCGGAAGGGCTGCACTTCTGTCACGTTGAACGATTCACTTTAGTCGTCGTTGGTCCCGTACTTGCAGGATCTTTTTCCGGCCTCAGCGATGTCGGGAGTTTTGATGTTTTGCCTGATATTCACGGTACACTCGTTAAATGGTCGTACGCGAAAGTCCCCACTTCATCGCTACCTCGTAGATACTGTGTCCCATCGTTCAAACTCACTTAAATCTTGATATCCTGCCATTGTAGCAGCAATAACCGTTCTAACAACTGCGCCACACTCTTGTCGTCTGGTATAGGCATTGCCGACCGTAGCGCCGTATGCTGCGTGTTTATTTATCTCTGTATTTGAATACGCATGCCCATACCAGTTTCTTTGGCGCTTCAGTGTACATTGCCTGAAGACTTGGAATAGTCACGCCCAACGCTGGTGTGCTAGCAACAAACTCATCCTTCGTGTCAGTTGCCAATGTTGTCCTGAGTGAGGGGTATTGTAGTAATTTTTGTGTAATCGTGAAAATCAGGGGACGCGAGAGCCGAGGGCGGTGCACTAGTGGTCAGCAGCTGTGTCACAGAGTCGGGTCCCCACCGCGGATGAGCCGTGCAGTTGGCGGGCCATCTCCGCCTATGCTAGGCCTATCGCTGGACAGATCAGTCCGGCACCCCCGGGCGCCGAGTAACGGCAGCCGGCGCGGCACCTGCGGCGCGCTGGAAAGTGGAGCGCGGCGGAGCGGCTGCCTGAGCCCCGGGGCCGGGCGTGGCCGCAGATCCTATCGCCGGCTCGCCGCACCGCGCCGCGCCGCGGAGAAAGTGCCCCCAGCTATTAGCATAGCCTTCCTTCCTGCCTGCCCGCCTGCCTTTCTGTCGGGAGGCTCTTCAAAATGTCCACTCGCTCCCATCACTCTGAGTGAGAGCGGCGGGCAGCACGGGAACGAATTATAGCATTGGTTTCACGTAAGATTTCAGGAGAGGCTAATGCGTCAGTTTGAGGTATTTAGAACGGCTTCGGAAACGAGCGAGTCGAAAGTCAAGAAGGCAAATGGTCGAGAGATAACTTTCCCAATGAAATACGAAAATCTACGAAACACAGTTTGTGTACTATAATAAACGAATTTTTTTTTTTTTTTTTTTTTTTTTTGTGTAAGAGCTACCCCACTGATCATATGTAAAGAGTCATCTCTCTGTACCACCAAATGCTTTTGATAAAGTAAATTTTCTTTCGCTACATTTCGATCCAGTCGATCATCATGACGCAATATAAAATTATTACAGCAGCCTCAATGCTATCATGCATTGTACACTGCCAATAAAAAAGTTCAGAAGCCTCGATCGTTTTGTATGTTGCATGATTGTGATGACGATGATGATGATGATGAAACCTCGATGGCTTTGTGTGTTGCATGAATATGATGATGATGGAGCCTCGATTGTTTAGCGTGATGCATGATGATGATGATGATGATGATGACGATACTTCGATCAAATTGGTAGCGAATAAAGATTTACTTGACCAGCAGCACTTGGTGGTACATAAATATAACTTTCTTTAGTAATAAATCGAATTATTAATGACATAGTTGTAGTCGAATTAAGTCGGGTGATGCTGAGGGAATTAGATTAGGAAACGAGACACTTAAAGTAGTAAAGGAGTTTTTCTATTTGGGGAGCAAAATAACTGATGATGGTCGAAGTAGAGAAGATATAAAATGTAGACTGGCAATGGCAAGGAGAGCGTTTCTGAAGAAGAGAAATTTGTTCACATCGAGTATTGGTTTAAATGTCAGGAAGTCGTTTCTGAAAGTATTTGTATGGAGTGTAGCCATGTATGGAAGTGAAACATGGACAATAAATAGTTTGGACAAAAAGAGAACAGAAGCTTTTGAAATGTGGTGCTACAGAAGAATGTTGAAGATTAGGTGGGTAGATCACGTAACTAATGAGGAGGTATTGAATAGGATTGGGGAGAAGAGAAGTTTGTGGCACAGCTTGACTAGAAGAAGGGATCGGTTGGTAGGACATGTCCTGAGGCATCAAGGCATCACAAATTTAGCATTGGAGGGCAGTGTGGAGGGTAAAAATCGTAGAGGGAGACCAAGAGATGAATACACTAAGCAGATTCAGAAGGATGTAGGTTGCAGTAGGTACTGAGAGATGAAGGAGCTTGCACAGGATAGATTAGCATGGAGAGCTGCATCAAACCAGTCTCAGGACTGAAGACCACAACAGCAACAACAATGACATAGTTGCTAACATTATAGAGTTGACATACCTGGCCAGTATGAAGGACAGAAGAAACTCCACTAACACGCTGTTTATAACGTGGTGTGTACACTGACGTGATGTGATGTCATGTAAGATTGTGTTTACGGTCAGCCAACCCTAGTGACATGCGTGCATCTTCCACCTCACATCCCGGGTTCGATCCTCGGCGGGATCAGGGATTTTCTCTGCCTCGTGATGACTGGGTATTGTGTGATGTCCTTAGGTTAGTTTCGTTTAAGTAGTTCTAAGTTCTAGGGGACTGATGACCGTAGATGTTAAGTCCCATAGTGCTCAGAGCCCTTTGAACCCCCTTCCACATCACAGCCCAATAACCAATATAGGACTATCATTTCAAAACTCTTGTGGATTTGAAACTGCGACGGTGATGTCAAATGACTCAGTTTTTGTACATACTGGGTCTAGTTTATTCAGCAACCGGTAAATATTAAATTAGGAAATTATTTTCATCATGTCAGCGACAGCAGCAACCGTTACGAAATTGTCTCGAATGAAAAACAGCCCACAGTTGCACTAAAATAAGTTTATTTTAAATCTGGACCACGGTTTCTGCTATAATAACGTAGCCTTCTTCAGAAGTCATACACACTAATAACTGAAACATGTCTTAGCCCAGCGGCTGCGTCAAGAGCAATAAAATACTTCAAAAGACGTAAGCCTGTTTCGAACATAAGTAAAATTACATATGGTATGTGCCATATGGGCTAAGACATTTTTCAGTTACTGGTGTGTATGACTTCTGAAGAAGGCTATATCATTAAAGCAGAAACCATGGTCAAGGTTTAAAATAAATATAATTTAGTGCAACTGCGGGATTTTTTCATTCGATACAAATTAAAAAATAGTACGTAGGTTTCACTTAAGAGTAAATGATCACCTACGAGCGTAAAATGATACTTCACTGAGTCCCAGGAGGCTCACCAGTCCCACGCTGCTCACAAAAGATCAACTGTCAAAGAATAATAAGAGGACTCCAGGCATAAGCCTTCTTTCTTCGGAAAATGACTCGTTTTATCAGCTGAGTCTGATAGCGTGCGAAAAACAGGATGTTTGCCGTTAGTTGGAAGCATCCTGCCCAATGATAAACATCTGAGATGGAGTGAACAATTGGTTTTCCAATACTAGCCATTTTTCGTATAAAACATATTCATGTAGAAAGAGAACTTAAATTAATAATTATTGGGTAAAACCTCAGTTACACAATAATGGGACAGCACAGCTATCAGTATCTCCCTGCAGATCGATGCAAGGCTGTTTACACTGCTGTGGGCCTCTCACTACCCCTGCACAGTTCTGATGGCATACAGCTCCCCACAATCATCTTACCCACTCTTTCCACCTCTTCGCCCGGAGCACCTTTTTTCTTCTTAACTTATTTATTTATTCAATTCATTTACTCACTCACATACTGTACGAGAAGCAAGGAACGTAAAGCACATTTGTTGACTTAAGGGCGTAAGACAAAATCTAACTACTACAAATCTTCAACAACTGCAGACCAGAACTTAACAATACTTGTCAGTGTACTTGATATTACCAGGTTCCACATGGTCATGAAACTAGACATAAACAACAGCTAAATTCTGCTCAGCCTCACATTCACAAAACACAGATCCCTCACTGAGACGTAAGTTACTTTTAATCCTTGTGACACCTGATTGGATTCGATTGTTTTCCAGATTGTCCATCGGGGTCTCGTTTGCTACGAGTGCCCCAGCTCTTTTGTGGAAACCCTTTTCCGACTTCAGTCATGAACTTGCTTGCAGGTATCTAAACGGCGGATAAATATTGGATTGCACTGCTTTGGTCTTCTCTTTCGGGCTACTATTTCTCGTCAAATGTCAGAAGGGGCAATTCCAGCTAGACAATATAGCTTGTACAGAGAGGTGAGCCGTAGACATGATGCACTGATAGATACACACATTGCTTTAATTTGGTGATATCTGCATAGTGGAGAGTATGCGTGTTCGGCTGTAGAATAGCACGAAACATGTGTGGAAGTCCTCACTATTTCTAGGTGTGCTTCCCATCTTCTTGCTGTTGGATTAGGCACAGCACTATTCCTGTCAGCCACTTGCAGTTTCGTTTTCCCACAGCGATGCTTAAAAGACAAGCTGCTGTTTGGCGTAATCCCTAAATATTTTGGAGTTAAACGGTATTCCAGTGTCTTCCAGTCCCAGAATAGGTTTAAACACATTTTTTACCGTCCTTTTTTTTCTCAGACGAAAAACATTTGTATTTGCTGCAGACTTGCTTAGTCCCATTCATGTTATACAGAGAGCATGTCTACAACTGTGAACAACTCCTCTACTGTCTCATTTTTTTGGTCTTGCACAGTGGTAACTACTACCATCTACGAGTGGTATGCTGCTATCTTGCACTAATAAAATGTTCAAGGAACGGTTTTAGGCGTTCCTGTTCACTTTATCACGAAATTCTATTACTCGATAGCCAGCCATTGAAGACCATGGTCAGTGGCGATCCACGGATTTCGAACCACTGTCCAGTATTCCTGATTCAGGCTGTCCGTGTTTTATTTAAATCGCAGAGAGAGAATACGGAAGGGATTCATTTACAAGCGACAGAAGCCACTTCATATCCTAGCCTGTGCTCCGGAGAGATCTACACTGACGAGAAGTCAAACAACAATTTCTGTTCCTTCCTTCGTTAAGAGAGCGTGATTTCTTCGGACGAAACTTCACTATCAAAGGCTGAGGAACTCACATCTATCCAGTAGAAACTAGTAGTGCATTGCTATTATTTGTGTTCTTTCGGACGTGTCCAAAAGACCAGGCACCACGCTATAAATGAAATAATTACGCCTTGACGACATTTCATGTGATATTTATTTATTATTCATTGCAAAAAACAGCTCCTACATACTACAGTTGTCGTTTGTCATTTTGTAATTTTTTGCATTGTTTTTATCTGCAACATTTGACAGAGAATAATACTGCTTTAAAATGACAATAATTTGATATTGAAATATAAATAAAATTGTATTGTTATAAGAAGAATGTAAAAAGTTAGTAGGACAGATGAGAGACTTATTAAAACCATCATCAATAGTCACTGGCGGTGAATACCTCGGAATCGTTTCTTCAAGCTGTTAATTGCCTGTCACAACAAAATTCTTTATAGTTAGTAATAGAGAAGTGGTGTTACAAATCCCATCAATTAACATCAGGTGCACATCCGTATACAACATAACATTACTCTAATATTCGTTAACCTTGGGGTGGAGACGTCCCCTTAGAAAAATTGTACATGACTGTGCTTAAACTGACACACAATATTTTTTAGCGCAACGCAATCTGACTTTCAATAATCCCTACAAGAGAATGGCCCTGACTAAATTAACCTATACGTTTCACAAATCACTTACCTCACAAAAATCTTCGTTACTCAAACTACTGCAATAAAGCGAGCGCCAATACTGCCAGCTAAATAAAAGATTCAAAGTACTGAAGGCACTAACTACTGATAGACATAGTCAGCAAATGAAAGATTTTGATAGAGAACAAACAATGTATTTACCTTAATAGTACCTTAATAGTGTTGCAGACGCAGTCATAATATATATAGCAGTTCATGACATCCATTCTTACAAATGTACTGTTTCTGATGGACACACGTCCAGATCATCCGCTCTCAAAAATCCGGCATTCACTTCCCCACATCCACCACTGCTGGCGGCTCACCTCCAACTGCGCAACGCTACGCGCTGTTAACATCCAGCTGCCCAACACTACAATAGCCAACAACAATGCAAACCAGCCACAGACTGCACACAGCACAGCCAGTGATTTTCATACAAAGCGCTACGTGGCGTTACCAATATAAAAACCTAAACAGCCTACTTACAACCTGAACTATTATATGACTGATAGGTACAATTTGTCAATGCATTCTGGTATGTTATATCTGATTCCTGGGTCTATGTGTCTTATTTACCGGAACATCTCATCTTCCTCATTCTCCTGTTCTTCTTCAGTGTCATCATTTTTGCTATCACTGTGGGTGTCACAGTTCACTCTGTGGAGATAGTTGCTCCTTGCATAAAGGCTTAGCTGTTTCGCTGTGATCTCATCTGCTAACGTATTTTTTTTTTTCCTACATGTTACGGGTACTGTTCTCGGCTCGTTCGGAACGCACCTCGTAGCCGGTAAGGCACGGTGACACCGCCACCCCAGCCCTAGCTGCAGACGCAGACACACACAGCTGGTATCGCAAGTTATTATCTCGGGCCGGAGAGCACTCGTTGCGCCGTCGCCGTATCTCAGGCGGTAATCGACGAGCGGGCGTTTTCGTCGGGTGGCGCGCGGCTTCTGCCGCCGCGCTGTCCCTCACCCTACAAGCGAGCCACACCCGCGCGTCCCCATTCCTCGCGCATGCGCCGTTGACGGCGGCGGCTCCGCTGCCCAGCGGCCGCTCCCCTCTTCTTTACGACTTCTATTATTTAAACACCGTCCTTTCCTGTTAGTCGACGGTAGCTGCCACGAGGGCCTCAGGCGACTAGCCAGCGCGGTAATTGGCATAACACGCCGACGAAACGGGCGGCTGTGCGCGGGAGCGTAGTTCGACGCGACGGGGCCGTTAATCAGTGCTCTGTCGTCATTGTCGTCGCTTCCGACCATTGTCGTACAGGAGGAGCACTCGTGCTTCCCCCAGCTGACGTCACGCCTACTCTCGCTCACGGCAAAGGCAGTGACGAGCTGTGTCTGCAGTATTAATAGCAACGCCTCTCTTCTACTGCTTTTTTCTTTATTTTGTCACGTTCCATAAAAGTCCCTGACGAAGCTCGAAGCTACTTTACGGCGCCAGGAGAGGTCGCAGCAACCTGTAGGGATGTCAGCCGGCGTTTGCCCCCTATCGCACGGCTGACGTTGGCCGCAAGTACTTGGCTACACGAGTTGCGCATGCGCACAGGAATGTTTGCGCTTACCGTGCCCGTCGTACCTCTGACAGCAGATAACTCGTGCCGCGTTGGCGTTAGTGCCTACGAGGTAAAAAATGAATAAAAAGTCCAATAGCCTACTCTAACTTTATTTAAGGCGATTATAGACAGGCACAAGCGGTTTCGCAACTTTCATGTTGCATCTTCTTGTGTGTACCCGCACGTAATAAATTAATCCTTTGATAATGAGGAAATGAAGTTGCCTGAGATATTTTAAAGTAGTGAATAACTAGACTTAAACACGGAAGAAAGTATTACGGATCTAGTTAGGAAACTTGGTGTGGATCTCATATCCCCCACAAAGAACGGGCCATTACATATTAATATATGCTATTAGCACTCCGATAAAAATTCCCATGCCACGTCAGCGTTATTGTTTTCCGTTGTTCACCATTTATAAGCTACAGTTTTCTTTCATTTGCTCTGACCGGCATCAATCCTAACGGCCAAACTTCTACTTGATCGTACATACCGACGTCACATCTCCATTAGAAACAATAAACGAACGAGAAAGCCCTCTCATTGGTGATGTTTTGACGAGACGTGATGAAACGTGTATCCCGACGACAAAAACACATTTAAGCAATTGCGTAAGTTGAACAAGTATTAATAAAATTTGTCTGCAGCAGTGACATGTACGCACAAATTTAGAATTTGACCGATACTTCACTGCAACGCTAAAGAGGTGAGATGGTTTCAAATATTTACCACTTTCTAACGTGAACTGCAGTGAATGTATTGTTAAGAAGATCGATGCAATACATGCGTGTCCGAAGAAACACTGCATTGTTCTTCGTAACGACAGAGGCACTGCAATATCATATTAATCCTCTGATACCAGTCAGCGACTTTGAACTAAAATTATGAGGATTATATACTGTGTGCAGGAAAGACAGCCGGCCACGGTGGCCGAGCGGTTCTGGGCGCTTCAGTCCGGAAACTCGCGACTGCTCCGATCGCTGGTTCGAATCCTGCCTCGGGCATGGATGTGTGTGATGTCCTTAGGTTAGTTAGGTTTAAGTAGTTCTAAGTTCTATGGGACTGATGACCTCAGATGTTAAGTCCCATAGTGCTCAGAGCCACTTGAACCATTTTTTTTCAGGAAAAACAATATATGCAACTTCGGGTCTGGCCGTGCGTCGGGCGCGGATCCTTAAAGCCATTAAGGCGACAGCTGGCGTAAAACGGGAAATGTGGGTTCGAGACTCGATCCGGCATAAATTTGCGTTGTCGTCATTCCCTTATACAGCTGATGGTTGTCGTATTCGCAGCTGCGATTATATTTCATGTCTCTCTCAAATGTCGTCAAGTCAGCCTCAGTTACACTGTTCAGCGCTAATTTTCTCGGAAACGGCGCAGCGTATCGATTGTGTTTTTCTAAGCAGTCATTTCTCGGAAATACCTACCCTGCAACACACTTACAAGCTCTTCAGACTGTTTCTGACCACCATATGTATACAAGATGTTCCTGAGTTTTCCTTGCAAACTCCGAGGAAGCTTAGAAAAATGTAGGTACATAATGATTGGAAGATAAATTTATATATGGCCACGTGTGTTTCAGTGTTACAGCAACAAACATAAAAAAACAAATTATTCTAGTGTCTTGCGTGTACTGAGTGAAAGAGCAATAACATTTCACTTTTCGTAATCACGTTGATCACATGATAACAATGTCGGTGCTAGGGCACATGCGAAGTGTGTATTGTTTACGGGACACATTTCACGCTATTTTTCACCCACTGATGTTTCACGAGCACTACAAAAGCAGTTGGCATTTCGTGGCTTCGTAACACTTCACACTCATTAGCGTGTCGCAGCCATGAAGCTCGTTCATTCTGCCTTGGACAAAATTTGGGACACGTTCGGAATTGGCCCTGCTCGTGTCCTTGACTTCATGCTCCGAATTATTACCCGACATGTTTCCAAAGAAGGGCGCGTATGATACGGACTTTCAAAACCTCACGTGACTCTGCGTTGCCATTACGGCGGCAACTAACACTTTATAATAGCGAGCGCCCTCGACACGCGTTTACTGCGACCGTTTAGTGACCCTCGCTCGCGCCCTGAGTCACGGGCCAGACGCACGCAACACGCAGCTCGCGTTCTCCGGCTTACTCCTGTCGAGCGGGCCGTGTTAGGACTGGGATTGAGCACAGTTGTGGCAAAAAGGTTTCTGTCAGCATTCGAAGACGCCATCAGGTAATAATTTGGAATAAATACTTGTCCATGAAAACAGTGTACTCCATGTCATTTCATATGACGCATATATCAGTTAGATGCCATACAGATATTTATGAAAACATCAGGTGCAAAAGTTGATTATTCACGCGCTGTAAGTGTCATTTCATGGTATTTTAACAGATATATCCAATGAAGGCGTCCCAATTGCTATTTGTTTACAGTTCATGATCTAAAATGCGTTCATATATTCAGATACGGTTTTTCAGTGTGGCATCAAAAGTTTATGAACACCGGCCAGGGTAGCTGAGAGCGCTAATGGGCCGCTTCCTGAACTCGGGTACGCGCGCCGGCCCCGGATTGAAGCCGCCCGGCGTATTATCTACGAAGGGCGGTATGTCGGCCAGCCTGGGTGTGGTTTTTAGGCGGTTTCCCACATCCCGCTAGGAGAATACCGGGCTGGTCCCCACGTTCCGCGTCAGTTACACGAATCGCAGCCATTTGAAACACGTTCGCGCTATTCCGTGGCTTACACTAGACGCAGACAGCTGGGGTACACCAATTCCGTCCTGGGGGAGGGGGGGGGGGGGGGCGTTCGGGGTGGCGGCGGGAAGGGCATCCGGCCACCCTCTGCAACTAACACTGCCAAATCAATAGTAACTCGGCCGACCCCGTACTGCCGCGGGAATAAGGCCTCAAGGAAATGATAATATTCAAAAGTTTATGAACATTTGTAAGACCCACAAGTCCTTCGTTTACAGGGTATTTCATTTGTTAAGTAGTCAGAAAAATACTACTTAGTCGTAGTACGGGCACTGCCACGCACAGAGTATGGAATTGTTAAATTTACGAAGATTAAAAGAGTAGTAGTCGGCAGGGTAGAGGACTGAATTAAACATTAGCATTGAGAACATCCTATCTGGTTTCTCCTGTAGGGTAGTACAGCTGCAGTATCGCAGAAGTCTAGGATTCAGAATGCGATAGTTGCAACAGCACGACATCCAGTGATTTTAGTTACGAATCAGCATTCCTTGCTGGCGGACAGAATACAGTAGAGATCGACAACTGCAGTTCAAAATGGTTCAAATGGCTCTGAGCACTATGGGACTTAACATCTCAGGTTATCAGTCCCCTAGAACTTAAAACTACTTAAACCTAACTAACCTAAGGACATCACACACATCCATGCCCGAGGCAGGATTCGAACCTGCGACTGTAGCGGTCGCGCGGTTCCAGACTGAAGCCCCTAGGACCGCTCGGCCACATTGGCCGGCGACAACTGCAGTCTACAGTTGTGAGTGGTGAGTAGCGTAAGAGCCCACATATGTGCTCTGCATGAATGCTACTGAGGGGCTAACTAACTAGCGATTTTGTGTCAATAATATCCTGATAGACTCCCCATTTTCTAATTGAACACAGTCTCTACACTCCTATTTGGAGGAGGATTGTGCCTACTTATTACCTGCTTCCTGTAGCACTATTATGTCGCGACCCATGTTCACATAAGATTTTCTTCATGTTGGCTCTTCCATTAACAGTATCTTAAATTTTTTTTTACGCGAACAGCAAATTCTGAAGTCTCATATATCACATGCGGAAGTGCAGATACTGCATCAGCTACCAAGTTGTCCTTCCTGCTTACATGCACTCTCTAAAGGCCACACTCCTGTAATAGTTACGACCAGTGCTCTAGGCGCTGATGCTAAGGTTTACAATTCATGATAATCAGAGCTCGATGGTCACAGGAAACCCCTACATATTCGCCGTGAACGTAGTAACTGAAACAGTTGCGACGAAACAGCTACTGATTCTAGTTAAGCTGAATACGATCTTCCGCTTTCAGACAGCGCTCTAGTAGCAAATAGTATAACGTACAGAGTTTTCTTCCTGTCTGGAGCAGAAATGATGCTGAAGCAGTGAGTGAAGCATCTATTAACAGTGATTTTTGTCCGTGTCTGGATGGTGTCAGAATTTTGCGCCATTCAAGGCATTTCAATCTTTTCAAAGGCTGTTTGATATTCATTTGACCAAACCAAGATGCATTCTTTCCAGTCAGGGCTGATCCAGTGTCATAGAACAACGACATGTGCTACCAATTGAAGATAATAATGCCATTAACTGGAAACGAAGGGTAGTAACAGTAGTAGTATGGAGGCTATTCGGAAAGTAAGGTCCCATTGGTCTTGAAATGGAAACCAGAGAGAGAGAACAAAAATGTTTTACTTTCAACAATTTGCTGCACCTTCCAGCTACTTGTCTACATAGTCGCCGCTCCACTTACATATTTGTCGTGGCACGGTACCAACCTTTTGGTACCCTCGTCATTGAAGGCAGCCGCCTGTGCTTGCCCCCACTTCTCTGCTCTACGCTGGTCTACAGTTCAGTGTCTGTGGCAAAATGTTGTCCTGATAGCTAGCTGTTCATATGAACAGAGATGAATATCACAAGGAGCCAAGTCCGGATTGTATGGTGGGTAATGAAAGACTTCCGATCGAAAACGCTGCAGGGACGTCCTCATTGCCTTTGGAGTGTGCGGCCGAGAATTGTCACGAAGAAGGAAATACATGACAGGCACTTTATGTGGGATTGCATGAAATGAAGTGAAGCCTCGCAGCGGGCACCCATACTCGGCGGTAGACACTACTGTTTTAGGCATCTTGACGTGCTCATTGTGATTTCACAATTGACAAGAGCGACGTGACGTAATCGACAAGAATACTAGAGCCACTGCCCTACATATCTTTGCAAAAGTTCATCGGATTTTCACTGTCGTTTCCATTTCGCGACCTATCGGATCTTACTTCGCGAAAATCCCTCGTGTTTACACTGGTGGTGCAATTTGTGTAATAAGAAAGTGAGCGATGACAGTTGCAGTAATGAAATACTTGGATAGATTTAGGCGGCATTTATTGGATATACCAGACATAGAATAATGGTCGTTAGACACATGTATGAATCGAACTAGCATGCTGTCTGAGATTATACGTTCTACTGCGGTCATCTACGTAGTAGGCTGTAACAGTGAAGAAACAAACAAAATAAGTTAAACGATTGAAAAGCATTTTAAAACTTTTGACCAAATTATTGCTATCTTTTAAATGTAACTTCCACTCGTGATCCCCGCTTACTGACAGAGATCTCATTTTTTTCTGTGACGACCGCAATTTCTAGCTGAATCAACTTGATCTGCGGGATTTTTGCTTTTATGTTCTTCCATATTGTGACTGATGTATCCAGCATAATAACACTTTTGGATCCACCACCAGGTGTCTGAGCAAACAAATTCAAAGAATCTAGCAAGATTGAAACAATAAGTTTATTTTGCCTTGAAGTTACAGAGCGACGTACAGTTAGTGACACAGAGTCAGTCCTCCTGCGGTTTTGTGGGCGCGACTCTGAGTTGAATCGGCGTGAAGGGACGGGACGCTGGGTTTTCTATTAGAATTCATTAGGCTGGCGGCGGTGCGGGGCGCGAGGCTCGGCTCTCGGCGCGGATGTAACGAGCAGTTATCGGAAGACCGGCGCACTGCTGATTTACAGGCTCGTAAATCACTCACAGAATTTTAATGAGTACCTCGCTACAAAGCAAATACACTATTTATGTTCCACGTGCGCATAAATGGGGTCTCTTTAACGGCACCGGGACTGGCTTCTTTTACGGACGCAAATATTGACAAAGAATTAAAGTGGCCTAAATTATGTCCCGCCCAATCTACGGCCACCCACGCATCGTCTCACCAATTACTCCGGAGGGAGTCCTCCCCCTGTTGCCGACGCCCTCGCCGGCCTTACGTGGCGGAATGGGCAAGGGAGGGAGGGAGGAGAGGGGGGGTAGAGGATACACTGGTTCCCACTCACCGAGAACTGACCCTGTGCACACGACGCTGCGTCGCCTTCCCTCTGCACAGGGTCACTCAAGATTTTATCCAGGTGCGACTCGAACACAACGTTTTAAGCCGCCACTGTGCTGCCGTGCAGGACTCTCTCCGTAACTGAGCTAAGCAATCTTTACACTGTAGTTGAACCTGTGGAGGCTCGAAGTGTTCAAGAGGTGCATTGGCAGACTAACGCTTTGATTAGATCCTTGAGACCTGGTCGGACGGCGTAGTTGCTAAAATGATTGACGACGGCCGGGATGCGGTGCCGATTCAGGAGTCAGTTTTACTCTTCAGAACGCATCTTCCAAGGTTTTCCGCTATTTGACTCATGGCGGGGTTCATAAGCACGGTCTACTGTGGCTCGTACACACCAGAAGAGGTGGCGCAGTGATTAAAGTGGTGGGCTCGCCTGCCAAATTTATTATTTAATATTTATGTGACTTCTGCAGCACGTTTCAGGTGAATCCTGAGATTGTTCGTCCAGTCAGGCTAAGTGCGATTGCATTCGCCATCCGTTATACATTTACTACGTTTCTCTAATGATCTAGATGTCGACGTGTTTTAAACTATCTTCTTTGTTTCATTCTTCCAGTCCTGGTCAAAACTGAAGGCTAGAAGGGGTAACCATTTGGAACCCTGTGCAGGATGACAGATGATACCTTACATTTACTGGCCGCTACATTATTCGAGATCTTACTGCAGTCTTCGGTACTTTACATGTTCACATTTTACGATGATTTCCGCTAAACAGATATTTTTCAAAATGCAGTACTGAGCCATCTCAATATAAAAGGACAGGTGTTTGAGAAGACATAAGGCCTACCGGATAACACGGGTGAGAAATTCCTCTCTGTCTCCCAGCCAACAACGCCAGACGATCCCATCCAGATATACGCCTCCTTTAAGACACCGGTCGTATCTGCAGAGGAATTGTCAAATTTTCTACCATTTATCCGAATCAATTTAGACTAATAGCTGGATGGTTCCTCGAAGAGAGAAACGGCCACTTTCGTTGTCAAACTTATTTTGAAATGAATTTCAAATGAATGCAACAAAGGTGATGGCGCAGTGGTTAGCATACTGGAATCGTATTTAGCACTCAAAACATTTAGGATTTCAGAGATTTTCTTACATCGGTTAATTCTAAAAGTACATGGCCGAATTTGTCCCCAATTCTTGCCCTGTCAGTCTCTAAGAAACTCCTTGTCGACAAGACATCAAACCACAAAGTTGCTTCTCGTGAATTCGTTATCCGTAGCTCGTTAAACTACAAGGTTGTTATAAACAATTGAAGCGATTTCATAAGTTCACTGTTCCTATCTTAAGTGACATATTGTCACAAAACTCAAAATCTATATAGAAAAACTCAACAAGTTTAGTATTGTTGCAGCCGTACTTCAGATTTCTGCCACGAGAGCACAGCACTGAGCATTTAGGCAAGATGATAACAAGCCGCAAGAAAGCGTATTTAGTACTTGAAATGCATTCACATCAATCTGTCGTAACAGTGTAACGACACTTCAGAGCGAAAAGATCCATCAACTGCCAACTCCATTCGGCGATGGTGTGCGCATTTGAAAGCTTCAGGATGCTTCTGCAAGGAAAATCAACGGGTCGGCTTGCAGTGACTGAAGAAACAGTTCACCGCGTGCCAGAACTCGACGAAAAGAGCAAACAAAGACCTGAACATAGCACAACAGACCGTTTGGAAGATCTTAAGGAAACGACTGAAGCTGCAACCTTACGGATTGCAGTTGCTACAAGCCTTGATTCCCGATGACAAAGACGCTTTTAATTTTGGGCACAGTTGCAACAGCTTATCGAAAAGAGTGGGTTTTGTGGGGAACTCACTTTCAGTGATTTGCAAAATGGCAAAGGAACAGGTGCAAAGTGCGAATCTGGGGGACTCAGAATTCCCACGCTGTCGTGCAGCACATTCGAGATTCACCGTAAGTTCCATGCAGTCTCACGGTTTAAGGTTTATGGTCTCTTTTCTGCTGCGAAAAGATCGTTACAGAACACCTGTGTCTGGACATGCTTGAAAATTGGCTCATACCGCAACTGTAGACCGACAGTGTGGACTTCATGTACCAAGAGGATGCTGCTCCACATCACTTCCATGATGATGTTCGTGAATTCTTAAACAGGGAATTGAGAAACCGATGGATCGGTCTTGGTGGGGTTGATAATGAGCAATTCAAGTCATGGCCTTCACGCTCTGCCGACCTCATCAAACGCAATTTTGCGTGTGTGTGTGATTCGGTGTTTACACCTCCTCTGCCAATAGACTTACCAGAGCTGCGATCTCGCACCAACAGTGCTTTTGAACAGATTCACAATCACAGGCTGCGCTGAACGTAGGAAGAACTTGATTATCGACTTGATATCTGCAGAATCAGCAGGGCGCCAAATGTGGCGCACTTGTAATAAGTCAAAGAAAACTGTTTGGGGTTTCTCTCTCTCTCTCTCTCTCTCTCTCTCTCTCTCTGTGTGTATGTGTGTGTGTGTGTGTGTGTGTGTGTGTGTGTGTGTGTGTGTGTGTGCGTGCGTGCCTTCGTGTGTGTACGAAGTCCTGTGACAGTACGTCAAATACACTGAAGCGCCAAAGAAACTGGTATAGGCATACGTATTCAAATACAGAGATATGTAAACAGGCAGAAGACGGCGCTGCGGTCTATAACGCCTATATAAAACAAGTGTCTGGCGCAGTTGTTAGATCGGTTACTACTGCTACAATAGCAGGTTATCAAGATTTAAGTGAGTTTGAATGTGGTGTTGTAGTCGGCACATGAGCTGTGGGATACAGCATCTCCGAGGTAGCGATGAAATGGGGATTTTCCAGTACGACCATTTCACAGAGTACCGTGAATATCAGGAATCCGATCCTGCAAGAACGGGACCAACGACGATTGAAGAGAATCGTTCAGCTTGACGGAAGTGCAACTTTTCCGCAAATTGCTGCAGATTTCAATGCTGGGCCATCATCAAGTGTCAGCGTGCGAACCATTCAACGAAACATCATCGATATCGGCTTTAACTCATGAATCCATGGACGCTGCATGTCAGCAGGGGACTGTTCGAGCTGGTGGAGTCTGTAATTGTGTGGGGTGTGTGCAGTTGGAGTGATATGGGACCTCTGATAGGTGACACGTTCGTAAGCATCCTGTCTGATCACCTGCATCCATACAAGTCCATTGTGCATTCCGACGGACTAGGGCAATTCCAGCAGGACAAAGCGACACCTCACGCGTCCATAACTGTTACAAAGTAGCTCCAGGAACACTATTTTGAGTTTAAACACTTCCGCTGACCACCAAATTCCCCAGACATGAACATTACTGAGCATATCGGGGGTGCCGTGCAACATGCTGTTCAGGACAGATCTTCTCCACCTCGTACCCTAACGGATTTATGGACAGCGCTGCAGGATTCGTGGTGTCAGCTCACTCCACCACTACTACAGACTTTAGTCGAGTCCATGCCACGTCGTGTTGCGGCGCTGCTGCTTGCTCGCGTGGGCCATATACGACATTAAGCAGGTGTACCAGTTTCTTTGGCTCTGCAGTGCAACGTAACTACAGCAAATACGTGAAATCTCTTCAACCTTGCTTACTGCCTTCTTTCTTTTCAGCAATGAATCATCTTTATTTTAGTATTCTTTAGGTTTTATTTAGTGTTTGAAATTTTTTCTCGGGCAGTGTCAGGACGAAATTAGTAAAGTTTTGTCACTGATAGAATTATGGTCGTAGGCTTCGTGTGACCTGCGAAGTCGATGCTACCGCCAATGCTGTCTGATACACTGCTAATGCGGACACTTTTTTTCCCACTGGCTGCTTATTTTTTATGACCCACCGTCTAATTTCTTATGGTGGGTCGTATGTTGCCACTTAGCCGCTGTGACTGTGTCCAGCGTCCGGTGTGACTGAAAGTAACACCACTCCGGCTCCCCTCCCCACTCACACCGCTGCCCGTGTCCCGCCACGTGGAGGCGGGCTCTATTTGTTTACATCCATCTTTCTTTTGTGCAGCATTAGAAAAACTGATAACTAATACAAAGTCAAGTGAGATATTAATAAACAAAACGGAATTAAATATTTAGAAAGAAGGAAGGAAGAGAATTGAATAGAGAAGAGACAGGTTTAATATTGCCCGTCACCTGGTTGTGGGCGGCGGCCCGGGTCTTGGAATGACCCTCAAGACGCTGGCCGTCGCTAACCATGCCTTTAACATCTACCATCCTAAAAACTAACTTAACTAGAAGAGATTATGGTACGTTAAAGCTAGAAACTAAGACTAAGACCTCCTTGTGCAGCCTGCTAAACTATTTACGATATACAATAGAGAGGTAACTGATTTTGTGCTTGGCTCAAAGTTGCTAATGAAAGGTCTCTTGTGGTAATAGTAATAAAGGTAATGACGCTAACGGTTTGTGTTGAGCCTACAAGGCTCCTAGTAGAGTACTTCAGGCGCAAGCACCTACCGGCCCCGCCCAGAACACGACCTGAACGGTGGTTTTCCCCGATCTACCATAGGTACCCGTCGGGTTGGGCTCAAAAGAGAGGAACCACAATTAAGACCCTTCCATCCAGGCCGGACAGTGAGGCATAAATGGTCCGCGATGTGGCTGAGTACGGGACAGCCACTTGCTCCCGGCTCTCGGACACCTGCGGCAACCCCCGTGGCCGGACCCGACGGCCGCGGTTTCTCACGGGCTCGCCAGTCGCCGGCCGCCGGCAGCGCATCGCATCGCATCGCGCGTCGTGAGCCAGATGCATATCTGGGCGGCCCCCCGTGCCTCTGTGCGGCCATTGTCTCTGATCGCGGCGCTGCCCCCGTGATTAATGCGGCGCCTTCATTACGGCCGGTGGCGTGCCGTATGACAGAGTCCTTAGCCGGCGTGACGTCGCACAAACGGGCCGCCGGCGCGCCCGGGGCGAACGGCCGCGGGCCGCGAAAATCCCAGCGCTCCCGTCACTGCGGCAGCCTGGCCTCGTGGAGCTGCACGCCACGACCTGGCCCAGCCGCTGCTCGTGCTGTGCTACTGTCTCAGCTCACTGCAACGGCAGCATTGTGCTCTTCCTATTCGCCGCTGTGGACGCCTGGGCCTTCTGTTCACTCTGCAGATGATGGATCAAACTTTCGTAATCCTAAGTGGGTTACAGCCCGGACCTACTATGCTGGCGCAACGGCGAGTAATTTTCCCTGTGATGGCAGCTACCTTCCAGCAGCTTTCGGAAGCAAACTTTCGAAAGTACGGCAGGAAGCCTCTCCTCGCCATTAGAGGTTCAAATGGTTCAAATGGCTCTGAGCACTATGGGACTCAACTGCTAAGGTCATTAGTCCCCTAGAACTTAGAACTAGTTAAACCTAACTAACCTAAGCACATCACAAACATCCATGCCCGAGGCAGGATTCGAACCTGCGACCGTAGCGGTCTTGCGGTTCCAGACTGCAGCGCCTTTAACCGCACGGCCACTTCGGCCGGCTCGCCATTAGAGAGAGAGGAGGAAATGGTCAATGAAAATTCTGTTGCAGAGGCTCGTTGACTGAAAGAGCTGAATGTTAAATTATTTTGTGGAGTGGCCCGCAGCTCGTGAAATGGAGAATCGGCCTGTAGTCCTCATGGGGTGCAAGTCTCGTGGCCTTTCGAAGGAAACCCCGCGTCCGGCCATCCTGGTTTTAGGTTTTCCGTGATTTCCCTAAATCGCTCCAGGCAAATGCCGGGATGGTTCCTTTCAAAGGGCACGGCCGACTTCCTTCCCCATCCTTCCCTAATCTTATGGGACCGTTGACCTCGCTGTCTGGTCTCCTTCCCCCAACAAACCAAATCGAAGGAAACTGGTGTCTCGGCTACTTCGAAAGTCGTTAGTCATCGTTGGTTACCAACGGCGACCATGTACGGGGGCAAGGGTCTCCCTCTCCGCTCCCTAGCTCTCAGAAAAATAAAAGAATATAGTGTAGATAGGCGTTTTATTTCAGTAACGTGCTTTTCTGAGACTAAATACCGGTACGAGGACACAGTCCTTAAAAGAATCAGAACTGAAACATTTCATGCCTACTTAAAAGTCGCCATTCGTCTTCCACAGTATTAAAAACACTCCATACCTCTCCAGGTCTAGTCCTCCCCCTTCACCTACAAGTGTCCGTGCCTAGCGTTGCATAGTAATCAATCAAGTTACTTCCGAAATATGGAAAGTCTGAAGGAATCTAACGAATGTTTCCGCACAAAGGCGCGGTATTGTGTTTGAGACATATCTGGTTTTCTGGGCGAGTAGTGCAATTTAGGGAACAAACTCGTGTCGACTACGTACGGGCCTCATACACTGAAGAGCCAAAGAAACTGGTACATCTGCTCAGTGCCCCGCATGACCCCCGCGAGCAAGCAGAAGTGCCGCAGCACGACGTGTCTTGTACTCGACTTACGTCTGAAGTAGTGCTCTAGGGAACTGACACCATGAATTATGCAGGACTGTCCATAAATTCGTAAGGGTACGAGGGTTGGAGATCTCTTCTGAACAGGACGTTGCAAGGCATCCCAGATATGCTGCGGCATGATTCGGACAGATGTGGATCGGTTGGGGGGGGGGGGGAGGAGGCTCGTAGTTTTTAGGAACTAACTGTCACAGAACTACACTTATTTTTTTGGTCACAACCGGTAGAAGACTGAAGCGTCATTCTCAAAAAATCGTACTAGCTGGAATCAGCCTAAGTGATTGCAGTATTTTCTAGCATGTGCAGGGTGTGCCAGGAGGAATGGTCAATATATACAGGGAGGTTACAGGAGGAATCATTCGAGGAAAAATGTCCAGTAACATGGACTGTAAAGTGTTTGCGTTAAGAGCTATGAGCGATTGTTCATCTTCGGTTAATAAACAAGTGCACTGAGCTCTTAAGGTATGCATTTTAGAGCATTTTATTGTTTTCGTCCATATTACCTCCTCTGAAAATATGGAAAGGAAACAGCTTGAAGTAAACGAGAAATTTGTGTAAGAGTATCAAGATGAAGAAGTGTTCGTAACTCTTAAGATACGCATTTCAGAGCCCTTATTTACTAGACTTTTTTTCTTCGGTTTATCGTTCCTTTCATATGCCTTAATATTGACAATTTCTCCAGGAAACCCTGTATAAGGAGCCAGATCACATCTAGCATGTTTCCTCACTGGTCAATGGTCATGCGAAGAACGCATGGATCGAAGAAAAGTTGCGTCTCGTCGATGTTGGGGACAAAGATTTGAATGGGGAAAGATAAGTACCGTGGCACTATTTAATTATCCACCACAACATTTCTTTTCAACACCTGTGTTTTGTCTTTTTAGTACACCATTTTAGAGATAATTTGACATTAATTTCTTCATTTAACAAATACATTTTAAAAGAAGTTGATGTCAAGTTACGGTGGCGTTGTATAGCAACTTATATTATTTTGAAATATTTCGGGTCTAACTGTAATGAGCAATGGCTATGTAGTCTCATTGTGGGTTCCAACAGACAAGGATTCTTGTATACGCACAACGTCTACATTACAGGACATAAATATTGTGAATTGTGAAGCAGATGGTAATTTTATTGAATCTCGTGTTTTGATTCCATTCTGCTCTTTTCATGTACAGATCGTAGAAACAAGACTACTCATATACTTTTGTGTGTGTGTGTGTGTGTGTGTGTGTGTGTGTGTGTGTGTGTGTGTGTGCTATTTTTAATCTTCAGTATAAGGATCTGTTCCGGTTTCGTAAACTGACATACGGCCGGGAAAGCAGTGTGCTGACCACATGCCCCTCTATATCCGCATGTAGTGACAGCTTCGGGCTGTGGATGACACGGTGGCCGGTCGGTACTATTGGGCCTTCGTGGCGTGTTCGGGAGAAGTTTAGTTCATAAGGATCTGTGCCAACGGTCTTGCCGAAGTTGTAACACCGGTTCCCGCCAGATCACCGAAGTTAAGAGCTGTCGGACTTGGCTAGCGTATGGATGGGTGAGCGTCCGGGTTTGCCGAGCGCCGTTGGCAAGCCGGGTGCACTCAGTACTTGTGAGGCCATTTGAGGAGCTACTGGATTGAGAGGCGGTGGTTCTGGTCAGGAAAGCTGACAACGGCCGGGAGAGCGGTGTGCTAAGCACACGCTCCTCTCCATCTGCATTAAGTAACGCCTATCGGCTGACGACGACACGGCGGTCGGTCGGTGCCATTGGACCTTGCGAGGCCTGCTCGGACGGAGTTTAGTTTATAATTATCTGTATTTGGAGAATAGATTCTTGGAATTTTGTACATAACTGTATTTTGTTCCAGTGCCTGCCAGATGTAGCAACATTTCTGTTATACTGTCCATCGAGTTAATGATTATTCGAGTTGTTATTTTTTGCGTATGTTCCATATCTCCTAAGATTAATACCAGTAAGTTAGACAGCATTGTTGTATAGCCCACATAAATGTTTTATACATGAGCTCTTCGTAGAAAGACTACAGTATTCTACGAATGAATAGAAGCCAGCCTGTGGTGATTGATTCATATTCCGACCTGCAACCAGAAGGGCTGCAAAGCTCGTGACTCTTGCTCGAACAGCAGATCGAGTGGTGTTCGTAGTTCCCTCAACAGGAGCAAGTGAAAAAGTAGACATATCTCCTCTGGAATCGAACCGCGATCTCCAGTGAGAAGACAGCTGGTTTGCTGCCAGAGTTATTGTAGCTACAGTCGCAAACATGCCCTTTTAGAGCTCCCCAGCCGCGTTGTTGTATCGGAAATGAGACGTATATTGTAAATATTAGCAGCGTCCTCCGGGCGCGCTGTCCCTTAGTCACCGCGGCGAGCTGCGCGCCGGAAATTTATTCCGGAGAGCGTCCAGGGGAAGGAGCGCGTCCGCCGCCGCGGTGCAGCGCGTAATGAAATATTGGGCCGGGCGCAGAGTTACGCGACCGCGCGCGTGATGTGTGCGTCTCCGGCCGTTGTCGCAGCGGAGCGCCGCATAAAGCGCGGCTCGGCTCGGCTCGGCTCGCGGTCCGCAGCGCCGCCGGGACGCGGCGCGACGCGCCGGCAGCGTCGGCCGCCGATGTAGGGCGCCGTTACGGCGAGTTATTAGCCTTATCGCGCCGTTTCCTGCGGCCGGCGCTTTACGGCGCTGCCCGCCAGATGAATATTTCATCCCGCGCGGAGTGGCCTGGGAACGCGCGGCGGCCCTGCCCGCGTGTGACACGCCGCCGCTGCCTGCAGCGGCCGCCACTCGTTGCAGTCGCCTGTGGTAAACACTCGTGTTCCTGGCAGCTTTCTGCCTCGTACTGATCCGAGACGGCTGCGGCCAAAAGCCTCGAGGCATTCCGCTCCTCGTACACGCCGACCTGTTGTCTCGCGCGCTCCCAGCGCTTTGCGGCGCACGACACAAGTTACCCGACGTTTTGTCCCACTGATTACCAACGAAACGTTTATCGGCACCTCTCGATAAGTTAGCACTGTCAAGCTTGTAGAAGTATCCATAACTGCTCATCGACCTCTTTTCAACTGGCGCAACGACATTAAAACACAGGGTAGTTATACGAGAGGCGTTCAATGAGTAATGTAAAACTTTTTTTTTATTTAAAAAAAATCTTTATTTCTCAATATATATATGATACATTACAACCCACCACCTTATACAATTAGTGGGTCCTAGTTGATACAGTTTGGTGTTAGTACTACAGCTTACTCTATATTAGTTTTCTATTGCTCTCACTATGGGCACTACTATTTTGTCTTCCTATGCTATTTTATTCTACTTATACTAAGCTACTTCTACCTGCAGCGTTACAAATGTGCCAGCATAGTATAAACCTACGTTGTTGGCCCTGTTCACCGAGCTAATCCCGGTGAACGTGCCCCTGGCACCGGGCTGGCCGGAGTCGTGGATCGCTGCAGCACTATACTAATGTTTTTATCCTAACTTATCCTACGTCTAACCTATCCTAACCTAGTGTCGAAATCGGTGAGTGTCTCAGATCGGTAGTTGGGCGCACCCCCCCCCCCCCCCTAATCCCAGGCGTCGCGGATTCCAGCCGTGAGGCGGCTGGCCAAGTCCACGCCTCGGTGGAACAGGTCAGGTGCGTGGAGTCAATTTGGGTGTAGTGAGATCTTAGTCATTGTTCCTGAGATATTCCCTTATCACTTTGAGTGAGATTTCATTGGCCAACTTGTTCAAGATTGTAAAATGGTCCTCATGCCTGAGCAGTTGATACGTGTCATGGTGTGGTAGTTGCTGGCGAAATTGCGCCGCTACGTCGTCGAAGAGGCGGCACTCATACACCACGTGTTCTGGGGTGCCTGGTGTGGCCCCACAGTCACACGCTGGTGTAGCCCGTTTCCCGAACCGGCATAGGTATGCCGGGTAAGGTCCATGACCTGTGAGGAAGTGCAGCAGTCCTCGTGACGGTGTGAAGTGTTTTAATTGCAACCTTTCCCTGATATTGAGCAGCAGTTCGTGTGTTCTGCGATCGGTTTCTTCATTATCCCATTGTTCTTGCCAAAGTTCTTCCCCCCTTCGTTTGATTTCTATTTTGTTCCCCACGTAAATCCTCATTAGATCAACTATTTTATTCCAGTTACCCTTTTTTACCCAGTACCATGTTGCCTGTTCCCTGATTTTTATATCAAGCGGACAGACAAAACTTTTTTTTGGACAATTTCAGCTGAAAAACGTATAATTCGTGTGTGACATCGTGGAACATTCACGCTTCAGCCTCATGCCATTCTGATAGCTGGCGGCCCTATACGTAGCCTTCAAAATGGCCTCTGTGGCGGAGGTGCGTTCCGAGCAGACTGCTGTCATTGAATTTCCTTCGGTGGATAACCAGAGCATCGTAGATATTCAAAGGAGCTTACAGAATTTCGACAGAGACCTGGCAGTGAAGAAAAGCACGGAGAGTCGATGGGCTAAGGGTCTGTCATCATCGTAACAATGTCGCCCAGACCTGTCCGATCTCTAGGGCGCAATGTTGGAACGTGCAGACACACTCATTTGAGGTGATCTACCGATCACAATTAAACACCCTGCTGCACAACTGGTCGTCTCTGTTAGTAATAGTGACACTCTCGTCCATCCGCTGGGGTACTCACAGGCGTCTTCCCGCTGGGTTCTTTGTCGACTAACAGAAGACGATAAAGAGCTACAAGGGACCATCTGTGCGGAATTGCTTACGATGTACTAGGGTGATTGTGACAATTTTCTCTCGAACATCGTCACAGGCGCTGAAACGTGGGTTCATGACTTCCGTACGGGAACAAAAATGTTCAAATCTGCGTGAATTCAGCCGGCCGCTGTGGCCGAGCCTTTCTAGGCGCTTCAGTCCGGAACCGCACCGCTGCTACGGTCACAGGTTCGAATCCTGCATAGGCCATGGATGTGTGTGATGTCCTTAGGTTAGTTAGGTTTAAGTAGTTCTAAGTCTAGGGGACTGATGACCTCAGTTAAGTCCCATAGTGCTTAGAGCCATTTGAACCATTTGTGTGAATTCCTAAGGGACCAAACTGCTTAGGTCATCGGTCCCTAGACATACACACTACTTAAACTAACTTATGCTAAGGCAACACACACACCCATGCCCGAGGGAGGACTCGAACCTACGGCGGGAGTGGCCGCGCAGGCCGCAGCATTGAATGGTTATTATTATGTTGAAAAATAAGGTTTTGTAGCAAGAAGAATGAGGAGCAACGTGGTATATATGAAACCTGAATAAAATCGCTCTGGTTTCAAAAAAGAAATGTCTTGCCTTACTTATTGAACGGCTCTCGTGATGAAACTTCCGCTGCTCGAAAAACGAGTGACCGTAGGAGAATGAAACTTTGTGGAAACATTTGGAAGAACATATGGAAGATAAATAAGAAATAAACCATTGAAAATTCCCACATTAGAGGATAACATCGCAAGAAACGTAAGACCAAAGTCTACTCGAATGTCTGCGTCACGTAGCGAAATTTAGTGAGTAATGTGAAGTTTGTAAGGTTAGCTCATGGCACTTTTCGAATGTTAGACGATGGAACGTTGAGCTGTCGTGACAGCTCGTACACGTTGTTTCCAGCACTCTCAGTCATGGCAACAGTTAAGTCTACAACTAACTGTGGCGCAAGTAACCGTCGGTCTCACCCAGGCAAATCGCTATTAATTCGAACTTCAAAATGGCTCTGAGCACTGTGGGACTTAACATCTGAGGTCATCAGTCCCCTAGAACTTAGAACTACTTAAACCTAACTAACCTAAGGACATCACACACATCCGCCCGAGGCAGGATTCGAACCTGCGACCGTAGCGGTCGCGCGGCTCCAGACTGTAGCGCCTAGAACCGCTCGGCCACATCAGCCGGCAATTCGAACTTCCAAATTATTTTCGTCAACCCCGGTGCGGCTAGAGGACCTCTCTGAAATCCTTTAATGTGTCCATACTCGCTTAAAGCAGCAGCACTATTGCTGTTGTTTTGGTAAAACAGCTTTACGAATAAAGTCCTGCTCACCTTGTCCAGACCCATGTTGACTGTCTGCAACTGTAACGCACACTGATGCTTGTGCTTCAGTCCTACCTCGCCTTACCAGTACCGGCGTCTAACGACAAATTATGACAACTAACACTACTAACAACGCAAATCTTGCAGCTCATAGTCGGAACATCATTCCAACAGAGTTGAGTACCCTTACGGTGAATCATTTTCTGTGTACACTGACTCAAGTAGTGAAAGTTAAATTATAACCACACTGTAATTGTCATCGCGTAACCGGCAGCAACTGCTGAAAGTACTGTGTTTGCGGTTTCCTGTTCTCGCTGGTACGGTAGTAACCCTTTGTGCCTTCGCACTAGTTGTTACTTTATTAGTGCTTAAGTTTGGTTTTTGAACAGAGGTAGTATTTGGTAGTGACATAAAACTGCTATTTCTTTAAAAATTCTATTTGTTTCTTTTACTTGCTATGAGCGGTGTCGAAAGTGGTGATCAAAAACTTTATCATGGAGGAAAAGGGGCAAACAGTAAGGGCAAGGGAATGTTTTGACTGTCTCATGCCACTGTAGAGCCACATGAGTTAAATGTTACCTCGACAGGATTTAATAATCAATAGATTCTCCGTCCATGATATGTGCATTAGCCTGAAAACGACACCACGCCAGCCGTGTACTATGCTGGTCAATGGCGTCGACAATGTTAATCAATCTGAAGAACACCCCTGAACGTAAAAATTGATTTGTGGACAGCAGTTCAAAAACATTCTTCTTGCAAGAGTTGAGTTCTCTGTAGAAAGACGAAGAAGTAACGCAGCTCTACATGTTTCCCCTAAAATGGAAGATGGGTGTCCACATTAAAAAGTAAGTTCTGTAGCCTACCATGTTACTGCCAGAGAAATTGCGCATCCCCATAAAAGAAAGATTACCTACACTACTTTAACTCTTAGCAAAAAAGAAAGTGTTAGGCACTGTCGGGAGTGTACTATCGGCTGAACAGTCGCTGTCTGCAGTCCATACATGCAGAAACAAAAAGCATTGACGTTCAGTGCCACAGCCAAAGAAATGAAGGTTCCTCGGAGACTCAAACACGATATTCCGAGAACTCCCATTTTACGCAGAGTTTGTGATCTCAAGTACGTTGGCAATTGCTGTAAGACCTGTTTCGCAGTGCAGAAAATCGCGGTGAGTTACGTAAGCTCTTGAAAAGTCGGCTAAATTAACTTGAAACGGAATAAAGTGGAGAGGAAGTGGGCAAAAGCGCGTAATTTCGTGGGAACAGGAAACCGTACGCCGATTGCGACGAGAAGCAAAACGCGCCGGTTCCATTATGGTGCCGGTGCGGCCAGTTTTGGTACCGCTTGCGCACGGGTCCCCTTTTTCTTGCGGTACGTAAACAAAGACAGATCTTTGGCCGAAACTCTGGAAAATATGCTGTAGGAAAATTAGACCGTCACCGTCCAGTCGATGTGCCAGCCTCTTCCTAGCGCTCGCAGGTTGGCAGGCCTTAAAGTCACCAGCAGATAACGAGCAGAACGCTTGGACTGCCCCAGTTCCGTGGCTCTCTGCAAAACACGCGTTAAACGTAACACTGTGGTGTATCTGCTCTGTTCCAGTCAGTTATATTTGAGAACACCTTCTCCGAGACGCTAGCGGGATAAATAGCTATGTATCTTCTTTACTACTATACGCTACAGGATACGTCAGGTGGCAAAGCTGAACTGTATATGAGCCATGAAGAATGGGCAATATTATTTTACAAGGTTTTCTCACGCAAAGGTTGAATTTTCGGTGACTAGGTATATACAGCCACTTCGAAATTGACGCGCATATTTCCGACGCGCGTAAATCGAAAAATAAACTACAACCAGTTACTCGGTCCCCTGAGCCGAAGGAGACAGTAATTTCTCGCTGACAGTGTATCAAAACTGAGGTGTTCAAAACAATGCTGCACATTTTTAAACAGGCTGAATGTGTCAATGTGATATTTGCTGACGGACTTCGAGATAGCAGTGTTCTTTTTGTTTGCGAAGAATACTGAAGCACTTTTCTTAACTTAAGAATGACAGGTCCAAAACTAGGCGTGTTTTTAGCAGACTTAGCTTGACTACTACAGCTCCCAGCACACAAATGTGCAACGATATACGAATAAGGTGGAAGGAATGTGTGAAAAAAGAACCGGCATCGGTATTATTACAAATTTTATTTTGGACATGATTTCCAGCTTCCATTTTTGGATTGTTTGGAGGAAGAGACCAAACATCGAGGTCATCGGTCTCATCGGATTAGGGAAGGACGGGGAAGGAAGTCAGCCGTGCCCTTTCAGAGGAACCATCCCGTCATTTGACTGGAGCGATTTAGGGAAATCACGGAAAACCTAAATCAGGATGGCCGGACGGGGGATTGAACCGTCGTCCTCCCGAATGCGAGTCCAGTGTGCTGACCACTGCGCCACCTCGCTCGGTCCCAGCTTCCAGACAGTCCTTGCGAAGTCCACTTGCGACGGCAAATTCTGAAACGGTATTGGGTCAGTTGGAACCAGTTTTCGATTCCTTCATACGAAGCCTAGCTGAGCTTGACCAGGCATGTGAACTCACAGAACACACCTCGTTGTACAAATTCCCCATCATTGAACAGCTGTTGCGTTGTTTTGAGACTGGTGCTTGGTGCGCAATTTTTGAGCCACACGTATTTTGTTTGCTCTGTAAGTGTCCTGGATAAAAGCCCTAACAAATGTTGTTCTAAAAAGGGGCAATGCGGAAGGCGGAGGACTGCAAGAAATGAACTGGAACATCGGAAACACATACACTTTCAGCGATCAGCGACACGCACATCATAATCAGCTGTAAAGGGGTTGGACAAAATTGTGGAAACACACAAAAATGCAACACATTGCCATGCCTAAGGCGGTGTAGAAAATCCGTTGTCATTAAATACAGCATCCAGCCGCCTCTGAATCGATAGAAACAGATCATGCATGGTTTTTAGGGGAAACTTCCTCCTGAAAAATAGCGGCAAATTCAGCTAGCGAAGATCACAAAGGCTCACTGATATTCAGATCTGGTGACTGTGGTGACCAGGTAAGACGCGACAATTCATCCTCGTGCTCACAGAACTCATCGTGGACGACGCGAGATGTGTGAATAGTGGTCTTTCCGTCTTGGGACACAGCGTCACCATTGGGGAAGAAACATTGTGGATCAGCAAAAATGGCCACAAAATCCATGGCATTAAAGCGATCTTACAAAGTACCTGTGGGCCCCGCGGAATACACAATTCGTCCCCGAAACCCCGCCGTCTTTCAAGTTAACTCGGACAGACGTTAGTAACAGTGTACAACAAGGTACATCCGACCAAAACGACTTTTTACCATTGCTCCATAGTCCAGGTGTTATGGGATAGACACCACGTTTTTGTGCGACGGTCATTTTCATCACTGCTGAATGGTTTTGGAATTCCAGTTCGCCCTGAAAATCCATGCTTATGGAGCTCCGTAGTGTTGTTTTGGTACTGACAGGGTTCGCGACTGCGATATTAAGTTCTGCGCTGACTTGTGCACTTGTCATCCTCATATTTCTCGTCATAATCCTCTTCAGCGACCGTCTTTCACGATCACTCAACACATACTTCTGTCCACGTTGTGACTTAGCGTATGATGTTTCTCCCCATTCTGTGTTTACGTTATAAATCTTCGATTCGTTGCCTCTTGAAACACCAAACATTTCGTCTACCTTGATTACGGAAGCACCCACGGGACGGAAAAAAAAAAATTGCTCATATTCGAATTCACTTAGATCCGACTTAATACACTCACAGCTACACAGAACACTGTTCTGTTACTTGCTGCCTATTGAGGATGTACATGCGCCGTTCGTGGTGAGATAGATCAGCGTCACCTGCAGACTTTGCTAGCATCTGCGTTTCAAGGTGCATTTTTCGCGGTGTTTCCATATTTTTGCCTAACGCCTGTAGATAATGTCATGGCTGCGTCCACCAGTTTGAGCGTCAGAATTTTACTTACCACGAATTACCGGGTGTAGAAGTATGAAACCGGAATTTCCCTATAGATGGTGCTAGTCGTCAGTGTAGGGCCCGTGAGACCGCGTCTGCAGCGCCATCTGCTTCCTGTAACTGCTGACGACGAATGTCAACACACAGTAATGCAATTTCCGTATATCTGTACCTGTTTCAAACCAATAAACACCTCGAGTTTTGTACCTACGAACTTCGATTTGCGAGCAGCATTTCTGTTACCTGTTTTCTGTTATCATTTGAAGAAAAATGCTGCAGAATCGCATCGGATGTTTGTCGAAGCTTTCGGCGAACATGCGCTTTGGAAAACACAGTGTTTCGAGTGGTTCAGAAAAATCAAAAGTGGTGATTTTGACGTGAGAAACGACGAGCGCGTGAAACCCCCGAAAAAGTTCGAAGACAATGAATTGCAGGCCTTATTGGATGAAGTTGATACTCAGACTCAACAGGAACTCGCGGAACAATTGAATGTGACGCAGAAAGTCGTTTCTCTTCGGTTGAAACCTATGGAAAAGGTGCAGAAAGTGGATAAATGGGTTCCGCATAGACTAAAAGAAAGACAACAAACAAATCGAAAGACCAGTTGTGAAATGCTACTGGTGAGATACAAAAGAAAGTCGTTTCTCCATCGAATAATGTCACGTGATGCAGAATGGATATATTTTGAGAATCCTAAGCGTCGTCAATCATGGGTGAACCCAGGCAAACCATCGAAATCTACTGCAAGACCAGATCGCTTTGGATAGAAGACAATGCTTGTGTTTGGTGGGATCAGAAGGATGTCAACTATTATGAGCTGATAAAACCTGGTGAAACTCTTAATTCTGATTGGTAACAACAGCAAATGATCGGTTTAAATCGAGCATTATGTAAAAAACGACCGGAAAATGGAAAAAGGCAACACGAAGTAATATTGCTCCATGATAACGCCCCATCACACACAGCTAACCGGGTCAGGGAAACGATCGTGGCTTTCAGTTGGGAAATATTAGAGCATGCGGCTCATTCTCCAGACTTGTCTCCGTCCGATTATCATCTGTTTGCATCACTGGGACGCGTTGATGTTGAACAACGCATCAACTCATATCAGAATGTTCGAAAATGGTGTGGCTGACTGGTTCGCTTCAAAAGAAGAACTGTTTTTTTGGTGTGGCGTTCATAGCCTGCCGGAGAGATGGGAGAAATATATAAATAGCAATGGAGATTGTTTTGAAGAAAATATTGTTTGTCAGTTTCAAACAACAGACGTGTAATTATTGCAACCTAATCCCGGTTTCATACTTCTACTTCTGGCAAGTTACAGTCTGTTAAAATGTGATTAAGATAATAATTAAAGTCTTACAAGTGGCTCAATGACTAAATGGGTCAGGTCCAGCCTACAAAAGTTTTGGGTTTTAAGCCTTAGTCGCGTCTATTATTGTTTCTGTGACTTCTACCACCTCTAACGTTGATTAGTTTATGAGAAAAATACTGAGTCGCACCGTCCAGAAAAAACTGCAAGTCCCCTTATAACTGATTGAGTCAGGGATGTGGCACCTGCAGTACAATCAGGCGTAGGAGCTGGTATAACCAGCTTTGGGTTTGAGGACAGCCTTACTACCTTTCATAATAGATGGAGCGATACGTCAACAAACGTCCGCCACAGGACAGTACTTCACACCCGACCTCCATGTGTCAGACACTCAGATCGGTACTAAGCGTTGTAGGTCGATACAGTATCAACCGAATCTCCGATTTAGTTTGTGCTACATGCTATCGTCCAGCAAAATGGGTGTAAACCTTAATTTTTTTTAACTTAGAACTACTTAAACCTAACTAACCTAAGGACATCACACACATCCATGCCCGAGGCAGGATTCGAACCTGCGACCGTAGCGGTCACGCGGTTCCAGACTGAAGCGCCTTTAACCGCACGGCCACACCGGCCGGCAAACCTTAATTAAAAGCAACTCCAGAGCTATGGAGCACAGGAAAAAGCATAACTGTGAGTAACTATTAGTTAAGTTGGGAGAGCGTTAGATGGTCGTACCAAGGGTCCTGTATATGTACTCCAACGATGACAATTTTTTTTTTTACTGTATTATACGTGAAAGTGTTCATGGGACTATTAATACTTCCACAGGTATGATGCAGTTGTTTCTTTAGTCTACTGTTCCGATTGTTTATGTTTATTCTGTAAAACTACAAATGCACTAGCTGGTTCATCAGGAGTGGTGCCCGTTCTGCCGCACATGTTTGACAAAATTCCATACCTATCTATACAAATGTACACTATAGATTTGAAGTTAAGCAGTTAAAACAAATTGTCACCAATGGGGTTTGATGCGGGACCTCTGATATGAGGTCCTCACGCTGTACCAATTCACCTATGCGAGGTCTTTAAAATTATGAATCAGATACGCCTTTCCTGAGCGCCATAGTTCTGGTGTTACTTTTAATTAACGTTTACTAATGTGCTACTGGACGACAGCAGATAGCACGAACTGAGTCGGTGTTTTGGCTGACGTTCTACCAACATACAACATGTGCCGATCTGAGTCTCTGACATCTGGAAGGTTTGGGTGTCAGCCTCGGTATTTTCCCGGGTTTACCTCCTGTCTCGGCGGCTTAGTCCTCTAGCTATCATCAGCTCCGACTCTCCAACTAACACCACAGCTACTTTAATCTCGAACAACTTCGAGAAAGGGGGCGCTTAAATGTCGGACATTACATTAGAAATAAAGGTGTGGCACTTGCGTGTCTATTGGTTATCGCCATCGACAGTCTCGGACCACGAATTACAGTGTGAAGGCTCGCCTGGCGGGCGTTTCATTAACAAATGTCAGAAGTACCGCCCCGTCCGCTATGCAAATGCTTGTCGCCTTTCGCCGCGTGATAACGCCAGCCGGCAGCGAAGGTCTGTGGCAGCGCGGACACGGAGGAATGCAGAGGCCCGGGCTCCCAGCTGACCGCTGTGTGACTCAACGTCAGCCCGGTGAAGGGTAGGCGTCTCTGGCCTTCAGGGTCTTAGGACACATTCCGGGTTCCAGTATGACCAGTACCATCTCACTTAAAATGAGCTGAGCTCGAACACGAAGATCTACATAAATAGTGAACTAACTATCCCTGTATAAAAATAAACTGAGCCAAGTGGCTCACTAATTAAAACGCTGTACTTAATTCGACCAGCAGTTAAACTACTTGTCTGTCAATCATTATTCAGGCCGTTCACAATTTCGATAAATTACTTGCGGCGAATACCGGGATAGATCTTGTAGTGCGTCCACGACCGATTCGCCCCAGACCTGTTACAGATGCAGATACTGCTCCATCTCTTATAATCCCAGCGTCGACAGGACACAGAGATCCAATTTCCGTTCCTTTCTTGTACAGTAATGTGCACGTTAAGAAGGCTGCTGGTGTACTAGCAAGAGGCAGTGTCACCTCGTAACGTGCCAGCCACTTACGTCACTGTAGTGTCGATGTGCGTACATAGTACTTGACGTTGATTTTCGTGTTAGGATAATTATGATGGAGTGCTCAACCACTGTAACTTTCATTATGGACAGCATGAAGCAAACAGCCGGCCGGTGTGGCCTTGCAGTTCTAGGCGCTACAGTCTGGAACCGCGTGACAGCTACGGTCGCAGATTCGAATCCTGCCTCGGGCGTGGATGTGTGTGATGTTCTTAGGTTAGTTAGGTTTAAGTAGTTCTAAGTTCTATGGGACTCATGACCACAGACGTTAAGTCCCATAGTGCCCAGAGCCATTTGAACCATAAAGCAAACAACACAAGTATTACGTTGCCAAGCCACTACAATACTTTTTTCGTGAATATGCCTTTTCCTAGCGAGGACCGGAAGTAGAAACAGTGGGCCAATGTGCCGCTCACCACAACGTTGCCAGATGCCGGGGTAGGCAGCGGTTGAAGCGTGTTGTGTGGTGCGGAGACAGAGGAGCAACTGACGTTGGCGACGCGGAAAGCATTCTCCGTCGCTCAGTGCGCAGAACGCTTCGCACAGCCGCCTTCTTATTTATAAAGCAATGTAGTTGACAGCAGATCTCTTCAGTCACCGTTGCGAAACTGCACACAGGCTTCAAGAATTTCTAGGAGGGAGACGATGTGCAAATCGAAGAATGGTTACGAAGTTCTCTGGGGAAATGAAAAATAAAATCGCTAAAGCAGGATACTACACGATGACATAACACGGCTTCACGTGCGTATAGAAATATTCCCTTGGAAATGAGTTTCAATATCCCATGTAGCGTTCTCTGGATGCAGTACGAAAGGACGATTAAAGTGTTGTCAGACTTCGTCTTGTCACTGTTTGTGATGAGATGTTGTCCATAGTGCTGACTCAGCCAAATACGATTTCATATACCTAAGTGGGACAGAACGGCAACAGAATGGACTGGACAAATTTCCTGCCGTATCCTGCACTGTCCAGTGATGCCTTCACAGAAGGCACAGGTTCAACGTTAGTGGCTGGCTACTGGCTGTCTTATGTCCGCCAGCGATACAGCCATCCTGCCGGGACACGTGTCGGAGAGTGGTACTGGCAGTGTGCCTCACGCGCGACCACGCCCAAAGCAGCGCGTGTCATGGGCCGATAAAACGACACAACATGAAGTCGCCGACACAGACAAAAAGCACTCATCAACTGCACCTGCTTGATTAATTTACTGCTTTTTTGTGTCGTTTCCCTATCCGGGATTGCTCTACTCGGTTGGACTACTTGAACTTGTATGGTTTCGTGCCTCGGACTCAACTGACTTTATCTCTGAATGCTGCAGTGCATGTATGTAGACTGAAAATTTGTACCAAGGCCGGGATTCGAACCTGCGTCTTTTGCTCACTACGAAGATCCGCAAATCACTACGCTACCTTGGCACAGTGGCTTTGCACGGACTACCCTAGCACGCCTCCTTCCTCAGTCCAAATTCCTTTTCATGTTTAAAACCACTTAGAATTTCCCCTAAACTGGAACAGCTTTGCAGAGACTCGCCAACGGTATTGGAATAGTACGTCAGTGCCGAACGAAACGGGGGATCCTGCCTGAAACCCAGGCATAGGTGCTGTAATCAAATCAATCTGTTGGTTCAAGAGACGTTTCCAAGCCTGAAACATCTGTGCTGTAGATATGGAGACTGAAGCGACGAATAAAAATTCGAAATGCTGTTCGAGTTTAGGGCGAATACCATGTGGGCTAAGAGGTGAACGGAGCCGCGCGGGGTAGCCGGACTGTCTGGGCGCCTTGTCACGGTTCGCGCTGCTGCCACCGTCGGAGGTCCGAGTCCTCCTTTGGGCATGGGTCTGTGTGTTGTCCTTAGCCGACATTAGTTTAAGTTAGATTAAGTAGTGTGTAAGACTAGAGACCGATCACCTCAGCAGGTTGGTCCCATAGAACCTTACCACAAATTTCCGTGGACGGGAATCTGGATTGAGAAGAGAGGCGTGCTGCGATAGTCCGCGCAGTTGTGCAGAACCACAGAGCCAAGGTGGTGTAATGGTTAGTGCATCTGACTAGTGAGCTGGAGAGCCACGTTCGAATCCCGGCCTTGGTACAAATTTTCATTCTTCGTTTTAGTCTGCATGCATACATTATAGATGTCTCAAACTTGTAAACATCTCTGGGACTATATAGTTCGATTTGTTTGAATGCTGTGCCTATAAACCTGGACGGGCAGAAGACAAGGGCTGTTCAACATTGTCTGCTTGTGTGATATTTGTGTCTGTTGCATGTGCGTTAAACTATCGTGCAACTGGTTTTTGTCTGGCGCAAATAGAACAGCTGACCCTACTAAGATACACGTATTTGGACCAGCGTGTCACTGCCTTATATACTCCTGAGGTTTACGCTCTTATGGATAACGCCACATTCGGAAACGACCAGCTCTGAAGGCAAGGCAGTATTTACTCTCACAACATACACAAATCTGCACCAGTCATCAGTAGGGTACTTCATTAGACCATGGCGATAAGACGTGGTAGGAGTCCCTGCTAATGGTTCAAATGGCTCTCAGCACTATGGGACTTAACTTCTGAGGTCATCAGTCCCCTAGAACTTAGAACTACTTAAACCTAACTAACCTAAGGACATCACACACATCCATGCCAGAGGCAGGATTCAAACCTGCGACCGTAGCGGTCGCGTGGTTCCAGATTGAAGCGCCTAAAACCGCTCGGCCACTCCGGCCGGTTGGAGCCCTGCTAACCATCGGCATTGCTTGTAACCCAGCTTCTACGAAACGATTCCCAGTGGCTGTCTGGAAGCAACGTTAGTGCTAATTTTTATTGGGGCGCCCAGCGCTGCTCGTCCAGAACCAAGGCGAGGAGCACGTGCTCCACGATCGATGACAGTTAAGTTCTTCTGATGGATAATCCGCCAATACCAGGAAATTTTGTAGACTTGACCTCTTCAATCAGTTTAATTGAACTTTTGTCAGCATTTCGCTCCCTCTTGTTAGGATATAGGATCTTTCTTCTACAGCCCCCGTCACCTTTCAGCCTGACTGTCGACTTACAAGACTTGAAATGATAATTAAATCAAGACCCTACGCTGTCGACAGGCGTTGATATACATCAACGGCCAACAAGACTTAGTTCAGCGTCGGCAACAATGATTTTATTCAGCAGCAGATCAGCTTATGAAACGAATGCTTATAAAAGAAGTGTCAGAATTGCTGCAGACCTCTAGGTGGTGAACTGACAGCTGTCCTTGTATAGGATGTAACGAGGCGGACTGTTACCTACGTCCACGGTAAGCGGAAAGAGACTTGAGGCCTTTGTTTCCTGATTTACAACGCGTGGCGGGACAGCTGACGAACCGCAACCCGCAGAATTTGCTGCTGGCTGACACCGCGGGTAAGCAGTAAGCGGTGCCGGTAGAGCCGTCTCTTTGTATCTGTGGCCTGCGTGCTACTCGTTAGGCTCTCGGTCGCGTAAAACACGGTTAAGAACGCGGCGCTAAGCTAAACACTGCCTGCGTCCATGGGGGAAAGAACCGTGCCGCAGCCCTGCCATGGAGTTGCTTCACTGCCGTCCTGTTACATTTGTTGCATTGATTTGGGGGAAGAGAGCAAACACGGAGGTCATCGGTCTCGTCGGATTAGGGAAGGATGGGGAAGGAAGTCGGCCGTTCCCTTTGAAAGGAACCATCCCGGCATTTGCCTGAAGCGATTTAGGGAAATCACGGGAAATCTAAATCAGGATGGCCGGACGCGGGATTGAACCGTCGTCCTCCCAAATGCGAGTCCAGTGTGCTAACCGCTGCGCCACTTCGCTCGGTGTTACACTTGTTATTGTGGCTTGCGTGTCTCATAACAACTAACTGTAACCTGTTTGTTTATTGAATCAGCCACATATCGCACACGCTGGAAGAAATTGCGATTCTCTCTTTTCCACCCCCTGGAGCTTCATTACACAGAAATGCTTTTCAGAGATTCATGACTACTTTGTCGTTCTTCATCCGTGCATTTACGCAGGTTTGTAGGCTGCTTGCACCGATCATTCGTTAGTTTTTTATTTTTTCTCGCTAAATGTCCACCTAATGTTCTCTACACATATATCTTCTGTCAGATTGTGTCGAAAATAAGAGACATGTTAAGAACGTCATTTACATTCACGATGTTCCCGAGCTACTTGAAAATTCCTATTCTATCACAAACGTTTCAATATCTGAAGAGCTCTCTTGATAAGTGATAGAACTCTAAAAGTAAATAAGGAATGGAGATTCTGGTTTAGCGCCCCGTCGACGATCAGGTCATTAGTGACTGAGCAGAAACTCGGACTGCCATTTCAAATCTCTGCGTTCACATTAATCGCGGGCGTCTCCACATGGTTAAAACGTCGTGCTTCATAAAATTACGAGCGTTTCGTGTGGCACGTCGACGGGCCTGAGCGTAGTTGCAGAAGGATTTGTGTACTCACTCCCGGGTGAGAAAACACGGACACGGACTGCTAAAACATCGTAGGATACTGAGAGTTACAAAATGGTTCAAATGGCTCTGAGCACTATGGGACTTAACATCTATGGTCATCAGTCCCCTAGAACTTAGAACTACCTAAACCTAACTAACCTAAGGACAGCACACAACACCCAGCCATCACGAGGCAGAGAAAATCCCTGACCCCGCCGGGAATCGAACCCGGGAACCCGGGCGCGGGAAGCGAGAACGCTACCGCACGACCACGAGATGCGGGCGCTGAGAGTTACAGCTAACGCGATTCACCAGCAGACGGGCACACGATTTCCATCGCTTACAGCAGCTGATGTCCGTTGTAAGGGAAAGGTATTCGGCTATAGTATAATAATGAACATAATTACCAAATCGTATAATTAGAATTCCTGAAAATAAGCAGACCTTGCAACTGGTAGCAAACAACGAAGAAATGGATGTAGTACGGCGATGTTTGCTTAGGGATATGTTGTCTCAGTACCTACTGAGTTCTGTAAAATAATTAATATATTTTGCACTACAGAACGAATGAATCGAGAAATATAGACAGTTAAATGCACATGTAAGAAATAAGTATAACTGATGAAAAACTAATTATATGAAATTGTATATACTTCTCTTGGTTTATATGCGCCCCCTCCCCCTCCTCCTCCTTTCTCTTATGATTGATAGACCCAAAGTTCAACAAATAAAAGGATGAAGTAATTGCTGTGTGATCCGTTCCTGTAGCAATTTTGTAGGTCCTCTGAGGTGTTCCGTTGGATACTACCGCTGTCTCTCGTGCTAGATACAATTTATATGTTAACTTTTTCTGTTACTTTCTTTAGCCCAATAAAACAGCTGATACTTGTTAGTACTCGTTTCTCGCATCTTTAAAATCAGACATCGCGCAAGTACATCCCAAGAGCGATATCGCCTCACTGAAACAGCAGTTATGAGAGCCAGCCAGTAATGCGAGTATAACTGCTTCACGATGTATGGAGGTGACAGAAAACTGTCGAGAGAAGTTTGTAACATCTAATGTTCTGCACATTATTCTTCTGTTCGAACATTCAGTTCCTGTGACCGAATTACAATCTCGTTCGGGCATGGGAACACCTTTATGACTTAAATCCGAATTTCTCAAAAGTGTTTCTGGTCAAATGTTTTCAGCAGAGCCCAAACAACACGCACTATAAACTACGTTATGGATTTTTGTCGAATTTTAACAGCCAAACGAAGAGTAGTAAATGATCAGCGCGAGATCTAATTTTCAAAAAGAAAGAAAGGTTTTTTGGCTTGAAAGTAATTAGTAATTAAAAAACTTAGTGATTTGAGGGAAAATATTTGTACAGATTTTCATAGCAAAGTGAAGGGTGGGAAATGAACAAATCAAACTGACCAGCATGAAGTCTAATTTGGAAAACATTTAATTAATTGATGGTAATTACGCTAATTAAGAAAAAAAATGATTTGTGATTTGAGGGAAAATTTTTAATCGGTTATGGTACACAAATGAAAATTGATAAACTGACAAAAGAGATATAAAATTGATTAATGTAAGGCGGAGATGCAAAAAAATTTTTGAAGAAGGAACAACATTCAGGCGTTTTGTTAAATAAGTTTTCTAAAATTCAGAAGTAAAAGAGGCTACAGAAATATTTGTCGAGCGTTTGAAAGATATTCGAAATCATGTGCAGCAAACTAGGTGCCGACTGAGAATTTTTAACGAGGATATTAATCTGGTGGAAATTTAAATTTTCAGTCGGCACTCCATTTATTGTATATGATTTGGAGCATCATTCAAAGGCGCATCAATAGTCTCTCTGATCTGTTTTATTTCTTACTTTTAGATAAATCATTTCTCAAACTTTTCTTCAATTTTTTTGTTTGCTCCATGTATTACACATTACGTTCGGATTATTGTTGATGTTCTATAGAGCTCCCAACTAGGTTGCATTCTATGAGAGTATATCCCGGAAAATTCACTTTTTCTTATTTTATATTTCGGATAGATAAGAACTTCGAACACGTCTCGACTCTGGTCTGTTTCTGTAGTGGCGTGCGTTATTGTCAACTACTTCCTTCTTTATGAGATCAGCTTTGTAGCCAAGGTCGAAATCCTCCGCTCGCCGCAGCCAGTAAACCTATGCATTTACATAATCGTGGATTATTTGCGCTGTTCAACGACAGCCTTAGTTTCCTTCCATACTGACCGTACGCTAAGTGAAGGTCATGCAGGTCAACTAGATCGTGACAGAAATAGTCGTGTACAAAATATCTGCCTGTAATTCGTTGCTATCTCTCAGTAGAAAAACAAATCTGCAGCTTTATTTATGTAAGGCGATTCAATAACGAAGGGAAAAAATGCAAATGAGCTTTGCCCAGTTTGCAACGTAGCAACCTTCTATAAATAATGTCTTTATTGTAAATAAGCGACTTATTTTTCTTGGGCTGTAAATATTTCTGTGTGTCTCTCGACAATATGGACAAGTAAGTGGACAGTATGCCTAAATCGTGCTGACGTTTACAAAAATTTCTGCAAATATAGATGTCTAAACAAATTATTAGAAAAAAATGGTTCAAATGGCTCTGAGCACTATGGGACTTAACATCTGAGGTCATCAGTCCCCTAGAACTACTTAAACCTAACTAACGTAAGAACATCACATACATCCATGCCCGAGGCAGGATTCGAACCTGCGACCGTAGCGGTCGCGTGGTTCCAAACTGAAGCGCCTAGAACCGCTCGGCCACTGCGGCCGGCATATTATTAGACAATATGATAAATATTATGCTGTATTTATCAGTATTCTTTACGTTTTTATCTACCAGGACACTCAAACAGTTAAAACTCTTTTGTTTATGAAACAAGATACATAACTGAGTTTGAGAAACCTGGAAAAAGGAATACGGCCATCCAGATTTAGGTGTTTCGTGATTCTCCTAAATCGCTTCCATGAATGACCTCGTAGGCGGCGCGACGTTCAACTGTATACCTTGTTTCCTTCATTGTTACAGGATGTTTACGTGACAAAGAATGTCATTATAAACAGAAATAGTTGACGTAACTGTGACACGCTTCGACGTTCTATCGTAATTAAATCGGAAGGATGAAACGCTGACAACCACTCTCATTTATCAAATGTTCAAATGTGTGTGAAATCTTATGGGACTTAACTGCTAAGATCATCAGTCCCTAAGCTTACACACTACTTAACCTAAAATATCCTAAGGACAAACACATACACCCATGCCCGAGGGAGGACTCGAACCTCCGCCGGGACCAGCCGCACAGTCCATGACTGCAGCGTCCTAGACTGCTCTGCTAATCCCGCGCGGCACTTGTCATACGTAAATCAAGAAACGCTGGTGTTCAGTAATGACTGAAAATGAATAATGTGATCTTGATTACCTTAAAAATTGATACACACTGTGCAACTGAATTCACCCACTGTCGTGGAATCACGTGTCGAACCGTTCTGCTTCAATAGCAGCAGCTCGTCCTGACATGAGTTCCACAAGACAGGCCCAAATAAGTGATACAAAGTCTTTCAACAAGTGGTCACAGCTAACCATGTGTAGTTTGGTGTACAGTTCAAGGAATGCTCACGTCTCATAGAGCAGCAAATGTGGTTACTCTAGGTGATTGTGGACGACGCTTGTGCCTAGTCGATATACTGTGTCTGTGACGTATCTGCGTTGGCTGTTCGATGTCTGGTTTCCACATCTGATTTACGTTCTTGGGGCGCAATACCTGGTGGTCAGCAGACTTCGACACAAGTTGTAGGTTAGCCAGTTGTCAAGTTTCATTTGAGGCTGAGTACACTTGCTATATGATAAAATATATTATAATAGCATTAAGATAAAAGTACTGAGTGTTATAAATCCGGAATTACAACAAACTCTCTTGCGCAGAATAGGTGTTTTCGTTTTGCACAATATGTTTTTCATCCAGAGTTCGGCCTAGATGGTTTGGTATTCTACATCTACATTCGCACTCCGCAAGCAACTGTACACTATATGATCCACTCGTAAGTAGAGCGAGAACAAAGTGATAGCCTGCATACCTCTAATTCTCCCTTATTTTGCTATGAACGTCGAAGGCAGCAGGATTGTTCAGCAGTCAGTCGCAAGAGCTGACGCTCTGAAGTTCCTCAGTAGCGTATCGTGGGAAGACCCTCCTGATCGCACAGAGCGGTAACAAATCTAGCAGCACCCCCTGTCAATTGCTTCAATGTCCTCGTTTAATACGTCTCGCAGGTGGTCCCAAACACTCGAACAGTACTCAAGAATGGATCGTTCAAGCGTTTGCACGCAATCTCCTTTACAGGGTGCACCACAATTTCCCCGAACTCTACCAATAAACCATAGTCGGCCATTCGCCTTCCCTGCAACTGCTCTTGTGTTTTCTTTCCAATTCCTATCGTTTTATAACGTGAAACTCAAACATTCAATCGTCGTTAGTGAGTCAAGCAACACACCGTTATTACTCCATTCGAACTTTACTGGTATGTTTCCTGCCTATCCGTATCCACTTACACACGGAAGCGCCAAAGAAACTGGTATATGTATGCTTATTCAGATACAGAGATATGTAAATGGGCAGAATACGGCGCTGCGACCAGCTACGCCTATGTAAGACAAGTAGTGTCGCAGTTGTTAGATCGGTTACTGCTGCTACAATAGCAGGCTATCAAGATTTAAGGGAGTTTGAACGTCGCGTATAGTCGGCACGCGAGCGATAGGACACAGCATCTCCTAGGTAGCGATGAAGTGGGGTTTTCCATACGACCATTTCACAAGTGTACCCTGAATATCAGGAATTCGGTAAAACATCAAATCTCCGGCATCGCTGCGGCCGGAAAAAGATCCTGCGAGAACGGAACCGACTATGACTGAAGAGAATCGTTCAACGTGAGAGAAGATGCAACCCTTTCGCATATTGCTGCAGATTTCCATGTTGGACCATCATCGATATCGGCTTTCGGAGCCGGAGGTCCACTCGTGAACCGTTGATGACTGCACGACACAAAGCTTTATGCCTCGCCTGGGCCCGTCAAAACCAACATTGGACTGTTGATGGCTGGAAACATGTTACCTGCTTGGACGAGTCTCGTTTCAAATTGTATCGAGCGGATGGACGTATAGGGTATGGAGACAACCTCGTGAATCCAAGGACCCTGCATATCAGCAGGGGACTGCTCCAGCTGGTGTAGGCTCTGTAATGGTGTGGAACGTATGCAGTTGGAGTGATATGGGACCCCTGATACGTCTAGATACGACTCTGACAGGTGAACGTGCATAAGCATTGTCTGATCACCTGCCTCCATTCATGTCCATTGCGCATTCCGACGAACTTGGGCAATTCCAGTAGAACAATGCGACACCCCACACGTACAGAACTGCTACAGAGTGGCTCCAGGAACACTCTTCTGAGTTTAAATACTTCCGCTGGCCACCAAACTCCCTAGACATGAACATTACCGAGCATATCTGGGATGCCTTGCAACATGGTATTCAGAAGAGATCTCCACCCCGTCGTAGTCGTACGGATTTATGGACAGCTCTGCAGGATTCATGGTGTCAATTCCCTCAAACACTACTTCAGACCAGTCGGGGCCATGCCAACTTCGTGTTGCGACACTTCTGCGTGCTCGCGTGGGTCCTACACGATATTAGACAGGTGTACCAGTTTCTTTGGCTTTTCGGTGTATTTATCCACATTTAAAATAAACTACTATTCATCGTAGCAAATAGAAGGCCTGTCCAAGTCGTCTTGAATCTCCCTACAGTCAATCAAAGACGGTACTTTCCCGTACACAACAGCATCATCAAGATGCAGTATACAGCTGCTGTCCACCTAATCAGACAGGCTGTATGTTGCTTCAGTGTTATCCCAAGTTACCTACAGTTGGAAGCAGCTAATTTTTGTTTATTGTAGTGATGACCTTCAGCTGATCTGCTGATCTGCTTTGTAGCATGTGATGAACTGCGACAATACTTTTAATGGTTTCATTTCTCCATCTTCAAATCTTCCTCTCTCCGTAGTCGTGTTTTAACTCAAATTATTTGTAGAGGGAGACGAGAGCGCTGTTCCTTCTACATGGCCGCCACATCTCTCCTCTCTGGGCGCTGTGGAAGACTGTGACAGAGCTGACCTCGAGAGTTTACGGCAGCTGGGTGTAGACTCTGGTGGGCAGCTGGTGGCGTAGTAGAGCGAGCGGCCAGGCAGTCCAGCCGTGTCTCTGCCTGGCGAGTGCTGACACTGCGGATCAAGGTCGCCGGCGCAGGCGCGCGCGCAGTCGCTGGATGCTGGACGCTGCCGCCCGCTGGCCGCTGCAGGGCTGGAGCGCGTACTGGCCGCCAGCCGCTGGAACTCGGTCAAACGGCGCGGGCCGCGAGTAAAAATAAACTCCTACACGTATTACGAGCTGAAGATGACATGGGCTGAGCGGATATGTATGCTAGCGGCAAGGCTCAATCAAAGCCTTCTCTGCGCGCTAACAGTGGAAATACCATGGACGACAGTGCTGCCAAAATAGAGTTACTAAACATATCCTTCCCAACTTCCTTCACCAAGACGAAGTAAACATTCCAGAATTCTCAAGAACAGCTGCAACATGCGTAACTAAGAAGTAGATATCCTCGATGTAGTGAAGCAACTCGTATCACTTAATAAAAGCAAGTCTTCCGGTCTAGACTGTATATCGGTGAGGTTCTTTTCAATGCATGCTGCTGCGATAGCTCCATACTTAACAATTATATACAACAGCTCGCTTGACGAAAGACTGGAAAGTTGCACAGGCCACACAATATTCAAGAAAGGCAATAGGAATAATCCAATAATATCGTTAACGTCGATATGCGGCAGGATTCTGGAACATATATTATGTTAGAACATTATGTATTACCGCGAAGAGAACGGTCTAGCCGGCCGCGGTGACCGAGCGGTTCTAGGCGCTTCAGTCTGGAATCGCGCGACTGCTACGGTCGCAGGTTCGAATCCTAAGTCGGGCATGGATGTGTGTGATGTCCTTAGGTTAGTTAGGTTTAAGTAGTCCTACGTTCTAGGGGACTGATGACTTCAGATGTTAAGTCCCATAGTTCTCAGATCCATTTGAACCAAGAACGGTCTATTGACACATAGTCAGCACGAGATTAGAAAACATCGTTCTTGTGAAAGACAACTAGCTCTATACTCACACGCTGTGCTGAGTGCTGTCTACAAGACATTTCAAACTCATTCTGTATTTCTAGATTTCCAGAAGGCTTTGACTCCACACCTCACAAACAGCATGTAATCAAATTACATGCCTGTGGAATATCGTCTCAATTATGCGACTGTATTCGTGATGCCCTGTCAGAGACGTTCATACTAATTGACGGAAAATCATCGAGCAAAACAGAAGTTATTTCTGGCGTTCCGCAAGGTAGTGTGATAGGCCATCTGTTGTCCTTTAACTATAGAAACGATTTAGGAGACAATCTCAGCAGCTGTCGTAGATCGTTTGTAGATGAAGCTGCCGTTTATCGTCTAGCAAAATTAATCAGAAGATTGAATCAAATTGCAAGACGATTTAGAAAAGATATCTGACTCTATTGAAAAGTGTGATGTCATAGACAAGAATGTCAAAGGGAATTTGTTAAGCTTAGGTTACACGATAAATCAGTCATATATGAAAGCCTTAAACTAAACTAAATACTTATGAATTACAGTTACGTACAACTTAAATTGAAAAGACTACAGAGAAAACATTGTGGAGAAGGTGAACCAAAGACTGCGTTTCTTGACAGAACACTTAGAAGATGCAACAGATCTACTAAAGACAGTGCCTATACTAAGCTTGTCCGTCCTCTTTTGGTGTACTGCTGCGCCCTGTGGGATCCGTATCAAATGGTTCAAATGGCTCTGAGCACTATGCGACCTAACTTCTGAGGTCATCAGTCGCCTAGAACTTAGAACTAATTAAACCTAACTAACCTAAGGACATCACACACATCCATGCCCGAGGCAGGATTCGAACCTGCGACCGTAGCGGTCGTTCCGTTCCAGACTGAAGCGCCTAGAACCGCACGGGCTCTCCGGCCGGCTGGGATCCGTATCAGATAGGATTAACGGAGTACATCGAGAAAGTTCAAAGAAGGGCAACACATTTTGTATTATCGAGAAATAGGTGAGAGAATGTCACGGACACGATACAGGAATTGGGGTGGACATCGTTAAAACAAAGGCGTTTCTCGCAGCGGCGAAATCTTCTCACGAAATTTCAATCACCAGCTTTCTCTTTCGAATGCGAAAAAATATTTTTTGACGCCGAGGAAATAAATGTATGGCACAACTTGACTAAAAGAGGTGATTCCTCCATAGGAGACATTCTGAGCCATCAAGGAGTGGAGGAAAGTGTTCGCGCGTGGTTGAGGGGAGGGAGACCAGCGTTTAGCAACAGTATTCACATTCAAACGGATGCAGCTTGCAGTAGTCATCCACATGTGAAAAGATTTGTACAGGATAATCTAGCACGTATAGCTGCATCGAAACAACAACAGCACGATTATCTTTCTAGTTTCCTGCTGTCACACACTCAAAGGAGGGTATCAGCTGTACAACAGACATCTCGCAGCTTGAAAATCGGTATTTACGTTTTTGATGTATCATCTTTGAGGACCTAGAAATATGAAACTTAAACAGTAGTGGAATTTCTTGAAGCTAGGATCCACAGGCCGTTATTGAGTGACGCCGTTTCCTGTTAATTACTCTGTATTTATTAATCTACCGCCATTAATTGATTTCGACAACCATTGTCATTATCAACTCATCTATACATATGGATAACTTGCATAAATGGGTGTAAAATCGAAATTACGCCCGTGCCTATACAGAAATAAATCAGCTGCTCCCACGTTACCTGAAATTTGGATTACTGTGCACATACGTATCCAATAAGAGATCTACTGAAACTATATCGATTCTCTTGCTCCTACGAAAATAAGTAAACAGAAGATGGTGAACAGCCCTCATGTAGTTCGGTAGTGTTGCAGAAAACTTCGCTCGTTATGTAGCATGTTCTTATAACTTACTGTGAGATATCAGAACGAAGTGTTTAAATGTTATCCCTTTCCCATTAAGGCACATTTCCGCCTATCGCTTCCTCTAACTGGGTTGATTTTCAGAAAATCGAATTTGAGAGCAACTACTGAAGTTGTAAAATGTTTCCAATCGTATACGCTGCAGCTGTATCTTTAGTCGCACTAACGTAACACAGATGTTGTGGAAAACAATGCATATTCGGTGCAGGTTGCCTGCCCAACACTGAATTATCAAGACTGGTAAAATTTAGATTACGACTGCTGTACTCACGAAGATGAGTGAAACTTCAGCACGGTGCCCTCCCCATTATCCACCGAGCGAGGTGGCGCAGTGGTTAGCACACTGGACTCGCATTCGGGAGGACGACGGTTCAATCCCGTCTCCAGCCATCCTGATTTAGGTTTTCCGTGATTTCCCTAAATCGTTTCAGGCAAATGCCGGGATCGTTCCTTTGAAAGGGCACGGCCGATTTTCTTCCCCGTCCTTCCCTAACCCGAGCTTGCGCTCCGTCTCTAATGACATCGCTGTCGACGGGACATTAAACACTAACCACCACCACCCTCCCCATTATCCAGCTGCCGTCTAGAATGAAATTATGGAAGAAAACAGTGCTCTCATCCTGTACAGAACGCATGGTGCCCTTATAGTCCGAATACGTTATCCAGATATTTTAACGACTTCTAATTTGCTGTGGTGCAAATAGCTCAGAGCGATTTCCATGCTCTGACTCCCGTGTAGAAAGTCACGATACTCGGCTAGATGATGATGTTTGGTTTGTGGGGAGCTGGACTGCGCGGTCATCAGCGACCGTACAAAGTCCTAATTTTTGGACAGTCCAATTTTTTTCACAGTCCAGCCTAGCCAGTCACGAATGATGATGATGATGAAATGATGATGACAACACAAACACCCAGTCCCCGGGCAGAGAAAATTCCCAACTCGGCCAGGAATTTTTGTGCAGTTACACGGGGAAGGTGTATGGTCCATTTTTCTTTGCCGAGAGCACTGTTACAGGTAGCGCATATCTCAGTATGCTTGAGAACTTTCTTTTCCCACAATTGGAGACTGATTCGAACGACTTCATTTACCTACAGGACGAGGCACCGCCACACTGGCATCTGGAAGTGCGGCAATTTTAAATCAAAGGATTACTGAGCGATGGATCGGTCACACTGGAGCAAATGTTTCAGCGTTACGTTACTGGCCTCCAAGGTTACCGGGCCTTATGGTATGTAGTTATTTCTTGTGGGGGTTTGTAAAATACTCTGTTTATGTGCCTTCTGTACCAACGACAATGAATGAACGGAGACATCGCACAAAAGCAGCTGTGGAAGCTGTAACTCAAGACATGCTCGCTGCAGTGTGGGAACAATTTGAATAATGCATTGACATACGCCGTTTATCAAGGGGGAGGGGGGGGGGGCATTCTGAACCCCTATCAAAAGGTACGAAAAAAAAACTTTCTGAGTTTCCTGTTCATCAAAAAACAAAATTCATTGTATATGTTTTTTGGTTTCAGAAATATAGAAGTGCCAAATCGGATGATTCTTTTTGATGTTCCTTGTATTAAATTTCATACAAAATGGCCTTGTCCATTTTTTCTGTAGAAGTGACAGTTCGCATGTAGCGAGGGAGAGACTATGAAAATCTTGCATTTACCATTTGAAGGCGTTGTGGGTTGCATAAAATCCTTAGGCAGGGGCAACTGAATCGTACTCTGTACGGCCGAACAAGAATTTGAGTCCCCTCTGCTCTAGTGTCTTACTCCCCTCTTCAGTCTGTAACCTTCATCTGACGGCAGTGGTTTGGTCGCAGCTGCGACAGGAGCCGTGCCACGTACCGTGGCCCACTCGTGTGCGGCCGCTGTCGGAGAGGAGCGTTGCCACGTACGACGACCCCCGCTCGTTACCGCGCGCCTCGTGTAAATCAGGCGTCGGGCGCGAGCTAACGGCGAAACGACGCGACGCGGCGAGCCGGATTCGTTATGAGCGGCCTCGGCTTCGACGCCGGCTGCCGGCCGGACAGATTGGCATCGTGCGTCGCGCATTGCGCTGTCTCATAAGTCGAACGGCTTTACGGCTCGTAAATCACGCGCTGCGCTGCGCCGCGCCGCCCCCGCGCCGGAGGCGGCGGGACCTGCCGTGTGGTGTCTGCCTCCGCGCCTGCTGTCTGTTGTGTGCTGTCTGCGCTGGCGGCTCCTCCTCGCCTGTCTCAATCGCCTTCCTCACCACCAGCCGGGCAGTCTCGCTGGCTACTGAGTACAGCCCACAGGGATACCTTACGTTTCGAGCAAAAACTCACAGTCGCTCCATTGTCCTGTAACGCGGAACAGATGGAATGACACGTCATTGTAGTAATATTGTAATAGTATGATCACTGAATAAATTTGCAACTGCCAACATCGCTAAAATTCTCTGTTTCCATCTTCGGTTCTGTATACGTAAGAGTGAGCTGGTAATGTTGGATCATGGGCTCAGTTTAAGAGTGTTCAGCTAGATATCAGGTGATCAGATTGCACGAAGGCATCAGGTAACGAGGTTCCACCGTAACCCCCCTCCCTCCTCCCACCCGTCGGCGGAGGTTCGAGTCCTCCCTCGGGCGTGTGTGTGTGTGTGTGTGTGTGTGTGTGTGTGTGTTGCCCTTAGCATAAGTTAGTGCTTAATCTAACTTAACGTAGTGTGTAAGCCTAGGGACCGATGACCTCAGCAGTTTGGTCCCATAGAATTTACCACTACCACGAGATTCCACCTAGATCTCGAGTAACGGTCTTCGATAAGCTCGTGTAAACATCGTAACAGACAACAAAAGCACAAACGTTAAATAGCTCCATTGTTGGTACACATAGGTTGAATGTATTCTTCACGAAATGTAATATCCGTGCCTCTAGATATCGAGCTATACGAGGATGTACTAAAATCAACCTACGTACGATACAATTAGCTATCATAGAGAGCTTTTAAGTGGTTATAATTTCTCGTTTTGGTTGGGAATTTTTTATAAAGGAAAATTTGGTAAAGAATTGTTAAGAAATTTTCTAAAACATTTTTAAAAATTATCTCAAATGATATAGAAAGATTTATGTATAAACTACGTTTTATGAATGTTGCACATTGTTTTACAGTCAGTTTTTTTGAATGTGGAGTACTGACTTACCTTACATGTTTTGATAATAATTTAGGCGTATATAATTGTATGGAATAGTAGACCCATGCCTTAATCTAATGTGAGATGATGTATTGCTTTGTACTACCACTGTGCCATCTGATGTACTTATGTATCACTAAGAATGTTTACGCTGGGATCTGTTAGTGGTAAAGTGGTGACGAATATGAGGACTCGTGCTCGGCGCAATAATATGTGTGTATATAGCTGTTATTTTGAAACTGACATGCCGAGTTCTGGTATATCACACGATACAAACGTGGACACGCATTGTATAGCACCATTTAACTTTACTGAAGGAGGATATTATACGATGGCGTAAACATTGATACATTGTTATTCAATGCACTACAAATTTTGCATACAAATATAACAAATTGCTGTTATGTTAGTTGCTGTATTCTAGCATTTTCCGTCCCATCTTTTGCAAGATGGTACCAGAGAATTGTCGAAGCCAGTCGTCTATATGAATAAATGACTTTAGTGGTCTTCGGAGCTGCAAATTGATTCAGTGGTCGGAATTACAAACGTAGCTACGACCACACTCTTTTATTCGTCTTTCGCGTTTCGTAGGATCATCAGGTCGGTTTGTGCTTTTTCTCACTTGTTGTTTCGGTGCGATATCGGTTGTTTCTTCGCGGATGTCCGTTTTGACAGCTCTCATGGCGTCGTTAAAAATAACTTTGATTTCCCGAATGGACTGTTTAAAGGTAATAATTTAGTTTCGGCTTACTCGCGAATGTTGTGAATATCAGTTGATTAGCCCTGACCGTAAGCTTCTGCGTTAAAGAGGAACAAAAGTGAATTTGATTGGGGTGTTGGTAAGTGAAGGACCTTTGCGGTGTTTTGGCCTGGTTCAAAAACTTTTCTTGATATATATCAGCTGTCTGCAGTTTATGACAGACCTAAAATCTTCTCTATCCGCAGATGAACAAGTGTCATCGTGTAACAAATCGAGTGTCAGTTACAAATTATCTAGAAAATTAGATAGTTCGTAACGCGAGCGTGGGATCACAGGGAGGTAATGACAGTGGCACGTAAAGTGCCCTCCGCCACACACCGTTGGGTGGCTTGCGGAGTATAAATGTAGATGTAGATGTAGATGTAGCACATTGTCGATTAGCTATGAAAAACAAAATGCTTTCAGTTTTTGAGTCACATCTTTCGTAAAAATTACTTTACGTAATACAATAAAGAAATCTGTCGGGCATTTGAAATTCTGAGGTCTGAAGACAGTCTTGTGGGAAATGCAGCGTTCAGTATCTCGCACACAAATTAGCACTGATATCTTCGTTGTAAGTCACTGGCACTAAAAGGCGAAATTTAACGTAATATGTTAAACTTCACACTGTTATGTACCACGGTACCTCAAAATCAGCAAACTCTGCATTTAAAAGAAAAAAGCGTTGTGAACGAGCGATGATGCCAAATTGCCAATATCATCTGTGATGTTATTCAGACGTTATGAATTATACCTGTGCCTTTCCAGAACGTGCTCGCGCTCATAGTATTTGTGGTTTAATTAGTGAACTTATTCCAACAGCACTTCAGTTTTCATCCAGTGATTATTAAACAGAAAAAATTGTTTGTGCCTTGTTAACACATGAAGGTATACGTTATTTTGCAGGTTACATTCAATAAGTAACACCCACAGCGGAAAACTATGATGAGAAATTCTGGATTTGTAGAAGTAAGTTGAAAAGCTTGTAACACAATTCTGTGTTTTCCCGATGGGGGCCCGTAGAAAGCATTTGCAGTACATTCTCATTGACACGTTAAACATATGCCTGGTGTGGCTTATTTTTGTTCTTTATCACCACTTTGTATTACTTCGCTATCCCGGAACCCGGGATCAGTTGCAGGTTGCCTGCATAACGTTTTCCAGGGGCACCAAAAATTTTATTTTCAATATTTCGAGTAATTTGTGGCCGAATTTAAAAATTAAAAATGTCATCATAATCAACTCATTAAGAGGTATTATCTTACGTTAAAAGTTTACAGTTAGAAACTGTGTGTGTGTCTTGAGGCAGGGCAACTGTCGGCCAGCAAATACCCGAACTATAGTCATCCAGTATTTGAGAATGAGAACGTTTAGTGACTTGCAAAAAATTTTACACACAATTTCAAGGTCTTCTTGCTGACAACCCGCGCAAAATTATGAAAGTTTAAAAGTTTTTCTCTTACTACATTTTCGCTGTTCATACAGTAAAACTTGAGCATCGGGCATGACGTTTTAATTTATTGCTGTTTTACTGCTAACTCATTAGATCGCTACAGAGTTGCTGAACCAGCTGCTGCTGTAGGCGCTACGAGAGAGGCGTTGCGCATCACTGAGACATTCGCATCTAAAACTTGAAGAAGAGTCGAGCGAGGTTTTACTTTGGCCGACATATAAGTAACAAAATGACGTCGACAACAATGTCAGAAAAAAATTGAAGCTCATACAGCTGTCATTCTTTCCAGTTACCATTCGCTATTGGAACAGGAAACGAATGAAATGACACAGACACTGTGACGCATCGTAGGGTGACATGTCCAAGTACAAAGGTAGACGTCTAATATCCTGGAAAATCAGCAATAGAATGTAGACGTTTTTTCTAGTTTTCAAGACATTGTATCTCCCTGTGTGAAATAAGTATGCTGATGAGAATTACGCTTATTGCCACATACTGCAAAGGAGTATCCAGTAAACAATCAGTACTCGGGAAACCTCTAGAAAATGTGTTAATAAGGACATTGTTAAGTAATTCATCCGCTTTGTATTTTTCATAATGTGGAGATAAGATTAAGTGGTTTTAAATGTGACATTTTAATTAGTCCACACAGCCAAGCTGAAACATTATTACATAAATGATGCTGATGCCTTTGGTACTCAAAAGAAACCATTCCGCTTTTCGCTAGTCGCACAACTAACAGAGAAAAAAAAAGGAACCTCTCGCGTTCTTTGAGAGTAATTATTCCGCACCATTTACTTCAAAGTAGGAGAAATGTGAGCTGTAATCATCCAGTGAAATATCTGAAGCGCTACGGAGTCCCAAGTGACAGTCAGTAATCCTGTTTGGGCTGTATGAGGCAGGAAAGAAAAATGAGGTACCGGACAGCATAATGACGTAAACCAGCATACGGCGGACTTGTCGGTTTTATAGCGCCGTTTAGGAGCTACTCGAGCATGCTGAACCACGCCCACAGCCGTAACACCGGCATTACGCACGTTGTAGGTTTCTCCAGCCATTCCTAGTAGTATTAATTGGCACTGAATTGTCTGCGGCTACATTCAACATCACGCGCAACAAGCTACATGTCGCCATAAGATCATGTGCAATACAGCGAAGTAACACGTGGTCTCATGTATTCCTACTGTGGATGTTATGGTTCCCTAATGAAGATACTGGGACGAACCCAATAACAATTTATCTTTGAGACATGAAGTGCTTTACAGAAAGTGTAATCGGTACTACTAATCCAACTACACAAAATGCTCCGTAATCAGTTTAGAAATACAGTTGCTTCCTATCATAAGCAAGTAATGTTTCCTTACAATTTAATGAAATACTGTTGGTTAACGATAATCGGCAATTACAAAATAAAAGTTTTAGGTACGAAATAGATTATGCTGTTGTGTCTATCCCTAGAAGTGCTCCAGATTTGAACTATCTAGTGTAATACGAACTGCAGCACATTGCGCCTGACAATAAGATTTGTATTCAGTTTACAACGCCTGTGGTTTCTGCTTTAGGAGGAACTTGAAGAATTAGTACTGATCTCGGTATGCCGTTCAGATGTCTATTTTTATCGAATAATAGTTTCCCATTTAAACTCCATAGCATATTTTACTGTAATATCCAGAAGATTTTGTAGCTTGTGGTAATTGTTTATTTTGGAGGTAGTTGGCGTTGATCTTATTTGCACTTTTTATCCAACCCTATCGTTATAGTGCAATGAGGTTTTAACACTTGTTGCAATTCGCTTTTTACCTTCTTGATACCAGTTTGTGTGGCCCCGTCGACATGGAATGCTGGGATAGATAATTGAGCCGGCCGGAGTGGCCGTGCGCTTAAAGGCGCTGCAGTCTGGAACCGCAAGACCGCTACGGTCGCAGGTTCGAATCCTGCCTCGGGCGTGGATGTTTGTGATGTCCTTAGGTTAGTTAGGTTTAACTAGTTCTAAGTTCTAGGGGACTAATGACCTCAGCAGTTGAGTCCCATAGTGCTCAGAGCCATTTGAACCATTTTTGATAATTGTTGTAGTTTTCAGAGGCTGAAGTAAGTTATTTTTCAGTGCATATACAACGAACAGTTCAGCTTCAATCTAGAATCACGTAGCCGAACGAAATGGTAAGCAGAGACCGTATCACTGTGTATTTTCACTCTGTATTTAATCTATCCTTTCTGAACACATTTAGGTCGTTTGAAAAAATTTCGGCTGATCTTATTTCCAACTTTAGCCAGCTTTCCGTACCTATAACTATTTGAGCTTCCAGTGCATTGTTACTAAAACCGCACTTCATACAGTATTTGTTCTATCGCAACAGCATCGAATTATTTTTCTGAAACTGCGTTATTCCAAAAAATTATATGTTCTGTGGCTACCAAGTCTTTCGCGACGGAGTCCTTGAACAGGAAGTTCTCATTAAAACTGCCGTGTCAAATTTGGATGAAATGCTAAGCTTTCGCGGGCTCCCTCCATCGTCGTCGTCTGGGGCGAAGACTGACTGTCGAGAAACTGGCGAGACTCCCAGCTTTATACCTAAGCGACGACATCTGATTGGCTGGATTACGTCGAGATGATATCACGGAAATGGGAGTATACTGAGGTGGCGCCCTTTGTGTTCATACATAATGTTTGTGCACTATACCCAGCGTCGCTAGCTGCGCGATCATTCGCATCGGGCGGTAAGCTACGAAAAAGTATTTCTCTACTTTCTTTATTAATCAGTCGTCCGCTTCCAGGCGTTGCTCAGTGCATAACCGGTGTCTCTCTATTGAAGCTTTTGCCCCAGAGTCTAACTTCCATTGCTTCTCGAATAATTGAGTCCCATAGTTCAAAGCGTGGGTCAGGAATCACGTATGTTCAAACATAAACTAGTGTTTATTTAACAGACTGTGCTAAACCACCACTGATTTACACTCACACCTTTTTTTACGATATCTTTCATTATGTTTCCCCTTTTATATGTCAGTTTCGCTGCATTTCGTTCTTTATGTTGTTTTAAATGTCTCCATACTCTGTACTTACTGTCTCTCGGCTGAAGAGCAGTGCCTATGCTGCTGCCAGTCCGCCCCATATGGGGCACTGAAATACAATGAAGGAAGGAGAGAGAGAGAGAGAGAGAAAAAAAGAACACTGCTGAGACCTTGTCAGGCGCTATACCCACCCACATTCCTACCAGGACCATATATCCTCAACGTCCAACCCTATAGTTGCGCTATATTTTGGTCGTCCTGTCTCTGTTGTTTGTTTTTATATATTCTGAGCTGTAAAAAATACTATATTTTTTTGGAAATTAATATTAAATTTTATTCTACACGTTAGTTACCACTGCAGCGCTACACATTTACGTGGAAAATTGTTCAACTCTTAACATATACGTTCTGTGGACGGACATGGTTGCTTTTCTATGGACAGTCTTAACACTCTTACACAGTTTACTATAAATCGTTTCCAGTGCTATAATAAAAAAACTGTGTTAACAATAACAAAACAATAATAGCTGCCTTCTGGCAAAAAACGTCAAAATATGAATGCATCAGATCTGTTATGGAAAATTATTTGAATTACATACACATTTTGTTAAGTTAAGGACACTAAACATGCAGGGCAGTTCCTACAAGCCTTTGCCGACCCTTAGTCACAGCGGCGTCATTACTTTTATTTCGGGAGACTGCTCATTCACTGTTGGCCTTTAAGTTGAATAAAACCATTGTAAGTAGGCTGTTTAGGTTTTTATATTGGCAATACCACGTAGCGCTCTGTATGAAAATCACTGGCTGTGCTGTGTGCAGTCTGTGGCTGGTTGGCATTGTTGAGATACTCTCTATTGTAGTGGGCAGTTGGCTGTTAACAGCGCGCAGCGTTGTGCAGTTGGAGGTGAGCCGCCAGCGGTGGTGGATGTGGGGAGAGAGATGGCGGAATTTTGAGAGCGGACGATCTGGACGTGTGTCCATCAGGAAGAGTAAATTTGTAATATTGGATATCATGGACTGATATATATATTACGACTTTTGTACACTATTAAGGTAAATACATTGTATGTTCTCTATCAAAATCTTTCTTTTGCTAACTATGCCTATCAGTAGTTAGTGCCTTCAGTAGTTTCAATCTTTTATTTAGCTGGCAGTAGTGGCGCTCGCTGTATTGCAGTGGTTCGAGTAACGAAGATTTTTGTGAGGCAAGTGATTGATGAAAGGTATAGGTTATTGTTAGTCAGGGCCATTCTCTTGTAGGGATTATTGAAAGTTAGATTGCGTTGGGCTAAAAAATATTGTGTGTCAGTTTAAGCACAGTCATGTATAATTTTTCTAAGGGGACGTTTCACCATTAGCACAGATAATTTGCATAATATCGCAACCACCTCGTCGTTTCAGAATTTAAAAATGCTAAAAAGACAACACTGCTCATGAATCGTTGTACGAACAGACAGGAAAGAAAAAAAATGAGGCGAAAACTCGACAGCGTTCATTCAGCTCGTTGTGTGTAATTACTCGCTTTCGCGAACTAGGGCACTTGTGACGTGGAACTGGTTACTCGAAACTCTGATTTACGATGATTTTCACAAAAAGCTTCACATATTGCTCGACTTGTTCGCTGGTTCTTTTTGACTGGTACGTTACTAATTCTCCGTTTAAAAAATCGAATTTACCTGGGAAATCAAGAATGATGAGCTGCTCACTTTAACTCCTTGTTGGTTTCATGGTCTCGCTATCACTCAACGCACACAAAATTCGGAATTCGGTTGACAATGTAAGGGTATTTTCATTACATTAAATGAAATGTTTTCCGTGGCTACCGCGGAGCGGAATGTCTGGGATGTGGTAAGACGACAAGGATTTCCATTTTATTTAAGTACAATAAAATAATACCTTTAGGAAATATTGTATATTACAGTGCTAACATTAATTATATTATAATCGAAAACATTAATTTTAAGAGTGCGAAGGAAAGTACTTTTTAATGGAGTAGAAGAAGATACTCAGTAAGAACTTATTTAACCATATTTCACAGCTTGAAACGTGACTATTCAATACACTGGAGATACGAATTAAAAAACGCCTTCAGTCACAATTTTTCGTGTTTTATTAAGTAAACGATGCATTTCGGACCCTGTGGGTCTATCATCCGGTGTAATTAGTCTTAATACATGCTTCATTTTTTTTCTTGAATGAGGTAAAATTCATCTTCCAAGTAATCGAAGAAAAGCGTTTTTAACGTTTTAGCACCAACGTACATTCTTTTCTCCATCGTTTCGTACATATCACTTCATTCAAGAGGCACTTCCGCATGCACATGTTTGTAAACACTTCACAAATGTCTGAAGTGAATGTACGAAAACGATGGAGAAAAGAATGTTTTCTGGTGCTAAAACGTTAAAAACGCTTTTCTTGGATTATTTGGAATATGCATTTCACCTCATTCAAGAGAAAAAATAAAGCATGTATTAAGACGAATTACACCTGATGATGGACCCATAGGGTCCGAAATGCATCGTGTACTTATTAAAACACGAAAAATTGTGACTGAAGGTTTTTTTTTTTTTAATTCATACCTCCGAAAACTCATTTAATTCAGTCGGAAAAGCCACTACATAATCCACGAGATATTTAATATGCTTCGGCAGATCGTTGAGTACGTGTTTACTCATGCGTATCACTGTTTCACGTACTAACGTATAATTCTTGAATTCTTTGTACGTATTGTTTCTGGTCTTAGTAACACGATTTTTTAAACATTTGTATGTTCAGTGCTATAAAGACTATTAATGAATACATGTATTTTGAAATAGCTGCCAACTTTGATAAGTTAACCATGGTTTGGGGCCACAGTCATGTAAACTTTTTAATGTGAATTTCGTCATTTGATTGTATACATCGTTTATTCTGCTAGCTATACACTCATGATTTCAGCCTTTAGACATTTTCCAGTACTACAATGTTGTGAGCAGACTTCTACAAACGTAGTAATCGTCTAAATATATTAAACTTGGTTATATAATACGAGTGTCACAGCACAAAAACGAGGGGAGACGCTTTGTGAACATGTTCTCGTTTTTATGGTACGACGCCTGGATTATATATCCGAGTTTAATATATAACTTCGTTTATAGAAGTCTGATCATGCCCAACACAGTGGTACTAGAAAATGGCCAAAGATCGAAATCTTGATTGGACAGGATCTATACAGTTGAATGGCGGGACTTTCATTTAAAAAGCTGTCGATTTTGTTTAGACGTCTCTAGAAGAATTTCCGCTCTAACATCATATACAGAGTGACTCAAAAGTTGCACACAAGTTGATGGACTTGATAGAGGTGTCGGACCAGAACGACTTCGAGATTACCGACTTGGAAGTAAACCTGAGCCATTGAAAGCTTTAAAATGTCAGGAGCAACAAGGGTAATCAATGCAACCACGTCTTAATTTCAGCAAAGATAAACGGAGAAAAGGGAAAGAGACGTCCCGATCCAGCACCTGGGACGTGTGTGGCGTCGTGTGGACACTTCTCCACCCTCATCTGACGATTCTGGATTAAAAAAAAAAAAATTATTTTTTCGTATATTGAAAGCCTCTTGGACATGATAACAGTTCCCGACGAAGCAACAATTTTTGCAAGGATCTGATGATATTCGGACCATGCTCGATGTTCTTGGAAGTGTGCTCCAGAATTTTCTACCAAGATGTGGTGGTCACCATTTTGGACATCTTCTTTAATGTACAATTTGGTTGAATGAACAGTACATTGTCTTTGCTGAACTTATGGCGTGTATTCATTAATTGCTCTGGCGTTCCTCGCTTACCAAAGCTTGAGTTCCTGTTCCAGAGTTGTATGTAGATAGTCCTTCAACAGCTCCCGCATATTGTGCGCAACATTTTGAATCACCCACTACAATTTTGTAACAGGATTTTCTGGTCTGAAAATATGTTTCCTGCAAGTTCTTCTTCAGCAGAAAATGATATCGTATCTCAATTATGTGCGTAAATATGCAGTATAAACTAACTTCGTCATTTTTAAGCTACCTATGGCTGTAATCATTATACTGCGAATGTAGCAGAACTCACGCTCTTGATTGATTCTAGGACGTAGGTTTTGGAGTGAAGAGGTTTTGGAGTGAAGCTTTTCATTCGTAGTCTCAAAGACCGCACACGACCTAAATCTTATATTTAATTGTTTGGCTAGACTGTTTTATAACTTGGGAATATTATGAGAAGTACGAAATTGTTTGCGTCCAATGATAAAACATTTGCCTTGAACAATTTGTATTATCTGCAAAAAGGACGAAATAACTAAAAGAAACAGAAATAAAAAAATTCCGCGTTACACCATTGCTTCGGATTTCGTGTGCCTATTGCTACGACACTACATAGAACTGATAAACGTTACTTTCTGTCATGCAGATAAGATATAAATCATGAGTGCGCTATGTGTACTGTTCCACAATATATTAACCTTTCGATAAGAACACTGTGGTTCACTCAATCAAAAGTGTTAACTAAGTAACAGAATAAGAGTTTCTGTTTGATGGACTCTAGTATATTATCTGCTAAGATAAATACAGTCTTGATAATCCTTTCTTAATTCCAAACGGTTCGCAGTGATAATATTTTTTTTTGTATTAGGTGTCTGTAACTTCTATTGTACATAGCTTCTGTTTCTTTCTTTCGCTGGCGATAGCGAGATGCATCGGTAAGCTTTTAAGTTTGTTTTATCTACTTATCCTAAAGTGGCCATCAACAGCATTTTTAAGTCAGTATGGGAAAAGATCACTCCAAAAAGAATTGTAGGTTTCAAGAGACTTGCCAAATGGCGTGCGATAAAGAGAAATGCTAAGTATGCAGTGTTCTCAAGTACCGACTGTAAGTTCGTTCTTAAGTTTTCTCTGGTGAATCACCGCAATAAGGCGCCTAAAATAAAAATCCACTGGAAAATTTAAGTTACCAGTATATGAACCATGACTGGGGCCGCAGATTTTAGCATGTGATTGCGTTAAAAAATGGCCAAGTGCGAGTATGACTCGCGGTCTGAGTGTTCAATGCAGAGTTAGTTGTGTATATAAGACACCTCATTCGTACCGGTAATCGACAGTGTCGATGATTTTTGCCTGTTATCGACATTGATACTGGTAACATTTTAAATGTGAAGCCGGATAACAAATGACAAAAACTTTTTTTCCCTGTGAAAAAGTTACAGATTAACAACGTTCTAATTTTTTTCCTTACAAGTTCTAATGAATGAGTTTGCGAGTATCAGTATTTGTGACATGAATGGCGGTATCTTTTGACTGCGCCGGCCGATGTGCACCTCAGGTGGATGAACTTAACATAGGTGTAACGCGACATGTTAGGATACCGGCTGCGGTGACGGAATGAAGTCGTGTTGAGTTAGCGCCAACGGGAGCAGATGACCCTGTGCAGCTGGCCCGTCGGCGACGCAGAACACATCCGGGAGCACTGAATGGCGCCGGCTTCGACCCCCGCTGCCGCGGGCGGCGTGCCGTATGCTGTTCTCCCTGCACTAGCTTCTCCATTGACAACACTGTCTTCACTCAGTGTTCGCAGTTGCAGCGCCCAGTCACGTTACTGTGAGATCCGCAGCAAACGTCGTTTACAGCTACAGGAGCTCAAACGGGCGCCAACAGTTCTCATCGGGTGACTGCAAGTATTTCCGTTTCTTGCACTGATTCCCCGTTTAAGCAGTGTAAGCATCCATGCAATACTTTTGTATGAACCAAACTGACCAGTTGCAGTCCCTTCAGCTCGTACTTATTAGTGTCTTTTGCGTGATGTCTTTCAGAAATGAAGTAAGCTTTTCGAGAAATATCCCAAATCATCAAAGATTTCCATTTTTGCTCCCCACAACTGATTTTAGAAATTTTGTGCCACTTCCCATCGCTTTCTAGACTCATCCCAAGAGATTTAGTCAGTAGTACAGAACTTACAGGTTTGTCATTAGTCCTTGGAATACAGGGCGCAAATATATGACAGTGGAAAGAGATATACAACGTTTCACATTAAGAGTTGCTTCGTTTTCGAGACGTAATCTAGGCTCTAGTGGTGATAGGGAAATTGTAATGTTAAGTCCTGTAATTTCTACATACTTCAAGATTTTAAACATGGCTGCAGCAGCAACTGTTAAAATTCTTCACAATAAAGGATGGCAGCCAATAGACCAAGGTTTCGGTACATATAAATATACCTTCATCAGAAGTACACTTCCTGAATAGAAAGACACATTCATTAGAAAAGCCATATCAACGAAATTGAGATACAGAAGCTTAAATATCGGTGAAATTGCTAAAGTTGGTCAATATTGGCTGCCATCCTTTATTGTGAAAAATTTCTACATACTGTCGCATTGTGATGGAAACTGGTGTCCACTTAGAATCAAACACTGTCGATACTATGTTCATTCGTGTTAAATTCTTAACTGTGAGAAAAATAGATACTAATCAAGATGGACGCAAACTATCATGTTTAAACCTGTGTTCGAAGTTTTAGCTTTACGTGAAGAATCTAGGAATGTACCACAACCCGCTACATATCCCCCAGTAGAGACCCCGAAGGCTATATTAGATGGAAGGGGTAGCACTAATAACAAGTGCCCTGTCCAACGTACTTCCCAGTGGTTTGTGCAGATGATGGAGATGTAATGTTACGAATGATTGTTGACGTAACTTTACCACTTCTTATGTGTACTTATTCTTTATTGTTTCACACTTACGATGAATCTTCAGCCATTGGTCGAAGTAGTCACTTTGTTTAATTGTGACAGAAATTCCATGCCGTTATGCAACTCTATTGTTAAGAAACGAATCGTTTTGTCTGCTAAACTGTTTATGCCCAGTGACCCATGTAGCACTCCCATGTCAGATATCTGTCGATACTGTAAATAAGTTGGTGACCTGTTTTCATGTAAACGAAGTAAAAATTAGTTGATAGAATATTGATCAACGTGTTTCCGTAATCTTATAAAACCACCTAGCTAAAAATTTGTGACAACAGTAGTTCCAGTGTACTTCAAATCCTGTGAAAGTATATTATTTCATAATTTATTCTCAGACATACTGAACAATTTGGTCATTACATTTGTCTCATTATAAATTCCTATTTTGGTTAAAGAAAAGGCACAGTTTCCATTTTAAAGAAATATAGTTGATGTCTGTATCTCTATTGCTGGTAAGATGAGAATACGTTGGTCAATACATAATGAGTCGGTTGTGGCGATTTGTCTAGGTGAAAATAGGTCACTAAAAGACATTTGAGGGGAAAGAGTTACGTGTGACACCACATACTATGAGGACGCCACTTGTTCTATCGTAAAACAAAGAGGTTTTGCTGTGCTCACAGTGTTCGTCCGTGGAAACGGTGAAGAACAGCCCGTTATCTTTATTATAGCTTTCTTTCCTTATTTTGTTAGGTGTAGCTGTCGTCACTTAATCATGTCAGCGACGCGATAAGGCTACGACATAAAACATGGCCGTACTAGCCCCCAATTTGCAGGGAACACGACAAACGCTGACAGCGCATACATGTCTGGTCGGGGAAAAATGCCTGTCATATCAGCTGCCCCTGAGTCCTCGCGACTACCCGCGCGCCACGTTTTCTCCGGCCTGTCGAAAGCGCGCGTGTGAGCGGGCGCGCCGTTTCTGAAAGTCAGCCGCGGAGAAATTACTAAATAGCCTCTCGCTTTTAATGCGATTCAGTATACAAATTTGCCCGCAGAACTGGTTTACTCGCTTTAATTTACGGCCGTATAATTACTGCGCTATACGCTCAATTAGCAGACGTTATCTGGGAGGCCGGGCTGTACGCGCCGGCCGCGCACGCCTACCCGCCTATCGGCCGGTCAGCGCATAACGAACGGCCTAAAAACGCCAGCTAACCTCTGCCTTGTCTTCTCTTCTCTTACAGGTGAGTACCGCTGGCCGCGCCGCCAGCCGTTACGCAAGTGGAAGCCGATGAGTAAGTACCAATTACCTAAAACACCATTTTCTCACTTATCCGCTGTGTCTCTACCATTTCGTCGACGAAGCGACGTCGGTATACAAGTCGTTCCCAGTTTATTTCCTCTTCTTCCAATTTTCTGGGTCTTTGCGAGGATCGTCTGTCTTATAAACGGAGCAGTATGAGTACTGATTAAGGAAAGTCGACGATCTGCACCGGATACTTTCTGTTTTACTCGGAGGTGTGTAAGGTGTTCAAAGTATCCCATATCCTAACAGGAGGTACTACTGATCAGAACTAGAAAATGTTCGATAAACATAGCCCACATCCGGACACAAATACTTTTTGAGGTGAGGGCAATTCTTCCCTATAATAGACGTTTGTCTTTGACACTACAGGAGGGGTTCGATGTGGTTACTACTCATTCTTACACATACGAGGGTTGCCCAGAAAGTAATGCACAGCATTTTTTTCTCAGCCGAAAATAATGCTACGAATGCGAAACGTTACGTATGTATTATTTGAAGTCTCCTGAATGAGCGGGCCAAGTTCCCTTACTTCCGACAGATAGCGTAACTACAGAGCAGTTTCGAAATGGCGTCTGTGGGTGACGTACGTTACAAGCAACGTGGCGTCATTGAATTTCTCACTGCAGAGAAAGAAACTGTTGGGAGTATTCACAAAAGCTTGTGCAAAGTCCATGGAGCACCTGCTATCGACGGAAGTACAATTAGTCGCTGGGCACGGAGGGCGAGGTCATCCGAAGGCGGCTCGGCGGAGCTCCACGATTTGCCGCGGTCGGGGAGACCATCCACGGCTGTCACATCTGACATGTTGTAGCGAGCTGATGTTGTCATTTGCTGGTGCTGCATGTGTCAATCGGCAAAGGAAGTGTGGATGCAATTATCCGCACAGGGTCGGACAGTATTACCTCATCCACTCTACAGCCCTGACCTAGTCCCCTCGGGCTTCCCATTGCTTGATCCATCAAAGGATGCCACTCGTGGAAGACATTTTGAAGACGATGAGGAGATGATTCACACAGTGAAGCACTGGCTCCGTCACCAGGTAGCGACAGGGCATACATGCCCTTACTTCGCGCTGGAGGAAGGCCATAGAACGGGATGGAACGAGCTTACGTGGAAAAATAGGGTGTGTAGATAAAATGCCATTCCTTCGTTTGTGTAATTCTCTTATGTTCAATACATAATTGTTGAAGAAAAAAATGGGATGCATTACTTTCGCCGGCCGCTGTGGCTTCAGTCCGGAACCACGCGGCTGCTACGGTCGCAGGTTCGAATCCTGCCTCGGGTATCATGTGTGTGATGTCCTTAGGTTAGTTAGGTTTAAGTAGTTCTAAGTCTAGGGGTCTGATGACCTCAGATGTTAAGTCCCATAGTGCTTAGGCCCACTTTGAACATTACTTTCTGGGAAACCCTCGCATTTCAGCCCTCCTTCTCAACGAATCACGTATCTTAAGAGCTATGAGCTCTTGTTCAGTAGAAGAGGCGTGTTTTACAGGAGCGAAGATGAGCAAGTGCTCATAGCTGGGAAGGTGTGCATTTTAGAGCCCATGTTTACTAGACATCTGCATGTACATCACCTTTGCTTCGAATTATCGTTCCTGTCGCATCCGCTCACCCTGGGACATCCTGTATGTTTAATAGCGTATTTTTGTACTTTTGATCAGAATTACCCGATGTGAAAATTAAGGGCGTGCTTCTTTCAAATATTCTGTAAATGTTGCACATTTTATTGCCAGGTGCTGTACCTAAATCCTAATGGCAAACATTATCATATGCAGGTTCCATAAGACGTGAAAAGTAGCATAAAAATAATTCTAAATTTTGAAGCACGCGTACTCGGTACTGTTCAACCATATGTGTTGTAATGTGTTAGTCAGTCGTTACTTTCTTTACGGCTCGATGTTGGGTGATGACATTTTATCCGCGATTTGTGTTAATCTTTGTATATTCCTTGGATATTATTCAACGACAGGTAATACACAAATTCAAGTACCTAATTACGTAAGACTGCATCACAATTACTGATTCAATGTTGGTGCTTTTAGAACACACAAGCAAGAAGTGATACCCTAGGCTAGAACAATTCATTCTCATAATACCTGAATGCATCGATTTACATTACTCTATTAATATTGCTTGTTTGAAACATTTGTATCCACTTCCGCGAAATCACCAAATCACTTATGTATCCGTCGATTTCATTATATATAGTAGGTTTGAACATATATCTTACTTGCATGTTTCAGTTAGTTTGTTACTCCACATTCCGATCCCTGTGATAATTTCCGAAACACCCGTTAATTTTTTACTCATCGCCGATTAGAGACCAAAGTTTACTTTTTTTGTCCCTCCACTCGAACGATCAGGTTGGAGTGCTGACACCAAAGTTTTCAGACAGTTTGGGTAACCAGTTATATTGGCCACTGACGTGGTATAGATAGGAATCGTGCCAAACCCTGGAGCATCAACTACAGCCTGAAGATGGCGCTTTGAAGCGCCGAAACCGGTAACCACAAAATAGGTAAAATCGTAAAGACGGCTGTAAGCGTTTTATTTTCTCACAACTTTAATGATAAGCGCCGTTGCCTTGAAACTGCATACTGCGATTTATAACACAAGACGGCTAAATATGCCAAAATAAGTATGTCGCCAGTCGAATCGACTGTTGATATTGTGACAGGCCTCCCGATATTGAATTTCACGTATAAATGATACCACTATTGCAGGAAGTATTTTGAGACGAATGTTACCCCTAGTGTTATTTCTTGTTTCCATTTTCTAATAAATATAGAATTTTAATAAAAGTGAAAAAAAGCGCTCGGGAATCTTTTAATATTTTTTGAGTCGTATTGTTTCAAGATATTAATATCGCCTGAGGTCTCGTCAGCGTATTGTGATTTTCGGATTGTGATGACTTTCTCTGCTCTCCGTGGGAGAAGTAGAGTGTGTTCCCAGTGGCTGAGACCTATTGCGAGCCAAAGGCTCCGCTTCAGTTGTGTAAAGTCCCCGACTACCGCTCGGTGGCGCTGTTGGCCAACAAGTCGTGACGCGAACTGGTCAGTCAATCTGCGATACACGGCTCCGTGGACCGTCAAAAAGCGCTCTGCGCCACATCAGATTCACCGAAATCTCACGGCCCCCGTCAGCCGGCGAGAGCGAAAGTAGTCACCCAGCTGACCTAATGGTGCGCCGGCTAGCCTTGGGAGCAGAGCCGGCGCTTTTCCTAGATGCGACACGCGATTGCGGCGAATGCCGGACGGAGTTAATTATTTCCCGCAGAAGATAGCGGCCGAATTCCTGCTCGCGCGCGGCTGCCGACCTTCCAGGTTTGAGCAACGCCTTGACATTAGCGGGAGGCGACCGGTGGCGGGCACTGCGCTGCATCCGCAATCAGCGGACCCTCGCTTATGTGGCGCTTTAATTACTAATTGAGCGCGCGTTTACACCGCTCCCTGCAGCGCCGTACCGTCTCGCCCGACCTCAATTTATGTGCTCGCCGAGTAAACGGAGACTTGTCGGGAATTAATGCGGTCTCAATTTACACGGACATAAATGGATAGAGGGCGGGCAGATTTACGCACTGACAATGTCCGCATTGACACGGTATTAATTACCGAGTAATATCGGTGTCGCTAACCGGGAGGGGGCGTAAAAACCCGTCTCACTTCGTGAACGGCCTCTTACATAAAACAACGTGATGTGAAGTTTACGGGGTCGTCGAATGGTCTATGAAAATGTATTGGAGCAACTCTGCCCGGCTTGAAATGCCATTAGAAAGTCTATTACACGAGCGTCGTTGCACAGCTTGTAGCCTACCTCAGTTTCCAGGCCGCTTCCGACGCAACAAGCAGTAAATACAAGTTACGGAAAAACTTAACAGAACTGTCGCTGCAAAATTACGTTCAGGCTATTTCACAAGAACACTACATGGTCCGGCAGTGGAGCTTCCTCCATCAACACGAATACATCTACATCTACGTACATGCTCCCCAAGCCACCGTACTAGTCATTTCCTTTCCTTTCCCACTCCCAAAGAGAGTGATGGAATAATAACTGTCTACATGCCTCCGTATGAGCCCTAATCTCTCTAATCTTATCTTCCTGAGCCTTGCGCCTAATGTACTTTGTCTGTAGTAGAATCGTTCTGCAGTCAGCCTCAAATTCCAGTTCTCTAAATTTTCTCTATAGTGCACATGGAAAAAAACGTCACTTTCCTCCCATCCAACCCCCCCCCCCCCCCCCCACCCCTCACGATTCCCATTCCACTTCCCGAAGCGTGTCCATAACAACTGCCCTGTTGTTCGAGCCTACTAGTGACGAATCTGGCATCCCGCCTCTGAACTGTCCCGACGTTTTCTTTTAATCCGACATGGTGGGGATCCGAAACAGTCGAGTAGAACGGTAGCGCTAGTGTCCTAGATGCGATCTTCTTTACAGATGAACCACACTTTTCTAAAATTCTCCCCGTAAACCAAGTCGACTATCCGGCTTCCCTACCACAGCCCTCAGATGCTCATTCCATTTCATATTGCTTGGATATTTAATTGACGTGATTGTGTCAAGGAACACACTACTAATGCTGTACTCGAACATTATTGGTTTGTTTTTCCTACGCATCTGCAGTAACTTGTATTTTTCTGCATTTTGCCGGCCGCGGTGGCCATGCGGTTCTAGGCACTGCAGTCCGGAACCGCGGGGCTGCTACGGTCGCAGGTTCGAATCCTGCCTCGGGCATGGATGTGTGTGATGTCCTTAGGTTAGTTAGGTTTAAGTAGTTCTAAGTTCTAGGGGACTGATGACCTAAGATGTTAAGTCCCATAGTGCTCAGAGCCATTTGGACCTTCTTTTTTTTCTGTATTTGCCCTCCTACAGTCTCTCAACAACCAGCGACAATGTCTAAAAGTGATTATCAGACGGTATTTAATCGTACTATGACACAACTTCCCGTCACAGTCTCTGTTACGAAGGCTAATGGAATCGTGGTGATATATATATATATATATATATATATATATATATATATATATATATATATATATATATATGGTAAAACAATTTATTTGTATAAGCAGTTTCATTCGTCTTATCATCAACAGCCTCATAAAGTGTTCATATCATCATGTTAGGCGTTTAGACGTCCGTCCCCGGTAGCTGAGTGGTCAGCGCGACAGAATGTCAATCCTAAGGGCCCGGGATCGCTTCCCAGCTGGGTCGGAGATTTTGTCCATACAGCGACTGGGTGTTGTGTTGTCCTAATCATCATCATTTCATCCCCATCGATGCGCAAGTCACCGAAGTGGCGTCAAATCGAAAGACTTGCACCCGGCGAACGGTCTACCCGACGGGATGCCCTAGTCACACGACATTTCCATTTCCATCATGTTAGGCGAAACATGAAATCATGATTATCAGGTGATAATACCACAAATAATACACTGTCATCATATCGTATTACGTCGTTTATAAATACTGAGACGGGGAGTGTAAACATTCATATTAATACTGTAACATGTTCACAGCGTTAACAGCTCTATATCTTGCAGCCCAACTAACAGAAATCTATGCATGCCGATGGGAGCAACACTTTTCGCCTGACATCGCTTAGGAAAACGACACAAAGTGTCACTGAATCACACTAGATACAGAAAAAGAAAATATAGCATTTGGCAGTCTGTATACTGTTTTCCTTTCCAGAGAAGACATGAAAGAGGATATGGAAGAGAATAGCCCACGCCTCCCTATAGGTGCCCGATGTCTCTGCAGCACACCACTTTGAATCCAGTGACCTACTGCCACCCATGCGGAAGCCTCGTATAGGTTGGATGGAGTACACGTTGCCGTGAATGATGTCATACACGCGGATGGTTTTTTCAACCCTTATCCTCATTAAAAACTATTCCCTTCTATGTGATATTTCAGTCAGTAGGATAGTAAGAGGAGTATCTGGTGAGTCAGGTGGATATGAAACTCTTTGTAATTTGTCTTCAGTGAAACGTTTCCGGGTATGTAAGTGCGTCGTCAGGTTTCTAAATGCAATGTTTCGGCCGCTGTTGCAAGAAGCATTCATCAGGATAATGTCAACAACATGACAACCAGTATGTTGACAAATCAAGACCCGAAGATTAGTGTTGTTAGCAGTAGATGCACCACAGTTCTTTCCTTTTAATTTACGCGTTTTATCGAAGAAGATAACGGCCAAGGAAGTCAGCGGTCTCATTTCCCGTTTGGTTTTCAGCAAAAGCTATCTGAAATTCAATTCAACGACACCTTGGGCATTCTTTGATCGCAAACTGGAGGCCTCTTTTTTTCCAGCACTGTTTCAATCATAATTTTAACGTACGGTTATATGTGGTACTCTGCCAAAACGTACATGGAAGTAGTCTCTCTGACACAAAAAAAGTCTACATTGGTTCCCAAATGTTTTGTTTTCTTCGCCTGTGATATATAGCTAGTCTTCGACTGGTTTGTCTGTGCTTTGTGTCCAGGTCTTCCCATAACAGCATGGTTCATCGCCTTGGACTGGTTTGTTTGTGCTTTGTGTCCAGATCTTCTCATAACAGCATGTTTCATAGCTTGTGATTACTTTCGACAAACATTTTATGTTAGCACTCTAGAATGTCGTTATAGGAACGAGAAAGTCGGAAACTGCGGTGTTACGTCAGTGACGTTTATGACGACGTCATTAGAGACGCAGTACAAGTTCCGACTCGAGAAGGAAATCGACCATGTCCATAACCATACTAAAAGATTCGGGCATTTGCCCTCGGCGACTGAGAGAAACTACAGAAACCTGAACGTGGGTGCCTTTAAGGGGATTTCAATCACCGTCCCCTCGAATGTGGGTCCAGCGTGTTAACGAGCGCGTCACTTACCTCGCCTTTACGAATACATGCACTCCGACCTAAGGGCATTAATGTCAGTGTGAGGTGTTGCACGTTTTTGGCAAGCCGGTCGCTCGTTCGTTGCCCGCTAAGCCGATGTACCGAAAACAGATATATTTGTGGAGATGTGTCGGTCAAATACGATGTCACAGTATGTCCTGCTCTTGATAACATGCAGCTTTCCCCAAAAATGCTCTTGCAAGGGACAACAGAGCACTCATGGGATCGGTACATATCAGGAGTAGGTAGTTCTGCTGCATGTTGTGCGGTGTGTGAGAAAGCAAATGGTTCAGTTTTTAGCATTAAAGTTTCTGCGGGTAGGAAGAAGGATGGGCCATGCCCACCTGTCTCGTGTTAGAATGAAGCTCCCACAGACAAGGCTACTTTTTTCGACATCTGTAAATACTTTATTCGTAATTCAGCTTTCACTGGGTTGACCGCGGCCTCTCTCATGTCCGCTGAAGCGCTTCACCTCACAAGGAGAAGTTCCCGAGGATTGAGATCGACTTTTTGAAAGCACCTGTATGGTGATGTAGGTTAGGGTCCCACGTTTCACAGCCACGTGACTACCCCGGCCCTCGTTTGCGAATGATCGACGGAAAAAGAAAATAGAAATTTTGCGTGATTTTCTAGATTCTTAAATATGACATTGACTCACCGAGCAGTGTTGTGGCATAATGGTAAAGGTACGTTCGTGACGTACGCTCGATGGATTCGAGTCTCACAGGATGCTTTGAAGTTTATTGTGTTCTAATCTTTATCGAAATGAGTTTGATCATTATCTACATTGAATTAATTGGTTTAAACGTATTTTCTAATCTCTAATCGTTTGTCACATCATTTAGATATCATACTAACTATTTCATCTGCACTTAGTTTGCTTTCCAATCATTCTTTTTTTCATTTGTGATCTTCGGGCAATGTAACTTTTACTTATTTTATGTATTAACTTTGATTTAATTTCTTCCATTTTATCATCTTATATTTTCGTCCACGTTATTGCATCCATTATTTCACTTCCTGATTTTGCTTGAATTTCGTTTTGCTTATAGTCTCTTCTTTCGTTTAAATCTTCATCTGCGTTATTTTGCCGATAGTGCGACAAGAATTTGTCTTAAACATTTGTATGGAGATTAAATGTCTGTATGTCCAGTACCGTAGAAAGGAATATGCATGTTGTAACGAAAAATACACTTTGGACACCATTGCACAGTATAAATTGTCTTTTGATTTTTAACCCAGAGATGGCCATTGTCAAATGTTTGAAAATTGTGGCAGGTACATAAAAATAATTGAAATCACGTGCACAAATATCCTTCTTTTTTCAAGACAAAATAAGAGCAAATGAAATAGTTAACCCGTTGATCAAAGTGGCGTGACATAGGACTAGAATTTTTTAAAAAAATGTAGATTTAAACCAATTAATTGAATAAAAATAACAACGAAAGTCATTTCGATAATGATTCGAAAATAAAATATTTCCAAGCTCCTGAGAACATTCGAACCCACTACCTTTCGTAAATCAGGAACGTATCTTAAGTACTACACCTCAGCGCCCCTATGTGCAGTTAACATTTTTAACGCTCTAGAATATCACGCAAAGTTAAGAATTTATTGCTCAACGATTACTCACGAACGAGCCTCCCCCCCCCCCCCCCCCCACTCCTCCGCTAGGATGAATGACTGCTGGGTGTGATATTGGAGACCTTAACCTACATCGCTGCATGGATGTTTCCAAAAATTCGATCGTATTCCTGGGGACCTCTCCTTGTCAGTTGTGAGTGTGCGACTACTGCGTTCGTCAGACATTAGTACGATGGCCGAGTATGGAATCTGAGAAGGAGAGAAAGAGGGAGGGAGAGAGAGAGAGAGAGAGAGAGAGAGAGAGAGTGAGTGAGTGAATGACGAGGGGGGGGGGGGGGGGTGCACACTGTTGTGTTCAGCGCACGCCACCATCTTAAGGGATTTGGGTGGGAGGGGGAGAGGTGACAGGACGTAAACAAGCGTCTCCTCCAATTTGGCCGGCCCAGGACCGTGAGCCACCTAATGTTTGTATTGGCCTGGCCATTACGGCGCGCGCGCTGACTGGCGCCTCAGATTTATCCCCGCCGTAACGACTGCTGGCGCATATTTCACGCGAGGCGCTGCGCTGCCCCATTACGGTACTCCGGCTGGGTCCCGGAGCCCGCGTCCCTCGGGATAACGAGCCGACCCGGAGCGGGCCCCGGGCCCAGCCGGCTGCTGGGACGGCGCGGCGCGACCCGCCACTCGGCCGCCACGCCGGCCGGAAGGCGCCGCGGGAAACTTTCCCGCGCCCCGACAATGAGCCCGCGAGCAACGCCCCCGGCCGCCACCGGGTCGCCTAACTGAACACTCGGGCCGCGAGCTGCCTGCCCAGCACACTCGGCCGTACCGTCTACAGCCACGACATTGTTGAAAAACATACTTGCAGAACAATATTTTAGAAAAATACACTCAAGCGCCAAAGAAACTGGTATAGGTATGCGTATTCAAATCCAAAAAATGGTTCAAATCGCTCTGAGCACTATGGGACTTAACTTCTAAGGTCATCAGTCCCCTAGAACTTAGAACTACTTAAACCTAACTAACCTAAGGACATCACACACACCCATGCCCGAGACAGGATTCGAACCTGCGACCGTAGCGGTCGCGCGGTTCCAGACTGTAGCGCCTAGAACCGCTCGGCCACCCCGGCCGGTTATTCAAATGCATAGATATGTAAACAGGCAGAATATGGCGCTGCGGTCGACAACGCCCATATAAGGCAACAACTGTCTCGCGCAGTAGTTAATCGGTTACCGCTGCTACATGGACAGGCTATCAAGATTTAAGTCAGTTTCAACGTGATGTTATAGTCCCAGTACGAGCGATGGGACACGGCATTTCCGACGTAGCGATGAAATGGGCATTTTCCAGTACGACCTTTTCATGAGTATAACGTGAATATCAGGAATTCGGTGAAATATCAAATATCCGACATCGTTGCGGCCGAAGAAAGATCCTGCAAGAACGGGACCAACGACGACTGAAGAGAATCATTCATGGTTACAGAAGTGCAACCATTCCGCAAATTGCTGCAGGTTTCAGTGCTGGGCCATCAACAACCGTCAGCGTGCGAACCATTCAACGAAACATCGTAGTCCGCCTGCTTAGCTGGGTGGTAACGTGCTTGCTTCACGTGCAGCGGGCCCTGGTTCGGTTTCCGGCCAGGTTGGAGACTTTCTCCGGTAGTGGACTGGGTTTTGTGTTGTCCTCATCATCATTTCATCCTCATCATCGTCCGCAAGTCGCCTATTGTGGCGCCGACTGAAATAAGACTTGCACTTGACCGCCGAACCCGAATTGGACCTACCGGCCAACAATGCCATACGATCATTTCAACGTAACATCATCTATATGGGCTTTCGCAACCGAAATCCCACTCGTGTACCCTTGATGGCTGAACGACACAAAGCTTTACGCCTCGCCCTGGCCCGTCAACACCGACATTGGACTGTTGATGACCGGAAACATGTTGCCTGATCGGACGATCCTCGTTTCAAATTGTATCGAGCGGATGGACGTGTACGGGTATGGAGACAACCTCATGAATCCATAGACTCTGCATGTCAATAGAGGACTATTCAAGCTGGTGGAGATTCGGTAATGGTGTCGGGCGTGTGCAGTTGGAGTGATGTGGGGCCCCTGACACGTCTAGATACGACTCTGACAGGTGACACGTACGTAAGCATATTGTCTGTCACCTGCACCCATTCATGCCCATTGTGCATTCCGACGGACTTGGGCAAGTGCAGCAGGGCAATGCGACACCCCACACGTCCAAAATTGCTACAGACTGGCTCGAGGGACATTCTTCTGAGTGTAAACACTTCTGCTGGCCACAAGACTCCCAAACATGAACATAATTGATCATAAGTGGGATGCCTTGCAACGTGCTGTTCAGAAGAGATCTCATCTCCTTCCTACTCTTACGTATTTATGGACAGCCCTTCAAGATTCATGGTGTCAATTCCCGCCAGCACTACGTCAGACATTATTCGATTTCATGCCATGTCGTCTTGTGGCACTTCTGCGTGCTTCCGTGGCTCTACTCGATATTAGGCAGGTGTACCAGTTTCTCTTGCCTCGCCACTTACTCTAACTAGTGTAGTTTCTCCGATCAAGTGTGTGCGTGGCTGAGGGGGACAGGAAAAGTAATGAAGACAATCGGCAGATACTCAACGTTTACAGCTTAAGTATAAAAATCTTGGAATCTCGTCAAACGTCAGATTTCTAATAGGACGAATGGGCGATGAACATTTGGGGAAATACAGGATGTTCGGAAATTGCCTTCGCAAACTTCTAGGACTCTTAGAGGAGAGTGAGTAGTATTTTGGATAAGAATCCATGCCTGGAAAAGTATCGTTTCCGTTCTGCAACGTTTCCAGTTCATATGTCTAACTCATCCAGTTCTGCTTAAGGAACTGAATTAGACGTGACGCAGTACAATTTTTAGGTAACAGTTCGAAAAGAGACATAACGAAACTTCCATTTTTCACAGTTTATGCCAGACAGCTGCAGAGACAGCGGAAGATCTGCTGGCACGAGTTTTGGCCGATGCACTAGAAATTTAAGAGACACTAAGTGGGATGGGAAGTGTTTAACAGAACATGCTTCATAGGTACAATGTCTATAACAACGTTGGTGGTCGCCACATCGAGTCACCATTGTAATGCATCAATACTGTTCCATAATTACGGTATGCTGGGTTCTTTTCTGTTTAGAAATAATGTAAACACGTAAGGTTTAACTGTTAATAAAAACAAATGTGTTTAATTGATAAATTGATGTTTCGTCATGTTTCCTTTCGAATTGTTACCTAATAATTGTACTGCGTCACTACTAAATCAATTCCTCAAGCAGAAGTGGATGAACTAAACATTTGAACCGAAACCGTCGTCTAACGGAAACACATAATATGATGCAGCCTACTCACTGAACTTCCGAACACCCTGTAAGCCTAGATGCTTCCGCAGACCAAAGAGAAGATGGAAAGATCCAGCTTGAAGTTCTCAACAGGTCGAATGGCCTAACGCGCGAATAAGGAGAAGAAGAAGACGTTAACGATCGGGTAAGGTGTTTTTGGAAATAATAAAAGTGCGGTCAAGGCATAAGAAAAGTTATTAAAGTGCATCCAAATGGCCGCATCATCTCACAGCATTTTCATGCAAATTGAAAGACGCTAATGATGACGGTAACTAAGACAGTAAGCAAGTACGAAGGCGTGTGCGCGATGCATTCCGCGTATGGAGAGTCAGGAATTACTCTGCGGCTCTCCACACGCTGCAGCAGTTATCTGCTCCGGCAACTCGGGAAACTATCGCTATTATTCATTAGAGCAATACTGGTGGTATATTACCAGATGCTAAATACCCTAACCAACTAAGCTAATCGACAGTAATTATAGCACGCGCTGAACGTCAGAATGACGTTATTGGCTGGTGAGTCGCTGCGTGTTGCAACTGTGCGTAGGCCGTGACCTGTGTTGTGTGCACGCCACTCCACTGTCGAAGAACGGATTGCCATCGTCAGATGGCTACATTTGTGCTGACATATCTGTTTCGTGCTTTCTTAGTACCACCAATAGTTTAGGAACGCGGTACAATTGGAAAACGCGTGGACTAATGAACCGAAACCTCACGCACTTCACTTGACGTTAGATTTTAAGTGACACACAATACGCGTTCCCTTACTTTTACAAAACTTAATAAATCTGTGATGCGCAGATATAAGGAAATCCATCAACTCAAAGCAGTATGAAGTGCTGGACGCTGGTGATTGGTGACCCGTTGCAGCGGGCCCGACTGGGTGAGAAGGTGACGGCGGCGCTCGCTCACTGCCCGTTTATTGGCTGGGAGAGGCGTGGGCTGCGGGTCAGTGGCACCTGTCCCTCGGCCATGATGCACGGCCTGTTTACACGCTTTTGTTGTGGCTGGGCCGGCACGGCAGCCTCCCTCTCGCCGTCTGCGTGCTGCGACTCCCTGCCGCCTGCACTTCCCTCCACTGCTTTGCAGACCATGCTGGCACTCGTTCAAGAACAGTACCAGTCCCTGACGGTGAACCGCTTAGAGATCTTGGCATTTGGACAACGGTTCAACATATATCCAGTGTATATCAAAGTCTTTGCACCAAATGTTTAGTTATGATAGGTCACGTCATGGGGAACAACTTCTGTTAGATACAAAATGTTCGCTGGCGCTTCCTGACGGCCGGCCGCGGTGGTCGAGCGGTTTTAGGCGCTTCAGTCCGGAACCGCGCGACTGCTACGGTCGCAGGTTCGTATCCTGCCACGGGCATGGATGTGTGTGATGTCCTTAGGTTAGTTAGGTTTAAGTAGTTCTAAGTTCTAGGGGACTGATGACCTCCGATGTTGAGTCCCATAGTGCTCCGAGCCATTTGAATCATTTGAGCTTCCTGACGACGCTAGGTGACTTTTTATTTAATTCGCCGTCCCTAGGACAACGAGACGTTCCGAACTAACACGGTCTAACAACCATGTGGGCTACAAACGTATACCAATTACCGCAGCAAACTGATAGAGATTTTCAACAAGACAACTAATCAGTGAATATATCGAAGAGGAGAAAGATATTTTAGAGAATGAGCCTACCCTCCTTGACTGGATTGTAGGCAACACACATTGTATACGATAACAACCATTTTGTTTTGAAGGGTTTTTTCATGAGTATGACTAAAAAATAATGCCTTCATTTGTGTTAACGGAAATCAGGTACACATATCTTATCAACTACCCCGTTCCATATCATTTTGATATAAGAATCATTCAAGTGATCAATGGAACATGTAACTATAAGCGACTCCTTGCGTCGCCGGTAAGCGAACATTTTGTCTCTGACGAAAGAAGTGTTCCCCATGCCCCTACACGTCTGATGCAAAGGCTCTGAAACATTTTGCATAAACTCATCAACTGTCATTTATAGTTAACAATTTTTCTGAAGTCAACAAATAATGCAAACCACAACATAATACCAGAACAAAAAACAGCCCCTATAAAGATTTCATCAAGGCTCTAATATTAGCTAAGAATGACCTCAAAAACGTGGGTACTCAACTTATCAACAATTTGCAGAGCACAGTAATGTCTTAACGAAATTACACTGAGGTGACAGAAGTCATGGGACACCTCCGTTTGTCCGACGTAGTGCAGCAACTCGGTTTGACATGGACTCAGCAAGTAGTTGGAAGTCCCCTGAAGGATATTGAGCCATGCTGCCCCTAGCTGCGAAAGTGTTGGTGGTGCACGATTTTGTACACGAACTGACCTCTCAGTTATGTCCCATAAATGTTCGATGGATCCACGTCTGGCGATCTGGGCGGCCAAACCATTCACTCGCTCTTCAAACCAATCGCGAAAAATTGTGGTCGGGTGTCACGGCGCTCTGTCAGCCATAACAATTCCATCGGTTTTTGGAAACGTGAAGTCCACGAATGGCTGCACATGGTCTCCAAGCAGGCGAACGTAACCATGTCCAGTCAATGATCGGTTCAGTTGGACCAGGGGACCCAGTCCATTCCAGGTAAACATAGCCCATACCATTGTAGAGCCACCACCAACTTGCACCATCCCTTCTTGACAATTTGGGTCCATGGCTTCGTGGGCTCTACGCCACACTCGAACCCTACCATGAGCTCTTACGAATTGAAATCGGGGCTCATTTGACCAAGGCACGGTTTCCTAGTCGCCTAGGGTCCAACCGATATTGTCGCTAGCCAAGGAGAAGCGCTGCAGCGATGATGTGCTGTTAGCGAAGGCACTCGCATCGGTCGTCTGCTGCCGTGGCACATTGGCACCACATTTTGCCACTCTGTCCTAACGGATACGTTCGTCGTGTACGGCCAACATTGGCTTCTGCGGTTATTTCACGTATCGTTGCTTGTCTGTCAGCACTGACAACTTTACGCAAACTCCGCTGCTCTTGATAGTTAAGTGAAGGCCGTCGGCCATTGCGTTGTATGTAGTGAAAGATAATGCCTGAAATTTGCTGTTCTCGGTACACTCTTGACAGCGTGGATCGCGGAACGTTGAATTCTCTAACGATTTCCGAAATGAAATGTCTCATGCGTCTAGCTTCAACTACCATTCAGCGTTCAAAATCTGTAAATACCCGCCGTGCTGCCGTAATCAGGTCGAAAACCCTTCCCACATGAATCACCTGAGTACAAACGACAGCTCCACTACTGCGCTGCTCTTTTATAACTTTTGTACGTGATACTATCTGTAGACGTGCATTTTGCTATGTCTTTTGTCACTTCAATGTAATTTGCCGTTTAACAGCGAATAAAGGAACTGCTTGTAGGCCACCTCTTCTACTCTATTGAAGATTATCTGGAGATGGATTGTTAATAGGAAATTCATTACAATTTAAGCTACCCTGGTTTACTGAGCTTAAATATAATGACCCATATAGACTTCTACCTGCAGCAACAAAATTCTTTTACATAAGATCAATGGTGTGTGATCATGTGATGCAATGCTGAAGTCAACAATGTATTTCGTCATAAACTGATATAATTCTTTTTTTTAGTAATAATTGTATGGCAAGTGGCTGTCGCATTGATAGACGCACAGATATTACGCAATAACATAATTAACGCAATTTCAATAATGAAGCTCATATTACGAAATGATATTATACAACACAAATATATCTACATGTTAAAACAAAGTTTATCATTCAACTATACTTCTCTGTTGTCTATTACAAAACAGGCATATGTAAATGAGGAAATCAGTGCGAAATAATAGCTAGTGCATAATTATATGGACATGCTGGACGTGTTGAGAGAAACTGAAATATGCTACTTTGGTTAGATGATGTCTTTATATGTATGATTTTTTTTTTTACTAGAGTAGAGAAAGGAAAGCACCGTCTTTATGGCCACAAACGGGCCTATAGAGCCAACCGACCACCGTGTCGTCCTCAGACAATGGCATTAAGCGAGATGCGGTATGGAGGGCCATGGGATCAGCGCTTCGCTCTCATGATCGTTGTCAGTTTTCATAACCTGGCGGCGCTAATTCTCATTCAAGCAACTCCTCTGTTGGAATCATGTGACTGACTGCATCCCGTTGTAGTCCTTTCTCCAAGGATATTTCTCTGGTAGTAACGGGAATCGAATCTGGGGCCCCATATGGTATTCAGCCCGCGCTGACCACTTAGCGGATTACAAGAATTGTGTAATTGCTGTTATTTTGTGCAGTTCGTGTTAAGCTACCAGGGCATGTGACTGCACAGTGCTGGTTCAGAAATAGGCCACCGACACAGTGTTGAAAATGAAATTTTCCGTGATTTATTTTCCTGATAGATGAGATTTTACGTAATTTAATATACTAGTATACCTTGCCAAATAATGTCATCAACATATAGTTCCATAATTTTTTGATGGAGAAACTTCTTTAAACAAAGTTCTATATTTGGACTTCCTTTCGGTGCAGTTACCAGTTGAAGCCACTTATCGATTAGTATCGTTAGAATACCAACTTATTGAAAAGTTTATTTGAACCCGACTTTTGCTGCCACGTCTCATTTTTTTCTATGCTGACGCTGTGAGTATATTATACTGTTATGTCAGCGTTGGTGTTGATGCATTAATGAAATGCGCGCGAGGCGGAAGAAATCAGTGACAAGTTGGACTGCAGGTATGGTTACGCAAGGTTCGGGTTATCAAGACTTGTTTAACTGGGGATTAGGCAGTGTACGGGTGTGCACGCAAGGATTATACCTCGGACATTATCCACAAACATCGTCGCCGAGATAAGGTCCGATAAAGCAGACGGGACCTCCCACAGGAAGACTCATGTGTGACAGTGTGAGTGAGACCACGTGTCTTCTAAAGCGTCCGATCTGTATGTTTAGACCGCAGCACTCAAGTGTTTAAATGTCGTGTTGATTCTCTATGAACACCTCGGAAATAATACAACATACACAAATACGCTAATGCACACGACTCGCAGCAGACGGGTTACCTCCAGATAGACAAGAAATTGGAACTGGGATGTTCCAAAACGAAAGAGATTTTATTATTATTATTATTATTATCATTATCATTATTATTATTTCCTCAGTCACAAAGGTTTGATGATGCAGAATAACCCCATTTCTACAAATTTTCTTTTGACCGTTGTGAGCGTGTTAAAAGTTTTCCACATCCACCGTACCTCAGTGAAACCAGCAGCTAGATTTACGATGGTGTCCAGATTTCATCTTTCACATAGGTAACCAGGAACACGTCTCTTGGCCAGTGTAATCTGCTGCCCTCATGAAACTACTCCTGGACATCTGTCTTGAGGGAGGAGGATGGTGGCCATAGAGTGGGTGTTTATCGTATACCAGCTACCTCATGCCTGGTGTCTGGAGGGGCAGGTTTCAGACATCCAGTAATGATTCTACACGACTCATTTAAGACCAATATACACTTTTATAGCAAGGGCAGAATTGTACTAGACAGGGCTGGTATATTTACCAGTGCGTGATACAAAGATAAAGCTGTAGTTTTAACTGTTTTAGCTGTTGCACCCCAGGATGTTCTACTAATTTTGGGAAACAGTTGTTTCTTGCACATGCATTCTTATTTTAGATTCAGATTGTACCACTTGGAAGTCAGTGTACTATCTTGAGTGAATTCAAGATATCTGTGCTTGAAACTATTCCAACTGCACTCTTCCACAAATAACTCCAAGTGTCGTGAGGTTCTTCAGTTCCTCAGATGAAATGCGCACACTTGTGTTTTGCTGGCATTTCGTTTTAACTGGTCCTTACAGTAGTATTTATCTAACTTCTCCAAAGCAGTTTTAAGATTTAGTTCCACCCATTCAAAGCTCTCGTCCTGAGAAGAAAGGGCGAGGTCTTTAGCGCATATGACACTTTGTGTGTTATTAGGAAGGGGAACCCGTTGATTTGGACTCTCCATCGGCTGCGCTGACCTTGCAAAATCTCCCATTTCAAAAGAGATCTGGAATTGCGCGCGTAAGACAGTAGTCTTTGGTTATTCCATACATTTTCCGCAGGGACATTTGGTGGTTAGTGTCATAACCTACCGATAGGCCAATAACTTTCTCGTCGTAAAGCCACCTTCAGTATGATGGGTTAGATTTAATATATGAACTGTATGGTCCTTCTTTTTTAGTGTATCTGTATTACGACAAGTTTGAACTGGAGTCTCTCCATCGTATCTTCCTTCAACTGCTTTTCTGTTGCAAGTTCGTCCACTTGTCGTTCGTACACCATTCCGAATCTCTTCCTATCACCTTCTCTCTTTCCTTCAACTTTTCCCTAATTCTTTCTTGCTGACAATTCCTGCGGAAGTATGCTCCAGCCTAAACATTTTCCTCTTTCTGATCACTTCCAATAATCTTCCTTCCTCTCCTATTGGCCTCTATACTTTTTCATTTTTAAGTCTGTCGGTCCACTTCATCTTAAGCATTATTCTCTGTAAGTACTTTCCAAAACTTTGTAAATATCATTCTTCTTTCTTTCTAACTGTCTACGATTCATTGTAGTATAACACTGTACTCGAGACCTAAGATTTAGCAAATGTTTTCCTCAACTCCGCTGGAATTCTTGTAGATGTTAAATTGAACATTGTCGCCCGTTGTCTGTAGCTTCCGAGGTCAGCAGGCCTGTAGGTGGGATTGTGTCACAGGAGGTAAGGCTTCTACGGAGAGGCAATACAACTGGGAAGCTGTGAACTCAGTAATTCGTGGCTAATCGACGCACTTGTGGAGCGATGTGGTGTATAGATTTGCATATTATCTTGCTCACGAAGCGTTCACCTACTACGCAAAAGTAGGTACGTAACCTCTTGTGTGAGTACACGCGTAATTTTATCAACAAACCTTACAAAAATCTGTAAAAGTTATTCACTATAACTGTTTAAAATATTGTAATTGTAAACCGAGGAGGAACGCAACTTGATCACGCTCAGAGCAATCGCCTTCCACTTCTTAGCAACTCATCATAAGCTGATCTGTTTAAAAAGAAATAAAAATTAGGATAGTAAAATAGTAGAAAACTATATTCCAAAATCAATTCACCTACACAGATTGTCGTAGTTCTATTTTGTAACCCATTTTTCTAGTATTTTACTAGCCCCGTTTCCTTTTTTAGATTTTTTTAAACAGATCAGCTGACAATGACTTGCTAAGAAGTGGAAACTGGTTACGGTAACATTTGCTTGAGACGAGGTTGAAAAATACAACAAAAGAATTTCGTTTACAAAATGACCATAGTGCTCGTCTTAGGGTGTATGCCGGGTTTGAGGGAGAAAAAAAATGTGGTTCATTACGGTCCGAGCTTGTTCTGCCGACTGCTCCAGACCGGTATGTCCAAAAACGATGCTAGAGCAATACGTACAACTTCCGCGTATCCGTACGACACGTGAATCACTGGGGCATCGGAACCGGCTGCGTGACGACGACTACGCAACTGCGTGTGGTGCGTGTGCTGGCACGCGTTGGCCCGCGAATGAAGCAGCTGTGCGGTGTGCCACACCCACTGCCGAGCCACTGCGAGCGCCTGCGGGTGCCGCTGCCGCTGTATTAAGCAGCATCTCCGCCACAAGGGTTAGGCTAGTGTTGTTTTAACGTCCCGTCGACAACGAGGTCATTAGAGACGGAGCGCAAGCTCAGGTTAGGGAAGGATGGGGAAGGAAATCGGCCGTGCCCTTTCAAAGGAACCATCCCGGCATTTGCCTGAAACGATTTAGGGAAATCACGGAAAACCTAAATCAGGTTGGCTGGAGACGGGATTGAACCGTCGTCCTCCCGAATGCGAGTCCAGTGTGCTAACCACTGCGCCACCCCGCTCGGTGTCTCCGCCACAAGTTGCGTTACCTGTCACTGTACTTCGTTATCCCGCTTTATGCAGTAAACTGCACCAATCCCAGCAGTTTCTAGTCTTCTTTGAGAGGGTGTTACGGCTGCCTGCTTGTGTGTAATCTTCTACATTCGCGGGATAATAGGTTGTTTTTTCTGCTGTAAATATGTCCTTACAATTTAAGATCGACAGCTTTTTACATTTTACACGATTATCACACCCTCTTGTTGAAATCAGCATGCGTTCCGAAATATCGAAAATGCGGAAGTCAGCCCGGCGCTTTTTACAAAAATGGCTCTGAGCACTATGGGACTTAACATCTGATGTCATCAGTCCCCTATAACTTAGAACTACTTAAACATAACTAAGCTAAGGACATCACACACATCCATGCCCGAGGCAGGATTCGAACCTGCGACAGTAGCAGTCGCGGGGTTCCGGACTGAAGCGCCTAGAACCGCTCGGCCACAACGACCGGCGCGCTTTTTACACTGCGATATCACAACCGTGTAGGGGTAGGGGGTAGTACCGATCCTCACATAAGGTCCGAAGGCCTGACAATCTCATCGGTTCTGTTTCAACGTCTATAATATTTTATAGGCAGGACAGTTACGGACGGCCACAGCTGCATTGTGACGTTGGCGTCTGAGCGCACCGGCGGTTTTATAGGCCGCTATCTGTTGGGAAATGCACGACCTAATTCGTTAGCTTGACTCGTTTTTGTCAGAAGGTTTCAGCTATGCACCGTCGCTTTAAGCCCTAATTATTTCATAGAGAAGATATCCTTAACAATTTTAGGTAAGTAAACTAGTCAGGGAAAATAAATATAAATCAGTAAAGCGACAGGAAAAATCCCGTAGAATTAGTGATGTTAACCAAACCAGAGGGTTAAACCAATTAAATGTTTGTTAAGTAGATTTGGATTCAAAAGAAAACAATATGTAGTGCGAGCGGAGCATCGAGTGCAGAAACGAACGCGACCAGAGTTCGTTTAAATGCACAGTAATTCACAAAAATCAACAGCGAACATTCGAATTCACAACGTGCACTGGCCTATTGTCAGTCGCGATATAAAATTCCCACATTCACTCAAAATGGATCAGCGTAAAAACAGTCAAACAGCCAAAGTCCGTGAAAAGTCAAAGTCTGGAACTCTCACTCACAAAATTATTTCACGTCCAACTTAAACAAATTTGGTGAACGATTAAATAGGCCGTATGTATTCTTTAAGAAATAATCAAATAATAAAGGACAACTACTTTCCGTTAACAGGTGCTAACTGTATAAACCAAGACCTGAGGGCACTATTTTTCACTGAAACAAAATCTGACATACCTGCTGTGCCTGTTGCTGCAGTTGAGAGATGGGGATACTCAGCTCATGGCCTGTACCTGAATAGGACGGAAAATGAAACTTTATTCATCTTTGAGAAATGGGGGCCATAGAGACGTAAAGTCGAATCCCTATGATTATTTGAGTAAGAGGAGAAATTTTTTAAGCTAGCCGGGTTACAGACAGACTTCCTTGAAAAGAAATTAAAAAGAACAGGATCACAATATATGTAACAGTTGCCAGAAAACTCAGATTAATTTGTCTCATCACAACATTAGGAGGCTGAAAGACCTGATGTATTAACTTCTTATATGTCTAACGTCTTAACGTGAGAAATTCTGAAGTAATAGATGCTGTGCGCCTCTCTAAAAACATTTGAAAGAAAAGTTTATTATCGGGGATTATAGATTAGCATCATTCATATGTAGATTTCAAATGGGAAAAAGGAGGACTTGCAACAATTGTAAAAGTTGGACGCAAAGTAAAAAATATGGGAAAAGTTTTTGGGTAAATGAGAGCCTTGAAGCATCTTTTTGTGAATTATCGCTCCAGAATACTTGTTACAATTGCAGAAGTCTACAGGTTCCCCACTAGGAAAGACATGTAGATGCTTTTTGAGCTGCCTGCCTGATAAGAATAAATAGTTGTTTGTGGAGATTTTAGTGCAGATATTGACAGGAAAAATGAACTAGAATCATTATTTGGGCATTTAATCTGATTTGAGTAGTTAATTTTCCAACTTGTATGCAGGAAGATAGCGGGATCCTGACTGATAACATTTTTATAGACTGTGCTCAGGCTGAAACAGTTAATGTGTAACCAGTTGTTAGTCGACTATCGGATCATGATTCATGCTAATGAAAAAAACAGTGTAGGATCTTACAACTCTGAGAGGGTGCCATACAAAGCAGTAAGTCTTATTAAGGAGAACAGGGAACAATGTTTGAAGAGCAGATTAAAAGATGTGTGGGATGAATTATACACAAAAAAGATGCTAATATCAAATTCAATTTATTTCAGAGCAAATTTGAGGCAGTATTCGAAAGCAGTTATTCAGAAAATCCATTAAAAAAGAAAGGAAGCCACGTATAACTAAGAGGATTAAAATCTTATGTAAGAGGAACAGCGGAATTTGTATAAACGCCAGAATAAGTCAAGATTGTCGTTACTTGCATAATACAAAAAATGCTCAGATATTTTATGGAAAGTAATTAAAATGTCCAAAAGTATGCACATCCTGACAGAAATTAAAAATGAAGTTAATAAGGTCAAAACTATATGGGATATTGTCAAATGGGAGACAGGACAATCAGTCAATATACAAGATACCATGACAATTAAAGTAAACGGCAACATGGTGGCTAACAAATTCACAAGTTGTATGTACTTTTAATTAAAAATGTCATTACACACAACTGTAAACAACTAGGAGTAGCACCAACATTCTTCACTGAAATTCATAGAATTATAAAAATTCTTAAAGCCAAAAGCTCATACAGTCTTGATGAAATTTCCAACAGAATTCAGAAAAGTTGTTCTAACTTAATGAACAATGACCATAGTGATATGTATAATGCATAATTGGTATGTCACAATTTTCGAGACAGATTAAAATGTGCAATTGATAAACTTATTTATAAGACATGTGGCAAGAGAGACGTAAGTAATAATCGTCCAGTTTTTACAAAAATATTCAAAAAAGTAATGTAGTCAAGAGCAGTTTTACAATCACTAGAAACGATTTACTTAGGACATCACAGTTTGGATTCCAGAAACATTGTTCTGCTGGAAATGTTATTTATACATTTACTCACCGAATATTACAAGCCTTAAATTATAAAAAAGATCACCAGTAGGTATTTTTTATGATCTTTCCTAAGTGTTTAATTATGTACATAATGTTCTGCCTTACAAAAATTCAGGTTTTATGAAACTAGTGGCTTTAAATACAACTGATTTGAATCATACTTAACAAACAAAATACAAAGCTTGTGCTGAATAATTCCATGTCGCAAGAGTTGAAACTTTTAGTGACTTGAGGAGGGGATTACAAAGACAGTCCAACGGGGTTCACTTTTGAATCCACTCCTTTTCCGCATATATTATTATTTAACAAGCAGAACTGGGACTTTTGCACACGATACTAGTGTTACAATAAATCCCATTAGAGAGGAATCAGCAGAAGCGATTGTTAACGATGTTTTCCAAATGAATATTAAGTGGTCCCCTGAACATGGACTCACTTTAAAGTGATGTATTCAGTACACACACTATATTCAATACTGTACAACGAATAGAATCATAGCAACAGTTGATGTAGCCTATGAACAGGAGTCAGGGAAGAGGGTAGAATTTTTCCAGTTACTGGGTGTACAAACGGATGAAAACTGGAACTGGAAGAAGCATATTATTGAGCGTCTCCAACAATCAAGATCAGCTACTTTTGCACTTCGAATAATTTCTAGTCTTGTAAACAGACGAATCAACCTCTTGACATATTTTGTATATTTTCATCTAATAATATCTTAGGGAATAATTTTCTAGGATAACTCATCACTTAGAAAGAAATTGTTGATTGCACAAAAGCAGCAGTAAGAATCCTATGTGGTGTTCACATGTGGTCGTCATGTACGTACCTCTTCAGGGAATTGGACACTCTAACTGCACCTCCACAATACATGTATTCACTAGTGGAATTTGTCATAAATAGTCCTTCACAACTGGAGAAGAATATAGATGTCCATATCTACAACACTAGAGGGATAAATAATTTTTGGTACGACTTTTTGAAGCCGTCTGTGACTCAGAAATAGTTGAATATGCAGCAACAAAATTCTTTGACCATTTGTCCAATAACATAAATTGTCTGAAGGCAGCAAAACAAGATTTAAATCTAACTTAAAATCATTTTTCCTGGACAACTGCTTCTATTCCATGAACGAATTTTTATTTAAAAACTGGTAGCCTATGGAAAAACTGGTTTTTAAGTGTAGTTCCATGGGTAGAACTAAAAAATAATATGTTCATTAATGATACTTCCTGGCAGATTAAAACTGTGTGCTGGACTGAGACTCGAACTCGGGACCTTTGCCGTTAGCGGGCAAGTGCTCTACCATCTGAGCTACCCAAGCAATATTAGCATGAATCATGTATATGTGTACTGGAAACTGACTCGTTTCATATCACATAAAAGAATCTTTCAGATTATCTCCAGAATATGTAACTAACTAACCAACTAAATTATGGTCAGCAATTTAGTTGCTAGAAAGAAAAGAGAAGTCTCCCACTGTCCAGATTGGAACTATTGCTTTGAAACTTCGGTCTTGCTTATCACATGAACCTACTGTAAAGACTTTAATGACGGCTATGGCTCTATTTATTATTTCAGAAAAATTATTCCTCGTTTAAATAGCTAAAATAAGGGGTTAATTGTTGTCATTTTTGAATAACCCTACTGATTCAAATCATGAGAATAATATTATTACATTTTTATTATCCGCATGATAAAAACAAATGATACATACTCAACAGTTACATGACACGCATCGAAACACTAAACGGCATAATTAATTTCATGAGACTCTCACAGATAAGGTATGAATGATGTCATTTACAAGACAAAGCAAATAATTATATACTGTGAGCTCGCCTACATTCAATCAGTACATTTTATGAGTTACACATTACCTTTTAGTGTCATTTTCAAGACAAGAAAAAAGAGGGGCTAAATGAAAGTTATCTTCTCAAAATTCTCAGCATTATTGTAGACAGTTGAGGCTGTCGCGTTTAAGTCATATTGATGCATTAAGTTTACATACTTAGACATAGTAATCTTATTTTTTGTGACATGTTATACTATCCTTGCTGTTTAGCAGCACCATCTGGTGGTAAATATGGTACAAGTAGTTCGGCTGCTCTTACCGGGTGTCACTCTGTGCAATGAATCTTCCTCCGCAAATGCAGTGTTGAAAAAGGAAAGAAAAAATAAGTGTTGGTATCATCTTATTTGCTGAAATACACTGTGAATTAAGCACATGAAAGCCAGTGTGAACTGGTCAGACGAGACCCTACACATATTCAAGATATGAAAACGATGTGCACCACACGGACCTGCATTAATAAACGCAAATCATCAGATCTGTACAGGTGCCAAACGCTTCTTAAGAACGTTCAGTACTACGTTTACGCTTATTAACATTTCGCCGGTGGCTATCTGTGACTGTAACTTATAGGCTGAGAATTTTTTCGTCAATAATACGCCATCCTCAGTCGCAAAATTTTACTTTCCCGTTTTAGTGCAACGCGTTTTGGAGTTACGACTCCGTTTTTAAAGACTAATTTCACTTATTTTGGACGTTACATCTGCTTCAGTTCGTCACTTGCATTTGGCCACGAAATGTTCATCGGCGAAATTTTCCACATTAGAACTTTTTTTAAAAAAATATTACTAACAAAACAGTTCCTAAGTATTATGCTGCATTTCGATTTTTCCAAACAGGGGGACTATACGCAAGACACCCTTCAGAATTTGTCAATTCTTGCAATAGTGCTGGAGTTCATTGAAAAATTCAAAACACTCCTATCGGCACCTGAGGTTTTGTGGATTTCCTACCTCGCCGAACGTCAGCGGCGGCTCGGAGATCTGTCTCTGAACCTACAGAACGCTCCATTAATTCGCGCTGAGACACGCCTTAGGTGCAAGACCAGCTTGCGGCAGGCGTTGAGTCGATAGGGTGCGAGGGTGGAGATGTTTTACCAAATAGACGCTGAAGCGCCGTCACTCACGAAACTCTTGCTGTCAGCTTGCTAAGTACTGTAGGGGCCCCTCGTCATACTGGATACTTCCAGTCAGCGTCTGGTGCTAGAAAATCGCTCTGACCTCGCATTATGTAATCAACTGCCAAATCAAAACTATGTTTGAGAACTTTTTTATTCGTTTTTCATTATTCATTATAAAGCAAAGACAATATTAACAGTACTTCTAAACCTAATTATCATACAAAACTGAAAAAAAGATCGACTGCATGATACACATTTTTAGTGAAGTGGGTTGACACTGATTAGGCTGACGATTAGGCGGCGGAAAGCCTAATTGCTTCGAATTCCTGCCGATACTTGTTAATGTTATTGCTTTTCAGAGATCGTACATTTTGATGCAAACGTGATAATATTTCATACAAGTTATTTAACTGACGGGTCACTGTTGTCACTCTCGAAGGATTTCGGGGACTCACTTCTACTTATGACGAATTTATGCAGAAGCACAAAACAGAAATGGTGTTCCGTTTCCTCCCCGTTGTCGTCCGTACTGAGCACAGATAGCATGGGAGCCGTCATCACGCACACACTGATAACGGTAAGCAACGATGTACGTTCAGGCCGCACTCCAAAATGCACACTACAGACGTTGCCTGACGAGTCGCATGGTATCACCACCCCTCTCCTCCATCTCCTCTTGTACATCCCACCACCACTCGCTTTCATATATACAGCGTTAGGCCACTGATTTTCTCATCTCAAATAACTTTTGACTCGTTAAAGACATTTTCAGCTTCTTGTCACCTAGACGAAGTGTGACCGTGGTCTCGTCATTCTTTTGTATAGAATTATGGTATTTTTGCTCCGGAATATCAGACACGCCTGAGACAAAAGCAGTGGTACAAGTCTTTTCTAGGTCCGACAAAAAGTTTATGATTAGGAATACGTTGTATACGGGGATTTTTCATGTGGTGTGGTCTCTGCTCGTTTCAATTCTGCAGCGCCCGGACACTTGAACCCCTCAATACGAAACTAGCGTCACCAAAACATGCGGTATGTGATGTTAACGCCACCCATGTCGAAAGCATGGGAAAGGGGAAAGCATGGGAAAGGTGTGAACTTCCTGGCAGCACGTCATTCGAACAGCCGCAGCCACACTACAAAAATCCCCACCTTCAGGGTAATTTCGCTGCTTAATTTCTTGACAGACCTAGAAAAGTCTTGCATCCCTGATTCTATCTCCGACAGGTCAGCTGTTCTAGTGAACAAATTACAAAATCTTCATTTCAGTGAGCAAAGTTGATGTCTGTCTCTCACTGATTAAAGAAGCTGTGAAAACTTATTGCCTTTGCTTCGCGAACTCACGATCACCACTCGCCCAGGTGACAGGGCATTACAAATATCTCTATCAGTCAAAGTAAAGTGAAGTTACAAAGTTGTGCGCTTCACGCTCTGTACGCTTCCCTAATATTGATACAACCTGCTGTGGTTCAAATGGTTCAAATGGCTCTGAGCACTATGGGACTTAACATCTGAGGTCATCAGTCCGCTAGAACTTAGAACTACTTAAACCTAACTAACCTAAGGACATCACACACATCCATGCCCGAGGCAGGATTCGAACCTGCGACCGTAGCAGTCGCGCAGTTCCAGACTGAAGCGCCTAGAGCCGCTCGGCCACAACGGCCGGCTAACCTCCTGTGGCCGTATTATCTTGAGTGATAGAGCATTTCAGACAAAACTTTCCTCAGTAGAGCTTTAAATCGCCGTTGCTTTGGTCACACCAAAAGTGTATCTTCAAGCATATTTCAGTAATGAGATCCGGAAAGCAAGTGACAGTGCGGAGGTCGCGGAAAATATATTTTCTTCGTTTTTCTTTTGGTGCAGAATAAAAATGACGGAGTAAGAGTGCTGGAGTCAAAAATCTCGAAGGCGGCGAACGTCGGTAGGCTGTAAAGTGCGCCGGCATTATGCACGCCAGTCAACGCGCCCGCTTCGCTTCGAACCCGCGACCCGCCGCCCGAAGCGACGCCACTGCCGTAAAGCATCGCGAGAACGGCCGCTCGTTACTGCCACGGCGGTGCCCGCCTGCATAAAGTAACGCTGGAACCAATCCCTAACGGTGCGCGCCGAGAAACACTCGTGTTCTAGAGCGCAATTTTCTCTCGCTTTGGGACTCCCTGAGAATATTCTAGTAGGCAGGCTGAGTCACAAGTCTGACAACTCACAGACAGTTTAGTTCTAGCTTTAAGGGCGCTCGTACAGGAGTCAGCAGTGGCGCAGATGTTGTGAAAGGTCTGAAAAAGCAGCACGTATCTGCTCTCACGGGGAAAAACTGAGCTTACGTCGTTACTCCGACGACCAGCTTCGCTTACAGTGAACTAGCTGCGGAAGACCCCCAGCCTGGACAAGAATTTCATGTTTACGGCCAGTGCACTGCATTTCACATCGGAAGATGCGATCATGTAAAGTACCGACTTACAGAACGCAGAAATGTCCTGTAGAAAATATTGTAACGTAAGGTGTTCCACAAGGAAGCGTAATAGGACTGCTTACTTCTTGATATTCGTGATCGACTTACTGAACAGTCAACACTACTCTCAGACTGTTCTCTATCGGTGCTATTGTCTCGAGGGAAACAGTATAACCATTTAAAAATTAGTTCAATATTGTGTCGATACTTTTCAAAGAACTGTTTTATTTGGTTTCAGTGCAGTCATTAAATAAATTTTGACGTGTTCACTTTCCATGTATGTAAAATAGCAGGTCCTTTAATCAGATTCATTTGGTGCCTTTTGTTTAAAGTATGTATTATCCTAAGGTCATTTGTGTTGTTGCTATTGTTGTAGTTGTGGTCTTCCATCCGAAGACTGGTTTGATGCGGCTCCCCAAGCTACTCTATCCTGTGCAAGCCTCTCCATCTCAGAATAACTGTTACAACCTACTATAATTGTTAACCCTCACATTTCCCTCCAGTACTAAACTGGTGATCCGTTGGTGTCTCAGAATGTGTCCAATCAACTGACCCCTTCTTCTTGTCACGTTGTGCACAAATGTCTTTTCTCAGCAGTTCTACAGTACCTCCTCATTAGTTACGCGATATACCCATATAATCTTCAGCGTTCTTCTGTGGCACTACATTTCGAAAGCTTCTATCTTCTTATCTAAAGTGTCTATCATCCACGTTCCAGTTCCATACATGGCTACAGTCCGTACAAATAAGTTCAGAAAAGACTTCCTAACACTTAAAGTTATATTCGATGTTAATAAATTTCTCTTTTTCAGAAACGCTTTTCTTGCCGTTAGCAGTCTATATTTTATATCTCCTCTCCTTCGGTCGGCATCAGTTATTTCTCTGTCCACATAGCAAAACTTAATCAGCTACTTTCAGTATCTCATCTCCTAAGCTAATTCCATCATCACCACCTGATTTAATTCGACTGCATTCCATTACCCTTCTTTTGCTTTTGTTTATGTTATCCCACATCCTCCTTTGAAGACACTCTCATTCCGTTCAACTGTACTTCCAAGTCCTTTGCTGTCTCTAACAGAATTTCAATGTCATCGGCAAAACCTCAAAGTCTTCATTTCTTATCCATGAACTTTAATTCCTACTCCAGATTTATTTATGTTTCCCTTACTCCTTGCGCATTGTAAAGATTGAATAAACTGGCGATAGTATACGACATTGTCCCAGTCCCTTCTCAACCATTACTTCCCTTTCATGCCCCTATACTCATATAACTGCTGTCTGGTTACTGTAGAGGTTGTAAATAGCCTTCTGCTCCCTACATTTTACCCCTGCTATCTTCACAATTCCAGCCACATCGTCAAAAGCTTTCTCTAAGTCTACAAATGCTATGAACGTAGGTTTACTTTTTCTTACCCTATTTTCTAAGATAAGTCGGAGGTCAGTACTGCCTCGCGTGTTCCTACATTTTTCCAGAACACAAACTGATGTTTCACAAGGTCAGCTTCTATCAGTTTTGCCGGCCGCGGTGGTCTTGCGGTTAAGGCGCTCAGTCCGGAACCGCGCGACTGCTACGGTCGCAGGTTCGAATCCTGCCTCGGGCATGGATGTGTGTGATGTCCTTAGGTTAGTTAGGTTTAAGTAGTTCTAAGTTCTAGGGGACTGATGACCACAGATGTTAAGTCCCATAGTGCTCAGAGCCATTTGATTTTTCTACCAGTTTTTCCAATCTTCTGTAAATAATGTGTGTTAGTATTTTGCAACTACGACTTATTAAACTGATAATTTGGCAACATTCCCACCTGCCTGCACGTACTTCCTTTGGGACTGAAATTACTCTCTTTTTACCTATTTGATCCTCTGCTACTTCACTATGTCATCTCTCGAATCTACCTATTCGTCTTCTGCTGTTTTCTTTTGCCCTGTTCTAGTTAACTGATGCCCCCCCCCCTGAAACTCTTAACAACCTCTCGTTCTTTCAACTCTTATAGGTCCCATCTCCTTAGTTTCCAACCTTTTTGCAGTTTCATTAGTTTTAACGTACAAGTCATAACCAATAGATGGCGATCATAGTCTATTTATGCCCCTGGAAATGTGCTACAATTTATAATCGTGCTGGTGTAAGCTGTCGCCAGCAGACTGGTCGGCAAAGATGTAGCGCGAAGATCAATAGTAGGCCCTGGATCAAGTGTGCCTATCATGAGAGAGGCCAAAGACACACTAACAGGCTACACGCCGACAATGCCTTCTCGGCAGCATGTATTTAGGCCGCCGCCACTGACAGGAGAGCCTCACTCATTCAGGCGCCCAGCTTGGCGTCTGTCAGTTCATTCCCAATGTGGGTCTAGTTCATCACATGCTACGCTAGTACATAGCGACCAGATTAGTGACTATAGCGAGACTAAAGTTTTTAATAGCAAGATTACCGCTGTTGTCTGCAAGAGGGCTGTTATTGATGGGCTTTTACCACAACTCATGGATTCTATTCAAGTTAAGTGAATGTTCATGTAAATAAAGGACCGTATTAATCCACTTGTGCATTTGTGTTATAGAAAGAGGATACTGGCCACCCATAACAGCATTATCTCCCTTGTTTTCTACAGTACAAGACTCTGCAAAAATCAGGTTCCTAAATTTTTGTCTTAGCATTATATAACCAGTCTGAAACCTTCCAGTATCCCGAAGTCTCTTCCATGTATACAACATTCTTTCATGAATCTTAAACCAAGTGTTAGCGATGATTAAATTATGCTCTGTGCAAAATTCTATCAGACGGTCTCTGTTTTTATTCCTTTCCTCCAGTCCATGCAAACTACATTTTTTCCTTCTCCTCCTTTCCTAGTACTGAATTTCACAGCTTTAGAGCTTGTAAAGAAACCAAACGGTGGTTACAAGAGTAGAGGACCGTGAAAGGAAAGCAGTGGTTGGGAAGTTGTGAGATAGGGTTGTAGACCATTCCTGATGTTATTCAATCCCTACACTGAACAAACTGTAAAGGAAATGCAAGAAAAATGTCGAGTAGAAATTCAAGATCAGGGGCAAGATGTAAAAAAATTGAGGTTTGCCGATGACATTCTAATTCGGTCAGAGACAGCAAAGGACTTGGAAGAGGAACTGAACGGAATGGATAGTGTCTTGAAAGGAGGATGTACAATGAATATAAACACAAGCAAAACAAGGGTACTGGAAAGTAATAGAGATAAATCAGGTGACGCGGAGGGAACAGATTAGGAAACAAGACATTTGAAGCAGTTAATGAATTTCGCTATTTTGACAGCAAACTGATGAGAGCCGAAATAGTGAAGATATAAAATATACACTGGAAATAGTAAGAAAATTGTTTCTGAAGAAGGGTAAGAAAAGCTTTCTGAAGAAGAGAAATTTGTTAACACTGAATATAGATTTAAGTGCTAGGAATATTTTCTAAAGATACTTGTCTGGAGTGTAACTGTGTACGGAAGTGAAATGTGGAAGGTAAGCAGTTCAGACAGGAAGAAAATTTAAGCTTCTGAAACGCTGTACTAGAAAATAGAGAAAAGATAGATAGATCACATATCTAATGAGGCGTTGCTGAATGCAACTGGAGAGAAACGAAATTTGTGACACAAGTTGAATAAAAGAAGTGATCCGTTGATAGAAGATATTGGAGACCTCAAGGAATCGCTGATTTCGTATTGGAGGAAACTGTAGGGTGTAAAATTTGTATAAGGAGACCAAGAGATGAATATAGTGAGTGACTTCAAAAGGATGTAGGTTGAATAGTCATCCGGAGATGAAGAGGCTTGCACAGGATAGAGTGGCATGGTGAGCTGCATCAAGCCAGTCATCGGACTGAAGACCACAATAAAACAAGAATAATATGTGGTTTCCAATCTCGGTCGTCATGTAGGTACCTCTTCAAGGAGTTACGCAATTTAACTACACTGTTACAATACATACGAGGGTTGGAACTTTAATAGATATGTGCTTCAAAGTTTTACTGACCTTCAAAGTAGTCACCAGCAGTGTGAACAACCCGTTGCCAGTAGGAAGTCGTAGGATACTCTTAGCAGTGCCAATTGTGTTGACAGTTCGAGCGGCCCGGTCTATAGGCCGACGAATTTGTAGCAGTTCTGAAGCGAATGCCATGAAGTGTTTCCTTCAGTTTGAAATCGAGTTGAACTTACGAGGGCTTAAGTCAGGGGAGTGCAGTAGGTGGTATAGCACTTAGCAGCTCCATCAGTCAAACAAATCAGTAACAGCTTTCACTGTACGTGCTTGAGCATTGTCCTGCAAAATGATGGTCAGGTCCTGCACTTCTGTCTCTACGCAGTTAATTTTTGGAACACAACCTACGACCAGTTCAATTACATTTCGTTAGGACTGTGCTATGTAAATGTCAGATACATATTGCTTAAGCAAAGATGTATACTACAGTACTATATGGCAGAATGAAATTGGCAAATAAAAAGAAAAACGTTTCGGCCCAGAATCGAACCCTCTGCCTCCTGCGCGCTAGCCAAAAACGCCATTCACTGCCTGAGTAGTTACCGTACATGTGATTTTAGTGTTGCCAGATTATCAATCTTTTATGTCCTTTTACTGACGGAAATACGCGCAGGACGAAATTTTGTAAGCGACATTTTTGTATTGATGGTACGTGAGGAATCGCGTTGTGAAGTTCGAGTATGCTAATTTTTCTTCACTCCGTAGAATATAATTCTGCTGAATTGTCTATTCTTTTCGTAAACCAAAGATAAATTGGGGACATTTCAGTAATAGGTAGCTTCACAAGGAAAAGGGGTTTTTGCACGCCATAACGTAAATTTTTGCATAATAAAAGCTGGTTCTGTTGTACCATAAGATACTGTTGGCTAATGCATGAAATTACTTGAAATTATCCATTTTCTTCCCTCCATATGGATGCTTTTACGTGCATCAGCTTTCTTTTGTGGTTCCTTTTACTATTTTGTTCCTGTTTCACAAATTGTGCCCAGCATTTCTAACGTTTATTGGAAGCTAGAACAACCTCTTATTGGCAGCGATGTAACAGGTTTTGTTGAGGATACCTTCCGTCAGTTAATTCTGCAAAGCCTTATGTGGGAATTTATTTTTGGCGTTTTCTTTAAAAAGCATTCCGAAGTTCGATAAAAGTAATTTGTTTCACCCTAAAAAGGGCGCTTTAATTAATATATTTTTAAATTGATATGAATTAATTGAAACATTGATGCAAATGATTCGAGAACTTAAGAGATATTTTTTCTTTAAAAAACCCTTTGTTATATATTGATGTTGATATTTCTGTAGTGATTATCGTTTTTGTGCGTTTGTAGCCCTCCTATACCCTTATTATCCCATTTCAGTTAGTACTGAGAAACAAGGTTTGCATGTAAACAGAACCGACAATTGTGCGAGTCTTTTGATTCTATTTTGATTCATAAAGACAGTTCGTATTCTGACCTAGAGCTTATTTTACGCCATTAGAATGACGCCACAAGCCACCGTAATAAAAAATAAATAAAAAAAAGAGAGAGACCTCTGCTGAAGATGGCAGTCGTAAACAGTTCTGGAGAACTGTCAGTGTACAGCTACTAGCAGAATGCCGAGAACAACAGTTTCGTATGGTTCCATTCCAATAAACAACGTGGTGGCAACACCGACCACACTATGCTGAAGCGGAGTAAAACATCTGTATTTATTTTGTGCTGAATAGGAATAAATGAACACTATGGAAAGCTTTTGCTTGTTTTCCAAAAACTTAAAATTATCTCAAATATTATATACGTAGTGGATCTGCAACCTTGGACAGGCCAACGACCATAAAATAAATCGGCAGCTGTGGATTTGAGAACCTACTGAGGGTACGTATCATAGAAAAACAACCAAGCATAGGTAGACGTCAAACATCGGATTCACCTCATTTGACTTATGTTCAGCTTTGACACAAATATAGACTTAGGAAACCGTCCAATAATTAATCTTCATAAACTGGCATGTAGCTTTTGTAGTCGAGCAAGTTCTTAGTCCAGCGTTTGTTACCCTTAGCTTTACGGCATTCTGTGAGTGCAAGGGATTTATAGGTAGCGGAATTCCAACAATAGCACTGACATGTACCATGTAACAAGTTCAACTCCTTGAACAGTTACTGGAGTAAAGTGTTCCCCTTTCCTTATAGTCAAATGCGACGATAAGCACTATCTGAAAATAGCGTATCAAGTGTTCTATAAGCTCCGCTTTCTCCACCGCGACCTTATCGCTCCCGTATTATTCATTGTGGTGTGCCCAAAATAGCACGGAAATAGTAATTTGGCCGGCGGCTGTAGAAAGCAAAGTGCGACCATCATGTGCAGAGAGCATTTGACGCGTGCAGCAGGTGAAATGAAACGGTCGGCTCGGTTTTACAGCTTTGCTGGCAGTTCTTGCAGGACGTGTTTTACGGCACCACAAATCTTAGGCCTTTATTTATCCCTTCCGCTGGCCGTTGGTTTCTCGCTATACAAAGAGTTATGATCCTGTTTTCTGCGTAGATTCTTGCCAACTGTTACTCTGGCTCTTTCGTTTCGCGATCCTCGAAGGCTGCCAGTGTGGATCACTCACGAACACCTGTGTGAAGCAACAAATTCCTAGCCTTCTTCTCCGTTGCATTTTACTGGTCATTATTGCCAGGATGTTTCAGTTTCACTGCAGTTATTTCAATTATAATGTGGCTCGAGGTGAGTCAGATAACGCTAACAAGTTTTATTCAGAAGCATCGGATGTGCAAGCAGAGGAGAGTTGGCACTGTGCAGTTACCACTGGTCACTAGGACAGCGCGCAATCGTCCAGATTTATATGCCAAAGTTCCCTGTGGTGTAAAGAGGATATAGTACGTTATGGTTGTTTATGGTGCCAACTGTTTTTGGCAGTGATACATCATGCGACAGTTACTTTCGTCATCAACATTTGCACACCTACGTTTATAGCATTTGTAGACATAGAAAGCTTTTGACGATATTGACTGGAATACCCTCTTTCAGATTCTAAAGGTGGCAGGGGTAAAATGCAGGAAGCTAAAGACAATTTACAATTTGTAAAAAAAAAAAAAAAAAAAAAAAAAAAAAAAAAAAAAAAAAAAAAAAAAAAAAAAAAAACAGATGACAATTATAAGAGTTGAGGGTCACGAAATGGGACCAGTGGTTGAAATGGGAGTGAGAGAGGGCTGCGGCCTTTCCCCGATGTTATTCAGTCTAAATATTGGACAGCTAATAAAGGGAACAAAAGAAAAATTTGGAGTAGGAAATAAAGTCCAAGGAGAAGAAATAAAAACTTTGAGGTTTGCCGATGACGTCGTTATTCTGTCAGAGACAGCAAACTACTTAGAATAGTAGCTGAACGGAATGGACAGCGTCTTCAAAGGAAGACATATGATAAACATCAACAAAAGCAAAACGGGGATAATGGACTGTAGTCGAAATAAGTCAGGTGATGCTGAGGGAATTAGATTACGAAATGAGAGACTTACAGTGGTACATGAGTTTTACTATTTGCGAAGCAAGTTGAAGTAGGGAGGATATAAAATGTAGACTGACGCTGGCAAGAAAAGAGTTTCTGTAGAAGAGAAATTTGTAAATATCGAGCATAGATTTAAGTCTCAGAAAGTGTATGGAGTGTAGCCATGTATGGAACTGAAACATGGACGATAAGCAGTTTAGACAAGAAGTGAATAGAAACTTTTGGAATGTGGTGTTACAGTAAAATGCTGAAGATTAGATGGGTAGATCACGTAAGTAATGAAGAGGCACTGAATAAAATTGGGGAGAAGAGAAATTTGTGGTAAAACCTAACTAGAAGAAGGGAGCGGCTGGTAGGATACATTCTGAGACATCAAGGGATCACCAATTTAGTAGTGGAGGGAAGCGAAGAGGGTGAGGAGGGGGGGGGGGTAAAAATCGTAGAGGGAGATGAAGAGATGCTTACATTAACCAGTTTGAGAAGGATGTAGACTGCAGTAGTTACTCGGAGAAGAGGCTTGCACAGGATGAAATAGCATGGAGAGCTGCATCAAATCAGTCTTCGTACTGAAAGTCACAACAACAACATGTATAATGTAGCCTGTTACACACTAGATCACAACAACAACGCGTATAATGTAGCCTGTTATACCCTGGATATAATATGGCAATTATTGAAACAGATTTCGGGAAATTTTCTTGGAACGTTTCCACAACACAGAGAACTCAAATGAAGTCGTTTTAGAAGTTGTCATAACATCTCGCATACAGTAAAATGTCAGTCATTATAGTTCACTTATAACATGTACATTAGTTCAACATAACAGTAAATCATTGTTACGAGCTAGACATATCAACGTAATAAGCGTAGCACCGTGTACTAGTAATTGTATCTAAGAGATTTTGATAGATTGACTGATATTTTTAACCAAACAGTATTTATTTGGCTGTAATGAAAATGTACGAAAATCGTAATACTGACACTGTTGTTTAACATTAATCACAAAATAATTATTATTGCTGATATCGGCTTATACCCTGCAGATACCCGAATCGGCGCAGGATTTTATCCGCTAACTAATTATTACTGTGAATGTCCGCATACGCGCAGACCGTTACCTGTTAGTGCCTGACTTGTAAACCTTGAACTGTGTCCCTAGTGTGTGCCTAGTTTCTTAAAAATGGATCAACTTAATAACTGTGGATGATCAGCTTGGTAGAGACGTCATGTTTCATTCCGGCGAAAGATGAAAATGGAGGAGGTGTCGCTCAGTCACAGGTAAAGCGACTGTCAGAAATTTTCAGGGCAGTGGAAGGAACGAATGCAGACGTTCTGCCGCCTTCATTGAACGCGACTAGCGCGAACTCGAAATGTGCGGTGCTAGTTTTGTTTCCTTTGTGTGAATCCTCCTAGTCCTATACAACACTTCATGGCAGGGCGTAAGAATTCGTTTGTAGCAAACTAACTCTGCGTCTAAAGTGACCGAACAAGTAGGCAATATAAGCTTACAGCTCAAGACGCGCACTGACACTCCAGGGCGAAAGCGAGGGCGTGCTGAGTAATAACGCCTCTGATTTTTTTAATGTGAAAACACTGAAAGCTTTTTAAATAAAACAAACGTTTCTAACATTCTGCGTCTTTATTCTTCGTGTCTGCACATTTATTTCTCAACATGGCTACTCTCGCAAGAAACACGTTTCTCCAACGAGAGGCTAGTTTGTTGATATCGTCACTGTAGAATGTTTGATTTTGTTGACGAAGCCACAACCTCACCTCTATATGCACAGCTTCATCGCTATCACAGTGAAGTCTTCGAGGGTGTTCTTTGTGTTTCGGAAAGAGACGAAAATCGGATGGAGAGAACTCGGGACAGTGATCCCAACGTGTCGGATTGTAGCAAATGTCGCAGCGCTCGTGAGTGGTCTGGTGTTGCCATGCTGAAGGAGATGGTGCCCCATGTGTGGGAGAGTTCTTCAGATTCGAAACTTAATTACAGCACGCTGTTTCTCAGATAACGACATAGTTACGTTACACACCGCCATCTTACACTCTACAATTTTGAGCACTCTTGACTCCAGAGGGCTGCAAATATGTATACATGAAGAATAAAGATGTAGGCTGTTAATAATGTTGGTTTTATTTAAAAAGCTGTAAGAGCTTCCACATAATGAATTTGGAGGCATTTCTTTTCAGAACAGCCTCATAGTTCCTCAGAAATGCGAGCGGTCATTTTTGTTGAGTGTTGATGACGTGGATGGACAAATAAATAGTTAAGTCAGGTTACCTTCCATTCAGAAGGCTGTTACACTCAGTTACTGTTATATCGACTTGTAAATAATAGATTTCAGCCATCAGCCGTCCTTTTCAAATTTTATTGGCAGATATAGATTTCAGCTAGAAACTAGCCATTCTCAATGCACTATCATTTTTGATCAATGCATGTAATGCCTGTTGGTTGGGCTTCATCTACAGTTCATTGAATAGCTGAAATCTAGATCTGCCAATAAAATTTAAAAAGGACGACTGATATCTGAAATCTATTATTTACAAGTCAAATGGTTAAGTGTCAGATTGCAGATGCAAAAATACAGGCATTTGGATGTTCTCTCTCTCTCTCTCTCTCTCTCTCTCTCTCTCTCTCTCTCTCTCTCTCTCTCTCACACACACACACACACTGTGTGTGTGTGTGTGTGTGTGTGTGTGTGTGTGTGTTCAAAAAGTGGCTCTGAGCACTAAGGGACTTAACATCTGAGGTCATCAGTCCCCTAGAACTTAGAACTACATAAACCTAACTAACCTAACGACATCACACGCATCCATGCCCGAGGCAGGATTCAAACCTGCGACCGTAGCAGTCGCGCGGTTCCGGACTGAAGCGCCTAGAACCACTCGGCCACAGAGACCGGCCTGAGTGTGTGTGTGTGTGTGTGTGTGTGTGTGTGTGTGTGTGTGTGTGTGTGTGCGTGTGTGTGTACGAGAGGGTATACGTCTACGTAAACGTATATGTGTGATCAATAAGGACACGTCTACGAAAGCTGATGAGCTAGCTGACTGGGCAAGTGGAGAGATGACAATTAAAAATAATTTCTTTTTGTCATGGGCACATCCCAAGAAATAAATCATAACATTCAGCTTCGAACTAATGACTAGCTGTTATGAATGAAGTGCATGTATATAAGTGGATGCATGTATATAAGTGGATGTATATACTGTAGAGCCAACACAAAGTTTAAGCGAATAGCGAACGTTGTGAAAACGGTGTAGAAGGGATGGACGCGGAAGGGAGGAGTTGGAGATTAGTGTTTAATGTCGCGTCGACAACGAGATCATTAGAGACAGAGCACAAGCACGAATAAGGGAAGAATGGGGAAGGAAATCGCCTTGTTCTTTCAAAGGAACCATCCCGGTATTTGCCTGAAGCGATTCAGGGAAAACACGCAAAACCTAAATCAGGATGGCTGGACTAGTTTGAACCGTCTTCCTCCAGGTGGACGCGGAAGTGGTGAGATACTCAGTATAGCTCACGCAGGATCAGGAGTAATTGACAATGGACAGATATGTGGTGTAAAACCAACTGAAAAAATAACCGAATAGGCCGGCCGTTGTGACCGAGCGGTTCTAGGCGCTTCAGTCTGGAACGGCGCGACCGCTACGGTCGCAGGTTCGAATCCTGCCTCGGGCATGGATGTGTGTGATGTCCTTAGGTTAGTTGGGTTTAAGTAGTTCTAAGTTCTAGGGGACTGATGACCTCAGATGTTAAGTCCCATAGTGCTCAGAGCCATTTTTTAAATAACTGTACAGACCGATGCACGCCGTTTTTAAGTTTTCATATATCATTTTAGTCAGTTCACGTTATCGTTAGTTTCATGCGACTGATACAACTATAGATTTTGCTAGTAAAACAGGATACGGAACGGTATGCTTGAATTGAGCTTCAGATTAGCTATCTCAGGGAGGAGTTACTGGGATTCTAAAATCTCGAGTGACTGGAATCAGGGAGAGCCAGGGTCTGTGGGAAGGGAGCCATTTGTGGAGGTCTTGTACCTCGTGCGAGCAGACTAAGGCAAGCAGGCGCTTATCAGCCACGGCGCACACGGAGTTTGGGCCGTGAGTCAGTGGATGTGGAATAGTCTCGCGCTATATATAGCGGTAGTACGGCGGCGGCGGCGGCGGCCACGTGCTGTCCGGGCGCTGCGGCAGGCCACAGGTATCCTCCCTCCGTAAATATAAACAGCGGGCAGCGGGCGACGGCGCTGCCAACTCCGTCGGCCTGATTAAGCCGCTCCGCTCCGCGACCCGCCTGCGACCGCGGGGTGTCCGGCAAACCGAACTGAATGCCTGGCCAAGGCGGCACCGGGTCCAACATTCACGGATGTGGAGGTAGGGGTGGCAAAAATTGTGGGGAAAGCGACATCCACAAATACAGATGGCGGTAGCATCGGGTACACAAGGTATAAAAGGGCATCGCATTGGCGGAGCTGTCATTTGTACTCGGGTGAAATCGTGTGGAAAGGTTTCCAACGTGACTATGGCCGCACGACGGGAATTAACAGACTGTGAACGCGCAGTGGTAGTTGGGACAAAATGGCTCTGAGCACTATGGGACTTAACATCTATGGTCATCAGTCCCCTAGAACTTAGAACTACTTAAACCTAACTAACCTAAGGACATCACACAACACCCAGCCATCACGAGGCAGAGAAAATCCCTGACCCCGCCGGGAATCGAACCCGGGAACCCGGGCGTGGGAAGCGAGAACGCTACCGCACGACCACGAGCTGCGGGCCGTAAGTTGGGACACTCCGTTTCGGAAATCGTTAGGGAATTCATCATTCCGAGATCCAAAACTGTGAGGAATTACCTCTCACCACGGGCAAAGTAGTGACGACCGAGAGCAGCGGCGTTTGCATACAGTTGTCAGTGTCAACAGACAAGCAACACTGCGTGAAACAACCGCAGAAATCAATGTGGGACATGCGACGCGGTTTTAGGCGCTGCAGTCATGGACTGTGCGGCTGGTCCCGGCGGAGGTTCGAGTCCTCCCTCGGGCATGGGTGTGTGTGTTTGTCGTCAGGGTAATTTAGGTTAAGTAGTGTAAGCTTAGGGACTGATGACCTTAGCAGTTAAGCCCCATAAGATTTCACACACATTTGAACATTTTTGATATGCGAAGAACGTATCCGGTAGGACAGTGTGACGAAACGTGGCGCTGATGAACTAAGGCAGCTGACGAGCGACGTGTGTGCCTTTGCTAACACCACGACCACGCCTGCAGCACCTCCCCTGGGCTCGTGCCCATGTCGGTTCGACCCTAGACGAGTAGAAAACTGTGGCCTGGTCAGATGAGTCCCGATTTCAGTTGGTAACAGCTGATGGTGGTGGTACAGACCCCACGAAACTATGTATCCAGGACGTCAACAAGACACTGTCCAGGATGGTAGTGGTTCCATAATGGTGTGTGCTGTGTGTACATGGAATGGACTGTTTCTTCTTGTCCAACTGACCCGGTATTGACTGGTTCAAATGGCTCTGAGCGCTATGGAACTTAACATCTGAGGTCATCAGTCCCCTAGAACTTAAACCTAACTAACCTAAGGACATCACACACATCCATGCCCGAGGAAGGATTCGAACCTGCGTGTAGCGCCTACAAGCGCTCGGATACTCCGGCCGGCCGATACTGACTGGAAACAGCTATGTTTGGCTACTTGGGAAACATCTGCAGCCATTCATGGACTTCACGTTATCAAGCAATGACGAAATGTCACCGGGCCATATTTGCTCGCTGTTCATTTGAAGAACATTCTGACAGTTGGAGCGAATGATTTGGCCGGCCAAGTCCCCCGACGTGAACCCCATCAAACATTTATGGGACATAAAAGAGATGTGAGTTTATGCACAAAATCCTGCAACAGCAACACCTTCGCAGTTGTGGATGGCGATTGAGGCAGCTTGGCTCAATAACTGTGCAGGGGACTTTCTGCGATTTGTTGAGTCCACGCCACGTTGAGCTGCTGAACTACGTAGGGCAAAAGGTTGTCCGACACAATAATAGAACGTATCCCATGAGTTTTATCACCTCAGTGTATTCTCACCAGTGTAGAGCTATAGCATGCTGCACGGCTGCTCTGCATAATTTCGATCTGAATTCTGCTACATATATCACATTCACTTAATAATCAAATGGCAATTTAGAGCAAGAACAGAAACGGGATGTACATGACGTACCACAGCTGCCGTCTATGCTTCGCTGGAATAGCCATAGAACTAGCTTCTACAGTCGTTTCGCTATCTTTCTCGGCTCCGTCTGGTGATTTGCCGTTTACCATTTTAGGCGCGGATGGTAATGACACATCTTCTCTTCGGTCCACGCAAACAGATATTATGATACTTTCAATTTCTTCGCCCAAAAAAGGATCTCTTTTTCAGCAGCCATGACAAACTTTAACGGAACTTATGTATTTTCTCTAGTTCTCTAATGCGATAGTTCCAAAACCACTAACAGTTATTTCCTTTTTCTGCTCCCAGGGCGAGATGGTTGACATATTACAACTACGGATCTTATTCACTACATGAATTGGTCCTGTGGGCTTTAGATATCTGTGGTTTGACGGCAGCCAGAGAAGAACAAATTTGCTTTCTTACAAACTTTCTTCGGTGGAATGAACAGAAGAAGGCGGGTGAGCCTTAATATATTTCCAAAGTTCTGCTTTCTTTAAATTTGGCTCATAAGGGATGAGGTTACTTGATTTAGTGCAGTGCGCCCTTTTTGGAACTACTTCGCCACATTCACACTCGATAACTCATTTAAAACCAATTCTCACTGACAGCGTAAATTTTCCTACGTTTCTTTCCTAGCCTTGGTGTGCAGTTCTGAGCGTCAAAAACTTAAGTTTTCGAAAAGTTTGCATTTCCTTGCATTATTCATTTATATCACCCTCTAATGACACGTTTACCCATATTGTCAACGGAATATTTATTATGTACACTTACGGTATTCTTCTGTGGGATAGACAAAATAATGTCCCCCCTTTCACAATTCGCATTCCGTTGCCTTACCGAAATTCAGTATTTTTGCCTGCACGTTGTGTCCCCTTCTCAGTCGGCGCTGTCACGTCTGTCACCCTTCCGTCGCCAGTAAATTTAATGACGTTAGCGTCAAGTCGCCGCGCCTGCTCGTTATCACTTTTGACGCTTGCACTGCAAGCAAGCAGCGCGCGCCCGCGGCTACGGTTGGCTTTGTCGAGCAGTAAGAGTGCTGCTTCTAAACATGAAACTACCCTAAACTTAATTCCATGGAGTGAGTTGTCATCAGCCTCGAACCAAACGCTGTTTGTTACCCGCCACAGGCGCATATTGCCTTGTCACCGCTGTCTTACTGCTCTGTCAAGGAGGCAGACCTTACATTTCACGTAAACACAACAAAAAAGCCCAGAAGAATCATTTTTTTAGTCCTCTCTGGTGAGTGTACCTCTTATAGTGGCCACTGCTACTATTTCATAAGCGGTGAAAGACAAAACAGCAAAATTTTGGAAAAGCAAAAGGACGAATGTTTCTGAGAGACCCAACAGCGAAGTGTGGGTACGCTACCCGTTGCACTCACTAATGTAAAACTGTCCTCAACCCCAAGTTTGGTTTGAACGCCACAGAGCTTTACTAGGCACTGCACTACTGGAGTTGGTATGCCCCTGCCTTCGTTCCACGTTCAAACTAATTTAACCGCTTTAGAGCCACGGGACAGCTTGACATTTTTCACATTTGCAAAGCATTGTCAAAGATGGGAGTAGTAATAAACAAACAACCTAAAAATGTGTCTAGGCGATACAGAAATGCGAACAACTGTAGAGCAGTTTCAATTTTAACAACCACAAGAGAACAGTTTTCGGCTCCAACTTCAGAAAGCAGGTTTAAAATGGTTCAAATGGCTCTGAGCACTATGGGACTTAACAGCTGTGGTCATCAGTCCCCTAGAACTTAGAACTACTTAAACCTAACTAACCTAAGGACATCACACACATCCATGCCCGAGGCAGGATTCGAACCTGCGACCGTAGCGGTCACGCGGTTCCAGACTGTAGCGCCTAGAACCGCACGGCCACAACGGCCGGCTAGAAAGCAGGTTTAGATTCTCGTACAAATCAGTGCTTTGTTCCATTTCCTGTAACCCCTACTACCCTGCAACAAAACTGCAAGATCACACGTTGTGTTGTGCTGTCTGTGGGAGCTGAGCTTCAGACAGATTGCAAAAACTTTTTTTAAAGATGCTTCTTTCCCGTAAGTTAATACATGTTGTATACCATAGTACAGGTGGTGGACTGAATCCCAGACAGTTGGATATGTAGTCTGACACTTCCCCTCTGAACCACCGAGCTTGACTGCATCCATGAAACTACGACTGTTAAGAGCCGACTACAAAATGGTTCAGATGGCCCTGAGCACTATGGGACTCAACTTCTGAGGTCATTAGTCCCCTAGAACTTAGAACTAGTTAAACCTAACTAACCTAGGGACATCACGCACATCCATGCCCGAGGCAGGATTCGAACCTGCGACCGTAGCGATCTCGCGGTTCCAGACTGTAGCGCCTAGAACCGTACGGTCACTTCGGCCGGCAGCCGACTACAGCTCCACTCTTTGGAGTACAGTAACAGTCAGACCTTCCTCTCACATCAGGCTCTCCTTATCTCTCTCTCTCTCTCTCTCTCTCTCTCTCTCTCTCTCTCTCTCTCTCTCTCTCTCCACTCCGCATTTATGAAGAAATACAAAAGGATTAATGTAGCTAAAGATAAATGTAATGTTTTTATGTACTTATAGGGGAAGACGTATGTTGATCTGAGACCTTTTGGGAGAGTCCTGAAGAAGTGTGTTGCGGGTACAAAGAGTGCCAGCCGCACAGCGGTTGTTTGTGCTGCCGCGTCTTTGTCGCTGCGGCCCACGGCGGTGATCACCGTAATTCCGAGCGGTGCTGCCCCGCGTGGGCCGCCCCGGGTCCTGGCCCTGTCATTATATGGTCCCCAGGTGTCGCCCCACGCCACACCCGCCTCCACACGCCGGCCGCCGCGTCCCTGCCGCCCTCCTCATTCGGCTGGGCCCGCAACTGGAGCAGCGTCTAGCACTGCGCCGAGTGAGCCAACCCGTCGCCCTTCTGCTGCGCGTGCGCCTTCTAGGAGCTCCCTCGCAGATCACAACTGTGGGCCCTCCGGGACTCGCAACCGCCACATTGGCTCTGAAATTTGGAAAGCACGGTGGAGGTACTGTCAGAATTCAAGCTGTGGCGGCAGAGCCCGAGCCATACTTGGGTAGCTCAGTCAGCAAGAGCACACCGCACCGAAGGCGGCGACCCCGTGTTCCAATCGCCGTCCGGCACACACCACTTAATGTGCCAGCAAGTATCGAGACATTGAGGCGTTGCGCACAAATCACTTTTGACGCAAATGCATTTTCTTCAACAGAATGTTAACCGATTTTTCTTCGAAGTTTTGGCTGATGTAACTGCACTGTTGAGACTCCACTTGTCGTGGAAGGTGTTCAGCGTAAAGTCTGAAAACTTTTTTCGGCCTCTGCTGTAAAGAGCCAAAATCTCTTGAGAATCAATTGGAACGTATTCTCCAACAGAGCCCTGGCGACGGATGTGGTCATGCAAAGTGTCAATGAAAATGACACCGAGGATGAGATGCACTGCACCAACGTACCGCATCTGAGGCACTGTAAAATTTATGTACAGTAAAGTATCAACGGTTGTAAGAGTCGCCGGACCACGCTCTTGACCACGCAAGGTCATCACATTTTTTGTCACAAGTCCAAAGCGTACATTCTGACCAAGGTTTTCGGACCGAGTTTCAAAACACTGCACCGTGCCACGTTGGTTTGAGAACACGTACAACATTTTGCCTGCTGTTGTGTGAAATAAATTCGTTACGTATTTAACTGTGCATGCAACAAATCTTCAAAAATGGCTCTGATCACTATTATGGGACTAATGTTCCGAGGTCATCAGTCCCCTAGAACTTAGAACTACTTAAACCTAACTAACCTAAGGACATCACACACATCCATGCCCCAAATAGGATTCGAACCTGCGACCGTAGCAGTTGCGCGGTTCCGGACTGTAGCACCTAGAACCGCTCGGCCACTCCGGCCGGCCAATAAATCTTCATATCAGGTTGAAACATTGTCCGTTAGTTCCTCTAGTATTCTACGTTATTTTGCTTTACTGATTTTTAGTGCCAATCGAAACAAAACACATCGGTTGGCAACGAGTTAGAATGGCAGATGTGCAAACCCTTAGCAGTCAGTCATACCTGCTAGCCCTGCGTCTTCGAAGTCCAGCCGCACATCCTCGACCTGTTAACATTGCCTGATCTTAGTGCATTGCAGCTGGTAGTACTTAGCGCTCCCACACATGGACCATGATTATGAATGATTCTAAGACAACAGCACTTTTGAAGAGGGTGGTACACCCGTAAATGAATACTTTGTTGAACTCCAATGTCCTCCCATTTTTTTTGTCCATTAGTTACATCAGTTGCACCAAGTTACCAATTGTTATTATCAGAACACACGGAGCTCGCGCGATTGTAACTCCTCCCTCTTGACCCGACACTACCGATATGAACGAAAATGTTACTCTCGTCTGAAGTTAAAATTCTAAGCTGCCACGGTTCTGGTGTACGCCATATGATTAAGGCTCTTTGATACAAGGGACTTAAAAACTACAACGCCAGGATAGTTTAGGAGATACTGGGAGTTAATAACCCTATAGTTTCCAAGACACAAAAATAAACTAACACCACCGTTGCAGCCGGCCGAAGTGGCCGTGCGGTTAAAGGCGCTGCAGTCTGGAACCGCAAGACCGCTACGGTCGCAGGTTCGAATCCAGCCTCGGGCATGGATGTTTGTGATGTCCTTAGGTTAGTTAGGTTTAACTAGTTCTAAGTTCTAGGGGACTAATGACCTCAGCAGTTGAGTCCCATAGTGCTCAGAGCCATTTGAACCACCACCGTTGCAACCGAGTGGTCATCAGTGGCAATAAAAGCACAAGAGACAGTGAACACTGGAATAGTCCAAGGATCCTACTAACCGACATGAGTTGGAGTGATGCTGCCTGCCCCGGAATAAGATAGCGAGCATCGTCTAAGTCATATTTTGTCACGAATCAAGATATACTTGGTAAACACTCAAGCAAGTTCACTTTCTACTTGTCTTTACTTCATTAGACTTTGTTGACTCAGTATGAGCAAAAACAAAGATATGCAAGTGCAAGCACCTCGAAATCCAGCCGTGTTCTCTCCTAACAAAGGTGAAGCTGCCCCTCGTAGGCATCACTGATGTCACACCATCCACTTTAAGAATTATTCATCCTTCTAATATTGTACTATTAAATCTATGGCACCAGACACTCTCAAAATGGTAGTTGCCAGAATTTCTCGTGTCTCATAACTATGACAGTGCATTACGTCGTCATGTACTAATTTCCCTCTTCCCTTCTCCGCTCTCTTGAACTCTTCCACCATGTTGCAGTGAAGGGGTGTCCGTCCCTCCAAACTACGCAGTATTTTTATTTAAGCTACGGTTAGTATTCCTTCGCCAGTCTTCGAAATTCGACACCTTGGTCTGATTCACGTCACGCTTCCTTGCGTTTCTGTCGGTGCTAGCGCCTCTTCTGGTCTACAGTGGCTACCCGCGCTTGCCACTGACTCGCGCGAATTCGGATCATCAAGTCAAATTAAAATTCAGATATCTCTTGATTCTTCACTCGCATCACGACGTTGCTTTTACCAAAGTCAGTCTAATGAAATTTTGCAGACTTGTAAATGTAATTCCACGTGGTGGAAATAACACAGGTGTACTAAATGGCGAGGAAGTACACGAGAAAAAGGTATCTTTTGCTGGAGTGTATCGCGACAGTGACATTACATTTCACTGGCTGTTACACGTTTCGGTATCATTGGCCATGTTCCAATCATAAGAGGAAATGAAGCGCACTGAGAACCCACTTGGGCAATGGCAATACTGTTTCCACAGCGTGCCTGTGAGTTAACTACTGCTTCCTCTGAAGATTATAAGATACCATATACTCTGGTAATAAAGCCTTACTGCTTGAGTAAATACTCATAGCCATAAATCCAGGTTGGTTCAAATGGCTCTGAGCACTATGGGACTTAACATCTGAGGTCATCAGTCCCTTAGAACTTAGAACTACTTAAACCTAACTAACCTAAGGACATCACACACATCCATGCCCGAGGCAGGATTCGAACCTGCGACCGTAGCGTCACGCGGTTCCAGACTGAAGCGCCTAGAACCGCACGGCCACACCGGCCGGCTGTAAATCCAGGTTGGCCCCTGCACGTAACAGTCGCCAGGCAACATGAAGGAGCTGGCCGAAACCTCCAACATGAAGGAGCTGGCCGAAAACACGAAAATTACGCTAGTATTCATGTATTCATTACTGGGTCGCCACGAGTGTGAAAACTTTAATAATATGTTGCTAGTAACGGCGTGTATGCATCACAATACGTCTTTGCGCAAACATGTCATAGCTGTAAGTGACACGTAGATTGGTGCTAAGACTTTGAGGACAGTAAAGTGTTGCAAGAATGCTACTATAAGCGCCGATCAAAAAGTCTCAGTTCGAAGGTCGTACAGTCCAGAATCAGTAAGCCAATCAGGCAAAGTCGCCGTGAGTGTTGAGGCAATCATCCCACCGACGCTGCAGGTTGAAGATATCCTTTTGGTAAAACACCGTGTGCTGATGCGTGAAGAAGTCCGTTAACTGCCTGCTGCACATCCTCGTTCCATAGGACCCCCGGCACTTCAAGGCCTTTGTCAACGGACCCAAGGCGTGAAAATTGCATGCAGAGAGATTAGGACTATAGGCCGGGTGCTCGGGCATCTACCACTTGAGTTGGCGTAACTTTGCGTTACGAATTTGCGATATAGAACGTACGTTACCATGAAGCATCAGCAGCACCCCATGGCCCACAATTCTACAACGCTGGTTTTCGACAGACGTGCTGACCCGTATACGTTCTTCATTCTCCGATGGATGTCTACCGGTGATTTGTTCTTCGGCAGCCAAGAAAAGAATGTCAGCACGTTAATCCTGTTTGGAAGCATTTGGTATTCACGTTTCGGCGCGTTCCGCACGCACTACCGAAAGACACTAACGTCGCACTAATCTCTTGCCTACATGTTGGTGCATCGGAGTCACTCTATGTTGGATATACGCTGCAGCAGCGCCCTGAAACGGAAACTTTTTGATCGCCCCTTACAGTTACCGAGCCGGCATACCACTCCTCCTGTTCATCTCATCTGCCGTCCACTAAGTCTCTAATAGAAGTGAACGCCATAAAGGCTGCGTGAGTAGCGAGTCCATTGCAATCATGGAGCGAATCATGGGCAAATGGCACGTTCTGCTAGGTAAGCACTTCTTGAGAAGTACCAGCCAGTAATGGGTTGGACATCCTCCCCACGCTGCTTGTATTTGATTTCACCTTTGAGTACTTTTTTATATTAAAATCCTGTTTTCTTGTGTCAGTGAACTATGTCTCGATCTTAAGCCCGTTCTTCCCCGCCGGTCGGTGTGGTCGAGGGGTTCTCGGCGCTTCAGTCCGGAACCGCGCTGCTGCTACGGTCGCAGGTTCGAATCCTGCCTCGAGCATGGCTGTGTGCGATGTCCTTAGGTTAGTTAGGTTTAAGTACTTCGAAGTTCCAGGGGACTGATGACCTCCGTTGTTAAGTCCCATAGTACTCAGAGCCATTTTTTCTACCCTCTTATAAACTTTAATTGCAATTTTTGGAGTGTGAGTCTAATTATCTGTGATTTTTTGAGACCGTATTTGGCGCTTAACGTCGGCCAGGCATCCCCGAGCCACGGATGGGTATCCCTGGCGCTCGCTGGTCGTCGGCGCCAATGTTCTGGCTACCTGAGGCGACTTCTGAGATTCTGCGCGGCAACCTCTGGACGCCCACTCGCGACTCCACCAGTGTACAACGCACAGAATCCCAGTCCCCGGCATCTGTAATTTACAGATTTAACAGGTGCACGGGCGATTGTATTGTTACAGACTGTCAATGACAATTCGGTTTTCACAGCGTGCTAGTGAGCTACTGCTTTCTCTAACGATCTGAATATGGCCGACGTCAGCCTAGATCGGTAATTTTCGTTTGAAGTTTTATCCCATTGAACTGGACAATATACTTTTTTTTAGTATCAAACACACACACATATGTCAATTTGGCCTAAAATGTTCTTCCCAGAATAGTACAGTTGAAGAAAATTCATTTTAGCTTCCACCCCGCTTGCGGGCCGCCGATGGCAGCTTCAGTGTGTCGTGCTCTCCCAGTACGCCTGTACCCAGACGGTGGGCCCTGATGGCCCGCAGCTCCGCCCCCTCTGTCGCCAGACTCGTCACTTCGGGGGTGCTGTAGTGAGTGGGCGGCGGCGGTCGGCCCCTCCCCTTCCGTGTCCACACTTCCCACGCCCCCACTCAGGCTCGCGCCGCCCCTGTCTGTCGCCGTTAGACAAACACGAGCCAGTCCCGCGACGGCGACGCCAATGCATAACAACGAACGGACGCGTGCGGACGGCGACCGGCCCGCTGCCCAGATTTAAATATCTAAATGCGTTATCGCGGCAGGGGAGGGCTGCGCTGCGCCGAGCTGCGATGCAGATCGTAATTGGCTGCACCAGATTACAAACACGCCTTAATTAAGGCATTCAAATTTCACGCCTGTATCGGCGCCCATCTGCCGTCTTGCCTTACTTAATCCCGCGCGCGGCCACGGCAGCTGCGCTTCCAGACCCCACTTGCCGCGTCAGGCCGCTCTCCGATACACTCCGAGGACACTGCCCACTTGTCTGCCGGTACAATCTTCGTCTGGGGCCGAAACACAAAGACAGCGAGAAATGTAGCTCTCCGTCTGCGTCCACGCTCAGCGGGGTGTCCTGATCGCTTTCAGAGGTGCGTTACCTTTATTCCAAAACACAACGGAAGCCCTCTGGTGACTCTTAAGATAGGAGTTTATTTTCACCGTTCACGTTTATAGCTGTGACACTCGTCCACTAAATTAGCTGGTGAAGTCAATTTTTCACATAATATTGTACAACAAATATAATCTCTCAATATTTATCTATAAACCCAAATGTCCCTCATACAATCCTCAACATTGCAGTGTTTGCCGGTCATCGAATGCGAAATGAAATTGCCGATTTAACTTTTTGCGCTGCTGGAAACTAAACATCCAAGAAGTAGGTGCCGACGGTAAACTGGAGCATATGTACTATACAGGGTGAACATTAATAAAACCGACTAGCTGCAGGGACGGATTCATGACTGGAAATGGAGGAAATAAGGTCGTATGAACATACGAGGGTTGGAACTGTAATAGAGGCAACTATTTATTTACAGCTCGTACAGAATAGATACGTGTTTCAAAGTTTTACTGACCTTCAAAGTAGTCACCAGCATTGTGTATAACCTGTTGCCAGCGATGTGGAAGTCGTAGGATACTGTTAGCAGTGCCAGTTGTGTTGACAGTTCGAGCGGCGCGGTCTATTGTCCGACGAATTTGTAGCAGTTCTGAAGCGAATGGCGTGGAGTGTTTCCTTCAGTTTAGAAATCGATTTGAACTTACGAGGGCTTAATTTAGGGGAGTGCAGTAGGTGGTACAGCACTTAGCAGTCCCATCAGTCAAACAAATCAGTAAGAGCTTGCACTGTACGTGGTTGAGCATTGTCGTGCATAATGATGGTCAGTTACTGCAGAAAGTGTCGTCACTTCTGTCTCTAAGCTGGTCGTAGGTTGTGTTCCAGAAATGAACAGCGTATAGGAAGAAGTGGTGACACTTTCTGCAGGATCTGAACATCATTTTACAGGACAGTGTGTATATGCAAGCTGTTACTCATTTGTTTGACTGATGGGGCTGCTAAGTGCTATACCACCTACTGCACTCCCCTGACTTACGCCCTCGTAAGTTAAACTTGACTTCTAAACTGAAGGAAACCCTTCACGGCATTCGCTTGAGAACTACTACAAATTCGTCGGATAATAGACCGCGCCGCTCGAACTGTCAACACAACTGGCACTGCTAACAGTATCCTACGACTTCCACGTCGCTGGCAACTGGTTATACACAATGCTGGTGACTACTTGGATGGTCAGTAAAACTTCGAAACAGGTATCTATTTTGTACGAGCTGTAAATAGATAGTTGCCACTATTAAAATTCCAACCCTCGTATGTCCAGAAATGCATCATTATAACGATAGATGGCTCTGACGAACGAAAGTTCCTCTGACCACGTGCGTTGTGTGTGTTGCAGGCTATGTGACTGACGAAGCGTACTGTAAGCAGTGGAATGGACCGGTATTCATGTCGAGAAGAAGCCGAAATGGTGTTTATGTATGGCCAAGCCGATGGAAACGGTCGAGAGGCAGCACGACTATACCAAAACAAAAACCCTCACTGACACCCACCACAACGTACAACATTTCAAGCCCTTTTTGGGGGTTTGTGTGAACATGGGTCCTTTCAGACAAACGAACGTTGTCTATATTTTTTGCACCAGACCATCACAAATATGGGATTACTGTCATCAGTTCTCTTTACCTACGAAGCAGCCTTCACCAGAACTGCCATCATCAATCTGCATAATCGCCACTGTGGGCTACATACAATCCTCAGGTAATGATTGGGGCGTCTCATCAGCATCGGGTCGGCGTCTCTGTGTGTGGATGTGTTCTTGGCTACATCTTACTTGGACCCGTTATGATTCTACAACGCCTCGACGGAGGAACGTACCTGAACTTCGTGCGGAATACTCTGCCTGGGCTGCTTGAGAATGCGCCTATAGCAATACTACATGTTATGTGGTTTCTGCATGACAGTTCGTCGACACCTCAACATTATATTCCCCGGGCGTTGGATAGTACACGGAGGCCCTGTAGCATGGCCTGTTAGATCACCGGACTTAAACTCCCTGGGTTTTTACCTCTGGAGGGGTCTGAAAAGTCTTGTGTTGTATGTTAAGCCAGTTCCCAATATGCAGACCCTTCAACAGCGTGTTCACGATGCCTACGACGCTATTCGGAGAGAGGCGGTAACGTACAAAAGAGTGCATCAATCCATGATGTGACGTGTGAACGCGTGCAGTCCATCCCATGGAGGCCACAATGAAGTCTGTTGCGACGTGGGTGCGATGGGACTCTGTATTGTACTCCGGGACGATTTATTGTCGTTGCACTTACACCGTCCATTTCCGGACACGTGTTCATAGGACCTTACCACCTCCATTTCAGGTCATGAATCAGTACCTGCAATTTGTCGGTTTTATTAATGTCGGCCCTGTGTTTAGATCAAAGGATTCATATCGTCTTTTTAATCTTACATATTTTTTTACAGTTGTCAACGCTCAGCACTGTGATTTAAAGTAACATCAGTCAGTGCTATTTCCAGAAAGGAATGTGCCCCACCGACTTGTCTCTTCTGAGATATCTGGAAGTCCTGCGTGGAGTCGATAAGATGCCGGGAACAGAGCAGCAAACGCATGGATCGACAGCAGGGAATGTACGCGGCGGCCCGTATGTCGCGGCATGCTTTGCGTCGCTGCGGTTTTCAGATAGCCGGCCGGCCGTGCACTGTGAATTTTAATGAGCACCTGCGTTCCGCGACGGCTTGCTTCACAAATACAGCCTCGACAGCGGACACGGCGGCTGCGCTTCCGAGGTTGGAGGCGGGCGAGGTACAACCCGCTCCTGCCCCATCTCCCGGGGGCCACGGTGGATTTTAGACTTCTCCCGCCACGGTCTCGGTATTCAGTTTAGTTAAGAACGAGTGACAAGGGGACCGCGCCTACTCGTCATCTCCGATTTCGTCCAAATTTATGGTGTCCGCAGAGCTTGGCCAGAAACGAGAGTGACAGATGTGGGAGCTATTGATGGCCAAGCGCTTAGAAGAAAATATGATTTTTGACGCGGGTCGAGTGTGGCGTGAGGCATTTTTGTTAGTGGCGGGAGCCATTTATTACCGTGGTTTCCAGGCAGCAGTGGAAAGGCTACAGAACGATAATCCGAGGATCGTGGGATAGAGTCCCTATGCGGACGCCCTTTTTTCCGTTAATTACACTGCAAATAAACAGAGATGATGCTCAGTATATTGTATTTGACGCAATGAAATCCTGTGTGCAGGAGAACAAATTACTTCTTGTAACTGATTCGTAGGAGGACGCACAAATCCACAATTATACGTCGAGAGTTTTCAAGGCTCTGAGCACTATGGGACTTAACAGCTATGGTCATCAGTCCCCTAGAACGTAGAACTACTTAAACCTAACTAACCTAAAGACATCACACAACACCCAGTTAGAGAGTTTTCAAGACGAAGATGGATTTTAATCTGGTTGTATTGAAGTGACCCCACCGCCGCCTCCCCTCCCCACCCAAATCCCCCACCCTCCGCTGTAACAACTCTGTCATGTCAGATTCAAATATCAGCTAAATAATTTGATCAAAAATCTTGAGAACTGTCTGATGTCGTCGACAGAGAATAACAAAATCGCATCCCGAAAACCCTGCGTCAAAATACTATTCCATGACGCATCATCAGCTTTCCTTGCGAACATTTCACGAAATGATGCGTTACGCTTGGTTTGCTGCCAACTGCGCTTTATGAATGTAAACCAATTTTGTTTGTATAGAAACTTTAAAAGATCCATGTAGTGGTAAAAAATGCGATATTTATGCCGAGAATAAGATGCCGAGAAAATCACTGCTTTCCCTGTTCCTAAAATGAACACTGTAAATTACTAAAATTATCTAATTTTGAATACTAAGCTATTGTGTACTTACAGTACCTTCCTACTTTATTTGCAACCCCAAGTTTTCCTTTTTCCTTTCCTTCTAAAATATTAATAAACACAAGATATTGAATATCATCTCGGTTTATTTTCAGTGTAAGTGAGGTAAAGACTAAAAATAAAACGGGTGTCTGCAAAGCGGCTCGAACCCACGAATATAGGATTACCGTTCTGTACTTTTCCCGCTGCAACAACTGCATTGACAAAAGGTACCCGACACAAAGCACGTGGATGTGTAATCACTTGAAGCAGCAGAAAGCCCGAAAAGATATTTTTACCCGTTTTTCTTTTATCTTCCACCGAAACATATCCTGAGATATCGATGTTGTTCGTTCCGTTATGAGCTATAGGGACAACCTCTCTACTTACGGCTTAGTTCTTGCTGCAACTTTTTAGTCTAAAAGTAAACCACTTTGCCAGCTGCCACTTCAAGTTAAAGTTGAGCGCACCTCTTCGCCTGCCACAGTGTTGGATGCAGCTTTCGCTTCCCGTCGCCTACCACGGGACTCAGGTGCTGCGTGCTGCATAAAGTGTGACGGAAGAGCAGTTGTCGTCTGCTTCACTGCGACGTGCGTGCGCCAAAGCATAAAGGCGCGGCCAGCGGCCGGTCCCTATGTCCTCCTCCTGAACGCGGTTCTTGGTTTCCAAATAAATAAACGTGCTCCTTGGTCCTGCCAAATGTCCGGGAAAAGAGCACACGAACCTATCTAAGAACCATGATACAGGTTCTCTTCCCGTCGGTAAACAAACATAGCACTCCACCAATGTGTTCTCAAACACTGCGCATCAAATTCAGCATTCTGAGGAAGAAAGACAATCAGGCTGCAGCGTCCCAGCCTCGACAAAATTCAGGATTCGTTTTGGCAAGGATGGGGACGGGGGGTGGAGGAGAAACAAAACAGGGCATACATTTTTCTAAGAAACCGTACCAGCATTTCCAATATATGGCTGTAAAAGTTTTGAATTTTTGGCTTTGTTCGTTACGTGGACCTAAAAGGGCTCCAGTACGTGTTTCTACCCCTAACACTTCGTCTCCTAATGCCGGGGGCGTCCTCTGAGGCCAAAAAATCATTGTTTGTTCATTTTGCAGGTGTTGGGTGAAAAGAATGACTGTTCCAAAGCTTCGATGGTCTGTCATGTGGGAGGAAGCAATAAGTCACCTAATTCTTTTAGAAACGTAGGCTCTCGGAAGTAACGTTATAAACGACACCTTGATTCACAACGCCTGTTTTTTAGCGTCGGCTAGGGGTGAAGTTGTCTATTATCAAGCGAAATCGTCACGAAATGCTCTTCGGTACAAAGATATCTGCAACAAAATATCGTCTAGTGCGCAGTTTGACAATACTGTGCTTAATACTGAGCTTCCGGGTGTTCAGTCGATTTGTTGTTTCCATTTTCTGCACAATATTTCGACGACTGACTCGGCCGTCTTCTTCATGTGTTGCGGGTTTCGGTGTTATGTGTAATCGCTGCCTGGACTGCAACCAGACAGCGAGATGTTGTTGGTCTCACGCCGCTATTTATAGCCGAGTTCGACTCCCGACGACCACTGCGCCCTGTGATGCCCGTTTGTTTTACAGAGAACGTACTGATAGTCTGATAATCCGCGAAGTGCATATTCCTTCAGCTTTTTCCAACTCTTATGTATGTGATGGTGGACGAGATTTTAATGAACAGAGTACCGGACCTCAAGCGTTATTTAAATTGAAACCTTTTTCCCTGTTTATTAGGTTTTCCGACATCTCTATTTCGATAGATTTCTTAATTATGCTGTCGCAGAAACTCTGTGTTTGCACCACGACACTGGTCTCTCCATATTTCATTTCGTGATTATATTCGAGGCAGTGCTCGGCGATAGCTGATTTTCCTGGTTGTTTCAGTCTGATATTTCGCTGCTGTTCCTTGCGTCTCTCACCGATTGTTCTGAAAGTCTGCCCAACGTAAGACGTGGCACATTCGCATGGAATGCGATAATACCCAGCTTTTGGAGTCCTAGACCGTCTGAAACATACACAGAATACTTTTTACCTTAGTTGAAGGGAGTGAAATGCACTGAATGTCGTTTCTCCGGAGGAGTCTACCAATCTTTCCGGATACTGGGCCGGCATAAATCAGTTAAGCAATGTTTGGCATTTCTATCTGTGTCTCAATCTCAAACTCATTCTGTGCCGTTCTTTATTTTGATTGCATCTTTCTTTCAATTTGGATGCTCTGAGTACCCATTTCTTTTCAACACCAGTCGTAGGGGCAGTTCTTCTTGTATGCGAATGTACATGTCCTACGTTGAGCAGGCTGTCAGAACAGTTGATGAGAGATGCAAGGAACATCAGCGACGCACCCACCTGCAAACACCGAATTTCTGGAACAACGTAATTAAGGAATCTATCGAAATGAAAATATCGGAAACCTAATGAACAGGGACAGCGGTTTCAGTTTAAATAATGCTTGGGGTCCGGCACTACATTTATTAAAAGATCACCGACCATCACATCCATTAGATTGGGAAACGCGTTTCACGGAGTATCAGTATGTGCTGTGTAAAACAAAAGAGCATCAAGGGCACTGTGGACGTCGAGAATCGAACTCGGCTATGAACAGTGGCGTGAGAACAACGATAGCTCGTAGTTTGTTTGGGGTCCAGACAGCGAGTGCAAATAACAGTAAGACTCGCAGCACCTGACGAAGACGGCTGGGTCGATCGTCGAAATGTTGTGCAGAAAATGGAAACAACAACTCGGCTAAACACCTGGAAGCACGGTATTAATCAGTCACGCAGAAAGAACCTGATAAGACAGTATTGTAAGTAACTGAAGATGAAGTAAGAGCGCCACCCATTTAGTGCAAAGTGTATAGTGTTTGGTTGGAGCAGCATTCAATATCAGATTTAGATGGTATCCTTCTTATGCCTACTTCCTTAGTCTAGTCTACGTAGTTTGGTTGTTAGACTTCTTCACTTCATAAACCGGTCGCTGCAGACCTACAAGACATATACCGTCACTGAATCTTAAAACAGAAATGAGAAGACTGTTAGTTTTATTGTTCTACTTTTAAAGAAGTATTTCGACCCTCACTGTTCACTGTGGTTGCTTAGCAAGCACTGCACTGCTTCATGCCTTCTGGTCGACTTCCGGCATTCGTTGCTTCCTCTTGTTTGTACATGTATCCTCCGTAGTAAAAGCACCAGCTCCACCCAACTATTGTTTGACATCATTTCATGTTCTACAGTGGAACCCAGATTCCGATATATCCTGAAAGAACACACTTGCACTACTTATCGTTACAATCTGACAAAATTGCTGTTGTTTGGCGTCAATTATCTGACAAAAGTATACACAAGATGGAAAACTGTTGACGGCATTTTTGCACTGCTAGCCGCAAGGATCCGCTCTATGAGTGCGTTAACTTTTCTGCAGCACGGTTGTGGCTTCACTGGTGCTGGGGCTACACACAGATTGTCCTTCAAGAATGCTTGCAGTGATGCTATTTCGGAAGCAGGAGAATCTCAGCTCATGAATTAAGGAATTACGAGGGAACCAGCGAGTGGCATTGAATTCTGCGTCAGTGAAAGACGCGTGCTTTGATAGCGTAATGGTTCAAGTGACTGCTCATGGGAAGCAAGGATTGTAGGTTCGAGTGCAGGTCCAAGCGCAAATATCTGTGCGTCATTTTAGAGGCCTATCTCAGCATTGGTTGAACACAAGGTTTTCTATGGTTAAGTAAATTGTGGTTTAAATGTAAATGTACAAGTATTAGAACTAAATTCTTTTTCTACGTACCTGCATATTTCTTTTCTCTCTTTATCATTTGCTTCCGATGCTTGAGCGTAAATACACGACTAGTAAATCGTCTGACTTCAGAGTAGTTAGCGACGGAGGCAGTACGTTACTATAGACACTGCACGCACATTGCTTCGGGCGCACCTCTCTTTCCTGTAAACCGTACTTAGTATTTCCGTGGGTTTCGCTCAGTCACCAAAGGCCATTGCCGAGATCGTTCATTTGAAAAAGATGTCAGTCGATTTCCAGCCGCGAAAGTTTCTGAGCCGAGCTTGTGCTCCACATCTAGCAACGTGTTCGATGTCGAGACGTTAAACAACGTCTTCCTCTCTTCCTTCCTTCCAAAGAACCACGGTAAGTTGTAAGTTACAACAACGGCAAGGAAACCCTTAACGCAAATGACGTTGGTGCTAAGCGTATGGTCTCATGTGGATTACTGCAAATATGATAGATTTTGAGAAGCAGAGTTGGTTGGACAACAGAGCTCACCGAAAATTGCAGCCAAAAAAATGTTTAATCTTTGAAATTACAAATCCACTAACGTCAAATCGAGAACACAACTGCGAGTAATTTGTTTACAGACGTCAGAGATGCGCAGACAATCGACACTAGAAATGACGTCGCGGTATGTTATAAATTTCTTTTGCTAACGCACACGATGTCTTACGTAACTCGTAATATTACTTAAATATCAAACAAAAGGTTTCGGTTTTAAAACTCGTAGTAGGGTAATTACTCCCTTGTATAGTGATTACTTCTAACTTTCTTATCCACTACAAATTCGAAGAAACTGTAGTTTTTTTAATTTTTGTTTTATTTGTTTTAACGATGATAGTTTTCTGAGCAGCATTTGAGAGCTCTTGGATTGGAAGGCATAGTAATCAAGCACTTTGTGGTATCGAAACTGGTAGCAAGTGATAAAGAGAATAAAGGATGATAGATTCAAATACAGCCGCTGGTTTTGTTATCATTATTAAAGCTTAAGATTTACAGTGAAACGTTTCGCAGCATTAGCCGAGGAATGAGCTGAACGTGAGAGCCAAGGCTGTTACTATACAGACACCGCAAAACCATTAGACTTCGGACGTTTCGCGAATACTTAACAAATATTTTGTTTACAAAGATTATCGGCCACTACCCCACTCCTCTACTCTATTAAGTAGTCCTAGCTCTAGGACTTGGTAAAAAGAATTTCGTCTTTTCGTTAAAAGACACTTCTTCGTACATTTATGAAAGATTGGTTGTGGTGACATTACGGGAGGCCCACAGCTTCTACCTCTTGTGAAACTGCATGATTCTTTGGAACCGAAAGGACAGCAGTACCTGCAACTAACCCTGGCGCTGATATTCGTCCCGTTTCTCAGACAGTGTCCCGAACTCTATCCCGAGAACGTCTCGTGTCCCGAGATTATTAAAGCGGCGAGTAAAGCATGTGGTTCGCAGGCGTATGGGAATGCCATTGGGAAGCAGCAGTGCGTGTCATGTCAGCTCCGCGTGTGGACGCAGTACGCACGCGAGCCCGCGACACGTGGCGGCGCTGTCACGCGATCCGAGCAGCCGCTGTCTCCCTTCCCCTTCTGCTTTGTCACCTCCGGCCTCTGTTGTGTCCAGTGCCCCGTGTCCGCCTGCTGACCGAGGAACACCGTCCCAGCGTAGTTCAGCTGCTCCAAAACATCGCGATACACAGGTGAGATCCGCCCTGGTAGCCGCGCGTGTTAACCCGTCCACTTTCGAGACGCGGAGATATGCCGGTCCCGGATCAGATTAAAGACGAGTAGTCGGTATGCCGGCAAGCCTGGATGTGGCTTTCAGGCGATTCCCCACCTCACACTGGGTGAATACCGGGCTGTTTTCCATGTTCCGCCCCATAAAACTCTACACAATCATTTAAAACACTTTGTCGCACTTGTTCACATAATTTATTCCATACACAGACAGATTGGGTGCAGTGCTTCTGTCCTGAGAGATGATTAGAAGACTGATGACCTTAACTGTTTGGTTTCCTTAAACACTTACTCAGCTGTAGGAGTACAGTTGGAAATGGTGGACAATTACAGGTCATAACAACATACTACAGTAACAGATAAGGATAAATAAAAAAGAACAGTGCAAATAAAATATTATGTTGATAATTTTTAGGTTACGTCCATCTATGTGCAACTGAATAAAACTAAATTTATTGTGCCATACCCGTTTCGCCTTCATTTTTTAAAAAAGGAATCTTAAATGTCAAAGTTTAAAGACGCTATTTCGTATGTGCGCTTGCTTTGCTGGTATTAAAGCTGTTGTTCCCTTTCCAGCCTATTAAATTTTTACTGGTGCGACACCGAGAATTCTGGGGAAGTTCCCATGATACTAGTGCACCCTTATACCGGGCGATAGATGCTCTCTAACGCAAGGAAATCACAGTTTCTGGGCGTGAAGGATAGGTTACAGATTATAGTGCAGGCAGCGCTGTTGTTAGCACGTGTTATACGCCCGCGTGTCTCAGCCAGGTGTGTCAGCAGGTGCGTTGAAATATAGATTAAGTAACAAACAATAACTAAACTCCTTAATCTTATGCTGAGGTGATAACAGTTACGCTAATACTGTCAAAGTCTCTGTTATTCCTACAAAGCTACGTAACTGAGTCCGCCAGAATATTTATTTAGTTTCTTTATAGTAGTATCTCTACGTATCTAGTATATCTAGTATCTATACGCCTCTAGAGAAACATCCCCGTAGATAAAAAGTCCGGGAGGCATAACACAATAAGTAAAATTGTAAATTTCAAGTTGCATCGTCACCAAACCACAATTTTGCCTTGTGGCGAAACCACAGATATTTCTCAACGGCTGTTATTTTCTTTGGTGGCGTCTTTTTAGTCCAGAAGGAAAGCGTTTGTGGAATTTCAGAAAGTATATAACTGGCGGTACCAGGTTGGATCAGTGATCAGTGGGTCGTCTTTGGAAGTGGTTTGAGATGTCTCAGGTGGTATTATACTGACCTCAAATCTGAAATCTGAAGGTTTGGATCTTGGTTTGTACACAAACTGACGCCTCTCAGAACGGTCTGCAGCAATTTGAGACTTCATGGAAAGACTGGAATCTCACATAAACCTAAGCTGCGTGAATAGATGAACACACAATATTGATCGAGGATTAGATATAGTGGCAATCTTCAGGTATCTGTTGACATCAGTCTGGAATGAATTAAGGTGGAACAACATCGTAGATACAGTTGTGTGGGAGGCAGGTCCGAGAGCGAAATCCGCCGAGAGAATGTGGAAGTGAAAACTATACACGGAGGTTGGTGCCTACGATACCGACGTCGATAAGTACTTGATAACTGTTTGTAAGCCGGAATCCTTGTCAGATAATATTAATGGAAGATATGTAAAAGAAATCAAATAATAGCTGGGTGATTAGTCGCGCTTTTGCTTAAGTAGCGCGGGATCGCACGAGAAATGCTCAAAAAATTCCAGACGCGAGACGACGCGAGAATGACGTTGCGCATCACGTCAAACGCGGCTGTTAAAATTTTCTTGTACAGACACGTGAGCCCGTTATGAAACAGGTAATTTCCTCTCCCTACGCCTTGCATAATTACCGTGGGAATAAAATCTGAGAAATATGGTAGTTTTTCGCGGAAATGGAATTTGGTTGGAATGACGCTGGACACGATGTAGAGCCCGCCAGATCCCGTGTCGTCTTCTTGTAACACAAGGGTGGAGTGTGGAGGGAAATAAGAGCATGGCAACGATGGCCTGCCGAGAGGCGAGCAGCTGTGACGGCGCTGCGAACCGCCACAAGCCTGAAGTTGCGGCGTGTGGCTGGTGTGACAGCTCCATTAACGGCAGTGTGTTGCTAGAGCGTGCTTTGCTTAGGCACTTACTTTTGAAACTCAGTTTAAGGTAGTGATTTTGCGACAAATTGTAAACGACTGTCTTCATTCACCGACGGAAGCGCTTCACCATCCCAAGTCTTAATGATAAATTTGATTCGTGTACTCTGATATACGCCATGTAGATGTGGTCTGCTATTGGCGGTATAGCCAAATTCTCACCTCATAGTTTTCTGACAGCGTAAATCGAGTTAGGTAGCAAATTCCAGAATGCTGCATTTGTAAAGGACGCCTCCGATCTCTTTCCCCAAACCGAACGTGGGCTCTGCCGCTAATGGCCTCGCCGTCGACGGGACAATAAAATCCAGTCTTCATTCCTTACTTACTTCCTTGGACAAGACAGCAATAAAAATCAACACCAGCGCTGCTTCGTGGGTACATGTCAGTTCCTACGATTTTCTGCACCCAAGGACATTTGCAACATTGTCTGCGTCCCTTATCCTCTCAGCATGGGCTTCCGCTGAAATTCATGCAACAGGGGGCAGATTTCCAAAAGTCCAATATTTTACACAACTGATTAGTTGTTTTTGAGAACGTATTATTACTCAAGAAATAAATTTGACAGAAAACACACAAACCTTATTGTATCTTAAGCGTTTAACATTTATCCAGTCAATATTTCTTGGAGGTTGATTGCTGCTTTGTACATTACTGCTACACCATAAAGGCAAGCATATTTCATTAGTATACCCAAAGGACATCTCGTTTTTAACCATTGTTATGATTATAGATGTACGAAACCTTGGGAGACAATCGTCAAATTGGTATGGAGAACCAAGTTGTAACAGCTTAGGATTAAACCATAATGGCCTTTGTATCCCTAGTTTGGCACGTTATTGTGTAGATATGGCATCTGGAACTCTATGGTTGGATATCACGCTGGGTTGCACCCCACATAGTTTAAGAACTGTATAGTTTTAGATGATAGACACATATTTGACCTTAATATTTTACCATTTTTGCCTCTCATCGAGCGCAAAAATTTGTGTTCCTTCTGTGTTAGGGTTGACAGATGAAGGTGAATACGCCTACCGCACAGCATGAACTTGTTCTTCATGTTGTGCTACAATCACTCTGTCGTGTAAAACTGAATCAAGTCCCAGCCAAACTTGGCGGGTTAAATGCAAACTTCCTGTTGAGATGTGAAATGTTTGAAAGCGAAGGGGCTGTTGTTGTGGAAATTGGTGACAGGTACCGGACAGCTATACTGCAGCTCTTCTCTAGTCCATTAAGATCTGTACAAGAAAGCGACAAAGAAAAGATCTGGTACTCAATTTCGACCATGTTCTGTAAAGATTCGTATCCTCAAAGACTGCAAAACAAAGGCGAAACCGCCGCCACGACAGGAAAACGGTATAATATCTCCTGAACAACCAAACAATACAAAGTTTACTAAAACCAATGTGCTACCTCTTGCGTGCAGTTAAACATTATCAGAGACAATCATTTATAGAAATAAGTGTTAATTTTGAAAGTGATGAAAAGTCTACCACAGATTCCAGGAAAGGCTAAGTGTCCCCTCCTCCCCCCCTTGAGGACGCCTATGCCTCTTACAACTGCTTTCGATGAGAGCAGATGATATAATACCGGCGGCTGTGGAATGTAGTTCAAGTGCTGACTGCTGTAGACGCTGGTGGTCTCGGATTTGGTTCACCGGACGAGAAGCTCTATGGCGTCGGACACCCGATGGAAAGCGCCTAGGACAGCCTTGCAGACGCCTTGGTCGTAGCGAGCTGTGGGGGCAGCAGAGAATCGCCAATGAGCTGGAAGTAACAAGTCAGAACAGCAGTCATTAAAACAGCTGGTGAGAGAGAGTTGTCGTCGCGCCATTCTCCAATACAAGGTAGAAATAACGATTGCTGTAATGCTAATGAGGCAGCAGAGTTAATACTATAACAGCGATACCATTTGCGTGAAGAGCACGTGTTAGCGGAGTAGTACACCAGAGTGGACTGCCTCTAGGCTGAATGAAAGGGGTCATCAGGCAGTTCAGACCGCTGCTCCACGGCAGACAATGAGTGCGGCCGTTGCCAGGATCCTACCGCACTCTACAACAAGCTCCATTAATTCGCGCTGAAACAACCGTGTAATTTGAAGTTACAACAATATGAAACACGACAAAAGACGAGCTCTGTGCCAAGTTGCAGTACAGGACAGTGGGAAATGCACCGTTGCTAACGATGACTAGGTATCCGGCTGGTAATGATTAAGGACTGCATGCTGGCGATGCATCTGTGCCACATCTGCTTCGGACTTACACACACACACACACACACACACACACACACACACACTGTCAGAGCCTTAGCACAAACATATCTGGTAGCCTAGTACTCTTTCGTTCGACCTATATTGCATTCCCATACGTTATACCTAAGCGCGAAAAAAATGAAGGGAAATTACAGTGTAGCCTCTCGTCAAAAATGAAAAGTAAACCAATAAGTTTTTGCTTTAGTTTTCAATTTTGGCATCGTTGACTCATATTTCTTACAACGATCATACCACTATTCGAACCAAGTCATCGCTGAATAAACTGCTCAAAGACGCGGTATTAATGTACTTACATTTAAAATCGACATGCATAATCCATATAGCACTCAGCTTTTCGTAGTTGGCTGTATCACTATCCCCTGCGTAGAACGATTACGCATGTATGTAAAACTTTCCCAGTCTGGGAATACTGGCAAAACACATCAAGACATGCGGCATTACTAAAACATATTGTTTCATCGATTCCCGTCCTGTACACATGGCGTGAAAGAGTTATATGGCCCAGTTATGAGTCCGCAGCTCGTGGTCGTTCGGTAGCGTTCTCGCTTCCCACGCCCGGGTTCCAGGGTTCGATTCCCGGCGGGGTCAGGAGTTTTCTCTGCCTCGTGATGACTGGGTGTTGTGTGCTGTCCTTAGGTTAGTTAGGTTTAAGTAGTTCTAAGTTCTAGGGGACTGATGACCATAGATGTTAAGTCCCATAGTGCTCAGAGCCATTTGAACCCAGTTATGACGTAACTTGTCAATATACGAGTACTGTTTAGGTAATTCATCTGAATAGACAATGTGTTAATCACGATCTCACATTTAGCACACTCCCTAGCTATATTTGGATACAGTTAGACTGCCGGCATTTATATAACATCACGAAACTTTTCTTTCATGAACTCTCGAACGCCGTTATAAAAGACTCACCATACAGTTTTAAAACAGACAATGCCTTCATTATCTCAGTTAAGTTCAAAAATGGTTCAAATAGCTCTGAGCACTATGGGACTTAACTACTGAGGTCATCAGTCCCCTAGAACTTAGAACTACTTAAACCTAACTAACCTAAGGACATCACACACACCCATGCCCGAGGCGCAGGATTCGAACCTGCAACCGTAGCGGTCACGCGGTTCCAAACTGACGCGCTTAGAACCGCACGGCCACACCGGCCGGCTATCTCAGTTAAGTATTACAGTCGTTACGAAATACTTGGACCATTGAGAAATATAATATGAGTAAGAATTGATTTGGTAATTAGAGCCGTGTACGAAATATTCGTAGTATTCACTGTAGGTCATAGGTTATCCACTGTATGTTACAATGCGTAGGAGAGAGACTATATACCAATTCCAGGCATTAGTTTGTATTTATAAGGTTTGGATGAAAAGTAGTGGCAACAAAAATGTAAGATGAAGGATATTTGTCACACGTCGTGCCCGCTGTTTGTAGCTGACAGCAGAAGGTCAGTTCAAGCAGTGCAGTGAACGCAACGGCTTGTTTGAGTCAGTTGCTGTGGGTACTGTTTAAAAGTGCGGGAGGCTAGTTCAGATTCCTAACAGTATGTTAAGAAAACATTAAAGATGTGCACGGATCAAAGTGAATTGGCACGTGGTCGGAGCGCACAACGATATTTGCTTTTGGCACTGCATCCCATCATCCTTCGTGACAACGCTCGATGGCACACGATGAACCGCGTGAAGTTGCTGGTACAGCTGGTTCAGGTGGCGGTAAGTCCCTGTGAGACCAAACTGCTGAGGTTCCTAGGCTTACACACTACTTAAACTGACTTACGCTTAGGACAACACACACCCATGTCTGAGGGAGGACTCGAACCTCCTCCGACGGGGAGGGGGGCGGGGGGGGGGGGGGGATCCGCGCGAATCGTGGCAAGCCGCATCAGTCCGGGCGGTTAGCTCCTACATACGGGGGGCTTGGGGGGGGGGGGGGCCGACAGAATACTGAAACAGACACTGTATTCACTCGATATGAGTCCGTGCAATTACGACCTCTTCGCCAAAATGAAGGAACCTCTTTGTGACATGCACTACAACACAAGAAAAGGCAACATCCGGGCTTCAGAGCGGTCCTTGCGAGACATCGACAAAGATGGACGTGCTGACGGTGTATGACACCTTCCTACTCTGTGCCGCGCTACCGCTACGGTCGCAGGTTCGAATCCTGCCTCGGGCAAAGATGTGAGTGATGTCCTTAGATTAGTTAGGTTTAAGTAGTTCTAGGGGATTGATGACCTAAGATGTTAAGTCCCATAGTGCTCAGAGACATTCTGAACCTTCTCTGTGGAGGAAGGTGATCTAGATACAGGGAGATTATATTGAGGGTTGTAACACAACGAACGCCTGTCAATAAAGTCTGGTATGAATTATAAAAGTTCGTCACCGCTTTTCATCCAACCCATGTATCTGTTCACTACATGAATTTAGAATGTCATGCACTGTAAAGAGATCGAATCCTCTTTAAACCTAATTTCTGACAGCCACAATCTTCAGAATACCTTTACTAATGTAGTATCCACACATGTACAATTTTTAGTTTCCAAGAGTGGGCTGAAATGAAACTTCCTGGCAGATTAAAACCGTGTCCAGGACCAAGACTAGAACTCGGGACCTTTCTTTGCCTTTCGCGAGCAAGTGCTCTACCATCTGAGCTACCCAAGCACGACTCACGAGCCGTACCCACAGTTTCAATTCTGCCAGTACCTCGTCTCGTACCTTACAAACTTCACAGAAGCTCTTCTGCGAAACTTGCAGAACTAGCACTCCTGGAAGAAAGGATACTGCGGAGACATGGCTTAGCCCCAGCCTTGGGGATGTTTCCAGAGTGAGATTTTCACTCCGCAGCGGAGTGTGCGCTGATATGAAACGCCCTGGCAGATTAAAACTGTGTCGGTAGAGCACTTGCCGCGAAAGGCAAAGGTCCCTAGCTCACATCAGCGCACACTCCGCTGCAGAGTGAAAATCTCATTCCAGCAGGCTAAAATGTTCTGTGTTGTAAGTCAGACAATAGTAAACATTTCCCTAGATGTGTAGTCTCCCGCCTTCCGCTGTTTAACGACGCCTGCAAGAGAACGTGCGCACAGGTGTCTCAAAGGCGCATTTCTTTCGCAACAGCCACGCCTGGTAGAGGTTTTTATTCGCCAACGTATTAATCATAATGTGGGAGGCAACAGTGAGGCGATGGTCTGTCGGCGGCCCGCAGAAGACAGAGTGCAGTTAAACAAGGCTATTACTCATAAAACATATTTAGGATCATAATTTTGCATTAATCATGGCGGCGCGCACCCCATTACGGCTGGCGCGCCTCGCTCGGCCGGAGCACTAAATTAAGCCGCGCGGACTCTTCGCGATGTTCGTCGCCGCGTCCACGGGCACACCCTCGATTTGTCGTCCCGGGACAGCAATTACCTGCGTTAGCAGACGTCGACGCCGCTTGTTTATTCGCCTGCGCGCTCATTTACCTCGCCGGGCACTCGTCACGCGCCTTGCGAGCATACTTAGGGCCGCGTCCGGTCGCCGCGCCTCGTCTGAGGGGCCTGCGCAGTTTCATTCCGCTGCCGCCTCTGGGCGCGGCGTTCCGTTCATCGGAAAGAGTTGGACATCGGCGGCTAGGTGGCATTCTTGCATTTCTCGGTTATTTCTCCATACTTTGATGTCCGCTGCATACGGCTGAATAAAGAAGTCATCCACAGGAATGCAGGTGCCAGTAAAAAATTATTTAAAAGAGGCCGTGTTGAAAACACCCACGACTGGAAAAAATCTATATCCACATCTACATAGGTACTCAGCGATCCATCTTAAGGCGTGTGGTGGAACGTTCTCAGTAGCGCTACTAGACATTTCCCTTCCTGTTCACTCGCAAACAGAGCGAGGTAAAAACGCCTATCTACGAGTAAATGCCTCCGTGTGAGCCCTAATTTCTCATACCTGATTTTGTTGCCCTTATGCGCAATGTATGTTGGAGGCAACAGAATCGTTTTGGAGTCAGCTTCAGATGCTGGTTCTCTAAATTTTTCAGTTCTGTTCCTTGAAATAAATGTCGCCGTCGCTTCATGGATTCCCATTTGAGTTTCTGAAGCATTGCCGTAACACTTGCATATTGTTCGAACCTACCAGTAACAAACCTAGCAGCCTCCCCCCCCCCCCCCTGAAATGCGTCGATGTCTACCTTTAATCCGACCTAGTACTTGTCCCAAACACTCGAGCATGACTCGAGAATAGGTCACATTATCGTCATATATGCGGTCTCCTTTACAGATGAACCCCTTCCCTAGAATTCTCCCAACAAAACGAAGCTGGTCATTGCCTTACCTACCACAATCCTCACATACTTGTTCAACCTCATATCGCCTTGCAAAGTTACGTCCAGATATTTAAACGGCATGACTGTATCAAGCAGGTCACCACTAATGCTGTGTCTGAACATTACGGGTTTGTTTTTCCTTCTCATCCGCATTAACCTACATATTTCCACACTTAGAGCTAGCTGCCAATCATCAGATCAACTAGAAATCTTGTCCAAGTCGTCTTCTCTCCTCCTACAGCCACTCAACTTCGACATATTACCGTACACCACAGCATCATCAGCAAACAACCGCAGATTGCTGCCCACCCTATCCGCCAAACCATTTATGTATATAGAGAATAAAAGCGGTAAAATCATCACATCTTGGATTATAACCTATAATTCTCAAGGTTCCTTGTGCGTAAGAAATCATGTCGTCTAAAATTACCTTTTTTGCGTCGACATAATTATTATACGGTTCTGACTCGAAATTTTCACTTTCTGTAGTCACACTTGTAATAACATACAAGTTGTTATAAAAGACAAAACCTACCTGAATCTTTTCTGTCATCGACAAGTAAGTTTTCGTCGAAAAAGCAGATGAAAAGGCCTCAACGTGTGATGTGGGGTAGTGTGGTATTTACTAGAGACTGGAATGAAATATTGTCACAAATCAGGATGTCTCGGTACTTTTTCTACTTTCCCGGTGGACGCTACAAGTAGTTCGGATGAAATTGCCGCGAACTACATTTTTATAGAGACTGTTAACAAGCGCGAACTATAGTCACACAAATAATAAAGAGTGGTGGTTGAAGTTTATAATGCTATAGACGAAGAGATGATTATAAGCGAAGTCTCTTTGACCAAGGATGGGGCAGTAAATCGGCTGTAATCCTTGCATCATTCTCATTCAGTAAGAAAGTGTTAATGACACAAAGTCAACTGATAAGGATAATACGTGATGTGCTGTCTAGGACCTTGAGCAAAAGGCTGTTTAGACCGTTGGGCACATTAACAACAGCCTTACAGTGTATTTTTTCCTTTATAGAGTATTTTGTGAATAAACTCGTAAATGTAACACAAGATCGGGAAATGACATACACTTAAACATTACTCAGTTTCATTAATGCAGAGAGACGAATGAGTCATTTAGCGGTAAAAATCATTGTCACTTACCCAGTGGTGTGAATAATCAAATATAGAACAAAATTTAGCTTCAAGCGCAAACTGATTCGGATCCACGAGAGGACTCCTTGTGCTCCATACTAGATTTTGTGAATGTGTGATGTGTGATACTATGATGTGTGTGTGTGTGTGTGTGTGTGTGTGTGTGTGTGTGTGAGAGAGAGAGAGAGAGAGAGAGAGAGAGAGAGAGAGAGAGAGAGAGAGAGATTGTACATAACAGATATATGTAAATAAGTGTATATGAATAAGTTTGGCCTCAGATTAATGTAAGAGAAAGTCATGAAAATTGTCATCATGCTCCCATGTTTTCCATAAGGAAAATATGTTGGATTTGTAAGCTACATGAACATGGAAACAACTAAGTAAGTGAAGTTTGGACAGTTTCAGAAGTGAAGTTGTAGGTACGGTCAAAAGTTCTTTCATGGATAGCGCAGTATCTAAGAGCTTTGCGCGAGAAAGGCAACGTTCCGCCTTTGAGATCCGACCTGCACAGAGCTTTAGCGGTCTACGAACAGCGCTGCACACTCTGCTTCGGAGGAATGATTTATTCTGCGAAGTAGCGAACTCTCCGGCATTGGCGTCATGAAATGTAAGTAAAACACAAGAAACCCGAGTCTGCGTGGGCAAAGAGGCATTGGAATCCCGCCCAGCGCCCAGTCCGAGTCCAGCATCTGAACCGCTGCACCACTTCCCTCGTTGCGAATGTCAAAACATTGCACCAACTGTATCATATATGACCACCCTTCTGATCTCTTTTTGTGTTGATTTGCTTGCGTCTCTTGTAACAGGAAAGACAGCCGGAACAGATGGCCGTCACCTGCAAAATTTTTGCGAGGTAATATACAGGATAGTAAGAAATTCCGATTACAACCTTCCAGGACTTGTAGAGAGGAATGAGTACACAATATTTTGAATAGGAACCCATGTCCGGAAACAAAGCGTTTATGTTCTACGACCGTTTCCATACAGATGCTTAACTCGTCCATTTCTGCATTGAGGAATTGAACTAGGTGTGATCCAGTACAGCTATTAGGTATCAATTCGAAAAGGAAGATAATGAAACATCCATTTATAATTTAAGCAAATTCTTTGCATAATTGACACTTAAACATCACGTCTTTAGACTACTCCAAAACAAAAAAAGTACCAAGTATACTGTACATATAGAACAGTAATGATCCATTACAACAGCGGCTCGATTTGGCGACCACCAACGTTGTTACAGATATTGTACCTACGAAGCATGTTCTGGTACACACGCTCCATCCCACCTGGTGTCTCTTCAGTTCTAGTGCACCGGCTAGCAATCTTCCTCTGTTTCTACAGGAGTCTCGTAAATTAAACTTTGCACAAGACTGTTATAAATAGGTGTTTCGTTATGTTTCCTTTCAAACTGTTACGTAATAATTGTACTGCGTCAGGACTAATTCATTTCCTCGAGCAAAAGTGAATGAGTTAAACATCTGAACTGAAACCGTCGTAGAACGGAAACTTCTCTCTATAAATCCTAGAAGATTGTAACTGTAATTTCCGAACACCCTGTAGGTTGTTACACTACTGGCCATTAAAATTGATGCACCACGAAGATGACGTGCTACAGAAGCGTAATTTAACCGACAGGTAGAATATGCTGTGATATGCAAATGATTATCTTTTCAGAGCATTCACACAGGGTTGGCGCTGGTGGCGACACCTACAACGTGCTGACATGAGGAAAGTTTCCAACCGATTTCTCATACACACACCGCAGTTGACCGGCGTTGCCTGATGAAACGTTGTTGTGATGCCTCGTGTAAGGAGGAGAAATGCGTACCATCACGTTTCCGACTCTGATAAAGGCCGGATTGTAGCCCTTTCGCCACATTGCTGCTAGCTTTGGTCGAGATCCAATGACTGTTAGCAGAAAATGGAATCGGTGGTTCAGGAGGGTAATACGGAACGCCGTGCTCGATCCCAACGGCCTCCTATCACTAGCAGACGAGATGACAAGCATCTTATCCGCATGGCTGTAACGGATCGTGCACCCACGTCTCGATCCCTGAGTCAACAGATGGGAACGTTTGCAAGACAACAACCATCTGCACGAACAGTTCGACGACGTTTGCACCAGCATGGACTATCAGCTCGCAGACCATGGCTGCGGTTACCCTTGACGCTGCATCACAGACAGAAGCGCCTGCGATGGTGTACTCAACGACGAACCTGGGTGCACGAATGGCAAAACGTCAATTTTTCGGATAAATCCAGGTTCTGTTTACAGCATCATGATGGTCGCAGCCGGTCGAAGTGGCCGTGCGGTTAAAGGCGCTGCAGTCTGGAACCGCAAGACCGCTATGGTCGCAGGTTCGAATCCTGCCTCGGGCATGGATGTTTGTGATGTCCTTAGGTTAGTTAGGTTTAACTAGTTCTAAGTTCTAGGGGACTAATGACCTCAGCAGTTGAGTCCCATAGTGCTCAGAGCCATTTGAACCATGATGGTCGCATCCGTGTTTGGCGACATCGCGGTGAACGCACAGTGGAAGCGTGTATTCGTCATCGCCATACTGGCGTATCACCCGGCGTGATGGTATGGGGTGCCATAGGTTACACGTCTCGGTCACCTCTTGTCCGCATTGACGGCACTTCGAACGGTCGACGTTACATTTCAGATGTGTTACGACCCGTGGCTCTACCCATCATTCGATCCCTGCGAAACCCTACATTTCAGCAGGATAATGCACGACCGCAAGTTGCAGGTCCTGTATGGGTCTTTCCGGATACAGAAAATGTTCGACTGCTGCCCTGGCCAGCACATTCTCCACATCTCTCACCAATTGAAAACGTCTGGTCAATGGTGGCCGAGCAATTGGCTCGTCACAATACGCCAGTCACTACTCTTGATGAACTGTGGTATCGTGTTGAAGCTGCATGGGCAGCTGTACCTGTACACGCCATCCAAGTTCTGTTTGACTCAATGCCCAGGCGTATCAAGGTGGTTGTCCTGGGTACTGATATCTCAGGATCTATGCACCCAAATTGCGTGAAAATGTAATCACATGTCAGTTCTAGTATAATATATTTGTCCAATGAATACCTGTTTATCATCTGCATTTCTTCTTGGTGTAGCAATTTTAATGGCCAGTAGTGTATAATCTGTTGTGTTACCTCCATGACGTCGTGAGCGAACTTGTAAAATGCCTCGCGAGGAAGCAACGTTGGAATGTGTGGGGTTGTACTCCACTGGACTGGAGGGTGCGGCGCCCACCTCACGGCCAGCCCGGTGCTGCAGCCGTACCCCACGGAATGCTGTGATTGCGACTGGTTCCCTCCGGCTCCCCGGGAGACTGCGCTTCTTCTGGAGGAAGCGCTCGGCGCGGAATGCCTGGGAATGGCGACGCGCCGGCGGTATGCGAATCCTCCGTGTGCCCCCGCCTGCGAGAGTCGCTCTGGCCGGCCAAATAAATCGATTGCCGATGGCCGGCACCGGCGATGGCTGGTTCAGAGGAGCCGGCGTGCAGCGCACTGTGCGTTCCGGGCGCGAGCTTTTTCCACGGCGCGCAAATAGCCGGCGGGCCGTTGGCCCCTGGCGGCTGCGTGCATCCGCCGCCACCGGCATAAACGCACATCTCTAAAGGCCACCTCGCAGGCGGAAAACCATCTCCACTGGTGAATTCTCATTCGTAATGGCAATCTGTGACCGACGAATGAACTGTTTCTCTGCAGCTATTTTGGGAGTGTGATTGCGTCACGTTCTCACAAAACTACCGACGTTTCGGCGACTGTTGCCTTCATCCATCAGCCTTCAACCTGAAGAAGATTACTTGCCGTAGGAGCCGTAACGGCGGTACTTTTATCACGACATGGCGCAACCACACGTCAAGCAGACTCTTATTGATCGGGTACCAAAGCCAATACTGCATGTTTTTTTTGTTAACCAACTTAGATAGCCTACATTAAATGATGGAAGTAATATGTTACGTACAAAATTTAACAAAAGATTACGTATAGCAGTGAGGTTGCTATCTCTGATAAGAGAACCGTTTCTACATCAGTACTCTGCAAGCTACCGCAGAGGATTTTCCGTCGAGTACATAGCGGTCTAGTATTCTTACTCCTCCCTTCCAATCCTTTCCGCGGAAAGGAAGGCTCACGGTACCCCTCCTGTATTCCACCAGTTTTAGCGCCGCGGTCATTACGCGAGCTGTACTCGATAGGAGGAAGTATGAGGCTCCTTGTAGTCCTATGGCTGTCGGAATTTTGCTCGTAAGGCTGTCCGCACTGCAAGTCTTTCCCGACTGAAGTTTGCTGAGCGTCTTTGTGATACTCCCACGCTGACCGGACCAGCCCGTGACGTATCGCACATCTCTTCTTTGAATCTTAACTCTCTCTTCCGGTAATCTAATAAGGGAAGGGTTCCTGAACGACGAGCATTACTCAAGAATTCCTCGATGGTTTTCTAAACAGTCTCCTTCATGAGTGAAGAATTAGACACACTCAGAATGTTTGCAATAAATCCGAATCTGGCGTAAGACGTTTGCATAGCTAGGTATGTGGCCTTTCCATCTGAAATCGTTCCACACAGGAATCCCTACATCTTCAGGACTGTGACATAGTTCTGTCAATGATCGCCGACAGCATAGTGAAAGGATATCGCATCTTTTCGTTACGTACGCGCACTGACTTATATTTATTTATGTTTAACGTTCTTTAACATTTATTTATGGTTAACGTTCCGCAACTCTAAAAGAAATCGTGCATATACTTTAAGTATGTCATTGTATTTAAAACTAAAGACATAAAGGTAAAAACATAACTACCAGATTTCATGCCGTTTCACCTTCTTTCCTTCTAGAGTGTCCTCATTTTCTGACAAACATGATTCGTCACACCAACTATCTCCAAAATTAAAAAGTTAAAGTGCCCTGTAACTTCTCACAGTTTTTTTATCCTCCTAAACTCACAAACATTAATCCAACACAGTATCAACAAACGAAATGAGCAATTTGGTTCGCTATCAGTCTTGAAGTGCGTGTAATGATGCACACGGGACGTCTGTGCAAGCAGAGTATTCCGTTTACATTGGCTTCTGTGTTATCGATAGTGAGCTGAAATAGTTTGTAACTGTAACAAAGCACCCGCAAAAATCTGAGACCTCATTTAATCAAAATATGCATGGTGTGTAATGCCATAGCTGTTATTCCGAAAGTGGTAAGGAATAATAAAGTAATTTGAAAAGCCAAAATAGTGCTGTTGGCTGCAGACTCGCACATTCGTTACATAAATTAGTCAAACAGTTAAGAAATATTCATTTTGGAGACAGTTATGGAGATCTTCAAGTACGTCCACAGTTTTGTGCTCGGACATCGCTTCATAATACTTTCAGCACCATGAAAATGATTACATTTGCTCTTACTTAGCGTTTCCATTGTTCAGTCGAGAGCTTCTGAAAAAGAAGAACGTGCCTTGGAGCAACTCTCCGGATCTCCTTACAGAAAAGGACGGAATCAGCGCAAGCTTATCCGTCTGTAGTTCAGTGAGCCCGTTTATTCGGCACCGGTTCCGATCTGATATGAAACCGTAACTATCCTTAGCCATTATAAGTTCGTAGGCTTCCACGGCTGGTGTCAGTATGAATAAAATCGTTTTGGGTATTAGGTCGCGTCATTGTGAATCAATAAAATAACTAAAATACCAACGTTTCTACTGAAGAGGACCACTGCAAAGACAGTCGAAACGACGATATTTTAGTTGTCCTGTTGTTTCAAAACGTCGCAGCCTAATATACAAACTGATTTTATTTGTGTACGAGTAATATATCTGGACGAGATATTTGAAGCTATTACTTATATACACATTATTCTCATTTTTTGGAATCAGGACACTTGTTTTCCACGACGTATTCCTACCTATCACAAGTAATGAAGCAATCAAGATAATTCTATGAATGTATGGTCGTTTCGTTATGAATCCACGTTAGAAAATTTAGATGGAATATTTCTCTTTCATGAAACTTCGCTCACAAACAATATTTTCAAATGTATAAATTCTCTTAATTAGCATAAATACAGTACATACTTAATGAACAGCCATTACTGAAGAGATTGGCCCTATGTTGTAATGTTTTATCGTCTTCGTTGCTTATTTGTATGACAGACATATTTAATGCCGGTCGGAGATTTCTTTCAAATTTTTGCATATCGCATGTTGTGTTCTCTGCGTCGAGTCATGTGAGCTCATTTTGTGATTCAAAGTATCTGCATCGCACTGATTGCACCTCGTATTTGTCGTTCGAATATGGATGCGAAACTGATGGGAGATTAGTGAACAACGTTGAATATACTGCGGCGATTCATTTATGAATGGTGTCGTTATCGTATTTACACGCTAACGTTATGCATTGCGCCACACAAAAAGGCGAAGAATAAAACTTTAGCGCCTGTACTTGAACAGGACACCTTCTCGGTAGAAATACGACCCCTCGTCTTACACCTACCCCGTTCTTTGTCGCTTAACTCGCGACCCGTTGCCACGTTCACTACACGTCTGTATCTAAGAGACTGCTCAGAGGCACATCTTCAAATGGAATAACATTTCCCGTGACTTTGGGTCGCTCATTTTACTTTAAAACTATATTTATTTATAGTTGGAAGTGGATCTATTGTACATCGCAATTACTGCACACGTAGGATGTATAGTGTAGTAAGTTTGCATTGTTACTTTACTACGGTCTACTCGTTGCTTGATTAGACTAACGACTGTTTTATATTAAAAATTATTATTCCGATGCTTTGCGCGTTGTTGATTTGGGGCGGGAGACCAAACAGCTAGGTCATCGGTCCCGTCGGGTTAGGGAAGGATGGGAAAAGGAAGTAGGCCGTGTCCTTTCAGAGGAACCATCCCGGCATTTGCCTGAAGTGATTTAGGGAAAACACCGAAAACCTAAATCAGGATGGCCGGACGCGGGTTTGAACCCTCGTCATCCCGATTGCGAGTCCAGTATGCTATCCACTGCGCCTCCTCTCTTTTCCCGTTGTATATTCAAATTGTCTTGTAAATTATGTGAATTCCGATTGCCTATTCGTTCCACGGTCAGTTAATAGACCCTTTCGAGCTGTTGCGTTGCAGATTATGTGCTCTCCTAAAGAGAGTTCGAGAGAACTTGAGGAGAGTTTTGTAGTGATACGAATCTTATTATTTGCGGTGAATAATTTCGCGGAAGTGGGGGTAAATTGCTAAATATTAATCCCAAAACGGCAGCAGAACGCAGTTTCACCTAATTTATCACGTAAATACCGTGTAACACTGCAACCTGCGGTGCACCGACAGTTTTGTACATGTCATTTAGCACATTCGTGCTGCTTTCATCCAGAATTTCACCGCAAATAAACAAAAGTGATATCACTGCATCTCTTTTATCAGTAATTTTCGAATGTTGCAATAAAAGGAAATTTCCATTTAAAGAAACCGCGTTCAACCAATAGCTCGTTAAAAATAAAACACGATACTCAGGAGGCAGCAAAATACTGCCTCCTTGGTGGCGGTCTCCCTCCTGTTTCGCGATAGTAGAAAACGAGGTGCTCTTTTTTGAACTTTTTCGATGTCCTATGTCAGTCCTGTATGGTAAGAATCTCACATACAGCAATATTCTAACAAAGGACAAGGACAGTGTAGTCAGTCTCCTTAGTAATCCTGCTGTATCTTCTAAGTTTCTGTCAATAAAACACAGTCTTTGGTTAGCCTTCCCCACTGCACTATCGATGTGATGCCCCTAATTTCAGTTGTTCTTAACTTTAATTCCGAGGTATTTTGTTAATCTGACATCTTCGTGTGTTTTATCGTGTAACCGAAATTTAACGGATTTCTTTTAGTACTCATGTGGATGACCTGGCACTTTTTCCTTATTCAGAGCCAATGCCACTTTGGTACGCATGTCGAGTCTAAGTCATTTTGCAGTTGGTTTTACTCTTCTGGTGACTTTACTAGACGATAAACGACACCATTATTGGCAGACAATGAAAGATCGCTGCTCAGATTGTTTCAAAAAAAATGGTTCAAACGGCTCTGAGCACTATGGGACTCAACTGCTGAGGTCATTAGTCCCCTGGAACTTAGAACTAGTTAAACCTAACTAACCTAAGGACATCACACACATCCATGTCCTAGGCAGGATTCGAACCTGCGACCGTAGCGGTCTCACGGTTCCAGACTGCAGCGCCAGAACCGCGCGGCCACTTCGGCCGGCTCAGATTGTTTCCCAAATCGTTTATATAGATTAGGAACAGCAGAGGGCTTTCTTTGGCAATCCCCAGTTATCACCTCTGTTTTACTCAGTGACTTTCTGTCGATTGCTATGTACTTCCTTTCAAACAGGAAATCATGAATCCAGTCGTACAACTGAAAAGATACTCCTCTTGTGAAGAATGGTTTCTAAATCGTTCTGCGTACCTAAAAATACGGAATCAGTTTGAGAACGCTTGTCAACACGCTCATTACTTGTGTGAATGAAGAGCTAGTCGTGTTTTACAAGAATGATATTTTTTGAATCCGTGCTGATTATGTGTCAATAGATTGTTAGCTTTGAGGTAATTCTTAATGGTCGAACACAGTATACTGTATGTCCGGAAATCCTACTGCAAACCGACGTCAGTGTTATGGTCTGCAATTTATCGGATTACTCTTATTTTCCTTCTTAAATATTGGTGTGACGTGTGCAACTTTCCAGTCTTTAGGTATGCATCTTTCGTTGAGCGAGTGGTTGTATATGGTTGCCAAGTATGGGGCCATTGAATGAGCATACTCCGAAGGAATCTAAATGGTATGCTATCTGGACCACATGATTTGCCTTCTTTGTGTGATTTAAGCTGCTGCGCTACACCAAGGATGTGTACTTCAAAGTTTCTCAAGTTGTCAGCTCTTCTTGATCCGAATTCCGGAAGATTTTCGTCGTTTATGGTGAAGGAATTTAGGAAAACTCTTTTTAGCACTCCGCTTTAGTGGCGCTGTCATCGGTACTATTGCCACTGATACCGTCCAGTGATGGTATTGACTGCGTCATGCCGCAGAAGTAGTTAAGATATGACCAGAATCTCTTTGGGTGTTCTGCTAGATTTCGAGACAGAGCTTCGTTGTGGAAACTATTAAAAGGATATCGCACTGAAGCCCGCACTAAGTTTGGGGCTTCAGTAAAACATTGACCTTCTTGTAGGTTTTGTGTTCTTTTAAGTTAGCGTGCTTCTTCGTTGGTACAGCAGTAGTATTCTGCGCTATCTTGTGAGTCATGGGGCACCAGTGCCATCTTTTATTAATTTATCCATTTCAAATCTCTCAGCTGCTACGGATACTATTTCTTTAAATTTAAGACACACCTGGTCTGCGGTTACATAGTTTGGAAAGACTGGAGACTCATTCTTAGTAAGGAGTTAAGGGGATTAGGTCGATAGCAAACGTCAAAAAAAAAAAAAAAGTGTGCTGGGTGTTCTGCTATGTTTCAATGATGGTGCAGTATCGAAGTTCAAGGTTATGGCATTGTTCGAAATGGCCGGCGGACTAAATACGCAAGAAATATTTAATTGTCATTGACCACAGGAGATTCTTCAAAGCAGAGAAATCAGTGTTGAAAGCCACCAAAGAAGCAAGAATAAGAAGAAAAGTCTGAAAAAGAGTAGGGAGGGATAACAACATCCGAAACTATATGACTATGGACCTGGGGGGATGCATTAATGTTATTAAGTGTAGATGGACGAACACGTTTAAACATGGCCGAGCGGTTCTAGACGCTACAGTCTGGAAGCGCGCGACCGCTACGTAACTTTAATTACTCGGAAGTTCACTTTTTTGACGTTGTCACAAATGTTGGTTAAAATTATTGCAGATAGAGGGCTGAATTTTTTATATTGTCTTAAAACATATTTAACTAAAATGCAGACATTACTATGACTTAAATTTGGAAATTAAAGGTTTTTTTAATGAAAGGAAAATTGTGAGCTAATTACTGAAATTTTTTCTAATCACTGTGAAAATTTTTTTAGCTGTAATTTGTGACAGCAACAACGTTTTAGAAGTCTAAATGGTTCAAATGGCTCTGAGCACTATGGGACTTAACATCTACGGTCCTCAGTCCCCTAGAACTTAGAACTACTTAAACCTAACTAACCTAAGGACATCACACAACACCCAGTTATCACGATGCAGAGAAAGTCTCTGACCCCGCCGGGAATCGAACCCGGGAACCCGGGCGCGGGAAGCGAGAACGCTACCGCACGACCACGAGCTGCGGACTTTAGAAGTCTACTGTATAGATAATAGTGTAAAGAACTTGCAGAAATAAATCAAGCTTCTACTTTGTATTTATATTAGTACCTACGCTTTATATGTAAATAACGAACAAGCTTTATTTCACTTGCAACCCGAAACATTATTCAGAAAAAAGCATGAGATCGGAAGCTGTGGTTCATACATTGGAATGTTCCCAAAGGATCTGTTAAAAGATAGCTGGCCGCGGTGGCCGAGCGATTCTAGGCGCTTCAGTTCGGAACCGCACGACTGAACAAGCTCCAGTGGCGGACACTTCAAGAAAGGCGTTACGCAATACGGAGAGGTTTATTATCGAAATTAGGAGAGAGCACATTCCGGGAAGAGATGGGCAACATATTACTACCGCCCACATATATCTCGCGTAATGATCACAACGAAAAGATCCGAGAAATTAGAGCAAATACGGAGACTTACAAGCAGTCGTTCTTCCCACGCACAATTCGTGAATGGAACAGGGAAGGGGGGATCAGATAGTGGTACAATAAGTACCCTCCGCCACACACCGTAAGGTGGCTCGCGGAGTATAGATGTAGATGTAGACTGCTACGGTCGCAAGTTCGAATCCTGCCTCTGGCATGGATGTGTGTGATGCCCTTAGGTTAGTTAGGTTTAAGTAGTTCTAAGTTCTAGGGGACTGATGACCTTAGGTGTTCAGTCCCATAGCGCTTAGAACCATTTGAACCATTTGTTAAAAGATAGTTAAAAGATGGGCTTACAACTATTGTTTTTTGAGCTACACTATGCAGAATACTGACAAATCTTTCAAGCTTTCACGAACAACTCCCCTGAAGGTAATTGTGACCTGTCTTGGGTGCGCGGGCGCCTCTCTCAGGGGGTCGAGCAGGCTGGGTCGGCTGCTGGGAGAGTCCGCTCGGCGTCGAACCCGGGGCGGGCGCGCGCGCGTCCCCCGGCACGCAGAACCTGTCGCCTAACGAGCGCCCGCCGGCCACCACACTTAATCTTGATTAGCGTCACACACGTCAGGCTGCGCCGGCCCTTCATCATGCCAGCCGCAGCCGCGGCCGTGGCTGCTGCCTCTGCCGCTCCCAGCTGCTGCCGCCACACCGACGTTACACGTCGCTCTGCCCAACCACGGCACAGCGCGAAAGTCTGCTCCACACCGCATATTATCCTGAAATAGCAGGTTCAGTTCTTGGTGCCTGAAGAAATTTTCATCCCCAGTGTTCGGCCTGGTAGGGAAGGGAAGATGGTGGCGTACAGGTCCTGATCGCAAGACCGCACGCCGCTGTCATGGGTTATATTCCTAATCTTGCTGCAATACCTCACGGTGAGAGGTCGTGTAATTCTGTTGATGACAAGCTGTCAGTTAAAGCTGGCGATTCCATGGGTGGCATTCGAAAGGAGTAGGCTGTGTATCGCCACAGGGTTACGGTTTCGCTCCTCTCCTCTCAATACAGCACTACATCTACATCTGCCTCTACGGGGTGTATCAAAAAGAATCATCCGATTTAAAAAGAAATCACAACTGCTATGTTATTTGAGATACGCGCGTGGACAACCTACTGTTGGAAAGAGCAAACTCTCGAGTTTTACATGGTTCCCGCTAAGTGACAGCAGTATGCAGTATGGTGTCGGGATAACAGAAAATGTTTTGTGTTCTACGTTTTGCGCAGTGCGGGTCAGTAATAACTGTTCAGAGGTGACTTTCATACTGGGTGTGGCGTGGATACTCCTACAGTGCAGAATATTAGATGATAGCATGAACAATTCCGAGAAACAGATTGTTTGTATTAAGACAAATCGCCAGGCCGTCCCTGACTGTCTGACACAGACGTCGAACGAGCCGTCAGTCCCCTAGACTTAGAACTACTTAAACCTAACTAACCTAAAGACATCACACACATCCATGTCCGAGGCAGGATTCAAACCTGCGACCGTGGCAGCAGCGCGGTTCCGGACTGAAGCGCCTAGAACCGCTCGGCCACATCGGCCAGCCCGCCGTAATTTCACAAGGAGTCCGCAGAAATCGGTTCGTCTTGCAGCTCGGCAGCTCAACATGCCCCCCATGTCCTTCTGGCGTGTGTTGTGTCCGCACATAAAACCATACAATATTTAGCTACTGCAAGCTCTTCATGAAGGACACAAATAACTATGTGTGTTCTGTAATTTCGTTCTTTGCAAGTGCAGGATGGCAATTTTCTTCAACAGTGTTCAGTGACGAGGCAACATTTCATTTAAATGGAAAGGTGAATCGTCATAATGTGAGAATAGGGGGTGCGGAACAACCACATGAAGTTGTACAACAAGAGAGAGACACTCTAAAATTTAGTGTGTTTTGTGTGCAGTTTCACAGGAAAAGGTGTATGGTCCATTTTTTTAAATTTTTTTTCCCGAGAACACTGTTACAAGAAGCACATATCTCTCGCTATGCTCGAGAACTTTAACTTTCTTTTGCCACCGTTGGAGACTGATTCGATCGACCTCATTTACCAACGGGATGGGGCACAGCCACACTGGCATCTGGAAGTGCGGGAATTTTTAAATCAAAGGATTACTGAGCGATGGATCGGTCGCTCTGGACCAACTGATTCACCCTTTCATTACTGACCTCCACGGTCACCAGACCTAACTGTGATTATTTCTTGTGGGGAGTTTATAAAAGACTCTGTTTATGTGCCTCCGTTACCAATAACAATGAATGAACTGAGACATCGCGTAACAGCAGCTGTGGAAGCTGCAACTCAAGACATGCTTGCTGCAGTGGGGGAACAGTTTGAATACCGCATTGAAATATGCCATGCACCTCAAAGGTGCGTATTGAACACCTATGAAAAGGTAATTAAAAGCTTTTTTTTAGTTCCCGTTCATCAAAAACAAAATTCATTGTATTTGTTTATTAGTTTCAGAGATATAGACGTGCCAGATCGGATGATTCTTTTTGATACACCCTGTGTATCTACATCTACATCAATACTCCGCATCCACATTACGGGACATGGCGGAGTATACCCCGTACCACTACTAGTCATTTCCGTTTGTGCTCCATTCCCAAATAGAACGAGGGAAAAATGACTATCTGTATGCCTCCGTATGAAACCTAGTTTCTTTGATCTTCGTGGTCCTCAGGCGCACTGTATGTTGGCGGCAGCAGAATCGTTTGTCAGTCAGCTTCAAATGCCGGTTCTCTAAATTTTCTCAGTTGCGTTCCACGAAAAGAACGTCGCCTTTCCTCCAGTTCCCGAGGCATCTCCGTAACACTTGCATGTTGTTCGTACCCACCAGCAACAAATCTAGCAGCCTGACTCTGAAATGCATCGACGTCTTCCTTTAATCCGACCTTGTACGTATCCCAAACACTCGAGCACATCTCGAGTATAGGTCGCACCAGCATCCTATATGCACTCTCTTTTACAAATGAACCACACTTTTCTAGAACTCTCCCAATAAACCGAAGTCGACCATCCGCCTTCTCTACCATAGTTCTCACACACTCGTTCCATCTCATATCACTTTGAAACCTTACGCCCAGATATTTAAACGCTGTGACTGTATCAAACAGGATACTACTAATGCTGTATTCGAATATTACACGTTTGTTTTTGCTAATGCGCATTAGCTTACTTTTTTACACGTTTAGTGCTAACTGCTATACGTCACACGAACTAGAAATTTTGTCCAAGTCATCTTTTATCCTCCTACAGTCACTCAACTTCGACGCCTTATCGTACCCTATAACATTATCAGCAAACAACGGCAGAATTGCTGTCCGCCATATCATTTATGTATATAGATGGCTCTGAGCGCTATGGGACTTAACATCGGAGGTCATCAGTCCCCTACAGCTTAGAACTATTTAAACCTAACTAACCTAAGGACATCACACACATCCATGCCCGAGGCAGAATTCGAACCTGCGACCGTATAAGTCGCGCGGTTCCGGACTGAAGCCCGTAGAACCGCTCGGCCACCGCAGCCGGCTTGTATATAGGGAATAATGCATAAATGATTTGGCGGAAAGGGTGGGCAGCGATCTACCGTTGTTTGCTGACGATCCTGTGGTACACTACAATTAGTTACTTAACATGGACCTTTTTATGACACAATACACTAAGCGACAAATAACTGTTCCACATACACAGCAGAACCATTGGACCCCTTTCGCAGCCAACAGTGTCGTGTACTATTCGTGCAGTCGCGGTGGGAGTGACCATAAATTGTAAATGCTATTACGATTGCTCCCATCAGCTATTGTGCCGAATGTCGGCCTGGCGTTCGCGAATACTTATTTATTTATTTCTTTCTCAAGTAAAGACATGCTTCCTGTTATTATATAGTATTGTGTGATTTTAGATGTTATATCACACAAATTCAGTTGCGCGAATTATAGAGTTTTGCACGAAATGTATTCGCAGCTCAAATATGGACAACCGTCAGCTGTACACTGGAATGACGACAATGAAAATTTTTGCCGGACTAGAACTCGAACCCGGAAATCCCTCTTATCGCGAGCGGTCGCCTTACCATTAGGCTTTCCGAGCACTCATCTTGGCCAGACCCAAACTTCTCTATTCCATTAACCATGTGTGTACAACCTGCACTCGTACATCCATTATCTATATCCCCGTACAAGGGAGACATTTTACTTGAAATTCGCTGGCCCGGAGCCGTTGTATAAATATTGCAGTGCCTGTGTTGTTCAGAATTACGATGCAGTTTTCTTCGGACATGCATGCTTGTCCGCAGTAACACTGCATCGCATGCAAACATGTCCGAAGGGCCATTACATGGTAATTCTGAACAACGCAGGCACTGCAGTATCGTAAAGGACGTTTGCATGGATAGGAAAACAGCTCTCCACGACTCATCTGCAAGCCCCTTATCCATACACCCACTCTTATATCCGCGGATAATAAAATGTTGTGAGGCTCTTTAAGTCGAACCTCGTAAATCATATTCCATAGACTGAGGACGGGGTGACCGAGCAAGGCGACAATTTTACACACCCGAAAAATCACCATTAAGAATCCAGCCCTACTTTATACGAGTGCATTTCTGTTCTTAACATCATCACTGTATGGCGACACTGATAATCTAGCTCTGACAACGTAATCTAAATTTGTCCGTGAAACTTGATAGGATTTGATTGAAACTGGATAGTCCTTCTTTTTGGGAAGACACAACTGTCTTCTGTTGATTCACTGTACTCACGCAGTTATTTCGCGCCAACCTTGATTCCAGATCGCAGGATTTCAGATACTGGTATTAGGATCGGCATTTAACTATCACAGTGGTGACGGGTTTGGTGCCTTAGTTGAAGGAATAAGGGCGTTGCCAGAAGCTGGTTGCTTATCAGCTACCGTTCTGACTATGCAGTCAGGGATTGGTTGCAGCACAAACCTTTCGTTGAGTATTTGGTACTGAACTCTAATTATTCGCAAAATCAGTCAAAAATATACAGGCTCGGCAATGTCACCACTCGTGATTGTGATGTAGCTACTTTACGGATGTCATTGAAACTCTCTTGCAATAAAACTTGGGAGTGTTATGTAGAATAAATGAAAAACACGCCGTTGGTGAAATAATGGTACTGCGCGGTATTGTATTGCTTTAGGAAATAAATCGACCATTGTTTCACGAAAGGCGCTATCTCGCTTTCATCCAGTATGATAGCAAGAAACCGTTAGAATCCTAAATCATAAAGGCCAGATCTGTGCCTGAATACCACGTACGTGTCAACAAATAAGACTAAAAACTCTGCTACCTCGATGCGGTAATGTTTAGCTTCTTTGAAGGAATGCATATGGAGTGTGTAACACAAAAAACGTTATAAACCAAACGCTGATTTTATTTTAAGGAGATTTTCAGCTGTGCAAAGCTTTCAGTGGTAGTTGGAAATGTGCAGCACTATTTGAGGTACTGCAGCGCATTAGGAAGAGAGAGACGAAGTTGTTCATAGCATTTTGTACGCCGTGTAAATACACTTTGTCATCAAATCTGAGGACATCGCTTCTGTTGACCATCTTTTGAAATCGCGTAACACTTTTACCGTGCTTGTTATGCGATTTAATACTGTCAACTAGAAATCAACAGAATCTAAATTTTGTGTCAGTAGTACGTTAAACCGTAGGCAAGAAAACGTTGTCACCCGAGTAGCGAAATTCGCCTTAGAGAAGCGGAAGTCTTTGCCGAAACCACTGTCGGCGAGGCTTTCATTTACGAGACCTGTATCGGATGGAGTGCTTATTATTTCTTTGTTGCTCTAGGAATAGTAATAAACCAACGTTCAACGTACTAAAGCCTTCATCAAGTTGACGGAACGAGACGGCGATTAAAAATGAATTTCAATACGTGTGAGGCATTGGTTGATTCTCGGGCGAAATATTAGAACATCAACAAGCAAATTGTATCCGTGAATAAAAACCGGTCCTCTTCTCTCTTGATCTTGTTGGTCGCGCTCGATAATGGGACTGGATTAATTTTGATTTGAAGCATTAAATTAATCAGGGCTCCGGCTGCTGGCAACTGACCAGCAAGCATCGCTTAGAAACCAGTTTTTGGCTTACAGAATAGCAACTTACGCCAGGGAGCAGAGAGAGAGAGAGGAAGGAGGGGAGCATAAAGTAAAGTACATACGAGTAGTAGTATTCCCGGTTTTCTTCGGCGTTATTTTATTTCTCAGATAACACAAACTTGGGAAAAGTAATAGTTTAAATTGTGGGTAATGGTTTGTAGACAGTACATAATAAATTAACTGACAAATTTTGACCAATTCATTCACAGTTGTAAATGGTGAAATTATAACAAGAGTTGACTGACTTAGACAAAAAGAACTGAAAGTTGAAATGAGGGTGGGTCTCCGAAAACGTCTAGCGTGGCGTAGACAACATCAGAGGTGAAATTTCCTGACAGATTAACACTGTGCACTAAACACGGGTTCATACTCAGGCTTTCAGATGCAGTGCTTCCACAACTTCGTAGCGCAGGAGGCAGTTCTGATGATGATAATAATATTTGGTTTGTGGGGTGCTCAACTACGCGGTTATCAGCCCGCGTACAAATTCCTACTGTTTACACAGTCCAGACTCGCCACTTTCACGAATGATGAGAGATATTTTTGAGTCAGAGCGTGTTGTGTGCGTGGATAAATCTGTCGATAAGAGAGTATCTTGTGAAGGGCGATCGAGAATGCAGTTTTATTCTATCAGGAACTTAATATGCGATGTACATTAGCTGCAGAGAGAGAGAGAGAGAGAGAGATTTGTATTGCCCAACTCCAACTGCTTGTATATTATGGAGCGTAACTTAAAGAAGTAGTTACTTTCTTTTTTTCATCTTTACGATAACGCACTATTAGTGAGCAATGACGTTTTCTCATACGAAGAGCGTTCTTCATTTACAGTATAAAATATATAATCCGCTTTTTTAAAAGTTATATGCAGTCTAGCTACGAGATTTAGAATAATCGTCTGCCATATAGTCAGATTGGGTTTCCGTGACTATGTTGTAGTAAAGGTTATATAGGCCTATTTGTGGGGTGACCAGTCACATTGTTTGACGATTATTCATTTATTTCAGATGCGTTTTGAATCACTGTTGTTCATCTTCACTCTTCAAGGTATCCGAATTTCTTGCCAAAACATGTGCTGTTTGGTTTTTCGGCGATTATATGCCGATGGCGTACTGCTGTAGTGTTAACGTATTAATAATTCTGAATGTGTTACAAGATTAATGATCCTCAGTCATTGTGACTGGATGAGGCTCATACATGTAATCTCCATAACAATTAAAGTGGTAGCAGCTTAGTGCCTTTAGTTTCATCAGTTTTGACTGAAGTACTCGAGAAATTGTACTCTTCCCACTCACTTCAGGTTGGGATCTTCGTTATTTCAAGATTCTTGATTTACCGTAAATGTTCTCCATTCCTTTTTCATAACGTTTCTCCCATTATTTTCTTCGAGCATCTGGGTTCTTGACATGAGAAATTTCCTTAACGATCTTCCTGTCGTAGATGAGATGTCTACTGATAACCGACAAAATTTTAATTGGATGGCGATAATTGGTGGCCGGTTATGTGGGAATCTCGCCGTGAAAGATCTTGCAAAAGTCCAAAATTCGTATTACACCTGCAGGCACATATTCTACATGTTTCCATAATTTCCCCGAACTGACAGCATCTGTTGCCTAAAGCTTTTGCACTTGTTTTATTGCTTACACAGGTAATGTATTTTTTTCCTCGAAGAAATTGTATTAAACTTATACGTGTCTTGTGGAGTTTAACAGTAGATATCACGAATATAAACAAATCAAGACCACAGTCACTTCTTCACTCTCAGACAGATCTTCACGCTGTCGATTAATCAGTAAATACAAATGGACTTTTTTATCGCACATTGTGCCCTACAGCAAGAAAAAACTGGAAATGTAGAGTATGGAATTAAATCTTTTCGTTTCTGTTTGATTCTGTTAGTTATGTACGAGTATATAAAAATGCTTCTGTTATTTTTATATTCCTTTTTTAAAGTCGCTATTAGTCTATTGACAGTGAGAACATTACCTTTCTGAATTCATCTCTCCACACTGAATATTTCTTGGAAAGCTGAGGCAATAACTACCATAATCTTCGGGCTGCAAAAATCTTCCGAACGAATACATCACAGAAGGATGGTGCCCATCGTGAACGTCGTGAGAATTGTTGATCTAGCAAAAGAAATTTGGCTGCTTTGACTCAGTTTGACTGTCTACTTAAACATCATCCTGTAGCATAGAATCTTAATTGCCTTAATTTCTTGTTATCCGGTTTTTCCACGAATTGCCTTTCACTTTCAGATATTGTGTTTTCCGATAAGGTTTCGTCATCTCCATATCAACATTTGATGCAACTATAACTGTTTGATTGAAGACAGGTTTCATGGCCAGTGCAAATAAAATGTTCATGTCCTCCTCGCGCAGATCATTTTATGTTATCTTAAATCGGAGATGGGAGAATTGCTTCGTCTTTACCGATTTGTATTTCGCAGTTTTGATGTTTATTAAGGCGTAGTTTTCCTTCCTGCTGCCGATTTCCAGTGTAATTTTTTTTTTATCCTCGCTTCAGTTTATCTGTTAAATCTCTTTTCATTGAACCATTTTCGTTAGTTTTGACCAGTAGGGCCACCTCAACTGGAAATGTTTGATATTAATGCTGTACGTCATGTAGGCCTACTTGCACTGTCATGAAATTTTCTTTTTTTTTTTTAATTTTCTTTCATTGCTTCTTCACCATAAGCATTAAACAAGCTGCAACGTATTTTCTGGATTTTTCAGTTTATTAGAAGTGCTGTCTCTTAGGTTTTTACAAACCATTAGATGGCGCTAGTGACACGTGACATTACCACTGTTTTAAAATTTGGCATTTGATATTGTTGAAACAATGGCAGTCCTGAAATTAGACAAGTTGTTTGTTTGTAACTGGCGCTTAACGAAATGATCGTGAATGATTTTCTTTTGCTGTTTTCGTAAAGGTCCAGCTCAGCAGTAGTATCAACAATAACTTTTTGTTTTCAATCGCCTCCAGAAATGCCTGTTTACAATTGGTTTGCAGTATTTCCTCGTGGCCGCGATTTCGTGAGTGGTGAATTTTTTTAAAGGCCGATCAAAATTGCTTGTTGTTCCCATAAACACCGATACCCTGCCCAGCATTGTCGGAAAGAACTGCCATGCGAGCTACTGCGAGCTAGAGGCATATCGAAGACCGCAGTACGTTCGATTTTGTATGAACGTTTAGCTATGGAAAAGATCTTTTGACGGTGGATTTTGCTCAGTTTGACCGAAGGTCAAGACAGGCTCATGTCATCTGGTGCAAGATAAAGTTAAAAAAAATCGATTGAAGAAATGCAAAATCAGTGTGGAACATATTAGGAAACAAAAACTGTATTCACAAGGGCCGAAAACCAGTCAGTCGTCAAGAGCTTGGATGTTCCAAGATGATTCCAAACCAATGAAAGTGGTCCTTTCGCAAAACACTTCCACAAACATGATGGGTGTTTCTGTGGCTACACAGGACATGTTGCTAGCACTGCTGTAGAGGATCGAAGGCCAGTTCACAACGAAAAGTTTACAATTTGTTTGTCAGGAGACATCGATGAAAACAGAAACAATAACGAAAAGTACCTCTCCATTCTTCCTCGTGGGAGTGTCCAGTCGTCACACAGAACGTGACACAGTTGCTTATTAGACGGAGGAAGACATGGAATTTGTGAATCACTAACAGCATCCAATTGACTGCAAACAAACGAAATGAATAGCCAGCGATCCTCATCACCCCCTCAAGAACCTGTTCAATCTTTCCGAAACCGTGGTTTTGAGGTACCGACATCAGAGGGGAAAAAAATGTGTGCAGAACTACTTCGAAAGCGTGCAAAAACGTATACATCTTAAAGCCGAATATTTTCAGAAACAATGAAATAGATTTCTACAAAAAAAAAAAAAAAAAAAAAAAAAAAAAAAAAAAAAAAAAATTAAAAAAAATCTCTCAGTGCCATCGTAAAAACTCAAAAGGCGGTCGTTGTATTATTAAGTATTTGTACATATACAGGATGATTCCGAGATGATATTAAAAACTTCAAGGGGTGCTGGAGAAGGGTAACTCGGTCAGTCTGAAGTAAGGTACCACGGTCTGGAAACCGAGTCGAAAATTATAAGCATAAATCGTTCTATAATCTGACAATGGAGTTTATGTACCGGCACTGGTCTTACTAAGGCTGTAGGGTAGGCGACTTTCAGAAGTGGTAGTGTGGACCGAAACAAGAAAAAAAAAGTCTAGCAAGCGTGGACTCTAAAATGCAAATCTCAAGAGACGTGAACACTTGTTCATTCTTCGAAACTGCGACTCACATCTCTTATGCTGCAAGCTCTTTGGTTTCCATACTTTTGCAGGAGGTTGTATGGACCAAAACATGAAAAAAATTCCAATAAACATGGGTTTTAAAGTACATTCATTAAGAGTAATGAGCACTTGTTCAGTAGAATGGATGTGATTCTCACTAGCTCTTAAGGCATGCAGTTTAGAGCCCATGATCGCCGGGTATTTTATTCTTATTTGGTCCATAGTACCTCCTCTAGAAACATAAAAGAGCTTGCAGTAGAAGAGGTCCCCTGTCAGAGGTATCAGAACGATTTTCGCTTACAGTTTACGATTCAGTCGCCTCGTGACCTGCGTCGGTTGCCTGAAATTGATACATATACCCTTCCCCATCACGAAATCACCCTGTATGTTCCCTTTACATGTAATGAGAATGTTCGCATCACTTAGTAACTAATTATGGCGTCCTTATATCTTCTCCGACCTGTTTTGTTAATCTGTGACGAGTTACACGAGAATTGATCGGATCAGCGGCAGTGAACCGGCAGTTTTATTGGAGGCGTGTTGCCGCACTCCGTATGAAGGCAAGAACAGAGCAGCCTCACAGGAAACGGCGCTGTGGGAACTCCCGCTGTGTCGTCTGTTCTGTGACAGGTCTCTTACCCGACGTTTCCCGACAGAGCGCAAAAACGGATAGCTAGTAATTAGTGAAATAATAAACTTCCGTGCAGCCACGCACAATCAGCGACAAAGGACATCAGAAGACACCTCGAGAGAAGCAAGTTGTGACACTTGCGTTGAGTCTGTAAGAATCTTCGCATATTAAAACGTACCAGACGACGAACTAAAGAACCGTTATTTTATCGTCTAACATTTATTAGCTTTTAATATATGGCCACTCTTGTATACTGAAACATCCCCTTAGAAAAATTATAAAAGATTGTGTTGGTAAACTTCTACGTTATTTGATTTTCAAACAGCTGAGCAAAACTGAACGTACTCAGACATTTCTCTCTTTACTTATTCTGATCAACAGTAAACTGACACACAATATTTTTTTATTTTTTTTTTTTTTTTTAGCGCAACGCAATCTGACTTTCAATAATCCCTACAAAAGAATGGCCCTGACTAACAATAACCTATACCTTTCACGAATCACTTACAAAAATCTTCGTTTCTCAAACTACTGCAATACTGCGTGCGCCAGTACTGCCAGCTAAATAAAAGATTCTAACTAGTGAAGGCACTAACTAGTGATAGGCATAGTTAGCAAATAGCAAATGAAAGATTTTGATGGAGAGCAAACAATGTGTTTACCTTAATAGTGTTCAAAGTGTGTGTGTGTGTTCATGACATCCGGTCTTACAAATTTCCTTTTTCTGACGGACACACGTCCAGATCGTCAGCTCTCAAAATTCTGCGATCACTCTCCCCACATCCAGTACTGCTGGCGGCTCACCTCCAACTGCACAACCCTACACGCTGTTCACATCCAACTGCCCAACACTACAATAGCAAATATTCCAACAATGCAAATCAGACTGCACACAGCACAGTCAGTGATTTTCATACAGAGCGCTACGTGGCGTTACCAACATAAAAACGGCGTTACCAACATAAAAACCTAAACAGCCTACTTACAATACGTTCAAAACTTGGTTCTGGAAACGCGTCGTTTGACTTGTGATTTAACACTATGGTATTTGGTGGAGCCAAAAGTTAATACACCGATAATTACAGTACTATTACGACCACGTCTGCAGAAGTAATGGATAAAGCTATACATTATTCGTGAATTGGCTCTGAGATATCCATTACGGTGAAACTTGTGACCGACTAAATCTAGTGGTGCACTAATACGTCCAGACAAATAGTTACTTAGCTGTGGAAGCAAACTTTGTGTTGAATTCATAAACATATAAACTACTACTACTAACGCCACTAGCAGGAGCACCACCACTACCACCACCACCACCGCCAACAGTATCTGTGTTGCCCAAGCCCTGAGTGATGATATATAATAAGTTGTCTGGCGTACTCGGCATTCAAAGCGGGAGACGATACACGTCGTAGATTAGAGTGGAATATTGTTCGGGTCTACATAACTCAGGCGCACAACTTGAGATAAGGGGCATGAGCCAAGGCACGCATCTTGAGAGAATGATCGCGGTTGTGACGACATCCGAGGAGAAGGGGGCACGTGAAGCTCCGCCGTACACGTCAGGCTCGTGTAAGCGGCGTGGGAGATCGTTCGCGAGATGAGGTTACCGCTCAGAGGCAGGGCAGTTACGAGCGGGCGCTACGTCGATGGCCGCCGGCCGCGCGAATCGCGAGCAAACATCGTCTCCGCGCCCCGTGGACACTCGGCATCGCCATCGCCCCTCCTCTGCTCCGCTCCGTTCCTCCTTTTTTGCGTACTGGGAGCACTAACCTGCCTGCCAGCCGGCCGGCCGGCCCGCCGACTTCCAAAGCCGTCCAGATAAGAAGAGAAGCTCGACGGACCCTGAAAAATGCGACGCAGCCGGCGGCGCTGGCGCTGGCGGCGGCGGCGGCGGCGGCGGCGGCGCTGGCGGCCGACTGGCCCTTTTTTCAGCAGAAAAGGGAAGAAAAGAGAAAAACTGCGCGGAGACGTGAGGATGGGGGGAGGCGGCGCAGCGTCCGCTCCGACACAAAACGAGCGCGACCGGCCGCCGGAGACCGGGGGTGGACGCGGACGCGAGACGTAAACAAGGCATTCCACAAAGGCCCGGCCGCCTCTGCGCTACGCAATATATCGCGGCGGCGGCAGCGGCGGCGGCGCAAAAACGCGCGTAGCCGGCAGCGCGATTAATTCGCGGGCACCCGCCGACACCGCCGTAACGGCAGCCGGACTGGAGCCGAGGTCTGGGGACTGGACACTGGGGCACCGCGAGCAACGGCGACCTACCACCAGACGTGGCCGTAATTGCTGACGGAGAGGCTGCTTCACGAGTGGGCGAACTCCTAGAATGCGTACTTTCAGTTTTCTGAGCTGTTTCTCGTGTTTCAGAGGATAGGCAAAATAATGTGAACAGTCGTAGTAATGTGATGGTCGTGTTCGACGTGTAATGTCTCTTGCAGCGGTCTCTCCGCGATATTTTCAGAAATTTTATAAATTATATAACTCAGTACATATCTCGACCGAGCGAGGTGGCGCAGTGGTTAGACACTGGACTCGCATTCGGGAGGACGACGGTTCAATCCCGCGTCCGGCCATCCTGATTTAGGTTTTCCGTGATTTCCCTAAATCGCTCCAGGCAAATGCCGGGATGGTTCCTTTCAAAGGGCACGGCCGACTTCCTTCCCCGTGTTCGACAATCCGATGAGACCGATGACCTCGCTGTCTGGTCTCCTTCCCCGAAACAACCAACCAACCAGTACATATCTCGAAATATCTCTTCTTATCCTACCGATTCAAAAATGGCTCCGAGCACTATGGGACTTAACATCTATGGTGGTCAGTCCCCTAGAAGTTAGAACTACTTAAACCTAACTAACCTAAGGACATCACAACACCCAGCCATCACGAGGCTGAGAAAATCCCTGACCCCGCCGGGAATCGAACCCGGGAACCCGGGCGCGGGAAGCGAGAACGCTACCGCACGACCACGAGCTGCGGGCTCTTACCTATTCCTAAATTTTAATATACGATGACCATCAATGCAAAGTAGTTTCAAGCCCTATTATTCCTTGGAGCATCCATTTACTCCATGGAATAGCTTCTCTGCTATCTATGTTTTCTCTTAGGAAAAAGAAGGAAGGAGCTTGCCGATTAGCCGTGAAAGGAGGAGGTTGTATATGTATCTATTGTTGAGCTAGTCGCCATCTTGATGAGATTCTGTATGAGAAGGAATTTAATACATGAACTAAAGTAAGTGTGTTCGCGTATTATTTAACTGATTATTATTGACAGTGTCTGCTTACTACGCTGTGTTGCACGGGATCAGTGGGGAACGTCTGATTTACACTGGACGAACTTGCCGTTTTGTATGCTCAAGATATCCAGTTACTTCAAATAAATAGGCTAACACGGTCTTACCAGCAGATCTCCGGTCTTCCCCATGTGATCACCGAAAGTTAATAATTATTACAAATGTTTTCAGGAGATCGACTGACAATTTTCGTTGCACCGAGACTTTGAAATTGCTTCACTGCCATATGGAATTTAAGTTAAGCTCAATTTAATCAGCATAGAACAGTATTGAACTGTGTGAATGTGATAAGCCTGCTTTGTGAATGAAGATTCCCTTAATATACGCATGTTTTTTACTATCATGATCAGTGAAGCTAAATCAGGCCGGTGTGAGAGAGGTTATTAAATTTTTGATGCCACAGAAAATGTTAAAGACGGTCAACAATGCAGGTAAGGCACATGTCGGGCTGGACTGTGCGTGTTCGGTACGGACTAGGCATGAGTACAGGTTGTTTACGAGCAGTGCACACTTCATATTTGCATTTAGAGGCCTAGGTCGACGTGCAGTGAAAGACCATACAGAGAGAAAAGTGTGGGGGCCCTATTAGCTGGAGCACCAGTAACCAAGACAACCAACCTGTTGAATGGTTCAAGAGCAACTGTTTCAACCTTCAGTCTGGAACCGCGCGACCGCTACGGTCGCAGGTTCGAATCCTGCCTCGGGCATGGATGTGTGTGATGTCCGTAGGTTAGTTTGGTTTAATTAGTTCTAAGTTCTAGGGGACTGATGACCTCAGAAGTTAAGTCCCATAGTGCTCAGAGACAGCTGTTTCAACAGTCATGACAGCCTACACAAAACATGGAAAGACATCATCGTATAAACGAAATAGTGGGCGCAAATCAAAACTAAATGACAGAGATCGTCGTACGCTAATACGAATAGTGTCAAAACAGCAAAAAACTGCGGCAGCTAAAGTGACATATTCTACCGAGAACTCCATAAAGCGAACATTCATGGACGAGCTACTATACCGAAACCAACGCAAAGAAGCGTAAAATATTGTGTCAGGAGCATAAAACACGTCACATGGTCCGACGAGTCAACGTTTTCGTTATTTCCAACATCGGGCAGGGTTTTCGTCTGGAGAACGCCAAAAGAAGCCTACCATCATGATTGCTTGTTTCCAACTGGTAATCATGGAGGTGGCAGAGTGATGGTGTGGGCAGTCACATCATGGTATTCTGCTGGACCCATCTCAGTTCGTATTACACCGAACGATTATGTGAACATTTTAGGTTATCGGGTGCACGCTATGATTCAAATGTTGTTTCCCAACAATGACGCTATATTTCAGAACGATAATGCACCCCATTCACACAGCCAGGAAAGTACAATCGTGGTATGAGGAGCATACAACTGAACTGCAGCGTCTTCCCTGGCCAGCACTGTCCCCAGACTTGAACATTATCGAACCCTTGTAGGCGGTATTGGAGCGCAGACTACGGAGAAGATTTCTGCCTCCCCCGTCACTACAGGAGTCAGAAGAGATTCTGATCGAAGAGTGGTGTAACATTCGACTGGAGATTATACAGTATTCCAGCATTCCAAGAAGAATCACAGCTACTTTACGGGCAAATGGGGGTGAACTCCTTATTAATAAACCATTCCCAAGTAAGTTAAAGTGTTCACATTATTTTGCCTATCCCCTGTAGTTACGTTACACACAACCATATTACAAACTACAGTTAGGACCTCTCTACAGGCAGAGGGTTGTACCTTGCGTCAGCGAAGCGGGAAAGCCGACCGAGTAATAAGCATTACATGTACTTATTGAGCCGACACTGAGAAAAGAATAAAAAATTCGGAGGCATTACTTTTCAGCGCGCCTTCGTATTTGCAGTTGACCATGGAACCAAAATTGTCCATAGACGTCCGAAACAAGTCGATGGACACGAATGCCTTTTTTCAGGACTTCTAAGATATTGACATAGGGAGAGATCGGGACTTTATGGGGGATGTATCAGCGCATGTTTCGTTGGAAAGCCCTGACACATCCTCCATACAGTCCCGATGTCTCCCGGTGCGATTTCCATATTTTTGGAACACTGGAGAAAGACATCTTCCGCCGTCCACTTGATTGGGACGAAGAGCCACACGTCTGGGTACAATCACGGCTCCATAGGCAACCGCAAACATTTTCCCATGCCGGCATCGACCGTCTTGTCTGATTTTTGGACACATGTCTTAACCAAAGAAAATCGCGAAACAGCAGTATGTTTTGAGAAGTTACTTTATTTAGACAACCAGTTTCGGCGTCTCAATAATGCCGACTTCAGACCACTAGCACTCCGTGTATACAGTTGATAGTCAGTGGCGAAACTTGTCGTCTAAGTAAAATAACTCCTCAAAACAAACACCTCTTTGGCGACTTTCCTTGGTAAATATTTGACCGCTCACTGTCCCATATCCACAGTAGATCAGCAGACAGAGATGTATTAACAGTTATGGCGATTACTTTTTGAAATAATAAACAGTTTACTTAATTTCTTCAATCTGTGTCGTTTTCATTTGACTGACCCTTATATAAGGGCGATCACAAAGTTACCGTTTGAGGGCGGTGGTGCAGCATATATGCGACTTAGTGCGACTCCGATGTGGGTATATACAGCAGACATGTACGCAAGGGATTACTGTGGCATTCGTGTCTTTCCGAAGTGCGTGCGGTAAATGGGGAAACGTGAACTATGGCGACGTTGTTGCCAAAATGCGTCCAAACAGGATCAACGTGCTGTTGTATTCTTGTCTTGGCTGCCAAAGAACAAACACCGGTAGATATCCATCGAAGAATGACGAACGTGTATGGTGGGGCATGTCTGTCAAAGACCTCCACTGCGCTATGGAATGATGCTTCAAGGGATGCAGCTCATTTGCAATGGCGCACCTCCCCACATCCCAAATGCCGTAACGCAAAAGTTAGGCCGATTCAAGTGCGAGACACTCGAGCAGTATAGTCTTGATCTCTGCCCATGCGATTATTACGCCTTGCGTCCTTAAAAAAAGAGCTTGAAGGGACGACGATTACTGCCGCACGAGGACGTGCAGCAGGCAGTTACGGATTTCTTCAAGGAGCAGGAGACGGTGTTTTACCGAACGAGTATCTTCAATCTCGTGCGTCGGTGGGTTGGTTGCCTCAGTGCTGAGGGCGATTTTGCCTGATTGGCACATCTGTTCTGGAATCTACGACTTTCCAAGGGAAACGTTTTGAAACTATGGCTTGAAAATGGTTTAACAGGCAGAATTTGTGATCTTTGTGAATAGACACGCCCAACAACAGTCTAAAGGGAAAATATTGTCCTTTCTTCCATATTGCAGGACTATGGACAAAAGTAAACAGAAAACAACCTATTTTCATGTTCGGGAACAAGAAATCATCAAGGTAGGTGAAAGAAATACAAGTAGTGAAGCAAGGTATTCACAACGTATTTGATGCACTGTTACGGCGATACCCAGGGTGAATGTGCTGTCGTCGTGAAATAACACTTTTCCTACTTCTGACAGATCCCTGTTTCCCTCAGTTTTCTGTCTATATGTTCCAGTCTCGCACCGTAGTATTATATTATTTTTCGTTTTTCCAAGAAGACCGTACCTAAGATTTCTTTCGTATCAAACAAATCGTCGCCGTTACTTTTCCAGCCAACTATACCGTCTCCGCTTTCTCTGGAAAATATTTCTGGAAATCAACCCAATCTTTTGATTGTTGCTCTGTTTCCGGTGCATAATGATGAATCCAGATCTCGTCGACGCTACAGGTCTTCCGGATCTGACTTAAATTTCTCCAAAAACAGGTCAGAAGATGAAAGACGCTTCCGCTTCTTGTCCACCGTCAACCATCGCTTCATCCGTCCGTCCAACAAGTTTTCCGTCCCAACTCAAAGAGTAAAGTAATAATTCCCATTTGCATCGAAGCATCGAAGGCCTCTGGTACTTCGCGATCAACTAGAATAGTGTCGTGGAATTTTTCAAGAATTCCTTCGCCATCGACATCTGCCAGACGTCCTGGGCGACCTAATCGTTAAAAATTCGTTCAGCCAGCGTCTAATTATTGTCAACGACGGCGCACGGCCACCGCATCAGCATCCAGTATCGTTTTTATCTCGTTACACGTACTCCCACCGGAAAGTAAAAAAACTAATTACGTCTCCTCCCTAAAAATTAATTGCTTTTCCAAATTTCGCTTTGGTTTTCTTTACACTTTTGAAATTATGTATGCACTGTGTTAAATGTCTGCGTATGTTTGGACAGTGTAAGTATGCACGAGACTTCAAGGTAGTCGTCCTGTACGTGATACTGGTCATCTGGCTTTTTGGCAATGTCCTTACTGCGTCCGTGTCGTCTTTGTACAGCTTTCAGCTCCGAGGTGGACGCTGGACCATTTCGTGCATTCATTCTGAGGAGTGCATCTACTTCTCACTGCCGCCGAGGCATTCGATGTGGTGAAGGTTTTCCGGAGACACGCGTGCTGTTTGTCGATCAGAGAGCCGCCGTCGTTAAGAGCGTTGTTATCTTGTTTTAGACTTTCCGTTTCCCTAAACCACCGTAGGAGAGCCAGAACCTGCGTCTTGAACATGTTACAGCCGTTTCCTTCACTCAGGCATGCTTAGGGCTCCATCCGTAATGATTTACACGTCGACGAGACGTTAACCACATTTGTTTTTTGATGTATCTCCCTGCAGGCGAACAGGCGCCGATAGTTCCGCCACTTATTAAAAATCTCGAAGAGTTCTTGTTCTATTTGCTTCAAATGTTTACACGATTCTCTATCATTATGGCAAGCCAGCCGTTTTGAAGGGAACTCTACAATGTAGGGTACACAACCGCTTAGAAGATCCTAACCAATTATGGCACACGAGCTTTCTTTTTGCGGTTACCTATTAGCACATCAAGAGTGGTAGGAAGTCAACCACGTCAGTGACACTTCCTCTTTATCCGAGTTCTGAACTCCGCGACTGTCATAATCAACAAGTCCTCTATACGAACAAGTCGCCTAACAACAAGCCCGTAAATCGTAGTCGTTAGCCGAGCTGGAAGCGCTCAACCCCGTCACTGAACGCCCTTATCTGTCAACAGGGGCAAAAAGACTGAGGAAACCTGCCGCCGGATACTGTTATACCGTCCGCAGGCTTCCGCCGCTGCTACCTGGCACGCCGCGTGTTTTTCTCTCATACACAGGCTGCACAGCGTAGCCAACGGGCGGTTCCAGTGAATTATTCTATAATTGCTCAATAAACTTTTTTAAATCCGTTTCTACTTATCTTCTCCGATTAATGGAAATCATCGAAATAGGTAATTCGAAAACCCTACACGCCAAATCGTTTTTTAACGCGCTTTTAATAGCTCGCTTTCTTGACTGTTTATCAGTTCGGTACAAATTTTGCAATTGGTTTTAAACTAAGTTCCCAATGAACTGGAGACTTGAAACCTTCAACGTATCTCTGAGCAGGACGACAATCCATGAATTCGTTTCCTTGTCGGGTGTGTACCGGAGGGTACTTTTTGCACCACTGCAGTTTCCTCCTTTTTCCTATGCCGCCCGCGAATGATTCACGGGAAGAACAATTGTTGATCAACCTCCATGTGAGCTCGAGTCTCTAATTTTTACCTTCACGGTCTTTTAGCGAGATGCACGTAGGAAGAAGCAATATATTGGTTGACCCAGTTGATGCGAAACTGAAATAAACCTGACGTCTACGACATGTCTCTGTTGTAATCTCATAAAAATGTTTGAAAACAATAGAAACATTTCACACACACAAGGCTAAAAAATCGGAAATAATTATTTAAATAAAAATCAGTTTTTGATATGCCTTTTCTTTAATTCAGACTAGAAAATATAAAATAAATTTTCCTACCCCCCATACACAGATATTCTTGATATCTACGATTGTGAATTTTTAGTAGTTGTGAAAATACTAGTAACATTTAAACGAAAAACGTGGAGTGCATGCAAAAGATAATAGTAAGGAGGTGACCAGTCGATGCAACAATTAAGCATTGCATGCGACCCACGTTTTTTGTTTAAATTTTGTATTTTCATCATAGCTATTAGAAATTAAAATCACGAATTTTCAGGGCTACCCGTATGGGGTTAGGAATGTTTATAAGGGTAGAAGAAAATACTTATACTTTTCAATCCGATTTAAAAAAACGCGGTATATTAAAAATGAGCTTGTTTATACAACTAGCTTAGTTGACACGTAGCCGCGGAGTCTCAGGCACCTTGCCACGGTTCGAGCGGCTCCCCCCGTCGGAGATTCGAGTCCTCCCTCGGGCATGGGTGTGTTTGTTGTCCTCAGAGTGAGTTAGTTTAAGTTATATTAAGTAACATTATCAAGGGCTCATTTGCAATTTTCGTGAATCGAAGTAATTTAGAGCTGAGTTTGTAGGTAGGGTTTCAAATGAGTTACTTCTCAGCACACGTGGTTCGTGAGAAAAATGTTACGCGAAGTATTCTGATAATATATTATTCTCGAAGAAACAAGTTTGCCAAGATCATAGCAATTCTGTTTATTACTACGACCGGTTTAGATCGATACACACTGTCATCATCGGATCTTGTAATATTATTAGTTTACATGCTTGTTAGATTACTGAAAGTAACATACTGATGTTGCATCATATAAAACGGAGCAGGATCATCGGCATGTCACAAGTAAAATAACACACAATTAAGACATACAGTAGATTGTGCTGATGTCTCAGACATTCGATGATAACAGCGTACATCTGTCAAAACCGCTCATAGTAACAAAAAGAATTTCTAGCGGTCTTGGCAAATTTGGTTCTTCAGTAAAGATGTATTATCAGAATGCTACACGTAACATTAAAACATACAACATGTTGAGCTGATGATATTTTATTCGAGACATCTGATGTTCCCTGCCACGTTTTATTTCACGTAACATCACTATGTGACTTTCAGTATTTTAATAAGCATGTACAACTAATAATGTTACAAGAGCCAAATAATGACAGTCTTGATTTGTCGAAACAGGTCACAGTAATAAAAAGAATTGCTAACGATCTTGGCAAAATTGATCCTTCAAGAATAGTATAACTTTCAGGTCGTCCCCCAAACTGTGAATAAATGGAATTGTTCATTATCCTGATTTACTAGGACACAACTGCATGGCAAAATTCGAGAACCAAAAGAGAACGTCAGCTATGGTTTCTAGCCATCACTTTCGAGATTCTGATATGTGAATGCGAATTTGATTATATCTGTATAGTGGTGCAACGAGTTTCGACTGGGAGGAAGATTTTGGTAATTTAAATAATAACTCTCGTTATGATAACTAACAGCAATGATTTCATCAGTTCTGCAACAGGTCGCACTTCACACCTGACGAATTTGTTCTTACGGAGCTCCTGCGGCCAGCGGCTTATCTTCTTAGCGCGACTACTACGGTCGCAGGTTCGAATCCTGCCTCGGGCATGGATGTGTGTGATGTCCTTAGGTTAGTTAGGTTTAAGTAGTTCTAAGTTCTAGGGGACTGATGGCCACAGATGTTAAGTCCCATAGTGCTCAGAGCCATTTGATTTGAACTTATCTTCTTACCTTGCTGACGTCATCTATTGCTGCGGTGGTAAGCTGTGTGATCTCTGCTCTTCTCCTGTCGTATTCTGCTAAAAATGGCGGCGCTCCACAACCATTTGCTAATAAATATCAATGGAAAATTAGTAAATCCAAAGTTTTGCTCTTGAATGGCGCTAGAGGCCGAATAAGCGTTTTAAATAATCCAGTGGATGTCACTGGGGGTGATTTGATGAGGCATTGCACAAAAACCATCAGATAGTCGTAAAAAAGAGTATACGCCTTTTTTAATATATTTATTTCAGTATGTGCACAGTTAATAGCAAAATCAACGTTTCACACATTAGCTTCCTCTCCATTAAGAATATTAACGTTTGATTGTGATAGTTTCTTCATACACTTTCCAACTGTACGTCTTATACAATATCCATCAGCTGCGACACTTCTCGAAGCTTACCACTTACGCTGCCCGCCATTAACATTTCCAAAATATTTTCCGCTCTTCTTTTTCGACCACAGATCACGATAAAAATACTTCTGTCTACTTTTCAATTTCTGAATCCTCTCATCTGTCTTCCTTTAGAACTTCCACCGACATCGTGTATTTGAAATAAACGCTACCTCGACATAAAGTTCACCAAACAGCTCTAAATCATCTCTATATTGTGCCGATACCACGACAGTTTTGAACACGTGACAATCTCTCGCTCAAACCCAACTTTTCCGTTTACTACTAGGGCTGTTTCATTTATTTATTTATTTATTTTTCCAACCTCCTATCGGCCGCGAAATTTAAACCAAATCGAAAATTAAAAAGATTTTATTTGCAACATTTAGCTACACCTTCGGACTACTTCTCTACACAGTCGCCGCTCCAGCTTAGGGATTGGTTGTAGTGCGTTACCAACTTCCCACTACCCTCGTCAAAGGCAGTAGCCGTCTGTAATTTCCAATTCCCCACTTTGGTCTGCTACTCGTTATCTGTGCCAAAATGCTATCAACGTAGCAGCGGTTTATGTGAAGATTAGAGAGAGTAAAGCCCGGGTTGTATGGTATGTGGTCAAACGCTTCCCATAGAAAACGCTGCAGGAGTTAAGTTACGTGAACTGCAAGGAAACAGGCGAAACCCCTCACCAGGACTTCACACTTGGCGGGAGTTACTATTTTCTAGGCACCTTTACTTATTCTCTGATCGCTCAGAATTGAAATGTGCGACGTGACGCGATAGGCGGGCATACTATAGACTACGCGCAACACATCTGTACAAAACTTCACAGGATTTTGGTTGTGGTTTTACATTCGCGACCGATCGGAGGTTGAAAAAGAAAAAAAGCGCTTATTCGTCGGAAGGCATTTCGTTTAATCCTTCCTTTACTGAGACAGTCCAAATTATTGCTCATCCACTTTTTCTTTTACCGAATTTCATAGAAACTGTGAACTCTAGCGTACTAATATTCCAGTTCACTGCTCCACTGCTGGCCGGGGTGGCCTAGCGGTTCTAGGCGCTACAGTACGGAACCGCGCGACCGCTACGTCGTAGGTTCGAATCCTGCCTCGGGCATAGATGTGTGTGATGTCCTTAGGTTAGGTAAGTTTAAGTAGTTCTAAGTTCTAGGGGACTGATGACCACAGAAGTTAAGTCCAATAGTGCTCTGAGCGATTTTGAACTCCACTGTTAATTGTCTCCCTCTTCCTGTTTCTTTTAAAAATTAGTCTATATTTAATCGTAACTAGGTATAACATGTGAATTCTTTTTTTGTTTTTTGTTTTGTTTTTTTTTTTTTTTTTTTTTTTTTTTTGCAATTAATGAATACATCGTTCAAGTTTTCGCGTGGAGAACCTTTTTCAAAACAACAATTTTGCATAGCAAATATGCACATAAATTAATCTCATCTGTATCAACAGAAATAAGCCAATAAGTAAGTCAAAGAATTTACACTTGAAACAGGTAAAACAAAAGTTAACCAGTAAACAATGTCAAATCAGTATGAATAATCACCTGTTAATATAAGTTCACTCTCTTTTCTCCCTTGAGAGCGTTTCGCCCATTCCTTGCGCCACCCGGAGACTCACATAACCCAGGCGTCCGGCCAGCACATAACACACAGCCGATGCTGGTTCAATAAGCACTACGATCCGTGTGTTGGAAAACACGATTATCGTGTACTGTAGCTGGATGCCTCATTTCTTTCGTATGCGCACTCACCTTTCGCAGTGCATGTCTTGCCATCTTTAGCCAGTACGAGAAACTTACTTCGTGTGAAATGTCATACAATTTCCGCAAATTTATGCTTCCACAGTTGTTAAACAAAATATGCCCAAATTACCACGCAACTGCTGTTTAACAATCCTTTGATTTTCACTGCTCAATTTTTTTATGTATGGTTCAAGTTTCATCGAAATACATTTCTTCGCAGTGACGCATAATAGGAAAGTCTGTTTCGTCCTTTTTGCACACCAGGTATAGAAGTGTTGTAGTGGATAATATTGGAAATTGCATAAGGCTGTTTGTGAAGCAGTTGTCTATGGGAGGATGACAACGTCAGAAGACTGTAGCGCAAGGCAGGAAGGCCTGCGGAGGATAGATAATAATTTATACAGGGTCCGACAGTTAACGCTTAATGTGAAGTATTGGGCATAAATGGGCGAAAATATCCGTCACTGTTCGGTTACAGTAAACCGCGATAAGCCGCTGGAAACAGTAACAACCGTAAGACACCTAGGACTGACTATGGAATAAGCATATAAAAACAAATTGTAGCGGTTCTAGGCGCTTCAGTTCGGAACCACGCGCCTGCTACGGTCGCAGATTCGAATCCCCCCTCGAGCATGGATGTGTGTGATGTCCTTAGGTTACTTAGATTTAAGTAGTTCTAAGTCTAGGGGACTGATGACCTCAGATTTTAAGTCCCATAATGTTTAGAGCCAACTAATTGTAGTCAAAACCGATGCCAGGTTTGGATTTCATTGGAAGCCTCTTAAAGAAATCTAATTAATGCAGTTAGGAAGTGGCGTAGAAAACCGTTGGTCGACAAATTTTTGAGTATTGGTAATGGTCAGGGACGCTTGCCTGGTTTGGTTAAATAGAGGAATAGGACAAGTGTAACGAAAGCGGCGCGTTTTCTCACTGGTTCGCTTAGTGAGTGCGTGAGTGGTACAGAGATGTTGAACAAACCCCAGTGGCAGACGCTGCAAGAGAGGCTTTGTGTGACACTAAAAGGTTAACTACAGTAGATCGTACGCTTCAGGAAGAGTCAGGCAAATTAATACTTTCTCGCATCTACGTCTCGCGAGAGGACAACGACGAGAACTTCATGGTAATTAAAATTCATACGGAAATTTATCGAGAGTTGTTCTTCCAGTGCATCAAACACGAATGGAACTGGGAAGAAGAGAAGTGACTGTGATACCAGAAGTACCCTCCACTACACATCGGAAAGGTAATTCGGGGAGTATAGGTGTAGATATAGATACACAGTGAAGCACCAAAGAAACTGGTATAGGCACGCGTATTCAAATTCAGAGATATGTAAACAGGCAGAAAATGGCACTGCGGTCGCCAACGTCTATAAGACAAATGCCTGGCGCAGTTGTTAGGTGGGTTACTGCTGCAATGGCAGGTTATCAAGATTTAAGTGATTTTCATCGTGGTGTTGTAGTGGCACACGAGCGATGGGACATAGCATCTCCGAGGTAGCGATGAAATGGGGTTTTTCCCATACGATCACTGAACGAGTGTACCGTGAATATCAGGAATCCGGTAAAACATCAAATCTCCGGCATCGCTGGGCCGGAAAAAGATCCTGCAAGAAAGGGACCAACGACGACTGAAGAGAATCGTTCAACGTGACAGAAGTACAGCCCTCCCGCAGATTGCCTCAGATTTCGAAGCTGGATCATCAACAAGTGTCAGCGTGCGAACCATTCAACGAAACATAATCGATTTTGGCTTTCGGAGCCGAACGCCCACTCGTGTACCCTTGTTGACTGCACGACACAAACCTCTACGCCTCGTCTGGGCCCCGTCAACACCGACATTGGACTGCTGATGTCTGGAAACATGTTGCCTGGTACGACGAATCTTGTTTCAAATTGTATCGAGCGGATGGACGTGTACGGGTATGGAGATAATCTCATGATTCCATGGACCCTGTAACTAAGCAGGGGATGGAGAGTCAGTAATGGTGTGGGGCGTGTGCATTTGGAGTGATATGGGACCACTGATACGTCTAGATACGACTCTGACAGGTGACACGTACGTAAGCATCCTGTCTGAACACCTGCATCCATTCATGTCCATTGTGCATTCCGACGGCCTTTGGCAGTTCCCAGAAGGACAATGCGACACCCCAATCGTCCATAATTAGTACAGAGTGGCTACAGGAACACTCTTCTGAGTTTAAACACTTGCGCTGGCCACCAACCTCCCGAGACATGAACATTATTGAGCATATCTGAGATGCCTTGCAATGTGCTGCTGAGAAGAGGTTTCCACCCTCTCGTGCTCTTTCGGATTTATGGACAGCATTCCAAGATTCGTGGTATCAGTTCCCTCCAGCACTAGTTCAAACAATAGTCGACTCCATGCCACGTCTTGTTGCGTCACTGCTGCATGCTCGCGGGGCTCTACACGACATTAGACAGTTGTATTAGTTTCTTTGGCTCTTCAGTGTAGATTTTGGATGAACGCGGTATTGAAAATATGAACGTAGTATCGAAAATTAAATCATTTTTCAACAGCAGTTAATGTGGTTGAGTTACGTTAGTGTTCAGATGGTTCAAATGGCTCTAAGCACTATGGGACTTAACATCTGAGGTCATCAGTCCCCTACACTTAGAACAACTTAAACCTAACTAATCTAAGGACATCACACAGATCGATGCCCGAGGTAGGATTCTAACCTGCGACCGTAACAGCAGCACGGTTCCGGACTGAAGCTCTTAGAACCGCTCGGCCACAGTGGTCGGCTTACGTATGTGTAATTCCTGTAACATAATCTGACCTTCCATCCTGCCTTCGTTCAAGCGAGTGGACCACGTGGGTACCATTGTAGTCTTAGGACGACTGGAGCAGCCGGCGGGAGTCAGGAGCGCGTGCAGTCGCGTTAGCTGACGTTCCGCCTCGGCTGTCGTCCGAAAAACGCCGTCCAGCTGCGCTAGCATCGCTCCGATATAAAAGAAAAGGAAGGCGAAGGTAGGGTGAAACCCCGGGCACGGTAGCCGCCAGCCAGGACGATCACGACGTCGACGGCGGCGACAGGCAGCGGCCGAGCTGGCTGCGGCCGGCCACTACATAAATCGCGCGCTCGCGGCTAACGAATTGCCTTCGCTGGGATGACGGATGGCGGCGACGCTGAAATGTTGCACAAATCCTGTATTCGGGACGGCGGGCTGGAGCGGCCGGTATTGCATACCAGGGTCCGCAGTCGCGGCCGCGGCGGTGGCGGTCACAAATCCGCTGCACTGTGTGTGTGTGTGTGTGTGTGTGTGTGTGTGTGTGTGTGTGTGTGTCCGAGCTGGCACAAAAAGCGGGCCGTCCTTAGCGGCCGGCCGCGCGGCCGCCCTCTGGCGCGGTATATTTTATCTGGCCGGCGGCTTTCCCTTTCTGTAGCCTTGGCGCATTCGACACCCAAGTATTTGCCGGAAAAATATCGGTCGCTGGCGGATCGCCTTTTAGGACACTGCGCGCCGTTTTGTCCGTAATTGGAGGCGCGGCTTGGCGCGGTGTCGCCCGGCCCAGGGAATGCGGCGTAATTAGAAAATGCCGCGACGTCCGAGCAGGCGGGCGGCCGGGCCAAAGCGTCGCCGTCTGCGGGCGCTCCAGGCGCTTCCCGGAGACAACGCGGGCGACACAGGCCGCCTTCTGCGACGCGGTAGGTGTGCTGGGTTTAAGACGGAGTATGTCTAAAAATTAATCCAAATCGAATACTTGGTGAACAGTGATAATATTAGTTGCAGACTACTGCGGGCGACAGGCGGCTACATGAACAACGATATGTGCTATTCAGAAAATAGTGAGAATGCATTGATGATGGTTCAACTACACTAAAAGCTGTAGAGGTTGCAAAAGAAGGAAATTGTGTTTGATCAAGACGAAAACCTTTCCCAGTGCATATTTACACGTCTAAAAATTTCGATCAACGGTAACGTAGCCTTTTCCACCTATCCTTTTAGTTTGGCAGCCGTGTTCTCCAGAGCTAATGCTTATTATGAACAGGAAATAGCGTTGGTTAGTCACGTAGCGTCCCGCCTGCCCTGCCTGCCGTTTCCGTGGCGCAGCAGTTTCGTGACAGGCGAAGAAATGAGGAAGGCCACAAGAAAAGGGGAAGATAGACCGTGAAAGAGATGAGGAAAAGAGGAGGAGAAGGAGAGTAACTAGTATTATCAGCAGCAGTAGTAGAAGAAAAATAAATGGTGAAATGTGAAGGGAAGATTCTCCTCACCGACAGCAAGACGCGAAACGTTCGGGTTTTATCTCTACTTTGCCGGCCGCTGTGGTCGAGCGGTTCTAGGCGCTTCAGTCCGGAACCAAGCGGCTGTTACGGTCGCAGGTTCGAATCCTGCCTTGGGCATGGTTGTGTGTGATGTCCTTAGGTTAGTTAGGTTTAAGTAGTTCTAAGTCTAGGGGACTGATGACCTCAAATGTTAAGTTCCATAGTGCTTAGAGCCATTTGAACCATTTTTATCTCAAGAAAAGAAGGGGTGCTACGATGCTGACTGGTACGAGCTGAAGACCAAATACGAAAGCTCTGACAACATTTATAGCCGTGGTGTGGAAAGTGAACAGCTGTATGCAGTAATTTTGGACTGCAAGGTGCCATTATCAAGCCGCGGTTAAATGCTGTCGTGACCAGAAGACCGATTAAAGTTCAGGGATAAAAACAGCGACGAAAGTACGTTTCCGAATTCAAAGGTAGCCGTCCAAATCATGCAGACTGTCGATGAACCCCTAGCCAGCTGTGAGATATCCTTTATCAAACTTAATCTCATATTTTCACATCCCGGAGCGTCTGTGAGACGAAATTTTCTCAGCAAATCTGTCGAAAAAGACGTCATCCGACATTGGGCTCAGAAAGGAAAATTTGTTATTAAGGCTGAGGCCTGACGTGGGAGTGGAAACCGTTGAAACAAATAAAACGGATTGTAAATCAAAGTATCTTCAAAGTAATTTCCATTGCTCAAAGTGTACTTTTGGCAGCGTTATGAAACTGCTGTAAGACGTCTGTGCAGATTTGTGTTGTAATCGACCGTGTTAGTAATGTAATGTTCTTTGGATGTCCAAGGAAACTGATGCTGACTACAGGGTACTCTGGCGTTAATGTTGCGTCGCGTCGAGACGTAACTATTAGCGCAGGGTCACGACCACGTAAATGACGGTTAGCAGGAAAGATGGCTCCACAGTAGTGTCCATCCGCGTTGCCTTCTTTGCAGTAGCTAATTTGTCCGGCGCAAATCGGGGAGCGGACTTAGGCGTACCCAAACTCGTCCGATATGATTCTCACGAGACATTCGCCGACTTTGTCCTAGTATCAATCGCACTAGCTCCATTAAGACTATTGACGGTCTAACTCAACACGTCACATCGTCAGCAGAATCTTTCTTTTCGCGCTGGACAACAGCAAAAAGGAGTTGAATCACCCGTAAACATTTTTTTGTTTTTTCACAGATCACATAAACTGGCATGCACCCCCGTGTTCTTTGCTGCAGTCTGTAACGAAACGTGATCTTCATCTTTTGCTACGTCGTACTACGGCAGGTGTCGTGTTACTCAATACGTTGTACTGTACGCCGCAGACGGATCCCCTTCAGCTGAAGCCCGCATTACGCGAGAGACGAACCGGCGCTTAGGCCGTATTTGGCCTGGCAAGTAAACTGACTACTAAACATGCAGATGTCTCTAATTCTCACCGCCTCTATTGGCCACTTTACTTGCCAGGTGTAAAAATTCAGTCCGGACGCGTTCGTTCAGTGTGTAACAAAGGCTCGATCGTGTTCCGAAGTACGTGACGCTTCTCGACGTGTCTTTCTGTGCGCACACAATTTTAATATACGTTGCCATTTCAGACACACGCCGTATTTTCCATTTACTAAGCTTTCAGAAATGAATTTTATTCGGACAGAGAGCGATAAAAATAACGAACGCTGTCAGGGAAATGAAGACTGTGGTCATCCACGACTACTACGAGAAAGAGTTATGATTGTGGATTTCGAGCAATGAGAGAGAGAGAGAGGGTGATTCTTCTCCTCTCAGAAGATCCTCCTCGCTAGTGATGTACACAACGCGAATATCTGATCAGTAGATAGGTTATAAGCTACGCATATATAAAGAGCTTCTCTTTCAATTCGTCGTTAATGATATATTCTTAGAACCTATTAAGTACTTGTACACCTCAACAGACCGAAGATCACCGTTTGCTTGCAAGTGTGTGTCGCCAGCACTGTGCCTTTAGGTATTGGAAAAGGTATTACTGTGCTTTAGCAATGCTGAAGAAGGCTGTCAAAAAAATGGTTCAAATGGCTCTGAGCACTATGGGACTTAACATCTGAGGTCATCAGTCCCCTAGAACTTAGAACTACTTAAACCTAACTAACCTTAGGACATCACACACATCCATGCCCGAGGCAGGATTCGAACCTGCGACCGTAGCAGCAGCGCGGTTCCGGACTGAAGCGCCTATAACCGCTCGGCCACTCCGGGAGGCGGAAGGCTGTCGGCCACGGCAAACCAAATTCTGTTGAGGTATGCTCTGACAATAGCTGTGGCTTGTAAAAACCGGCGATATTCTACACACGGCCAGCATTTTTTCGCAGCTCATTATACCAGCTTTTTAAGATGGAGTTAATGGTCTCCCATGCCGTGCTGACGACCTTATTCAGTGAAAACATCTGCAACCACTGGCGACCGGGCCTAGCCTGAACAAAATAGATTGCCGCTTACCTGCCCAGCAGGGAGGTCTATCGACTCTCGGCTGCACTTCTCTCAGAGACAGAACCGACCTCCTGGGGACTACCCTGGGAGTCATCGAACTTCGAGTATCCCTTCTGTAATTTAGTATGCGACGCAGGCGTGAAGCTACAGAAACATTTCACATAGAATAGCTACTCACTGTGGAACAATGATTGACGACTTAATCACTGCAATCTCTGAGGATGCGCGTAATCAGTACTGATATATTTAATCGGTACAAGAATTCTCCGATGCAAAAATTTTTTAAAGCGGTGAAATGAAAATGAGACGAGTCAGTCAAGAACAGACTGACGTGTTTCATTATCTACTGTAAGAATATGGGACACTTTTTTCTCGTAAATATTTTGAATATTTTTTTAAGTCGGCGCGCTTTCTATGTGGGAGGTATGAGTCACTCAATGTCTGTTGTGCCCTTGGAGTCGAGTGTCGAGAGTGCGGAGAGCGACGTCAGACAGCAGAGGGAGGCCGCACGTCGCACCTTCACGGTTGGTCACCGCGGTCTGTTTCCTCGCCACGTAATAATCGGCAGAGCGAACGCGTAGCCAGCCGGCAAGTGGGTCGCCGTCCGGGCCAGGGCGCGAGCGAGCAGGCGGCGGGCGGTTTCTCGCCGCGGCGCCCGCGGGATCGCGGTCGTCCTTGCTGGAGGCGAGCCGCGGCAAGGCGCGGTTTCTCTTGCGGTTTTGACCGCTCGGTCGCGCGCCGAGGTCGCGTCGGCAATTTCCCCCTCGGCGGAGCGAGGCACCTGTCGTTTCCTGACAGATACTTCACACCCTTACTAAAAACGAATTAAACGGCGAAAACGCCATTTCAGCCTCCATCGCACTCGCTCTCACTTATACAGTGCGATTCCGCGAAGATGTTACAAACTTTCAGGGATGATGCGGAAGGGTAAATGTATCAACTTGAGGTTACGGACCCTTGTCCGGAAATGACGGAGTCGGAAGTTACAAGCAAAAGCCGTTGTGGAGAGGAAAAGTCACCAACTTGATCTAATATTTTAATGAGAAGAATGTACACTTGCTAGATATCAGCCTCAGCAACGATCCTGCGCTAAAAATTGAGCCATAATTTCGATAGCAGCCGTTCATGTTCTTCTGAATGCATAGCTTTTAAACTTCCGCGTGCACCAGTTGTTCGTCACTCTTTCCGCCCCACTGCAGCCGATCAGTGCCCGAGCCCCAATTACGTACAGCGTAGTGAGTAACAGGTTTGAGTAATGTTGTTTTGACATTGCTAACATCATTTGTTCGTTGGTCAAAGTGCTAGGTTTTGTATTATGTAGTTGGTATCAGAGATCCCTGTACCTTGAACGTCTTATATTATGATTCGCAAATGAACTGTAAATGAAAGACAGGAGTGAGTCTGCCATTAAGAAAGCAGAGCAACGCTATTTATTTATCAATATCGCTGTTCTGCGTTATGTTATTTGGATTTTAAAGCTGGCACTATTAAAGTAAAGCACATTTGCAAGACTTGCGGTAAACTTCAGTGTAATTGGTTCAAAATGGCTCTGAGCACTATGGGACTTAATATCTGAGGTCATCAGTCCCCTAGAACTTAGAACTACTTAAACCTAACTAACCTAAGGACATCACACACATCCATGCCCGAGGCAGGATTCGAACCTGCGACCGTAGCAGCAGCGCGGTTCCGGACTGAAGCGCCTAGAACCGCTCGGCCACAAAGGCCGGCTGCGTAATTGGCATGGTTAAATTGTAAACTGAAAGTCGTTAAATTCATTTGATAAAAATTCTTCAGTTGCTTAGGTTTATTCGTTTTGATTTCGAGAGTTTCAGAAAAACACTACAAGAATATCGTTGGAACAAATATTAAACATATATGTACGTGATGTTGACATAATGTACTCATACGACACTACTTACATATTGTTCGTGTAGAATAACGTGTGTCCTCGAACAAAATTTCAAACACGTTGGGAAGATGTGGCAACGTCCCCTCTCCACTGTCCTCGCTTTTAACATACCGTGAAGACGTGGACTCTTCTCACCCAGCGGCACAGCACTTCTCGCTCCGGCATTACACGGCTGCAACGGGGCGGAGCGAGATAGTAGAAACCGGTGCGCGCTGAAGTTTAAAAGCTGTACAATCAGAAAATCCCAACTGCGTACTTTCAGAATTGTGCCCCACATTTTGATGTGGGATGGTTTACTGAAGCTAATATCGTGCAAGTGTACTGTTTTTTTCCTGCAATTAATGAGGTCAAGTTGCTTATGTTCCCTTGGGTGAGACCTCTGACAGTGAACCTCTTCTACTGCAAGTTCTTTGCTTTTCAGATTTTGGAAGGAGGTATTATTCACCAAAATAGGAAAAAATTCTTCTAGTAAACGGGCTGTAAAATGTATAAATTAAGAGTTATGAGCACTTCTCCAGTAGAAGAGATGTTTCACAGTACCAAAAACGAACAAGTGCTCAAAGCTCTTAAGGTACGCACATTAGAGCCGATTTTTACTGGACTTTTTTTCTTTTTTTGGTCAATGCTATCTCCACCCAAAACATGGAAAGTAAAAAGCTTGAACTATAAGAGATCCACTGTCAGACTATTCAATTTTTCCCTACGACGTTCGACTCGATAGTTTCACGTAGAAGGGTCCGTTACCTTAAAGTGATAATTTGCCTTTCTGCATCATCCCTTCATTATAGAATCACGCTGTAGACTCATGAACCCTGTCGACAAACTTGGGCACTAAGGAAGTTTCTCCGTATCCAAGTTAGAGTCAGTTTTGAGTGTCGTGACTCGTCACTTGGTGTTGTTAGCACTGTACAGGTGTGAGAAAGTGCTCTGCTGGTGTTATCCCGTCTACTCCTTTGATAATGCGAGCTGATGGCTGGAAACGTTGTATTTCTAGGGATCTCCCTCACTGATTTTGTTTTAATTTCGTTAAGTAACTAAGACAGTGCAGTGTAATAGTAAAATAAAGTTATCTTTAACCTTTATTCGATATCGTTGCGAACACAGTATTGGCTCAGAGGGGAAAGAAGATACCGTCTGCAGTTTAAAGCACACTTTCTTTATTCCATGTAGTTACTTAGCAAAATTAAGAAAGCATGAAATTCGGTAGCAGGTCGGAGATTAAAACCTGTCGAATAAGATCCGCCGGCCGGGGTGACCGAGCGGTTCTAGCGCTACAGTTTGGAACCGCGCGACCGCTACGGTTGCAGGTTCGAATCCTGGCGGCTACCGTGCTCGGGGTTTCACCCTACCCTCGTCTTCCTTTTCTTTTATATCGGAGCGATGCTAGCGCAGCTGGACGGCGTTTTTCGGACGACAGCCGAGGCGAAACGTCAGCTAACGCGACTGCACGCGCTCCTCTCTCCCGCCGGCTGCACCAGTCGTCCTAAGACTACAATGATACCCATGTGGTCCACTCGCTTGAACGAAGGCAGGACGGAAGGACAGATGATATTACAGGAATTACACTTACGTAAGCCGGTCGCTGTGGCCGATCGGTTCTAGGCGCTTCAGTCCGGAACCGCGCTGCTGCTACGGTCGCAGGTTCGGATTCTGCCTCGGGCATGGATGTGTGTGATGTCCTTAGGTTAGTTAGGTTTAAGTAGTTCTAAGTTCTAGGGGACTGATGACCTCAGAAGTTAAGTCCCATAGTGCTCAGAGCCATTTGAACCAATAAGATCCCGGTCGAAAGGTATATATTATTGCTCTTGTGTCGCACCCGTTTGCAAACTGAATCGTGGATCCTAGTAGAGGAACTTACTCAGTTGCTAAAACTCTGCACCGTTCTTTATAAACACAACCAGCCAGTTTGCACGTCACATGGACAGTTTCAAGTGTCTACGTTAGAATGAGAGTGCAAGAGAAGTATGATTCTTATTTCGCTCTTACACTCATTCCAACACAGACGCTCGACATTGTCTCGACAGGTTGAATCCGGCTGTTCATATTTATAAGGAATAGCAACGAAAAGTTTTAGCAGCCGAAGTGCTCTTTTTTTGTGCTCCAGTATGAGTGTCTCTGTAACATCGCTCCCTCTCGCTCGCTAGTGCAGATTGAAACCATGTATCATCGACTAGTAATTCGTTTACATGAGTTACACAACAGATGAAAATTGCACTGTTACACAACAGATGAGAACTGCGTTCTTGACTTGAAACTAAATGTCTACCGTTTCCTTGTCTCCCGCAGTGCCATGCGACGTGCCTCCGTGTCGTTCTCGAAGCTTCCGCAAGTCTCAGCCGCGGCCGCGACGAGAATCCACGCCCCGTTAGCGATGTGCAGCGCGCGAACCAAATTACACCACGTACTGCTCTATAGATTGACTGGAGCAATTTTATGCACTACGACGCATGTGAAACAGCTTTAATAATTGTCGCCGGCCCCGTTTTGACGCGCAAAATATGGCTGAATGTGTACCACTGCTGTAAAACTCTGTAACCATCAGGATTCAGAAAGGTTACGAGATCGACTACATGTCTCGAAATCTTATACCGATTACAGTCGACACACCGTCTCCAGTTGTTTCTCAGCAGTTTTTGAACGCAAGAGCAAACACAGTTACGTTAAGTGAAGAGCGACACCACTTACAAAACCCTTCAAGCTTCCCCGGAAACACATGTAGTTCATTCGCCTTAATTAGAGTTCGCCAAGTCTGTCTCTTTCATTAGACCCCCCTCCCCCTCCGTTACTGCTAGCTAATGGTTCCATTATCTCATACGAGGCACACTCAGAAAGCCGCAACACTCGTCATCATGATCACCATCACCATACTTTTACACGTGTCATTCCACGAAACTGTAAGCAGCAGCAAGTAGCGCCAATCCCTTCATTGAAATTAATAGTATGGGATCCTACCCACTCGTCTCGTATAGGGTGTCTAGGAAGATGCTTTCTCGGATAGCTAGACAACATACAAGCAATTCATATTGTTTGAGTTTATTACAATAACTGAACTGACAATACTTAACTTTGTATTTACAACGAGTTGTCGCAAGCAATCAATGTCCTTCGCCATATACAATGTCAATGCAAGTTAATCACACAAGTTCTTATGGATCATAAGCCATGGCTCTTTTTGTCCTCTCTTCTAGTGCCTGTCTTCTTGTGCCCTCGCGGCTAGGCGGCACGTCGCTTCTGTTCTCATCTTGTAGAGGCCGCTCCAGTCGTGGTGACGTCCTAGTCGGCGTGCTATTGGCTGACGTCGTCCCACAGTCCTGTCTGCTGTATCGTTCTTGGTCTTCGTGCCGGCGCTTGTCGTTACGCCGGAACAAATAGTACTATAAAAATTCTAAAAAAACAATAGCTCGTGTAGTGTTGATGGAATTTCAAACAGAATCCTGAAAAGTAGTTCCGACTTAGTACTGTCACTAGCGTTATATACAATGCATCACTGACACAGGGCTTTTTTCCCAGACTGATTAAAATATACAATTGTTATACTTCTGTATAAGAATGGTGACAAGAAAGACTTAAATAATTAGCGTCGAATTTCCCTATTGACTTATTTTACCAAAATATTCGATAAAGTAATTTACTCAGGAGTAGCCTCACATTTAAGCAGAAACGTAAGTTTTGTGAAACTGATGACTTTACACACAACTGGCTTGAATCACACTTAACTAAGAGAATACAAAATGTTGTGCTCGTTTCGGAAGGCTAGAAAATTTTAGTAACTGATGATAAATCACAAAAGAAGTCCCGCACGGTTCAATTTTGGATCTACTCCTATTCCATACATACGGTATCTGAGTGACTTCCACCTAAAGTTCATCGAGCAAAATTGGTACTTTTCGCGGACGGTACTAGTCTTATAGTAAATCCCATTACAGAGAAAGCAACGGGAGAGATCGTTAATGATTTTATCCAAAGAATTATTAATTGCTTCTCTGAAACTGGACTCTCCTTAAATTTCGAGAAAATACACTGTATTTATTTATTTACAACAAATAGTATCATACCAACAATAGATGTGGCATACGAACAGGCGTCAGTAAACAGGGTAGATTGCTTCACTTTTTTGGGTGTAGATATTGATGAAAACTTGAACTGGCAGAAACATATTACTGAGCTACTCAAACATTTATGTTCAGTTACTTTTGCTCTTCGTGTAATTGTTAGTCTTTGAAACAAACTAATCAAGCTCCTGACATATTTTGCATGTCTCTGTATGATCACCTTTTGAGCGATGGTTGCAGGACTCGGCTGTTCGATAGAGGATGTCAAATTAAGCACCTTACAGTCGTCAATTTTCAACCTTATTTTTATTAGGCAACCAGTTTCAGCGTTTTACAGCGCCATATTCAGGCCCTCGCTTGTGATCGAAACAGGGGCCAGCAATACTCATATTAGCAGATATTTGCTACAGTGACCACTTCAACCATCACCAGCTAGTATTGCTGGCCCCTGTTTCGATCACAAGCCAGGGCCTGAAGATGGCGTAGTAAAACGCTGAAACTGGTTGCCTAATAAAATAAGGTTGAAAACTGGACGGTTGAAAGGTGCTTAATTTGTCGTCCTCATTTTCTGTGATAACTCATCACTTAGAAAGAAAGTACTGTTTGCACAATAGCGAGTAGTAAGAATAACACGTGGTGTCTTGTAGATAGCTGTTCAAGGAGATAGGCGCTTTAACTAGCTGTTACAGACATATATTAGCAGTAAACAAAGAAAAGTGCGAGGTCTCCACATGGGCACTAAAAGAAATCCGATAACTTTTGGGTATACGATAAATCGCACAAATCTAAGGGCTGTCAATTCGACTAAATATCTGGGAATTACAACTACGAGCAACTTACATTGGAAAGACCACATAGATAATATTGTGGGGAAGGTGAAACAAAGACTGCGCTTCGTTGGCAGAACACTTAGAAGATGCGACAAACCCACTAAAGAGACAGCCTACATTACACTTGTCCGTCCTCTGCTGGAATATTGCTGCGCGGTATGGGATCCTTACCAGGTAGGAATGACGGAGTACATCGAAAAAGTGCAAAGAGGGGCCATTACACTTGTCCGTCCTCTGCTGGAATATTGCTGCACGGTATGGAATCCAGCGCAACGGGCGTGAGAGTATCACTGATATGATACGCGAGTTGAGGTGGCAGCCACTGAAACAAAGGCGGTTTTCTTTGTAGCGAGATCTATTTACAAAATTTCGAACACCAACTTTCTCTTCCTACGTACCTACGTAGGAAGAAATGATCATCATGATAAGATAAGAGAAATCAGAGCTCGAACGGAAAGATTTAGGCGTTCCCACGCGCCATTCGAGAGTGGAATGGTAGAAAAGTAGTATGAAAATGGTTCAATGAACCCTCTGCCAGGCACTTAAGTGTGAATTGCACAGTAACCACGTAGATGTAGATGTAGATATATTTGCTAATGAAAGTCTTCATAATAATCCATCACAATTTGTGAAGAATAGTTACGTTCATAGCTACAACACTAGAAGAAAAAGTGACCTTTATTACCGATTATTGTAACAATATGCAGCAGTAAAATGTTTGGTCATTTGCTCAAACATATAAATTGTCTTAACAGGTAACAAAGAAAGTTTTAAGTCCAACCGAAAATCATTTCTGCTAGACAACTTGTATTCCACGGACCAATATTTATAAAAAAGAAACTAGTAAAAAGTGTTCTTTTACGATAACACTAACGATGTGTACATATCATGCAACTCGATCTACATCATTTCGATAAGGGAATCTTTCAAATTATGTATGGAATATGTAACTAAGGAATCAAAACAGTGGCTTGCGGGGTACATATGTAGCTGTAGTTGTAGATTTATGTTCAGCTGGCGAGGCTCAGGAAATCTCCACAGTGTGCCGGTCCCTTGTGTCGCTGACAGCCCACATCGTGCTCTCAAAGCGACACCTTTTGGTAAATTAAACCCTACTCACAGTCCGAAACAGGTAGCTGCTCTTCGAAAATCACATATTGCAGCTTTACTGTCTGAGCATGCAAAGACTCCTGGACCGGTTGCCTTTGGTGCCGGGCCCAAATGCTCGTGCACGCAAGTCGTGTCGCGTATCTGGAAGCCGAAGTGGTTCCCGCGCTCTGGCATCACGCGCGGCCTAGCACCCGGCTTTGCCATTCAGCGCGTATGATTTAGGAGCGAACTCCGAGGCGATCGACATGCAGCGGGCGGAGGCGTTGCGTCAGCGCCCGCAGGGCTGCGCGGCTGCTGGCGGCAAGCGGTTCTCAAGATTCCACAAGAAGGCGTAAGTGGAAACGGTGCTATCAATTTTAAAACTGTCGGCGAATCGAGGGTGTAATCTGAGTTACCGTCTATCAAAGGACTGCGTGGCGACCTACCGAATGATGAAGCGTCACGGGTATACAACAGCTTTGTCTGCTGCTGCAGCTCGTAGAGATGTTTGCCCCCCAGTACTGTAGGAGAGCTTCTGGGACGACCAGCTGTGGAAAATAAACAGAAGTGTGCAGGTGGATTGGATCGGCTCACGAGTGTCCCATACTGTAGGCCGCCCCCCACGGTTTTTCCTTATTTCCTTTCCCTCCTCCTACTTCCTTTATCTCGTACTCCTTTCCCTTCTATTCTCCCATTTCCTTCGACTCAATTCCTGGTGAATTTCCTCATTTACCATGCCATATGCTACTTTTACCTTCTTCTTTCCTATTACAGTAAGCTGTTTCACAGTTTTCCCCGTCTTACTTTTCCTTCCATTCTACATGTTTTGCAGTTTTCTTTCTCCTAGCTTCCTTTCGTTTTACCTTACTCGCTCTTCCTTCCCGGTCTTACAATACTTTTTGCATTCCTCTTTTCGTTTTCGTCCTTCTGATCCTCCTTCCGCCAATTTCTTCTTGGAGAGACTGATTCAGCATGAAAGGGTCACACATCGTCAAACTATACATTTTTTTTGGAGAAATGTTCCTTCTATGTTACTAAAGAAACACCTCTTCCATAGCCGACCGGAGTGGCCGAGCGGTTCTAGACGCTAAAGTCTGGTTTAAATGGTTCAAATGGCTCTGAGCACTATGGGACTTAACATCTGAGGTCATCAGTCCCCTAGAACTTAGAACTACTTAGTACCTAACTAACCTAAGGACATCACACACATCCATGCCCGAGGCAGGATTCGAACCTGCGACCGTAGCCGCGCTACAGTCTGGAGCCACGGGACAGCTACGGTCGCAGGTTCGAATCCTGCCTCGATCATGGATGTGTGTGATGTCCTTAGGTTAGTTAGGTTTAAGCATTTCTAAGTTCTAGGGGACTGATGACCTCAGAAGTTAAGTCCCATAGTGCTCAGAGCCATTTGAACCTGTTCCATAGCCCAGAAATACTACACACACCAAACGGAATAAATTACTAGGCTTTGTCATATTGAAGACACCGTACCGCTGCATTTGTCCTACTCCTGCCTTATTGTGGCAACTTCCTGTCCTCATCTTAGCGTTGTGATTGCTAGTCTACGTAGTACACATATGTGCTATCATAACACTGGATCGATATAGTTGCCACGCAAAAGAGGAATAAAGGTGTATAATGACCTTTCAGAGGAACTTATTTCATAGGTACACCACTGATTCGTTCAAGTAGCATACACTTCTTGAAATATCGTTGTAGTATTTTTTTCTTAATTTCGTCACTCTTTAATAGACAGTTTGTTCCGTAAAGAAAATTATCAAGCTATTTGCTATTTCTTGTTCGACAAAAATATTTTGTTGGTCATCTGAGGGCAAAGGAGAAATAATGTACTAGCCTTAAGAATATAACACTTTTGTTCGAAGCAGTTGAAGGAGTTGTTTGAAACCTACGCTAACATTCATAATTATTGCCAATTTTTCCACGATTCGTAAAACATATGTATGGTTTTCGAGAAAATTACAGTCTCACGAAACTATAAAACATATCTGACATACAATTTTACTTTTCGTCTAATCTTCCAGAATCATTTCCACGGAGACTATCATGGAACGATATATTTGAACACTTGTACTGATGAACGTCGGGTACATTCTTTGACTCGGCAGTGAAGTACATAAACTAATCTCAAATTCATGTATAAATTATATAGCCGATAAATGGGGTGAGAGACCGACGTGGTCATCAAGAGGAGCGCAAAACTCGCCTGACGTTCTTGCCTGACAGCTGAGCTAGCGAGTAAGTGGATTAGTCACGCCACTCTTGCCTTGACATGACAATGGTGCCGAGTTAGGCTCACCAGCGCTAGCCCATCCGTGCAATGAGCACGTGAAGATTTTTTGACATCGATGATCAAGCGGAGTTCATCTCATAGCCGTATACATTCTAACCTCAATAAAGAGAGAAGAATCGACTAATCGGTGATACCGGATTGAACTTAGCGAAATTTTCAACATTAAGGAATGGTGGATAGTATATAATCTCATGCAGCAAGGAATCTAGCGCTACGATTAGAATGCTTACAGAGTTATGAGTTTCTACTTTTCTGCTGTTTAGTGGAAGGCTTTATACTCTTTGAAGAAGCTAAAATGTCACATTGCTTTGGTTAACGTTATCTGCTGTTTATAATAAATGCTCAAAGTAACGAGTTCATTACACAGTACCCATTGATGAACAGTGTTTGGTGGTACTATCTCAGTGGTTCCATTTTCCAAAATGTCAACTGTCCGTTTGTAGCTATTGTGAGCATAAGAATATCTTCCTTCCAGATGCGCGATCCACTCATAAACATCCGAATTCTGCAAAGTTGTATCAGCAGCACATTAATTAAGAAAAAATTTCCCCCCTACAGAAGCAGGCATTTGCTCTGCCCGAGCTAGCTGCCGACAAATGATGTGGACAGGCTATCCCCAACGGAAAATCCGTGAAAGACTTGAAGAGTGGAGGCGGAAAGCGTTCCGAGTGCCAAATCTCACATTTGTCAGGAGAATCAAAGAACACTGTATATCTTTTTGTACGTAACTTATTTGTATCCAAAAACTGAGAAGACATTCTGATGCCACCTCATCACCACAAAGAATAATGAGACAAATTAGAAAAGAAATAATTTATTAAGAACGTTCTAAGTGCCATAATAGGTAACTGACTGGTTCGAAGTGCCAATGAGAAACTTTTTGGTCCAAGTGTGGTTAATACTGAGCCACTACCTTTTTTATGATAGTACAAGTACAGATATACAGCAGTAATATTTTAACTATTAGAACAGTAACCAACTCATTTTTACACGAGAATAACAAAATTAAATTGACTAAAAAATCATCAATACTGACTTGTGTTTCCCACACAACTCCATTCTTGGGAACAAATGTAGAGGTTACTGTGAAAAACCCTGTGCTGTTGAGAAACAAACTGTAATAACTTCAGCAACTTCCTGTTTTGCAGTGGTTGGTCTTCCAGATAAAGTATTGCCTGGCATATATCTACCATGGTATTTCTTCTCTTCAACGTACTGACATTTTTCCATTCTTCTGTTTCAGGGTAAGAATTTTTAAGAGCTGTTTGAGATGGATGAGTAATCTTTGATCATACTGAGTTTGTAGATCTTACACGCCACCATTGGCAACTTTGTTTCAGCAGTACCATTAACATGGAAGTACTCGAATCTGTGCGAACGTTAAACCCAATCTTCCTTTCTTCCTACGAATTGTACTCTCCTCTCCATGTTACCGAACCTTGGCGATGAAAATTTCTTCCTCCACCAATAGTGGGGAGCCCCTGAGTAGTGGTTTGACTTCATGTGACTGACGTCTCAGAGTGATTGGAAATCTAACATCATTCAGTGCAAGTTGCATATAGATAATACTACGACAAAATAATGTAACGTTAATTTCGCAATAATGTAGCCACAATTACTTATTATATCTGAATAGGTGAGGAGCTTAGGAAAGAGGAAAAAGTTGGCTAAGGGTGGGAGAGAATGAAAGGAAAATTGTAGCTGATGAATACACAAGCAAAACCACTTGCTCGCAGCCAATCCCGTGTCTTCCGTCCGTAACTGCATAGCATGTCAGCTTCCAGTAGCTGAGTTCGCATGGCCACAGATGCCCAACGCCTGCAGGTGTATTAGGTACGAGGCTTGGAGAACATAGTAGAACTGTCGAGTATCTAATGTGCTCACAAGATAAATTATTTCTCGACATTCAGCAAATCCATTACCCTCGTACACCAGAATTACACCAGAATTGAACAGAGGAAGAAAGCACGAGGTCACCAAGAGTTCTGCATATGCGACAATTTCCACGCCGTGTAATCCGAGATACGCGGAGACGGCACTCGCCGGCCGAGGCCTAGCACGAGGGCAATCTGCGCCGGCCGCTAATGGGTGCCCTAATGACGTCACATTTATTACGGACGGTCGCGCCTAATTTGACGACGGACCATTACTCGCCGCGAGGGCTCCCGCGCCAGGCTGGGCCGGCAGGGGTAGACTCTGGGCGTCCATTAAGACGTCCCCCTAATTGATTCGGTCGCGTTTCCAGAAAGCGCGCGGCGCGGCACGGAAATCATTTTCATTAGCGTCAATTTGCGGCACCGCCGCCGGCCAGACCTGGCTAGGCGCGGCCTCATCGCTCGCTCGCTTGCCCGCGCCGTACTGTTTCTTCTTCTATTTCTGCCCGGCGCGGCGCAGTTAATCTTCATCAGCAGAGGCCGGCGGCCGCGCATCTCTCGATATTTCATCGCACGTCACACAATTAGGCGGCCCGGGACGGCGCAGCGGGGAGCGAGCGGGCGAGTCCGGCGCGTCGCCTTTCTGCCGCGCTACACAGCGCCGCGTCTAGCCGGGCTCTCTGCTCTGCTTGCCTCATATTCTCGTCTAGGCTACCGTTACGCTGCCTCTCATTTCGCGTCGCCCCGTAAATCTGACATTCGAGGTCGGCACTGGGGCGTTCAACATCCGGATCGCCAACATCATGTTTCTGGGCGAAACCGAGGTGCGTTACGAGCTCGTAATGTGGACCCTATGACGGGAAAGGCGTGGAGAGGCGCTGCGAGACGTGCAGGAAGAGAGTCAGTGAGGTTCTGGAAGATACCGACGTGGATGTGAAGCCGTGCCGATTCCAGTACCGTGGCCAGCTGCGCTAAGTTACTCGGATGAGGGTCCGTGGAGCGAACAGCTCGATAGAGGTGCTATTGTATTGTATGTTAACCGGGGACCTAGAAACGACGGAGAGGCTCCGTCCCCGCCGCAGCCGCAGTGGTCCACAACCCCACGACGACTACCGCAGTCCACTGCACCCCTCCGCCGCCCCACACCGAACCCAGGGTTATTGTGCGGTTCGGCCTCCGGTGGACCACCCCAGGGAACGTCTCACACCAGACGAGTGTAACCCCTATGTTTGCGTGATAGAATAATGGTGGTGTACGCGTACATGGAGAACTTGTTTGCGCAGCAATCGCCGACATAGTGTAACTGAGGCGGAATAAGGGGAACCAGTCCGTATTCGCCGAAGCAGATGGAAAACCGCCTAAAAATCATCCACAGACTGGCCGGTTCACCGGATCTCGACACAAATCCGCCGGGCTTATTCGTGCCGGGGACCAGGCGCTCCTTCCCGCCCGGAAAGCCGTGCGTTAGACCGCACGGCCAACCGGGAGGGCTGATAGAGGTGGTACCACAGATTCTCTTTGCGTTTTTGAACCCGTGAGTTTAGTGGCCAGGGGATACTCATCCTGGTGCTCTTAGAACCACGCACGTAAACTGCGAGATGACAGGCTGCATTGTACTGATGGTAGATGCCAGCTTGTCCAGGAAACATAAACTACATGTAGATGTGGACATGGCCCCCCAAGGATAGATGCATACTTATGCTGATCCATTGAGCCTTCCAGAGTGACGAGATCACCCAAGGAATGCCCCGAAAACATTCACCAGACCATAACACTTCCTCCTCCGGCCTGAGCCCTTTCTACGATTGTTATAGGTTGTTTGGTTTAAGACGTTTTGTGACGATGGAGCATAAAAAGTGATTCACCTGAAAAAGCCCCCTGTCGCCACTCAGTGGACGTCCAGTTTCGGTAGTGGCGCGCGAATCCTAGCCTTCGCCGCCGACGAATCGCAGTTGGCGTGGGTGCATTGAACCATGTGCCTCCTTCGCTTAATGGTCGTTGAGGACACAGGTTGCTCAACAGTTTGGCATCTATTCACCCGCACCCATCTCCGCGGGGTCGTTCACCCTCATCATCTATGCTCCATGATGCAGTACAGTTGCCTCGGCTCCGGTTTTAGGTACATTAGCTCCATTTAGCCATGCACAATAGACTTTAACCACGGCACTACGCGAACAGTTTACTAACTTAGCCGATATTTTTATGTAAATAATTATTTTCTTGTTTTTAGTCTCGCTTTATTGTTGCAAAGCATTGTGACTGGAATCTGACAAGAACTGGGAACGACTCAAAGAACCAGCAGAGACTGGCCAGGAGCTGTCAACAGCAGTTATGTGAATGAAAATAGGAGACCAACAACAAGAGGTAAACGGACAACGGCGAGGGCACGGCAGAATAACAAAGTTCAAACGTTCAATCGAAGTGCGAAAACGTAAGAGGTAGCGAAATGTGGGACTAAACCGTTGGTGTGTAATGAGAATGATACGAGAGCCCAGCGAATACACAACTCAGGGCAGATGTTGTGATGAAGCTTCAGAGTGCGACCGCGAACGCTAACTGGACAGCAAGTTGGGTATGACCTGCGACACTGAAACCTGCAATGTAGCGGCGATTACGGTACCCACAGTTGTCGCAGTCCCACCGTCGAGTTCCACACTTACCGCCTGGAATGCATTCCAATAGCACATGCAGAGTGCAGCGATCCTGCAGGGCAGCCGAGATGTCAGGCGATACCAAACCTTTTCACCCGAACCCCTAGCCCTAAGGGAGCTGTGTGGATCAGACAGACGAAAAAAGCGTGTTAATATTGGATTGCCATCCATTTCTTGGCGATGTTTAAAATTTCATGTCACTAGCTCATCGGGAAGTTAGTCTAAAAGTTGCAAAGTTTGTACTGAACAAACAGACATACAAGAAACGTTGTAATAAAAACTTGCTAAAAAGGCCATGTGAAATGAGTCCGTTTCTGTTAGTATCTTTGTGGTATCATGTATTGATATCACACCAAGGGGGCCATTACGTTGGTAACGGAATGGCACGTTTCCGCCTGACGGTGACAGCAGTCGCGCGGGATCTGGCAGACCCAATCGTGCGTGCCCGCCGAGCCACATCTCATGTGGCCCCTGTCGCCGCAATATAGGACGACCCGTGGCCGCTCAGCTGACTTGCGCTTAGAGCCTTCGTACGTTTGAAGAAAATCTTCAGTTTGTTCTGTTAACTTATTCGCTGCTGTACAGTGCACACAACAATCTTAATATGGCTGGGTGCGTTAAAAACTTGGCGGATGGTGTACCATTTATCTCATCTTGACAGACTTATGATCGTGATTCAGTTATGTCAGATTTATGAAAAAAATAAGGAAAATTGCAACAAATGTCTACAATGTCAAATACTAGAGAACGGTATACTGGTTACATAAGATAGCAACTATACAAGCGAAAGCCTTAGAAAACAGATCAGCATTGAAGACGGGAAGTTTTGCTGTCTGTGATGGAGTGGTGAAAGTGAAACAGGTGTGTACTGCCTAGTCGACATTCTGATTTCTCCCTTTGGATGCTCAAGGCGAAGTCCAGGGTAGTCCTTTAGGACAAGCTGTGACTAATACTCTGCAGACCGCGCTGTCAACTGGGCAGTTGCGATGGAAGGGCGTCACCTGTTGGTGGTTTTGCGCCGCTGTAGCCGAGTTGGGCAAACAGCGCGACCCACTTCGCGAGGCTCCCGGCCAGGATAGTACCCTGCTGCCGCGTTATCAGATTCCGGTCGTCCACTCGTCCGGAAAATTAATCCGGCGACCCCCGCGCCGCCGCTGTTACGAGATGGGCCCTCGCTATCTGTTGCCGGCGATCCGAGGGGCCGCGGTGGCGCAACGGGCGGACACTTGCGCTGTCTCGCAACGCGACTGCAGTGGCAGCGGCCGGCGCCCAGGCGGCAGCTGATGGCAGACCCACAGTCTCCAGGCCAGAGAGGGCTTGCTGTCCGTCCAGTATAGCCTACTAGCCCACAATAACAAAGTGACATAACTGCGCTATGCATTGATTTACTTCCATCATTCATGGCGTGTCATTTGACTCGTCATTACTGTTACAAGTGTGCAGTAATTTGGTGTAATCGTAGGTGGCGGGATAGTCACTGGCACAGCCAACTTTCCCAGTTGCTGTCATTATGTGAGCGGGCAACCCGCAGTGTGATCGTCAAGCACAGCCCTCGACAATGTGGTTTCAGTTTCTGTGACAGGACGGTATAACCACTGGAGATATTCGCAGGCGGTTGGTGGCGGTTTGTGGAGGTACGCACCGGCACGAAAAAGTGCTCTTGCATCATGACATCATTCGTCCTCGCACGAGTCGGAAAACCACAGCTGTCATTGCTGAAATGGGCTTCCAGGTAATGCCTCACCTACTGTATTCTCTTGACTTTGTCCCGATGATGATGATATTTGATTTGTGGGGTGCTCAGCTTCACGGTTATCAGCGGACTTGGTCCCTTTAATAGTCGTTGCCCATAATCGAAATACCTTTCTGAAGTCTGCAGCACGCACCACAGTTCTTGGAAATCTGTGAAATGATGTCAGCACAGAGATTTCTTCAGAGCCCTGGTACTTGGTTATCAGAATACGGTGTCTGTGACAGCACATCGAACCCCATTTCGGCGATGGAGCCATAGTTTACCGACTCATGTGAAGGCGAGCGTAGTCGTGTTGCAAGAGTACTTTTAGTGATGGTACACACTCTTCACAATTTACCACCATTCACCTGTGAATATCCTCAGTGTTGACACCCTCCTTTCACAGAAACGACGTCATACAGGGCTATCCTTGATGATCACACATCAGGTTGTAGGTTGTCCGCTCACATAATGACAGCACTTGGGAAATTGGGCTGTACTGAGCAGGGATACACTTCTAGCGATTTCCCTACCACTTACGATTAGGCCAGAGTACTACATACTGGCAACTGTTATTGTCAGTCAATTCGCACACAGAGAATGATGGGAAAAATTAAGTGTAAATCATTATGGAAAGCCCCTCGTATGAACATATTACATTCACAGTATTTGCTTTAAATTAATTAAAAGAAACAAAAACGTTCCAGTAGGCATGTGTGCCCAAACAAACCGTTTGAGAGGTAATTACGAATGCCTAGCTACAAACCATAATTGACTTCCTTATGTAATATTGTCCTAGTTAGTATAAATGTGTCTGAAATGTAAGCTTTTCCATCAAGTCTCTATCTAAATGTGCACAAATTTCACCTAGGTCAACATGTTGTTGAAATGGAAACGAGCGGACGGCATTGTGGGCCTGGAGTCCCGCATTCGGGGAAGTTCGGCCGCCGAGGGCAAGTACTTATTGCATTCGACGCCACATTGGGCGACTTGCGCGTCGGAGGTGGGGATGAAATGATGATGAGGTCAATACAACACCCACTCCCTGAGCGGAGAAAATCTCCTGCCCCAGCTGGCAATCGAACCCGGGCCCCTTGGCGTGGCATTCCGTCGCGCTGACCACTCAGCTAACGGGGGCGTACAACATTCTGTTGATGAGTATCCACAAGAATGAATTTCTCGCTGACTGTGTTGTTAGGGACACTAGGTGACCGCCTTGTTGAGCCACGTTCTTCCAAGAAAACGTGTCGGAGGAAAGTACTTTCGGTATCTGCAACGGGATCATCCGTGATTGGTTGAGGACGTTCCACTTGAGCAAAGCCGGGGAATGTGGTACACAGATGATGAGGTACAGGAACATTATGTTGCTGATTTAAGATGACACCTAACACGCCTGTATGGTCCAACGTGGAGAGCTCGATCAGGGCCTGTACCTTCGCCTCCAAGACCGCCTGAACTCAGTCCTCTTAATATATATATATATATTTTGGATGGGGTCATCTCAAAACTGATGAGTGCATCATTCCAGTTCAAGAACTGCAGCAACGAATTACACAGTATTATAAATGCGAGAACGACACGTGGAACACCTTTACCATGTACGAATGTCTAATAAATTCTGTATTTGTTGTTGAGGCACACAGCGGGCGAAATTTGAGCCCAATATACTAGGAACTTGATCGAGAAATTTACATTTAAAGTAATACTTTTACCCATATTTTGCAGTTTGGGACATGGGTGTATGAAATACACAGGAAGTGTGTAATAACGCAATCAGTCACGAATACATCGTGTGATCAGTAAAACACATTTTTTGTGACTAATGGCGTTGTTATCCGTGGTTCGTGCGCACTGTAAATATATTTGTACTAACTAGGACAGTATTTCATTCTTAGGTAGGCAAACGCACATTGGGAATTATCTCGCAAACGGCTAGTTTGTGTACCCATGTTTTTTTTCGCCCGTATAAGTATTCGGTACTAACTGTGGTAGTAACCCGTACAGTTTGTACCACAAACCATATATAAATTTTAGTGCCCTTTTGATTAGAGAGAAACAAACATCACGTCATCATATCTCAAAGTTCTTTGTCTAACGCTAACACGTTTTACAAAGTTCTTGAGTCGAAACCTTATCTAAATGTCCTTTGCTTGCACATGCGCACTCCTGCACATACATGTTTGTGCTGTCCAACAGTTCCTGTCGCTATTGTGAGCCGTTGACGGAAAGTTAGAAGTGTCAATACTCAGGCGGAACCCCGGCGTAGTTTAGCAACTCGACGTTGCATGGACTCAATAAGTCGTTGGAAGTCCCCTGAAGAATTATTGAGCCATGTTGCCTCTATAGACATTCATAATTGTGAAAGTGTTTCCGGTGCAGTATTTTGTGCACGAAATGACTTCTCGATTATGTCCCATAAATGGCCGATGGGACTCACGTTGGGTGATTTGGTTGGCCAGATCATTCGCTCGAGTTGACCAGAATGTTTTTCAGAGCAGTCGAGAATAACTGTGGTCTGGTGACATGGTGCATTGTTGTCATCCATAGAAACTCCATCGTTGTCTGGCTGAAAACGGTTTCAAAGTAGCCGAACATAACCGTGTTCAGTCAGTGGTAGATTCAGTTGGAGCTGAGGAACCAGTCCATTCCATGTAGACACAACACACACCATTGTGGAGCCACTACCAGCTTGCACAATGCCTTATGATTTAGGTCCATGGCTTTTTGTAGTGTGCCGGCCGCGGTGGTCTCGCGGTTCTAGGCGCTCAGTCCGGAACCGCGCGACTGCTTCGGTCGCAGGTTCGAATCCTGCCTCGGGCATGGATGTGTGTGATGTCCTTAGATTAGTTAGGTTTAAGTAGTTCTAAGTTCTAGGGGACTGATGACCACAGGTGTTAAGTCCCATAGTGCTCAGAGCCATTTGAACCATTTTTTTTTTTTGTAGTGTGCACCACACTCGAAACCCACCATCAGCTCTTACCAACTACAATCGCGACTCATCGGACCAGGCCACGGTTTCCTAGTAATCCAGGATCCAACCGATATGGTAACAAGCCCAGCAGAGGCGTTACAGGCAATGTCGGGCTGTTAGCAAAGGCACTCGCATCAGTGTTCTGGTGCCACGATCCATCAACGCCAGATTTCGCCGCACTGTCCTAACAGATGCGTACATAGTACGTCCCACATTGATTTCTGCGGTTATTTCACGCGGTGTTGCTTGTCTGGTAGCACTGACAGCTCTATGCAATACGCCGTTGCTCTCGGTCATTACGTGAGAGCTGTTGGTCACTCCGTTGTTCGTGGTGAGAGGTAATGCCAGATGTCTGGTATTCTCGACACAGTCTTGATGCTGTGGATCTCAGTATATTGAATTTAACGATTTCGAAAATGGAGTGTCCCATACATCTGGCTCCAACTACCATTCCGCGTTTAGAATCTGTTGATTCCCGCAGCACTGCCATAATGACAACGGAAACCTTTTCACATGACTCACTTGAGTGCGAATGGCCGCTCGGCCAATGCACTTCCCTATTATACCTTGTGTACATGATACCAGCGCCATATGTATATGTGCATATCACTATCCCATGACTTTTATCACCTCGTTGTACATAAGTAGGTTGCTGCGGTATCATTTAGCACTCAGAAAATGCATGAAATACCAGATATCACACTTTCCATTACTCTTTATGCTGGAAGCCTCTCCCTGTTCAATCTCCAACTCGGGCGGTGGGTAGATTGCTAACAGTACAGTCTAACCATCTCTCTAGCCAGTTGCTTTAAACAAATATTCAGAGACGTCAAAAGTCATGCAATTCAAATATTAAAATACAGGTGGCAATTTTTTCCCATAGTGGAAGAGCCGAATTTCTTGCTGTTTGCTAAAAGAACTGATGCTTTGTGCGTAGGTAACGATTTTATTGGTGATGGTAAAGGATAATTTTTGTGAGGAGTGGTTCATAGGAGCGGGATTAGATAAAGTGAGGACGAGCTTTAATCGAGGTCCAAATATCGTGAAAGAGTATAGGTAGTGTGGATTTTGTACGGACGTTAAAAGTAAGCGGATGCGGAAACCAAGCCTGACTGCATGGCGTTTAGACACCTACATCTGTACTTTGAAAACCACTGTGATGTGCGAGATAGAGGGTACTTCTCATTGTTGCACTTAGTAACCATCGTCTCGATCCATTCGCGCACGGAACGTGCAAAGAATGATTGCTCTGCACATTGTAATCAGTCTAATTTTGTCCACGTGACCCTACGGGACCGATACGGAGGGAACAGTATTATATTCCTAAATTCCTTACTTAAAGCTGTTTCTTCAAACACCGTAAGTAAGTTTTCACGGGTTGTTCAAGCGTTCAACCAGGCCCTTCTTTTTTCCCCATTATCTCTGTCGCCCACTCCCATGGGTCAAACAAAGCTGCGGCCATTCGTCCTGCCGTTCTTTGTATAGGCCTGTTATGAATATGTCTTGTTAGTCCTGTTTGGTACAGGACCCACAGACTGCAGCAATAGTACAGGATGGGTGGCAGGTGGCCCGAGTTGTAAGCAATCGCTTCTTGTAGACATAACATTTTCCCAGAATGCTACCAGTGAACTGAAATCCGCTATCTACGACTGCCCCTATTTAATCGTTCCATTTCTTATTCATACAGATTGTTACACCCAGGTATTTGTATGTGTTTGCTGATTCCAGATGTTACTCTTTTATATTTAGTCATAGGAAACTAAGCTTTTTTAATTTTGTGAAGTCCACGTTGGTACATATCTGGACATTTAAAGCACCTGGTGAGTATAGTAGCATTTTACAGGAGTGGAAAGCGAAGGCACATACGAACAGACACGGATGGTTCGGATCAAGGTTTATCGGTTTCCAGGGTGATGGTGTGAAGAGAGAAAAATTGAGATGTCTAGAACTGTCACATGCGAAGTGCGGCGACAGGAGCAGGAGTATGGGTCGGTTGTTCTTGGAGCACAGGTTGACGTCGGTTGTTCGGTGGCGTGCCAGTAATGATCCACGCAGAGGGGCGGCCCTAAGCTGGCGTGGTAACTGGATCACGGGGGCAGGCCGTGGCGCTCTGCCTGGCGCACGCCGCCCCCGCTGTTGTCAGGCGTGGCTGCTGCCCCCCTCTCTGGTCTCACTCGCTTCCTCGATTTTTTGACGGCGCCGCCGCCGCTGCCGCCCCCGCAGTGGCAGCGTGATTCCGGTGCCTGTAACGGTGACTGCCTGCTGTTTTGCAGCTCGGCTGGCGACCTCGCACGCCACTCACATCGGCCCCGACAGCCGGCCGGAGCACCGATCTGAGCAGCGCACGCTACCGTCGCCGTCACGCCGGCGATGCCCGTCTCTGGCAGCTGCTGTGCGAATGCCCTGCCTGTCTTCTGAAACAAAAGGAAAATCAGTTTTGCGACGCAGTGCTGCGCCTTTGTAAACTCCGCAAGCCACTCTACTTTGCTCAGCAGAGGGTATTTCGTATCAATACTAGGCAATTTCTGCCCTCTTCATTCCCGAACGAAGAAATGCTGGTATATATGCTTCTGTACGTGACCTGATCCCTCTCATCTTATTTTCATGGACCGTATTTAAGCTATATAAACAGTGGCGGAGCCAGAACTGGTTCGTACCGGAGCTATAGTTTTTGTTTATTTCTCAGGCGTCTGGAACGTCGAATATTGCCCTCTGACTTAGCTACAGCCAAGAACGGGCTGCAGTAGGGTGACAATGACGGCTCAGTAATTTCCTACGATAAAATTTTATGAATATCCTTAGACAGGGCCGGTCGTTTAACCCACGAAATGAAGTAGGGGGTACGGCAAAATGTTCGTCAAACATCGGTTCTCTAATTAATTGAGCCATCAAGGTTCGCCAGAGCATCGTCGCTTCTCTTCTAAAGACTTCCTCTTAGTTTCCCGACAATCAAATGGTTCAAATGGCTCTGAGCACTATGGGACTTAACATCTTAGGTCATCAGTCCCCTAGAACTTAGAACTAATTAAACCTAACTAACCTAAGGACATCACACACATCCATGCCCAAGGCAGGATTCGAAACTGCGACCGTAGCAGTCCCGCGGTTCCAGACTGCAGCGCCAGAACCGCACGGCCACCACGGCCGGCTTCCCGACAATCTCTGCTGCATTTTCGTATGGGCTGTTACGATTCTAGCAGCACACCTGAGGCTACTTGATAAGAATTCCAGTACAATTTATCTGATCGCCTTATTCTATGTGGTTATTTCCGCAGTTGGTCTTTTGTCTTTAGGCAGTTTCCGCACTCTTTTCGGTGAATGCCAGCCCTGTTCCAAGGCTTTTGCCTCAAAAACACTAGACACTTTTACTTACTTTGCTCTTGTTAGATTTGGTCATGGGGGAAGCGCATTTCTCTTGAAGGTGACACTGACGCCGCCTCTCTATTTACACACGATACGTATTTGTTCTGTGCCGTTTACTCGTTATCACCGTCATCATCGGCCATTTGACATCCACTTCAGCAAAACAGCTCTTAGCAGTCTTAGACGAAAACTACAGTCTCTTAAACGGAAAAAGAATACGCGTTAATGGAACGTGTGTGACTCATAATTTTTTTTCTGATCTCGTTGTAATATTTGGTTCCGACGTAGATAAATTTTAACAACAAATCAACTATGGGAAGACTGAAATAGCTAATATACAGCTAAAAATATCGGCAGGCGCACTGCACAAGTTAACAGTCAAGTCATAGAACCAGTTGATGAGTTTTTATGTTTGCACCAGTCGACCAAATCTGTAAAAATGGCAGCAAAAATAAATAAGTGAATCAATAAAATAAACAGGAGAGATACAAGTAAGGTATTATTTCTTATGGCCGTCTAAACAGAGATTTCAAAACCGAGCTTCCGATGTTTCTGGAGAGGAGATCTTAAGAATTAGTATGTATTGCAAGTCTTCACTCAAGATATTGAGATATGGCACTTTAATGTTAAAACTGTATAAAACTGACGGTTTCTCAGGGAGTTAGCAAAGAAGCATGTTAGAAAACAAAAACATTGGTCAGTGAAAAGACTGGAATAGAATTAGTTACGACCGTGATGGTGATGATATACTAGGGTAATCCCAAAATAAGGTCTCCTATTTTTTTTTTATAAGTACAGAACTCTGTTTGTGTGGCAGTTAGTCACACTGTTACGAAGAGTGCTTCGCGCGCCGAGGCGCTCAGTCTTGGCTTGGCAGCCGTTGAGAATGGAGCTCCCGTTGGATCTTACCGCCAAGTGCGAATTGCGCGCAGTTATTAGATTTTTGAACGAAAAGGGCACTGCGCCGATTGAAATCCATCGCCAATTGACGGAAGTGTATGGTGAGTCGTTCATGGATGTCAAAAATGTTCGTAAGTGGTGTAGAGAGTTTGCAGCTGGTCGGACCGAAATTCACTACGAACAAAGGAGCGGGAGACCGTCACTTTATGAGTAGACAGTGTTGAAGGTTGAGCAAAGCGTGCGTGAAGATCGGCGGATCACCCTAGATGATCTCTGCACGTTGGTTCCTGAGGTTTCCCGAAGCATCGCTCACAGAATTTTAACGGAAACATTGAACTACCGGAAGGTGTGTGCAAGATGGGTGCCACGCATGCTGACTGAGGACCACATGCGGCAACAAGTTGATGCTACCCGCGCATTTCTTCACCGCCTTGTAGCCGAATAGGACAACTTTCTGGACTCGATTTTCACGGGTTCCGAAACCTGAGCATACCACTTTACACCTGAGACCAAGCAACGATCACGCCAGTGGCAATATCCTTCTTCGCCAAAGCCGCGGAAATTCAAACAAACTGTCTGCCGGTAAAATCATGACAACCATTTCTTGGGATCGGAAAGGGGTATTGTTGGTCGACTTTATGCCCACTGGGACCACAATTAACGCTGACAGGTACTGTGAATCTCTGGAAAAACTCAAACGGGCAATTCAGAACCGGAGAAGAGGAATGTCGAGCAAGTGCGTACACATTCACCATGACAACGCTCGCCCACACATCGCTCGGGAAATGGTGATTATGTCGAAAAATAGCTAAATGTTCGAGCTGTAAACTGATGTAAACCACTGTAGGAATAAGCAGGTCTATTTACTTATAAAAAAAATGGGTCACCTTACTTTTGGGATTACCCTCGTATAACTATACGTGTGCAGGACGAGCTGACATGCTAGTGGGTGGTTGACAGAATTTTTTTTTTTTTTTTTTTTCCAAGAGATGAGGAGAGACCGAGCGAACTCCGCGGAGGAAGGAGGACACATGAACTGTAACATAGAGGCGTGACGTGGTGCGCGTAAACGGAAGCCGTCATGCGAGTGATATGCTGCAGCAGTCATTTACCCAGCTGTGGTTGCCAATGGATGACTGAGAAGACGACGATTGCATTGACTACACAGTAAACATAAATGAACAATGAAACAGTTCTGACTTTCTGTTGTACAATTTCGCAAGGTCCTGTATATTACTAGAAAATTGTATGCCCAAGATCTGCGACGCGCAATAGTTATCTCCTTTCATCTTCCTGAGCTCAGTATCTTTATCATGGAGGGAATCTGACTAACTCTTTCACGTAAATAAATGGGAAAGCATGTAGAAAGTAACTTAAAGGCAGAGGCGTCCTCATTCTTCCGTTCATAGCTTGAAAGGATCTGCGTGAAACCTGTAGTGACTAGTGATGACATGTGGACGAACAGTGGAACATTAGTTTTAGTATGTTGTCAGCTGACTTGTTTACAAGTCAGTATACATAAAAAAGCATCGTACACCATTTATATAAATCCTTGTGAAACTACAGCCGTAAAGAATTGTTTGCCTGAAGTTACGGATTTGTTAACATTTCCATTGTTAACTTTTAATTAAGTTATATTTTTGCATTAAGCTGACTTGTCTGATATAATTATGAATTAAATAACTAACTAATTAAGGATTGTCGGATGGGAATCTGAAACTAATTTTTGAACCAAATGTGAAACCGGTCGCGTAACTACTGCGCCCTATTCCTTCTTGTCAACACCATGAATTCAGATCGTACTATAACTTGATAGAGTTTATAATGGATACTAGACTTTGATGACGGCTTCAGAAATTTGCGTATTTGGCTAGTTAATCAAAATATATGAAATGAGAACCCATCTAAATAGTTCCGTGTCGTTAACTATTCTATCAAGGCGTGTAAGACGATCGGTCATCAGGGGCTTACTGAGTGGAGTGAGGCAGTGACGGTTCAGGTGAAACCGTTTTCGCAAACTCTGTGGCCAGAAAGGAAAGTCTGGACGGCGAAGAAAAAAAGCGCATCGTATTTGAAAACAATGTCGCAGTTTCTGCATCTGGTGGCGCGTAAAAGAGTTGTAATGGTCTGCTAGGGGCGTTTAATGAGGAGCAGCGCGGGGCATTTAGGGCTCTCTGTTACACACATTCTTGCTGGTAATTTTGCGACGGCAAACGAGCGGCCGGCGAAACCAGTTTTAAATTAGACAGACGTTTACTGCTGCTCCGAGTGTGTTTACCGGCCATAAAGGCGGCGTTCCTCCCGGGAGGCTAGCCAGCATCTTCTGCATCTGTGGTCAGTCAATGGCTCGTAGATTGCAGAAGGATAGTTGGCGGTACCCGCGAGCATAGTGTAATTGAATATCACAATGATTTTTGATTGAGCGCTAATTTCTTCGCCTGTACTGCAGCTTCGTTTACTTTTAGAGGGTGAGAAATTGCTTTCAGGCAACTGAAATACTTTTAATTCTGAAATAATGATGTAATATTAGATGCTGGGTAGAAGCAATTGGTCCAGCTTAAAAATAAAGTTAGTTTCGACCTACATCTTTCTGAAATAATCGAAGAACTCACAAGAGGCACTTCCACAAATAGCTAAGCAAGATAAGGAACATTTCTTCTGATGGTGTATTTTCCGTTTTTTTATTTTGCCGTTGGATTACGGGACCATATAGCCAACAACGGTTATAAAGTGTCAAAAATACATAATCCCAAAAAAGCAGAACAGCACAAAATAAAGGAGTTAGCATATAAACACACTCTTAAAGTAATATAAAAATGCAAGTAGACAAACACCACATAGCAGGCGGCAGTGATAACAATGACACTGGAGAAGAATTATGGTTCAAATGGCTCTGAGCACTATGGGACTCAACTGCTGAGGTCATTAGTCCCCTAGAACTTAGAACTAGTTAAACTTAACTAACCTAAGGACATCACAAACATCCATGCCCGAGGCAGGATTCGAACCTGCGACCGTAGCGGTCTTGCGGTTCCAGACTGCAGCGCCTTTAACCGCACGGCCACTTCGGCCGGCGGAGCAGAATTACAAACAGCACTATACAGCAACATTATGACAAACATACATATGTTCTTATAGAAAAGATAAAACATTAAAGGTCAAACACAGTACCTCATACAGGAAGTACAACAATAATTAAAGAACAGAATTGCAAAATAAATTCGTATAACAATGTGAGAATTGTAGCATAGAGACAGACGTTCTTAAAAGAAAAGAAAAACCCAAAACTGCTAACACAATACAATCAACGGTATGTACAAGAGTGCAGTAGAACAGAGACATAAAATGCACGAGAGAGCATTAATGAAAATGTAATGTACAAATAGAGGTCTTTAGGCAAGTTAAAATACCAAGCTACGCACCCGATTGCCAACCGCGCTGATGCCATTTGAAAATGATGACCTCGGTAACTCATAGATTAAATTTGGTTGCCGGTGGCTTCCAAATAGTCTATTAGCGGGTTATACTTTTATTTATCAAAACGGTGGAGTAAAACAGGAACACTGGTGGAGAAGGAGTAACCTATCGCAACCAATTTCTTATACAAGTCTGACTTTGCAGTCGTGTGCGTGGAACGTGCCAATACGACGTGATTAAGTTCCGCTACTGCCGTTGTGCCGTTGTCGCAGTGTTTTCGTGTTAGTAGTCGAGCTGACGCTACCGTTTTTGCGCAGTGATCTAGACTTTATCTTCACAAGCAAAGTGACCGCTATTTGCGAGTAAGAATGCGAACTATTCTTTATTTTTCGGGCCAGTATGAGCCACGCAATTTGATGAACATGTGATTTCCTGTGGGCATATGTTGTGTACTTTCTATGTGAGTTCAATCTCAGTATAACTGTAGAACTAAAATTCAAGATCATTCAATAAAACCGAAGGGTGATAATACCTTTATAGATTAAGTTGTTAATTAAAAAACTCTCAAATTTGTATAAGAAATTTCTGTAAGATCTCGAAACGACGAAGAAACGGAAATTGAATACTGTTGTTAATTAGGCACTGAGAGATGTTAAATGATTTTCATTGTGAAATAACTCTTTCCAATTTATACTTAGTAGTTCTCACAAAGATGGCGGTGGCCATTAGGTAGGTTTCTGTATATGTAGAAGCAGACCGTAAGCGCAAGGCAGCGGATGATTTTATTTCATAAAGAAAAACCCCTTGACCCTAAAGATCCCGCCCCTCCGGCGCGATGGGCTGAGTACTTCAGTGCGGCAGTGGAGAGGCGGAATAATGCGCTGAGGCTGTATAAGAGGACGGCAGGTGAAGCAAAATGCTTCCGTCTGAATCGGAATTCTGCGCAAACCTTAACAGTAACACACCACAAACGGTAATTTGGCAAAACATTAGGATAATATATCGCAACAAGAATGTCCGCTACCACTTGACGAAACGTACTGAGCTGCACGCTAAAGAGACTGATTCTCTACTCAGAGAAGCAAAACCCGTATGAAGTGAGGGAAGGAACTCGTAATTTGCTAGATGAATCCTTTTTCCGCAGCCCAAATTTATAGGACAGTCGTGAGGGGGGCAAGGTTACGGTGCCGAAATCGGTAATATGCAAAAAAAAAAAAAAAATGGTTCAAATGGCTCTGAGCACAATGGGACTTAACTACTGTGGTCATCAGTCCCCTAGAACTTAGAACTACTTAAACCTAACTAACCTAAGGACATCACACACATCCATGCCCGAGGCTGGATTCGAACCTGTGACCGTAGCAGCCGTGCGGTTCCGGACTGCGCGCCTAGAACCGCTAGACCACCGCGGCCGGCGGTAATATGCATCTTGGGTTGTCCTGTCACCTGCCAACACAAAGAGAAAATTTTGTCTGACGGATATATAACGAAATATTTGCAAAAGAAAAGGCCTGAGTGGATGGTAGCGACACCTGTACCTGTCAAGAAACGATGGAAATCTCCCTATGACCCGGCCAGGGTCATAATAATGTTACTCCGGGCACTGAAAGTGTTGGAAAGATAATGTGAGTGGTCGCCTGAATACCATGACGTGTTTCCAAAGATGATCCCCAGCTTCTCTAGAGGCTGTGGTACGAATGAAATGTTGCTCCAACTACTCACAGACATACAACTCACTAATTGTAAGTGAGAAAACATACGAGGAACGAAATTTATTAGGTAGCACGGAAACAGTACCCTTTAGCTGGGTAACGAGTAGAGAGGATTTGCAACAGAACAAACGTTTACTTAATCACCAGATACTGAGGCGAGGAGTAGAGCAAGATGATACTGTGTTGAGACATAGAAGCGAAAGCTGGTTCGGTTACCAGTACAGGGCGACCAGTTTATTGTTTACGTGTAAAGAGGAGACAGCGCGCTTGGTTGGCCTGCGCAGGCGCGCGGAATGCGGCCGCGCGCTGCGGGCCCGTTACAGCTGCCGCGCCGGTAGCCACGGCGTGTCGCGCGATTCGTCGCAGCCGCTGCCGCCCCCGCTCCTCCCCCGCGGCCGTGGCCTCAGCACCACACACCTACTACTGTACTGTATACTTTCAGCAGGTTTATCTGTTTACCACGACGTGATTCGGCATATTCGCTTGTATCTTAGTACTTCGACGGTTGCCCAGAAAGTATTTCACCGCTTTTTTTTCATCGACAGTTCTTCATTGAACATAAGGAGTATTACAACCATGAAAGAATGGTGTTTTATCTACACACCCTATTTTTCCACGAAGTCTCCATCCGGTTCTATGGCCTGCCTCCAGCGCGAAACAAGGACATGTATGCCCTGTCGGTACCAATCCTTATGTTGGTGGTGGAGCCTTATCTTCCTCAATATGTCTCCCACAAATGGCGTCCTTTCATGGCCCAAACAAGTGGAAGTCCGAGAGGGCTAGGTTTGGGCTGTATGATGGATAGGGTAACACTATCCAACCCTGTTTTGCGATGTGTTCAGCAGCCCTCAGGCGTGTGTGGGACAGAGCGTTATCGTGTTGCAGCATAACATCTCATGGGTTGCTGTGGCGCCGAAGACGCCAGAAGCGCGTCTTGATATTGGTAATGTGTTGACATATGCTTCTCAATTAATGGTACCGTCTCTTTGCATCACTTCGATGAGAATCACACCTTCACAGTCCTAGAACACGGTGTTCATGACCTTAGCGGCGGAAGCAGTTGCTTTGAATTTTTTCGTCTGTGGGGAGTAGGAATGGCGCCATTCCATCAACTATCGTTTTGTTTCGGGCTCAAAATGGTGAACCCAGGTTTCATCACCTGTCACAACCCTGGACAACAAGGCCTCCTCCTCAGCTTCAAAACGTTGCTACAAATCAAGACAAATATTTTTGTGTGTGATTTGTTAGACATCGCGGGACCCATCTTGTACACACTTTTGAATATCCAAGAGTGCGGATAATTGCACTAGCACATCCTTTACTGATTGACATATGCAGCGCCAACTGACGAGTCTTGACGCGTCTATCCTCGCGAATGACAACATCAGCTCGATGCAACGTGTCAGGTGTGACAGCCGTGGATGGCCTCCCCAACCGCCGCAAATCGTGGAGCTCCGCCGAGCCGCCTTCTAATGACCTCGCCCTCCGTGCCCAGCGACTAACTGTACTTCTCTCGACTGCAGATACTCCATAGACTTTGCACAATCGTTTGTGAACATTCCCCACAGTTCCTTACTCTGCAATGAGAAATTCAATGACGGCACGTTGCTTGTAACTTACGTCACCTACAGACGCCATTTTGTCCTGCAGCTTGGCCCGCTTACTCAGGAGACTTCAAACAATACGTATGGTACGTTTCGCATTCGTAGCATTGTTTTCGGCTGAAAAAAAATATACGGTGCATTACTTTCTGGACAACACTTGTATTAAGAAAATTGCGGCAGCCTTATCGGCTTCTCTGGATAAAACCGAGACAGTGTAAGCAAGATTTGGAAGACACTTGGTTCCGATGTCATAGCGACAGTTGCTCCATGTGTACTAATAGCGAAATATAGTTGCCTTTTTTCAGAAAACTTTTATTGAAGTAGCATCACTCTGTTATCTGTATACAATTATACGATACTACTACTACTACTACCAATAATAATAATAATAATAATAATAATAACAATAATGCCTATGACCCACCGGGCAAGTGCAGATCTTTCAAATGGACACGTCTTCGGCGATTTGAGTGTCCCTGAGGTATTAGCCGGCCCGAAGTTCCTTAGCTTCGATGATGGGGCGGGAACCGATGTTTCCAATCTGGCAAAGGCGTTAGCTGTGTGTTTTATAAACGTAGCATCCATTTGAATTTGCAATAAGTGGGTTCTAAGTTCTCAACACCCACACGGGACCACTATCCTCTCGTTAGACCTTGGTCTTACAAACCAAGGAAAAATGCAAACTCATCTAAATTAAAATTTGCTTATCACAGGCGACAACATTCTGCTGCACAACCTAACTGGCACACGAGCAAAACGATAACACTTCTAAGAAGTACAGACAACATAACAAAATTGTTTAAAAATATATGTACATCCGGAGATGACAACATATTCCTGAAATGAGTCGTGCCAAATTATTTTCGATAAGATATGTGTGAGACCACATCGTGTATAGGTTTGTGAATTGCCTAAGATAGTCGCAAACGTCACTCAGTTCCAGCGTAAGACTGTTTAGTGTAAACGGATCTGACCAAGCGTTGCAATTGGCAGAGCGAATCCCAAAGATGTACAGTTGAATATAAAAAATGTGATGCCATAAAGGCCAAAGATATGAAACCTGACGTGAAGCTCGCCGAGGCAAGCCCAACAAGGACTGCGTGTTTCCTCCTGCCAATAAATTCTTTGGTCTGGAGAAAAGTCATAACATGCGTGCGCAGGAAGTGAATCGTGACTGTGACGTCAGCGATATAGGCCAGTAGTTTTTCGCCTTCCTCTAGCGGCAGCTTTTAAAACCTGGTGCGAGCTGCGCTCGCTTCGTGCAGCACCCTTCTGCCAGCGACCTAAGTAAGTTCAAACAAAATGCTGCTCTCCGGACTTACGTGCCACTGTTCCCAGCAAGTGGTGTAACATAGTCGCGCTACGTAACACCGGGTGGTGTCCGGCAGGCGCGCCGGAAATTGCGGGCCCGGAGAGTTTGTGTAATGAGCGGATATGCAAATGCCGCGGAGAGGCCAGGCTAGGCGAGTAGGGAGTGGCGGGCCGCGGGGAGCAGGCCGTTGCGCACGCCTCCCCTTGGCCGACTTGCGGCCGCAGGCTACCGGGCTCTGCCCTGCCCCGCCCTGCGCGGAGGACGTACCTGCCTCACGGCTCTCCACCAGAACACAGCTCCGCGCTCTCTGTGTTTCCGCTGGTCTCTGACTGAACGATTTCAAGCTACACCTTACTTTTCTATCGAGTTGTCTGTTCGTTCGTAGAGTTGACCTCTCTCTCTCTCTCTCTCTCTCTCTCTCTCTCTCTGGATTCTCCCCTGACCATTTGTGTCCTTGGTTGAGTAGTCACTGGAATTTAACGTAGCGACACTAGTTTCAAAATTTTCAGTCCGACAACTTCGTATGCCAACGGTCAAACACTGGACGATTGTGACCGACCCTGACAGTACGACGTGAACCTACAACGTTACGAATGGACAGTTTATCGGGCTGTGAATGCATCAAATGCATCAGAAGACAAAATTTTCCAGTCTTGAATTCTATATCGAATTGTTCGGATTTTTTATTTACCCCATATGGGCAAAACTGGGCGAAACTAAAATGTACCTGTAACGCCGTGCATCCGATGTTACATAGCATGCATCATTGTTGAAGATACAGACTTACAAGTCTTATGGACTGCAGATTCCACAACAAGTTACAAGGAAAGTAGTTGAGTTGTAATACAAAATCTTAAACATGGCTGCGAAAAAGCAAATGTGTAAATATGGCCAATCTAATGTTGGTCTTAGTCTTTGGCACGATGTACACGTAACTTATGCAGATATTTTGTCCTGTGACTCCTGTTCAAAATGGTTCAGATGGCTCTGAGCACTATGGGACTCAACATCTGAGGTCATTAGTCCCCTAGAACTTAGAACTACTTAAACCTAACTATTCTAAGGACATCACACACATCCATGCCCGAGGCAGGATTCGAACCTGCAACCGTAGCGGTCGCGCGGTTCCAGACTGAAGCGCCTAGAACCGCTCGGCCACCCCGGCCGGCTGTGACTCCTGCTGCAATTTTATGGTGACAAGAGCCTCTCCCTGTGGGCATTTACTAGCGAGCATTCATTTTGAAGTACGATTTATGTGCGGATCTTCAAATGGTTCAGATGGCTCTGAGCACTATGGGACTTAACTTCTAAGGTCATCAGTCCCCTAGAACTTAGAACTACTTAAACCGAACTAACCTAAGGACATCACACACATCCATGCCCGAGGCAGGATTCGAACCTGCGACCGTAGCGGTCGCGCGGCTCCAGACTGTAGCGGCTAGAAACGCTCGGCCACTCCGGCCGGCTGTGCGGATCTCTTACTGACTAAAGTCTGCCCACCGCTATCCAAGTGGCTAATCTTGAAGCTGCTATTGTACTTGGCCGTCAGCAGTCGGTCGCGGCAGTTATGTCCTCTTCACACAGGGGCCACTGCTGTCGCGTTGTCTTCCTGGAGGGAGGTCCGGTCAGCATGCGATTGGCTGATCTCTTCTCACAGCCTTCTCTTCTTTGTCGTCCCCGGCTGGCTTGCCGGCGCTTTATTTTACGCCTAACAGAATTGCTATGAGTGGTCTACAGCGAATATCTTGACAACAGCTGAACGTAAACATTCATGGTTGCTTCCAAGGTTGTGAGAACCAACACATGTATTCCGAAAAAGATGGCAATGATCGCTAGTCATGAAGAGGCGCCCTCTGAGAGCCGCAATCAACTCAGCCAGTAACGGCGTCTTTCAATGGTTTTTCTTACCTCGCGTCCGTATGCTTTTTTTGTCAAATTATTGGCTTTCGGGACGTGCCCATTCAGTCATCACAATACTGGAAAGTCAATTAAGACGTTACGACTGTAAGGACATCGCAACACCCAGTCTCCTAGCGGAGAAAATCTTCAATCTGGCCTTTAATCGAACCCGGCCCCCTTCGCTTGGCAACCCACTGCGCTGGCCGCGCAACTACCGAGGCGGAAAACTGTGTACATGTAATGGGACTGGGCCGCACAACTGCTGAGGCCGCCACATGCTCTGAAGGTCTTCGAAAAGTCTCTGTGTTACAAAAGAAATCAATTGTGTGTGAAATCTTATAGGACTTGACTGCTAAGGTCATCAGTCCCTAAGCTTACACACTACTTAACCTAAATTATCCTAAGGACGAACACACACACCCATGCCCGAGGGAGGACTCCAACCTCCGCCGGGACCAGCGGCACAGACCATGACTGCAGCGCCTTAGACCGCTCTGTGTTACAGCCAGCTGGCAAACCAAGCTACTAGTGAACACTCCTTGTCATAGCGACGTGTCTTCTTTCCATGGGAATGCAATTGTAGGATGAATTTCATATACACTCCTGGAAATTGAAATAAGAACACCGTGAATTCATTGTCCCAGGAAGGGGAAACTTTATTGACGCATTCCTGGGGTCAGATACATCACATGATCACACTGACAGAACCACAGGCACATAGACACAGGCAACAGAGCATGCACAATGTCGGCACTAGTACAGTGTATATCCACCTTTCGCAGCAATGCAGGCTGCTATTCTCCCATGGAGATGATCGTAGAGATGCTGGATGTAGTCCTGTGGAACGGCTTGCCATGCCATTTCCACCTGGCGCCTCAGTTGGACCAGCGTTCGTGGTGGACGTGCAGACCGCGTGAGACGACGCTTCATCCAGTCCCAAACATGCTCAATGGGGGACAGATCCGGAGATCTTGCTGGCCAGGGTAGTTGACTTACACCTTCTAGAGCACGTTGGGTGGCACGGGATACATGCGGACGTGCATTGTCCTGTTGGAACAGCAAGTTCCCTTGCCGGTCTAGGAATGGTAGAACGATGGGTTCGATGACGGTTTGGATGTACCGTGCACTATTCAGTGTCCCCTCGACGATCACCAGTGGTGTACGGCCAGTGTAGGAGATCGCTCCCCACACCATGATGCCGGGTGTTGGCCCTGTGTGCCTCGGTCGTATGCAGTCCTGATTGTGGCGCTCACCTGCACGGCGCCAAACACGCATACGACCATCATTGGCACCAAGGCAGAAGCGACTCTCATCGCTGAAGACGACACGTCTCCATTCGTCCCTCCATTCACGCCTGTCGCGACACCACTGGAGGCGGGCTGCACGATGTTGGGGCGTGAGCGGAAGACGGCCTAACGGTGTGCGGGACCGTAGCCCAGCTTCATGGAGACGGTTGCGAATGTTCCTCGCCGATACCCCAGGAGCAACAGTGTCCCTAATTTGCTGGGAAGTGGCGGTGCGGTCCCCTACGGCACTGCGTAGGATCCTACGGTCATGGCGTGCATCCGTGCGTCGCTGCGGTCCGGTCCCAGGTCGACGGGCACGTGCACCTTCCGCCGACCACTGGCGACAACATCGATGTACTGTGGAGAGCTCACGCCCCACGTGTTGAGCAATTCGGGGGTACGTCCACCCGGCCTCCCGCATGCCCACTATACGCCCTCGCTCAAAGTCCGTCAACTGCACATACGGTTCACGTCCACGCTGTCGCGGCATGCTACCAGTGTTAAAGACTGCGATGGAGCTCCGTATGCCACGGCAAACTGGCTGACACTGACGGCGGCGGTGCACAAATGCTGCGGAGCTAGCGCCATTCGACGGCCAACACCGCGGTTCCTGGTGTGTCCGCTGTGCCGTGCGTGTGATCATTGCTTGTACAGCCCTCTCGCAGTGTCCGGAGCAAGTATGGTGGGTCTGACACACCGGTGTCAATGTGTTCTTTTTTCCATTTCCAGGAGTGTACATTCACATCGGTGACTGCAGTCATACCACTACACAGAGAAACAGTCGCATATTAAATCACTGTACCTTTCGTTTATCACCGCATTCAACCATTTCTGTCGCTGTTGTTTTATCTCGTACAACTGACGTTCTGTTACAGCCGAAAATTGCCTGACGATGGAAATAAATCGGAAGGGGTTACATACAGTGAGTAAGAGCGACTGGGAATTTGTTGCTGACTGTCGTTCGACGAAAGACTGTGTCTAAAATTATCTGCACATTTTTGGTTGTATGGAACAAACGTTAGTAATGGTTTTAAGTAGATTTTGAATACATGTTAACTTTGTGGGAAAAATGTTTACGGCTTGCTATAGGTATTTGACTGATAGACCTTAAATAGAGCTACAACAGGTCGCGGTGATACGTTACCTTTGCTAATCTATGGAACTGATATGAAGAGGGTAGTATTGTTGAAACTAATACTTAAGGTTAACTAAGAAACATTTTTTTTTCCTTAATGAAGAAAGCTTTTTTTTATTTTGAATCTAACACGAATAAACAACAAGTTACTTTTGTGACTTGCTTTCTCGAGTGTTCATTCTTGCTGTGAACTGTTTGCGTATGGTTGGTAGTTGGTGAACTTAGTTCGCACAAGTTCACTTAAATGTTCGTGATTTAGTTCGGATCAGTATTTAGACTGAATTAACTGAAGTGTTGGGTACAGTGATCCGCGCACACACACACACACACACACACACACGCACACACACACACACACACAAGTACAAAGTGGTCCCAGTTAAGGCTCTCGGCACACTCTTTTCTTCTGAAATCTTCCGGGTTTTCAGTGTCCCTTCCCACTCTTAACGAAATGCTCTACTCTTTTTCTTGACATTTACGGTTCTTACACAGTGGCATAACTGTCAGATCACAATCACAATTTTACTTCCATTATGTTACTACACGGAGAACAAGAACCACGTGACCGGGTACCACTAGTACCACTAACTGCCGTGTACAGCATTATCAAGGCGACAAGAAGGTTGCGTAGTTACAGCATTGCCAAGTCGATAACAGCCGCACTAGATCCAGGCAAGAGCGCACGCCGCGTTGTGACCACACCTGGACTGTAATGCAACGAGAACGAAAAATGCTCCTGTCATAGCACAGAAATGCGAATATGTCGTCTGGAGAGTTAGGGATGTAAAAGAAAGGAACTATGTTTTCGACATATCTGGCAGCTTCAAAGACATTTGAATCAAACCATGTCCACATATTTGCGATTTTTTATAGTAGTAGTATCCATGTGATGCAATATAATGCATCGCGTTAAATAAAGTAGCATGATACCATGTGGTATTCCTAAAAAAAGCGCTGATATGTTGAGGCCTTTTGACTTAAAAGTCTTTGAAGCTGCCAGTTAAGTCAAAAAGTTAGTTCCCTCCTTTTACATCCCTAACTCTGCCGAGGACCTATTCGCCTTTTTTGTGCTATGATAGAAGCATTATTCATTTTGGTTCTTATCTTTTACTCTACCATAATTTTGACATTAGACCGCCATACCTTGGAAAACGATGTAGATTTTTGTTGACTCGGGCGACGACGGAGCCAGTATAGGTTCTCTTTATTGTCTATCTAAGTACGTTACTTACTGCCTGCGTATAAGATCCGAACCTGTTCTCGCAAGTCTGAAACATAGAAGTGGCATGTGTAAGAAAGCTCACAGAAACGTGGTTTTTTTTTTTGGCACAAAAATTCAGAATGAAGCTGGATTTTTTAAAACGAGTTTTCTATTATATTTTTTATTTATTCGATTCACTTTAAACCGCTTCCTCGCATTCAGTTCACATAAGAACGGATTTTACGTGCTACATTTAGCTCGACTTTAAAAGGTCGTACCTCGACAACGGATAAAGATTGGATAAAAAAAATTCATTTTCACTTTATCCATCTATCTACCTTCGTGGAAAGTTTGAACCGATTCGTACAGTTTAAAGTATAGAAACGGGGCGCTTCAAAAACCTTCCAGAAAAATGTGTTTTTGCGGACAAAGTCCAAACGGAGCAAGAGTTCTTTTTTCAAACGGTTAAAACGTATCTGAGACCAAGGTCTGATACACAGGTAGCCCAAATCTGAACCATCAGTCTCGCTCCAATCAAGAATTACTTAAGGGTGATTGGTTTAGGACGTAAAATCCGAACGGTGCACATACAAAATGGTGCTATTAGCTGAGTGCTGATTCTAGCCTCATTAAAATGTTTTGCAAAAGAAATTAAACGATTCGCACAATTTGGCTGGGTGGCAACTCCGGTTCGTCGTTAATACCTTGCTTAATATATAGTATTACAGCCTCAGTAAACAAATGTTCGAATGGAAACATTGCCCAGACTGTGGCAAAGCGATGTCTCCGCAATATCCTTTCTTTCAGGAATGTTAGTTCTGCAAGGTTCGCAAGAGAGCTTCTGTAAAGATTGGAAGGTAGCAGACGAGGTACTGGCGGAAGTAAAGCTGTAAGGACGGGGCATGTGTCGTGCGTAGGTAGCTCAGTTGGTAGAGCATTTGCCCGCGAAAGGCAAAGGTCCCGAGTCTTGGTCTGGCACACAGTTTTAATCTGCCAGGAAGTTTCATATCAGTGCACACTCCGCTGCAGAGTGGAAATCTCAGTCTGGAAATGTTCGAATGCCTGCCTACACAGATGGACGCTGGTCCGAGCTAACGAAATACGTTTTATCCCGTGTTCGTAACTCAAATAGGAATCGAGCACCAAGACCCCCACCCTCCGCGGAAAAAAAAAGAAAAAAAATACAACTAAATTCTGTGCCCGGCCTTTTCATACGTATTTCTTACAGCATTTCCTCGCTGTAACGGTATACACAGAGTGTTCAGGAACAGTCTGGAAACCTTGTAAAGGAATTACTGTGAAGATTGTACTGAAAATAACAGTTAAGAAAAAAATTCGATACTTTGCGCCTTTTTCAGGCTTAGTTAGGACTGAAGTCGGCCAATGAGGCCAGTGCCCGCTCAAATTCAAACTGCTCACCAGATACATTTACTGTCGGCTGTTTTCGTGGCTGAGATGATAAAGCACGAGACTGCTCAGCCTTTGGTTCGGGTTCGATCTACACTCCTGGAAATGGAAAAAAGAACACATTGACACCGGTGTGTCAGACCCACCATACTTGCTCCGGACACTGCGAGAGGGCTGTACAAGCAATGATCACACGCACGGCACAGCGGACACACCAGGAACCGCGGTGTTGGCCGTCGAATGGCGCTAGCTGCGCAGCATTTGTGCACCGCCGCCGTCAGTGTCAGCCAGTTTGCCGTGGCATACGGAGCTCCATCGCAGTCTTTAACACTGGTAGCATGCCGCGACAGCGTGGACGTGAACCGTATATGCAGTTGACGGACTTTGAGCGAGGGCGTATAGTGGGCATGCGGGAGGCCGGGTGGACGTACCGCCGAATTGCTCAACACGTGGGGCGTGAGCTCTCCACAGTACATCGATGTCGTCGCCAGTGGTCGGCGGAAGGTGCACGTGCCCGTCGACCTGGGACCGGACCGCAGCGACGCACGGATGCACGCCAAGACCGTAGGATCCTACGCAGTGCCGTAGGGGACCGCACCGCCACTTCCCAGCAAGTTAGGGACACTGTTGCTCCTGGGGTATCGGCGAGGACCATTCGCAACCGTCTCCATGAAGCTGGGCTACGGTCCCGCACACCGTTAGGCTGTCTTCCGCTCACGCCCCAACATCGTGCAGCCCGCCTCCAGTGGTGTCGCGACAGGCGTGAATGGAGGGACGAATGGAGACGTGTCGTCTTCAGCGATGAGAGTCGCTTCTGCCTTGGTGCCAATGATGGTCGTATGCGTGTTTGGAGCCGTGCAGGTGAGCGCCACAATCGGGACTGCATACGACCGAGGCACACAGGGCCAACACCCGGCATCATGGTGTGGGGAGCGATCTCCTACACTGGCCGTACACCACTGGTAATCGTCGAGGGGACACTGAATAGTGCACGGTACATCCAAACCGTCATCGAACCCATCGTTCTACCATTCCTAGACCGGCAAGGGAACTTGCTGTTCCAACAGGACAATGCACGTCCGCATGTATCCCGTGCCACCCAACGTGCTCTAGAAGGTGTAAGTCAACTACCCTGGCCAGCAAGATCTCCGGATCTGTCCCCCATCGAGCATGTTTGGGACTGGATGAAGCGTCGTCTCACGCGGTCTGCACGTCCAGCACGAACGCTGGTCCAACTGAGGCGCCAGGTGGAAATGGCATGGCAAGCCGTTCCACAGGACTACATCCAGCATCTCTACGATCGTCTCCATGGGAGAATAGCAGCCTGCATTGCTGCGAAAGGTGGATATACACTGTACTAGTGCCGACATTGTGCATGCTCTGTTGCCTGTGTCTATGTGCCTGTGGTTCTGTCAGTGTGATCATGTGATGTATCTGACCCCAGGAATGTGTCAATAAAGTTTCCCCTTCCTGGGACAATGAATTCACGGTGTTCTTATTTCAATTTCCAGGAGTGTATATTATTGTCCCAAGTCCAATTTTTGTATCGCTCTCTTTATCGGTTTTAGGAACCAACTGAGAACACACTTGGCGAAATTGTGTCTGGCGGGCCACTTGAATTTGCTCACGCAACGGTTTGATTGGCTAGCTTCAGTGTTAATTAACTCGGAAACGGCACAACATTCTGTACTTTTTTCCTTAACAATTATTTCTCAGCAAAATCTGTTTGCAATAGCCTTACAACCTTTTCTGACTGGCTGACCATCCTGTATAAAGATGTGATATGGAAATTTGAACTAAATATGAGAAATTCTACGTTTATGACATAAATGTGTACTGTACGGAACGGGAAAGGTGCCAAACAATGAAGTTAAGGTGGAAGAAGTACTATTTTAGCTTTACGACTTTTTTTACGCACTGAGTTGTGACGGAGACTGCGGAGTGCGCCGGCGGCAGAGCTCGTAGCTGGCGCTCGGTCGCTTGTTTACCTGCTGGCAGGGCGCCACCGCCCAGACCGGGCTGCGCGCCGCACACGCACACGCAGCCGCCACCCACGCCGCCGGGCCTGCTCTGCATTAGCACCAATTAGCCGCACAAGGCGACTAATGCGACGCGGCCGGCTACCATACGTATAATATGACACGTTGCCGCCTTGGATCCGACAGACGTGTGGCCCGAGTCCACCCAAGGCGCAGAACTGGCACCACCTGTTTGCGTCACCACGGGGAGGCGCTGATTACTTCCCCCTCGCCCTTTGCCCAGTTTCTGTCAACAAGCACAATGGGTTGGTTGATTTGGGGGAGGGCAGCAAGCAACGAGGTCTTCCATCGGATTAGAGAAGGATGGGGAAGGAAATCGGCAGTGCCCTTTCAAACGAACTATCCTGGCATTTGCCGGAAGCGATTTAGGGAAATCACGGAAAACCTAAATCAGGATGGCCGGATGCGGGTTTTAACCCGCCGTCCTCCCGAATGCGAGTCCATTGTGCTAACCACTGCGCCATCCCACTCTGTAAACACAATAGTCGAGCAGTAGTACGTTTAATGAACAATGTAGAGAGTTCTGTTTATCGACTAATACACTACTCGCCATTAAAATCGCTACACCACGAAGATGGCGTCCTACAGACGCGAAATTTAACCGACAGGAACCAGATGCTGTGATTTCCAAATGAGTAGCTTTTCAGAGCATTCACACAAGGTTAGCGCCGGTGGCGACACCTACAACGTGCTGACATGAGGAAAGTTTCCAACCGATTTCTCATACACAAACAGCAGTTGACCGGCGTTGCCTGGTGAAACGTTGTTGTGATGCCTCGTGTAAGGAGGAGAAATGTGTACCATCACGTTTCCGCCTTTGATAAAGGTCGTATTGTAGCCTATCGCGACTGCATTTTATCGTATCGCGACATTGCTGCTCACGTTAATCGAGATCCAATGACTGTTAGCAGAATATGGAATCGGTGGTTTCAGGAGGGTAATACCGAAGGCCGTGCTGGATCTCAACGGCCTCGTATCACTAGCAGTCGAGATGACAGGCATCTTATCCGCATGGCTGAAACGTGTCGTGCAGCCACGTCTTGATCCCTGAGTCAACAGTTGGAGACGTTTGCAAGACAACAACCATCTGCACGAAAGTTCGACGACGTTTGCAGCAACATGGACTATCAGCTCGGAGACCATGGCTGCGGTTACCCTTGACGCTGCATCACAGACAGGAGCGCCCGTTATGGTGTACTCAACGACGAACCTGGGTGCACGAATGGCAAAACGTCATTTTTTCGGATGAATCCGGGTTCTGTTTACAGCATCATGATGGTCGCATCCGTGTTTGGCGACATCGCTGTGAACGCACATTGGAAGCATGTGTTCGTCATCGCCATACTGGCGTATCTCCCGGCGTGATGGTATGGGGTGCCATTGGTTACCTCTTGTCACCTCTTGTTCACTCTGACGGCACTTTGAACGTTGGACATTACATTTCAGATGTGTAACGACACTTGGCGCTACCCTTCATTCGATCCCTCCGAAACCCTACATTTCAGCGGATAATGCACGACCGTATGTTGCAGGTCCTGTACGGGCCTTTCTGGATAAAGAAAATGTTCGACTGCTGCCCTGACCAGCACATTCTCCAGATCTCTCACCAATTGAAAACGTCTGGTCAATGGTGGTCGAGTCTGGAACCGCGCGACCGCTACGGTCGCAGGTGCGAATCATGCCTCGGGCATGGATGTGTGTGATGTCCTTAGGTTAGTTAGGTTTAAGTAGTTCTAAGTTCTAGGGGACTGATGACTTCAGAAGTTAAGTCCCATAGTGCTCAGAGCCATTTGAACCAATGGTGGTTGAGCAACTGGCTCGTCACAATACGCCAGTCACTACTCTTGAAGAACTGTGGTGTCGTGTTGAAACTGCATGGGCAGCTGTACCTGTACACGCATTCCAAGCTCTGTTTGACTCAATGCCCAGGCATATCAAGGCCGTTATTACGGCCAGAGGTGGTTGTTTTGGGTACTGATTTCTCAGGATCTATGCACCCAAATTGCGTGAAAATATAATCACATGTCAGTTCGAGTATAATATGCTTGACCAATGAATCCCCATTTATCATCTGCATTTCTTCTTGGTGTAGCAATTTTAATGGCCAGTAGTGTAATTGCTTCCCCCTATTAGGCAAGTGTAATAACGTGTTCAGCACATTTCTACACTCCTCCCAAAGCGCACTGCACACGTTCACGGTTTTACAAGGTGAATCAAAAAGGACTTTACAAATTTGGAATGATATAGAAATGTATTGAGATAACTTACAGAATAGGTGGATGTGTCATTTTTTTACCAAATAAGCTCAACTTTCACATAAAAGTGTCAATTGTCGTTTTGGTTCGATGTGATTACCATACCAGATGGGGCTAACATCCCACCGGTAATCAATTTCTTCACATCCCACCGGTAATCAGTTTCTTGCCACACTCGTTGCAGCGTAACTTGTGCAATGGCAGCGTAGATACGATTTTGCATGTAGGGAAAGAACATACACACGGTCTTAAATGAAACCCCAGAGAAAGTAATCTAGTGGTGTAAAGTCTGTGGAGCGAAGTGGCCACGCAATTGGCCCTTCACGGCCGATCTATGGACCCGGCAGGAAACATCGAACTTCCGTGAGGAAATGAGGTGGTGCACCGTGTTGCTTTTAACAAACCATCTCATCTTGGTCAAGTTCATCGATCTGTGGAAGTAAAAAGTTTTCAAGAACATCCAGATAGACATTACCAGTGGCACGCGGGCGACCTGGTGATTTGTCATGTCGCAGTGAACAACCCGTCTCAACAAAGTTCTTTTGCCGAGAGTAGATTACGGCATGCTTGGAGGTTATTTAGCGTATTCGGTGGGAAATTTACGCCGAACAGTTGTTGCAGAGTTCATTTAATGAAACCAAAACACAGCGAGCACGCTCCGCACCAGTGAAAGTAGCCATTTTAACTGTGCACTACGCTGGCGCTGTTGGTGGCGGAATGGGGTACTGGTGCACCACATAAATCAAAAAATGGTTCAAATGGCTCTGAGCACTATGGGACTAAACTTCAGAGGTCATCAGTCCCCTAGAACTTAGAACTACTTAAACCTAACTAATCTAAGGACAGCACACAACACCCAGCCATCACGAGGCAGAGAAAATCCCTGACCCCGCCGGGAATCGAACCCGGGAAGACTCACCATGTATTTCGTTACTGTGTACGCTTATGAGCCAAAACATTATGACCATTGCTTAACCGCTTGTTTGTCTATCTTTGGAACGAAATACATCACTGATTCTGCGTATCAGGGATCCGACATTTTGTTGGTACGTGTGCGGAGATATGTGGCATTAGATGTCTACGCACAGGTCACGTAATTCGAGTAAATGATGGGCACGAAAGCACTGTATAACTGAGATGTGAACAATGCTTAATTTTGCTACGCGCTTTACTCACGGTGATTTTGCTTAACTGCGACAAACAACAAAGGTCATATTTATATGGCCAGAAATGTGTTCCAAGGAAGGTACACCCACTTGAAAGTGGAGATAAAAGATACCTGATGTGACCCCATGTAAGCTCGGGGCAAGTATCCGACAGCATGAGGAAAGCCGGACGACCGTGTGAAACATTGCCCACGACAGCTGCCACTGCCCGTATGACCTGAAACGCGTACAGGCCCATTGTCCACAGACTTGCCTCCGTGACGGCTGTGTACCACGGTGCTGGGATTTCTGCCTGCCATCCTTTTCACACGGTCGCAGTGAATCGTCAGCACCCGTTAAGCCTCAGTGTGTGGGCGATGGTCATCGTCGACTGCCCTGTGTGACTTGTCACCCTTCCACAACAACGCCTCGCAGGCGTGGAATACAACCACGTTCTCCGAGTAACCCTGCCTCCCAAGCTGGAAGACGTGCTTTTGACGGACGAAGAGTAAAACGGCTACTACACTATGGTGCTTCACGTCACTGCCGTCTTGAGTATGGAGCTAAACAAATAGTACAGACAGAACATTCCCACTTGCCTCATCTCTACTTTCAATCATTAAAACCTAAACTATCAAAGATCTTTCATCTTCACCTTCAAGTAGTTGTACCTACCTTGGAACTAATTTGCCGCCATACGTCTGCATCACCGTTTTTGCTACTTATCCTCTTAGGGATCGTTTCCTGCAGCCTTTCTCCGTTTCGCAAAACCGCCCTGTATAGACAACAGGTGGGGATACTAGATAAGGTACACACAATAACCGGTGTGCCCATAGAGACGATACGTCACCTTAAAAGTTGGCGTTTGGATACATGGCAAGGTGAGTGGGATGTAAGTGATAAGGGACGTAGGCTGCACGACTTCCTCCCTGACATAAGGGAGCGGTTGAGAATGAGACATATCGATCCCAGCCGCGGTATGGTACATTTCTTAACCGGGCACGGACCTTATCCCACGCACTTAAACCGCGTGAGACTGAGGCAGACACCCACATGCACATGCGGGGAAGAAGGTTCCCCAGAACACACTGTCTTTTTCTGCGGGCAATACGCGAACAATAGACATACACTACACTTAGATTACACAGATACAGACATAGATATATACACAGCAATAAGAGACGAAGAACAATGGGCACAATTAAACGCACTGACGAACAGTATTTCAAAAACAACACATGAAGAGTATATGCGGACACGACATCACAGACATGCCTATGTGCAGCGTAACAGAAATCTCCAGAGGATGGACAGCGATACTCACAGTGACAGCGAAAATAGTGAAAATGAGGAGGCAGCTGAGATGTGACAGTAAATAAGCAAATTGCTGGCAATCTAGCCAAGAAAACACCAAATGCTGTACAAGGATGCGCACCTAATGTAGTTAATACATAGGATTAGTAACAAATAGGATAAGAAATGCCGGCCGAAGTGGCCGTGCGGTTAAAGGCGCTGCAGTCTGGAACCGCAAGACCGCTACGGTCGCAGGTTCGAATCCTGCCTCGGGCATGGATGTTTGTGATGTCCTTAGGTTAGTTAGGTTTAACTAGTTCTAAGTTCTAGGGCACTAATGACCTCAGCAGTTGAGTCCCATAGTGCTCAGAGCCATTTGATAAGAAACATTATTTCTCTACTAATAACCATTTGTGTGTGTGTGTGACTGGCGGTCAACGGCTCGATGAAACCATTCCGAGGTATTCACCGTCAATCACACTCGGTGATGGTACTAACATTTCTCTCATCTATCCTATCTTCTTTTTATATTCTTCTTAAAAACAACAAAATTTTATTTATATTTCAACCTCAAATTATTGTTATTTTGAATCATTCTTTGTAAATGTTGTAGATAAAACAAAAGGAAAGAAAACTGCAAAAAGATGAAAAACGAAGATTGTAAGATGTACGACCTGTTTTAAACATCAGGTAACAGGTCTATAATTTGGCAATAAATAAATAAATAAATAAAAATAAATATAGACAACAGGCTGGATAATGCAGTGTGAGCTGCAGCGTGTCTGCCGACGTGAGAGACTGGAACGTGTCCCCGCCCGGCGTTACGCAGAAAGCAGAGCAATCGCTGGTTTTCCCGCAGGTCGTGTCAACTCGTCCCCGCCCGACCTTGACGACGTAAACCGCAAACGACTGGAATTCACGAACCACCGCGCCGATGTTAAGCAGTTCCGTCTAAGCTCCCCTTAGCATATGTAACAACATAGGGGCAACAGTTGGGTCCAGAATGCAATAGGCTCTAATAACGCTCTGGCAGTTCTGCTCGTCCACTTACGTCTTTGACCGTCACCTGTTCTGCGAAGCCCTTCCAGGATGACGTTCAGTTACTCAATGCCTTGGTGACGCTGGAACTGGTGGGAAAGTAGCTTCGTACTCACCGGATTTTCTCATAACTCATTTCGATGTAAGATAGAAATTATTGACAAGTCATAACCTTACAAAAAGCAAAAGAAAAGTTACATGAAGACGTGGACAAATTAATTAAACTTCTTAAAAGTCGGGTGACTACCAGCGTCAGACATTCCTCTCGTAAGAGGGCCGTTGTTTGAGATGTTTTAGAATACTATTGAAGTGCGTTGTTTTTATATTATGGATGATAGCTTTCAAGAATGACTGTAAGTCACAAATAAAACGTCTCATTATTCATCATAAATACATATTTATAGAATTGTTTGTCAGTAGTATACGCTGCACATAGGCAGTTTCCAAGATTCCATAGGTAATATTTCAGGGACGACAGTTTACATATGAGTTCGTGGTAAAAACGTACCATAGAAAACTTTTAGTTATTGGTGTGCTTCCAATATTTCTACATGTCTTAGTTGTTGTGGTAGTTACATGCGATGTTCTGGATCTAGTATGGGCTCACTGGAACATGGACAGGTGCAACAGGACGTACAGCGTAGCCAGCGCGCTCGCCTGATTTAACGCAGCTTGACTCTTTTATCCTTCGGAAACATAACAAGAGTCTGTTGTGCAATACTCCAGTTGTCGTCAGAGCTGACCACATTGTCCGAACATTGACATGTTTCACAATGGTCGCGCCGGGTAGCCACGCGGCCTTAGGAGCATTGCCGCGGTTCGCCCCCCTCCCCCCCCCCCCCCAATCCACCCCCACCCCACTTCGAAGGTTCGTCCTCCCTCGGGCATTGGTGTGCGTGTTGTCCATAGCGTAAGTTAGTTTAAGTAGTGTGTAAGCCTAGGGACCGAGACCTCAGCCCCATAGGAACTTACCGCAAATTTCCTATTGTCCCACGACAAGAGACACGATCATCCCATGCTTCACAAAGATGGACGGTCATTTCTGTGAAGGTAATCAAGTATGTAATATGCTTAGAGGCAGACCAGCTGTAGAACTGCTGTAAATTTATTTGAACATACCTTGAATAAAACCGGTTGTACGTAAACTACGTTTTATTAATTAACAGTGCCGTAAGGCGTCCAAAACCAGTATCGGCGGGTTATCAAGAACACGTTTACTATCAAAAAAATGAATAAATGGTTCAAATGGCTCTGAGAACTATGGGACTTAACATCTATGGTCATCAGTCCCCTAGAACTTAGAACTACTTAAACCTAACTAACCTAAGGACATCACACACATCCATGCCCGAGGCAGGATTCGAACCTGCGACAGTAGCAGTCGCGCGGTTCCGGACTGCGCGCCTAGAACCGCTAGACCACCGCGGCCGGCCAATGAATAAATAAATAGGATAAAGAAGAAAAAACGGATAAGTGCGAGTAGGGCTCAGGCTACGAGGGTTCTATCAAACTTAATTATGTAAATAGATATTTCATGTGTGGGTTTTGTTGAGTGATTTTGCGAGTACTAAAATGTGTGAAACAAAAAAATGGTCCAAATGGCTCTGAGCACTATGGGACGTAACATCTGAGGCCATCAGTCCCCTAGAACTTAGAACTACTTAAACCTCACTAACCTAAGGACATCACACAGATCCATGTCCGGGGCAGGATTCGAACATGCGACAGTAGCGGTCGCGCGGTTCCAGACTGTAGCGCCAAGAACCACTCGGCCACCCCGGCCGGCTGAGAAATTCAATGACAGCGCGTTGCTTGTAACATACATCACTTACAGACGCCATTTTCAAACTGTCCCGCAGCTACGATATCTATCGGAAGTGACGAAAACTTGGCGTGCTTTCGCATGCGTAGCATTGTTTTCGGCTGAGGAAGAAAATGCGGTTCATTACTTTTTGGGCAACCCTCGCAAATTTCAGTTTAGTACCTCTACCCGTTCCCGAGAAAAAGAGATTTTAATAAACGGAGAAACACACGGACAACAAAGTTATCCTATAAAGGTCTCGTTTTTACCGATTGAGATGCGGGACCCTAAAAATTATGACCTGTGTACGATCTTCCGACCCCATCAAAGTTTGTGGGAGAGAGAGAGAGAGAGAGAGAGAGAGAGAGAGAGAGAGAGAGAGAGAGAGAGAGAGAGAGAGACAGAGAGAGAGATGTGGTACTATGGAAACATACAAATGTTGTGCAGTGTGCCGTTTTATCTGCCAAACATAGAAGCAAAAATATTTTCGTGGATTTGCACGCCTTCTAAAGAGATTTCAGAACTGTTGGAAGAATGTTGTGGAATGCAGTCCGAAAACTGGTTTGATACAGGTTTCCACGTTAACGTATTCTCTGCAGTCCTATTTATCTTTGCTTAAATACTGCAACCTACTTCCATCTGAATCTGCTCAGTGAGTAGAGTAGTAGTAATGTATTCCTTTGAAACCATTCACAGAAATAATCGAGAATCTTATTAAACGTGAGAGAATCGCTGCAGAAATCAGCTATTATCAGTCTGACACATTCAGAATTGCACTGTATCAAAACACGCGTATTTTTATTAGAGAGATCGTTGCACAAATATGCCTAGACTGCACTGCGAAATTATTTATCACACTTCTGTCTGTTCGTCTTGCAGTTTGAAGAAAGGGAAATAAAAGGAAGATTAGCGTTTAAAGATCACTGATCGAAGTGAAATAGAAATGAAGCACCTGTTCTTGACGAGAACGCTATCGGAAGCAAACCTATTGAAAGAACATCGCGGCACCCACCTCAATTGGCGTAACGAAACGCTAGATTTTAATGGCGGAAATACGAGCCAAGTGTCTCACTCACTGGACCACCACGATGCGCATTTTAATGCGGAATTCGGAGTAAGTTGTGACGTGGCATACACGCTGTTAGGTGTGGGAATCAGCCTCACTGCACTCCGAGAAAAGGTCCACTGCCAAAGCGGAGCTGCTATGTTGAAACATTGGACTGCAAATACTAGTCTAAAACTTGGCTAACTGAACTGAGACACGCATAAAACTTAGATGCAATTTCATCTTGACACTAATTCTTACATCGCTATTTATTTACTGATTCTACAACTTGAAACACAAAATTATTTTCGGCTATCTGTTATCTCATATATGATGTTTTGTTACGTAAGAGGCTCGAAGATCGTACATAGCGCTGTAGGATGTTGTCACGGGGAAATATCTGTTACCTAGCTAAAAGCTCTGTGCGCGCATAAGGTGAGAACTACTAATAGCGCCGACTGTATCTCTAGACGCTTGGGCACAGGAGTATTTTCAGGCACCTTTACGGACTAGGAATTCTTGGCTTACAAGACGCCATCGAGTAGAGGCTCACGGCTCACTGCTCTGATTTAACACCCTCCGTGTTGAATACGAATAGGCAGCACTTTTCATTGTGTGGCTGGAATTGAATTTCCGACGCAAAGGAAGCCTTAGATTATGTAAATGTGTTTAATTCCGTTTGTCATTGTTTCCTTCATTGAATAATCAAGGCTGCGTGGGGTCTAGGCGCCACACATGCTAATGACGTGCGCTCGGTAGCTGCTGATTAATGCACGGGCCGTATTGTTCAGTTGGTTGACGAGGAAAAGACGGCGAAATCTTGTTTGACGCAGCAAAATTTCGACTATTACTTCCAGTAAAAGATACTAACAGAGCTGGCACAGTGCATAAATAAGTTCACTTATGATCGGAATTAGGGTGGGAATTCACATCTCTGTACTGCTTAGGTTTTCTGTGATTTGTTCTGTCATATCAAACAGATGTCTGTACTGTTCCTTGATTGAGTTCATGATTGAATCCTTCGCTATGCTTGTCCTAATGGGTCAGCATTTCTGATTTAATTACTTAGACAGGAGTTTATACTCTTTAAGTTCCCCTAACGGAACACTAAATACGATTTTCCATTCTACCGTCTGCAGAAGACATCTTAAATTCTGTAATCGCAAAAGTTGCATTGCCAACACTTTCCTGACACTGACGATTTTTGCTCTCACCAAAAGTGCCACGATAACGTAATTACTAACATTAGTCACTTAAAGAGGCTGTTAACTAGCGAATCAGTGATGTGTGGTAATGAAACTACAACCAGTGCATGGCCACAGTGATAGTCGTCAGATGGTCTTGTACCAAAATGGGGCACAGCATCGTTTGCACCGTTGACAACTACCTTCATTGCAGGACACTGGACTAAGTGAACTCTGTCGTAAGTGTTCCATGTTCTGCCGATATCCACAGTCGCACTATGGCTGTTTTTAAGAGTAATCCAATTTAATTAGGTTAGGTTATCCCTCCATGAGGAACCTTTGTGCTGAAAGCTGCAGAGGTTACAGTCTGCTTTATCTCACCTAGATTTTAATCTACGTGCAGCTAGTTCATAGCCATTCATTCTTTTTCTCCCACATTTCTTTGTATTACATGTATACATGTTTTATTTCGTAAGTCTCAGCTTTCTTTTGGTTGATAGTCGGGAAGTGCGTCGCTTACGACAATACATATTCTTCAGAGATGTTGATTATAGACACACACAGACCACTTTTCTGTTTTGTTTAGCGCAACATGTACTAGTCTCTGTCTTCCAGGTGCAGTGTTTTCTCTAGTGCAAACACTAAGCTCTGTGGTGGAAGTTCTAGGTATCATTGGTGTAACTGAGCAATTTCCACTAGTAAGTTAACGAATTATGTTAGTCCGGGAGGACGCCTTCTGAATGCTGTTGAGACAGTGTCACTGATATATTAACGACCTCTCCCGACCTAATTTTGGGGTACATCTTAATTCCTATCACAATGCTCTGTCAGATTTCTTCGACTGTTAGTTTTGCATGTCTCTTTCGTAACTGGAAGGTAGACACGTGTATTTCTTTACTGTAATATTGCCAGAACGTTTCCAGAGAGATGCTCCGATCTTGCTTTCCTTTCTCAAGTTGGTTTTGCTGGATTAGCGAACGAAGGTCGTCAGGGCACAGAAAGCGTTTTACTCTCAACACAGCAAATAGGGATGCAAGCATTGCAGCTCAACTACTGAAAACACATCTTTTATAACACGTCGCACTTGTTGAACATTATTGGTATATTTGTTTGTCATCTCCAATATCAGCAACGCTACATGGGAATATCTTAACTGTAATCATGCAAGTGCACGGTTCTTCAGTAAATAATACTATGGCATAATAAAAGTTCGTCAAAGAGTATACACCGGTAGATGTAACTTGTTTACAGAATCATTGTTTTTTTGTTAACTGTCGGACATAGTGAAATAAACTGGTTCTAGAGACAACATGTAATAAAATGATGTTCTAGGAATTCCAAGTTACCTATTCGAGAACCGTGTGCGAAAGCGTCACAGCTGATCATTTATGTCTCATTGTTTGTTGGAAGTTCACAGGTGTGTGGCACTTCTCAATTAAAACACGTGTCATTAATTTCGATTTCTTCTGTGTCGTTTTAAGACTCGTACTTCCACTAAGCAGAGTAATGCAGCGCAGTGTTTATCGCAGGACGGTAGTGGCGAAAAAGGTTTGTGATATGCATAGCGTAATTTGAAAAGAAACGAAATGTTCACGATGTACACAAGAGCTGCGTAACCTGGAAATTGTGAGGGTAGCATTCGATTTTCTTCGATTGTTTTGGTTTCTACAGGAGCAGGTCCGTCCTTTTTGCCCCGTTCCATGCTGTTTTTTCGGTTACTGGATGTAATGGTGCAACCACGTTTCATCGCAGGTCACTGTCTGATGCAAAAAATGTTCCCCTTCAGTTTGGCAGCGTGTCAGTAGCCGTTTGCACACTTCGGGACGATGAAATGTGTGCTCTGCGGTGAGAATACCACCCACCTTTCGGACGCTTTCCGAAATAAAATGATGTCAGTAGCGATCGCCTGAGAACTACCGCAGCTTTCGCCACCCTCAGTTGCAGTTTCAGCTCTCGATCTCGTAGAAACTGTTTGTGCCGTCCGTACACTCGAGTCTTTCTCGGGGTGTTGTCCCCGAACTGCGACGCGAGTCTTTTCAAAACTGCGGACGGTTTTACGCACTGTGTTGTGAGAAACTTGATTTTAAAGCGTTGTGCAATACATGACGATATCTGTTGCCCTGATATTGAGATTATGACTACAGAAAGATGAGATAACGTTCTAGCTGTGAAGAACAATCACAGGAAACGAAAGCAACAATGAGCAGAGATCGCGCCGCTCTCCGCTTGCAAAAAGGTGCGTGAGACAGACATTACGGTTCATAATTGATTTACTCTCGTATCAACCCTGCCTACATCAATCTCCTAAAACTCGCTTAAGTAAGTAGAACTCGCCGATTTGAGTATCGAGATATAATTTCTGTGCGTCGATCTTCTGAAAAAGATTGCTTTCCGGTCGAATAATGGTATTGTGAAGAATGTGAACGTTTTTTCAGATCGGTACTTCGTGTAGTACTATCGTTCAGTAGCCAGAGATCTTAAAGTTGGCGCGCAGAGTGCGACACTGAGACGAGCATACCTAAGTGCGGATTCAGTAGAACTACTTACGCATACTGCGATGGCTGCGGCTGCTAGGGAAAACAACTCTCCCCTTCCAAGCATGAGAGATCGATGAAACTGCTATGAGATAATTTTGTTAGAAGTGGCTAATTATTTTCTATGTCACATGTCGTGGATATCAGAAAAGACAGACTGTATTTCGAAAGTATAAGATTGTGGGTGACGCTAACGCGCCGCGTTCCACTTCAAACTTAAAAATTCTACGTTTCGACTCGTCTGCCGGGATCTTCTCCAGAGCGGAGAGGTGGAAACGTGGAATTTCGGTGTCTGGAGAGGAACATGGCGCGGTCCGATCTCCCACAAAATCTTAGTGTCACTGAGAATGCTCACGGAAGCCTGCAGACTTCCTAAAAGCTGTTCAAGACCGCCTATACAAAATATTTTATATGACTGTGTTCTGTCTTAGAAACTCACGCATCGGAAAACTGAGTTTTGAGGATACTGAGTTTTGATGATACTGAATACCTACCACCACCGCCACGATCATCATCAGCAGCAGCATCAGCCATTAATATCCACCGCTGGATGAAGTCCACTTCCAGAGTTCTCACTGCAGTAAAGTCTCCAGCGTTGTGTGTCCACGAGGTTCCTGCATGTTCTCTAATGTCGTCTACGAATCCTCCATGTGGTCGTTACCTCGGTCTTCTAAAATAACTAACTAATATTCTGTTGGTCATAACTGCGGCCTCTCCCACTCGTGATGATGCGGAAGATTCAGTTTTACCATTACAATACACGTCCTCAGCGAAAAATGTGGCTGCGTGCTCATCGTATTACAGATTTCAGAAAGTCTGCTATAGGATGAAAAAAGTTATCAAGCAGATATGATCTCAGTTTATATTTGAAGTTGATTTTATTATCTGTTACATGTTTTACATCATTGAGTAGGTGGTTAAAGATTCATATGGCTGAATACGTTACGCCTCTGTGTGCCACTTTAATGCTGACAAATGAATATTCCTAGTTGTAAATAAAAGATCCTGATGAAATTCGTCGGGTATGTGGAAAGTCCAAATAATGCAATATATGTTTTTTCGTTTTTCCCAATTTCACTTTTAACGGGAAAAAACATCCCGAAGGATAAATTTCCCGTCGTAGGTTTAGAGGAATAGTCCTCGAAACCATTAAATGTAAAATAAAGTGCTTCATACGAAAGTTGCAATGTAGTTAACATTATTGAAAACTATATAATCACTTTTTATAATAACCGGAAATTTTGCAAAATACCCCACTGCCCTTAATCAATTTTGGAAAATACGTTGTACAGAATATGCTGTCAGAGTACTTTCAGTATACCTAGTTAAAATATCTAAACGCTCATTATTATTCCAATTATTTGTTTTACTTATTTTTTATGTTTTCAGTTATTACTTTAAATTTTAAATCCATGTCTTTTTGTCATTTTGTTTTTTAGTTTACCATTTAGCATGTGTGTCTTTTATTAATTGAAAATAATAAGTGACTCATTATTATGATACTAAATCATAACAATAATGACGATCTGGAAAGAAATGCTTAAAACAAAACTTTTTTTCGCCATTCAGAAAAATGAATAAATTTCTTCGCGTAATACACACGATGGACAGCATAATAAAAAACAAAATTCAGCAGGATTTCAAATTATGGCGGGCCATCCTCTTAAACATCCCGATCTGTACCGGACATTTTTCAGTACATAAAGAAACCTCGGCGAAGAGTACTGACTATGTACTAGTGACTGGAGAATTATTATATTGTTTCTCGAGTGGTGATTGCCGTCATAATCATTCCACAGAATTAGATCTGACAATCTTCTTACAAAGTTCTTCCAACATCAGAAGCCGTCTACGTTCGTTGGCTGTACCTGTCCCTTCGGGCCTTCCGGAATCACCAGGTGAAGTATTTCCTCGTCCTCAGGTACGACGCTCAACATGGTGCTTTCACACGGATCACCCCAAGAATCCAACAATACACAGAGTTTGCTTCCGCACTGGGAAGGAAAACTTCTGTCAAATATCTTTTGATGAGGTCAGATGTTGGTTTAGCAGACTTCAGTGCTGTCACAAGAACATTTGGAGCTTTAAGAAGAGATTCTTGAATTCTCTGTCCAAACGCTCGACATTGTTTACCCCGCATTTCTCAGTTTCAAAAGAGCGTTCAGACGGCATTTGTAAATGATTTCATTTATCAATATATGAACAATAAAGAAACAACAACCTCGGGAATAGGACCTACGAGAGAACAATAATTGCAGCGTACTGTGCAGACGCCAAATTAGCGTCTCGCGCTGAGAATACCCTCAGCGACTGTGCAAGGCGTGGAAGAGAGCTGATCGATGTGCAGCTTCGCCTGCCAGTGGTGAACGTTCTACTGCACATCACTACGCCTTGAACATCCACTGAAGTCCTCTTGCCGGCCGAAGTGGCCGTGCGGTTAAAGGCGCTGCAGTCTGGAACCGCAAGACCGCTACGGTCGCAGGTTCGAATCCTGCCTCGGGCATGGATGTTTGTGATGTCCTTAGGTTAGTTAGGTTTAACTAGTTCTAAGTTCTAGGGGACTAATGACCTCAGCAGTTGAGTCCTATGGTGCTCAGAGCCACTTGAACCATTTTAAGTCCTTTTGTTTACATGAAGTTTACAAATACAAGGAGCGCCATCATGGAACCTCCAAAAGATCACTTATCGAAATTTTATCCACAGACAACTAGTTCCAGTCAAGCGAGTCGCCGATTAACACCACGTTAAGTTTGAGGAAAGTGCCTTTGCTTCAGTGACATACCGGTTTTAGCTGTAGCACCTACGACTTACAAGTGCGTGTACTGCAGCTTAAAACAGTTACGTATTTGACGCCAAGGAACCTACCTTAAACTCGATGTAGTGTTAATCTGTGACTCGAAGGTGCTTGTGGATAAATACTCATTACATCAACTGCTGCTAGTTCCTACGCACGCAACGTGTAGACGGCAGAAGACAGGGGATGGACAGGGACGCCCGCGCATTTCCAGCAAGTAAGGCGCCCCTAATGACCGAGCGCCGCGCCCGTGGCCGCCGCACCACACACATATGAATTGCAAAACAGATCTGGGGAATGGCCTGCTCAAACTAGGCACCTTTGGCTCGGATGACAGTATGACCTTTCCCAGCCAACGTGTTGCTCATTTATCGATTATCACATCGCTTGCTTGTTTCGGTAGGTTTCACGTATCTTCTTCTTTGCAACTGTCTCTGAATCGTTTATTATGACTGGGTGAACGAAAACAACGGAATATAATAATTCAGTGACGGCTTCTAAAGTATTTGGGTTCAAAAAAATGGTTCAAATGGCTCTGAGCACTATGGGACTTAACTGCTGTGGTCACCAGTCCCCTAAAACTTAAAACTACTTAAACCTAACTAACCTAAGGACATCACACACTTCCATGCCCGAGGCAGGATTCGAACCTGCGACCGTAGCGGTCGCGCGGTTCCAGACTGTAGCGCCTTTAACCGCTCGGCCACTCCGGCCGGCATTTGGGTTCATACGTTCGCATGTTTTGCTGCTCGTGTGACGAAGCACCCTGTCTTTCTGAGGGCACGAGCTTTGGCGGTAGTCACCCAATCGCGACAGCTCGAACTTTGCATACAGACGAGAAACAGTAAACCACCCTGCTTCTACACCTACACCATGAGAGCCACCTTGCGATGCGTAGTGAAGGGTACTTCGGGTTCCACTACCCATTTCCCCAACGTATGAGCGCCAGTTCCTCTGATTGTGACGTCATAGTCACCTCGTGAGATGTAGGTGGAATAAAGTAATACGTTGCTTGACTGTCCTTCAAGGGTAGGCAGCGCCACCGGAATTTCGACAGTAAACCTCTCCGTGATGTAAAAACATCCCTTGTCTTCCATTGCAGTTTTGAGCATCTCCGAGACGCTCTTACGCTTTATAAATTAACTTGTTACGGGAAAACGTCACTCTTCTTTGGATAGTCTCTACCACCCTTATCAACCCTACCTTTTCGGATTCCTTACTAGCGAGCAGTACTCAAGAATTCTTCGACCGGCGGTTCTCTAAGCTGCGCCATTCGCAAATGAATTAAATTTCCTTGGAATTCTTCCAATTAATCCAAGTCTGTTATTTGTTTTTTTTCTATAACTATTTTATGCGTCAAAATATTTCATCAAGTGAACGTCCGCAAGTGAGGAACATATTTATGTTACAGAAAATAATTTGTGCACCACAGACAGTCGTCCTATTAATCCCTGGAGCAGAATTTCTGGATGAATCGAAAAGATATTGCTTCCTCTCTCAAGCATACCACGTAATGATAAAATCAGAGAATTTTTGGTTTATATTGTGGCGCTTGGGCCATCATTCTCTCGGCACACCTTCCGTCAAAGGAGTAGCAATGAGAGAAAACGATACAATAGAAACCATTCAAAATCTATAATTAATATAACTATGAAAAGCCCAAATAATATATTGTTCCAGAAAATGCAATGAAAGTGCTTTTCATTTAAAAGGCAAAATTCGTGTGGAGAATTACATAGTAATGTGTATCAAGGAAAAAACGTTTAGTTTATTAAAAATTGGTATAAAAAATATATGACAAGTGTATTTGCCGTAACGTACAATGTTTGTGTGTTTGTGTGTGTGTGTGTGTGTGTGTGTGTGTGTGTGTGTGTGTGTGTGAAATCTTATGGGACTTAACTGCTAAGGTCATCAGTCCCTAAGCTTACATACTACTTAACCTAAGCCGGCCGCGGTGGCCGAGCGGTTCTAGGCGCTTCACTTCGGAACCGCGCGACTGCTACGGTCGCAGGTTCGAATTCTGCCTCGGGCATGGATGTGTGTGATGTGCTTAGGTTAGTTAGGTTTAAGTAGTTCTAAGTTCTAGGGGACTGATGACCTCAGATGTTAAGTCCCATAGTGCTCAGAGCCATTTGAACTTAGCCTAAATTATCCTAAGGACAAACACATACACCCATGGCCGGGGGAGGACTCGAACCTCCGCCGGGACCAGGTACAATGTTTTTGTCATGCTGTTACTAATGAGCGTGAGAGACGAAGATGGTTGAACCTACTAGCTTGGATAGTTACAATAAGCCTACATACGTACGGATTCGTATGAATTCGCCCTCTGGGCGCTATGGTTGAGGGCAGTAAGTTATTGATACTGAACGTTGCTCAACAGTTCGACTGTTGCGGGACTGTGCGCCGCAGCCTCTCATGGACTCCCCGGAATATTCGGAAATATTGCACACTACCAGAATTTGGCGACTGCAGCTGGAACGGAACGCCAACACAAAGTCGCCAACCTACAAAGCTCTGAGGTAAGGAAAACTCGTTTGTACAAAGAGGAACGGCCCAGCTGGAACACGAAACTTTTAAAACGATCGTTTGTGTCGCCGTGAAATATCGTACGGAAATCGGTCCGTAGACCAAAACTAAGGCCCTAATCTCAACTAAATGATTTACAGTTACCTGTTCGTTAAGTGCTAGCGCTCATTTAAATTTTCACGTAGATCCTCGCACTTTTTGCCGAAACTTAAACAAACTTTACTTGAAAAGAAATTAAACCGACGAACTCGTTAATTTTGCCGTCCTTGACTAATTTGTTTTCTTGCTCTTGAAGTAATGAACGAAAGGATGCTAAGGGTCTTTTATGGGTACAATGTGCCGACGTACATCTGCAGTTTACTGATGAAGAAATTTTTGAAACTAGAAATAAATCGCTACTCTACTGAGCGAGTAACGCAGTGACTAAGACGTGGTCGGGCTGAGCGGAGTTCAAATCTACCAATCTTTCTGATTCTAAATTTTCCGTGTTTCCCTGAAACATTTAAGACGAATTCCATCATTTAAGACGACAACCGATTCCCTACCTTGTCCTTATCCATCTGCCCTGTGCACCGTCGCCAAAGACCACGCTGTCTACGAGACATTAGGCTGTTCAAAAAATGGCTCTGAGCTCTATGGGACTTAACATCTGAGGTCATTAGTCCCCTAGAACTTAGAACTACTTAAACCTAACTAACCTAAGGACATCACACACATCCATGCCCGAGACAGGATTCGAACCTGCAACCGTAGCGGTTGCGCGGTTCCAGACTGAAGCGCCTAGAACCGCTCGGCCACATTGGCCGGCCATTAGGCTGTGGAAAGCCTTTCCTTTCCCCCAAGTTCTCAGCTTTACCGTAGAAAAATCTGCATAAAATCGAAACAAAAATTATCAGTTCTCCGAAATATGAAAAGCTGTAATGCCATCTTTCTAGTTTACTTTATTATTGGCTGGTATGTTGCATCTCATTATGAAACCCTTCCACGTTCTACCTATTTCCAGACCTATCTTCGACTGCCGAAATAATCTTACTGCTGGATAATTGCAAACGTTACATAATTGTTGCATGATGCATGTTTACGTTGGCACAACTCCAAAGACGTTTTAGATGAATGCCACTGGTCATACAGGCGTGACCTCAGATGTTTCATACGGCCGCATCGTACAACAAGGGCTGCATCTAGTCGCGGGTGCGTGTTGGAACAGACGTCCGCAGAAGGCCAACGCAGTGATTTGTATGACGAAGCCGCGGGCTGGTGACGCAGCGGCCGAGCCGATGCTATCGCTGCGAATTAGCCTTGGCGTGCGTGCGGCTCCGTCTTGTCTCTGCGCACCGCCTGCTGCACTTGATGCCGGCTAATGCAGTCGGGCACCCATCAGCGTTGCCAGTAGCCCTCTGTGTCAGATCACCGCACCACGGCTGCCAAGCAAAAGCTGACACGCGGGTCGCAGTGCGTTTATCTGACAGGTGGTAGCGTCCTTTAAGCCTAGCAATTGACGTTATATGAAAATCTCATCCTAGTCATCTGTGTTTCAGTAGTTCAACAACTACTGCGCACATCATTTTATCACTGACGTAGTAAGGACAGTTATCTCAATATGAATCAAAACAGCTTTCTAGACTCGCAACTGAAGGAAAACTCACGGGCTGGCCAATTTACCACTCTCTCAGATTTCAAGTTGTAATGTAGGTGTCTAGTTTTAACCTCGCGAGATCGGCTGAGATAACTGGCAAGTTTTATTATATGGTATTAGGCCATGATGTAAGGAATGTTTCACTGTCCAATGTTTCGTCTGTTAATGCTGGACACATCACCAGAGGCACTGCACGATCGATCACATAAGGCATGGCATGATGTATCGGAAGCTTGTCCAAAAGCTCCTTTTTTCCCGAGGGTGCAACAGCAAAAAAAGTGAATTGGTTGCCGTGTGGAGGAAATCAGAGTCCGTCGGACTGCAATTAAAAATAGATAATCCATACTAAAATACAGAATAAATTCACCGTAATATCTTCATGAGACTATAGATTTTACCGATTCTTTTATATGAGGGTAATTTTTGTTAGAAATGGCGTTTATTGTTTCTTTCTCAGAAGTTCACGTTACTTGCAGTGTTACTCAAGCGCTGCCCTAGTTTCCGGCCCTTTTCCTTCTGTGTTACCTGGCACTTTTTGACGTCTATTCAGAAAACTATCTACAAAACGTAGATCCTGGTAACTAGGGGACGGAGCGAAAGAACGGTGTCCACTCTTTTAAGTGCCTCTTTGACATATAGCAAGACATAGTCAGGAAGGACGGTCTGTACATGGCAGATCCTTACTAGGCAGGATCTCATTGGAAGTATAACGCCTGTACCCTGCCTTTCTTCCAAGAAGCGGATAGTAACCCAACACAATTATGATAGGTCCTCCAATTAAGAGTAAATATAAACCAGGGTGTCATTCGATATTTTTCAAATTCAAATACTGAAGGCCTGTCCAAGAAGAATCTTTAAACAACTGAGCTCTTTTTCCACGTGTTCTTTTGCCGCCTTTATTTCTTCTCTGAATTATTACTAATTCCGATCGGAAAATAATTAAGATCCATATCAGTAGGAATCTGTGATATGCTTTTCTAATTTCTAATTCGCGGATAGTATCAGAACTTGTCGCTAACGTGTAGCGTTAGAAGGTAAGCGAACCAGACCCGTGTTGAATCATCGCAAGGGGTTAAAAAAAATGGTTCAAATGGCTCTGAGCACTATGGGACTTAACATCAGTGGTCATCAGTCCCCTAGAACTTAGAACTACTTAAACCTAACTAACCTACGGACATCACACACATCCATGCCCGAGGCAGGATTCGAACCTGCGACCGTAGCAGTCGCGCAGCTCCGGACTGAGCGCCTAGAACCGCGAGACCACATTGGCCGGCAAGGGGTTAAAAACCCTTTGTCTTCTGCACCAGGCATTCTGAAGGCCGTTTTCGGCTTTTTTCCATACTTCTCTGGGAAAATGCTAAATTGGTTGCCCGTCGCCAGTTCAGGTGCACTTGACATAAGTGGTTACAGTACTTGGAAAGTACAGTACAGAAATTGGAAACAGGTATGCAACAAGACTCATCTGACTTTCTTCCATTGCCCCATAGTCAAGGTTTTATGGCTTCGACACCTCGTCTTACGTTACGGGAATTTTCATCACTGATGGGTGGTTTTGAAATTCCAGCTCACCGTGCAATTTCCTGCTTATGGAGCTCCTTCCGTGTTGTTTTTGGGCTGAAATGGTTCGCGAGTGTGACATTCAGTTCTGCAGTGACTTTTTCAACTGTCGTCCTCTTACTTTTGGTCGCAATCCTTTTCTATGACTGTCCGTCACAATCACTCAACACAGACCTTAGTCCGCATTTTGACTTAGCCGGTCATGTTTTACCGCTCTCTGTGTATATGGCATAAATCTTCGATACGATGCATCTTGAAACACTCAACACTTCGGTTAACGTGGTTACGGAACCACTGGCCATACGAGGACCAGCTGTTTGCTCACGTTCCGATTTCATGCACCCACAACTACACGTAACACTGTTCTGATCACAACTGACGCATGCAACGTATTGCACGGGTGCCGTTCCTGCTCAAATGCAACAGCGAAACCTACAGGTTTGGCTAGTATCTGCATTTGTGTTCAAATATGCATTTCTCGCTATATTTGCATATTTTTTCAAACGCACAGATCGACACTATGTTCAGGACCTTGTAGTTGCCCCTCGCTATTGCAATTTAGTTGGATGTTACCTGCCGGGCGTTGTGGCCGAGCGGTTCTAGGCGCTTCAGTCTGGAACCGCGCTGCCGCTACGGTCGTTAGGTTCGAATCCTGCCTCGGGCGTGGATGTGTGTGATGTCCTTAGTTCGGTTTAAGTAGCTCTAAGTCTAGGGGACTGATGACATCTGATGTTAAGTCACATAGTGCTTAAAGCCATTTGAACCATTTTGATTGTTAACCGCAGCAATCTGTAGTTGGCCCCCTAAGTGCTACAGTATTCCACGCTGCACCAAGCAGAGGCATCCCTGAGACCTGAGATGTCGTTTTCGACCAGATGCAGTGTGATGAAAAGCGTCGAACGTTCTTCCGCAATCTATTATTATATCATTAATTACGGGAGGATTACGTCACTTGTACGCATCGTTAGGAGTGGAGCGAAGCTGATGCGAAGGCGAGAGTTTTTCAGCGCAGCGGAGCACATAGAACAGGCTGCGGAGGTGACGAGCAATCCCGCTGCGAGTGGAGCTATTAGCTGGCGGCGAGCTGCGGCAGCGCGTACGGTACGTGCGTGCGCGTGTTTTTGTTACGCGCAAATGAGCGGCGACGTGACCGCGGCCGCAAGCAGGCGGCAGCCGCACCTGGCCGTGGCTGGCCGCTTAACGGCCGGCTAGCTGCTGGCTGCTGGCGGCTAGGGTTTCACGTCGCCCAGGCGCCTTTTGCGTGCGCCGACTGACGGTTCACCATCACTGTAAATAAATGTAACGCGTTACGCATAAATACGCCAAGCCATACGTTACTATTGGCGGTCAGTGACTGGAAACGGTAACAACTGCGTAAGATCCACGAGTAACAGTCCGGTGCGATCTAAAATGGAGTCACCACATTAAAAGTGTTGCAGGAAACGCAGGCGCCACGCTCAGATGCATTTTTGGAATCTTGACTATTCCGTCCATGTACAAGTGACTAGCAGAAGAATCGTTCCACAATTCTCGAGAGTTGCTCTCCAATCTGGTAGGATTTGTAGACAGGATAAAGATCCAAGCCGACCGGTGTGGCCGAGCGGTTCTAGGCGCTACAGTCTGGAACCGCGCGACTGCTACGGTCGCAGGTTCGAATCCTGCCTCGGGCATGGATGTGTGTGGTGTCCTTAGGTTAGTTAGGTTTAAGTAGTTCTAAGTTCTAGGGGACTGATGACCTCAGAAGTTAAGTCCCATAGTGCTCAGAGCCATTTTTAAAGATCCAACGAACAACGGCGGTTTTCGTCACTGGATCGGTTGATAAGCACAAGAGCACTACACAACAAACCTTAAAATGGGACCATACACCAATCCGATAACTGCAATTCATATATATTATAAAATTACGCGCGCGCGCGTGTGTGTGTGTGTGTGTGTGGGTGGGTGGGTGTTCCACTTCTTCTAAACCGCAGGAACGTTTTCAACTAAACTTGCCATATGTACGAGTATACCCTACTGCCAGGCATAGTCGCTGCGCAGGGAAGAACTGCCTACTCATCAGAGGTGTGGGGGTTAAAACGAGTGATGCGTGAATTCCGAGACTTTGTTAATCCAGTATTTGAGAATCAGAGCACTTAGCAACTTGCAACGTACTATACACATAATTTCAAACCAGTACGAATTTTTTTTCTCGCGCACAACCCCTAAAAAATGATAAAAGAAGAAATGTTTATTGGTAACTGCTTTTCCACTGTTCATGCAGTAAAAGTACCGCATCGGGTATGACGGTATAATTTATTACTTCTTTACTATTAACTGTATTCACGACACATTTTACAGACAGTATACACATATACCACTGAATGTAACTGCAAAATTATATCGTTGTACAACACATAGTTCAGGAGACATAACGTCGTAAACAATGACATGCGTGAAAAACTGACGAACCACAGACGCTTTCATTTATTACTTCTTTTCTACGAACTCTAATGGCAATAAATTTCGGAGACATAATCCCCATGTGGCGCTGAATGTACCTACAAAATTATATCATTGTATGCCACGTAATTGAGGAGATATGACGTCACAAACAGTGAGATGCATGAAAAACTGCCGCATCGAGCATGAAGTTCAAATTTATTACTTCGTTGCCACTAACTTCATTCGCAATACATTTCGCAGACAGTATCCACATAACCCGCTGAATGTTGCAAAAAATTATATCATTATACGACAGATAGTTCAGAGATACGCCACGCAGGGTATCGTAGTCAAGGCGGCTTGTAACGGATCGCGCGGCTCCTCCCATCGGAGGTTCGATTCCTCCATCGGACACTGGTATGTGTGTTGTCCGTACCGTAAATTAGTTTAAGTTAGATTAAGTAGTGTGTAAGCCTAGAGACTTATGACCTCAGCAGTTTGGTCCCCTAGGAACTTACCACAAATTTCCAATTTCAGCAGATACGACGTCATAAATATTAAGCGCAAGGCTAGAGCCTGCGTGGTACAGGCGTGAGTGCAGAGCTGTTAAGTAAACACCTGAGCAACGCGTGGTTGCTCTGTTAGTTTTTTGTATTTGTGTTACGTGAAGTACTGGACTCAGACGTCAGTCGCCCAAAGAAGTAGGTATAACTCCCAAAATTTCTCGATAAAATCAACTTCATAATGTTTTACAAGCGTCTTTAATTCCCTAAATAAATATCGATTTTGTGGAGGACCCTGTAGCTCTGTGGCAGGATGGTCGCCTGTCCGAGCTGCATCAAATTTTTAAAAAAGGTTGCATTATAAACGAGCATTTTCTTGAAGTGTACAAAAGTACCTGCAGAGCTCGAGACTGGTAATTGCTGGATCACCGGTACGGCCATTTTTGTTTGTTTTCTTTTTATTTGTGCACTTTGAATTGTAAATTTCATCAAATACATGCTAATTATCATACGGCTGTCATTTTTTACGAAAAATGTTCGCCTTCGTATTTCTGATTACATATCACAAAGAAAACTCCAGTTTTCGTTGCAAATTCGTAATTACCGATCTTTTATTAAAGATTGTTTAAATTTAAAAAAAACATTACGAATTACATTTTTTTCCTATTTATGTATTTTATACTTCACAGAAATTCTCGTACAACATGCACCAATGTTAAAAAATGTGCAACGTGTGGGAACCGAACCGAACTCTGTTCATCTTCTTTTTCCTCTTCCCTGTCCGTCACTATGTTACCACCCCCACCCCACTAGGCTATTGGTGATTGTTACGCTCACAGTATTTCTTTCCAGATTGTCAGTACCTGGGCGTGCTGAAACGTAATGACTCCGAATATTATATGCGAAAAGTCTTAAGAGTTTTGAAGTAAAACAAACGTTATTAACATTCTACACCATTTATTCTTCATGTCTACGTATCTACTGCCCTCTGCCGCTAGAGGGCTCCGAACTGTGTGTAACGTAACATGTCGGTGTGTGAGATACGGCACACTGTAATCGAGTTGTAGAACCATTTCCTTCAGCGTGGCAATGCCAGGATGCACACGAGCGCTGCGACATCTGCAACAATTCGCCCCCCATACAGTCCCAACTTGGCTCCATCCAATTTTCATCTGTTCCCAAAACTTAAACATGTTCAGGGGCTTCGCTTGGGTGGGTAGTGATGAAGCGGTGCATGTAGAAGTGAGGTTTCGGCTCCGTCAATAAACTCAAACATTCTACAGTGACGGTATCAACCAAGTGGTCTCTCGTTGAGAGAAATGTAGTCGTCACCAGGGTGACTATGTTGAGATATAAATGTGTGCGCATGAAGAATAAAGGTGTAGGATTTTAAAAAGTTTAAAAAGAAAGCTTTGACAATTTGCTCAAAAAAATTGGGAGACACTGTTTTTCAGCACGCCCTTATAATACGTGCACGAAATTTTGTTGTAATGTAACTACGGGCTTTGGAGGAGCGTTTTACCCTGGGCTTCGTCGGCGTACGCATATTTCACATATATTTACCATTTCACACATATTTGTATACATATCTCACTTGTATATCTAGCGCATTTTACTGTGCAGTTTCTTTTTCTCGCAGATTAATTTTGTGACGTCATAATTCGTGAACTGTGGACGTCCATGTACGTTCAGTGGTGTATGCGAATACTATATACAAAATTTGTTGCGAGTAGAGTCAATAGTAAAGAAGCAATAAAATAGAACGTCATCCACGATGCGGCAGTTTTTCACCCCTCTCAGTGTTCAGTGTCGTACAGTGATGCAGTTTTGTAGGTGTACTCAGTGATATACGCGAACACTATTTGCAATATCAGCTATAAATAGTTGTAATAGTAAAGAAGTGATAAATTATTACGTCATGCCAGATGGTACTTTTACTGCATGAACAGTGGAGAAGTAGTAAAAATCTATAAACATTTTTTCGTTTTTCAATTTGTATGGACTGTCAGTGAAAAATAATCATAACGGTTTGAAATTATGTGTAAAGTTTGTTGCACGTCGCTAAGTGTTCTCGTTCTCAAATACTTGATAAATCCAGAATGAGATTTTCACTCTGCAGCGGAGTGTGTGCTGATATGAAACTTCCTGGCAGATTAAAACTGTGTGCCCGACCGATACTCGAACTCGGGACCTTTGCCTGGCAGAAGTAAAGCTGTGAGTACCGGGCGTGAGTCGTGCTTCGGTAGCTCAGTTGGTAGAGCACTTGCCCGCGCAAGGCAAAGGTCCCGAGTTCGAGTCTCGGTCGGGCACACAGTTTTAATCTGCCAGGAAATTTCATTTCAGCACACACTCCACTGCGGAGTGAAAATCTCATTCTGGAAACATCCCCCAGGCTGTGGCCAAGCCATGTCTCCGCAATATCCTTTCTTTCAGGAGTGCTAGTTCTGCAGGTTCGCAGGAGAGCTTCTGTAAAGTTTGGAAGGTAGGAGACGAGGTACTGGCAGAAGTAAAGCTGTGAGTACCGGGCGTGAGTCGTGCTTCGGTAGCTCAGTTGGTAGAGCACTTGCCCGCGAAAGGCAAAGGTCCCGAGTTCGAGTCTCGGTCGAGCACACAGTTTTAATCTGCCAGGAAGTTTCACTTGATAAATGTTTATGGCTATTTGCATGCGATGCATTACGCTCATTTTCCATGCCCACCCGTCCCTTTGAGAGGTAGATGATTCTTACACCCACTGCATTTTTTTAAGGTAGCAAGTGATGGGTGTACATCCAGCGGTTTAAGAGACGTGGAAAGTGTGTGAAAAGTAATGAGACTGACAACACTGCAAGCGATTTGGTTGGTTGATTTTGGGGAGGGGACCAGATAGCGAACTAATCGGCCCTAGAGCGATCTGGCAACACTATATTGTTCCGCTTGTTCAAAAAAATGGTCAAATGTGTGTGAATTCCTAAAGGGACCAAGCTGCGGAGGACATCGGTTCCTGCAGGCCGGTGTGGCCGAGCGGTTCTAGGCACCTCAGTCTGGAACCGCGCGACCTCTCCGGTCGCAGGTTCGAATCCTGCCTCGGGCATGGATGTGTGTGATGTCCTTAGGTTAGTTAGGTTTAAGTAGTTCTAAGTTCTAGGGTACTGATGACCTCAGATGATTAGTCCCACAGTGCTCAGAGCCATTTGAACCATTAGAACATCGGTCCCTAGACTTACACACTACTTAAACTAACTGAAAGTAACTTATGCTAAGAACAACACACACACACAACAATACCCGAGGGAGGACTCGAACCTATGGCGGGAGGGGCCACGCAATCCGTGACATGGCGCCTTAAACCGGGCGGCCACTCCGCGCGGCTTCTGCTTCTTTACACCAGTGTGTTCATCCGATCTCGGTCCGAGTTTCTGCTCCGTACTGCCATTGCGTGGTTTTTGTGTTACGGAAATGGAACAGCGGAATTTAGAGCAACATTATTCCTTCCGGTTTTGTGTTAAACTTGGGAAACCGCGAGTGTGACCTTCGCAAAGTTGAAACAGGCGTATGGGGAACATTGCTGCCCGCATCTCGTGGTCGTGCGGTAGCGTTCTCGCTTCCCACGCCCGGGTTCCCGGGTTCGATTCCCGGCGGGGTCAGGGATTTTCTCTGCCTCGTGATGGCTGGGTGTTGTGTGCTGTCGTTAGGTTTAAGTAGTTCTAAGTTCTAGGGGACTGATGACCATAGATGTTAAGTCCCATAGTGCTCAGAGCCATTTTTGGAACATTGCTTATCAAGAGCACAAGTTTTTCCCTGGCACGAGTCGTTTTTGGAAGGCTGAGAACACATTATCGAACGTGTGTATGCATAAAGAATTTGTGTCTCCACACGAAGATGTCCTTGAAACGCTCAGGACAAGGGTGAATCGAGTGAGACCGAACATTGCAGACAGGTGACTGCTGCATCATGACATCGCCCCATGTTACACAGCCATCACAGTATTTTTTACCTCGAAAGGCATTCCTGTTGTTCCACAGCCCCCTACTCACCTGATCTGAGTCCTTGTGACTCTTTTCTCTTCCTAAAATTAAAAAATGTCTCAAAAGGACATCATTTTGGGACTCTGGAGAATATTCAAAAGAATATGACCGACATGTTAAAGGTACTACCAATTGAAGTCTTTCAGCGTTTCTACTAAAACTGGGAACAACGACGCACACCTAGTACATCCATCTTTATAATAAGAGTGTTTGTTAGTACTGTCCGTCATGCGCAGTAGAGTGCTTGTGTGGAAGTAGAAGTGATGGGAACAGCGGGTGACCCCCGCAGCGCCCTCGCTAGGCAGAGGCGGCCGTGACTGGTGCGGCTGCGTCTGCTCTGCCATTCGTTTCTCCGCCGTTTGGACGGCGCCGGAAACAGGCCGTAGCCGCATCCGGTGTTCGCTCGCGTGCCGCCTGCGTCTGCCGCCTGCCTGATGGCCAAGTTACTGCTGATGACGATGATGATGATGATGATGGCGAGAGCTGGGCGTGCGGCCGCCGGTTCCCAAGACCCTGCCCCGCGGCCCGCGCTGTGCGACCGTTCTTGTGGGAAACGGCCGGGTGACACCGCCTTTGTTGCTCCTGTCACCGTCACCGCCAGCTGCGGTGCCGTTGCTCCCGCTCTGCAGCGTGGCACGCCGCGACGGGAAAACAAGAGCACCGCCGGCGTCGACGGCGTGGGCCGTGGGGTGCAGGGCGCGGAGTTCCCTGTTGTTAGGTCGCTCTCCGTCTGTAGTGGTGGTCCTGGCACGGTCGCCATACGTATTTCACGCGCAGCAGTTGCTACTACAGCATGAAATTATGGCACAGTACTACGGTTGGTCGCTGCAGTTGCTTTTCGCAGGAATCCATTGCAGTCAGCTGCCACTAGTTATTAAATATGTTGATGAATCTGTGGATCAGAGCTAAAATTGTCAGAAAACGTTTACTTTGATATATTTATATTATATACCAAATTATGGCTGGCAAAATGTGCTTACTTATGGCAGTAATGACTATAACAATTTCAACCTCAATTGAAATCCATATGACCGAAGTCTTAGGATCATTCGATTCCTTGGGAGAACGGGTTCAACAGTGAGTTCCAATTCCAGCTCTGGGAGGTAACTGAGGATGAAATTATTTTACAGAATAAGTTCTCTGGAAAACCCGTTGCCTGCTGCACCGAGGGAGTGTCGTTGAGGTTTTTGTAAGTAATAGAGAGATTGTGATAGCAAGGCGCTACATTCTGTCGTTCCTTAGGCACATTAACTTTGGTGGATCGGAAAGAATATATCCTAAATTGGTGGTGTCGGTTTTAAGCAGCCTATACAGCATATCATTTTAAATGCTTATTAGTGAAGAGTTGCTTAACAGTTCAGGATCGCTGAAGCTCCGACTTGCAAGCGTTGGAGTACTAATGAGAGCATACACAAACGCTATAGAGAATGATTATGATGATGATAATGACGTTCGGTATGTGGGGCGCTCAACTGCGCGGTCATCATTGCCTGTACAAAGTCTCAATTTTTACACAATCACGAATGATAATGATGATATTATGAGGACAAAACAAACACCCAGTCCCCGGGCAGAGAAAATCCACTGCCCAGCCGGGAATCGAACCCAGGACCCCGTGATCCAGAGCAGCAACGCCTGCCACTAGACCACGAGCTACGTACTAAAGAGAATGAGTGATCCTTCAACAGCCGATTTTGGTTCTCTCAAATAATAACCTACTGTTCTGTTTTACAGACCTCTGCCACACGAAGAAATCCTCCAACCAGGGATCTCAATTTTTCGTCCGGTACTGCGCCAATTTCATCTGCTCTCCTTGAGCAGCTGAACCGTTGCTCCGTCTCGATAAATTGTAGTCAAGGATAATGTTAAAGGTTATACAGGGTGATTTTTTCAACGTGTACTAATTCTAGGGATTAATCGATGAGAGGATAGAGAAGAAAAAAGATCTAATACGCTTATGTCCGGAAATGCACGGTTTCCATGCTAGAGACTATTTATTCAATCAAACATTGGTACAGAGTTTGCGGTCTAATAAGCGCTCTACCATCAGCCTTAGTTACAGTATTTGTTGAAAGTGGTTTCCAAGCGCCTCAACGCATGCGTGTATGCTCCGTAACATGTTCTGTCCCACACGTTCACATCGGCCAGGTTGCATCCGAATTGAGTCAAAGGCAGCATGAATACGCTGCTCCACTGTCTCCACATCTGGAATGGGCTCTTCATACACGATACATGTGGGATGACCCCATAACCAGAAATCGCACGGGTTGAGATCCGGTGAACGAGCAGGCCACGCAACCCCCTCGTCCGATCCACCGACCAGGGAAGACACATTGTGGCAGTGTCAGATTCCGGCTTTCCACTTTCGGTAAGAGAACCACAGAAAATCCTAAATCTCCAGAAAAAGGATGATTCCTCACTCCGGAAATGAAGATTCATTGGGCATATTGCTGTGTCGCGCTATACCGGATCTCAGACGCCTTAGGACAATTAGGAGTCGCGCTAGGCGCCACCAGCAAGCGTCCTGTCCGTCGCGGCATTCAGTTGTCACCACCGGCGCCTACAGCTAATGACAGGTTTCGCGTCGCTCGCGAGCCCTCCTATCAATTCCGTCGGCGAGATCAAAGGGCGGGCGACACCGCGTCGCACGCGCTGCGGACGCAGAGAGTGCTAGAGCTTTCACCCCTGCGTGTTGGTGGGGGGGGGGGGGGGCGTGGGGAGGGGGCCGGCCCCCCGTGCCGCCCCCGCCGCCTTCCCACGCCGCAGTTCCCAGGACAGGGCAGCAACGTTATAATAAAAACCTGCCTGCTGTGGGAACGGGGATCCCTAATTAAGATAATGGCCGCCTCGAAGGGCAACTAACAGTTTCACCGGCAGCTCTCAGCCGCCCGCCCAATTCTGCAACAGCGGGGCGCATTCCCCACAAGTAACAGTACACGCGGGGTGCAGCTGCGAGGCGTTTGAGCCACGTGTATAAAACAGACGAGTTAGTGTGCAACTCTAGCCAAGACTGATGAAAGTCGGAGAATAGCTGCAAAATTCGTCACGAGTTTCTGTAGTCAGCGCGGAAGGATCACGAGACTGTTCAGCGAGCCCCATTCACAGACGTTACAGGGCAGGCGTCACGCTCCGCGTAAGGAAAGGCAAGCGGGAGCTCAAAAGACCAACCAAGAAACGTGCTGCAGCTCCTACATCTGTTCCGATTATACAGACCTTTACCGCATGAAGAAGCCCTCCAACTAGGTCCCTCCTTTTTTTCGGACGATACGGCGGTCAAGTTTAATCGCTCTCCTTCAGTAGCTAAACCATTTCTCCGCCTCGATTGACCTCGATGTCGACGGGACGCTATTCTATGATGTACCGTTTTCCCTTGGCGATTTTTTTCTGTATCCTTTCAAACGTTGTTTACAAGTGTCTTTACCTCGACAGGTGTACTTCCACATGTTTTGATGCAGCTGTGCAGCTCACACACAGACACACATTATTACTGTCATGGCAGTAAAATTAGAGTTATTTTAGCTTACAAGAAGGTCTACTGAGAATACAGGGTGCACACAAAGTCCGGAAACACTTTCAATTATTTATTGCACAAGAAACAAACATTGTACAGATATCATACATACGTCATTTTGAAGAGAAACCCTGTAAGTCTTTCATGTATACCGCCACAGCGTAGTTTGGTAACTTCCCGATAGTCAGCACTAGTCGCAAACATGGCGAGTTCAGGTGCGGAGCGAGCTTTCTGTGTGTTGGAGTTCGAAATGGCCTCCTCGATCACCGGATCTCACTCCGTGTGACTTTTTTCTTTGGGGGCCTCTACCGCCTCTACGATGTAACAGAGCTCCGAGAGAGAATATGGGAAGCTTCTGCCACAGTCGACGATGCCATGCTAGGACGGGTATGGCAAGAATTCGATGACTGTATTGACGTCTGCCGGGTCACTCACGGTTCGCATATCGATTGTTTGTAAAAAAAAAAAAAAAAAAAAAAAAAAAACCACTTTCAGAGTTTCTCTTCAAAATGCAATATGTATGACGTCTGTACAATGTTTAGTTCTTGTGCAATAAATAATTGAAAGTGTTCCCGAACTTAATGTACACTCTTATTTAAGTAATAATAATTGATATTAAATGGCTTTGAGCAGTGATTTATACAACCATATACGAATTTCAGAAAATTCGAAACCACATTAAACTGAAGTTACTTCATACATAGGACATGAAGATTCTAAAAATTTTTAGAAGTAACAGCTGTACACTTTGTTATCTTGAATATAACGACAGTGAACATTTTGTCATTCAAAGTTAAGCTTTACCCATAAACTAATAAAATTAAAGAACTCGGCAGGCAGCAAGTAAAAACTTAAAATTATCATTTAAAACCCCTGTCACACAATCAAATGGATTTACAAGTACGTTTACAGGCTTTACTGTTCAGAAAATGTAGAAATAATCGAAATTAGAAGTAATCCAACAATTCTGAGCTGTTTTCACCATTTGTTCGTTGTATTTCACACGCTCCATTAAAAAATGCAAGTGTTTCGTAATCACAATTCGTGGAGAACGTTAAACAGCTGTTAGTTTTGTAGGCACCCAGTGTGCCCTGCTCTTAGCCTGTTATGGTATCAGCCTGTTTCCGGTTCAAATCAGATTTAAGAAGCTATGCGATATGAAGTACGTGCTGTTGCGTAGCCCGCTGCTAAGTTCTTTTGAAGTGGAGTTTCAATCCTTTAGTGCGCCCGTTTGTGGGAGGGGCTACGTTAGAACACTAACCTCTATTATGAAAGCACAACCGGTAATCCCCGTACATGCCGCGAGGCAGAAGCTTCTGAGTTCAAGATTCATATTGACCGTAATATTGTCATTAAATCCCTTGCAATTTAAAATGTCAAGATTACTGCACCTTCTGAAGAATAAAGCACTTTGCAAAGAGAAACGCAAATCGTTGTTTATAACACCGTGCAGCATGGTAATGTTGTATGGTGATTGGTAGTTCAGCGTCAATTTCATCTTTGCCGGGAGGCAACCAAGAGACAGTGTTATTCTGCGAATGTAATAGGGAAACGCAGGGGAGAAAGCATCTGCCATACACCTTCATATGCCTTGGAGAGAAAAATATGGCTGTAGATTATATCACGCCTAAACTCCAAAATGGCATATTCAGACTGTGTGATCACATAATCGTACTACCTACCAGACTTTCTACAAATCATCTTCTTCGCCGTCAGCGCTACAACGGGATATGGCGGCAGTGTTGAGTGAGCCTCGGTGGTGGTCCAGCGCAGCGGCCGTTCCTGCTGTCTGGAATTAGTCATTTCAGTTTACTGCTGGCACAAGTAAAGTTATAAGTACCACGAATGTTCAGAATGTTTCTGGAAAAGGTGAGGAAACAAGTCTTGTTCTTTTGTTCGAGCTATTCTTGCACACTTACGAGCAATGACTAGATGTTTAGTCTTCTCTAAACATACAATCGCTGTTGAGGAAAGGGGTGGCTAGCACGTAGCGAAGAGTCCATAATGAGCTGACCGTATCAAAAACAATCGTGTGTTCTTCTAACATAAATGGAGGACCATCAAGCGAGATGGCACAATAGTGAAGAACAGAAACATGGTTAACATCCTCTTCTTGACATCCTTATTCACATTTACGGAGTTATCTTAAACCTCTTCATACTAACGCTGGATAGTGCAGGTCTCTGTGACCATCCCTTGGAATCTAACAAAATGAAACACCTACAGCCGTCCTTATGATATCATTTATTGTATGGCTACCAGTTTCTATCTCACTATCTTTTGAGGCGTCCAAGGTTTGTTTTGCGCCTACTGGGACAAATAAATTTAGATACATGGATTTAGCAAACATGTGCCAACATTCGATTTAAAAAGAAGATGGTTCAAATCGCTCTGAACACTATGCGACTTAACATCGGAGGTCATCAGTCCCCTAGAACTTAGAACTACTTAAACCTAACTAACCTAAGGACATCACACACATCCATGCCCGAGGCAGGATTCTAACCTGCGACCGTAGCGGTCGCGCTGTTCCAGACTGAAGCGCCTAGAACTGCTCGGCCACACCGGCCGGCTAAAAAGAATAACTTTGGTGAATTTTTAGGGCGAAATGTGAACCTTCAGAGCATGTAATAATTCTGCCACAAAATTCTTAGCCTGTTTCTAATGGCCTTTCAGCGTCCTGTAAATTTGATTTTACGTAAATATTAAAGATAGATTTTTGAATGAAAAATTCAAACTTTCACAGGTTTCGATGAAGAACTGGACCCAGGACAAAATCATCAGGGACAGAAGAGCGAAGTATTTGCAAAGTGTTAGAATGAAACAATACTGGACAACGACAGAGACCGGAAGAAACGAAACTGACATGAATTAACATGGTCCTCAGATGGCCAAGACGAAAAGAAGAACGTAAAATTAAGTGTGTACTGTTGAAAGTTATAGCGAGTTCACGAGAGAAGGGAAAGAAGGAACGTCTGTACAGCAAGTGTGACCATCGACTGAGGTTGTGCACACACTGGAGTCGCGTTCGGGAGGACGGCGGTTTAAATCTGTGTCGAGACATCCAGATTTTCTTTTGTTTCCCTAAATTGCTTACGGAAAATCTTGGGATGGTTCCATTCGAAAAGAACACGGCCTATTTCTTTCTCGATCTGTCAATCTTCCCCCAAATGTCAGCCCTGACGCGACCCCCCCCCCCCTCCCCCTCACAGTATCTTTGCTAATACTTATAAGAGTTGAGGAGTCATCTGGATTGTACAGGCAGCACTCAGGCCCCAGACGTAGGCAATGTGTTTGGGTCGCTGTGTATAGCCGCCCATCTGGGAGACTCTCAGACTGTGTGTGAAAAGGGGAGGGCTGGTGAGAACCGAAGAAAGTACGCAGGCCAGCGCTCTACGGTTCCCGTGACGCCGCTTTGTTTACATTACGGATTTATGAATGAAGTTTTCCCGCTACCCATCCCGTGGGCTCGGCTGCCAGGCTTCACTGCCACTACTGACACAGTACGGTTCCCCAGTGCCAAGTTCGTGCTTGGGACAGCACTACAGTTCGGAGCTATTTGAAGGGCAGCACGCCCATCGAATATTTGTTCTTTAATCTTTTATATTTCTAATTACGAAGAAAATAACGAAAGCATTACACATTGGATCCTTTTTTCCGCCATATACGAACAACTCCACGTGTTGACATACGAAGCAAAACATGTCACAAATATTCTTCTACCGCGAAGACGATTTTGTGTCCTTTTACACTCCATAAGCAAATTTATACTAAGCTGTGATTAGTCTGCTATTGAAATCTTGAACAAACTAATCTTATACTTTGATAATGGTTTGATCTTCAGGAAATTAAGAGAAACTGAGTACTTAACCTTAAGTTAAACAAGAGATGAACCAAAAGTCGAGATAAAATACTGTCTTAGAATTACAGTACGTAAGAACTCAAATTTCTGATCTTGGGCTGCAGACGACATACCGCAAACATAGGCGAATAGGTAGGGTCTCTCAACGTAAAGAGATTTATCTGAAGCGTTGTTTTTGGTGACTGACTGCACATCGACTGAAAAGCGTCGAGACCATTTGATCCAGGTAGGTTAGGCCTATCTCCAGTTCAACTGATTTTAACATGTGTATGCTTGTGCTGTTATAGCTCTGCAAGTGATCTTCAATAATGTGATACTGCTGGCAGGCATTGTCAACGAAGGGCGCCTCTGCTTGTCTCCTCGGTTGTCAGTGAGGACGTCGTTTTAATCATTCTGTACCTTGTATTTTAAGAAATTGCAACTATGAAGTGAGTATGTTTCAAAAGAAAATGCATTGATACCTTGGAGAAACACCCAGAACTCTTTTTTCAGTATGTTACTTTTTCATCAATAAGTAAAACACACATGTATGTAGCAATTTCTGTCAATTTTGTCACTATAGTAAGCACTCACATTTAAGATGGCTGAGGCGGGGGTCTGTCTCGCAACATCCGCTTTCCGGAACCAAATCCTGTGCCATATCTCCGAATCGCCTATCGCGGACGTTTGTCCTACCAATCGAAACGCGCTACGTTCGCAGGTTCGAATCCTGCCTCGGGCATGGATGTGTGTGATGTCCTTAGGTTAGTTAGGTTTAAGTAGTTCTAAGTTCTAGGGGACTGATGACCTCAGATGTTAAGTCCCATAGTGCTCAGAGCCATTTTAACCATTTTGAACCAATCGAAACAACACAGGCAAGCTTCACAGTTCACCTGTAAGACATAATCTGCCAGCACGTCTCCCTTACTCTTTAGAACTCCACAAGGAAGTGATCTGATTACGAGGAGGGGGCAACGGGGACGGTGAGAAGTTCCTTGTTTTACCACAGAAAAAATAGAGCCAGAGTTTTCGCAGTACACATTAATTAAGCAGATAACCCCGCCCCCTCCCGATCCCCGCTTCTCAGTTGATGCATTCAATACAACGTAGTTGCAATTGCTATGGTCCACGAAAACAGAAATTAGGTGATGGATGGTCCAACAAGCTGTCAGCTGCTTGTGTAACATATTCACTGCCGTCAAAACGACAACCCTTCAAGTGTTTCATCAGATTAAGAAATAGAAGGTAGTCCGAATGATTCACTTCGGGGTAGCTGGGGGGAGGGGGGAGATGGTTGGCGAATTGGAAATGCATGGCTTCAAATTTTCAGCCGCAATTTCAGACTGTGCGAGAAGGCACTACCTTGCAGCAAAAGGATCACTGTGGTTTTTCCACGCCGTTTACTCTTAATTGCCAAGTTGGGCTGACTGTGGAGGCTGGCGTAACTATCTCTGGTGATATTATAGACTTGAGGTAGATAATCCACGAACGCAATATCGTCTTTGAGCCAGAAATCGGACGCAAAGACTATTTTGACCGATTTCTGATTGTTGAACTTATTCTGTCGCGACGACGCGCTGCGACGTCATTGCTTTGACTGTTCCTTGGTTTTTGGACTTGGGCTTCTCACTGCGTCACTAACATAGAAAAAACGTCGTTGTAGCATCAAGATAGTCCATAAAACCCTCTGAGGTCTCAATCCTGCCTTGTTCTGTTCAGACATTTCTGCACCCATTTCACTGATAGTGTACAGGATAGTGTCAATAAAGAAACCAAGTTTCTCGTTGGAGGTATCCAGTTCTTTCGATTATCTTTCTTGTGGAAAGTCGCTGATCTTCAAGAGTCGGGTTGTGGACAGCATTGCTTGTTTCCAGCACTGCTGATGTTTTGGGCCACCCACGCTGAACTCCTCCTTAGCGGAGAAAAGTGCCAACGTTGAAAACAGGCAACCTGGATTTACCAGTGTTGCAGAGAAGGACAATTCTCCTCTTGTGTTTGTGACATGTTACTCAATATGAATTCCCTGACCACTTTCCCTGGAATAACTGAAACATCATGATGTTCTGTACTGCCACAGAAGTGAAACTTGCTAGTACCCATGCAGCCATACGTTATACATTCAATAAAAAATGGTTTTATTAATACAACTGTTCCTGTGACCTTCAGCCCGAAGACTCATTTGATGCAAGTCTCCAATCTTGTTTATTCTGTGCAAGCCTCTTCATCTCTGCGTAACTACTGCCACTTACACCTATTTGAACATGCTTACGATAGTAAAACTTCTGTATCCCTGCACAGTTTTGTTATTGCTACTTCCTTTCGTTACCATATTAACGGTTCCTTGATGCGTCGGGATATGTCCTGTCCATGAATTCCCTCTTTCAGTCAGATTTCCTTGTTTCATTCAAATTGTGCCAATAATCTTTTTCTGTCCAATTCAATTCAGTACTTACCACTCATCAGTAATTCAATCTGCCCATGTAATTTTCAACATTTGTACAGTTTCATAACTGGATAGCAAGCTTTGATGTGTTATCAGTTTTATGCTTCACTTCTATCCGGATGGGGCCAAGACTAGGAACTTTCCAGCTCAGCAGGCCCTGATGAAGCCTTCAGGCTCTGTCGAAATTTGAATTGTCAATATGTTGCCCCCTGAGAATGGATATTAGAGGAATAGAGAGGCAATCTGGTATTCGCGAAGAAGAGTGCCGCCAGACTATTGGAGCCCGAGCTACCGCGCTGCTCCGCCGTTAATCGTGCTGTTGGAACATGCAACTGGTACCAGCTGCTCGCCCCGAACCCCGGCTCGCCGATGCAGTCCCGCTGGGCGCCTGCGCTCATTTACTGGGGATACGGCTGCGCGCGCTGGAATTCGCGCTGCCGACGCGGCGCATGAATCACGGCTGGAGCGGGCCCTTATGCGGCGTCGCCGGCATTAGTACCCTTCGCGGCAGCGCCGCTTATGACCGTGTTTCCGGCTAAATTGAATTGTAGGGCCCCACCACCCACCGACCCGGAGCGCGCGCTGATGAACGGCCGCGCTCTTCCCGCAACATAGCTGGTGCCACGCGCCGACACCGCCGCCATCCGTTACGGCTGCGGGGCCCGAGCCGCGAAAGATAACGCTGTCGCCCGAAATGAAGTCGTCATTCGTAAAGGCGAAAAGCGACCCGGCCGCGTCCTCGCCGATCGCCGGGGGTAAGTGGCACAGGTGGATACCGAGACCAGAGGGAAAACCGGTACACCACTGAAGCCGACGACCGCTCTGGGCGAAAGCCACCTGTCAGCGGTATGTAAGCAAGCAGTTTGCGTACGGAATATCGTCTCAGTTAACCGACTGTATTCGTGATTTCCTGTCAGAGAGGCCACAGTTCGTAGTAACTGACTGAAAGTCATCTGACGTTCCCCCAGGTAGTGCTATAGGCCCTCTGCTGTTACTTATTTATATAAACGATTTAGGAGACAACCTGAGAAGCCGCCTTAGGTTGTTTGCAAATGATGCTGTCGTTTATCATTTAGTTGCGTCATCACATGATCAAAACAAAATTGCAAAATGATTTAGATAAGGTATATGTGTGGTACGAAAATTGGCAATTGGTTCTAAAAAATGAGAAGTGTGATGTCATTCACATGATCACTAAAAGGAATCCATTAAAATTCGGTTAAATTATAAATCAATCAAATCTAAAGGCCGTAAATTCAACTAAATACATAGTAATTACAATTACGAACAATTCAATTTGGAAAGAACACACAGAAAATGTTGTGGGATAGGCGAACCACAGACTGGGTTTTATTGGGAGAACACATAGCAGATCTAACAAGTCTACTAAAAAGACTGCTTACACTACGATTGTACGTCCTCTTTTTGAGAATTACTGCGCGGTGTGGGATCATTACCAGATAGGATTAACGGAGTACATCAAGAATGTTCAAAGAAGAGCAACGCGTTTTGCATTATCGAGAAATAGGAGAGTGCCATGGACATGGTACAGGATTTGAGGTGGATATCATTCAAACAAAGCCGTTGATCTTTGCTGCAGGATTTTCTCACGAAATTTCAATCACCAACTTTCTCTTCCGAATGTGAAATTACTTTTTTGACGTCGACCTACATAGGGAGAAATAATCATCATAACAAAATAGGGAAATCAGAGCTCCCACGAAAAGATACAGGTGTTCATTTTTTACGCCCGCTATTCAAGAGTGGAATGATTGAGAATTATTGTGAAGGTGGTTCGATGGAACCTGTGCCAGGCGCTTAAATGCAATTTGCAGAGTAGCCATAAAGATGTAGATGTAGATATAGAGCCGACCGCTGTGGCCGTGCGGTTCTAGGCGCTTCAGTCCGGAACCACGCTGATGCTACGGTGGCAGGTTCGAATCCTGCCTCGGGCATGGATGTGTGTGATGTCCTTAGGTTAGTTAGGTTTAAGTAGTTTCAAGTCTAGGGGGTTGATGACCTCAGATGTTAAGTCCCATAGTGCTCAGAGCCATTTGAACCATTTGTAGATGTAGAAATGGACAGACGTGATGGTAATACACCATGTTGAAATAGTTATTGCAGTGACGTAGAAGAAAATTAGTCTCGTGGACTTACCAGCTGTTTTCGATTACGTAAAATAGAAGCAGGCACGGTTTAACTTTGGGTCTGACTTTGTGCTGCGCTACAAGTATCGTATACACATCTCATTTTCAGTCCCACTTTCAAATAGACCACTGAACGAATCTCTTGCTTTTAACTTGCACGTTCGTGGAAGTCTTCTGGTGATGGTTATTATTCTGTCTTATTCTAGTGTGGACTTATTACCGAGAACATTGTCAAATGTGTAAGGAGTTTCTGTAGTACCCAACATAGTTCTACTACAGCAAAGAAAAGTCGCGGAAAAACTTCGTTTGCTAAACCCAATAGTGAAGCAAGGATACTGATGCAGACACTGCATTAAAATGTGGTTTCTTATACCTAAATGGAACTTGGAACACCGCTGCCCGAGCCGGCCGGTGTGGCCGTGCGGTTCTAAGCGCGTCAGTTTGGAACCGCGTGACCGCTACGGTCGCAGGTTCGAATCCTGCCTCGGGCATGGATGTGTGTGATGTCCTTAGGTTAGTTAGGTTTAAGTAGTTCTAAGTTCTAGGGGACTCATGACCTCAGTAGTTAAGTCCCATAGTGTTCAGAGCCATTTGAACCATTTGAACCGCTGCCCGAAAATGAGTGCTGGGTTTAATATGCGTGTAGTAAACAGTAGACGAAAATAGCGTGTCAGGAACTGTATGAACAAAACTTGCACCGTATAACTGAATGCTTTCTTTTTCAAATACAGATACATTGCGTCGCTGCAGCAAGGAACCGAAAACCTGGCCAACCGATCAATGTAAGCTGCTAACAACGTACGACAAATGTCGTTTTATACAGTTTCCCACCACAGGAAGAATACAAAGGGAGACGTATCACCAAGATAGTGTGTTCATTCAGATGTGAAGTATGGAGGAGGTTATGCAATGATTTCTACAGCTTCGTATTTGTTTCAAATGATGTTGTGGTGGCATAAGAGAGTTGTGGTGGCATAAGAGAGCTGTCTGTTTATTTCACCACGTTAGGTAACTATATTCTTTCAGTACTGGAGGCATTGTATGCACCGTGCGATTGCATTTTTCAAGATGTAATTTCCGCCCCTTTGGAGGTCTGTGAATGTCTAAGAGTGCTTTAATGAGCTTGTTGATAAAATAATACGTCGTCTTTGCTCCTCGAATTATTGTGACATTCATTGTCGAAATAATAAATTGCATTTTATCAACTTCCTAAACTTTTGCTGTAATACGTGGCCGCAGGACAAACTGGACTTTTTATTCAACCCATGTAAGTCACCCACTTGCTGATTCCCTCAGTGAGAAAATTTATGTCAGCTGACTACATTACGGCACTAATTTGGAGCCCTACATATCAAGTCACAGCTAACCTATCGTGCTTTCTAAGACAAACTAGCACTTCGGGTGTTTGGTGGCATGGCAGAAACATTAATGTTCTCCAGTTGTGCAGTTTGATTCCGCTTAGTTTATTCTCAGCCCGAATTCTGTGCAATATCTTCCTTACCTTTGGCCCAATGCTCTATGGCCGTAGTTCAAAACGAAACATGCTTGTGTGACCTAACAGCGCTCTCAACGAGTGACCCATCTCTTTGGTAAACGTGGGCTCTTACGTGCATACCTTGAGTGCTATGCGCACTTGTTCATCTTCATTACTGTGAAAAACATGTGTTTTACCAAAAAAATGCTAATAGATGAACATCTCATGACTTTATTGCGATTGTACAGCATTGGTTGCCAATTTTTAATAGATGTTGAGGTATGCATTTTAGATCCCATGCTTACTGGGCTTTTTTCTCTTGTTTTGGGCTGTACTGCTGCCTCTCACGACGTAGAATGCTCTCATTTAAAAACCTATGTATACTAGCTTCTAAAATATACGGGCCACCTAGAAGTGGAGGAGGAAACGAAATGAAACTTCACAGGTTGAGAGGGTATGTGATATTATTTCAGTTATTACGAAATCGCTAACTGGCTAGGCCGGTTAATGGTTCATGGCGTACTCTTCCATTTGCAGGTTGTTTGCCAATCGGCTTGCAGGAGCAACAGTAATTTCATTCACAGTGTTTCACCTAATTTTCGACTAAATATAAAAATTTAAGATGTTGTTATTGTCTACTCGTTAAGATGTGTAATCTAATGTTAAAGGTTTAACAGAGTGGCACAGCTAGTACAGTCAGAAACTGTGGATATGTCTTGTGCAGTGTAACTCAGGGCATGCAGATTACTCACACTTTATTCGTCCAGTACAGAACACTTATCGGCTCGCAACAAACCTTACAGAAAATTTCAGAGGTTTATGAAACTTCTCTTCGCTGACAGCCCTACAACATGAAAAAAGTTTCTCCCTCACTACATTTTCGCTGTCCGTTCAGTAGAACTTAAGCATCACGCATGACGATTCAGTTTATTACTTCCTTTATAATAACTCTATTCACAAAACATTTTTGCACGCATTATCCACACATACTATTGAATGTATCCTCAAAATTATACCATTGTGCGATGCACAGCTCACAGACAAAAACTCCAGAAAACGTTAAACATAATGTGAAATCTTTATTACATTTTCTCTCGTTCACAGGTTTCTTCTCAAATATTTAACACATTAACTCACTTGTAAAGTAATCAGGCGTTTGAAGCTGTTTTGTACATGGGAGTTCGATTCTTTAAAGAATCGGGGTGGCGTTTCTGGTTTATAAATAATTTGGCAGTATGAGCCAGCTTATTATGACGTTGCACCGCATCTGGCGTAGATGCATGCGCGGATTCGGTTGGGAAGGGTGTCATAAAACCGTTGTACTCTCTCCTCCAGCAAACTGGCTGCCAGCTGTTGCAACTGGACCTTGCTATCCTGGATAACTGCACTGGGACGGAGAAGACGTCCAACCTACAAAGGAGAGACCCACAACTCTGTCAGATGCTAACAACGCTATTTCAGACGACTATACGACACCTCTGATTCTTTCGCAGTGATCACTCAACATCTGTCGCTGTTTCCATCCCTCAGGCCTGGTAACATAAAAAAACGCGAACAATAACGCACTCTGGTAGCCGTTCTACTTATTGGTTAGTTGATTTGGGGAAAGGGACCAAACAGCGAGAGCATCGGTCCCATCGGATTAGGGAAGGATGAGAAAGGAAGTCGCCGTGGCTTTTGAAGGGACCATCCCGGCATTTGCCTGAAGCGATTTATGGAAATGACTGAGAACCTAAATCAGGATGGCTGGACGCGGGTTTGAACCGTCGTCCTCCCCAATACCAGTGCGCCTCCTCAATCGGTGTTCTACCTGTCACAGAAAATTGTCACTCTAATCATTTACATATCCGACAGTGTATTGTACATGTACTAAGTGACACTGACACCTGACCGCGTCTCTGGGGTGCGTCATCTCCTTTCAGGCAGTGTGTTTACAGGGTGTACACTGTAACTGTTTATAACGTACCACAGTGGTGTAGGGAAAGTAGAGGCGAACCATTTGATTTAAGACACTTGTGTTCTATCAAGCAGGGAAACAACCTCAAATTGGCCAACAAAAGGCACCTAAGCTGGAACGCATGCGCATTGCGAAAATTTTTTAATATCATCTTGCTCTCTTACGTCACTAGCTTACTCACGTACTTACAAATTGTAAAACTTACCTTCGTGTAATGTTTACCTCACTTTTTAAAAAATATAACAGCATAAAATCAACAGTTAAATAGCTTCTCTGGCCTTCATACCACTGTGTTTGTGAGGAAAAAGTTTAGCCGCGCGGAATGGCCGAGCGGTTAGAAGCTCCATGTCACTGATTGCGGGGCCCCTCCCGCTGGAGGTTGGAGTCCTCCTTCGGGCATGGGTATGTGTATCGTTCTTAGTATAAGTTAGTTTAAGTAGTGCGTACAGTCTAGGGACCGACGACTTCAGCAGTTTGATCCCTTAGGAATTCACACACATTTGAACATTTTGGAAAAGTTTGGATCGAATTCGAAACGTAAATAGTTTCTGCATAACGTGTCATAAAGTCTTTTCCTTTCATTATTCGCACAGGTAAGGTAGTATAAGAAGGCGAGAGGTTATTAAAAATCTGTAGCTTAGGTGACTTTTGAGGGCCATTTTGAGGTTGTTTTTCGGTTTGATAGACCACAGGTGTCTTATATCAAATTGTGTGTGTGTGTGTGTGTGTGTGTGTGTGTGTGTGTGTTTCGTCCATCAGTTGCCAGTAACTAACATAGCACCTAGAGGTTATATGGGAATAATCTTAACATTATCCACATATTTTCCTTCGCCATTTTGAGAGTTTCTTATCAGCTTGGCTATAAACGGCGCCAAGCAGAAAAGAGCTATAATTTGTGAGAATTTCTCACGTATGTCTGGAATGCTGTATTATCTCGCGATCTGGGCTTTCTCGTATCACTCACGATGTCCGCAATTTATTAGCTGGACGTGCAGTGCCAATTAAGAGTTCAGCTGGCCTCGGCCAGCCATTGCTATCTTTGTATCTTGGCCCCCATATTTTTCCGACGAATCTTTCTTAAAAGGGGTACCACACAAACGAAATGGCACAATGTACTGTTTCTAATTAGTCGACTGGTACTAGCATTTTAGATTTACCGACTACTTATAGACCTGGTGTTTTCAGCGATTCGTTCTAAGAAAGTTTACTTGGAAATGCGAAGAGATTACCACTATACAAAATTTATTTACCTTATACAATATTTTTTAAGTATTTGTTTTGATATTCGTGTTAAGAGGATTTGTAAGGTAATATTTGAACAGAACAAAATGCTGCAATCCTATATTTCCTCCAAAATACTTCACAGATTAACCTTCCGACGGCAAATTAAATACGAAAGTAAGAATTGGACATATTGAATTTCTCGCTGACTAGAATGATGCACACAGAATCCCGATCCGGCGGTATAAGGATATACCCAGAACACTTCTTGGTACTTGTTGGGACACCAGCAGCAAATGTCACTGTCGCTTCTAATCCTACTAAGCACAGACAACATCTATACTGTATTGCGATTCATTGGCAGAACACTTAGAAGGTGCAACAGGTCTACTAGAGAGACTGCTTTACACCACGCTTGTTCGCCCTATTCTGGGAAGTATTGCTGTGCGATGTGGGATCCGCATCAGGTGGGACTGACGGATGACATCGTAAAATACAAAGAAGGTAGCTCGTTTTGTATTGTCGCGAAATAGGGGAGATACGTGGAGTGCCAATCATTAAAACAAAGGCGTTTTTCGTTGCGACAGGATCTTCTCATGAAATTTCAATCACCAGTTTTCTCCTCCGATTGCGAAAACATTCTGTTGGCACCCACCTACATAGGGAGAAATGAGCAGCACGATAAAATAAGAGAATCAGGACTCGCACAGAAAAATGTAAGTGCTCGTTTCTCCCACGTGCCGTTCGAGAGTGGAAGAGTAGAGAAACATCTTGAAGGTGGTTCATCGAACCCTCGGCCAGGCGCTTTATTGTGAATAGCAGAGTAATCACGTAGATGTAGATTGCAGTATCAAAGTGATGGGACTGCGTGTCTCTAAGCGTTATAACACATGTGATCTGAGCAATCACTGTTCTATTGTCATATTGCGTTGCGAGATTTTATGTTGATCCCGGACAGCTCGTTATGTTAACCTAAGTGATAACAGAGGTAGAATTAACACACTAGAGACAGATTGGTAATCGGCGAAGTGCAAAGGACACTGGCTGCAGAAGTACCAATTGCTTGCTTCATTGAAGGTATAGCAATTGTACAATTCCTTACATTTTTTCAGCGCCATTTGTACATACAGAATGTCTTTTAAAGACCAACTGTAGAGCAACACGTTGTACTTCAAGAGCTGAAGATCGGAGACATGTTAATTACATGAAGAATATCTCTTTCCTGTCTCCGCATCAAACTTCGAACATTATATGCGTCCTTAATCAACGCCGTGTGTACATGTCCTTCAGATTCATTCTGTTGTCTTACAATGTTAACCATATATCAAGCAAATAACAGGATTGTTAGATTATTTTCGCCTTATGGTGATGCTTTTGTTAAATCCACATTGGGAAGATAACGAAGACGTGGTGGATTTTATTACGTTACCAAGACTGGGGTGCTAATAACATATATAATTATAATTACCGAAAGTTGCATCTCATTCTGGCTATTGTAATCAATAAAAGATGAATATATTATGTTCACACCAGTAGGGATGGAATTAAAGCACGCTATAATTTCTTTTATTTCCACAAAATGTTTATTTTTTTGCACCATGGCTGTACTAATTGCAGTTCCTCTTCACAAAACTGATTCTGAACCAGTTAACATCTTACCATCAGATAAAAAGGAACAATAATATCCCCATGGCAAATGTAACGTTGTCACGTTGATTTTTACTATTGTGCACTTGTGTATTTCATTACAAGACGACATGTTAAGTGTCGTGTGGCTGCACGTGTGGGTCAGGTTGGTGAGGACTGGATAGGTTGGCTCTGAGTACTACGCGACTTAACTTCTGAGGTCATCAGTCGCCTAGAACTTAGAACTAATTAAACCTAATTAACCTAAGGACATCACACACATCCATGCCCGAGGCAGGATTCGAACCTGCGACCGTAGCGGTCGCTCGGCTCCAGACTGTAGCGCCTAGAACCGCACGGCCACTGCGGCCGGCGACTGGATAGGACTTCTGGGGTAAGCAGCAGTGACTCGCACTGACTGCCATGACTTAACAAACGATCAGAGTTATGAGCGAACTTCCAGTAGATGTTGGAGTGTCTCACCCCAGGCCCAGCATCGAACTGCCCGACAATAGGAGTACGTACCCCTGTGGGCCGGAAACGTGTTCTCACATTTTATTGTCCATTTCGGATTCATCCCACCACTCGAACTATTTGTTAGTATGTCATTAGTAGCATATCAGTTAGTTGCATACTGTCCTTTTTCCCCACGCTGGTAGGAATACACACTTGCTACTTGTCTAGTACCTGTAAACGTTTTGAAGGCTCCTCTGCTGTGTCTGGAAGTTGACGTTGACGTACAGTCCAACGACAAGCCTTGGGACGGTTTCCTCAGACCTGCACCTACAATGGCTTCTGCGCAAGCCACCGGAATCTCTATTGCCTGTCTTTCAGGCCTGACTCGTGTAGTCACACTACATCTTGCCGTCCTAGGGTGTCTCGATGGCAAAACAGGGCTCTGAAAGCCTGCCACTTGTATGTCACGAGTACGGGCACAGCACGAGCGGCACTTGGCCGCCTAGTCCACCCCGTCGGCGACCCGTACAGCTCAGCAGGAGAGCGCAGGAAGCGGCGGCGGCAGTCGCTCATTACCAGTCACGGTTCGCCTTGCAGCAAGGATAGCCCGCGGCCCGAAGACGACCCGGCCCGTGACGCAAGCCGGCGCGTTCTCATGGCCGGACACCTTGAGGCTCGTTCTCAGCGCCCGGCGGAAGCGCCCCGTGACTCAATGCAGCGCCAGCGCCAGCTGCCCAGCGGAGCGAGCGCGTCCGCTTTTCCGCTACCCTCCCGTCCCATTCACACATTCCGCGCTCTGCCACTTCGCTCGCCACACAGCTGGGCTACTGGCGTCGCCTGTGACGGAGCTGACTCAGTCGCGGCACTCTAATTGCACCGGCATTCCACATCTCTAACCACCGTGTGTTTAGCAACGCTGCGACCCGCGTCACGAAAGAAAGACAGTAGGTTTTCGACGACGTGGTGCAGCATTAACACTTCTACTGACACTTGCTAGACAACTTGTAAACGAGAACTCCGTCCACAGGCCCTGGAGGGACCCTCGGTATCGATCGACCGCCGTGTCTTCCTCCGCCAATGGCGTTGGTGGATGTGATATGGAGGGTGGTGAGACCAGCACACCGCGACCCGGCCGTTGTCAGCTTTCGTAACCTGGAGCCGCCACTACTGGGTGAAGTTGCTCCTCAGTTGGCATCACGAGACTGGCTCCACTGCTTAGCAGTCCTCGCACAAAGGAAAAATTCCTGGCAGTGCCAGGAATCGAAATCGGGTCCTCCGCTTGGTAGACAACAGACAGTCTGTAGATATAAAAATCAATTTTTGAGATGAGATGAATGTTCCATAATAGAAAATTATTACCTCACAGTTACATCTACACTGAACAGCCAAAGAAACTGGTACACCTGCCTAGGGCCACCGCGAGCACGCAGAAGTGCCGCAACACGACGTGGCATGGACTCGACTAATGTCTGAAGTAGCGCTGAAGGGAGCTGACGCCTTGAATCCTGCAGGGCTGTCCATAAATCCGTAAGAGTACGAGGGCATGGAGATCACTTTTGAACAACACGTTGCAAGGCATCCCAGATTTGCTCAATGATGTTCATATCTGGGGTGTCTGATGGTCAGCGGAAGTGTTTAAACTCAGGAGAGTGTTCGTCGAGCAACTCTATAACAATTATGTACACGTGGGGTGTCGCATTGTCCTGCAGGAATTGCCCAAGTCTGTCGGAATACACAGTGGACGTGAATGGATGCAGGTGATAAGACAGGACGTTTACGTACGTGTCACCTGTCAGAGTCGTATCTGGACGTTTCAGGGGTCCCAAATCACTCCAACTATACACACCCCACACCATTACAGAGCCTCCACCAGATTGAACAGTTCACTGGAAACATGCAGGGTCAACGGATTCATGAAGTTGTCTCCATACCCGTAAACATCCGTCTCTACAATCTGAAGCGAGTGTCGTCCGACCAGGCAACATGTTTCCATTCATCAACAGTCCAATGTCGGTGGATGCCCAGGCGAGGCGTAAAGCTTTGTGACGTGTTACAAGGGCACACGAGTGGGCCTTCGGCTCCGAAAGTCCATATCGATGATGTTTCGTTGAATGGTTCACACGCTGACACTTGTTGATGGCCGAGTATTGAAATCTGCAGCAATTTGCGGAAGGGTTGCACTTCTGTCACGTAGAGCGATTCTCTACAGTCGTCGTTGGTCCCGTTCTTGCAGGATCTTTTTCCGGCCGCAGCGACGTCAGAGATTTGATGCTGTACCGGAGTCCTGATATTCGCGCTACACTCGTGAATTTGTCGTACGGGAAAATCAGCAGCAGTAACCGATCTGACAACTGGGGTGTATGTTTTATATAGGCGTTTCCTGCCGCAGCGCCGTATTCTCGCTGTTTGCATGTTTCTATATTTGAATACGCATGCCTATACAAGTTTCTTTGGCGCTTCATCGTAGACTCATGTTGTTTTTACGCACCCATCATTGCGATGCGGGATGGAGGTCACATTGTGTTCCATTGTTGCTGTGTCGGACGAAAATCCACTCCTCGGTAAGATGGTGGGTTTTTCAGTTTTCTTCATTTGGAGACCGAATGGATATCATAACGCATAAAATATAATACACTTTATTATAAAAACAGATAAGAAGAACTTTGTACAGTCGAATTCCGCAGGAATGTCATGAGTATTTACAGCTGTTTCTGAACATTAACATATGACTTGATACAGAAAATAACTTTCACTTAGGGTGCAGCCTAATACATTGATCACACAGCTAGGCTACTAGCAGACGGTGCTGTCGTCTTAGTTTATGATCGTGGAATGGGCTGAGATGCCCTGTGCTCTGCCGTTATGTAGAAGAGGGGTTTCGGCGGCGTAGCGAAACGCTTCTGTGCGTGGCTACGCCGGTTTAGGTCATTCATCGGTGCGACCTCCGGCGCCTATCTTCTCTTGGGGTCGCGTTGCGAGGTAGCATTCTTGCTTTGGCACCTCGCTCTTCAGACGACACCACAACTATTCTATTATCATCTCTCCCCTTCCTCCCCGTTTCCAAATTTCTCTCTTTTACCGTAGGTAAGTAAAATGTCTTTGTGGTTCTTCTAATGGTTCTCAGTCTCACATCTTCTTTTTCTCAACTACTTTCATTTGGTCATTTTCCACCTGAATCATTCCAGATGTCTATACATATGTATTTTGCGTTTATTACTGGCTAATCGTCAATGACGTAATCAATAACGCATCTTGAGTCGTATGTGAGACAAACGTGTTTCAACGTGGAAGTTCTGTAAGTTGCATTCTTCTCAGTTTTTTTCTAATTTGTAGTGACGTTTGACAGCTGCTACATTACAAGACTAAACGCGCTTTTTACTCCTTCTTCGGTGTATTGCTCTGTCAGCTTAATGATTAACAGTAAGTACCATTGGATCACTGTCAGTGGTCAAATTATCGAGCGAAATGGCGCAGTGAGTAAGATGCTAGACTATACTCGGGGGGTTTCGGGTTGAGGCACCCTCGCGGATAACCTGACTTACATTTTCCGCCTTTGTTTCCAGGCGAAAGGTGGCCGCGGCCATTATCTTGCTTCATCTTAGACCATTCTGAGCTACATCTCGGTCTCTAATGAGTTGAACGTCACGGGGGCATTAAATTCTTCAGATGTCACTCGGACACTACACCCTTCTTTAGACGTCTCTTTCCGACGCTCCGAACTGGCTCCCTCAGAGTAGGCGATTAACGCAACATCATGTGTCAGCGAACTTAGTATGGACATGTACTGCTATACAGAAGAAAGAAGATTTGTTAAGCAAGTTGTTGATTTCCCCCCCAATCACAGTTTACTAACATTTGGTTCTTTCATTTATCTATTCAGCATCGTGTTACGACCTTAGCAGGGAAAGATCGGCTGCAAAGAAGCACATTATTCGCTGTGACAGGAATAAAACATGTGTTGCACAGTAAAAGAACGAGCGGACGACAGTAGCAAAAAATTCCGACCAGAAAGGCCACACGGGGATGGAGGACAGTAGAGTGTCATCCTCTGCCCATGGCGTCATCTGACATCAGGATCAAGAGGCGTGTTGTTGACACACTGCTCTTCCGGCCATTAATGTCGGCTTTTCCTACCCGGATCCGCAACGCTTCGAGGAGCTCTTCAGCTGTCATCTTGGCAGCTACATGAAACTCAGTCTGGTTCTTCCGCCTCGGCTGAAGCCTAGCTCGTACCCGGATATTCCGCGTAGAAAACACACATATTGACGCGAACAGCGACACAGACTGTATGATGTACCTGGCTTTTATAATTGTCGCTGGGCGCGCAGGTCTAAAGGTCCCACTTTTTGACACATTCGCCGTTTGGAACAACAGTCTCAAAGTGTGATAGCCGTATAGAAATTCCTCTAGGACCCCGTTAGAACGGAAATACAATTGAGCGTATCAAAAATTCCGTGTTATAATACGAGGGGGGGGGGGGGGGGCAAAAAAAACCGAAATTTTTGTTATTTCGCATATTTATTGACCTTTACATCCGCAGTAGTTTAGTTCCCTGCAAAGTATTGTCCATGTGCATTAACTCACTTGTCCCGACACTTTTGTCACTGCTGAAGACAGTTCTGGAGTTCTTGACGCCGTATACTGTTCAAAGCCGTCAGCGTGTTTCCTTTGCCGTTATCCACATTACTGGATCGCTTTCCTTTCATAGTTTGCTTTATATGTAGGAACAAAAAAAAGTAGGGTGGTCGAGTCACAAGCACCATGTAGTTTTTTGCCATGAACTTTCGGACCGTGAGAGTTGTTTGGGCTGGAGCATTGTCATGATGAAGCAACCAGTTCCCATTTCTTTAATCTTCTGTCCGTTTTCGTCGCACTCGCTCACGTAATCTTCGTAACACATCCAGATAAAAATTTGGTTCACTGTTTGTCCTGGATTTGACTCTGAATCGCGCCCATAACGCCAACTCTCATCCCCAACCATAATTCTTTTAAGAAAATTTGGATTGTTTTGCGCTTACTCTTCAAGTCGTGGCAAACATTCAAGTGGTTTTCACTTTGGCCATCTCTCAGTAGACACCTATCTCATGCACAGATCTTCAGTTAAAATTCACTGGACTGTGTTCCTTGACACTTTCCTCCTCCCAGAAATTTGGGCAGTGGTCCTTCGAGGATCTTCATCAGTTGCGCATTTGATTCGGGCATTGTTTTCGTCATTTCTTCCTGTCTTCAGTTGAAACGAGAAAACCACTCGTAGACCTGTGTTTTTCCCAAAATCTCAACTTAGGCTTCCCGAAGTATCCCAACAGTCTCGCTTGCAGTTTTCTCTAAAGAAAACCAAATTTCAAAAATGTTCAAATGTGTGTGAAATCTTACGGGACTTAACTGCTAAGGTCATCAGTCTCGATGCTTACACACTACTTAACCTAAATTATCCTAAGGACAAACACACACACCCATGCCCGAGGGAGGACTCGAACCTCCACCGGGACCAGCCGCACAGTCCATGACTGCAGCGCCTCAGATTGCTCGGCTAATCCTGCGCGGCACCAAATTTCACACAGACTCTTTGCTCCTTCTTGTCGGCTATGTGATTAATCGCCGAAGGGTTGAAAAAGGAATGCAAACAACAGAGCACCCCAAACAAACCGCTTAACTCCGACTGATGCCAGCTTATTGAGTGACTTGGGAGACCCTAAAGCTTAACTAACGCCGCTTAGCGGCAGAACGCGTAACTACACAGTTCGATTCCGATTATTTTTGGATCCCCACTCGTATAGCTGAGTACCTCGCCCGTCCGAATACAGGAGACCCACCAGCGCTCAAACTTGCTTAACTTTTCTCAGCTTTCATCTGATGCTGCTACAGGTGGTCCCTGTCGGTAGGCGGTCTAATGATGTTTGCCGTCGGCGGCCGGCTGGGCCGCGAGCACGCGAACGAGATAAGACGGCACGTTAATGGCGGTAATTACGCAGCGCCGACAATGGCGGACGGTATGAGCATTTCCGTGAGAGCGGGTGCGCGAATTCCCAAGGCGGCGGCCCATTGTGGGGTGGCGGGGGGGAGGGTCGAGCGGAAGTCGACGGGCGCGCAGTCCGCCAGCTCCTGCCGCGCTCTGCAGCCGCACCGCCTGTGCTCCCAGACGCTCGCGTCGACAGTCACCAACAGTCGCCGACCTACGCTGACCAGCCGGCCGGCGGAGGGGCCGGTGTGACCGGCCACCAGCTCAAAGCCTTCCCTTCCAGCGCGTTCGTCGCCCGACGCCGCTCGACTCCTGCCCTCTGGACTGGACCACTGTCAGTGCCGAGAGTTACCGTTTATAACTTAGCGCGCTCGGAATGGAGCCACCACACTGTCTGGATAGTGACTTGGACGACATAGGTAAGTGGCAATATCGGCTGCCGCAACAGCTCTGCTGACGCAGTCGGTGCTAAATGCTGCTGTCCTACTGTTTCGTCAACGCACATCTGCAGAGTCCTCAAAACCTTGCACTGAAACTTGGCTCCCAACAGTGACGCAAATACAGCGTGTAACAGAGTTGTCCAACCTCTCTTCGTAGCCGAGATCACTATACAGCACGAATCCTAGAGTAGTTTGTATGTAGTTGGAGGATCACAGTTCTGTGACCAACTGATGAGTTTTGTAACTCACTTGCCATTCCACGTACCATCTAGCAGCATTTTGCAAACTGGACAGTTCAGTCTATCCACAGTAATCCGTTTCCTCTCGTGAAATATTGTAACTTCGTGCTTGCGAAACTGGACTTTCCAGGTCCTTTTTTCTCACGTGTACTGCCGAGCGTCCATTGAGAGCTTATGCGTCGGGTAGCCTGGAGACGCTACAGCGAGCTGACGTATGTCTCGACCAGCCAAGGGCCGCACCTCGCGGGTAGCTTGCAATGTATTGCTAAAAATCACTTTGTGCGCTTGCAAGATAATACGGAATAAAATATTTTCCTGTAAAGTCTGTGTTCCGTTTCATCATTTGAAGCGGAAATAAGAGAAGTGCAGTGATTCCTCTCGTACTATATAGTCCGAATTAAATGTACGAAAGCAGGACTAGAGGCCTGCAAGTGAACTGTGTACACCAATATTTAGTCAGTTATAGAGCAACAGATGGTGACATACAGTTCCTGATTACCAGACACTGTGCCAGTATTCAGAGTCAAATTGCAACTACTATGACCGTGTTTCCAAGACTGAGGGCAAGTGATGTTATTGATGCAGAATGTCCGTTGGATAGGGACTTGTGCAGCGCACGTGGCACCATTCACCTAAGTAGCCTAAGTGCTGAAACCGAGTGCCAATTTTGCTACCAGTTTGTTTTCAGTAATGGTATTCTTCACCCACTCATCATATACTTCCATGTAAGCTTCAGTCTGGAACCGCGCGACCGCTACGGTCGCAGGTTCGAATCCTGCCTCGGGCGTGGATGTGTGTGATGTCCTTAGGTTAGTTACGTTTAAGTAGTTCTAAGTTCTAGGGGACTGATGACCTCCGATGTTAAGTCCCATAGTGCTCAGAGCCATTTTTGAACTTTCATGTAAACAGTTCCTCAGACGATTCAGTACACTTCCTTAGGACAGGCAAAGTGTGGATTCCAGTAGCGTCAACTTTACTATTCAAGCTCAACGTGTAGAGTACCACCTGATCAGTGTTGCCAAACGAAATTTATAGTTCTTTACGTGTTGCATGTAGCACTGCATCTTGTATAAAGACCCTTTGTTTACAATGGGTTTAACAACAGATTCCTCTTTGACGTATTTTTATGTCGGCTTTTCATATTTTACCTGTGAGGCTAGGACTAACAGGTCACAGCAACAGCTTAAAATGGGTCGCGCATCGTACATTTGTCTCTCAGTATGAATCTTCCTGGCAGATTAAAGTGACTGGTGCGGAATTCGAACGACAGACTTCTCAATGATTTTGCCAACATAGCATCCGAACGCAACTCATGATCCCTCTTCACAGCTTCACTTCTGCCAGGAAGTTTCATAGCAGCGCACACGCCGGCAAATTTCGGCCTCTGAGAATCTTCGGACATTGCTCTAGGCTCCAGACAGCGGCCTGCCCTACCACGTGTGGAACTTTAATAAACGCACGATGTGTTGCCCACGTGGTGCTCCCGCTTGCTCGTTCTGGACTAAAAGCCACAGCGCTGCGCGTGGCAGCCCTGTTGTGCAACGCACGTCATGGTCAGTCTGGTGAGATGATGGGCTGCGGGCGAGCCGCACGGCTTTATGTTCATCGCTCGACGCAACAGCAGTCGCTCGCATCCGGCGTGTGTCCTCAACGAATACACGTCCCTCCATTCATACACGTGCTTTTCACTTATCCGTCAAACATTGCTACCCGTATGGTGATAGCTGTTGCACGTACAGTTCTTCTTGAGTACTAATGTCTACATCTACACTCAGCAAATCACAATAGTGTGTATACGAGGGCATAGTATATTTATTTATTTACCCTAGCAAGGCTAAGATCATCAGACCCTCTCTTGCGACCAGGCATCCCAAGTAATTTCCATTACATTTATTATGACAAGATGTTATAAGAGATCTTGCATCTAATATACAATCCAACGTTTAGAAACCACTACGTTATAATAAAGAGCGGAAACATCAGAAAAAAATATTCTTGCGTTAAAAAAAGGACAACCAAAACAAATTAAGGGCAGGTAGATTCAAACTATAAGGGGTGGCCATACTGGGCATAAGAGAAAGGATGGAGGACGGAAGGAAAGAGGAACGTGATAGAAATAAAGACAGGGGACAAAAATGTGGCGTGATTGATTGTGATATGAGAAGACTGGGAGAAGATGGAAGCGTTTGTCTTGCCGTCTGACACAGGCAAACTGGCCACGTACGTTATTTCTTTTGGGCCGTGGGGGATTATGACGTTGACAGACGGGAGCGCTTCACCTTTTCTTTACTGCAGCAGGCCGTTTTATTGTGTGGTTTATTCCAGAGGCGGGTGGAAACACCAGAGAAGTAGTTTGCCAATGTTTTTGTTCTACGGTGCTACGTAAATGAGACATTGTGTTCCTGTTGTGTCAGACGATAGATCTGCTGTAAGTTCTGGGTGCTTGCGCAGTAAGGAGCCGATGAAGCAGACATAGCGTATGGTAGTCACGTATCTTGTCTGGCCGCAATCGCCCTAACTGGGACTATGAACCACTGACATGCTCAGGTAGACGGATGTTGCAAGTATAACGCAGCACAAGCATTCGTGGTTAGTTCTAAACGCATAGTGTTTTCACTATTCGTTATTCATATTTTGCTAGTTTACACCGCATCCCTCTGTACAAGTTTACGTTTTACATTCTTTGGAAATACGTTCGGAATTTACGGAGGGCGTAGTGGTAAATGGAAGTTTTACTGCTTGTGGCAATAGCATTTTAACTCCACGGTGCTCATCCAAAGTTACACCCAAGGTTCTTTACCGTTTTCTCATACGGCATTGGAATACCATCGAATGGAATAGTGGCAATTATTCGCCAAAATCAGGACTAATTAATTTTTGATAGTACACAAAAATTACTTGGAAATTTAAGTACCAGGTTTTTCACACGTCTGGCCACTGAAGACAGATCGCCATTATCTCGATTATGTCAGTATGCTATCTTCGGGTCTGGCACTGAGACACAGCTCGACGACGTAGCATTGAAATGATATTGACGGGAATAGCTCATGCTGTTCCTTTTCGCGGATTATTGTGCCATATAACATTTTAGCTTCAGTAACATCTGGTGGCGAAGTCTCGTTTTTACCGCGTTAATCTTTAACTTCGTTATTAGTGAGAAAAATCCTTATTTCCATAGATTTACTATCGACGTAGTAATTTGAAAATCACAAACGTAGACACATCTTTTTATATTTCTCGTTCCTATTCGTTAATCGCACGCTGTGTACGGCATAATACATTTTCCGTGTAAGCAGGGACCGTCTTTTATTATTTTACGAAACACGGCCACCAGACACCTATTATGTACTTCCATTTAAACCGATACGCGTTTCAGGTTTTCATCCGGCTTCAGTTAGTGTAATACATTTTGAATCTTCAGTAGGTACTTCGTTAAAACATCGACAGTAAACTGAATGCTGCAGCTGCCCCGTGCAAAGTCATAGTTTTGACTAGCTACTGGGCTTCGCGAGTTGTTTATGTACAACATATTGCTGTTTTGGTGTACTTAGGCTACGTTATCAAATGTATCCGGACACCCCCAGGAACATTCGTTTTTCATATTAGGTGCATTGTGCTGCTACCTACTGCCAGGTACTCCATATCAGCGACCTCTGTAGTCATTAGACATCGTGAAAGAGCAGAATGGGCGCTTCGCAGAACTCACGGATTTCAAAAGTGGTCAGGTGATTGTCACTTGTATCATACGTCTGTACGCGAGATTTCCACACTCCTAAACATCCCTAGGTCCACTGTTTCCGATGTGATAGTGAAGTGGAAACGTGAAGGGACACGTACAGCACAAAAGAGTAGAGGCCGACGTCCTCTGTAAAAAAAAGAAGAAGTCGTGTGACTAGGGCCTCCCGTCGGGCAGACCGTTCGCCGGGTGTAGATCTTTCGATTTGACGCCACTTCGGCGACTTCCGCGTCGATAGGGATAAAATGATGATATGAGGACAACACAGCACAGCACCCGGCGTGATATGTGACTATGAGCGACTGCTCATAGTCACATATCACGCCGGTAAATGCCAAACGACGCCTCGCTTGGTGTAAGGAGCGTAAACATTGTACGAATGAACAGTGGAAAAACGTTGTGTGGAGTGACGAATCACGGTACGCAATGTGGCGATTCGATGGCAGCGTGTGGGTGTGGCGAAAGCCCGGTGAAAGTCATCTGCCAGCGTGCATAGTGCCAACAGTAAAATTCGGAGACCGAGGCGTTATGGTGTGGTTGCGTTTTTCATGGAGGGGTTTGCACCCCTTGTTGTTTTGCGTGGCACTATCACAGCACAGGCCTACACTGATGTTTTAGCACCTTTTTGCTTTCCCCTGTTGAAGAACAGTTCGGGGATGGCGATTGCATCTTCCAACACGATCGAACACCTGTTGACAATGTACGGCTTGTGGTGGAGTGGTTGCACGACAATAACATCCCTGTAATGGACTGGCCTGCACAGAGTCCTGACCTGAATCCTACAGAACACCTTTGGGGGAAGTTTTGGAACGCCGTCTTCGTGCCAGGCTTCATCGGCCGACGTCGATACCTCTCCTCAGTGCAGCACTCCGTTAAGAATGAGCTGCCATTCCCCAAAAAACCTTCCAGCACCTACTGAACGTATGCGTACGAGAGTGGAAGCTGTCATCAAGGCTAAGGGTGGGCATTAGCGATGGAGGGCGCCACTAACTTGTAAATCATTTTCAGGCGGGTGTCCGGATACTTTTGATCACATAGTGTAGTTTCTGCTCTGTTTGTTATTGTTCTGATTTTCGCGTTTGTAGATGAGGTACTTCTATCTTGCACAGAAACAGCCTAGTATCGGCCATGTTGCTCGACTGACATCTTTGTTTACATTCGAAAATTATATGTATTGTCAAAGTTACATTTTTTACCGGTTCTGAAAGTACTACTTCTAGTTTAAGCCTCTGTATGACTAAAAAGTACTGAAATTGTTAGGATGAATGTGCTGAGTACTCTGTATGGTTATTACGTAAGTGTATTAGTAACTGTTTAGTTAGACTATATGGAATATTATAAAAATAATATACTGTTTTCATATAAAAGAACCAGCATTACATATTTTACTCAGTAAGAATGACAATTACTAACAATAAAGACAGAACAATAGATTTACGTTATGTAGAACTACTATATGCTTTGGAAGGACTCACATTGTATTATGTTTCTTTCCGGCTGAATTTAGTGTGTGATTGTATGGGCAGATTATGGAAATTTTCTAAGAAAAAACATCCAAGAGAAAAACATAATCTAATGTGAGCCCATCCAACGCATATAATAGGTCGACAAAATGAAAATCTATTGTTCAGTGTCGGCTGGGGTGGCCGAGCGGTTCTAGGCGCTACAGTCTTGGAACCGCGCGACCGCTACGGTCGCAGGTTCGAATCCTGCCTCGGGCATGGATGTGGGTGATGTTCTTAGGTTAGTTAGGTTTATGTAGTTTCAAGTTCTAGGGGACTAATGATCTCAAAATGTAATATTAAGTTCAAATGGTTCAAATGGCTCTGAGCACTATGGGGCTTAACATCTGAACTTAGAACTACTTAAAGCTAACATCCATGCCCGAGGCAGGATTCGAACCTGCGACCGTAGCGGTCGCACGGTTCCAGACTGAAGCTCCTAGAACCGCTCGGCCACACTAGCCGGCTAATATTACGTCTTTCGTATAAAATGTAGTATATTATTTTTGTAACTAAACAGTAACTAATGCACTATTTTAACAACCATACAGAGTACTAAGCGTCTTCATGCTAAACAATTTCAATTCTTTTTCGTCGTACTGAAGCTTAAACCAAAAGTAGTACTTTCAGAACCTGTAAAAAACAGACTTTGACCATAGATATAATTGTTGACATCTCTAAAAAGAGCCATCACAGAAGTTGGGAAGGAAAACATAGGTACAAAGAAGCTAGCTGCGAAGAAACCATGGGTAACAGAAGAAATACTTCAGTTGATTGATGAAAGGAGGAAGTACAAACATGTTCCGGGAAAATCAGGAATACAGAAGTACAAGTCGCTGAGGAATGAAATAAATAGGAAGTGCAGGGAAGCTAAGAAGAAATGGCTGCAGGAAAAATGTGAAGACATCGAAAAAGATATGATTGTCGGAAGGACAGACTCAGCATACAGGAAAGTCAAAACAACCTTTGGTGACATTAAAAGCAACGGTGGTAACATTAAGAGTGCAACGGGAATTCCACTGTTAAATGCAGAGGAGAGAGCAGATAGGTGGAAAGAATACATTGAAAGCCTCTATGAGGGTGAAGATTTGTCTGATGTGATAGAAGAAGAAACAGGAGTCGATTTAGAAGAGATAGGGGACCCAGTAATAGAATCGGAATTTAAAAGAGCTTTGGAGGACTTACGGTCAAATAAGGCAGAAGGGATAGATAACATTCCATCAGAATTTCTAAAATCATTGGGGGAAGTGGCAACAAAACGACTATTCACGTTGGTGTGTAGAATATATGAGTCTGGCGACATACCATCTGACTTTCGGAAAAGCATCATCCACACAATTCCGAAGACGGCAAGAGCTGACAAGTGCGAGAATTATCGCACAATCAGCTTAACAGCTCATGCATCGAAGCTGCTTACAAGAATAATATATAGAAGAATGGAAAGAAAATTGAGAATGCGCTAGGTGACGATCAGTTTGGCTTTAGGAAAAGTAAAGGGACGAGAGAGGCAATTCTGACGTTACGGCTAATAATGGAAGCAAGGCTAAAGAAAAATCAAGACACTTTCATAGGATTTGTCGACCTGGAAAAAGCGTTCGACAATATAAAATGGTGCAAGCTGTTCGAGATTCTGAAAAAAGTAGGGGTAAGCTATAGGGAGAGACAGGTCATATACAATATGTACAACAGGCAAAAGGGAATAATAAGAGTGGACGATCAGGAACGAAGTGCTAGTATTAAGAAGGGTGTAAGACAAGGCTGTAGCCTTTCGCCCCTACTCTTCAATCTGTACATGGAGGAAGAGATGATGGAAATAAAAGAAAGGTTCAGGAGTGGAATTAAAATACAAGGTGAAAGGATATCAATGATACGATTCGCTGATGAAATTGCTATCCTGAGTGAAAGTGAAGAAGAATTAAATGATCTGTTGAACGGAATGAACAGTCTAATGAGTACACAGTATGGTCTGAGAGTAAATCGGAGAAAGACGAAGGTAATGAGAAGTAGTAGAAATGAGAACAGCAAGAAACTTAACATCAGGATTGATGGTCACGAAGTCAATGAAGTTAAGGAATTCTGCTACCTAGGCAGTAAAATAACTAATGACGGACGGAGCAAGGAGGACATCAAAAGCAGACTCGCTATGGCAAAAAAGGCATTTCTGGCCAAGAGATGTCTACTAATATCAAATACCGGCCTTAATTTGAGGAAGACATTTCTGAGGATGTACGTCTGGAGTACAGCATTGTATGGTAGCGAAACATGGACCTTGGGAAAACCGGAACAGAAGAGAATCGAAGCATTTGAGATGTGGTGCTATAGCCGAATGTTGAAAATTAGGTGGACTGATAAGGTAAGGAATGAGGAGGTTCTATGCAGAATCGGAGAGGAAAGGAATATGTGGAAAACACTGATAAGGAGAAGGGACAGGATGATAGGACATCTGGTAAGACATGAGGGAATGACTTCCATGGCACTAGAGGGAGCTGTAGAGGGCAAAAACTGTAGAGGAAGACAGAGATTGGAATACGTCAAGCAAATAATTGAGGACGTAGGTTGCAAGTGCTAGTCTGAGATGAAGAGGTTAGCACAGGAAAGGAATTCGTGGCGGGCCGCATCAAACCAGTCAGTAGACTGATGACCAAAAAAAAAAAAAAAATTGTCGAACGTAGACAAAGATGTCTGTCGGCATTATGGCTGATAGTTGGCTGTTTTTGTGCAAGACAGAAGTGGAAAAATGTTTGTCACATGTATAAATCGGAATAACGGCATGCAGCATATATGGTAAGTACACCTAATCATTAATACATCGTAAATATAGAACTCGTAAAGAATAGTAACTAAACAAAATTGTTATGTTGCACAGGGTAGCTGCATAATCGAATCTGCTGTCGATGTTTTAACGACGTACTTACTGAAGATTCAAATATGTATTACACTAACTGGAGATGGGTGAAAGCCTGAAACGCATATTGGCTAAAATAAAAATACATAAAAAGTGGCTGGTTTTGTAGCCTATTTCTTGAAATAATATAATCCACAGCCAAGGAACTCAACACGCAGTAATGTGGATAAATTAATGTGTTTTACAGCTGAAGTATGATTAGTTGGCTTGACTACTTGAAGACGAAGTCTCTTTGAAGTATAGCAGTATGTGGACGGTCTGGCCTTATTGCACGTATAGTCATTAGCCTCGGAACGCTGCTAACTCCTCACTCGCAAGGAGAGTGCTGGTGCCAACGGGGACGCGTCGAGAGATTTATTGGCCTCTGAGCATTAATTATCGCGCGGTCGCTGCTGATGTTCTGGCATCTCATAATATGGAATGGAAGCACGGGCGAAATCACAGTCTTTGCCTGTGACAGCTAGGTAGAATGGTATACGTGTGTGTCTTCGAACTGGTTTCTTTGTGTATCACGTTTCGTACTCGCAGTCGCGCCCGTCTGAGAGGGGAGAGGTCGAGATATTCCCGTCGCAAGTCGGCTTCGCTGTATGCACTGCTGTAGGTAGGATTTAGATCGAAACGTTGAAGCAACGCTTCTCTGTGGGCGCAGCTGAAGTCACAGCGCTGGAATCAGTTAGTCCGGCACTCATACGAGAAACAGCGGCTGGCGGTAGAGACCTTTCCCTTCCTCTCGGCGTAACTGTCTTTCTGTGTACTCTTCGTAACAACATAAAGATTAAATCGCTGTATAGGTTGTTCAGTAATGTAGTCCACACCGAAGGATTTTGCAGTATGCCATTTACTGAGCAAATCTGTTACAGAAACGTGAGCGCAATTCTTTTCGTGTCCGCTCAGTTCGCCGTTCATCAGGAGAAGACAAATCACACCTCCTTCTGTATTGTTCATTTATTTCAAGACCGCTTCAAACGAGACGGCACAAGTAAGCACCTAATCGACTGTAAAGGATACCTGACGAGAAAAATAAAGACGAAAACGCTACTCAGAACCACGAAACTATTAAACGAAAAGAGTTACGTCGCAGCCCGACGTCTTACGATGATATATCGCCTTACACGGTCAGCAACCATTTTAATTTGTTTTTTTGTTTTTTTTTTTTTGACGACCGTTATCAGTTTCAAATGGTTCAAATGGTTCTAAACACTATGGGACTTAACATCTGAGGTCATAAGTCCCCTAGACTTAGAACTACATAAACCTAACTAACCTGAGGACATCACAAACATCCATGCCCGAGGCAGGATTCGAACCGTAGCAGCAGTTCGGTTCCACACTGAAGCGCCTAGAACCGCTCGGCCACAACGATTACCAGTTTGCTTTAACATGTGCCTTCTGACTGCTTCTCTTCCTTTAACGGAAAATGTACTCAGATTTCTTGAAATATTGTCTAAATATAAAGGGCGATCAAAAGTTTCTGTTCGAAGGCCACAATAACCCATTGCCTATACGTCGGTACTTGTATACACGCATCGTACCGCGATGGTTTGCATAAACGCAGTAGCAACGTCCACGAAGGGAAACTTTTGATCGCCTCTTACACACCACTCCAGTTGCGCTTTCCCGAGGCGAAACCAGCTGCTGGGAGTATCAATAGGCCTAAGAAAAAAGCAACAGGCATTTGTCAGTCTAGTTTCTTTATGAATAGTATTTTCTTTTCTACCTAACATTTTATTGCGCGCTAATGCATTCGTTCAGTACAGCATTGTGCCCTGAGTGCTAACTTGCGAGACAAGGGGGCGAGTGCGCCTGTTTAACGACTTCCGGTTTTCTACGCCTCTGAGTACGGATGCTTTTAAAGTGACTAAACGGACTCGATTACCACATTCTGCCCAGAAGAAAAACGCGCAGATGGTTGGGAAATGAAAATACAGTATAGAAGTTAGGACGAGCTGCTGACAGGCGGTACTCACCGCATTACTTCCCTTAGATCATGATCACGTTGTGGTTGCAGGAAGTCAAGCAAGTGTGGTATAAGCAGAGCACTAGCAGATGTGGAAACTGTGGTAATCGAATACTGGCAGGAAGAAAAGATAAATACTACTTGCTAATATTTTTTTAAATACAAGGCATTGTTGTTGTTGTGGTCTTCAATCCAGAGACTGGACTTGCTCTCCATGCTACTCCATCCTGCACAAGCTTCTACATCTCCAAGTAACTACTCTGCGCGGTTGGTCCCGGCGGAGGTTCGAGTCCTCCCTCGGGCATGGGTGTGTGTGGTTTTCCCTAGGATAATTTAGGTTCAGTAGTGTGTAAGCTTTGGAACTGATGACCTGAGAAGTTAAGTCCCATAAGATTTCACAAACATTTGAACATTTTTGAACACACTGCCCTCCAATACTAAATTGGTGATCACTTGATGCTTCATAACATATCCTACCAACCGATCCCTTCTTTTAGTCAAGCTGTGCCACAAATTCCTCTTCTCCCCAATTCTGTTCGTTACTACCTCATTCGCTACGTGATATACCCATCTAATCTTCAAAATTCTTCTATAGCACCACATTTCGAAAGCTTCTATTCTCTTCTTGTCCACTTTTTTTCTTTCACTTCCTTACATGGCTACACTCCATACAAATACTTTCAGAAACGACTTCCTGACGCTTAAATCTATACTCGATGTTAACAAGTTTCTCTTCTTCAGAAACGCTTTCCTTGCCATAGCCAGTCTACATTTTATATCCTCTCTACTTTGACCATCATCAGTTATTCTGCTCCCCAAATAGCAAAACTCCTTTACTACTTTAAGTGTCTCATTTCCTAGTCTAATTCCCTCAGCATCACCTGATTCATTTCGAATACATTCCATTATCCTCGATTTGCTTCAGCTGATATTCATCTTATATCCCCCTTTCATGGCATTGTCCATTCCGTTCAACTGCTCTTCCAAGAACTTCTGCTGTCTCTGACAGAACTAAAATGTCATCGGCAAACCTTAAAGTTTTTATTTCTTCTCCATGGATTTTAATTCCTACTCCAAATTTTTCTTTTGTTTCCTTTACTGGTTGCCCAATATACAGTCTCACTCCCTTCCCAACCACTGCTTCTCTTTCATGCCCCTCGACTCTGGTTTCTGTACAAACTGTAAATAGCCTTTCGCTCCGTGTATTTTACTTCTGACACCTTAAGAATTTGAAAGAGAATATTCCAGTCAAAATTGTCAAAAGCTTTCTCTAAGTCTACAAATGCTAGAAACGTAGGTTTGCCTTTCCTTAATCTTTCTTCTGAGATAAGTCTTAGGGTCAGTATTGCCTCACGTGTTCTAACACTTCTACGGAATCCAAACTGATCTTCCCCGAGGTCGGCTTCTACCAGTTTTTCCATTCGTCTGTAAGGAATTCGTGTTATTATTTTGCAGTCGTGGCTTATTAAACTAATAGTTCGGTAATTTTCACACCTGTCAACACCTGCTTTCTTTGGGATTGGAATTATTGTATTCTTCTTGAGGTCTGAAGGTATTTCGCATGTTTCATACATCTTGGTCACTAGATGGTAGAGTTTTGTCAGAGGTGGTTCTCCCAAGGCTATCAGTAGTTCTAATGGAATGTTGTCTACCCCCGGGGCCTTGTTCCGCCTTAGGTCTTTCAGTGCACTGTCAAATTCTTCACTCAGTATCACATCTCCCAGTTCATCTTCATCTACGTCCTCTTCCATTCGCATAATATTGCCCTCAAGTACATTGCCCTTGTATAGACCTTCTATACACCCGTTCCACCTTTCTGCTTTCCCTCCTTTCCTTAGAATTGGGTTTCCATCTGAGCTCGTGACATTCATACAAGTGGTTCTCTTTTCTCCACAGATCTCTTTAATTTTCCTGTAGGCGGTATGTATCTAACCCCTAGTGATAAATGTCTCTACATCCTTACATTTGTTCTCTAGCCATCCTTGCTTAGCCATTTTGCACTTCCTGTCAATCTCATTTTTGAGACGTTTGTATTCCTTTTTGCCTGCTTCATTTACTGCATTTTTATATTTTCTCCTTTCATCAATTAAATTCAATATCTCTTCTGTTACACAAGGATTTCTGCTAGTCCTCTTCTTTTTACCTACTTGATCCTCTGGCGCCTTCACTATTTCATCTCTCAAAGCCACCCATTCTTCTTCTACTGTGTTTCTTTCCCCAGTTCTTGTCGATCGTTCCCTAATACTCTCTCTGAAACACTCTGCAACCTCTGGTTCTTTCAGTTTATCCAGGTGTCATCTCGTTATATTCCCACATTTTTGCAGTTTCTTCAGTTTTAATCGACAGTTCATAACCAATAAGTTGTGGTCAGAGCCCACGTCTGCCCCTGGAAATGTCTTACAATTTAAAACCTGGTTCCTAAATCTCTGTCTTACCATTACATAATCAATCAGAAACCTAGCAGTGTCTCCAGGCCTCTTCCACGTATACAACTTTCTTTCATGATTCTTAAACCAAGTCGTTTATGCTCTGTGCAAAATTGTACCAGGCGGCTTCCTCTTTCATTACTTTCCCCCATTCCATACTCACCTACTACTTTTCCTTCTTTTCCTTTTCCTACTGTCGAATTCCAGTCGCCCATGACTATTAAATTTTCGTCTCCCTTCACTATCTGAATAATTTCTTTTATCACATCATACATTTCTTCAATCTCTTCATCATCTGCAGAGCTAGTGGGCATACAACCTTGCACTACTGTGGTAGGCGTGTGCTTCGTGTCTGTCTTGGCTACAATAATGCGTTCACTATGCTGTTCGTAGTAGGTTACCCGCGCTCTCATTTTTTAATTTCATGATTAAATTTACTCTTGCATTGTCTCTATTTGATTTTGTATTTATAACCCTGTATTCACCTGATCAGAAGCCTCGTTCCTCTTGCCACCGAAGTTCGCTAATTCCCACTATATCTAACTTTAACTTATCCACTTCCCTTTTTAAATTTTCTAACCTATGTAACCGATTAAGGGATTTGACATTCCACGCTCCGATCCGTAGAACGCCAGTTTTGTTTCTCCTGATAACGCCGTCCTCCTGAGTAGTTACTGCCCGGAATTCCGAATGGGGGACTATTTTACCTCCAGAATATTTTACCTAAGAGGACGCCATCATCATTTAACCATAAAATTAAGCTGCATGCCCTTGGGAAAAATTACGGCTGTAGTTTCGTTTTCCCTTGCTTTCAGCCATTCGCAATACCAGCACAGCAAGGCCGTTTTGGTTAATGTCAATCATCCCGACTGTTGCACCTGCAACCACTGAAAACCCTGCTGCCCCTCTTCAGGAATCACACGTTTGACTGGCCTCTCAGCAGATACCCCTCCGTTGTGGTTGCACCTACGGTACGGCTATCTGCATCGCCAAGGCTCACACGCCTCCCCCCCAACGGCAATGTCCATGGTTTGGGGGGGGGGGGGGTCATTAAAAGCTGTATGTCACCATCATGGTGGGTCCCAAGCTATAAATGCACGATTCAGTCTTATAAGGTGATAAGATTATAAAATTTCCACATCCTCGTTGTACAAGCCTGATTTGCTGATGGTAGTGATAATCTCTCAGGAATTTCGAAATTTTTCCGGCCGGTGTGGCCGAGCGGTTCTAGGCGCTTCGGTCTGGAACCGCGTGGCCGCTACGGTCGCAGGTTCGAATCCTGCTTCGGGCATGGATGTGTGTGATGTCCTTAGGTTAGTTAGGCTTAAGTAGTTCTAAGTTCTAGGGGAGTGATGACCACAGATGTTAAGTCCCATAGTGCTCAGAGCCATTTGAACCTTTGAACCATTTTTTTGAATTTCGAAATTTGATAGGACTGATGACAATTTTTAGTGTGTTTTAACTGTACAGCTACATGTAAGCGGCTGAAGCTTGTAGCGAAACAGTAAAACAGTGTTTCCCTACATATCTTTTTCTCTTTACTGGTTCCAATCCTATACTATGCCGTTGATAAATCAACATATATGCTGACATTCAAGTCACATTACGTAACTTAAATTATTGAAACGTGTTTGATTTGTTTTTTAATTAAAACATTACTTCGACCGTGAACTGTGAAGCTGATACCTTCACTACTCACACATTAACATACACTAAACACTACGACCTGTTAGACACCTTTTTTTTCTAATCATTGAAGCAATATGAAAGTCCACAGTTCCTCGGATATAATTAGTGAGTAGAAACTTCCTCCGAGTCTGTTTATATTCAACAACTAACATTGAAATTTTAAATTTTCTTTGTTCAGAATTCTGTAGTCTTTTTGGACGCAATGGAACGATTACAACGTATCTTCAACAAGGATTACGATAATAAAATCACATTCCAGGTAGAATTATAGCTGTTTTATGTTAATGAAATCTTTTCCAGCTTGTAGTACACAGAAGGGGGAAAAACGGATACCCGTTACTCCTGTCTCTCTCTCTCTCTCTTTTCTCTCTCTCTCTCTCTCTCTCTCTCTCACTCACTCACTCTCTCTCTCTCTCTCTCTCTCTCTCTCTCTCTCTCCCCTCGTAACAGAAATGTGTTACACTCCTGCTTAACCTAAATTCAACGCTGTGCCCCAGGGTTAGTCCTATTAGTACCATCCTGCTTGATAGATACATACATTTCAGCTTCGACTGCATCTCCTTTTGTTTTTACATTTAGCCGTTATTACTTTTCCTTCACTTTTAATAATTTTTTCTTAGTGTTGCAGTCACAGTGAGTGGACTAAATATCTTTACAAATAAACCACTTCACTCCTTAATTCCTACTTCTCTCAGCAATCCACGTGCAAGGGTCGTAAAATCCGTGATTCACACAGGAAGATATAAATTCCGACCTTGCAGTTTGCAATGCCCTTCGGCGCATTCGTAGAAGTTTTCTTGCAGCTGCTGTCGTGCATCAGGAAAATTTCCACCCACGCAGCAGGAGACCTGCTCCAGACAGGAGTAATCCGCGTTAATGCCGACAATCAATCATACCACATATTCGAGTACTGAAGATTTATCGGGACAAGGGCGAACATGCTTTATCCTTATCAGTCCGCGACACTTTAATGTTTCTGAGAAATTGAAACTCAGCTCTGGCTGCTATTTCGCGACATTTATGACGGTTACTTGTCAAATATTTTACGGATTCAAGATTATATGCGGTTTCGGGGTACATCGAAACAGTAATGTACACGATAATTACTTGTTTAATACTATTTGGAAGTAAAATAGTAAATATTCCGCATTTTCGAAGCAGTAATGCTTCTTATTGCTGTAGTCTGTGAATAACTAATGGTCTAACTCTTGACCACATGGTGACCTCCACAATTCTGAGCTGCGTCAGTACGACAGTAGCCCTCCATCACATTTCGTACAGTAAATGGTACGTCGATGCTGCGGAATAAATCTTTATACTCTCACTAGTTTCTCTCTCGGAACCAGATTTTAGTCTTCACTTTGACTTAAGTGTGTGTGTGTGTGTTGGTGTGTGTGTGTGTGCGTATGCATTATAAAAGTACAAACTGAATAACTCCAAAAAAAAGAATTTCTACATCAGTTTTGAGCACGAAACGAAAATGCCTCTTGGTTGATGATGATGATGATGTTTGGTTTATGCGGCGCGCAACTGCGCCGTCATCAGCGCCCGTACAAAGTCCCAAGTTAGACACAGTCCAATTATTTTCACAGTCCAATCTATACACTGCAACGAATGATGATGATGAAATGATGAGGACAACACAAACACCCAGTTCCCGGGCAGAGAAAATCCCCAACCGGGCCGGGAATCGAACGTCTGCGATGAATTCATTTCCAAATAATCATTTCACAGAAAGGTAGGTGTTTAGACAGTTAGCTCCTGACAAGACGTCTGATGCCGTTCACGGCTGCTGGATGTTTCAGGCTTTCGTAGCTAAATCGCCTTCTGTTTTCTCATAATATCTTGTCAAAAAAGGAAAACCCTCTACATGGCAAGAACTTCCGGGTGCCCGTACAAGAACAATTGTTGCTACACTGTGCAATAAAAACTAACTCTGTTGTTGAGGGATTTTTCATATGCTGCATTTTTTGACGCATGCTCTACTTTTTACTCGTAGTACTTTAAACTTCAAGACTCCTTCTGGGGGAGTTTAGAGACAGTTTCGATACTTATTCTTTACTACGAGTAAGAACGAAAGTCGTTTTCAGCACACGTGATAGAATAAGAGTTGGCAGTGGCGTTGTCGTTGTAAAACGAATCACCCTGCTTTACAGTGATGTAATGTAACATAGGACGAATCTAAACGAGGATGTGCGATGGGAGATTCGTATCCCGCTGGTTTGCTCTTACGAGTTCAGAGCTCCGTAACTTAAGGAGATGCCAACTCTATCAGTTTACTACCGACGTGCCGGCCAGGGTGGCCGAGCGATTCTAGTTGCTTCAGTCTGGAACCGCGCGACCACTACGGTCGCAGGTTCGAATCCTGCCTCGGCCATGGATGTGTGCGATGTCCTTAGGTTTGTTAGGTTTAAGTAGTTCTAAGTTCTAGCGGACTGATGACCTCAGATGTTAAGTCCCATTGTGCTCAGAGCCATTTGAACCAACTACCGACGCAAGGAAACTCAAATGTTTCACCACACTCTACATTTCCATTCTGTTACAAATCCCACTGAAAATGTTACGCAAATTTTCAGACACTGTTTACTTAAATTGTAAAAGCACGAAAGTATTTACTCACTTTGCAGATTTTCGACAACCGTTCACTTGTGATTTCACTATTTTTTACTATTTTTTTCATTTCCGAGGTAGGAAAATAAAGAAAAATCCAATCGTCAATAGCTTTGTTTACTCTTGGGTTAAGAACTTGTTCATGTTGTCGCGGTCTTCAGTACGAAGACTGGTTTGATGCAGCTCTTCTTACTAGTCTATCCGTTGCAATTACGTTGGTGGTCATTAACTTTTAATTATCACGTCGAGAAGATGAATTTACGCAATTAATTTTTTATCAGTTTGCACTTATGTGTCTGTAGTCCTGGTACACAATAAAATGATCGAGTTAGAGTACTGTAGCGCGCCGTTAGTGTAGCCAAATCAAAATGAGGCAGCCCGTTTCCACTGTACCATTGGGCAGCGCCATTTTAAGTTGGCTCTAGCGGCGTGCTACAGTACTGTGACTTGATTATTTAAATGTATACCACGACTGCAGACACGCAGCTGCGAACGGACAAAAAATTAAATGCGTAACTTTATGTTTTCGATGTGATAATCAAAATTTTATGACTACTGCCTCGCATCTTCACGTCTGTTTAAGTACTGGAATCTTCAACAACTTCTGTCTCTCCCCCCATATGTCACAGATAACTTCTAGAGTGAAATCTCATAACGGTGCTTAGACCGCAATTCTGGAATAGCGCACAGGGGATCGCCGAGCTAACGTCCCCCCCCCCCCCCCCCCAATCCCCCATTTGCTTTGTAACGAACCGTCAGTTCGCGAGACACTACAGCGACGTTTGGATTTTATCGCAGGACGCTGGTGTCCAGTCTACTCATCAGGACGCTACTAATCTTCGTTCCCGTGGCAGTTCGTTCGACTGTCAGGATTTGAAGTGGCAACGCCCGCGCCGAGCTCTACGATGTGCAGCGGTACTTCCAGGTCGACACCGAAACGGAAGGTCAAGGGCTAAAGTTTCTCTCTCCTCGCCTGATTAGTGAGAGTTTTCGAGACGATTGTGTGAAATTCGCTCGGCGCGTCGGAGGTCAGATGACACAGATGTGCAGTGCATCATTTGAAAGATACCCCGATGCGCATTGGAGATAGCCAGCAGGGACTTTGATCGGGCGGACTAGGCTATCTGTCACATGCCATCGTATCAGCCGGCGGTTTCACAACGGCTCGGCTCCCCGCTTCTGTTGCAAGGGGTCGCCCTTTTACAACCGGACCGAACCGCTCTGGAAAGTCCGGCAGCGGCACGGCGCAAGGAAAGACGCAGCGTTCAACTGAGGTGCGGCATGTGTCCTCACGTGGTTCACACAAAAGCTGTACAGGGCTACACGGCGTCACGGCTAGGGTTTAGTGGCCACAAAGAAAGAAAAAAGAAAAAAGAATATGAAAGAGCTATGACTTGCGCAAATGATCGGTTGCAGATTTCCGCCGGCCACTGGTGACCGAGCGGTTCTAGGCGCTTCAGTCTGGAACCGCGCGACCGCTACGGTCGCAGGTTCGAATCCTGCCTCGGGCATGGATGTATGTGATGTCCTTAGGTTAGTTAGGTTTAAGTAGTTCTAAGTTCTAGGGGACTGATGACCTGAGATGTTCCACAGTTTCACACCTCAGCACCTGGATTTTCTTACCTGTAAAACTACATTCGTATCTGTCTATACCCCGCGTAAGTGAAGAATCCATATTTCCTTTTGGTTCGCTTTCCATATTACAGTCTATGTTTCCCTACAACCGTAAAAGTGAACTTATTCGTATGAGTAAAGAGAAACACCTTGCTGTAGAAACGTTTCTGGAGAAGCACTGCGTGTTCAGACAATCCTCTTATTTCATGGCTTCTTTGCGTACAGTGCACACGATTCCGGTTGATCGCAAAATATACTTTCCCTTTTCCAGTCTTTTGTATCATCAGCTTCAGTGACTTGTAATCGTATGAATTCATATATCTGTAGAAACTATTTTATTTCGATTCATTCTAGAATATTTGTAAGGAACCACCAGACTCGTACAACGTATTCTCGTTGTGTAGGGCTATGCGTTCGGGTATCTATCGCTCGCTGCATGTCTGTGGAAATAGGAGTGATCTGATGAGTTACAGACCCATATCACTGACGTCCATTTGCAGTAGGGTTTTGGAACATAAACTGTGTTCGAACATTAGGAATTACCTCGAGGAAAACTATCTGTTGCCACATATTCAGCACGAATTCAGAAAATATAGTTCTTGTGAAACAGAACTAGCTCACGAAGGTACGAGTGCTATCGATAGGTGATGTCAAATTGATTCCATGTTTCTAGATTTCCAGGAGGCTTTTGACACCGTTCCTTCCAAGCCAATTCAAATCAGATTGTGTGCATATGGAGTCTCGTTGCGGTAGTGCGACTGGATTCGTGATTTCCTGCCGGCCGGAGTGGCCGTGCGGTTCTGGGCGCTACAGTCTGGAGGTCGCAGGTTCGAATCCTGCCTCGGGCATGGATGTGTGTGATGTCCTTAGGTTAGTTAGGTTTAATTAGTTCTAAGTTCTAGGCGACTGATGACCTCAGCGTTAAGTCGCATAGTGCTCAGAGCCTTTCGTGATTTCCTGTCAGAAAGGTCACAGTTCGTAGTAATCGACGCGGTCATGGAGTCAGAGCAGAAGCGATATCTGGCGTCCCCAAGAAAATGTTATAGGCGCTCTGCTGTTCCTAATCTACATACGCAATTTAGGAGACAATGTGAACACGCCTCTCAGATTTTTTTGCAAATGACGCTGTCGTTTACCGTCTAGTAAAGCCATCAGAAGATTGAAACTAACAGCAAAAAATTTTAGACAAAGTATTTGCGTGGTGCGAAAATTGGCAATTGACTCTAAATAATGAAAACTGTGAGGTCATCCACATGATTACAAAAAGAAGTCCGGTAAAATTTGCGTGCACGATAAATCACGAGTCCAAAAAGGAATCTGTTAAATTTCGGGTACACAATAAATCGCCCAGATTTAAATACAACTAAATTCCTAGAAACTAAAGTTAGGAACACCTTATATTGGAACGATCACTTAGATAACATTGTGGGTATGGCAAACCAAAGGCTGCGAATTGTTGGCCGAATACTTAGAAGATGCACTACGCTTGTCGTCCTGTGCTAGGGTACTGCAGTATATTATGGCATCCTTACCAGATAGGACTGTCAGAGGGCATCGAAAAGTCCTAAGCAGGGCAGCTCGCTTTGTGTTATCGCGAAATAGGCGATAGAGTGTCACGAATATTATAAGGGAGTTGGGGCGGCAGTCATTAAAACAAAGGGATTTTTCGTTGTGGCGAGATCTCCTCAAGTAATTTCAGTCATCGACTTTCTCCTCTGAGTGTGAAAATATTTTATTGGCGCCGACCTGCATAGGAAAAAACGATCATCATACTCGTTATAAAATAAGAGAAATCTAAGCTCGCACGGAAAGATTTAAGTGTTCATTTTTCCCACTCGCAGTTTGATAGTGGAACGGTAGAGAAATACTCTGAAGGTGGTTCGATGAACTCTCTGGCAGGCACTTGACTGTGCACTGCAGTGTAGTCACGCAGATGTAGATGTAGATTAATTCAACTTGAGCCGGCACCGAGGCCACAGCCGGGTAAACACCGCCAGCTAAGTGACAGTCAGCAGTGTTACAGAGCAAACATACTGACGTTTGTCTTACTTTGATCGGCGACTGGGACGGCGGGCATTTTATCTGCACACTGCCGCTACCGCAGACAGGTACGCGGGGGCAGATAATCCATAGAGATTAGCGCCACAGACGCAACGGAGATAGCGCGGCCTCCACAATGACGTGTCAAGTGCCGAAGGACGCCGTCACTTGTTTACGCTGGTCTTACAACATGTAGGCTATACGGAGAAACGAATCGTACAATATTTGCGGGGGTGGGGTGGGGGGGGGGGGGGGGGGGGAGCATACAGCTACAAGCCATTCTTTACACCTTTACACTGACATATAACATTGAAAAGACAAAATACAAAGGTCAGGGCTACGATCCACGCTTGTTGTATGATAATTTTCTGTTGCTTATCGCTACTTTACATTCTGGCAATGTCATGTTACTTTGAAGAATGTCAAACAGTACTTTGACTTGGAGTCGACGCCAAACTACAGGACCCGCTATGGCCTGCTGGGTAAGTCATTTACAGGGTTGGTGGACGACAGGGGATGCCACCTCCAGAGGGGACCGCCAGTAGTAAAACACTGCGGTGTTCAGAGGGAGTTTCGTGTTGATGGAGACTTTACCACTCGTATTTATACACTGAAGGGCCAAAGAAACTGGTTCACCTGCCTAATATCGTATAAGGTTCCGCGAGCACGCAGAAGTGCCGCAACACAACGTGGCATGGATTCGACTAATGTCTCAAGTAGTGCTGGAGGGAACTGACACTCTTCTGCAGGGCTGTCCATACCTCAGTAAGGGTATGAGGGGTTTGATATCTCTTCTGAACAGCAAGTGGCAAGGCGTACCAGATATGCTCAATAACGTTCATGTAGGGGAATTTGGTGACCAGTGGAAGTGTTTAAACTCAGAAGAGTGTTCCTGGAGCCACTCTGTAAAAATTCTGGACATGTGGGACGTCGCATTGTCCTGCTGGAATTGCCTACGGCCGTCGGAACGCACAATGGACATGAACGGATGCAGGTGATCAGACATATGCTTACGTACGAGTCCCGTGTCAAGAGTCATATCTAGACGTATCAGGGGTCCCGCTCCAGCTGCACACGTCCGACACCATTACAGAGCCTCCACCAGATTTCTCAGTCCCCTGCTGGCATGCAGGGTCCATGGAATTATTAGGTTGTCTCCAGACCGGTACACGTCCATGCTCTCGATACAATTTGAAACGAGACTCGTCCGACCAGGCAACAAGTTTCCAGCCATCGACAATCCAATGTCGGTGTTGATGGGCCCAGGTGAGGCGTTAAGCTTTGCTTTGTGCAGTCATCAGGGTACACGTGTGGGCCTTCAGCTCCGAAAGCCCATATCGATGATGTTTCGTTGAATGGTTTGCGCGCTGGCACTTGTTGGCGGCCCAGCGTTGATATCCGCAGCAATTTGTGGAATGGTATACTTTGTCACGTTGAACGATTCTCTTCAGTCGTCGTTAGCCCCGTTCTTACAGGATATTTTTCCGGCCACAGCGATCTCAGAGATTTGATGTTTCACCGGAATCGTGATATTCACGGTACACTCGTGAGATGTAGTACCGCAAAATCCCCACTTCATTGCTACCTGGGAGATGCTATGTCCCATCGGTCGTGCGCTGACAATAACATCACGTTCAAACTCACTCAACCTCCCATTGTAGGAGGAGTAACCGAACTACACAACTGCGCCATACTCTTGTTCTCTTATACAGGCGTTGCCGACCGCAGCGTCTTATTCTTCCCGTTTACATATCTGTGCATTTGAATACGCATGCCTATTCCACTTTCTTTGGCTCTACAGTGTATTAAGTTTAAGTACACTCCATCCGAAATGGTGTTTGTAATTTTCTAAAGATGTGGTCCTTACACTAAACTGGAGAAAATGTATTTCGCATAGGTGTATTTACAATAAACCATTCTTCTTTAAACATGATCTGTATCAGTCTAGATAATGATTTTCATTTAGTGTTTTGTTACTGTTTATTGTATCTGTATACATTGCGTGTCACTGAAACACGCACTTGAGCGCTTTCTAAGAGATTAAATAATGAGAGTATAAAATTGATAACATTTTATTACCTTATGAAGAAACAGCTCTTCTCTCCATCTCATTGGTGTTTATTAACAGCTATCTGCAGGCGGATTCTCAGCAGCCCGAAACCACGTTACAACGTACGATTAACTATATCTTAATTTTTTTTTTTTGTATATCGCAACTACACATTCTATAAATGGCGACAAGATTACTCGATTTTACACAATCGTGGCTTCGGTACTGATGCCCTGCTCCATCACTTCCGGTACAGAACTGTCAAATGGGGAAAATGAAAAAGAAGAAGAGAGCTTGGCAGCATTTTGTAACAAATTACACGAAGAAACTAACGTCACAAATATAAGGAGACGTACTAAGACTCTACGGGAAAGGAATCGTGATACTATCAACTTCGAAACAATGGATTAATCACCCGTAGAGACATTCTTAGATAAAATGGCGCGTCCCTCAGCACCGCCAGAACCTTTGCGTGCTCCAGCAGAAGTATAACTGCATTTCCTATAATCGCCGTCTACAAAGAAAGAACTGTCGATTGCCTTAACATGCTCAGCGAGTACAGCACCTGAAGCGAACAATATACACTGCTGGCCACCGTAAATCCAACACCCTGAAGGAAGCATCCGAATCAAGTCAAATTTACACCATGGGTTTGCAGCGATGAGATATGCAACTGATTAGAATTTCAGCGCAGACGCACATCACGCGCGCCTGTGGCGCCACCTCATAGCGCCATTTAAGGCTTGGCGATTTCGACGAGTGTACGTTCGGCACGTGTGTTTACCTTGTGGTTGTTTCACAAGACGATCAGTTATGCCTCGTAGACAACAGCGAACATCGTTTGATCAAGTATCCGAGTTCGACAGAGGAAGGATAGTGGCTTACCGAGATTGTGGATTATCATGCAGAGAAATCGCTAGTCGTGTTGGACGAAACCAAACAACTGTAATGCGGATATGTGACCGTTGGATGCAGGAGGGTACGACGGACCGACGTGGTCGATCGCATTCATCCCGGTGCACCACTGCACGTGCTGCTAGGCAAATTGTGCGCATGGCAGTGACGGATCGCTCAGTGACATCCCGAACCATAGCACAGCACATTGCGTCTGTAACGCATCATCCAGTGTCTGCGCGTACCATTCGACGCCGTTTACAGCAGAGTGGTCTGTCCGCAAGACGTCCATTGCTTCGTCTACCATTGACGCAGAACCAGAGACGTCTCCGTCGCCAATGGTGTGATGACAGACGGATGTGGACGGCAGAATGCAATGACGTTGTCTTTACTGACGAGGCACGCTTCTGTCTGCAGCACCACGATGGTCGGATTCGAGTGTGGAGACACCGTGGAGAGAGGATGCTGGACAGCTGCATTATGCACCGCCACACTGGTCTTGCACCGGGTATTATGGTATGGGGCGGTATTGGATATTACTCCCGCACGCCTCTAGTACGCATTGCCGGTACTTTAAATAGCCGGCGCTACATATCCGAGGTGCTGGAGCCAGTTGTCCTTCCTTACCTTCAGGGCTCGGCCACAGCCATATTTCAACAGGATAATGCGCGACCACACGTGGCGCGCATTGTCCAAAGGTTCTTCGTCAATAACCAGATTGAATTGCTTCCCTGGCCGGCTCGCTCTCCGGATCTTTCGCCGATAGAAAACATGTGGTCCATGATTGCTCAACGAGTGACCCAGATTACATCCCCATCTGCCACACCAGATGATCTTTGGTAACGTGTGGAAGCTGCTTGGGCTGCTGTACCCCAGGAACACATCCAACGTCTCTTTGACTCAATGCCGAGACGTGTGGCAGCGGTGATCTCCAACAATGGCGGCTACTCTGGCTACTGATTCTTGCAGGAACCACATGTCACAGACGTCTGTAGACGTAATCATTTGATACTTGGTCAACATGTTATCTACAAAATAAATTTTGTTGTGCTACCTCTTGTCTTTCTTGGTGTTGCATTTACGGTGGCCAGCAGTGTATATTAAGCACTGCTGCGGAATTTATCTGAACCTGCTAAAGGAAGGCAGCTAGAAATTTACGATCGAATATGGTTATGCTACTCATTTCCCCAAGATTGGAGTAGTTTACCAATTCTGAGACCTGGAAAGAATCCAGCACCTGACGCCTCCTACGTATCCATACCGATCTCCCCGTACAGTGCGGAAACCTTGGAATGAATAATTAAAAATATTCTTGAATGGTGACTTGAGAAACTAACAATATGCTGTACTGCCAGAGTATCGAAATGGTTTTCGGAAACAGTTCCACATTAGTTAATCTGACACAACTCACATTGGACACACAACGAGCGTTTGAAAAAAGAAAGTGTGTTACACCCCTGTTTGTGGATATTGAAGAGGCATACGATATATTTATCATTCCTTTATTACGGCGAAAAATAATAGAAGCTGGACTGCGCTACAACTTCGTTTATGGCACAAGCACATTTTTCGTTAGAAGTTTTGTCCTGTTACGTCTAAAAAAAACTGTAGGCTGAAGGTATGCCACTGATGGACTTTCACAGGGATCTATATTAGGTCCTTTTCTGTTTCATGTTTACACAGCAGACAGGGAAGCCAAGTTGCCAATAGCTATTCAAGTGCTTCAATACGCAGACGATATATGCATATTCGGTGGGAAGAAATCATGTAGCTGTTGGAAGTTAAACGTTTAAATAAATCACGGAAGAAGAAAAGGACGAAGAGACATTCCGTCTCATGCAGTTAAAGTTTTACATTCTACATAGGTTTCCAGGATGCTATACTACAGCCATATTAACGAAATGTACCAGAAAACATTTGTTTAACAATCCCGTACTTGGTTCCAGTTATGCATCTAAACCTTAAATCCAGCAGATAATAACTAAGAAAGAAGGGACTTCTCGTACACTGTATCCATTTATTTATTTTTAATTATTTTTTGGGTATTATGGACCGCTCTCCGTACGTGTTTTCCAAGTTTCTGGGCTCACAGCAGTGTTAATGTTGTCATTTTCCTACTTGGCCTGTCAGCAGGCAATAACTTTATTTAGGTTGAAGCAGGGTTTAGATGGTCTCGAACTTCTGCGATAATGTTTATCCCTTTTCCGTCGACAAGAAAGACTCGCCAGTCGGCGCACATCGCTTCCCTTTCACAGTTTGGATGGAATCCAAACAACGAGCGACGAAACCTGCGTCCGACCCCTGTAGAAGAAAACTGTGGAAGGTGTCGTAATGCAGCGGAACAAAATTCACATCAACTCGATTACGAACCCAGGAAATCGAGAAACCCCTTTTTAATGGAAAATTTCTGTAAGACCGCTTTCTCCGTGTTTGCTCAGGGAGACAGCTTGGGACGGCTCACGTCTCTAGTTGGGGGGGGGGGGGGGGGGCGGTGAAACGTATTTGGTTTCGAAATAACCGGACGCACCATGAAAGACTGGACCCACTCATTCACGCCGACTCGATGAAGCGAGAAACAAAAGTATCGTAAAAGGCGACGGCATTAGCGTGCCGCAGATAGCTGTCTTCAGGACGGCTCATTGAAAGAGACGGTCGGCCCGTAAGCACCGGCCGCTGGGGCAGACGGCAAATGACAAAGTGCGTAGGTGTGAAGGGGAAAGGGGGGGGGGGGGGGGAGAGGGCGCCTAAACACCGGCCTGCGCGCGTAATGAGAGTCCTGGCGGCGCCGGGCCGCAGCCACGAATTGTTTCGACGTTTGAACCAAATTTGAGGGGCGTGCCCGTCTCCACCCTTCCTCCTTCCTCTCGCCGGCCACGCCCAGCGAGTGGGTGCCCCGTGACGTCACCGATGCCGGCCGTGGCGCACCGGTATTACGGCGTACACTCCGCAACGCGATAGAGCTGGCCAGCTGTTGCGCCGTAGGCGTAAATCACTGCCAGCAGCAGGGGTCGAGCGCGCCGCTGTGCCGGTTCGACTGTTAGGAGCCCCGCGGCGGCGAAAGCTACTGGTTGCCGCCTAATGCGATGTTGACAACGAAATAATTACACCCGAATTTTGCAGAAAGTAGGAATAGATCTGGTTGTATTCTGTAACTTGCGAGAGAGGAAGGCGAACAACACACAGATCGATTTCGCTGTAGACTGACGTTTGTTAATCGGATATACCGGCCCTTGTACCTGTAACTTTTAGTCTGTTTTCCACATCCGTACATGAGAATGCCGTTCCGACTCCCTGTCTTCACCTCAGCAGTCGAAACATTTTAAGAAATGAATACACACAGAACAAAGTTAAGACAATGCACAGACAGATTCTGCGCACAGTTTCCTTAAATGATGGTAACACGCCCCAGTGGCGAAGCAAAGGGAGCACGGACAGAAAAATTAAAATCGAAATCGTGGATCGGCGATTATCCATTATTAGCGAATTTTACGAGACTGGGTAAAGTGCAGAGAACGCTATGAAGCCTCCGCTAATGGAGTGGTTAAAAGACGCAAGTAGAATGGTGATAGATGAAGAGCTTTTGGTGCTGGACGAAATATTGATAAGACAAGTCTCGACGAACTGGCCTCAGGCAGGCCAGCCGGGTCGACCGACTATCATGTCATCCTCCGCCAGTGGCATCTTTTGAACGCGGTGTGTAGAGGCATGGGGTCCGCTCACCGCTCTTCCGCTTGTTGACGGCTTTGCAGACCTTGAAGCCGCTACTACTCGTTGAAGTAGCTCCTCAGTTGGCATCACCAGGCAGTGAGGACTGTCCTCCGCACGTTAGTCAGTCTCGCTGGCCACTCAGCTGCGCAGGCGTACGCGGAAGAAATATTCGTCTCCAAAATTTGGCTAGGAAGAGGCGAGGTCGTGACATAAAGGGAAGGTAAAGCTGTCTTGGACACCACAGTGATTTTCTAGACAAATTCTAATTGGCAATGCCGTTCACCTAGGCGTGCCTCCAATCCTTTAACCAGGTTATTCAGCCATTTATTGTGGGACATACAGTTAAACGTGGATTCCAAACCACGGTCCCCGATCACCAACAATTCCATAACATAGATCTGCGCCGTGTTATCACGGAGCAGGCACGTGTAAAGCTGTTGTTACGTTCGTCTCATGGGAGATTAATCTTTTCTGAGCATATGCTTCAATTAGAGAAGAGTAGGAGAGTGTCGAGCTTGCCACAAAAAAATGGTTCAAATGGCTCTGAGCACTATGGGACTTAACTTCTGAGGTCATCAGTCCCCTAGAGCTTAGAACTACTTAAACCTAACTAACCTAAGGACATCACACACATCCATGCCCGAGGCAGGATTCGAACCTGCGACCGTAGCAGTCTCGCGGTTCCGGACGGAAGCGCCTAGAACCGCAAGGCCACCGCAGCCGGCAGCTTGCCGTCTCTTTACGCTCATCCGCATCAACAAAGCGAACAACGCTATGTAGACAAACTGTGGCCAAATTTATTGTTCTCGTACCTGCTCAGGTATCAAGAACTTCAGATGGTTTTTGTGTGTCAGAACGACAATAATGAAAGAGGAGAAGTTGTTTGTCTGACGCAGATGAGTGGTACCCAGTAGAAAGCACTACTTTCGCCAAAGTTGCCACCTCACCATAGAGATTTTGGTCTAGAGATTGCTTTTTAACTGAAAGCAGTCATCAAGTATGTACATAAAAAGTGACTTGTACTTTTTAAGATCAATTTTGACTGTTTCGGGTATAGTCTGTCTAAAAGTACGGTATTAAAAATATGCGGCCCGGAAATAGACCACGTGTTCTTAAGAAAAACAGAAAAGACTTAGATGTTAAATGAAATAGATACTACATCCACGTTCCAATTGTAGACTGAGGGACAAAATCATAAAGTATTTAGTTGTCTCCAGAATGAGATTTTCACTCAGCAGCGGAGTGTGCGCTGATATGAAACTTCCTGGCAGACTCGGTCCGGCACACAGTTTTAATCTGCCAGGAAGTTTCTTATTTAGTTGTCAGTCGTGGTCGCTCGTTCTCTTATGTCCATGGTCTCTAAAGAGGACCCTCATCTTGGTTTCTCAGTGGTGCCTGACGGCCGATTATGTCCATGGTCCCTAAAGAGGACCCTCATCTTGGTTTCTCAGTGGTACCTCACGGCCGACAGTCTAAGCTGAGTACTACAGTTTCATAGCACAATAAAATTTTACATGACGTCTATCACGCGCCACACACGGAGGAAGTTGGGTGTTTCATGCTGAGGGCGCCAGGAAACTTTCGCCAGTGGTAATTGCAGAGGTGGTCGAATGGATAAAGGGATGATTGGTGGCCGCTATGACGTGATAGACAGGAGACTTGGACGGCGATACCCATTGGTGTACACGAAACTTTGTTTTCGTGCCGCTCAGTCCGGGCTGGGGGCGCTCCGGTTGCCGGCCCTGTGACCTGCGAACCCCTATCGCGGCAGTGTGGACGCAGCCTGCTCAGCCGTAATTAAGCCGGCGCGCTTTGGTCGCCTGCCAGGGCCCGGCCCAGTCCGCCGATCACGAGGGTCCACTGGCCTGGCTGGCTGGCGAGGCGTTGACGACGACCAGCAGCCGCGTCTGGCTCTCGGCGCTCCCGTTACCTTGATGTTTCTGTTTCCACCATTAGACGCCCGCTGCACCACGTCCAATCTTATACTGTTGTTAATTCGCAGTTATTAGGATCTCAAAACTCTACACGAATGGCAATGCCTGGCTGGCTAGGTGTTATTGTTGAGGCGCACGCATACCGCATTACTGATTATAAATTATGTGTCCCTTTGGGAGTCAGATCTGGAAGGTGGAGAGATCTGGAGAGACTGAATAAGAGTCTCTAAAGTCGTCTTCTAAAGTTGTGTGCCGGCCGGTGTGGCCGTGCGGTTCTAGGCGCTTCAGTCTGGAACCGCGTGACCGCTACGGTCGCAGGTTCGAATCCTGCCTCGGGCATGGCTGTGTGTGATGTCCTTAGGTTGGTTAGGTTTAAGTAGTTCTAAGTTCTAGGGGACTGATGACCACAGATATTAAGTCCCATAGTGCTCAGAACCATTTGAACCATAAAGTTGTGTCCCCAGAGCAAAAGACAGCTCGTCGGTCGTGGGGTCTTCTTCGGTGGAGGCTGCTACGCTGTCAATTCGAACCTGCGATTGTGCTTTTTGCGGGATGCCACTTGCCCACTGTATCTACAGAGGGCAAGATCTGTGGTACGGACAATGACGGTAGGCAACACTTGTCGTTGATGTATGCTGTTTGGTTATTACTCAAGCATTCACACATTTACACTGTGTTCTACAACACTTCACATAGCTTTCTTAATTGTGTGGTAACTCTTACATCCAACTTTCGAATTATGATACACATGTCTGGCTCTCCGGTACGCTCTAGACAGAGTCAGTATTACATGTTTGCAACTAAGTTTCGCCTGATATAGAGTACATGTCCGGCTCTCAAGAACACCCGAAACAGAGTGACTATTAAATATCCACACCTAAGTAACGCACGATACTGAGATACGTGTCCGGCCTTCCAGAACACCCGAAACAGGGTGGCTAGCGCAGCCGAAGTACTTCGTATACCAGGTGCGCCAAAGCGACCCGAAGGTGTCCGAAGCACTTCCGCTGCAGTATCCAACCGATGAGCAGTGCTCGTTGGTACTCGGTTGCAGATTATAGGTGGAACAGGCAGATTCCAGACGAAAAAAGAATGATAATGACAAGGTGTTAGAAATAAAAAGTTACATTTAAACCAATTAAATGAATAAAAGTAATGAATTATTTTGGTTAATATAGAAATAAAAAAATTGCACTTCAATTAATGGGGCTCGAACCTAAGATATTTCAAACATCAGGCTTATACACTAACCATTATGTGTAGAAGTGTGTCTGTGTGTGTGTGTGTGGGGGGGGGGGGGGGGGCGATGAAACGAGATTAAAGTGCCAGGCCCATGATTCTGTATCCAAACCCATCAAGAGCGAATACCAGGCCAGAAACTGGATTTTGTACAGACCAGTTGTTGTGCCAGTTTGGTAACGTTGAACGGTTCGGCCGTGACATTGAGCGTTCTGATTGGAGGAAACCAGCTCCAACGCGTGAACTGTCAACTATTGAGTAATTTTAATCAGACTATCGCTATACTGTGAAACAGCCAGCAAGTGCGATGATGCTTGGACACTGTTACTGGCGTGGGGGAACCGAGGATGTGAGCTTTGTGACCTCAGTGCGCTGACAGCAGGACACGACGACGTGTGTCGTGAGGCGGCAGGAATGCGGCGCCAAGTAATGCCAGGGGTGGGGAGGGACGGGTAATTGCTCGCGGCCTGTCATCTGGCGGGCGGGTCGGCGCTCGCCGGCTGGCTGTTTGCTCTCGGGACCACACAGATCTGCCGGCCCGTCCATTACCGACGCAACGGCCGGGGCGCCGCCGCGTCGCCCACGCGGCTATCGCGTCCACTCAGTCACGGTGCAAAAATAAGCAACTGAACGTATAAAGCTATTCGAAGCACCGATTAACCTCGGGTAACTCTTTAAAATAGCATTTATAAAATCCAGTTCCAGGGAGGTTTTTACTGCATCAAATTATTATTGAATATCTGCTTAGTATGAAAATACATTACTGGCCATTACAATTGCTACACCACGAAGATGACGTGCGACAGACGCGAAATTTAACCGACAGGAAGAAGATGCTGTGATTTGCAAATGAGTAGCTTTTCAGAGCATTCACACAAGGTTGACACCAGTGGTGACACCTACAACGCACTGACATGAGGTAAGTTTCCAACCGATTTCTCATACACAAAGAGCAGTTGACCGGCGTTGCCTGTTGAAACGTTGTCGTGATGCCTCGTGTAAGGAGGAGAAATGCCTACCATCACGTTTTCGACTTTGAGAAAGGTCATATTGTAGCCTATCGCGATTGCGGTTTATCGTATCGCGACATTGCTGCTCGCGTTGGTCGAGATCCAATGATTGTTAGCAGAAAATGCAATCGGTGGGTTCAGGAGGGTAATACGGAACGCCGTGCTGGATCCCAACGGCCTCGTATCACCAGCAGTCGAGATGACAGGCATCTTATCCGCATGGCCGTAACGGATCGTGCAGAGGAGGAGGAGGAGGAGGAGATTAGTGTTTAACGTCCCGTAGACAACGAGGTCATTAGAGACGGAGCGCAAGCTCGGGTGAGGGAAGAATGGGGAAGGAAATCGGCCGTGCCCTTTCAAAGGAACCATCCTGGCATTTGCCTGAAGCGATTTAGGGAAATCACGGAAAACCTAAATCAGGATGGCCGGAGACGGGATTGAACCGTCGTCCTCCCGAATGCGAGTCCAGTGTGCTAACCACTCCGCCACCTCGCTCGGTGGATCGTGCAGCCGCGTCTCGATCCCTGAATCAACAGATGGGGACGTTTGCGATACAACAACCATCTGAACGAACAGTTCGACGACGTTTGCAGCAGCATGGACTATCAGCTCGGAGACCGTGGCTGAGGTTACCCTTGACGCTGCATCACAGACAGGAGCGCCTGCGATGGTGTACTCAACGACGAACCTGGGTGCGCGAATGACAAAACGTCATTTTTTCGGATGAATCCGGGTTCTGTTTACAGCATCATGATGGTAGCATCCGTGTTTGTCGACATCGCGGTGAACGCACATTGGAAGCGTGAATTCGTCATCGCCATACTGGCGTATCACCCGGCGTGATGGTATGGGGTGCCACTGGTTACACGTCTCGGTCACCTCTTGTTCGCATTGACGGCACTTTGAACAGTGGACGTTACATTTCAGATGTGTTACGACCCGTGGCTCTACTCTTCATTCGACCCATGCGAAACCCTACATTTCAGCAGGATAATGCACGACCGCATGTTGCAGATCCTGTACGGGCCTTTCTGGATACAGAAAATGTTCTACTGCTCCCCTGGCTAGCACGTTCTCCAGATCTCTCACCAATTGAAAACGTCTGGTCAATGGTGGCCGAGCAACTGGCTCGTCACAAAACGCCAGTCACTACTCTTGATGAACTGTGGTATCGTGTTGAAGCTGCTTGGGCAGCTGTACCTGTACACGCCATCCAAGCTCTGTTTGACTCAATGCCCAGACGTGTCAAGGTCGTTATTACGGCCAGAGGTGGTTGTTCTGGGTACTGATTTCTCGGGATCTATGCACCCAAATTGCGTGAAAATGTAATCACATGTCAGTTCTAGTATAATATATTTGTCCAATGAATACTCGTTTATCATCTGCATTTCTTCTTGGTGTAGCAATTTTAATTGCCAGTAGTGTATAAACATCTATGAAAAATAAATTTGAATATTATCGAATAAGTTCTCGAAACGATTTCATCCATACAAGACCACCTCATTTGCGAGGGCGTTCAATAAGTAATCACTTTTCTTACTCATCAAAAGTGGGGGATTTCGTTTGAAACTTCGTGAAATATTCCCACTTGAGCCCTATAGTTTCATAATACCCCGATAAGTCGGGGCGCTATACGTAGCTATCAAAATGGCGTCCATAGCGGAGGTGTGTTGCTGTCACTGAGTTTCTTTTGGTAGAAAAGCAGAGCATCGGAGATATTCGTAGTCGCCTGTCGAATGCCTGCGGAGATCTGGCGGTGGACAAAAGCATGGTGAGTCGTTGGGCAATCCGTCTGCCATCATTGCAGCAAGGTCGCCCAAACCTGGCCGACCTCGCCCGTGCCGGCCGACTGCACTCAGCTGTGACTCCCGCAGTGTTGGAACGTGCGGACACTCTCAGTCGAGATGATCGACGGATCACCATCACTCGCCTCGCTGCAGAACGGGACGCCTTTGTTGGCAGTACTGACACACTCGTCCTTCAGTTGGGTTACTCAAAGGTGTGTACCCGCCAGATTCCTCGCCGCCTAACGGAAGACCGTAAAGAGCAGTGAAGGACCATCTCTACGGAATTAAACTCCACAGCAAGCAGTACGTGGATGGAGCGGAGGTAACTGATGCAGCGAGGGGTTAGCTCCGACGTCGTCCAGTAGAGTGGTACCATGCGCGAATACAGGCTCTTCCAGTAAGGTGGCCAAAGACCGTCACATTGAACGGATATTACATTGAAAAATAGGGTTTTGTAGCCAGAACAGTCGGAAATAATAAGGTGTATCGGAATCCTAAATAAAATCACCTGTTTTCAGAAAAAAAGTTTTGCATTATTTACTGAACGCTTCTCGTATGTACACACCTTCTCTGAACGTAGGAGAGGCGTCTCTGAAATTAACCTAATTAGTTTGATTCTCTGCCAGGTGACCATATCGTTAACAGTTCCAGGTCCTTGACCAAGTTCTCATATCGCTGTAAGTTCGTGGCAATCCGATGATATCAGTTTTACATAAATTGCTTCGGGGACTTCGTATTCCTTCTCCACTCTGATTAAGCTTCGTGATTTGCTACTTGACATATAGTATAAAAAAATGGTACAAATGGCTCTGAGCACTATGGGACTTAACTTGTGAGGTAATCAGTCCCCTAGAACTTAGAACTACTTAAACCTAACTAATCTAGGGACATCACACACATCCATGCCCGAGGCAGGATTCAAACCTGCGACCGTAGCGGTCGCGTGGTTCATCTACATCTACATTTATACTCCGCAAGCCACCCAAAGGTGTGTAGCGCCTAGAACCGCTCGGCCACACCTGCCAGCACATATAGTATCACAAAACCACAAGCTAATAGAGTATTTGGGTATTGCTTCTAGTTTAAAAGTCCACTAGCTCCGAACAAAGTGTAAAAGCATACAGTGAAATTCGTCCCACGAGTGTCTGACTGCGCAGTGTGGAGAGGATGCGTGGTAATCGGCTAGCCTGACGAGCTCGACGACTTGGTGTGAGCGAGCGGGACGTAACGCTCCGGGCCGTACAGGGGCGCGGCCCGCTCGTTCCGGCCCGCCGGCTGCACACGGACACACCCCAACCCACAAGTCTGGCCCACAGATGTAATTCGCTCTCTCACCATTTCCCTTCACGCTAGCACCAGGAGTGCCGGGTCCAATTTTAACTCCGCCAAGTAGGTACGTTGCATTACATTACGTTACATTAGTCTTGTTCCTTGGATCCTAGGGGAAGTGATCGCTGGAATGTGCAGAAAAGTGTCAGCTGTGCATATAATTTATCTGCGTCACAGCAAAATGGCATTACATTATTGTATTACGTTGTTAATTCTCATTATGATTAATGTAAAACCTGAAATGCCATATTTTCTGTCAAGATACTCTTCAGTGGAGTGGAAGGAGTTGTCCAACAGAAAGTTCTTTCATTCATTCTTAAACTCCACCACATTACCTTCTTGACATTTAATGCGCTGTGGGTCGGTTGTGGAACGCGTTTGTACGCTACGCTTTGTAGAGGTCGTTCGTGGCCCTTCTGGTAAATACTTCATCTTCGTTGGGAGAAAGAAACAAAAATAAATAAACAACAAGACACTAAGTTCCGCCCCCTTCCCCCATTCACTTAATTTCTTCGTATGACACATTATTATAATATGACCTACACAATTCCTTTTACTTTTACTTTACATTCATATCTACATATTTCACTGATCATGTTTCTCTTTTAACGCTTTAAGGGCCTCAAAATTGAAATTATTTCATTGCTAGTTTTTTTGTTTTTATTTATTTATTTATTTTTTACAGTGAAATGCAATAGTATACTATCTCGATATTTACTAAAAATTTCTTTTTTTTTTTTGTTTCAGGTAAGTGAGCTTAACGTACTGTCTCACGGCTGAAGGAAGGTAGTAGTGGTGAGTTGTTATACATTTATCAGAGTTATGCTGATATTTGTGAGTAACAAGCGCGTATCATAGCAATTTTTTTGGATCAATTTAATTTTGCATGTTTTCTCTCTTTTTTTTAAAAAAAAGCTATTTGTCACATTTAAAAACAATGTTTCATAGTGCTACTCTCATACATGCACGTAGGAACCATTCCGAGATGTTGTACGTTTAAGACGTTTTGATCGAGAGATTAGCTAGCAGTTCGACCTGCTGCATCGAAGGTTTTAAATTCCTTTATTTTATTGCAAATTATTGTACGAAAATATTGCTCATTCGTGAAATAAACAATGACTACGTATGACAAACTTTCATTATAACACAGCCGTGTACACGAGTGGCTGAGATACCATCAGCAAAATCCACACAAGGATCTTGCAAAATTAGACGAGACGAATGGAAACGAATAGAAGCAGTCCTGCCACATCTGAAAATACGAGACGAGCTGAGTTTGAATTCCTAAATATCAATAGTGCACTGCCTCCGTCTCAAGAGCTTGCTCTCTCGGCTGACTGTCTCCCACCGCTGCAGCCGGACAATACGGGCTGGCTGTAGTTTGCCGCGACGATTTATTGCCTGCATCCATTCTGCCAGTTTCTTGGCTGTTCGACCGCGAATTAGCAACTGAGCTGGCGTTGATGGCAGCGTACTGTTGGTACCTAAAAGAGAACGCAATCGGTCTGACATTTTATGCTGTGATTGGACTGATTTTATTCGGCTTTTGTTTTTCATGTAGTACGGTAAAATAAACTGTTACCGACAAACAGCTTACATCGCACATTTAAGCGTTAATATGACCAGTTTGCAGGTCTTATATGGATTTTAATCTCGCGAAACACGTCGTGTGTGTAATAATGTGATTCGCAGAACTGAACACTGTTGTTGAAACTGACAGACAACTTTCAAAAACTTGATGCAACGACGACAACTCCTTTAATAAAAAAATCGATAAAGTTAAAGTTCTATATTTTTATCAACAGTCGCATGACCATTCTATCCGGCATAAAAGCGACTGTGTCACAGTAGCCAGTGACGTCTGTGACATGACTGATGGAAATGATCTGTGCTTCGTTGAAACGCCTGTTACCTGCACTTCAAACCGGATTACAAGTGTCGAGCGTTGCTCAGAACAATAAAGCGAATATTAGAGGCAGAAGAAAGTGGAGCTCGCGTGAACTGTAAGTGTTGCCAGGATTACTCTATGTCTTACACATGTTTCCTCGTGACGATAGGAACGTCTCACAGACAAATAATTTCGTTTCATTAGTTCACAACAGTTGACATTACTAAAAATTAGCGATTGTAAGGGGTGTTTAAGACGTTATAATCGAGAGATTAGCTAGCAATTTCGATCTGTTGCACCGAAGGTGTATTATTGCAAATTATGGTACAAAAATATTACGCAGTCGCGAAATAAACATTGACCATGTATGAAAAATATTTCATTATAATATAGGCTTACACACGAGTGACTGATACCTTATAAACGTTTCGTATTTCCTGTAGAATAATTATTGAAGAGCTACCGACTAACTGTGATGCTAATGTATACCCATGAAAAATAGGGGAGGTAAGTATCTCTCTGCTGTCTGAGAATACGTTTCTAGTCACGATAAGATTTTGAAGCGCCAAAGAAACATTTCTAGGCATGCGTATTCAAGTACAGAGATATGTAAAGAGGCAGAATACGGCGCCGCAGTTGGCTACGTTTATATAACACATATGTCTAACGCAGTTGTTAGATCGGTTATTGCTGCTATAATGGCAGTTTATCAAGATTTAAGTGAGTTTGAACGTGGTCTTATAGACGGCACACGAGCGATAGGACACACCATCTCCGAGGTAGCGATGAAGCGGGGATTTTCCCGTACAACCATTTCACGAGTGTACCGTGAATATCAGGAATCCGGTAAAACATCAAATCTCGGACATCGCTGCGCCCGTAAAAATATCCTGCTAGAACGGGACAACGACGACTCAAGAGAATCGTTCAACGTGACAGGAGTGCAGCCCTTCCGCAATCTGCTGCAGATTTTAGTGCTGGCCCATCAACAAGTGTCGACGTGCGCACCATTCAACGAAACATCATCAGTATGTGCTTTCGGAGCCGAAGGCCCACTCGTGTACTCTTGATGACTGCACGACACAAAGTTTTACGCCTCGTCTGTGCTCGTCGACACCGAAATAGGACTGTTGATGACTGGAAACATGTTGCCTGCTCGGACGAGTCTCGTTTAAAATTTTATCGAGAGGATGAGCGTGTACGGGTATGGAGACAACCACATGAATCCACGGACGCTGCATGTCAGCAGGGGACTGTGGAAGCTGGTGGAGGCGCTGTAATGGTGTCGGGCGTGTGCAGTTGGGGTCATACGGAACCCCTGATACGTCTAGATATGACTCTTGACAAGTGACTCGTACGCAAGCATATGTTTGATCACCTGCATCCGTTCATGTCTATTGTGCATTCCGACGGCCTTGAACAATTCCAGCAGGACAGTGCGACACCCCACACCTCCAGAATTGCTACAGAGTGGCTCCAGGAACACTGTTCTGAGTTTAAACTCTTCCGCTGACCACCAAACCCCACAGACATAACATTATTGAGCATATCTGGGATGCCTTGCAACGTTCTCCTCAGAAGAGATCACCACCTCTTCGTAATCTTACGTTTTTATGGACAGCCCACCAGGATTCACGGAATTAGTTCCCTCCAGCACTACTTCAGACCTTAGTCGAGTCCATGCCATGTCGTGTTGCGGCACTTCTGCGCACTTGCTGGGACCCTACACGATTTTAGGCAGGTGAACCAGTTTCTTTGGCTCTTCAGAGTATGTCCAGCATAGAACTGAGAAGCAGGAATAGCCACGAAGTACCAGAATATTTCTATTCATCCAAGCAACGATATGGGTACATTTTTCAGCGAGGTAGATACGGCATTTGTAGCAATTCCAGTAGCCAGAAAGAGATAGAGTGAGAGAGAGAGAGAGAGAGAGAGAGCGGCTCTGAGGCTACTAAATCGGACGCCGCAAATATTTGTGGCAACCACAGCCGTGACGGCAGCCCGCCGACACACGGCAGCCGGCAGCCGGAGAGACGGCGAGCAAACAGCTGGCTGGTCCCGCAACAGCCGGCCTTGTTCTCGCAGCCAGGTTTACGGATTCCTGCAGCCGCCGCCGCCGCTACCTGCCGATGGGCCGGCGACGCCGACGCCGACGCCCGGCGTCGCTATTTTTAAGCCAGACACGGCACAGAGCGGCGGCGGCGATCGGCGGGCCAGCTGCCAGAGCCCGGTGTCTCGCTGACACACGTGGGTACCGCGGTCGCCGGCAGCTGCGCCGTTCAGAAAGCGATGCTGCTTGCCCGTTCGGTCGTTTCAGAAAGGTGCTCCGAGCCATCCAGCGGCAGGGAGGCTCCACGCTGTTGAAGTTGTCCAATCTTTATACTTGAATTCGGGCACGTGAGTTACACCTATCGGCAACTCCCAGGAGGTTGTTAACACTCGCAGGGGTGCCCACGGATTGCCAAATAAAAGGCGACAAATTGCCCGACGTGTCGAGCATGTTATCGACTTTACTGTCACATACGCTTACAAAGACGCTGGTCCACATGCCCCCGCGAGCACGCAGAAGTGCCGTAACACGACGTGTCATGGACTCGACTAAGGTCTGAAGTAGTGCTAGAGGGAACTGACACCATGAGTCTTGCAGGCGCAAGAGTACGAGGTGGAGATCTCTTTTGAACAGCATGTTGCACCCCAGATATGCTCAATAATTATGTTTGGAGTGTCTGGTGGCCAGCGGAAGTGCTTAAACTCAAAAGAGTGTTCCTGGGACCACTCTGTAGCAATTCGGGACGTTTGGGGTGTCGCATTGTCCTGCTGTAGTTGCCCAAATCCGTCGAAATGCAGAATTGACATGAATGGATGCAGGTGGTCAGACAGGATGCTTACGCACACCTGTCAGAGTCGTATCTAGACGTATCAGGGGTCCCATATCACTCCAACTGCACACTCCCCACACCATTACAGAGCCTCCATCAACTTGAACAGTCCCCTGCTGACTTACAGGACCCATGGATTCATGAGGTTGTCTCCATACCCTTCCACGTCCATCCACTTGATACCGTTTGGAACGAGACTTGTCCGACCGGGCAACATGTTTCCAGTCATCAACAGTCCAATGTCGGTGTTGAGGGACCAGGTGAGGTGTAAAGCTTTGTGTCGTGCAGCCATGAGTGGGCCTTAGGCTCCGAAAGCCCATATCGATGATACTTCGTTGAATGGTTCGCTCGCTCACACTTGTTGTGCCAGCATTGATATCTGCAGCAATTTGCGGAAGGGTTGCACTTGCGTCACGTTGAACGATCCTCTTCAGTCGTCGTTGATTCCATTCTTGTAGGATGTTTTTCTGGCCACAGCGATGTCCGAGATTTGATGTTTTATCGGATTTGTGATACTCACGGTACACTCGTGAAATGGTCGTACGGGAAAAATCTCCACTTCATCGCTCGTTCGCCGACTATAAATCTGCGTTCCTACTCACTTCAGTCTTGATAACCTGCCATAGCAGTAGCAGTAACCGATCTAACAACTGCGCCAGACATTTGCTGTCTTATATAGGTGTTGCCGACCGCAGCGCCGTATTCTGCCTGTTTATATATGTTTGCCATTGAATACGCTTGCTTGTACCAATTTCTTTGGTGCTTCAGTGTACATACACATACTAGGCATTCATTCAAATTTTTTCTTCATTAAAACAGCTTTAATCCGGTACTTCCGATCGTCTTCTTACAGTATTTTCCATAGTTGCAGCTCAGATGTCAATTTCCTTACAAATATCCCCAACTAGCTAGGATCAGGCTGGAAAGAACGCAGTTGAATAAAGAGCCAGATCCCAAACAGGGCCGCGCTGATGGAGAAAGTGCGGCCTGTTTGACGCTCAGGCAGTCAGTCTTAGCGGTGCGAGGCACTTAGATCTGGATGGATCAGCAGTGGGGCGCGGGTGCAGTACTTGTCGATTATCACTCAGTGTTTCGTGAATTATCTCAAATCGCTTTGGTCGGATAAAAACTGAGCGCTGCTACTGCTGTTCCTGCTTCTGCTGAGTATGTATCCATTAGCATACAGAAGCCAGCTACGACTGGCTAATGAAGATAGCACATCATTCTGAAGAAAGCGAACAGTACAGCACCGAACGCAGAATATTCTTTCTTATAACGCTGGTAGAACGACTTCGTTTCACCAGGTCAAAAAAATCATTTCGAATACATTCGCACTTAACAGACTTACTCACAAGCAGACTGCCTTCGCACACTCTGTTCTTTCCTGAACTTCTCATCACTGCCATCTAGACAACGTCGTGTACCAGACTGCCAAGGCGTAAATGGCGCCGCCTCTATCCTCGTTTGCTGGCAGGTGCTAATTTTTACACCTTTTTTATGAACGAAAGTGCATTTTTTCTTGACTCCTGGTGTGTCCTCGCGCCTTTGGATACCGTATGGTGACCATTTTTTGCCCATGTTAGAGTCCAAAATGACGTTCCGGCGAGTAGCAATAGTCAACATTTTAAATGACCAGTGACAGACTGATGCTTACGACTGCTTAAGCCTTAACGCTCGCCGAGAGACTCACCAGATTCAGGGAAGAAGACCTTCACAACTGGACGACCTCAACGCAATATCCCTGGGTCAGAACTTCATTTTAGTTATAATTCACTGTCTCTTATTGTTAAAAATATTTATGTCATGCAGTTTTACGTTCAGTGGTTTTTCTTCGCGCTACCACCCAATATTTATGATTCAATTCTAGTTGAGTTGTTCCACTGGAATAAACGCATAATTATGCACCACTGCCTAATTTCTGTTCTCAGTCACTGACAAATGCACCTGCAAGCAAACAGCAACAACGAGAATAAAACTGAAGTGAAAAGAATAAAAATCTGCACAACTGACGTGCATGCAGCGTGATAACGTAAATATAGTGACGTGTAGACACAGTAAGTAGCCATCGAAAATAACGCCCGAATTAATTTTCAGTCATGGCATGTTCATTCGTGGGGGAAAGAATCTAGAATTTAACCTTCGGAAAATTCATAAACAATATGAGATCAGCAGTAAATCAAAATTATCACAAATAAATGGGGAAATCGCTTCGAAACGTATCCCAGGAAACCTCAAGCTCATGGCTATCACAACCATACCAGAGAAAGCGAACTCAAAACTGCCTAACCATCAGCTATAAAGTTTCTAGACTGTGAATCTAAAGCTGAGTGGACGCAGTTTTGAAACATTCTGGAAGATTAAAACTGTAGTTGTGTATTGTTTAATGAATCACGCAGTCGCATTTTAATTTAGCAAAAATACATTCCTTGTGTTACTGTTCTGCATGGAATATAAATAGTCCAAATGCATACTGCTTTCTCGAAATAATTTAAGACGAATGCTGGGTCTGCTGCCATGCTTCATCAGCTCACCTCCCCTCCATCTCCGTTGACTTCACTTCTTTTCCCAACGTAACTTTAATCGCCTACGCCTCCTAGACCTAGAATCCTGTCATACATAACCGACAGTAGCCTACTCTTTCCACGCCAAACGAAGGCTCCAGCACATCCTTTCCCTACCTACTCGCATTCCAACGCACATTTCGCTATTCACTTCCAGCACCTTACGCATAGCGTCCTCTGCAACCCTACAGCTTCATTAAAATCCTCTTGTCTAGAATTACCAGGAAACCTCACTATCATCTCAACAAATCAAGAAGAAACTCGCATAACCATTTCACATCACAAATTTCATCCATATTAGTCTTAATAAAAACTTTGTTTATTGTTTTAATCATTTTAAATCAAAAGCTGAAGTGAAGTGGCATAGTCACTGCCAGCATCAAGTGAATTAAATGACATCACTGCCAGCACCAAATGAATTAAATGACACATTGAATAAGTGATTGCCTCGAACCAGTCGGTCAAGTAATATTTCAAACACAAACGTAAGTGCAGAACGTTATTAACAGGCACTTTATCAGGGGCTATCCGAGACATTAATTTAGAGGTTAGAAATATTTTTGTTGGTAATACACAGTCTTCAGTCACAAAATTTTATGGCTAACGGCTTTTCCTCGCTGAATACATCGGTGCCCATCAGATTACCTAAGTTAAGCAACGTCGGGCATGGCGCTGTTGGCAGCTTTCCTTTTGTGGTGGCGTATAGTTCCTGATCGCTACAATTTGCGCGATGTCGTGGATTAAACATCCATGAACTGTGCGACGAACAATATGATTTGTAGTTTTACGCCAAGAAAAAAAAAAAAACTTGGATAAGTGAAACGAAATCAGTTAGTATTATCAGTGATTACTTTCATTTTGCGAACGAAGGTCTATTTTCTACATCCGTGAAAAAGTTCACACTTGTACGTACACTTCGAATAATGTAATGTTTCAAATGATTATGCTACATCGATCAAATGACTCACTTCCATTTTTGATTCTGATCAATTTAGTACGATCATAATGGTCCATTGTTTGAAGTGTAAGTGTAAATGTCTTTTTCCCCGACGCATTCTTGTCGAAATGAACATAATCATTAATAACACTTTTTTGTGCAAGAACCTATGTCGTTCATTTACTGCTAGGCGAATAAGTAAAGCAGATGTAACGCCCAAAAAAACGTGGATGTAGTACTCGAGAATGGAGTTGTATTTCCGAACCGCGTTGTAATGGAAGAGGAGAGTAAAATACTGGGGCTGAAGAGGCATATTCATTGCTGTGAGAGTAGAAACTGTTGGGGAGTTTGACCATGCTGACGGACATTACGTACAGGCGAGAACAAGAGGCACTTTGCCTTTCCGTGTTTAAGCACTGTGGTACGTGAAGCGAGTCGGCTGTCGACAGAGCCTCTGCTCTGTGGTCTCGTTAGCTGGCGGCTATAAATAAGGACAGGCAGAGCCGCGCCTGGCGCCCGACTGCAGTCCAGGTGAGATGTCGGTCCCACACTGTGGCCTCTGCACATCGGCCTCCGTGGATTCGCCAAACCAGGCTGGATGGTCTCGGATTTGAAGTGCGCGCACTGTTATCTGCCACCTGCAATGGTAGTGTTCCGGGGATCTGAAAATACAAGTACTGCCATAGTACATGCGTCGACTAACGCAGTGAAGCGATTTGCAAAGTAACCGATACATTTACTGCCGCGTTATTCAGTGTTGATCCCCGCAAATGACATCAATCTGCAACGTGTAGACAGCTTTCACCTTTACAGCTAGCAATTTACTGGCCTTTTTTGCGCTAAATTTCATTGTTGACTTTAAAAAGCGTTGTAGTATACAAAAGAATGAATAACCAACTTTGCAGCGCTGACCGCTGCCAGACGAGGAGAAAGGGAGTCAGCGAGGTTATAAAAGATACCGAGAAGGGTGTGGAGTTATGCCGACTCCAGTGACGTGCACAGCTGTGCTAAGTTCATCGGTTGAAAAGCCATGGTACGTACAGTGCGATCGACGTGATCCCACAGATTCTCCATCGGATTTAAATCCGGTGGGGGTGGGGGAAGAGGTAGGTGGCCAGGAGAATACGGGAAACTCACCTTGGGGGTTCTTCGAGCGGCACACATACACTGTGTTACGGCGTAAAGTGAAGCGCCGCCACGCCAGTCGGGAACGATAGAGCACAGATGGCTGGGAGAAGACGTCAGCCCATCTCACGCTGAGGGACCCCTCTCCAAGAGGACAACGCAACAGCAGAGGCCCCTATGTGAAGAGGGCACAAGCGCCGCGCCCGACTCGTAGCGGCCCAGTTGAAGATTAGCTTCAAGATTAGCGAGTGCTCTAGCATCATCAACTCTAATTATTTTGCTTGTACATTCTTTGTAGCTCAAACCTGGAATTATTATACTGAAGAGATTTCTTATTTTGTTTGTCGCCCTTTGGTTGCGACACATCTGTGTAACACAAAGTTAAGTATTGTATTTTTTTTTCATTTTATAGTAAAACTCTTTAATACTATTGTTTGAATGTTGTCTAGCGATCCGAGAAAGCAAGTTTCCTAGACACCCCATATCTGACGACTAGGCTGAATTTAACACTCTGTGAGCTGTGAGCCCCGTGGCGTTGTCCTGCTGGTAGATGCCATCGTGCCGAGAAAAAACAAACTGCATGTACGGGTGAACGTGGTCCCCAAGGACACATGCACACCTGTGTTGATCCACTGTGCCTTCCAGAATGGCGAGATCAGCCAGGAATACCACGGAAACATTCCCCGGACCATAACTCTCCCTCCTCCAGCCCGTACCCTTCCAACTATTATTGCAGGGCGTCCGCTTTGAGACGTTTTACGCCGTACACACCAACTGCCCTCTATCCGATGGAGCAAAAGACCTGATTCATCTGAAAAGGCCACCTTTCGCCACTGTGCCACTGTGGACGTCCAGTTGCTGTCCAAACTCCAGCCTTCGTCGCCGTTGAACAGCAGTCAGCTTGGGTGCATTAATCAGACGCCTGCTACAGGGTTCCCTTAGCGGTCGTTAAGCAGACACTATTCTAGCCCCTTAGTTCGTCTGGGCTGTCAGTTGCTCAACAGTAGCACGTCTATTCGTCCGTACCCATCACCACAGCAATCGTTCACCCCTGTCATCTATGGCCCGTGGTGCACGACAATTGTCTTGGAGACGGTTTGGTATAGCAACATACGCGGTATGTGAACAGTTCACAAACTTAGCCATTTCGGAAATGCTTCTACCTTCGCTCTAAAGCCAATGATCATGCTCTTTTGGACGTCAGATAACTCGCTTTGTTTCCGCATTACAACAACGACTGAACTATTTTACGCATCCGCCCGACAGTTTTTAAATAACCTCCACTACAAGTGCTGCCACCTGTCGTCCGTGAGCGGTTATTTCACGATGACGTCATTGTGACTGGACCGTGTATTATAGCCCTCTCTTCCTCAGTGTGCCACACACACACACACACACACACACACACACACGAACACACACAACATTGTCTAACAACACGGCGTAACATAGCGTGCCAGTTTTGTTAATAGAAAATTAATGTAACATTAAGATACTTTTCGCCTGCAAATGGAGCTACAGCATAAACAAAAACCCAAGATATGTAGTTTCAAGACGTTGTTAGGCCATACAGCTTTCTCTGCTTCATCAGTCGAATGATGACAAGCAGGCAGTGGAGCCCACCACACAACACCGTGAACGTACGAACGAACAATAGCCAACTGCACTGCCCTTGTAGACACAGAGTCTTACAAGAGTGAGCGTGTGTATTGGTGGTGTGGTGCTTAGTCGGTCGGCCACCGGCTGTTCCGTCGTGTAACACGGGCCTTCTGAGAGCGCGCGTCCGACCTGCCGCACTGCAGGCGCTTACGTAATCGGCGAGGACTCCCCCGGTCCTGACGGCCAGGGAGACAATGCGAGCGCGGCCAGGGAGCGCCGGCCCCCGCCGTGCCGTCTATTTCTGTCGCAGCCACACTCGCGAACCGCGGCCGCTAAACGCTGACATTTCCTGCCGCGAGCGCCAACCACTACCGGAAACGAGTCACAAGGGAAGAGGGAGGGAACGAAACTCGCTTCCAGTACTGTCCCCAACGTACTGTCCCCAAATGAATAAGTGGCTTCCACTTGACCTATTGGCCTGCTCTGCGTCAGAACTGCTCAACTCGCAAAAATGGGGAATGGATACAGTATATTAATAGGTCCTTATCATTCCACATACTGTGCAAGGCTGTACACTGTAACTTTCTGGCAGATTAAAGCTGTGGACCAGACCGGGTATCGAACCAGGAACTTTTTCACAGGGAATGCTCTTGCCGACTGAACCATCCAGGCTCGACCAGCGACCTCACAGCCTTACCTCTGCGAGTATCTCTTTCCATAAAGTTAGTGAGCTTCCGTCAAGTTTGGACAGTAAAAAAGAGATACTGGCAGAAATAAGGCTGTGAGGACGCATCGCCAGTCGTGCGTTGATAACTCTCAGTAAGAGCATTGCCAGCGACAGGCAAGATTCTGGGTTCAAGTCCCGGTCTGCCGAGAAGTTTGGAAACGGCGCACGCACCGCTGCAGATTGAAACAAGAATGAACAAGAACAAGAAGATGGTTGGTTGGTTGTTTGAGGTTTAAGGGACCAAACAGCAAGGTCATCAGTCCCTTAACAAGAAGATGACCATTATAGCACTGCCATACAGCTATGGGGACAGACTGTCTCAGACATCAGTTCCGATATCATAGAGAGCTCCGTGCAGTGCTGAAACAGTCCACGGCGGCTATTAGAGGCAGTCGAATGACTCAGTGTGAAATCACACATGCATTGCAGGCTGTTGTGCCTACCCAGCTAGACACGGCCGCTGGTATATGTCATATAGGTAGCTGGCTGATACAACTCCACAGTTGTTGCTCTAGTGGTTGACGCTGCTGCCCCAAACGACCTACAATGACGGCAAAAAGTTCCCTATTGCCTTAAGTAAACACTGTTTGGTGACATATTTTTCTAGATAGTCGGAGGCGGGCTGCACGAAGATGAGCTGTGATCGCAAGCTTTACTGGAAGCCTAGCGTTTAGCAAACAGTTCCTGGTTGCCACATTAATCCTAATGCGTTTGGTAGTGATCTCGTCATCAGAAACGGTTGCTTGTGTGATGGGGCGATCCATCGTCTGGAGCTGGGACAACCAGCATCTCCATCTTCCTTCGATCGTGAGTACCAACTTTGGTACTTAATCGACATTTTACATTCAATACGCTGGATGGGCAGTTCTTTGGTGCGATAGTCCAATCTTCTGTGGATCCACGGAACGACCCCGGTGAAATCATTTAATCGTAGTGTCACCTATCGGTGTGTTTACAGTATTTGCTAAATCAGTACAGAGATCAGAACAACGAACCGTTCTTCAGCAGTTGCCGGTTTTTCCAGAAAAGCGAAACTAATATTAAATGTGGATACGTATTTATTCTGTTACCGAATTTTCCCGTAATTGTAGCCTAACTTACGAAAATCGTATGTAATTACCCCCTGTCCGGTGACAGAAGATCTTTAGTTTGTTCAAAAATAACCCTGCAATATTTCTTTCAGGTTCGAAATTTTTCAGAAGTCTAATATCCAAAAAACGTGTGAATGGTTCGGGTTTCACTTTTTCATGTCAGAGAGTTATGAAGTTTGTTGAGTGAAATAACAACGATAGCAGAGACCGTAATGAGGCGTTGAGTTGTACTTCTCTACCACTGCATTAGCCCTCGAATCCGAAACGTTTATTAACGAATCGAAACATGAAGAAGCCAGAACCTTGTAATTATTGCACTGATTACAGACGATGCGCACTAGCGTTAACTACTTTCATATTTTAAGCGATTACACTTATCGTAAGAGCAATTTTTTCACACAACTTTCGAATTTGTCTGATTCGTAATTAATTAGAAGCCTAGAATGAAAATTTATCTAAATCGTGAATGCGTCTCGGAAAAGGCAATACTGCTTACAGCACGAAAAGATCTGTTTATTATAGCCACCGGTGGTGAATTTTTTTGTATTGCCTTCCACCCATAGTAACAGCAAAACTTGTGCTGCGTTACAAGACGTACGGTGTGTGGTCCTCCGTGGATGCGGTATCTCCTACGGAGACACACGCGCGCTCACACCTGCAGCCCCCGGAGGCCGTAGCTTATTTTCCCGCACAAAAGGGGGTAAATGAACGTCTGGGTCCAGGGTGGACCCGCCCTGGCGCGAGACGCAAGGGCAACAGATTTGTATCTTCCTCTCAGCTGCTGTGGGGGCTACCCGAAAACCTTTTGCTCCACCGTAGCTTCCATCACGGCTGACGATAAAATCTGTTGCGTTACTTATCTCCATATTTATTTTGTTTTAAACACACATCAGTTACACGAAAAGAAACAGACAGAAAAAGAAGTTACGGAAACACCAATAACGAAGATGAATGAAGCATACAAAGTAACTGTGAACATCTATAATACGAAGAATCTTGAGATAAACGCAAAATTAAGTTGTTACCAGACAATGATCCACACTGAAGCCTTATACGCACCAGAAAATGTGAACCTTGTAAGAATTGGTTTATTGCGAGGTTAGGACCAGTGGTACTATGGATTCCCAGGAGGATACTGGGACCTTCACAACAGGAGACGGGTAGTATAGTTCCCTAGCGGACCAAGAACTGTATACCCCGCTACAGAGGGTGTCGGACCTCGTCAGGAGACAAGGAAAACTTCCTTAGTATGGTCAGAGGAGACTGATAGATTATGAAACGAAGTTTTCTTCTGAACAAGAGAGCCAAGGGGAGCGAAGAATGTTGCAAGCGTGAGGATGACAGAATAATGGCCAAGGATAAAAGTGAAGGAAAACAAGATGACTCAGATTAACGTAGTCCTCAGAAAGCGAAAATCAAAAGAAAAAAGAAGAAAAAGATATCAGGCCTTTCGAATGCGGTTACCAGTTGCTCCTTTTTTTTTTACGCACCAACGTTAGAAAGGGAATTAGAAGTTAAAAATCATGTCCTGCTGTTTTCTTCGATGTGTTCTGTTCATCCTGAGATAACGCCTCAAGAATCTGCTAGCTATTCAACATCGCTTGTTGATCAGTTCACGTGTTTGTCCTGCAGACAGCATTTAGAAGCACTATTTACAAAAGATGGAATTTCAGATCCAATTAACTTCTCAAGTTCGAGTCTCCAAATTTGTGATTTGTAGAAACTTCTCCGAACGAACCGCTTCGCTTTAGTAGATATACAATGTGTCAATGTAATACGGGCACCTATAGTGTTTACAGATGCTACAAGTTATCGATATAGCTTGATCTGTGTTTTTATGTAGTGTCAATGCGTATATCTTTTTCTTACCCAACCGGATATCCAAGGAACATTCTTAACGACATTCATCAGCTCTTCAAGGGAAGCGTCCAGTCATGTGTAAGACTTTACACACTTCTCTTAAAAATGACCGATAAATCTTCTAAATATGCCTCTGAAGGGAATCGAAACAACTCTGTGAATGCGCGGTGTCTGTTCTTTCGACCTCCAGCGGGAATCTAAAATTAGCGAGCACTGACCTCATGGACGTGGATTGCGGATAATTGGTGGCGCTAGGTAGGAATGGGGGTCGGCCGAGGAGCTGCCCGAAATAGTCCGCGCATTGGTGATTAATGCTGTGTACCGGTGGCGCATTGTGTAGTGCAACTGCCTAGTAAGCAGGAGCTCCAGGGTTCGAGTCCCGGTCCGGCACACATTTTCACTTGTCGCCGCTGATTTTGCATAAAGACGTGATGCAGCTGATATCAGTTCATTCCCTTCCCTTTCCTTTTCTTTAGCCCCCCCTCCCCCCACCACCTTCAGTTAAAATAATCTGTCGAAACAACCTGATTCCTCTAAAGTAAACATCCTGAAGCAGGTTCAGGCAGCTCCATTTGGTTGTTTTCTGCTTGTAGTTAAATACATTTCCCACCAATTTTACGAGAAGTTTCACGCTGAGACACTTCCGCTGTCCAGAAGCTATCATATGTCGTACGGGAAGTAACTGGAGATGGTTCAAATGGCTCTGAGCACTATGGGACTTAACATTTGAGATCATCACTCCCCTATAACTTAGAACTACTTAAACCTAACTAACTTAAGGACATCACACCATCACACACAGGATTCGAACCTGCGACCGTAGCGGTCGCGCGGTTCGAGACTGAAGCGCCTAGAACCGCTCGGCTACACAGGCCGGCAGTAACTGGAGAAACTAATACTTACGGACCACCAAGAGACGCTGGTGAAATAAACTTTTGTTAACTGCACGTTTCCGTCAACTTACCATCATAACGTTCCATAAAATTATTTAGACAACCTACAAGGTATCGTTTTTACTGCGGCGTCAAAAAAATAAAGCAAAACTTTTACTATGTTTCGACACTTCAGTAGGAGCCATATACCTCAGGATGACATTAATAATCTTGTGGTTTCTTTTGATGATCAGCTGATGTAAACTGGTAGTTAATAAAGGTTTATTTCATCAGCAACTCTTGGTGTTCCGAAGTATGAGTCTTTACGCAAAAAAAAAAAAAAAAAAAAAAAAAAAAAAAACAACTCTGGAGCAACGCCTACAGAAAACGTTCAGGAAGTACATCGGTAAAGAAGTATAATTTCAGAAACTCGATCGATTAAGAAGTAGAAGTAAGAAAAGTACAGCCAGATATCCGCGCCTCTTCATATTTTTGAAAACGTAGTTTCTACATCTTGTATGATCTGTAATTAGTGATATGAACACTGAACATTGAAAAAAATAAAGAAACAAAGCTTGAAGCATTGTGTTATAATTAGAACAAATGTTTTCGTTTAGAAGACAATAATGTTTCGCCGCCGGAAGACGGTGTGGGCCCATACCACACTGTCGGACATTCCTGACATATTTTTTCCGCCGTTCCCAATTCATACTGAGCAAAATGGATCAAATAGCTCTGAGGACTATGGAACTTAACTTCTAAGGTCATCAGTCCCCTAGAACTTACAACTACTTAAACCTAACTAACCTAAGGACATCACACACATCCATGCCCGAGGCAGGATTCGAACCTGCGACCGTAGCGGTCACGCGGTTCCAGATTGTAGTGCCTAGAACCGCTCGGCCATCCCGGCCAGCCATATTGAGCACAATGTCGAGAGTTTATCCTTGTAAGGTATTCTCGGAAGCTAAAGGTCGGCAATTTCCAACTCGTTGTTTCCAGCGATTTACGCATATGTAATGCAGTGGACTTTAAAATGTGAGACTTCGCATGTTTTGTAAATACAGTAAAGAACAGTTTCAGTCAAAACTAGTATATTTTGGATTATCCGCATTTTTCATCTGTCTGTGCAGACGTGAGTCCGCATGAACGTGGATAATGGGAGATTACTGCATTACCAGAAGTAGCGTTGTGGTCATAGTGAAATACTGAATTCGGTGCGGGCGGACAAGTATCTATAAATAAATTTACAACACTCGAACGTCCTCGAGGGAAGGTTTTGCCGTCCACGAGTGTTGCCGGCCGGCTGCGAGGATGGCCGTGGAAGTAATCTGGGAAATTCTCGCGGCCTCGCAGGCTCTCAGGCGCGCAGCCACTACCGACCTCGCCCCATAAAGACGTCGCAAGAAGCGGGCGCCTTGAGCACATTCCGCCGTCCGTGCCAATCGAAACCGATTGGTCGCAGCCGACATTTGCGGTCTGTTTCCCGCGGCGGCGGCAGCGGCGGCGCCACAGGGCGTCCAGCGAGCGGCGCCACGCCCGCCCACGGCCAGACAGCGGTGCCCGTGTTTGTAAATGAAGGGCCGCGCCCACGCTCACTGCCCGGATCATCCCGGCCGCGGCTGGCGGCGACGCCCAGTTCCGTGACAGCTCCGCCGGGCGTCACTGACCACCTGCCGGCAGCTCCGTTGCACCAGCCTTCTCCTCCCTCCCACCCCCTTGTACCTCATCCTCTGCCGCTGTCCACCTCTTACCTGGTGTTACCGTCCTGTTCTACCAAAACAGAATTAACAACAGCAGAGCAGTCATCTACTTTCACACTCCGCAAGCCGCCTGAGGGTGTGTGGCTGTACCTAAGTCTCCTCTTGAGCTCTAAATGTCCTGGTCTTTTCTCGAGATGTGTAAGGGGCGATCAAAAAGTTTAAATTTTTAAAATGAATGATACAATTCGTTATCAAGTTTTCAGCACTGTACTTATTACTTTTAATATCGACCGCCATTCCGTTTACTTGATCAGCTGATGTTTTATACACCACTGGCCATTATAATTGCTACACCAAGAAGAAATGCAGGTGATAAAAGGATATTCATTGGACAAATATATTATACTAGGACTGACATGTGATTACATTCTCACCCAATTTGGGTGCATAGATCCTGAGAAATCAGTACCCAGAACAACCACCTCTGGCCATAATAAGGGCCTTGACACGCCTGGGCATTGAGTCAAACAGAGCTTGGATGCCGTGTACAGGTACAGCTGCCCATACAGCTTAAACACGATACCACAGTTCATCAAGAGTAGTGACTGGCGTATTGTGACGAGCCAGTTGCTCGGCCACCATTGACCAGACGTTTTCAATTGGTGAGAGATCTGGAGAATGTGGTAGCCAGGGGAGCAGTCGAACATTTTCTGTATCCAGAAAGGCCCGTACAGGACCTGCAACATGCGGTCGTGCATTATCCAGCTGAAATGTAGGGTTTCGCAGGGATCGAATGAAGAGTAGACCCACGGGTCGTAACACATCTGAAATGTAACATCCACTGTTCAAAATGCAGTCAATGCGAACAAGAGGTGACTGAGACGTGTAAACAGTGGCACCCCATACCATCACGCCGGGTGATACGCCAGTATGGCGACTACCAATACACGCTTCCAATGTGCGTTCACCGCGATGTCGCCAAACACGGATGAGACCATCATGATGTTGTAAACAGAACCTGGATTCATCCGAAAAAATGACGTTTTGCCATTCGTGCACCGAGGTTCGTCGTTGAGTACACCATCGCAGGCGCTCCTGTCTGTGATGCAGCGTCAAGAGTAACCGCAGCCATAGTCTCCGAGCTGATAGTCGATCCCGCTGCAAACGTCGTCGAACTGTTCGTGCAGATGGTTGTTGTCTTGCAAACGTCCCCATCTGTTGACTCGGGGATCGAGACCCGGCTGCACAATTCGTTACAGCCATGCGGATAAGATGCCTGTCATCTCGACTGCTAGTGATACGAGACCGTTGGGATCCAGCACGGCGTTCCGTATTACCCTCCTGAACCCACCGATTCCACATTCTGCTAACAGTCATTGGATCTCGACCAACGCGAGCAGCAATGTCGCGATACGATTAACCGCAATCGAGATAGGCTACAATCCGACCTTTATCAAAGTCGGAAACGTGATGGTACGCATTTCTCCTACTTACACGAGGCATCACAACAACGTTTCACCAGGCAACGCCAGTCAACTGCTGTTTGTGTGTGAGAAATCGGTTGGAAACTTTCCTCATATGAGCACGTTGTAGGTGTCGCCACCGGCGCCCACCTTGTGTGAATGCTCTGAAAAGCTAATCATTTGCATATCACAGCATCTTCTTCCTGTCGGTTAAATTTCGCGTCTGTAGCACGCCATCTTCGTGGTGTAGCAATATTAATGGCCAGTAGTGTAATTCAGGATCTCAGCTGCCATGGAGAGGTTCCCAAAGAGGGAAAGTATTGCCATCGTGAAAACCTATTACAGAACCGGCGAGTGCTATGCAGAGACTGTTGGTAGACTTCGCGGGATCTTCGGACATAATAATGCTCCTTCAGCATCAACAGTTCTGTGGAAATCGGGTCGGTTGTAACCATAAAATCGTCCGGACGGAACCGCATGGAGAAAACATTGCACTGGAGCAGTACGAATGTGGCTGTGAGCCTTCCTAAGTCACTTCAACAACTGAGCGTTTCAATAGCCTCTTTGCAAAATATTGAGAAAAAGGATCCCCACGTGCACCTGTACAAGATTAAGTTGACGGAATATCTTAAACCCACAGATTGTTTGAAACGGAGAAATTTCGTGGAGTGGATTCTCACACAACAAGAAGAGGACAAGAATTTTGCAAAAAGAGTTATCTGCAGTGACGAGGCACACACGCCATAGAGTGATTCAAAAGAGCCACTTGCATCCTCTATGAACTACAGTTTGGTGTCGCTTATGGGCAGGTGGTGTGATGGCTGCTTCTTCTTTGAATTAAAACGGTGAGCGTTATTGTGAGATGGTCAGAGGCTGCACTGGATACAGCCTGTATATGTTTTCAGCATTGCGGGGCTACGTGTCGCTCATCCCGCGAGACAGTAACTCTACTCCACGAAAAATTCTCTCAGTCTGTAATCTCACTTCATAGCTGCTTGGAATGGCCTCCAAGATCTTGTGACATTACTCCTCGTAACTTCTTTTTATGGGATTTTGTGAAGTCCAACATCTACGAAAACGAACCGCAAGAACTTCTCCAACCTCAGGAAGATATCCAATGTGTCGTCAACGACATCAACAAGATGTCTGTGAAAGGGTCATCACGAACTGCAAAGACAGAGTAACTGTTTGCCGAGATTGTGGAAGTGGACATATGCCTGATATAATTTTCCGCACTTAAATGAGAGTGTATGTAGATGAAAATAAAAAAGAATTTTTTATTATAATGCAGTTTTACTTAATTAATGCATTTTTTAAAATTGGGAATTATATGAAAGACCTTATATAAGCATCGACATCTAGACAAGGGATTAGCGTTGCATTAGTGCCTTTCCGATGCGCTTGTTGTAAATGCGGAAATGTGAACTATAGCGACGTTATTATCTAATACGTCCAAACAGCACCAGCGTGCTGTTGTTGTTTTCTTGGCTGCCGAAAGACAAACACCGGTAGACATCAATCGGGGAATGAAGAACTGGTATGGGGCAGTATGTCTGTCTAGGGCAACCGTAGTGGAATGGTGCACGACAAGTTGTGTTGCTGCTTGATAATGACGCACGTTCCCATACCGTGAATGTCGTAACGCAGAAGTTACGCCAACTCAAGTGGGACTCGGTCAAGTCCTATGGACCTGATCTCTTCCCATGTGATGATCACGCCTTCGACCTCTTAAAAAAGGCTTTAAAGGGTCGACGATTCCTGTCGGACGAGGATTTGCAGCACTGAGTAATGGACTTCTTTAAGCAGCAGGACACTGTGTGTTACCCAAAGGAGTATCTTCAACCTGGTGCCTCAGTGGGATGATTGCCTCAACGCTAACGGTGATTTTGCCTGATTGGGCTACTACTTACGGACTGTATGCCCTGCGTGTTTTTGGGCGACCCTTATACGTAGGAGGAAGCAATACATAGTTTGACTCGTCCAGGAACGTACACTAGCTTAATTTTAACAGTAAATCACACCTTCATCCACAACGTCTCGTTCGTTGCGTCTGTCACTCGAGTTGGATAAGCATCTCCGTTAAACTCCAGTGCTTACCACACGAATTAGCGACGAAGCGTGGTGCTCTTCTTTGAAGATACTCTATTCCCTCTGTCAGTATCACGGAAACTGGAAGGATCGGAAAATGACGATCAGTACTCCAGTCTCGTTCGCACGAGGGTTTTGTGTGTGACTTCCTTCGTAGGTGGACTACACTTACGGAGGATTCTTCGAATGAATCTCAGTCTGGCATCTGCCTTTTCTACGAATAGTTTTGTGATGTTATTTCACTTTAATTCGGTCCGTACGCATACTCCCAGACGTTTAATGGCTGTGACTACATCCACTGACTGTTTTGCAGTCGTGGGTCCTTCTGTCTATTTAGGCGCAATAAGTTACATTTGTTTGTGTGGAAGGTCAGGTGCCAATCCCTACACCAAGCGTCAATCCTGTCCAGCTTTTTCTAATATTGTGACTTCTCTGTACGCAACGGCATCTTCCGCGAACGCTGCCATGGGGCTTCCGACACTGTAGTAGAGTAGAATTCGAGAAATAACACCGCAGTGTACACTGAGTGATTCCTTCTGTAAGCAAATTCCCCGCTTCATTATCAAACTGAGGTGACCCTCAACACAAATAATCTAACGTACTGCGCATAAATGGTGGCAAAGACCCTTTACCTTTCGAGTACAATTTTGGCGATAAATCACTAGGAACAACAATAACCGTAACATATTTCGAACTAAACCTCCCGAGCAAATTGAAGGGAACGACCCACAGTACAAGAGGCAGGATAAACAGTTACCAGCTAGACACTCAGTGTAAGAATCCGTAGGTAACGATGTTGACCCACGGACGATGTGCTCCACAGTACCCTCTGCGACAGACTCTCGATAACTGCTCATCGGTATGCAGATTTTATCACTTAAGATTAATAGAGAGTTTGAAGAAGATACGAGGAAGAGAGGTGCGTTTGTCATTGGGTGGTTTTGTATTCTCAAGAGCGCTACGGAGATGTTCATCAACATCTCTGCCATACAAGACGGATCTTCCACGACGGAAATATTTACTGTTTAAATTCCTAGACAGTACGTTGGAAAGGGGGGCTACCTATTATACCTGTAACTTGCATCGTACTGTATGACCACAGCGGGAAAATCAGAGACATTCGAGGCTTTTCGCCCACCATTCGCAGTTGGAACAGCGAGGTGGGCAATTCGTAGTGGTACCACAAATACCCTCTGCCACATACATGCCGTTCGCTTGCGGTGTTTAGGTGTAGAGCCAGTGCTCCGTAAGTTGATCTTTTCCAGCAAATCTGTGATGCCCGTAACGCCTCCCGTGGCAATATATGAGCGTTAGATTATGACAGGAGGAGATGGGATGACGGCTTGGCCACCAAGCCCTGGAAATCGAACGTAAAAATGCAAGACAGTAATCGCATACGGGCCTGGATTGCAAAACTTTTTCAGTATGGATAATTGAGGTGTGTTTCAGCGAACATGAATGAGGACTGAATACACGTCCCATGTTCCGGAAACGAAGACGCGATGGCTTTAATGACCTCTGACTTCCTTTTATGATCTGAGGAGGCTCTTAATAGCTAGTGAGCTGAGGGACGGATAGACGAGTAGGAAATCTAATGAGCTTGGTATGAGAAACAGCCCACGTGTTAGTGATCCTTAGGGGCAGAGAGAAAGAGAGAGAGAGAGAGAGAGAGAGAGAGAGAGAGAGAGAGAGAGAGAGAGAGAGAGAGAATGACAACATAAACAACAGCGCTAAGGCCATGAATATGAGGTCTACAGGAACAGTTTGTTTCGGTTTTCTTAACTTTGAGTTGCGCTTGCCAGGTGTGCCATTAAAGAGGTTTCATGAGAATTATAGTGTTTGATTGGAAGCACCATGTGTATTTGACATCACCGTTGAATTTTTGTGAATGTAAATGGCTTTCACAGGGACGCATAGGTTGTGTTTCCTTCCTGGCTATTCCCCTTCTAAAGTCTACCTTTACAATTCTCTGTATTTGTGGTGTCACCGCCAGACACCACACTTGCTAGGTGGTAGCCTTTAAATCGGCCGCAGTCCGTTAGTATACGTCGGACCCGCGTGTCGCCACTGTCAGTGATTGCAGACCGAGCGCCACGACACGGCAGGTCTAAAGAGACTTCATAGCACTCGCCCCAGTTGTACAGCCGACGTTCATAGCAATGGTTCACTGACAAATACGCTCTCATTTGCCGAGACGATAGTTAGCATAGCCTTCAGCTACGTCCTTTGCTACGACCTAGCAAGGCGCCATTACCAGTGTATATTGAAATGGAAATTATGTACAGTCAAGAGAGATGTACACCGATTGTGGATTAAAGTTAAGTATTCTACCAGTACCTCCTGTTTTGCTAGTCTTATTACTTTACCTTGTTCCAGACCTCACGCCAATCTGCGTGTAAATAAACGCGTGCATGTCGGCCTCCTCTAGCATCACGTTGTTGGCTCTTCTGCCAACACTTCAGTATTCATTCTGCAGCCGATTTAAATTCTGTTGCATTGTGACCACCATTCTCATAGTGGCAGCGATGAGACGCTGGTGTCCGGAGGACGTCGGTAAAAGCCTTGACCGGGTGCCCAGATTCAGGGCTTCCTAGTTCCTTTAAAGATGACACAAACGATTTCTTTCCCCCGATCTGAGGTTGCCCCTAACGATCTGATCGTCAATGTACGCTAAAGCACAATACGCCAGTCCGTTTTCCAATTGTCTTCTGTCTACGAACATTCAGAAAAGAGCAGCTCGCATTTCACCGTAAGAAGACGGTAGCTTTTACAAATTACTGGTGCAGGTTCTTAGCTGAATCCGTAGAAACTCGCTCGGAACAAAACCGGAAGTTGGTCTTGTCCATTGCTTTCCCCACTGTTTTCTTTTCGCGCCATTTGGAAAGTGTCTGCATTATCCGATCTGAAAGTAGCGGAGGAAATGCATCGACAATGGCGGCCGGCGCTGCTGCGGCGCCGTGTGTTAGCCGTGACTCGGCGGTTCCAGAGCACGCCGAAAGAACGGCAGGGACGGCTACTTACAAACCCGCCACAAGCGGTTCCGGGTGGCGCCTCCTCCACCGCAGAGAAAGAGGGCGTGTCGTGTGTGTGTCATACCAAAAACACGAGAGAAACTTGGAGCAGGCACACACTGACGGGGTAAGTAAACAAGAAAGCTAGTTCCGCTGACCAGACTCCCATTTTTTTTATGGAATCCAGGAGGACCCTTTAGATTTTTGCTGTTCCCTATGGCCAAGGATGCACATAATTGGAGGCATCGCTGATGAACCTAGGGTAAAAGCACAACCAAATCTGTATGGGTATTCCGTCGGTTCTTCAAGGAACTTGTACATATTAATAACTTGTATACAAAATATTTATGTTCCAAATATTGTTTAATAGCTCGTTATGAACCGGCTTTCAACTTCTTAGGCCGTCCTCAGGTAACTTAATACTAAACAGATAGTTCACATAATTTCAGCCGGCCGTGGTGGCCGAGCGGTTCTAGGCGCTTCAGTCCGGAACCGCGAAACTGCTACGGTTGCAGGTTCGAATCCTGCCTCGGGCGTTGATGTGTGTGATGATGCCCTTAGGTTAGATAGGTTTAAGTAGTTCTAAGTTCTAGGGGACTGATGACCTCAGATGTTAAGTCCCATAATGCTCAGAGCCATTTGAATTTGATCACACAATTTCAGTGAGAATTCATAGCTGTACAAAGATTGCTGTGCAAAGATAAGTGACATTTCATGGGTACATCGACACAAAACACGAATTGAAAATAAATAAAGAAATAGCACAGAGCAGTGGTTATAGCACTGCAGTAATTGACAACACACTCAGTAAAAAAAACTGACAGCACTCCTTTATCCACCTCAGACAGCAGAAAGCCACATTGATGACAAATGGGGCCCCATGCTATTGGTGGGTAGGACTTCACAGGTTCTTGCCAGGAAGCTAAGAGCCACGAAATATACTCCAGATTTTTACACTAGAAACACTGTTGCCCACCTTCTATTCAACAGTAAAGATAAGATTTCATCTTTAAACGGAGAACTTCCTGCAGTCTTCCTGATAAATTATATGTAGGTGAATCAGGTAGGTCTATAACTGCTATACTGAGTGAACATGAAAGGAGCTGGAGATTGAAAAATAAAGACTCCACATCTGTTGAACATGCTCTGAAAGATGTTGTTCATATTATGTGAAATGTGATGTTGTCCATAAAGGAAGTAAAGGCAGAAAACTAACGCTAGTTGACCTGGACCTTAATGACGAAACACAATTCCGTTACTCACTGTTATTAAAATAGCAGCCAATTATTATTTCTCTCACCGTTAGATAATACGCTTGCTATAACTCTTCTATACCCATATTCCATACACTTTTTTCTGGCCCCCCCCCCCCCCCTTATTCGGTCTGTTCGTCACATTCACCAGTTTGTCGATATGACATACTAGCCTGTGCCATTACTAACTTGTAATACATTTTTGCGTTATACGTTCACATAGTTTCGATATTTGAATGTAACGTAATATAAGAGTTATTTGTTGAGTGTCTCTTTTACATATTACATTGCACTTGTGTTTTGTATCGATATACTCATAAAAAGTCACATATCTTTGTACAGGTGTGAATTCTCGCTGAGGTTGTGTGGACTATCTCTTTAGTGTTAAGTTATCTGACTGTGGCCTAAGAAGTCGAAAGCCGGTTAATAACGAACTATGAAATAAATATTATTGTGGAAAATTAACACCTTGTATTCAAGTAATTAACAACCAAATCTGTTGCCATTAAAACAAATTGACATGCTCTACATTTAATGTGCTAGTGTATACTTGATGTGTATGTCGGACACTTGCGTTCTTATAAATCTGAGCCAAACTACGCAGAGACGCAAACTGAGTGTGTTTACATGATGCGGGTTCCGCTACTGGCGCGCATTCTGGTCCCGGCGCCGGTCCTCCTACACAGTGGCGTAACGCGGCCAGCCTTCCGCAGTAGATAAACACGGAGTCAGTCGATCCATCTTGCAAGCCAGACACCCGCCCGCTACGTTATTGATGGCTTGTCCGGCGGAATTGGCAGCAATTAGCAACCGACACACTAATCTCACCGCGCTAGGTCGCCGTCCGATAGGTTTTTGGTGAAGCGTATGTCGTCTGCAAATATTTAAGGCTAGGTAACGGCGTGGAAAAGTAGTGCCGAAGAAGAGTGTGAGGGAAGAGATTTGGCAGAGTTCCAGTACACGAATGTTCTGTTTTTCACCTGTCGTAATACAAACAACATAGTGTGAGGTCAAAGTAAGTGACGAAATGCTACCAGCTGGCTACTTGTGATAACGATTTCTGTAATCTTCGCCTTGTGCCACCGGCATCCCAGTCTGACTTACTGTTAGAACAGGCACACATTTTATATTTGTAGTTGCAGCTGTGAACTACTCTATGGAGTTATACGATAATTATGTACAGGGAACTGTGGTGCAAACTACGAGTACATAACAGATTTAATGATCAGTAAGCTAGTGTTGTTGCGTGGTCTTCAGTCCCAAGACTGGTTTGGAGCAGCTCTCCAAGCTACTCTATCTTGTGACAGACTCCTCATCTCCTAATAACTACTTCAACAACATCCTTCTGATCTGCTTAGTGTATTCATTTCTTGGTCTCCGACACTTCCCTCCGATACTAAATGGAGATGTCTCAGAATGTGTCCTATCAAACGAGTCCTTGTGCGACAAATTTCCTTTCTCCCTAATTCTATTCAGTACTTTCTCATTAGTTACGTAATCTATCCACCTAATGTTCAGCATTCTTCAATAGCACCACATTTCAAAAGCTTCTATTCTCTTTTTGTCTAAACTGTTTATCGTCCATGTTTCACTTCCGTACATGGCTGCACTCCACACATCCAGAAAAATTCGAACACTTAAATCCATTTTCGCTGTTAACAAACTTCTCTTCTTTAGAAATACTTTTCTTACCATTGCCAGTCTACCTTTTATGTTCTCTCTGCTTCTCCCATCATCAGTCATTTTGCTACCGAAGTATCAAAACTCATCTGCTACATTTAGTGTCTCATTTCGTAATCTAATTCCCTCCACATCACCTGGTTTAAATCTCAAAGTTAATTCCACTTCCAAATTTTTCTTTGGTTTTCTTTAGTGCTTGCACAGATTGCTTGTACAGATTGAATAATATCGATGATAGGCTACAACCCTGCCTCATTCGCTTCTCAACCATTGCTTCTATTTTATGTCCCTCGACTGCCGTCTGATTTCTGTTCAAGTTGTAAATAGCCTTTCGTTTCAAGTAATTCACTACTGCATCAAAGAGAGTACTCCATTCAACGTTGTCAAAAGCTTGCTCCAAATCTACAAAAGCTATAAACGTAGGTTTGCCTTTCCTTAACCTATCTTCTAAGAGAACTCGTAGGGTCAGTATCGTGTCGCGTGTTCCTACATTTCTCCGAAATCCAGACTGATCTTCCCCGAGGTCGGCTTCCACCAGTTTTTCCATTCTTTTGTAAAGAATTCGTGTTAGTATTTTGCAACCATGACTTTTTAAACTGACATTCGGTGCTGTTCACACCTATCAGCACCTGCTTTCTTTGGAATTGGAATTATTACTTTCTTTTTCAAATCTGAGGGTACTTCGCCTGTCTCAAACATCTTGCATACCAGTTGGAAGAGTTTTGTTATGGCTGGCTCTCCCAAGGCTAACAGTAGTTCTGACAGAATGTCGTCTAATCCCAGAGCCTAGAGGAAATGTTAATTATCGCAATGCAACAGACAAAAATTACAGATTACCATTTGCTATGAACTAACAAAAATTCAGTTTTCCATTCATGGCTGCTTGTTTTTTATTTTCCCTTTGTGTCACTTTTCTACAAAAAAATTAGTTTTTTGATAACGTCTCAAAAAGAGTAGCGGATATCTTACTTCGCCGGCCGTTGTGGCCGAGCGGTTCTAGGAGCTTCAGTCTGGAACCGCGCGACCGCTACGGTCGCAGGTTCGAATCCTGCCTCGGGCATGGTTGTGTATGATGTCCTTAGGTTAGTTAGGTTTAAGTAGTTCTACGTTCTAGGGGACTGATGACCTCAGATGTTAAGTCCTATAGTGCTCAGAGTCATTTGAGCCATTTGATATCTTACTTCGAATGTAAGTCAAAGCTGTAAATAATCTGAAAGTTAACTGTGGATATTACAAGCAGATAGTTGTCTACAGTTAACTTCTTGTATTGATTCCTTTGCGTATATTCCGGCCAACAGGCTAGTAAACCTAAAAATATCTATGTAGTGTGCACGTGTAACATAGACACCGAGTAACAAAGCTGGTGGAAGAGAGACGTTCCTTAAGAAAGACCCCAAGACATAGCACCTCAACGTCTGTGTGTTGATCGTAGTTATAGGACATCATGCTATTGATAGGTTGAGATGCTTTGCAGTAGTTTCTCTGGGAATGAATAACGGAGAGGGCTAAGATACCAGACTGATCGATGCACAAACTACCGTCGCTAGTAACTAAAATGTCCGCCAAATAACTCTTAAAATGGGTGTGAGGTGTACAGCTAAAATATCCTTACGAGAAGTGAGCTTTGGATGCGTGGCTGAATTCTCAAACATTGTTCGATGTGCTGGGAAAAAGTGAATGTCCTGACCAAACACGCAACACCACAGGAAATTATGAAGAACGTTCCTGATGGCGATGTTACATTCTTGCCCTTCTAGACCTGTGGACTGACCCCCACAGTTGGTTAGTTATTAGACATACTGCATTTCATTGTGAGACCCAATGGAGTATGCAAATCAAGTAACTACTATCTATGTCTGATCTAACACTTACCGCCTAGCCACGCTTGCGGACTCTAAATCTCCTGAAATTTATTGTACTTCGTTATGAGCTAGAAGCAGGAAATGAGCGAATGATAGACACGATGATTTTTTTAAAAAAAAGGTGTATAAGTGTCTAGAAAACAGTTTCATGAATTGCAAAATCGTTCACTAACATTCCCCCGTTAAACCGAAAAAATGTTTGGATGTATTAAACATTGCAACCCGGATCTTTATGTATATGATTTGACAATCCATGAGCCAGGACGCCATCAGTGTCGAATATGTCTAGCTGTAAACATTTGTTTTTGTTGCATTACTGTTTTACTTCCTGATTGCCTTCATTCACTTAACGTATTTTTAATCAAATAAGAAACATCTAATACAATTAATATCAGCAGACCTAGCATGTCTAAGAAACTCCTCACAATAAAAAAATTCGGAGTGGAGATGTCTTCATCGTGAATTAAAAAAAAAGGTAAAAAGAAGTGAGTAATTTCGTCGTACCAGTGTAGTCGGAGATGAAGAAATATTTTCTTTTTCCCGTGGTGCTCCTTCTCTCTCCATGCTGTAGTTCTTGCCACATCTTTGTCATTGATCAACAGCCAATCGGTCTCGCAACCAACATCGCAACTTTTATGACTTTTTAAGGCACAGCAGATGAGGAAATCAGTTGATAGTGTCACCTTAGAATTTTCCCTGTGATGTGTTCCGTTACAAAATGGCTCTGAGCACTAAGCGACTTAACTTCTGAGGTCATCAGTCGCCTAGAACTTAGAACCAATTAAACCTAACTAACCTAAGGACATCACACACATCCATGCCCGAGGCAGTTTTCGAACCTGCGACCGTAGCGGTCGCTCGGCTTCAGACTGTAGCGCCTAGAACTGCACGGCCACTCCGGCCGGCTGTTCCGTTACACGTCTATCAACAGCAAAAATGTACAGGACACGGCGGAAATAGAAACTTCACCTTCCAGAGTACGTGCGAGGCGCCAGTCGCGCTAGGCGGCTCCGGTAATTTTGCTGTCAACGCTTGATGGATTAGTTTATTGTCAGAAGGTTCTTCAGTTTCGATTAATAAACAAAATTTAAACTATTCGTATTAGTCTTACGTGAAAGATCGTCCCGTTCTGTTACCACTTGTTAGCGTATTCCTACGTGCAGCCGTCATACCTCAAATCGAAGGAAATAATATTAGGTTTTAACGTTCCTTCAAGGTCATTAGAGACGGAGTGCAAGCTCGGAAGGAGGAGAGGGCGGAGAAGGCCGTGCCCTTTTCAAGGGAACCATCCCAGCATTTGCCGTGAACAATATAGAAAAATCATTGTAAATTTAAATTTCGATGGTCGCATGAGGATTTGAACGGACGTCCTCCCTAGGCCTTAGTTCGCTCCGTAGTACAAAATACGTACGGAAGAACTGCAGTTAAATCACCTTCAACATTCCTTTGTTAAACGGTAATTTTAGACATTGACTTTTACGGTGACTGAAGGAGGTAAACTGTGTCACAGAATAGCACAAGTCAGGAATGTAAGCAGCTCATGCGGACGATCAATAAATTAACAGAATTCGATAAAGCAGCAATTTAGAATTAACTTGCTTGATCATAAGCAGCATGCCAGCAAAATGTCACTACTGTATTCATTCAGTGTAAACTCTCGTTTAAGTTTTGCGTTGTGCCCCCTCAAGTCATTTCTGACTGAATCCATTAAGGCTGGCGTGATTTCAGTACTTAAGAAGGAACGGAACGTTTCTGCACAGGGGGCTTTTCAATATTTTGACTCTAATAGCTTTTACAGCAGAGTGTGCACAGATTCCTGGTTTCTCAACACTAAGGACTTTTATTTCGTGGGTGTTTCGAAACTTGATTGCTTCAAATAACATCTACAGCTACACTACTTTATGGTGTATGGTGAAGGGTACTTTGCCTACCATGTCACTTCACCAATTTTCGTGTTACGGTTGCGAATGGTGCGCGGGATATGCGATGGCGATTCGGAAAGTAAGGAACGATCAGTCGAAAGTAAGGAACGATCGTTCACGAGATGGGAACCACAGCGAAAATTCGATGCAGCTTTGCACAGATATGCGGGGCAGTGTCTCTAGTATGTTCGCAGAAAGCGTCGTGTCGCTCTCCTCAGTTCTGAGCGCACAGTGAGCACATAAGGCGCCTAGAAAATAGTATCTTCCTCTAAGTATGGGTGCATGCCGTTTCCGTACATCCCCACATAACGTGACAGTTATGCAGTTCCTTCTTCATGACAGTTCTTGGCTGCACTCTGCACGGATAACGAGGGCGCTCCTGCAGCGTTATCGATGGGAAGTGTTTGATCGCCCACCATACAGCCCGGACTTGGCTCCCTCTGATTTTCGTCTCTGCTCAGATGAGCCGCTGGCTATGAAGACAACGTTTTTGCACAAGCAACGAGCTGCAGTCCGGCGCAGAAAATTGTCGATAAGCACAGAAGGGTGCCTTGTATGACGAGGTTATTGTAAAGCTGGTACAAGGCTACAACAGACGTCTATGTCGCAGCGGCGACTACATGGAGAAGTAGCTGGAAAGTGTAGCTAACTGTTGCAAATAAAACACTCCGGTTTTCATTTCGTGACCGATCGGACCTTACTGTCCGAATAACCCTCGTACTTACCGTTGGGGGAGCAATGTATTGGTTGACTCTTCTAGGAACTTACGCTCTTGCAACTTTAACAGTAAATTGCGCAGTGATGCACAGTGCCCTACTTGCAGCTTCTGCTGCAGGAGTTACGTGAACATCTCGGTGAAACGTTCCCACTTGAAAACAAAACAAATCTTCGACAAAAGGCACTGCTCTTCTTTGTATGTTCTATCAGTACTATCTGGTATAGGGGTCGCAGACAGCAATACTCTAGAATCTTCTTTGTGGATAGGCGACACTTCGTGAGAATTCTTCCAATGAATCTCAGTCTAGCATCTGCCTTACCTGCGACTAATTTTGTGTGGTGTTTCCACGTTCTATCGCTCCGTTTGCATATACCCAGATATTTAATGGATATGAACACTTAAGTGATTTTTCGAAAATCGTGTGGTTATAAGGGCGGAGTGTAAGCATTTCTCGACAAATTTCACTGATGAAACCCTTTTAGCCACGAGATTAGGGGCAGCATTATTTGTGAAATGGTAGCATGAGCAGAAAGCCGTTCGTCGTCCTATGATCCGGGAAGATTACACCGAGAAGAGCCCAGGTCTTAGCGTTGCCTTCTCCTCTCGCCAGCGGCAAAGTACTGGTGGTTTACTTTATAGACGACGTCGATAGAATTTCCATTGCTAACTAGCTTCGGAGCAAGTGCGGCCACGGCGGCGGCTGAGGCTGGCGGCGTGGGTCGTGATCGCGGCAACCTTGGGTTTGGTTCTGTTTTTTTCTCTTCAGACCCCGGCGGCTCACCGCGAGGTGACAACCAGCCAGTTACACGCTCCGCGTCGCGACAAAAACCGCGGAAGCTCCGCCAGCGCTTTGTCCGGCGAGTGCCCACTAAGGTCTCGAGAGGTGCTCAAAGAAATTCAGTACTTATTAGGACGACTAGGTTGGAACAGAAACATGCTATCCTTACATTGCATCTGATCAGGTGCTAACAATTATTGGCAAGACTTTCGATCCTTACACGGTCCCTAATAGTTTTGGCGCCCCAATGTACTTCCTTTCGACCACAAAATCTATTACCATCGCCATAATATAGTACTTACGTTCCAGCAGTAAGTGACGATACAGGTAGTTCTCTCAAATACGATCTTGCCAACGACAGCTACACAATGCACTAGCACTTTTCAGGGACGCTCCTTCCAGGAAGCGTCCGGTAACATGTTTCTCTTTCCCGTATATAATAAGGGGCATTGCCGGTCGGAGTGGCCGTGCGGTTAAAGGCGCTGCAGTCTGGAACCGCAAGACCGCTACGGTCGCAGGTTCGAATCCTGCCTCGGGCATGGATGTTTGTGATGTCCTTAGGTTAGTTAGGTTTAACTAGTTCTAAGTTCTAGGGGACTAATGACCTCAGCAGTTGAGTCCCATAGTGCTCAGAGCCATTTGAACCAATAAGGGGCATTCAAATGAAACCCGGTCACTAGAATAAAGTAACGGTTACGATTTTATTAACTCAAAAATATAGTTATACACAGTACACATACTCAAAAATTGTCGCCAAAACTGTTGGCACATTTATCGCATTGCGACACTAGCCGATCGATTCCATCCTTGAAGAATATAGATTTTACGAAAGTTCAAGTGTCGATGCATTGTGGCGTGGTCGGTGCGCACGCTAATAACCAGTAACCGATGTATCTCGTCCACGGTGATATTGCGGTTGTCACTCCAGCAACCATTTCCGGGGTGATGGCATGATGAGCTTGTCCAGGACGAACATCGTCTTCCAGTGACTCGCGCCGCTCAAGGGATCGTTTGCGCCATTTCACAACACTTGAACGACCCAGACTGTATTGTATGTATTGTATTGTATGTTAATCGGGGACCTAGAAACGACGGAGAGGCTCCGTCCCCGCTGCAGCCGCAGTGGTCCACAACCCCACGAAGACTATCGCAGTCCACTTCACCCCTCCGCCGCCCCACACCGAACCCAGGGTTATTGTGCGGTTCGGCCCCCGGTGGACCCCCCCAGGGAACGTCTCACACCAGACGAGTGCAATCCTAATGTTTGCGTGGCAGAGCAATGGTGGTGTACGCGTACGTGGAGAACTTGTTTGCGCAGCAATCGCCGACATAGTGTAACTGAGGCGGAATAAGGAGAACCAGCCCGCATTCGCCGAGGCAGATGGAAAACCGCCTAAAAGCCATCCACAAACTGGCCGGTTCACCGGACCTCGACACAAATCCCCCGGGCGGATTCGTTGGGTTGGGTTGTTGGGTTGTTTCGGGGGAGGAGACCAGACAGCGAGGTCATCGGTCTCATCGGATTAGGGAAGGAAATCGGCCGTGCCCTTTCAAAGGAACCATCCCGGCATTTGCCTGGAGCGATTTAGGGAAATCACGGAAAAGCTAAATCAGGATGGCCGGACGCGGGATTGAGGCGGATTCGTGCCGGGGACCGGGCGCTCCTTCCCGCCCGGAAAGCCGTGCGTTGGACTGCACGGCCAAGCGGGCGGTCACCCAAACTGTACTCACCGCACACAGCCTTCATCCGTCGATACATTTCACGGCCTCCAAATCCCTCCGCCGACAAAAATCGAATCACTCCTCGTTGTTCCTGCTTACTCGCCTGCATTTTAGGTACTGGACGAAAGCTTGTCTGACCACCTTCTCTTCGGCGTGAAACCACACTGGCACTATGCAACATCAAACAGTGCGCACGCGTCAGTCTCTCTACCAATAGATGGCGCCGCCATACCCACAGTTACGCGGTGTCAGGCAAAGGTAGACGCACTGACCAGGGGTCCATTGGAATGAACCTCATACATACCGCGAGATGATGAAGGGATAACAAGGGAAATTCCATTCCAGGGTTCGATGGACCCTCTTGTCAGATTCTACACAGAATTCGTCACCTACTTAATTCCCATTTTAATCATAACATACGAAGAGATTTGTACGAGCACAGGTCACATACATTTACAAGAGCTTAGCCGAAGTGATCCACAAAAGTAACGTCCCTTCTCACTGGCGTTCCCTCTCATAGAATCCTCGAGCACATGCGGCATCTGGAACAGAATGACCTCCTCCCTGCCATCCAGCATGACTTTTGGAAACATTGGCCATGTGAAACGTAACTCGCGATTTTCTCAGATGACAATCTGAAAAGAACTGCACTGACGCATTGAGGTGGACGCAGTATTTCCTGGCGAAAAACATTTGAGTCAGTACCTTATCAACGTATATTCACGAAACGACCATCATATGGACATCAAACGAAATTACACTCAGTGAAATGATAACGTATTTGATTGTTTAGACAGATACACTATTCTGGCGCTTTACAGAGCACCTTTTTATGTAATTTTTAATATTCTTCTGTCAATGATATTGAGCAACTAACGCAGTTAATAAAAATAGAAGAAAATACCGATCCCCGTACTGTTAAAGGGTTTGTGTCAGTGTAGACCCATACTGATTCAGGGAACTAGTTCGACTGTTGAGATTGATGCAGAATATGATGCACATTCGGATGTAAAATTAATGATCGCCAGCGCTTCAGTTCCTGCGTTTAACTCTTAAATGCATGAAGTATTTCCCCTTGATAAACACCAAAATAACGATATTATAACAATAGCGTCTGTCTCGGACGTTCCAGGTGGTAGATGGTAGACATGAGACTTTTAACGAATGGATTTCTGGTCAAGTAATTCCATGAAACAAGAAACTACAATATAAAATGTCGATGAGAGGATGATGGAGGGAACTGGAGATCACAGACTAAAAGAATTGTCGATTTAATGAAAAGATTTTGGTACCAATCAGGGCACTAACCTTACGTCACTGAAGAAAAACAATATACAAGTTAATTTAGACTTATTGCGAATAATTTCGATTCTGAGAAACACACGATTTTCTTCGTGACTCAGTATATCTACTGCGGCATTGACAACTGTGCTAGGTGTTGTTATGAAACGTTTTGCAGGAGTACTTTTCCTCGCTAGTACGCTGTTAGGAGTGCAAAAGAACCACAATCAATTTCAAGAACATAGATATTGCTGGCAAAGATAACTGAGAATTAAATTATTTTACCGGAGCGCTTTGCAGTGCCACGCATATAAAAGCGAAAAAAGAGCTAGACGCTACATAGTAAAGGAGACCTACAGCGTTCAGAAAGTATCGACAGTAATGTAGAATTGATGCAGATGTAAATATATCACAACGTAAGATGAGGAAACATGCCAAACGCATATTGGTATAAATAAAGCTGCATAAAGAGTGCCTGGTTGGCCTATTTCTTTGCGTAATTTAATCGTCAGCCGTGAAGTTCAGTCAACATTAATGTGAATAAATTTATGTTAACATCTGTTGTACGAATGGAAGAATAGTAAATGGACGGCAAAATGATGAAGAAAAAGGCTAACTAGAATGAAGAGTGGATAATTTTTTAAATGAAAAGGGAGCAAAACAGAGATGGTACTTGTTTCATCGCATTATCTATATAATAAAAATGGTTGGTATGATTGTGACTGAAACGAAACAAAGCATTTCGAGTTGTAATTCACGCCATTGCTCGTAGAAATATTTTTTCCTGGTTTTCGCTTCAAAAAATACGCGGAATACAAGGACGTCTGGATGGGAAGCCTGGTTGACGAGCCCTCAGCAGGGTGCAGAGGCGAGCACCAGTTAGCAGCTAGAGGCTAGCTGGTAGCTGGTAGGAGCTGCGGGTGCAAATAGCGCGGCGTGGCGCGCCTCGGCAGGTATTTTGAGACGGCGATCTAAATCCACGTCCAGCGGGCGGCGTGCGGCGGGCTGTCCTGTGTCGCGGGCCATCACGATTCGGAAAATTAATTTGATTTAGAGCCAGCGCCGCCGGCAGGTATTAATAAACGCCCGGCGCCGCTGCCAGGCGCATTGTTTCCGCAGTTTTACGCCTTCTCTCCCTGCCGCAGAGAAAGGGAGAGCGAGAAAGAAGGATACCGGGAGAGTACATGCGGCGAACTGTGACAGACAGACACACAAAACGAGCCAATCACGGCTCTACGAAACCAATGGCTGCCCGAGTACTACATGGTTCTGAACAAGAAACTTTATTGTTCTCAATGGGTTATATACATCCATTCTCCGCAAACCTCTGTGAAGTGCACGGAAGATGGTATGGGCCATCTTACCGCGTGCTAGGAAAACGGGAACAGTGACCACTTTCATCCCAACCAACCCCTTAACAGCGTGTTCGTCCACCTGTGAAATGCAATACGGCACAGCGTGACATGGATTCGACAAGTCCTCGGTAGGTTCCCAGGAGTATGAGACACCTGATGTCTACGCACAGGTCACGTGACTTCCATAACTTGATGGTCGGTGGTTTGTAGGCGCGCAGCCGGCGCCCTGTAGCGTCCCATATGTTTATCTTCCGGTTCAAATCGCGTGAGTTCACGATCAAACTCCTCAAACCACTGAAGCACTAGTCTGGCCTTTGAGATGGAGAGTTATCCTGCTGGAAGATGCCGTCGCACCAAGCTTGTAGGGATGTAGGTGGACCGCAATTGTGTTCACATTGTACACGACTATCCTCTTCCCCCCTCCCCCCCTCCCTCCTCCCACGGCATAATACTGCCTAACTGGCCTGAGTCCGCGGCAGGGTGCACGTTTCGAGCAGCCGTTCCCTTGGATGACTTCTCAGTCAGACACTACCGTCGACGTGGTGTAACCCTAAAACGTGACTCATCCCACAAGGCGACAGACTGCCATAGTTCCACGGTCCAAACACGATGTTCCCATGTCCACTGCAACCTTAAATTATCGATGAAGTTGGGCCGACATGGGAACACGTGCGCTGAATGGTGTTCCCCGAAAGACTTGTGGCTGCACCAGAGTTGTTTTCGGTCGTTAGACGTCCAAAAGATTGCCGCCTATCCTACGTGACAAATAGGGCAAGCTTCAAACCTTCACGTTGTATGACGACGGTTGGACAACCAACACCTTGAAACTTCCTGGCGGATTAAAACTGTGTGCCGGACGGAGACGCGAACTCGGGAGCTTTGCCTTTCGCGGGCAAGTGCTCTACCATCTGAGCACGACTCACGCCCCGTCCTCACAGCTTTACTTCCACCAGTACTTCGTCTCCTACTTTCCAAACTACACAGAAGCTTCTGTAAAGTTTGGACAATAGGAGACGACGTACTGGCGGAAGTTCGTATCAAGTGGCTGCAGGAAAGGTTCGTTTAACCATAATACCATCTACCTCATTCCCTTTCGCTGTCCAACGAATCTACCATTCCATCTGTAATTACCTCGGCCTGGTCATTCAAATTACTCATGTTGTTAAATGGATGTCGAAGTTGGAACAGAGCAGTAGTTATGAGCCGCGAACTGGAGGCGTCCGCTTCACCCGGCGAGACGTCCGGATTGTGCGGGCGGACACAAGAAGTGCGGCAGGAGAAGCGCTGGACCGTCGCGGCGGGTATTTTTATCAGAATTAGTTGAGGCCGTGGGAGCGCAAGAGGGGACTTGTGTACACTGCCACGCCGCGCTGCGACACAATCGCTGCCCCGTCATCGCCGCCTTGCCCCCTCCGTCACGCTGGTGGTCGGCCGTCGCATATCGCCGGCGAGCTCCACCTGCCTACACCTGGTCACCGGCCTATGTCGCCTTCACTGCCACTGATATAGCTATAGCCCGCTAGTGTGGTGGCATTCGACCTGGAAATAGGCTGCTACAATCACGGTGATCAAAGAAAAGTCCGCTTAGTTGGTAGGGAGAGGACAGTAGACTATTTGAGCATTAGACGTGTAGCTGAAAGAAGGAATCAGTTGATAAAACACATCCTAAGACATCAACTAATAGGTAGTGTAATTATGGAAGGGAATGACGGGGACGGGGGCTAATGTACTACAGTAACGTTGGTCAAGTGGATGCAGGCTGCAACAACTATGCAGGGGTGAAGACGCTTGAGCAGGATAGACTATCATGGAGAGTTGCTTCAAACCTGTTTTCGGACTGAAGACCACAAAAAGAGACAAGTTTCAGTTTTATGATTACTGCATTAGAGGACGTTGTGGAATAGCAACAAGGTATATCACGTAGTTATAATTTAAGTGCAGCTACCCACGGAGATCAGTGTGGACTGTAATTAGCGTACGGCAGCGAAACTTAGTAGATATGCTAATGCGTTAATGCGGAACTGATTAACTCTGGGAAGAAATTAGTTCCAGTTTTGGCCACTAGGTTGAGATATGGCGCTGTACAGCATCTCGTACGACGTCTCCTGTGCTCATATTGAACATACTGTGTAAGCGGCGGTTAATAAAAGAACCAGTCATGCCTTTCTCACTTGTCCAATCTTTTCTGCCCACGACCCATTCCTAATCCATTACAAAGGAAAACATTTCCATACGTATTCCTTGCATTCACAGCGCCAGACATGCACCCAGTGGCCAAATTGCAAATTGGAACCAAGGTTTTTTTTTTTTTTTTTTTTTTTTTTCAACATAAAGTGGTTCCGCGTGAACTCATGAGAATATCTGGCAAGTTTCACTGCCATACGATAATAACAGCCCTCACTGGACTTCTGTGACAATCTGCATTTTAATTGTAGCCACCTGGTACTTGGTGTACTTCATTCTGAAAACGGTGCCGTAAGTCTTTCAGACTGATTGCAACAAAGTTAGCAACGAACATAGCAGAGTTAAAAATTTGTGTGAAATTATCCTGTGTGCTCTAGAACAGAAGGGAACAGGGTTCTTAGTTAAACGACCAAACAGTCCTCAGCCCCTTATGAGTCCCGAAACACTGTGGGTTTCACGACCTTCCGACGAGGATCCGAACCACAATCAAGTTCTGCAATAGTCTGACATTTTATGTGCTCGTATTGTGAACCCTCGTCCGATCGGACACTAAAGCTCAGGAATTAAGCTGACAATGAGGATTCGGCTATGTATCAGTGTTGATGCTGTAGATGCAAGCAAGGTGCACAAGCTGGCTTTCTGATACAGGATAACAGCAACGTAGAATTCGCGCATGTGATGACTATCAAACGTCCTGCTAATCTTCATGGCACGGTTATGGCAGTAGAAATCGAGACCAGTGCTACAGAGGTAATACTAGCTGCTAAGACCGTCAGGAACTCTTGATTAGAAGAGGAGAAGGAAGTTTTAAGCTTCCACGTCCCATTGAGGTGGGCAAGAATGAGAAAGTAAACAGATCGTGTCCTTTTCAAAGAAACCATCCCGGAATTGACTCGAAGCGATTTAGGGTAATCACTGAAAATTGAGCCGTCTTCCATCCAAATACGAGTCCATGGCTTTAGCCACTGCGCCACATTGCTCTGCCGACTCAAGGAGTCGTTCCATAAACGTTATTGTGACGTACAAACCACGTAATGGTCAAATACGACAACAACGTCATTCGTATGAGACATTTTTTCTTGTGAGCGTGTTCATTTTACATTTTCCATTATAATTTTTATTTTTTTCCCTTATTACTGAGAATAAAAGCTGTCCCCTCTATCTATATTTGGCTGTTTTTGTCTGTTTGTGATCGATTTAAAAGCACGAAAGGCTTCATCTTCAAGCACATAACGTGATTATCGATACAGTCATTATACATTACTATGATATATACTGGAAAGCAGTCTTTTTATTTCAAATCGATCGCAAATAGTAAAAAGCAGTAAATACAGCTGGTTGTACGTAAAAAGAGAGTAAAATGTTTTTACCTCCGTAGTAAGATAGCTACCAGCTGACGTTCCTATTTCTTGCAGTTCTGTGGAAACGGAATAAAGAAATACGATTCCTTGACCCTAACAGCGCACGTGTTCTACACTCGGCGTGACTGTTCGGTCTCGAGTGTTCCCAATTTGGCTGCAGCAGGAGGAACGGCAGTGTAGTTGTCTGATTGAGGACACGCTGCATTCTTTGCCTAATCGAGCGGAAATGCTTCCGCTCCAGTAGCTTCAACGTTCGCAGGAGGCTCGGAGCAAAACCATAGTGTGAGCAGATTAAGCGAGCGTCTTTCTTGTGGGTGTGACTGCGCTGTCTATGAGTCTCGATCTCGGCAGCTAACGCCATTTAAAGAGATAAGAATATTTACACATCAGTAGCCCAAACGCACAACACTGAAGAAATCTCCTATCCGCTGCTCTTTCCTTCCTCGTCACTTAGAGAGAGAGAGAGAGAGCGGTTTAAGTAGTGTGCTGTCCGGAAGTTAGTTTGTGTGAGGCGGAGACATTTGCATATAAATTACAAAGAACTGCAGAGACGTTCCAACAGACCTGTTTCGTGGCCACTTAGAAGTAATCAAAGAGCTGTAGAAATGTAGGCGTCAGTCATGTACAACGTGAAGCCATCTCTCCCCGACGTACTGACACGGCTTGAATGTCTGAACAGACATTGTGCAGAACAGCCGCTTCGGCGGTCCTTGCATTCACCAAGAGAAATGAGAAAGGGAATAACGCAGAGGTTTCAAACCCATACAACTCTGTGATGTTTAATTCACCACCACTTAGGTAGCATTATCTGTCTGTGTGTCAGAGGCTCGGCCTGTTCTTTGGATGAATGATACTGTTCTCATTAAATTAAAACTGAGCTCACATTCCCGCCTATAATGACGCGAATTAATGGTTTTATGCAAATAACTTTCGCCTCCGATTTTTGTGAGTGATTAATGGTTTCCTCATACCCATTGATATCCTCCATTGTTGTATAGAAGCTCACCACGAGGGATGAAACGTTAAAGTTTCATTCTGTTTTAGTACCCATTAAAGTTTCAAGAAGTGGTGTAAAATGAGAATGTTAGAAACACCTTGCTGGAGTACAAGCACGAGAAACACGAACGGAAATGGACGCAATGCATTTACATATACGCTGCCAACCAGCGGGCATATATTTCTGCGGCACGTAATATCACTACTTTATTCTGATACTCTTTAAAACAAATACAGAATTTATAATATCTGACGCTCGGTGGTCGCCTCATTCGGCAGTGTTTCACGTATAGGCACTCGAACCTACCCGAAGTGCGTTATGTGAAAAGAAAGCAGTTGAATAAAGTGTATTCTAAGAGTTATCGGTGAGCGGAAAAAACGGTTCATTCTCTTCAGCCATTAGGGTTCCATCTTGAAACTAATAAAACAGGTGTTAAGTCATCTCGCTGGTTTTCTTCAATGAATAGGCCTAACTTTGAAGTTTACTATGGGATGGACAGAGGAAATAGTCCGATGTCTAATATGGACAACTAAGGACGGACAGGGAGGTTAGACTTCAGCGTACTGTAGGTGTTGAAGTTGTTAGAGCACTAGCAAAGAGAGGATGTGGATAAAAGGGATTGGGGGATTCAGCGTAGCTTTGATGGCGAGTTTGTTGTAGGAACTATTTCAACGTTCGCTTGATGAAATTTATAGAAGTCACGAAAAGTGTAAATCAGGGTTACTGAACTACAGTTTGGGCCTTTCACTTTCTGAATGCAAATCCAGATGTAATCTAACGCAACAGTTGAATGACTCCTCCTCACATTCTCGTAAGTACTAATGCATACGAGACATGATATGACAATTGTATCGTAAAACTGTTACCGAGAGTTCTTCTGGGTTGTATGGCCGTGATCCATGGAACTCTTCTATCCCTGACGTTTCGTCCAAAGCTACGTTGGACATCTTCGGAGGTGCTCCGGGTTGTGCAAGACTCAGCACAACCAGGAGCATCTCCGAAGATGTCTAACGTAGCTTCGGACGAAACGTCAGGGATAGAAGAGTTCCAGGGTCCATGGCCACACAACCCGGAAGAATTCTCGGCATCTGTAACGTCCGGTCGTGAAAGGCTTCATTGTATGATTGAACGTAAAACTGTGTTCAACCGTATATTCCATTTGTTTCTTACTTCATTTCATTGCTTATTTTTCTCCTGCTACATTCCTAAATTTATTTAGCCTTTCTTGTTTTCTTTTTTCATTTGATTCTTATTCCGAACTGCAATATTTACTTTATTGGTTGCATTGTTCGGGAGTTCTGTTTCGCCTGTTTTGTATTACTGCGTCTTAGAAGAAGTGAAATGAAGGCTTTTTTCATCTAGGACGTTACAGAAGTTTAACCTGTTAGCAATTTATACGCGTCCTATGCTCTGTAATGCATTGAAGATGACGCAGATAGAAAAGTAAAGTTGGGTGTGGCCAAAAAAATCATTATTTAAAAAGGAAATTCTGCTAAAATATCAGTAAAAATGTGTTCCATGCTAACGAAATTAAATGACTACGTTATTTATTCTGTTAGGATCGATCAGTCCACAATTAACATTCTTAACTACAGCCAACGTGATGCATCAGCCGCTATAATTATATTGTTTTTCTAGATTCGCACTGAGGAAAGTTGTCATCGAAATGCTTGATGGATCGCACACATTACCTTATAATTGTCACAGGCTAGCTCTCCCCTACAACCTGTCAGACTAGGCAGCATACGCTCATTATTCACTTGTTCTTTATCTCATTCCATTATCTATATTTCGTCGCTAATTAGCTTCTTTACATAGACGTTAAAAACGTCACATCCCTCTGCTCGTGCAGTAATAGTCGCAGATTTTTTGAATATAAATCAGTACTGGGGGTCTGCGAAAGTCAAGATGTAGGAATGCCAGAGATTCCATCGTAATTTATGGGCGGCAGGACGAGAAAAGTAGAGCAGGTGGCGTCCTTGAGGTGTGGTGCAGACATTTACCGCCGACTGACGGAAGAACCGGATGTCCGTCTGCGCGGCCTGGCCTTCGCCGGCCACGCACCACACATCAGTAGGAGCGCTCATTAGCCCGCTGAGATTTAACTTTGCTCTGCATCTCTCTGCGAGCACCAGACGTTCTCCTATGAAACGGTAGTTCGGAATCTGACTAAAAACCGCTCTCACAGACAAGAGACAGAGATCACTGTTTCTCTTGCAGCGTAACATCCGAGTACACTAGCACTTTTAGCTTGTGTAAAACTGACCGTCTGAGGCCACACTGTCCTAGTCCAACAGAGATATTTTTTAAACACATTCATTATATTTTGTAGCATTTTTAATCGTTATGAAATCTACATAAGGTACAAATAAAAACGCTAGAAACAAAGAATAATTACACTACGGCGACGCAATAAACTAAATTACTATTACAATTACTGCTATTTTGTAATGTTAGAAAAAAAATGGTTCAAATGGCTCTGAGCACTATGGGACTTAACATCTATGGTCATCAGTCCCCTAGAACTTAGAACTACTTAAACCTAACTAACCTAAGGACAGCACACAACACCCAATCATCACGAGGCAGAGAAAATCCCTGACCCCGCCGGGAATCGAATCCAGAAACCCGGGCGCGGGAAGCGAGAACGCTACCGCACGACCACGAGATGCGGACTGTAATGTTAGAAGACAAAGATCATCATTTCCTCATAAATAAACATTATGATACCTTAGGAGCCCTCAATTACAGGGTGTGCAATGAGGAATGGTCAACATTCACGGATGTGTCAGGAACGATTATTCTAAGCAAAACAGCGTAGTAAACCTGGAATCTAAGATGCATACATTAAGAAGTTAAGAGCTACGAACACATATGCAGTAGAAGAGCTGTGTGTCACGGTAGTGATACTGAACAAGTGCTCATAGCGCTCAAGGTATACGTTTTAGAGCCCATGTTAATTAGACGTTTTTACTTAGAATGGTCGTTCCTGTCGTATCCTTGAATGTTGATCATTCATTTATCTCTCCTACGACGATTGCAGTCTTCGCGATGAAATTGTATTTTGTAAATTGAGTTTAGTCAGTAAGACATTTAAATGAAATAGCTCCGAGCACTACGGGACTTAACATTTGAGGCTGAAGTCCCTACTTAAACCTAACTAACCTAAGGACATCACACACAACCATTCCCGAGGCAGGATTCGAACCTGCGACCGTAGCAGCAGCGCGGTTCCGGACTGAAGCGCCTAGAACCGCTCGAAATGAAATCCCCAGGAAGTTAATTTGACCAGGTGCCTCCCAGGACTCGTCCCTGGCTGTATGACAGACCTATCTCCGATAGCTGCAGTAAAACTGCTGGCCTTCTTGAGGACAACAGAGAATTGGTCTGGATCAGAAATGCTGGCTCCATTCTTATAAAAACCAAATATAGAATAGTAGGTCGTTTCGCTGACCACATGTAAAATATGACGTCCAATTCTGTCTCGCGAAATTTTAAATGTAAATTCAGAAATGCCCACAAGTCTCTTTTGATATCATAGACAGATGATAACTACTTGTTATTACTTCAAATACATTGAGAAATTTCGTGAAACACATTTGCGATTAATTATTACGTGCTTCCACAATGAACAGTATGACACACGCGTAACAACTGAAGGAAAACGGAAAATGAATATTTCATAGCTTCCGACATAATCAGTGTAGACAACAATCTGAATTTAGAGATCGATTGCAAGTCGGGTTTGGTCAAGGTCTAAAAATTCACTACATGCACAGGGCCCACGATCTGTTCTTTATCCTGCTGGTCCACAGGAACTACTTGAGGTATCATGTGTCCGGAGCGTCGTCGTTTCTTACGAGTCTTTAGTATTCATGCTTCAGCCATTTGCACTTCTTGCTTGATCCGACTTTATGAATTGTACGTTTAATTTAAGATCTTATCCAAATGGGAACAGTAAATCTTCGGAAGAATGCCTCTGAAGAGAAAACGAACGTACTCAAAACAAAGTCTGTATAAAATTTTCTTGTATTATTATTGACTGATTATCATGAAGTAAGCACTTAAAGGTTTACAGTAATATATAAAATTGTTGCTTACTTTAGCTGCAAAAAGTTCAACGCACTGATGAGTAGGCTGATGAAGATTACTGACGCATTCTGTGTGCTGTACGATACACGAACCACTAACAGCTAAAAATAATGTGGTTCCTTGTACGCTCACTTGCCATGACTGCATTGCTGCGTAAGTTGAAGTACATGTTATACGCGCAAACAAAGTTGACACTCGGCTCAGCGTCTGATGGGAGCGACTGTATATGGGACATGCCTTTACGGTCGCTCCCAGCAGCCGAGCGTCAACATAGTTTTCGGACACAATGTAATGCGCCGTGAGGCACGTTAGTATTCCGAATCGGGGTCTCCCTGCTCCAATGACAGCTAGCCTAGCGTGATTTGAAAGGACTAGGTTCTGTAACATCCCACCCTCTCCGTTCCGAGAAAGAATGGGAGATGAGTAAATAAAGAACGACCGGTGAGGGATGGGTCACCGTCAGGTCAGTAACGGTCCACGGTGTGCGGTCTGTGCATCGCTGGTATAGACAAATGAGTACTAATGTGTTGTGAGCAGTGCTCCACTGCAGATTCACCGGACTATGGCTTATACGACAGGTTTTTTCCCCTCTGACGAACACCATCTACAGGTATCGCTCTGTGGTTACTGTTTACCTTGTACAATTGGTCTTCTTTGAAACGTTTCTGGCAGTGTGCAAGGTTGTCAGTTTTCATACTAACTGGCGACAGGCGCTGGCGTAGTGAGACATCGGCTTTACGAGAAACGGCGTCTTTGTCCGCCAGGCGACACGTGTGATAGCAGCGCAACCCACGGAGGCCCCCTTCTGTCCGCTCCATCTCCGAGGAAGTCCCGAGACGCGGTGAGACGAGAGGCGGTGGCGGTGGCGCAACGCAGGCCTTATCTGCGGGGGCGGGGGGCGGCTAGCCGCTGCTATCGCCGCTGCCCGGCTTCCAGATAGCGAGCTGCAGCCGGTTGTGCTGCACCAGACCCCTCGCCTCGAGTACTCTAGCAGGTGTGCGCTGCCTGCCTTATTAAACTAAAGCGGTTGTGCGAAGCGTGCCTGCACGAAGTCGTGAACAGCTTAAATCGTAAAATGGGACACACACACAAAGAATTCACCCCGAGACCACGTGTTCTTCAAAACTGTAACACACTGAGGTGCCAAAAGTCATGGCATACCTCCTAATATACCTTTTGCTCGGCGCAATGCAGCAGCTCTACGTGGCATAACTCAACAAATGGTTCGTAGATTCCTGCATAAAAAAGACCCATGGTGCCTCTATCGCTGTCCATAACTGCGAAAGTGTTGCCGATGCAAGATGTTGTGTACGAAGTGACCTCTCGATTACGTCCCATAAATGTTCGATGGGATTCATATCGAGCGATCTGTGAGGCCAAAACATTTGCTCGAAGTGTCCAGAATGTTCTTCAAACCAATCGCGAAAAATTGTGGCCCGGTGACATGCTGCATTGTTTGGGAACATGAAGTCCATGAATGGCTGCAAATGGTCTCCAAGTAGCCGAACATAACCATTTCTAGTCAACGATCAGTTGACTTGGAGCAGAGGACCCAGTCCATTCCATGTAAACAAGTCCACATCATTATGGAGCCACCACCAGCTTGCTCAGTGCCTTATTAACAACCCGGGTCCATGGTTTCGTGGGATCTTCGCCACAGTCGAACCCTACCATCAGCTCTTATCAAGTGAAATCGGAACTCATCTGATCTCGCCACAGTTTTCCAGTCGACCAGGATCCAACCGATATGATCATGAGCCTGGTAGAGGAGATGTAGGGGATGTCGTGCCGTTAGCAAAGGCATTCGCGTCGGTCGTCTGCTGCCATAGCCCATAACGCTAAATTTCGCCTCACTGTTCTAGCGGATACGTTAGTCGTACGTGGAACATTGATCTCTGCAGCGATTTTATGCAGTGTCGCTTGTCTGTTAGCACTGACAACTCTACCCAAATGCCGCTTCTGTCAGTCGTTAAGTGAAGGCCGTCGGCCCTGCTTTGTCCGTGGTGAGAGGTAATGCCTGAACTTTGGTGTTCTCGGCACACTCTTGGCACTGTGGATCTCGGAATATTGAATTCCCTAACGATTTACGAAATGGAATGTCCCATGCGTATAGCTCCAACTATATTCCGCCTTCAAAGACCATTAACTCTCGTCGTGCGGCCGTAATCACGTAGGAAACCTCTCTACGTGAATCACTTGAGTACAAATGATAGCTCCCCCAATACACTGTCCTTTTATAGCTTGTCTACACGATATTAACACCATCTGTGTATGTGCATATTGCTATCCCATGACTTTTGTCGCCTCACTGTATATCAACAAATATCCCTGAACTATCCCAAAAATTTGTTCTTATATCGTTCGTCGTTTATCTCCACTGAGCAGCACTCCACAGTGGTTAACACACTCGACCCGCATTCAGGAAGAGTGCAAGTAGAAATATTTGTCGGGGTATCCCTAAATTGAATGCCAGGGTGCTACCATCGAAAAGCTCACCACCCGTGTCCTTCCCCTGCCTCATGCCACCCCGTGCGAGGTGATGCAGTGTTAAGAATGTGGGCTCACCTTCCTTCGAACGGCGCTTCAAATCCTCTTCCGGACATCCAGATGTTGAATTTCCGTGGTTTGTATAAATAAATGAAGGCAAATTTTGTGATGGTTCGTTCATAAAAAGAGAAAGTCTTCCTCAATCCCGTGCGCATTTTCCACCGATTTCTTCATCGGCGGGACCTCAGACCCTATTTTTTCTTCCTTTTCTCGTCGAATCAGAGCTTCCTCTCCATGGTTAGCGACCCAGTCGTCGGCCTAACTTGAAGTCCTTTCATAATTCATACGCAATGTGTCTGCCTAACGTAATAGCCGGAAGTCTGAGGAGGCTTCGGTGCAGTGGTGACGTACGTACAGTGCAGACGCGGTAATGCTTGCGTGGCTGCCGGAGCCGACGCCTGGGTTAGCACGCTGCAGCCGCGGCTGGGTGGGACGCCAAGAGATCGCAATCTTCGCCGGGCAGCCCGGCCAGCTGCCACTTGTCCCAGCAGCAGGTGATAAGTCTGCCAGCAGAACTACTCTCTGCCATTTACCTATGCGATTTCCGACGAGAGTGCTAGCTACGACATGAAATTACAACCATGCCACTTGCAGGACAGAATTCGGAACAAAAAATTTTACGTGCTTATAAATGGATTTTCGTCAGAGGTATAAATTCAGTAACAAATAATATCTCTGCTAAAGAAATCGATACTTAACATATCTCTGGCATACAAATCGGTCTGTAATACTCATGCAGAAATACTACAAAACAAAAGTAGATCGCCGGCCGGAGTGGCCGAGCGGTTCTAGGCGTTTCAGTTTGGAACTGCGCGACCGCTAAGGTCGCAGGTTCGAATCCTGCCTCGGGCATGGATGTGTGTGATGTCCTTAGGTTAGTTAGGTTTAAATAGTTCTAAGTTCTAGGGGACTGATGACCTCAGAAGTTAAGTCCTGTTGTGCTCAGAGCCACTTTGAACCAAAAGTAGATCATAACTGAAAAATAACATTTGAGATCGTGTATCGTTAAGTAAAACTTATACACAGAACAAAAAATGTGTGCATGCATACATGCATCATCAGGATTCTTCTATAGGCAATAACGGCTGAAGGGAATGGTGACATGCTGATCCCATGTCCCACGGTACAAAATTACATACAGTATCGAGACCTGTAATCAGTATATATAGTTACTGGCCAAAAGTCAAGGTCGATCATCAGCTCCTGAAAGCTTGTCTCCGTGCAGCCCAGCAGGAATGGGTTGCTGCTGCACCACGCCAAAATCGGCCACGATCTGGCTCCACATTTGACCATCGATCGCAGGTGACGTAACATCCATTCATCAGAAACTTGTGGTCGTCTTGTGTTTGTGGAACTATTCCTCTCTCTGAGATACTGAAGATGCAGCTTAGACGCTGTTGACCGCGGAAACCGGCATTCTTATAAATCTATGATACCCTAAGACCCAAGCGTCTTCTATTATCATCCTCCGTTCAAATTCAGTTAACTCACGGTGTGATGCACGTCATTAGAGACCTGTCTGCAATCGTGTTCAGGCATCGTGCCTACATTCCCGCTGTACGCCCCATGCAGGCGCAACATTCGTGCGTCTTACATGTTACACCTTCAGATGGGGTAACCATTGCTCTGACTTTGTCACTCGGTTTGTAGCCTGTGTGCTGTCTGAAACTTTCGGTATTAATTCCTATTTCTAGAGATTACTACCTCATAAAAATTCTATATTTGCCTGTCTGATAAACGCATGGGAACCACGCTTTAAAGCAGTATTCCTGTCTCTGTTTGTTACGAAACTATTTCCATAAGCGGATTTCTTCAGGTCACGAGAGAAGTCAGAAAAGACTAAAAAGCAGGTACAGATTGCGGTTAGGGGCGCAATTGAAAAGTTTAGCATTGGAATTTGATAATAACAAAGCTTACAGAAGTTATCTATACCCCACTACATCGTTTGAATACTTGGAAGTAACAGTTACTGTGAAACGATGTGAAAAGAAACAGTGTGATGAAATAAACTACAAGGGACGCAAATGGGAGCTCTAGATGTGATTAGATTAATCTGTGCAGATACATTGCACCTGTCAGACAAAAAGCATACAAAACGCTTAGTGCGACGTGATGAAAAACGCCGAAGGGGTTCGAATATACCGAGTTAGACTTTTGTGTAGTCTATGCTGACCACCTACGAGTCTAACAGAGAGGCTTGTGAAACTTCCTGGGAATTGCTGTGTGAAAGGTGGCGTAGATGTGACAAAACGCATTTAGAGACTCGCTTTTCGAGGTCGACTGTGCAACGGTGCTCCTGACTCCACTATCGTTTTCTCTCCCGTTCTTCTAGTCTTCCTGACTCCTTTCTTTCCTCTACTTCTCTCCGCCTAACGTTCCGCTTCGTATGTGTGTGGTGGAAGGAGAGATGGGGTGAAGAAATTTAAGCATGGGAGGAGGGAGGTAAGAGGGAGGGAGACAGGAAAAACCAGAGGTCACTCTTGCAGAACTGCCCCTTTCGCTGTGGTAGCTTTTTTAGTCCACACAGCGCTTTAAGGCCGGTGCAGGGTTTGCTTTAAATTAAGTCGCGAGTAAGTCACGGCGGAGACAATTAGTCCGTTTTTGCGGGGGCGCGGCGCACGTACGGGCGCGTTTGCGCCGGTTCGGCAGAGGCGTGTGGAGTCTGCCAACTGGCAAGAACGGGTACGGGGCGGGAGGGGGCGGAACCCATCAGATAAACGCAGATTACTGGCCGGCTGCGCCCCCCCCCCCCCCCCCCCAGTCACACGGAGGCCACGCCGGTCGCCTCATTAATCACCGCAGAGCGGAGCTCAGATTCGGCGACCCGCAGAGGCGGTATCTCCACCGGTACGTAGTATGCCAGTACCATTTTCCAGTTTTCTATTCACGGCTGGTACGGAGAAATCTATATTGTCTGTATGGGCCCGAATTTATGAAATATTAGCCTTGTGGTCGTTAATGGCCACTACACGATTTATATGTTGTCGGAAGTAGTGTAGTTCTCAACTCATTTTGAAACGTGTGCTCTCAGAACTTACACTACTGACCATTAAAATTGCTACACCGCGAAGATAACGTGCTACAGACGCGATATTTAACCGACAGGAAGAAGATGCTGTGATATGCAAATGATTAGCTTTTCAGAGTATTCACACAAGGTTGGCGCCGGTGGCGACGCCTACAACGTGCTGACATGAGGAAAGTTTCCAACCGATTTCTCATACACAAACAGCAGCTGACCGGCGTTGCCTGGTGAGACGTTGTTGTGATGCCTCGTGTAAGAAGGAGAAATGCGTACCATCACGTTTTCGACTTTGATAAAGGTCGGGTTGCAGCCTATCGCGATTGCGGTTTATCGTATCGCGACATTGCTGCTCGCATTGGTCGAGATCCAATGACTGTTAGCAGAATATGGAATCGGTGGGTTCAGGAGGGTAATACGGAACGTCGTGCTGGATCCCAACGACCTCGTATCACTAGCAGTCGGGATGAAAGGCATCTTATCCGCATGGCTGTAACGGATCGTGCAGCAACGTCTCGATCCCTGAGTCAACAGATGGGGACGTTTGCAAGACAACGACCATCTGCACGAACAGTTCGACGACGTTTGCAGCAGCTCGGAGACCATGGCTGCGGTTACCCCTGACGCTGCATCACAGACAGTGGCACCTGTGATGGTGTACTCAACGACGAACCTGGGTGCATGAGTGGCAAAACGTCATTTTTTCGGATGAATCCAGATTCTGTTTACAGCATCATGATGGTCGCATCCGTGTTTGGTGACATCGCGGTGAACGCACATTGGAAGCGTATATTCTCATCGCCCTACTGGCGTATCACCCGGCGTGATGGTATGGGGTGCCATTGGGTACACGTCTCGGTCATCTCTTGTTCGCATTGACGGCACTTTAAACAGTGGACGTTACATTTCAGATGTGTTACGATCCGTAGCTCTACCCTTCATTCGAACCCTGCGAAACCCTACAGTTCAACAGGATAATGCATGACCGCATGTTGCAGGTCCTGTACTAGTTTTTCTGGATACAAAAAATGTTCGACTGCTGCCCTGGCCAGCATATTCTCCAGATCTCTCACCTACTGAAAACGTCTGGTCAATGGTGGCCGAGCAACTGGCTCGTCACAATACGCCAGTCACTACTCTTGATGAACACACTACTCTTGATGAACAGTGGTATCGTGTTGAAGCTGCATGGGCAGCTGTACCTGTACACGGCATCCAAGCTCTGTTTGACTCAATGCCCAGGCGTATCAAGGCCTTTATTACGGCCAGAGGTGGTTGTTCTGAGTACTGATTTCTCAGGATCTATGCACCCAAACTGCGTGAAAATGTAATCACATGTCAGTTCTAGTATAATATATTTGTCCAATTACTACCCGTTTATCATCTGCATTTCTTCTTGGTGTAGCAGTTTTAATGGCCATTAGTGTAGTACGGCTTTGGCAAAGCGGCGCTGTCCTCAGATCCCCCACTGATGTTTGCTGAGCATTTCCGTGACACTCTCACGCAAACCCATCACGAACCGTTTACCTCTTCTTTGAACATTTTCTCTCTCCCTAAATCCTCAAATTTGGGACGAGACAGCGCAGGTCGGCATGAATGCGGGCGCTAACTTGTTCTGTCTGTCTGTCGGTATCCATGTATACGTTGTAAGGCAAAAAGAAAGTTCCTTGTCCAGTCTGTAAAGATTTCAGCCAATACAAGTTTTGATACAGATTTACAATAATCTTCGGCACAAGACAATTATTTCAGCATCCAACTCCCTAGTGAAACCCTAGGTCGTTCTTACTTTATCACTGTACCTGTTCGGTACGTAACGTTACGTGTATTTAGGCTTGCGATTTGTCCGCCTGAAGTTGGTATCAGGGGAGGTGAATTTGCTTGGGCGGCTGAGGGCTGGATAGCTGTGCGGCCCTAGGGCCGTGGGCGCATCCAGGCCTGTCCGTATAGGCGAGTACAAAGAGGAGCAGCATGGCCGGATGTGGGTAAATCCCAGTGCAGGGAATTTTGATGACGTTCGGTCGCTTAAGAGGACAGACAACGCTCCAAGAAATGGCGAAGTGTCAGACAATCTCAAAAATTATCGCGTTACAGCTCTTTGAAATACGATAATAGTTCACAGTCAAATGTTAAAGCAAATTTCCGATCTCAGGAAAATGAGGTGCATCCAGTATCATTAAAACTACAAGAGTTAATGTTTCACAGTGAGTAAACATTTTCACAGTGAAACTCTGAATTTAGAACCTTTAAACACTTCATGGGGTTTCAACATATGATGTCTGAGATGATAGAATTGTACTGTAGCTATCGTCTCTGAAAGCTACGCATCTGCATCTATTTTTACGCAGTGTTTGTCAGAACATTGTATCCTCCACAACTACACATCAAATGAATACAGCATGAATACCTCATATTTTGTTATACTTGTGTATTTATTTAAGGAACAGTTTCATATTTTACCAATAACTTCATTTAAATATTAATTACAATTGACAATAAAAATCATGGTAATTAAAGAAACGGTCAATTGCATGTGTCAGCTGACACTGCGTTTGTAAAAGAGTGCCGAAAGACATTTCTAGCAAACAGATCTAAATAACTCTAAACAACATTTAGCGACAATCTGTTATCATTTGTCACAAGTGCACTTGCGCAAGAATACTAGCTCATTTATTTATGGTCAAACCTTTATTTATGTTTATTGTGAAAGTCTGAGTGTGACCAATTTCTTATAACATTTATTTATTTAAACATTGTTGAAATACATTACTTTAGTCCTGAAATTGACAAGTTGATTCAGATTATGTCTATAGAACTTAAGAATGATTTTATTTTTGGTCGGGACGGTCTTCAGCCAATGGAAAAGCAGATAATAGTGGAACACTACAGGACTCAAGTAGAGAGGGACACTTTTTCGAATGAAGAACTCAAGGGAGCGATTCTGAACACTTTTAAGCGAGTTCTGGAGAGAGACAGAGCAGGCTGTGATAATGAATGGTATTTGATCATGTGGGTTATGTATTCTGGGCGGTGAATGGCCGCAACAATACTCTAACTTCTGAAGGGACTCTTTATTTCGAGAGGGGTGAATGTGCTCCAGGTAGGACTCCAACTTTTTCCGCTTGTATTACGAAACTGAGGACAGACAGAGTATGAGTTACTATTTTTTGTATCATGTTTGACACTCTGTAAATCATCATATTAACTCTGAACTGTTTTGAGTTGTGATTAAGAAAAGGACTTGACTTTCAGTTATCTTTGATTACAATTTCGTTTGGAGATTACGCTACCATTCTTGTAACACTCTCAACGTAACTTTACTATTGCGTTTGATACGGCTGTTTTCCGTCTGTATTTTAACTGAATATCGTACGACCACTTCCAGTTTATTTGAGATGTTTTTTCTTGAATAAACGTTATTCAACATAATTCTCTGTCTCCATTCCATTCCATTCCGAGATGACTGGAAGCTGGTTTGAATGGGGTTGGGGTTGTTTGGGAAAGGAGACCAGACAGCGAGGTCATCGGTCTCAACGGATTAGGGAAGGATGGGGAAGGAAGGCGGCCGTGCCCTTTCAAAGGAACCATCCCACCATTTGCCCGGAGTGATTTAGGGAAATCACGGAAAACCTAAATCAGGATGGCCGGACGCGGGATTGAACCGTCGTCCTCCCGTATGCGAGTCCAGTGTCTAACCACTGCGCGACCTCGCTCGGTAATTCTCTGTCATCTACAGGGTTATTACAAATGATTGAAGCGATTTCACGGCTCTACAATAACCTTATTATTTGAGATATTTTCACAATGCTTTGCACACACATACAAAAACTCAAAAAGTTTTTTTAGGCATTCACAAATGTTCGATATGTGCCCCTTTAGTGATTCGGCAGACATCAAGCCGATAATCAAGTTCCTCCCACACTCGGCGCACCATGTCCCCATCAATGAGTTCGAAAGCATCGTTGATGCGAGCTCGCAGTTCTGGCACGTTTCTTGGTAGAGGAGGTTTAAACACTGAATCTTTCACATAACCCCACAGAAAGAAATCGCATGGGGTTAAGTCGGGAGAGCGTGGAGGCCATGACACGAATTGCTGATCATGATCTCCACCACGACCGATCCATCGGTTTTCCGATCTCCTGTTTAAGAAATGCCGAACATCATGATGGAAGTGCGGTGGAGCACCATCCTGTTGAAAGATGAAGTCGGCGCTGTCGGTCTCCAGTTGTGGCATGAGCCAATTTTCCAGCATGTCCAGATACACGTGTCCTGTAACGTTTTTTCGCAGAAGAAAAAGGGGCCGTAAACTTTAAACCGTGAGATTGCACAAAACACGTTAACTTTTGGTGAATTGCGAATTTGCTGCACGAATGCGTGAGGATTCGCACATTGTGTCTGTTCACTTCACCATTAAGAAAAAATGTTGCTTCATCAGTGGAAACAAGTTTCGCACTGAACGCATCCTCTTCCATGAGCTGTTGCAACCGCGGCGAAAATTCAAAGCGTTTGACTTTGTCATCGGGTGTCACGGCTTGTAGCAATTGTAAACGGTAAGGCTTCTGCTTTAGCCTTTTCCGTAAGATTTTCCAAACCGTCGGCTGTGGTATGTTTAGCTCCCTGCTTGCTTTATTCGTCGACTTCCGCGGGCTACGCGTGAAACTTGCCCGCACGCGTTCAACCGTTTCTTCGCTCACTGCAGGCCGACCCGTTGATTTCCCCTTACAGAGGCATCCAGAAGCTTTAAACTGCGCATACCATCGCCGAATGGAGTTAGCAGTTGGTGGATCTTTGTTGAACTTCGTCCTGAAGTGTCGTTGCACTGTTATGACTGACTGATGTGAGTGCATTCCAAGCACGACATACGCTTTCTCGGCTCCTGTCGCCATTTTGTCTCACTGCACACTCGAGCGCTCTGGCGGCAGAAACCTGAAGTGCGGCTTCAGCCGAACAAAATTTTATGAGTTTTTCTACGTATCTGTAGTGTGTCGTGACCATATGTCAATGAATGGAGCTACAGTGAATTTATGAAATCGCTTCAATCATTTGTAATAGCCCTGTGCATCAGTTACAGACCTTATAATAGAACCCTTGTTATTAAATTATTCATTCACTTTCATTTTCTATTTCTGTGTATTTTATTAACTTACAATTCTAGCCAGTCATAGACAATTTCACTGTAGGATCATAGCTACAGGTTGTTATTCTCAGCGAAAGCAGACGTGAGCTGGTCGATAATATGACTACATCGAACTATTCTTCTTAAACAGAGCCGTCCATAGTCCAAGTACCTAAAGCACAAGTTAACCATTGGTAAAGACGCAACTGGCTTGCTCATATGGGATGCTGTTCACAAGAGCTACTAGTCAGCAGTAAATTTTAGATACCAGAATATTTAGAACATGTGAAATACATGACCTGAAACAAGAAAGTGGAACCGGCCGGAATGGCCGATTGGTTCTAGGCGCTACAGTCTGGAACCGCGCGACCGCTCCGGTCGCAGGTTCGAATCCTGGCTCGGGCATGGATGTGTGTGATGTCCTTAGGTTAGTTAGATTTAAGTAGTTCTAAGTTCTAGGGGACTGATGACCTCAGCAGTTAAGTCCCATAGTGCTCAGAGCCGTTTGAACCAGCCAAGAAAGTGAAAAATATCCTACTGCAAGTAGTGAGAGTTCGCTGGTATTTATTTACTGCAATTTTACTGTCGCAGTCTTGCAGTTCATTGGTCCATGTTCCTTGGCATGTTCACAAAACCGAACAAACTCCCTCCTGAGAGAAAGTGAAATTGATTATTGGTACATAACATCTAATGCTGCAGAACATACTTTTATGAAATTAATGAAGTCCCAGAACCATTTAGAAAACAAGAAAGTGAATAATTTTTTTCATTTAACGGGGCAAGAATCAGCCATACATTATTTCGTAACGCCATGCCTCTATCCACTTCCTCCTCAATCACGCTTCTTGAGATACCTTTGCAATGTTCAGTGCATAGATCAGCATCTGACGGCGGTGAAATATTGCCCCCGTATTGCGCTGGAAGTCTTCTGAGGACTTCCACACATGATGTATCGTCAGATGAAAAGAAGAGAAAAGTAGAATTATGGAAAGATTTTCTTTGCTACAAATGGACAATTGCGTAGTCATACTCACTTCAGAAAAAGGGCGAACAGGTACATTAAATTCGAAACATCCATATTCGAAGAAAAAGGTGCCAGTAGGTGATAACTTACACATTAATCTCTAAAACCAACTCACATACAATTACAAAGAAAGTGCACAATCATAGTGACTTCATTCACACATTTTAACCATAGGTAAGAAATGCTTGGGAACTGAAGTAAAGGTCACGTTGCAACGATATGGTTCCATATACTTCACTACCCTTGCACTTGTGTTGCTCCGTTGCTTCGTCACCGTTGTGCGCTATACCCGCAAGCTGACAGTTCAAATCCTGAGGACAGAAGGATTTTTCAGCAGGACTGCGCAGTCCACGAATTCCCATTGCTGCTCGTGAGATTGAGGAACTACATTTTCGATGAAATCCGTAACATAACACAGTACCTTAGGACTTGAGACGCTCATTGGTCCTTCGAAGGCAGACGTTAAGATCGTCTAGCTTGTTGGCGCTTTTCGCAAAGAATGTCTCGCTAACCAGTGCGATATTTCCTGATTCCGTTAGTTTTGTTTCAGCACTCAGGACAAAAACATAACTGTACATGGAGCAAGGACTGGTCTGTCATACACGCCTTGCAGTTACGTATATGCCGTGAAGTTACATGTAAGGACAGTAAATAACGTTTAAAGTTCAAGAGAACAGCAACATTCCATTCTCAGAAGCGCATCATCTGAAGCTACAGGTCGACATTCCTTGATCTTTGTCCCATCGCTCATAACTTCATTAGAGAGTCTTAACGTAACACACTCAACTGTTCCGTGTCCCTGACATATTACACTGAGACCTAGTATCTAGAGTTTACTCACGCGAAAGTCAAAAGGATAATTTCCTTCTTGTCGTATTATGCATTCGTGTCATTTTAAATTCACATGACATTAATATACGTAAGTCCTCAAATTCACTATCTTCTGGACACCTTGTCTTCAAGTCAAGAACATCTTTTGTTTCAGCCTGCACTTGGCATTCAGTAAAACTAAAAGTCCACGCAACACAACGCCGGTGTCTCCAGTAACAAAATCTTAGGCTGGTATAACTGAAAACGGCAAAGAAAAATTTACTTTCCTGTTGGGCTCAAGATTTCCTTCTTATTCTCACGGGGAACTTCATGTAGAGCATTACGAAATTACTAGCAGCTTAAACAAAACAAGGAGTAGTTGATCAGCTGTCAGTAAAAGTTACACGATATCGTTTACTCATCGACAAAAGCACACAGTTTTGCAACGTCTCGATGTGTGAGATAGATTACAAGCGATTAATACTTCTAAAAAAATGCCGTTGAATAGAAGTATTTTGTATGTGTGTTTTTTCTAAAAGATAAAGATGTCACAGTAGGCAGTGTTATGAATGTGTTGTGAAACTGAACAAAGTGAAATCGTGAATAGTTAACGACAGTAATTGCGGGATATTTATGTTCCGCGGATATGTTTTATTTTCTGCTAACATGGTTTGAAAGAGACCAAGTGTCCTGTTGACATCACGAAATTGATAGTAATCAACGTGTTCGCATGTGCGAAATGAACCAGGGACAGTTGCCATAAAGGCTAATAGAAGATATGTTGATTGGTGTGGAAGGCCCTTAACTAAGAATCCATTTATTGTTGTCTGAGATCAAAAGTCAAATATCTTCCTGTTCAAGCTTTAGGTCGCTGATGGATACTGCATCACGTCCGGTCAGGAAAGTCTACTCCTTTGCTAAACAATTGTCATACTTCAAGCGAGGTCGTGCAATGGATTAGATAGTGATCTATAAAGAAAGGAAGGTTTGGAGTTCCATCGTTTTCAGGCCACTAGAGACGAAACACTAGCTTTACTGTATATCGTTGAAGCTAACCCGGCGGCCTAGAGAAGCACTTTATTCCCATGAACGGGATTCAAGTTTACATCCGCCCGTCCTATGACAAGTCTTCCATTCGTTCCCTAAACAATTTAATATCGACATCAGACATGTCTCGAACAGCTGTAGCAACAGAACACGAAGCCGAATCTCTTAGCGAAAATAAAGAGTATATATCTTTTTCGTTCAGTAAAATCTGACAGTGTCCAATCGTAGAACGGCATCTACTGCATTTTGAAAACACTTTTTTATTCACAACTAGGTGTACCTGGCATATGTTGCAGTGCTTCTTTTTCTTTCTAAGTACGTTTCAAATTAAATCTGAAAAAGTTTATTAATTTGATGTTGGCGCAAATTAGTTCTCAAAACTTAATTACTTTGGTCCTTGCGTGACCAAGTATTGCTACTCATCTCGAAGAAATGATTCAAATGGCTCTGAGCACTATGGGACTTAACATCTGAGGTCATCAGTCCCATAGAGCTTAGAACTACTTAAACCTCACTAACCTGAGGACGTCACACACATCCATGCCCGAGGCAGGATTCGAACCTGTGATCGTAGCGGTCGCGCTGTTCCAGACTGAAGCGCATAGAACCGCTCGGCCACCGCGGCCGGCCATCGAATTCCGCGAGCACGGAAAAACCTTTAACAGTGATGTATACTGTGGACACTCTGTAGCCTACTCAAGTCCATCAACATCAAACGGCCTGGGCTGCTCATTGAGGGGAAGATTCTGCTCCACGATAACGCGCGTCCACACTTCTCCAAAGTCACACAAAGTGTAACGGCCAAGACAAAGTGGGAGCAGCTTGAGCGTCCGCCGTGCCCTAAGAGCCGATATGTCGCCCTGCGACTTCCACGAATGGCTCAACTCGGATGACGAACTGAAGGACACAGTGGAGGACTGGCTCCTGCCACAGCCGCAGGAATTCTGGGAACAGGGAATCCTTCGCCTCGTGAAACAGGCCTCAGGTCTGTGGTGATTACTTTTGAATCTAGACTTCAGTTACACCCATGATGTTGTTTCGTACCTTTCCTTTTGAACACATTGGCTCTCACGCAACTACTCACCAAAGTTTCATCGTAATCTCATGAATAGTATTGGAAAACAAGAAAACGAACAAACAAACATTCATTTTCGTATATTAGATTATGTTGATGACATTGGAAGGACGTATGAAAGTTTAGTGGTTTCGACTTACAATAGCTATCGTCAGAACCAGTTTCATACGAACGTAACAAATCAGACATTCATTTAGCGTGGTCGCTTGAAATCAATGTTGCCAAATCAGTTTCAAGTGTTCATGAAGGCTGTTTGAGGTATTGCAGTGACATTGGTTGTGATGATAGCTCGTATGAGTCGAAATCAATAGACTGTCAAAACTTCACCAATTGAAATCAATATAATTGTTAATAATAAAATGTTTTTTTTAAATTACAGCGTTCTAATTCATCATCATATGAAACCCTTTGCGGCTGTTCCAAAGGAACTAAATGTCACGGGCTTTCACTTGTACACGACCAGTGAGGGCAGACCAGCTAATAAATACGTGGAGGCACGCACAGTTGAATTCAACTCCAGCACGAAATTTATTTTCACGGCAGTACCAAAGAATGCGAAAGAACATTCTTAGAGCGAGTTGCGGTGCTCACTTCCCGTGTCCTGATAGAGTTACAGCTTATTTTATCTCGAAATGAACAGTGAAGAAAAAAAGCGAAGAAATCGGAAATTATGTTGTGCCATGAGTAAAATTTATGGCGGTATGCGGTAGCGCTGCAGAAGGCGGTGCGGCGGCATAGCTGGCGGCTGTGTCGTGTTGACTCGCCTTTATCTCGCGGCGCGCCTAACGGGGAGAGGCCGGCGCGGCGGTCGCACTCCCACTCCGCAGCGCGCGGAGCGAGGTGTGCATCGCTGGTGACAGATGCGGCCGTCCGTTTGTAAATGCAGAGCCCGACAGAGCGGTTGCGTGGCATCAGCCGCTGAGGTCATTCCATTTGCTGCGCTGCTCTAAAAGGACAGCAGGGAAGGCGGCGGGAGCGGGCTGTGTTCTCTTATGTGAATAGCGTTTTGGACCTTTGAGCGGAATGCACCACATTGTCTAATGACACAAATAGTTTCCTTGCTCGTCATGTGTTTTCCGCGGAACATAAATATCCCGCAATTACTGTCGTTAACTGTTTACGATTTCACTTTGTTCAGTTTCACAACACATTCATAACGCTGCCTACTGTGACTGACAGGTTGTTAGTTATCTCGCGAAACAGGGAAGGAAAGCAACGTCCACACAATGTCTGGGTGCGGTAACTGTGGATAGTGCTGTGCTATTCTAGCGAGGCTGTGGCAGCTCTTAGTCTCGAGATAATGACAGTCTTGTTCACTAATTCAATATCAGAGATACAACATGTAAACATTGAACCCTGTTCTACCATTTCTATGACTTGCACGAAGTTAAAGTGGCGATGTGACACTGTGGGGGCATCCAGCAACATATATAAACCGCTTAGAGCCCTATAATAACGGCGGGATGTCGTTGCTGTTGTCTTCAATCCTAAGACTGGTTTTGTACTCTGCACAACCTACGCACAAACTACATCTGTTTGGTCCTGCTCACTGTAGTCAAGCCTTGCCTTTCCTCGGCAATTTTTACCTCCTATACGTTTCTCGGTTACAAAACTGACTAGTCCCTGATGCATCATGATGTGTGTCATAACCTGAAGGCTTTTTTTGGTCATGCTGTTTCATACATTTTTCTCCAATTCATTTAAGTCTTCATTAGTTATCTGATCTATCCATCTGATTCTCGTGGCCGAGCGGTTCTAGGCGCTTCAGTCCGGAACCACGCTGCTGTTACGGTCGCAGGTTCGAATCCTGCCTCGGGCATGGATGTGTGTGATGTCCTTAGGTTAGTTAGGTTTATGTAGTTTTAAGTCTAGGGGACTGATGACCTCAGATGTTAAGTCCCTTAGTGCTCAGAGCCATTTGAACCATTTGAACCTTAACTCCGGTGATGTGGAGCACTTTATCTTTAGGCTTGTTAAAAAAGTCCAGCTGCGTGGGGTAGCCACGCTCTCTGTGGGCGCCTTGCCACGGTTCGCGCGGCTCCCCCCCCCCTCCTCCCCTCCCCTACCAGTCGGAGGTTCGAGTCCTCCCTCGGGCATGGGTGTGTGTGTTCGTCCTTAGTCTAAGTTAGTTTAAGTTAGATTAAGTAGTGTGTAACTTTATGGACCGGTGATCTTGGTAGTTTGGTCCCATAATAACTTACCCAAAAATTGCAGAAACGTCCAAGGCACAAATTCGGTGAACTAGCTGCTGATTTCCAAAAAAGTAGTGCTGGATCAAGAGTATCAGCTGAATCATAATATTGCCTGAATTAATAAACTATAAACAGTTCTAAAATTACCAAAAAGATACACATTTCCGTAAACGACCTAATGAAATGAAATGTCGTGTGGCTAGGGCCTCCCGCCGGGTAGATCGGTCGCCTGATGCAAGTCTTTTTAGCTGACGCCACTTCGGCGACTTGCGCGTCGAGCGGGATGAGATGATGATGAAGACAAGACAATACCCAGCCCCTTAGCGGAGAAAATTTCCGACCCACCCTGGAATCGAATTCGGGTCCCGTAGCATGGAATTAGTCGTGCTGACTATTCAGCTATCGAAGAGGGAGACAATCTAATAGTGAGGTGTTGAGGTCAAAATGTGTCTTTCATGAGATGGCACTCTCAATGGCTTCATGAGTCTGCTAAATTCTTGTGACTGCTCAATGGAAAGAGGCGACGCGCCGTATCATCGTCGCCGTTACTGCTGTTAACAATATAACAGAACTAGCCGCACCAGGCTAATGATTCGACATAGGGGAGACGTTAAAGTAGTCTTTGTTTGATCGTTCGTGACAAGTGTGTAAGTTGGACTTGTATTCAAACTAAGATCTCTGCCTTTCGTGGGCAGTACGCTGCGCGCGCCTGCGACGGACACTGAGCTTGTCTATTGCTGTGCTCTGTTCAAACTAGGAGACAGCCGCGAGACGGTGCAATTGATGAAATGCTGCCAGTGAAAGGTTGACATGCGGGCTGTAGTTCCGGTCACACACAAAATTTGAATTTATCCGAAGTGTCCGTCACTGTACAGCCGAGAAAATTTCGTCTCGGTAATCTGCATCTTTTTTAATTACATATTATGTTCCGTGTCTTTCCTTTGAAGATTCCAGAAGTGTTTCAGCGTCTCATTTCCTCAGGAGTGCGTCTGCTGTGCAAGTATGTCACGCAGTGTTGTTCTATTGTATGTATAACATCCAGAATTATCTAGTCTTCTAACATACTCTTCGTTAGCTTTTAATGTGTTTTTACTTGAAAATTCAAAACCAATGCACTATGCATCGAAGTCACATGTCATGAATACACGTCATGAACAGAATGTACGCCATTCGCAGTCTCTTGCGGAAGTCACCGACGTGTCTAACGCCACTGGTAGAAGCGTCTTTTGACCGACCACGGCGCCGCTGTGTGTGGAGAGGCAGCCAGAGAGAAGGCAGACAGTCGCTAGCGGGCCCGGGCGAGGCCTCCACTCCACCGCACTCCACTGCACGCGACGCCTCGGCAGCGGTACCTGCTCCGCTCCCCTGTCCACCTTGCACTCCTACTGCTCGCTAAGCAGTAAGTCCTCTCAACATAAAAAGTCGCCTTACTGCAACAGAAGCGGTATCAACACGGTTACCCTTTCAGTCTAACTGCTGGCCACAAACTCTAACTACTTCAATCCGAAAGCAGTGGCTAAGACGTTGGACTCATATCCGGGAGTATGGCGGTTCAAAACCCCTCCCGGCCTAAAAGATTTAGATCTTCCGTTGTTTTTCTACATCGCTTAAGGCAAATGCTTTGGAAAGGGTAGGGCCGAATTTATTCACCATCCTTCACCAATCAGAGCTCAAGTTACCTCTTCGTCGATGGACCGTTGGATCCTTTCTTACACGTTTCTTCTGCCCGAAAAGGAAGACCACGTTAAACATCGTAATTGAAGCTTGTGTCCTTCTAAGGTTAAGGTTGTGAAAGAATGTCAAAGATTCGCTGGCGACATTGCAAATATTCGCTGGCGACATTGCTATCCTCTGTGAAGATGAGCAAGGATGAGAACCTCGTGTTGAGCGGAATTAACAGTCTGCTGAAGAAAATATATAGACTGCCAGTAAACCGAAGAAACACGAAACTAATGAAGATTGGCGATTAAGTCAGCATCAGAACAGGGGACCTCGAAGTAGGCGAAATGAAAGAAGTCTGTCGCCTAGGAAGCAAAATGACGCATGAAGGATATAAAACGAGACTAGTGCAAGCAAACGGGTACTACTCGATAAAAGAAATCTACTGCTGTAGCATGAGACATCGGTCGTAATTTGACAAACAGATTTCTGAGAATGTACGTTCTGAAGCATAACATCGTATGGAAGGGAATGATTGGGTAAGGGAAAAATGGAATTGAAGAGAGTCGAAGCGTTTGAGATGTGGTGCTACTGAAAGTTGTTAAAATTCTATGAATTCGTGCGATAAGCATTAAGAGGTTGTGTGCAGAAGAGGCGCGAACAGACAATGTAGAAGACGGCGATGAAGACGAGACAGAATGATAGGACACGTGTTATGGCACCAAGAAATAAATCCCAACACACTACAAGGAACCGTAGAGGAAAAAAAAATACCTTTGTGTGTTGACAGAGATGGAAGATGTTGGGCCGGCCCGAGTGACCGAGCGATTCTAGGCGCAACAGTCCGGAACCGCGCGACCGCTACGGTCGCAGGTTCGAATCCTGCCTCGGGCATGGATGTGTGTGATGTCCTTAGGTTAGTTAGGTTTAACTAGTTCTAAGTTCTAGGGGACTAATGACCTCAGAAGTTGAGTCCCATAGTGCTCAGAGCCATTTGAACCATAGTGCTCAGAGCCATTCGAACCATTTGAAGATGTTGGCTGGCCGGAGTGCCCGAGTTGTTCTAGGCGTTACAGTCTGGAACCGCGCGACCGCTACGGTCGCAGGTTCAAATCCTGCCTCGGGCATGGTTGTGTGTGTTGTCCTTAGGTTAGTTAGGTTTAAGTAGTTCTAAGTTCTAGGGGACTGTTGACCTCAGCCGTTAAGTCCCATAGCGCTCAGAGCCAGTTTTGGAAGATGTTGAGTGCAAGAGCCGCTCTGAGGTGAGGTTGGCGGTGCGGAGCAAGTCACCAAACAAATCGCTTCAGGCAATTACATGCACGTATCCTTCGAAACAATACGGTGGAATTGCTTCCCATTTATTCCTCAATGCTCCTCTACTAGCCCTTCTTTCTTTCTTCAGTCTGTCAACGAAACCCATAGCAACTATTGTAATTACGATTTCTTTCTTAGGTCACGTTAGAGCAGGGGCAACGAGCCATAGAAATGATTGCCATAGCAAGACGGAGCACCACTTGCGTTGTAGCGGCTGCCGCCTTCATTAGGAGCAAACTGCGAAGGAGTGGGGGACCGAAGCACGTTTCCGGCAGCGGCGAGTAGGTGTCGCGCAATACCTGGAGGCGACAGGAAGGCAGACTGGAAGACGAGGCGCGTCTGCTGAGAATAGAGGGTGTCGGGTTTCTGGTGCTGGCTGCTGGCGGCTGCCGCGACCCATTAGCCGCGCCGTGCCGTGGCGCCGCGCCAGCCACCAGCCAGCAGCCACCAGCCAGCGGGCCGCGAGTAATTTTAGTGGCAGGTGGCGGCGGCGGGCCTCCACCCTCCACCTGACGCCCGTCCCGACCCCCCCACAGCGTTAAACGCGCGTTCACACCGCTTCCGGTCAGCACTGGGCTGCTTCCTTCAACGAGGCCGTGACCCCTTCCTTCACCCATCCAAGCCAGTTCCGCGGCTATAATGACCTCCCCGTCGGCCAGGAACTTTCGTTCGGAACGCGGTTACCGAGTGAAGGAGACGTGGCGCCGTTCAGTTGTCGAGACACCACACAGGGCCACGTTTCATCGTGGTCCTTCCATTCATTTCAATCCCAGACATACGACACAAGAACAACGACATTATATCGTCATCCTCACGATGTAAGTGTATCTTATGTGCTTTGGCAGCAGGTGGAGGGAAGGCAGTCGTGAACCTCCTCGTGGACGACCGAATAGACGTCATACCTTTATCATCTATTTTTTTCCCACTCCACGGCCACCAAATAACACTAAGTGCGACATTCTACTCTCAAGCTACCTCGCAGTGACTCTAAGCTGACATTTATCCGCCCACGTGCCATACAGATGTGTTAGCTGTGCAATCTGCTTGCCTAAGACTCGAGTACTGTGCGTCAGATGGACTCGCCGTGTAGTGGGAACCTCTGGTACCAAACACCTCTGTTAGCACGTACTGTGTGTGTGAATTTCTAAGGGACCAAACTGCTTAGGTCGTGGGTCCCTAGACTTACACACTACTTGAACTAACTTATGCTAAGAACAACACGCACGGCCGGCCGGAGTGGCCGAGCGGTTCTAGGCGCAACAGTGTGGAGCCGCGCGACCGCTACGCTCGCAGGTTCGAATCCTGCCTCGGGCATGGATATGTGTGATGTCCTTAGATTAGTTAGGTTTAAGTAGTTCTAAGTTCTAGGGGACTGACGACCTCAGAAGTTAAGTCCCATAGTGCTCAGAGCATTTGAACCATTTTTGAACAACACGCACACCCATGCCCGAAAGAAGACTCGAACCTCCGGCGGGAGCGGTCGCGCAGTCTAGCACGTACTGATGAAGGCGTTGCATAACTTGCTGCCCTTATTTCCGCCAGTTGATTTCGCACAGTATTGCCACAAGACTGTGTTCATTCGTACCTCTACGCTCGTTTAGTTGTTGATCTCACGACGAATTTCTGATCTCCTGTTCATGTTTTACCAAGAAGCAAGTACACGCTAGAGCTCTATGTATATGTCTTAAAAACATTAAAAGAAATAAAAAGGATCTTTATAGCAAACGATCATATAGGCATCTAGGGAATATATCAGCTTCATTTACGTGGAACCGCAGGTATTCTCCATCACGAACAGGTACATTAAAACGAAAACGAGCAAACTACTCTCGGAGTAGTTAGGTACAGTGAAAAGAAACTCACTCGCTCATGCATGTCTACAAGTCGCTAAGAAGCGTATCTGCTAAGGAGAACAATGCAGTGCTTGTCCGAAGCTGTATTGCATATGTTGTCGCGTTCCTTCTTCGGTGCTATGTATCGAGGCACCCTCTGTGGAAAATTTCTCACGTACGCGCTCTATCGTATTAAACCCAAGCGAATGCACCGCTCACTCCAGTATGCGAGCACTGTTCACAGAGATGCAGGCACTGCATCCTGCACTACCGAATAGCCCAACATAAGCCCCTATTATCTCGTAACAGTACTGTTTCCGTGTCATCAGCCTTGGAGTACAATAAGCAGTGGTAATCGACCGTTGATCATACCAGCCGTCATGCAGTAGCACAGATTTTCGACAAACGGTAACTTGTTTCTTTTCTTTCGTGAGACTATATTTTAAGTCACTTCTAGCAGTGATAGCAGCAGCCTCAGAAATCCATTTTTATGATCATTATCATTAAGGTGGCAATTTCTCACCGTCCTCTAAAGGAATTACCCACTGTACACAGCTAGATCACATTAAAACTGACCTTGGGACCCGCAGAAACTATCGCACTTTTATAATTTTAAATAACCACTATGTTTGGAATAAGTGTAGCCGCCGGGATAACGGTAGTAGTGGGAAAGAAGAGAAAACTTCTTTAAAAATGAACAGAAAGGTGTGAAATAATAATCACGAATTTATGATACATTCTTGTACAAATGTTTCCACGTACATAATTTTGAATAAAATATCTTTAGAACATTGCAATACCTCGATGTGAAGGATATTCGCAGTAAGAATGTACGTGTACTTTTTATTTTCATGTTCTTTAAGGTATACAAAAATGTTAGTTGATTTAGTTGCCCTTGGAGAGGCGAAACGCAATTGTCAGTTAGTAAATATGGAATTTGGTAAATGCAAACCTGCTCTTTGAAGCGTTTGCCTTTGCGAATTGATTATAGTGTTCTTAAATACAATTTGTCAATTGGGTTGGGTTGTTTAGGGGAAGAGACCAAACAGCGAGGTCATCGGTCTCATCGTATTAGGGAAGGACGGGGAAGGAAGTCGGCCATGCTCTTTCAAACGACCATCCCGGCATTTCCCTGGAGCGAATTAGGGAAATCACGGAAAACCTAAATCAGGATGGCCGGATGCGAGATTGAACCGTTATGCTCGCGAATGTCAGTCCAGTGTGCTAGCCACTGCGCCACCTCGGTTGGTAGGTAGTTGTGGGAATGAAGGGAAAACATTTTGAAAAATGAACCGAACGATATGAAATAGTAATTATGAATTTATGACACATTCTCGTATACTCACTTCCATGCAGATAATTTTGAACAAAATTATTTACGGAGCATTACAGTACCTGGGTGTAAACGATATCTGACGTAAGAATGTAGTATTCGTGTACTGTTTGTTTCTCAGTTTCGTTACAGGATACGGGCAGACATAACAGACTACTGCAGTGATCACGGTTATTATCTATCACAGTGCTGTACACAAATTACCCACTTGATAAGTACTTTACAAGAAATAAAATGGTATTTGTAATAAAGTAAAGTAAAAAGGGAGTCTCTTATTCGTGATTAATAAGTTATCTACGTAAAATATAGGTATGAAGCTGGCTTCCATGATGCACTTGTGCCTTTCATAATTAAAAGTTAAGTTAAAATTATCCAGAAATAGAAAATCGGCATGCAGTGTCAGAAAGCGGTTAATAACCTTTCTAACGATACCTCATTCATCCATGTACGAATTGTTTTTGTTAAGCGAAACCAAATCCTAGTTCATGAACCACGGGCAACGTATGAGTGGCCAAGTAAGTGGTCCCGACAGTCGGGGTACCAGTTACTTTGGAATAAGGCTGGGCATCTCGGACATATTCTGAGCCGTGGTCACCTTTGTGCTCATACGGCAAAGACTACCAAATCCACCGGTTAGTCCCTCAACCGTTAGGGGTAAAACCCAATGGGACTCGGGGCAAGTAAGGCTAGCAACCTGCTTCCCTGGTACTATAAATATGATGCTGGCAACAATCAGAGCAAAATGCCTCGGACCTTTGGAGGTGATGGAGTCCCACCTCTAACTGACAAACCAGGGACTCCTAAGATACGACTTGGCAAACAAATGGTAATGAGATGGGGAGCTATTAGTATCAATGGGGGCTACTCTGGGAAGAAGGTAGAGCTGGCAGAGGCTGCAAGTAAGATGGGGCTGGACGTTTTAGCTGTTAGTGACATTCGGGTAAGGGGTGAGAAAGAAGAGGAAGTGGGAGAATACAAGGTCTACCAGTCAGGAGTCAAAGCAGGAATAGCAAAATTGGGTGTAGGGCTTTACATCAGGAAAGAAATGGAACCCAGCGTAGTTGCAATAAGGTATGCAAACGAACGACTGATGTGGATAGATTTGACAGTGTCTAGCAAGAAAATTAGGATTGTGTCAGTATATTCGCATTGTGAAGGGACAGATCAAGATAAGATGGATAGTTTTTATGATGCACTCAGTAATGTAGTTGTTAGAGTAAAGGACAAGGACAGTGTTCTGCTCATGGGTGATTTTAACGCCAGGATTGGAAATCGAACAGAAGGGTATGAAAAGGTTATGGGTAAATTTGGAGAGGATATGGAGGCCAACAGGAACGGGAAACAACTCTTGGATTTCTGTGCCAGTATGGGCTTAGTAATCACAAACTCCTTTTTTAAACATAAGAACATTCACCGGTATACTTGGGAAGGCAGGGGAACCAGATCTGTCATTGACTATGTAATAACAGATCAGGAACTCAGGAAGGCTGTGAGGGACACACGTGTATTCAGGGAATTCTTTGATGACACTGATCATTATTTAATCTGCAGTGAAATTGGGATTGTGAGGCCGAAAGTGCAGGAGGTCAGGTCCATATGTAGGAGGATAAGAGTGGAGAAACTTCCGGATAAGGAAATCAGGCACAAGTACATAACAGCGATCTCAGAAAGGTACCAGTTAGTTGAATGTAGTCAATTACAGTGATTGGAAAAGGAATGGACAAGGTACAGGGACACAGTACTATAAGTGGCTAAAGAATGTCTTGGAACAGTAGTGTGTAAAAGTAGGATGAAGCAAACAGCTTGGTGGAATGACACAGTTAAGGCAGCCTGTAAAAGGAAAAAGAAGGCGTATCAAAAATGGCTACACACTAGAACTCAGGTAGACAGAGAGAGTTATGTTGAAGAAAGAAACAAAGCCAAACAGATAATTGCAGCATCCAAGAAGAAATCTTGGGAAGACTTTGGAAACAGGTTGGAGACTATGGGTCAAGCTGCTGGAAAACCATTCTGGAGTGTAATTAGCAGTCTTCAAAAGGGAGGTAAGAAGGAAATGACAAGTATTTTGGACAGGTCAGGAAAACTGCTGGTGAATCCTGTGGATGCCTTGGGCAGACGGAGGGAATATTTTGAAGAGTTGCTCAATGTAGGTGAAAATACGATCAGTAATGTTTCAGATTTCGAGGTAGAACGGGATAGGAATGATGGTGGAAATAGCATCACATTTGAGGAAGTGGAGAAAATGGTCAATAGATTGCAGTGCAATAAAGCAGCTGGGGTGGATGAAATTAAGTCGGAACTCATCAAATACAGTGGAATGTCAGGTCTTAAATGGCTACACAGGATAATTGAAATGGCCTGGGAGTCGGGACAGGTTCCATCAGACTGGACAAAAGCAGTAATCACACCAATCTTTAAACATGGAAACAGAAAATATTGTAACAACTACAGAGGTATCTCTTTAATCAGCGTTGTGGGTAAAATCTTCTTAGGTATTGTTGAAAGGAAAGTGCGAGTATTAGTTGAGGACCAATTGGATGAAAATCAGTGTGGGTTTAGGCCTCTTAGAGGTTGTCAGGACCAGATCTTTAGCTTACGGCAAATAATGGAGAAGTGTTATGAGTGGAACAGGGAATTGTATCTATGCTTTATAGATCTAGAAAAGGCATATGACCGGGTTCCTAGGAGGAAGTTATTGTCTGTTCTACGAGATTATGGAATAGGAGGCAAACTTTTGCAAGCAATTAAAGGTCTTTGCATAGATAGTCAGGCAGCAGTTAGAGTTGACGGTAAATTGAGTTCATGGTTCAGAGTAGTTTCAGGGGTAAGACAAGGCTGCAACCTGTCTCCACTGTTGTTCATATTATTTATGGATCATATGTTGAAAACAATAGACTGGCTGGGTGAGATTAAGATATGTGAACACAAAATAAGCAGTCTTGCATATGCGGATGACTTAGTTGTGATGGCAGATTCGATTGAAAGTTTGCAGAGTAATATTTCAGAGCTAGATCAGAAATGTAAGGACTATGTTATGAAGATTAGCATCTCCAAAACGAAAGTAATGTTAATGGGAAAGAAATATAAACGGATTGAGTGCCAAATAGGAGGAACAAAGTTAGAACAGGTGGACGGTTTGAAGTACTTAGGATGCATATTCTCACAGGATGGCAACATAGTGAAAGAACTGGAAGCGAGGTGTAGCAAAGCTAATGCAGTGAGTGCTCAGCTACGATCTACTCTCTTCTGCAAGAAGGAAGTCAGTACCAAGACTAAGTTATCTGTGCACTGTTCAATCTTTCGACCAACTTTGCTGTATGGGAGTGAAAGCTGGGTGGATTCAGGTTACCTTATCAACAAGGTTGAAGTTACGGATATGAAAGTAGCTAGGATGATTGCGGGTACTAGTAGATCGGAACAATGGCAGGAGGGTGTCCACAATGAGGAAATCAAAGAAAAACTGGGAATGAACTCTATAGATGTAGCAGTCAGGGCGAACAGGCTTAGATGGTGGGGTCATGTTACACGCATGGGAGAAGCAAGGTTACCCAAGAGACTCATGGGTTCAGCAGTAGAGGGTAGGAGGAGTCGGGGCAGACCAAGGAGAAGGTACCTGGATTCGATTAAGAACGATTTTGAAGTAATAGGTTTAACATCAGAAGAGGCACCAATGTTAGCACTGAATAGGGGATCATGGAGGAATTTTATAAAGGGGCTATGCTCCAGACTGAACGCTGAAAGGCATAATCAGTCTTAAATGATGATGATGATGATGATGATGATGATGATGATGATGAAGCGAAACCATTTGAGAAATAATATATATGATAGCGTCAGCCTTTGACGGACTCGTGAGCTCGTAGCAAATGAAAATACTGCGACACAGTTTGCTTGAAGGCTGAAATCCGTTGGAACCATGGCGTCTACCGATGTGGCAGACTACTTGGTGGCACAAACTCAGGATATGGTAATGGAAATATATAAATGCAATGCAGCGACGGATGCAGGAAGCTCGTCGAGTAGTGAGGTTGTGGGAGAGAAAGAGACCGCGGTGTTTGGCAGACGGCCGCCTTGCCTCCAGTGGCGTGCTGGCCCGGCCCGGCCTCGCGTGGCCCCTGCCCCTCGCCAGGAAGGAAGCGGCCGATGGGCGACGGCGATAGCACAGCCGCCGGTCGCGGAGGAGCCTCTGCCCGGCCCGGCTAGCTGGCCTGGCGTGCCGTGCCCAGCACACTTCCGCCCTCGCGGGCGCGGCAGGGGAAGCGGCGCGCTTTCCCACCACCAGCCGAACAAAGCTGCAGTCTGGCCAAGACGCCGGCGCAACTATCCGTACGTCTGTCCAAAAGCGATTTGCCTGTTCCGTGTCTAGAAGAATAAGGCCATAGACCAACTGCTACGGTAGTACACAACTTTTCCTGATTCTCCTGAAGGTCACACCGGCCGTCACGTAGTATCAGGTCACGTCACGCCACATAACGGAACCATAATGTCACGATGTATTCATACTGTCCGTCACGTCACGTCACGTCACGCCACGTCACGCTTAGCCCAGTACCATCCGGAGAAAGTGGGGCTATGTGCTACCACCTGTCATAAGAAAAGCCGCAGTATTGCACCGCAACTGGGGAACTAACAAAAGTAAAGTTTATTAAATGTGTGTGTGAAATCTTATGGGACTTAACTTCCAAGGTCGTCAGTCACTAAGCGTACACACTACTTAATCTAAATTAGCCTAAGCACAAACACCCACACCCATGCCCGAGGGAGGACTCGAACCTCCGCCGGGACCAGCCAGTAAAGTTTACCAACGGCCAAAACAAACTTCCTAATGTATGTTATTGATCAGTTTTGTCTGGTAAAGCGCTGAGAAGTGAAACAACATTTCAGAATATTGACATGCTAGCGACAATATACAGGGTGAACATCAATGGTTCAAATGGCTCTGAGCACTATGGGACTCAACATCTTAGGTCATAAGTCCCCTAGAACTTAGAACTACTTAAACCTAACTAACCTAAGGACATCACACACACCCATGCCCGAGGCAGGATTCGAACCTGCGACCGTAGCAGTCCCGCGGTTCCGGACTGCAGCGCCAGAACCGCACGGCCACCGCGGCCGGCGGTGAACATCAATAAAACCGGTAAACTGCAATGACAGATTCCTGACTGGAAATGGAGGAAAGATGACCCTATCAGCATGTTTCCGGAAATTTACCGTTGCTACGGTAGATGGCGCTGACGAATGACATTTCCTCTTACCACGTGGCTCATGTTCCTTGTACGTCGCAAGCAGTGTGTTTGACGCAGCGTACTGTAAGCAGCAGAATGGCCCGGTGTTCATGTCGGGAATGAGCCGAGATGGTGTTTATGTACGACCAAGCAGACGGAAACGGTCGAGAGGCAGCAGGACTATACCAAAACAAGTACCCTCACAGACAGCAACATTTTAACACAACATTTCGAGTTCTTTTTGGGCGTTTATGTGATCATGGGTCCCTCCAGACAGAAGGACGTGCAAGGAGGCGGAGGAACAGACGGAAGTGCAGGGAGGCGGCGCACTGCGCGTACAACAGATTTGGTGGACTGGCCTCTACAGGAAATTTAGATGAACCCTAGTACAAGCCCTACGCAAGTGGCCCGGCAACATGGTGTAAGTCAAAGCACGATTATGTGTTTCCTAGATGACAATCGCTGCTTTCCTTATCATGTGCAATCCCTTGGAGGCCACTTTGAACATCTATTGTGACGTGGACACGATGCAGCTCTCTACTGTGTTCGGGGACGATTTGTTGTTGCACGCACACCGTCCATTTCCGCACACGTACCTTTGTTCCTCCATTCCCAGTCAGGAATCTATCCCTGCAGTTTGTCGGTTTTATTACTGTTCATCCTGTATGTATACAGACACACGCAACAATTTTTTATGGGGATACAATGATCGATCAGGCAACATGTTTCCAGTCATCAACAGTCCAATGTCGGTTTTGAAGGGCCCAGGCGAGGCGTATAGCATTGTGTCGCGCAGTCATTAAGGGTACACGAGTAGGCATTCGACTCCGAAAGCCCATATCGATGATGTTTCATTGAATGGTTCGCACGTTGACACTTGTTGATAATCTGCAGCATTTGCGGAAGCGTTGCACATATCTCACGTTGGTCCCGTTCTTGCAGGATCTTTTTCCGGCCGCTACGATGTTTGAGATTGGATGTTTTACCGGATTCCTTATATTGGTTCAAATGGCTCTGAGCACTATGGGACTCAACTGCTGAGGTCATTAGTCCCCTAGAACTTAGAACTAATTAAACCTAACTAACCTAAGGACATCACACACGTCCATGCCCAAGGCAGGATTCGAACCTGCGACCGTAGCGGTCTCGCGGTTCCAGACTGCAGCGCCAGAACCGCGCGGCCACTTCGGCCGGCTGATTCCTTATATTCACGGTACACTCGTGAAATGGTCGTACGGGAGAACACACTCTTCATCGTTACCTTGGTGATGCCGTGTCCCATCGCTCGGGCGCTGACTATAACACCGCGTTCAAACCCACTTACATCGTGATAACCTGCCATTGCAACAGCAGTAACCGATCTAACAAGTGCGGCAGACACTAGTTGTCTTACGTAAGCGTTATCAATTACTTATTTTACGGCACTAATAACGTTATCAACAACTGTATTTTCTCCTTCATTACAGCTGACTTTTTCACTTAGAATGTTATTTACTGAAAGTTCGCCGGCCGGACTGGCCGTGCGGTTCTAGGCGCTACAGTCTAGAACTGAGCGACCGCTACGGTCGCAGGTTCGAATCCTGCCTCGGGCGTGGACGTGTGTGAAGTCCTTAGGTTAGTTAGGTTTAGTTAGTTCTAAGTTCTAGGCGACTGATGACCTCAGAAATTAAGTCGCATAGTGCTCAGAGCCATTTGAACCACTGAAAGTTGATGCATCGACTTGTGACATTCGACTTGTGACATTATATATTTACAGTGCGGGCGTCACTTCCGTTCTGCTATTGTATGTGATCTCGCTTGTGGAAGATTACTCATTAGAGATAATATCTAAGTGGTCATGGAACATTTGCAGTTCGCTACAAAAATAAAGCACACTAACAAAATTACGTCTAACCCTCGGACATGGGTGCGTGTGTTGTCATTAGCGTAAGTTGGTTTAGGTTGGATTAAGTAGTGTGTAAGCCTAGGGACCGATGACCTCAGCAGTTTGGTCCCATAGGAACGTAGCACCACTATTTGAAAACTAGGGAAAAGAAATTAAACAATATTTATGTTTATATCTGATGATAATGCGCAGCCGTCTGCGACGCCATCGTTTCGAAAACTTTCGTTTAATTTTCGACGGCTTCATCAATCGCCAGAGGAGCACACGCTCATGAAGATGCCCGATCTGAGTCCAGACGAAACACCAGGAGTGATATACAACGTATGCTGGACCGCAGCGCGGTAAGCTCCTTACATACCACAGAAGCTGGCTGCGGAATCCGCACCAGGTGCGCTGGAAAGTGTTTATGATGGCTACCACGCGACATATAACTTCCATCCATTGCCGCACAGCGATTTATTAAGCTGTACGGTTACATCAGCGTTCCGAGCAGTGTAATTACCTCTGCAAGCAAGACGGCGTGTGGAATGACGCCGCCGACTACGGAGCAGCTTTTATTATTACGCGCCGTCACCTCTGGGCCCGCGGGCCAGCGGGGAACACGGAAGACGGCGCGGGGTCTCTTCCGCCGCGCGTCTGTCGCTGCGGCTACGTGATTGACAGGCGGCGGACGACTCAATTAACCCGCGCTACCACAGCGCGGCTCACGGCACACACCGCGGGACAACACGGCACGGCTGGGGTCGCGGCCCCGCCACCCCGCTACCCACCGCACAAATACTCGGCCGGCGCAGTGCGTGATTACAACTCACAGCCGCCTGTCTGCCTAGCTGCCTGCTTGCCTTCCTGTCTTGTCACGACACCACGCTACTGCACGCTCGGCGCCATTACCGCTGCGCTCCAGGCGCGGAATTTTTTTTACTTTGTTATTGCTATTCTTACGAAACGTAAATGGTCTTTTGTCCGTCGTATTGCAACAGACCATCCGTCCCAAAAATAACCGCAGTGAATCTGAAACAAAGTTAAAACTATTTTACTCGAAAATTGCGAATCCAAATCGACTTCAGGCGTACTATTTATTAATGACACACGAAAATTTGTGTCTGCTTATCGCGAACGGTCCCTTAACGACTTCAGTTATCTGTGCACGCCTCCCGGACCAATCCGAACCTCTGTAAACCAGATTTGTTCACATCCTCCATCGCTCGCACACACATTTTTTCTCGCAACAGGGGGGAGGGGGAGGCACACGTTCGTTATCACCGTCATTTTAACCCGTCGAAACATGTAATGTCTCTGTTTACAAGTTATATTATACATTGTTCCTTCCCTCAGGCATGTGTACATGACTGAAGGAAAAGACACTAAGTGCCGATCCACAGCCACTCTTTAATTATTTTTACAGGACACCATATTCGCCGTTGACTGTAGAAATTATTTACTTCACAATTGCAATGTCGGTCTTTGGCGAATTTTTAGGTGGTACCGCAAAACATTTTGCTCCAGCACATGTCATGTTTTAAAATCCACCGAGATGTATACATGTCATCATCAAAAATAAGCCTCTTTACCGTAGATTTACATCATTTCATTATGTACAGAGCTTCACACTCGTCTAATGTTGCTGTATTAGCGGATTGGCCGCACGGTTTGAGGCGTCATATCACGGACTGCGCGGCCCCTCCCGCCGGAGGTTCGAGTCCTCCCTCGGGCATGGCCGTGTGTGTTGTTCTTAGCATAGGTTAGTTTAAGTAGTGTGTAAATCTAGGGACCGATGACCTAAGCAGTTTGGTCCCTTAGGAATCACACACATTTGAACATTCCTAGAGTGAAAGGGCTTATTTTTGACGACGACATGTATACGTGTCGGAGGATGTTATAGTCTGACTTGGCTTCAGCTGTACTATTTATTAGTCACACAAGAAAATTTGTGCCGGACCGGAACTCGAATGAGATTTCCCGTTCATCGCGAGTGCTCACCTTAACCACTTCCGCTATCTGTGCACGCCTAACTTTTTTTCCAGTTTTACTGTGTTTGTTTTTGAGATGATCCTTCGTGTTCAAATATTCTGACTACCTTTCACAGCCTGCTTTTTACAGTATATTTACAGTATGTCTACGTCACCCGTCCGCCTCCGTAGCTGAGTGCTGAGTGCGGATCACTGACGTGTGGAGGACCCGGGTTCGATTCCCGATGCTGATTGAGATTTTCCCTTCGTTAGAGGACTGTAACGAGCAGCCCTCAGCCCTTGTGATGGGAGCTGACGGGCTGTTTGACCGAGGAGTAGCGGCTGTAGGTCAGGAAAACTGACTACCGCCTCCAATCGCATCCAGTGACACCATTGGCAGAGGGTGGCACGGCCGTCGGTCGGTATCGATGGAGCCGCCAAGCCCTGTAGACGGACTTTACCTAACTGCAACATCCGAAAATAATTCAGTTGTGGGTCAACTTTCCTGTGGTTTGTGAAACGTACAATTCTACATTTCTGTACAGACAGGGTGATTATTATTTATTTAATTTATTTATTTATAGTCCACTTTACTGATTACAAAAATGGTCCGTTACGGACAGAATTACATTTTCGCGAATTTTCATGATAATCTACTAATTTCTTATCCCTTTCTTTGTTTTGGTTCTTTGATGATGTTACAAACTTTGCAGGATGACGGAGAAGGATAAATATATCAATTTGAGGTAAGGGACCCTGGTCCGGAAACGACCGAGTCGAAAGTTATAAGCAAAAATCGTTCTGACCTCTCTGACAGATGTGTACATGTACGTGTACTGTCAATGCTAACACTTTAGGGTAGGCAACATTCAGTGGTGGTCTTACGGACCAAAAGAATTTCCAGTTCTTCCATCTTTCATGCGTAGGACATGCCCTGCCAGCTTCAGTCCTGTTTCAGCAACAGCTGGGTAGACCACTTCTTGCCAGTACATCATCTGGAACTTGGTCGCGACAGCTGATCTTCAAAATTCGCCTGAAGCATCATTGGTGAAGAATACTGAGCTTTAGTGCTGATTTTGCTGATACTGTCCAGGTTTCACTCGCGTATGTGACCATCGGTAGGATTATAGAGACGAAGTTTTGTAGACATACTTATAAGAGTATAATTGCCATATGGTTCATGTTCGTTGGAAGACTTTCGTTGAAAGATTTCAGAAGCTTCTCCAGTTCTGCTGGTGATGTCTGCATGTAGTCCCCGATTATTAGAGATAAGGCTACCAAGATATGGAAACCTGTCAACGTCTTTTCATATCTTCTGTTGCACTATAGTGTGAGTAAATACATTTCCAATTTTTATACGCATTGCTTTTCTTTTCATCACTATTTATTTTTAGGACTGCAGAACTGGTCATTGCATGTACTTTGTTAATCATTAGTTGTAAACTTTGTGGGGTTTCTGCCAGAAGAACGATATCACCAGCATAATTCAAATCCCTAAGCCTGGTTTGCTCTTTCAAACGGTTGCTCATATTCTAGTTCAAATGGCTCTGAGCTCTATGGGACTTAACATCTCAGGTCCTCAGTCCCCTAGAACTTTAAGAACTATTTAAACCTAACTAACCTAAGGAGATCACACACAACCATGCCCGAGGCAGGATTCGAACCTGCGACCGCAGCGGTCGCGCGGTTCCAGACTGAAGAGCCTAGAACTGCTCATATTGTAGATGTCCATAGTTTTTCTCATTATGAAATCTACGAACGGTACGAAAAAGAATGGTGACAAAATGTATCCTTGTTTGACGCCTTTCAGAAAACTAAAGAAAGGGGTTACCATCTTCTGTTCTTCTGGCTCACAATATTCCACAATCATTCTCGGTGTGTATTATCAAATTCTTTTTTTTTAAAGTCAACAAATTTAAGTTACAGTGGACAACTGAATTCGGTGTATTGTTCTATTACTTTCGGCAGAATAAATACTTGTTCGGAGCAAGACCTTCCACTTCGAAAGCCCGCCCATTCTTCTCGTTGCCGACAATCTGCAGCTTCTTGTATCCATCTTACAAGAGCGAGGCAAAATACTCTGCCTGGCATCGAAACAAGCGTGGTACCTATTCACTTTGTACATTCGGTTGTATTTCCTTTCTTCGGTAGTTTGTCGCTAGGCGGCCGCGTGGTTTGAGGCGCCATGTCACGGACTGCGCGGCCCCTCCCACCCGAAGTTCGAGTCCTCCCTCGGGAATGTGTGTGTGTGTTGTTCTTAGGGGTTGGGTTGGGTTGTTTGGGGGAAGAGACCAAACAGCAAGGTCATCGGTCTCATCGGATTGGGGAGGGACGGGGAAGGAAGTAATCCGTGCCCTTACGAAGGAACCATCCCGGCATTTGCTTGGAGTGATTTAGGGAAATCACGGGAAACCTAAATCGGGATGGCCGGACGATGGATTGGACCGTCGTCCTCCCGAATGCGAGTCCAGTGTGCTAACCACTGAGCCACCTCGCTCGGTTTGTTGTTCTTAGCATAAGTTAGTTTAAGCAGAGTGTAAGTCTAGGGACAGATGGTCTCTTGCAATTCGGTCCCTTAGTAGTTTACAAAAATTTGAGCATTTGGTAGTTTAACAATGAAGCCCCGCCTCCAGTTCTGTGGAACTTACCTTGTTTCCTATCAGATGTTTCAGAGTTTAGTAAGGTGATGAATTAAGTGTGAGTCTTCGAATTTCAGAGTTTAGCTGAGATTTCATCCATACCAGCTGCTTTGTTTTTCTTTTAATTTTTGATTGCTGTGTACACGTCCCCTACTGCAATAATTAGAGGAAGGGTATCGCTGCGGAGAGAAACTTACGCGAAACAAGGTAGTTCAAGTCATAGAAAGGCGGCGGAGTATCTTTACACATTACAGTTCTGAGGAGATGGTGTTGGTTCGTATGGGATTAAATATATATCAATAAACACCCGCCAACTTACTTGTGAAAAGCACACTTGGAAGAATACACTTGAGAGTACTGGTGGAGCAGCAGTTACACCCCTTCGTCATGAACAACGTGTCCAGCCAACGAGAAACGATTTTGAGCTCAGAGTTCAGCCCTAACAGTAGTCTATAAGTGGTTGTTGTAAGGTGTAGGTTATTTGAGTCAGTAGAAACTAAATATTCATTTAATTTTCACACTCATTTGCTATTCTGGAAGGACTCAATTTAGAATCTTTGACCATGTGTGTAATTTTGACCCAATATGTTTACGAAATCCTGTCGAAGGGAAATAAAAACGACTGTCATGATAAAATGTCGTCGAAATAAGTCGGGTGGAAAGCAAATAACAGTGACAGCCTGAGATGAGGTTTGGAACGTTAGGAAAGGAACCAGTGGAGTTCAGCTACTTTTGTTCGGACAGTGTGCTGTTTACGGATGGTCAATAGGCAAGAACTTCAGCGTTCCAGTTCTTGCATGTCTCATAGTTTTATCGTACCACATGTGATTGACATCTCGCTATGGCGAATCTGAAGGCCGGGGCACTCTACAAAATAAAATGCAAGTTCTGCAGATAGTGGCATAAGGGGAGAGAAAGAGGGGCGTATGGCTCCGTTTCACTTTGCTGTTAACGGCAACACCCGAGTACACGCTACAGCGCGGGTACCCGTGTGCACATGTTGGAGCGTATTGGGACGCGGGCGATCTGCGATGACGGGTGAACGAACGTCGGTATGCTACTCGAGCGAGACGGTGGGGACGGCAGACGGACGGGGACAGACGTGGCAGCTGGAGAACGAGCGAGGCCTTGACCGGCGCGCGTGGGCGCGGGGCGTCGCCGGCGTGGCGTGGCGCGGCTTGTCGCGCTTGAGCGGCAGCCGATGCGGCCGGCAGCCGGCGCCGCCTCTTCCGGGAACCCGTGACGTCACCCGCACTGTGCTCGCTGTTAGCTGCTCGCCGCCGCGGCTCCCACATCCCTTCTGTGTGCGCGCGCTTCATTACATCGTATAGCGGGACAAACGGGCGAAAACGGTTCCAAACGAGGTTGGTAGCTCGTTGCAGTATTCACGGTGGCAAGCACTTTCCTCTTCCATTAGTTCTGGTAACTTACTTATCCACCGGGACAACGATTTTGGACAACTTCTGAGAAAAGTGCTGTTTACATAGGGTGACCAAACGTCCAGATAAATCCAGTCATGTCCTCCTTTTTATCTCTTTGTTCGGAATCCAGACGGGTTTTTACCTTGTCCTCCTCCTTCGCAAAGTTGACGTAATAAAATTATATTTGCAACTGTATTCGTTTTATTACTTTTTTCCTTTTGAGAAAATGGGCCAACTATTTTTATGAAAGTAAGCGTGTTGAGTGTCGTTCAGAATCATTAAAACATGCCGAATATTTTTTCAGTATGTCAGGGTACAATGCAAATGCAGAAAGAAATTTTCGTTCATTACAACACAGTGGAATGATGACAGGGATAGGTTGAACCTTGAATCTATTAAAGGTATGTTGATGGTCCAGTATAATTTAAAAGATTTTTCCGGTGTGTCTTATTTCAGCTGTCTGCTAAGTAAGCCTAATCTTTCACAGAAAATTGGATCTTCAGAGAGGTACCAATAAATATTAAGTAATGTATGTTCTGTCCATTAATTAATTAATTTATTAAATCTGAAATTGTATTTCCGTGTGTCTTTTTTTCTTTTTCCTCCTCTTTGAAGATTTTTTTTTTTTTTTTTGTGCGTCTGCATCTCGTCACCCAATGTTTACAGTATCGATTCGAGCTCCATTATTAGATGTTGGTTGTGGAGATGGGAGTCAAGCTATGCCACTAGAAATTTGGGAATTTTCTCTGATATCTAGGCCAAATGTTTCACTCACGAAATTAAAAAGAATTGTGGCAGTGCAGTATCGTTATTCAAGAGCTCTGGAATGCCACTAAATCAAGCATGTAGTTTCGTTATAAAAACCGTAATTGATTCATTATCGCGGTGGTAAAAAACGAGTAAAATGGGAAATACGCACCCACATTGCGCACTATAGCTTGACGGAATTATAGTACTTGCAACCCTTCAATAAATACTAGCTATAATGCTATGTGCGACATTTTAGTAACGCAATATTCTGATAAATAACAAATAATAAAGAGGCTTGCACAGGATAGACTAGCATGTAGAGCTGCATCAAACCAGTCTTCGGATGAAGACCAAAACAGCAACAACACAAACAAAAGTCACGATTAACCGTGTCAGATTCATGTTGTCTCGGAGATTCTCTTAATGTTAGGTACTTTGCTGCTCAGCAGTGGGAGTTATTGCGTTAGTTCGTGCTTTTAAGCTAATTGAAAAAGAAAAACTCACTGTTAAAAACAGTACTGCACTTTATTGCTGTCAAGACTTCTCTCCAAGACTACTCCCAACGAAAAAAACACGAGCGGCATGTGCCTCGAAACCTGCGTTGCTTGCGTCACAGTCACAATACGGAAAGTGGTTGTCTTCGAAATTGAAATAAATGTAACAATTTCACATATTCTGGTACTCTGAGATATTCTGAAACTTCAGGTTTAGTTGTTCCTGATGAAAAACAATTATTCTCTTCTATCCATCGGGGAAAATTCTCCACAAAGTGTGGCGCATGGATACAGTAACGCTCACAGCGTCTGAGAGTTCAGAACTTTCAGTGGAGACAAGTGACGTGCGCAACTAATATCTTTGAGATCGTCAGTCTCTGAGGGTGTCGTCTGCCAGAAGATGACTTATCTGATTACCTGCTATTACTATGTTAGTGACGTCCCGCCCAACCTTCTCCCAATCCAACAAAGTCCATTTAAAAATGTCGGTTTTTCTTAGTATGTTTATAGGAAGATGTTTGCCTCCTCTGGATAGTTATAGGTGCGGGATAAACGATTTGTTGCAAAAGTACGTCCTTCTAGGGTTCTGCAGAGGTCGAATCGTTGTATCCGCAGCTTGGTCTGAAGCATCATCAGTCAAGCGTTGTTACCCGGACGATTGCTGTTACACGTCGGATATAAATCTTTTTGAGCTACTTTTACATTTCACTATCCTTCCGGCAACCCGTCGCGTTGTCAGCGCCAGGGATGTCTAAACTCCAAAACTCAGAAATTAATATCACGTCAACCAGCAGTGATGCAACCGACGAAGAGGTACTGCAATCCCAAAATTCTGAACTTGACTTCCGACTGTCGTCAAAATCAGTGTCAGACTAATACTAAACGAGTCATCGCTTCCCAGTCTAGAACAGCGATTTCTGCATGCACTCTTCGTCCAACTGATCTAAGAGCGTCTGCCTTAAGGACAGACGCGGAGCTCCATTAAAGCTTCAAAGTGCAGGAGATGAGCGGTGGCTGAGTGGGGACTTGGTGCATGATTACGAAATATCGCGACACGAGATCAGTGGCGGCCCGACTCCGAGTGCTGTCGTCACACATTTAATTTGAATATAACAGAGCCACTCCTTTTGCCGACCTTCTCCACGGAAGATGAAAATGTTCAATGAGAGACTGAGTACAGTGCTTAAGACCGTAGTCTCATAGTAGTGGGGTTCTAACCAAAGAGAGGTCAACATGATATACTATAAGATACGCTTTGTGTCACTAAATTACTTAGGTAATTGCGATATGGTTACTGTGACAGAAGCACTACAAATCTGTTGCCACACCCCCCTCCCCATTTCACCACACTTTTTCGTTCGACCTATTAGCAGGTGGTGGGACTCATGTTAGTTTAGGTCGATCAAAAGAAATAGAGTAGAAATGTCTACACTCGCTACGAGTTAATATTTGTTAAATGTCCTTCAGACCCGCCAGGGTACCCGAGAGCGCTAACGCGCTGCTTCCTGGACTCGGGTAGGCGCGCCGGCCCCGGATCGAATCCGCCCGGCGGATTAACGACGAGAGTCGGTATGCCGGCTAGCCTTGATGTGGTTTTTAGGCGGTTTTCCACATCCCGCTAGGTGAATACCGGGCTGGTCCTCCAGTTCCGCCTCAGTTACACGACTCACAGACATTTGAAAACGTTCTCACTGTTTCATGACTTACACTAAACGCAGACAGCTGGGGTACACTACTTCCGTCCCGGGGGGTTCGGGGTGGCGGCAGGAAGGGCATCCGGCCACCCTCTGCAATTAACATTGCCAAATCCGCCCTCCGCGTTGGAGCGGGACAAAGGCCCGAGAAAGAAAGAAAGAAAATTGTGGCTTCCTTCAAACTGTTATTGCCTTACGCGTGGGGCAGGATGCGAGTTCAATTTCAAAGTTTTTCCTTGTCTGTCGCTGGTTAAGTGCTAAGGGCAGACGTGTCTCTCAAAAGAGTGTTGATCTCTGAACTTGTGAGGAGAGATATTTGCGCTTGTTCGCGCGTTACATGTTGGCGTTTACACAGCGCTCTCTTGAGTGACCCGGTAAGCTGCTTTGCATTTCTGATTCGTCTGCGCACAGACGTGTTCAGAACGCTGGCCCATTACCAGAGTAGTGTCCCGCCTTTAACATGCGAGCAGTGGAGAGGAGACAGCCGCGGTGGTCCCGCAGCCCTGGGGAAAGCGCTCCGCCCTGCGACCCGCGCATCTGCATTCGGAATTAGCCGAACGCTTTGGAAATAAATTAACGGTCACTGTCGCGGCCTGCTTTCTGCCGTCGCCGATTCTGGTTGGTGCAGCGAAACCCGGGGCGGCGAGCTTTTTGTCCCGTCGTGCGCGCAGCGCCACGCTACACGCCGCCTGACGGCAACTACCGCCAGCTGCGGAACCGCTGTTCTCTTACGGGACCTGTATTACATCATTGTCTTTGGACGAGAAACATCCTTACTTTGGAAAAAGCAGGGATCAAGTGAAGGTCTACCATAAAGGAAAGGAGGATTTGGGTTCATTGAGGGTCATAGAGAGAGCACAAGCTAGTATTGCGGAAAGGTTCGGAAAATCGACGTGCATTTTCAAAGGAATTAGCTTTCGCCTTAACAGATTTGGGGACACTTGGTGGAAACTAAATGTGGACGGCTGGACGAGTATAGGAACCGCGTTCCCCCTCAGACGAGTCCAGTGTCCCACGTCTGCTCCAGGTCGACAGCTTGATGAAGACGTCTAGCAGTATCGATCAAAACGTTGCAGCCCCTATCGTCCTTGCAAAGTTGCCTGCACTAATGAACGAAACACTGGCGTATGCCAGACCACGGCATGGTATGCATCGACAAACATTTCACTTTAGATAGACTCAGCTGTTTAGAGCTTTACGAAACGTAGCATCATCTTTGGCATGACGCATTTGCAAATGACACAACTCCATTCCTGAGTATTAGTAACAATACGCAGATTCATGTGACTTTATATGGGACGTACTTGGCGGCGATGTGTGCGCAAATGGCAGGAAACCGGTGCTTACTCCCAATCCGGCGCACTTGTCGTATACGTGGTATGTTCAAAAAAGATCAAGCTTTTGAGATAGCAGGTCAACCAGCAGAGGGAGCCTACTACGCCTAGTCAACATACATAACGGTAGAAATAGACAACAAGCTTCCGTTAGAATTGTTTCGCTGTCATCTTCAGCTGCCGAGCTACAGCGATTGAAGTGAGCACATGCGCGAGTTGTTCGTCTGATTAGTGACAAAGTGACAAGAGCTGGAAGAACAACGCTTGTGTGTGAAATTTTGCTACGAACTGACAAAACTTTTATGGCTGAGATGTTAAGACAATGGTGCAGCTATTGTAGTGCGAGGAAAATCACCTCCTTGTCCAAAAAAAGGCACGCATGAGCTGGTGATGCAGTCAGATGATGGTTGTATTTCCTTGACTGCAAAGATATTGTCCATCAGGAATTCGTATCACCAGGTCAGATGGTAAACGAGGAAGTCTACCAAGGAATTTTAACGTGTTTGAGGGATGCTGTGCGCAGGAAAAGACCCGAGTTGCAGAAAAATCACACTTGGGTATTGCTTCATGACATTGCGCCGGCTCATGCTTCGCTCTTTGTGCGCATCTGTCTGGCAAAACATCAAATTCCCAGTATGTACTATCCACTTTACTTTTCGGACCCTAGCTCCAGTAGCCTTTCTTCTGTTTCCTATACTAAAAACCACGTTGAAAGAACGTTATTTCCGAACCATAGAGGAGAGTCAAGACAATGTGACAAGACCTGTGCACCATCCCACAAAAAGAATTCGAGGAAGCGTTGTCAAAGTGGAAGAAGCATTGAGAACGGTGTATTGGCAGTGGAGGGACCTACTTTGTGGAGGGCATTAGTTAAAATGTAGTGCTGAGCAATGAAGATGTTATAAACAAATTTCTGTGTTTTTTGCTATATGCCTTTCGTCAAATAAGGCGCTAAGTACATCACAGGTTAAAACTTCCCCATTGAGACGCTGTGGTCGATGCATAAAGTTATCCGCTAGCGAGTCGTTTCCGTGTGCGATGAACATGAGCAATAGCAAAGAAAGCTCAAGCAACCCCAAATTTGTAGTTGCAATATCAATTTTACAGTGGGCACCACAATTCGTTACGTGAGACGGAAGGAATTATTGTACGACTGCCTCTTACAGGTCACATCATTCTCGATTGCAAGCAACCGATCATTACGATTTCCCTCTTTATGCGAAGTCGGTATCCATAATTATATTTTACTCGGCTCCCCTTTTTTAAACTTTTATTGTCTCTTCATACAAACGTGCATGGTGGTGCATTGTGTTGCATGAAACTTAAGTTTCGGGAAATTTAATTCACTGCAATAATTTTATTTCACAGTTGTAATTAAACTTTCACTACTTGAGCGAGTTTAGACGGAAAGCTATTTACCTATGGGTAACCAATTTTATAGGAATGATGTCAAGACTGAGTGCTGTAGGATTTGCGTTGTTAGTAGTGTTAGTGTCATTAGTTGCCGGTACTGGTACGGCGACGTAGGGTTGAAACACAAGCGTCAGTGTGCATTATAGTTGCAGACAGTCAACATGGGTCTGGGCAAGGTGAGCAATAGCGCTGCTGATCTTCGCGAGTGTCGACGCATTAAAGGAATACAAAAAGCTCAAATGGCTCTGAGCACTATGGGACTTAACATCTATGGTCATCAGTCCCCTAGAACTTAGAACTACTTAAACCTAACTAACCTAAGGACATCACACAACACCCAGTCATCACGAGGCAGAGAAAATCCCTGACCCCGCCGGGAATCGAACCCGGGAACCCGGGCGTGGGAAGCGAGAACGCTACCGCACGACCACGAGCTGCGGACAAATGAATACAGACAGGTCCTGTTTCTCCATCGGGGTTGAAGAACGTAATTCTGAAGTTTGAATTAACGGGCGATTTGGGAATCGTTCCTGGAAGATCTGACGGCTAATTGCGCCACAAATTGTTGAATAAACTGCTGTTGCCATGGCTGCGAAAGCTGTGCGCAGTGAGCGAACTTCAAGCAGTGCACGACTTTTGTCATGACAGCTGAACATTCCATGACCCACCGTTCGAAAAGTGATGTTTCGGGCAGCAGCAGAGCAATCTATAGGGCAGTTCGAGGCTGTCGTGGACGCAGATGGTCGCTATATTGAGCAACGCTTGTAATGTGGAACGTAAACGTGATACACAATTAACAGATGTTACTCTCTCTTATGAAAATTAAAATTTGTTTCTTCAATGGTTTATTCGTTATTTGTCCTCAGCATGTCCTTGCAAATGTTTCCGTAATGTTTCACTGTTCTGTGATCATTCGTTTCCCATTGTTTCATCGGGACCCTCTGAAGTACCGAAAGTTTAGTTATAATCACTGAAAATGTACCGCTATGGCTGACCTTTCAGTCAGTGCGAAAATTTCACAAGACTAGCGTTTTAGCCAGGATAAGTCGCTGGTGTTTCATCTTTGTTGACGTCTCCCATGTACGGGGAGCAAACTTCAGTGAATAATTTTACGCACAAGTCAGCCCTAAAGTTTTAACTGAAATTAACATTGACCGGGGACACCTTCAGCATACCACGTGTCAGATGATAACCGATTACTTGGAGAGGACCAGGTAGAGCTTTTATGGAATTAGGTACAGCGCAGATGTATGGCGAGCGAGCCGGTGGGTCGACGTAACCTGTGTTGTTTCCTGCGGCGGCCGCGCTGAGACGAGGTGATGAAGCGCGGCAGACGCCATCACCTCCGGAATGACCTTTAGCGAAACTGCGGTCGTAAAGAGGGTTAGTGCTGGACAGCGATAAGGCGAGGCCTTCCAGTTAGCGGAGGAGCGTCTCGCGTGCTGCCCGCGATAGCGGCGCGCGGCCTCTCACCCAGCGTGGCCTGACGCCCCGCATTACCGTCACACATGGTTCTCCTCTTCAGCAACAGACTCTCACTTCACTTACCTGCGAAATCGTGGAGGCAGCAGAGAATGAAAATGGTAGCAATGGTTGCGAGTCCTCACACCAGTAAGAACCTAACAGTTATGCACCGTCGCAAGAACCAGCTAATCATGCCATACTCGTACGTCGGCATAAAACATGTGGTTGTTTTACATACCCTAAAGTGCACTGCAGAGCTTTATTTGAGCTCGGAGATTCATTTTTACTGCGGACATCTTTTTGTGGATCGCGGCGGGGGGAGGGGAGAAGAGTATTAGAATTTAATTTCCCAAAGACAGGGAGGGTGTAGTACGGTGGTAAAGAAAAAAATGGTGTCTATTATTGGTTGTTAGCCTTAGCCAAGAAAAATTCAGTATGAGCACGAAAATTCAAGACGACAAAGTATTTTGCAGGCAACTTAGGGCTGCCGGAAAGCAGGAATGGCTTAGAAAAACTGTCTAGTCGAGTGACGTACTACACAAATCCAAACATAGAACTGCAGATCTCCTTATAACTAACTCGGTAAGTCAGTTCAAAAATTGAAGACAAGATTATCCCATCTCTAATAGAACAATGCTTAGTAAAGCACTGTGGTGTTGCAACAAGCCTTCATGTGGAAGACTCCCTTATCTTTGCGATAACGGACAGGAGATGGAAAGTATAACCACGGGAAACCAAAAGATGGGTGGCCGGACGGGGTTTGATTTCCGCCCATACAGAGTGACAATCCAGTGGTTTAAACCATTGCGCCGCCTCCTCCAGTTTGTGTCTCTACTTCAGAAAGTCGTGGCCAAGTTCGATTTTTTTCCTTCTTTGTTGTGGGTGATGGCTGTATAGCTCATGATCTGCTTTTTACTTTCAAGTACTTTGATGCTGTCAACGAACATTTCCTGTCTTCCGGAATTCTTTTCATCCCTGCGTACTTTTTGTACCCAACATCGTGGACACCGTTCTTACGTGCACTTAAATCTTTATCTAACAGAACAACTTTTTGAATCTCCTGCTTCTTTCTAGTACCACTCCTGGAAATGTCAATACCCGCTGCAATAGCACGAGTGTCCCGGTTGCTGGTGTGGGTTCTCTAATGACTTACTTCTTTCTTCATCTATACTATGACAGTTGATCACTTACAATTTCATCATATAAAAGCCTTTCACACTATTTTCGTAACACATAACTGATGCTAATCTATCTGCATCCTATACAGGCTGTGATATACATAGTCAACCACAAAGAAGAAAACCAGCAGAAGACATCACTGATTTCGATTTCTAGCCATACGCTGTCCCCCTCCTTCCCCGCCAAATACCACACCAGCAGCTACAGTAAAATAGCAATGGACAAAGAGTTCTAGGTTAATCTAGTTTAATACTGTTTATTTTTAAGTAACATTTCTCTATATGTATGTTTATTATTATTATTATGTGCGATTGGACCCATACGGATCACGCAAAGCTTTTCCGATTCAATTTTTTAATTCTCCAAACTTCTCTCATTCTTTCCCCATGAATTCTCTTTCTTTCCTCTATATGTATGTATGTATAAACGCATGAAGATGAACAGAACATGTTTGAAACGCGTTGCATTATGTTAGATTGAGCATAAAATAAAAGTGACTCGTAGCAGAAACTTGAAATAAATAATTAATAAATATCTGGGATGCCTTGCAACATGCTGTTCACAAGAGATCTCCGCCCCCTCATACTCTTACAGATTTATATACGCCCTGCAGGACCCATGGTGTCGATTCCCTCCAACACTACTTGGGACTTAATCGAGTCCATGCCACGTCGTGTTGCGGCACTTCTGCGTACTCCCGGGGGGCGCTACACGTTATTAGGCAGGTGTACCACCAGTTTCTTTGTCTCTTCGGTGTATTTTTATTTGTAGTCTCTGAACATTGAGCGATTTTGCAGACTGTTCTCTTCTAAATAACAAACGCATTACCGCGAAAGATGCTTCATTGTGTGTGTGTGTGTGTGTGTGTGTGTGTGTGTGTGTGTGCAGTAGGTTTATTAATAGTGCTAATACAATGCCCTGTGGAACATAATGCGCTGATAGCGGCTCTAATGATGCGCCGCTGCAGTACAATCTGCGAAGCAACCTTGAAACCGCTGTCATAAGCGTGACAACTGATGTTCAGAATACATCTGAGTTTCGTGGCATTCCACACGCCGCTAATCGCTTCCGGGTGGCAGGTACAATCTCGGTTCTGGCCGAGAATGCGTGGGGGGGGGGGGGGGGTGGTCCAGTGGGCAGACAGCGGAGAGGGACAGCTTTACTGGAGGCTGCCGGTAGGCGGAACACGGCTCTGCGCGCGGCGACGAGGCGCCGCTTGTAAGGAGCGGTGTGGCTGCAGACGCGGCTGCCGCTATCGCGCCTGCCCGGGAGGCGCCGGCCACACCGCACCGCATTAATCGCGGCCCGCGCGCGGCTCTCGTAAAGCAGCCGCGGCCGCCTCGCCGCCTCGCCTACACGCGTGTTCCATTACCGCGCCGCGCGTTACTCACCGCGCACGGCCGGACTGGCCTGGCCTGTGTCTCCACGTGGCGGCGTCCCCTCTCATCTAGTACCTGCTGCAGGCTGCTGTACACAGGACGAAATCACAGACACGTCGGCAAGATTTCGGAGCCTGTTCACGGACATTTACTGACTATTTCGTGTACGGCAGTGGCTAAGCTCCGGCGTCTGGCACTTACCGCCTCTTTCGCCTCTGGCAATCTTCTTTGATCTAAAAACACGCTGAACTGGCTTCTGGTTCGAAGTCCACGTTAAATTGCAGATCCCCTATAGCTAACTAGGTAAGACTGTTCAGAAGTAAGAGGAAGGCCAGGACATATCCCCATTCAAGAAATCCATTCGTAGTAAAGCGCTGTGCACTGTGCCATACAAAACAGCAGATGACCATGGTTTCCAGTGGCTCGATACAGTGTCTTTCTTTCTTTTTCGGGACCTTTGTCCCGCTCCAACAAGGGGTCGGCTTTGTTATTACGGATTTGCCAGTGTTAATTGCAGAGGGTGGCCGGATGCCCTTCCTGTCTGCGTCTAATGTAAGTCATGAAATAGTGCAAACGTTTTCAAATGTCTATGAGTCGTGTAACGGAGGCGGAACGTGGAGATCAGCCCGATATTCACCTAGCAGGATGTGGAAAACCGCCTAAAAACCACATCCAGGCTGGCCGACATACTGGCCCTCGTCGTTAATCCGCCAGGCGGATTCGATCCAGGGCCGGCGCGCCTACCCGAGTCCAGGAAGCAGCGCATTAGCGCTTTCGGCTACCCTGCCGGGTCTTGCTCGATACAGTGTAACTCCATTTAATTTCTTCTGTATTGCACTGAAAATAATTGTATTGTTCTGCTGCCTTCGTCCTGCATCTGCACAGAATGGACATACTCGTGAACGGAATTAGTGTGGTTGATTTAGGCAGTCGCCGGATGCCATTCCTGTCATCATCCTCAGAGACGGAAAGAGTGTACCCCAACTTTCTGTGTGTAGAGGTTATTCGTGCAAAAGTCCTCTGAATGTTTATAACGCATTGCGTTATTCACCTACTCGACTGTGGTAAACCGCTTAAAAACCACTGTCAGGTTGGCCGACACACCGACCCTCGTCCTTAATCCGCCTGGCGGATTTAATTCGGGACCGGCGTACATCTGCGTCCCGGAGTTGCCGCTTTAACACTCACGGCTGTAGGGACGGATACTGAAAACATCTAGACTACAGAGCAAATCCCGACTGTAAGTGCTGCCGTCTGTCATATTCGTAAACAAACTTGTTCCAATTGCACATGGTACTTGCTTTTCACAACAGCAGTGTCCACTATAATCTTCCGTCTCAGGCTTGATTTCAGTACTGTTCGATATTGTCTCGTGTTTGTTTATTCGGCAGTGTCACCTGCACGTTATCAGTAATACACAGCAGTATGGGTAGCTTCACTCGTGAAGAGCTGAACGATATCCAACTCATGTATGGATTCACTTAATGCAGTGGAAGACCGACACAATGACGTTCTGCTCAGTTGGTTTGTTGACGTTCCCGCGATTGCATATTTCAGGTTTTTCTGTTGTTGCGAAAATATTTTCATTATGTCAGCCAACTAAATCATAATTAAATAGATAGTCTATAATGATCCTCCAGGGACTATAGGTCTCTAATACCGAAAAACATAGAAAATACGTTTGAACGACCGCGGAAATTCTATCGATGGAGGTCGGATTCATCGTATATATTCACAAACTCGGTTATCACCTGCAAGGGACACAGAAATTAATGTACAGTTGATACAGTGTGGTCTTTCGCGGCCGGTGCTCGCTTTAGTTACAACTGCCCCTTGAGCTTTGGATGGAGTTGTCAGTTTATCTCTGAAGATGTCTCCCTCAATGAGGACGAAACGTCAGTGAACAGTTTTATGCATCCAGCATGGCCTCTCAGCCAGAACGTTGTAAATGGAGTGTCCGGCAAACAAACTGCCACATCTCACGAATTAATTGCTTAATTATTATTGCTAACGACGAACGCAACTATCCATAAATAGTTTCTGCCGTACCCGGTTTCCGGCTATTTTGCTCGCCTTCGGATGGCTGAGTTTCCTTATTACTTTAATGTACTCGTCAGCAGCATGCCTTCCGCTCCTGTACTTCACAAAAATATTGGAACAACTGCTCCGCAACGCGTAGTTATAGTTCACCATGGGCTAACAGACAAGCCTGCAATGGCAGAGCACAGCATCAACGAAGGACACCTGTTTGTTTTTGAACAGACAAAGGTGATGTGCCTCAACGACTGGTTCTGGGATTCCTTCATCCAATGGAGATACGAGTACACGACCATCTTGTCAACCGGGACAGCAGCCCTACACCCCGTCGGGGGCGCACCCACCTCCAAGCGCGACGCTTCTTCTGGAAGCACACCATTAGACGAACCGTTGTGCTCGCGACGAAGGAGTCTGCGGTCCAGCGGATAAAAAAGAGGGAACTGGACATGAATTCGTCACTTCACCAGAAAACTACGTGTAGGAAACTCGTCGGAGCACTGCGGCAACATAACGCCGCGACTCGCTTGATAACTGAAGAACATTTCATCGGTGAAATTCGCCTTGAAAGCCTGCGTTCCAAATTTGTATAGAGTTTATCGTGAGCAGAAGCGACGACCCTCAGGTAGGCCAGACGCTGCGATGCCGTCCCATTAAGAACGAGGTACTGACTTCTGTTGCGAGGATGTCCTGAATCCCGTCGTGTACTTATTCAAATATTTGATAGGCACCCATATTTTCTTCTCGGTGGCGGTGCGGGATTACAGTCGAAGGCTTCTTGGTAGTGAAGAAATACGGTATCAGCCTCCTCAATCTACGGACTGAGATTTCTGATTGATCTGTAATGCACTAAATCTGGCTTTGTTTTGCTCTATCGTACAAGATATTTTGAAATTCTCTGAGCTGACGTTACGTATGTGGTGACTGTGGGGAGTTTTTATGTTTAACCTTCCAGATTATGAAAGGGGGTCAATTGTCAGTTCACACCTTCATGCTATTCCCGTTCCGAATGAAGAGAACACGCTACAGGTGGTCTGCACCTGCTGTGACTAATGTCGTGTCAGCGTGCCATACCTCGTGGCGAATCATCGCCTGCTAAACATAACAACAGAAAATTTACCTGATCTTACTGGCAGGAGACAGGAGGACGCCGAAGAGGATTTTTACGCTAGCAACAAAATCACTGATATGATAGTGACTCTTACCAATGCAAAAAGAGCTGTTAACTTTGTACACGAAAAACGTTCATAGTAGAGCCGATGCTGCCGAACCTGTTCTAAAGCTGACAAATACAAAAAATCCCGTAATGGAGATTGTACGGTGGTATGGACGGTGGTATATTGTTTTCAGAGTGTCCTATGACCATACTGATAGAAAAAAGAGCTCATAACAATTCTGAAACTTTTTGAATGACTGTACCCATTCTGTGGCCCAGGCAGAGCTGCCAACAAGTACTTGCATTTTCGAATGAAATAATTCACCCATCTACGGGCGTAAAAACTTCCAGCGTTGGTTTAGCGAGGAGGTTGATGAGTCCTTTCCCTCACAGCAGTACGCTGCGACGTGCCACATTCTCAGTTTGTCGACCTTCTGCTAGATGTGCTGGCTGGGTGACCGGCTTTCTGCCTTTGTGGCGCTCTGTCAAAACAGGCGTGACTCACGCGGACTTTGTGATGCGCGTGACCTCTGATATGTCCACTGTGCGCTGCCCGCTAATGGTGTCACGATTGCCTGCCTCCCCTCCTCACTGAATGCTCGCTCGCACACAATTCCTCAAGTTCTTCTCATACTGAAAGTGCTGCAGACTTTATTCAAAATATTGCTTAGTTGTTAGCGATTCTGAACGCCTGTACCTATCTTTTCTTGCTTTAATCCCCTTGCAGAGGCCCGCTGGGTTGACAATTTTATTTTCATTTTAACGTAGTGGCATAATTTTCTTCCAGTCGCCACAATCGTCAGTAAACCTCAGGGAGTGGTTTCGTGTGTGATATTTGTCAGTGAATCGTTTAAACTATGTTCTGTGTGTTATCACTTTTTGACTGATTGTGTATCGTAATTTGTGAGGTGGAGAACAGGAACCAGCCCAACATTTGCCTAAAAGTGTTTGGAGAATCGCCTAAAAACCGCACTCCGACCGATGTGCCAGACCAACAGTCGTTCATCCACCGCGCGTGTTCGATCCGGGCCTCCACCCGCCTACGACTCTTCGGAAGTAAACAACGTATGAAAGTTCATACATACAGTCACAAATTATATTTAATTTGGCGCGGTGCATTACGAGTCCCAATTCTTAGTCTTCAGACAGTTGACTGTGTTTTCCATTCTTTCCCGTTCTCAGCATAAGGAGAGCATCGTGACAGAATTCGCAATTGTCTTTCAAAATGACTTCACACAATGTTCAGAAATTGGTATAAGTGTTGTCCGTAAGTCACTTGTGATATTGGCAAGTGATAGAATCTTTGCTGGTGAAACGATCGATAAGTTAGATACTGTAGTATTTTGTACGTAACAATGTTTTTTATATGTAGGAAGTACAGCCTTCGATGTTAAAACGCATGAAGTTGTAAGCAACCATTTTATTATTTTGTCTGCACTAGAATATATCCACGGTAATGTAAGCATGCAGTCAACCACTTTATTACGCACGTTTCCCGTAGTCTCACGTGCCGAGATAGTTGTACAGATTATCACTAAAAGTTGTAATCGCAGAAAAGCGGATTCTCAGATTTGAAGAGAGCGACGTGAATTGAAATATTTTTAGTGGCTGTCTAAAATACAGTGGCAAATTCTGGTAAAATGATGTTCGAATGCACAGTTGTCTGTCATTGAAAAAACACTTCGATATACAGCCGACGATGAGAGTTTGAGGCGCTAAAACAAAAATATTTTGATGGTTGCAAAGACTTACATTCCACACCAGATGATGAACGACTGTAGAAATAAGTCCGATGACCCTTTACTTAAGTGTCAGTGGTGATAGACATCGACAAATTACGAAATGATTATCGATGATGGACGTTAGTTCTCCTCTTAGTTGTGGACACCCGTGGAAAAAGAAGAGCACTTGCCCGCGAGAGGCAAAGGTCCCGAGTTCGAGTCTCGGTCGGGCACACAGTTTTAATCCGCCAGGAAGTTTCATATCAGCGCACACTCCGCTGCAGAGTGAAAATCTCATTCTGGATTACTATCACATGTTTTCAGATGGCACCTGTTTTGGTAAATCTTAGCGGCTTAGTGTGGGGGCAACAAAAATTACTGAAAATACACTCCTGGAAATGGAAAAAAGAACACATTGACACCGGTGTGTCAGACCCACCATACTTGCTCCGGACACTGCGAGAGGGCTGCACAAGCAATGATCACACGCACGGCACAGCGGACACACCAGGAACCGCGGTGTTGGCCGTCGAATGGCGCTAGCTGCGCAGCATTTGTGCACCGCCACCGTCAGTGTCAGCCAGTTTGCCGTGGCATACGGAGCTCCATCGCAGTCTTTAACACTGGTAGCATGCCGCGACAGCGTGGACGTGAACCGTATGTGCAGTTGACGGACTTTGAGCGAGGGCGTATAGTGGGCATGCGGGAGGCCGGGTGGACGTACCGCCGAATTGCTCAACACGTGGGGCGTGAGGTCTCCACAGTACATCGATGTTGTCGCCAGTGGTCGGCGGAAGGTGCACGTGCCCGTCGACCTGGGACCGGACCGCAGCGACGCACGGATGCACGCCAAGACCGTAGGATCCTACGCAGTGCCGTAGGGGACCGCACCGCCACTTCCCAGCAAATTAGGGACACTGTTGCTCCTGGGGTATCGGCGAGGACCATTCGCAACCGTCTCCATGAAGCTGGGCTACGGTCCCGCACACCGTTAGGCCGTCTTCCGCTCACGCCCCAACATCGTGCAGCCCGCCTCCAGTGGTGTCGCGACAGGCGTGAATGGAGGGACGAATGGAGACGTGTCGTCTTCAGCGATGAGAGTCGCTTCTGCCTTGGTGCCAATGATGGTCGTATGCGTGTTTGGCGCCGTGCAGGTGGGCGCCACAATCAGGACTGCATACGACCGAGGCACACAGGGCCAACACCCGGCATCATGGTGTGGGGAACGATCTCCTACACTGGCCGTACACCACTGGTGATCGTCGAGGGGACACTGAATAGTGCACGGTACATCCAAACCGTCATCGAACCCATCGTTCTACCATTCCTAGACCGGCAAGGGAACTTGCTGTTCCAACAGGACAATGCACGTCCGCATGTATCCCGTGCCACCCAACGTGCTCTAGAAGGTGTAAGTCAACTACCCTGGCCAGCAAGATCTCCGGATCTGTCCCCCATTGAGCATGTTTGGGACTGGATGAAGCGTCGTCTCACGCGGTCTGCACGTCCAGCACGAACGCTGGTCCAACTGAGGCGCCAGGTGGAAATGGCATGGCAAGCCGTTGCACAGGACTACATCCAGCATCTCTACGATCGTCTCCATGGGAGAATAGCAGCCTGCATTGCTGCGAAAGGTGGATATACACTGTACTAGTGCCGACATTGTGCATGCTCTGTTGCCTGTGTCTATGTGCCTGTGGTTCTGTCAGTGTGATCATGTGATGTATCTGACCCCAGGAATGTGTCAATAAAGTTTCCCCTTCCTGGGACAATGAATTCACTGTGTTCTTATTTCAATTTCCAGGAGTGTAGTTCCACTGGCTAGGCGAAGGATCTGAGGCCAGGCCCAGGGCACAGAGGAGACTGCGAGATATTTATGTGAGCTGGGACGCGCTATGCTGCAACACTTGCGGGACACAATTCAACGCCTACTCCGAGTCGACTGAGAACTTTTGATATTAGCATGAGTAGTGACTATAAATAAAAGACACATCTGATACAATCCAGTCCAGCTGCAACCATAAACAGTCAACAACCAACATCCAGATACGCTGTCCTCTCATGTACACAACCCCTGGCTTCCCACTGTTTCGCGACGAAATTTAACAGCAGACCTTAGCATAAGGACACCTACCAATGTTGGGGATTACCCCAAAGCAGTTACTGACACTCAGAAAAGCTACACTGAGATTATTTAGAATGAACATACTATCTTTTCTTTTTAACCTTAGTATGTAATGGAGATATATCAATTGATTTGAGACACAAAGAAATTACAGATAAATTACAGATACAAGCTGCGACATGGTCGCAGACATTATATGTGGGTGGGCTTTGATTTGAATCAACCAGGAAGGTTGACAATTTGTGCCAGACCGGGATTCGACCCTGGGTCTCCTGCTTATTAGGCAGATGCACTGACCACTGCGCCATCCGGACACAGTGGACATCGTAACTTCACGGTCTGCCCTAGCACGCCACCTGTCAGACCCAAATTCTCAGCCTATCCACACACTACGAATGTAGTGTCGCTTGCCCATTATCCTCATTTCGCCGATTTCTGTAAAGGTGCGTTCACACTTGTGTTCCTTGCGGTTAGTCACCGTGTGGCTCTATCTTGCACCACCCGGAAATAGAGGCGCCCAGTGTGAACACAGATGTGAAAGGAATCACTCGTACGCACATTGTTGCGTATGGGGCAATCAGTCGTACGACGACTAGCCGCAAGGTGCACAGGTGTGAACGCACGATAAGAGTTCGAGCGCGGTGTGGATCCGCGCTGAAGAGATCTTTGGCCGTCCTCTCCTATATATCAACTACTTTGTTTCAAAGACTTCAGAGCAAATTATTTGATAACTTTGTAAAGGATGACTGCTATTAATATATTTGTAAAAGAAATGTCCTTATGTTCTATTCTTCAGGAGACTAAATCTGGAATGTTAAGTTGCCTGGTACAAGAGGTTTTTTTACGCCGCTTCGGTGGCTTGCACGTTAATATTGGTGGAATGATGATGATGACAACACATAAACCCAGTCCCGAACGGAGAAAAAACAAGAATCGAACACGGCACCGCTAACTGTAAGACACTAGCTGTTGACAATTTAGTTGTTGATCCAAATAGATATATCTTGCCAACACAAAAGCAGTCATAATATAATTTAATGACATTCGTTCAGCTTGTGCCTCTGTAGTTCTCTCCATTGCAAATTTAAGTGTGTTGTTTATAATTAATTAAATGCCATTCAAATTGATTAGCTTACCAACAATGACAATGTAATAAATAAATCACAAAATAAAATTATTATTCCAAGTACACGATATAGAGTTCACATTAAATGTTAGAACAGTTTGTAAATACCTCATCTTCGCAACAACGTCAAACCCTAATCACGTTTTATTTTTAATAAGCAAAATTGCCTAGTAGAGAGACGTTTGTGTGGTAGTACGGACCTTTTTGTCGCACAAAATTGGATCTCAAAGTTAGAAAATAAATCCTACGGACAGTTTTTGTGTACAATGGTTTAAATTTGAAAAGGTAGAAGGTTAAATGCGTAGCAGTGTACGAATAACTAAACCTAGAAACATTAGAAAAGAGACTACGGTATATGTTACGACGACGTGTAGCAGCAGTAATATAATGAAAGCATTTAGATAATATGCAGTGAATAAGCAGAAGAAACACACTCCCTACTTATTTATGAGATCATTCGTCACTGGCCTTCCGAGCTCGTTATGAGGAGAGGAACTTTTCAGGTAACGACCACGGCGACGCCAGTTAGCTGCAGATATGCCGGCAACCCGCATCACGTATCGGCGCAGCACGCTGCCGTGTTCCTAGTGGCAGGGGAGGAAACATTCCATCAAAGTAACAAGACGCAGTAATAATGCGAAAATTGAAACAGTAGTGCTTGCGTGAGAACCTCTATCTGCTAACGAAAAATTATTACCGCGAATGTAAGAAAGTCAATACACTGTGGTGCTCGTAAATTTACTTACCGGAGATGGAATACAATGAAGGGCGTAGATACATGTTGGTTTAGGCAGTATTCAAAACTGCATTCTCTGAATGAGAAGTAAATGTATTGCAGTGAGAATACCAAAGGATATTTGCATAACCAATGAGTTTGGCGCTAAAGAGGTGATAAATCAATTTTTTTCGCGCTACAAACGGCGAAGTACATATTTCCAGTTAACTTCGGAGCAACAGTTCATATCTCTTGTATTCTGTGTCTATTTTGAACGCTGTCTATTTGAAAATTCTTTCAGCTTTTAAATTTAAGTAGGCCAGTAACATCACTTTTGTATTTCTTTGTTTACATTTCTGGGCACTTTTCAAAAGCGATGCAAAACCAAGCGCCACTACATTTCCTGTAAATGAGGAATGAAACCACAAAAATTTTCGTTAGTAGAGTATTACTTTTATATGGGGTAACTTCGAGAAATTACCGTTATGACCTGAGTATGGTTTTCGGTATTTTTTCTCATATATGAAACATGGTACTGATTTTAATACAAAGAAGGCACGGTTAGGAAGATGCAATTCACGCCGCTGGCCATTAACACTGGACATGCGAATGATCAGCATTGCACAAAGCTGGTATCAGCAACGGCTTCTACAGTCGATAAACACGAGCGTGCTGAAAAGTAATGCCTGCGAATTTTTTATGTGAAATTCTTAAAAGATTTTTAAAGAAAACAAACTTTATTAACAATCTACATCTGTATTCATCATATCTACATATTTATTTGTAGACATGGTCACACTGACGACGAACAGTTATTCCTGAACGGCAGACGATTTTGTTGATCCGTCACGGTAGACTGCCTTTGTTGACAGGGTCACACATCGACTCTGACTGCAGCTCTTCATCGCTATCAAAGTGAAGTCCTCCATGGGGTTTTTTAAGTTCTGGAAGCAGATAAAAATCAAATTGGACCAATTCGGGACTTTATGGAGGATGATCGATGACAGTGAACCCAAGGCGTCGGATTATTGCTCATGTCGCAGCGCTCTTGTGTGGTCTGTGCTGAAGGAAAGGGAGGTTCATGTAGGGACGTACTCTTCGAATTCGCGCTTCAAGATTTCTGTGGGTCTCGCAATACCATACAACGTTCATGGTGGTGCCTTTTGGTATAAATTACAAATGCACCACTCCTTGAACATCCGAGTACACTGTGAGCATGACATTACCTGCTGACGATATGGCCTTGAACTTTTTTCCTGCTGGTGATCCATTCATACTATGTTGTTTTCGGAGTCAAAAAATGAATCCAGCTTTCATGACCTGTCACAATGTTGAACCCATCAGCTTCAAGCAAAATACATTCTTGAAAGATCTCCAATTTCCACTGTTTCATGTTGGGAGTGAGCATTCAAGATATCCACCGTGCACAGTTTTCTGTGCTGCAGTTCTGCAGTGATGGCCTGTATAAGCTCTCCTGAAATGCCACACTTATCTGAGAGCTGTGTCTGTGTTATTTGGCGATTTTCTCTGATGAGATCACTAACCCTAATACAGCGAGTCTCTTCGGTTGCCGTAGCAGTCGTTCACTCCGGCCTGTGTCTCACACCATCGTATCTTTCGTTACGAACACGACAAACACAACGTCGCAAATCGCTGATGTCGATATAATCATCACCGTACACACCCTCATTTTTCTGTATCTTTCGTTACGAACACGAGCAACTTAACGTCGCAAATCACTGATGTCTATGTAATCATCACCGCACACACCCTCATTTTTCTACGGATTTCAACAGGAGATACGCTTTCTGCGGTTAGCTACTCGAGTTCCAGCACTCTGTTTCTCACACACCGACATAGTTACGTTGCACACCGCCATGTTACACGCTGCAATTCGGAGCCCTCTAGCGGTAGAAGGCTATAACTTGTGTCAGCGATGCGGGAACGTCGACCGAGTAATATGCGTGATATGTGATATCTCAACCGATACAGAGAACAGAATAAAAAATTCGGAGGCATTACTTTTCAGTACGTCCACGTATAAGGAAAAATTACGCAGCAGATTTCTCATTCAGAACTCTCATTTGAATGTTGTTTGTTTGTTTGTTTGTGAGATCATCATCTCATGACTCATGTTAGAAAAAGGAAAGGTTACCAACACGTGTCTGAATTCGACAGTTGCAGGATCATGGCCTATCCAGACTATGGTTTATCGTTCGGCGATACTGCTGCTCGCTTTGGTCGGGACGTCACAACAGAATCACCTCTGGTTCACAAAGCTAGTAGTTTGGACAGCAGCCGTCACATTTCCGAGGCGCTGTTGCCCATCTTCGAGGCCTCGTTGACGTTACCTTTCAAGAAGATGACGCGAAACTCCGTATTGCCCATGCTGTCCGTGCCTACCACGACACGGAGCGTGTTAAACTGCTGCTCTGGCCGTCACATTCTCCAGATCTGGCACGCCTCCACTCGCCATCCACTACGACTGATGAAGTCTAGCATCGAGTTGAAGCAATTTGGAGTGACGTACTCTTACGTGCCATCCAGGCCAATTTCGACTCCATTCCCAGCCGATTTAGAGCCATCGTTGTTGCTAGGGGTAGCAACACTGTGTACTAAATTTCGCACCCTGTAACCCCAAGATCACCTAAGAATTTAATCATGTATTCCTCCTCCTATATTGTGTACGCATAATAAGTAAAATTTTGTTGTTTATTATCCTTCCAGATGTTGAAATTTTGATGGCAAAGAATGTATTTCAGAAGTGTAACTTGCAATAAAGTATGAATGTGTCTGAAACAATTTTTTTTTAAATCGTATAGGAAAAAAAGGGAGTGATGAAGTTCCACATTCCGTTTACATCGAGATCATTAGGCACTGGAGCAGCAGCTCACAAGGCTGAGGTTGGAAAAAGATTCCGGTTGTAGCCCTTCTGAAGAACTCACGCCATCAGTCGCCTCAAATGAAAACTTCAAACCTAAATTAGGGTAGCCTGCAGGGTATCCAAGGTAACAGCATACTCTGTCCCTGCAGGAAAGCTCAAGCATTTTTGTTAATCATTGCCTCTGTTTCAACACCAAGGAGCACACTACTTTGGACTACCGTCATGCGAACGATATTCAGAAATAAAAGCAATGTCATGCGACTCATGTCAATGTGTACCCTTTGCCAATTGACGCAATATCAGCGATTTGCATTTTGGTCTCACGGAATCGAAACCTGGACTTCCGCGCCATTAGCTCGCAAGAATTACCAATAAACTGGGAAGGAGGTCAGTATTCACTTACGATATGCTGAAAAAACATTTTACGTAGTAACTTTTCGACTGGTTTGAAAGCAGCGTACCAAGCCCACTCTTTGCAAGTAAAAGTAAACAGCATCTTATTACCTCTGATAGAGGTAATACAGCAGTCTTCGCATAGCACCGTTAACGACTAATGATAGTTTACCGTCGATTTAGCTTTTCGCTTAATTCATCGAGAGCCTCATTACAGCCCGCTCGAAACAAGAAGTCGTAAAACGCCGCGTTCTCTGGCGAGATCCCGTGGTACGTTTCACTGGACTAAAGATCGCGATTTTCTAGTGCGCCTCTCCATTATATGTTAATTTTTAACGTACGGGGCGTTATTACGGGTCTCGAAGCGCGCGCAATCTTTGTGTAACGAAAGATCCACACACGTGCTGGGGATGAATGCGCTACCCTGTCTTCCATTCCAATTTGCGACCGGTTATCCTCATACAAGCGTAACCACACCTATGAAATTGCAGCGCACGCCCAGTTACGACAGCGCCGTCCTATTTCTACCTTATGCTGAGGATTAGTGTCACAAAAGACATTTCGGGTAACGGAGCAACTTAGTAAACAAACAACAGATTCCCTACTCATTTAGTGCTAACTGTAATTGAGAAAATCTGGAAGAGCCACATTTATAAAACATATGTTTTTCGTATCGAAAGAAGGTTACAGCCGAGTCAAATGCATGGATAAAAGACCCATGTCCCAGCATCGCTTCTGCATAGTTACCTAAGTCACTGACAGACTGAGCTGATTGTACCTTACAAGGGCCAGAACGTACCAAGATATCAAACAGCCCATCCCTTTTCACGCCCGACAGATATCTTGCCATTCGTTCGAGGTGCTATTTCGACCTTATAACACTGTGAAATTGACCCACATAAAGATAAAAACGTAGGCGCACAAAGACTCACAGTTAGTTTTTAACACTTTGTAGCCTCATCACTAGCTGATATTAAACACCAGAATAACCATGGACTCCCGTAACAAAAAGATGAAATAAGGTAGAGTCTAAAATTCTACCGATGATGAGGAATCCGTTGAGAATCTCCATGTACGATGTGTGCCTAATATGTAGACCTAAAACGAGAACGATGGCGGAATCGTAGTTAGAGATAGGAAAATCAAATGTTGGAAGCGCAAAACCGTCGCGACTGAATATCGAAATGGAAAAACATTGACACTGCTGTGAAACGCGGACACGTCTAGCGGACGACCTCCTACACACACACACACACACACACACACACACACACATACATACATATATATATATATATATATATATATATATATATATATATATATATATATATATAGCCACATCTCGTTAGCTACAGTGATCCACTCTTACGCAGTTTCCAATCGTCGGTGAGGGATTTTCTCTAATTTCGGCAACGACTGTTTCGAAACTTCACTTCGAATATTGCTTCGGAGCCCCATCCAAGTGCACCGTACCGGCCAGCTAATTTCAGACGTAACCCTCCTTCATTAACCACTAGGCGGAAACAATCCGCGAAACACAACTGTCTCTGTTTATGCGCACGGCTTCGCAGTTTATATTGTAGGCAGGCGGTTGTTTGTGTCAGTCATCAGAGAAAAAGTAGCATACTTGTCAGTATGGCGTCACTCTTGAACGTCGATGTTGAGACATTCGATTTTCACTAAGCACTGAGTCCGTGGACTCGGTTTTCAAATACTTAACCGCATTTCTTGTAAGTACTCTCGGAATCTCTGATTAATGCCATCCACTACTGAAGTGTCACCTCGGTGGGCGCAAAAGAATATGTAACAGAAGAGAACGTGTAAGAGAAAAGAATTTTTCATTTCGTAGGGACGGGGGAAAATGAATGTGTTCATACCTCTGAATGCTCCCTGTTCGCTCTTTGTTATTCCTTATTGCTTACGCTAGGCACACTATGGAGATGGTAGAATTATTGCGTAACCTTTCTTCAATACCGGTTTTTATATATTCGCAACAGTGTTTCGCGATAGCAACGACATCTCTCTTCCTTCTATTCCGAAATGAGTTCTGCGAGCATTTCCGTTACACTTTCCTAAGAGCTGCGCCGAGCTGTTACGATCCTAACAGCGCATCGTTGTATCCCTGACAAATTTCTCCTCAGGCTTTTTGGTAATTACCCCACAGACTGTAAAAAACTCTTGAATAAGTGTCATGTCGTGTTGAACGCGGTAACCCACATAGATGCAGAACACTTTGGCAGATCTATCTCAGCATATGCGGCCATCCATTCAACTCGTTCACTACTGCTTTCACGTGTCCGTTCCAGTTCGTATCGTTTTGCACTCTTATCGGTAGGAGAAACGTGACGGAGCGCATTACCTCTGGAGTTGTAATAGGGTACGACCGGTCTGTCTGTTTTTCACTCATCCATATTAAAAGACAACTGCCGTGCAGTACGCCAAGTGAAACTACCGTCTAAACTGTTCTACATTTTGTCACTAAACTTTCCTTGTAAGCACTATTGATTAATTGTTTTGTGGTTTCTTTAAATCACTTTCTGGATGTATCGGTATGGTCCCTCCAAACGGATGTCGACAGAGTCATTGTTCCACCTACCTGGTTCTCTCACACTGCGCATTCTTTTTTGCAGTAATGACATCACGAGTGCGTTTGTGTGAAGTATACTGTTAAGCTTCTGAGAATACATGCTCCAAAGGAATCAAACAGCAGATTACTTTATGCACATACATCTCACAAAATGACAATGATAGGGAAAGTCAGGAAATGAGACATCATACAGACGCTTATTGCCAGTCGTTGTGCCCACTCACCGTACGCGAGTGGAACGGGAAAACTACTGCGCGAGTGGAACAGGAAAACTACTGCGAAACGCGAAGTACCTTCCGCCACACGCCGTAACCCTGCTCGCTATGTGTAGACATTGTTTTAAGTAGACGCATAGTGTCAGAACAAGCTGAGTGATGCATAATTTTTGCTGTTGTGGTTTGACTGATTATGAAGTACCGTGAGGTGTTGAGGTGATGTGGCGAAACTGGAACAGGCAGACGTGGACCTGCCCCTGCGCGCAGTGAACGCAGACAAACGCCCCGCCGTGCCCCATTGCGTCAGTGCGTGAGCAAACGGCCCGCCTGCCTCGCCGTCCCTGCAGCCGCCGCTTTCTAGCTCGTTTTACGCATAATTCGCGGCTCTTTTGCGAAAGTGCTGAGAAGGAAGGAGGGCCCTGTCGTAATGGAGGAGCTCTCAGCTGCTGCCGTTACGAAAACGAGTCGGGAAGGAGCGCTGGTGAGAGGCGCAGGCCGGCTGCTTAACCACTCATCCCGAGCAGCCGCGGCGCGCTGTTACATACAATAAGGGCTCAGGGCAGGCGGCGCTGTGTCTCTTCGCTGCCTAAACTCACTGTGTAATGTGTTTCCCCAATATTAGACCTGTTACATGTAGATGTATTCCTTAAGTTCATCGTCGTGAATACTGCGAAGAGACTTCGTTAATATGTGTGTACAGGGTATATCATAATTAATTGCGAAATGATATACGGGAGACATGTGACCCGAGGCTTTTCCAGCATATGTGCTCCTTCCATCTTTCTCTGGCGCAGTGACGGATCTGATCGTGGAAAGTCTACGGTATTTCGGCGGACAGCAATTCCGGCATCGTGAGGCGGTGGTGATTAACTCCTTCTGCAAGCCACCGGTGTTTATACCTGCCTATTCAGACTTCAGGCCTCACCAACCCCACGGATCAAACGATATGAAACCCGGAAGCACGACACCGAAGACGAAAACACGAAATAAGAAGATAAGAAGACCTTTTATGCTGTTTGCTCGTAAATTACCGTCAAAAACTGGTACACTGCTACGAAAATGGCACATACTTCGTTACGGATACTGAAATACGACCTGCGTCTACAAAATAAACGAGGGTGTACCAAGTTCCGTGTGAATGCTTATATTGGACAGACGATCCACACAGGTTAAGACCGATCTATGGAACACGAGCGCCCCTCCCTCTTACAGCAGACCAACAAATCTGCAATAGAAGAAGACTGCACTGAATATGGACACTAAATGAATTAGCAGTAAGCAAAAGTTCTGGCTACCACCGATAATTTTGGGACTGCGTTTTCAAAGGACCAATTAAAATTCGTGTGAATGACAAGTTAATCAACAGCGACTCTGGTTTCCGACCGATAACAAGGCATGGGAGCCAATACTAAGTTCTGTCAAAGCAAAACGTGACACCCGAACGCGAGATGGGTCAGGTACGACGGTTATAAGACAACTTAGACTCTCCCCTCCACCGCTAACCACGACCGGCAGGTTGTACACCAAGAGCCCGCAGCTGACACTTCATTCCATCAGGACCACATGGTGATGGTGGAACGGTTGTCCGTCTAAATGTCGTGCCCCCGGACTTTCGACGGTCGGATTGCGCAGTGCACGCGAGAGCAATGGAAGCAGATACAGGTGAAATTACACCAAGATAGAAGGAAGGGCCAGCTGACGAGGCGTTTGCGACATAACTGCGAATGCATGCTTACGAACCGCTGCTGACGTCTAGTGCTCAAATTTCACCCAAGGTGCATGGCTGCTTTGTTGGTCCCTGAGCTACCCTACTCTAACAGACGTTGCAGGAAACGGCTAGGAGACCAAGCAGGGTGAAAGTAGAACACAGTGACATCATGCACTCCCAAGTGGTACCCATCGTGCAGAGGCTGAGTTCGCCAGGCAGGTAGTTGTGTGGTGGTCGTAACGTATAGGCGGCGTCCAAAGCCGCAGCCGAGTCGCGGCCTGCCGCCTCCTTATCTGCGGACGCGCCGACACCTGTAGCGCGCCTGCCGGCTGCACGCGACGCACGGACCGGCCGACCACAGTGGAGCAGCGCCGCCCTGCCCTGCCCGCCGCCTGGCGACTTCTTTACGCCTGCCTGCCGACGCTCCCTCTGCCCTGTGTCTTACATTTAGATCTACACGCGAGATCTGCTGCCAGCGGGCAGCGATATAACGCTCCAACTCGCCTTTATTCTCCTCCTGCTCCTCTGCCCCTGCCGCAGTTATCGACCATCGCGGCAACTACTTCATCGAGTGGACACGTAGCTTTGCCGACCATCACGTCCCTGGCTGAGTATTACCGCATTATTATTAATAGACGATGATCTATAGCTTTGATATACTTGTCAAAAGGCGTGGTGTCACATTGCACACACGTGTTGTAGGGGACGGAGTGGCACGTTGCAACAAAAAAGTTTTTAATTTTTATTACGAGGACGGTTCGGAAAGTAAGGTCCGACTAGGCGCGAAATGGAAACGTCAGAGAAAATCCGACGAAGCTTTGCACAGACGTATTGGTCAGTGTTTCTAGTATGCCCATCGATCGCGCCACGTCGCTCTTTTCAGTTGTGAGCGCACAGTGAGTACGTAAAGGTGCCTAGTACAATAGAGCCTCCCGCCAAGTATGAAGCCCCGATGAGAAATTTCGCCTGATGTCATGTGTTTCCGCCTTCACTGCAATTCTGCGCCGCACTCTGTGGGGGAAATGAAGATGTCCCTGCAGCGCTTTCGATGGAAATGTTTGATCACCCACAATACAGCCCTTAATTGGCTCCCCCTGAGTTTCGTCTCTACTCACATGAACCGCTGACTATGAAGACAACATTGTGGCACGGACAACGGGCTGTAGACCAGCTTAGAGAATTGGCGAAAAGTATAGGCGGTTGCCTTCTATTGACGAGGATATTGGTGAGCTGGTAAAACGCTACAACAGATCTTTAAGTCGGAGCGGCGACTACGCTGAGAAGAAGCTGGAAGGTGTTGTTATCTGTCGCAAATAAAACATTTTTGATTTTCACAGTGATTTTCATTCCGCGACCGATCAGATTTCACTTTCCGAATGGTCCTAGTATATATATACATTTTTTTTCCTTTTACGCACAGAAATCAACAAAGTGTCCGATTCAACCGTTAGAATAGCTGTAATAAAATATAAAAAAGAGGTTGACACATGTTTAAGTTCACCCTGCTACAGCATTCCAAAATTTCACAGAACATACCCTACTCAGTTTGAAATATCTGACATGTTAGAAGTGTCTTCAAATTGCGTCCATACCCTTTACACACGTAAATGGATCATTATTCGCACATGACCAATGAGATCATAGTTTGCTCTTAGTACACTGCGCCCGATAACTTTATCTTGAACCTCTTCCGATTGGTCCGCGTTTGCATAGAAAAACAACAGTAAGGGAATTGTGAGTTCGCCTTGATGCAAAACACATTGTTATTTGCTTTCTTATTTAATCCCCTAACTAGTTTCAGTGACAAAATATCGCCATCATCTGTGGGTTCTTAAAATCTTATTTAATGTGTGTTACGGCATGTTTTTTTAAGAATTGTTGTCGTTGTTTGCGGCATAGTTTCTGTGCTTATTCTGTTCTTTGCCGCAAACAGCGACCACAGTTCATTTTTTTTTTAAAAAAGAAAAGGTCATAACATACAATAAATAAGATTTGAATAACCCACTGATGATGGCAATATTTTATCGCCGAAACTATTTTGAGGAATAAATAAGTAAACAAATAATGAAGTATTTTGCATCAAGGCGGACTCACAATTCCCATATTCTTGTTTTGCACTGCGCCCATTCTTCTCTCTTTCTATAAACATCCCCATAGATTAAACAATAATTTTCTTCTTTCTCTTTTCCTTCTTCGAAAGATGGCGGACTTGCAATTTTCTTTTGCTGGTAGTTGTTGTTTCCTTCTTTTCTTTACATTCCTCACTGCGTTCTTGCCATTTCTTTCCTCTCTTTCTTTTTCTAGAGCAATTTTTCAGGTCTCTGTTTAGACAGCACACTTCCTCTTCTTTCTTCCACAGTTGATTTATTTCCTTGGTTCAGCTTTAGGGAAAGAGCGAACGTCCCCAGGGGAAAAATGTTTCTCCGCTGAATTTCCTGAAACAGCATTAACAGCATCGCCACATTCTCAGAGCTAGCCGGAGGACCTGAAAGTTTTCTTCTCGAACATGCATATCGTTCACAAAAGATGCAGAAAAATCACTTTCTTGGAATTTGTCTGGGTCAAATGGGAATACGCATATTGCTGAGAATCCTAAAGCGGTGTTTGCTGGTGTGAAAGTGGTGAGAGGTTCTTTATTTATAATGGAAGGCAAACCATAAACCGTTACTATCTTTCCTGGATTTGCTTCCAAACAGTCGTTGATTTCCCTGCTGCACATCCTCTTGTAAGGGCCGTAAACACTTACATCTATAGCTGTAACCTACGACAAGAGTGGGAAAGAAATGATAGCGGCACTACAGCAATGTTCTTACATTTATTAAGAGCCTCTATGCTGAGATGGGACAAACGCGTGTCAAACAGGAGTAAGATAGGATGTTCTTTTGTTGGTCTGATTAGACTAAAAAATGAGCTCCACCACCCATCCAGAACCAGTGGTAGCATCGATACATCCAGCTGGCCCGTCATAGATAAAATGATTTTTAAAATTTCTTTTCTTGGAAAAAATATCATGGATGCAATTAAGGTCCCTTCAGCACATATAGCAGCTGTTTCTGTTCCATTTCTCCTATCTCAGCAGAGCTCACAATTCCAACTTGTTTCACACCCTTCTGCGCAACTATCCTGTTTGACTTTAACACTGTAGTCACACCGGTTTCATTCACATTCCAGATTCTGGAAGAGGGAAGAGGACGACGACAATAAACATCTAACTTTTGCAAAAACTCCCCACCATTTTTTTTTATTAAATGCTGTCATTCTTCCCAGACTTGTGCTTTCGGGTTGTCTGATGGAAGGATTATTGCTTCTCTCAAAATATCCTGAAAGCCACTCTCAAAAGATCCTGAAAGCCATTCGTCTCCAGCTATTTCCGTCTCGAGCTATTTCCTTTTGTGCCCAAGATTATGGCCTTTTCAAGTTAATGTATTTTGCCCAAAGATAACCATTTTTCGTAATCCCACTTTGGTCAACCCGAACATAATTTCTCTGGATCTCACGATGTGTAATCCCTGAGTATTATTTCCTGACTGAAAATACTTTCAAGTAACTTTGCCATCTGTTTCCTGTGGAGAGAGAGTACATGAACAAATAGTAAATTCGTTTTCAATTTTTTTAATAGAATAATCGCTCTTTCTTTCATTTTCCAGAACCAGAGTGGGTCATCTCTGCATCACATCTAAAAGTATCAAACCATTTTCTGTTTTGCATTTATAATGACGCATGTTTTTGATTGAAAACGAAAATTTAGACTGAGTAAACATAAAGTACAAGAAGAAGGAAAATAAAATGATTACCTTACCCAACAGGCGTAGAAATTCCACCGCACTAAGAGCGGGATACGTTGCAACAGTGTGTTGCAAAATGCCCCAATTCGCAGCGCCATATAAAACGCAACTAAACTTCCCGACAATCACATTAAACTAAAATAAGTTATTGCATTGTTAAACTACAACATGGGACTATTTATCACTTGCGTAATTTTATCTATGGCACGGAACGTGTTAATATATATACAACGAGTTTAAAACTATAAACAGTTACTCACCAACAGCGACTTCAATCAAAGAATGAGAACACAAAGAAAAACGTCTTCTAGCGCCAAATCCACCAAGATGCCACGCAGCGGAAGCTACCTCCTCACAACGGTAGCACCTGATAGGATATTTCATGAGAAAATGCAGATGTTGCAATGAATCGCCTCCTCCGCCTGCTGCTGCGCCCCGCCCCGTGCAGACTGGACAGCTACCATAGCAACAATCAATCATACCACGAATTTGGACACAACTTCTGTCCTGCGGACAGTTGTCATATGGCTCTGCTGCCTCAGTTGCCGGTTACCAGTCAGCTGCTGACAACATTTGCGATCTGACACTATGGTTGCGATTTTTTATTATCTGCTTTGTTTCTCACAGCGGTAGGTTTCTTTTGTTGACTGTGTGAAGCTAACGATATTACTTAGAAAACTGACAGTACTATTACGAGTCCCCAAAGCGAACTCAATCCCGCACGTTATGGAAACCTCTGACCGGCTGATCCAAGCGGAGGTCCGAGTCCTCCCTCGGGCATGGGTGTGTGTGTTTGTCCTTAGGATAATTTAGGTTAAGTAGTATGTAAGCTTAGGGACTGATGACCATTAGCAGTTAAGTCCCATAATATTTCACACATATTTGAACATTTTTTGAAACCTCTGACCGTGCTCAGTACGGAGTCACACAAGTGCTGCTATCGCAGGCATATTGCGCATGTGCGAACGGGAAACATCCCGGCCTTCGACGCTCAAGTGTCCACTTGATTCTGATCCAAGTTCAGATCCAGGAGTAGACGTATTGCCGCCTCGTAAACCTTTTTCTGGACGAGGATGCTCCCTTTGACCGTGTATATATCTTTTCCCTTATTGCCTTCGAGACGAAGAAGCTCGAAAAGTTGAAAGTAACTTCACTTGGTTTCGTAGTCACGTGGAGTTAAGACGTACTAGCAGTGGTATCTTTAGAGCGAAAATGAAGAGCAGACGAGTGAAAAGTATCCTACGGAGGATTGCGCATCTGTTAGTTCTATTGTTATATTTTGAACGGAAATGTTTGCGTGTTCCTTTTCCACGACGCCATTTCCTGGAGACCACAGAAGCAGGTAAAAAGAAATAGGAGCAAGGAATATTATAGCCTCCGTCCCCACCCCGTCCCCACCACACACACAGACACAGACGGACTTCTGATTTTATCAGTCGGACAGAAGCTCGCAGCCGTGGTCGGCCGGCCGCCGCAGCCGGCGGCCTGGTAGCTGTCGGCGACTCTTATTGATGGGGGCGCTGCCCGCGGTAATGACGGGTGGCGCTGGCAGGCGGCGTTTTTCCATTTACCCCCGCACGCCAACGAGGATGCGCCCGCTCGGCGCTCACGCGTCCGTTCAGCGTTCAGGTGGCCGCAATCGCGCCTTCAAATTGCCGGCGCTCCGTTCCGATGCGGCCGCGGCGATACTTGTGATGGAACGTTTAGGCACCCACCGCGGGGGGCGGCGATCCCCAATCCCAGTGCCTAGTCCCCAATAACCCCGCCTGTAATTCCCTCCCGGCTACCGCAGCTTCCCGCTGCCGACAGGCGCGGTGCTGCAGAAGGTGTTCGTGCTCGCTGGAATACTCGGTGGCACCGGAACGCTTGTCAGAACCACCAAAAAATACAGTCAATCCAACGAAAATATTTTATTGACATAAATTTTGCTTCTGTTCTTTGTTTGGCAATTACGGTTTATTAGTCAAATCCTGCCCGATCAAAGAATTCATTCAGATCTCGCTTTACTCGCTGCATCATCTTAGCCGGGATACCACGAAATTCTTGGCATAATAAAAACTCTTTATTGTTTTCCGTTTAGTTTTCTCTATCCACTCACCTGTGCCGGCCGTTGTGGCCGAGCGGTTCTAGGCGCTTCAGTCTGGAACCGCGCGACCGCTACGGTCATAGGTTCGAATCCTCCCTCGGGCATGGATGTGTGTTATGTCCCTAGGTTAGTTAGGTTTAAGTAGTTCTAAGTTCTAGGGGACTGATGACCTCAGATGTTAAGTCCCATAGTGCTCAGAGCCATTTGAACCACTCACCTGTATTCTTTTCTAATTTAAATCATACGACGCCACTAGGCACCTGAACATCAATGCATAATCAGTTGTAAGTAATCAACACGTACGTATTACGATACATACTAACGAACATATTGCGCACATACATTTTCAGACAGACATACGCATTTGCGAAAATCTCAATTTTGCGGCTTCTTCATAATAAACTGCTTAATGAGGGATAGTATGACACATTGAAAATGATTCGTCTCTAATTTATATACAGACAGCGCAGTATCTAGCGCGCATGTTTGCTGCCGAATGGCCGCTCTTCTACTAACATCATCTCCCAACCTTTCCTTCTCAGCTATCCTAGTTAAGAACAGAATTGCCGTTCTGTAATGAAACCTACGTGTACGTTTACTTTATAGACAATAAAGTTACCTCCGTGATAACACTAGCCAACAGTCCATTTTGATTAAATAGCAGCTCGACTTGCTTATCTTAACAACCAGTTTAGGCCCATGAGCAATTATAATCTTGTCAGCAGCAGCGGTGTTGTGAGGTGGTGAGTGGAGGACACAAATTAAAAACGCCTCTATGCTGTGGGAGATCCTATTAGTGAAACTGAAAACAGCAGTTGCGGATGTCCTATGTCGGGAGTTGAGGGATGTAAGCGTAGGCTTCTGCGGCCGTTGTCAATAAAATTCTTCTGGATTGTTGGCCATTTCTGATTTCCAGAAGTCATATGTGCTTCAAGCTGAAGTAACTGCTTAACCTTAATAACATCACAAAAAATTGCCCCAATAATATAAAATTGTCCGACGCTTCGGCCACTATTGCAAACTGTCCGACGTTTCGGACACTTTCAATAGTGGCCGAAACGTCGGACAACTATATGTACTGACAATGTGATCAACAGCACGAAGAATTATTTTTATTGATAATTGCAGAGGGAGGAGTATGGGCATACTCGTCTACTTATGACGTTAATAAAGCATTTTCACCAGAGTATTTCGTGGTGACGGACTGGAACATTCCCGAATGTATGCCTTATTTGCATGAGACACAAGCTGAAGCTAAGGCAGCTCGGTTTCTAGACAGCACGTACACTTGAAACTAGCTCGCACGGCCGTGCAGCAAGCGCCCGCTTCCGCTGATAAACTCTGCCACGTTTCCCACAATTGTCTGGACAGCCCGCTTTCTTTCGCCGTAATTAAACTGCTACAAGGACATCCATCACGCTACATCGTTTCAAAAGAAACCTCCGAAGTTTCGCAGCTAGTAGCAACTACTCGTTGCGGATCATTCATGTCGCAATACCAGTGCATTTGCATTCCTACACATTTCTCCTAACCATCTCTTTCTTTCCTCATGTGGAGCGGTGTTACAATGGAGTCAGTTCTGGACGTATAACACGGTACAGGAGAGAGAGTTTAAGTGAATAAGCCACAAATTTTTACCAGACCTGGATTCGAAGCCCGATCTTCTAGTTATTGCAAGCAGATAAGGATATGTACTTGATTGACTAGACAGCAAGTGGGGTCCCCTCCACAACGGACTAAGCATTCATATGTCACTCATCTTTTCTGTCTCTATTTTCGGAACAAATAATGGCGGGTACTCTCTTTGGGAATAGGACCCTGTCGTAAAAAAATATACATCAGTTGAGTAAAGTAACAAAATGAAATTAACAGAGTCAATGGGGATTAAATAAATGAAATGCAATGACATGAAATGTTATTTGAGAAGTGTGTTCCTAAATTCATTCACTTCATTTCTGTGAATTTAGTACATTTCGCATTTATCTGTATGGCATATTAAGCAAAGTTTGTGCATCATTCTGTTGCTCTAACAGTTGCATTCGCTAGCGATGAGCGTGGCTGACTGGGTACGTGAGGCATCCTCGGAGGGCCTAATTCGGCGAAGCAGCACAAACTGGCAACACACAGAAGCGCTATAAAGCAAAGATATAGCGCCAAAACCACCCATCGTCCTCCATTATTTGTTGGGTATATTCCACACACTCTTCCCTTGCAGTTTTTGCCTTTTAGGGCCCCCCTAGTCACGCGGAAGTTCTTCCCTGTTGTGTTATAACACATCCAGTAATCTTGATTCTTCTTCTAGACAGTGTTTGCCACATATTCCGTTCCTCGTCGATTCTGCAGGGAACCATCTCATTTCTTACTTATCAGTCTATTTAATTTTCAGCATCCATCTGTAAAAACTCATTTCAAGCTCTTCAGTTCCCTTAATCTCCGGTTTTTCCACAGTCGTGATTCGCCTCCAAACAATGCGTTATTGTAGACGTACAACGTCAGAAATTTCTTCCTCAAATGGAATCCTATGGTTGTTACCAGTACAAGTCTTTTATGAGGGAACACTCTCGTTTGCCTGGGCTAGTCTTCTTCCGACATCTTCTACGTTTCGTCTGCCATGCGTTATTTCGCAGAATTCGTCCACTCTGTTTACTACGCGGTCCTCAATTTTGCTGATAAATTTGTTGCTGATCTCAAATGGTTCAAATGGCTCTGAGCACTATGGGACTTAACATCTGTGGTCATCAGTCCCCTAGAACTTAGAACTACTTAAACCTAACCTGAGGACATCACACACATCCATGCCCGAGGCAGGATTCGAACCTGCGACCGTAGCAGTCGCGCGGTTCCGGACTGAGCGCCTAGAACCGCTAGACCACCGCGACCGGCTGTTGCTGATCTCATTTCTGCTGCTATTTATTAATTTAGTGTTTCTTCGCTTTCCTTCATAATCGATATTCCGTGCTCTTTAGTGTTCATTTCATTCAACAGGTCTTGTATTACTCCCTTGCTTTCAACGAGGATAGCAATGCCACAGCAGATCTTGTAATCGACGTTCTTTCACCCTGAATTTTATTTCGTCTACTTAAACTTCCTTTTCTTTCATTGCTGTTCCGATGCATGGTTGAACAGTAGGAGAGAACCGCTACAGCCTTGGCTTTCGCCCGTTTTAATCAGAACATTTCGTTCTTGGTCTTCCATTCTTACCTTTCTCTCTTGTTTCTTGTACGTAACTGACCTTTCCCGGTAGCTTATACCTATTTTCTTAAGAATTTCAAATATTTTTCAGCATTTTACTTGGTCAAACGATTGGCAGTAATGTGGCCTGGCAGAATAACCTTGAAACCCATGGAATACCACGATGTGGCTGTCCGAATCATCATCGAACCGCCGCCATGTTTCACTCCAGGGACGTAAACCCGGCTAGACTTTGGAAACAGTGTGAAGCAAGACGCATTCTACCAAATAACTTTCTCCCATTGTTCGGCAGTCCAGGTTTTATATCTTCGGCGGTATAAATCTTCGATGAAGTGCTTCTTGAGGCACCAAATACTTTGGCTTCCTTGATGACGGAAGCACCCACAACACGAGAACCAACAATCTTCCAACGTTCTAATTCACTTAGCTGCGACATGATGCGGTCACATCTACATAGGACACGGTTCTGATAACGACTGAGACTTGCATCGCATTGAGGACACTTTGCAAGTGCCGTTCGTGGCCCAATACTGCAGAGCAGCCTGCATCCATAGGCTAGCATCTGCATATACGGTTAAGCGCACATTTTGTCACGGTGTTTCCGTATTTTTGTCCGACCCCCGTAGGCTGAAAGGCCCCCCGACTTGCTGCGGTACGCCTCTCAGCCGAGGCAGTCCCGAGATGAGCGGGCAATGAGGTAAGGTAAGGTAAGGTAAGAGCGCCTGCCGGCGACTGCGTGGTCGTGTAGCGGCAGCCCCTCCCTGTGACGTCAGCGCGACCTGCGACCTCTGCGAGGGAGGAGCCGGCGACGGCGACAGAGGCGGGCGTCTGGCTGCAGAGGCGCTGCCTGCTGCTACCGGCGGACGGGACGGTACGAGAGGCAGGCGATGCGGCCGCAGATAGCGAGGGCCGCCTGTCCGCCGTCCACTCGCCCAGCCCGCGGGCTCCGACGTTAAATACGGCGCCGCGCGGTCGCGGAAGGCCGGCCTCCCTCGCCGCCTACAGTCAGGCATCCAGCAGGCTCGTCCGCACACCCACCTTCTGTTTAGCCTGCCTCAGGCTGTCTTTTATTTTGAAATAATCGTCATACATTCCTTCTGGAAACAATCCCCGAGGCTACACCTAAGCTATGTTTCCGCTATATCCATTCTTCCAAGAGTGCTTGCTAGTTTCGCAAGAGCACTTCTGCGAAGTCTGGAAGGTAGCAGATGCACAGGCGGAAGTAAATCATCAAATTCTGAAGGTGGCAGGGGTAAAACGCAGGGATCGAAAGGCTATTTACAATTTGTACAGACACCAGATGGCAGTTATAAGAGTCGAGGGGCATGAAAGGGAAGCAGTGGTTGGGAAGGGAGTGAGACAGGGTTGTAGCCTAGCCCCGATGTTATTCAGTCTATATATTGAGCAAGCAGCAAAGGAAACAAAAGAAAAATTTGGAGTAGGAATTAAAATTCATGGAGAAGAAATAAAAACTCTGAGGTTCGCCGATGACATTGTAATTCTGTCAGAGACAGCAAAGGGCCTGGAAGAGCTGTTGAACGGAATGGACAGTGTCTTGAAAGGAAGATATAAGATGAACATCAACAAAAGCAAAACGAGAATAATGGAATGTAGTCGAATTAAATCGGGTGATGCTGCGGGAATTAGATTAGGAAATGAGACACTTAAAGTAGTAAATGAGTTTTGCTATTTGGTGAGAAAAATAACTGATGATGGTCGAAGTACAGAGGATATAAAATGTAGACTGGCAATGGCAAGGAAAGCGTTTTTGAGGAAGAGAAATTTGTTAACTTCGAATATAGATTCAAAAGTCAGGAAGTCGTTTCTGAAAGTATTTGTAAGGAGTGTAACCACGTATGGAAGTGAAACATGGACGATAAATAGTTTGGACAAGAAGAGAATAGAAGCTTTCTAAATGTGGTGCTACAGAAGAATGCTGAAGATTATACCGGTAGATCACATAACTAATCAGGAGGTACTGTATAGAATTGGGGAAAAGAGAAATTTGTGGCACAACTTGACTAGAAGAAGGGATCGGTTGGCAGGACATGTTCTGAGGCATCAAGGGATCACCGATTTAGTATTGGAGTGTAGCGTGGAGGGTAAAAATCGTAGAGGGAGACCAAGAGATGAATACACTAAGCAGATTCAGAAAGATGTAGGTTGCAGTAGGTACTGGGAGATGAAGAAGCTTGCACAGGATAGAGTAGCACGGAGAGCTGCATCAAACCAGTCTGTGTATTGAAGACCACAGCCACAACAGCAAGTTCCAAACATCTGGTAGCCAAACCGAGGCTGCCAAATGAATAGGACACTTTATAATAAAGTACGTCTGCTGTTCCCTCAATATCGTTTTTACATCACCAGTGTGTACTTGGAAGCATAGCTTCATCGTCGGCACTTCAGTTGGCTATCCAAGAACCCTCATCGCATTTCCAGCACGCCAGAAACGCGTATCTGTGGGGACTTAGAGTGCGTTCTTAATTGCAGTTTGTGAAGTTGTGGTAGAACATAGGTAGAATTAGAAAAGAATACATGGATATTTGTGTTAAAACTTGCAGTGTAAATGCGAGTTTTGCTGGTTTCTGTTGTATACAGGGTGTTCAGAAATTCCCTTTGTAAACGTCTAGGACTTACAGAGGGGAGTTAATAATGATATTTTCAATAAAAACCCATGTCCGGAAACGTACCGTTTCCGTTCTACGACGGTTTCAATTCAGATGTGTAACGCGTCCACGTCTGCTGAGGGAAACAGAAAAGTCTTAGAGCTGCTTGTCCTGGTGTAGAATAGGGTGGACAGTATGAAGTGAACTACTTCTTGTGGGGTGATATGCAAAGTTCAGTTTATGAGACTGCTGTAGCGACAGAGGAAGATGCGCTGGCACGAATTCTGGCTACTATACTATGAACTGAGGAGACACCAGGTGGGATGTAGAGCGTATAGCAGAACATCCTTCGTAGGTTCGTTGGTGGTCGCTACATCGAGCCGCTGTTGTGATGCATCAGTACTGCTCCGTTGTACAACATGTTGGGTTCTTTTTCTGTTTTGGAATAATTTAAAAACAAAATGATTAAGAGTTAATACAAAACAGATATTTCATTATGTTTCCCAAAACTGTAAGCGTTACGCCTAATTCAATTCCTCAAGCAGAAATGGGTGAGTTACATATCAGAACTGAAACCGTCGTAGAGCTGTACTACCTAGGAGTAGCAATACGTAATGGAACGAACACATTTGATCAGTGTAAGAATATTCAGCGAATGTCCACTACTTCTTTTAAGGAAACAACATAATAAAGGGCTTGGGGAAAGACGCAGGTAAGTCATATTTTATGAAACTCGAGAAAAGGCGCTTTTGATGGTTGAACTACACTCCTGGAAATGGAAAAAAGAACACATTGACACCGGTGTGTCAGACCCACCATACTTGCTCCGGACACTGCGAGAGGGCTGTACAAGCAATGATCACACGCACGGCACAGCGGACACACCAGGAACCGCGGTGTTGGCCGTCGAATGGCGCTAGCTGCGCAGCATTTGTGCACCGCCGCCGTCAGTGTCAGCCAGTTTGCCGTGGCATACGGAGCTCCATCGCAGTCTTTAACACTGGTAGCATGCCGCGACAGCGTGGACGTGAACCGTATGTGAAGTTGACGGACTTTGAGCGAGGGCGTATAGTGGGCATGCGGGAGGCCGGGTGGACGTACCGCCGAATTGCTCAACACGTGGGGCGTGAGGTCTCCACAGTACATCGATGTTGTCGCCAGTGGTCGGCGGAAGGTGCACGTGCCCGTCGACCTGGGACCGGACCGCAGCGACGCACGGATGCACGCCAAGACCGTAGGATCCTACGCAGTGCCGTAGGGGACCGCACCGCCACTTCCCAGCAAATTAGGGACACTGTTGCTCCTGGGGTATCGGCGAGGACCATTCGCAACCGTCTCCATGAAGCTGGGCTACGGTCCCGCACACCGTTAGGCCGTCTTCCGCTCACGCCCCAACATCGTGCAGCCCGCCTCCAGTGGTGTCGCGACAGGCGTGAAAGGAGGGACGAATGGAGACGTGTCGTCTTCAGCGATGAGAGTTGCTTCTGCCTTGGTGCCAATGATGGTCGTATGCGTGTTTGGCGCCGTGCAGGTGAGCGCCACAATCAGGACTGCATACGACCGAGGCACACAGGGCCAACACCCGGCATCATGGTGTGGGGAGCGATCTCCTACGCTGGCCGTACACCACTGGTGATCGCCGAGGGGACACTGAATAGTGCACGGTACATCCAAACCGTCATCCAACCCATCGTTCTACCATTCCTAGACCGGCAAGGGAACTTGCTGTTCCAACAGGACAATGCACGTCCGCATGTATCCCGTGCCACCCAACGTGCTCTAGAAGGTGTAAGTCAACTACCCTGGCCAGCAAGATCTCCGGATCTGTCCCCCATTGAGCATGTTTGGGACTGGATGAAGCGTCGTCTCACGCGGTCTGCACGTCCAGCACGAACGCTGGTCCAACTGAGGCGCCAGGTGGAAATGGCATGGCAAGCCGTTCCACAGGACTACATCCAGCATCTCTACGATCGTCTCCATGGGAGAATAGCAGCCTGCATTGCTGCGAAAGGTGGATATACACTGTACTAGTGCCGACATTGTGCATGCTCTGTTGCCTGTGTCTACGTGCCTGTGGTTCTGTCAGTGTGATCATGTGATGTATCTGACCCCAGGAATGTGTCAATAAAGTTTCCCCTTCCTGGGACAATGAATTCACGGTGTTCTTATTTCAATTTCCAGGAGTGTATATTAACATCAATATATAGGAACATACATTACTTTTTATTTCCTAAAATATACGTCTTGGGTGCATCGAATGTGAAATAGCGGTATTGGCACAGTAAAGGAATTTCCCAAAATACAGTCAAACACAATACAAACGTTCGACGGCATTTTGGGAAAACACTTAATTGTGGGAACTTCTCCAGAAGCCCTTACCCCTATTTCACATTCGATGCATCCAAGACGTGTTCTTTAGGAAATAAAAAGTACTGTTTATTTTAATATATTAATGCAAACACAATTGAAACATTAAAAGCACTTTCTCACGAATTTTGTAAAAACTGACTTCACCAGGCCTTTCATTTGTAGTTTCCTTAAAAAAGCAGCGGGCATTCGCTGAATATTCCTACACGTATTAGTACTCCTTTCACTGATTAAACGTGTTCGGTGCATTGCGTATTGCTACTCCTAGGTAGTACAGCAAGTAGTCGTGTGGCATTATTCGATGGGAGACCGCCGAAGGGTTGTTAAGTCACCTACAAGAAAAGGGTCTCCGTCCTAGCGCACAACGCAGGTTTCTTTCGGAAAGAGAGAGTGTTGTGTCTGAAGCCTATCTGTCCAATGCAGCCAACTGTAGCGACTCAGTGTAGGTTACATTAATTTTTGTGCTGTGATAGAGAAGGGGGACGGTGAAGCCCGGCGCCAGCGCATGGTTTACTACTCTCGAATAGTAAGGAGGCGGCTAAGCTTAATGTCTCCTTCGGACGATCGCGTCACCATCTTCCAGAGGCACATACATTCACTTCATGAGATAATGTACAGTTTTTTCCCTTTGTTTTAATCCGCGATTTTGTCGCAGTGCGTTGTTTACCGAAACTTGAGGCAACATCTCCACCGTTTATCGGCCATATTCTGGCGATTAAAAGTATTTGCAAAACCACACAGATCGTCTACCTCTGATTCGGGTACTACGACCTCGACTACGGAGCCACGCTGACCCCTGGGTAGTGTCTTGCCGTACACATCGTTGTGCTCTTCAGTCCGTAGAATGCTTTGTTGCAGATCTCCACTCTAATCTATCCTGTGCAAGTCTCATCATCTCAGTATAATTGCTGCAACCTGTATCCATTTGAAACTGTTCACTTAAGTCAGATCTTCATTTCCCTCTGAAATCTTTACCCCTTACCCTTCGTTACAAAATTAACGATTCCCCGATGGCTCAGGAGGTGTCTTGTCAACCGATCCATTCTTTTAGAGAAGTTGTCCCATACACTTTTGTCTCTCCAGGTGCATTCGCTACCTCCTCATTAGACATACGAGTTACCCATCTTATCTTCAGCATTCTTCTTTAGCACTATATTTCAAAATCTTCTTCTCTCTTCTTGTGTGAGCTGCTTATTGTACGATGCAGTCCCCTGCAAGCAAATACCTTCAGAAAGTCTTTTTTACAGTTAAATTTATATTAGTCGTTAGCAAATTTCAGGCAGTCTGGATTTTTATATCCTCTCTACTCCGACCATCATCGGTTATTTTGCTGCTCAAATAGCGAAACTAATGTAGCACTTTTAGTGTCTCGCTTGTTATTATGACTCCCGCAGCATCGCCAAATTTAATTCGACTGCATTCAATTACCCATGTTTTACTTTTTTTAATATTCGTCTTTTAACCTCTTTTTCGCTATCCATTCGTCCAGATGCTCTTCCAACCCCTTGCTGTTTCCCACAGAATTAATTACAATGTCATCTGCAAACCTCACATTTTTTATTTCTTCTTCATGAACTATAATTCGCATTCAAAAATTCTCTCTATTTTCGTTTACTGCTTGCTCAATTTGTATAATAACGTGGGGGATACTACTGCTTCCTTTTTATTTTCTTTGACGTTTCAAACTGCAGTCCGGTATCTGTACAAGATATAGATGACGTTTCCCTCCCTGTATTTTATTCAAAACAGACGTATCGACCTCGTGACGTATTTTGCATTTTTCTATTCAATAATGTCTTACGGAATAATTTTCTGAGATAACTCGTCACTTAAAAAAGGAAGTATTGATTGCACAAAAGCGAGCAGTAAGAATAACATGTGATGTTCACCCACGGACATCCTGTAGGTACCTCTTCAAGAAGCTATGCATTTTATTTGCGCCGTCACGATACATCTACATCTACATGGATACTCTGTAAATCACACTTAAGTGCCTGGCAGAGGGTTCATCGAACCACCTTCACAATAATTCTCTATTATTCCACTCTCAAACAGCGCTCAGATAAAAACAAACATCTATATCTTTCCGTGCGAGCTCTAATTTCCCTTGTTTTATTATGAGGTTCATTTCTCCCTATGTAGGACGGCATCAGCAGAATATTTTTGCATTCGAAGGATAAAGCTGGTGATTGAAATTTCGTGAGAAGATCCCGCCGCAACGAAAAACGCCTTTGTTTTAATGGTGTCCATCCCAAATGCTGTAGCGTGCCCGTGATATATTTTTAGATAATACAAAACGTGTTGTTCTTCTTTGAACTTTCTCAACGTACTGCTGGTAAGTATCCCACATGGTGCAGCAGTGCTCCAAAAGGGGACGGACAAACTTGATGTAGGCAGTCTCTTTAGAAGATCTGTTGCAATTTCTAAGGGTTGTGCCCATAGAACGCAGTCTTTGGTTCATCTTCCCCACAACATTTTCTATGTGTTCTTTCCACTTCAATTTTTTTCGTAATTGTAACTCGTAAGCATTTAGTTGAGTGTACGGCCTTTAGATTTGATTAATTTACGGTGTGACCGAAGTTTAATGGATTCCTTTCAGCAGTCAAGTGAATGACCTCACACTTTTCACTACTTGTGGTCAATTCACAGTTTTCGCCCCATACAGATGTCTCATCTAAATCGTTTTGCAATTGGTTTTGATTTTCTGATGACTTAACTAAATGATAAACAACATCATCTGCAGACAACCTAAGACACCTCCTCAGATTGTCTTCTAAATCCTTTTTATAGATAAGGAACAACAGAGGGCCTACAACACCAACTTGGGGAACGCCAGAAATCACTTCCGTTGTACGCGATGCCTTTCCGTCAGATACTACGAACTCTGACCTCTCTGACAGGAAATCACGAATCCAGTCGCATAACTAAGACGCTATTCCATAAGCATGCAAGTCTATTACAAACGGCTTGTGAAGTCTTCTGGAAATTTAGAAATACGCATCAATTTGAAATCCTTTGTCGCTAGCATTCCCCATCACAATTTGAGAAGAACGGTGATGTCTATATCTACACCACTGGAGGGAAAAATAACCTTTATTAGCCATTTTTAAACCAGGAGTTCAGTACGCTGCAAGAGAAATTTTTGATCATTTGCCCGATAACATAAAATGTCTGGACAACTCACAATATTCTGTTGACGAATTTCTACTTAGAAACGGGTAGCCAGTAAAAGAAAAGGTGCAGATGCATGAGTAAGGACTAAAAATAATATGTTCATTAATGTTAACTCTGATCGTGTATACATATCCCGTAAACTGACTCATTCCACATCATTTCGTTGAAAGAATCATTCAGACGATCAATGGAACATGTAACTAACTACGAGAGATTGATTAAGGTGTGTGCCTTGTCTTTCTCGCGATCGGACGAATCTAATACAAGAAGTGGATGGCTGGGTAACTGAGGTAGCGCGAACTGCACGGCCTAGTGGAGGGCACAGGGCGGACTTTGGCTGGCAACGCGACGCCATCCTGCGGACGGCACGCGTCACCGGAGCAGTCAGCGGTCAGCAGTGACAGATGGCAGACTCCGCGAAACGGGAGCCGCGTTCCTCCCCGCCAGCCTCCCGGTACGGCGGCACGCGCCGACACCAGACTCCTGCCCTCGCCGTGTCGGCTCCCTGCAGGGTCGCGTGCCCGCTGCGGGCGTGTCAGCAGCTCAGCTGCAGCGCTCAGGCCTCAGGAGATTCGCCAAGAAAGAGACTGGAGGAGTCTGAGGCGCTTACACTACGCCCCAAATAGAGCTAGTGCTCTACACGCACTCTCATTCGCCACGGAAGCGGGGCTAGACAAATGTCGCTTCAACAGCAGAATCGGAAAACTACTCAACCCATCCCCAGATCTGCCAAAGGAATTTTCCGTAGTCTTTAGTTGGGTGTTGGAAGGCCCCTCCTCAATATTCCCCATTTAGACGCTCTTTGCAAGACGCAGTTATTTATGAGGAAGCGTCCTCTAGCAATAGTTTTAATAATATGCAGTGTCCGCAGCTCGTGGTCGTGCGGTAGCGTTCTCGCTCCCCACGCCCGGGTTCCCGGGTTCGATTCCCGGCGGGGTCGGGCATTTTCTCTGCCTCGTGATGACTGGGTGTTGTGTGATGTCCTTAGGTTAGTTAGGTTTAAGTAGTTCTAAGTTCTAGGGGACTGATGACCATAGATGTTAAGTCCCATAGTGCTCAGAACCTTTTGAACCAAATAATATGCCGTTAGAAACATCTAAGATACCGACATGAGCCGGCCGGTGTGGCCATGCGTTTCTAGGCGCTACAGACTGGAACCGCGTGACCGCTACGGTCGCAGGTTCGAATCCTGCCTCGGGCATGGATGTGTGTGATGTTCTTAGGTTAGTTAGGTTTAAGTAGTTCTAAGTTCTAGGGGACTGATGACCTCAGATGTTAAGTCCTATAGTGCTCAGAGCCATTTGAACCATTTGATACCGACATATTCTTTTTCTTTGGCGTTTGTCCCACGTTCGATCGTTGGTTTTGTGTGGATGAAGATCCACAGCCTCCAGGTCGTTGTGCAGAGTATCGGCCCATCGCTGTCTAGTTCATCCCTTGGGTCTCTTTCCCCACGACTTCCGCTGTGTCTATGTTGTTTTGCCTTTGCAATGGTATCGTCCTCAGCACTCAGCACATGTTCAAACCATCGCAGACGGCTTTCTCACATTTTCTTTTGTATCGGTGCGACCCGGAAACGTTTCCTGATAGCGTCAATCGAAACGTGATTTAGTCGAGTGATGCCATTTAAACATTTTGGTTTCCATGACCATGATCCTTAATCCAACGATCGCAGGGGATTCCTGTTGTCGTTCGTCACGCCATCCAGGTTGCTTGCCTCCTTGCGTTGAGCTCGTGTCTAAGTTGGCCATCGCTAGAAATTGTAGAACCGATATAGTTAGACTTTCTATTCTTGGTAGACTTTCTCCGTCAACGTTTATGATATGATATATCATGTACTCAGTTTTCTTTTTGTTGAGCCGAAGGCCATATCACCCTAGTCGGTCGTTCCATCGGGTACGCCATGACGTAATCTGGTCGGCGCTTCGAGACCGTTCCACAGTACTTTGTTAACTGGGTACGGCTTCTGTATGCAGAACCGAGGAGGTATGTCCAAGCAGCTGCAGGAGTGTCAAACCCCCCTTGGTTCCTTGTGATTTGAGGTATCTCGCGAATCTTTATGTCGACAACGTGTTCAAGGATCTTCATCGCGTGATTTCGTTATCTGATAGGGCGGTAGTTAGAATGTTTCTTGTGTTTGGTGCTGGAGATCGAATTCGTTCTCCATAGCCAACATGACATTATCAGCGTAGAGAAATGTCCATGGTTGCGCCATGTGCGGGTCTGATGTGACAGTGTCCATCATAAGAATAAACAATGGTGGTGATAAGACCGAACCGTGGTGGTCTCCTGCTGTGATGCGAAAGTCATTTGACTATCTTGCAGCTGCTTGGACGTACCTCTTCGGTTCTGCGTACAGAAGCCGTACCCAGTTAACAAAGTACTCCGGAATGGTCTCGAAGCGCTAACCAGATTACGTCATGATGTACCGATCGAAAGCCTTTTCAAGGTGTAGAAAAGCAAGATGCAGTGGCTCGTTCATTTCGGGGTATTTTTCAACCAGAAGCCGCGCAGCTTGCATTGCATCAATTGCGCCCAAATTTTTCAAAAATCCGGCTTGGTTCCTTGTGATTTGAGGTATCTCGCGAATCTTTGTGTCGACAACGTGTTCAAGGATCTTCATCGCGTGATTCCGTTATCTGATCTGGCGGTAATCAGAATTATTTTTTGCTCCGCTGCCAGTCTATTGGTATTCTACTTTCTCCGATGGTTTAGTTGAGCAGATCTGTTAGCCAGCCTGCCGTATTCCAGTTTGAGAACACGATAACTCTGCTGGGAGATCATCGGGGTCTGTGGCTTTCCTTCTCTTCATCACCTCCAGAGCAGCCTTTACTTCGGCAATGTTAATTTCCTTGGCTGCGCCTTCAACAACAGTTGTTGAAGGCGTAGTTAAGGAAATTGGAAAAAAATTGTGGCAAGTTCTATGGGACCAAACTGCTGAGGTCATCGGCCCCTAGGCTTACACACTACTTAATTTAACTTTAATTAACTTACGCTAAGGACAACACACACACACCCATGCCCAAGGGAGGACTCGAACCTACGAAGGGGGGGGGGGGGGGGGGGGGGAGCCACGCGAACTCAAGGAAATTAATATTATATAAGTACCTCATGTTGTAACTTAGGCATTTTCTTTTGCGTGGTCGCAGATCGAGGGATGCGCTTGCGCTTTTCACTTTCGAAAATTCTGCGCATATTCTCGCTGCAGTTACTCGCTTTCTTGTCCTTTTCAGAATTTTTTTCTGTGTGTGGTATGTGATGTTGATTACGAGAACTGTGATGGTTTTAATAGCAGAGTTATTTGTTTACCTGGTGTCTGTAAACAACGTACAGAGCGCGTAGCGGGCCATAATAAAACAACATGCACCAGGTGACGGACTGCCGCCGACTCACTTCCGTATTCTTGTCCGACTGAGCTAGTTCCTCAGCTGCACTCGTCGTGATGTCGACGAGCCGTTAAAATCTGTTCTCGCTTCCTTCCGTCCTTTACAACAGACCATCGGACCTATTGGAATGAATTTTGCGTAAAATAAAAAATAAAATAGCTTCACAGTCACGTTACTGTAATATAAATCAGGCACCCTTTGGCAATCAAAAACGTATTTCGACGTTTCACAGTTACAGTAATATCAGCAATCAGACATCCCAAGTAGATATTAATTCACTATATTTCCTTCATGATCCTTGTGTTACACATCAGAGCGCCTAGAATTAATAACACATCACTCTCAGCTTATTAAATAATAATGTAAACATAAAACGTAGTCCACACCACCCACTAACGGCTACAAGTTTCCTGGCAGAATTCACGTTACCAGTAAATAGGTTCTACTATAATACAGTTCATATAAAGGGTTTCCCAGACTTACATTAACTGTTTGAATTCCTTTTATTGTTCTGAGAATGATGAGTTTAAAGAATTAAATTGCATATTCAAGTGCATAAAGTCATACATTATCACAGTACGTCTGACGAATGTATTTTCTCACGAGCAGAGTTCCACCTTTTTTTCTTCGACTTTGCTTCCACTAAAAGATGTGCGGTAAAGAGGTGTGCTGCTGTTAATAATAACGTAAGTTTCCACTCACTGATGTAACGTAGAAAGCTAGATGAAGCACGAAGTGCATATCCGAAGTAAACTATAAAAATCCCATTGTGACTGCCTTTCTCTTTTTTCTTTAAAAATAAAGAAGAAGATCCGTAATGTTCTCGACATTTCATGTGGGCGAATGTGTCATTTTTCTCCCCAGCCGTCTCATTCATTATTGTCGGTAACGCCTGGTGAAGACAAGCGGCTCTTACTTGGGCCGTGTTCGCCTTGACGTCCCGGTGTTCTGACAGCTGCTGGCCGAGTATTACAGGCTCCGTGAACTTCGACCCGGAAACGTGTATAGCGACGTGACGTGACGTGGAGGGCCCCCACACAGCTGTCGGCCGGGCATTGATGGAGCACTGTGCCGCGGACATCGCAGGCGGCCGTCGTAGCAGGTGGAGGCGGCAGTCGCGGGGGCGGGCACGGCCGGCCCCTCCACACTACACCACACCACACCACACCGCGCCGCGCGCTCGCTGATTCACTCAGCGCCCCTCGCTCTGTGCGGCCGCATCCCGTATCCCGGCATCCTCGCCACACACACACACACGCACACACACTCACACATACACACACACATATATATACACTTTGCGAGCCTACCTAGTTTTTGTGTTCACACGTTTTGACTGGAAACGTCGTTCGGCGCTTGGGGGGACTTAAAAGTTGTGGGACTAAAGGTACAGTGAGTAAATAGTTTACCTCATACTTCATAAGCAATACACTAGGGGTCACCTTAAGTAGGCCCATTATTAAGTAAGGAGTATTTTGTCGACTGAGGACAAATCGCTGCCTGTGGAACACAAGGATCGGTACTGAGTCCACTTCTGTTTTTGTTGTGCAGTGTCGCCACAATAAAAGTGGCCTGCAAAATTTTTGCAAATCTCACTCGAAATAAGTTACCGTGGAATGTTAGAAGTGCTCTTCACAGAAAATGCTGCGTTATTATTTGCTATTTATATTACACTGTCATTTAATGCCAAATACATTTTGCTAGTCAGTCCTACATCTGTATGTGACTGCCATTCTCCCTTTTTTTTTTTTTTTTTTTTTTTTTGGCCGGCCAAAGTGGCCGTGCGATTAAAGGCGCTGCAGTCTGGAACCGCAAGACCGCTACGGTCGCAGGTTCGAATCCTGCCTCGGGCATGGATGTTTGTGATGTCCTTAGGTTAGTTAGGTTTAACTAGTTCTAACTTCTAGGGGACTAATGACCTCGGGAGTTGAGTCCCATAGTGCTCAGAGCCATTTGAACCATTTTCTCCATTTTTTTTATTGACAAATCAGAAATGGCTAAATGGTTCAAATGGCTCTCAGCACTATGGGACTTAACATCTGTGATCATCAGTCCCCTAGAACTTAGAACTACTTAAACCTAACTAACCTAAGGACATCACACACAGCCATGCCCGAGGCAGGATTCGAACCTACGACCGTAGCAGTCGCGCGGTTCCGGACTGCGCGACAGAAATAGGGCTCCCTGCCTACGACGAAAATAGCATAATGAAGTTGACCAAGGCGTCACCGCCGGGCGGAGTGGCCAAGCGGTTCTAGGCTCTACAGTCTGGAACCGCGAGACCGCTACGGTCGCAGGTTCGAATCCTGCCTCGGGCATGGATGTGTGTGATGTCCTTAGGTTAGTTAGGGTTAAGTATTTCTAAGTTCTAGAGGACTGATGACCTCAGAAGTTAAGTCCCATAGTGCTCAGAGCCATTTTTGAACCAAGGCCGCACAGCAGAAAGAATGGTAGCTCAGATTTTCTTTACAAACGTTGATTGGGTGATAAAATTTTCTCACGTTGTCAGCCAAGTAACAACGGTCCCCTGTGAAACGTTTACACAAGGTACCTTGCGATTTTCTGTCGCTCCCGTAGCGAAAACGTAGCTTTAAATGTGTTCACCGCAAAAATTCGTGTAATTTTTATGTCTTTATGTAAGTTTCATTTACTCAGTTCCATCGATAATATTGTTTCTGTCTCTCACGCGTAATATGGTGCCTTTCTGGGTCTGTAAATGCCATGAAATGAAGTTTTTATACCGAATACTAATCATAACTTGAACTATTTCGGTTTTAGGACTGGTTTCCAGAATATGACACCATATTCTGGAAGCTAATCATTAACGTTTTCACAAATTACAGCTGTTTCAATGTTTCCATATCGTGAATATCACCTCGTCATCATTGCAAAAAAAATGGCTCTGAGCACTATGGGACTTAACATCTGCGGTCATCAGTCCCCTAGAACTTAGAACTACTTAAACCTAACTAACCTAAGGACATCACACACAGCCATGCCCGAGGCAGGATTCGAACCTGCGACCGTAGCAGTCGCGCGGTTCCGGACTGCGCGACAGAAATAGGGCTCCCTGCCTACGACGAAAATAGCATAATGAAGTTGACCAAGGCGTCACCGCCGGGCGGAGTGGCCAAGCGGTTCTAGGCTCTACAGTCTGGAACCGCGAGACCGCTACGGTCGCAGGTTCGAATCCTGCCTCGGGCATGGATGTGTGTGATGTCCTTAGGTTAGTTAGGGTTAAGTATTTCTAAGTTCTAGAGGACTGATGACCTCAGAAGTTAAGTCCCATAGTGCTCAGAGCCATTTTTGAACCAAGGCCGCACAGCAGAAAGAATGGTAGCTCAGATTTTCTTTACAAACGTTGATTGGGTGATAAAATTTTCTCGCGTTGTCAGCCAAGTAACAACGGTCCCCTGTGAAACGTTTACACAAGGTACCTTGCGATTTTCTGTCGCTCCCGTAGCGAAAACGTAGCTTTAAATGTGTTCACCGCAAAAATTCGTGTAATTTTTATGTCTTTATGTAAGTTTCATTTACTCAGTTCCATCGATAATATTGTTTCTGTCTCTCACGCGTAATATGGTGCCTTTCTGGGTCTGTAAATGCCATGAAATGAAGTTTTTATACCGAATACTAATCATAACTTGAACTATTTCGGTTTTAGGACTGGTTTCCAGAATATGACACCATATTCTGGAAGCTAATCATTAGACGTTTTCACAAATTACAGCTGTTTCAATGTTTCCATATCGTGAATATCACCTCGTCATCATTGCAAAAAAAAAAAATGGCTCTGAGCACTATGGGACTTAACATCTGCGGTCATCAGTCCCCTAGAACTTAGAACTACTTAAACCTAACTAACCTAAGGACATCACACACATCCATGCCCGAGGCAGGATTCGAACCTGCGACCGTAGAAGTCGCGCGGTTCCGGACTGAGCGCCTAGAACCGCAAAACCACCGCGCCCGGCCATCATTGCATGTTACGTATTTTAATTCTGCGTGAGGTTTAATAGATCATGTAGGCTGAAGCCTCAGGCCCCTCCCGTGATGAGGGAATAAAAAAGACCAATAAAGGGAAGAAAAGACGGTGGCAAAGAAACACGAGAAAAATGAGTCAATTACCTTTTTTCGATGTTTAATGTAAGTTTGTCGGATTTCCCCCGAAAGTGTGATTTCGAAGTATCTCAACCGGGCTCCAGAAAGTGGTGTGGTCGATGCTATTCACAATGCAACTGGCTGTTTTCAGAAGCACGTGAGGATTGTAGAGATCCACTAGGGTCGCTTAGTACTGATGTCCGGAGAACTTCCCCGCCAAGACACGTGTGAGCCAAGCGACGCTTGTCACATTGGTACCCCCAACTCATATCTTTCGGACCATTTTTGAGTGCAGGTTGTGTGGTGTAGTGAGCAGCCACAGCGGCGGCGAGCCATCATCTGCAGGCAGCCAAGGCTGCGCACTACGCGTGCCGCTGACGTTCACACTGACAGGAGTTGTATTTATCCTCGCCTGAAACCTTCCTAGTCCGTGTTACAACCGCCGTATTGGCGTCTCATCGACGAATTATCGATGCGTCTTCCTGCTCGATTACAAGGTGTAAGCGAGTTCTCTTGTCGTTGAAGGCCGCACAGGTGTGCGACATCTGCAGTGGGAATGGATGGCAGTTTTGGCGACTGTCCATGGGAGTATTACAGTTTTCTTCTCGAAGTAACAGACTAACAGCATAGCCTTTGACATAAAGTCAATCGTCCATGTTTTAGAGACCGCCCCCATTCAAATTGGTTCCTCGTGCTTGTAACTAAGCGTTTTGCAGAGCTGACTTTTAGTTGTATTCTACTCACCTCCACAGCTGCTGAATCGTGATAATACCGACGGTAAAGGACTAGAATGGAAGAACGTTACAGTGTTCAGCACCCCGTCGACGACTACGTAATTACAGTCCGATCACAAGTTCAGGAGGTGGAGTGGGGAAGGGAATCAACTGTGTTGTTTTAGAGGAACGGTAGTGGATTTCGGCTTAAGAGATGTAGGGAAATCATTAAAGCCTAAAACTGGGTGGGCAGATGGGGATTTGAGCTGCCATCCACTAGGCTGAAAGGCTTCTCTCTCACCACTGCCGTAGCCAGCCTCGCTCGGTGGTGTGGTACGGGAAACGGCAAGTCTTGTGAATTCGAAACTTAACAAAGGGAAAGTTGCAAGGCAAGAGATACTGGTAACCTTGACGGGACAACAGCCAGACTTTGGGGGGAGGTTACATAGAAACTTAGAGGCTCCTAAACGCATCAGGGGAAAAAAGTCGCCATGGTGGCGATGGTCACCTACAGCGATAACACTAAAAGCTGTAAAAACAAGATTGAGATAATTGCAGGAAAGGAGCGATGGTAAGAGAGGGCTAAAGGGATCACGTCATCGGAAGGGGCACCTAATACAGCACGAAGAGCCTACAGCAGACCTAAGATATGATATAATGACAGACGCCTCCCTCCCCCCCTAAAGTCTCCGAAGAATAGTGCACAATTCGAGCCAATGAGATGTTGAGGGCCCTTCGACGACGAGCCATGTCAGGGACTGGCGAAGGCGAAGTCTGAATAACACTCGACAGCAGGACGCTCCGAGATGACTATTGCAGTCATAGTAGCAAGATGGTAGTTGTATTAGCAGAGGCAGCCGAAGAGAATAGCCAAGAACGCTAAGCTGAGTTATCTGCAGCAGTGCAGTACAGCTGTTGGAATCCTAGTCGTTTAGCTTGAGGATTCTGCGTGTCGTGATGTGGGTGCAGACGCAGTTTTCATTGACAGTTTCATTGTGAGTAGACAGAACTGTGCTAGTCAGTCACCATCTCTGTATGAAGACTTGCTCTTGTCGTGGGTACAGTTTCTTTAGAGCAAGTACACCAGGAGTTGAACAGTTCTCTAAATAAAGTCACAAGTTGTAAAACACTCATAATGTCTGTCATTTCAGTGCTTATTCCAAGCCTTATCTTTTGTAATAAGGGACCTGAAATATAGTCAAGACCCCCTTCTGGATCCTTCGGGGATCATGTCGCCTTCCCAAGCAACACTCACCTTTGGGGCGCGACAATGGCAACCGAGCACGAGCGTGTCGGCTGGAAGGGAGTACTCTGCTGATAGCACGCACTGCCACATCACCAATGCCCGGGGAGGAGGATCGCCTAGAAGTTTACGTTTCATCTATGTCGAGATCATTAGCGAGACAACAATAGCTCATCTGGAGGAGAACGGGGAGGCGAACTGGAGGACTCATCCCGATACAAGCCTGAAATGACATGAGGGATACATGCCATAGTTCAGCGACAAACTCAACAATTTCCCTCACTGTCTTGTGGGGTAATCGCTTAAACGTATGTTAATGATACGCCCTATGCTTTGGGGCATTGAGCGAAGTGGCCTCGTCGATGCTTTCCGAGAATACTAGCTTCCATGCCGTCAGCAGATTTGGCCTTTCTGTGCCCGACCATTAAACACACACACACACACACACACACACACACACACACACACACACACACACAACACTATGATACATAGGAAATCATGGTAACCATGCATTAATTATGTGGCACGTTATACACGTTTCTTATAAATGTAGTATATTAGAAAGGCATATTTATTAATATATTATCTTCAAGGCACCTTACTGCGGCACGTGCTCAAACGCATCTCTCTCCTTTCAACATAATATTCGCTCTTTCGTCTGTCCAAACAGCTCTAGTGAGATTCAGAAACGTGGCGCACGAGGGTTTTGTGAAAGGTGAGATCGTGGGGAGGCTACATTTAACTACACCCCCTTTCCTTTCACGTTGTCACTCCATTTGACCTTTCTCGCAGTGGTCCAGTATAATGCTTGGCCCTCAAACATTAGTAGTTGTTTCGTACTTACATTATGCAATGACGAACTGAAATTCAAAATTCTGTCCATGATGCTCTGGTAAAAACAGAAAAAAAAATAAAAGAAACTGGGGGAAAATGGAACGAATATAACTCTAATATATTCTGTAAATTAAGTTCGGAATGAAAATAAATGTAATGAATTCCAGATATAAAGGAAGAAAACAAACGAACGTTGATTTAACTTCTGAAATATGTCCTTTTCCCACTTATAAACTATACAGAGTAATTGGGAATTAATAGTCGGAAAGCACGTCAGACAATAATTCCATGGAGCATTTGTATCAGGCACGCCCGTGCAAAATTTTCAAAGAAAGTACTTTCATCAAAACGGATGAGCTGGCGCTATCATAAAAGTTTACAGCCGAGATCAGAAGATTCTTTTCCCATTCCACAGTTAAACCGAACTCTTGTATACGTGTTATTAGAACTGGTGAGCTCATTATCGCTTTTAATTTGTTTTATTTTTATTATTTTCCTTGTGCTCACTGGTTGTTGTTGTTGTTGTGGTCTTCATTCCTGAGACTGGGTTGATGCAGCTCTCCATGCTACTCTATCCTGTGGAAGCTTCTTCATCTCCCAGTACCTACTGCAGCCTACATCCTTCTGAATCTGCTTACTGTATTCATCTCTTGGTCTCACTGGAGTGTCGTCTATTCTCATTAAGTGCAAACCAGTGTGTTCTACAAAGATGCGTGCCACCAGTTGAGGAGATATCGCTTAAACATATTATCTGAAGAACAGACAGACTCTTTGTAGATCCCTCAAGGATGTCGATTATCGAAGCAAAAGTTATATATCCTATGATTAAAAAGTGAAACGATCGTATAACCCCATCTGCGGTTTTTATTTGACGCTACTTCGTCGACTTGCGCGCCGATAAAGATGACATGAAATGATTAAGACAACACAAACACTCTCGAGAGAAAGAAATCTCCGGACTGATTGGGAATCGAACCCGGGGGCCCGTGATCTAGAGGCAGGGACGCTATCTACTAGACCACGAGTGGTTGATGTCATCTGAATATTCACTCATATACAATGAAAGAAGATAAAGTTTTAAATTCAGTCGACAACACGGTCGAAAGAAACGGAACGTAAGATCGGCTAGGGCATGATAGATCCGAAATCGGCTGTGGCTTTTCCAAAACAACTGTCTTTTCATTCGCGTTAATCGATCTAAAGAAACCTAACTGTGGGTGGTCGTATGTGGTATGCTGATTACAACCTTCGTCGTGCAATAAAAGCATTCTAGAACAAAAGAGTTGGGAGTTTCGTTACTGTTATCTTGCAGTAGTGATCCTGTTTGGTGACGAGCAGTAGTAGTACAATTTCTGTATGGTTACAAACATTCATAATTACAACATGGGGTAATATATCTCCTTTTGATACTTGTTCCAATAATAATATACGTCGGACGTCGTTTCGCAACATACGTGTCTAACTACTAACGTTTCGAGAACATGCGTGGTGCGGTTCTGTTACACGAATTTTGTATCAACCAGCACGGTGAAAGACTGGCAGAGTGACCAGCTTGTAAGCAGAGTGTGACACTAGCAGAAGAAAGACACACTTAAATATTGCATCAGATTTAAGTGCGCTTGCCAAATGTTAGGAATCAAACAGTTTCTTTGGGTAGATTTCGGCGAGGTGAGGTACGACGAACCTTGTACAAGGCTTACGAACTAATTGTGGCTCCTGTTGGTCCACGTGACGTGTTCAAACTAGCTTCGGGTTGTCTTCGATTCCCGTAACGCGACCATTGTTAGATTTGCAGGTTTAGTTTTCCAGTTCATTAATAGATCCTGGCATGGGTCCGAGACGAGTAGAACTGCTTGTTCTTCGAAAAAGCTCTCAGGATGCGGTCGTTGTGCAGCCTTCGCGTACAGAACGACGTACACCAGATAATCAGTAAACAGCTTTTAGTAACTCTCGGCGTGAATATTTTTCGGAATGAAGCACGCAGAACAAATTGAAAATTGCCACCTGCGACGCTATAAAAGGCTCGGATACGCGATAGGAATGACAGGCTCGGCTACATAAGGGGATAGGTGTGGGAGTGGAGTCCGTGACGAAGGCGCACGTACATGGCGATAATCAATCGTTCGGCCACCACTAAGCTCCCTTATGAGTCGCAGTTAGAATGCATCTCATTTAGTCCGGTCTTTTATTACAAGTACGAAATGGTGCCATACTGGCTTTGTAACGGCACGGCGTTGATGTGGGGAAGACGGGAAAATCGCGAAGCATTAGTGAAGGGCACCGATGCAGAGACTAAAATCAATATAGATAACCAATCACTACTGCAAACTGTACCCACAAAGCATATTTGGTGCAATAGTTGGTTGAATGTATGTTTGATTCTGTTTTGTTTGCGTGTACGCATGTGTCCATATTCAGTGTGAGTCGCGTAAGACCTAACAGCCCTTTTATTTCGTGAACGGTTCAACATATCGAAACTAGATTTTTGGAAAATAATAGCACGGAGAAAGACACGTGCTGTTGTTACGTGTCTAATATTTTCAACTCTTCTATCAACCTAGATACTGAGCCAAGTATGATTTTTTTTGTAATGGAACGATAGACTTTTTTTAACCGCACTCAAGAGCGTTTTATAACACGGGTACGTCAATGCCTGATTTCTTTACTGTTTACATTAGGTTCTCAAGAATTGCCTTGTTCATGACAGCACTGAAACTTTTCACAAACGTTCATAGTTGCCCGTTCATTTGCACTTTCATTTCTAGCCTTAATTTTTTGTTTTCTTAAGTCGCGATTCATCTTTGCAACACTTTGCGCGTTTATAGTACGGTAAGCTTCGATTAGTCGAAACAAGCTCTTTGAACTGTCTCCTTATATCTCCACTAATGCCTTTCGTATCTTTGCAGACCTGTTTGGGCGTCAGCCTATGGGAAGCGCTTGCGCGTATGGAACCACAAGGCGATATAGTGTCAAATGAGTTTACGCCATTCTGTGTTTGGCTTTTCTGTTTGGGGGACGGGGGCAGTCTCGTTTATTCTGCCTCTTACTTTGCTTGGTGTCGACGTGATCTAGTTCAGACTTTCTATAAGGGACGATCAAAAGTTCCCGTTTGAATGCTCTATTGCGGAGAATGATTAAGCCACTCAGGCAAAATCACCGTGGGCATTGTGCCCTGTTGCATGAAGAAGTCCGTAACTGCCTGCTACACATCCTCGTCCGATAGGGGTAGTCGACTCTACAAGGCATATTGTGCGGGACCACAGGCCTGATAATCGCATGGGGAGACATGAGAACTATGGGGCGGGTCCTCGAGTGTGTCCTACCTGAGTTGGCATAACTTCTGCGTTACGACATTTCCGATATGGGGTCGTGTGTTGTTATGAAGCAGCATCAACCCTTGTTGCACCGTACCACAACGGTAGCTTCCGACAGATATGCTACTCGTACATACTCTTGATTCTCCGATACATATCTACCGGTGTTTGTTCTTCGGCAGCCAAGAAGAGAAAAACAGCGTTGTGGTTCGCAATAGCTGACGTTTCCGTATTTACCGCAAACACATCAGAAATACACGAACGCCACACTAACCCTTGCCTTCATGTCGGTGCTTGTATACCTGCATCGGAGTCGTGCTACGTTGCATAGCAGCGAAACCCTCAAACGAATATTTTTTGATCGCCCCCTTATACAGTGATTTAGATTATGGGGAGATCTTTGCAGTTGTTTGCCGTGGTGAGTAATACATGAACGTGTAGGTTACTTCATTCTAAATATTCGCATAGTTATCTTACGATCACTCGGCGTGCAGAACTTGATATGTATCATCCCCCGTGGTGAAATAAATGTTCATAGTTTGCTCACTTTTCAGGAAATGGAAGCAGAATACAGGGTCGAGTCGCAGATTCAAACCTATCCTCCTTTACTGCATTTAGGTGGTTTATTGTCTTGCTAGAAGTTGTGTATTGAGAATATGTGATTTCCTTACTCCTTCCGAGAAATTTGCTGTGAGTTATTTACATTAAGAACCCATGTGTGCTTTGTCAATCATTTTCCCTATTTTAAGACTTTGCTGCGCCTCACGTTCACATCTGTTTCTGCAGGTGTCGTCTCGTCTACGCTCAAATATGGGATGAACGGTTAACTGAATTTAATCATGTGGTACCACTGCAAACAGTAGCGATAAGGATTCATTGCATGGATTAACGTTACATGACTTTATTGAACAGCTGATGGCAGTAGATGGTTTCTATTACACAACACAGCGCTTACAACATTTCCTAGAAATGTGCTAAAATTCAAAGCCTTGGTGACGAAATCGGCCGTTAAGGTGCAAACACCACAAATTCGGGGTTTCATTGCAGGCTTCGTCGTCAGATGCAGCGACAAGCTACGCCCATGCTATTAAGATATGATGTGGATCCTCATGATTCTACTTCGTACGTCATAAATGTTGGGTCAGCTACGACTACTGTAAATTGAACTATATGCTAACGTCTAGCGTATTAAAACGGACTTAGAAAAACTATTTCGATGAGTGTAGTACGTACTCACGTTCAAGAGAAGAACGTTTTCGGAGACAAGTAACCAGTCGAAATATGTGATGTAACGACGGAGCTTTGCAACAGCCTAATCCGGCCTCCCTGCCTTTTTAATTTTAGCACATTTCTCGGAAAAGTTTTACCGGCAGAAGTAAGACGCATTATATTATTACTGTACACGTATTTCCGCATGCCCTTGAAGGAGTACTTCATTCCATTAAAAAAATAACACATTTGCTTCAATATCTGAGTTGATAAAGAGTAAGACGGCCGGAGTGGCCGAGCGGTTCTAGGCGCTACGGTTGCAGGTTCTAATCCTGCCTCGGGCAGGGATGTGTATCATGTCCTTAGGTTAGTTAGGTTTAAGTAGTTCTAAGTTCTAGGGGATTGACGACCACGGCAGTTAAGTCCCATAGTGCTCGGAGCCATTTGAATCATTTTTTTATTTTTTTTTATAAAGAGTGAGAGGATTAATGGTGCAACAACAGTACGTGCCCATCTATGCACCGTCTACTGAAAACCTCGTTTCGATATCTCGACCCGTTCGCGAAATGAAAGGTGTGTTACGTCTTTGGAAACTTGTGTGTGGCGTGTCGGTGGGTGGATGGTCCCTCGCGTGCGGGCCCACAATATGCGTTGCGGGGCGCCGTTATCATTAGCCACACGAAGATTGTTTCTCGCGGAAATACGAGCCATTCTGCTGTACCCACAATGATGCTTTCTCCTCCCACCTTTCGTCGGCTGCAGTGATTCATCGCCGCCTCTCTGCACCGTCCTTGGGTCTCAGGTCGTACGTCCCCTTTAATGGATCTCACAGGGCCGCTGATGTAACGGACTTTTCTTTTTTTTAATTGTAGTCGTCTTTTGTTTTTAATTTCTTTTGTCCCTCTATGTCCTCACACATTTCTGGCTGAAGTGCAACGGTGTTGGTCAGCAAAATATTAGTCTATGTATACTTGTAGCCGGACAGAACTCCTTTTTTTAACAAACGCATGTAACTACGACAAAAAGCATAGTCGCTCTAATATTTCTCTAGACAAAACTTCAGGTATATTTTCGTGGACGCTTCTTGACTTGCTACTTTGAGACGTCTGTTTCAGATTCTCCGGCCGACGGCCGCCTGGTTGCTTATCTGACGTTTTGCCAGCACGTGTATCTGGCGTTTCCAGGGAATTAAACGATGTTTCTCAGTCCACCACAGCCAATAGAAGGTAATTCTTTGAGAATGCCAGTAAGTTAACTTCAGACTCTCAATCAGACTGCCGTCTACCGAAGAACCGGAAACAGAAATATGTTTAAGAATATTAACAATACCGTCACATTTTTGTCCTCTGCAGATATTTCGTTGTGTACAATACAGAATCAAATCTTTTATGGAATATTGTACCATGGGTTGGAAACAAATGTTAATAAAACAGTTAGAGTGGTTGTAGCAAACAAAGGACGAAATTTGATCTGTCCGTGCACGACAGTGCACGGTACCAATCTGTTCCAAAAAGCCGCGCGTGAAAATGCAGTTTTTCAGAGGTTCGTATTCGGATTCTACTGATCACAGAGGTAAGGGGTCAAATGTTTTAGATAGCCCTTGGTCCAGTGACCATTTATATGTCTACCTGAAAAATGGTTCAAATGGCTCTGAGCACTATGGGACTTAACATCTATGGTCATCAGTCCCCTAGAACTTAGAACTACTTAAACCTAACTGACCTAAGGACAGCACACAACACCCAGCCATCACGAGGCAGAGAAAATCCCTGACCCCGCCGGGAATCGAACCCGGGAACCCGGGCGTGGGAAACGAGAACGCTACCGCACGACCACAAGATGCGGGCTATATCTACCTGAAGAACTGGTTTATTGCAGCTAATCTACAGTACAGGATGGAAATTTAAACATTACACACTTCCACCATCCCAGGCAAATTGAGCAAATCGATTTGTTATTTTGCATTAGCTGTAGTCTAGGGTGGACCTTAGGCGCCATTTGTTCATGGGCGCTTCCTGAGAAAACCCCGGAATTTTGGGTACGAAAGCTACCTTTTGCGGAGACGACCGCTTCTTTAATTTCTGTTTACGGCAAACCGTCTAAATTTTTTTTATCGTATGTTCTTCAGATGATGTTCCCGGGGAGCTTATTTCGATATCAATATCGAGACCCAGACGTTCAAATTTACCGCACGTATGCACGAAAATATGAACGTAATATCAGCTCTGAGCCATAAATGTAGTTTTAACTGACATAGTGAACACACGTCAAGGGTTCTAGGATCATCGCAGGGGTTCTGAGATCACCAAACTATGTTCTTGTTTAGCATTTTTCACCAGGAAGACTTTATGAGGCGCTGGCTGTGTAACTTGGGCACTTCACGCCTATACAAATACGTCCTGAGTGGTATTGCAGTGAGAAAAAATGGGTTAAAAAGGTTCTTAACATGCCTGAAAAGAACTTCAAACGAATCCTAAAAATGACGTAAAACTGGAAGGACTTCAAATTCAGTAAAATATTTCAAGTAACATTTATACTCTTTTTTTTTTCTAGGTACAAATCGTAAACCAGGAGTTTTCAATGAATAGCTATCGATGAGCAAAGTACCCAGAAAAATGTAAAGCAAAGGATTTTTTGTTAAGCTTATATTATGCGTACTTATTTGTTGTTTATATGTGTCAAAGTATATAAATGCGTCGAAGTATATAAATAAACTGTCAAAACTCTAATGACCTATAGAATTCGTTTTATATAAGCAGTACACGCTGCTGTTGCAGGAAGGAGAAAAAAAACCAGTGGAAAAATTCTCCTGTCGGAAGACAAAGAAGGCAGATATGTTTCTCTTTAAAAGCCTCTGGTAGAAAAGTGGGGAATCAGCTACATCAGTCCACATTCCGCCTTCCTCACGAACCATTTTGGCAGGCGAACATATTCGCGCTTTTTTGTGATGAAAGAGAGTAGCAGAGGGACAGTTAGGTGGAAGAGAGGAGGAGACAGTGCCAGTGACTGAGAAAGAGAGAGGAGACAGCGATGACGGCAGAGAGAAATCGACAGTGAAAGAGAAAGAGAGACGGATGAAGTCAATAGCAATGGGAGCCAAAGAGAGGCAGTAGCAGTAAAAACAAAATAAAGATGGATGGAGATAAGGGCAGGGGGAACAAAAGAGAAAGGAGACACTAGAAATGAAACATATCGATGATTGGAGATCGTACGTGGGCTTGGGAGGTCTGGACCGTCTCATACCGCCGAACTTTAACACGTAGGTATTGAGGAGGGCGCAGTTTTGACCACAGTTTTAAATACGTGTGTACAGGGGAAAAGGTAAGTCGGGCCTTGCAGAATATTTGAGATGCCAAGGTATAGTGGAGACAGTGGGAGTAGGGAGAAAGGTAAGTTGGATCCACCAGAATTTCTGAGCTGCTTAAGTATGGCGGAGACAGTGGGAAGGGGATGTACCTTACGTAAATCAATGAAAGAAAAATGAGATATTGGGAGAGTGACATATGTAGACTGCGTCAGCGTGAAGGATATGCTGAGTATGAAGACTTCACTGGAAGCGAGGCTGGGGGCAAGGGTTAAAAAAGCGTGAATACGACGCATGCCAAAATTTTTGGGGAGGCAGGCGGAATGGAGATTGAGACTCTTTTTCTGTCAGAGTCTGTTAAAGAAGAACATATTTGTCTTTTTGTGCTCCTAGCGAAGCATTTTTCCGTTGGTAACTAAATTAATGAAAAAAGGAAATGTAGCGTTTAACAGTCAGTTGATATCGATGTCATTACAGGCAAGCGTAGGTGGGGAAAATTAAAATGAATAACAACGAAGCTGACATAAAATATGAAAAAGCAGATACTAGTTAAATATTTCATTATGCAAATAACTACCATCAAGAAAAAGAATGAGGTTACTCAACTAATTTGTGAAAGCAGTTAATTGCGCCTGAAATATACGAAGACTATTTTTCGAAGATGCTGCCGCCATTTGACTGTAATAATTTTCATTTTATTGTCGTAAGATCCAGAGCTCGAAACCTGGATCGTATAACAATAAAATAAAAAGTTATTACAGTCAAATGGCGGCAGCATCATTACAAAAAATTGCCACGATCGTTGCTCTTTGGACGGTAGCGCGACTGCCATTTTTGCTCAGGTGTACAGCTTAGAACCACTAGGAACCGTTCAAAATCATTCGACGAAATTTGAACGCGACCCGATGCAGCAAATGGTGCGGATGCTTTTTCATCCGTCCTATTTTGCGCTATTGTGACGTGATCACGAGGGGGTGCGACATTGAGTCAAGCGTGAATAAAATCACTTTAAAAAAGTACCCGCAAAGAGAGAAACTGTGACGAGAGTCCTAGGCGCCTGCAAGGAGGTTATGCTGCTTCTCTTTGCACCTTCTGGTAGACATGCGGAATCGTAGGAGCTGTCTGTCTGCAAGTGCGTAGGCCTCCACTTCAGTTTCTGTCTGTGCAGGTACATTTTTGAAGTACTAAAAAGAGGCGGGAGGGTGACACCGATGGTGTCGCCGAACTGGAGGGTCTTAGAGAGATCCGTGCGTGTGACAATGGCGCACCACTTTATGATAATGCTACAGGAGGATGCGAAAAGGAGGATTGGAAAGGGGTAAGAACTATTTGGTAGTTCGGATCGCATTCATATACCGTCGAATGGCCTTGAACTGTCCCTAGTGGTTCGACCCTGCACAACTGAGCAAAAACTGCAGTCGCACTGCACTCCAATCGTGTGAGATCACGTTCAATGGAATTGCTGGTCCACCATGTTCTTCGACGAGGGCTGATTCGTCGGAGGGGGGGGGGGGGGGGGGGGGGGGGGTCTGTCAGCAGTGTGAAAGATTTCGGCCGCGAAATGTATCGGACTCAACATACCAAGGGAAAGGGCGGTTTAATTGACGCCATTTATGCCACCCCCTAAGGTCTTTTCGTATCGATTCTCAGCGCCGGTGCGTCTGAAATGTTTTACTTGGCCCCTCGTAAGAGAACTGCGTAATTTCAACTCTGGGTGTTGCCATTCAGACCTTCATCGTAGAGGCATAACAGGTAGGGGTGAAATGTGCGTAAGAAGAGCTGTGACAATTTTTCCGTCCTGTGACACGTCCTCGGCGGAGTTGGCAGAATTGTGGTGTAATTTGGTATCAACTGGACATGATTAACCTACTTTGCACGTCACGTGAACTTCTGAACTCCAGCCCTTTTTTCGCATGTGTTGCTGTTCGAGGCGTCTACGGATCGGATGGTGACGTCGCAAAGCGCCTCGCTCTTTAGGCATTAGGGAGAAAGGCTGCAGGCGCATTGAGCCAAATTTCAGACTTATGGGTCACAATGGGAGACAATACGGCGTTTCGAAAAGGTGATCCTTTAAATATGTTACACAGTGTATATGCCGCCACGTCTCATACCGTAAATGAACGATATTCCTTCCGAAAGCTGGATTCGAACTAGCTAGCCCTCGAGTCGTGGATATATCTTCAAGGCGGTACTGATGGTACTTTCATTCTGAGAAATAAAGATTTTGGGATCGGAAGTATCATCAGTACCACACACAGTGGTGAGTTTCGCTTACACTCGCAGTATCATTTGGGTCCATTGCACATGTAAGGAATCGCACTGATGTATTCGCAGTATCTCAGCAGCCCAGACGGACAAAGAGAGAGAGAGAGAGAGAGAGAAGGGCCAGCCTAATGAGTCACGGTGCGCGGCGCGGCGACGCGCGAGACAAAAGGCTGCGGCAGACACGTAGGACGTCGTCGTCGGCGTCTCCGCCGCTGGCTTGCGGCACACCCTGCCCCGCCCGGGCGGCCAATCACAAAAAGCGCCGGCGACACCAACACGCACTGGCGCCCCCCCCCCCTTCCCACATACACATATGCGTTTGGCCCTCTTTTTAACTGACGCCCCGGAATATATTATTGCGGCCGGGTTCAACCCTCTATTGTGATGCACAACTTTTATGCCGCGCGTGTAAGCCCTAACGGCCGCGCGACGCACTCTTTTTCCTGTGCTCCGCTCGGGCGCCTTTTTTCACTTTATTTAGAGGGTGTTTTTTGGGTGAAAGCGTACCTGTTATATTTATACGTCCCGCCGTAATAAATAGTGCGCCCAGTCCGCTCATTACGGGAACAAATCGTCCCGCAGGTCACAATATTAGGACCCGTAAATCGTGCGTGGGTTGATGAATGGTGGCGGCGCGAGACGCGATGGGGGTGTTGACGGCACGTGCTCGCCAGCCCCGGCGTGGGCGTCGCACCCTGGCGTGTTCGGGCTCGTCCTCTCCAGCTCCAGGCCTCCACCTCACGCTGGTTACTGCCTCTGCTATCCACACTACCCAGCACACTGTCGATGTAAACAGAAGCTGTCAGGGATGTTTCGTTCATTCTGATTTCTGCACGGTCATTGACACAGGTCCACAATGTATCTTACTGAACGAAATGTTAGCCGGCCGGAGTGGCCGTGCGGTTCTAGACGCTATAGTTTGGAACCGCGAGACCGCTACCGTCGCAGGTTCGAATCCTGCCTCGGGCATGGATGTGTGTGATGTCCTTAGGTTAGTTAGGTTTAATTAGTTCTAAGTTCTAGGCGACTGATGACCTTAGAAGTTAAGTCGCATAGTACTCAGAGCCATTTGAACCATTTTTGAACGAAATGTTAATGTGCGCATATTCGGAGTCTTCGAAACGCTGAAGGTAGCGCGGATAAAATACATAGGGTGAACGGTTTTCTACAAGTTGTGCAGAAGCAAGACAATTGTTGAAAGAGTGAAAGAGCACGAAAGGGAAGCAGCAGTTGATGAGGGTACGAGACAGCGTTTGTAGCCTATCCCAGATTTTATTCAGTCAGGAGAAATTTGAAAAGGAAACTGAAGTTCAGGGAGAGCAAATAAGAACTTTGTGAGGTTTGCCGCTACTATGTGAGAGACGGCAAAGCACTTGGAAGATCAGTTCGGCGGTACGGATAGTGTCTGTAAAGGAAGTTAAAAAATCAGTATCAACGAAACAAAACATTGGTAATGGAATGTAATGGAATTAAGTTAGGCGATGGGGAGGGAATGAGATTAGGAAATAAGGCACTAAAAGTAGTAGATGAGTTTTACCGTTGGGGCAGCAAAATAACTGACGATGGCCGAAGTCGGGAGGACATAAACCGACGACTATCAGTAGCAAGAAAAGCGTTTCTGAAAAAAAGAAATGTGTTGACATCGAATATACTTTTAAGTTTTACGGAGTCTTCTTGTGATATTTGTTCGCTATGTAGCCTTGTACGGAAGTGAAACGTGGATGGTAAGAAGTACAGATTAAGAAGAGAAGCAAATAACGTGTTTGGTGTGTTTGTTTGCGTCCTGTAAAGCACTCGGGAGCTGTTACCTGTGGCATATCGTGTGTAGTGCTGTGTAAGTAACATAACTGGGGAGCGAAAACAAGCTTTTCCGAAGTGATTTGTGGACCAGAATGAATCCCAAGAATTCAAGTAACTCTACACGACGACCCCAGCAATGCTATAGACAGTTGCTAAGAACTGTGTATCGTCTAGTCACTAGGCGACTTCAAATAGCTAATGGGGAAACAAAAATCCTGGCATCACAAAGGCGACTGATTGCAGTTATTTCTGAAAAACTTTACAGACTGAAGATATTTAGAAACTACGCAAATTTATCGCACCACTTTTCAGAGTGGGTTAGACCTCGCAAATGGTGTATTCCGGCAGAGGGCAAGAGTACTGTCGCTCCACAGCTGCTGTGCTGATCGATTCTCATTAAATTTCTCACAGTGTAAGGACACAGGCTAAAGCCGAAAAACAGTTGTGCCCTGATACTGATACGAAAACAGTTTCTTCCTTCTTTCAGCTGTTATAAGAGTTTTATGCTGCACTGCGTCGTCTGACATGGTTGTTACTATTAGTAACACGTATCGAAAATAATACACAGTTATTATGGATTTTACCGCTCAGGTAAAAATAAGAAGAAAGGCCCATATCAACAAGAGTACGGAAATGCTTACTATTGGAGCGGTGGGACTACCACATTTCCTGTGTCAGTTCAGGGAACCACTGATTATGCACGTCATTAATTGCAAATAATTCACAAAACCTCACTCAAAGTGTTCAATGTACCCACTTGACCCCTGAATACAGATTTCAGTCGAAGAATATGCGTGACATACAGCGTGCAGTCACACCTTGCGCGAGAAGAAATGTTTCAACAACAATGTGTGTCTCGTAAAATGCCCTTTTGACGTACAAGAAGTCCAACGGACTTAATGCAGATGGTAGGGTAGCCCGAGGCACTGATCGACTTTTACGTATCCGCTGATAAAGATTTCATTCGGACCAGCATCTAACATGAAGTACAGATGTCGACGGCCTGCTAGTGGTATCTCATCCAACTAATCAGGCCATGTGTTTCACAATAAACGTTAATAGTGCACACGAAAATCAGGCAGAAGCCACAGTTATCTATCTTATAACTCGCAGACTAAGCATTTCCTGACCCATGTTGATACAATTTTTCTTCTAATTTTTACGCGATGAATTCAATTTGGTATTGTCCTGTATTGTAGGTACAGCTTATAAGCAAGCGACATTAGGATGCTTTTTAGATTTTTTAAGCTGTTCACTGAAGACGCTGCGGTTGGGGAGGGGGGTGGTGTTATGGGAGAGAGAGGAGGGGGGGGGGGGAGACAGAGACGTGTCATTGGTACGATATTACTGTGAAATACTAGAGAATTTGACGAAGACCTTTCCTTGAAGTGGAAGTAATGCAGCAAGCGTATACAGATGAAAACATGGTTGATTACACCATTTGTAACAAGTTATTAGAGTTATCCACAGATGGTACATATTTATGGTTTGGCGTCCGAAGCTAGTCAAGATATAGCGACGACGTATATGTAAATGTCAAGCAGATGCTGGACGGAGATTCACTGGAAGAATTCTCGGAAAATGTAATTCGCCTACAGTTCTCTTGACGAGACTGTGGCCATTCCATTCTTCCTGATTATATGTCGGCGATCCTTACGGAGCGAGATTAGCGAGAGATGTGTACTAGGGTCAGAGAAAAGCTGTGGAATTCGTCACGGGCTCGTTCAGCCCCAGCAGGCTTGTATGTAAGTGCTAAATTAGTTCCAGTAGGAGGCGGAACACAGAAAACACGCTGTGCATCACTTTTAAAGTTCCGAGAAGTCGCCTTCTGAAAGGAATATGTGAGCGGACCTCACACACATCGCGTCGGTACAAGTACAGGAATCCGGGCTGGTGTATTGGCGTGAGGCAGTCGTCGACATCATGCACTGTACACGAATTAAACAGGGTGGGTGACTAATGAAAACAGTTCACAACGCATGGTAGCTTGCTGACGCAAGTCGTGTAATAGCTTGCTGACGCAAGGGAATAAAATACGAATAAATAAGTTTTCTTCCCCGTCGCTATGATCCTTAAATCCGACTTGGCATTGCTGATCTTGGAACTCCAATCCCCAGCTGATTTGGACAGTGTTCTACCTGAATAGTAGCACGCGTGATTGGCCAGCTCCACTCTGCAGTTCGGTTTGCTTTCTTTGCTAAAAATCAAAACACCCAAGGAGCTCACTTACAGATATATAAATCTTAAATTCCAAAAGTCATGCCGGCCGCCATGGCCGAGTGGTTCTAGGCGCTCAGTCCGGAGCCGCCTAGCGGTTCTAGACGCTCAGTCCGGAACCGCGCGACTGCTACGGTCGCAGGTTAGAATCCTGCCTCGGGCATGGATGTGTGTGATGTCCTTAGGTTAGTTAGGTTTAAGTAGTTCTAAGTTCTAGCGGACTGATGACCACAGATGTTAAGTCCCATAGTGCTCAGAGCCATTTGAACCGGAACCGCGCAGCTTCTACGGTCGCAGGTTCGAATCCTTCCTCGGGCATGGATGTATGTGACGTCCTTAGGTTAGTTAGGTTTAAGTAGTTCTAAGTCTAGGGAATTGATGAACTCAGATGTTAAGTCCCATAGTGCTCAGAGCCATCTGAACATTTGAACCAAAAGCCCACTCAGATAGTGAATAAGCCATTTTACAACATACATTTTCTACGTGAAAAGTGGAGTCTGAAGATTGGTTCTGAGTCCTTGTGGAACTGGGATATTTATGGGCAGAGTATTTCTCATAAAGGGCAGAAATCCAGAGAAAAAGTCTGCTATGCATTTATAATCTGTCACAAGTTCTGTTGAGAATAGATATGCACTGTATGACAAAATTTGATACTCAGGCTACCTGACTTTGTTTAGCTGTAAATTTCGCAATATTGTGGGTACATATTATTTCACGCCGCAGTGTAGTAACCAAACACGAATGAACGGCAATAGGTTTGAAGCCCCTGAAATTCTTGTTTTTTCTTTTGTGGTACTGATGTTTACCGTCTTCGTAACGGAATGATTAGCACACCCACTGATCTCCCTTACCCTGATCCACTCGATGAACGCCGTGGAAAGAATGATTGCCGGTATGCCTCTGTACTGGCTCTAATTTCACGAATTTTCTCATTGTGCTCATTACGCGATATCACTGACTTCGTTTGTGGCCTCTTGCAGGCCTGCTGGGCAGAACAACAAATTATGCCTTCCTTTCGATGTTCGGATTGCCAGACAGTCAGTGTTACACAGCGAAATCCTAGCCTCGGGGCAGAGCGTATTCCGAATGAGAATGCTTCAGCTTCACGAGTAAGATGGTACATGGCGCCAATCGGCATATCTGAAACTACAGGACTTGTCGGGTGTTCGAGGAGTGCTGTGGTGAGCGCCTCCAACAGTGGTGAAACCCCGTCCAGACGTGCTGCTGGCCGGCCACCCCTCATTACAGATGACAGATATCGCACGCTGGACAGACTAGTAAAACAGGGCCTGCGGTGAACCTTGACGAAACTAAAAACAGACTTTAATGCTGGGCAGAGTACAAGTGCGTCTGAACACACAGCACTCCGAACACTCCTAACTGTGGGCGTCCGCAGCCGATGACTCATGCATGTGCCTGTGTTAACACGACATCGGCAACTGCGACTGAAATGGGCAAGTGACTATCGGCACTGGACTTTGGCACAGTGACAGAGCGTTGCATGGCCTGGTGAATCCCGATACCTTCTTTACAGTGCCGACGCGAGGGTGCGAATCCGTCGTCTTCCAGGAAAACTTCTTCTTGACACCTGTACTGCGGGACAGAGACAAGCTGGCGGCGACTCTGGGGAACATTCACGTGGGCATCCATGGTTCCAAAGGACCTCGCGCAAAAGATCATGACGAACAAGGAGTATCGTACACTGGTTGCAGACCAAGTAAACCCGTTCATGACGGTCTAGTTTCCCTACGGCAACGGCAGTTTTCAACAAGATAATGTGCAATGTTACAAGGCTAGGACTGTGATGGAGTGGTTCGAGGAACACATTGGCGATTTCCAGTTGATGTGCTGGTCCCCAACTCGCCAGATCTGACCCCGATCGAACGCATCTGGGATGTGATTGAACGTGGCGTCAGAGGTCATCGCCCACTCCCCGGAATTTACAGAAATTAGATGACTTGTGCGATATTATCCGTGCCAAAGGTGGGCATATCGGCTATTAGGTATGTCGTTATAATGTACTGGTTGATCAGTGTACATTCTAGACGGGACTTTTATGTGCGATGGAGTGCTTACTCCTCACAAGAGGAACTCTTCATTGCACCCCTTTCACATTTAGTGGTAAAATTGCCCAGCGGATAGCCCGTCAAAAAAACTGAACACAGATCAAGCATGAAAACAGGAAGAAGGGGTACTCAACTGTAAAAAAAAAAGCAAAATAGAAACAGTGAACGATCCAAGCTCAATATGTGCAAAAATCGAGCGAACTGGAAAAGCCATGTCGTAATGGTTCAGTGCTCGCGACGTTAGACTGCAAAGCGGGTAATCCGTGTTCAAATCTCCTTCATGCCCTGATTTTTTTCACAAAATTGTACAGTATCCGTCCAGTCACTGACGTATCTGTTTTCCTTCTGTAGTCTTGGTAATTATTATACTATACACTACTTATGCGATATGAGTCATACGGTAAGAATATATAATCTTAAGTAAGTATGATGAAAGTGAGAGCAGGCGAGATGCCGCATAGACCTCTCACAGAAATGAAAACAACAGATAAACGCGTGTGATCCACGTTACAACAACAGTATTCAAGAGTCAAAACTTCCAAAACGAAACGCAAGTCATAAAATGTGGTCCTTATGTAGAACTAATAGGAGGTACGTACGTCTAGTGGCCACTTCCTTACCCCTCGCTGTTGCAAACGGACGCTACACCACAACACAGAGACAAATTTGAATACAGCGAACAGACACGTCAATGACTGGACGGACAGCCCATAATTTCTGGAAATAAAAAGTGGGACACTAGGGAGACTTGAACACGGATCTGCCCCTTTGTAGTCCAACACCGTGAGCACAGAACGATGCCGCCGTGGCTATTCAAATTCGATCGAAATTGCACATCTTGAGCTTGGACAGTTCACTGTTTCTATTTTGCTTATTTTTTACAGTTTAATACAGCTTTTTCCTATTTTCATGCTTTTCGTTTGTTCAGTTTTTGACGGGCTATCCATTGGGCCATTTTACCACTAAATCTGGGGGGTGGGGGGGGGGGGCGTTTCCCATGTCAGTCTGAAAAGACCGTCGCATGCTGTCTCGTACACTTTGTGCAATACCAGTTTGCAGCTGTTGGTAGGGAGGCCGAGGCCCCCTCCCCTGTGCAGGCTGTGCTGGTGGCGGCTCCGAGGTGAATGTGGCGCGCCTGTGGAGTCCGCAGCGTGGCGTTCAGCGCGCTGAATGGGACCCGCTGACCCAGACCGCGATCGCCTGGCGCCGCAAAGCGGGCCGCTCCGATCGCTCAGCGCTGCTCGGGCCGCTTCATTGTTCTGGCCACTCGCGCTCGCCAGAGGGGACAAACACAAACAAAAGGAAATATCCCTCCCATTCATACGCGCTCCCCGCGTATTCGTTATCGTCTACACGAGGGCCGCCGCCGCCGCTGCCCACGTGCTGAAAGGGGCGTGATTAACCGCGCACCGCGACCGACAAAACAAAAATAATAATAAGTCATTCGGGTAGCGCCGGGTACTCGCGCCTCTCTTCATTACCATTGTACGGCGGGTGGTGGCCGCGCTCTTTTGTTCCCCGCGATGGCAGTGGGACGCGGAAGCGGCGGCGCAGCCTTGACGTCACTTCCGCAGCGTGAGTCAGGCTTGCGTAACGGCCTGCCCCTCTCTCTCTCTCTTTCAGTGAATGCCAGGTGGAGGCTTGGCAGAAGGCGAAAATCCTCCTGCGTGGACAGCGGATTTTGGGCGGTGGCCCCACAAAATCCCGACGCGCCGATTCCTTGTGGGCGTCGAAGACAGGAGGAGTCAACGCCCCTAGCGGCAGATCTCGGTACTTGCCGATCACAGGTGGACGTGCGTGGGCGGGAGCTACGTGATGCGGCCGATTCCAAAGCAGCGTGCACGGGGTGATTTATGGGCTTTCCTTCCAGTATGGTAGCTTGACCGTTCCGGCGCCGAGTTGACGATTCTCCATTTCACGCACGATATTCAGACGACCATCCAGGCGCATTCATCACGTGCCTCGCTAGCTCACCTGCAGCCTCACCGAGAGGTAGTGTTGTTTCTCTGCTGTTATTTATACCCTAGCTCGACTTCTACACCCTTGATGAAAATTTGGATTATTAAGTTACTGTTTGCCTACACGATTCCATATATTTTTATCGTTGGAATGCATCCTTATCTTTTTGCGAGACATCACGAACCTAAAGCGCGGTTACGAAGGCACGTGCGTTCTTAGTTGTGGCTCCATGTACCTCGCCTCAACTTACTTCCGCGTATATCTGAAATTTGTTTTGGTCACTCAGAAGCAAATTCCTAAAAACCAATCACCTGGCAGCCATGCACGGTGGCCACCAGATTCTGGACGTGATATCAACTAATAACAGCTAGGTGACAGAGCAGTATATGATAAATGCAAGCTTTAAACTGTCAATCTATTCCGACAGCCTGATAGACCGAGTTGATCATTCGAACATACAAAAAATTTCGATGGTACATCGAGTTCAATTAAACTAACTCCGCAATGAATTAATGAAGTCGCTATTGCGCCCTAGCTGCAAGCATTGAGCTAGCAACGAACTATGTTGTGTAGTGACCGTAACAGAAATCTTGGCAGTTATCATCCATAGGCAGACGTCTGCTTTCCTGGCCACTTCTCCACGAAATGGGTGGGCTCGGGACTCTCTTAACGTTTCCTGGCTGTGGGCCAATGTGCAGTCTACTTCAGTAGCGGTCGTTCGAACTTACAAGGAAAAATTCCCCGGCGTAAATAAACGATCTTGATGGAACTTCGTGGGTATGTAGATGGGTCAATATATTGCAATACGTAGGTTTGCGTTTTTCCCCAATTTCACTTCTAAAGGGTAAAACATACCCCGGAAAGTACTTCAGCATATTAAGTTAAGAGGGAATGTCTTCAAGAGCACTAAGTACAAAAAGAAAGTTTCATATAAAAATTGAAATTTAATTAGCGTTCTTGAAAAGCATTAAAACTTTTGTTACAATATAAATTAAAGAGGATTTCACACCACACCCACCCATGTGTGATAAAGCTGGTTTCTGAAATTACATTTTTCGAAAAGTAAGTTGTACAAAATGAGCTGTCGGAATATTTTCAGCATATCTAATTGAAATATCTAAACGTTCATTATTATTCTAATTGCTTGTTGTACTTTTTTGTTTATGTTTAAATTGTTATTTTACGTTTTAAATACACGTTTTGTAATTTGCGTTTCACATATGTGTAATCTGTTAATTGAAAATAACAAGGACCGCTCATTATTATGATATAAAATCATTAACATACTGATAGTCTGTAAAGAACTGCTTAAAAGGTTTTTTTACAGCATGCACGTAAAAAGAACGTATGCCGTTAAAGCTTTTTTAATTTATGTTGTAACAAAAGTTTTCATTCTGCAAAATTAATTAATGGTGGTGGAATATTTTGCAAAATTTCAATTTATTATAAAAGTTGATTATACACTTTTCAAGAACGTTAATAACATTCAACTTTTATATGAAACACATTTTTTTATTCTTTCACGACTTCTTCACAACCTTACATTGATGCATGTACACTGAAAGAAAAAAGCATTAAAATGTTGCTGCCGAATTGTTATCGATACGAAAAGCAGCAGAGGATATAAATAGTTAAACGTCATGGCCTAGTAGAAATCCTTGAGTATCTCAGAAGATACCGAATTTAATTGAAAGAAAGAGGAATTATAATAATGCAGCGAGTGAAGCAGGATAAAGGCAATACAGACGGCTAAAAAATGACATTGACAGGAAGCGCGAAAGGGCTAAGCAGATGTCGAAGCATGTATATCTAGCGGAAACATAGATACGGCTCCATGATAATTAAAGAGGCATTTGGGGAAAACAAAAGCTGTTGTATGAATATCAAGGGCTTGGATGAAAAACCAGTACGAAGCAAAAAGGGAAAACTCAAAGGTGGAACCCATGTTTACTAATTTTTTTTTGCTTCGAATGGTCGTTCCTGTGATATCCCTGAATATTTTCAATTTCTTATGGAACACCCTGTGTACATGGGGACGCTGTTTTTAGTGCTAAATGCGCTCCTTACACAGTTCTTCTTCTCAGGATTCGCTATACTCTGGCAGTTTCATCATTCAGTCTTCAAGTGTCGTTCACGCAACAACTGCCACTGAATTTACGGATTGAGATTTACAGCGTATAAGAACACAGAAACTTACTCATTCCTACAAAGAGCAATTCACTCGAAGACGTGGAGTAAAGGCTGCTGTTTAATCTGGCGGGTTCTGCCTCAGGGAACTTCTGCGCTGATGTACGAGACGGGAATTACGTAAGTCCGTGTTGCTGTTAAGCCGACCGGTCGTCAACGTCTTCTTTAATTATCCGAATCGCAAGTGTGTTGCAACCTCTTGCCAGCTGGCAGGACTTCCAAAGCATGCCGGTAGAAAGACGTGGCACGGACCATGTGGAGTACACTGAAAAAAAAAAAAAAAAAAAAAAAAATTTGAGTTCACATTTGCGACTGGTAAGCAACTGAAACAAACAGCTCTCGCGTTAAACATATGCAAAAGACCGCTGGACGAGCGTCAGTTAGAACTATCCGAAAATTCTCCGCTAATTAAATTATCATCACATGTTTCATTCTTGCTGTCGACCTCCGTCGCTCCCTCGCGTTCAAAACCTCGACGACGAAAAGGAATAAGCCTTGTATTTGGATATCAGGAAACTTGATAGAGACAAATCACAGTTCGACACCTTCATAACCATTCATATGCTACCGAACATGGTGCAGACGGTGGCCTCTTAGTTAATTGCAGAACTTCAACATCTTCTTGATAACAATGCAATTGGCCTCGTAGGACGATCGAAACGGAAAATGAAAGTTTTTATGATGGGGTAGGATGTTCAAGCGATTTTTTCGGACAGAGACTGCAACCTATGTAACTAACATGCAAAGTTTGAATCCAGATGCATATATTTAACGCTGAAGTATAGTGTATCGTTGGTGTTTCACACGGGGAAAAGTTCTTGAATTAGTTAATGAGGCGCCCGCCACTTTATGAATGTTTCGCTGAAATAATATAAGGATTTATCCTTCTCTTGACAGTAAGAGTAGTAGCGACGGAGATCAAGGTCGGATTGGACAAGGATGGGTTCGGAAATCGATGCTGCCGTTTCCAGAGGCGCCGCCCCCAAGCATCGTTTTCTCTCTTTACCTAACTTGATGTACCAATGACACTCTTGAATGTGGTACATCTAGCATGCTACTGTGCTAATGTACATTCGTTCTCGAAATACCTTTCTATATACAGGGTGATTCAAAAAGAATACCACAACTTTAAAAATGTGTATTTAATGAAAGAAACATAATATAACCTTCTGTTATACATCATTACAAAGAGTATTTAAAAAGGTTTTTTTTCACTCAAAAACAAGTTCAGAGATGTTCAATATGGCCCCCTCCAGACACTCGAGCAATATCAACCCGATACTCCAACTCGTTCCACACTCTCTGTAGCATATCAGGCGTAACAGTTTGGATAGCTGCTGTTATTTCTCGTTTCAAATCATCAATGGTGGCTGGGAGAGGTGGCCGAAACACCATATCCTTAACATACCCCCATAAGAAAAAATCGCAGGGGGTAAGATCAGGGCTTCTTGGAGGCCAGTGATGAAGTGCTCTGTCACGGGCTGCCTGGCGGCCGATCCATCGCCTCGGGTAGTTGACGTTCAGGTAGTTACGGACAGATAAGTGCCAATGTGGTGGCGCTCCATCCTGCTGAAATACGAATTGTTGTGCTTCTTGTTCGAGCTGAGGGAACAGCCAATTCTCTAACATATCCAGATACTGTAGTCCAGTTACAGTAGCACCTTCGAAGAAGAAGGGACCAAAAACTTTATTGGCTGAAATGGCACAGAAAACGTTCAACTTAGGCGAGTCACGTTCATACTGAGTTGTTTCCCGCGGATTCTCAGTGCCCCATATACAGACATTGTGATGGTTGACTTTCCCGTTAGTATGGAAAGTTGCTTCACCACTAAACACAATCTTTGAAACGAAAGATTCATCTGTTTCCATTTGAGCAAGGATAAAATCACAGAAATCGATTCTTTTAATCTTATCAGCTGGAGACAGTGCTTGAACCAATTTCAGACGATAAGGTTTCATAACTAACCTTTTTCGTAGGACTCTCCATACAGTTGATTGTGGAATTTGCAGCTCTCTGCTAGCTCTGCGAGTCGATTTTCCTGGGCTGCGAACAAATGCTTGCTGGGTGCGTGCTACATTTTAATCACTCGTTCTCGGCCGTCCAGAACTTTTCCCATTGCACAAACACCCATTCTCTGTAAACTGTTTATACCAACGTTTAATACACCACCTATCAGGAGGTTTAACACCATACTTCGTTCGAAATGCACGCTGAACAACTGTCGTCGATTCACTTCTGCCGTACTCAATAACACAAAAAGCTTTCTGTTGAGCGGTCGCCATCTTAGCATCAACTGACGCTGACGCCTAGTCAACAGCGCCTCAAGCGAACAAATGTACAACTAAATGAAACTTTATAGCTCCCTTAATTCGCCGACAGATAGTGCTTAGCTCTGCCTTTTATCGTTGCAGAGTTTTAAATTCCTAAAGTTGTGGTATTCTTTTTGAATCACCCTGTATTTTCTTTTACATATATTTAGCAGTTATACCTATAAAAACTTGGGAATGTCATTATACGTATAGAGTTGAGTGAAATATGTCTGACAGGATTCTCTAGGACCCAATCCTTTAATACGATTGCAGCAATTCTCCGCAGCAGTACCCCTTACTTCAACTGTGACTGAAAGCGTGAGTAGTAACAGAGAACCAGCAATTTTCTAATGGTAGATTATCTTAGTTTACATGCTAGTCCAAGTTTACCAATGAGATATTTTACGCAGGGTGATTTTTTCTCCGTGTACGAACTCTAGGGACTGATCGATGAGAGGAAACGGAACAGAAAAGGTCTGATGAGCTTATTGTCCGAAAATGCATGGTTTCCATGCTAGAGACCATTGTTACAGAGACTACCGCCTAATACACGGTGTACCATGCAGCCTCAGTTCCAGTATGCATGGTTTCCTTGTAGAGTATAGTACTGCTCCTCATATGTCATGCCCTAGAGCCCTCTCCTGCCGTAGTAATTGGTAATATTGTGTCCGATTCACTTTTCTTGCTGACGCACCTTGTAGTGGATGTGATGCAGCGTTGTACACAATGGTTCCGTATTCGAATCGAGAGCTTGCCGACATGGTGTTAACTTACGGAAAGGCAAATGGCAACGGGCAGCAAGGTTGTATCAGGAGACCCATCCCCACTGATAACAGCCATAGCATTCAATGATTGCAACAGTGTTTCGCCGCCGGCCGCTGTGGCCGTGCGGTTCTAGGTGCTACAGTCCGGAACCGAGCGACCGCTACGGTCGCAGGTTCGAATCCTGCCTCGGGTATGGATGTGTGTGATGTCCTTAGGTTAGTTAGGTTTAAGTAGTTCTAAGTTCTAGGCGACTGATGACCTCAGAAGTTAAGTCGCATAGTGCTCAGAGCCATTTGAGCCAGTGTTTCGCCGTCGTTTCAGGAAGCAGGAAATCATGAAGGGCGTACTCGAAATGTTTGGACATCGGACTCGGAGGAAAATGTCATTAACACTGTGGTAGGTGACCGCCGTATCAGTATCAGACAGCTGGCCCTCCAGTACAGAGTAAGTCAGAAGACCGTGCGGAACATTCTCCATGACAATATTGTTACTACCCTTATCACTTACAGCGTGTGCAGGGCTTACTAGCGACAGACTTTCCACGTCGGGAGTAGATTTGTGACTCGTTTCTTCACCAGAAAACCACGATTCCGGGTTTTGTGTCATCCATCCTATTCACAGATGAGGCCACCTTTACGTGGAGTGGTATCTTCAGCTTTGATAACAGTCATATGTGGGATACTATGCAAAACCCCCTTGGTATGGTGACAGCAGCATCGGTGTAGCCGGTATGTGTGGGCCGGGATAATTGACGACCGTGTTGTGGGAGCAGTTTTCTTTCCACGTCGCCTAACCACGTCGGAACTATTGGCGTTTCTTGCGGGTGACTTTGCCTCCCCTGATGGAAGAAGTGCCATTGATGATTCGAATGGTTATGTGTCTGCTAAATGATGGTGTTCCAACCCATTTCGCCGTTAACGTCCGGACACATCTCAATTGTGTCTTCCCTGGTCGATGGATAGGACGAGAGGGTTCAGTTGCATGGCATCGGATCTCAACCTGTCCACTGGATCTCAACCTGTGCGAACTCTGGGTTATCGGACCATCTCAAATGTATAGTGTGTGCAGAGCCCATTCCAGAGGTGGAGACACTGGAGCAGCATATTCGTGCTGCCGTTGACACTGTTCGGATGTAGCGTGGGCGACCTGAACGTATGAGGCAGAACGTGCTACATCGCGTTCACGCATGCGTTGAAGCACATGGGAACCATCTTCAACACATACTGTAACGGTGGCTGATTGGCACAGCGCTCATTAGATCGCAGTCTCCGTAACAATGTATGATTAAATAAATGGTCTCTAGCATGGAAACCATGCATTTCCGGACATAAGTTCATTAGACATTTTTTGTTCCGTAGCCTCTCATCGATCAACTCCTAGAGTTTGTAATTGATCGAAAAAAATCCCCCTTTATATTAAATTAATTTGGTCTATTATGACGCCCAACAGTTTGACACTTTGTCTTCTTTTCCCGTGTTTTGATTAAAATACATTTCAGTTGCTTTTGTTTTATTTACACATAGCTGGTTAGGGTTAAACTATCGACTACTTTTTTTCAAATAGTTTCTTATTTTTGTTTGTACTACCTGCGTATTCTCAAAAAAAATGGCTCTGAGCACTATGGGACTTAACAGCTATGGTCATCAGACCCCTAGAACTTGGAACTACTTAAACCTAACTAACCTAAGGACATCACACAACACCCAGTCATCACGAGGTAGAGAAAATCCCTGACCCCGCCGGGAATCGAACCCGGGATGCGTATTCTCACCGGGTGACATCATAGTCATATCATGTAGGACATTTTTGCAGACCATATAGTGTGTGCGAAATGAACATAGACGGTAAAAAGGGGTAGTCGAAGGACAGAGCCACTCTTAATTTTGATCAGCTTTGACCTCTCCATGTTGACACGTTATTACGGGCGACATGAGATGTAATAAGAAGGTGATCACGTATAGAAGTTGCCGAGGAGGCATTTCATGAGAAGAGCAGGCTTCTATGTGGTGCATGGACACGGAGGAGGAGGAGGAGACTGGTGAAGCGCTTCATATGGAGTGTGGGATTATACGGAGCTGAGACGTGGGCTCTGAGGAAAGAGGAAGAAAGAAGAATAGAAGCGTTTGAGATGTGGATTTGGAGCAGTATAGAAAGAATGAAATGGGTAGACAAAGTGAGAAATGAGGAGGTGTTGAGAAGAGTGGGGGAGGAGAGAAATGTTAAAGGTAGTCACGAAAAAGAAACACATTTGGCTTGAACACTGGATGGCTGGTTCAAATGGCTCTGAGCACTATGGGACTTAACTTCTCAGGTCATCAGTCCCCTAGAACTTAGAACTACTTAAACCTAACTAACCTAATGACATCACACACATCCATGCCCGAGGCAGGATCCGAACCTGCGGCCGTAGCGGTCGCGCGATTCCAGACTGCAGCGCCTAGAACCGCTCGGCCACTCCGGCCAGCTGACACTGGATGAGAAGAGCTTGTTTACTGATGGACGCTACGGAAGGAACGGTGAATGAAAGAAGAAAAAGAAGACGCAGAAGATATCAGATGGTGGGTAACGTAAGGATAGGAAACAATTATGAGAAAACGAAGAGGGTAGTAAATGAGAGGACTGCATGGGGAGCTACATGTGAAGACTTGCACCAGGCATAACACTAACGATGTTGATGTTAACACACGCTGATAGTCGCCTGTTACCTAGGTACCAAAATTTAGTGGTTCATGTACAACATTCTAGCATTTTTGCAAAAATCTCATGTGATACAGAATCAAGAGTGGGAATATACCTCCTACATGGGAGAAAGTATAAAATTAAGCGCACAACAGACAGTAAGAATGCATAGTAACGGAGAATCAGTAATTTTTTGTAGATGTAATATCTTAGCTTACATAGTAGAAAAATCACAAGACCAAGCATATACGAGTACGAAGGTTATCTGTGAGAAATATGAGAAATTGATCATTAGGAGCTACCTTGACAGTTATGGTAGTAAATTCTCCGGAGAAAGGAAAGACTGTAATGTAGGTCACCGAGAACGTTGGATACATAGTGTGAGGCTTGACCGACGCAGCTGACCTCGGAAGCAGCGCAGACCTGAGTGAACTTTTTGCGCATATAACGTGAAGCGCCTCTGCCGATGCAGCTGTGAGGCGCAGCGCGCTGTACGGAGCTGGCGGGCCGCGCGGCGGCTGATGTACGGTATGGCGGCCACGCCCGCCGGCCGGCGCCAGTCGCGGCGCGTGGGCGGCGAGGGCCGGCGGGCGCCACACTGCAGTGTGGTGTGGTGTGGTGTGGAGTGTGACGGAGGGCGGGGGCGGCAGGCGCCGCGCCGCGGTGCGGTGCGGTGCGGTGTGTGGCGCCACTTTGTCCTGAGGAACACACTTACCGGGGATTCGGATGATAATACATTTGTATTGGGCCCACATATCGAATGTCTCTCTAAAAATTCGTGAGGCGTACTCCAAAAATGGTTCAAATGGCTCTGAGCAGTATGGGACTTAACATCTGAGGTCATCAGTCCCCTAGACTTAGAACTACTTAAACCTAACTAACCTAAGGACACCACACACAGCCATGCCCGAGGCAGGATTCGAACCTGCGACCTTAGCAGTCGCGCGGTTCCGGACTGAAGTGCCTAGAACCGATCGGCCACCCCGGCTGGCGAGGCGTACTTAATCCAGAGTTTCGTCATATGTTTATAATTGTATTTTCTGCGGTATTAATGCGGAATTAACTAAATCAAACACTGCTCATGAATTCCATAGGAGACCCAGTCTCCATGAAAAAAAAGTCGCATTGATTTTTATATGCACATTCCAAACTTCGCTGCCATAATAGTCCAGTGCGAAATTTGGTTTAACGATATGTCCTCTAGCAAATATCGGTATATAATATTTGTTACGCACCTTCCTCGCCCGATGTATTCAGTGACTAATAAACAAAGAAAAATACTGCAACAACCGCACGCTGCTATGTGCAGCAAGGCCTGCAGTTTTTGTTTTCTCTCGGACTTATTTTTTACAAAGTGAAGAAAAAATCTACCATTTAACGAGACATTTAAGAACTGGACATGTTATTCTCCCACAGATGCATTCAGTGTCGTATGGGAGTCCTCATTTGTATCAGTTAGCGCTGCGAATATACTGGATAAAAACTCATGTAATCGAACAGTAAGAGTAATGGTATAAGAACCTTTGTTCCACACGCTATCGACTGTGAATCGAAAAGAGCGGCCGATTTGTAGAGTACTGCAAAGCGTACAGGTTGTGCACTCTTGCTGTTCTTTACGTTTTGCTAATGCACGCGTGCCGTACCTCCCAAAGCTCCCTTCGCGTTTCTCCATTTCATCAAACAGAGGTCCGCTTTCATTTTTTGACGTGGGACCGTGAGTAAAAATATATGATTAAATTTCAGATTTTTGGTGTTTGCGTAACATTCACTAACTTTCTTAATCAAGCTCCTGGAAATATTGGTATTCCTAAAAAGGAAGCAGCGAATATTGAAATGGTTCAAATTGCTCTGAGCACTATGGGACTTAACATCTATGGTCATCAGTCCCCTAGAACAGAACTACTTAAACCTAACTAACCTAAGGACATCACACAACACCCAGTCATCACGGCAGCGAATATTAATGTAGGTCTTGTTCATTAGGAGCTTACCCTTCGTTAGGAGCTCACCCTTCGTAAACTGCGAGTGTAGTGTCTTTAATCTCGTTTTTATGGTGCTGATAGCGACAACAATGACGGAGAGGGGAAAAGCGTACTCACCAATATCATCAGCGGACTACGGGATAGCCTACGTGCGTGGTAACACGCCGCTTCTGAGTCTCTGGCTGGGACGACGGCCCAGGTACGAATTCGCCCGGAGGATTAACGACGAGGGTCGATGTGCCGGACAACCTGGATGTGGTTTTTAGGCTGTTTTTCACATCCGACTAGGTGAATCCTGGACTGGCACTCGCGTCCCGTCACAGTTACACGATTCGCGAACATTACAAAAAGTTTGCACACTTTCAGATGGGTGACAATACTTGCAAACTGTTTGGGGTGCACAAATTCCGTTCCAGGGGGTAAAGGAATGGCGGCAGGAAGGGAATCTGGCCACCTTCTCACATGAACAGTGCCAGATACCGTAATAACCACGCCGATCCAGAGTAGGTACGGGACAAAGGCAAAAGAAGAAGTCCTTGTTAGCAATACATACGGTGTCGCCGAGAATTACGTCCCTTTCCGACCGCAGGAGCACTGTCAGCACCAGCACACGTCATCACTTCTTCAGACATTGCAGAGAAGTTTGAGACGTAACCCTAAACACATGGCGGGCAGTCTGAGGTGTACGCGACTACCTCTCCTTCCCCTTCCAGCCAAATCGCCAGAAGTCTGGCCCAGTGACCTCCACGTCGAGCTGCACTTTACTTATTGTGCTTTAGGGACCTCGCCTACGGAGGCGGACGCGCTCGACTACTAGAGCGTTAGGCGTGGGCGGCCGCCCTGGGCGGTCCGGTGCTGCGCTGACAGACGGCTCCAGTGGGACAGTCCGCCCACGCCACGGCTGCCCTTCTACCTGCTGGAACTGGAGATGCTGAGGCCGTCTGGACCACACAAAGGGTTGCCGCTCCTCACTCGTCACCAACAACCCGTATTCGCTGCTGCTCTTACGGACGCCACGTTCCGTTCTGCGCTGCCGTTCTAAGGCTATGATCTAAAATATTCGGATGTCCTCGCGCAATTCCACTCTAGAATTTGTGGCGTGTAGTATGGGGCTACCTCGTACGTATACGAAAAGGTGAGAGATGAGGCGAGCATACACAACGGAAAATCGTTGCAGATATTTCTGTTTGTGACTTAGGAACGGTGTACTGAATAGCATTACATCAGTATTTAATTTGCAGACTAATAATTATAGCTGTTAGTAGTAGTGTGTTTTAAAGGTGGTTAGCACCTCCAAGTTCGTGTGGTAGGGCAAGCCATCTTACCCTGGGTGACAGGTCAGGTGTTGAACTGTGGATACGTGGACTGAAAACGGTTAGTCTATACTGACAGACTTAGTCCACTTACTAGTGCAGTTGTGGCCATGCAGAAAACATCGGGTCGTACAGTTTTGACAATTTCCTGGTCGCGACTCTTCGTTGTCAGGAGATTAGTGTCCTACTCAAAGATTGCTGGGATTTGACTGAAAATTTCGTGACTTCAACTACAGCTTTGGTTATAATTGTACACATAATTATCAGGCTAATGTATAACTGCTGGGACAAGGAGGCTAACTGGGAAAGACGCTTCTGTCACCAAGAATATCTGATGGATTAGTGTTATTATGAAAGCTACCTCCACCGAGAGCAGTCAGTCGTCAAACAGCTGGCTCGTTCTCGATTTGGGGTTTGGTGGTGGGGGGTCAGCTCGTGAAGTGTTCCATTGAGTCTTTTATGGAACAGAAACTTTGACGATGAGGCATCTCGAAAGGCTATGTATGGAAAGCGCTGAGACGTGGCAGGAATAAAACATGTGGAAAAATAAGTAACACAAAATTCAAGATGGACAGCTCAGGTCTGATACGAAGAGTTAATTAGGACAGATCAGGAGGGAAGATCTTTCGTAGGTAGCGGTGATTCGTGGAGGCAGAACTGTAAGGAAGTATTTGATACACTACGCCTACATCATTCATGGTAAAGAGTAACGGCCTCCCGGCAAGTGGAATACTGTTAACGAATAAGTTCACAGGAGTGAGGCAGTAGACGTGATAATTACGAAAGCAGAAGGTATAGAGATAAATATAAAGGAATTCGCACTGAATTTAAGAGGTATTCTCGAACTGCCTTTTAAAATGCTGTGTTTAGTTATCTCTTTTAAGTCCTTGGGTAATTTATTGTACAGTTTGGAAGGTGGATTTTGTAAAAGTGTAAGTTACGTGTTATTCTTGTTCCACAATCATGGATAGAGCAGTAGGTGTATTAATTATTTCCTGAATGTGGGTAGCGATTAGAATTCCGAACTCTTTAATCCTTCTTTTTTTTATAGTTAGCCAGATTATTTTTTTCCGGTTATTACCCTTACTGCTTTTTTCTGTACTCTGCTAATTGCCTCCATATTTTACGAATTTCTTCCTCAAAAGAAGATGTCATAGGTAACTACGGATTGAATACACGATTAGTATTAAGCACAAGGCACCTGCCACTACACTGACGTGGGGACACGGATGACAGTCTCTTTACTGGTACCTTCTCGTCATTCAACGTCTGCTGACTGCTGAAAGGGATGAACTGAAAGGTTTCGTCAGGGATCTAAATCTACATCTACATTTATACTCCGCAAGCCACCCAACGGTGTGTGGCGGAGGGCACTTAACGTGCCACTGTCTTTACCTCCCTTTCCTGTTCCAGTCGCGTATGGTTCGCGGGAAGAACGACTGCCGGAAAGCCTCCGTGCGCGCTCCAATCTCTCTAATTTTACATTCGTGATCTCCTCGGGAGGTATAAGTAGGGGGAAGCAATATATTCGATACCTCATCGAGAAACGCACCCTCTCGAAATCTGGACAGCAAGCTATACCGCGATGCAGAGCGCCTCTCTTGCAGAGTCTGCCACTTGAGTTTGCTAAACTCTGCGTAAGCTATCGCGCTTACCAGATAACTCTGTGACGAAAAGCGCCGCTCTTCTTTGGATCTTCTCTATCTCCTCTGTCAACCCGACCTGGCAATACTCAAGCATAGGTCGAACGAGTGTTTTGTAAGCCACCTCCTTTGTTGATGGACTACATTTTCTGAGGACTCTCCCAATGAATCTCAACCTGGCACCCGCCTTACCAACAACTAACCCTATGTGATCATTCCACTTCAAATCGTTCCGTACGCATACTCCCAGATATTTTACAGAAGTAACTGATACCAGTGTTTGTTCCGCTATCATATAATCGTACATTAAAGGATCCTTCTTTCTATGTATTCGCAATACATTACATTTGTCTATGTTAAGGGTCAGTTGCCAATCCCTGCACCAAGTACCTATCCGCTGAAGATCTTCCTGCATTTCGCTGCAGTTTTCTAATGCTGCAACTTCTCCGTAGGATGTTAAGCGAGAATTGGCCAGGACGGCAGTCGCGTTGTTGCGGATGCTGCAGTTGTGAAGCGGCGTGCGTCGACGCCGTAAAACTGGCGTTTCAGTGGACGGGGGCGGCCGCTGCAGGTGTTGACAGGGCCTTGGCGAGAGCGCGCCCCGCGGTGGGCGACGCCGCGGCCTCTGAGTAACGGCCGGGACACGCGAGGCGCGAGGCGTGAGGCGTGAGGCGTGGTTCCCACGGCTGCCGTTGCATCAGCTGGACGCCGTGCCTCGCCTCCCCGCAAGGACGAGCCGCCCACACGGCTGCAAATCTCATCTCGGAGGAAGGCGGCGCTGGCCCACACCTCCTCCTCCTCCTCCTCCTCCTCCTCCCTACTTTCTCACACCGCCGGCCGAGGTTACGTCAAACATAATTAACATGTCACTAGTTCTTACTCTTCCGCGCATTCTCTCTGCCTCCAGTCCTTCGCCAACCCCTGCCTCCACAATTAAATAAGTAATGTCTTTCACTGACGCAGGTAAATTCTAAATCGTGGTCATGTGGCAGCACTCTTCACGGGATACATAGATGAAATCGTGAAATTCGCGATATCTGTATATGGTGTCTCCCTTATAGGTCCTCAGTCTCATTTTCTCTGGTTTTTCGACACATATTAGCAACTCTGTTCTGACACTGAAGTTCGGGCAGACACGGCAAAGGAGTTGGATGAACAGTTGAATGGATGGACCATGTCTTGGAAAGAGGTTTTAAGATGGAGAGCAGCAAGACAGGAGTAATGGGATATAGTCGAATTAAATCAGATTATGATATGGCAGATCAAAAGTAGTAGACGTGCAAAATAGCTGACGATGGCCGAAGTAGAAACTGTATAAAATACAGACTGGCAGTAGCAAGAAAAGAGTTTTTGGACGAGAAATTTGTAAACATGTAACATATCTAAGTGTTATAAAGTCTTTTCGTAATCGTATACAGAGGTGAAACACGGACGATAAATAGTTCAGACTATCTGAGTAGCCAGCGTTGCCCAGGTATGCATTTAGCCCCTATTTTAATTCAAATAATCTATCTCCTCCTCCCCTCCCCCTATCGCCATCTCCTTTTCTCTCTCTCTCTCTCTCTTTCTCCATCTCCTACTCCCTCCTCTCCTTGTTCAACCCCTCCTCGCCCTCTCTTTGTCCATCTCCTCTTTCCTTTCTGTGTCCATCCCCTCCTCTTCCCTTTCTCTGTCCATCTCCTCCACCCGCTCTCTCTGTGTCACACAGTGATATAATTTTGTAGGTACATTCAGCGACATATGTGGATAGAGTTAGTAGCAAAAAAACTACTAATAAATGCAAACGTCTTGACGTCATGCCTAATCCGATGGTTTTACTGCATTAATAGTGAAAATGTAGTAAGTAATAAACTTTCTTCCTTTCATCGTTGTGTGGGGAGGGGGAGGTAGACATCAGCGAGAAAAAGTTTCGTGAAGGTTTTAAATTGTGTGTAAAGATTGTTACAAGTCACTAAGTGCTCTCGTTCTAAAATACTGGCTGAATAAAGTCTGGGATTCGCGCGTCGCGGCCTACACTTCTTTTTTACCCCCACCCTTACCGCTTTGATATGGATGTGGTTCTTACACCCAGAGCAATTCTTTCCAGGCAGTAGGTGATATGTATATCAATTTTGGTTCAAACTGGTCCATTGATTTCGGTGGAGATGTGAAACATACATTTTTATAATGTGTATGAATATCTTCTTTCGTCATCTGATTTTGATGAAATATAGCCTCTACGGTGCCCTCCAATTACCAGTGAAAATTCCCAAAAAATCCGTTGAGTTGTTTTGGTGATCACCGTGTTCAAAGACATACAGACACGGTGATTTTATCGACTTAATACAGATATGAAGAGAACAAAAACTTTTGAAGTATAATGCTGCACAAAATAGAGGAAAACTGGATGGACAGATCGGAGAACTAATGAAGAAGTACTGTACGTGATTCAGGAGAAGAATTTATGGTCCAAGTTGAATAAAAAAAGTAATCACTTGATGGGGCACATACTCAGGCATCAAGGAATCGTCTACTTCCTTGTCGTGGAAGAGACTAAGACCTTTGCCCTGTTCGTCAGTATGGACCCCTTGCCAAGTTTGGTTAACGGAAGAAACAGAAAACATTCAGAGAAGAGGTCCACAATTCTTGACGCGCTTCTATTTCCAGCATAAGAGAGCCGCAGAGTTGCTCAGCGAAGTGCAGTGGGAAGGACTACATGGGACGCGTCGTACATGGTGGTTAGTAATTCCAAGAGCTCGCTTCCCAAAGGGAGTCAAGAAACACACTACTTCCGCGTAATGGCCATGGCGCTATAATTATGGAAGTATCGACATCTGCTATCCGCAAATGGAATGGTCAGAGTGGTTGGGCACTGTCGATTTCTTGCGAAGAATCGATATAGGCCAAGTGTAAACGCTGTTTTCCTAGTCCGGGTTTCCCTCTAAACCTCAAAGAGCGTATCGTTGATGGTCGACTAAGTGAGAGTTCAAGGAGGTCTGGTATCGGGCGATTTTGAACAACGGTTCATTATGAGAAAGTTAGATACATGCCGTTTAGGCTGTTTATGAGGGTAATACATCCATTTTCTTTTGGAAATGACTGAAGAATCAAATTCTGCTTACAAATTTGTACGAGACGTGTAGTAATGATCACCCAGTATGCGGTGTCCCTCACCTGCTACCTTTTACTTATATGATTCGGTGGTTTAGTCCTCTCTTCTAACGGTGCGGTTCCGTGAAACGATATTTCTTCGACCCAGCGGCTGACGTATCTCTGCAGTCTTCACACGCTGCCACGAGTGCCCAACTAACGCGACGTCATCCTCCTCGCTGTTGGTCGTGGCACACATGTCCGCCTTCTCAGCTTATCGCCTGAAAAGAAACATTGCACGGTGGTGGCTCGTTTGGCTTGCAGCTCTGACGGACGAAGAACATACCCAGGCGTTCCTGTCCCCATTCAAGCTGCTCAGAAATCCACACCCCACGCCGATCGCTTCTTATAAAGCTTCGTCGTCATGGTGGCGGCCTACTAATCTTTGTAACGGATTTGAACTCTTGTAATCTGCAACAGATTCTAAACCTTTCGTACAATTCTAGGACATGAGAATGGTGAGGAGACATATACGTGACCATCGTCTCTTTGCGGTAAACCTTAGCCGCTCATGTGAATGGATACTTTCTCTTCAAAGCCAACAAACATCTTTACTTCGTGGCGATTAATTGTTATCTCTCAGATTTTTGTATTTAGAACAGACAATGGATGTATGGGTGCTGAGTAACGTGTCGTCTTTTTGTGTCGGCAATCCTGGCGGCTGATGGTACCATAGGAGCCCGCCGATAATAATTCACGAGAATCAGCATCATCAGTGTCTTAACACCATCATTTAGTAAGTCACTTCAAAGAGATTTGAAATTTAGCGCAGGAAGGAAGGAAGATCAACGTTTAACGTCTCCTCGACGGCGAGGTAATTGGAGCCCAAGATCGGATTAGGGAAGGATGGAGAAGGGAATCGACCGTGCCCTATCATAGGAACCACCTCGGCATTTGGCTGAGGCGATTTAGAGAAGCAGCTGGTAATGAAAATGGGGACCGCCGCATTAGTATCACTGCAATGCCCTTGCCGTTGCTTCACTTCGCTCGGTTGTAGCACAGGAGAAAAGTACGTAATGAGTGGTTCACGGACTGTGCATCACCTGTTGGCTTCCTCTTAGTGACCAACTACTGATGATGAAAGTTTCTTCCATCACAAAATTCGAACACTCACAGGCTTACAGTATCACAGCTTGACACTTGCACCACGAAATCAGACAAGTAATGCGAGTTTCCTTCGCTGCGAAGATATTAATTTAATCTGAAAGTAAGACCGACGTAGGAATTATAGCACAGTCGGCACTGAATCCCGTTCCGAGCTACTACAGGTAGAAACCGTCAGACAATGCTAATGGCGCATCGTCTTATGAGAGGATCGTAAAGAAGTGTTGGAGAACCACTCCTGTCGGCTGTTATCTCGGACAGGAAGCTGTCTGCAAGTAGCGGCTACGTGGGATCCTTATTGGATGTCCTGCTTATAGCGCCGGCAACACCCCTCGCTGACATCACCTATAAATTACAACACACGTGGGATTCACAACGGCTGCGAGTACTGCACGTGGTTTGCGTAAGCGTATAGCACGGATTTCCACTTTATGAAGCAATTAAGCGAACCGAGAGTATTATGTTCGTATACAAATTCTTATTTTGCAGTGTCATTTTTAGGGCTGAGGCTATTACCCGATCTTAATAAATTGTATCTCTGAACGAAGAAGCGTCACACCTGTAGCTTGCACCAACATAAAGATCCGAGGAATTATCGTGTTGGTTGCATATACAATAAGTTACTACTGCATGCCGGCCGGAGTGGCCGTGCGGTTCTAGGCGCTACAGTCTGGAACCGACCGATCGCTACGGTCGCAGGTTCGAATCCTGCCTCGGGCATGGATGTGTGTGATGTCCTTAGGTTAGCTAGGTTTAATTAGTTTTAAGTTCTAGGCGACTGATGACCTCAGATGTTAAGTCGCATAGTGCTCAGAGCTATTTGAACCATTTTTACTACTGCATGTCGGACAGTGATTAGAAACGAGTAACATGTCTTCTGGGAGTAGTGCGCTTTTCGATCACGCCTTACACATCAACTTAAAGTTTTAAAGTACCCCAGCCTTGTCGCTATTAATTCCTAATTCTCTCAAGGCTCTGTGTTGGTAAGAAGAAATGGGAGAAATTTGTTGAAAGCTGAAGCCGTAAGTCGGTTCGCCAGACTACTCGTAACTGCTAGCACACCGCCCGCCAAAGAAGGCAACCTTATTCTACTCATGTTACCGTATGCTGCTTTATCTTGACATATGCAGTCACTCTTCAAAATAAGGGTAAACCTGTCACCAATCGGAAGACTAGTTTCAACAGCACAGTGTTTTACTAGGCTTGTACTTAACGGATGTGATATGCCCTTGCGTTCGTCTGACCTCATATGTGACGTACGCAGTCAATTACACGTGCTCATATTCTTTAAGCTGGGCTCTGAAACAATGTAAGTGTTCGTTATCGTGTTTCTGATCGTCTCCATGAGTTTCTTGTAATTCAGCGATCGAAGCAAATGTGCAATTTGTCGCGGTCCCTCCCGAGCCGTGTTTTCCTATCTTATCCACCGGCCAGTCTGCCTCAGCAACGTGGGAGGCTGTGAAGTAGTGCCACGGCCTTCGGTGTTTATTTCTGGGCGCATCGCTTGCAGCGAGCGTGCGCGCCATTTGCGTCACCTAAAGTCGAGACTGTTCCCGTCCCCAGATCAAACGGCCGGCCACTGCACTCCCACACGCCGCGTTATTCCGAACGACAAACGAGCGCAATATCGCCGTATGAGAGCTCGTTTTACGGTCGGTCGCGAGCGGCCCGCTACTTGTGCCGTACCGAGCGATTTGTGTCCTCCGCACATCCTCAGTCGCAATAACAGCGTGTTAGCGTTGTTCGCTAATCGGCCGAGCGTTGAGCAAGGGCGGGCCTCGCGGGAGGCCGTCGCAAATCTCCGCGCCCGGCTAATGGGGGCCCGATGGGAGGAACACTCGCGTGGCGCTGCGTGGCGTGCGGTCGCGCCCACGCCGTCCAGGGGACGCCTAAAAGCTGCCACAAATCAGGCGCGCTCCTGCGGCCCGAGAACGCGCAAAGGCGGAGGCCAGGCCGCGGCCGGCCCGCTCGTGTAAATACAGGGTGGCGCCTACGTTTCTTGATGGTCTCGGACAACACCTTAGACATTCATTCATAATAAATGGAATCTAACAGCCCTAATCGCTAATAAACGAGCACTGTTAGCATTCTTCCCTCTCCTGGCTAGCATTGTGGTAAGCACGTCCTTTGGAAGATGGACTGCGCGCCTAAATATCGCAGCCGGTGCATTACGAATAAAGTGCGTGGACCTGCACAGTATCTAGGGCGTTGATCCACGGTTCAACCAGACAACACGCTGCTTCCGTACGGCACCTGTAGTTTCAATTACACCGCACAGTTGCAGGGTGTGCTTAATTCCATTCACCAAATCGCAACATACCTGCGTATATACTAGAAATGCTTCGTCCAAATTACTTGGCCAACCAATGTTTCTATAGATTCTACAGTAGTCACATCAGAGTATTGGTATACCGTTATTGTAGTTATACTCCTGGCGTGGTCCGCGCTTGTTACGTGAGGTTCCATTTCTCGTTCGAAAAATCGTACTTCCTGTAAATCAGTCTCGACCCTGTTAAAAACTTTTTTCTGTTGTATCTGATTATACCCTGAAGCGCCAAAGAAACCGTTATAGACATGTGTATTCAAATACAGAGATACGTAAACAGACAGAATACGGCGCTGTGGTCTGCAATGCCCATATAAGACAACGAGTGTCTGGCGTAATTGTTAGATCGATTACTGCTCGTACAATGGCAGGTTATCAAGTTTTAAGTGAGTTTGAAAGTGGTTTTGTAGTCGGCGCACGAGCGATGGCACACAGCACCTCCGAGGTAGCGATGAAGTGGGGATTTTCCCGTACGACTATTTCACGAGTGTACCGTGAATATCAGGAATACTGTGAAAAATCAAATCTCCGACATCGCTGCGGCGGGAAAAAGATCCTGCAAGAACGGGACCAACGACGACTGAAGAGAATAGTTCAACGTGACAGAAGTGCAACCCTTTCCGTAAATTGCTGCAGATTTCAGTGCTGGGACATCTGTAAGTGTCAACGTCCGAACCATTCAACGAAACATCGTCGATACGGGTTTTCGGGGCCGGAGGCCCACTCATGTACCCTTCATGACTGCGCGATACAAAGCTTCATGCCTCGCCTGGGCCCGTCAACACCGATACTGGACTGTTCAAAAAATGGCTCAAAATGGTTCAAATGGTTCTGAGCACTATGGGACTTAACATCTGTGGTCATCAGTCCCCTAGTACTTAGAACTACTTAAACCTAAGGACATCACACACATCCATGCCCGAGGCAGGATTCGAACCTGCGACCGTAGCAGTTGCGCGGTTCCGGACTGTGCGCCTAGAACCGCTAGACCACCGCGGCCGTCCAAAAAATGGTTCAAATGGCTCTGAGCACTATGGGACTTAACATCTGAGGTTATCAGTCCCCCAACACTTAGAACTACCTAAACCTACCTAACCAATGGACATCACAACATCTATGCCCGAGGCAGGATTCGAACCTGCGACCGAAGCGACTGAAGCGCCTAGAACCGCTCGGCCACAACGGCTGGCCATTGGAGTGTTGATAACTGCAAACACGTTGCCTGTTTGGACGAGCCTCGTTTCAGATTGTGTCGAGCGGCTGGAAGTGTGCGGGTATGGAGACAACCTCATGAATCTGTGGACCCTGCATTTCAGCAAGGGACTGTTCAAGCTGGTGGAGGCTCTGTAATGGTGTGGAATGTGTACAACTGAAGTGATATGGGACTCCTGACACGTAAGCATCCTGTCTGATAGTCTGCATCCATTAATTCTGACTGGCTTGGACAATTCCAGCAGGACAATGCAACACCCCAAACGCCCAGAATTGCTACAGAGTCGCTGTAAGGACACTCTTCTGAGTTTAAACACTTCCGCTGGCCATCAAACGCCCGAGAGATGAACATTACTGAGCATATCTGGGATGCCTTGCAACGTGCTGCTCAGAAGAGATCTCTACCCCCTCGTAATATTATGGATTTATGGACAGCCCTGCAGGATTCATGGTGTCAGTTCCCTCCAACACAACTTCAGACCTTTGTGGAGCGTTTGCCACGTCGTGTTGCCGTACTTCTCCGTGCTCGCGGGGGCCCTACGCGATATTAGGCAGGTGTACCAGTTTCTTTGGCTCTTCAGTGTTACTTGACACTTTACAGTAACGCCTCCATGTAAAGGTAAAAGCAGGGCGGCTGTGCCGTGCTGGACCTATCAGAGCAGGAACATAGCTGAAAGTGTTAATATGTGCCTTCTGTTAGTCTAATTCCGCGAGTCTTCTAAAAGACAGCGTGCATTGTATCGTATTTAAGCCAAACTTAAAATGCCGCCAATAATAAAAGTTTGTTGTTTCCGGACTCTTATCCGGAACAAGTGTTTTTTAAAGCCCCATTGCGCTTAAGGGCGTGCATTTATTATTAAGAATTTTATGAAGCAGTTATGAACAGCGTACAATCACTGGTGAGGGATACCTGGTAATAAACTCGCTATTTTAACCCGCGTTTAAGTATTAGGTACGTATAGAACAAAGTAAAGACCACCGCTTGTGCTACAAAGAGGTGAACCAACCCGGATTGGTGAAGTTGCTATTTTAACTTCTATTGCTTGAATGTTAAATTTTGGTGGGTGAAATTATATTTTTTATTACGACTTCATTTCCGGTTCTCGTGTCTTTTTAACGCCCGATGGTCTAGTACATCGTCCAATTCCGGTGGATTTTAAGCCATTTTCTCCGCATCCGTTTAGACAAACAAATTCGACTATTGGACTCACAAGGTTCTCCAATTTATATTAAAAAATCTTGTAGGATTGCCTTCATGAGACGTAACATTCCCCCGCCATTTCCCACCTAGGGCGATGTCATGGTGACAGAAACGTAAAGTGGTTCCAAGTAACAGTAGCAAATCCAAGAAGTGCGATCGCTGGTGACATGCGGATCACGCAGAGACGAGAACAAAGAAAAGAGAAAAAAAAAATGGAAGAAGAAGAAGGAGGGGGAGAAGAGGAAGAAGACACTGTAGTGCCTGCTGTGTGTATACATGGTCGTAATGGACTTGAGTAAAAGTGCACAACATGTTTTCACTTGTTGTGTGGGCGCAACAATAGGACGGAAATGACTACGTGGGAAAAGAGCCCATTGCTTGCCGTGCTGCGACGGCCAGGCCTACATAAGCCAGGCGTCGCTGCGTTGCGTTCTCGTTACTACGCTTGTAAAATACGTGAGAGATACTAAGGCACGAGCACTGGTGACGCACCACTGCGTGTTACCCGCCGTCAATACTAATGCTGGAGTTTATGCTTCAGTTAGCTTATATTTCTAGTTTTGACCTGGATTATTAGTAGACTTTCGCAGAAGTCTACGAAAATCAGCATTTCCTTTATGTGCCCATTTAATTACTGGAGAATATCTTGGAATGGGCCCGATGTTCTGCCTGGTCATTATATATTTATTAGTGGTCACGTTGATAGTTAATTTATTTCTGGGACACTGCTCCCCTTTAACTACATCCTACTAAAATGTTGTTAGGAAAATTGTCAAGCCTTTTCAATATCACTTCACTTTCGGCGTCATGTTTTTACTGTGAACACAACGCTCAGCGCCTCAACACAGAGGGCCAGCACAATGAAGTGCTGCCTGTGTGATGATGTAAGGGATGCAAAATTTTCTGCAGTACTGTTTGTGAAGATTGTACCACCATCAACTAAGACACATGTTTGCAATGGAATTTATTCCGTATATTAAGGACATGACAATACAGAAATGATTAAATTTACAGAATTGTACATGGAAACGTCGTGCGCGAGAATTTGGTACGGGGTGAAGTCGCCCTGCGGTGCACTCCACACACTCATCCCTGCCGCAGCAGCGGGCTCTGTGTGAGTCGTAATGTTGTGGTACGACAAACCCGTTACCCGAAACCAATTATTCCGACCCCTGCACATGCTTACGTTGTGACCTTTGACGTTGACGAGGCATATCGTCACTTGCTTGCGCGTTACACACTCACAATGAAGAGCCAAAGGAACTGGTACACGTGCCTAATATTGTGGAGGGCCCCCGCGAGCACACAGAAGTGCCACAACACGACGTGGCATGTACTCGACTAATGTCTGAAGTAGTGCTGTAGGGAACTGACACCATGAATCTTGCAGGGCTGTCCATAAATCCGTAAGTGTACCAGGGGGGGTGGAGATCTCTTCTGAATAGCACGTTGCAATGCTCAATAATGTTTATGTCTGGGGAGTTTGGTGGCCAGTGAAAGTGTTTAAACTCGTAAGAGTGTCCCTGGAGGAACTCTGTAGCAATTCTGGACGTGTGGAGTGTCGCATTGTCATGCTGCAATTGCCCAAGTCCCCTGGAGTGCACAACGGACGTGAATAGATGACTACGTTCGTGTCTCCTGTCAGAGTCGCATCTAGACCTATCAGGAGTCCAATATCACTCCAACTGTACACGTTCCACGCCATTACAGAGCCTCCAGCAGCTTGGACAGTCCCCTGCTGACATGCAGGGTCCATGGATTCATGAGGTTGTCTCCATACCTGTCGCCAGCCGGGGTGGCCGAGCGGTTCTAGGCGCTACAGTCTGGAACCGCGCGACCGCAACGGTCGCAGGTTCGAATCCTGCCTCGGGCATGGATGTGTGTGATGTCCTTAGGTTAGTTAGGTTTAAGTAGTTCTAAGTTCTAGGTGACTGATGACCTCAGATGTTAAGTCCCATAATGCTCAGAGCCATTTGAGCCATTTTTTTGGTCCCGTTCTTGCAGGATATGTTTCCGGCCGCAGTGATGTCCCGGATTTGACGTTTTACCGGATTCCTGGCATTAATGGTACACTCGTGAAATGATCGTAAGGGAAAGTTCCCACTTCATCGCTACCTCGGAGATGCTGTGTCCTATTGCTCTTGCTCCGACTATAACACCAAGTTCATACTCACTCAAATCTTGATAAGCTGCCATTGTATCAATAGTAACCGATATAACAGTTGCGCAAGACACTGGCTTTCTTATGTAGGCGTTGCCGACCGCAGAGCCATATTCTGCCTGTTTACATTTCTCTGTATTTCAATACTCATGCCTGTACCAGTTTCTTTGGCGCCTCAGTGTATATTGCCGTTATACGCCTTTAACGTGACCTAGCAACAGACTAGGGGACTAGCAGTGTAGACAGTAATGCAGACGCGCAACAGACCTAGGCGTGCTGCAGCGCGAGTGCAGGGCCCGTGCCTGTGGTTAGCGGTGCAGCACGCCGGTGTGGGCCGTTCAGGGACCGGGCTTGGCCGTGCCGCGCAGGCGCACCTGCCCATTTCCATACGAAATAAGACGTGGCCCGTAATTTGGCAGCCGCCTCCGCAATTAGCGGGGCATTACCGCCCCTAAACGCGCCGCCATCGCTCGATCCCCAGCCCCGCCCACACTGGTCCCGCTTGCCGTCAGGTCCTTTCGTCTCGGATACACTGTGTAAACATTCGAATTCAATAATGATGACCATTTTCGCAGCATACCATCGCCGTCGGATTTTACCTACTGCAGTCTGATTATGCGCACAGATAAAACGATTTTCTGCGCAGCAAAATTCGTGGAAGGATCCAGCGACGATCGAACGTGTGCCGTAGCCCTCCCACTCCATTCGAAGCTGCAGAAAATAAAAATATGTCCTCCCTTGGAAATTTTTAACGGCATAAGCTAATTTCAGTTTGCGTACTGTGGAGTCTTGCTGCTTAACAGCTTCGTCGAAAGGCTGCTTCAGATCCAGTCTGGGACAACATACCGCCGTACGTCAGACGTATTGCGAGTGCGAACCCCTTGCAGCAGCCACCTGCGACTAGTTATCGGCTACAGCTTGTTCACTTTGCCCACGCTGTCTGTGGATGTAGGCCTCAGAGAAATAGGATAGGACCACTTCGGTTTTCCGTGCACATAAACCATCTGTCGGATAGTGTGGGCCAAAAAGTGTTGATTTGCTGTAGAGGATCTGAAGGTGACAGAAGTTATACATGGTGCGATAAAAGCCAGCTGGCTGTATATGTGGATGAATATAATTTAACACGGATACTTAACACAAACATTTCTATATTTTTTAAACACAGTATTAATGAGAGGCTGCTTGACTCAGTCATGTAGTCTTATCATCAGGAAAAGACGTAACATTGTCATTTGGACTTCAATTTATTGGAAGAGTTCTGCGGAAAATGTGGCGCTCATGTAAAGATGAGCACGTACAAAGTGCTTGTGTGAGCTGCGCTTGAGTACTGCTAGCGTAGAATCGTTGTGTACGAACTCTACGGTGGCAGGTGAAGCTGGCTGTGATATGCTAGAATGCAATATAGTTGCACCCAGTGCATGGCTACAGTGGTGTGGTGGCAGGTATTGGACGGTGTTCCATCGTGGAAACATTTCTAGTCACTAAGTCCTTTATTCCTAGCAATTACAGAGGTGGTATCAGAGCCAGAGAGGCGGCCAACAGCTTCCGTCACGTAGGCGGCAGTGGTCGGCGAAGACTGCAGGCATCATCAGCACTGTGCCAGGAGCACGGCACGTGGGCCGTTGATGACGACTGACGGCAGGTGCTGCAACCAGCACAGAAGTGGAGGCCATGATGCAAAGTGATGGCAGCTACCAGCAGTGGACAGTGGAAAGCGACCACAGTCAGCAGGAAGCACACCAGGCAGGCGGCGTCAAATTGTGGCCTCTGGCATGGCTGATGATGATGCCTCATGCCCGCAATGGTTGGGTGACAGCAATAGTGTCTATCTGCCTAGGGCGACGAACAGCGAGAGAGTGCCTGCTCAGGTGGTGGTGGTGGTGGCTGGGCAGCTAGATGGCCCTGACTGGAAGGTGCCCGTCAGTGGATGGTAGTCACTCAGCAAGTGTCCGACGGTATGAAAGCGCCAAGTAGATAGCACAGCACGCAGTCTCAGCTCAGGCAGTCGCATGCAATTAATAGCGGCAGAGTCTGACAGTGGCCGTTTGCTAGTTCATTTCAGACAGCGAGCAGAAATGGACATCTTCTCGTGACCATTGGCTGGTCTCATATGCTTAACTAAGCATAGGTAGCGCAGCTGAGACTGAGTCTAAGTTAGTTGCTACATATGACTTTCAGATGTGCTGGACAGCATCTTCTGCAATGTCAATGTAATGAAGACATCCTCTTGAATACAGAATATTTGTTGTTGTGCCACAGCACCTAGTTATCGAGGTGACTTGCAATAGACTCCTTATGACGTCGTTCTGCTGTATAGACACAGAAGCCATGTGCTTCGCCAGGTGAAGTGTGATGTAACAGTATGGGCTTTGGGATTTTCACCATGTTGAAGGTAGGAAGGAAAGTTAGGTTTTAACATTTCGTCGAACCGAGGACATTAGAAACCGAGCGCAAGCTTGGATTGTTTCAAGGAAATTTGCTTTGCCCTTTCAAAGGAGTCCTCCTGATATTTGCTTGGAGTGATTCAGGGGAATCACGGAAAACCTAAATCAGGATGGTCGGATGCGGATTTGAACCATCATCTTTCCGAATGTGAGACCAGTGTGCTAACCATTGCGCTTCCTCGCTTGTTTCCACCAGGTAAAGGCACGACATTGAAGTAATTCAAGTGTGTACTGCTGGGTTTGCCAGTTGGTCGGTTCGATCAGTACGAGAATGTTATCGGAATACTCCAAGAATAGATAGGAATCCATAGAGAGGATGACACAATCTTTTCAGTAAACACTATTGAGGAAGTTTGGATAACCAGCATTTGCGACATACTGCAGAATGATTGGACTGCGTGCAACGTTCATGTCGCGTAAGGACTGAGAGAACAATCAAGGGAGATTTATCGTGGTACAGTAGACCCTCCAACATTCACTGTTCAGTGGCTTGTGGGGTATGAAAGCATATCGGAGAAAAAACTGCTGACCCCCTGGACAAATTACGCTAATATTGTGTAACGCCGCCTCAACCCTCAACGACGAAGAGAGACCACAAGTTTCTTTAGGTATGCCACATTCATCTGAAACAACTCATTGATGATTATTAGGTGCCGTAGAGCTACCAAACTGCAACTATGTTGATTGCTACAATTCACCCACTGTTGTAAATACTCCCGGACATTTTCTGTGATATTAAGATCGGGTCATTTAGCGAGCTAGTCGGGATTTGACAGAGTGCCTGACTGTTTTTAAAACCAGGGACGTATGCGTGCAACCCTGTGAACACGATTGTGACATTTTAGAGGACAAGACTGTCCACAGCATACTCATCACGAAGATACAGAACGAAGGGCAATACTTCGTCACTGAGAATGTAGAAATAATCCAAGCCGTTCATGTTCACTGGAACTTTTTGCAGCCAATGTTCTTAACCGTGCACGTGACTGCGAGTGGCACATCGTTTGTTGTAGACTCGTTGGACAGTCCACGTTTACACACCAACAAATCGGTCAACCTTAGTCACGATGTTGTCTTGGGCAGGTGGTGAAACGATGTGCTGATTCCACACGATAGCATTAGCATTTGACGTGGTCCCCCCCCCCCCCCCTTGCACAGTAGGTTATCCTCGATGGCGAGTGTTCATCAGAGACAAGTGTAGCGTCAGGAGCGCCCCAGGGTAGTGTGACAGAACAGATGTTGTTCTCTGTATACATAAATGATTTGGTGGACAGGGCGGCCAGCAATCTGCTGTTGTTTGTAGTTGATGCCGTCGTGTACGGAAAGGTGTCGAAGTTGAGTGACTATAGGAAGATACAAGACGACTTAGGCAAAATTTCCAATTGGTGTGATGAATGGCAGCTAGCCCTAAATGAGGAAAAATGTAAGTTAATGCGGATGAGTAGGAAGATCGAACTTGTAATGTTCGGATGCAATATTCCAGGTGTACTGCTTGACACAGTTACGTCGTTTAAATGCGTTGCAAAGCGATACGAGATGGAATGAGCATGGGAGAACTGTGGTAGGGAGGGCGAATGGTCGACTTCGGTTTATTGGGAGAATTTTAGGAAGAGTGGTTCACCTGTAAAGGAGACCGCATATAGGATGCTGGTGCGACCTATTTTTGGGTACTGCTCGAGTGTTTGGGATCCGTACCGGGTCGGATTGAAGGAAGACGTCGAGGCAATTCAGAGATGGGCTGCTGGATTTTTTACCGGTAGGTTCGAACAACACGTGTTACGGGAATGCTTCGGGAACTCAAATGGGAATCCCTGGAGGCAAGGCGACGTTCTTTTCGAGAAACACTGTTGAGAAAATTGAGAGAACCGGCATTTGAAGCTGACTGCCGAACGATTCTACTGCCGCCAGAGTACATTGCGCGTGACCACGAAGATAAGATACGAAAAATTAGGGCTTATACGGAGGCATATAGATAGTAGTTTTTCCCTCGCTGTATTTGCGAGTGGAATAGGAAAGGAAATGACTAGCGGTGGTGCAAGGTACTATCCGCCACGCACCGTGAGGTAGCTTGCGGAATGTCTGTGCAGATGTAGAAGCGACTGCCACATGCATGCCATGTCACTGGCATCGCCTACGTTAGCAGTGGAGGGTAACGTGATCATGTGGTACCTATTCTACACCACCTACAGTGTTCCAGAGCGACCAGTGTGCGCTTTTTAAAGGGGTGACTGATTTGTTGCCTCCCGAGAAGATTGTTGAACAGATTCCTGTGGCCCATCAACTGTCGAAAGGTTTCGTTGCTGCATCAGAATAGTTGGTAGGGATCGGCTATAGCACACACGCCTGAGTTTTCCACGCGACCTCCATTTATTCGATCACGGGAACGTGCCGCCATGAAACGTGAGTGTTTGTGGGAGAGGGGCCAGCAGTAGCTGGCCGGCCTCGCCCCCAGCCGTCACGTGATGGGATGTGATGCAGGGTGCGAGGCGCGGCTGATGGATGTCCGTAATGAGGGGCGGCGGGCCGTCAGCGCCGCTTGTTAATCACCAGTGGAGGCGCTGTTTTTGTGGCCCGGCGCGTCACTCAATCTGCGGGCAGTCCGGGCCCGCCTGTATAATACGGATAGCCGCAGCAGACAGTGGTTGCTTCCCACGGCCACAGGGCAGCTGTTCCGTACCAGCTGCGTGCGGCACACGCTGCAGCTTACTGCTGCGGCATGGGGAGGTGTACAGGGGCCGGCACGGAGTTCTGACCCATCTTCAGCTGTGTTTCCTGACACGTTAAGACTCTGTGCCAGACGAAGTTTTGGCGGGAAATACTTTTCTGCATTAGCAATACAAGCACAAGTCAGAATCCTGGTGTCATAGTTCCTAACAGTCTGCAGAGTGGAAGAGGGTTTCCGGTCGGACTATGGAAGCTTGAGGCCTTGCTACGTAGCTCAACAACGCGAAAGATGAGGGTTCAAATTCGAGTCGTGAGAACAGTTTCCGTAGACAGAAATAGCAGACGCTGCTCAAGAGGAAAAAGGGAAAAAATAGGTGAAACTGCTAGAAAGAGTAGGCTGCTGTTGGTGACGGGCGCTCGTAGCTGCAAGTACAATTGACAGTGCTGTTTATATCGCTGCGCTGCGCCCATTTGCTTTCGAGCTGTAAGCTGTAGGAGTGAACAGTTGATCGCCAAATCTCGCAATTAAGAAGTTTCAAGAACAACGCTTGTATGTAGAGTTTTTCTACAAATTTACGGAGAAGACTCTGTGATTGATACGCAGGTGTTCTCTCTTGAAGCAAGCACGCATGTATCGGTCAAGCGCCAGGGAGCATATTATGTTCTTACATGTGAAAGGCAGTGTGCCTCACAAGATCGTTCTGTGTGATCAAACAGAGAAAAACTGTACTAAAGGGTTTTGAGAAATTTGCCCAATATTGGCGCTCTGACAGATCTCGACCAAAGGAAAAATTTGCTCGTGAATAGTGCATCCAGACATCGCAACACCTCGCGCGAGTTGATTCTGGTGCACAGCTATGCGGTAAAACGTCGCACAGAAGCTGCGCCCCAGCCTCCTCGGTTTCAAATGTTCAAATGTGTGTGAAATCTTATGGGACTTAACTGCTAAGGTCATCAGTCCCTAAGCTTACACACTACTTAACCCAAATTAACCTAAGGACAAACACACACACCCATGCCAGAGGGAGGACACGAACCTCCACCGGGACCAGCCGCACAGTCCATGACTGCAGCGCCTGAGACCGCTCGGCTAATCCCGCGCGGCCTTCCTCGGTTTCCCGACTTGCCCCGGCAAGTTCCGCTTGTTCTCCATACTCAAAAAGACGTTTTAATGAGATTTCCAACAAAAAATTTTGTGCGCGTATTTTTCTGACTGAGTTTTCTTATTTGAACATCACCCTATGAACAGTCACTTTCAGACTTATAGAGAATCCTGCGTAACAGTTCATGAAAATTTACTGGTAGTTCAATTCGAGCGTCTCCGATGCGCATATAAAATGCAGTTCTTGATAAAGTTGGGTTAAAACTAATTATTTGTTACTCAGATCTCATGGTGAAACATTTTCTTGGCGACAGAGTTCACTGTTGTCACGTTTTTCGTTGTGTACTGACTGTCATGCATGTGTAAATTTCCTTAAGAGAAACTGATTCACAAGCTTCTTTATCTGCTGGCTCCAGAAACTAGTAAAAACTCAGCTCACTCGCTCCGCAACGCCATGACCCCTGCGTTTCACCCGAGGTAGGACGGTATTAGTGGGCTGCTGTCTGTACGTGACGGCGACGTCCCAATCACGGCAGCCTGCTTCCCGATCTTCTTTTTCGGCCCCTTCCTTCATTTCGTCCCTGCGTCGCTCAAGACCAGTTGCAACGCGATACACGAACGCCGAGTTCGCGGCAGCGGGCAATCGACGTGATTAATCGACCACGTTATTAAGCAGCGAGTCACGTCTATCTAATCGCGGAACGAAGAACTTAATTTATCCCGGCCACAGAAGCAATTAGCACAGCAATTCTTTATGTCACCGGGGAAACGCCAAGTCTTCATAAATCAGCCCATCCCTGGCGACGCCGCACGCGCCCACAAACCACCCTTACGAGAGCGAGGCCAGCGTCCGCGCCATTGTCCGCGTCTTCGCCGCCGAATCCGAAAGCGGTCATTTTTTGTGCGGACTCGCTCTTCCACAATGCGACGCAGTAAATTAGGCAGCCAATGACAGCCCCCGTTTGTCGCCGCGGAAGAATTCATTGCCCCCGCCGGCCGGGGTGCGGCCAAATGGCCCCGTAATGAGTCGCACTGCCGGTCGCTCCGGAGCCCCCGAGCTCGAGGTGTCGAGGTGCGGCTGCAGGAAAAAGAGGAAAACTCGAGAGGCGCGCAGGTGTATGGAAAATGACATACGGCCGCGCGGAAAAGAATGGCGCTAACGAAACCTTTACCCCTCAGTTCCCACCTCCCTTCGTACTGTCGAAAGTTTGAAGTAAGGGAGCTGGCCCATAGCAGCAACTCGAGGCAATGGAAAAAGAACATCCCCATTCTCGTAAAGTTTTTCACCGTTTACTTACAGAATGCTACGCCATTGCGGTACACGACCAATATGCTTCGGTACCAGAGTGCACCTAGATGCCAGGGATTCAGTTACAGGTGTGTACTGAGTAGCGAAGTAACGGGGGTGACTTTATCGGATCCAAAGGTAGAGGTCGTAGGCTGCGAGGGTGGTCATCAGAGGTGGTATCCATTAGTAATTTCTGAACAACAACAACAACGCTGTGGTCGGCCGCGGTGGTCTAGCGGTTCTAGGCGCGCAGTCCGGAACCGCGCGACTGCTACGGTCGCAGGTTCGAATCCTGCCTCGGGCATGGATGTGTGTGATGTCCTTAGGTTAGTTAGGTTTAAGTAGTTCTAAGTTCTAGGGGACTGATGACCACAGTAGTTAAGTCCCATAGTGCTCAGAGCCATTTGAACCATTTGAACAACGCTGTGTAAAAGTTGAAAGACTTTACTTTATCGATTTTTAGATAATTCTTGCGGTGTAGGACGCCTTCGCACGAAAACTCGGTCCCCATTTACAAGTTGATTCCGTAATGATGCTGCAAACTTTCAGGAATGATGGAAAAGGACAAATGCATCAATTTGTGGTAAGGGGCCCTGGTCTCGAAACGATCGAGTCGAAACTAGATGCCAGGCATTCAGTTACAGGTGTGTACTGAGTAGCGAAGTAACGGGGGTGATTTTATCAGATCCGTAGGTAGAGGACGTAGGCTGCGAGGGTGGTCATCAGAGGTGCTATCCATTAGTTATTTCTGAACAACAACAACAACAACGCTGTGTAAAAGTTGAAAGACTTTTACTTTATCAATTTTTAGATAATTCTTGCGGTGTAGGACGTCTTCGCACGGAAACTCGGTCCCCATTTACAAGTTGATTCCATAATGATGCTGTAAACTTTCAGGAATGATGGAAAAGGACAAATGCATCAATTTGTGGTAAGGGGCCCTTGTCTCGAAACGATCGAGTCGAAAGTTATAAGCAGAAATCCTTCTGATATCTCTGAGAGTGGGATGGATGTACTGGAACTATTGTTGCTAAGATTTTAGATCAGGCAACTTTCAGAGGTGGTAGTATGGACCAAAACTAGAAAATAATGTCCAGAAAACGTGGGCTCTAAACTGCATATCTGAGGAGCTATGAGCATTTGTTCGTTGTCTCTACTGCGGAACGCATCTCTTGCGGGCCACAAGTGCCCGTAGCTGTTAAGGTATGCATTCTAGAGCCCATGTTTACTTGAGAATATTTCTTGTTTTGGTCCTTACTACCAACTCTGAATGTCACCTACCCTACAGTCTGAGCAACAATAGTACCGGTACGTGCATTCCACTGTCAGAGGTATCAGAACGATTTTAGCTATCAACATCCGACTCGGTCTATCTGGACCAGATCCGTAACCACAAATTGATACATTTAACCTTCTCCACCTTTCCTGAAAGTCTGTAACATCATCACGGAATCACTCTGTGTATGGAAGAAACAATTTGTCTAACGGTTTAAATGACCTGCTGTCGTAATTAAAACTGACTGCGACGAATAAGACAAAACAGCACATTTTCACAGCACAACACAGCGTTTTCTTTCTTGCAGTCAGTTTAAGCAGAAAACCTGCAAATCGTTCTGCTACCTCTGACAGTGGACTATATTTACCCCTTCTGTTGTTTAACAGTTCGTTGGGTAGGCTGCTCTCAGAGGTTATAGTATGACAAAACAAGAAAAACTCTAGTAAACACGGGCTCTAAAATGCACATCTTAACAGCTATGAGTATTTATTCATCTTTCCTACTATGAAACACATCTCTTCTACTGAACAAATGCCCATAGCTATTAAGGTGTGCATTCGAGGAGCCCATACTTACTGGAATTTTTTTCATGTATTGGTCCCTAGTAATACCTCCAAAAATGTAGACACCGAAGAGCTTACAGTAGAAGACATGTGTTTCACAGTATTCAAAAGAAAGAACTAGTCACCGCTGTTAAGGTATACAATTTAGAACCCATTTTTACTGGACTCTTTTGTCTTGTTTTGGTCCATACTATCACTTGTGAAAGTTGCGTACCCTAGTCTTAGCAACAACAGTACCGATACACGTCTTCAACTGTCAGAGGTATCAGAACGATTTTCGCATATAACTTTCGAGTCGGTCGTTTCCAGACCAGGGTCCGTAATCGATACATTTACACTTCCTCATCAGTCCTGAAAGTTTGTTACACCGCCACGGAATCACTCTATATGCCTGTATACTTGTATTATTTTAACTCGTAATAAGTCACTTGCAAGTGATTGGGAAACGGGCGAAGAGGTGCTTATAAAGGGTGTACATAAATTCCGGGAAGACTTTCAGTTATTCATTTCACAAGAACCAAACATTGTACAGATATCATACATATATCATTTTGAAGAGAAACACTGAATTTTTTTTTCATGTATACCGCCACAGCGTAGTTTGGTAATTTGCCGATAGTCAGCGCTAGTCGCAAACACGGCGAGCTACGGTGGGGAGAGAGCTTCCTGTGTGTTGGAGTTCGACAAAAACACCAGATCTCACTCCGTGTGACTTTTTTTCTGTGGGGTCACATTAAAGATCTGTTGTATGTACCGCCTCTACCACGTGATGTAGCAGAGCTCCGGGAGAGAATACGAGGAGCGACTGCCACAGTCGACGATGCCATGCTGGGACGGGTATGGCAAGAATTCGATTACCGTATTGACGTCTGCCGGGTCACTCATGGTTCACATATCGAATGTTTGTAAATAAAAAGCTTTCAGAGTTTCTCTTCAAAACGCAATATGTATGACATCTGTACAATGTTTCGTTCTTGTGCAACAACTAATTAAAAGTGTTCCCGTACTTTATGTACACCCTGTACATAGAGAACGGATAGCGACTGGACACAATTGCCTAAAAACTCGATATTGTGCCATTAAACCATCATCGATAACTAACTTGAATTGGTCAGCTGTCATACCGTACATCTAGGTGCACCCACCATTTCAAATCAGGACGATCACACTTCTAGATGTGGGGAAGGAGAATGTCTAACACACCTGAGAAGAATTCTAAGAAATACTGTAATTCACCACTTGCAGAACCAAAGCTGCCCGTATCTTCAGTATGTCAATCGGGCTAGGACCACAAGTGTGACTAACGGAAGTAATAAAATATTAAGAGAATAGTCACGCGATTCGTCACCTTTGTGTAGGCAGCGCTACAGCCACCACCGGGAGACCTTCCAGTAGAAATTTTGCTTTTAAAATTCAGAGGCAAAAGTTTCAAAGACGCATCGAGAAACAATTATTTTGCCTCATACTTGTTACATATTGATCTATACGGCACATTTAGAGACACTCTGTCTTGTACGGATGGTTGCGGACAGACCTTGACCCGCAACACCATTTACGGCAAGATTAGTGTGGTGGGTGGGCGGGGGTGATGGAGGTATTTTAGTGGTATCCTTCGTAATAAGGGACAGGTTGTCACAGTGTGTGGGCGGTCTTCTCACGTCCTGTTTTCCTACACGTCGTTGCCAGCGTGTCCTCGCTCTGCCCACGCAGCAGATAAGCTGCCCCGGCTTATCTGCAACTGCGACAATTACGCCTCGACGTAATTAGCTGCGCGCAAATGTATTTGGCTTCGCACTGCTTCCTGAATGTGCAGAGCCACCTCGTCTCACGCCGACCTACTACCTCACTGCTGCAGCCGGGGAACGTCACGTACGCTGGCGACGTTTGCTTCTCTCCAATTCTTACTTCTGTACTTCCTAATGCCCCTCTTACTGGTACTTGAACCTTACTGTGCTCATATTTGTTGAAATAATCACCGAGGCAGTCCTCTGCGGTAAACAGAAAAAAGAAGATCCAACTGGTTTCTGAATCCAAGCACTCTTGAAGATGATTCCCTGAAGTTGCCTCCTGAGTCTGTTCGCACCCTGCTGGATTCTACGTGTCTCTTAATATCAGTGCCTTGGGTCTTCAGAGTAACTGGGTATTCAAAATTAATTTAAAAACTTCATATGTTTCAGCTAAAGTGTCAGACTTGCAATCTGTGGGAAACACAAAATTCAGGCTGAACAGTTTGCAATGATCCAGCACTCATCATGAACACTCTCGTGAATTTCTGTGTATTGTATACCGTAGTTAGGAAAAAATTAGGGAGTAAATAACGTTTAAGTCACACCAAGTCTCTCCCTACTCTTGAAGAGAAGACTGCGCAAAATACAATGTGACTCAACCCTTTAGGGTCTAAATTGTGAGAATGGTACGGATCTTAAACTGAGCTTATTGAGATGAGTAACCAATGCTGGGAAATGAACAAATAATTTCCTATGCAAATGACCAACTTGCACCATAGCAGTTGTCCAGAGTGAAGACCGCGAGTCTCCGTGCTTGCGTTCCAACATACACTCCTGGAAATGGAAAAAAGAACACATTGACACCGGTGTGTCAGACCCACCATACTTGCTCCGGACACTGCGAGAGGGCTGTACAAGCAATGATCACACGCACGGCACAGCGGACACACCAGGAACCGCGGTGTTGGCCGTCGAATGGCGCAAGTTGCGCAGCATTTGTGCACCGCCGCCGTCAGTGTCAGCTAGTTTGCCGTGGCATACGGAGCTCCATCGCAGTCTTTAACACTGGTAGCATGCCGCGACAGCGTGGACGTGAACCGTATGTGCAGTTGACGGACTTTGAGCGAGGGCGTATAGTGGGCATGCGGGAGGCCGGGTGGACGTACCGCCGAATTGCTCAACACGTGGAGCGTGAGGTCTCCACAGTACATCGATGTTGTCGCCAGTGGTCGGCGGAAGGTGCACGTGCCCGTCGACCTGGGACCGGACCGCAGCGACGCACGGATGCACGCCAAGACCGTAGGATCCTACGCAGTGCCATAGGGGACCGCACCGCCACTTCCCAGCAAATTAGGGACACTGTTGCTCCTGGGGTATCGGCGAGGGCCATTCGCAACCGTCTCCATGAAGCTGGGCTACGGTCCCGCACACCGTTAGGCCGTCTTCCGCTCACGCCCCAACATCGTGCAGCCCGCCTCCAGTGGTGTCGCGACAAGTGTGAATGGAGGGACGAATGGAGACGTGTCGTCTTCAGCGATGAGAGTCGCTTCTGCCTTGGTGCCAATGATGGTCGTATGCGTGTTTGGCGCCGTGCAGGTGGGCGCTACAATCAGGACTGCATACGACCGAGGCACACAGGGCCAACACCCGGCATCATGGTGTGGGGAGCGATCTCCTACACTGGCCGTACACCACTGGTGATCGTCGAGGGGACACTGAATAGTGCACGGTACACCCAAACCGCCATCGAACCCATCGTTCTACCATTCCTAGACCGGCAAGGGAACTTGCTGTTCCAACAGGACAATGCACGTCCGCATGTATCCCGTTCCACCCAACGTGCTCTAGAAGGTGTAAGTCAACTACCCTGGCCAGCAAGATCTCCGGATCTGTCCCCTATTGAGCATGTTTGGGACTGGATGAAGCGTCGTCTCACGCGGTCTGCACGTCCAGCACGAACGCTGGTCCAACTGAGGCGCCAGGTGGAAATGGCATGGCAAGCCGTTCCACAGGACTACATCCAGCATCTCTACGATCGTCTCCATGGGAGAATAGCAGCCTGCATTGCTGCGAAAGGTGGATATACACTGTACTAGTGTCGACATTGTGCATGCTCTGTTGCCTGTGTCTATGTGCCTGTGGTTCTGTCAGTGTGATCATGTGATGTATCTGACCCCAGTAATGTGTCAATAAAGTTTCCCCTTCCTGGGACAATGAATTCACGGTGTTCTTATTTCAATTTCCAGGAGTGTAGTTGAAATGAACCATATGTACCAAATCATTTCGCCCCAGTTGTTTGCGCACGTTGTTTATGATGTAACGGTGTAACTGATGCCCCATCATTAACCTCCACATTGTTTGCTACGAAGTGTTGACGGGTGCTTATTGGTGAATTTTCTCTCGTAAGATCAAACAACATCTCCTCAAATCCTGCTGCACGAACAGTTATCTGTTGACAAGCATGGGGAGTTCTCTGCTGTTTGAAGGGGTCAGTTTCTCGCAAGTTGTTCTGTCGATATATCCTTTTGCAACTCACATTAAACGCGTGCCTGTAAGTTACTATTACATCTAACGCTCCATCTTCGTCACCTCTCCTGGTTCTTAACAGACGTGGATATGTCGCAATCGATTGTGTATTTTTTTCACAGTTGCTTCACCAACGTCGATAAGAAGTTATTTGTTAGCTAAGAAGGATGAGCTGTCTACAAACTCGTGCCTCACAAGCGTTGCTCCTTCAGAACATATTGAGTTCCCACTGTTTACTACTCATCAAACATATTAATGTTGCCGTATTATAATAGCTAGATGCTTCACATAGTTAACTGCGAAATAGCAGTTCTTATGAGATTTGTGCACATTATTTTGCTGTCAGCAAGTAACGTTCATTAAAGAACATCGTCTAAACATCATGAGCCGCGCTTGAAATGTTTATTTACCAAACCGGTATTCGGGTGTTTAACCCATCGTCAGTGGAGGAACAAACAACTATATGTAGATAAATTTCTACAATATGACAACTGAACACATAACAAAAAATGTTAGGTCGTCGTCTAAGACGTAACTTCGTTTCAGATACCACTGACGATGGATTATACACCCGAATACCTGTTTACCAAATAAACATTACAAGTGCAGCTCATGATGTTTAGAAGCTCTCCTTTAATAAATATCTTATAGCTGCGGAGCACAACACTTTCAGAAATTTAAAGTAACGTTCAGGTACCTTCGAATAGTTTCCTTTGTTCTTATTTTTAGTAAAATTTGACATTTGCTAACAACAAGAGAAAAGATGTTGCTAATTGAAGGTGCAACACTGCTGAAAATTATTCGAATCCAGAGTCATCTTGCATTATCAAATGTTGTTGAAATGTGTGTGAAATCGTATGGGAGTTAACTGCTAAGGTCATCAGTCACCAAGCTTACACACTACTTAACCTAAATTATCCTAATGACAAACACACACACTAATGCCTGAGGGAGGACTCGTACCTCCGCCGGAACAAGCCGCAGAGTCCATGACTGCAGCGCCTAGACCGCTCGGCTAATCCCGCGCGCTTTGCATTATCAGTTGTAGGGACAACAGCGGCAAACGGCGAAACAAGGCGAGATTCGCGACAAACTGCTTCGGAGCCACTTGCTACTAGCCAGTATTCATTACATGTCCTGGCTTTCTTCCGCTGTTATATTGGTAAGTATATCTGAGTTGCGGGATGCTGACACGGTCTGAGAGAATAATTTTTTTGGAGGGGGTGGGGGAGGGAGCGAGCAGCTGCCAAGTCTCCTCCCTCTCACTGGTTGCGCCTTTGATTCTCACTTCTGTTTAATTTTGTTCAAAATGGTTCAAATGGCTCTGAGCACTATGCGACTTAACTTCTGAAGTCATCAGTCGCCTAGAACTTAGAACTAATTAAACCTAATTAACCTAAGTACATCATACACATCCGTGCCCGAGGCAGGATTCGAACCTGCGACCGAAGCAGCAACCCGGTTCCGGACTGAAGCGCCTAGAACTGCTCGTCCACAACGGCCGGCGTTTAATTTGGCCCTCAGGAGTTGGTTCACACTGTGCAAAGAAGAACGGCGATCCTACACAGTGAGCTGCCATTTCTTTCGCGTCCAGAAGCCGGCGGCGGCGTTGACATGAGACTGGCGAAGCGGCCATTCTGCGAGAACTGGCGCCGCTGTGTGGACAAACGTGATGGGAGTGAACTGCAGGCGGCGGTCGTGAAGCGGGCCGGGCACGCGGTGGCGGCTCCGAGAGACGAGAACACGACCTGCAACTTGTCCGGGCGCCGCGTATTTATGGGATAACTGGCGAAATCGTGAAGCCGTCACCGGCCAACAGGTTTGCAGCACGTCACTGGAGAATGCCGGACGCATTATGCAACGGCGGCGGCAGCGGCTGCTGCACGCCGTACACGCGTGCTCGCTGCAAATTGCTGACCCAGACCTGTCCGTGTTCCCGCATGTAGAGCGAACGAGCGCTCGCTCCGGCCCTCGAACAAAGTCTGCCCCGGTCGTCCTCCGCAACTGCAGCGCCGCGTGACTAATAATGCAGACGCTCTGTCCGGTGTCCTCAACGGTTCCTTTAGGTGAACATCCACGACCGCCGTATTCCTATCCAGCGTAATTTTCTCTGATCAGACGTTTTTAAAATTGGCGCCGCCACAGGTTGACTAACGAAACACAGAAACATTTTCTTGGGCCTATATTCTAAGATAAAGTGTAGTAGAAACGTTAAGAAGATAAATCAATTGTTCCTGTGTGTGTGTGTGTGTGTGTGTGTGTGTGTGTGTGTGTGTGTGTGTGTGTGCGAGGGGGGCGGGGGAAGGGGAGGGGGCAGAAGAACACCGAACACGTAGAACGCATCATACATCGCCATCCTGCATTACGAATTACTCGCTGTTTCTCATCAAAGCCCGTGACTACACGTACATCGACATCCACATACATATCCGTACCTATACACAGGTTTAAAGCTATCCTGTGATAAAAGTCATCACACTGACAAATATGTGTATCCGCATATCCAAATACTTCATGTAAATTTTTGCAGCTGAAACGTAATTTAACATCATCACGTAAATAAAAATCTCGCGAGGTGCGAGTATGACTCGCTCACCAAAGGTTTCATACAAACTTAAGTATGTATGCAGACGGTTTACCCATTCTGGAAATCGAAGGTTTCGATGATGTTATCAGCATTGATACTGGCGAGGTATCGGTCTTAGGGATTCTAAGACATTCGAGAATGTTTAATTTCAATATCGAAGTCAGGTAACAAACGATAAAAGAAAAATATTTTCGTGTGATGTAGTTGCAAATTAACAATTTATGATTTTTTTCCCTTTAGTTAAACTGTGAAAACTATCCTCTTGCTGAATTTCACGACTTTAGGTCAACGCGACATACCCTGCGGTCGCTTATGACTAAGTTTCTGAATTTCAAAATGTGTGACGGAAATGGCAGTATCTTTTGACTGCACTGACTTAGTAGTTTCACTTTCTTACACAGACAAGGATCTGTAGACCTCAACTTGTGATATAAATTGCAACTTGATAAGTCTCCTGTTCCCGAGAAAAACGATTTTGAACAGTCGGACGGACAGACAGACAGACACACAGATGGACAACAAAGTAATCCTGTAAGGGTGCCGGTTTTTACCAATTGAGGTACTGAACCATAAAATGTAAGTAAACTGTTTATTATTTCGAAACCGCCAGAACTCTTAATACATTTATCCCACTGTGAGAAAAGCTTTCATGGAAAAATGGTTGCGGTTGCCTGCGGAACCGTGACTGTACCCACGCGTGAACCTCTTAAGGGCTCTAAAAGTATGCAAATCGCGTGGGAGAAATTTTGGAGGTTTGTGGTAAGTTCCTATGGGACCAAACTGCTGAGGTCATCGGTCCATGGACTTACACACTACTTAATCCAACTTACACACACCCATGCCCGAGGGAGGACTGGAATCTCCGACGGGAGTGGAGGGGAGGGGGGGGGGGGGGCAAACGTGTCAAGGCGCTAAGACCACGCGGCTACCCACCGCACGGCTATGGGGAGAGATCTGGACTGTATGGACAATAGATGATTCAGATGGCTCTGAGCACTATGGCACTTCACTTCTGAGGTCATCAGTCCCCTAGAACTTAGGACTAGTTAAACCTAACTAACCTAAGAACATCACACACATCCATGCCCGAGGCAGGATTCGAACCTGGGACCGTAGCGGTCGCGCGGTTCCAGACTGTAGCGCCTACAACCCCTCGGCCACTTCGGCCGGCGGACGATAGATATGGACTTCCCTGCGAAACTTGTGCAGCGTAGTCGACACAATCTTAACAACATGTCGGCCCGTCGATTTACTTCGGACGATGAAGTGCATGTCTGGGAATAATCGTGGTTCCGTAGGCAACAGCAAACATTTTTCCATGAAGTCGTTAATCGTCTTATCTCACAGTGACACGAATGTATTAACAGTTACGGCCATTGATTTTGAAATAATAAACAGTTACGTACTTTTTTCCTCATGTTTCCTTTTTATTTGACTATTTCTTATACATTAATACCTATTGTGACCCCGTTGAATGTGGTTGATGAGTTGTGTACGGTAATGGTGCATGGTGCACGCGGAGCAGCAGGCGGGACTGGTGGTGACGGGTCTGCTGGCCCTGTCGTGTTGCAGGCAAGAAGTGGCGCAGCCTGACGCCGCAGGACCGCCGGCCGTTCGTGGAGGAGGCGGAGCGGCTGCGCGTCATCCACATGCAGGAGCACCCCAACTACAAGTACCGGCCGCGGCGCCGCAAGCACAACAAGCGCGGCGGGCCCTCGCCGTCCGGGGGCGGCGGCGGCGGCGGCGCGGGGGCGGGCCAGGGGGCGGCCGGGGGCGGCGGCGCAGGCGCGGCCTCCCCGGCGGCGCGCAGGCACGGCGCCGCCACACCCAAGCTGCCGGCGGCGGGCTACGGCGGCGCCGTGCCGGCCTACGGCCAGTACCCGCAGTACGGGGGCGGCGGGGGCGGCCAGCAGGCGTTCGCCAAGGCGCCGCTCTACGGGTCGCCCTACACGCCGCTCATGCACACCCCGGAGGCGTCGCCCAACGCCTCTCCAGAGCCCTCCGAGTCGCTGCGCCTCGCGCCCAGGATGGCCAGTGCCGCCTCGCCGCTGCTTCAATCGCACGGACAGGTCTGTGTCCGACTCGCAAGTCTACTAGTAGCTCTAACACACACCTCACACACTGTAGCGGCGAATGCGGCCAAATTCACCGTGGTCTTTCAGTAAGGTCTACCAGCTGAACTGCTCGGAAACGTCGTCGAACTACACATCGTATCTCTGCATATCACCTTCCTTAAACGCACTTACCTGCGAATTTCTCAACTTATTTCGTGAGCAAACACCTTCCATCGGACTATTCTTTCTGTTATCGCATATTTCTCCCTGACTGACGACGTTCGTGAAACGTTTTGAGAAAAAATGGCACTCTTCCTTCCATCTACTCCAAAATCTGATCATTTGCGGTTTCAGTCGAAACTGCTTGCACACGTTTTTATCTTCCTCAGTTTGAACGCAGCTTTGACGCAGTTCTCCACGGCAGTCTAACATGGGCATCTCTCTTCATTTCTGCATAAGTATTGTAACCTGCACTCCTTTGAATCTGCTTACTCACCATTAAAAGACTGACGATTCATTCTTGCCTCGGATCTGTACCTTCGATGATACTATCTTATAGTCCGGTTGCACCACAATTTCTTTTTCCCCCATTTCGATTCAGTTCCACCTCATTAATTATTCGATCTAGCCATTTAATCTTCAGCATTTTTGTGTAATACCTCATTTCGAAAGCTATTCTCTTCTTGTCTGAAATATTTGTAGTTCATTCTTCATTTTGATCAAGGATACACTCCAGACTTTCACAAAAGATTTCCTAACGCTTATACACTGAAGCGCCAACAAATCTTCCAAACCCTGAGCACTCGCTGGCTGAATTAAAATGTGGCTAACAAATCTTCAAGTTTTAATCGTTTCTTCCTTAACTTTAATTTGCTGACCAATTTTTCCGTCGTTATGTTTGCTAAAATGTCAGTCACTCCAATATAATACTAACTTTATTTACAAGAAAACGTTCAGCACACCATCCGAAGAACGCACAGCATCAGTATTGGCAGAGTGTTTCAGGAAGAACGTATCAGCTCGCAACAGTCTGCCCAGAATAGCAGGTCAACTGGGTGGGATAGCAATGGAGCTCTACGAAGTTCGTAGAATTACACTTCTTTTGTTGCCCTCTATTCACGAAGAAAGGTTACCTATCCGCGTCTTCCTCTTCACATTCGGAGGCAACCGCCGTGTCGAAGGTTCAGGGTTGACATTTTCTGTGGGAGTCATCCTACTCCACTCCTCAGTTGGTGAAAATCGTGGGAAGATTTTGAGTAAATTAATGCCTGTTTTTCTTCAATCTACTGCAGAAGTTATTTTATGCTGCATTTGGAACTTTTTGGACAAACCCCAGCAACTCGCGAGGCGTTGTTGACATCTGATCACTCACACGGGAATGAGGAGGCGCCATTCGTTCACTATAGTCGTTCCCCTGTTTCTAGACCAATACTGCATTGAGAACTCATTCGTCTGGCCTTCCGTAGGTGCCGTTTTGTGGACACTATCAATCGCCTCCACCATCCTCCCAATCACGCTTGGTACAGTAAATTTTCAAGGGACTATTTGCTAAGTGATGTATTGATGTGTGTGGCTTGTCATGAGCGCTTGCTTTATCCCCGTGAGATTTGTGCGGCAGGCAGCAATAGTCCCTCGTCTTCCTACATGTCTCAGCAGTGCTGGAAGAAATGTCTTTGCTGACGTACCCGAGCAGAGGCCAAGTGTAGAGTTGCTTCCTGCCTAGTGTTTTACACAGTGCAGCGTAATCGACATCACTGCTCACCGCGCCTCTGACTTATCAACGCAGGGCGACAGCTTAGAAATTTGTTTTTGTCCCGTCCCCAGACTGAAGCGGGCTTATTTCATTTCAATACCAAAGAGGATTTACTCTGTTTGGCATATCTATACGATGTTCGTTTGAAAAGTGGAGTTTATCGGGTAGCCCTCTGTAAGTACCCTATGTTCAGTAAGTGTTAGATATTTGGTTGTGACTGTCAGCAGGGCGTAGGTGGAGGTGGCGACCTACCTAGGTGCGACATGTCTGCAGTAGCTGGAAGTTACACCTACTGTGAAGTGAGACGTCTGATTCCATTTCTTTTGTGTCCTCTCCACATACTGTCGTGATGTATTATATTCGTACTATCACATCTCTTGGAAGATGGTGCGACACTTCGCTGGTTAACATTATGCTGGCGATGGAAGGAAGATTGGTTGTAATGTCGTTAGAGAGGAGCACGATCTTGGATTGAACGAGGTTGTAGTGGGAAGCACGCTGTGGCTTTTTAAAGAAACTACCACAGCAGTCGCCTTAAGCGATGTAGGAAAACTGCGGAAACCGAAGTGCTGACGGCTGGACGGTTGTATGAGCCTCAGCTCTCCCGAACGCAAGCCGCACGTTGCTCGACATGCCAGTTATGGCAAAATCAAATCAAAGCAGACCATCCTCCAGTATTACAACAGTGGTACATTAATTTTATTATAGCTATAAAGAACGCATTACAATGTTGCCGTATAGTGAGACAGTCAAATTAGTCCTCATATTAGGTAAAAGTTTTTAACACATACAAATGCCTGAAATTTGTGGAAGTAATAGAAAACTTTGTGAAATTGCTAACTAGTTAATTGCTAAAATAATTCTACTTCTTATTGTTGGTTTACTGCGAGCTCTAGAGAAACTTTGGGTGTTGTGATTACCAGATTATATTAAAATATTTAATGTAGCTGATGTATCTGTACACAGTCACTAGTAAAACTGTATTAGCAATTTTTAAGTTACTTTTATGTGCAGTTTATATGTATACAGTATTGTAACTAACATCCCACTGCTAAACAAGACTAAATACATAAAGTAGCTACAAAAAGCACACATATAAAATAACTAACCATAGAAATCACACAAACATTGAATTAGTTGGTAAAACTGCCGAAAACAAACATTAATAACAAACTAACCTCAATAACACGGTGGAAAAATTTGTAAAGTGTAATGACAGTGCGTGTTAATGAAATTCGCTGCTTGTAAATGTAAATCTATACTTATTTCAGTTCAATGAAGAAGTTTCTTTAAAAAAAACCGAAGCACATCTCGCGTTGGAAAATATAAGAGGCATTTATTCAGCTGCATACAGATCTAACGTCGAGAACGTTACTATAGAGTCTCTGATGTACGTGCAGGATTGTTATAATTAAAATGAAACTATTCACGGAGGGCCAATGTGGGCTTTAATTACCACACAGAAGTGAAACTTGGCAGAAATGTTAATGCGTTAGTTCGGGACCGATTTACATTGGAAAAAAATTGTCCTAATTTTGGCCACCAGGTGCAAATCTTGCTCTGTACAGCATGTCATCGACGTCTCCGATGCTCCTATTGGACTCATTGTGTAAACAGCGGTTGGTAATAAAATCAACATTATGCCTTTCCCACTTGTTTGGCCTTTTGTCTCTGCGTCCCGGTACTAATCCATAACATATGAAAACATTTCTACACGTCTTTCTTGCATTGACGGTCCCAAATTGGCGACTGCTAGCAAAAATTGAAATTAATTTTTTTCTGGTGTAAATCGGTTCCGCACTGACGTGTTAGCTATATCTATCAAGTTTCGCTGCCACACTACAGTTACAGCCCACAATGGACCTCTGTCAGTAGCTGCACTTTAATTATAACCACCAGGTAGCAGTTTTCTTGCCATTTGGTTGTCGAAGTTTTAGCCTCGCCCTTGCAAGAGGCTGATCAGGAAGCTCGGCCTTTACATCTAAAGCTCCGCAACAGTTATATTTGTACATCAGTGTAAAGTTGTCATTGGGAACGGAGATATAAATTGCTCATTCTTGGCAACAGTAGAGAGACGTGCTAAGTGTCGTGTTGTGTGGCAGATGGAGGAGAGTCCGCGCTCGCAGCAAGACCAGCAGCAGCATCAGCAGCAACAACAGCAGCAGCAGCAACAACAGCAGCAGCAGCAACAACAACAACAGCAGCAACAACAGCAGCAACAGCAGCAGCCGCCGCCTCCCAGCTCCTCGGCGTCGTCTTCCTCTGCATCCAGCAGCTCCGCGGCGGGCCTAATGGAGGACGTGAATGCGGCAGCGCTGCCCACGCCGGAGATGTCGCCCATGGACCAGGACAAGGACAACTTCCAGTTCAGCGAGGAGAAGCGCGCCTACCAGCAGCAGGTAGGCCACTTGTACCACCTCCCAGGCCGCACCACTGGCTCCACTCTACAAGCGATCTGCTTTTGCGGACTAAAACATGTGGATTTCATGTGCTAAGAGAATTTTCATGATTGCTTTAGGGATAGACCCCCGAAGGTAAACCAACAGTGATCAACGACAAAAATGTCTGAGGACCTGGGATACCCCAGATTAGAACGTATTTCCAAATCCCAAACATATTTAGCAGTGGCGAAGCATTTCTGGGTTCGCTGGCAGATGCCTGAAAACGAGCTAGGATACACGAGACAGGACTTGGAGACATCCTGTTGGCAGTTCAAATGTGCAAAAATTGACAGGGCAAGTGGCATTACGACTTTTGATTGGAATTTAATAAAAAGGAAAACGTTAATTCTTATTTACTGACAGAGTGCGTAAGAGTTAAAAGTATCACATTAATAGGTACGGGCATCATATTTAACTGGGTAAATATGATTGCCAATAAAACAAGTGTGTCGAATAGAAAACATTGTTAATTTGTATTTGCCATGTGTATGCAAAGAAGCGAGGGCCGACGCTATGATTGAGAATTCTGTACTTGTTTCCAAAGTTTCTCCAAAACTGCTGCTGACAGTTGACGTGCTTATGCAGTATATTTGTTCTTTCGGATATGTCCGAAAGGACAGAAGCCATTTTGATCCAGCAGCCATTATGAATTAAGAAACAAAGGAATTACAGACATTGGCTGCTGCGAGTCGGCATTTATTTAAATCAATGGGGAAAGTGGACAGATTATTTTTCTATTATGCAGGAGACCCGGGTTCGAATTCCGGTCCAGCACAGGTTTTCAACTTTTCCTATTGATTTAAATCAGTGGACACTCGCAGCTATGTCTGTTTATTCCCTTGGGTCTTAGTTGATCTTCATATTTGGAAAGACTTGCCGTGAAAATGATTCGCATCTTAAATTTTTCGAAGCGAGAAAATGAGATGAAATTTCGTCGTCATTGTACTGTATTGTGTTAACGAGGTTTAAAATATTAAAAAATTATAAATAACGTTAACCAATAGGAAATTTGTCCTTACAGTGAGAGCCGACCTGGTAAAATTGCATTACAGTAGTGTGTAAGTCACTTATTGAGGACTTCTTTCCTGACAAAATTGTCAATAGGCAAGTGCCCACAGGAGTACCGTCTAGATCCGGGTTTAAGTCCAGACTGGGAACACGGTTACTGTCTTGTTTGGCAAGTGTAAATTATAATTGCATGACGCTCCGTCTCTAGTTTGCCGATACATCCTTAGCTTATCAGGAGGTAAGATGCTAAATTTTCGGCCCACTTTTTACACTTGATGGTCGTCGCAGTAGAAGCAGTACTACATCGTGCTTTGAATGAGTGTAGAAAGCCGAAAAGATTTTATCATTTGCCGATAAGACATTCCAAGGCTGTTCCAGCGACAGGCGTAGAGAGTCATATACTACGCATTTACACACGCTCCAACGGCTTGACGTCCAGGAGTACAAAGCTTGCTTCATCAGAATGCCGACAACTACGTCCATTACTTTATAACGATGTGGTTTCCTTTCTTTCCTTTTTGTACTAATTTTTCTACAGATAATGAGTAAGGAACTTTCGTGATTGTTCATGACTCCAGTTTCAGTTCTGGTCTAGTGTATGACAGATGCAAATCTCGCCAAATGACAGGCTCCTCCCGAATCACTGAGAAACTGCTTGATAATTTCAACGAAGACAATTTCGTCCTCATAAAATGTAACAAAATATACCTTGCGTCAAAGTTTGCTTTTGTACGAGCCTATTAGGTCACTATCATGACAAAATAAGACCACTGGTCAGGAAGTATTGCACCTGGTGATATCACCCATCTGCTTTGACCCGTGACACCAGAAAAACGCCGGACATACACCACTTATCGGAATCCAGTATGTGTAAACCGCTCTCAGACAAGGGTTAGGGTTATTCATTCTCACGGTATTACGTTCATTGGCTTTGTGCATGGGCAACCAAACTGTTACCGCACAGCCTAACCCAGACTTAGGACTAGACTAAGATGAGTACCGCACCTCATATTTTCGTGACAGGTCCATTCCTCTGGTCAGTGTCGGTAGGTTGCGCCCAGCCGGAGCTGTTGTGTTACTCTGAGTCTGCCGGCAGGTGTACCGCCACCAGTCGATGCTGAGCAGCGCCTACGGCCACCACGGGCACGGTCTGCACCAGCACGGCCACCCGCACCACGCCCACGCGCACCACGCCCACGCGCACCACACGCACGCGCCAGCCGGAAGCACCATCGCCACCATGGGGCTCAGCAACGGCGGCGTCGTCATGATGTGCACCAACCAGCGCGTCTACGAGCACAGCGGCGGCATCACCGGCACCTTCTACCCGCCCGTCGCCACTTCGCAGGTAGGCAGCGGAAAACAGCATGACCCCGTCTCACAAACGCTGCCGTATTATACCATTCTTCCGATGCTCCCCGACCCTTTTTAAGTTTTCCTAGTAGTAAATCTCTGAAGACTGCTCTAGGATCAGTGAAAACCTCTCCGTTTGTCATCATTTTGTAACTTAATCAAACATCGTCTTATTAATCCTATTAAATAGTTTCCATTTTTGGCAAGCAAACAACCTTTGTCACACAAATATGCCCTTTTTAATCCGAACACTTACCTTTCGCCTTCCATTCTATTTTTCTGAGGCGCTACATTAGATAGTCAAGCGTTTTTTTTTGGTCAACGCATCCTGTAAGCCGGCCGGAGTGGCCTAGCGGTTCTAGGCGCTTCAGTCTGGAACCGCGCGACCGCTAGGTTGCAGGTTCGAAACCTGTCTTGGGCATGGATGTGTGTGATGTCCTTAGGTTAGTTAGGTTTAAGTAGTTCTAAGTTCTAGGGGACTGATGACCTCCGATGTTAAGGCCCATAGTGCTCAAAGCCATTTGCACCATTTTTGCACATCCTATAAAGCACCTTGATTTTTTCTAAGTATTGCATCCATTGCGAAGCGTAAGGCCTGAAATGCCTTTCTGGTGACTTTACCTTTCATAATGCCACTCTGACCGTAAACTGACACAGCTCCTTTTCCATTTTCACTGCGCGGGTTGGCGCAGTGCTGAGACACTGCATTCATATTTGGGAGAACAGTGGTTCATATCCCTGTCCGGTCATTCAGGTTTAGTTTTTCCTTGGTTTCTCTAAATCGCTTAAGGTGAATACCTATATGGTTCCTTGTGAAGGGCAATGGCTGATATCCTTCCCCAATCCGCGATTATCCTCCATCTCTAATGAGCTCGTCATTCACCGGCAGTTAAACCCTAACCAACTATCTTTTCTTTCTTCTTTCCTCAGTTTTGCTCCATAGTGTTCTGATCAAAAAAACTTGGATGCGTGGACTGTCAATATGATTGTATGATAATTGTCGCGTTTCTGCCGATAGCTTCTGGACTGTGCGAAAGACCAATTTAAGTCTCCAGAATCTTAGACTCTACATACCAACTTGAATAGTCGTTTGGTTACTCTGGTACTTCTTCCGTGCGACTTTGAAAGCCTGCCAGAGGGCACGGATCTCGAACTCGGCCGCAAGGGTCACTGCTCCATCTGCGAACTCTAGCTTAATCGTGCCATTGTGCTGATGTCGGACAGAGAGTTGCTGCTCGCGGCCGCGTTTTATAGCTAGCTGCGCTGTGGCCCTCCCTCGAGTTCTGTATTCTCTGCGCTCTCATATCGTTCTCACTTCATACTGTTGGTTTCGCTCTCAGACTTCGCTGCGTCTAAGGTTTTCGCTCTTTGGATCACTTGTTTGGAATTCATTATTCTGCCGTGGCGTCTATGTTGTCCTATTTTTCTTTGATGTCTTCCTGTTCACACTCGGCGAATCGCTGTTGATTGCCCCTACGCGGTCGGTCCAGCCTTACTTGGTTTCTATAGCCATTCCCGACCACATCTCGGTCAGAATATATACCACCTCTCCAAATGGTTTTAGAAATTCTGAAGGATTTGCATCCATGTGTTCTGCCTTGTTTAATCACAAGCCTGACAAGGCTTTGTCAGACTCAGATCTAACACTGAATGCGTCATTTCCTCCAAATCGACACCCATTTCTTCTCCTTGCATGGTGGCAGACACTTCCTCCTCGTCCTCTTATAGCCTCTGATCTGCTCTTCTCGTTGTTTTTAACAGTGGAGTTCCATAAAGATGAGCTTGTACGACATGTGAATAAACGTCCAAAGTGTTTGCTTTCGGCTAGCAAGTGGGCACGTTATAGTGACGCGTGCCTTGTGGTGTTGCAGGACAACCAGCACCTGTACCAGAGCAGCAGCTCGTCAGCCACGACCACGGCGGGCAGCAGTGGCGGGGGTGGCGGCCAGGCCACTCCCACGTACCTGTCGGGGGCTGGCGGGTACCCGGGGGCCGGCAGCAGCTCTCCACACTACGGCCACCACACCAGGGCTGCGGACGCCTACCAGGGTGAGTTTCCAGTGGTCACCAGGGCACAGGCAGAGCAACACTCTGTTACCTTCTGTGGCCCGTCACGTAACACACTACTCAATCCGTGTTAAATATTGAAGCAATGACCACAATTCAAAACATGTACACATATTATAACTATAAACTCACAATTATTACGATCATTTTGCGGCCTCTCATTGTAAAAACAAGACAGTATTGCATTAGCTATTAGCAAGATCCCTAACCATGCACGTACCCAGTTTTGCGATGTAATATTTGGAAGAAAGTGTTTCCTTCTGTCCTTTAGACAAATGTTCTTTAAGAAAATTCTTTTACTTTATATTGTCCACACTTCAAGAACGTTTTAACATAACTTTTATTTAAAGCCTTTGACATACTGAGTGACCCAAAAGTCTGCTTACATTTGAAAATCTAATACTTCACAGATTGTATGTAGAGCGGTAAAAATTGTAATAATTAACATAGCAAATGATTTTTAGCAAAGAAGATATTCTTCATAGCAAATGCTCATACGTAACGATCGACACTGTGGTAAAAGCAGAGCGTGATTGGCCTGGTATGCTATAAGATAAACAAATCAAGCAAAGTTAAATATGATAAGTTTACGCAAAGGGAAGTTACCATTCAGTAAAATATTTTAGTATTAATTGTTTAACTACATTAGCGGACTTTAGAATTTTATTCCTAACGTGTGCTCGTGCTAGAAAAGAAGTGACAACTGATTTTGTATTTTGGTTATTTCCCTGTAAAGATCAAATTCTGTTACTATAAAGTTCAGGTAGGAAATAGTGGCTTACATTTTATTGCAAGATATTCTGTGTTGTCAAAAAATTATTCTTAATTTGTACTGTTAGTCATCTTATATGAACAAGAATTTTGACTTCCCTGCTTTTCTGTACTCGAAGCGATGTTTTATTCCCGCCTTTCATTATTTGTTTTTCTCTCGCCTTGTATGTTTTCTTTAATATCTTAAGAATTAACTGAGAAAGAACTAAAGCCTAACATGATTGAGTATACAGCAAGCAGTCGGTAGTCGCCCTGGCTTTCGCCTGTAGTAACCACCGATGACGATGAAAATCCCGACACCAGCACGTTAAGACTAAGATCTGTAACAGGTTCTTACAGATCTGACCCCTTTGTCCTGTCACTGCTCTCTCTGAATCAACAATTACGCAGCTCTCCTTTAAGAGGAGTGGGCTCGGATCACTTCTTCCTGCGAAGAAACAAATTAAATATAAAGCATTTTGCGCATTCAAGTCAACAGCGTCACCATTGCCGTGATGTTTATTTGTTCTTTTTGATGTAGTTAATTTTTGAAGAGCGTCATGTTATAATCATATCTATATTGATGACATGAGGCCACGAAGTTTTAATATTTGTAACACAATTTATGGATGAATTACGTGGAACACTTTCCTATTGAAAGACACTGAGGACTTCCTGTATAATGACGATCCTTTGTGAAACTTCCTGGCGGATTAAAACTGTGTGCCTGACCGAGACTCGAACTCGGGACCTTTGCCATTCGCGGGCAAGTGCAGAAGTAAGGCTCTGAGGACGGGGCGTGAGTCGTGCTTGGGTAGTTCAGTTGGTAGAGCACTTGCCCGCGAAAGGCAAAGGTCCCGAGTTCGGTCTCGGTCCGGCACACAGTTTTAATCTGCCAGTAAGTTTCATATCAGCGCACACTCCGCTGCAGAGTGAAAATCTCATTCACGATCCTTTGTGATTGGCTTAACCTTTGTGCTTGGCTTAAATCCTCTCACTTTCCATGACTCTGAAATCTCGCGAGTAAAACTGAATTACTAACCAGTTTTCTCCGTAGCGATGAGAGACATTTGTCCTAAGGAAATAATCGTTGAAAAGATTGTCCATTGTGCATTCCGACGGAGTTGGGAAATTCCAGCAGAACAGTGCGACACCCCACACATCCAGAGTTGCTATACAGTGGCTCCAGGAACACTCTTTTTGAGTTTAAACACTTCCGCTGGCCACCAAACTCCCCATTATTAAGCATCTCTAGGATACCTTGCAACGTGCTTTTCAGAAGAGATTCTGCTCGTACGGATTTATGAACAGGTCTGCAGGATTCATTGTGTCAGTTCCCTCCAACAGTACTTGAGACATTAGTCATATCCATGCCATCTCGTGTTGCGGTGTACCAGTTCCTTTGGCTCTTCAATGTGGATAAGGAACAGCAGAGGGCCTATAACGCTACGTTGGGGAACGCCAGAACTCTGTTGGAGACAGCTCATAACAGCAGACTGTAGCGTCGTTCTGCCTGCCGGTGGGTGTCATTTAGATGGCGCCGGTCTGTCGTATCGCCCCCTGCAATATTACCAAACGTCCGTCCCACGCGGCAGCAGCAGGTGGCCCGCGGCGTAGCACGGTAGCTCTCGTCCGTAGCAATCGCGACATATGCTGGAAGCAGCTGGCTGGCGTCGTTATTAACCTCGGTGGCACCGGTGCCACTTAATTAAGTCCCACTCGTAAATCTGGCCGCGAAACGCAGCCACGTCCGCAATAAGCGCCGCGTCGCGCCGGCCCTCGCCGTTATCGCGACGTATCTCCCCGCGCAGCCGCCGCCGCCGCCGCGGCTGGTGCCAGACCACCGCACTCAAAATGTTTGCAACTTTTCAGGACGAGTCCCTGTATGTGGGTGGAGAGGACGCTTTTGGGAAACTTGCTAAAAGAATAAAAGTGGTTGCCTTCCGCAGAAAGTCGTCTTACAGACTCAGCTATCCGAAAACAGCACGCCACGCAGCTTTCATCTGTCATCGCTTGTCCACTAACTTCTAACGAGAAGTCGTACGAAACTCAGATCGCGCAACAGGTATCGGTACCGGGGTTGACGTCGTGTTCATCGACTTCAGGATGGCATTAGATACAGTTTGCTTTGTTCTTCACTGAACTGAGCATCGAACCAGAATTGAGACTTGGTTCAAGAGATCCGAACAGAAACGGAAAGGTGATTTCGTGAGTACAATCTTCAAAATACTTAGGAGAACTCTTGTATCAACTCCCATAATGTTAAATTTATTTTGATACATGCGGTACCTGTGGCCTTATTGCATCGGTTGACTTCTCCGCTTTCAGTGTAGGCAACAATCAAAATCTTTCGTCATCTGTTGGCTGTGTTATTCATGACAGTGTCAGGTGACCCCTCCGAAGGAAGTGAGTACCTGAGTCCCAGTTGTTTCTAGTGAGTTGTTGTATTCGACCAAGCATATGCAATGCAACATCTTAATGCAGTGCAGCTTGCAAGGGCGGTCTGTATGATCAAAAAAGGATGGGCTTTCCGTCATGTACTCCAGATGCCAATGCCTCTCCATATGTCATCAACAGGTTGTGGACACGCTACAGGGACACAGGTCAGTACACAAGACGAGCTGGACAAGGTTGCCCATGCATTACAACCCCATGTGAAGACAGATATCTGGCCTTCTCTGCGTTGTGGCGTCGTATGGATATCGCCAGAGCACTACAACACGATTTCAGAAGTGCCACTGGAGCTGTTGTGTCCGATCAGACTGTAATGAACAGCTTAGGAGAAAGGACGTTACGCCACAGACGTCCTGTTCTAGTATCCTAAATGACACAACATCTCCCAGTGCGCCTTCAGTTCTGTCGATCCCATGTCAACTGGGAACTTCGTCACTGGCGAAACGTGTTATTCACAGACCACAGATATCCTCTGAACGCAAGATAATGGTCTGTTCATATGTGGAGACGCCGATCGGTGAGACGCACCTGCGAAATGTGGTCCAGGAAATAGACAGATTCGTCCAAGGTTTTGTGGTTGTTTTCGACATCTGTAGCACATTTAAGTTCTTTTTATGTATACGATCGAGGATACAATAATGCCAGCCGGTTTGGCCGAGCGGTTCTAGGCGCTTCAGTCTGGAACCGCGCGACCGCTACGGTCGCAGGTTCGAATCCTGCTTCGGGCATGGATGTGTGTGATGTCCCTAGGTTAGTTAGGTTTAAGTAGTTCTAGGGGACTGATGACCTCAGATGTTAAGTCCCATAGTGTTCAGAGCCATTTGAACCAATTTGATACAGTGATGTTCTGTTGCGCGCTTAATTTGTTAAGATAAAGGTAATTTGGTAATATACCCAGTCCTCAATTATTGGTCAGTGGTTTATGGCAGACGCCCAAAGCCATGTTCCCCTTTTTCTTTTGAGCAGTATATATTAATGATCTAGTAGATAATGTCGGACGCTCCATAAGGCGGTACCTGGCATTCGCCGTTGTCTGTAGGGAAGCTATAACGCCATAAATCCGTACCCAAGTGCAGAAAACCTGAAAAAGATCGGCGTTTGATGCTAGGAGTCGTAATTGCCACTGAACATCAATAAATGTAATGTACTGTGCATAATAGGCGAAGCGATCAATTACTGTTCGAATTACACTACAGGCGATAGTCCCTAGAAACAGTAACAACTGTAAAATACCTAGGGCCTAAGGTGGAACGACCATAGGAAGAGACGCCGGTCTAAGATCCTTTGGAAGAATCCTAACAAAATGTAATTCGACCGATTGTGTGTACTGCTCGCCAATGTGGGAAACAAGGTGAATAAAATTACTAGAGGATGTCGAGAAACTCCAAAGGAGAGCAGTGTACAGCTAAAATTCCGAGGCGTCTTTCCAAGAAGAGTTCTTTTCTATCATATATATACTACTAGCCGCTAAAATTGCTACACAAGAAGAAATGCAGATGATAATCAGGTATTCATTGGACAAATATATTATACTAGAACCGACATATGATTACATTTTCACGCAGTTTGGGTGCTTAGCTCCTGAAAAATAAGTACCCAGAACAACCACCTCTGGCCGTAATAACAGCCTCGATACGTCTGGGCATTGAGTCAAACAGAGCTTGGATGGCGTGTACAGGTACAGCTGCCCATGCAGCTTCAACACGATGCCACAGTTCATCAAGAGTAGTGACTGGCGTATTGTGACGAGCCAGTTGCTCGGCCACCATTGACCAGACGTTTTCAGTTGGTTAGAGATCTGGAGAATGTGCTGGCCAGGGCAGCAATCGAACATTTTCTGTATCCAGAAAGGCCCGTACAGGACTTGCAACATGCGGTCGTGCATTATCCTGCTGAAATGTAGGGTTTCGCAGGGATCGAATGAAGGGTAGAACCACGGGTCGTAACACATCTGAAATGTAACGTCTACTGTTCACAGTGTCGTCAATGCGAACAAGAGGTGACCGAGACATGTAACCAATGGCACCCCATACCGTCACGCCGGGTGAAACGCCAGTATGGCGATGACGAATACACGCTTCCAATGTGTGTTCACCGCTATGCCGCCAAACACGGATGCAACCATCACGATGCTGTACACAGAACCTTGATTCATGCGAAAAAAATGACGTTTTGCCATTCGTGGACCCAGGTTCGTCATTGAGTACATCATCGCAGGCGCTCCTGTCTATGACGCAGCGTCAAGGGTAACCGCAGCCACGGTCTCCGAGCTGATAGTCCATGCTGCTGCAAACGACGTCGAACTGTTCGTGCAGATGGTTGTTGTCTTGCAAACGCCCCCATCTGTTGACTCAGGGATCGAGACGTTGCCTCACGATCCGTTACAGCCATGCGGATAAGATGCCTGTCATCTCGACTGCTAGTGATACGAGGCCGTTGGGACCAGCACGGCGTTCCGTATTACCGTCCTGAACCCACCGATTCCATATTGTGCTGACAGTCATTGGATCTCGAGCAGCGATGTCGCGACCTTTATCAAAGTCGGAAACGTGATGGTACGCATTTCTCCTCCTTACACGAGGCATCACAACAACGTTTCAGCAGGCAATGCCGGTCAACTGCTGTTTGTGTATGAAAAACCGGTTGGACACTTTCCTCATGTCAGCACGTTGTAGGTGTCGCCACCGGCGCCAACCTTGTGTGAGTGATCTGAAAAGGTAATCATTTGCATATCACAGTATATATATATATATATATATATATATATATATATATATATATATATATATATATATATATTGAAAAAGAGAGAAATCAGATTTCACGCGCGGGTTGCTAACAATTGTTATTCACACGCAGAACACCTGACTGCTACAAGAATGTGGTGGGGAGTGGGCTGGTAGCGGTTCTCACGCCGTGAAGTGGCTTGCGGACTGAAGACGTAGAGGGCGTAGTACTATCCCAGAGTTGGTGGCTGGTGGCCAGAGACGCAGCGTTGCTTGTCTCGCTGTGGCGCCGGAGAGGCGTCCACGCACCGTTGGGCGCCGTCCGCTGTGGAGGCCGCTAACTGGGACACGCAGGCGGAAGGTTGGGGAGCGGCGGCGGCGGCACACGGCAGATAGGGCACGCAGACACCAGCTCTGCTCTGCTGATAGCAGCTGCACTCCTCCAAACAGTCGGTTCCCGAGAGAAGGGAGGCTTCCCATCTGAACGCACCTCATCGTCCAGTCTAGTCAGACTTCAACAACGTTACCAGTTCTTCACACAAGCACGTTGTGTTTGCTCGAAATAGAAGAATTTAAAGTAATATCAATATCAGTTCCCATTCCCATACAAAATTTGGCTGTACTGTAACGACACACGTTTCAGAACAGATGATTCTTCTTCAGGATCATAAGACGCTTCCCGGGCTTTGTGAACGGTTTGAAGACTTTCCAGAACTAACAGGGAAGAGCCAGATCCTGCGAGTCACAGATTTCGAGAGTTCTCCGTATACTCATTGAGGATTATTCGAAACCGACTGCTGTGAAGGTGGCCACTGTCTCCGTTGCAAAGGTTTCGCCCTCGGTGTTTCGAAAAGAATCACCCAGTTTCGTAAGAGCATAATATCCTCTACCTGAATAACGGTATAAACAGGAAGTTAATTTTAACTTACGCCAAGGAATACAAAGCTTTTATTTTCAAAATAACCTTCCAATTTTACAGTATTATTTCTTTCACTGCATCCAAATCTTGTGGTACTTTTTACAGTTACGTGTAGGATCAGATTTTTTATTTACCTGTAATAAGCGTTCAATGTGGTCCCTAGGGGAGGTACGACAAATACCTATACTATAATCAAACTTGAGGGCAATATTATGGAAATTGAAGAGGACGTAGATGAAGATGAAACGGGAGATATGATACTGCGTGAAGAATTTGACAGGGCACTGAAAGACCTAAGTCAAGACAAGGCCCCAGTTGTAGAAAACATTCCATTAGAACTACTGACAGACTTGAGAGAGCCAGCCCTGAGAAAACCCTACCATCTGGTGAGGAAGATGTATGAGACAGGCGAAATACCCTCAGACTTCAAGAAGAATGTAATAATTCCAATCCCAAAGAAAGCTTGTGTTGACAGGTGTGAAAATTGCCGAATTATCAGTTTAATAAGTCACTGCTGCAAAATACTAACGCGAATTCTTTACAGACGCATGAAAAAACTGGTAGAAGCCGACGGTTTGGATTCCGTAGAAATGTTGGATCGCGTGAGGCTATACTGACTCGGCGACTTATCTTAGGAAATAGAATAAGGAAAGGTAAACCTAGCTTTCTAGCATTTGTAGACTTAGAGAAAGCTTTTGACAATGTTGACTGGAATACTCTTTAAAATTCTGAAGGGGGCAAGGGTCCAGTGCACGGAGCGAAAGGCTGTTTACAATTTGTACAGAAACCAGACGGCAGTTATACGAGTTGATTTCCATCTTTTCGACAAGCTGAAAGAACATCTGGGGGAAAGAGATTTTCCAGTGACACAGCAGTTCTCGAATGTCGCCGTGACCAACAAGCGGATTCCTACCTCGAGGAATATAACGATTGATAGAGCGTTCCTATCGTTGTTTACAGACTTCGTAACTATGTTGCAAAATAGTGTCATGTATCTGTGTCACTTTGATATGTAGTTAAGCGTTCAGCAAGAGTTATTTGCCCAGCCACAATAAATTGTTACCTACTTTCTCAAGTCGCCTCGTCTGCTCGCCTTCCAAAATGGACGATAGCTTAGGGGCTGGAGTTCCTTTGACGACGAGATGCTTAGAGACAGCGCTCAAGCTCGGATGAGGAAGGAGATCGTCCGTGTCCTTTTCAAAGGAGCCATACCGACATTTGATGTAAGCGATTTAAGGAAACTAATGTAAAACCATGGTTGGTTGGGAAGGTATTTGAACATCCGCTCCTCCCAAATGCGAATCCAGTGTATTAACCACTGCCTAACTTACACGGTTATTTGCAACACAAATGACCTGACTGTTCGATTCCTGTGAATGGCAAAGGCTTTCTCTTGTTGCAAGAATTGAAGAACAGGATACACTCAGCTCCGCGAGGACGTTTTAATAGAACTTTGAAGGAGCAGTAGCCTTGCGGGAGCCTGCATTAACGACTAGGAGAGTGATGTGCTATCTGTAAGTGGCTTAGTACTAACGTTCTGTGACGACATTAGCATAGGACAGGCAACAGTCCTTAGCAGGATGTCGTCACATACACTGGTGTCCAAAATTAAAGCAGCAAACCTCTATTTTACGGTCCTGTGCCTAATTCACGATACAGTCATACAAACTGATAAAAGATGTCCGTACGATCGTGTTCAACAACCACGCCAACGACGAGATCAGGGCGCCTATCAAACGGGGTAATGTTTGCCGAGTAATGTAAATCCACAATCGCTGTGTGCATAGGCACAAACGGTGTTGTACGGCACTGTGAACACGCTTACCAGACTTTGCGGTGGAGGGACATAAGAAGAATGGAAGCAGGACCGTTGCAAACTGATGTGGCCCGATGCCTTAACGTGAATCGTTCTGTTTCGGACGTGGCGACAGTTCATAGAGACGGAACTGTTTTCTCGAAGACCAGAGCAGGGCCGACCACGTGTGACAGTTATTTGGTTGTAAAGGGACGATGGTACTGCCTTAGCACAGCACAGCAACTGGCATCTGACGTCGGAGCATCAATTGGACGTGTTGTGTCGAAGCAAAAGGTGCACAGGTTTTTACAGAGTGGCTTTTATTGCTGGAAACCTGCTGTATGTGTACCTCTGACGCGTCTTCAGTGAAGGGAACGTCTAGAGTGGAATCGTCAGCATGCCACCTGGCGGTCGAACAGTGGCCCGATGTTCTTTTCACAGACGAGTCCCGATTTGGTGTGAAGAGTGATTCTCGACAGATTCACATCTGTATGGAACGTGGAACACGATTTAGGGACCCAAACAATGTGGAAAGAAACCGATATCGAGGAGGGTCCCTAATGGTGTGGGCAGGGATTAAGTTGACCGCTCGAATAACTCTTCATGAACTTGCACTGTTGAATCGGCAAGGTTTACCTGCTGGCAGGTATCGTAACAAGATAATGAGACTTCATGTGCGGTTGTTGCGAGGTACTGTGGACCTAGGCTTCGTAGTGATGAACGATAATGCTCGACCTCATAGAGGAAGGGGGCTGATATTTTCTTCGGAACGGAAGAATTTGAACGCATGGCGTGGCCTGGTCGCTCCCCCGTTTTGAATCCCGTATAGCGAATCTGGGATGCACTAGGAATATTGGTTGCTTCAAGTTAGCATCCACCAATCACTCTCCAAGACTTCCGAACAGCTGTGCAGGAAGAATGGGCGTTGTTGAGATTGATGACATCGTTTACAGCATGCCCTATCGTTATCAGGCCTGTACCGCTGCCAGAGGTGGTCACACCACATACAGACCACATTAACCAAGAACATACTTGTCTACCGTTATGCGTGTTGGAGATGTTTACGTTCTGTATTCTTGACATTGTTTCTGCTTTACTATCGCCTGTTTATACTGTTTGTGGCAAAATGAACGCAACTTTGTAAAATTTCTGGTTGTTGCTTTAATTTTGGACACCATTGTAGTTAGTTAATCTGCGTATATTTCTCAGAATTTGAACTGAGAGTCATGGATCCGCTTCTGTAACTCCTGTTCTCTACTTAATTCAGAACTTTGCGAAGAAACACCTATTTCGATGAAAAAGACCTGAATCTTAGAATATTAAAAAAAAACATTTTAAACAAATACGTACATCCGGTTTATAAAACAACCTTTAGTTTTGAGAGTTACAAGTTAAGTGTAACTTCAAAGTGAGTGTCGGCGAGTATTTATTTCTCTTCTCCCTTCTGCGAGCACGCTTCGTTGTATTACCCGCTCGGCGAGACGAGCCGCGGCAGTGCAAAGCGTCCTTGCGCGCCGTCTCATTTGCCTCCGCCCATACCGTAACGACTGCACTCTGCCCGTTAAGAACCTTCATATACTGCGAACCGCGTCTTCCTGAAAACAACCGTAATTTACAGACGATCGTTAAGTGCGTTCAGTTACAGCGCATAAACAACTTGCGCTCGAAATACAGCCCCTCGCTGACATATTAGAGTGATTTATTCGCCGCTCAGACGGAGAAAGCCTCGCCTTGAGTCTCGGCCGCCAGCTGCGGCGAAAAATTTCAGAGTTACTACTAATCACTTTGGAATTAGTGGTGCTAAATCACCCAGTAATAAACAACAATTAAGAATAACCGGTTCATTTAAACTCTTGCACAGCCAAGGAGAGCTGTTTACGAATAGAAATTCAATCCCGTGCTCGGTTATAAAATGTAACTCGGAGAAATAACGTTAAGTAAATTTATTTGTGTAGTCTGTAATAACACTTCTTAAGACATCTGTTAGGTGCAAATTTTTAGTGGCGGGAAACGTGGAGGTTAGTGCAGTTATTCCAGTAGCGAATTCGTCGTAACTGTTAATGTAAGTACCAGTCTCGGAGATGCAATGGCGACGTTAGCGTTAATGAATTTGTATGTCGACTTTAACTCCAGTGCCTGCTCAGTAGATCCGAGCAGTCATGAACTGCCCGGCTACTACAAAACGAATTCGTCCAAAACAGTTTGGGGCAAGTGTATGTTGGAAATTCTGAAAAGCCATCGGATGGCTCTGAGTACCATGGGACTTAACATTTGTAGTCATCAGTCCCCTAGAACTTAGAACTACTTAAACCTAACTACCCTAAGGACATCACGCACATCCATGCCAGAGGCAGGATCCGATCCTTTGACCGTTGCGATCACGCGGTTCCAGACTGAAGCGCCTAGAACCGCACGGCCACACCGGCCGGCATCAGATGACGTCTGCGTATCTCAAAGCGATTTATGCATACATCCACCCACTACCCATTATGCTACTTTATTTAATTACTGTTTTATTTTTGGTGTCTTCCAGAGTTATCGCCTTTGGTGACTTTTCATTTATTTCCTCCTCGCGACTCACCTCTTATGTTTAAGATATCTTTGTTTAGAGCGATTGCTAATAGAGCAGATGAATTAAGGTGATGCACTTTCATGACACCGGTAAAAAAAAGGTATGTCATCAACCCAAAGGTAGTAGTTTACACCAGACATTTGCCAGTCGTTGTTCTACGGGAGTGGTACTACCCGCCAGGATAGCCGAGAGCGCGACCGCGCTGCTTCCTGGACTCGGGTAGGCGCGCCGGCCCCGGATCGAATCCGCCCAGCGTATTAACGACGACGGCCGGTGTGCCGGCAAGCCTGGATGTGGTTTTTAGGCGGTTTTCCACATCCTACTAGGTGAAAACCGGGCTGGTCCCTACGTCCCGCCTCAGTTACACGACTCGCAGACATTTGAAACACATTCACACTATTTCACGATTTACACTAGACGCAGACAGCTGGGGTACACCAGTTCCGTCCCAGGGGGTATGGGGTTGCGGCAGGAAGGGCATCCGGCCACCCCTTCAAATTAACCATGCCAAATCCGTACTTAACCCTGCCGAACCTGCACACAATGCGGGATAAAGGCAGTAGCAAAAGAAAGAAAGAAAGTTCTACGGGGTGGTACTCCAGTGCAGTTCTCATACTGGACAATCACCTCATCTAGCTTGGTGTAGGCGGCTCTATAGTTTAACGTGCAGTCCAGCCAAGGGCAGTTTTATCTTTTCACGTACACGAAGCGTTGACAGAGTTGAACGGTTCAAACAAAAATTGAAAAACCAGTGAAACGTAGTTATACCAGAATTAAACGTCTCACAGAACCTTCCATATCCAAATGTGTGACTTGCACTAGCGACGTAACAAGTAATTCCATTGCAGACTTAAATAATGGGTAGACACAGACATTTCGAATCATGCACTCGGCAGCTGTATGAACGTGTGTTCCAAACACTTGCTTCAGGTATATTGCATGCACAATTGTTTCCTAGCGTAGGTATTTTCTTCTTTTACTCAGTCACTCAGTCAAATAGAAAAAAGTAAAAATGACAGCTAACAAGATTCAGTCTTTTACTGCGTCTTGTTTTCTTCCTGATTACTTTTACAACGATCGAGCTCATATTCACATGTAACACCATTATTTTGAATTAGACATAACTTGTTTCGGCCATCCCAGTTAACATGTTGTAAGTTATCCTGTAACATACATACATACACTGATCAGCCATAACGTTATGACCACCGACCTGCTATCGATATAAACCCGTCCACCGTGACCTGGCGAGGAATGACTGCTAGTCAGACACACGCACGGTGCAGGTAGTATCAGTGAGCGTGCTGTCCGTGTGTAGAATGGGGAAGGCGTGCGATGTGTCAGAGTTTGACCGAGAGCAGATTATGATGGTCTGAAGGCTCGGCACGCGCATTTCGGAAGCTGCACAACCTGACGGGTGTTCGAAGAGTGCTGTGGTAAGTGTCTTCAACACGTGGCGAAACCAAGGTGAAACCAAGTCCAGATGTCGATGAGTTGGGCGGCCAGGCCACGTTACAGATGTCGGACGCCGTAGGCTGCGTGTGTTGTATCCTGCCTACTCGTTAAATATGGGGTGCCTAGGAAACCTGCTTTCTCGGATCGCTAGACAACAATTCAAGTAATTCGTATTACTGAGTTTTTATGGCAGTAAGATAAATGACAATACTTAACTTTGAGAATTTACAGTGATGTGTTGCAAGCAAGGGGCGACAAGCAACATAAACAATCTCTTCAGTACATACAATTCGTAATACAGTTCCTAAGTCGCTGCTATACAAGCGCCTATTCTTGATGCCGCAGTCGAAGTCGGCGAACAGTGCCGTGGCTAGTTGGCGCGGCGCTTATGTTGTCTTCGCCTAGACGCCGCTGCTGTCTAGTTGTCATACAGAGGGTCGGTTAGCGTGCTATTGGCTGACGCCGTCTCACAGCCCTCTCTACTCTAACGTTCCCGCCTGGCGTGCCGACACATGACTTTACGCCGGAAGAGGGCAGACTGGTAACCCAGAACAGACGGCGAATTGTAACGGAACTAACATCAGACTTCAATGCTGAGCAGAGTACAAGGTCTGAACACACAGTGCACCGAACATACCTTAACGATGGGCCTCCACAGCCGATGACCAATGCATGTGCCATGTTAGCACCACGCTATAGGCAATTACGACTGAAATGGGCACGTGACCATCGGCACTGGACGTTGGCGCTGTGGCAAATCGTTGCATGGTCTGATGAATCCAGATACATTCTTCATCATGCCGATGGGAGGGCGCGAATGAGTCCTCTCCCAAAGCAACAGCTCCTTGACACCTGTACTGCGGGACAGAGATAAGCTGGTGGCGGCTCCATTATGCTCTAGGGAACATTCACCTGGGCACATCCACGGGTCAAGTGGAGCTCGTGCAAGGCACCATGGCGGCCAAGGAATATCGTACACTGGTAGCAGATCACATACTTCCCTTCATGATGATCATGTTTCTCGACAGCAGTGGCATTCTTGAACAAGATAGTGCGCCATGTCACAAGCCCAGGAGATCCACCACGGCCTCCTTCCTTCCATGACCTACCAAGTCCTCCTTCCTTCCATGCCACGACGCACCGCCGCTGTTATCCGTACTAAAGGTGAACATACCGACCGGCTATTCGGTAGGTGGTCATAATGTTCCGGCTGCTCAGTGTATAACACAATTACACACTGATCTGAGCGACGTAGTAAAATCTGCACAGTAAGTGGTGTGTTCATTTTTAGTATCATCTGCTGACATTTTTAATAACTGCAGAAAAGCTATCGCTAGATGAGGTAGCCACCATGGAATTCACTCGGAGCGGGAACTACTTAAATCCTCGATCAGTGTAGTTTGCTGTCATTGGAATCCAGTTGCTCTTGATGTAGTCTGTGTTTCACTCGCAAGTTCGCACAATCGGCATGCAACGAATTTACACACACACACACACACACACACACACACACACACACACACACGGGGTGCTCTCTAATTCTCGACAAGCCCGCCCACTAATGCCTTGCAACAGCAGCTCGTAATATTCGGCATCCTTCCCGCGAGCTGCTGGGTAATACGCTCTCCTCCTGCGGGAGTGGACGTCCCGTCACGTCTTCGGCGCGGCGCTACGTGCTACGTGCTCGGAGCGCGCACCAGGTAATAATTTGCGGCTCTGCGCGGCTTCTGTGAACGCGAGGTACGTGAGTCCAGGAGCCGGGCGAGTTCTCGACGCAGCTCGCTGCCTGTCCGCGAAGACTTCACCCTGTACCGGCGCTACGCATTCCACCTAAACCTGCGCGCTAAAATAAAGCCGCTTTCGTCATGATCCATTTGATTCGCAACAAGTGGGCAGCGATTCCACAATCGAGTCACGTAACCGAGACTTCATCAGAAACTGGAAGACTTACCATCTAAAGTTGTTATGCAGGTGTGCAGTTACCTGTCTTCATTATACGGCTCTCACGTATCTACCATTTGTGTGGGGGATAGGTTTAGTGGGGGCTGTAATAGAGCTAATTTAAGTAATGAGAACTGCACCAGTTACTTATTTGTTGGTACTTAGCGCAACGCTTTTCAAGAATTTATTTTCACTTTCAGATGCATTTGTGCATTTGTTTACATGAACATGTTTGGTAATATTTGTTTGTGTGATTTTCTGCTTGTCTTTCGTCTTTTTGAAGTTAGATTGCAATCGGAAAATCGGATAAAATGACTCTTTGAGTGTATTTAAAAGCTAATATTAGAAATGGGATTTTTGTTTGTCTGCTTGCAGGTATTGTCTACTGTAAATAGACAGATAAAAATCCCATTTCTAACATTAGCATTTAGAAACACTCAGTCATTTTATCTGATTTCCCGATTGCAGCCTAACCTCAAAAAGACACAAGAGAGACAGAAAATCACACATGCAAACATATTCATGTAAACAAATTCACTCGTAAAAGAGAATAAATTCTCGAACCGCGCTGTGTAAAATATCAAAAATAAGTCACTAGTGCAGTTTCCATTATTTAAATCATGAATGACACAGTTGCAGGATTTTCTGAAACATCGAATATGATGAACGAAATTAAGTTATGTAATAGAGTTGATCAAAATAAAACTCTGAAAGAGTCACGCAGCGTTTGTTTACTTAAATATATCACGTGAGTAGTAATAGTTTCGTTGTAATATGAACCACTTTCACCTCAGAGAGGGTCAGATAGTGCTGGCATGCTTATATCTTAACTCCCCTGCATAATTTCGAGGTTGACTCAGTTAATTAGGTATCACACCAAGACGAAATGCAGTCAAGTTAACTTTCATCACAGATACAAGTACAAGAAACAGACAACTACTTCACATTACTCTTCTTTCCTGGAATTTAATAGTAAGATTAATACTACAGTTTTGATGACTCTTGAAACCTCACAGAGAACAGTCGAAAAGTTAAAGAACAATTTATTACGAAAATATCTAAGAAAAATTATTGCACTCTAACAGTAATTTAAGTACTCTGTACTAGTTTAGCCTCTGCCCCCACTGCAGACAACCGGACAGTGATGCACCATAGATAGGTAAAACCAAACTTGTCATCAAAGAACTTTGAATACCACGAGTACATCCATGCAAACATGCGCCCAGTGTGAAAATTACTCAGATATGTAATTGTATTATAAATTTGTTTCCACCTTGCTTCACTAGACAATTATGAAATCACCATATTTAGAATCACGCTCTGGCAGTTACTGTATTTGAACTACTGCATATGCACTTGCACTACCTGTTAAAAAGTATTTTCTTTTGTGAGAGCGGTTACCGTTTCAACAGATGAATTTCTTTTCCCATCAAATCTGTAGAAACGTAAACAACTGATTGACAAAAAGAGTACAGCAAAAAAAAAAAAATACAAGACGGCCCCCCATTTTACTTTCACTTCCTTATGGAATTATGATATTCTAGTTTAACTGAATGGCATCACGCAAGTTAAACTTTTATTTAAAAAAATATTACAAGACGGCCACCCTTTTCACTTTCACTTCCTTATGGTATTATGATATTCTAGTTTAATTGAATGGCATCACGCAAGTTATACTTTTATATAAAATGTACACTATGCGCTAGGAATCAATTTTGTGCTGTCGTTTAGCCGTTGTCTTACATTTAATCATTTCACCTGCTCTGAGAACAGACCGCAGGCATTGTAATTCGCGCAGTCCTACAGCAGAAACATTAACAAAACTTTCCATAGTGTGCAGCATTGCTACAGGCAGATAACATACCATCGTCGCCACACGCCATTAACCCAGGACGCCAGGTCACAAAAATTCAGCGGCTCTCGGTCACCTCTGAAGATTCCAATTCGAGTCTTGTCTCGTGTACGAATAAGCTGAGGCCTCACCAGGCATACTCACCCAGCCGAAAGGCTGAGTTTCACACATTGGATGTTTTTCCCGCGTCAGCGCTATTGGAATTCCCGTCCTGTCAATCTTATCTACCTTTGCTGTTGTTCCCCAGAATTACTAAATATGAGTAGCAGTCTATTCCAGTCAACCAAAACACGGCATATTTCTGCCAACCAGCGAGTCTCCCTTGTCGAGCGTCACTATTTGCCTCATTTCCCGCTCTATGTCGCCACACACTTTAAAAATGACCAGTTTGTTGTTACACAATGACGCAAATAAACAGTGTTGAAACAGAGTGAGATTTCGGGTGTAAAAAATTTAGGTTTGCTCTTTATAGTCGCTTCGTATGTCCAGTATGCGTTCTGATTACTTTCTGTACCTGTGTACTTGTGACAAATGTAATCAGAGAATCACAGTTTGCCCGCTTTGGCCAACAGTCGAGGCTACACCATTCACCTTACGTTTTCGTTTTGCCTCTCTTCGTTCCTTAGCTAACTTGATCATCTGAACAATGTACGGCGGTGACAGTCTCATTTGGAAGCCTCGAGGTCTCATTTCTTTTCCATGCGTCCATACAGTTACGACCATCGCGGAGACGTGCTGGCGCCCCACAGCTCCCCACGCCCCTCCCCCAACCCCCGCCCTCATGTCATGCTCCCTTGATTAATGCCCAGCCCAGGCGCTGCCCACAATTACACCGCCGCCTGCTGATTGCTAGAGTCCCCTTGGAGGCACGACACGAGGGACGCAAGAGGATCGCGTCTACAAATGAGAACGTTCCATAGGGCCTCCGTAGCGTTCCACGCCACAAAACATACTTCTACGGACAGGCAGGGCTTCACACAGTGTTTGTCAACACACTGCTTAGATTCTCGTATGGTTACTACGTCAGGTTTGGAACTTTTGCAATGGAGATTCGATTCTAGTATTTAACTAACTTTACAGTAATACACAATAAATTAAACCATGACTGTGCTGCTTACGTCTGCAGTGGTGTGATCATGGGTAGGCCCAAGAACGATACCTGCTTTTTGGTATTGTATCGCGTCTCCACGTCAATCTTCCTAAGAACCTGCCGCTTCAACGGTGAATGATCGTATGACCCCTTGGTAGCAAAAAAATGGATCAAATGGCTCTGAGCACTATGGGACTCAACTGCTGAGGTCATTAGTCCCCTAGAACTTAGAACTAGTTAAACCTAACTAACCTAAGGACATCACAAACATCCATGCCCGAGGTAGGATTCGAACCTGCGACCGTAGCGGTCTTGCGGTTCCAGACTGCAGCGCCTTTAACCGCACGGCCACTTCGTCCGGCCCCTTGGTAGCAGATCTGCGCCATGTACAGTACTCCAGAGTGATCAGTCCTCTTTGAAAGGTAGGGGGGGGGGGGGGTCACTAATACCCTCTAAGACAAAAAAGAAGCAGCACCACGAAGGAATTATCCGAATGGGACGAAAATGGATAGATGTTATGTACACGTGCAGACACCCAAATGATTATAACTTCAGAAAAAAATGGAATGATTTATTCGAGAGAAAGAGTTTCAGAAATTGAGCAAGTCAATATCGCATTTGTTCACCTCTGGCCCTTACACATGGCAGTTATGTGGCTTGGCATTGATTGATAGAGTTGTTGGAGGTCCGCTGAAGGGATATCGTCCGGAATTCTGTCCTACTGGTGCGCTAGATAGTCAAAATCTCGAGCTAGTTGGGGAACCCTCTCCACAATGCTCCAAACGTTCTCAACTGGGAAGAGATACGGCGATCTTGCTGACCAAGCTAGGGTTTGGCTAGCACGAATACAAGCAGTAAAAACTCTCGCTGTGTGGGGGCCAGCATTAATTTGCTAAATGTAAGACTAGGGTTGCTTGCCATGAAGGGAAACAAAACGGGGCGTGGAATATCGTCGGCGTACCGCTGTGCTATAAGGATGCCGCGGATGGCAACCAAAGCGGTCCTGCTACGAAAAGAAATGGCACTCCCAGCAGGCGACAGTGAGATTGGTATCGCACCGTTGCTGGGAGTACCTCCAGCCACATTTTCAGAGGTCATCAGGGCTCAGTTCGACCTATGACGCCTGAAGTAACAGCGCTGTGCCTCTGCAAACCAATGGGGGAACGAGATTCGGGACTCATCACTGAAGACAATTCTACTCCAGTCAATGAGATTCCAGTGTCAGGAGACGCCCCGGGAGCAAAGGGATACCAACCAGATCGTCGCCTGCCACACGTCCCGACAACTAGGACTGGGATGCCATTTCTTTTCATAGCAGGACCGTTTGATTGTCATTCGCGACATCCTTACTGCAGATCTGCTTGTAGACGATCTTCTACACACCGTTTTGTAGCCTTCCATGGCAAGCCATCCTGAGCTTACATTTCAAAAAGATAATACCAGCCCACACAAGGTGAGAGTTTCTACTGCTCATCTTAGTGCTTGCCAAACCCTATCTTGGCCAACACGGTCGTCAGATCTATCCCCAATTGGCAACGTATGGAGCATTATGGGCAGGGTCCTCCATCCAGCTCGGGATTTTGACGATCTGACACGCCAATTGAACACAACTTGCACTGTATGCCTCAGGAGGACATCCAAGAACTCTGTCAATCAATGCCAAGCCGAATGACTGCTTGCATAAGGGCCAGAGGGAAGGGCCAACGCGATAGTGACTCGCTCAATTTGTGAAGCTCTTTCTCTTGAATCTCTGAATAAATCTACCGATTTCCGTCCCATTCGGGTAAATACTTCGAAGCAGTTTTTTTTTCTTTTTTGTGTTAGAGTGTATTTTTCCTGATGAGCTTATTTTTTTGTGCTGCTTCTCCAATTTTGTGACAGGCTGGAGGCGTTATCTAGCATTTGTCATTTTTTTTGAAATAGTTCTTGATAGCTTCCTTTGGACAGGGCCGGCCGGGGTGGCCGAGCGGTTCTAGGCGCTACAGTCTGGCACCGCGCGACAACTACGGTCACAGGTTCGTATTGTGAAACACCACATACGACGCAGACAGAGATGTTTTGGTTCGCCGTTAATCGCCGGCCGCTGTGGCCGAGCGGTTCTAGGGGCTTCAGTCCATAACTGTGCTGCTGCTACGGTCTTAGGTTCGAATCCTGCCTCGGGCATGGATGTGGTCCTTAGGTTAGTTAGGTTTAAGTAGTTCTAAGTTCTAGGGGACCGGTGACCTCAGAAGTTAAGTTCCATAGTGCTCAGAGCCCCCTTTGCACAGGTTCTCAGCTAATGTGTCACCTCTCATGTAACCCTGGTTTCCTTTACGCCCCAAGGATGTTCAAATGTTTGGATGTCTGTCGCAGGTGGGGTCATGATGGCTGACGATCGGTACCCGCAACAGCAACAGCAGCAGCAGCACGTGGGCTACGCGTGCGCCGGCGAGGACGAGGACCTGATGCTGGCCGGCGACGCCGTCGACACGCACGAGTTCGACAAGTACCTGGGGGCGCGGCTGCACGCGCACCACGCGCCGGGGCCGGAGCCCATGGACTCGAACCACAACTACCACCACCAGCAGCAGCAGCACCAGCAGCAGCTGCACGCCGCCTACTACGGCCAGCCCTCGGCGCTGGACGGGCTGGGCGGGCTGCTCAAGGCGGAGCCCTCCGCCGGCCTGGCCATGGCCCAGTACGACAGCCAGGCGTGCGCGCCGCAGGACTTCAGCGACCACCACCACCACGCCGCGGCCGCCGCCGCAGCAGCCGCAGCCGCCGCAGGCGCGCCGGCCCAGCACATCAAGACCGAGGACGACTTCAGCGTCATCCTGGAGAACGTGCGCAAGACCTGCTACAGCACCTGACCGGCCAGGTAGACCGACGGCCGCAGGATTCCCAGGTGGTCCTCACACAGCGCGACGTCCCAACCTGCAGCAAACGCCGACACGGAATCACAGCATTCTTCCCTGCTGTCGGTCGCTGCGGCGCTGCGGGTCTCGCTGGCGAGCTGTGGAGCGTTCCCACTCGCTCGCTATACTATCAACTCCCTCCGCGAGGTAAATGTTCCTACAGACTGTAGACTGGCAGAGTGGGTGGACTAGTTTCTAGAGAACCGACGTTTGAATCCAGCAGTCTTCCATTAATGGTAACGAGCCCTATCTCTTCTGAAATCCGTCAAACTTCGGCGTCAAGTCATTGTGCGACTGAACGATCGGAAACCGTCGCTGTGAAACGCCGCAGAACGTCCGATAAGAATACTAGCGCTGTCTTCGTTGTTCGAAAACGCGCGTCCCGTACAGGACTGGCCACGGACTTGAACAAAAATTATTCGAGTGATTTTGGATGCGTGTAACACAGTGTGCTAGTTGACAATATTGAGAAAGACATTAATGTATATACCGTGTACATATTTAGAAAAGAGGCTTATGGATATTTACATATACGTCCTCCGAATATATTTTAACTACTGTTAGATTTTGATGCATATTATTTACCTAAGCATTCCATAGTTTAATGAACCAAATATTTAATAAAATTTTATTGTTATGTGTAATTTTTACTGGAAACTTATATATATAAGGATTTGATGAGGTGCTACCACGCACAGGGTACTGAACTGAGAAAAACGTATCTGCGTGAGACCAACTGAGAGTCGGTAACGGATCAGGCCCGTGGCTGCAAGTCCCCGTGTTCTATGGCAGCCGACATACGATTTGCGCGGTCAGAATGAACGGACCTGCGCTACGAAAAGAACATCAGTTCCGGGGGGCCAAGAAGCCTTTTGGTATTCTTGCAATGTACTCGCCACCAGTTTCCTATAGCGGCTTAGGTACGTGCTAACTCTGCTGTATGTCTGCAGGCAGACATGTTTCTCGAGCCGTTGTGGGAATCCCAGAGGGCAGCGGAGCGCACATCCGGTCAGACGCTGCCCTCCCCTTCCCGCGACCGCTCGGGCAGGCGCCCACATTATCATAGCCGTACCTCTCCGATCCGTACCGCCCGAAACCACTGCGCTCTTCCACCTCGCACTAACGGATTTCTTACTCGTCACATCGTCCAAAATATTCCTTCAGGGGACGTCTCCAGAGAGAGACGTTTTGCCATACGAAAGACTTCGTTCAAGCACAATTGTCTTCCGACAACAATACATACAGGTATGAGTCAACTTAAAGCTGTGCCTTATGGAAAGGACCAACCGCGAATTTTTAAACTGAGCGAATGAGTTGAGTAAGAAGAATCTGTAGGCATATTTTTACAACTGCTGTGTATAAGAAGCGAGCATATTCGATGTGCCTCTCTACCAAACAATACTGGTTAGTTGCTCATCACCTGACAAGTAACGTCTTGTAACTGTTGAGATGTATGAGCACAGCAAATAGAGTGTTGTGATGAATACTGTTCAGTTGCATTCCATTGCGACTAACACACACCGTTAAGCAGGCAATCAGGCAAATGACATGAAAGATAATCGATTTCCGATGCTGCACAGCGTCTCCTGCCTACTGTAAGCACGAATTGTGATACCTAAGGTGGATACAGAGGCACGTAAGGCCCTTTAGTTCGGTTTATCAGTAAAACGGCGCCGAAGTGCACATTCGTACTGGCTGGACTAACTTCTTAACGGTGCCCCTGAGCACTATTTCCACCTAGGGCGCTGAATGTCGAACGAACATTCCACGAGAAGCCTTCTTTAAAAGACTCCCGTTCATTTCGAACAGTCAGGTTTTCTCAGAAAGCACTGAAAAATACAGGGTAATGTTGGGAAGCTACTGAGATCCCCTACTCCAGTGAAATAAAAAAGACAATAATGGAGAAGAGATAGATTCTATTAAGTAGCGTTTTTATGAGAGAAAGTATTTTTAATAATTGTGTGAGAGAGACTAACAGACATAGTTTGTGCTCTGTTACCTTCCAGCACTGCAAGACAGTCGGAACCGAGAGAATATCTCGTTTCCTACACCTCGTGGGTGAAACCTCGAAAGTAGCGGTGTCTCCTAGAAGTGAATCCCTCCGTGTTCGGATGAGACACTCATTTCTAGCCTTATCGCTAGTATAAAAAACGCATGTACTACTGAAAGAGAAAGTAATAATGCGAGTACGTCCTGATTTAGAACATCTGCTTCAACTTTGATTTGATCTCACTTTTTAAAAGGTGAATTCTTTAATTTATTAAAAATTATTATGTTTGGGTCATCAAATGGATATTAAGTTAGTTGATGGTTATAGATTAGCTTATATTTAGATATCATAGTGATTATATGAGCAATAAAGTAATTGGCTTGTTAGGTAGAACTGTCCACAGCTAAGTTTTATTGGTAAATATTTTTGGAAAGAAAAGTCTACAATTTTTCCCTCTGTTGAGGCAGATATTTCCGTCTCACGGATAAATGTCACGTATGTCATCTAAATGATCCTCAGATCTGCACAGCAATAAAACTGTACAAGGAAACCATAAGCTGTTTCTACATTTTACTGTTGTTAAAAATAATTGCCTGCCACGATTTACGATAAATTGTGTATAATATATTTTCTGTATATAAAGTGTATTTTCGGACTGTTTTTTAATTACGTACCTGTTACATAAATGTACCATACATATTTCAATAACATGTTATAATTCAAATAAATAAATCCGTTTAAAATATGTTTTTCTCGTGAATTCTTGATCCATAACAATCTCTGCAGATTTATTAGCGCAGCATTGAAACGCCACGACTGACATGGAAGGACTTGAAGGATTCCCGGTGATCAGCAACAGCATTCCGTTCATTTCAGTGACTCATTTTCACAGTTAAAAAGCAACATTCTATTGAAAGAAATGTGGAAGCAGTAGGTTTTTGTAAAGAATGTGAAGATTTCTATACAAATGGAATCTGATGACAACAAAACATCCGTTTTCGTTTGTATGTGTGACAGTACATGAAATAAAGGGTACGTCCCAGATAGTATGCAATACAGTCGACACAAGTAGTGAATACACACACGCGCGCACGCGCACACACACACACACACACACACACACACACACACACACACACACACACAAAATTCCAGCCCCTTAAACATTTAATACGCACGGATCGAATTATTTACAAACATAGTAGTTCTGTAAGCCCAATCGAGTCTGAGCGCACTAGAAGCAATGTGACATTTGCTATGACGATGTCACCAACAGTGTTGAATTGTAGTGATTTATGCCTCCTACGTAGAAAATATGTCATCAAAAGGAGATATGGTAAATATGTAAACGTCAGTACAGGGATATTACTGTGTTAGGGTCCTTCATAATGCATGATATTTCCACACATTGGTGGAGGATTATGAGTCAGTACCCAAATCGTTACAGACGCACTACAAGATGAGATACTTCTTTCCTGCGAGAATAATATCGATTTCTGTTGCTTTTATCTCCAGTGTTTCAATATTTTATTTTGTAAGCGTCAAATGTCTCACTTCAGTTTAAGCCAGCAGAGGCGATTTTTGGGTCAACAGTCATGATGACTTTTTCATCGTTCCTTGTCAAAACATAATTGACCTCCTTCTACAATGATTTACCTAACAAGCAGAAGTTTAAATCGGAACGGATTACGAAAGCAAGGAGAAACATTCTCAGCTTGACATCAAAGGACTGTTCTTTAACTCAAAAACGCACTTCATTTTTTGATGTAGTTGTGCTTTACATCTATGCACTTTGTGCAACATTTTTCCGTACGACTTTGGAAGGCCAAAGCACCTTCATTGGCATCAAAACTTATCACACCCAGAGATTTCTTCAGTTGTAGTTGGTGGAAGATAGAGAGTGCAATATGTGTAGAATATGATGCATGTTCGCTCTTAATGTCCTTCAGTTCTGCCGTTGCCGATGTAACTCTGTGTGAAGGTGTATTTCTGTAAGAAAATAATTATTTTTTCTTTTCAGTTCGCGTTTCATCTTACCTATTTCTGTAACTGTGGCCGTATACATTCCCGCAGATGAAAACGACTTCGCACGGTTTTTATTTTTCTTCTTTCACGGCGAACTGCACTTGCCGCCCCCCCCCCATTACGAATATTTAAAGAACTTCATAATCATCCGAATAAGTTGCTGTTTGAATAAAAATGTACTATTCCTTTCGATCACACAGCCCTTTAAAAATTGAGCCAGATGACTATGACGTCAATTAATAACATACAATGTGAGTTATCCTACTATAATTATATCCACTCATAGATGGCTTGAGTTTATCTAACACTGGACATGTTTATAAAATAAGCACTCACACAACCTCTTGATATGGGCACCACAGTACAACTTACTTTAAATAGACTGACTTTATTTTGTGCAGAACTGATGTTGACTTGTTTCACGGAAACTGGAAGTCAATAATCGGGCTTTACTCAAACGGTAGCCTATCCTGATGATCATGGCACACTGTAAATTTCCGAATGGAACACGTGTGTTTCTTCAGCATCAATTACATCCGCTGTGACGTCTGAAATACAAGATTTTAAATTGACAGGCATAATACATCACTATTTGCAAATTAATTTTCATTGTCACATAGGTATTTTCTGATCATTTCTTATGTCCGTCCAGTAACTATATAGCATTTCATTGCTCAAGTTAGCCACTCGCAGTTCCCATCATGGAGATGGTTCGTTCATAGCTTGCCAGCGACTACCGACTGTAACCACAAATGATTATCTTGTTCAATACGAAAGCTGACTTGCAGTAACGACTGACGGTACACAAAACGTAATTTTAAAGATATAGCAACACTTACCTTCACCAAGATTGCAGTATTTTTAACTGTATAATCACAGACAACTGAACCGCAGCTGGGCGCATAAGATGCGTCATGTAAATCGATAGTCGCAAAGACAAGAAAATGCTAGAGAACGTGCCCAACTGTCCAGCGAGGACTGTGGCGGGACGCCAGAGTTCAGTAACCAGCAGCAAACCTCGTGGTTCCGCTAGCACTCCCATGAAATGCTATATACTCGACCTAAAACAAGTTCAAAAGGGTTCAAATGACTCCAAGCACTATGGGTCTTAACATCTGAGGTCATCAGTCCCCTAGAGTTAGAACTACTGAAACTTAACCTAAGGACATTACACACAGCCATGCCTGAGGCAGGATTCTAACCAGCGACCGTAGCAGCAGCGCGGTTCTGAACTAAAGCGCCTAGAACAGCTCGGTCACAGCGGCCGGCCCTAAAACAAGTGGTATAGCGTAGTAGCCGCTGGTATACAAAGGGTGAAAGCCATGTGGGATCGTCCTACAAGAAAGGCATCATGCAGGACGTTAAAGGCTACTCTCAGTATTTCATGAATGTGCAGTTACACGTAAGCATAGGGGCACACTGCATTCCTGGTAACAAACTGCAGACAAGAATGAGACCGCTCACCTGGACATCAATAAATTATCTGAATACGTTTCACAATATTTCTGAATCAAGATTTACTTCCCTGGCACTACATCGGAATCTTTCGTCACAAATGAACACAGATCTTTCTATGTCAAACACGTGGAAAAATTGATGTTGCTTCATTACGTACAAATTCCTTTAAGAGTGTACTCGGAAGATTCATTGAAGCAAGATTCATTGAAGCACACAGCTAACAGGGAGATACAGTCAGGTCAACACACAAAAGAGTGCGGGCAAGTATGAAAATGGAAGTTCAGCCAAAAGGTAGAAATAAAAACACCTGGAGTAAAATTTACTTATGAACACAGGATTCGGCAAGACTTTTATAGCATCTGTATTTATAGTGATATAGTTAGTGTACGGGAAAACATACAGCATCAGACGCTACTTCCTTAACACCTTCACTAAAGTAGTTGAATTGCTAACATTATACTTTCAAATTTCGCTACGGCGTAATGTTGATCGTCGTATCATTCCGCAATCGCTCATTTCGTTCTTAATGTAATCTAAAGGAAAACTGATGTAGATATGTTATTAGTCGCGATATAGTATCAATTATAAATTTCCTCATTTAACTAATTTACGATAGTGGTTCGTTGTCAGATGAAGTGTTCATACAACGAGGCGAAGTTAAAGATGCCTGCCCGATAGTAAAATGAGTGTCATATCATGTTGCACACTTAGTACATTACATAAACCACCTGCATATACAGTCCAGAAGAAGTCGACGAAAACAATGAGGGTGACGTGTGACAAAACACAGGAGGATGTTAAGGAAAGCTTAGAAATGTTGACTGGCGTAAGTTCACAGTAGCAGGCATCGGCTGAAACAAGTGTTAACACACTTGAGCGTATTTCTTAGATATTTCTGATGTTAAATTCGAAGACAGGAACATAAGAATTTGTGTATAAGACAGCGTATTCTAGCATCACATATAGAGCTACTTGCTACCAGTAACAGAAAGCGTGAGAAGTCAAACCATTACTAAATTAAGCGTTAGCATTTCCTTCCCAGCATTACATATGGAGCCACTTGATACCAGTATGCGGTGCATTGTAAAACATAACAGAAAGCGTGAGAAGTCAAATCATTACTAAATTAAGCGTTAGCATTTCCTTCCACTGTCCCTTCAATTAGCCTAATGGTAGCTCCAAATTCAACATATTTCTTAGTAAGCTTGTAACCGATTTGGAAAGGGGTTTTCCTAAAAATAATAAAATGCAATACTAGGAAGTCTTCAAAGAAGCGTTCGGTCATTACCAGTATGGAAATATCGTCACACAGAAAACAAAAATCTACAAACTAGCCAGAACAAGCAAGGATCCCAAAGTACGTTCGTATTATAAACAGTACTGTTAACATTTTAAGTATAGTTGTAAAAGCAATCTACAAGTATGCACATCTTTGCAGAAAATGTCTGATCCGATAACAAAATCAAATCAGTATGGAATATTGTTTAAAGAGAGACAACAAAAGATGCATTAGATTGTAACACTGTTTCTTCTGATGAGAATGAGATTACCACAAAGAGTATTTTATGTGTAGCAAATAATTTTAGTATTTTATTTTAAAAGTAGGAGAGGAAATCGGTTCAAAACGTTCAGACTGAAAGCAAAGCATTATACTGAAGAATCAAAATCGCGGAAATTTACTGAAACGAAAACGTTACCTCCACCATCAAACGTAAAAGTTGGTATGGAGTTAATGTTATTTCCAATAACACGTAAAAATGTTGAGGTTCTATAATTTTTTATGTTCTAAGTCACATATGTAATACATCTGTAGTTGCGAGTATTCTCCCAGAAAGATTAGATTAAAACCTATGGACCAGTACGAATCTTTCGCACCTTTGTATTTTTAAATGGAAAAGCCGTGTGGCTATGGCCTCCTGTCGGGCAGACTGTTCGCCTGGTTCAAGTCTTTCGAGTTGATGCCACTTCGGCGACGTGCGTGTCGATGGGGATGAAATGATGATGATAACGACAACATAATACCCAGTCCTTGAGCGGAGAAAATCTCCGACCCAGTCGGGAATCGAATCGGGGCCGTTAGGTACGACGTTCCGTCGCGCTGACCACTCAGCTACCAGGGGCGGACGTATTTTTAAATAATGATAGTATTTGGAATATGTGTAGTTGGTTGGTTGATTTGGGAGAAGAGACCAAACAGCTAGGCCGTCGGATTAGGGAAGGATGGAAAAGGAAGTCGGCCGTGCCCTTTCAAAGGAACCATCCCGGCATTTGCCTGAAGCGATTTAGGGAAATCATGAAAAAACTAAATCAGGATGGCCGGACATGGATTTGAACCGTTGGCCTCCCGAATGAGAGTCCAGTGTGCTAACTACCGCGCCACCTCGCTCGGTGAATATGTGTAGTCACTGGGATCAGGCTGGTTGTGGGAATGTAGAGAAAATGTCTTTAAAGATAAGCCGAAGGACGAGAAATAATAATCATAAATTTGTGATAGCCTATACACTTGTATAGACATTCCCATGAATTATTGCTTGCAATTTGTGACTTTCGAACGTAATATTTACATTTACCTGTTGTTGAAGAGAAATTTAATGCGAAATACGAATATAAAACGCAAAGAAGCAAATAAATGCTAGATGTATAGTTTAGAACGTGGTGTGCGTTTCTTACCTGGTGTATCACTAGGTAAACCACAGTTCAAGACGACTGTGACGAATATGTTTGTCGTTTCGGAAAGTATATTCATTTACGAAAGTCAACTGTTACGACGGGCAGAGATAATGTACCACCGCAGGGGTCCACTTAATAAATACTTTAAAACAAATAAAAACGTATTTATAATAATGTAATATGAAAAGAGTCTTTTATTCGCGATTAATAAGTTAGATTAGTAAAATATAGGTATGATGCCCTTTTGCCTTTGATAAATAAAGCCTCTTTTATGTTAGAATTTTCCACAAATTTAGCGCAAAATCGGCATGGACTGTCAGAAACAGGTCAAAAAACCTTTCTAGCGATACCTCACATGTTCCTAGACGATTAGTATGTATGCAGAAAAAGGGTAGTTGACTTGAGAAATAATATATGATATGCCATTGTTAATCTCTCTGTAAAAACGTTGACTTCACGGATGGCCAATAACTATCGGTCTGTCTCACTTTTTATATCAATTTCAAAATTTATTAGAAGGTAATACACTCCAATGTTCTCACTCAACAGATTGGTGAAGAGACACTTAAGACAAACATAATTTCAGTTTCCAAAGGGCTGTCCTCCGGAGAAGACGACATTCACTTTGTCGTTTATGTTGACGATACCACTCACCGCCAGTCACTGGTTTTTGTATCTGTTGCTACCCTCTGTTTTCCACTGTGGACTGCAGTGGTAGTGGAGATATAGGTGTTTGAAGTGGTCGCTGTCACATCGTGGTGGTCAATCAGAGCATCTTACGTCTCTTTCGAATCAGTGTATTCTACAAGAGAAAAAATTCCAGATGTTCTCCTGCTTTTATGGGTGTTATCGAATGCTGGAGAGTCTCTGCTCTCCGCCAAAATCGTCTTAACCGGTGAGTTGTCCAACGTAGAAAAAACAGAGGTGCAACTCATCGAAAAAGTGTATCCGCTTACAGAGAGAAACTACGTAAGCAAAGTAGAGCTGTATGAGCAAAATGAGTAAACAGTTTTAGCAACAAACATTGACACAGTTAAAAACACAGATGATACCAGGCGAAAAAAATTATTTAAATTCTTTGATACAATTATGAACCAAAACGAAACTTCTCAACAGAATTCCCAAAATTCGCTCAGTATTACCGGTATGCCCTCGCTAAAGAGCTTTTAAACATCATAGAATCGAAAAAATTAATTGGAAATAAAAACTTAAGTCAGTACTCATAACACGAATTCCGCTCGTTAAAAGTAGCTTCCAAGCAGACTTTAAAGGCTCCAGTTACTAGCAAAATTGATGTACCGTATGACTATCAATAAAGAGCGAGAGTAGTCATTCCCAGGTTGAGGTGTTAATTTAAAAGAACCTTGTTTCTCTCTCAGCCAACTATATGTAGCGTGTTTGTTCACCACTCTGTCTTTGCACAGAAAGAAAAGCACCAAGTGTAGATTATAAGAATATACAGTCAATAATTTTGATACTGTAGAAAAAAGATGATTAATTACTCATTTTTTCCAATTCAGAAAATAAATTTGAAAGGAAACCAAGTGAAGTGATTACTTTTCAGCTAGAAAATATTTTAAATGGTAAAATACGAGTCAGCAGCTGAGATATTCTGTGATTTGACAAACACGTTTGATTGTGTCGATTACAAAATTCTATTAAAGATGCCGAATTTTTATGTGGTACATAGTTTAGCACATGTCTGGTTTAGTTACTATTTAAGAAACGGGGTACAGCAAGTTACTTTGGGTTATTTGAGTAATGCTAACAGGGAGAAATCCCAGTGGTCGTTTCGCAAGATTCGCTCATGAGCCCATTACCGTTCTCACGCTTTCTTAATGATCTCCAGTTTTATTTGGATCATGAAGCTGCAAACGTTGAATTTTGGAGAATGGTTGAAAGAAACAGCTGTCCTGCGTATTTCTGTTTTTCTTTTAGTAGATAAAAGACTTATCACGTGCCAATCTTCTATGCTCTGACTATAGAGACATCGTACTGCAAGTGTTTCGTTGGCACGAATTAATCATACAAGCACATGAAGGGACAGGAGAGGAAAGCTACAGATAAGTAATGAACATCTCTTTAAAAAGAGTCAAAATTTATTAGTCATCTAACAAAGAATAAATGCGAGGTAGTCTTGTTACACAACTGGAAGAAAGTTAACCCACAATTCTGGCTTACTTGGCACGCAGCCCTTTTGCTGTAGGAAAATAACACATGAACATACCATTAAACATAAACCATAAATCTTCCAGTCTCTAGACAGTGGTATTTACAGAAATGAGATTAACTCTTGGAAGTAACTAACAAAAAAGAAGGTGGTAATTTATTAAGAGTTATAGACACTAACCGTAAAACAAGGACAGCGCCACAATCCTTACACCAGCCTCGACGAAGTCGTGGTACCGCCTTCTCGAGGTGCCAGCGGCGTAATCGCTTAATAAAAATGTTCGTTGTAGCCGCGAGCATGCTATCTCGAAGCATCCTAACACAGATCTGAATCTGCACAAGGCTGCTTCCAAGGCGATGGCAGCTGGCTCGCGTTCAGCAAGTGAGGCGGCAACTACACACTACGGCCAGTAACGAAGTGGTACTTTCTGAGATCGGCAACCGAACGATCTGCACTTCCCTTTAGTGAATCTAATTTTGAAACCGAAAGCTGCGCAATACTCGACAGTAAAACTCTTTTATTATCTGAACACTGAAATGAAATGTCTGAGCCGGCCGAAGTGGCCGCGCGGTTCTGGCGCTGCAGTCTGGAACCGCGAGACCGCTACGGTCGCAGGTTCGAATCCTGCCTCGGGCATGGATGTGTGTGATGTCCTTAGGTTAGTTAGGTTTAACTAGTTCTAAGTTCTAGGGGACTAATGACTTCAGCAGTTGAGTCCCAAGTGCTCAGAGCCATTTTTTTGAAATGTCTGACAGCAAACAGAATTGTTTTCAAATGTAGATTGAAGTTGTTTCTCATTATAAATCTTTTCACGTTCCGCATCACACCGTTTGTTGTGAATATTAGCTACAAGACTTGGAGAAAACTATGGTGACGCTGACTAGGTCCACATACGCAAAATAAGATCGCCAGGGATGATTAAACAAAACACTTTTTTGCAACAATACGTAAAATGAAAGGATTCATCAAGTGTCCTTAGAGCTACAAAGTCGTTAAATTGATATCTCACAAGATAATAATCTTGATTTGAGTGCATTTTCGTTCTGTCGTTACAACTACCAGAAAATGCGTACTTTTTTTCACAGACGCGTTTCGCTTTATTGAGGTAAAGCATCATCATGGTGTTTAAGTAAAGATATTGATAATTTGATTTGCTTTTAAGATCGAAAATCTATTCGTTAACAATATGCTGCTTTTTACTTACTGTGATCTCCGCTTGGTTTCTCGCCTGCATCGGGAAATGGCGTCTGCTAGAACGTCTTTGCAGTTTTTCTTCGTTAGACGCTAATACTTGTAGTCTAATGTTTAGTTCCTCTGCAGAACTATGCATTTCTCACGTTTTACACAGCACAGTTTTCACACACCACTGTTTTCTGTTTATTTTTATACTTCTAAATATATATTGTGGTTTGTGTTTTGTAGCATTGCCAACGTATCAGTCACTAGTTTGTCTTTGACCTATACTCTTTCTTGTGTTGTATTTGCCGGCCGCTGGTGGCCGAGCGGTTCTGGCGCTACAGTCTGGAACCGCGCGACCGCTACGGTCGCAGGTTCGAATCCTGTCTCGGGCATGGCTGTGTGTGTTGTCCTTAGGTTAGTTAGGTTTAAGTAGTTCTAAGTTCTAGGGGACTTATGACCTCAGCAGTTGAGTCCCATAGTGCTCAGAGCCATTTGAACCATTTTTTTTGGTGTTGTATTTAATTGTTCGTGTGTAATTCTACTTAATTCTGTTGCTATGTAAGTGAAAAGCAACATACTGTTACCGGACTGTTTTTCAATCTTAAAAACCAATCAAATTATAAATATCTTTAATTACAGACCACTGAAGATGCTTTCTCTCAATAAAGCGAAACGCGTCTAGTGAAAAAAAATGCATTTTCTTGTAGTTACAACGACAGAATGAATATACCTTCAGGAACTGTAAATCAGCCACAGACAATATGACCACACAAATGAAGAATTTCTTGATTTGAATTTTAGATATGATCATGTCGTTGGCAAAGAACATCACCACTTGGAGTTTAAGTAACACCGGTGGGATGTTGATCACTGCTGACAGTTAATGATACAATTCTAAGTGCGGTCAGACAGCTATCACTGATGATAGTTAATGGGTAAGATCACAATATCCAAGCCAGCCAGCGTATGGCAATCCAGGAGCACAGAGTCCGAGCAAGGCTGAAGTCGGAGGAGGCGCGAGCCCCAACTGTGAGAGCTGACTGCTGTGTTGAACCTCCATGGTTGGTGTTGCGGTTGGGACTTAAGCTCCGTCGTTGGATGACAGCTTAATTTACAGGTTCGGCGAACGATATTTACAGAGTGTAACTGCGGGCACGTGATCGGCGGTAGAAAGTATACCGTGACCGCAGTGCCTCGAGCAGCGATACAAGCGCCGCCTGTTCCCGTGGCATCTGCTGGAGTTACACTCGATAACAAACTGGAGTGTTGTGGTCGGTCATAACGTTTACGTGCAATATTGGTGAGTTAGAATCGCCGGCAGGGCCGGGTCATCAGCAACCCGCCAGTCATGGCTGTATTGCAGGTGGACCGAGTTACCCGATACAGCAATAATTACGTAACTAAAAGTGAATGGTTGCTAGATTTGCAGAATGTCTTCTTTCAGAAATGTTGCTTTCAACGTATTGCTTCTCCAGTCAGTTACTAGAAGTAGCTCTTAGGACGTTCGGTAGCACTAAATTTACTCCTGTAGTTAAGCAAACACAAATGAAGAAATACAAACTAGTTCTTGAAGAATAGTTTATCACATAGTAGCTGTACTCTAATTGTCATCAACCTGTATACATGGTTAATGTGGAATTCCTCTTATCGCCTGGGTGCTGACTATTTTTCACAGTTAATTGTTGTGGTCATAGCTAAATATGTGCCCCCTTTACGCACTTATGGCCTCCACATGTATAGCATTTGCAGATTTCGAGAAAGCTTTTGACACTGTTGATTCCAGCACAGTCTTCGAAATGCTGCAGATATCAGGGATAAAATACTGGGAGTGGAAGGATATTTACAGCTTTTATAAAAACCAAACTGCAGATGCAAAAGTCGAAGGATTTGAGAGGGATGCAGTAGCTAAGAAGTGGGTAAGACTGGCTTCTAGATAGTCCTCTATGGTTTTCTGCCTTTGTAGGGTGGTTATAATTGAACTTCTGCTACTTGAGCTCCATGAAAAAAGAGTCAACACAGAACAATTAAACTTTCTGGAAACATTTGTATGTTCATGCGAAAGAGAAATAACGAATAAACCATTTAAAGAAACACATTTTTATTTCCACACGAGAGGGTAAAATTTGTTAATTGCGTACCTTTACGTTCTAACTTACAAACGTTACTCATTGTGACGAATATCTGCGCCCACAACAGCATGGGAGTGTAACCTCCCCCTCACTTATCGGCCTTAATGACAGTGAAAAATTAAACGGCGTGTACCTAATGGAAATTCGGGAAAAGCAATCGTCACCGTAGTTAATCTGTCGGTAAAGAGGGAGGAAAGGGTTACATCTAAATGAAAGGAGAAATGCAAATGAAATTGGTGGAAATTAATTTTGAGAAAAGGTTAAAATTAATAAAGGAAGTAAATGTGCGGCTGTTACGTTAACAGTTAACTAGCGGTAATTAGATATTTGAGATTTGGGGGAAATTACGGTCGCCAGTCCTATGGACAATTACTATAGTAACTGAAAAAGAAAGGTTGTTACACATATAACTAGCACTAGAATCGTGGCAACTGAAGGTTGATACGTGTAGTGTGAAAACTGAGAGTTTTTCAGAAGTAATAAATTTCGCTACACTCTGACTTAATTTAGCAAAAGAATTAATAAAACCGGAAAATTGAAAGTTAATTTAGTGACTGAAATTAATAGTGAGCTTTGTTTCTGAAGCACATCGAAATTCAGTAAAATAAGGTTAGACTTGGGCTACCTCAACAATCATTTAAAAAGCTACATGAATCTATGCAATTTAGAAATAAGAGATTTAACTTTGAACTTGAATTAAATGACTCTGAACAATTAACAATAGTAAAATTTAGTACGTACCAAGCTGAGCTGCAGTCACAGGTAAGCTAAAATACGGTAACAAAACTCACACTCTTAATTTGTGCTTGTGTAATCTAAATATTGTAGCCAGCTATGAATACCTTAACTGATCTTTGAAATTAAAGCAGTGAAATCGAATGATATTACTTTAATGCTGGCGTTTGAATTTCAACGACTCGCGGGTTCATTCCGGAAAAGGAAGGGACCCTGCTTGATAATGCAATTGGGACAATGAGCAACAAAGGTTCATGCTACGTTATTGTAATTTTGTGATTTGAACAGTTTGAAAAGCTGAGGTCTGCCATACAGTTCTAAAACTTAACGTGCTTCCAGTCTTCCTTGTTAGTTGATTGAAGGTCTGAAGTCGTCGATGGAGGAGGTGGCGACAGTCACTCATTGTCGGCCGTCGCTGTTGCAGAAGCTGGATGTTGGCGCGCCTTCTTCTCGACACGGTCTGCAGCCGAAACGGGCTCTTGGTGTGTGCCAGCTAACGCTTCCCGTCCGCGACACCATGTCCTAAACTATCATAGCAAGTCGAGCGCAATTACATGCTGCCAAACCCCGAAAGCGCGGCAACTCGCGGGAGCGTCACACAACACACCTGCTGCACTGCACTACCCCAGCCAGACTCCCTTCTGCCCGCGCTCCAAGTGACAGAGTTAACACTACCAAAGATCCTAAACACTTTGGTTCTCCACACGACCTATCGATGTAATCGTTCGATAGCATAGTTTTCCCTAGGCAAGACTCAGCGTAAAAATACAAATAATATTTACAAAACATATATATTTACAAAACATATATATGTATAAATAGTAAAACAATTACAATATATAAAGACACAGAAATGTCATATCTCGAGGTAACAAAACAAGGAAAAAAATTATAGTACAATAGATGGAAATAGGAGGATATGCATTTCCGGCGTTACACGTGCCCCACATTGTCTGAGGATGTTCGTGTAACCTAAACAGACTCAGAAAATGTCCCAAAAAAGAAACAGCGGAAATGCATATGCTCAAAACATCAACAAAATTTAGCATTCGTCTAATTAAGCATAAATCAATTTTTAGACCATAGTAATTGAGTGGAGACACTCCTAACCTTATTCCACTCTGTCATCTTACACAAAAGAAAACAGGTTGACAACATATTAATATTCATAGAAAACATAGAAAATGGTTTAGCTGTTCCAAAATCATTAAAATTCCTAACATTATCAAGATATGGAATTCTATTTACAAAATTAACCAGAGTACATGGTCATAAAAAACAGGTATATCAAAACACGGAAATTAATAATTAATTACATAGAATACACATTTTTATGTAACCTTTTCATAATTAATATTCTCGACATGAGAGTCCACTTAACGCTAAACAAGAAAATAATATTCAGCAGATCGAAAAACATAAATATTGACAGCAGAATTCTTTCACATCAGCTGCCGGGGAAGAAAAACTATTCCGCCTTTCGTACCCGCAAGTACAAAGAATGCCGACAGCAGCACAAGAGCCGACAGCGGCTCGCCTCGCCAGTATTGTTGCGCCCACCTGTGCGGCACGCTTGATCTCACTTGCCTGTGTAACGGCATTTCCAGAACGTCCGTTTCACTGAATTCTTTCGGAAAAACTCCCTCCCGAGTAATCTCAAGGAGTCCATTAACACTATCACAGTGGATACCTCGACACTGTCCATCATCACACGCATGTACTAGCCTGAAGCTTAAAACAGCGTCTAAGTACATCGGCAATGACTAGTAAAACACATATTCATGAAATCTTACAGCTAGTTACAAAATCATATTTACATGCCTTAATCTACTGTGACTCAGCTGAAAACTTAAACTAGCAGCTTGGATTTTTAAATTGATGCATAATCAGTAACTCTTAAATCATTTAATCAAAAGTAATTACTTATTAATTACAACTTCTTTAATGACCTCTAGGTCAGGCAAAAGCATCGCAACATGGCACATCCTTAAATCTTACACTCTATATTTACCTACTGTACAAATTATCCTTTCTGTGGTATTAATCAATCCTTGGTTGGCACAATTTCAGGTCTACAATGTTCCGTATACCTTATAGCTTTCCAGAGCTTGGATACTCTAAGCAACAATCATTTGTGTGAGGTATACCAATGACTATTTATGGTCCATTATAAATAAACTTAAATTTAGTGATTTCATTGTCATTCTCGCTCGATTTCTCATGGGCTTTAACAAGTACTAAGTCTCCGATTGCGCTTTAGTGTCATGACGACGTATGCGAGCATCGGCTTTTGGCTTCATTATTTCTCGCAAACGATCATTTTTCACACCAATACTAATGTCAATCCGTGGAGGGAATTTGATTATCTCTTCCACAAGTCCCGGTTTATCTGAAAACACACTCTTATTCCTCATTATCACTTCATACAGGCCTCGTCTTTGTTCGTGTGTTACGTTTGACACACCGTCTACAACACTTTCCAATTCACTTTCTACACTATAGTCAATGCCGAGATTCCTCACATTACAGTAGTTCAAATTCATACCTACATCACTACTATCCGGCCAGTTAACAATGTGTATAGCCTGGTATTGCCTATGCACACCGTCTCCTGCCTCGTCAAAACTAACTACTATTGTTTTATCTTGTGACGTACATGTCGAAGTTTTGCTTTCGCAATTAATCACTGCACGGTACTTTAATAGCCAATCTAACCCGATAATTACTTCCGTAGTTAAGTCTGGCACGACGACAAACTCTTGTTCAAATCGTGTCCCACATATCTCGAAGTTGACAAAAATCTGTTTTGTGAACAGTTTACTGGCCTTCCCAGTAGCACCGATAATTTTCACTCCTGTTACTGGCATAACTACGATGCCAGGTCTGTCTTTCAGTAACTCAAATATTTTCCCAGATACAGCACTCAATTCTGCACCGGTGTCAATCAACACGTTTAGTTGTAGGTCATGCATATTAACAGACACTACTATCTGTCTACACTTGTCCTCGACTGTTTCTTTATTTTCCCACAGTAAATCCTCGTCTATATCCAGGTCATTCCAGAAAAAACCATCCGGCTTTGATCCTAAATCCGGTTTATCTGGCGGCTTTTTCAGCCTCTGTTCACATATAGTTTTAATTTCAACACGTTTGTCCTGAGGCTTAGTCTGTAACTTCGCCTCCAATACCGAAACCTTTTCCTGTAACTCGTCAACTAGTGAGTGTTGCTTTGCTATCAATTCACTAAGTGTCACCTTCGTTGATTCCTCTTTGGCCAGATTGATCTCATCGGCCAATCTACCTGGAGGAATGTGCCCAGTAGTATCTGAAATTACTTCCTCTGGATCTGCGCAACCCACACTGCTACCGTCTGACCGTATAACGTCAGCTCTAACCTCATACACGCTGTAATATACGTGCTTTTCTACCAATCGTGTCCGGCTATCACTAAAATTTTCGTAATCTTTCTCCCTAATACTCTCGCAATGTTTAAACTGGATGTTCGCGTCGGATGGGTCGGCTACTTCTACCACTACAACTTTCGGTAAGGTCTGCCGGTTAGCGCCAGAACCTTCCGTTACTACTTCAACATCCAACTCCTGCGGGACGAAACACGACGAATCTTGCTCGTGCTCCTTATTAACATTAACTATTTCTGGTAAAGTCTGCCGGTTAGGGCCAGAACTTTCTATCACTTCACAAACACTATCTTCCCGCGGGACGAGACACGGCAAATCCTGCCCGCGCCCCCCATAAACACTTCTCCCGTACAGGCCCCTATAATCTCTTAGTTCGCCGTATAAGCGACCGAACTGCCTTAACCAGACCTCATCCCTCTCTGCATCCCCTCGCTCGATGACGGACTTGTTATCCGACATCTGATCTTCTCTCAACACTTGCGAATCATTCTTAAACTCAATCTCCAGTTCCGCTGTGGGTGTTACAGCTGCCACTTTATAATCGATTTCCGGAACACTACGAACACTACTTAAATTGTTCTCGCTGACAGTGAATGTATTTTCTACTGCCGTGTCTACAGCTGATCTACTACTTGTGGGCGCACTCCTTTCTCCTAACACTGGCACACTCTCCCGCCGTTGATTATTCCATACGGAATTTTCATAACGACGACACCTCGGTTTTCTACTGTTATTGGGCTGCCAAAATTTCTCCACGCCTGATCGGCCCCTCACCGTCGCGGCTAATGGTTTCCCTGTCTCGTCCCAGCAGATACGCTCCCCGGATGCTGCTGAGGCGGCTGATCACACCCTCTGGCGTTATTACTATTCTGCGAAGCCCGTATCACGTTAGTATGATACTGGCTTCCGTCATTCCTGTTATTATTTGCATTGTACCGATTGTCATTACGGCCCGAACTACTATTGTTATTGCTGCCAAGATTGCGGTATGCATTATTCCCAAAGTTATCATTGTTGTGGTTGCTGTGGTACACGTTGTTGTTACCATGGCCTCTACCACTGTCGCGATTTTGCGCCAATTGTCCTCGTCCTCAACTCTTTCCAGGAAATCATTGATTGTCCTGTAATTGCTTCCTACGTAGCGTTTTGTATCATCTGGAAGCTTCTTGTAGAGTTCCCACATTATTTTGGATTGCGTGCGGCGATCACGCAAATATTCCAACTTGCGGATCCAGCCATCACAAAACTCCTTCATCGAGCCACGCGAATTCGCATCGAAAGGCCTCGATACGACAAATTCGCGCCAGATACTTTGTTGTTTTTGCTCTGACCAGTATTCAGCCAGAAACAAATTTTTAAACTCGTCAAAAGTCAGGTTCGTAATGTTGAGGTTTAAGCCCCAACGCTTGGCATCACCAGCCAACACATCAATAACCGCATTAATTTTTCTCTCATTAGTCCATGATCTGGGTAAAACTCTTTCACAATTTTTAATGAAATCCGCCGCGTGTATACCGCCTTTTTTCAAGGGGTCGAACCGCTCCTCTTTCGTCAACAATTCCGAACTATGTGCACAGATTGGCACATAGCTCTGTTGTTCGTCAAGTTTCTTTTCTAATTCCGACACTCTCGTAATTACTTGGCAAGTGGTTGTCGCAAGCGCTTCTACTTCCCTTTTTTTCTCTTCGCAGGTATTAGCCTGCTTCGTCACTTTGGTATCTACTTCGGATACTTAAAGCCTTTAAAGTTTCCACCTTCTTTTGATCCTCTTTTTTCACTAATTGAATTTGTTCCGCCACCTTATTCTGGATGATCGGAGCAACTGCTTCTCCTACACTTTTCTCGATTCTGCTAATTTCGGAATCAAAACGAGTATTGATGCTCGTAATTTCCGCCTGAACTCTTATCATTTCCTGTTTAAGATTACCGATTTCGGTATTAATTACAACAACATCTTGTTTGATTCTATCAACTTTTGTGTTAACAACTCCAACATTGTTTTTAACAACAGTAATAGTTTTGTTCTGATTGTTTAGCTTCTGTTCAATTTTTTCATACTGAGCTTCTTGCTTGGCAGTCTGAGCTTTAATTTCTGCCGATTGACTCTTGATTTCGTTAGTCAAAACATTCAATAAATCAGTTAAATTCCCGGAAACTACCGGTTGTACTTCCGTAGCTGGTTCCTCTATATATGTTCCCCCGTATTCGACATCAAGGGGTACAGATTTGATTTTCGCTTCCGATTCCGAAACATTTTCTAAAGTTTGGAATTCCATTTCTGCTCTTTGTTGCGTTTCGGCGGTCGCGTCGTTCATGCTAGCCGCCTGCCCCTGAACAATGGGTTCCGCAGTGCGTGTTTCCCACTGTTCGACCGATTGTTCCGTATCCAAGTCTACCAAATTTTGGTAATTGTTGCCTTCACTCATTTTAATAATTTTCAATATAAATGCCAAATCTCAAATATAATTAGGATTACAACCACTACTTATTCTCGCTGACGTAACGGCATGTTCGTAACCAGTACTTTGTTACGAGATTTGCACAATGCAAAATTCGTGTCCAGAACAACCTCAAATTTGAACAACGTCCTGTCACGGTCGCCACGTGTAACCTCCCCCTCACTTATCAACCTTAATGACAGTGAAAAATTAAACCGCGTGTACCTAATGGAAATTTGGGAAAAGCAATCGTCACCGAAGTTAATCTGTCGGTAAAGAGGGAGGAAAGGGTTACATCTAAATGAAAGGAGAAATGCAAATGAAATTGGTGGAAATTAATTTTGAGAAAAGGTTAAAATTAATAAATGAAGTAAATGTGCGGCTGTTACGTTAACAGTTAACTAGCGGTAATTAGATATTTGAGATTTGGGGGAAATTACGGTCGCCAGTCCTATGGACAATTACCATAGTAACTGAAGAAGAAAGGTTATTACTCTTATAACTAGCACTAGAATCGTGGCAACTGAAGGTTGACACGTGTAGTGTGAAAACTGAGAGTTTTTCAGAAGTAATAAATTTCGCTACACTCTGACTTAATTTAGCAAAAGAATTAATAAAACCGGAAAATTGAAAGTTAATTTAGTGACTGAAATTAATAGTGAGCTTTGTTTCTGAAGCACATCGAAATTCAGTAAAATAAGGTTAGACTTGGGCTACCTCAACAATCATTTAAAAAGCTACTTGAATCTATGCAATTTAGAAATAAGAGATTTAACTTTGAACTTGAATTAAATGACTCTGAACAATTAACAATAGTAAAATTTAGTACGTACCAAGCTGAGCTGCAGTCACAGGTAAGCTAAAATACGGTAACAAAACTCACACTCTTAATTTGTGCTTGTGTAATCTAAATATTGTAGCCAGCTATGAATACCTTTACTGATCTTTGAAATTAAAGCAGTGAAATCGAATGATATTACTTTAATGCTGGCGTTTGAATTTCAACGACTCGCGGGTTCATTCCGGAAAAGGAAGGGACCCTGCTTGGTAATGCAATTGGGACAATGAGCAACAAAGGTTCATGCTACGTTATTGTAATTTTGTGATTTGAACAGTTTGAAAAGCTGAGGTCTGCCATACAGTTCTAAAACTTAACGTGCTTCCAGTCTTCCTTGTTAGTTGATTGAAGGTCTGAAGTCGTCGATGGAGGAGGTGGCGACAGTCACTCATTGTCGGCCGTCGCTGTTGCAGAAGCTGGATGTTGGCGCGCCTTCTTCTCGACACGGTCTGCAGCCGAAACGGGCTCTTGGTGTGTGCCAGCTAACGCTTCCCGTCCGCGACACCATGTCCTAAACTATCATAGCAAGTCGAGCGCAATTACATGCTGCCAAACCCCGAAAGCGCGGCAACTCGCGGGAGCGTCACACAACACACCTGCTGCACTGCACTACCCCAGCCAGACTCCCTTCTGCCCGCACTCCAAGCGACAGAGTTAACACTACCAAAGATCCTAAACACTTTGGTTCTCCACATGATCTATCGATGTAATCGTTCGATAGCATAGTTTTCCCTAGGCAAGACCCAGCGTAAAAATACAAATAATATTTACAAAACAACCAATTATACATCGACAGAAATGCATATATATATATATATATATATATATATATATATATATATATATATATATATATATACAAATAGTAAAACAATTACAATATATAAAGACACAGAAATGTCATATCTCGAGGTAACAAAACATGGAAAAAAAATTATAGTACAATAGATGGAAATAGGAGGATATGCATTTCCGGCGTTACAGGAGGACGAAGGTTCAAACCTGCGTCCGGCCGTCCAGATTTAGGTTTTCCGTGATTTTCCTAAATCGCTCCAGGCAAGTGAAAGGGTACCACCGATTTGCTTCCCGTCCTTGATACAATCAGAGTTTGTGGTCTCTAATGACCTCGATGTTGATGGAACGGTAAACCTAATCTTCCTTCCTTCCTGTTCACGACAGCATGGAACAGCACTTTCTGATATGTTTTACACCCACGAGAATCATCTCACTTTTGGGCCTATGGAACGAAAACTGAATTAATCTAATCTAATCAATGGCTGTTCTACTGCTGCCCGAAACATCTCACGTGAGACGTTGGCGACCTCCCTTATGCTCATCTTCAGCTTCCAACATGTGTTGTGCTGGTAAACCCTGTCCCTCAGCCGGCCGGAGTGGCCGAGCGGTTCTAGGCGCTACAGTCTGGAGCCGCGCGACCGCTACGGTCGCAGGTTCGAATCCTGCCTCGGGCATGGATGTGTGTGATGTCGTTTGGTTAGTTAGGTTTAAGTAGTTCTAAGTTCTAGGGGACTGATGACCTCAGAAGTTAAGTCCCATAGTGCTCAGAGCCATTTGAACCATTTGAACCCTGTCCCTCAGGTAACCTCTCAGCCGAGTTCAAATCTGGTGAGCTTGGTGGGCATGCAATTTGGAATGAGCGGCCAATGATTCTGTTTTCTCCAGATGTCTTATGGAGTAGCCAACGGACCCCACGAGCGATATGAGATGTTGCTCCATCGTGCATCAAAACAGTTTAGTCCAAAACACCTCTCTCCTATAGAGCAGGAATCACATGTTCTGCCGTTCACGCTACATGTCCTTGTCCTTGCAAAGTTCCTCTTACGTCGCCATACCAGTACCGACACCTAAAGGCAAGTATGACACAAACACTACTAACAACGCAAATCCTGTAGCCCACAGCCTGAATATCATTCGTATAAAGTTGCGTACCCATACGATAAATAGTTTTCTGCCTGCACTGGCTCAAGTAGTGAACATTTGATTATAACACGGATACTGGAACACACGGTAGGAGTCACGCGCAAGCGGGCTGTGAGCTGTGACGTCACCGTGGACGCTCTCGCCACGCCGCGCTGCATTGCAGCCTATAGGCACACGGCGCTCCATGTGTAACTCACACACGGGTATGAATGTAATCGAGAGTTTGCATGTTTTAGTGTGTTAAGTAATATTGTAATTACTATTAAACTTTTTTGAAGATTCATACAAAAATACAGAAAAGATCACAGATACAATGAGGAAGAGACGGCTAAAATTTTATGGAGATTTAAAAAGAATGGAGGAAAAACGTATTTCAAAGAAATTTTTTTAATTACGTTAGTAAGCTGAAAAGAAACTGTAGGATGGATAGAAGCAGTAAACAAAGCTGCCAACAAAATAGGTGTTACAGAAGAGTTAATAAGTGACAGGAATCACTTCAGCCTACTGATAAAAAACGCAAACTATAAAGAAGATGAGCCAAAACCACGACCCAAGAGAGTATGGACAGATGAGCAGAGAAGAGCAGTTGGAGAGAAAATTAAGAAGTACTGGGAAGAAAGGAAGAAAAAGAAACACCATAAATCTTAAGTTGTATGCGGTCCATACCTGGCCAAATTCATAAATAAAAAAACAACTTTTTTCATAGTTACGTGATGGGCATCTTACATATTTACGTCAGTATTTTGAAGTTCAACTAACTCAATGACTGGTTCTTTTGAGAGCGAACTACCAAATTTTAGCCGATAACCATCGACAAGCAGATGATTCCGTAGCCATTTTAAGGCATGAGTGACACCACAAAAAACAAACACTTTCTTATTTTGACTGGAAGGATTTTCGAATCCTGAGCTGTTAAATGTAACTTTTACATTCCCGATAAATTTCCTATTTGGTGGCCCCATATCACACACAGCGCTCTCTCTTTAAATTCAACATTTTCTATTACTTGGTTCGTTTCAGACAATAGCTGTGACAGAGTTATAATATGCACGTTGCATCCATTTTCAAACCAAACTTATATTGACCATAGCTTGAGCACTGTTGTGTGGCCCTCTCATAATTTCCTCTGCGTGATAAAAAAAAAATCACTGTTTACTCTCATTTCATCAAAGCCAAAACTACGTCTTTTGTTAATAATTTGACTGAATTTTCTAACACTAAGACTTAAATCAATAAAACTTGGTGAAACACTAAATTGCCTGAGTCTTCTTTTAATAGAGACTTAACTAGGAAGGTGATATTACAACACATCCGTGACAAAAGATAAAACTTTATGAATAAGACAACGTAAAGTCGCAGCCCTTGTAAATATTTTCAGATGATCAGTTTGTACACCGTCCTTCCATAACCACTAGTTGCTGGCAGACAGAAAAAGAGCCCTGCATCACTCTTTGAACATGTTTTAATTTCAGTAAATCTGTATTCTTTTGCCCAAGGCATTTTATTTCTGTTCCCATAATTTCTAATTGTTGGGGTAAGCACTGTTGCATGCACAGCATTGTCTATTTTCACGGCTAATGTTTTGTCTAGTAGTAATCTCTTCATTAGTTGGCATTATACAGGGCCTATCAGAAAGAGTCATCTGATTTTAAAAAATCATAACTATTATGTTATTTGAGATATGTGCCTGAACAACTTACTGCTGGAAAGAGAAAACTATCGAGTTTTACATGGTTCCCGCTAGGTAGCAGCAGTGTGGCCCCATTTCAGTTCTAGTAAAACCGGTGTCTGGACAATAGAAAGCGTTTTGTGTTCTACGTTTCGCGCGCTACGGGTCAGTGATAACTACTCACCGTGATTTTCGTACTAGATATTTTGTAGATCCTCCTCCAGCACAGAGCATTAGACGATGGCATGAACAATTCCGAGAAACAGGTTGTTTGCGTAAAGGCAGTGCCGGCTTAAGTAAGCGTGGGGCCCGTAGCAAATTCTGACTAGGGCCCTTGGTTTGTTTAGGTGGTATGCTTAAGGATATAAAATAAAACAAGATTGTTACAAATAAATTCTTCTCGATTTAATTTCGGCAAATTTATGAAGAGTACAAGTTAGGTCAATGTCTCTGAACAAATCGTATTCAATGTTCATTATACTGAGGTCTTTTAGAGGTTTCTTTCCCATCGTATTTCTTAATTCATTTTTAATGCGGTTTAACACTGAAAACGAAGGTTCTCCACTGCAGTTGGTGATCATTAAGGATAACTAAATGGCTAAGGCTATTTCTACATTTGGAAAACACGAGTGTAACGAATTTTCCATTAAAAATTAGCAAATCTGTAGTTCGAAAACTTCGTTCTTTCTTCTGTCAATGGCAGCACCGAGATCCGTTTTCAGCAGGTCAGCGAACTGTACCAGTTCGTCGCCTAGCGACTCTTCTAAATCATCTGGGTAAGCATCACGATATTGGGAGTTCTTTTCAAGATCTATTCTTCTGTAAGAGATTTGAAGTCCTGTAATATTCCAAAAACATTAGTCAGGTGATGGTATTTTTCCATGCGTTTAGCTAATGTAGCCAGTACATGGTCAATTGTCACAGCAAACACCTGAAATTCAAAATGATCTCCAGGTGTTTGATTTTCTACAACTTCATCAAGTGTAGTTGACACACTAAAATGGATGTACTTCGTATTTAGCTTGTGGTGTCTTGAAGCTTGTTGCTGATATTCTTCACAGCTAGTCCGGGATTTGGCTTTTGTTCAATTTATGAACATTTGAACCTCATTGCTTGGATATATTCATTTAAGAATTTATAAAGCGCATATCCGGTGCTCAGATCAGACGACTGCAGCGAAACGCTAGTCGCTTGCAAGCGTTCTAGGATTCTGTTCCATGCGACATACATTATTCCCGTTTCCAACTTACTCATTTTCAGAACCAGTCCGTATGGCTGGTTGCGGCACTCTACCTTTTGATGTATATTAGTTGTTATGTCAATCAAAAGCTTGTTTGATCGTATGAAAACCAAATAAAAACGCCTTTGTAGCATCAGCTCTGGCCGACCATCTAGTGTCCGATAACCTTTTCAAAATCGGAATTTTAGTACTATCATTTTTCAGTGCTTTCAAAAGAACGCCCCATCAATAGGTAGAAGCGGAAAAAATGTATTTAGGCTTTCAAGGAAATCAAAGAAAATTGATGTTTCCGTACAACATTCTGTAGCACAATTGGCGACCTAATTTAGCGATTGAAAAACAGGGAATATATTCAGCGTACTTATTTATATCTTTAATTCGTGCTTCTAAGCCGGTGTACATGCCACTCATGTTACTGACATTGTCATAGTTTTGCCCGCGACAATCTTTGATATTAAATCCATTCCCTGCTAAATAGGTAGTAAGCTTTGGGAGCGTTGTTCAGCAGAATTACCTTATATATCCAAAAACTTCACAAGTCTTCCCACCGGTCCGGATGGTAGGACGTAGCGCACTATCTACGTAAGATGTATCAGGAGTAGAATCCAGTGAGCCTGAATAGTATTTAAATCTCTTAATTTCTCAAATAATATGATCCAGGGTGGCTGATGCAATTAGATGGATAAGTCCTCGCACGTTGTTTTTGACAAATATGACGTATGTCCCTTTCCTTTATTTGCATGAATACGTATATATTGGGCCAGAAACACATCAGATTTGGCTAGTAATTCTAATAACCCTAAATAATTTCCGTTGTGGGGTGAACCAACAATTTCATCACTATCTCGAACTACTAGGCCCCGCTCAGCTAAAAAACTTATAACTGCAATAATTCATTCTAAGAGTGTTCGCCAATACTTTTGTTCGCTCTCAATTTGGCTTACAAGTTGAGAATCGATACGTGCATCCTTGTTTTTTTAGAACAAACAAGGAAGTTATCGCTTTTTTACGTGAACTGCTGTCTTCATGTCTCTTCAGCAAAATATTTGCATTCTTCCAGTCATTTATTCCTCTTTCGTAAACCGTGTCGAGCCTTCAGAATCTGCCACGTTGCAAACAAAACAGCACAGTCGCCCTTTGCTTTCTGAATAGCACAACCAATCTCTCATGTAAGTTTTATTCGTTAGTTTAAGTTTATATGTGAAAAACGACTTTCTACAGCATCTAAGCTAATTTTCTTTGTCACGTATTTTCATTGAAGACTAAAAACTACTGTTCATATTCTGAACTTCGCTACTTGCCTTCATAATCCAATCATCTCTGTCAAAGTTGTTTGGCCACTCATCAATATCGTTAGAATACTTTTTTTCGACTTCCCTTTGTCTTGAAGACGAGGTATCTGGGCTGATAGACTTCCTACGCTTTTCAATTCAGTTAGGCTTGGAGACATTATGGCTGAACTGGGAAGATGTGCCGTCTGTTGAATTGCTGCATCACTTGTGGAAAACTTAGTTACACCGGAAAAAGTAACGTATTGCGATGAATTTTCTGTAGTATAACTATCATTCTTACAATCAACTACACCTTTCGTATTTTGTACTTCATTTTCAGTATATTTGGCAAAATCATTGTGAACATTAAAAAACTCAGCCAGTTTACGTGTTTTAGATATAACAGCATGTGTCTTTCTCTCCTTTTCATCTCTTGCTTTACGCATTGCACTTACAGAAGCGTAGTGGCGTCCAGTATCTCTCTGTCTGCTGCTCATGGTGGTTAGCTCGATCTGTGTAGAAGGGAAAATAAATTACAAAATAAAATGGAACACTACTATTTAGTCGGATTACGTAACGCATAAGTATCATAAATAATATATGTCCATTTTCTATTGAAGCTAGAGCCAGTTGACTGCGGCTACCCATGAGCTACAGTGCGGCAGTTCCTGGATCTGAATGGAAAGACTGTCAAATTGTAGCGGTTGAATGTAAAATAGCGGGAGCTAGTAAGGACATGACTGACTAAAATCATTATTTTCCGGCTATTTCACATGTAAATAAAAGTGCATGGACTTTTATTTGCGCTCTTATTTATACGTTTCAGTTTCGTTGCGGATATCATAGACAGCTTTCCTAATGAAGATGCAAATAATGGATTGTTCTGAGGATTTAAAATCATCAGTAATAGCTCAAGATGATAGCGAAGGAGTATATGAAACGGTCTACCACTTTCTGAAAGACTAAAAAGAAGAGAATTTTTCGTGGCCATTACGAAGAGTTTTTAGTTATTATAACAAAAACGATGTATAAATTGACAGTAAATAGGGTGGAAAGTGATGTGCACGTGTGCAGATGTTTTCAAAGGTCAGCATAACCGATCTACATAAATGTAATATTGTACGCTACAATAACGTGACAGTACATGACATTAACATATTGAGCAGTGGAGCGTTACAGCCACAATACAAGTGGACCCAATTTTTTAAAATAATCTGCTACGTGGGTGTACCTATTCGAGTTCTATTGTGGTGCTAAAGATAATCCATCTTACAACAGAAAAGAATTTCTGAATTTTCAGGTTCTGTTGATTGGACAACCGAAATGATTTCACCAATGTCTTCTATCCAACGTAAAATTCCCAGTCTCGCACTTTCTTGTCAGCATGTTCCTTCCTGCTCTGAGCAGTCGATTGAATGATCAGCAGTTGCCCTGCACTGCACACGAGTCCTCTGTGGGAAGTCTACCACTTTCCTAATGAGGTACACTGCTTGTCCATCCTTCAAAACCGTAACTGGCACTAGCTTTGTGATCCCCAAGTAGTGCCGATTCCAGAGAGAAACTCGCTCTCCACCATTTTGTCCCAGTCCCATGTAATTTTCCTTCTCCCCAGTTGATTCAGATGGCAGTTACTGTGAGTGCCCACATGACTATAACGATTGCAGAAATTTGTGATGCCGGGAAAGCCTCTTAGTTGTATTCTACTCGTTGGTCTTTCGAATTTTGCAATCGTTCCTATCTTCTCCAGATTAGGTGTAATACCATCGGCCGTTACGATGTGACCTACAAAATTCACAGATGAAGTCCTAGACGTCGAATTTTCAATATTTACGGTGACACTGTGCTCCTTGATGGTGTGGAGGATTTCCTTCAGATCCACATTGTGTTGCTCCGACATCTTTCCAGCTATCAGAAGATCGTCGATGTAAGTCATTGTAAGCTGTTTGAGAAATTCGCTGAGAATGTCGTCAGTGTTTTGTATAAATCTGGCAGACACGTGTAGCCCAAACGGCAGTCTGCAAAACTGATAGCACTTGCCAAAGGCAAGGGATCAAGTGTATTGTCTGCAACTGGGATCGAGTTCAATCTGCCAGAAACTCGAGCAGAGGTCTATTGAGGAAAAAACGGATACTCCATGAAAGTTCTGGAGAAGTTCTTCCAGCCTCTCAGGCCAGTCCATCTCTGGTTCAAGGATTGTGTTTATCTGGTGAGAGTCTAGGATGGGACTAATAGATCCATTTAACTTATCGACCACTTTTAGTGGGTTATTATACATAGACCTGGCGGGTTCTGTCACCCCATCTGCTAGCATTCTCGAAATTTCGTTTGCAACTTTGTCTCTATAAACCGGGGTTATGGCATAAGGTGGGATGAAGAATTTCTTGTGCAGACATACATTATATTTGTACTAAAAATTCTTTTTCGGACCTGGTGTTGACTGAAAAATTTCTGTGTTCTGCAGCATCATATTTCGTAACTCACTACACTCAGCAGGCTTGATGCACTGTGTAGCTTTTACTTTGTTTTCTATCGCCTCTCTAATTCCTCTGATCACTGCTTCCTTCTTTTGTTCATAGTCTTCTTCAGACAATTGTTAACATGACCGGTCTTTCCAATTATGGCAATCGGTGTAATCAAGTCTAATGCAGCTGACTGGAAGCTGTGCTTGTATAACTTGCTCTACGAATCTAATACAAATGTTTGTCCCCTTGTGCAACACAACTTCCCCCGTTCCAAGGTCAAGAATCACTCGGTGTTCATTCAAAACTTTCATTCCTATTATTATGCCTGTTGTCAAATTCCCTATGATCATGACATTGGTCTATAGTTTGTGTACTTGACACATGAACTCGAAACGGGTCTGCAGGTTTACTTCCATGTATTTTCCTATCAGAGGCCCTTGTACTTTCGTCCTTTTCATGGGCAGTGCTGGTATGCAGTAACACATCTGCTACTGTCCAGAATACTGCGCAACTGTACCGCTCCTATTGTGATAGTGATCGTGGGGCGAACGTTCTGTCATGTGAACACCCCTTGTTGCTACACCAAAATCTTTGATAAGTCCTCGAAATTTTACAAGTGTATTCGACTCGGTCCGATGACAGTTGCGGTATTGCTCTGCGTCCTCCTGCACAGCTCTGGCGTCAGTTTCTTATCGGGCTACAATTCCACTGTTGGTTTGTGGGGTTTGGTCGCCATACTTCGACCTCCTCGCCTTCCTCGTGACCTCAGTTCGTTCCGTTCCCAGTGACGCTCGTTGTCTCCTCTTCCAAATTGTTGCTAATTTCCTATTCACCCTGAACATTGTCCATTGTGTTCTTGCCTTCCTGACTGACCACCCCACTCATTTCTTCTGTAGTTATTTCTGTTGGGTGCATGAAAGTTCCCTTTGTCTGTTGGGCGCATGAAAGTTCCCTTTGTGTCATCTCTTCGTTCTCACGCAGATTGCCTCGCAAAAATAAGCTTCAGTTTGCACGAATTAGGCTCTTAAGCGACTCGATGATCGTCCCACATTTTCCTGTCGGTGTCTGCTGGTAATTACTCGGTACCCTTGAGAAGTAAAATCTAATTGTCTCGCTCTGACTACAAGGCGAGTTTAAGAAATGGTCCTTTTTAATGAATCCTTCGACTAACTTAGTAGAGCTTTCGTAGCCCGACGACTCAAGAACCTGACACAGAATAATTTCCTGCTTTGTTCTCTCCTGCGTTTCCCACGTCCAGTATGTCCCGAGAATTGCGCCCTTAAATTCTTAATATGAGAGACAAGTTTGCTTCTACTCCAAGCACTTTTTCCGCTGCTGGTCGCACGATATATCCACAGGTAAATTCTAACTTTGCCTCCAATGTCCATGATACAGGCAACGAATAACTGAACTGAGAAAGCCAGACCTTTGCTTGTAATCAAACGCTGGTTCCACTCTCGTGCTTGTAGTTAAGCCCGAATCAGACACTATAGTCTGCTCCATAGGCCACGAGATTTCGTGTCGAGTGGTGTGACTTACAACTGCTGTGCCACTGTGGTACTCGAACTCAGCATTGCACTTCTTTAACGGGCTACAGTTATGCGAGAAATTGGTTTCCATCCTGGAACTCGTGCCCTGTGGTCTTTTGCCTTACTGACCCCGCGCATGGTGGGCTTTGTGACGGTGACACTATTTTATGTGTTGCTTCGGTTCCATCTGAACGCGAGGTGACCCTGTGTAGCTCCTGTTCTAGGTAAACAAGTCTTTCCTCTATCCTTCCAAACTTTTGCGAGTTCCCCGTTATTGCGTTCTGCCCTCCGTTGTGAGAGAGTAATAGCACGTGCATTGCTATTTGTAATACGCCTGGCTAGTTTGGCACGTGTATTTGCCATCTCTATTGTTTTCATGCGCCTGCCGCGTGCGGCCGTCCTGATTTAGGTTTTCCGTGATTTTCTTAAATCGCTTCAGGCAAATATCGGGACGGTTCCTTCGAAAGGGCACAGCCGATTTCCTTCCCTCTCCTTACCTAATCCTAGCTTGTGCTCCGTCTATAATGACCTCGTTGTCCACGGGACGTTAAACACTAATCTCCTCCTCCTCGTCTGATCTTGGTACTGCAGCCTCCTTTTTCGCAAATAAAGCAGTCTGTTTCGCTCCATTGCTAATCTGTCCTACTTCCGTTACGCACTCATCGATTTTGCTCAGTAGATAATTAATCTTCTGTGTGTATTCCTTCGCATCTCTTTCCATATTCCCTTCTGCCTCTTCAAGTTTCCTTTGTAATTCCTGCATTTGCTGCTCATGTTTCCTATATACTTCCTTCATTCCTTTCACAATGTGAAAGAGTAAATTGCTCCTGCTCGTGATGTATCCCTTCTGCTACTGAAACGACATGTGATTCAAGTGCGCCACTGCATCAGCGTGACAGGATTGTCCACTTTCTTTCGTCCTTGTTATTGCTGGTGTGGACTGTACCATTTGCATGTCTTTCGTGTTCGACCGTGTCTTCTTCTTCACTAGTAGTGTGTAGTACTTCCAACCCATCACGATCTGTAACTGATTTCTTTTCTTCTCTGCTATTCATAGCTTTCTGTTCCATTGGAAAATATACTATCTCATCCCCTGACTCATTTCTATCCCTATTCCACACAAAGTCCATCGTACTAGACCTGTCTATTTCACTTTTGCTTAGTAAAGATCTTGTTTTGCTTTATCATTCACGACAGCAAAGAAAAGGAACTACTCCATATGATACCTAACATGTACTTGAAACAAAACAAAACTCCTCATAAGGTATTAAAATTAATGCACAACATAGATTGCACATTCATATCCGCTCCAAAATAGTGACAACGCTGGTACTTATCATAAGAAAATGTAATTTGGTGTAGAAAGCACACATATGAATAAAAAAAGAAAATACAGTATTTAGTACATTCGCACAACTGTTCAGAACTATCATGGAATTTAAAAGAAATTGGAAATGATAAAATTATGAACATTTCATTCAATAAAAGTTATTGATTGATTACTGACAGTCTCTTAGCTTTCACAGGAAAGATCCTGGCAGGGTCGCCATATCATGAGAGGTTCTGTGGGCGAGAAGTGTGTAACACTACAATTCAACTGATTTTGCAGAGGAGCTGCTCATACAATCAACCCACATTTTAACTTATCTGTAGTGGAGAAATAAATGCTACAAGAATTAATAAAATGACCCTGAACATAAGTAGTGAAAAGGGTTGCGCGCACACACACACACACACACACACACACACACACACACACACACTATAATTTAATAAAGTTAATAATCAATCTCTATGTCCAATAGTTATAAAATGGACAGGAAATGAAATTTATCATCAGACTACAAAATGATAAACAAATTTAGTATCACAAGGAGATTTATTTTATCTAATAAACATGTAAATATGCGATTCACTGAACAAAGCTTTAATAGAACAAGGAAACAAAATAATGGTGCTGAGAGTAAACAGTTGGCAGCTTCTTTTAAAGGCGCACCTACTTTGAAATACTGAATGCGGTAATCTATTAAGAGTGGGTCAATTAACGGAGATAACGATAAATCCCCCGCCCGCATCTCGTGGTCGTGCGGTAGCGTTCTCGCTTCCCACGCCCGGGTTCCCGAGTTCGATTCCCGGCGGGGTCAGGGATTTTCTCTGCCTCGTGATGGCTGGGTGTTGTGTGCTGTCCTTAGGTTAGTTAGGTTTAAGTAGTTCTAAGTTCTAGGGGACTGATGACCATAGATGTTAAGTCCCATAGTGCTCAGAGCCATTTGAACCATTTGATAAATCCCGACAGTGCGACAGAATTCCGAATTCCGATTGGAAACTAGAACTCTGTGAAAAGTGTACATGTAAAATCGTGGCTACTGTAGCGCCAAAACGAGAGCATACACTATTGAGGGCCTCAGCGAAGAATTACACGTCCCTATTACGCCAGTGCTGCACAATACTCAGGCAGTACGTAGACAGCAAACAGCAGTCGGTTGGTGCAGCCACTGACCTCTGTGCCGCTGGGCTAACCGATAACCACAGATAAAACCCGATGAGATAAATTCCGGAAAGTATCTAAACTTCCGTTCGGATCACCGAGACAGTCTTACTCCTAAGTGAGCACAAGAATATCTCCAGGAGGAGACCTATCAATACGCGTATTCTCCCTAGCGGTCCAGAGGAGACTCATTATCTCAGGCGCGGTGCACGGACACCGGAAACTAGCTCCTCAAGACCTCACCATACTCGAATGCCTCCAGTTGTAGGAGGCTGTGGGAGATGCGTCAATCATCTGTGTTCAGTGCACTCCGCAAAATCCCACCAATCTGGATAGCAACATTTTTGAACCCTCTGTGGTCATTGCTGCCAATTTTGAGTATGGCTCTCTGACATCACATCGCATCTTTTTGAGTTGCCCAGTCTGCATTTTGCGGGACGCACGAAAGCAGCTGTAAAACCCGGCGCCAGAAACAAAGTATCACCTGGACGCTAGGCGCCGGTGTGCAGGCGTCTCGTGGCTTCAACTCAGATTCCGAGAACCACTGACAACAATATTAACACATGGCGTTGGCCAAGGGATGCCCAGCCTGCAAACATCAATAAAAACGCCTATCGCTGGCTCCAGAAAGTCGCGCTCGCCGTCCCTTCAAGCCTAATATAACGGCCAAGAGCCGTATTAGGTCGGGTGCCCGGGATCCGGCATACGTTGTTGTCCACGCTCTCTCACAGCCGCAGAACAGCTGTTTCTCTGTCACACTCAATGCAGGCGGTCCTCGTCAGTCCCAGCTCACCCACACATAAATGATAGAAGAGACAGCAGTGTCCGAACACCACTTAAAATATCACGAATAAAAATCAGAGTTCTAAATACCGGTTTCATTTAGAGCAATGACCTTCTCCGCCCCCTCCAAAATGGTTCAAATGGCTCTGAGCACTATGGGACTTAACAGCTGAGGTCATCAGTCCCCTAGAACTTAGAACTACTTAAACCTAACTAACCTAAGGACATCACACACATCCATGCCCGAGGCAGGATTCGAAACTGCGACCGTAGCGGTCGCGCGGGTCCAGACTGAAGCGCCTAGAACCGCTCGGCCACTACGGCCGGCTCCGCCCCCTCCCCCGGCCCTCCCCTGGGACACATTAATAAACTGGTATCAAATCAAAAAAACTGAGGTACATGAGAGGACACAGGCCGCAAGACGCCTGTAACTTCTCACATTTTCTACTGATTTGCTTTTTTTATTTTATTTTAAAGAAAAGTTTCCTCTCTCACTTTACAGATGCTGTGGTTTGAGTTTTGTGTCAGAGTAATAAAAACAAGGGGTAGCGCATCAATCTTCCATTCACAAGTTCATAAAAAAACAAAATACTCATCTCGCAATATAGATCTTGGATTTACATCATTTCTCTAAATCCCTCCAGGCAAATGGCGGCATGGTCCCTTTGTATAGAGCACAGCCGATTCCCTCCCCCATCCTTTCGTAATACCAGCTTGTGCTCCGTCTCTAAGGATGTTCCTTCCTTCCTGCAAGAAACGAATTTGGGAAAGCAGTTCAGTATCCTGGCCTTCTCTCTGTCTTCCTCCGTTTCGGCGCCATTATAGTCACAGTACGTCTGGACAGATGGCTTTGATCTGTTTGCTTACTTTTTGTTGTGACAGTTCGCCTATGACGACCATCAGATCGAAATTTTAATCCACATATACATCATAAACATGGGAGGTGTTATACATTAACTTTGCTAAGCGATAATATTTTGCCGAGGTTATCTACTGTGAAGACGGCTCGCAGTATCCGGAGGTGGTGGAGAAGAAGAAATTTGCCGGCACTCTGTTGCATGAGCAACGACAGCAGGGCGAAAATACCCGCTGCCAACGAAAGTTCGGGCACAGTTACTGCAGAATATGAAATATAATTTGAAATATCGTTATAGTCAGTCTTGCTAATGTATTCATATTCGATTGATGTGACGTTATATTTTGCTCCAGGCCACTCTAGAATAATTGAACTTAATCTTACCTAGAACCGAATTGGTTAAGGATAGTATGGGAACTATGGTGTATCACATGTAACTGTGTTTCTCAGAATATATAAAAGCCTTAGTTGCAAGATTTAAATTTTTGTGATTGGTAGTTTTGTGTCACTAAATGGATAGCAGTTTGCATTTATTATTGATTTTAAATTTAGTACTGAACAGTTTTATTTAATTCAGTTTGGAGAATTAATAAAGAACAGGACGAAATACTAATTTGTTGAGGCGTTCGTGGCCACTTATTGTCAAACTGCCTATTTGCTTCTGTCTCGGGTTCTTCTTCCGACGTTCGTCTGATGATTTTACTGACGTTCCGCCAAAACGAGTGGCTGGCATTGTCAAAGCTTCACCCTCCACTGCCGGTGATGAAATGGAGCCGAGCTCTCTCTTCTCTCTAATTTCTTCCACTTATCGGAAATAGTAGAGGTGAAGGTTATTGTCCCTTTGGGACATTTCCTTCGCTGTGTCTGTGTGTTTTGGGACGTGCATTTCTGTTGTTGTTCTGATGCGTTGAGAGATGTTAGTTTCTTTTGCTATACTCAGAAGAGTAGTGATTTAGGGCGCTTGTATTTGTCGTTTGTTTGGTCGTACGACCAAGTGTGTTTAATGAGGTCGTTTTGTGAGGTTCTGGCTGTGGCATAAAATTGCTCTGCCAGTTTTCGGAACCGTGTTTGGATGGTTTCAATGTCCGCAGCAGCGTGTAGGTCTGCTGTGGGAACGCGTGGACGTATGTGTAGGGCCCGACGGAGGCCTCTGTTTTGGATCTTTTGGAGGCGATCTACTGTCGATCTGGCTGCGTAGCCCCATACAGGGCACGCGTATTCCAGTATCGGCCTAATAAGGCTTCTGTAGATCGCTACTCCTGTGATGGGGTCGAGTGAACTGTGTTCGTTTAGGATGGGGTAGAAGACCTGCATCCTGCCAAGAGCTTTCTTATGGAGTTCCTCGATGTGACACTTCCATGTTAGTCGCTTATCCAATGTCACACCGAGGTATCTCGCAGTGTTTCTCCAGGGGAGATTTTGCCCTTGCAGTTGCAGCAGTTGGATGGGTCGTCTTAGGGATCGGCGTTTTCCGAGGCGTCTTGTAATCATTAAGGCCTGTTTTCAGAATGAGATTTTCACTCTCCGCTGCAGAGTGAAAATCTCATTCTGGAAACATCCCCCAGGCTGTGGCTAAGCCATGTCTCCGCAATATCCTTTCTTTCAGGAGTGCTAGTTCTGCAAGGTTCGCAGGAGAGCTTCTGTAAAGTTTGGAAGGTAGGAGACGAGGTACTGGCAGAAGTAAAGCTGTGAGTACCGGGCCTGAGTCGTGCTTCGGTAGCTCAGTTGGTAGAGCACTTGCCCGCGAAAGGCAAAGGTCCCGAGTTCGAGTCTCGGTCGGGCACACAGTTTTAATCTGCCAGGAAGTTTCATATCAGCGCACACTCCGCTGCAGAGTGAAAATCTCATTCTGGAAACATCCCCCAGGCTGTGGCTAAGCCATGTCTCCGCAATATCCTTTCTTTCAGGAGTGCTAGTTCTGCAAGGTTCGCAGGAGAGCTTCTGTAAAGTTTGGAAGGTAGGAGACGAGGTACTGGCAGAAGTAAAGCTGTGAGTACCGGGCCTGAGTCGTGCTTCGGTAGCTCAGTTGGTAGAGCACTTGCCCGCGAAAGGCAAAGGTCCCGAGTTCGAGTCTCGGTCGGGCACACAGTTTTAATCTGCCAGGAAGTTTCATTAAGGCCTGTGTCTTTTCGGTGTTTAGCGAGATACGCCATTTCTTTGCCCATTAGTCTGTGCTGTTTAACGCTGTTTGTAAACGTCTCGTGACCAGGTTCCTGTTCGTGGAGCAGGAGAAGAATGTGGTGTCATCTGCGTATTGTGCTGTTTGGACGTGCTGCGTGACAAGGATGTCAGCGTATAGAGATTCTATAGGGTAGGACCCAGTACGGACCCTTGCGGCACTCCGGCGCTTATTCTTCTCGTGCTCGACTGTGATCTATCGATCTTAACGGAGAATGTCCTACCATTTAGATAGGTCTGCATAAGTTTTACTATCTTCCCTGGGAAGTCCTGGGTGTACATTTTGTGCAAGATTCCAGTGTGCCAGACTGAGTCAAACGCCTTGGCAACGTCTAATAAGACAATCCCGCAGGAGCCCTTGCGGTTGAAGATTTCTGTAGCTGCTTCAACTACCCTCATTATTTGTTGGGGGGGGGGGGGCAGAGTGTGGTTGCTGGAATCCGAATTGGAATTTTGGCATGATTTGCTCTCTTCTGATGTGATCTTGAATCGGAGTTAAGAGGAGGCGCTCATGTAGTTTACTGAGAGTTGGCAGGAGAAAAAAATGGTTCAAATGGCTCTGAGCACTGTGGGACTTAATATCTGCGGTCATCAGTCCCCTAGAACTTAGAACTACTTAAACCTAACTAACCTAAGGACATCACACACATCCGTGCCCGAGGCAGGATTCGAACCTGCGACCGTAGCGGTCACGCGGTTCCAGACTGAAGCGCCTAGAACCGCACGGCCACAACGGCCGGCAATTGGCAGGAGACTAATTAGTCTGTAGTGCTGCGAGAACACCGGGTTTTTTTCCTGGTTTTGCGATGGCGCCTGCTTCTGAATGTTTCTCTGGGTCGGGAATTTTTGTGATCGCGTAATTTCGTTGAAAATGCCAGCTAGATGGGTTATTGCCAGAGGCGCGATATGTTTTAGAAGTTCGTTGGTGAGCTGGTCGTGGCCTGGTGCCTTTTTTGTTGGCAGTGACTTTTGGCTCCTGCCACGTCTTCAGGGCTGAAGAGTGGCGTGTATTCATCTTCGTCTTCTGCCTCTAAAAAGGTGGCCAGTTGTCTGCAGACTGTTTCTACGTGTTCCCTGTCCTGTGCCTCTGCTGGTGTGAATTGTTTCTCGAACACGTCGGCTAGCGCGTTTGCTTTGTCTACGGCGCTGAGCTGCAGTCCACGTTCGTCATGCAGAGGCGGCATTTTTGCGCGTCTCTTCGTGAACTGTTTTGTGGCTTGCCGTAGACTGTGGTCTTCTAAGCTGAGAGTTGATAGTCTTTCGGACCATTGCTGGTTGCGGTGCTCAGTGAGCGCTACTTTCAGCTCCCTTTGTAGTTTGTTGAGCAGCCTCCTTGTGTTTCTGTTGCCTGTGAGTTTCCACTCTTTGGCGATCCTGTTTTTGTTTCGAATTTGAGCAAGCAGGTGCTGGGGAAGTTGCCTGGAGGGGGGGAGACCCGCTGGCGCAGGCGTGGCTTCCTCAGCTGCTTGCAGGATCGCTTTCGTGAGGTCTTCCAGCGTTTGTTCGACAGTGTCTACTGTTGGAGGCGGGGCTTGGATCAGTTCTGTAGCTATATTGGTGCGGAACTGTTCCCAATTTATATGTTTGTGTGAGGTTGTGCGCTGTGGGATAGAGAGCCATTCTCCCATGTCGACCTCGGGTATGACAGGATTGTGGTCCGACGACATTCTGTTCACTGAACTTGCGGACACGAAACCCATAAGGTGTTTTGTGAGGGCAATATCGAGGACATCCGCCCTGTTCCCATTTTTTGGGAAGTGGGTGGGTTCCTCTGGGCCTCTCACTTGGAACTGGTGCGTGCGTGCGAGTCGTTGCAGTTGTCGACCAGCTCTGTTGCTTACCCTTGAGTGCCAATCTGCGTGATTGGCTTTGAGGTCTCCTCCTATTAGGAGCTTGCCTCTTATTTGGCCTAGTGCGGCTATGTCGTCTCTTCAAGCGTTGGGGAAGGGGGGCGGTAGGCTGCAACGACTGTTAGGGGTCCTGTTACGGTGGCTATTTGTATTGCGACCCGAACTCGCGGCCGCAGACTATATGTACCTGGCGCGCCAACGTCCGAGGGCTTCTCCGCGGCCACTTCCGGTGCGGTTCTCCTCTTGCTACCTGCGACGGTCGTTTGCTACAGTACGGGAAGCCAGTATCCGTTTACCTTATGGCTTTCTTCTTTCTTGTTGAAGCTATTCCTGTTTGTGTATTTCTACAGCGTCTCTGAACAAGCGAGTGTGATAGTGCTTCTCTACAGCCAGAACTTCCCTGTCGGGGAACCTTATTACATGGCCGCCTCACTCAGCGCGTGCTCTGCCACGGCCGATTTCTCCACCTGCCCCAACCTGCAATGTCGCTTATGTTCTTGATCCTGGTGTTGATTGATCGTCCAGTCATTCCGACATAAACTTCTCCGCATGTGCATGGTAAGCGGTATATTCCCGACATTGCAGATGGTTCCCTTTTATCCTTTGCCGATCTAAGGCATTCTTTGATCTTCCTTGTCGGTTTGAAAATTGTTTTTACGCCGTATTTGTGCAATATACGGCCGATTCTCTTCATCACTATGGGAATGTATGGCAAATAGGCCGTGCCCGACATTTCTTTTTCTGATTTCTTACTTCGCCGAGTGTTCGTCTCTGCTACACTTCTAATATAATTTGTGGAGTACCTCAAACGCGAAATGCAACACCTGGAAAGTGTTCTGAGGAGCAATGGGCACTCCACAAATTACATTAGAAGTGTAACAGAGCCAAACACTCGGCGAAGTAAGAAATCAGAAAAAGAAATGTCGGGTATATTTTGTCATATATTTGGGACTCGGAGACTTGAAACCGACAGTTGTAGGCACCTTTGAGCCAAATTTCACACTTCAGGATCACAGAAGGGGAAAATGACGGGTTTCAGAGAAGTGGCCCTTTAATTCTTTTGCACATTGTATTTTGTAATGGCTGGAAGAACATTCGCTGATCGTAATGCTATCCTTTGTCAAAGATAGGAAGAAGCAATGATCATGCTGAAGTGGACGAAGTCTACCGAGCACAGACTATGGTTTGAGAGTAAAACATAGGATAAACGAAATTGTTGAAGATCAAGTGAAGGACTTGTGCTACAACGGAAACAAATTAATGCGTGACATGCGAAGCAAGGAAGACTTAAGACGCAGAGTAGCACAGGCAAGAAAATAATCCAGTCAGGCCGATTGTTAATGCAAGAGCGAGTTCCGCATACAAATTAACGAATCTACTCAACCGCTTCATTAGAGACAATTATGTGTTTGTTAATAGCTACTCTGTAAGCAGCAGTGTGGCCTTAATTAACGAAATTAAAGAGAAGTCCGTCACTGAGTCCCCCAGACTAGTCTCCCTGTACACTGAAAACTTGTACGCAAACATTCTTCTCAAACAAAGAAAAGTCTCGATAAGCAAACGTTTCAATTCGTAGAGACTGTCGCTGCGTTTTAACTATTTTTCATTCAACAACAAATTTTACATTCAGAAAATTGGGCTAGCTTTGGGTTCAAGTATTTTGGGCACAATGACGGATATTTTTACTAACAATATGGAAGAGAATATATTGTAAAATCTGATGACTCTTTAATGGAAAAGGTAACATATTACAAACGCTCCGTAGACGACACACTATTGCTCGTACATGGAACTGAAGAAGACATTGTTAAAATAGTTGTTAAATTTAACAGGTTTCACGAAAAAATCAATTTCACAGTACAGCTCGAAAATAATGGACATATTTCGTTCTTTGAGATTGAAGTAATGAGATAAGACAAATCGCATACATTCAAGATCTTCCGAAAGCGAACTGCAACAGATATGATTCTCAACCTGTCTTGCCACCCGGCAATTTATAAAGAAGGGGCGTTTAGATACCTAGTGAAAAGAGCTAACAATGTTTCACTAAGTTCTGCAGATAGGTTAAATGAATTAAACATCTTTAAACCGATAACAATAAATAAGAGTACAATGTAAAGATGATAAATCGTTCTATCCATAGGGGAAACAAGAAGCGGAGAGAGGAAATGGTAAGGGATAAGGAGGTCGATATTTTACCATATTTTGGTAAAATTTCACAGAAACGGGCGAACATTTTGCGGCCATACAACGTCCAGTTAGGGTTCACAGAAAAAACTTCACGAAATATAGTTTAAAGTATGAAGTTGGCAGCAAGGTCAGTAAATTTTAGGAGGCAGGCGTTTATGAAGTATAATGTACATCGAGTAAACCGACGTATATAGAACCAACAGGTAGGAAATTTTCGACAAGATACAGGGGCGTGCAGACACAGTAGACCGATCAGATGCGGCAGATAGGCAGTTGCCAAACATACATGTTTGACTAGCCAACTCCTGAAAGGCGTAGAAGAGAATTTCGAGGAGATACGTGTGGATAAGGAAGGAAAGAAACTCGACCTGGTTGAGGAATTTGAAATAGCAATCCACCGGGTTAACTTTGATAATGTATTTAATATACAAATTGGTGAAAATGTAATGCCTTCTTGACTGCTTTTTAGATCTTTTGTAAGGTTGGCTTTCGTACGATAAATGTGAAAGAGTTTTCAAAGTTAGCCATTTGTGTGGTACGGTGCCTGTCCGTGAGCTTTGTAACATCTTTGGAATGTTATGCAACGGCTGATGGCTCAGTGCAGTGTGTCAGACACTACACTTTGTTGTTGTTGTGGTCTTCAGTCCGATGACTGGTTTGATGCAGCTCTCCATGCTACTCTATCCTGCGCAAGCCTCTTCGTATCCCAGTCCCTACTGCAACCTACATCCTTCTGAATCTGTTTAGTGTATTCATCTCTTGGTCTCCCTCTACGATTTTTACCCTCCACGCTGCCCTCTAATACTAAATTGGTTATCCCTTGATGCCTCAGAATATGCCCTACCAACCGATCCCTTCTTCTAGTCAAGCTCTGCCACAAATTTCTCTTCTCTCCAATTCTGTTCAATACCTCCTCACTAGTTATGTGTTCTACCCATCTAATCTTCAGCATTCTTCTGTAGCACCACATTTCGAAAGCTTCTATTCTCTTCTTGTCTAAACTATTTATCATCCACGTTTCACTTGCATACAGGGCGACACTCCATACAAATACTTTTAGAAAAGACTTCCTGACACTTAAATCTATACTCGATGTTAACAAATTTCTCTTCTTCAGAAACGTTTTTATTGCCATTGTCAGTCTACATTTCATATCCCTCCTACTTCGACCATCATCAGTTATTTTGCTTCCCAAATACCAAAACTCATTTGCTACTTTGAGTGTCCCGTTTCCTAATCTAATTCCCTCAGATCACCTCATTTAATTCGACTAAATTCTATTACACTCGTTTTGCTTTTGATGATGCTCAACTTATACCCTGCTTTCAAGACACTGTCCATTCCGTTCAACTGCTCTTCCAAGTCCTTTGCTGTCTCTAACGGCATTATAATGTCATGTGCAAACCTCATATTTTTTAATTCTTTCTCCTGAACTTTAATTCCTGCTTCAAATTTCATTTACTGCTTGGTCAGTGTACATATTGAATAGAATCGGGGATAGCCTACAATCCTGTCTCACTCCCTTCTCAGCCGCCATTTCCCTTTCATGACCTTCGACTCGTATAACTGCCATCTGGTTTCTGTACAAGCTGTATGTAGCGTTTTGGTCCCTGTTTATTACCCCTGCTACCTTCAGAATTTCAAAGAGAGTATTCCAGTCAATATTGTCAAAAGCTTTCTCTATGTCCACAAATGCTATAGAAGTGGGTTTTTCCTTTCCTTAACCTATCTTCTAAGACAAGTCGTAGGGTCTGTACTACGTTAAATGTTACTACATTTCTCCGGAATCCAAACTGACCTTCCCCGAGGTCAGCTTATATCAGTTTATCCGTTATACTGTACAGAATTCATGTTAGTATCTTGCAACCGTGAAATATTAAACTAATTGTTCGGTAATTTTCACACCTGTCAGCAACTGATATCTTTGGAATTACTAAATTCTCCTGAAGTCTGAGGGTATTTCCCCTGTCTCATACATCTTGCACACCAGATGGAAGAGTTTTGTCATGGCTGGCTCTCCCAAGGCTATCAGTAGCTCTAACGGAATGTGATTTACTCCCGGGGCTTTGTTTCGACTTAAATCTTTCAGTGCTTTGTGAAATTCTTCAAGCAGTTTTACATCTCCCTTCTTATCTTCCTCTACGTCTTCTTCCATTTCCATAATATTGCCCTCAAGTAGATCTCCCTTGTACGGACCCTCTCTGTACTCCTTCCACCTTTCTGCTTTCCCTTATTTGACTAAGAATGGTTTTCCAGTTGAACTCTTGATGATCACACAGGTTGTTCTCTTTTCCCCAAAGGTCTGTTTAATTTTCCTGTAGGCACAATCTTTCTTACCCATAGTGACATATGCTTCAACATCCTTACATTTGTCCTCTTGCTATTCCTGCTAAGCCATTTTGCACTTCCTGTCTATCTCATTTTTTGGACGTTTCTATTCCCTTTCGTCTGTTCCATGTAATGCATGTTTATATTTTCTCCTTTCATCGATTAAATTCGATATCTCTTGTGTTACTTAAGGATTTCTACTAGCCCTCGTCTTTTTACCTTCTTGATCGTCTGCTACCTTCACTGTTTCATCTCTCAAAACTATTCATCCGTCTTCTACTGTATTTCTTTCCACTGTTCTTGTCAATAGGTCCCTAATGCTCTTCCTGAAACTCTCTACAATCTCTGGTTCTGTCAGTTTATCCAGGTCCCATATCCTTAAATTACTTCCCTTTGGCAGTTTCTTCACTTTTAATCTGCAGTTCATTATCAATAAACTGTGGTCAGAGTCCATATCTATCCCTGGATGTCTCTTACAATTAAAAACTCTGGTTCCAAAACCTCTGTCTTACCAGTATATATAATCAATCTGAAGCCTTCTGGTGTCTCCAGGTTTCTTGTACGTATAAACCTTCTTTTATGATTCTTAAACCAAGTGTTAGCTGTGATTAAATTATGCTCTGTGCAAAATTTTACCTGCCGGCTTCCTCTTTCATTCCTTTCCCCAGTCCATATTCACCTACTACTTTTGCTTCTGGTCCTCATCCTATTAGCGGGTTCCACTCCCCCACGACCATTAAATTTCCGTTTCCCTTAACTATCTGAATAATTTCTTTTTTCTCATCATACATTTCCTCAATCTCCTCCTCATCTGCGGAACAAGCTCGCATATAAACTTGTACCAGTGTGATGGGTGTGGGCTTCGTATCTATCTTGGCTACAAAAATGCTTTCACTATGCTGTTGATAGTAGCTTATCCGCATTCCCATTTTTTACTCATTTTTAAACCTCCTCCTGCATTACCCTTACTTGATTTTGAATTTAGAACTCTGTATTCACATGACGAGAAGCCCTGTTTCTCATGCCACTGAACTTCACTAATTCCCACTATATCTAGCTTTGACCTATCCATTTCCCTTTTTAAATTTTCTAACCTATCTGCCCGATTAAGGGACCTGTCATTCCACATTCCGATCCTTAGAATACCAGTTTTTTTTATCCCCGCCCGGAGATCCGAAGGGGGGACTATTTTGCCTCTACGCATATTTACGAAATGGTGCTGCACGGAGAGGCAGCTTATGTGACACGTATTTACCACCCTCCGGAGGGATTGCTTTGGTAGATGTGGGGTAACATGGATAAGCCTAGCAGAGAATTTGCTGTTGGCTTTTTTCAGGTAAGACGAGGACTTCTTGTTCGAAGAATTTTATTTGTTTTTATATTTTGACCTTGAGTGCATTTGAAGTGCATTTTATGTAGGAGTAACTCAGAGAGGCAGATGCTTTCACTATGCTGTTCAAATGGTTCAAATGGCTCTGAGCACTATGGGACTCAACTGCTGAGGTCATTAGTCCCCTAGAACTTAGAACTAGTTAAACCTAACTAACCTAAGGACATCACAAACATCCATGCCCGAGGCAGGATTCGAACCTGCGACCGTAGCGGTCTTGCGGTTCCAGACTGCAGCGCCTTTAACCGCACGGCCACTTCGGCCGGCCACTATGCTGTTGATAGTAGCTTATCCGCATTCCCATTTTTACTCATTATTAAACCTCCTCCTTGTCAAAAGATAAGGCTGTGGATTATGTTCCTAATATTAGTGGCCGTATGCTAAAATATTTATAATGGTAGTCTACTAGTATCAGGTATGGGGCATAATTTTAGAAAAAAATATATCTGAGGCATAGTGTAGTATGAAAATGAATCACGGGCTATGGGAAAATCAGAAAAAAGAAGACAATCAAATGGTTTAAGGTGAGATGTGGCGAATTATGTTGCAAATATGGAATATTCTCGGCTGAGGAAATGAATACGTAGAAAAACATGAACATTATAAGAAATTAAAGACTTCAGTGACTAGCTAGATAGAGACGTACAGGGAAAAAACTCTACGGGAGGAGAAATATTTCAGTATATCAATTATTATATTAATCGGGGATGTTTAGTATTGGTGAAACTTCCCCTTTGAACAATTCTACAGGACTGTGCTTAACCTGACACACAATATTTTTAGCGCAACGCAATCTGACTTTCAAAATTCCCTACTAAAGAATGGCCCTGACAAACATTAAACTATACCTTTCACAAATCACTTACCTCACAAAAATCTTCGCTGCTCAAGCTACTGCAGTACAGCGAGCGCCACTACTGCCAGCTAAATAGAAGATTCAAACTACTGAAGGCACTAACTACTGATAGGGATAGTTAGCAAATGAAAGATATTAATAGAGAGCAAACAATGTATTTACCTTAATATCATCACAAGTCATAATATATATATCAGTTCATGACAAATTAGAAACCTCCGCCATCTCTCTCCCCACATCCACCACTGCTGGCGGCTCACCTCCAACTGTGCAACGCTACGCGCTGTTCACAGCCAGCTGCCTAACACTACAATGGCGAGTATTACAACAATGCAAAGCAGACACAGACTGCCCACAGCACAGCCAGTGATTGTCATACAGAGGTGGCGTTACCAATAAGAAATCCTAAACAGCCTACTTACATAGGGAAAACATAAACAGCCTACTTACATAGAGAAAACATAAACAGCCTACTTACATAGCCCCCATGCTCCCCACAAAAATTTTTACAAATGGTGTTGGGCACTGGCCAATACAGATTTGACAAAAATTTTTCACAATTACAGTAACAAAGATATAAAATGCACACACTTATTGATACAACGTTGGTCAAAAGCTCAAATTTTCTCACAGTCCCTAAAGACAGTCCTAATCGTACATAACAGGAGAATAGCAGTGTTTGTCTCAAAGTCTGAGCAGTAAAAGAAAATGCACATGGAAGTAGTGGATTTCCATGCAGTCTTGAAGAAGTAGTGTTGTCCTTCCAATGGAAAGACAGTGCTGACTCTCGACATGCTGACAGGTAATGGGCCACAACAGAGCAAACCCACTGCAGAGTCAGTCGAAGTTTTGATGAATATTGGTAGGTAGGTCATCACAGAGCAGACCCACTGTAGTCCTGGCAGAGATTGTGGTATTGGTGGGCCACCAGAGGTGCAGACCCACTGTAGTCCTTGTAGAGATAATGGTATTGGTGGGTCATCATAGATGCAGACCCACTGTAGTCCTTGTAGAGATAATGGTATTGGTGGGCCACCAGAGGTGCAGACCCACTGTAGTCCTTGTAGAGATGACCAGCAGCCATCTGTTGCGATTGTGCAGGTGCACATTCACCATCGAAGAGTCTTGCGGAGAATATAGCAAGTCCATAAACCACCACTTGTGCACTCACAAAGTTTTTAAAATTGTCCTTAGAACAAGCAATGCTGTTATCCAGTCCCTTGCTGAATTAGTAACACACGTGCAAACACTAACAGTCCCAACTTCTCACATATTGTCCATATACTATGACCAACAGAAACGTGTGCAGTGAAATGTAACTAACAAGTTAATAATATCATGAACTGGTGACAATTACAATTTTATGACGTAAGAATACAATAACAAAGGTACAAAATACATTATTAAAAACATAATAATACAGATAACATTTGTAGTAAAACAGGCTTTACAAAAGAATAGAAATAAACATATACATCAATGTTACAGGAATTATGACATAAGTACATACATAGATCAGAATAATTATTGAAACATCAACTTTACACATGAGCATTAAAACAAAACAATAAACAATGTCTAAACATCTTTACAAAGTAAATAACACATTATTAATGCCAATTGTATTTGAGGATAACAGTATTCCTCATCATAGTGAATGTAGCTTAATATTAAAAGAAAAAATTCTATGAAATTACACAGAGACAGGAAGAAAACAAATACACAAGGGTACACACACACATAGTGGGATAACACCAATAGGAAAGGACAGGGTTCGTTTTCAGTGTAACATTTGGTACTGCAGTCCAACCTAAAACTTCATATATCTTTCCTTTTATTTCATCCGTTGTTTCCACCAAAAAAATTCTATCTAAGCATGCTTTCTGTATTTAAATGTTCACACATTTCGTACCTCAACATTTATTTCCAAGAAAATCCTACCTAAACCTGTTTTCTCAATGCATTTCTTCCAATTCATCGCAACTCATTCTCTTAGAGGCTACCCCCTCTTAAGCTAACTTAAATCTACTGAGCTCAGATGCTAAACTAAGGGACGAGGCAATGCAGCATCACATAACAAATCAACACAAACAGCAATGCAAAAAAATGCCAATTGGCAAAGCTAGCAGCATAAATGAGCAAAAGTCAAATTCAATAACACTATGCCTGGCAAACAGTAGCAACTTATACCTAAACATGACATAGCGCAAGCAGAAAAAATATTACACTAAAATGGCCATGTCTAATACCTATGTCACATCTTAACATTAGAGTGATGCATCACAAAAACTTACGCTAGTAGATAAGTTACCAAATCGTAAAAAAATTATTTATGCAATTCCTGTGAAGGGAAATGTTTTTTTTTTTTTTTTGTGCTCCCTCATTTGTTTTGGATAGATCATAAAATTATTTACTGGATCTGTAGGCATAAAATATTTATATTAGTACATATATTAAATTTTATTTTAACCAATGCTGCAGTGCAGCTAGAAACTTGATATTAAACAAAATGTGTAAATAAATACATTAAGCAAGCCATATGGCATTTTTCTTAACTAGCAAGGCAATAGCTGTGAAATGTTTCTCATCGTTTCATTAGGCATTTCAGTAAATATCATAAATTACGAGCTCCACAGTATGCTTTCAACAAGGAGATGTCAGTAGCGCGGACAATGGCCTTCCCTTTCTTTTTTTTTTCTACCTGTGCCACTGAAAAGGGCTCGCAATAATGGCTTTTTCTCCAGGCGTCTGACACAGCTGGGTGCCCGCGACGCATTACGTGCAGGTGGTCACTTAACTTTCGTACGGAAATATTTACGACAGCAGTTTCTGCTACCGTTGCAGTCACATTTAAAAATATTTCACAGGTCAAGAATTAGCGTTGCAAATCTGTAGAAACAAAATCCTATAAATATAAGTGTCCAAAAAAAATATTCGTCAGCATTGTGATACAGTCACACATTTCATAACTCTTAAAGTACGTTTCTTGGTTTCCAACATCCTTTTCATATATCAGAGTCCCTAAACACTACTCATTATTCCTTACCTCATTATACATATACATATTCGTCGACACTTCTTCAATATTTCATCGTGAGAAATACGTAGCATAATAAACATTCCTCAACAACATAATACACATCGTCGTCGTAATAATAACATCATAACACTTCAGTCAAATCTCAAAATCGTCGTAACTTCCTCCAATAATTTCTAAGCCTAAAAAATTCTCTGCTCATGTCAAAAGTGTCAGCTGCCTCAAACGTACTTTAAAAATCATGATCTCATACCAAATACATCATTCAAAGCTCTCATAGTATCACAATGATTCCGAAAAAATATGAACAGTTCACAAAGTACAGACAAAATACAATTTCATAAGTGTGAAGTTATCCAACTGTGTAATTGCGTAAACATGTGTCACTGATGTAGTAAAAAAATGTTTATCTCTCAGTTAAATGATCAGATAGCTGTGTAATTCTGTGTTTTAGAGAAATATGGTACCGATGTGTAAAGTTGTATAAGCAAATACCATATTAGCTAGGGCTCCTTGTGCTTGCCAAACACATGGTACACAAAGTAAGCGTGTACCCCCCTGAGGATAAATGTAATTATGCCCTCAGGTGTTACAAATTACAGCAATGGAATGAAATGTATCATGGAAAACTTTCTTTGTAATTAAAAAATCTTTAAAAATAAATGTTTCAAGTACAAAATTAATCACTCAAATACGTGTACTGTAGCGCTAAATGTGCGTCTTGTTGCAACATAATCTGTGTGGAAGTGTCGTAGTTATCGTCCTCCGAAAGCTAAGTTCTGCAGAAGCCAATGTACTTACCTCATGATAAACAAAAGTGAAATGCTTTGCGTAGAGATATCTTAGTTATTACGCTTATTGTTGTGATGATGAAAGTACTGTGCTGTAACGTATTGTTGTGCTATGGAAAAGGCTGTCTCCTTGTAGCTATACCACAAAAGTTACTAATAAAACATGTTTTGATTTCCAGAAGAATTCAGAAAACTGTGCAGATATAAAACAGATACACCGCAAAAGCAACATTGTAAATTGTCACTCATTAGTAGCGTCGTGATAAAAATCGTGTAGCTGTCACATAAACTAACCTCTGTGTCATCTGGTATCTCTCAGAAAGCACTTTAAATTCAGAATGTATTTTCAAATAAACCAAAATGTTGCATTAAAATCTCATTAGCAGTACTGGTAAATGTTCTAAGTATGTGAGCCTTATAGTCGTTACGTAATCGTGCAATAAACAAGCAAGAATGTACACACACAATAACACTGTGACGTCTGTTTACTATAACAATGCATTCGTCATTTCTGTTTAAATAAGTTCTCTTGGTTCTTGATTGGATATTTAACTTCAAACATTGTTGCATGGTAACAGTTTCTAAAGCATACTAGTAACGTGAAGTGAAACGTTTTATGGCAAAGACAAAGTTAAAAGGCAGATTATCTGTCAATAAATGGTTTTACATGAGAAATGTGGTGTAAACCTTTACTCTTCCTAGTACGCAGAGTTTCAACTTCAACGCAATTATCATGTGGTATACGTCGGATTCTGTAAGGTCCATTGTAAACTAGAAAGAATTTGTGACTCAAGTGTTTCTTCTTATGTGACAATGAATGAGCTTTAATGAGAACTTTCTGACCAATATACAACTTCTTTGCATTTGCTTTACCGTGTAGTTTTCTCCTTTTGTCTGCTGCAGATTTTATATTTTTAAGAGCCAAATCAATTATGTCTTTGTGTCGAAGTTTACGTGTATTCGGGAAAGGTACAAGCTCTCTGATTCTGTTCGATGGTTCTTCGTTCTTCAGTACAAGGGTAGGTGGTAAAGCAGTGGAGTCGTGAGGCATTTCATTCAGCACGTTTTGAAATAAGTGTAAATATCTGTCCCAATGCTGATGCTTTCTGTGACAATAAAGTCTGCAAAGCTTATTGATTTCTTTCATAACCCGTTCAGACGGGTTGCAATGTGGTGAGTACAATGAAATAAAAACAGGTTTGATTTTATGGTTGCGAAGCATGCGTGACCAAACAGCAGATCTGAATTGCGGTCCGTTATCTGAAATGACTTTACTAACGTGTCCAACTTCACGTAAGAAATTTTTAACAAAGGCGTTGGATACAGACCGTCCAGTGGCTTTACGTAACGGTGTGAAAGAAACAAATTTTGAAGTAAGTTCAACAGCGACTAGAACGTACGAAAATCCATTAGATGTTCTGACAAGCGGTCCCAAGAGATCAACGGCAGCAAATTCTTTTAATTTAGAAGGAATGATAGGAAACAACGGAGCACGATGTGAGACAGTGGATGGTTTCGCCTTTTGACAAAGTTTACAAATAGACAAGACTCTTCGAATTCGCTTTTCCATATTGTTAAAATAACAAGTCGTTCGAAGAATATGATAACATTTTCGTGGGCCAAAATGTGCGTAGCTGAAATGAATGTACCAAATGAGCTTATTAACAAAATCGTCAGGAATGCAAAGTACCCATAGCTTGTCATCAACAGTGCAGCGTTTGAACAGTATGTTGTTTCTAACCAGATAATAATGCCGAATCTGTGTGTGTGTCTTTACATGCCATTTGCTCTTGATGTCTTTCCAAATCGGATCTTTATCTTGTTCATGAGCAATGTCCTTTAAAGATGTGGTGATGAAGTTTTCAAAGGCGACTTTCTGAATGTAAAGAATACTGAAATTTTTCTCGAGGTTGCCTTCTGTGGTACTTTTCGCAAGCCCAGCCGGTGCGCGTGACAGTGCGTCCGCAACAATGTTCTCCTTGCCGGGAATGTAGACTATTGTGAAGCGGAATTCTTGCAGAAACAATGCCCAACGTTTTAACCTGTCATGATTTAATTTTGAAGACATAAGAAATTGTAATGCACGATGATCACTGTATACTTTTACGTGCTTACCAGAAAGAAAGAAACGGAATTTGTTAAATGCCCAAACGATAGCTAAAGCTTCTAATTCAGTAACGGAATAATTTTTTTCAGATTTTGTTAGCACTCGGCTAGCAAAAGCAATGGTTTTCTGAACGGTAGTGTCATTTTCTATGGCTTCTTGAAATAAATGGGCACCAAGACCGACTTTAGAAGAATCCGTACTAAGGCAGAAATCTTGTGACAGATCAGGATGAGCTAGTATTGGCGCGTGAAGTAACGCTTCTTTCAAAGAATTGAATTCCAACTGTGCTTGTTCGTCCCAGTTCCAAATAGTATTTTTTCCAGTGAGAGAACAAAGTTTTGGTGTAACTAGAATTTGCATATTCAGAAAACGACGGTAAAAATTTACGAGACCTAGAAAACTGCGGACTTGTCTTTTTGTGGATGGAACTGGAATGGCTCTGATTGCTTCTAACTTTTCAGGATCCGGCTGAATGCCTTCAGAAGAAATAATATGTCCCAAAAACCTCACCTTTGACCTACCGAATTCAGACTTTTCCAAGTTAACTGTAATTCCAGATTCTGCAAAAATACGTAACAGACTGTTGAGGATGCGATTATGTTGTTCCCATGAAGCTTCCGCTATTAGAATATCGTCCACATATAAGGTGATGTGACGTTTTAAGAACTCAGGTAATATGGAATTTAGCCCGCGAATAAATGCTGCTGAAGAAATGTTCAAACCAAAGGGAAGTTTCCGAAACTGATAACAAACGCCGAAACAAAGGAAAGCTGTGTATTTTCTGCATTCTGGATGAAGTTCGATCTGATAAAAGCTGGATCTGAGATCAATGGAAGACAACACTTTTACACCATTAAAATTTTGAAGAAGTTCTTCCATCGTCTGTGGCCTGTCTGTTTCAGGAATAATGATAGTATTGATTTGTCTCGAATCTAAGACAAGTCTGATCGATCCATTTTTCTTTTCAACAACATGTAATGGATTGTTGTATGAGCTTACTGCAGGCTCAATAATGCCCTCGTCAAGCATAGATTGTATTTCTGTTCTAACACGGTCCCTATAATGTGCTGGAATTACATATGGTCTAACACAAAATTTAGTATGCTCACGAACACGAAATTGGTATTGAAATCCCTTGATTGTTCCTGTTTTATGAGTAAAAACTGTGGAATGTGCTTGTAAAATCTCAAAAAGGTCCTGCCTATCAGTGTCATTACAATTCTCAATTGTTTGAATTTTATTCTGAATTAACTTATTAATGTCAAGTGCGCCGTCGATATCATCCCTGTCAGTACTTGCAGAGTGATTATTAGTGTCTAGTTCCGTAGAAAAGTCCGAACTGTTGTCTAACAGAAGGTAAAGCCGATTAATTTCCTCGTCATGGTTTGAGAGCCAGTCTTCAAATTTCAAAGCTATTGACTTACCTTCTTTCTCTAAACTTATTTCAGCATCGTGAAAGCTTAAGATTGCTTTGTATTCATTCAAAAAGTCTACTCCCAATATAATTTCCGTCGACAATAATGGAACAATAAGAAAGTTCGTAGAGAAGCTGTGGCTTTGACAAAAGAATTCTAAGTTGGTTTGTTGGCGTACATCTACACTTTTTCCAAAGATTGCACCTTGTAATTTAATCTTACGTAACGGAAGTGTGGGGCAATCGTTCGATTTGTTGCATTTGCTAAAGGCTGTTTCACTAATTACTGAAATGGGACTGCCAGAGTCAAGTACTGCCGTAAATTTTACATCATTTACTGTAATGTGAATCACAGGATATGCAATATTGTTATGTTTTATGTCGTGTTCCTGGAGTAAGATGTCCCTAATGTCTTCCATTTTTACGTAATTACTAGCTACGGCAGCTGCGTCGTTAGTGTCATAAGAACGTTTTGTGGCTGCCATCGGTGTGAGTCATTGCCTATTGTCTCTTTGTTGGCGCGCGTCGTTATTGGGATTTGGAGACCTAACTTCTACAAATTCACCGTGACGAGAGGGCCCTGCTCTGTTTGAATCCCGCCAGTTCTGATGCAGTTCAGGTCTATCGTTACGATCATATCGTCTGTCGTCATGTCGGTAGATGCCATAGTTTCTTTCTTGTCGGTCACGTGGTGGAGAATTTCTCCCTGAATCGAAACTGCGCGCTGGACCGTTGCGTCTAAAGTTATTCTGTCTCCCCTGATAATATTTATTTTGGTTCCCATATTGTCTGTTTCTCTGATTGTCTCTGTGATAGTCATTACCACGGAGAGGTGATCTTTCCCTGTAGTTATTACTACTCTGCCAACGGTTGTCATACGGGTGGTGTCTATTTTGGTCACGATTTGTGTTGTGAGAATAGCCTTGTCGTGTCCAGTTATTACTTCTTTCATCGCGGATTTGCGACGGATGTGACCTGTAATTGTTGTGTTCCTGGTTTCGCGTTCCGCAATTGTCAGTGTCAATTTCTAATTCTTGTAACAGTCCCTGAAAAGCTTCAATGTCGTCTTTGCAACGTCCTGCTAAAATAATATGTCGTAAATGTTCAGGCAGTTTGATTAAGCAAATGCGGATGAGTTCTGAGGGGCTGTATGGGTTTGACAGGTATTGATTCTTGTGCAACATGTCTTCAAAATATTTCACAAGACTGGAAAATTCAGATTGTTCGAAGTGTTTCATCATTATGATGTTATGTTTTACACGGTCTTGTGTAGCTTGAGACCAATATGCTGAGAGGAAGGCATGGTAAAACTCTCCTTCACTGTGGCAATCGTGCATTACCGATCGCATTCTTACAGCTGGTTCATTCTCTAAGTAGCCACACATAAATTCTAATCTGTGTTCTAACGACCAGTTGGGAGGAAAACAATGAGAGAATTGATGGAGCCATGCTTATGGATGAATGTCGTTGCCAGAATTCTTAAATGTTTTGAATTTACGTGTAGTAATGAACAGCTTATAGTCAAAATCATCATGTCGGCGAGTCGCATATCGGTCATTGTTAGGTCGTGTCGGCCGTTCCATCTCAAAATTCGGTGCACATTGCCAATTTCTTTCATAACTTCCGAAATGCCCTGTGTTATTATTTTGCGGCTTTTCCGTGTTTCTAAGTCCCTCTTCCCGTGTTGGAGCGCGAGTGTCTTCTGAAATACGTAATTCTTGTATTACCTGTGTCAGCTGATCTTGTACTTCCCGGATTTCTCTTTGGTGTTGCGTATCAATTTGATTCAGATTTTGTTTCAGTTTCCTAATTTGTGCGTTCTGTTCTGTGTCATTAAAGACTACCGGTTTTGCGTCATTCAGATTATCATCTACCTTCGCAGATAAATTATTTAGCTGATCCGAAAGTTCAACTACTTTCTCTGATAATGAACACATTTCCTCAGTGTGTTTTTCTGAACCAAGTTTCAGAGTGTCCATTTGTGTTGAAATCGAATCTACTGTGTCTTTTAAGTTTTCTTGACTTTTTGCAAGTTGCGTAACCGAATCGGTAGATGCAACTGCGTCAATTTTAGCTTGCAAGGTGTTGTGATTTTCATGAACAATAGTTTGCAGTTCTTTTATGGCTGCTTCGTGATTCTGTAATGCATTTTCATGACGCGAAAAAATAGGTTGGAAATGCTCACAAATTTGAGTTTTTACGTCATTACAGACTTTTTGACATTTCGATTCAATGTTATGTAACTCAGTAGTTAAATCTTCACGCGTTTGTTCAAGAGTTTGTTCCAATGAGTCTAACTTTTGAAGATTTTGTCCCATTGCGTCTAACTGTTGCTGTGTTTGTCTCTGATTTTGTTCCAGTGTGTCTAACTTTTGAAGCTTTTGCTGTGTTTGTCTCTGATTTTGTTCCATTGTGTCTAACTTTTGTAGCTTTTGTCCCATTTGTTGCATTAACTGTAATAACAATGCACTGGTGTCTGAAACATGTTCCTCAGTGCTTTTCGACAGTGAATTTGCACCGGCAACATTCACATTTTGACAAGCGGAAAACGTGTCTTGACTCATTTGAGAAAACGGTGAGGACGCAAAACCTGAATCTACAGTGTTTGCAAAATTGTGTCCTATCATTTCGGATTCCTGAGGCGAGCTGTTGCCGACCGATCGATCGATAATGCTTCCCTCTTCACTAATTGTTTCACTGTCCACGCCATTGTTTGCCGCCCGCTCCATTTCCCTATGCACAATTATCAAATTACTACTTTGAACATCAGTTAATTCATTACTCGGTGGCGCTAACACACTGCTTTCATTTTCACTGTCATTTCTCAGTTTACTTTGGAGCCTAGTATTACGTTTTTCACACGCCATTATTGTCACAGTATTTCACACGACAACACAGAAAGACACAATTTGAAGAGCAAAAATAAGAGAACACATTAACATAACACTGAAAATAATATCTAGTTAATTGCAGCTGCGAAATACTTGGTGCAAATCTACATGCCTGCCACAACTGTTTTACTATACAACAATGAAAGACTGCAACTACAAAGGAAATTCTCTCTATAATTACGCGCTAGCAATAAACAAAATCTACACTAATTACACAAACTACAAGAAAAAAATCAGAAGATTCCAGTGAGGTATCCTAGGCTAAGGGTCGACATATGAAACTTCCCCTTTGAACAATTCTACAGGACTGTGCTTAACCTGACACACAATATTTTTAGCGCAACGCAATCTGACTTTCAAAATTCCCTACTAAAGAATGGCCCTGACAAACATTAAACTATACCTTTCACAAATCACTTACCTCACAAAAATCTTCGCTGCTCAAGCTACTGCAGTACAGCGAGCGCCACTACTGCCAGCTAAATAGAAGATTCAAACTACTGAAGGCACTAACTACTGATAGGGATAGTTAGCAAATGAAAGATATTAATAGAGAGCAAACAATGTATTTACCTTAATATCATCACAAGTCATAATATATATATCAGTTCATGACAAATTAGAAACCTCCGCCATCTCTCTCCCCACATCCACCACTGCTGGCGGCTCACCTCCAACTGTGCAACGCTACGCGCTGTTCACAGCCAGCTGCCTAACACTACAATGGCGAGTATTACAACAATGCAAAGCAGACACAGACTGCCCACAGCACAGCCAGTGATTGTCATACAGAGGTGGCGTTACCAATAAGAAATCCTAAACAGCCTACTTACATAGAGAAAACATAAACAGCCTACTTACATAGAGAAAACATAAACAGCCTACTTACATTGGTACTACTCTGAGATGAAGAAATTGGCATAGCAGATGAGATCATGGGGCGGGGGATCGCATGAAAGGAGTCAGAAGGACCAGGACGCAAAATGTAAAAAATAAGGGGTATTTAGAAAGCTGCTCAATACTCTGCATTAGGTATCAATTGTGGACCATATGTTACGAAGTTGACGATATCCAAAGTGTGGTGCAATATGCCTCAGTATGAGAAACTAGATGGCAGGTCAAAACAATTCAGAACAACAGAATACAAAGTACGAGACACCCGTAAACGGCAGCAGCAGGCCTTCCAGTTAAGGTTTTCCTTTTTTATTTTCAATCACGTCAGATGGGTGCCATGGTGGTCCCTCTGCAACTGAGCCAGAGCTTCGTCCTAAGTGACGTGGACGTCGACGGTACGTAGACCATAACCTACTAACCTACCTACCTACATACCCACCTACCTATCTACATACATATCTATCTACCTACCTACCCTCCTTTCTTCGTTCCTGCCTTCCTATCTTCTGGGGGCAATACCATCGTGACTCGTAATAGTTCTGTTCAAACGGGTAAGAAAAGTAATTTCTGTCCCTTTCAGGAGGAAGTCAGCTGTCCGTCAATGCTGTGTAGCTGCTCTGTTCACAGCAACACTCGTGTGGTTGAAGCCGTCAGCGTGACGTGGCGTGACGTATGACGTCTCAACCACACCTGCCAGCCGGTGTCTCTCCCCTACTATCCCTGTTCCTGCTACAGGGCCAGCCGCAGCGGCCGAACAGATCGGAACGAAACGCCTCTGCCTCGGCGCGAGGCACATTGAAAAATAATCGCTTCTAAACACACAGCTGTGCCGCGGGCAACAAAAGGAGAGGCTGTTTATTAGCAATCAAAGCGCCATAATTCAGCCCCTGGCGCCGCCTACCAGCCGGAAGAGGGGGGGGGGGGGGGAGAGGACCCGGAGTCTGGGAGGGGAGGCACAGCAGAGATGCGCGATAACGCAGACTCGTCGCGCCGCACGCCGTCCACAGCCGTGTCGATGGCGCCGCCGCACCATCTCTGCTCCTGCGAGGTTCACCAGACTGGCAACTGTAAGACATCTTTCGAAACCTGTCGTTGATTTCTCTACGAATATTCAGTTCTGAACGACACCAGTATCCGATTTCCACGTCCGTCCAAAGTTTGTTTAGTATGTGATGCTGCAGACGATTCCTTTTTTTACGGTATACAGGATTTACTGTCAACCAAAATGCCCACCTTCCCTTATTTATCCCAGCTTTCAATGCATTCGACCACATCCCCGAACTTAAAGCGATGACTATACTGCATCAGGGACGGAAAGAAGACAGGAAAGTTAACACACCCGGTACTTTATATTGGATTCTGCCCCCTCCCCTCGCCCCAATCCCCCCCCCCCCCCCGCCTCCAATCCCCCGCCCTCCAGAAAGCCATAGTTTAAGTTCTAGACATGTAGCAGACGCTGTCTGACGTTAACGCTAAGTGTGTGATTCCCCAGGCATTAGGGACTCCTCTATCAATTCGCATCGCTTAACACGACGAAGAGATCTAAGCCACGTATTGTTTTTGTGTAAGTAATATGGTGATCAGCAAGTAATTTTGTGCAAGAGACTATGCAAATTTCCCGCTAACAGCAGCACTATCTTTCATGCAGATCGGGTGCTCTATTCTACAAGAACGTCACACAAGCCCTGTTTTGTGATAATTTATGGTTGGTGGTTGATTTGGGGGGAGCGGACCAAACAGCAAGGTCATCGGTCCCATCGGATGAGGGAAGGATGTGGAAGGAAATCGGCCGTGCATTTTCAAAAGAACCATTCCGATATTTGCCTGAAGCGATTCAGGGAAATCACGGAAAACCTAAATCAAGATGGCCATACGCAGGTTTGAATTGTCGTCCTCCTGAATGCGAGTCCAGTGTGCTAACCACTGCGCCACCTCACTCGGTGATAATTTATGAACTTCATGTTGGCCATTGCCTGATAACCTGGTAATTCCTGGAGATGCACCCCCTCTGATTAGTCGTTGGCAACATGCATCTCTCAATATATGAGTAGAAGGAGTAGCTGTTTCCAGTCAGTGAACAGCGAGGATAATTAGAAGAACTAAAAGAGGTCTTCAAAATATAAAACTTGTGTAAATTGAGGAAAATTTTTCAAAAATCTACATCCGTGACATTTATCAAATATTTATAGGCAGACCGAAGGTACAGCAAACCAGGAATGTCTCTTACATAAATAAAAATGACAGACATGACTTAAGCGACGCTGAAAACTGTGAAATACTTGTGAAATGCTTTGACCAATTTCTTAATTACCCAGAACCAATGCATATAAGTTGGAATTTTCAAACACGTATGAAAATCTAGGAAAAGATTTACTCTGGTTATCAAAGAAATTGAAGAAGTAATTAAAACCTTAAAATACCGTAAAACTAGTAGAGAAGTCTCTATTACAGATGAACTTTCGAAATAGTCTTTTTTACCAATTGTACATACACTATTTTCCTCTAATATTCCACTGAAAAATGCTGGACAGTCATTTAGGGGAATAGCAATGTGGTTTTATTAGGAAGAGCAAATCATGTTCTGAACCAATATTTAACATGAAGTCAATCATTCGCCACAAATTATCGAATTCACAAATACTGCAGTAATGTTGGATTTCGAAAAGCCTTTGATTCTGTTGGATGGGAGAAATACCTAAGCCCTTCAAAATAAACACAGCTGTACCGGAAGGTGATGGCCTATCTTTTTAATTATGTTCTAAAAAAATAGTGAGAATTTGGAACGAAAAACTGAATACAAGATTCCCCCAAAACGGCTGGGAAGAAGAAGCGAAAATATTGGAGCAAAGCATTTGCAGATGACTTTATTATACTTCCTGAGAATGTGACTGCTGATTCATTTTATCTTTTAGAAAAATAGTCAGCAGGTCCGGCTTAAGAATTAGTGCAGACAATTTTTTAACAAATATTAAAATAGCACTGAAATTTCTGAAAACAGATGTTGGTCAAATATAGACGGTTAAAAAAATTTAAATGTCTTGGGGAGAACGTCCATGAAAAAGGTTTGGAAAAAGCCGCTATGGAAGAAAGGATACATGAAGAGGAAACGGTATGGAGTGTAACTACAGCCCTTTACAATAACAACAATGCCTGTCTAAAAATACAAAAATTAAGTCTTACATTACAGTAGTGAAGTCAGAATGTCTACATGCGACTGTCAAGAATTAAATTATAATTTAGATAAATTAGGAATATTAGACGGGTGAATCATTGGGAAAATATTAGGCCTACGAAAAACTGTGGAATGCTGGAAATTACGAAGTAACGATAAAATTTATCGAATCATTGGAAACATCACAAGTAACGACGAAGAGAAGACTGATATTCTTTGACATTTATATCGAATGCAAAACAGCATATTAACCAAAAATATCTTCAGATATGTGTGAGATAAAAAATCAACAACGAATTGGATCCACGGAGTAACAAAGGACATAAGCTGAAGAAATAATTACAAGTGTTTAGAGAAGAAGTATTGAATATGCAAAATATCCAAGGTAGGAGAATGAAAAAAAATTGTTGTTAAGTGGTCAGAAGATAGAACGAAAAAAAAAAACATGGTGAACAGAAGGAAAAGCACAGGAAGAAGAAAACAGCAATAGTCTTAGAAAAGATGAACAATTAGTCAATCAGTTGCGTAACACAAGTTTATCAGAACCCTTGACCTAGGTTTCGATAATTATAAAATTATCTTCCTCAGAAGGAGATTGTGTTAAATCTCCTTTTGAATAAAGATAATTTTATAATTATCGAAACATAGATCAAGCGTTATAATAAACTTGGGTTACACAACCTGTTGGCTGATTTTTCATCCTTTCCAAGACTATCGCTTTACAGTAGTCTCCAGGCAAGTTTATGCTTTTTAAAGAACAGCGAATAAGGAACTTAAATAGGCACGTGGTCCTTCACTGATCCATCGGAGGAGCAAAAAAACCGTTCAGCTTAAGAGGAGCATAAAGTATTTATCGGTAAAAACTCATTCTACTTTATTCAATAATTTCTTAATAGAATCAGTTGGTGTATATGTTAGATACCAATAGTATCAAATAATATCAGTGTTACGTACAACATGACTTCTGCACATATTCAGTGCAGTAATGTGATCAATGGAAACAAATGTTTGATGATTCATGGTCACAATAGCCTAAATATTATCTCATGCCCCTTAGTTTATAATATAGTTACCAGCTTGTAACAATTTTGGTCTTACCTCTTAAATCAAAATATATTTCGGGTTTTTTGACTTATACATCCATGAGGACCATTTCACTTAACATCTGTAGAAGGCACACTAGCATCTATTTTTTGCCGTTACGTATTCTTGTTTTATGAAATATTTTACGTCCCTGAGGACCTATGAAACAAAAAGTATATATAACGTAATTTGATTTAATCTAAGACACAGGCACGATCTGTTGTATACTTTTCAGACTAAGCTGTACGTCTTTCTCTTGGTAAATTATTTCTAACCTCTCCAGGAATGAATAGAGTTTATGTCTATAATATACTAGAATGATTACAAAGCTAGGCACTTTTGTTTTCTTTTAACGAAGGGCCAGAATTATTTCCTAATCTGGCCATCATAATTTTGGGTTTCCATGGCTTTCCAAAGACTTCCCTAAGCATTACTCTGGCCGTCGTAAGGATGAACCTTCGTTCTCGCAGTCCCTGCTCATTATTGGTCACAGGAAATGGACATATTACCAACACTGTTATTACTGTCCTTTGAATTTAATTATTATTCGCTAAGTATAATGAGAAGTTCCATAACCTTGTAACAACATTCCCGTAGAATAAATAATAGAAAATAACAATTACTGAACTTTTTTCAGTACTGAAGAAATCTATTGACGTCTGTGCGCTGTGCATTAGAACTGTGAGTGCAAAATGGTTCAAATGGCTCTGAGCACTATGGGACTTAACATCAGTGGTCATCAGTCCCCTAGAACTTAGAACTACTTAAACCTAACTAACCTAAGGACATCACACACATCCATGCCCGAGGCAGGATTCGAACCTGCGACCGTAGCAAACTGTGAGTGCAATTACGATCCAAGACAACTGCGCACACGGTTTGTCGGCTTTGCTTTTCGAAGTTTTTTTGGAATTAATAGGCTCTCTGACAGCTGCGAAGCACGTCATCAGCTTTGTCAACCGAGTGTCTTTGAATAAGAACGTTTCATTCAAGACGATCCCATCAGTCTGCTCAATCTGATAGTGTCCTAACAGAGGTACTCCCCTGGAATTCTGGCGACGCAGGGCGTCTGTGATGGAGGACGTCCACCTGCAAGACGGTTTGGCACCTGCGATGATGTCAGTGAACTCCGTGACGGCGTCCAACGGAACATGGCGCGGCGTGGCATGGCGGATGCATCTACGGTCAAATCCGTGGGAGGCGTTTCGGAATCTGGCACGCTTCTTCATTAGCAGCCGCGGCGCGCGGCACGGCAAGAAGGGCCGTCTTCTTGCAGCAGCAGCAGATGCGCAGAATGCGCCCGGAAGAACCGCTGTTCGCTCCGGTAAACCCGCCTCCACGGCCGACGTGGTCCAGCACACCCAGTGGCGACCGAAAAGCAACATACCCCTCGTCTCTAGCAAAAGCGCGTCCTGCTCGCTTAGAGCTTTCTAGCGACTTCCACCTGCACTCCACTTACTAACAATTGTTGTATCTCTCTGGCGCTCGTGGCACATGAATCGGTATCTAGCCTACCTCTACCGGTGCGAGGAAAAACTACATGTATCTTGCACATCACATCTGCACACACAAGTCACCTGATTCTCGTAAATTCCGGAGAAGGGGGTGACAAGTTCTGACGCCACGTTCAGTCACATCCCAGATGTGTTCGATCGGGTCCACATGTGGCAAGTCGAGGGGCCATCACATCAGTTAGATTCACCACTTTGTTCCTCGAACCACTCCATCACCATCCTGACATGGTGCATTATGTTACTGAAAAATGCCACTGCCGTCGGGAAAGATGATTGTCATTGAGGCGTCTGCGTGGTCTGCAACCAGTGTACGACACTCTTTGGCTGTCGTGGTTGAAACCTTCCCGTCTCCTCTACAGCTCTTTTGTTACGCAACCTTCCCTTCTACAATAACCTATGAAACCTTCCCATAGGATTTCTATCTCGTGCTTAATAATAGCAAATGAAATCCTTCCTTTGAAATTAATTCTCTTTGTCAGTAATATTAAGTGCAATCTTCGCCTACAAATTTAAATGCTGCTTATTAAAAGTTATTTGCTGATTATTTCGACGAAACATAGAATGTGTCGTCGTCGTGGCCCTCAGTCGTTACCTGCAACCCAAAACTGCTCCTTACCTTTTTTACTGTTACTGGATCGCCAGCTGACTGCTACATCGAAAACTGCGACATGAATATACTTACTCTGTTTTACTACACTCTGTTAGCTGCTGGTGGGCTGTCATAATAAGTGGCTGTATTTATTAACAAAGTTGACGTTATTATTTAATAGCAAAGCTGACGTTATTCTTTAATTAATTTCACTGAAGTTACATAATTCATAGTTAAACTTTTTCTCGACAATAATAAAATTTTGCAAAGTTTTACGTTGATGGTTTTTGGGATGGATTATAATCAGTAATACAATATTGCTGGCAAAAATTAATTGCATTCTAAAAACGATTCTTCATATATTTCAAAATTTTAAACATGGCTGCAACAGCAACTGTTGAAATTCTTCACGATAAAGGATGACAGCCAAAAACAGTTGCAGGATAAAAATTTATTAAAATCTCTTGACCAAGGTTTCGGTACATATAAATATACCTTCATCAGAAGTAAAAAATCTGAAATTACATCATGTAATGGAAATTAATAAAACAATTGTGCCAAAGGCGTCGTCAATAATTGATGTCTCAATTATTGGCGACGCCTTTGGCACAATTGTTTTGTTAATCTCCATTACATGATGTAATTTCAGATTTTTTACTTCTGATGAAGGTATATTTATATGTACCGAAACCTTGGTCAAGAAATTTTAATAAATTTTTATCCTGCAACTGTTTTTGGCTGTCATCCTTTATCGTGAAGCTTCAAATATTTACTGTTGGCAATGGAATGGTTTTACAAACGTTCAAATCGGACTTACTTTTTACAATAATCATACAACTAGCATTGCGCAAACATACCTTCAGTAGTCTTGAGTTTCTTTAAAAAAATCAGTAATATTAGTTCCTCTTATGATCATAGTTAACTGATGTCTCTGTACATCCGTTTATAATCTCTTGTAAATCATAGTTGGTGGCTGGCAGGCACACCGCTCCTCTCAACCTCTCGCTTCAGACCTGCTACCGACTCGCTTCACATCTCGCTTACTACTGACTTCCTACGAACGCTAAAGTGTGGTCTCTCCCGCCAACAATGCTTTCTGGTGCGGATAATCCCTGCTACCATTACAAAATGTATCAATGTGCGGTCTTTCCCGCTGTTTTCTTAAAATGTATCCAAACACGGTCTCTCCCGCCCTTTTTAAAATTATATCAATGTGCGGTCTCTCCCGCCGACATTCCCTGCTACCACAATTATTTCCAAAATGATAAATATTAACTATTCCTACTTAATCCTATTAACAAAATATAAACATCTTTCATAAATTGTGGTTTGACAATAGACAATAAAAATATACGCGTCTTATATGGTGTCTTGCACCAGCTCCACTCGGCCAATGGGTGCCCGCGCGAATGTTCCCCACGACATAATGTAGCTGCCGCCAGCTTGTCTCCGTCATGGAAGACGACGGATTCGTGTCTTCCCATCGGCATCATGGAGAAGATGTTGGGATTCATTAAACCGTTCATCGATCTGCCACTGCACCAACGTCCAGTGCCAATAGTCACTTGCCCATTTGAGTCGTAGTTGACGATGTCGTGGTGTTAACATTGGCACATGCATGGGTCGCTGGCTGCGGAGGCCCATCGTTAGGAGTGTTCGGTGCACTGCGTTTTCAGACACGCTTGTACTCTGCCCAGTTTAAGTCTAATGTTACTTCTGCCACAGTTCGCCGCCTGTCCTGTTTTACCATTCTGTCCAGCCTGCGACATCAGACATCTGTGATGAGGTGTAGCTACCCAATCCCACAACGTCTGGACGTTGTTTCGTCATGCGTTGAAGACGCTCACCACAACACTCACTGAACACCCGGCAAGTCGTGGAGTTTCCGAAAGGCTCCGAACCGTCATAATCTGTCCTCAGGCACACTCAGATAGATCGCACGCCTTCCCCATTCTACATACGGACAGCCTGCTCGCTGATACTACATGCACCATGCGTACCTCGTTAATAAGGTAGTTTGGTGACTGTGCATGGCTGTGGGTGAGTGTGGTGGGCAAAAATCAGCGAAATATTAAGCAATAAATAACCTTGGGTAAAGCTGGATAATATTTGACTTACGTACTTTACCGCATATGTGAAAATGTTTTTGCCGGTCGTGGTGGCCGAGCGGTTCGAGGCGCTACAGTCTGGAACCGCGCGACCGCTACGGTCGCAGGTTCGAACCCTGCCTCGGGCATGGATGTGTGTGATGTCCTTAGGTTAGTTAGGTTTAAGTAGTTCTTAGTTCTAGGGGACTGATGACCTTAGAAGTTAAGTCCCATAATGCTCAGAGCCATTTGAACCATTTTTTGAAAATGTTTTTAATGTTTCATTCTCGACGCAATGTAATTGTGATAGAGTCCTCAACGTGTTTCATCCACACTGTGGTGGGTGGAAAAGGGGTTTGTGGTTGGCAGATATCTCACTGTCATGCGTGATGTGGAACACTAAGTTCTTCGAAAAATCTGCATTCTCTATGACTTTTGAACTTTACCATATTATTGAATGAACTCGCTTATACAATATTCACCCTGTTCCATCCATACTGGCATTAACACTACGTTACGCAGACATATTTAACTGTGGGTAACAAAAAAAAAAAAAAAAAAGAAAGGCTATGAGCTCCTTGTTATTTTAAATTAACAGATTACACATATGTTCAAATGGTTCATATGGCTCTGATCACTATGGGACTTAACTTCTGAGGTCATCAGTCCCCTAGAACTTAGAATTACTTAAACCTAACTAACCTAAGGACATCACACACATCCATGCCCGTGGCAGGATTCGAACCTGCGACCGTAGCGGTCGCGCGATTCCAGACTAAAGCGCCTAGAACCGCTCGACCACATCGGCCGGCTGCGGGTAACACCACAAGGCCATTGCTAGTTGAATAATACTGTCTTAATATAATAGTTTTTAAACGAAGCTGGGAAATAATGGAAGTTGCTTTATTTCGTTAGGCATTTACTTTTCACTGCATATACATAAGTATACTTACTTATAGTCTGTAGAGGGTGTCCAAAAATAATGTATACACTCTTTGAAACTAAATATCTCTTTAGTTAAAGGATATGGAAATACAGTACAATATTTATGGTGTATCTCAAAGTTCAACTACAGGTGGTAAATGTTCATAATGGCCTCCTTCCGCAGCAATACACTGTCGACAACGACTTACAACAGAGCGACATGCCAACTGCATTGTTCCTCATGGAACAGCATCACAGGCTTTCTCAGTTTGCTCTTGAAGATCATATACTGTTTATGGTCTTGCAGTGTAAACCGTGTTCTTTTGAGAAATGCCTTCACATCACTGTGGAAGTGAGGTGGCGCCCCATCCTGTTGAAAGTAATAAACTTCATTTTCAAACAAGTCGTTAAGACCAGGAGTTGTCACATGCAACATTTCTAAATAGAGTCACCTGCGACAGTGTTTTCAAAGAAGTACGGCCCAATTAACCCTCTAGAAGGCAGACCACAACAAACTGATACTCTTGATAGATTAACATACCTTTCCTCGGTTACGTATGGATTCTTGGTTCAAATGGCTCTGTGCACTATGCGACTTAAATTCTGAGGTCATCAGTCGCCTAGAACTTAGGACTAATCAAACCTAACTAATCTAAGGACATCACACACATCTATGCCCGAGGCAGGATTCGAACCTGCGAGCGTAGCGGGCGCTCGGTTCCAGACTGTAGCGCCTAGAACCGCACGGCCACTCCGGCTGGCTACGTATGGATTCTCACTGGTCCAATACACGCAGTTATGGCGGTTGATTGTTCCCTTAAGTTTGATTGTTGCTTCATCCGATCAAAGAGTTAGATCTTCGAGACCTTGCCCTTCTTCTCAAGTCTCGCGAGAGCATTACCAGACACATTTCTTCGGGGATTGTGTGTACGCCTGGATCACTGCATCAATATTTTCATTGTCTGTTGAACGTATCTCACTCACGCAGTTTACATTCTTCATATCCTGCACCGTTCCTTCGACGTCAAACTTATCTCGGATTCTAGTAATTGTTACCCTTGCGGGTGATGGTGTTCCAAATTCAATCCTCCAACGCCGTGGTACCTCATTTACATTTTCTGTTTCCCAGTAAAAGTTTAGCACCCATCCCCGTCAATCCAACCATAATGCCTTGAAACAACAGAAAGCGTTGGTATGTTTTCAACCACAAAAATTTTATTTATGTCTCCTTTAATTACACAGATATTCCGTTTCAAAAACTGCATACATTATTTTAGGACACCCTGTATCTGCAGTGATTGACGGAAACGCACTGAATTATGAAAAGGATTATACTCACAAAGAATAAGCGATATGTTTATCCGAAATCACTGTAGTGTACCGCTCACTTATTCGTCTGGTAGTTAGGAGTATTTTTATCTTTGAGTCTATCTGAAGTTTTTTCTTTGTGTCTCTGTTGGTAGTCGGTAAAGAGTGATTGACGAAAACGCGCTGAGAGATTAAAATCTGATCTCTTTGATATTCCACGTCATTATTAAAGTGTGAATGACGAAACCAATAAACATCATATTATGTCGGACGAATGAAACATAAAGGCATTTCCACATGCAGAACAAAGTTCGTAAGTCATAAGGTATATAGCTTTTTCTAAAAGTATTTATTACTCCATATTTCGCCGAGTTTTGTACGCCACACTCACCCATTGCCACGCACCTCGACCAAAGTCTCTTACCAAAAGCTTGACCCGAGGGCTATAGACCAACACAAAAATGAGTGGATAGCAGAGGGTGGTCACAGAGAAAAATCTTTCCGTGTGTACATACACAATCCTTACATATATAAATATACACAGAAACGATAAAGAAACTAGTACAGGCATGCGTATTCAAATACAGAGATATGTAAACAGGCAGAATACGACGCTGCTGTCGGCAACGTCTATATAAGGCAACAAGTGCGTGGCGCAGTTGTTAGATCGGTTACTGCTGCTACAATGGCAGGTTATCAAGTGAGTTTGAACATGATGCCCGTGCACGAGCGGTAAGACACAGCATCTCCGAAGTAGCGATGAAGAGGTGGGGGGGTTTCCCGTACGACCATTTCACGAGTGTACTGTGAATATCAGAAATCCGGAAAAACATCAAACCTCAGACATCACTGTGGCCGGAAAAAGATCCTGCCAGAACGGGACCAATGACGACTGAAGAGAATCGTTCAACGTGACAGAAGTGTAACCCTCCCGTAAATTGGTGCAGATTTCAGTGCTGGGCCATCAACAATGTCAATGCGCGAACCATCAACGAAACATAATCGATATTGGCTTTCGGAGCCGAAGGGCCACTCGTGCACCGCCGATGACTGTATGACACAAAGCTTTACGCCTCGCCTGGACCCGTCAATACCGATAATCGGCTGATGGCGACTGGAAACCTGTTTCCTGGTTGGACGAGTCTCGTTTCGAATAGACGTTTACGTGTATGGAGACAACCTCATGAATCCATGGACCCTGCATGTCAGCAGTGGACTGTTCATGCTGGTGGACGCTGTGTAATGGTGTGGGGAGTTTGCAGTTGGAATGATATGAGACCCCTATACGTCTAGATTCTCTGAGAGGTGACACGTATGTAAGCATCATGTCTGATCACCTGAATTCATTCATGTCCGTTGTGCATTCCAGCAGGACAATGCCACAAGCCCAGAATTGCTACAGAGTGGCTCCAGGAACACTCCAATCTTCACAGACATGAATATTATTGAGCATATCTGGGATGCCTTGCAACGTGCTGTTCAGAAGAGATCTGCATCCCCTCGTACTCTTACGGATTTATGGACAGCCTTGCAGGATTGATGGTGTCAGTTCCCACCAGCATTACTTCAGACATTAATCGACTGCATGCCACGTCGTATTGCGGCACTTCTGCGTGCTCGCGGGGGCCCTACACGATGTAGGCAAGTGTACCAGTTTCTTTGGCTCTTCAGTGTAGATATAGACATGGATTTTTATAGTTGACCTGCTCAACAAATGCTTTATTTACTTGAGGTGCATTACCCCAGAAATTAACTTAATAAGACAACAGGAAGTGAAAACAAGCAGAACAAGCCAATATTCTATTCTTTTGGTCAACACAGTGATAGATGCTCCTACAGCCATTACATATTGAACTGAGCTTTGTGACTAGTGTTTTGTCGGAGATTTTACGATACACGTTGAATATAATTGTCTGAGTCTACTGGACTCGATTAAGAGTTGTAAACTTTCTGGTAATCTCAGAATTTAAACTCAATAACATCTGTTGAAAAATAATAATGTGAAAATTCCTACCAGGGATATCACCTACCACCGAATTGCTGTTAGTTGGACAAAGTGCATGACCAATGGAAATGCCCACATCGATGTCAAAAATCAATCATTTGTCACATCGATGTTGATTAATGCAACTATGTTTGAGTTTAAACTATTTGGAGGGTCGGCAGGCCCCCTGAGTATCAAAGGTGAGCCATGGGTCACCTTGAGCGGATGTGATGTTAAAATGTGTTACGTGTTGCTGCAGTTGGTATTTAGCAGTGGCGATGATCACGCTGGCGAGTAATTTGGTCAGTTTTTATAGGCAACTGTTGCAAGTTAGTGGTCGTTCCTTTTCTTGTGTTGGCTAGCTCGGGCAGGGCTTCATTAAAGTAATAAGCAAATTTTACTTGTTCCTATCGAAATTTAAAATGGCCCGATTCTAGCATGAGAGTTTCGAGGTCCCTTGATAATAGTTCCGTTTCATAGCCAACTGTGCAACATGTCGCCTTTAATTTGATCCTCATGTTGCACATCTCTAGGAGTGCATGGATTACATCTGATGTCATATTTCTGAAAGATGAACAGGTTTGGTGTGCAGAAGCCAATTGTGACGACACGAACTAGGTAAATATATTCAAGAAGAGAAATTATAGGGTTAACGTATGCAGGATTAAAGATGAACAGGTTTCGTGTGCAGAAGCCAATTGTGACGACACGAACTAGGTAAATATATTCAAGAAGAGAAATTATAGGGTTAACGTATGCAGGATTACTGGTAATTTAAAATAAAAATGTATTTGACAGCACTTATAATGTTGATATAATTATCAAGAAATGATCACGAAGGGTACGAGAATCAGGAAGCTGAATCACGGGGAATGTTTCATATTTGGAGAAACGTAGTCCCAACAGAGCCAGGAGATCCGAAGAGCAAACAGAAAAGGGAACAAAGGAGACATTTTGTAAAGGAATTAAATTTCAGGGGAAATAAATGTAAACTTAGTGGTGACACAAAAATTCTGTTAGGACGGCAAAAGACTTGCAGATCATTTTAATGGAATGTAGAATCAAGTCCTGAAAAGAGGTTATGAGATGAACAGCAGCAAAAAGTGAAACAAGGTTAATGGTGTGTTGTCAAATTACGCCAGGTAATGCCGTGGGAATTAGATTAGGAAATGAGAGGAAGTGAAATAAATGATGATGGCAGAAGTATAGAGCATGACATACATACAAATTACAAAATTGGATGTGCATATGTACGTATGTATGTCTGTTTTACATCTCCTTCTAAGCCACTGCACGTTTAGGTCAAACTTGATGCAAGTATCACTTTCTGGCTGGAAATAATCGCTGTGGGGTAAGAACCGCCTACCTATCAAAGGGGTGGGGACGATAAAAGCAGCGTATCCCACGATGGGAGAATGAGACACTCCGACACTTGCAACGAACTTTACATAAAATTTCAAGCCGCTGCCTTTTCTCGCTGACGCCACTCACAAAATGATGAATGGACAAAAAGATTGTCGCTTACTACATTTTCGCTATTCATGCTGTAAAACTGCAACACGAAGCATGACGTTTTATCTGATTAATTTTTTACTGCTAACTTTATTCACAACACATCTTGCAGACACTTATCACATATAACACTGAATGACCAGAAAAATTACATCACTGTATGGCAGTTCAGGAAATACAACGTAATAAACACTGAATGCGTGACAAACTATCACGTTATGTTAGACGTTTAAATGTAATACTTCGTTGCTACTAATTCTATTCGCAACACTTTTCGCAGACAGTATCCGCATTTGCCGCTGAATGTAAGTACAAAAATCTATCTTCGTAAGACACATAGTTCAGAGATTACGACGTAAAATACTGTCGAATCATGCTTGACGTTTTAATTTATTACTCCTTTACCACTATATTCATAACACATTTCGCGGACAGTAACCACATATTCCACTGGATGCACCTGCAAAATTATGTCACTATACAGCAGATAGTTCAGGCGATACGATGTTATGAACATTAAGGTGCCTGAAAATGAAACTGCAGGGCGAAATTTGCTATACGTAGAGGTGAAATATATGTTCAAATACGCGTGAAATACGTTAAATATGTGTGAAGTATGTGTGACATGTCGGTGTGTGAGCACAGCCACGGGCAAAATTTTCATCCTAAGCTCCTGGAACGATTTCTGTCAAATTTGGTACACATATTAGTTACAATATGGGAAGAAGTACTGAAGGGGTAAGAACCACCAACCACCTGTTGGGGAAGTGTGACAAATGGGAAGAGAGAAGGGAGGACGATGAGATGGACAGACAGCGAGGGAGAAGGAGACATAGGTAGGAGGAGGAAATGGACATAAAGAGGAGAGAGGAGGAGATGGACAGAGAAAGGGAGACGGAGGAGACTGACAGAGAGGAGGGAGGAAAAGATGGCTCTAAGCACTATGGGACTTAACATCTGAGGTCCACTAGACTTAGATATTACTTAAACCTAACTAACCTAAGAACATCACACATATCCATGCCCGAGGCAGGATTCGAACCTGTGACCGTAACAGCAGTACGGTTCCGGCCTGAAAAGCCTAGAACCGCTCGGCCACAGCGGCCGGCGAAGAGATGGAGTAATAGAAGACTGGAATAAATAAATACCTGGACAATGCCAGGTTTCTCAACTAGTCTAATGTAAAATACTAGCTTTTAGCCACGGCTGCACTCACACGTATCTCTGTTATGATGAATGATGATGAGGAAGTATGCTAGTATTTTATAAATATCTGCTTGTTTGGTTTCGAGAGTGTAGGGACAAAACTACAGGGTCATCAGTGCCTTTTTCCTCATGCAAACAGGTCTCAGGTTAAAAACTTTCACAAAAGGAGTTGGGGAAAGTAAAAGGAGACGTAAGACTAACTGGGAACCGCAGAAAGAGAAAAGGAAAGAAGCAAACCCAAAGGAAAAAAACATGCAATAAAAGAAAAGAAAAATGGTGGAAGGTACTAAAATAATATAGCAGATGGCTTAGGTTGGCTGATCGCCAGAATAAAAAAGGATGAGCCAGCCACTCCGTAACACACTAAAATCTCGAGGCAAAAAACACAAGGCTAGAGAAACACAAATAGGGGAAGGACAAACATCAAGATGAAAAGCAAAGAAAGAGTGAGGGAGAGTTAAAAAAGAGGGAGGGTAAAGGCCTGGGAAAGAAAGCCAGACGTCCACTCTTAGATCGAGTGATAAAAACCTCCCGCTCGAAGAAAACGTAAAACTAGATCAGCGATTGAATCATTGTCTTCTAACACCATAGGTAGTTTGGTGGAAAGGTTAACAGTCCGCCTCAGGGCGGCTAAAATTGGGAGTCCAAGAAGACTCAGGAGGGAACAACAACGACACTGAGGTGGGTCCTCACAATGTAGGTGTTGTTGTTGTTGTGGTCTTCAGTCCTGAGACTGGTTTGATGCAGCTCTCCATGCTACTCTATCCCGTGCAAGCTCCTTCATCTTCCAGTACCTACTGCAACCTACATCCTTCTGAATCTGCTTAGTGTATTCATCTCTTGGTCTCCCTCTACGATTTTTACCCTCCACGGTGCCCTCCAATGCTAAATTTGTGATCCCTTGATGCCTCAAAACATGTCCTACCAACCGATCCCTTCTTCTAGTCAAGTTGTGCCACAAACTTCTCTTCTCTCCAATTCTATTCAATACCTCCTCATTAGTTACGTGATCTACCCACCTTATCTTCAGCATTCTTCTGTAGCACCACATTTCGAAAGCTTTTATTCTCTTCTTGTCCAAACTAGTTATCGTCCATGTTTCACTTCCATACATGGCTACACTCCATACAAATACTTTCAGAAACGACTTCCTGACGCTTAAATATATACTCGATGTTAACAAATTTCTCTTCTTCAGAAACGCTTTCCTTCCCATTGCCAGTCTACATTTTATATCCTCTCTACTTCGACAATCATCAGTTATTTTGCTCCCTAAATAGCAAAACTCATTTACTACTTTAAGTGCCTCATTTCCTAATCTAATTCCCTCAGCATCACCTGATTTAATTTGACTACATTCTATTATCCTCGTTTTGCTTTTGTTGATGTTCATCTTATATCCTCCTTTCAAGACACTGTCCATTCCGTTCAACTGCTCTTCCAGGTCCTTTGCTGTCTCTGACAGAATTACAATGTCATCGGCGAACCTCAAAGTTTTTATTTCATCTCCATGGATTTTAATTCCTACTCCGAATTTTTCTTTTGTTTGCTTTACTGCTTGCTCAATATACAGATTGAATAAAATCGGGGAGAGGCTACAACCCTGTCTCACTCCTTTCCCAACCACTGCTTCCCTTTCATGCCCCTCGACTCTTATAACTGCCATCTGGTTTATGTACAAATTGTAAATAGCCTTTCGCTCCCTGTATTTTACCCCTGCCACCTTCAGAATTTGAAAGAGAGTATTCCAGTTAACATTGTCAAAAGCTTTCTCTAAGTCTACAAATGCTAGAAACGTAGGTTTGCCTTTTCTTAATCTTTCTTCTAAGATAAGTCTTAAGGTTAGTATTGCCTCACGTGTTCCAACATTTCTGCGGAATCCAAACTGATCTTCCCCGAGGTCCGCTTCTACCAGTTTTTCCATTCGTCTGTAAAGAATTCGCGTTAGTATTTTGCAGCTGTGACTTATTAAACTGATAGTTCGGTAATTTTCACATCTGTGAACACCTGCTTTCTTCTTGAAGTCTGAGGGTATTTCGCCTGTCTCATACATCTTCCTCACCAGATGGTAGAGTTTTGTCATGAATCGCTCTCCCAAGGCCATCAGTAGTTATAATGGAATGTTGTCTACTCCCGGGGCCTTGTTTCGACCCAGGTCTTTCAGTGCTCTGTCAAACTCTTCACGCAGTATCTTATCTCCCATTTCGTCTTCATCTACATCCTCTTCCATTTCCATAATATTGTCCTCAAGTACATCGCCCTTGTATAAACCCTCTATATACTCCTTCCACCTTTCTGCCTTCCCTTCTTTGCTTAGAACTGGGTTGCCATCTGAGCTCTTGATATTCATACAAGTGGTTCTCTTCTCTCCAAAGGTCTCTTTAATTTACCTGTAGGCAGTATCTATCTTACCCCTAGTGAGACAAGCCTCTACATCCTTACATTTGTCCTCTATCCATCCCTGCTAAGCCATTTTGCACTTCCTGTCGATATCATTTTTGAGACGTTTGTATTCCTTTTTGCCTGCCTCATTTACTGCATTTTTATATTTTCTCCTTTCATCAATTAAATTCAATATTTCTTCTGTTACCCAAGGATTTCTATTAGCCCTCGTCTTTTTACCTACTTGATCGTCTGCTGCCTTCACTACTTCATCCCTCAGAGCTGCCCATTCTTCTTCTACTGTATTTCTTTCCCCCATTCCTGTCAATTGTTCCCTTATTCTCTCCCTGAAACTCTCTACAACCTCTGGTTCTTTCAGTTTATCCAGGTCCCATCTCCTTAAATTCCCACCTTTTTGCAGTTTCTTCAGTTTCAATCTGCAGTTCATAACCAATCGATTGTGGTCAGAGTCTACATCTGCCCCTGGAAATGTCTTACAATTTAAAACCTGGTTCCTAAATCTCTGTCTTACCATTATATAATCTATCTGATACCTTTTAGTATCTCTAGGATTCTTCCAGGTATACAACCTTCTTTTATGATTCTTGAACCAAGTGTTAGCTATGATTAAGTTATGCTCTGTGCAAAATTCTACAAGGCGGCTTCCTCTTTCATTTCTTCCCCCCAATCCATATTCACCTACTATGTTTCCTTCTCTCCCTTTTCCTACTGACGAATTCCAGTCACCCATGACTATTAAATTTTCGTCTCCCTTCACTACCTGAATAATTTCTTTTATCTCATCATACATTTCATCTATTTCTTCATCATCTGCAGAGCTAGTTGGCATATAAACTTGTACTACTGTAGTAGGCATGGGCTTTGTGTCTATCTTGGCCACAATAATGCGTTCACTATGCTGTTTGTAGTAGCTAACCCGCACTCCTATTTTTTTATTCATTATTAAACCTACTCCTGCCTTACCCCTATTTGATTTTGTATTTATAACCCTGTAATCACCTGACCAAAAGTCTTGTTCCTCCTGCCACCGAACTTCACTAATTCCCACTATATCTAACTTTAACCTATCCATTTCCCTTTTTAAATTTTCTAACCTACCTGCCCGATTGAGGGATCTGACATTCCACGCTCCGATCCGTAGAACGCCAGTTTTCTTTCTCCTGATAACGACGTCCTCGTGAGTAGTCCCCGCCCGGAGATCCGAATGGGGGACTATTTTACCTCCGGAATATTTTACCCAAGAGGAGGCCACCATCATTTAACCATACAGTAAAGCTGCATGCCCTCGGGAAAAATTACGGCTGTAGTTTCCCCTTGCTTTCAGCCGTTCGCAGTACCAGAACAGCAAGGCCGTTTTGGTTATTGTTACAAGGCCAGATCAGTCAATCATCCAGACTGTTGCCCCTGCAACTACTGAAAAGGCTGCTGCCCCTCTTCAGGAACCACATGTTTGTCTGGCCTCTCAACAGATACCCCTCCGTTGTGGTTGCACCTACGGTACGGCCATCTGTATCACTGAGGCACGCAAGCCTCCCCACCAACGGCAAGGTCCATGGTTCATGGGGGGACAATGTAGGTATTGACTATGAATCAGTCAAGAAGGGCTGACGTGCAGCCAGCAAAGGACAATGGTGTCTCTGCAAGTGGCTTGCATGGATGACATCCATACATTCATTGTCTCCTTTATAACACGTAATTTATTTGGTGTACTGAGGATCCGCCATTCAGTATCCCCAATACAAAAAACTTTATGACGCAAGACTGATCAGAGATCAATCTCCAGTGTGCCAGTCTCTATGGTCGGTTTACTGGTAGACTATTTGGCCAGCCTGTCAGCAAGTTCACTGCCCAGCATCCCGACATGCCCTGCCATCCAAATGAAGGACACTGAACGTCCACTGTTTTCGAGGGCATAAAGAACCTCCTGGATAGTCATTACCAAAGCATGGCGAGGGAAGCACTGGTCGAGAGCTTGTAGGATGCTTAAGGAGTCAATAACGATGACAAAAGACTAACCTTCACAGGAGCAGGTATGCTCAAGGGTGTGAAAGATGTCTACCAACTCTGCAGTGAAAGCACTGCAGCCATTTGGGAAGGAGCGCTGGTCAGTATGTCCAGTGTGATCAGGAGCGAAGCCAATGTGACCATCGACCATAGAGCCATCGGTGTAGACTATTTCTGGGCCCTGGAACTCGCCGAGAATAGAGAAAAATTGCTGACATAAGGCATCAAGTGGAACTGAGCCTTTTGGGCCTTGCAATATGTCCAGACGAAGCTGTAGTCGGGACATGGACGATGGGGATGTACATAAGTGGATCCGCATTGAGGGTGCCAGAGGAAACGTCTCCAGTGAGAAGGGACTGGATATGAAATGCAACTGGAATTCCCGATTGGGGCCGCCATTGCAGGAGATGAATCAGCATATTAGGGAAAAGGAGACGGTAATTGGGATGTAGAGGCGAGCTGTGAATGTGCGCAGTATAATTTGCAAGCAATTTTTGTTGCGTGATCTGCAGTGGAGGAACCCCAGCTTCCATGAGGCGCTCACTGGGCTCATTTGGAAAGCCCTGTTGCAAGTCGAGCTCCGCCGTTGTGTACAGGGTCCAGCACCCACAATGCCGAGGGTGATCCTGAGCCATGTCAGACTCCCATACTCAAGACAGGACTGTAGAAGGGCTTTGTACAGCTGCAACAGGTAGGGCGATTCACACCCCAGTCAGTGTTACACAGCATCGAAGAATGTTAAGATGCCGTCAGCACTTTTCCTTAAGATGACAAAGATGGGGAAGCTAAGTTAAGCGAGCGTCGAAGACAAGTCCTAAAAAGCATTAAGTCTCCACTACATTACGCAGTTGGCCATCGAGTTACAGTTCTGCATACGGGCAGACAGTACGACGACGACAGAAGTGCATGACGCAAGTCTTGGTAACTGAAAACTGAAAGCCTTAGGTGCAGGCCCATGATTGGCCCATTGTAGGCTTCCTGCAGTTGATGTTCAGCCACAACAATAGAAGAGGAGCAGAAGGAAATACAAAAATCATCATTATATAAGAAGGCAGCTGCAAGACAATTTCTGGCCACAGAAATGAGTGGGAAACAGTACAGAGCCGTGTGGGCCCCCATTGTCTTGGATATGGGGTGAACTATCTGAAGCACTGACTTGAACTCTGAGACTGCGGACCGTCAAAGAGTCCTGTATGAGAATTGTGAGTGGGCCCTGGAGATCTCACTTGTGCAGAGTGGCGAAGATGTGATGTCCTTAGGTTAGTTAGGTTTAAGTAGTTCTAAGTTCTAGGGGACTGATGACCATAGATGTTAAGTCCCACAGTGCTCAGAGCCATTTGAACCGTGTTTGAACCAAGATGTGATGTAGCCAAGTGTCTCATAGGCTTTCGCCAGGTCAATAAAGTCAGCAATAAGGTTTTGACAGCGGGAGAAGACCGTTCGGATGGCAACTCCAGGTACACCAAGTTGTCAGTGGTGGAGCGACCTTGGCGAAAACCGCGCCGGGACGAGCCATAAGGCCCCAAGACTGAAGGAGCCAACACAACTGCCAGCTCACGTTACGTTCTAAAAGCTTGCACAGAACGTTGGTGAGACAGATAGGAAGATAGTTACCCAGATCTAGCAGATTCTTATCAGCTTTTAGCACTGGAATGATGATACTTTCTCGCCAGGGCGACGGCAATTCTCCATAGCTCCAGACGCAGTTGAAAACGGCAAGGACGTGGCGCTAGTTATTTGCTGACAGATGTTTAATCATTTGGTGATTGATGCAGTCTAGCCCAGGGGATGTGTCAGGACAATCGACAAGGGCACTGAGAAATTCCCACTCACTCTATGGAGCATTATACGGCTCAGGGTGGCGTGGAACGAAAGATAGGTGTTGTCGTTCCACCCACTGTTTTAGGTGACAAAAGGCAGGATGGTAATTCTCAGACACAGAGTTGCTAGCATAATGCTCGCCAAGATGCTCTGCAGTTACGTCTGTGTCGGGATATACAGCTCAATTTGTGGAAATTGCAGGTATAGCTGCAGAGGTCTGATGTCCATAAAGGCGTCTCAGCTTGGTCCAAACCTGTGAAGGAGAGGTTCATGTTCCAATGTTGGAGACGTATCGTACCCAACACTCCTTCTTCTGTCGTTCGATGAGTTGATGGACAGACACACGGAGTCGTTTGAAAGCAATCAGGTGCCCCAGGGATGGGTGCCACTTACAACATTGGACGACCTGCCTATGGTCTCTAATGGCTGCAGCGATTTCTGACAACCACCAAGGCACTGCCTTGTTCCAGTGGCAACCTGAGGAACAAGGGATTGCCGATTCAGCTGCAGCAACAATGATAGTAGTTCCACCCACAAAGGGCTATGGGCGTTAAAATCATCCAGATAGAGAAAAAGTGGGGGGGGGGGGGGGCTGGGTAAAGACGGCCGTTGTGGCCGAGCGGTTCTAGGCGCTTCAATCCAGAACCGTGCTGCTCCTACTGTCGCAGGTTCGAATCCTGGCTTGGGCGTGGATGTGTGTGACGTCCTTAGATTAGTTAGGTTTAAGTAGTTCTAAGTCTAGGGGACTGATGACCTCAGATGTTAAGTCCCATAGTGCTTAGAGCCATTTGAACCATTTTTTGGAGCTGGGAAATTATTGCAGCCAATATAGCTGTCGGGAGGAAGGTAGATGTTGCAGACAGTAATTTCCTTCGTTGTCCTCACCCTGATAGCCACAGCTTCTAAATGTGTTTCATGGGGCACAGGTGAACTACATACAGAGGTAAGGGCGTAGATACAGACTCCACCTTGATAGCCATGGAGGCCAGGGTCCACATTGGTGGAAGCCATGTTTCCTGAAGGGCAACGCAAAATGCAGTTGTAATGATGAAAAGTCGTTATAACTCAGCCAGGTAGGGGAGAAAACGGCAACGGTTCTACTGGAGGATGACACTTTCTGATGTCTGGGAAGGCATAAAGTCACCAAGGAGGCAGTTTACGCCTCAGGATCACCTGTTGCCACCGGTTGAGTATTTGTATTAATTTCCATTGTGGCTGAGGGGTCGGCGAGATGTAGGTGCTTGGGGAACGCTAAAATCTCCACCTCTTCCTTAGACACAGAACTGGTCCCTACCAGTGATGCTGGGCCACCAGAGTTTCCTGTTTCTTAGGAGACTTCTTCATCTGTTTGCCTCTCGCTTCTCTTTAGGGACTTGCTGGGAGGACTGCTCTGAGGTAGCTTGAAGAATTAAGCAAGACAGCGAAGCCCTTCTACCAGCGACTTGTGGCTCCTTCAGCCACTGTCTAATGTCCATTCTTGCACAGGAGGGTGACCTAGGAAGTATTGTATCCCAAGGGACCCCTACTGTGTGAGAGGAGCCGTAGGTAGCTGTTGCTTTTCCAGCTGGGGGGGGGGGGGGGGGGAGGGAGGGAACCGATGTCCCTGGAATTTGGAGAGTAATGCTCCCAAAGCAGGTGCATTGGGAGCAATGGAAGAAGAGGTGCCCCCAACCACCAAGGGGGTGGATGTATTTGGGCAGCCTGAGGGCCCACTGTATGAAGGAGAGATGCAGGGACTACGTCACCAATGAGGGTGATGTTGATGTAGCCGCAGCATATGAACATGTCAAGCGATTCTGGTGCAACCATTCATATCACCTCTTGGTAAGTCAGCTGGCCCATGATCTTGTAATCCTTAATTTTCCGCTCTTTTTGGAGTACTGTGCAGGCTGGCGAGCAGGGGGAGTGGTGTTCTTCACAATTGACACAGGTGGAAGGAGGTGGACATGGAGTATTTGGACCTATAGGACATGCACAGTCTCTACATGTGGCACTGAAATTGTATCAGGAAGACATGTGACCGAATTTCTAGTATTTAAAGCACTGCATAGGGTGAGGGACGTATGGTTTCATGTCACATCAGTATACTATCACCCTGACTTTTTCAGATAATAGATCAAGGCCAAGATGAAGGCACATGCGGCAATCTTATTATCCTTGGAGCCCCTATAAATGCACCAGATGAAGTGAACACCCGGCCATTCTAAATTGGTGCATAGCTCGTCGTTGGGCTGCAAGAGAAGGTCGTGATGGAAAATAATCCCCTGGACCATGTTGAGGCTCTTATGGTGGTGATGGAAATGGGAATATCAGCCATCTAGTCACAGGCGAGCAACGCCTGGGACTGGGCTGGAGATGCTGTCTGAATCAAGACTGGCCCATTTCTCATTTTTGACCGTGCAGCCACTTCCCCAAACTTGTCCTCTAAGTTTTCAACAAAAAATAGAGACTTTGTAGACAGTAGCCAGAAATGAGTCCCCACCTGTTCTGCTGCAGACTAAATACCTTGGCGAATAAGGCTCTCTCTTTTCCATAGTCCTACTTTCCTCCCACGCTGTACCTAGGGAGGGGAACGATTTAGGGTCATACTACTCAGAATTGTTGTATACCTTGCCATTCTTAGAGACTGATGGCGCCAGTCAGTCGCCAGCAAGAGATGACTTGGTCTGCTTCATTGCGGTTATGTGCCCCAGTGCCACCCACTTCAATCATGGGCTCTTCCCATGGGCGCCACCCAGCCACAGCAAGGCCACTTCAGGCGATGGCCATTGCTGGGAGTCCTGATGCCATGAGAAGATGGGCATTTACTCCTTGGACAGTTTGCAGCACAAGCATCAGGAGTGCAATCACTGTGTTGGCAGGGGGCTACCACCAAGTGAGTACATGACAGCCCCACCATGACAGACTGGCTACTCTGCTGGATATTGGATGCTGAGAAATTCAATATTGTCATGCGGGCGAAAGAGGACAGTGGAAAGTGGAAGAAGCTGGTGTACCCCAAATATCTGAATTGTCGGTGGAGTTTTTGAGCCACGACAATAAGAAGTGCAGAAGGTCTAATTTGCAATATGGATAGATGGTGCACAACATAAGACGTTCTTCCCCAAATGGCCCGCACTTCAGGAGAATTTTGAAAGCGCGAGGTCAAAGCCTAAGAGTGGACCGTAACTTATCAGGCTGAACAGTAGGAGACTCCCTTAAGTCGCCTCGTACGACAGGCAGGAATACCTTGGGCCTATTCTTAACCCCATAACTGCAGCGGGTATAAATATTTGTGTATACAGTGGTGTGTATGAATAAATGTTGGTAGTTCTAGTATATAGGTACATGAATGTGTTTCTTTTTTCTTTTTGTCATATTCGGATCTTAGTTACTGTTGTGGTCATCAGTCTGAAGACTGGTTTGAGGCAGCTCTCCATGCTCCTATATTTTGTGCAAGCCTCTTCATCTCCAAATAAATACTGCATCCTACATCTTTCTGAATCTGCTTACTGTATTCATCTATTCGTCTCCCTCTACGATTTTTACCACACACACTTACCTCCAATACTAAATAGGTGATCCCTTGATGTCTAAGAATGTGTCCTATCAACCGATCCCTTCTTTTGGTCAAGTTGTGCCACAAATGCCTTGTCTCTAAAATTCTATTCAGCACCTCCTCATTAATTACGTGATCGACCCATCTAATCTACAGCATTCTTCTGTAGCATCACATTTCGAAACCTTCTATTCTCTTTTTGCCTAAACTGTTTATCGTCTACGATTCACTTCTACACAAGGCTGCACTCCAGAAAAATACCTTCAGAAAAGATTTTCAAACACTTAAATCTCTATCCGATGTTAATTAGTTAATAAGTGTCTCATTTCCTAATCTAATTCCCTCAGCATCCATTATCCTTGTTTTGATTTTGTTTATGTTCACCTTATATCCTCCTTTCAAGACACTGTTCATTCCAATCACCTGCGAGTCCTTTGCTGTCTCTGACAGAATTACAATGTCATGAACTTTAATTCCTGCTCCATTTTTTTCTTTGATATCCTTCATTGCTTGTTCAGTGTTCAGATTCCTTCTCAACCTGCTTCCCTTTTCATGCCCTTCGTCTCTTATGACTAACCTATGGTTTCTGTACAAGTTGTAAATAGCCTTTCGCTTCCTGTATTTTACCCCTGCTACCTTCAGAATTTCGAAGAGAGTATTCCAGTCAACATTGTTGAAAGCTTTCTCTAAGTCCATAAATGCTATAAATGTATGTTTGCCTTTCCTTAACCAATCTTCTAAAATAAGTTGTAGGGTCATTATTGCCTCGCGTGTTTCTACATTTCTCCGGAATCCAAACTGATCTCCCCCGAGGTCTGCTTCTACCAGTTTTGCCATTCTTCTGTAAATAATTCGTGTTAGTATTTTGCAACCGAGGCTTATTAAACTGATAGTCCGGAAATTTTCATACCTGTCAGCAACTGTTTTCTTTGGAATTGGAATTACTACATTCTTCTTTAAGTCTGAGGGTATTTCAACAGTCTCATACATCTTGTACACCAAATGGTGTGGCTGGCTTTCCCATAGCTATCAGTAGTTCTGACGGAATATCGTCTACTTCTAGGGCGTTGTTTCGATTGCGATCTTTCAGAGCATTGTCAACATCTTCTCGTAGTATCATATCTTCCGTCTCATATTCATCTTTCTATAATATTGGTTTCAAGTTCATCTCCCTTGTATAGTCCCTCTATATACTCTTACTTTCAGCTTTCCCTTCTTTGCTTAGGACTATCTTACCGTCTGAACTCTTGATCTTCATGCAGCTGCTTCTCTTTTCCCTAAAGGCCTCTTTATTTTCCTATAGGCGGTATCTATCTTTCCCCTTGCGAAATATGTTTCTAAATCCTTGCGTGTGTCCTTTAGCCATCTCTGCTTTACAGTTTTGCTCTTCTTGTCAATCACATTTTTAGAAGTTTATATTCCCCTTCGCCTTCTTCATTTGCGGCATTTTTAAATTTTCTACTTTCACCAATTAAATTCAATATCTCTTACGTTAACCAAGGATTCCTAATAGGCCTTGTCTTTTTACCTATTTCACCCCTGCTACCCTTTCGTCTTCTACTATATTCCTTTCCCCTATTCTAGTCAACCGTTAGCTAATACTACTTCTGAAATTTTCTACAACTTCTAGTTCTTTCGAGTTATCCAGGTCCCACCTCCTTAATTTCGTACCTTCTTTCCAGTTTCTTCAGTTTTAAGCTACAGTTCATAACCACTAAATTGTAGTCAGAGTCCACATCCACCCATAGAAATGTCTTGCAATTTAAAATCTGGTTCCGAAACATCTGTCTTACCATTATATAATCAATCTGAAACACTCTGATATCTCCAGGTCTCTTCCACTTATACAACCTTCTTTTATGATTCTTAAACCAAGTGCTAGCTATGATTAAATTATGCTCTGTGCAAAATTCTACCAGAGGGCTTCCTCTTTCATTCCTTTCCCCCAGTCCCTATTCACCTGCTGTTTTTCCTTCTCTTCCTTTTGCTACTATCGAATTCCAGTCCTCCTTCACAATTAAATTTTCGTCTTCTTAAGTATCTGAATAATTTCTTTTATCTCCTCATCTATTTCTTCAATCTCCTCATCATCTGCGGATCTAGTTAAAATGTAAACTTTTATTACTGCGATAGGGGTGGTCTTCGTGTCTATCTTGGCTACGATAATGCTTTCACTACACTATTCACAGTAGTTTTACCCGCATTCCTGCTTTCTCATTCATTATTAAATCCACTCCTGCATTACCCCTTTTTGATTTTGTATTTATAAGTCTGTATTCACCTGACAAGAAGTTGTGTTCCTCCTGCCACCGAACTTCACTAATACCCACTATAGCTAACTTCAACATACCGATTTCCCTTTTTGAATTTTATAACTAACATGCCCGATTAAGGGTTCTAACATTCCACGTTCCGATACGAGGAGTTTTGTTTCTCCTGTGTAGTCCGCGCCCGGATATTCGAATGGGAGACTGTTTTACATCTGGAATATTTTACTCAGTCTTAGTTAAAAATATTTAAAAATACAGTAAACTTTCTTTCTTATCAATTATTTATTGCAAGACTTTAACTCACCACAAAAACTCCGCCGGCCGCGGTGGTCTCGCGGTTCTAGGCGCGCAGTCCGGAACCGCGCGACTGCTACGGTCGAAGGTTCGAATCCTGCCTCGGGCATGGATGTGTGTGATGTCCTTAGGTTAGTTAGGTTTAAGTAGTTCTAAGTTCTAGGGGACTGATGACTACAGCTGTTAAGTCCCATAGTGCTCAGAGCCATTAGAACCATTTGAACCACAAAAACTCTTTTCCGTCTTGCCCTCTTTTGCAAGGACGAACAGATTTTTGCCGGTTGGATATAGGCAACAACTCGTAGAGTTGTCCATGAGAAAAACACATTTTTGCTAAAAGCACATCGGCAACTTTGAGTGTGTCCCCTTGGGTATTATTTATGATCATTCCAAAAGCAAATTTTAGTTGGAATTGCAATATTTTAAATTCAAAAGGCAAGTCCGTCGGCATAACTGAGATTTGTGGAATCAAAACACTTTCTCTTTTATCTCAGCCACTAATTATACAAGCCCTAACAACATTTTTGCAAGCGCACACCGTTATACTTTCTGGTTGCATCAAGATTTATCATTTTCTGAGAAGGCACTTCTGACGATTCTAAATAATTAAGAAACTATGGGGCATGCGTATCTTGTACAGTATCTATAATATTATAATCTACCGAGAGCTAGACGACTGTGTCTTCTTCTACTTGCGACAGAATTTTCTCATTTATATTTTCTACAAATTCATTAGTCGGCACCGTAACTCCCCTTTCACACAACCACTCATTATTTCCCATATTTACTCGCAGTTCAAGATAAACTTCTCTCTTACTCTACGTGCTATTAACGCTATTACGGAATTCACGATGTGATTTAGTCATGCGCTTGTCATCTATACCAATACGCCGATTCTGAGAAGAGCATCCTGCATATTGTGCAGATTCTGTGTCACTGTGTAGTTACACGCGCATATTTACTGTCAACAAAAATTTTTAACATGTTGCCGTGCGTTTGACGGCTTTCAAAATGCATTTACTTTATCTGCCGGGTGCCTTTAGTTATTATGGGCAGAATCTGTAAAGATATTGTACATTCGTACCGAACCAACAGCTTACGTTGCTGCAACATCCGTCCACGATAGATGTTTTCACCGATGTTAGGAATAGGTATATCTACGTTGTCTAAGTTAAACGGCGGCGTAAGTAGTGAATGCTACGTTCGGTCACCATTGAGCAGCTTGGCAATTACTTCAGAGGCGGCTACTGCTTTTACTTTTACGAATTTAAAAGAAAAGTCTTACCAGTTCCTCCCTGGCGCTCGGGCAAGTCTTTTTATTTGACGCCACTTCAGCGATTTGATAACGATAAAGTGATGATGAGGACAACACACGTATACTCATTCGCGAGCGGAAAAAACACGACCTCGCCGGAGCTTGAACTCAGAACCACATGACTGAGAGTTAGCAATGCTAGCCTCGTGTCCACGCCCTGTTTAAGTAAAGCAGCACGCTTCTCAAAGGTATAACAGAGCCGAGACGCTGAGCGGCTAAAATGCGACAGGCCTGTAACTGATGCAGCTATCCTGCATGTTCATACTTTTGGACAACGAAAACACTCTTGAGGGCGCTACAACGAAAGTTTTTATTTTTACGTAATTCGCTCTTACAAACTGTCAAAAGTGAACTTAACAAGGCTAATACATAGTAGTGACAAATTCCAAAGAGTAAACGTACTGTCAACGGCGTACGTTTCAAACACATTAAATACACTGCGTGGGATCTGTTCGTTGTGCTGCGATTTCCACACTGATAATGGTATGGAAATATGGATTAAACACGTGGAAGGTTGTATAAATATTGTATTCTTTACGTTGAATCGTATTATGTAGAACATATCAAACAATAAATGCATTTTCACAAATATGATGAAATTCTAAAGTCAAGGAGTAAATAGTTTTTTCAAAGAGTAATTATTGTTCCACATTTCGCGTTATATTCTTCAAATCAATAAGTATGTTATATGCACCCTTTTTAAGGTAGCATATGTTCTTCATCAACGTTTAAGCTACCTCCACACCAAATTTCACAGAAATCGGTTCAGCGTGTGTGTGTGTGTGTGTGTGTGTGGTTTGAGGTTTTCAGGCGCTAAACAGCGTGGTCATCAGCGCCCAAACGCACAGAAACAGGAACACATGCAGTGAAGGGACGAAGACGGACAGCGTACAAGGAGAACGGCTAAAAGACACAGACCTGACGCAGTTACAAATCCTCACATACAGAGGCAAAACAAGAGGAGAAGAAACGCACTAAAAAAGGAAAGGAAACACAAGGAAAAGAGAACAGAAATCGAAGTGAAACAAGTAGGTAATCGTGACTGGCGGACCTCTTACCTAAAGCCTGGGTGAGCCAGTCACGCAGCAGCACATTAAAATCCTCTCCCTAAAATCTGAGGCAACAAATTGGACAGGACACAAAACCGTAAGACCTTAACCACAGTCGTTGCGTCGTCTTGCAAAATAGAGGGCAAATCCGGTGGCAAGGAAACCACCGCCCTCTGGTCAGAGAATAAAGAACAGTCAAGTAAAATGTGGCGGACAGTAATCTGGACGCCACAAGCACTGCAGATTGGGGGGTCCTCCCGCCGGAGTAAAAAACCGTGCGTTAAGGGACTGTGCCCGATGCGGAGGCGGGCGAGGAGAACCTCATCCCGCCTGCATGACTGGTAGAACGTACGCCATGGCCGCGTGGTGGCCTTGACCAGACGCAGCTTATTTTCACCGACTGCCAGCCACTCCTCTTCCCATTGACGCATAACACGAAAACGCAAAAGGGAGGTAACAGCATGGAGGGGCACGGCACATTCAACAACGTGAGGGAGGGAACATGCATCTTTGGCAGCCACATCCGCCAGTTCGTTTCCCCTAATATCCACGTGCCCCGGCACCCAGCAGAAGGAAACCTCCTTCCCCTGCCGTTGCAGGTGGAGTAGGGCATCATGGATGTTCTGGACGACCGTATCCGCTGGGTACAAGTGTTGCATGGTCTGAAGGGCACTCAGGGAGTCGGAACAGATGAGGAACTTAAGACTGGGAACACATCTCATCTGCTCCAATGCCCGCAAGATCGCAAACAATTCGGCATCAAAGATGGTAAACGCTGCAGGAAGCCGTAACTTGACGACTCGATCAGGGAAAACAACAGCACAACCAACAGAGTCCCCCTGTTTAGAGCCATCCGTAAATACTGGTACATGGTCGGGATGCTGGTTTAAAACATCGTAAAACAAGGAGGTAAAAACAAACGCAGGAGTGCGGTACTCTGACCGGTACTCGGTTCAGCGGTTTAGTCGTGAAAGCTTAACAAACAGAGTTACTTTCACGTTTATAATATTAGTGTGGATAATAGTGTCTCTACCAAAAGTATTTGTATGGCGGTATGCGACGTTACGAGCAGTGTGTCCGCTATGTACGAAGCATTCAAAAACAGCGGCTTTGATTGGGTGATGCAGGGTGACCATTATTGAACTATACGAAAAAAGCGTATAAGCTATTAGTTACAAACTTCGGCGTGCACACACTTTATACAATATGTAAATGTCACCATAAATATTCGGATTTAGGTTATAACACCAATAGGTGGCTTGCGGAATATTATGTATATGTAGATGTTCGATATGCCTGCCATCATGGCGATTATGTGGCGCAGACGAATAGCGAAATTCTGCATGCTGTCGATGACTTCCTGAATGGCTGTCTTCGGCTCAGCAGTAGTTTTGGGGTTATTGCTGTACACCTTGTCTTTAATACAGCCAACAAAAAGGGGTCGCATGTGTTCAGATCTGGGGAATATTGCGGCAAGTCGAGGCCCATGCCAGTGTCCTCTAGGTACTCCAGGGCCAGAATGTGGTCCCCAAACTCCTCCAGCACATCAAACACTTTTGCTTGGATTGGTTTGAGTTCCTTCTTGCACGAATCACATCTTGTCGAAATTGTAGTTACTTTGGATAATGGGTATGAAATCATCTTCCAAAACCTTCACGTACCGTTCGGTAGTCACCGTGCCATCAAGGAATGTCGCACAGATTATTCCGTGACTGGACACTGCACACCACACAATCACCCGTTGAGGGTGAAGGGGCTTCTCGATCGCGAAATGCGGGTTCTCAGTGTCCCAGATACGTCAGTTTTGGTTATTGACGATCCCAATCAAATGAAAGAGGGCTTCGTCGCTAAACCATACGTGCGCATACGAATTTCCATCATGTCCCGCAGCCAAACGTACAGTTTTTGCGCCCTAACGCAAACAGTCCAGAAGTTATGACGATGTTATCTCATATACACTACTGGCCATTAAAATTGCTACACCACGAAGATATTGTGCTACAGACGCGAAATTTAACCGACAGGAAGAAGATGCTGTGATATACAAATGATTAGCTTTTCAGAGCATTCACACAAGGTTGGCACCGGTGGCGACACCTACAACGTGCTCACGTGAGGAAAGTTTCCAACCGATTTCTCATAAACAAACAGTAGCTGACCGGCGTTGCCTTGTGAAACGTTGTTGTGATGCCGCGTGTAAGGAGGAGAAATGCGTACCATCACGTTGCGGACTTTGATAAAGGTCGGATTGTAGCCTATCGCGATTGTGGTTTATCGTATCGCGACATTGCTGCTCGCGTTGGTCTAGATCCGATGACTGTTAGCAGAATATGGAATCGGTGGGTTCAGGAGGGCAATACGAAACGCCGTGCTGGATCCCAACGGCCTCGTATTACTAGTAGTCGAGATGACAGGCATCTTATCCGCATGGCTGTAACGGATCGTGCAGCCACGTCTCGATCCCTGAGTCAACAGATGGGGACGTTTGCAAGACAACAACCATCTACACGAACAGTTCGACGACGTTTGCAGCAGCATGGACTATCAGCTCGGAAACCATGGCTGCGTTTACCCTTGACGCTGCATCACTGACAAGAGCGCCTGCGATGGTGTACTCAATGACGAACCTGGGTACACGAATGGCAAAACGTCATTTTTTCGGATGAATACAGGTTCTGTTACAGCATCATGGTGGTCGCATCCGTGTTTGGCGACATTGCGGTGAACGCACATTGGAAGCGTGTATTCGTCACCGCCATACTGGCGTATCACCCGGCGTGATGGTGTGGGGTGCCATTGGTTACACGTCTCGGTCACCTCTTGCTCGCGTTGACGGCACTTTCAGATGTGTTACGACCCGTGGCTCTACCTTTCATTCGATCCCTGCGAAACCCTACATTGAAGCAGGATAATGCACGACCGCATGTTGCAGGTTCTGTACGGGCCTTTCTGGATACAGAAAATGTTTGACTGCTGTCCTGGTCAGCACATTCTCCAGATCTCTCACCAACTGAAAACGTCTGGTAAATGGTGGCCGAACGACTGGCTCGTCACAATACGCCAGTCACTGCTCTTGATGAACTGTGGTATCATGTTGAAGCTGCATGGGCAGCTGTACCTGTACACGCCATCCAAGCTCTGTTTGACTCAATACCCAGGCGTATCAAGGCCGTTATTACGGCCAGAGGTGGTTGTTCTGGGTACTGATTTCTCAGGATCTATGCACCCAATTTGCGTGAAAATGTAATCATGTGTCAGTTCTAGTATAATATATTTGCTCAATGAATACCCGTTTATCATCTGCATTTCTTCTTGGTGTAGCAATTTTAAAGGCCAAGAGGGTAGTTCAACAATCCTGCACGTTGCTGGCAAGTTGCGGTGTAGTGGCCGGGCCAGGCAGGTAAGCGGGATCTGTCCAGCGGCCCGAGTCACTGCAGCAAGTCGTGCGAGGAGGTGGGGAGGGATCCGGCCGGCCGCTGAGGCGAGGTAACTCGGAATTCCCGTACCGGTTAGGAACATCGCACCGCCGCATGCTTACGAACGCCGAGCAAATATGGCCAAGGTCTGACTTGCTCGAACTGAGAGCTTAGAATATTCACTGAAGACATGAAAACTACTTCCCAGACATGCTACAGAAAAACTGATGACAGCGTTGAAATCGCAAGAAACAGACGAACTAAAAAAACTGATTTATTTATGCAACAAATATTAAAAAGTTACTGACATTTATGTATAAAACAGTTTATAACAACAGCAACAAAACCTCCGAACAAGCTATATGTGCATACGGCATGCAAAGGATAGATCCTAAAGTTAGCTACAAAATGACCGTATTTATCTTAATACTGAACAGACACACTACTTGTCATAAATAATTTATGTACTAACAGAATGTCAAAAGAAAGGCTTCTCAACAGATTAGCATCAACATTAATGAATTGTCCCATTACTCCAGTTTGTTTATATTTGTTTAGTAATAATCTTTATAAGTCAGTGTTTGTATGGTGGATGTTTGAGTAGTGTAGTATGGAAGTGGGAAGCTGAATAATGTGACGAGTTTCACTAGTGCTTGTCGTTCTGTTTTGCGATGTAGAAAATATAAATCACAACTGATTATTCCACAATGTTTAACATGAAATGGGATAATATTTACAAATTGTCTAACATGTTTATTTTATATGTCTGACATACGTAAAATTTTAAAACTTGTGTTCAGTGTAATGGTAGTCAAACGGCAAGATGCTTACTTGACTGTAGTAATCAGTCACATGACAGAAGTTTCAGATAGGCGGGCAGTCTTTTTGATGTTCGTGTCTGATTCGGTAAGATTGTTCGAAACGTTTGAGCGCCAGTGAGCCGCGTGTGACTTAAGTGGTTGTTCGTAGATAGGAGTATTTCGATGTGCTTCTAATCAGGACTTCTCGAGATTTTTCAGTGTAACAGCTTGGGATTCAGAAATTATTTGAACAGTGAGTGCTACTTTGGATAACAGTGAAAGATGAACGGGTTATGAGATATAGTCCTGAAAGAACTTACTGAACTTCAGGATTTTATTTTTAACTTGAATAATTTTGGGCCACTGCGCAATGCCTTGGGCTTGCATTCGTAATTACTTGCGAACGCTCTGCTGGGTCACTTACTTCATATATTGTTGCTTCATTGTGTTCAGTTATTAACCTGTGTAAAACCGCCATTCAAAGTCAGTTGTTTTGATCTAAATAAACTAATAGTGACTTTTAATCCTGTGATTAGGCTACACCATTATCCTGAGGTATCATTCCTTTCTGGTCTCCTTTATTTAAGAATCTGTTCATTTATTTAAGTACTTTTGTAAACTATTCAGTGATTGTACTTATGTAGCACGTATGAATAACCGCTGCTTCTACAAGGGCTTAAAACGACAGTGCACAACCGAACCCCTAATTTTGAAGATGAGGTTGTGTACCAGCCCTACAGTGGTTAGGTACAAACAAATTAATTTCAACTGACGACTGATTTCACAATATTTATCGGTTACCATAAACTCCCAGTAGCGTTGCAGTTGTTTGGTCTCGTCCGAGATCAAGCAGCTGTAATCGGTGTGGTTGCAGGTGAAACATGTTTCTTAAATAATACAGGCAAGAGGAAACTAGGTTTCGAAATATTAGCTTACAGAAGCGAAGTGGATTGGATAGCAAACGAAGAAGCAGTTTTGTAAGATAACGACATTATTGTAGAATTGTGGCTGTTATGTAATATGAAATATTTGTGGTACACAGCAGCAACAAGGCAATATTTGTAGAGTGAAAAACGCCAGATATATTTTTATTTCAGAAGGGAGAAAAAGTGGGTGGCAATAAGAATTTATATAAATTCTTTTCAGGAGGGAGAAAAAGTGCGTGGCAATAAGAATTTAAACAAATTCTTTATCTATTCTTTTGTTTAACGTTGGGACTGATGAACATTTTCCCGTACAACGACAATCCTAAGAAACACTTATTAAATGCATTTTTTTTACAATTTTTTGTGTTCATAAAATATCTATGTCCATGTTGAGTTGTCATATGTGGTATGAAGTGCAATCCTTAAATAAGCTGTTAGACACTTAGAATACCGTTATAAAAACCCTTAATTTCTTCAATCAGAAATTCATGCGTAACACGAATGTCCTTTCCGTGTTTCACCCAAGGGTGCTATAGAAGACAAGTACAAATATTTTACTGATCTGACGAGATGGACCTCGTTTCACAATTAACTGCTTCTCCGACAGAAGAAGTTCAGTTTCCCTTTTCTTGCAATAAATGACTCATCGATCTTTTTTGCGAGCTACAACTGTGGAGCTTCGCTAACAGGAAGACTCGAAGCGTCTATGTATTTCTTCGAGACGCTTTCAAAATCAAAGCAGCTTTTTCTCGCCAGATCTGTAACCTTGAACAGTCGAGATGGCCGAGCAGCAGCAACGACATTTTTGAAGTCTTACACTGTCAGCAGATTAGAACGTTTCGTAAGTTACATCATAGCATTCCCTGGCCGCCATGTTGATTGTTATGATTCCAACATCCGTTGCGGGAGAAGTTATTGCAGCCCTGCCAGAAGATAATGTGGGTTTGTCAGTCGCTTCTGCAACTACGCCACAAGAGCCTGTAAATGACTTTGATCGGCACATAGTAAGTAGCGTGAAACGTGATTCTCGCAATCTAAATTTCACTTGTCGACATTTCAGCTCGTCTAAACTGAAAAATAAAGTCATTGTCTCTACTTCGAAAAGGATTAAGGAAATAACGGCGATAAATTAAAAGTTAACTGTCTTCAATAATACAGTATATTCACAAATCCTATTGTTTTACATGCACAAAATCTTCTCAGTTTTACTACTCGGCAATGTTCGGAGCATAAGTCTCAAAATTCCATTTCATTTCAATTACTGTTCTGAAATTAATACTTTTAATAAATCAGAGTCCTGTTTGTTGCTCACCTGCAAGTGGTATATTTTAATACTCCATTTGCAACGCAAATTTACAATATGATAGCACACAAATAATATTAGAAGGAAACGAAAGAGACAATTCAAGCTTTGCAAAGTTCTCTGCTAGTTGTATAAACGCGCGACACTAAAGTCTCTCGGTATCGCTCAAAAGGGCATGTACACAACCATCTCGATTGTGATAACATAATAACGCACTCCATCGCAGAGCTCGGTAATGGCCTCTTTGACGGAGACTCACGCTGTTCAAGAAACACTTTGAGCGAATGAACCAATAGGCAGCTGCGGGATCGCTCGTAATAGTCTCGGTTCCGTCCGGAGCGGACCGTCAAACTGAACGATCGCTACTGAAGTGCCAGAGCCCCTTCGTCTGTTCTTAAAAAGCTCCTTCCCTGCGTACTAAATTTTAATAACTTCTCCAAATGATATAGTATCGCCTCTGCAGTTTTTCCTACTGTAAATCTATACTTAAAGAACATTTCACTATTAACTTAAATGCTCCGGATTTTTCAATGGATTGTCTCTTTCTTGTTCCCGCTGTCTTCTAAAATCCGTTACATGTACTGTAACTTGACCAACTGTCATTACTTCTTATATGGAATATATTGCTGTATTTTCTGTACTCTGGCTTATGTTTAACTACATGATAATCTAAGTTTTCTGTCCTTTTAGTTCAAATTTCGCTTTTCTTCAAAAATCTCGGGAAGTACTAAAGACAACTTCCCAAACGTTCTACATCCTACTTTAATTACAAAACACTTATATTCTCAGAATGTCAGCTTTGTATCGCTTTTGCCTACCGCCAGTAAAATTACGAAAAATTGCGATTTCTGTGGAAATTACTCAATGGATTTTGTTCAGATTTTCAAGGAACACTTTGAGTGCGAGGCTGCAAGTCCAGTCTTTAGTAAGGCTCATTTGCAAGTGTTGTGTTAACAGTTATGGCAGGAAAAATATTAGCTGGTAATGACTCACCATATTCGTCGGAGGGCGCCAGAAAATGAATGTCCGGGAAGTGCAGAGATCAACTTTCTATGGGATGTATTTGTTACAATTCAAAAAATGGACATCCTCGAAATTAAAGAAATATTCAAAGCAAACTATTAACTTGCACCATGAACACCGAATGAAAAATGGTGCGCCACAGTGAGTACAATTGGCGGACCGTAAAGATCGAAGCGAACTCCTTAGGAGTTGCAAACCGTATAGGATGTTCAGCTAGGTATCCACTCTTAAAGAATGCATATGGAATCGTATTAGTGTAACGGGGTGAGTGACAACTGACGGAATGTGATGGCATGCAACCGAGTGTGAAACGGTAGGTCGTGGAACTTATCGTAAAAACTAACTATCCTTTAAGGCGTAGCTGCGGACAGTGCGATAATATGTTTCATAGGCCCGAAAAAAAAACAAGCATTCAGAGGCTGAATTTGTCCATTGGTTCCAGGCGGTATGAATTGCAATGTCACACACTTTTCAGGAGGGATAGTCTGCTCTGAAGGAGTATGATTGTTACACGCACACCAGGAATCAAGCAAAAGCAAGCTATTTTGACCACATATTGGCCAAATGTAGTGCTCAGAACATTGTTGTAGTTCTCTTACGCCCCTTTTCCCACCCTTGCTTGCTGTTACGTAAATATTCGTCAGTGGCCTTGCAAGATCACGCACGCGAGAAAGAATCGTAGAGGGCAGCACCTCCAACTTCTCGCAGCACAATAAATAACTTCACAGTCAATTTACCTTCCAGATTAACAGTCGGAATAACTGTATACGAATGCGTTAAGGCACTGGTGTTAGCTGATCTTGATACAACTCTCCTGTTACCTCTAATTTCCACAGCCCCTTTCATACGCATTCCCCTTTAAATCCCGATTGCTCAGACTTGAAAACAAATCCCTTGCTGAACGATGGGATGAGTTTGTTTATCTCACCTACAAATTATCGGGCTTTTTCCGCAATTTGCTGGCATCGACAAATGGACGCTTTGTTTCAAATTTCGTTATCTTAACGTTTTCGAATTCTATAACACTGTTGGAAGTTATGCAACCATCCACTTCTTCCCTTAAAATCACTGTAACTATATCGCGCACAATTTGATGCAGATAAGGTAGTATGTTACCATCACACACACGTGCCCGCCCGGTTAGCCGTGCGGTCTAACGCACGGATTTTCGGATTGGGAAGGAGCGCCTGGTCCCCGACACGATTCCGCCCGGCGGATTTGTGTCGAGGTCCGGTGAGCCAACCAGTCTGTGGATGGTTTTTAGGCGGTTTTCCATCTGCCTCGGCGAATGCGGGCTGGTTCCCCTTATTCCGCCTCAGCTACATTATGTCGGCGATTGCTGTGGGGTGGCGGAGGGGTGAAGTGGACTGCGGTAGTCGTCGTGGGGTTGTGGACCACTGCGGCTGCGGTGAGGACGGAGCCTCTCCGTCGTTTCTAGGTCCCCGGTTAACATAACACACTTCCTGTAAATCGTATCGAGCATCCTTGAAGCTCGCACATACCAGTTTTTCTAACAAGTACACCTTGTTGTCCCTGGAATATCCGTAGTTTTTCTATGCACTACACGGTCATATTGCTGCAGAATTATTCGAAATCTGTTCATAATTGTTTCTTACTACGCTGCGGAAGATTTTCCATGTACGTAATTATGTTTAGCACCCGCACTTTGGACAACGATTATCCTTTGCTACATTTCACTGGAGACGGGATTTGTGGCTCCATGTCCGATAAGGTTGATGAACTACATGGCACAACTCCTGTTTCAGTATCACTTTCGCTTGTTAAGCAGATATCGTCGTCACTGTACTCCTAATGCTCACTGTCCGCACAGCCGAGCGTATACGACACCACACATTCCATTAACTCATCTCGCAGAAACGCTAATATTTCATCTGCCGTTTCTTTCTCACTCTGCGAAACTCTTTGGGTTCTTTTCTTACGAAATGTCACCTTCGGTAGCTGTCGTTGTAGATATAACGCAACGTTTGCTTTGTTTATCGTTGTTATTGTTCTCCCTTAAATCAACACCACTATCATTGTAGCACAGTTGTGAGTTACTCGTCGACTAAGCAGTTCAGCTGTGCTCCATAGGCTGATGCTGTCCTCACCATTGGATACGTCCAGCCCTGCCCCTGTTGCCATTAGCAGCCAATATTGTAGTCAATCTGTGGCGCGTCGAATGCCATAAACATCATTGGCCTCTGGCCCGACCTCGCTCTCAAGGAGTTCCTTGTTAGTATTTCTTATATCTGTATCATTCTGCGCTAGTCTATGAACAAATTATAATATTCTAACAGTAACGGTATTTAATTTTTGTGTTACACAGCTGTGCAACTCCTCAACTGCTATGAGTACACGCAAAGGGCGTACTCAGCGTCATCTTGAGATCAGATAGAAAAGGAGACGTTCCTCTATCCTACTCAATTGTCACCGTTACTAGGCAGGAAGAGTCCTTCTCTCCCCACAAGAGTACCTTATTGAAGTGCTGTAAGCAGGGGTAGGAAATGATCAGTGACAACGACTACGTTTTGTTCTAGGTTCTGGGTGTCTGGAAGGCGTTTGTGTTAAATACGGGGGGGGGGGGGGGTCTCCAGAAACATAGTTACAAATTATTATGGCAGGCGAGGTAGCTTATCCAATGCTGCACTGCACTTCAAAGTGGCTCAGTTACAAGACACTAGTTTTCAGCATAGCCAGCAACTCTGTAAACAACGGTCGGAACGCTCTACCAATCGTTCAACACTTCGACGAAAGAAATACACACCTTGGTCACGAAGCCATTCAAGCACCTCTGGAGAACATCCTCCCAATTGTAAAATTTGCGACTGCTGTGAAAATTTCCTATATTTCCTGGACATTGTCGTCTGTGGCCGTTGGTGTTGGCCTTCCTTCGCGATCAGTGTCACACACGTCTGTGCGGCCTTGGTCAAAGCCGGCTGTTGTGGCCGAGCAGTTCTAGGCGCTTCAGTCTGGAGCCGCGTGACCGCTACGGTCGCAGGTTCGAATCCTGCCTCGGGCATGGATGTGTGTGATGTCCTTAGGTTAGTTAGGTTTAAGTAGTTCTAAGTTCTAGGGGACTGATGACCTCAGATGTTAAGTCCCATAGTGCTCAGAGCCATTTGAACCATTTTTGAACCTTGGTCAAATTGGTCAAATTATTAGCACCGTTTCATAAGGACTGGGCGCGATGTCACATTTGGTGCATATAACACCAGAATTTCACGGTTAATTTGTGCAGTTTAGAAATTTCTGAGCACTTCGTGCTGAGCGGTTCGAAATGCACAGTAGACATGAATGGATGCAGCCGATCAGACAGGATGCTTAAGTACGTGCCACCTCTCAGAGTCGTATCTAGACATATCAGGGGTCCCAAATCAGTCCAACTGTACACGCCCCGCACCATTACAGAGCCTCCATCATGCATTAGACAGCCTCCACCAGGTTGAACAGTCCCTTGTTGACATGCAGGGTCCATAGAGTCATGAGGTTGTCTCCATACCGGTACACATCCATCCGAGCGATACAATTTGAAAGGAGACTCGTCCGACTAGGCGACATGTCTCCAGACATCAACAATCCAATGTCGGTGTTGACGGTCCCAGGCGAGGTGTAAAGCTTTGTGTCGTGCAGTCATCAAGGGTACACGTGTAGGCCTTCGGCTCTGAAAGCCCATATCGTTGAATGGTTCGCACCCTGACTCATGTTGATTGACCAGCATTGAAATCTGCAGCAATTTGCGAAAGGATTGCATTTCTGTCACGTTGAACGATTTCTTCAGTCTTCGTTGGCCCCGTTCTTGCAGGATTTTTTTACGGCCGCAGCGATGTCGGAGATTTGATGTTTTACCGTATTCCTGATATTCACGGTACACTCGTGAAATGGTCGTACGGGAAAATCCCCTCTTCATCGCTACCTCGGAGGTGCTGTGTCCCATCGCTCGTGCGCCGACTACAAGTTCAAACTCACTTAAATCTTGATAACCTGCCATCGAACTACTGCGCCGGGCACTGCTTGTCTTATACAGGCGTTGCCGACCGCAGTGCCGTATTCTGCCTGTTTACGTATCTCTGTATTTGAATACGCATGCCTATAACAGTATCTTTGCCGCTTCAGTGTACAATAGCCTTAGCGTTGGACGACATGTATAACTTCCTTTTCGAAGTCCTCTTGTAATTTTGTGGAGTGGTTTCGGAGCTTGTGAAATCGAGACGTTGGCAGGCACCCCCTCGTGCGCTGTCGAAGCCTGTGGTTGAGGAGGTATTTTCCATGTGCATTTCTCAAGTTGGGAATAGGTGATGCTTATTGCCACGTGACTTTTTGCATTGCAGCAGTGCGTTTCCACTCGAGGCAGTTTCCAGTGTTGTTCAGTGGCTCTACGGTCGTAGGTTCGAATCCTGCCTCGGGAATGGATGTGTGTGATGTCCTTAGGTTAGTTAGGTTTAAGTAGTTCTAAGTTCTAGGGGACTGATGACCTCAGCTGTTAAGTCCCAAAGTGCTCAGAGCCATTTGAACCATTTTTTTGCTCAGTGACTGTTCCCAATTAGTGAGCTTGGACCTGTTCGGTAAAAGGAGAGCTGTCAGAGAAGAGTGGAGTCGTGAGCTAGTTGGAAGTGGTATTGGATGGACTGTTAGCGGTGTACGTACTGCATGCAGTCCAGTAGTCGGACCACTGAATCTGTTTGAAAGTAGTCGGATGCTACAGTATTTAGTTTAATGAAATTGGAGTAGTGAGAAGTTAAACCCTGTCTCATGAGCTAAAGCGAGGCTGGCGGCTGCTATTTAGAGTGATCTGATAGTGCAGAATTAATCCGGGACCGCCAGTAACCGTTTCCAGTTAAGCACTTCCGCGGAGGAGTGTGTTGCGAGTTATCTGTCATGAACCGCAAGTCGTTTCAAGAGCTCGATAACTGGCTACAGCTGCCTGACGAAAGCAACATTTTAAACTTTCTCAGTAAGAGCAAACTCACGATCTGAAGCAGGAATCTGCCTCTAGACATAATACATTTGCGTTCTATAGTGTCACTGGCAACGAGATAAAAGGTGGAAACGAAGTCATCGTGTACCTTCTGCGGCACAATCTGTACAGACACTACGATTCAGACAGCTTAATTTTTTTAATTCTTTGCAGCCGTACTTGTACTAGCACTTCGATTCATACAAACACACAATAACTAGTTAACATCCATTGAAGAAAGTGATCCCGTTCTTACTGGTGTCTCTTCGGAACTGTAACGCGTTTTCGAGACGTCTCCAACAGTAAATAAGGGAGATGATAATTAAGCTACGAATGACACTGTAGCAATGCATTAGAGCTTTATACAAAATAAAATGTTGTCAAAAACAGTAGTAGAAATTGACGCTAGTCATGTTTGTTGGAGCTTTCTTGCAGCTTTGTTGAGTGAGCAAGACTTCCTATCGACTCTTAATTCCCGTTCCAGCTTCTTTTTCCGTTTTTCTCTCACATATCCTGATGAACTAAAAGCTCGGATATCCGTTTCATGATACACACAAATATAAACGGCACAATAAGCTGAAAGAGCAGTGAGACACGGGTGTCACGCACAAGCTGCTGGTAATTCTGCAGCACACACATCTTTTTGGTGTGCAGTTTACCTTTGGACATAGCGGCGACACAATCAGCTGGTGCTACAAAGCACTATGTAGACTGCGAATTTCCACTTGAATCAAACACCAGGATTTTGCGTCAATGTGTAGGTTACTATGGAATAAACAAAGCCAACTGCCCAATTTTGGTTGTTAGATCAATTACCTTTTCCACTCTACATTTCTCTTGATTTTACTTTAGTGTTTTATTTTTCACTAACTTAAATCAAATTGTTGGTAGTTGCCGATGTACAGTCTCAACAGTCGTTGCTAGTGAGGTGGTGCTGAACCGAATCGGGGAGGGAAGATCTTTACTTCCCAACTTGTCGAAAAGAAAGAGTCGATTGTGAGGACACACCCCGAGGCATCAAGGAATAACGAACTTCGTAATGAAGCCAAGTATGAGTGGTAAAAGTTGTAGAGGGCATCAAGGCTTCATTACAGTAAGCAAGTTGATTACAGCAAGCAAGTTGAAGTGGGTGTGGATTGCAGTAGGTATGCAGAGATGAAAAGTCTTGTCCTGCTATTACAACTCCAGACACAGGTGATCCAAAAAGCGTCTGACAGCAATGAATGATTAAAACCTTCCGTATCGTTAAATAAAATGTCTTCAGTTATCAGGACGTTTCGGCATCTGTCCTCATCAGATCAGCTATAGATTTTAATATCGACACTGTACTGTGTTCAGTTTTTTGACTTCTGATAAAGTAAATGCCAAAATGTCGAAATAAAATAAAGACTTTTATTTTGCGACCTAGTCCGTTTTATTAATAAAATATTTACGATGCATGCGAACTCACACCGGAAATTTATTTCATTTGTTAATAATCTGAGTACTATGTTTGATCCATCTTCTGTGTCTAGTTTAGCCCAGATTATTTCACATTCGCAGTACGTAGTAATCGCACTAAATACAATCGAGAACTTTACGAGAGTAAATACGCCGCCAACACTGGCGTCTAAGCTAGCCCTTTCGGTCACACATTCCTGTCTATATTTAGAATGTTGTAGCAATTGTAAGTAGGCTGTTTATGTTTTCTCTATGTAAGTAGGCTGTTTAGGTTTTTTATTGGTAACGCCACCTCTGTATGACAATCACTGGCTGTGCTGTGGGCAGTCTGTGTCTGCTTTGCATTGTTGTAATACTCGCCATTGTAGTGTTAGGCAGCTGGCTGTGAACAGCGCGTAGCGTTGCGCAGTTGGAGGTGAGCCGCCAGCAGTGGTGGATGTGGGGAGAGAGATGGCGGAGGTTTGCAATTTGTCATGAACTGATATATATATTATGACTTGTGATGATATTAAGGTAAATACATTGTTTGTTCTCTATTAATATCTTTCATTTGCTAACTATCCCTATCAGTAGTTAGTGCCTTTAGTAGTTTGAATCTTTTATTTAGCTGGCAGTAGTGGCGCTTGCTGTATTGCAGTAGCTTGAGCAGCGAAGATTTTTGTGAGGTAAGTGATTTGTGAAAGGTATAGTTTAATGTTAGTCAGGGCCATTCTTTTGTAGGGAATTTTGAAAGTCAGATTGCGTTGCGCTAACAAAGTATTGTGTGTCAGGTTAAGCACAGTCCTATATAAATTGTTCAAAGGGGATGTTTCATACAATTCATTTCGAGTTCCAGTCGAGTTCAAGAACCTTTTCCTGCTTTGAATATCTGAAGGTCTCGGGCTTTGGAAACTCCCTATCGAGTGCAGCAGATACAGTGGAGTTCATTCTCGACGGCCGCTACTAGATTTGTTACCTGCAGGTTCGATCAACACGCGAATGTTACGGAAATTTTCCGAGAGCTGAAATGTGAATCTGTGGAGTAAAGATGATGTACTTTCCGCGAAAAACTACTAAGAATGTTTAGAGAGCCGACATTTGGTACACTACAGAACGATTCTAGTGCCACCACCGTACATTGGGTTTAAAGACCGCGAAAAGAAAGTAGGAGAAATCGGGACTCGTGCAGAAAAAGATAATCATTTTTTTCGTCGCTCCATTCGCGATTAATTGTTGGTAAGGCTGGTGCCAGGTTGAAATTCATTGGGAGAGTCCTTAGAAAATGTAGTCCATCAACAAAGGATGCAGCTTACAAAACACTCGTTCGACCTATACTTGAGTATTGCTCATCAGTGTGGGATCCGTCGGGTTGACAGAGAAGATAGAGAAGATCCAAAGAAGAGCGGCGCGTTTCGTCACAGGATTATTTGGTAACCGTGATAGCGTTACGGAGATGTTAAGCAAACTCAAGTGGCAGACACTGCAAGAGAGGCGCTCTGCATCGCGGTATAGCTTGCTGTCCAGGTTTCGAGAGGGTGCGTTTCTGGATGAGGTATCGAATATATTGCTTCCCCCTACTTATACCTCCGAGGAGATCACGAATGTAAAATTAGAGAGATTTTAGCGCACACGGAGGCTTTCCGGCAGTCGTTTTTCCCGCGAATCATACGCGACTGGTACAGGAAAGGGAGGTAATGACAGTGGCACGTAAAGTGCCCTCCGCCACACTCCGTTGGGTGGCTTGTGGAGTATAAATGTAGATGTACATGTAGATGTAGAGTGGAACAGGAAGGTGAATCTCTAGTTGTGGTAGAACGCACCGTATGCAGGATTGCCGAGTATGTATGTAGATATAGATTACGAAGATGAATCCCAGCGTCTCGCCCTCCGTAGTTGAATGGTCAGTGTGGAGTCCTTGATGAGTGAACTGGTGCGAGCTGTGCTCAGCCTCGTGAGCTGAAAATGAGGCGCTGTTCGACCTATTAGTAGCGGTTCCAAAGTCAAGAAGGCCGACAACGACCGGAAGAGCGGTGTGCTGACCGCATGCCCCTCCTCCATACCACATCCAATGGCGCCACTGGCAAAGGATGACACGGTGGTCGGTCGGACCCGATTGGCTCATCTAGGGCCACAACTCCGAAGTTTGCCTTACCGTCCCAGCGTCTTACATATCTCGCAAGCTGGAGGTACGGGATACAATGATGTGAACTGACTTTCGTTCAGTGCATCTGAAGCAATATTTTACGTCGGTGCCGGCTGGTGTGACCGAGCGGTTCTAGGCGCTACAGTCTGGAACCGCGTGACTGTACGGTCTCAGGTACGAATCCTGCCTCGGGCATGATTGTATGTGATGTCCTTAGGTTAGTTATGAAAGTATCATTGATAAGATTGTTCTAAATTAATTATTCAGAAAACCTGCATCTGAGTGCGACTGTGAACTTGTTTCTTGCACTCCTCCATTTTGCCAGAACTGCAACATGTATTTGACTAAGCAATAAAATTTAAGAGAACAATGCCGTTTGTTCAATGGCATTAAGATGGTACTGGAAAATTAACTTTTGGCCCTGATGTTTACTTGGTTCTTTCATTGGTGGGTAACTTTACTCTACTACTCATTTTCATATTCAATTTAAGCAAAGGATACAATGTTGATCTCAATATATACATAAAATTTTAAGTCATACACAAAACCTACATTTCCATCATTTTTGTAGCACGAAACAATCTTACAAAAAATTTTACCAAACGCTTACTGTGTCAAACCTTGGACATACATATCCTAACTCTGAAATTAATCTAACAAAACCAATTTGGAATCATTATATATCTTCTCTCATTTACGTGCTAAGGTTTAGTCTGGGGCAGCGAGCGCGACCTACCTTTTAGCTGTCACCACACGTCTGCTTCCTCCGAGCACCTAGCTGCGACTCATCGGTTTTTTACTGCACGCGCCCGGCTCTTCTAACCATCAAAGAACCTCCTACTCAAAGATATTATACTCGATCCACCTTGCGGTTGGCAACTACCGACTATATTCTGTAGCTACCCTGATCAGACCTTAGCACATACCTTTCAGTTAGGTTTAAGTAGTTCTAAGTTCTAGGGGACTGATGACCTCTGATGTTAAGTCCCATAGTGCTCAGAGCCATTTGAATCATTTTTTTACGTCGGTGTATTTTACTCTCAACTCAATCTGATTCGTTCAAACACGGTGCAACTTGTGGTGTCACCGCCAGACACCACACTTGCTAGGTGGTAGCTTTAAATCGGCCGCGGCCCATTAGTACATGTCGGAACCGCGTGTCGCCACTTTCAGTGATAGCAGACCGAGCGCCACCACACGGCAGGTCTAGAGAGACATACTAGCACTCGCCCCAGTTGTACGGACGACGTAGCTAGCGATGCACACTGACGAAGCCTCGCTCATTTGCAGAGCAGATAGTTAGAATAGCCTTCAGCTAAGTCCATGGCTACGACCTAGCAAGGCGCCATTAGTAACATTGCATGTATCTACAGAGTCTCCCTTGTATCGTCAAGAACGATGTATACAAATGATGGATTAAAGTTAAGTATTCCAGCAGCTACGTACTTTTCTTTATAGCATTCATTACGTATCCTGTTTCAGACCTATCTCTAACCTGCGTGAGTTAACGCGTGCCTTTCGGCTACTTCCGTGGCGTGGCTGTCTTGCTACGCCACAACACAACTTCCATATTCCGCGTTCCTTTTTGTGTCAAAGAAAAGCTTATACAGACGTAAAAATATCGATACCTTGCGATAATCTCGCCACCGATACCTTTGTTCGGACGTTTTCGACGTATCCATACCATTCTAGGTATCGGTGTGGATAGCAGGTGGTGGTACAGATAGCGCGCTGTTGGAACGTCCCTGGGAGCGGGGCGGCGGAGAGCTGGAGAGGAGCAGACGGCGCCAGCACCAGCAGCCATTGCGGGCTCGCCTCACGCCTCACGCCCACAGACGGCCGGGAAGCGCGCGAGCACGCTCGCAGATAAATTATTGGCGTCACGCGGGGAAATCTCCGAAACCGATCTGGGATCTGAGCGCGGCGGCCGGTCCGCAGCGCAGCGCTCTCCATCTGATACACCTCACCTCGGTCCTCCTCCTCCTCCTCCTCCAGTTCTTCTTCCGCTACTCCTCCCCCTCCCACCTCCCAACTCACGCTACGCCACCTCCCCCCGGGCGGTTAAACTCCGATCCTTTGCTTTATAAAGTATAATTAATAAATCCATTTTAAACGTTCCCCTAATTAAGACAACATCCTATATATTACAGCTGCCGCAAAGCTGAAAAAAAAAAGGGCCGGTTTGAAGTCTCAATCCGTTTCCACCCACGCCCGGCGCGGGCGGTGGCCTTTGTGGCGGGCGAAAAGGGGAAGGGGGGCGAGAGCACGACCGAGAGGGGGCTTTTTATTGGAATCGGAATTCCATAAGTCACGGGCTTTTCTTTAAACATGCCGGCTCTACATTATATTAATTGTCCACCGGCGGCCGGCCGGGCCAGCGCCGCGCGGGGTCCAGACAAATTGGCCCTAATGGTGATTGCATTAAGGCGCGTGCGCAGTTTATGGGCGCGTCACCGCGGGCACCGCCGGCGTCACGGCCGTGCTCAGATTAACGCGACCGGGCGCGCTTTCCACCGAGGGCCGCTTGATTGCGCGCCGGGCCGCTGACGACTCTATCAGGCAAACCGCTCTCTTTGTGCCGCAGCCCTGACCGCGGGTGAGACAGCACAACCAGTTGCCGGTTGTTCGTCTTCCTAAGTTGGACCTCAGTTTCTTCTTCTGGTAGCAGAAGGACCAAGTTTTATTTACGAATTCCCATCATAATGTGGAAGCGAAGAGCAGCAAACTAGATCACGAAATTTTATTTTTTCTTTTGTCACAGTCCAATATTACGCGTTAATTACCACAGCCTAGTAAACTTTCATCAGCAATAAGCGCCAAAGAAACTGGTATAAGCATGCCTATACAAATACAGAGATGGGTAAACAAGCAGAATGCGTCGCTGAGGTCGGCAACGCCTCTATAAGACAAGTTCTGGCGCACTTGTTACATATGTTACTGCTGCTACAATGGCAGGTTATCAAGATTTAAATGAGTTCGAACTTGGTGTTATATCCGGCGCAGTAACAATGGCCACAGCATTTCCGAGGTAGCGATGAAATGGGGATTTTTCCTCACGATCGTTTCCCATGTGTACCGTGAATATCAGGAATCCGGTAGAAAATCAAATCTCCGACATCGCTGCGGCCGGAAAAAGATCCTGCAAGAACTGGAACAACGACGACTGAAGAGAATCGTTCAACGTGACAAAAGTGCAACCCTTCCGCAAGCCGGACGCTGTGGCCGAGCGTTTCTATGTGCTTCAGTCCGGAACCACGCGGCTGCAGGTTCGAATCCTGCTTCGGGCATGAATGTGTGTGATGTCCTTAGGTTAGTTAGGTTAAGTAGTTCTAAGTCTGTGGGGGCTGATGACTTAAGATGTTAAGTCCCATGGCATAGTGCTTAGAGCCATTGGAACGCTTCCGCAAATTACTCCAGATTTGAATGTTGGGCTATCAACAAGCGTCAGCGTGCGAACCATTCAACGAAACATCATCAATATGGGCTTTCGAAGCCGATGGACCACTCGTGCACCTGCGATGACTGCATGACAAAAAGCTTTACACCTCGCCTAGACCCGTCAACACCGATAATGGACTCTCTCTCTCTCTCTCTTTTTTTTTTTTTTTTTTTTTTTTTTTTTTTTTTTTTTTTTTTTTTTTTTTTAAAAAAACATGTTGCCTGGTTGGACGAATCTCGCTTCAAATTGTATCGATCCAAAGGACGTGTACGGGTATGGAGACACCCTCTCGAGTCCATGGACGCTGCATGGCAGCAATGGACTTTTCAAGCTGGTGGAGTCTCTGTAATGGTGTGGGGTGTGTGCAGTTGGAGTGATACAAGACCCCTGATTCGTCTAGATACGACCCTGACAAGTGACACGTAAGCAAGCCTCCTGTCTGATCACCAGCATTGATTCATGTCCATTGTACAATACGACGTTGGGCAATTCCAGAAGGACAATGTGACACCATCACACATCCAGAATTGCTGCAGAGTGGCTCCAGGAACACTCTCCTGAGCTTAAACACTTACGCTGGCCACCAAACTCCCCAGGTATGTACGTTGTTGAGCATATCTGGGATGCCTTGCAACGTGCAGTTCAGAAGAGATCTCTGTCTTACGGATTTATGGACAGCCCTGCAGGATTCATGGTGTTACTTCCCTCCAGCACTACTTCAGGTATTAGTCGAGTCCATGCCACGGCGTGCTCGCGGCGCCCGTACACGATATTACGCACGAGTACCAGTTTCTTTGGTTCTTCAGTGTACTTAAAGAGTAGGAAACTCTATAAGACTGGGGGTGCCACTGGCGCTAGATCACTTGAACATGATCGTAGATGTAGACTGCAACAGTGTCACTCTAATGACTGAAGATTGTCTTTACCAGACACAGTGTTCTCCATTTGTCAAATAAAGGGCGTGGATTTGACACGTTCTAAATGCCTGACGTCAATATGTAAGCTTTCTACAAAAATTTTGTCTATATGAGAGAGAACTGAAAACACTGCTTTCGAAAACTTTCTCCTTATGTAACATGTACTTTAGACAACACATTCAATTGCTGAGCAAAACTGACTGTTGGTCGGCCTTGTGCTGCGCATGTGACCAGCGTCGTGAAATAAAGTTTTAACGTTCATGAAATGCAAAATTTTGAAGTAAAGAAAATGAATATAATTCACTGCCAAAAGAGGCTAACTGTGAGCTCAATGAAAACTGTATAACTAAAACTCAGTGCCGAAACACATTATGAACGATGCGTAATATTAAGTGCAAACTTAGACTAAGAAAATCCTCAAAATTAAAGTACTGTTCTACTCGAAAGAAAATAGCTGTTTGAAATTAGCAACACTATTCACTGAAAATTAATATACTTTCTAGCACGACACTTAACAATCCCGACTACACACAGTTAGCGCAAGAATGCAATCTGAGGTCTGGCCTGAAATAAAAGTGACTTACCGCTTGCTCAGCATGCTCTTTTTTTCTGGAGTACTCACTTTCTCGAAAGCAAATACAAATCAGCAGATGCAGCAGCTGAAGATAAATAATGCGCTCTTAATTTTTATTGTCAGAAACAAACTGTTGCTTGGTGCAGCGTAAGGTGCTATGAACACTGGATAAAAATTGAAATCTTTACTATGACTCGTTGAGATGGGTTTTACTTTAAAGAAATCGTTTTTGAGAAATCAAACTCTGGTTATTGAGAAAAAGACAGCACTACATAAGAAGACTCTTACAATTACAAAATTCTCTGTTTACAAAAATTGCAACCATATCTTTCAAAATAAGAACAAGAAACTATTATACATCAGCTTTTTATCTCGATAGTAAAGCGTTCTACATAGCTTCTCCCAGATACACAGAAAACAGACCTAATTCTCCGAAAAACTCAACTGCACGCAACTATGCCTCAAATAAGGATGTCCAAGCGCTACACAGTAGACTAACAAGTGAACCATAGATAAAACTAAACACAGACTCAAGGATGTTATTCACTACTCCTACAGTGTACTCATTTATCTTTGCCCTAGTACAGCAACAGTAAACTATATGCAATAGCAGAAAACATATGAGAACCTTACAAATAACACACGCACGTCGTCCATAATTGGTTTTCAACGATCGAACTCTGGTACTATCCTCTCTCAAACACCTAATCCTCTAAATTTTGGTTCTCTACTCTTATCACACTCGCATTCCCTTTGTACTAAACTAATTAGTGGTGCAGCTGCGTGATTAAGAGTTTACAAATGGCTGAACAGACTACTGCACTTGTATGTAATTCCGCCTAATTAGTTATATGAACGTGTCATTTTTTGTAACTTATAACATTTGGGTCACTTTTTGATTCAATATCGCATCAACACCTTTTACAGAAACAAGATTGTCACAAGATGTCTACACATATTTGATACTGGTTTGAAACCTCCTTTGAAAGTTAAGTGCAGCACGTTATCTTGGATGGGGATTCATCAGCAGACATAGAAATTACTCTTACATATCTGACAAGCTTAACTGGCACAATACGGTTCGCGCTAGGCAGACAACGCGATGACTTAGTAAGCAGTCTTACTTGCAGTCTCAGACTTTTCGCAGAAAACATCTTTATGTGGTGACATGCAATTATGTCTTGACAACGTGTCAGCCTCAAGTAAAGAGAAGCTGGTTGATGATAAAGGATGAAGTCCAGTTGTGGATGTTATGATACAAAAGAATGCAGAAGAGTTTCACTACGTGATTAATGAGACACAACAGGAGACAGCCAAGAACTAGGCTGATAACACGGCTTCAGTTGAGGGTCAAGCGGGCTGGACTATCCATTCGTTGGCACGTTACTAGGAAACTGCGGTTTACCTTCGAAGGAGATTGTTTGCAAAACAATTATACAGTGCATAATGGAAAACTGTGCAAGTATGCGACATCCATATTAGGTCCTACTAGTACACACAAAGAACAGTGTCAGGATTTTGAGGATGGCGGAAAAACTAAAGGAATTCGCCGCACATATAGCGAGCACCGTGTCAGAACACTCCAGAAATCAGCTTTCATGGCCGAAACTACGAATTTACTATGGCAGCATTACAGGCGATGGAGAAAAAAAAATAGGCTTTAGAGGTAGCTCAGAGGCGATATAAACAATCATTCTTCCTACGCTCCATCTCTGAATGAAACAGGATGGAACCGAAAACACAGAATAATAAAACAGTACCAATAGTCACCGGGTTTGCGATGCACCGAGTATACTCTACAGATCAGGATGTAGACAAAGAATAGATACAGTTTAAACATCCAGATATTCAGTATGTACGAAGGCCTTCCAGAAAGCGAGTTTGGATCGCATCCAGAGATTGCGTAATCTGTAGCGTGCATAATAGCAAAGAAGGAATATGAAGCAATAATTCATCTTCTTGTGATAGCAGTCGTTATTTTACAGCGCCATGGAAATAATTAATGCTCTGATACTGTCTCCCACTAACTGCGAGTTTTGAACTGTTGCCGTATTTCTGAACGCTCAGAAGACAACTCCAGCAGAAAGAAAGAAACTCATATGGCACTGTTGGCTGGTACCTCATGGGGGAAAGTCCTTCCGTGTAAGTGTTTTGAGTGTAGGTGACAGCAGTGGACGTGTGTGTACAAAGCGGTGAAACGTGGTGTCAGCACCAAGGGAGCCGTCGGGCTTCACGCCTCCATCCGACAGACGATTCACAATTAACAGAGTCAGACTCCCTCAGTCCACGAGACACAGCCGAGTAATCCAGGATACTGGCGCAGTCTGGTGATCGGAGCCGGCCGGAGTGGCCGTGCGGTTCTAGGCGCTAAAGTCTGGAACCTAGCGACCGCTACGGTCGCAGGTTCGAATCCTGCCTCGGGCATGGATGTGTGTGATGTCCTTAGGTTATTTAGGTTTAATTAGTTCTAAGTTCTAGGCGACTGATGACCCCAGAAGTTAAGTCGCATAGTGCTCGGAGCCATTTGAACCATTCTTTTTGTGATCGGAAAATGTAGACCACCACCGTTCCTCCACTTGCCCGCTAAGTGCTGGTGGTTGAAATTTCTTCCTGCTACTAGAATTCCAACTGACTACTTTCAAATCGAGAACCAACGAACAAACTTGCGTAGGAACTTCGGCTATGGAGGCGGGTTCTCATTATAACCAACTGTGTATCGTGCATATGATCCGTAACAGCAATTGCAAGTCAACATATAGTAAATTAACATTTTCTCCCGATTACTATATGTTCATGCTGTATGTCAGTCTCACTAATACAGCCCACTATGCTGAACACAACGAAATCCAACTGATGTGAGCTGCGAAACGCCTAGTGGATTTAATGTGGCGCTTTTGGCGTAGATTGTTTCATTTTGTGAAACTAGATGTGATTACTTGAGTCGTTAAACTACACTCATACCTCAGTTTTCAATTTCGTCAAATATCCATAGCCGTCAACTGCGGCAGAAAAAAGCTATATCGCTAAGAACACCGAACCTATTGTTGAGGGTGCATGTTTTTCAGTGGCAATGACTGAAATCGATGTTTTCAACGAAGGACGGACTCTCACAGACTACGATGCTGCGACAGAGAGAATCTAAAACAAAGCCATAGTGAGCAACAAATTGATTCGTCTCGGCACATGAATTACCTCGGCCAATCAATGCACACGCAAAAGCTATAAATTTATAGTGACGTTGCCATAAGCTCAACATAATTGAGATTTTAGGTGCAAAAGACTAGCATAGAAATGGAATTAAACAAGTTATATAGGTTATCGCCGTCTTCTGCAAACTGCAATAAAAGTCTCATTAAGACCAGACGCATTTCGCTTTATTCTAAACCATCTTCAGTGATCATTACAACCATGAACTGTTCATTATCATAACAAATAAAATTGTAAGAAAAAAACCATATTGTTACAGCGACAGTTCGTGATCATAACAAAGAAAATTGTGAGAGGAAAAACCACTTTGTTACAGTGACCACTGAAAATGCTGTACAAAAAGCGAAACGCGTGTGTTCTTAATAAGACTTTTATTACAGTTGCATCAGATGGCAGTTAACCTATACAACTTGTATACGTGCAACTGCGGAAAAAAGGGCGAAAAACAAAGAAGACAACAGAAATTTAACAATTTACCCAGAACATGTTCATGTCACCTTCAGTACGGTACTTCGTAACCATCCATTAACATGACTTACCATTCTGATAAATCAGTGTACTTGCTGGGGGAGCCTTCAGACTTTTTGTTACAGTGGGTTGTGTCTGTCTAATCCGTTGTCTTCGTGTTCTCTCCTTTAGTCACTATGTATAGCCCGTAATATTTTTTTGCAACAAAGTTAAATTTTTCCTTAATGACGTCTGTGTCTGTGTAATTTCAGTAAAGCTGTTACACGTATTGCAGATGAACATTGTTTAGTCAGTAATAATCTCTTTGGAATTTTGACCCAGTAATGAAATAATTGCTGCTACAGTGTGAAAATGTCTCTCTATGGACTCCATTCCTCATTGCATATTTTCTTCTTCAAGTTCCTCTTTATTGTCTTCCAGTAGCGTAGCTCCCCAGTCCTGAAAGCTGGCTAATATTTCCTCTTCTTTAACTATCAACTTAAGGGTCAGTTAGTGTACAAAATCTCATACTACATTCATACTAAGACAGCATTCAGAACAACTCCGTTCTCTCACGACAGGATGCCCTGTGTAAAAGAACGGGAATATCCTAGTTTTCGTAACGATTGGTCATCCCTATGAAATCCAGTAACTGTGACAATGAGTGTAATGAATTCACTAAATATCGAAAGTGGTTAGAAGAAACGAGTCAAAATATTCATGCCACATTCGTAATAATGTAACAGGAGTAAGGTCATTTGAAGCTGACTGCAGGACGAACTAGTGACGCCAATACGAAGATTAGATACGAGGGATTAGCATTCTTACAGAGGCATATAGATAGTCGTTTTCGCCCTCTCTATTTGCGAGTGAAACAGGAAAGAAAAGACTAGTAGTGGTGAAGGTGTAATGTACCCTTCGCCACGTACCGTACGGTGGTTTGCGTAGTATGTATTTAGATGTAGAAGTGGACTCAGAATGCCTTATACTTATGGTGCTCTGCAGCTTGCAAATACTTAAGACCCTTACACTTATGATGCTCTGCAGGTTTGGCAATACTGAAAAAAATGTAAGCTGACCAATAAAGTACTTTTTTTACTTATTATTTACCAGACTAGTATCTGCACATGACCATATTCAGCAGAATCTGCTCAACAGGAGACAAAATATCCTAAAAAATACATGAAAAAACACAGCCAGTGATACAGCACAATTCCTGTCGATCATGCACATCACTGAAAAATGTAGCCTGCTAAATATTTTAGAAGAAAGAGAAAATTCACATTCAGTTGTATGACTAAAAATTCACGCAGTAATTTGAACGAACAAACCGATCTAATAGACTAAAAAATTGATCGATATCTTCAGCAATATTCTTGTAAAATTTAGTATTTTTTTATATGTTCACAACAAGCATTTTAAAAATAAAAGCTTATACTACATGGTATCAACGACTCATTGGCAATGTACAGATGGGAAGCACATCGAACTTGTTAACTGACATTTTATATTGTGATTGCCACAGTCCTGCAGTTGGATAATTACATAAATGTCATCAGCAACTGTCTTGGCGTGTGCCGAAAACCAACATATGTATATCAGCAAGTAAAATGAAATACGTGAAAAGATCACAGTCACATTAGCTCTTACGAAATACTATTGCTTTATCTTCCGTAATGCAGACGGCTCTTATCTGAATCTTCCGCCGAGAAATAACGTTTTCCATTTTCATTGGCCAGTTCAGAAATTCCTAATAGCTGGCGCTATAGCCTGCACGCATTCGATGAAGTGCAACGCAGAGATAGGTAAATTTCGCTAAAAATTTTACTTAAAGGCACATATGTAAGAGCAAATATTTCGAAAGACGTAAAAAAAACGCATCGAGTGATAATCAGGAACAAAAATAGTATACTTCAGAAATCTTGTGTAGCTGTGTTAACACAAAAATGAGTGACATTTGTTCAGTCACAACGAAGCAAAAGTTCAAGCAGCAAAACGTGTAGAACATTTTGAAATAAAATTACGAGAAATGAGTTGAATGGAAATTCCTAGTTTTTGTAACACGTGAATACTGAACTAACGATGACTACGCGAACAGTTACTATTAATGCACATATATTATAAAATGTTGATTCGATAAATCCTTATAACCGAGGTACACTGAAGAGTCTGAAAAAACGTCGAATATGTCGGGAAGCAAATTAGCGATATATCGTTCTTTGAAATATTTGCTACAGCTTCTTATTGTGAATACTTCAAAATGAGCAACAATTGTCTGGAGACCTCCATAATCTGTAGATATCGATGTGTCTCACATAAGTCCTATCTGCTGGTTAAAATTCCTCTAAATGTTTATAGATTCTACGGATTGAATGGCACACTCTCAGACTACAGAATTTATCTAGCATTTGTCTTACAAATATGTGACTATATTAGACTTGGAGTACTTACCTATGGAATACAACATTTACTTCTTCGATCAGGATCATTGCTGTTACGAGAAGATAAATACTTGAAAACATGGTAAATACTTGTAATATTTAAGTTGCGGTCTTAGCACAAAATGTTAGCAACTGCGTCATAGCAACGTCTCGTAAATATTTCATTTTAATGTCAGCGACGCTATGCTCAGTCCCGTCCAGAGATATTGCTACTGTGCGACCGCAGTGCATACCACAGTCTAACATAACAGTCGCGACTCTCACTGCTGTAAAAGTTGTTGCCGTTTGACAGATGGAGCGACACTAGCGCTCCAAGCGGCAGATAAGGTGAACGTCAGACGCGTTGTAAGCATAATGTTTGTTTACATCCATTTCCTACGTAATTTCCGAATTATTCGAGTTATTTTCTTGCCTCCAAGAGTTTGTTTAGTATCGGAAGGCATATATGTTTCTATTAATGATCCTAAAATAAGCGCAAGTATGGACAAAAACCATGAATAGAGTGGCAAGCTACAACACAATCGTGAAGAAACACTTGTGACATTGGACAGAATTGCAGCTTACCACGTTGATATCAAAAGAATATAAACATACAGATTCACATGTAAGAAGCACAGACATGTACCTCTACATGCAAAAGCGATCGACAGCTCGTTTATCGTTCTGTAGGCCTACTGTGTGTGTCACTGTTGCCTGTTGCCACAAGTACGACCTTAATCTTTATATTATTCAAAGTGGGTAAAGCAACTGCCAAATAATGGCAGAAATATGCTGAAAACATTATAATGAGCTGATTACATTACATTTCACGAAAAACCAAATATTTGAATAATTTTCATACAATCTGTCTGTTGGCACTTTCCTTGCCCCGTAATAGTTTCGCTCGACCTGCAAATTCTGACACTTACCACGCTTTTGTAAGACATGAACAGCTGCACTTAATCTAACCACTATATCGTCAAAGCACGTCTGTGGTGACGATTCGCACGAATCTGGCACTGATACATGGAGAGCTGAACTGGCTGCTTCTGTGTCATACGACTGTTTTACAGCTTTAGATCGACTGTCGAATCTTTGTGGCAGTTTCCTCTTCATCGTCAGTTGAGGCGGCTTATTTAGGATGTCAAACAGTGTGGGTACTGCATTCCACACGAGTTTGTTATTGTCTGCGTTCATGAACTGGTTTTCTTCGAAATGTAGCGGACAAAACCTAATATTATTATGCGGGTAAACTGGGTCTTTCTTCACAAGGTCTTCTCGTCTGCTATTAACAAGCCATTTTCTGCTCCTAAAACGATACATTCATCATTTATACACATATAGTTTGCAAGTGAATCCTGACGATACAGTTTAGTAACATGATGGTATATATGTCTCAGGATCCTTAGGAAACCTAAAAAGAGACAGCTGTGGTGTCTTCTTCCTGTTGTTGCTGCAATTTATTGCACTACAAACGCTCCCGATGGTATAAACCATTGTATAAATCAAAATAATCAATCACTATTCGCTTTCACGATCGCGCCGAACTCACAGTTCAACCTACCAGCCGCTTGGGGCGCTGCTGGCGCTGTAGGCAACAAAATCGAGGCGAAGTGTCGTGACTGTTATGTTAGACTGTGGTGCATACTGTGTGGCGTTGACTATCGCTTTATTACCTCTGGTTTTTTTTTTTGTCTCTCTCCCGCTCTCTACACATATTTAGACGCAGCTAAAATGATAACGGTACAGCTGGCGTTCGGCCGAAATCGACCGATGAAATGTGCCGCGAACATAAGCGTTAGACTACGTTATGCGTCGACCTATTACCAAACCTTCATTTGGTATTCACAACTGACAACCAAATTAACACCCAATAACGTAGCCTAGACCTTGGGCTACGGTAAAGATCAGAATGGCACTATAGCCAAATCGATCGATTTTAGCCGAACACCAGTTGTACGATACTCATTTTAGTGACTCCTCAATTAGTATTCTATAAGTAACTAGCTATTGCCCAGGGCTGCGCTCACGTATCACTAAAATAAAATGAAATGTGTGTATGGCTTTATTGGCCGAAAGACCACGTTCAGGAAGTTTGTCCGCTTGACCCAAGTCTTTTTATTTGACACTACATCGGCTACTTGCGCGTTACTAATGATAAAATTTTGAAGAGAACACACAGACCTAGGCGCGAACGGAAGAAACTCGACCCCATCGGGAATCGGACCGGGACTCCATGAATATAGGTTAAGAACACTAACCGTAAGATCACCAGCAGCCAATGTCTGTTCCGAGGACTATGCGACTTAGGAGCTATAAGAGACGCCTGACGGGTGAGCGGCTAAAATGCAACGGGTCTGTGACTGATATTAGTATGGAATTACGGATTAAAAACATAGAGTATTATACAAGCATTGTATTCATTCTGTTGAATCGTATTATATAGTCAATATCAGACAATAAAAGCATTTTCACAAATATAATAAATTTGAAAAGTCAAAGGGTATAAGCTTTTTCGAAGAGTTCCATATTCGCGTTACATTCTTCAATTCAATACATGTATTGTAATACATGCTATGTTCTTCGTCAGCGTTCAAGCTACTCCCATATCAAATTTCGTCAAAATCGGTTCTGCGATTTAATAGTGAAACGTAACAGATGAGCTACTTTCGCATTTATAATGTTAGTATGGAAAACGAAATCCCGTGCACAAGAGAATAAACATGTTAGTACACCTGATAATGAATAGTTGGTGTAACATAACGAAAACTAATTCACAGTTACATGTCTTCCTGCTAAACAGTACACAACTAACAACGATATATTTTTCGTATCACCTTGATACAGTAATTTAAAAAAATGGTTCAAATGGCTCTGAGCACTATGGGACTTAACTACTGAGGTCATCAGTCCCCTAGAAATTAGAACTACTTAAACCTAACTAACCTAAGGACATCACACACATCCATGCCCGAGGCAGGATTCGAACCTGCGACCGTAGCCGTCACGCGGTTCCAAACTGACCCGCTTAGAACCGCACGGCCACACCGGCCGGCCGGTAATTTAAAAGCAGAAAGAAAACTAAACTAAAAATATTACTCGCTATCAGCAACACAAGCTGCATCAAACCTATTTTGGAACTGAGGGCGACGACAACGATAACATATTTGCGACCCTTTCCATTTACACTGAATAGCCAAAGAAACTGGTACACCTGCCTAATATCGTGTAGAGCCCCCGCGAGTACGCAGAAGTGTCGCAAACCGATGTGTCGTGGACTCGACTAAGCACGTTGCAAGGCATCCGAAATATGCTCAATAATGTTCATGTCTGTGGAGTCTGATGGCCAGCAGAACTGTTTAAACTCAGAAGAGTGTTCCTGGAACCACTCTCGCAATTCTGGACGTGTGGGGTGTCGCATTGTCCTGCTGCAGTTGCCAAAGTCCGTCGGAATGCACAAGGGGTATAAATGAATGCAGGTGATCAGACAGGATGCTTACGTAGCTGTCACCAGTCATAGTCGTATCTAGACGTATCAGGGGTCCCATATTACTGCAACTGAACAAGCCCCGCAGCATTACAGGGCCTTCACTAGCTTGAACAGTTCCCTGCTAACATGCAGGTTCCATGGGTTCGTGAGGTTGGCTCCATACCCGACACGTCCATCTGCTCGATACAATTTGAAACGAGACTCGTCCGATCAGGAAACATGTTTCCAGTCATCAACAGTGTAATGTCAGTGTTGACGGGCCCAGGCGAGGCGTCAAGTTTTGTGTCATGCAGTCATCAAAGGTACATGAGTGGACCTTCGGCTCCGAAAGCCGGTATCGACGAGGTCTCGAGTGGTTCACACTCTGACACTTATTGATGACCCAACTTTGAAATCTGCAGCAATTTGCGGAAGGGTTGCACTTCCGTCACGTTGAACGATTCTCTTCAGTCGTCGTCGTTCCCGTTCTCGCAGGATCTTTTTCCGGCCACAGCTATGTCTGGTGTTTTACCGGATTCCTGATATTCACGGTACACTCGTGAAATGGTGATGCGGAAAAACTCCCACTTCATCGCTACCTCGGATATGCCGTGTCCCATCGTTCGTGCACCGACTATAACACCGCGTTCAAACTCACTTAAATCTTGAGGACCTGCCATTGTAGCAGCAGTAACCGACCTAACAACTGCGACAGACACTTGGCATATTAGACGTTGCCGACCGCAGTGCCGTGTTCTGCCTGTTTACATATCTCTGTTTTTGAATGTGTATGCCTGTACTAGTTTCTTTGGCGCTTCATCATAGTTTCTTAGTATTACCCATAAATATTTTAACGGCGCGAGGGGCTACATGTGTTCGCCGCTCTACTTGTAATCGGGTACTATGGGACTGATTCTCTTACATCCAGTTATAGAGTAAGTTGACGCCGCAAAAGAGTGAATGCTCTGCTTGTGCGATGAAACATCGTTGACCTATTAGTAGTGTTTGGAGAGTTGTGATTAGCAGGTATGCACATTACACATTGCTCTTTACTGCCTGTACTGGCGTCTGCCTAGAGCTAACCGGCTGTGGGACCGCAGCGACCCAGGCCGACCCCCACGGAGGCCCGCGAGCACGCCTCGGCCACGGTTCAGCAATCCTGCAACATCTCTGTTAATTACCTCTTGTCTGCAATTCATTCTCTTACTGCAACACCCTCGAGGTCATTAAGTGCACAGTTAGTTGAGTTGCCCTAGTTTGTATTACAGCACTACGTGGCCGACGTGTTTTTATCTAGCGCACCTGCTTAATGAGGTCAAAGACACTAAAGGTCCAACATAAGCAATTCGGTATGGAGATCCACGTCTTTAAAATCTGATTTTTCTTAGGGGCCTTCGACACGCTGTTCCGCAGTTATACCACTAGACCCTTCATACTGGCCTTACGTGCGGCTTACATACCTTGTACATACACTATGTGATCAAAAGTATCCGGACAGCCCCAAAAACATACGTTTTTCATATTAGGTGCATTGCGCTGCGACCTACTGCCAGGTACTCCATATCAGCGACCTCAGCAGTCATTAGACATCGTGAGAGAGCAGAATGTGGCGCTCCGCGAGAATCACGGACTTCGAACTAGGTCAGGTGATCGGGTGTCGTTTGTGTCATGCGTCTGTAAGCGAGATTTCCACAGTCCTAAACATCCCCAGGTACACTGTTTCCGATGTGATAGTGAAGTGGAAACGTGAAGGGACACGTGCAGAACAAAAGCGTACAGGCCGACCTCGTCCGCTGACAGAGAGACCACCCACACTTGAAGAGGGTCATAATGTGTAATAGGCAGACATTTATCCAGACCATTACACAGGAATTTCTAACTGCATCAGGATCCACTGCAAGTACTATGAAAGTTAGGCGGGAGGTGAGAAAACTTGGATTTCATGGTCTAGCGGTTGCTCATAAGCCACACATCACGCCGATAAATGCCAAACGACGGCTCGCTTGGTGTAAGGAGCGTAAAAATTGGACGATTGAACAGTGGAAAAATGTTGTGTGGAGTGACGAATCACGGTACACAATGTGGCGATCCGATGGCAAGGTGTGGGTATGGCGAATTGCCGGTGAACCGAGCTAGGTGGCGCAGTGGTTAGACACTGGACTCGCATTCGGGAGGACGACGGTGCAATCCCGCGTCCGGCCATCCTGATTTAGGTTTTCCGTGATTTCCCTAAATCGCTCCAGGCAAATGCCGGAATGGTTCCTTTCAAAGGGCACAGCAGACTTCCTTCCCCGTCCTTCCCTAATCCGATGAGACCGATGACCTCGCTGTCTGGTCTCCTTCCCCCAACACCAACCAACCAACCAATTGCCGGTGAATGCCATCTGCCAGCGTATGTAGTACAACAGTAAAATTCGGAGGAGGTGGTGTTACGGTGTGGTCGTGTTTTCATTGGAGGGGGCTTGCACCCCTTGTTGTTTTGCGTGGCGCTGACACAGCACAGGCCTACATTGATGTTCTAAGCTCCTTCTTGCTTTCCACTGTTGAAGAGCAATTCGGGGATGGCGACTGCATCTTTCACCACGATCTAGCACCTGTTCATAATGCACGGCGGAGTGGTTACACGACAATAACATCCCTACAATGGAATGGCCTGCACAGAGTCCTGACCTGAGTCCTATAGTACACCTTTGGGATGTTTTGGAACGCCGATTTCGTGCCAGCCCTCACCGACTGACATCGATACCTCTCCTCAGTGCAGCACTCCGGCTGCCATTCCCTAAGAAACCTTCCAGCACCTGATTGAATGTGTGTCTGCGAGAGTTGAAGCTGTCATCAAGGCTAAAGGGTTGGACAACACCATACTGAATTCTAGTATTACCGATGGAGGGCGCCACGAACTTGTAAGTCAGTTTCAGCCAGATGTCCGGATACTTTTGATCACGTAGTGTATCTCGATGCTCTTATTAGTATTGTATTATCTTGAACTGCCAACGCTATATTTTGTTGCGTTGGATGGTTCTTACACCACATAGACGACCAAGTTCATGACGTATGGTTACTGTTAATTCTTATTATTTATGTTTATGATCACATGTTCCGTTTGCAGAACTATGTTCACACATATGTTTGCTAATGCGCTCCCTAACATACGCTCCCTTCTGTGGTTTACCATCTGTGACGAAAGTTTTGTCATACGCCTACTCTTTCATTGTCAGCACTTCGACCATAGCGTGAATTTTGTTTCACTTACTCCATTGACTTTTGCGTATTTGTTTCTTAACGACGTGAGGCAACTTCTGCGTCTAAGTACGACACGTTGTCGTACACGTATTGAAAGGTTGTTGATCTGACTTATCGATACATACAGGTTAGTTGCACAATGCAAAGTCAACAATGTTCCTTTGCAATCTGTAGTTCTTTTATATTTGAGTTTATACGGTCAGATATTCGCAACAGATAGGTTGTAAGTATGTAACGTGTGATTTATTTATCGGTCGCGAGTCAGATATTCGCTAGTTTCCGATGTTCACCAGACACTTTTGCTCTGACGCCAGTCTCCAAAACATATGCAGTCTGGCATAGATAATTAATTGGTCTATTGCACTTGACCCTGTCCTTATTCGAAAGCGTCACATGTTATCATAACCACTCTCCAATTATTGTGATGCAGCTTAACTATTATAAATTTTCTCGCCTCTAGTTTACTTACTTTAAATGGGGCACTCACATTTACAACCCATTTAAAGCAGGACATGACTCATCCGTTTGTTTGTGAGACAGACTGGATCGTGTTTTTATGCTCATACTCATGCAAAACATTGGCGCGGCGTTTCACAAAGAATGGTAAATGTGATGTGTTATACTGTTGACGAAGTTGCGTACTGTGTGATTAACCACAATTGTGTTGCCTACACGGCCCAGCCACACTGAAGTGACCACCCGTCAAAAGCCTGAATAGCCACCTTTCGCAGCACGGGCGTCTAGAAATTGTGTCAGTGCCGTTCTGGAAGCGTACGACTAGAGTGTGGAGCCAAGCTGACTTTAATGCCATGCTGAGCCGCGCTAAGTTTCTCGGTTGAGAACCCATGGCGCAAGCAGCCCGATCGAGATGGTCCCAAATATTCTCGATTGAGTTTAAATCTTGGAAGTTTGGTGGCCAGAGGAGTGCGGTAAATCCAACCTGGTGCTCTTCGAACGACGGACGTACACAGGCGAGCTACGTGACACGTTGCATTGTCCTGCTGGTAGATGTCATCATATCGAGGAAAAAACAGACTGCATGTAGGGGTGGACATGGTTCCCATCGATACATGTGTACTTGTGTTGATCCACTATGCCTGCCAGAATGACGAAATCACGCAGGGAATGCCACGAAAAGATTCCTCACACCATAATACGAGGTATGTCCTCAGAGTAAGTTCCGTTTGGTTATATAAAACAAACGTGTACAGATTCTGAAAAAATATTTATTGTACAAAAATGTACAACTGTTAAACTACTTTTCTACACAGCTGCCGAATCTTTGTAGGCACTTGTCATAGGGTGGCACAAATTTTTGTATTCCTTCTTCATAGAAGATGTATGCCGCCTGTGTATTCAACCATGTGGTAACATGTTCTTTCAGCTCGTCATCATCGTTGAAGAGTTGACCACCAAGGACTGATTTTAGGTGTACGAAGAGATGAAAATCGCTAGGAGCAAGATCCGGGCTGTACGGAGGATGATCAGACGCGTCCCTGTGAAATTCCAGTAAGAGTTATTTGGTCACATGCGCCGTGTGAGGTCGGGCATTATCATGGAAAAAAACAACACCCTTTGACAATAATCCTGCGCTTGTTCTCCATTGCATGGCGCAATTTCTTAATGGTCTCGCGCTAACAATGTGCATTGATTGTTTGGCCTCGTGGTAAGAAATGAATCAGCAAAATATGCCTTTTCTGTCCTCCCCCCCCCCCCAAAAAAAACGTGACTATCCGAGAAAGAAAACCATCACCTTCTTCATTGTAGCGTGCCAAAAACTGAAGTGCACTGCCCATCCGTTGTTTTTTGTGTTGTTCAGTAAGAATTTTGGGTATCCAACGTGAACAAAGGTTGTGACATTTCAGTTTTTCAGTAACAATTTCATGAATTTGTGATTGTGAGATCTGCGGAACTTCCGTAGCAAGGGCACTAAGTGTAAACTTACGGTTGTGCTTAGTCTTCTCTTCAGTTGTGGGAAACAGTTCATCAGTAACCACAGACGGGCGTCCACTTCTTCATCGTGCACTTGTTCACGTCCTTCATTGAACAGTCTGACCCATTTTCTAACCATTGAATCACTCATAGCATTTTGTCCGTAAACCTCGCAGATTTGCCGATGAATTTCCTTTGGTTTAACTTTCTTTGCATGTAGAAAACGAATCACAGATCTGATTTCACACGCGGTGGCATTTTCAATTACGGCTGACATTATAAAGAAGCACTACAAAGCACACGTCGGCAGCAGCTATCTGAAATGGCGTACATGTCCTCTTCTTGAACCAGAGTTACTGCCGCGCACGCTCGGAACTGCCATCGTAGCTCTACCGCGGATAGAAATAGAAACGGAACTTACATCTACATCTACATTTATACTCCGCAAGCCACCCAACGGTGTGTGGCGGAGGGCACTTTACGTGCCACTGTCATTACCTCCCTTTCCTGTTCCAGGCGCGTATGGTTCGCGGGAAGAACGACTGTCTGAAAGTCTCCGTGCGCGCTCTAATCTCTCTAATTTTACATTCGTGATCTCCTCGGGAGGTATAAGTAGGGGGAACCAATATATTCGACACCTCATCCAGAAACGTACCCTCTCGAAACCTGGCGAGCAATCTACACCGCGATGCAGAGCGCCTCTCTTGCAGAGTCTGCCACTTGAGTTTATTAAACATCTCCGTAACGCTATCACGGTTACCAAATAACCCTGTGACGAAACGCGCCGCTCTTCTTTGGATCTTCTCTATCTCCTCCGTCAAACCGATCTGGTACGGATCCCACACTGATGAGCAATACTCAAGTATAGGTCGAACGAGCGTTTTGTAAGCCACCTCCTTTGTTGATGGACTACATTTTCTAAGCACTCTCACAATCAATCTCAACCTGGTACCCGCCTTACCAACAATTAATTTTTTATGATCATTCCACTTCAAATCGTTCCGCACCCATACTCCCAGATATTTTACAGAAGTAACTGCTACCATTGTTTGTTCCGCTATCATATAATCATACAATAAAGGATCCTTCTTTCTGTGAATTCGCAATACATTACATTTGTCTATGTTAAGGGACAGTTGCCACTCCTTGCACCAAGTGCCTATCCGCTGCAGATCTTCCTGCATTTCGCTACAATTTTCTAATGCTGCAACTTCTCTGTATACTACAGCATCATCCGCGAAAAGCCGCATGGAACTTCCGACACTATCTACTAGGTCATTTATATATATTGTGAAAAGCAATGGTCCCATAACACTCCCCTGTGGCACGCCAGAGGTTACTTTAACGTCTGTAGACGTCTCTCAATTGAGAACAACATGCTGTGTTCTGTTTGCTAAAAACTCTTCAATCCAGCCACACAGCTGGTCTGATATTCCGCAGGCTCTTACTTTGTTTATCAGGCGACAGTGCGGAACTGTATCGAACGCCTTCCGGAAGTCAAGAAAAATACCATCTACCTGGGAGCCTGTATCTAATATTTTCTGGGTCTCATGAACAAATAAAGCGAGTTGGGTCTCACACGATCGCTGTTTCCGGAATCCATGTTGATTCCTACATAGTAGATTCTGGGTTTCCAAAAACGACATGATACTCGAGCAAAAAACATGTTCTAAAATTCTACAACAGATCGACGTCAGAGATATAGGTCTATAGTTTTGCGCATCTGCTCGACGACCCTTCTTGAAGACTGGGACTACCTGTGCTCTTTTCCAATCATTTGGAACCCTCCGTTCCTCTAGAGACTTGCGGTACACGGCTGTTAGAAGGGGGGCAAGTTCTTTCGCGTACTCTGTGTAGAATCGAATTGGTATCCCGTCAGGTCCAGTGGACTATCCTCTATTGAGTGATTCCAGTTGCGAGGATTTAGAGGAGGAACTGCAGTGCGGTCTTCCTCTGTGAAACAGCTTTGGAAAAAGGTGTTTAGTATTTCAGCTTTACGCGTGTCATCCTCTGTTTCAATGCCATCATCATCCCGGAGTGTCTGGATATGCTGTTTCGAGCCACTTACTGATTTAACGTAAGACCAGAACTTCCTAGGATTTTCTGTCAAGTCGGTACATAGAATTTTACTTTCGAATTCACTGAACGCTTCACGCATAGTCCTCCTTACGCTATCTTTGACATCGTTTAGCTTCTGTTTGTCTGAGAGGTTTTGGCTGCGTTTAAACTTGGAGTGAAGCTCTCTTTGCTTTCGCAGTAGTTTCCTAACTTTGTTGTTGTACCATGGTGGGTTTTTCCCGTCCCTCACAGTTTTACTCGGCACGTACCTGTCTAAAACGCATTTTACGATTGCCTTGAACTTTTTCCATAAACACTCAACATTGTCAGTGTCGGAACAGAAATTTTCGTTTTGATCTGTTAGGTAGTCTGAAATCTGCCTTCTATTACTCTTGCTAAACAGATAAACCTTCCTCCCTTTTTTTATATTCCTATTAACTTCCATATTCAGGGATGCTGCAACGGCCTTATGATCACTGATTCCCTGTTCTGCACTTAAAGAGTCGAAAAGTTCGGGTCTGTTTGTTGTTAGTAGGTCCAAGATGTTATCTCCACGAGTCGGTTCTCTGTTTAATTGCTCGAGGTAATTTTCGGATAGTGCACTCAGTATAATGTCGCTCGATGCTCGGTCCCTACCACCCGTCCTAAACATCTGAGTGTCCCAGTCTATATCTGGTAAATTGAAATCTCCACCTAAGACTATAACATGCTGAGAAAATTTATGTGAAATGTATTCCAAATTTTCTCTCAGTTGTTCTGCCACTAATGCTGCTGAGTCGGGAGGTCGGTAAAAGGTTCCAATTATTAACCTAGCTCGGTTGTTGAGTGTAACCTCCACCCATAATAATTCACAGGAACTATCCACTTCTACTTCACTACAGGATAAACTACTACTAACAGCGACGAACACTCCACCACCGGTTGCATGCAATCTATCCTTTCTAAACACCGACTGTACCTTTGTAAAAATTTCGGCAAAATTTATCTCTGGCTTAAGCCAGCTTTCTGTACCTATAACGATTTCAGCTTCGGTGCTTTCTATCAGCGCTTGAAGTTCTGGTACTTTACCAACGCAGCTTCGACAGTTGACGATTACAATACCGATTGCTGCTTGGTCCCCGCATGTCCTGTCTTTGCCCCGCACCCGTTGAGGCTGTTGTCCTTTCTGTACTTGCCCAAGGCCATCTAACCTAAAAAACCGCCCAGCCCACGCCACACAACGCCTGCTACCCGTGTAGCCGCTTGTTGCGTGTAGTGGACTCCTGACCTATCCAGCGGAACCCGAAACCCCACCACCCTATGGCCCAAGTCGAGGAATCTGCAGCCCACACGGTCGCAGAACCGTCTCAGCCTCTGATTCAGACCCTCCACTCGGCTCTGTACCAAAGGTCCGCAGTCAGTCCTGTCGACGATGCTGCAGATGGTGAGCTCTGCTTTCATCCCGCTAGCGAGACTGGCAGTCTTCACCAAATCAGATAGCCGCCGGAAGCCAGAGAGGATTTCCTCCGATCCACAGCGACACACATCATTGGTGCCGACATGAGCGACCACCTGCAGATGGGTGCACCCTGTACCCTTCATGGCATCCGGAAGGACCCTTTCCACATCTGGAATGACTCCCCCCGGTATGCACACGGAGTGCACATTGGTTTTCTTCCCCTCTCTTGCTGCCATTTCCCTAAGGGGCCCCATTACGCGCCTGACGTTGGAGCTCCCAACTACCAGTAAGCCCACCCTCTGCGACCGCCCGTATCTTGCAGACTGAGGGGCAACCTCTGGAACAGGACAAGCAGCCATGTCAGGCCGAAGATCAGTATCAGCCTGAGACAGAGCCTGAAACTGGTTCGTCAGACAGACTGGAGAGGCCTTCCGTTCAGCCCTCCGGAATGTCTTTCGCCCCCTGCCACACCTTGAGACGACCTCCCACTCCACCACAGGTGAGGGATCAGCCTTAATGCGGGCAGTATCCCGGGCAACCACAGTCGTAGTCCGATCGGGGGATGCGTGGGACGAGCTGGGCGTCCCCGACAAACCCCCATCCGGACCCCCACAGTGATGCCCATTGGCAACAGCCTCAAGCTGTGTGACCGAAGCCAACACTGCCTGAAGCTGGGAGCGAAGGGATGCCAACTCAGCCTGCATCCGAACACAGCAGTTGCAGTCCCTATCCATGCTAAAAACTGTTTTGCAAAGAACGTCTGAACTAATCTACAGAGAGCGCAAACAAATCGACAAAATTTAAACGGTTATTAAAATACAAGATTGCCTAGTAAATGCAGTAATGCTGCTACTTGCGCACTGCTGACACTGCTCGGCGGCGGAAGGAGCCTACGCGAATTTACACTATTCAGGTACTAAAACGCGATGCTACAACTCTCAAATACTATAATAGGCCCGAAATTTATGAATTAAACAATGCAAGTACCAAAAACACGCAAAGAAATTAAGAATTAAACTATGTAACAAATGAGTGAGCTAGGAGTATACGACTTGCTGCTGCAGCTGCTTATCCAACGGCGGCAGGGAGCACTTACTTTGTGGACGACCCTCGTACATGCGGAGTGTTTGCTTTCACAATTTAATGCCGCACACGCCAACAGCCATCAGTCCGATGGAGCATAATAGGTGACAGCCGAGAAGGCCATCCTTCGCCACTTTTTGGATGTCCATTTACATTGTTGGCGAGCAGAATCGAGCCTTCTTCGCCGATGAACAGGAATCAGCACGAGTGCATGAACCAGGAGCCTGCACATACGCAGCAACGTTCCCTTTAGGGGTTGAGAAGACACTGCTGGAAACCCCTTGGTTCAGCTGGGTTGTCGATTGCTCAGCAGTTGCAAGTCTGTTCGCCCGTACTCACATCTGCAGCTGTTGTTAATCCCTGTCTGTTACCCATGGTGCACCACAGTACAATTTAACCCCGGCAGCACACGAGCAGTTTAGAAACAGTCGTTTGGGAAATGCTTCCACCCTTGAGCTGAAAGTCAGTGATCATGCCTTTTACAAGTCAAATAAATCTCTCTGTGTCCGTATTACGAAAACGAATGACTGTTTCCAGCGTCCACCCGACACGCTTTGTTGCTATTGTTGCCAACTGCCATTTGTTAGTTTTTATTGCACACTGTCGTCGAACGCAGGTGGTGATCACATTAATTATTATTTATCTGTTTAACGTGCTTATTTTTATGACTCTTTTAAACGTTGAACAATTATTTTGTGGTAGATATTCTGGTCTGGGTGCCAAAAATATCGGACACGAAAGTTGGCACGAGCAGTAAATTGCTTCATAAGACATAGCCCAGTTTCAAATGGATGACTCTTACTCCCCATCTGTCACATACCACTTCATTAGGCCAATTTAACGTGGTCTCAAACGACGTATATAAATCTACTAAGACTCTTAAGAAAGCAAAAAACGTATATCTCTGTGAACGCAAGTTCTCTCTTCCCTTCCCCTTATTGTTTATACCCCAAATGTGTTATGCAATCATTGGAATTGCAACACAGCCTATTTGAATTTCTCGTTGTGTGACCCAACCGTGTTTTGTCGTGAGACTTAAGTTTCAGCAACATCTCTGAAACACCATCGTACAGATCAAACCGATCACATACTTCTCGGTTACTCATATTCATTCTTTTCGCTTGGTGTAGTCTGACCCAAAGACTAGCACTTCCCAGCACCAGATTCCTAAGGAATCTGTATTCTTTACAGATGTGCTACTGTTTTCCAGAGTTCTCTAAATAAATTTCAGTTCGTTATTCGCTGTCCATTTGGCCATTTTAAGCGTTTTCTTTCCCTTCTCCCCGCTTCTCTGCTCGTTTCCTCTTTCTCTATCCCAAACCTTCGCATTACCAACTTGATATGTGCCTATAGTTTGTGCACGGTGCATTGCCAATATAGTAAGTTTCTTATACAACACATCTTCTCGTTATACATATTGACAGATTTATATACTCAGTGGTAAAACACAAGGAAGGAGGAGCAGATGAATGTGAGAGCTACAGGCCAATTTTGTTGTCAACAGTGTTCCCAAAAGGTTTTGGAAATGTAATGTACAAGTGTTGCTATTTTTCTCAACAACCATAACTTTCTTATAATACTTCCAGATTCTTTCAAGAATGGTTCATCAGACGACGAACAAGCAATTTATTGTTTACTGCGTACAACATCAAAAGGTTACATAAAAATATTCATCGCTGGTTGTTTCTCGAACTTGTTCTCTTTTCACTGTATAGTCCAGTCCACGGTTTACTGGTAAATAAATTACATCACTATGAAGTTATTGGGAAGTCATACAGTTGGCTTCGGTATTATTTATATTGCAGGAAGCAAGAAGTTGTTTTACAATATTATATACGAGTGGATGAATTTTCATCTTCCTTTTCCATTTTCCTTTTGTTTTTGCACCAATGACTTGCGATTAAATGTACCAATCAGGTTAAAGAAAATGTCTTATTTGCTCTACCGCTATTTTAGCTTCAGGCCAACACTGAACAATAAAGCAAATAAGGCCTTGGAGATGAACAGTTAAGGGATCTCACCTGCAAGGCTAACTGGCTGTTGCAATGTAATACAGTAAATTCAGTTTCTCATACGCAATTACGGTGAGTGTGAGATTCTATCTCGTGACGACGATGGTAAGATAAATCAAGAAAACTTATACGTAACGCTTGTGCAGACAGATAACAAATTTTCTCAAACTCAGGTAATTCCTGAAGCTTGTAGTAGCTCCTTGGAGCTTACGATGTTTTTGCGCTATTGCAGACAGGATGTTAGTTTCGTTGGACTGAAGTGCGGGAAGGGGGGAGGGGAGAGGATGGAAACATAAAGACCCCAGCTTTTGCTTGCAGACATACGACCCAGGTGAGTAATCTTGTTCCTAAAGGAAAAATGCAGGTATAGCTGTCTGTGATTAACTGGGAGAAGAGCGACTAGGCAGGAAAAAATTAAAGGCTGTAAGAGCCAATGACATGGATGGAAACAGGGGAATGATTAAGTTAAATTGAATGGAAGTAGAACACATTTAGAGAACTTTTTGCAGAAAAAATATTTCACTCTGCAACTAACTGTGCGTTCCCTTCAAATTTCCTGACATATTAAAACTGCATGTCGGACGTGTAGTCGAACATGAAACCTTGGCTTTAGGGAACTATGACCGTTCCAACTGAGCTACCTAGGGATGATTCAGCATGTTATACAGAACAACTGCTTCTGTGTTGTTTGGGAAGTTAGGAGACGGTTGCTGTTGAAGAGAAGCTCTGGTGGAGCAAGGGGTTCGTGGGCCGAGCCTGGAGGGCTGATTCCGTAAGACTACAAAAAATGTTCAAATGTGTGTGAAATCTTATGGGACTTAACTGCTAAGGTCATTAGTCGCTAAGCCTACACACTACTTAACCTAAATTATCCTAAGGACAAACACACACACCCATGCCCGAGGGAGGACTCGAACCTCCGCCGGGACCAGCCGCACAGTCCATGACTGCAGTACCTTAGACCGCTTTTTTTCTTTTTTTTTGTTGATCTCACTTTAATTCTATGTTGTTCGTAGTATTTGTTCGTGACGGACGTCCGATGACACCAGTTCAAGCTGTTCGTTGATCTGCTCACTCAGTTTTTTATTATAGAGGGTAGCTAAACCTTCTGACCAAACACGCTGAGCTACCGTGCCGGCTGACCGCTCGGCTAATCCCGCGCGGCGTAAGACTACACCACACTAAAGGCCGTGGAAGGCGAGTCAACGTTCCTTGAGCCGATTCTACAGTTAAGATGTAGGTCTCACTCAGTTCTGGCCCAAACAGAGACAATGTGGCGACAAAAATTTGTACCAGTGTATTCTCATCATTGGCCGTTTTTATCCCAGTCAAAGTAAACATTTAAGTTCATTAACTGGCATAGAAATAACGCCTAGCGTGTACCACTGGCGTCGCGAGTGAACTACAACACCTCGCCCGAACTGTGAGTGAATGTTCTGAGACAGAGAGGGAGAAGAGACGCGGGGGAGAAAGTACCGCGGCCGACCTGTGACGTCGCCTGCGCCTGATAGATGACGTCATTAGGGGTGGACGCGTGCCTGCGGCGGTCGGCGCGCTGATTACCTGTTGGCTGCGTGTAATTAGGAGCGGGGACATCCCGTCTGGGAGCGCCGGCGGCGCCACCGACAGGTAGCAGGCGGGAAATTCTACTGGTCCCATGGGCAGCCAGCTGGAGTCGGCGGTCAGTTGCCAACAAAGTGCCAGAGTCTCAGGAAACACAAGAAGACAGGTTGGAATATTACGTCATTTCCGTCTGAACTTGTTTATTTAAAGTGATCGTGATGGCACGACCTCAAAGGGCGGCTGTATCATGTTTGTATTTAATGTGCACAGAGAAACGGGTAGAAGAAGCACTCAAAGCAAAAAAGTAATTTCTAAACGCCAGAATTTATTAAGTACTAAAGTTTCCATGTTAATTTTATCCATGTTCTAGAGCAGGGATTCCCAACAAAATTTTCTCGAGGACCCCCTCATCAAGCATGATTGGTACCTTGTCATATCACAGTATCAAGTACCTAAATATGCCAAATTAAGAGTTTTTTATACGTTTTCTATTTTTTGTACTTAGAAAAAAATTGACATATTCATTATTGAAAAATATTGAGCTTAAAACTGCTCATGCAGGAAGCGGCCAAAACAAAAAATCTGGTACCATAAGAAATATATTTTATATATATTTTTTTCTATTAGCATCTTGCCTCTGGGGGTCCGCGGACCACCTGTTGGGAACCAGTGTTCTGAAGCGACGAGAAGTGACGATAACTTAATGATGTTCTCAGCTACAGGAATACTTTTCCTCGATTTTTGTGACTCAATATTGGAACTTGTAAGTTACAAATCATAACCAAGGTGCCGACATCCACCAAAGCGAAGCTTTTAGGAATAGGAGCCCTCCTTCATATGGACTAATCGCCTGCAAGGTGAAATACGCGATTTCCTCACAGTTTGCAGAAAAAACTCCCGTTTTATTGGTCACTTCTCGGGATTCGCGTGTTTAAATAGCTCGCCTCACTTTTTTTTTTTGCTGGTCTTTGAGGAGACAATACGATTTGCTGCGATCGGTGCAGGCTACTGTTTTGCTACATTGACCTGGGTTTTAGGCGTCACGTCCGTAGAGGTTTCACTGAGTGCTGAAGCCTCAGAAGCATGCGGAAAGCCACTGCTTCGACGAGAAGTAATTGCAGTTTTTTTAGTAGCCACGAGTCGCGATAGCACACTACCTAATTCTAACGATGGCAGCAAGAATTTACGATCGTTAGCGCGTCGGGAAGTAATCTACTTTGCTACTCAGTCATCGCGAAGATGTACTGCCACTCTCTCCGTCTCTGTCACACACACACACACACACACACACACACATACGTCCTCTCTCTCTCTCTCTCTCTCTCTCTCTCTGTCTCTCTCTGTCGTCACATTATATAATGCTTTATGTTATCTGTGAATCCGTTTTTATAAAGCACTGAAAGTGACAGTATCACAAGAGTTGAACACACTGATGCACTTACATATAGATCGAGCTTCCCCGCTGCGCGGTCTTAGACGCCATGACACGGACTGCGTGGCCCCTCCCGCCGGAAGCTAGAGTCCTCCCTCGGGCATGGGTGTGAGTGTTGTTCTTAGCATAAGTTAGTTTAAGTGTTGTGTAAATGTAGGGACCAACGACCTCAGCAGTTTGGTCCCTTAGGACTTCACACACTTTTTTTTTTTTTTCGAGCTTCCCAATGGTAATTCCACATTTGACTGCAAAGTAGCGATGTGTAGGACCATATTTCTATATTCACGTTCTAAATCCACTCGAAATCTTATAATACTTCGACGAAATACAATCACCTGACGACGAAAGCCCAGAACGGGTCGTGGTTTAAATACAGGGTGATTCAAAAAGAATACCACAACTTTAAAAACGTGTATTTAATGAAAGAAACATAATATAACCTTCTGTTATACATCATTACAAAGAGTATTTAAAAAGGTTTTTTTTTCACTCAAAAACAAGTTCAGAGATGTTCAATATGGCCCCCTCCAGACACACGAGCAATATCAACCCGATACTCCAACTCGTTCCACACTCTCTGTAGCATATCAGGCGTAACAGTTTGGATAGCTGCTGTTATTTCTCGTTTCAAATCATCAATGGTGGCTGGGAGAGGTGGCCGAAACACCATATCCTTAACATACCCCCATAAGAAAAAATCGCAGGGGGTAAGATCAGGGCTTCTTGGAGGCCAGTGATGAAGTGCTCTGTCACGGGCTGCCTGGCGGCCGATCCATCGCCTCGGGTAGCTGACGTTTCATAACTAACCTTTTTCGTAGGACTCTCCATACAGTTGATTGTGGAATTTGCAGCTCTCTGCTAGCTCTGCGAGTCGATTTTCCTGGGCTGCGAACAAATGCTTGCTGGATGCGTGCTACATTTTCATCACTCGTTCTCGCCCGTCCAGAACTTTTCCCTTTACACAAACACCCATTCTCTGTAAACTGTTTATACCAACGTTTAATACACCACCTATCAGGAGGTTTAACACCATACTTCGTTCGAAATGCACGCTGAACAACTGTCGTCGATTCACTTCTGCCGTACTCAATAACACAAAAAGCTTTCTGTTGAGCGGTCGCCATCTTAGCATCAACTGACGCTGACGCCTAGTCAACAGCGCCTCAAGCGAACAAATGTACAACTAAATGAAACTTTATAGCTCCCTTAATTCGCCGACAGATAGTGCTTAGCTCTGCCTTTTGTCGTTGCAGAGTTTTAAATTCCTAAAGTTGTGGTATTCTTTTTGAATCACCCTGTATACCGCCTTCACAAGTTATTGGTAGCGCATTTCCTTCAACGTTATCGTTTATCAGAGTAATATCTGCCAGATTTGTTCTTGTGCTCACGTTTAATGATTTGAACTTTTTTCCACCTCTTCAGTGCTATCACGTTATTATTATTCAGCTGATGCGCTTTAATGGTCTGCACATATGACGCTAATTTGTGCCTGGTTGCGTTCTCCAACAGTCCTTAATTGGAACCAGCCACAGAGCGCAACAAGATCCTGCATGGATAAAATACCGAAATACATGTTATTTAACTGAGTGTAAGTGTAGCTCTTCTTCGAATAGAGTTTGTAAAGTTCTGTCCTATAACTATACGGTAGCTTTAATCATATCAAATGTGACTGACTACAAAGACCGTGTGTAACATTACTCCGACAGCAGGAAAAGCGGTCCAGCGCTTTGGTTTCGAGGACCACACAGGTGGCAAAAAAAAAAAAAATGGTTCAAATGGCTCTGAGCACTATGGGACTTAACATCGATGGTCATCAGTCCCCCCTAACCTAACTAACCTAAGGACAGCACACAACACCCAGCCATCACGAGGCAGAGAAAAACCCTGACCCCGCCGGGAATCGAACCCGGGGACCCGGGCGTGGGAAGCGAGAACGCTACCGCACGACCACGAGATGCGGGCTCACGGGTGGCCTTGGGGTAGGTTCCCACTTTTTGCCGTGGATGGAGGCTACTATAGTGCGTTTAAAATTAGTTACAACTTTCGACAGTTCAGTACGCAGCGAATGGTGGGCAGCATAGTTGCCAGTGTGTGCTGAATGCGGAACCCGTCAATCTCGCTGGACTGCGTGAACGGCAAGCCGTGCCAGCCGGCCTATATGCAGTCTTTCTCAAACGATTCTAAAGAAACTACACTCCTGGAAATGGAAAAAAGAACACATTGACACCGGTGTGTCAGACCCACCATACTTGCTCCGGACACTGCGAGAGGGCTGTACAAGCAATGATCACACGCACGGCACAGCGGACACACCAGGAACCGCGGTGTTGGCCGTCGAATGGCGCTAGCTGCGCAGCATTTGTGCACCGCCGCCGTCAGTGTCAACCAGTTTGCCGTGGCATACGGAGCTCCATCGCAGTCTTTAACACTGGTAGCATGCCGCGACAGCGTGGACGTGAACCGTATGTGCAGTTGACGGACTTTGAGCGAGGGCGTATAGTGGGCATGCGGGAGGCCGGGTGGACGTACCGCCGAATTGCTCAACACGTGGGGTGTGAGGTCTCCACAGTACATCGATGTTGTCGCCAGTGGTCGGCGGAAGGTGCACGTGCCCGTCGACCTGGGACCGGACCGCAGCGACGCACGGATGCACGCCAAGACCGAAGGATCCTACGCAGTGCCGTAGGGGGCCGCACCGCCACTTCCCAGCAAATTAGGGACACTGTTGCTCCTGGGGTATCGGCGAGGACCATTCGCAACCGTCTCCATGAAGCTGGGCTTACGGTCCCGCACACCGTTAGGCCGTCTTCCGCTCACGCCCCAACATCGTGCAGCCCGCCTCCAGTGGTGTCGCGACAGGCGTGAATGGAGGGACGAATGGAGACGTGTCGTCTTCAGCGACGAGAGTCGCTTCTGCCTTGGTGCCAATGATGGTCGTATGCGTGTTTGGCGCCGTGCAGGTGAGCGCCACAATCAGGACTGCATACGACCGAGGCACACAGGGCCAACATCCGGCATCATGGTGTGGGGAGCGATCTCCTACACTGGCCGTACACCACTGGTGATCGTCGAGGGGACACTGAATAGTGCACAGTACATCCAAACCGTCATCGAACCCATCGTTCTACCATTCCTAGACCGGCAAGGGAACTTGCTGTTCCAACAGGACAGTGCACGTCCGCATGTATCCCGTGCCACCCAACGTGCTCTAGAGGGTGTAAGTCAATTACCCTGGCCAGCAAGATCTCCGGATCTGTCCCCCATTGAGCATGTTTGGGACTGGATGAAGCGTCGTCTCACGCGGTCTGCACGTCCAGCACGAACGCTGGTCCAACTGAGGCGCCAGGTGGAAATGGCATGGCAAGCCGTTCCACAGGACTACATCCGGCATCTCTACGATCGTCTCCATGGGAGAATAGCAGCCTGCATTGCTGCGAAAGGTGGATGTACACTGTACTAGTGGCGACATTGTGCATGCTCTGTTGCCTGTGTCTATGTGCCTGTGGTTCTGTCAGTGTGATCATGTGATGTATCTGACCCCAGGAATGTGTCAATAAAGTTTCCCCTTCCTGGGACAATGAATTAACGGTGTTCTTATTTCAATTTCCAGGAGTGTATTAGGAAATAAACTCCGATTCTCACAGATCTTATAGCTTTACTCATCAACTTCATCATGAACTGCGTGTCATTTCGTTACTGTTCATATTTAATGTGATATTTCGATGTTAGGGAAACTACTGAGCGAAATTCTTAGAGTTTGTAAGGAAGAATATAGGTAGCCATGAATTAGCGTTTGGTACGTGTTAGATCATATGTAACTGCGTATGAAATTTAGATAACATATTGAAACATATTGATAACATATTGAAAATGGAATGTATGTAAAGGGCTCTGTCACGAACATACGTGCCAGTGAAAAAGCCAGAATAAAATATTAATAAATCCCTCATGTATCATAAACGGTCTGAGATATCGAAACAAGTTTTTGGCAAATGATACCACGCAAAGAGGAGAGTATTTTGCCACATGAGTGACACGCGAAACTTCCATATTTAACGTGATATTCGAGGAGCTACAGGTTTTTGGATAAAATAATGTAACATTTAAGATCCATCAATAGCTGGTGAAACGAGATTTGCTGAGAGTTTTGCAATAATATAAAGGAAAAATTACAAGTTTATTTTAAACTGGGAATGGGCTTTCTCATAACTATTGACCTGTCTTGTCCTCAATTGTTAGCTTAATAAAACACTGTTTTAGGATTCTGTCGCAATTTCAACTCCATTTGCAAGGTAATGAGTTGAATATTCGTCGGCCGAAGTGGCCGCGCGGTTCTGGCGCTGCAGTCTGGAACCGCGAGACCGCTACGGTCGCAGGTTCGAATCCTGCCTCGGGCATGGATGTGTGTGATGTCCTTAGGTTAGTTAGGTTTAACTAGTTCTAAGTTCTAGGGGACTAATGACCTCAGCAGTTGAGTCCCATAGTGCTCAGATCCAATTGAATATTTGCAGACTCTGCTGTATTTAGACATGGCACAAGAGAAGTTAGGTATTACTCAAAACTTCTCATAATCCTCCATGAATACATGTCTCGTCAGCCACATTACTTTTCACCTGGCCTCATATATTCTCAGTCGGATTTAAATGAACATGATATGGAGGAAGCCTGATTAAACTGTGCCCGTTGGCATCAGCCAGTTCGTCGACCTGGCAGCGTGGAGTTTTTAGCTTGTACAAAAGTTCCGTTAACTCTCCCTTACACGAGTTACGTTCACCTTTATCCAACGGAACATTTCTTTGTACCCAGAGCAAAATATTCGCTTCCTTCCACGCATTGTTGAAGCTTTATCCATCACATCGCAGCGGTATGGCACATTGTCCATTACTATTGTCGAATCTGGAGGAATATTATGCAAAACAACCTTATCTTCACAGACGGTGAACGTGTTCTTGGACGACTACTTATATTGCGAATCTCGTGTTCAGACGTGCTGCACTGCTTTTATTAATGCGACGCCAACACAAAACACTAGTTCAATACGCGATTACTGCAGAACACTTCAGCACCAGAAAATATCGCTTTAATAATGATCGTGGATGCCCCTAATGCGCGGCATGACAGGGTACTGCTTTGCCACGGCGTTGCAACAGGGGCGCTTTAGCAACTTCATTGCTGGCGGTGTGGTATGGAAAGCCGGCCTGCACTTGATGTTACCTCGGCAACGGCGTCATGTGCCGTCCGGTGAGCCAAACGTCAAAAGTCGCACCTAATTTTAAACGCACTATACACTATCCCGTGTGGATAGAGAGAGCACGTTTTCATCATGTTCTCCATGGACGCACAGCCATAATAAATGAGTGACAACTGGAGTACTGTGGGGAGAATCGATTAATGTCGGCGGTACTAACATATTCTTCCGCCGGCCGGAGTGGCCGAGCGGTTCTAGGCGCTTCAGTCTGGAACCGCGCGACCGCTACGGTCGCAGGTTAGAATCCTGCCTCGGGCGTGGAGGTGTGTGATGTACTTAGGTTAGTTAGGTTTAAGAAGTTCTAAGTTCTAGGGAACTGATGACCTCAGAAGTTAAGTCCCATAGTGCTCAGAGCCATTTGAACCATATTCTTCCTGGCAGTGACGCAGTCGAGAAGTCCTGCTTGCGTGCTGCGATGTTCTCCTCTCCTCGCTCCCCTCCTCTCAAATATAATTTGCTGTCATTTGTAGCGCACCTGTTTTTAAGAAGCAGCACTGTCCTTATTTTCCACTTGAGTGACGCCAAGTGTGTAAAAAGCATTAACTAATTGTTCATTTAAGTATATTGTACGTAATGTGTATACTGAAAATGTCTTTCTTCTTGTTGGTCTCTTGTCGTACCAGCAGACTCCTGACAAGGTGATCCAGCTGTGTTCTACCGACGCAGCAATTGGCAGTGCGCGTCACTGAACGAAGGGCGCCGAAGGTTCGCAACGGAGAGAAAGGCAGGGGATCACTGTCAAGAACTGTTATGCTGTCTATTTATAACAAAATACTCAAAAAGATTATGAATTACATATCAGTCTTACATCAGTCTTGAAAAAGTCTCTCATGTTGTAATCTTACCCTCCCACAATAATGGTTCTGAACACTATGGGACTTAACTGCTGAAGTCATCAGTCCCCTAGAACTTAGAACTAATTAAACCTAACTAACCTAAGGACATCACATACATCCATGCCCGAGGCAGGATTCGAACCTGCGATCGTAGCGGTCGCGCAGTTCCAGACTGTAGCGCCTAGAACCGCTCGGCCACACTGGCCGGCCTTAACCTCCCACACATCACTATTAAAATTCTCTGTCTCTGTACAAGCTTTTAAAGCTTCGTGAAGCGTAAGACATACTAAAGAAAAACATTTTACTTATCTTCATTTTCTCTTGTTGTTGGTTCCAGTTCTTGCGTGTAGGGGTACATTCTTGCGGCTGAAATTTTGATTTAACGTTGTTGGTTCCTGATGACTGAATAACTGATGAAGATTTGCCTGTATTATTCTCGAATTTCATTTTTTGCCACATTTTTCGATATCACAACATCTTTAAAATTTCCACTTAATATTCCAAATTCCATTGTTAGTGTCGATCATAAAAAATACGCCTGTGTTCATCAGAGGCATACCCACTACTACCTACCTTTTGCGGTAGTCACAATATTCCAAACAGTTTACAAAGCAAAAGAGTTTAAAAACATTCTTGACAAAAGTAGGATCATCACCAAGATTTAACATTATTTTATAAATGAATCCAGAAATAAACTTAATAATTAGCGTTCGATTGTGCATTTAATAATATGAATATTAAATATGCCACATATATAGTAGTTTCAAATATTTCTAAAAGAAGAATAATTTTAACTGTACATAGAGAGTGAACAAATTAATTTCTTTTCATACAGTTTAGTCTGAAATATAATACATCGTGTACAAAATCAAATGAAATTCTTTCAGTGAAACAGCTGAGAATGTTCGCTTATACCAGATTCGGGATTAATTCTTGGATCAGGTACTTCGATAAAAAAGGTTAAGTTAGAGGAGGGTACCCCATTACAATGTGTAATGATCCACCTAATATCTACCCGTGTGTGACTTTTTTAAAAAAGTGTGTCTTTGTTACTTTGTGTCGAGAAGATCTTTTGAATAGAGATCTACAACAACAAGAGAAACAATATTTGTTCAATTACTGGATACTGAATGGCACAAATCTATTAAAATCTATTAATGAGTGATCTTAAGAAGTTCTTTATTTATGAACTTATTCTGAAAAGGCAGTCAACATTCAAAAGCTGTTATTTAGAAAATACTAATTTGCAATCTGTTACCAACTTCAGCGAATACTGTTGGGTGTATAAATCTTTGGAAAGTGACTCATAACTAACGCAGTAGGACATTTGGAACAGTGATAACTGATTTCTTTAAAAGTGATAGCCAGGGGTCAAGTTAGTATAAATCATTCATTTAATTATTCAGCGTATGAAACAAATTGATCTTGAACATTACACGTACAGCAACAGCTGGCCGAGACAGACGCAACAACAGGGAAGTAACCGATTTTGTGACTTTTACGAGTTCCTAATCAGGAGCGAATTTTATAATATCATCTGTGTGCTTTAATAGTTTAGTTTCTTGAGTTTCTGCATGTTTAATTTAATATCTAATAGCCGCAGTACTCGAATTTTCGTTTCCATTCCTAATCAGAGATGAATTATTTAGTTTCACTTGAGCACTCCAGCAGTGAGGTTTTCGAATCTCTGCTTATTAATCGAATTTATTAGACACAGTTCCTCCATCTTCGTCAGTGTCTACAGTAGAGTTGCACAGTATGCGCTGATCGTCCGTTTATCTGGATAGTTTAGTTTTCCACGGTCTTTCATATGGATAGGGACTGTGACTGTTGTGTGTGGATACGAGCCGAGTTGGTGACACTTCGCTCTCAGCTCCAGGCTGTGATGGCTTTGGTTACACAGCTTGAGGCTGCAGCAGATGGGCATGACTGTTGTGGGCCAGCCGTGAGTATCCAATGGACGTCCAGCACGTCAGAATCCTCCCATCGGTCCTCACCGTTGGCCAGCCCAGTTACTGCTCACCTATGGTCGAGTTGGAGGAGTGGCACGTAGCAGGCGGCGAAAGACTTCCTAGGGGGGCTGCATGTATGGTCTCCCTGGTTGGTCTGACAAACAGGTTCCAGATGCTGTCTGTGGCTGACACTATTTCTGAGCCAGACGCCATCACCTGTCTTGTTTGAGAGGAAACATCTCAGCCTGCAAGATCAGCACAATCACAGAGTGTGGGATTGTCGATAGTTGGGAGCTCCAACGTTAGGGGCGTCATGAGGCCCCATAGGAACATGGCTGCCAAGAAGGGGGAAGAAAGCCAATGTCCACACCGCGTGCATACCTGGTGGAGTCATTCCAGACGTGGAACGAGTCCCGCCGGATGCCATGAAGAGCACAGGGTGCAGCCAACTGCAGGTGGTGCCTCATGTCGGTACCAACGACGTGTGCCACTTTGGATCAGAGGAGATTCTCTCTCGTTTCGAGCGGCTAACAGAAGTGGTAAAGGCTGCCAGTCTTGCTTGCGAGATGAAAGCAGAGCTGACCACCTGCAGTATCACAGAACAACCTGTTTAACGCAATATACTCACATGTCGGAAAGATCACTATGAGTTCTAGGTCCCACACTGAACTATCATTCAAGTGATGGCTACTTTAAAATTAAAGGTTATGAAGCATGAAATAACACGGGTCTTGTGGCAATACACATTTTAAATACGCAACCGTGATGATAATAATAAAAACAGTCGTGATTCTATGAGAATAGATGCAGTCGATTTTTATTAGTTTTTTGAACTAAGCTGGTATAATTAGAGAGCATTTCATGTGTTCATATTACATATTGTCATGCATGAGGGCAGTACATTCACTTCAGACGCGTGAAATGCCGATGCAGATTAGTATCTATACAATCATTTATGGCAGTCGAGAGTATTCCCCTTCGTTATTTTGTAACATCCAGAGTAGGTAAAAAAAGAAAAAAACAGAACAAAAAAACTACGAACTGTCTGCATCCAGATTTTAGCCTACAGTACTTTTCCTTGTAATAGAATCTCCTATAACATATTGCCGTGTCTCTCTACCGATATATCAAAAAACAAATACCATAAGCCTGCTGACATCAATCATAATTGAACCATAACTTACTTTCACAGACCTACATGTGTTTTTAACGTTTTGGCACATGTGCAGGAAAGCAGGCCATATCCAGCAGGCTATCATTCGCAATAGATGATTCCTGTGTTACAGTATCAGGTAACAAATATCCAGGTGCTCCATCTCGAAGAGGACAAGAGCATTTCATCCTCATATTAGACATGTACATGATCACTCTTCCAGTGTTGACCATCCCTGGAAGGTACTGTTCACAACATGCACGGGCTAGTAGAAATAAAAAGAGGTACTGTTATTTTATTGGTAAATAAAAGGGGCGGGCATCACAGCATATGGAAATAGCATGAGTCTGTAGCATTGAAGAACGTCTCCTAACAGCTGTCTGAAAATGATGACCTCTACATTAAAGCCCATTTTCCTCAGTGACAAGTAGTAATTCTCTAGTGTTCCATGAAGACTATCTCCATCTCAAAAATACGCTTGTCCCTTATCTCCCTTCATTCCTTACGCACGAGGCTACAGACAAAGTCCTCAGCTGTATGCTTACTAGTAATACACTTATTAAACTCCTCTATGTCCAACACCAATATCTCGTCACTTGATCACATTTCCCGCCAAAAATACAGTAGCTTCCACTCCAGCCTTTCTCCCGTCACTCCACAAGTGAAGCAGAGAGAGTCAGTTCGACTTATAGGTAAAGGGTTCATCCTATGTAGGGTTGCTACTTATTTTGAGTAGGTCTGCTACTAGTTTCGAGTGGTATTGTGAATTTTTTCCCAGCAGAGTAATCATTTGTATGACATTGTCAATTTTTTAGCTGTATTGCAACTTAAGGCGCTCCTTGTGTAGCGTTATGCATATAGACCTGTAGTTACACCCGATCTTTATGATTAATTATGTAATTGGGACCGATCTTTACTTCAGGTAGCCACTCAAAATAAATAAAGTACTCTAACCCAATCTTCCTCTCCTGCAGCTGGACAGAGATTGACCGTTTCCCTGTGTATGGGGGTGCAACTGGGCTTTCCGTCCACAAGGATCTTGGTTTGAGTCCCAGAGAGGGCACCCACCATTTTGATTTTCCCGTCAATTCCCAGGTGGGACGGGGGTGGGACGGCTCAAAGCCTTTGGACTAAGAAATTCACACCATTCTGAAAATTTTCAACATGTTTTGAATGTCCTGGCAAATTTGAAATTCCTGCCATAGGACAGGTAGGTGAGGGGGAAGGGGAGGCGTGGGGGGAGGGGAGGGGTAGGCAGCGGGGAGCCCCGTGACAGCTGGGGATAACACATGACATCATCTTGGGGAAGAGGGGTAGTTAATTGTTCAATTAATTAATTTGGTATCAATCTGATATATAAGTTGCGCTAGAAACTGCTGTATCTTCCTACTGACGAGTACCGCACGTGAAGTGGTCTGCAATACAAAATGGAAGGCTTCTGCAAACCAAAAGTGTGAAGGCTATCGCACATTTCAACTTTTAACCCATCAAATGGTTCAAATGGCTCTAAGCACTATGGAACTTAACATCTGAGGGTATCAGTCCCTAGACTGAGAACTACTTAATCCTAACTTAACCTAAGGACATCACACACATCCATGCCCGGGGCAGGATTCGAACCTGCGACCGTAGCAGAAGCGCGGTTCCGGACTGAAGCGCCTACAACGCTTGTATTGTGTCTTACTGTTTAGAGGCACAAAACGCGTGGGTGTTTTCAGCTCGTTACTAAATGCAATGAAGTAGGAGGCTGACAGTACTGTGTTGAAGAAGTTGGATATTCTGAGATCTTTATTCATGAACATTGTCAGACCAAGTAAAAAAATAGTAAATAATATTATATGTAGCTAATATAATCAAATAAACTAAGGGTTTGAATCATTTCTTGAAAAACGATTTTTTATGCCTATGTGGTTTTAAATCCTGTGAGCCACACTGTGTTAAAATGTGTTGTTGGGCCAGATGAGCCATATATGGCTCACGCCTGTTATCAGTCTAGATCAGTCATAAATTGATATTTTATCAAGTAAATTAATTCTACGTGTTCAAAAGAAGACATCTGATGCAAAAAATGAAGTAACATTCGTGATTTCAGTGTGGCATAGCAACGCATGGTCCAAATTTCATCATTGCAGCATGTGTTAAATGCATGTCTGTCAACTCTCGTGATGATTAACGTTCCATCTTTAACTATGCGTAATGCACTGTACACAGTAGCACACCACACCGTGGACACATCACAAGCTGTCTGATGCTGCGCACAACTGACACCAGGGATAGTGGCGTGGGTGTGGCACAGGTTAATGGGTGGTGTGATGCATGTGGTCACCACATCACACACATGCTATGAGCTATGTTGTGTACAGTATGTCTGATTGGTGGTCAGTGCTGTATGCTGTTTTTAGCTCGCTCCCTATTCCAGTGTACAACAGACAGCCGAAGCCTTTTCAAGAGTGCAACAGCACTGCAAGCGCCGTTGCGATACATGCATGAAGACTGGCAGTCATTGTTGGGCATGTTCTTCGATAATGACAGAAGCTGAAGTATTGTTGTTATGTGGTGTAGGCTGTGTATGGCCATAACACAGTAAATACGCGTTTCCAACCATTGGGTCCCTTTCTCAATATAACCGGTTGAGGACCCACAATCACCTGTTTCAGTTTGACCCAAAAGGTTTGAGACACCCTGTATCTAATGGCTCAGGAAAAAATGGGAGTGGAAAGTGGCTGGGTTTATGTGGGCATTAAATCATCAACAACATTAAATATTTTTATTAACCACTTTCAACAACTCCAAGCGCGTACACAAGATGACAGATAAGATATTTAGAGCTCAATTTCGCAGACTGTAAAATTTAATATCGAACACAACAGAATGCACTTTAATGTAATCTTCCCTTTTGAGTTGCACCAACATTACCATAAAGGGGCAACAAATATTATACCATACATTATTACACAACAGCAAAAGGAGAACTGGAAAACAAAATAATAATCTTAGGCCAGAATACAAAGCTTTAGTATGTAGCTAACGAAAAGTCGACACCATAATTAATACTAAACAAGTAGTTAACAGCAAAGTGAAAATCAGCAATAGAATACACTAGCCCAAGTTACCCTCTGGTGGCCCAATAAACGAGAACAACAAAACAATTAATGCCAGAAACAAGGAGACATGAAAATTCTACTGAACACAACAACAATAAAATAAAATTTTCCACTATAATACCCTACGTCCTACAGCATCCCCACGGTAGATGAATACTGTGATCACTTGATAAGTTCATTTTTTCAGTCCAGATTCAATTGTCGTCACTACAAGACAACACTGATCAAGAACAGTGCTATTTCCTTTAAGTGTCGTAGTCAAGAATAAACCGCACCTAACAACGCTAGATTCCCGGTGAACCGCATCCCCTCGACCCATTAATTCGAGCACCGCCCATTGCTCCAGACAAGAACCATGCGCCCTATTTACAGCAAGCCACCGACAGCCCCGACTTCAAGACCACCAGGCTCCCTCGCTGCTTTGCTCCACCACTCCGTGTATCACCACGTCCAACCCACGGCTATGTCTGGAACTTGCCAGTTGTGTTGCCTCCTAGATCACAGTCTAGACACTCGCCCTGCTCCATTGTGATGGAGACGCGGCCACCCAGTGCCGCATATAGGGAGCTGCTAGCACGGATTTCTCCCCGGGACAGTCTACCTTGTACATAAACGAGCTCAGCTAGCGCCTCATGCGTGGTCCAGTGCCGAACACGAAGACCGTCCGCTGCTTTCCGTGGTGTCTGGAGTTGGCTCCGAGTTGATGTTGCCGGTTAACGTTTGCTCTCCAGAGAGCTCGGCAGTGTGACAGGACGCCCTTCCACGCCTCGTCGTGGCGCTGCGAATGGCTCCTTTGCTGTTGCAGGGGCGATGTGCTGCAGTACTGGCACCAACAGCCACGTGAGGCAGAAATCGACTGTGCCATGAATCATTAATTAATGGCACAGTACATTGTAAACACCAGGAGTACTGTTTCACTTAAGTTATGAAATTATGCGGCTACATGCTTTTCTTCAGGATTTTATTATCAACTGTTAATTCTTCCCTCTTTATCATTAAACTTGCCTTAATAAATCGTTTGCAGATTAGAACAGTATTAGCCGGCAGGAGTGGCCGAGCGCTTCTCGGCGCTACAGTCTGGAACCGCGCGACCGCTACAGTCACAGGTTCGAATCCTGCCTCGGGCATGGATGTGTGTGATGTCCTTAGGTTAGTTAGATTTAAGTAGGTCTGAGTTCTAGGGGACTGATGACCTCAGAAGTTAAGTCCCATAGTGCTCAGAGCCATTTTAGAACAGTATTAAACCCAAAGCATTAGCGTATTGTTAAGGAAATCTATTGGACAACTGAAAGTCGTAACATGTGCCGTTCCACAGTCAGAGGGTGACAGGTTATTAAAAACGAGTGTCATAAATAAATAAATGATTGTAAAATAACAACTATCAGATATGTTTCATAGTAATATATTAGTTTAATTCAAATATGTTTTATTTTCTATAACTACTTTTGTTGTTACAATGAAGCACCAAAGAAACTGGTATAGGCATGCCCATTCAATTACAGAGATACGTATGTAAACAGGCAGAATATGACGCTGCGGTCGGCACTACCAATATAAACAAGTGTCTGGCGCAGTTGTTAGATCGGCTACTGCAGCTACAATGGTAGGTTATCAAGATTTAAGTGGGTTTGAACGCGGTGTTATAGTCGGCGCACGAGCGATGGAAGACAGCACTTCCGAGGTAGCGATGAAGTGGGAATTTTGCCGTACAACCATTTCACCAGTGTACTGTGAATATCAGGAAGCTGGTAAGACATCATATCTTCGATATCGCTGCGGCCGGAAAAGAATTCTGCAGGAACGGGAACAACAGCGACTGAAGAGAATCCTTCAACGTCACAGAAGTCCAACCCTTCCGTAAATTGCCGCAGACTTCAATGCTGGGCCATCAACAAGTGCCAGCGTGCAAACCATTCAACGAAACATAATCGATGTGGACTTTTGGAGCTGAAGGCCCACTCGTGGACTCTTGATGACTGCACGACACAAAGCTTTACGCATCGCCTGGGCCCGTCGCCACAGACATCGGACTGTTGATGACTACAAACATGACACTTCCTGGCCGATTAAAGCTGTGTGCCGGACCGAGATTCGAACTCGGAAATTTCATATCAGTTCACACTCCGTTGCAGAGTGAAAATTTCATTCTGGAGGCTGGAAACATGTTGCCTGGTTGGATGAGTCTCGTTTCAAATTGTATCGAGCAGATGGACGTGTACGAGTATATGAATCCATGGATCCTGCATGACAGCAGAGGACTTTTCAAGCTGATGGAAGCTCTGTAATGGTGTGGGGCGTGTGCATGGATTGATATGGGACCCTGATACGTCTAGTTACGACTCTTACAGGTGACACGTAAGCATCCTGTCTGATCACCTCCATCCATTCGTGTCCATTGTGCATTCCGACAGATTGGGCAACTTCACCAGGACAATGCGACACCGGCCGGCCGCTGGTGGCCGAGCGGTTCTAGGCGCTTCAGTCTGGAACCACGCGACCGCTATGGTCGCAGGTTCGAATCCTGTCTCGGGCATGGATGTGTGTGATGTCCTTAGGTTAGTTAGGTTTAAGTAGTTCTAAGTTCTAGGGGACTGATGACCTCAGATGTTAAGACCCATAGTGCTCAGAGCCATTTGAACCAATGCGACACCCCACACGTCAAGAATTGGTACAGAGTGGCTACAGGAACACTTCGGAGTTTAAGTACTTCCGCTGGCCACCAAACTCCCCAGACATGAACATTATTGAGCATATCTGGGATGCCATACAACGTGCTGTTCAGAAGAGATCTCCAACTCCTCGTACTCTTACGGATTTATGGACAGCTCTGCAGGATTTATGCTGTCAGTTCCCTCTACCACTACTTCAGACATCAGTCGAGTCCATGCCACGTCGAGATGGCGCACTTCTGCGTGCTTGCGGTGGCGCTACACCATATTAGGCAGGTGTACCAGTTTCTTTCCCTTTTCAGTGTATTAGTTAATATATTCAAAAATTAATGATTCGTACGAGAAGAAAATAGGAGATGTTAATCAAGAAGAGGCCCTACAGGCACGGACTACTTTGTGTGTCATGCTTCACTGACTGCAGAATGTCAAACGTTCTTAATATGATTTCTATTGGCTAAAATCCACAAAATCTCACTAGTCTAGATCTTTGAGAGTAAATTTCCTTACACTGTTTAAAATTGTAATGAAAAGCTATTCGCGAAATTCTTAATGGCATGTAATGACGCAAGAAGTGTCGGTAGCGGAAACTTTAAATATCAAGAGAACATTGTTATTAGAAAAAACACTGTTTTGACAAAACATTCAAAACTGCCCGTAGCGAAACTCAACGAAGCCTGGTGACACTGAAGGCACGTGACACGGTAGGAAAAGTATACAAGCAGAGCACGGATCATTCTAGCGACCATACGGACAGAGACGGCCGTCGTGACCGAGCGATTCTAGGCGCTTCAGTCCGGAACCGCGCCGCTGCTACGGTCGCAAGTTCGAATACTTCCTCGGGCATGGATGTGTGTGATGTCCTTAGGTTAGTTAGGTTTAAGTAGTTCTAAGCCTAGGGGACTGATGACCTCAGATGTTAAGTCACATAGTGCTTAGAGCCATTTGAACCATACGGGCCGCAGATGGAAAAACCCACTGACATAAGTGATTTTGACAATGGGCAGATAGTCATGGCCTGGAGGCTTGGAAACGAGCATTTCGGAAACGGCGAAGCTGGTCAACTGTTCGCGTCCTACTGTCGTGAGCGTCTGTGCAAAGTGAACGAAGGACGTCGAAACCACAAGTAGGCCACAGAGTGTTGGACATCCAGAGCTTGGAGGTCAGCCGCTAGTTTGTTCTGCAATGCAGAATAGGCCGCGATTTTTAAAAATCTGACGGCAGAGTACAATGCTCATATAGGCGTTCCTGTGCAGACCCAACTACATCATCAATCACGATTGTTGTTACAGTGGAATCATGGAGATTGCAATAGCGATCAACGGAAATGTGTCAACCGGCGAGATGACTCAACATTTCTTGTTACACTAGGTCGACGGTCGTGTCCGGTTACATAGTCATCCAGGCGAGCAGTTCCCTGATACAGAACATTCCCTCCCCCCCCCCCCCCTTCCGATGCATTCAGGTTGGTGGGGGCAGTAATGTGCATTGGAGGTCATTCACCTGGTCGGGTCGTTCGTAGATCCTGTAGTAGTAATCGAAGGAACCATGACAGACATGGATTACTGATGTCTTCTCTAATAGCTATGACATATTCCAGCAGGATAACTGTCCATGTCACAAGTCCAGAATCTTGCTACAGTAGTTTGAAGAGCACGATGGCGAATTACGTTGTTGTCGTGGGCACCAAACTCGTCTGATGTGGATCCCATGGAACAAAGCTAGGCCGTTGCCCCAGCCCATAATTCATGGGAATTGTGTGGTCTTTGCATAGACACCTCTGGAAACCTATTAAGTACTTGTCGAATCCATGGCATGCAGCATTGGTATTGCTGCCACACTGCGTTCGAAAGGAGGCGAACTGCTTGTTAAGAAGGTGGTCACGATATTTTTTTTCATCAGTGTACGTTTCTAAGAGAGTTGTAAGCGTTCTTTATAAACGACTAAGAAATGTGCCTGTCGTAGCCTAAAACAGTATTTTATTGACATACAGGACGAAGACGATGTTTCGACAGGAATGATAAATATTTACAACGGGAGCTGTATCGACAATTTTACACTAAAACTTCCAGGCAAACTGAAACTGTGTGCCTTTCTGGGACTCAAAACTTGGGCCTTTGCCTTACATAGGCAAGCGGCCCACCGAATTTATGTGTGACTCAAGACCCACCCTCACAGCTTTGCTTCCACCAGTACCTCGTCTCCTACCTCCAAAACTTCACACACATTCTCCCAGGTACCCTTGCAGGACTAGCACTCCTGGAAGAAAGGATATTGTGAAGGAATAGTTTAGCCACACCTGGAGGTTGTTGTCGGAACGAATTTTCACTCTGCGGTGGAGAGGGCGCTGATTTGAAACCTCCTGGCCCATTAAAACCGTGTGCCGCTCCAGGACATAAATCCACGACGCATGGTCCCTGTCGGACACACAGTTTTAATTTTCTGGGGGGTTTCGAATCAGCGCACACACTGCTGTAGAGTGAAAATTCGTTGTGGAAACATGGTATTCCTTTATGGGTTTTGTGATGAGTACGCCCCCGGCGCTAGTGAAGACTCATATATATGGTTTCCATACTGCAGTTAACACATTCGACGAACATACAATTTCCTATGCAGACTGTTACTATAACTGTGGATCTAAAAGTGATCTGAATCAAATATCGAGGATCGATCACATCAATTACTTTGGCTGTACACCACCATCAGAATATCCTTCTTCACTACAATTTTGTTGTTAAGTTTGGCTAAAAAGGAATGTCTGATATGAAAGATAACCACGATAAACTAATTGGTTTCGTGTCACAAAATGAAATCTCCTACTCTGATGAAAGTATTCCACCAGTTTTCAAGCATTCAGCCTACACGGTCACTGAAAACTAGACATATGTTTGTAAGCATTTGTCGTTTCTGATACTTACGTAGGTACTTCTTATTTCGAGTTTAACAGATTGCATGCTGAAGCAAAGTAAGACTATAAACTGGGATCTGTAGATCGCTGTCACGGTACGGCGCATGCGCTGCTGTCGTCCCGGAGACAGGAAGTTGCCGACTGCCTCCTGGGAAGGTTGTGCCCAGGGTCGCGGGGGCAGGCACAGTGTGACCCGCAAGTCAGCTGCCGCTTTGCGCGCCGTGCGCCTACCAACTCACACAGTGCACTTTTGCAGTCGGAGATGATTGTAGTGCGTTTGTGAAGTACTCTCAGGCACCGATCCTGCATTCGGTTCCGGCAGGTCTCTCCCCCTCCTCCCCCCATTCTCGAAATACAATTTGCTGCCCTCGACTTTAATAGTGTCACAGATGTCTACGATTTTAATAATACTGATAACGATAAACTATAATGTTTTCATATTGTAATAAGTTGTTTAATGTCATATATGCCATAATATTTTGATACGATGCTACCAATAATTCGTGTCAGCGCATAGAACATAGCTTTGGCGTAGTCTCGAAGAAACTAAATTGAGAGAAATGTAGGTTTTGTAAAGCATTCGTCAATTTTAGAAGGACATGGGTCGAGCATTTCATTTGAGAAGTCTAATAGGAACAAGCTCTAACGTCGGCCGGAGTGGCCATGCGGTTCTAGGCGCTACAGTCTGGAACCGAGTGACCGCTACGGTCGCAGGTTCGAATCCTGCCTCGGGCATGGATGTGTGTGATGTCCTTAGGTTAGTTAGGTTTAATTAATTCTAAGTTCTACGCGACTGATGACCTCAGAAGTTAAGTCGCATAGTGCTCAGAGCCATTTGAACCAAGCTCTAACAACTGTAATTACTTCGCTATTTACACAATATAAAATCGAAGTGTGCGCCCACAGAACTTCATTTCACACCACGATCACCAACACAGATCTGCGGTCTGCGGTTACGTGAGCGTGTAAATGAATGGAATGCTGTTTCTTTCAGTCATTTCCAGCTGCGGCTCAGAAATAAGATTTTATGTCATTTTTCTCTTAGTGAGTGGTTTTTCCCTTTCTGTCTTGCTTCAGTCTATTTCCTGTGGTTTCTAGGTTGTAGCCTGAACCCAAGAATAACGTGCCACATTTGTTATTGAAAGCAGATACGGAATCTCTGAACGTGCACCTTTACCTATCCCGAATGTTCTCTGGAAATTTTTAACCACAAGGCAATTCACGTGGGCCAATAATTGAGAAGCATCCTATGTTGAACGTAGCTTGTAATTTCCTGAACTCTTTGCCATTTAAGAGACACTAGCTTTTCATGATACTTTACTCTCCGTAGTTACTTGGGAAATTATAAATTGATATTTGTGAACCCTCCCCCCCCCCCCCCCCCCACCCTCCGCGAACCATGGACCTTGCCGTTGGCGGGGAGGCTTGCATGCCTCAGTGATAGAGGCAGCTGTACCGTAGGTGCAACCACACCGAAGGGATATCTGTTGAGAGGCCAGACAAAAGCAAGGTTCCTGAAGTGGGGCACCAACCTTTTCAGTAGTTGCAGAGGCAACAGTCTGGATGATTGACTAATCTAGCCTTGTAACATCAACCAAACGGCCTTGTCGTGCTGGTGCTGCGAACGGCTGCAAGCAAAAGGAAACTACAGCCGTAATTTTTCCCGAGGACAAGCAGCTCTACTGAATGGTTAAATGATGATGGCATCCTCTTGAAAAAAATGTTCCGGAGGTAAAATAGTCCCCCATTCGGATCTCCGGGCGGGGAGTACTCAGTAGGACGTCGTAGCTAGGAGAAACAAAACTGGCGTTCTACAGATCGGACCGTGGAATGTTAGAAAATTTAAAAAGGGAAATGGATAGGTTACATTCAGATGTAGGGACAATAAGAGAAATTCGGTGGCAGCGCGAACAGGACTTCTGGTCAGGTCAATACAGGGTTATAAATCCAAAATCGAATAAGGGTTATGCAGGAGTAAGTTCAATAAAGAATAAGGAAATAGCAACGCAGGTAAACTACTATGAACAGCAGAGTGAATACTTTATTGTAGTCAAGATAAGCAAGAAGCCCATACCCACCACAGTAGTACAAGTTTATGTGCCAAATAGCTCCGCAGATAATAAAGAGATTGAAGATATGTATGGTGAGATAAAATGTATTGTTCACATAGTTGAGGGAGATGAAAATTTTATTATGATGAGGGATTCGAATTCGATAGTAGGAAAAGGAAGAGAAGGAAAAATAGAAGGTGAATAAAGAGTCGAGGAAACGGATGAAAGAGGAAGTCGCCTGGTAGAAATTCGCACAGAACCTAATCTAATCATGGCTAAAACTCATGAAATAAGATTGTGTACGTGGAAGAGACCTGAAGACACCGGAAGATTTCAGATTGATTATATTATTGCAGGACAGAGATTTCGGAACCTGACTTTAAATTGTAAGATATTTCCAGGGCAGATGTGGACTCTGCCCCCAAATGATGGGTTATTAACTGTAGATTAAAACTAAAGAAACTGCAAAAAGGTAGGAAATTAAGGAGATGGGACCTGGATAAATTGAAAAAACCAGAGGTTGCTGAGAGTTTCAGAAACAGCATTAAGCAACGATTCAAGGAACAAGGGAAAGGAATACAGTGGAAAACGAATGAGTAGCTCTGAATGATGAAATAGTGAAGGCAGAAAAGGTAAAAAGACAAGGCCTAGTAGAAATTTTGGATAACACAGAAGATATTCGATTTAACTGGTGAAACAGGAAAATATAAAATGCAGTTCATAGCGCAGGCAAAAGGTAACGCAAGTGTCTAAAAAATAAGACACACAGGAAGTGCAGAACGGCTAAGCAGGAGTAGCTAGAGGACAAATTTAAGGATTTATGGCATATTTCACTAGGGGAAAGATAGATACTGCCTACAATAAATTAGAGGCCTTTGGAGAAACGAGAAGCTGCTGTATAAATATCAAGAGCTCAGATAGAAATCCAGTTCTAAGCAAAGAAGGGAAAGCTGAACGGTAGAATGAGTACATATACAAGGGAGATGAACTTGAAGGCAATAGTATAGAAATGGAAGAGTAAGTAAATGAACATGAGACAGGAGATACGATACTACGAGAAGAATTTCCAAAAGCACTGAAAGACCTAAGTGAAAACAAGACCCTTGGAGCAGAACCTTCCGCCAGAACTACTGATAGCCTTCGTAGAACCAGCCACGACGATACTGGTGTGTAAGATATATGAGACAGGCGAAATACGCCCAGACTTCAGTAAGAATGTAATAATTCTAATTCCAGAGGAAGCACGTGCAGACAAGTGTGAATATTACCGAACTATCAGTTTAATAAGACGTAGCTGCAAAATGCTAACACGCCTTATTTCCAGAAAAATGGAAGAACTGGTTGAAGTCCATCCAGAGGAAGATCAGTTTTGATTCCGGAGGAACGTAGTAACACGCGAGGCAGTACTGACGCCACGACTTATCTTAGAAGACAGGTTCAAAAATGGTTCAAATGGCTCTGAGCACTATGGGACTCAACTGCTGTGGTCATTAGTCCCCTAGAACTTAGAACCAGTTAAACCTAACTAACCTAAGGACATCACACACATCCATGCCCGAGGCAGGATTCGAACCTGCGACCGTAGCAGTCGCACGGTTCCGGACTGCACGCCTAGAACCGCGAGACCACCGCGGCCGGCTAGAAGACAGGTTGAGGAAAGACAGGCCTACATTTATAGCATTTGTAAACTTAGAGAAAGCTATCGACAATGTTGACTGGAATACACTCTTTCAATTTTTGAGGGAAGCACAGGGTAAAACACAGGGAGTGACAGTCTATTTACAACTTGTACTGAAAGCAGACGGCAGTTATATGGGGGGCATGAAAGGGACGCAATGGTTGAGAAGGAAATAAGGGAGGTTTGTAGCCTATCCTAGATGTTTTTCAATCTATACATTGAACAAACAATCAGGGGAACCGAAGAAAAATCTGGAGTAAGAATTAAAGTCAAGGGAGAAGAATAAAAACCTTGAGGTTTTTCGATGACGTAATTCTGTTAGTGACACCAAAGGACTTAGAAGCGCAGTTGAATGGAATGACCTGCCTCTTGAAAGGAGGCTATAAGATGAAGATCAACAAAAGGAAAACGAGGATAATGGAATGCAGTCGAATGGTGTCGATGCTGAGGGAATTAGATTAAGAAACGAGACACTTAAAGTAGTAGCTGAGTTTTGCTATTTGGGCAACAAAATAACTGATGATGGCCGAAGCAGAGACGATATAAAACGTAGACTGGCAGTGGCACAAAAAGGATTTCTGAAGAAGAGAGATCTGTTAACATCTAATATAGATTTAAGTAAGTACTTGTATGGAATATAGCCGTGTATGGAAGTGAAACATAGGAGATAAACAATTTAGACAAGAAGGTAATAGAAGCTTTTGAAATGTTGTGCTACAGAAGAATGCTGAAGATTAGATGAGTAGAACATGTAACTAATGAGAAGATATTGAACAGAACTGGGGAGAAACGAAATTTGTGTCACAGCCTGACTAGAAGAAAAAAAATCATCTGACAATACATTCTGAGACATCAAGAGATCAGATATTAGTACTGGAGGGAAGTGTGATGGATAAAAATCGTGGAGGGAGATCAAGAGATGCATACAGCAACCAGATTGAGAGGGATGTAGATTGCAATAGTTATTCGGGGATGAAGAGGCTTGCACAAGATAGAGCAGCATGGAGAGCTGCATCAAACCAGTATCCGGACAACAGCAACAACAGCGTTTGTGAAAACATTTCGGAGAGCTTTTTCAGCTGAAGGGGAGAACCACGATCCATACTGAGTGAGTACTGCTGCCCATCTTGGGGAGGGCACACATCCAAGAGGACGCTGTGGGCTTGGTTGTTCTGCCTCCAAGTTGAATCAATACGTATCCTCTGTCTTTCAAAACACACACACTTAAATGAATGCAACTGTCAGTTTTAAAAGAATGAATCAAAATAGAGGAGTTGCAATGAAACGCGAAAATACTGCAACAAAGTGTGATCACCGAACTTGTAAAGCCAGTCAACGTAAGTGTTGAGGGCTGGTACTGGACAATTCACAAAACTTTATAACACGAATCACTATCTAGTCATCCACTAAAATTGAGGAAAGGCCCCTATTTAGATCTACTGCTGCCCTCTCGTGAGAAAGTAAAACGCATTGCATTAAAATATGATGTTCCAGAATTTAACGTGAATGGAAACGATTGTCCAACATAGTACTTCTCACATAAACAGTGCAGTGCCAGAGGTAAAAGTTACGTTAGTTGCCATAAAACATTCTAAGATTAGCACGAGAGCGAACCTCGAACCGCTGCGTTTCTAATCGTCCAAAATCTGATATATATACAGGGTGGTCCATTGATCGTGACCGGACCAAATATCTCACGAAATAAGCGTCAAACGAAAAAACTACAAAGAACGAAACTTGTCTAGCTTGAAGGGGGAAACCAGATGGCGCTATGGTTGGCCCGCTAGATGGCGCTGCCATAGGTCAAACAGATATCAACTGCGTTTTTTCTTTTTTTTAAAAATAGGAACCCCCATTTTTATTACATATTCGTATAGCACGTAAAGAAATATGAATGTTTTAGTTGGACCACTTTTTTCGCTATGTGATAGATGGCGCTGTAATAGTCACAAACATATGGCTCACAATTTTTGACGAACAGTTGGTAACAGGTAGGTTTTCTGAATTATTAAAATGCAGAACGTAGGTACGTTTGAACATTTTTTTCTGTTGTTCCAATGTAATACATGTGCCTATGTGAACTTATCATTTCTGAGAACGCATGCTGTTACAGCGTGATCATAGGAGCTTTTGAAATGCGGTGGTACAGAAGAATGCTGAAGATTAGATGAGTAGATCATGTAATTACTGTTTCAGGCTGTCTGCCCACCTAGCTGACTTCCGCACTCTCAAGAATGACGCCCTCTTCCCTTTACAGCCACTAAGTATCAAGCCCATTACGGCTACCTTGGCATGCTTGCGATCCCAGGTGTTGGAGGTAGCGTTCCTCCCGCCTGCCAATAAAACCGCTCTGTCGCGCTGCCGAGAGTATAGTGGCTGCGTTGTTGCTATGAAGGTGGAATGGAGACTAGAAGCAGCGTTAAACTCCTTGACAGCACACCACATAGCCTACACTTTTCGTTCAGCCTAAGTCAGTTGCTGAAGTTAACGTTTGCATGCAACGAACGGATCCTTGTCGCTGGTGCCACATGCTACTATTCGAGACATTACCGATAAGTCAAATTCTTTGTCTACAACTACGTTTTCGTGTTTTATTTATGCCTCAGTATGCGCCCTACATATGTTAAATTTTAATCACATTCAAAAGATTAATTATTAACTGATCGAAATTGTGCTATTGTTTTCCTTGATTTGTGGAAACCGTTTACAGAAAGCATTAAGCGCTTCTCCAGTGTGAATATCGGAGTGCACCGACAATTTTATTGCCAGTTTCGGTGTGGACAATGCACGACCCAGTTCCTTGACTTCACTCCTTTTAATGTAGGTTTCGGTCATATACCGTGACATTCATGCCCATATATTCAACATAGCACTGATGCTCAAACCCTTTTGAGTAAGCAGACAATGCAACTGCGCTGGAGCTTCAATGTAACTGATACATTTTGTGAGATCAGTGGTCAGCTGAGACCAGTTTGTTGCTACCTAACCACCGGAGGGCGAGTGCGCAATTTGAGATCTGTAACTGGGTCGTCTGCATACGTAGGAGTTTGGTTGTGCACTGTTGCATTGTGCCCTTATGAAAGCATATAATAATCATACAGCCATTCTAATGAACAATCAATTAATGATGTATAAAAGCACTTAAGCGAAAATGAAAATGATTGAATAAGCTGTTCATCTTCCGCCGGCAGACTATGTGGGCTGACGCAGCCAGTTCTGTCGGAGCTAGTGGAATGGACCAGTCGAGTAGCTAAGTATTTCTTCAATCAGGTCCTTGCTTTCGACGTACCACCGGCCGTACAAGAGGATCGTGTTGACCCTACTAGGCGACGTTACGCTTTACTTGGTACTTCATATTAAAAAAATGTGAGAACCGCGGGCTTTTGTTAATATAGTTATTTGTTCTGGAAGTTTACAAACTTAGAATAAATTTTCATGTTTTGTTAAATCTTACCTCAGTTTCTCTTGTGGGAATGTCCTCAGTCAACGGATACTGCAATTGGAGATGAAGACTCTAGAAATAGTTTTTTTTTCCACAAATATGTCTTAACCCAGGTAGCCGGTGATGTGGTTTGCTATGTAGTTCAAATGTTCAAATGTATGTGAAATCTTATGGGACTTAACTGCTAAGGTCATCAGTCCCTAAGCTTACACACTACTTAACCTAAATTATCCTAAGGACAAACACACACACCCATGCCCGAGGGAGGACTCGAACCTCCGCCTGGACCAGCCGCACAGTCCGTGACTGCTGCGCCCAGACCGCTCGGCTAATCCCGCACGGCTTACTATATAGTAACCATGGCTGAACAACCGGATACATAACACATTCTGTCTTTCTTCTGCTTCAGAGGATGCAGCACATCAACGAACTTGTCGAGCGGTTTGCAGCCGTCGCAGCATCGGCGCCAGAATTCGCAGGCCATCGGTCCCAGATCGAATCATCGTTAGGGTATTAAATATTCCGAAATCCACAGTGTCAAGAGTGTGCCGCGAATACCACATTTCAGGCATCACCTCTCACCACGGACATCGCAGTGGTCAACGGCCTTCGCTTAACGACCGAGAGCAGCGGCGTTTGCGTAGAGATGTCAGTGTTAACAACATGCAACAGTGCATGAAATACCCACAGAAATCAATGTGGGACGTATGACGAACGTATCCGTTCGGACAGGGTGGCGAAATTTGGTGTTAATTTGCTATGGGAACAGACGACCGACGAGAGTACCTTTGTTAACAGCATGGCATTGCCTGCCTGGGATCGTGACCACATCGATTGGACTCTAGACGCCTGGAAAACCGTGGCCTGGTCAGATGAGTCTCGATTTCAATCGGTGAAAGGTGATGATACGATCCTAGTGTGACGCAGACCCCACGAATCTGTGGACCCAAGTTGTCACCAAGGTAATGTGCAAGCTGGTGGTGGCCCTACAATGCTGTGGGCTGTGTTTACACTGAACATTGGGTCCTCTGGTCAAATTTAACCGATCATTGACTGTAAATGGCTATGTTTGGCTACTTCAAGACCATATTCAGCCATTCATGGACTTCATGTTCCCAAACAACGATGGAATTTTCATAGACGACAATGCGCCATGTCGCAGGGTCACAGTAGTCCGCGATTTGTTTGAACAGCATTCTGGACAGTTCGAGAGAATGATTTGGCCACCCAGATCGACCGACATGAATCTTATCGAATGGTTATCGGACGCAATCGAGAGATCAGATCGTGCACAAGATCCTGACCCAGCAACACTTTCGCAATTGTGGACGGCACAGAGGCAACATTGCTCAATATTTCTGCAGGGGCTTTCGAGGACTTGTTGAGTCCATGCCACGTTGAGCTGCTGCACTACACATGGCATAAGGAGGTTCAAGACGACATTAGGGGATATCCGACGGCTTGTGTCACCTCAGGGTATAGCCTAACGATTTCATTAGAGTTCTGCTTCAGTTCATGCAGATCAAATACAAGTTACGAGGCGTGATTTTTAAGTAAGTACCGTTTTGAAAGTAAAAAAAGACGTGCTAAGGTATCTCAATAATTTAATATTTACATGAAAGCATGTACCTTAATCGACTTTTCTACATAATTTCCATCAATACTGAGGCACTTATCATAAAGTTGTACCAGTTTTTGAATACTCTCCTCATAGAGATCTGCCACCTGACTTGTTAACCACTGCATCACCATTGTTTTGACTTCGTCATCGTCTTGAAGACGCTGACCGCCCAGGTGTTTCTTCAAATGCAGGGACAGATGGTAGTCACTGGACTCAAGATCGGGGCTGTACGGAGGATGATCTAGAGTTTTCCATCGTAAAGATATGATGAGATCTTTGGTCTGATTGGCTTCAAATGGTTCAAATGGCTCTGAGCACTATGGGACTTAACATCTGAGGTCATCAGTCCCCTATAACTTAGAACTACTTAAACCTAACTAACCTAAGGACATCACACACATCCATGCCCGAAGCAGGATTCGAACCTGCGACAGTAGCGGTCGCGCGGTTCCAGAGTGTAGCGCCTAGAACCGCTCGTCCACCCCGGCCGGCCTTGGTCTGATTCGCCACATGCGGACGGGCATTGTCTTGCAGCAAAACGATGCCCTTGCTCAACTTCCATGGACTGTTGCTTTGATTCTGGTGTCACGTAGGGCACCAAGGTTTCACCCATGTAACAGTTTGGCTTAGGAAATCATCACCGTCGTTGTGGCACCGCTCAAGGAAAGTCAATGCACTGTCTAAACATTTGGTTTTGTGCACATTTTCGGTACCCAACGAGCGCACAATTTTCGGTAATTCAAGTGCTCGGTCACAGTGCCATACATAACACTACGAGAAACATTAGGAAAGTCATCCCGCAAAGAGGAAATCGTAAAGCGTCTGTTTTCTCTCACCTTATTGTCCATTTCCTGCACCAAAATTCCATTGACGACCGAAGGACGCCCACTCCGTTGTTCATCATGCAGATTTGTGCGGCCATCTTTAAATGCTCTCACCCACTTTCTTACTATTCCATCACTCACAATGTTTTCTCCGTAAACTGCACAGATCTCACGATGAATATAATCGTTTTTAGGCCTTTAGTATTAAGCAGTCTTATAACAGCCCGTACTTCACAGTCGGCGGGACTCACGATTATCGGAGGCATCTTAAACACTCAGTACACAACGTAAACAAGGAAGAATCAGACTGTAATGGAGTCAGTGCGTAGATTAAGGTACAGGCTTTCATTTAAAAATAAAATTATTGAGATATCTTAGCACGTCTTTTTTAAATTTCAAATCGATACTTACTTAAAAAAACACGCCTCGTATTTTGTACTATGGTGCTGAGGGACGCTAGCATCATTAGCTACCAGCACGACTTACGGCTCGTCTTCCGCTGGAAGGCCTTCGAAACTGAAGCCCTGCGGAAGACCGTCTCCACGACCAGGCCTCTCGGCGGCGGCGCGCAGATAGGTCCCTGGCTGCACAAACTATCTCCTTCTGTCAGATTAACTCCCACAAATAGTTCACCATGTATCATACCACCAAGCAGCTATTTAGGCTGACGCAGTACACGCAGTGAGCAAGTTCCGTCGGAGCAAGTGGATTGGACCAGCCGTGTACTTCTTAAATCAGGGGCTCGCTCTTGACATGCCACCGGCTGTAATAGAGGGTCGCCACACCGCTCACTCAAGAGCTTTGATCTTGCAAGGTGACGTGACGTTTTAGTTGGTAATACATACAAAAAAAAAGTCTCACAAGCTGCGGCATAGTTGCGAACACAGGCAGTGAGCCAGGTACTGTCAAATGTTTTTTATTCCAGTCTTTGATTACAATACAAAGTCCTTCTACGATGACCGTTTTCAGTCAGTAATGACCACCTTCAGATTTACAATATAAAAAATATACAACCAGTAGGCAGTTTGCCTTTAAAAAAAATACAGTATTTCCTATCACGATATATTCTGACACAAACTTTTTTTTCCTTTATCGTATTTCAATGCCCCATCTGGGGCGGGCTGGCAGCAACATATGCGCTGCTCTTCAGCCGAAAGACATTAATTATACAAAAGAAGACATTTAAAACTACAAAGGAGAAAATATGGCGTACATAATTATAAAAAGGGGGAACATAATGGAAGAGAACAGACAAAAAGGGGGCGACTGTAAAATGAAGATGAAAACCTTAAAAAAGTATTGTGCACAAAAAACCTCACACTGCGACAGTTAAAAGAACATAAGGCGAAGTATGGCTGGAGCATAAAAGTAGCGATGGACGGCGTAGCACATAACGATCACTGACAGTAACACTGTGTACAAGTACACAATTAAAATCACAGCTCTGGACGCACAGGAGAACAACACCAACACACACTGATGTAGCACACTGATGACGATCAGCAAACATAGGATCTGCCAGGGGTATGGAGATGAGGGGGAAGAGAAGAAGGGAGGGAGGGGTGGAGAGGGGGGTTGAGACAGGCGGGGGCGTGACAAAGAAGGCTGGGGAGGAAAGGACGCGAAAGGGACACAGTTGAGGAGGCGGGGGGGGGGGGGGGGGTGAGGTGCGGGGAAGGAGGAAAATCCGCTCTGGGAGAAAGAGGGGAGAGGAAAAGGGGGCCCTGGGGAGGGTTACAGTTGGAAGGAAGGGTAGATGTCACGGCGAAGTTCAACATCCAGGAGGAGAAGGTGCTGGAAATTGTCCTGATGAAGGAGATGGAGGTTGTGAAGGTGGAGAGAGGGAGGGATACAGCAATAGATGTGCGACAATGGGCACGGGGTAGAGAGGAAGGAGGAAACCAGGTGGTGGAGGGGGGATCAAGCCTGCAGACAGTGTAAAGGAAGCAGAGATGTTGGAGGAATAGGAGGACGTTACACAGGAGTCGTGTGGGGGAAGGAAGGTGGATACGGAAGGCAAGGCAGAGCACATGGCGTTCGAGGATTTAGAGGACCTTGTAAAAGCGGGGGGGGGGGAGGGGCGGAAATCCAGGCAACACTGGCATACCAGAGGATAGGACGAATGAGGGACTTGTAGGTGTGGAGGATGGTGGAAGGATGCAATCCAAATGTCCGGCCAGACAGGGGTTTCAGAAGGTGGAGGCAGGAATGGGCTTTCTGCTGGAGAGTCAGGAGGTGAGGGGTTCAGGTGAGGTGATGGTCAAGGGTGAGGCCAAGGTATCTCAGGGTGGGGGTGAGTTGGATGAGACGACCATAAATGGTGAGGTAGAAATCGTGCAGACGGAAGGAGCGGGTGGTGTGGCCTATGGTGATTGCCTGGTTCTTGGAGGAGTTCAGACAAAGGAACCACTGGTTACACCAAGTTGTGAACTGGTCGAGATGGGTTTGGAAGGTGCGTTGGGACCGTTGAAGGGTACGATAGAGAGCCAGGAAGGCGGTGTCATCAGCATATTGGAAAAGGTAGTGATACAAAATGAGTATGCACAGATAAAATTAGGTAAAGTGTACTTGTTCTACACCATGTCTTAATGTGATAAAGTTGTAATGGCATCGTCAAAACATATAAATACACTCAGCAAAGCATTGTCATGTAGAACTAAAATATGGTGTAAAATAGGCCACATCGTCCACATAGTAATTTTGCAACTGGCATTACTGTACAAAACATACTGAAGTGCAGCAGCTACCAGAAATATGATTGCCTATATGCTTCATAGATGTCGCTACTGTGGGCTTCCAGTTATTTAAGAACCATAATATGATGAAAACACAGTACGTAAAATACATATAGATAATTACTGTAGAAGCCAACTGTAATAAAATAAAAGATGGATACAGTAACATGTGAAATTATTTGAAGAAAATGTATAAAGATAATACATTTTGACACTTTTCTGCCTATAGGAACCTATAAATTACCTATGAAAGATAAAAATGTGTGTATGACAAAATAACTGTATGGAACAAAAGACAGGTCAATGATCAGCGCATTCTGTTGGTTCAGCCGCCAGGGTGTTACGTAGGTGCATAGTGATTGTAACAACTTAACCCTCAAGGGCTTTTCGTACATCGTGATATGTCTCCCACCGAAAAGGCTTATACAACATATTAACAGTCAATAAATAAGATTATATAGTCTGGCTATACAATCCATGAACAGATAGGACATAATCAGTTCCAAGATTAGAGTGACGAATGTATGGAAGTAAGGCAAATGCTTACTTTTCTCGACATAAATCAGCAAGCAGGCTAGATATAAATAAGAGAGGCATTAAGTGGTTATAGATCCTCTATAACCTGATTCCTTTTCCCCATCTGCTCCTTTTCCTCAGACATATCTGCATCCTCTACACCTCCCGCCACCTTGATCCCCTTCATTCCCTGGTTGCTCCTCTCCTCTCCTCTGCAACCCCCGCCCTCTGCCATGTCTTCACCGTTGTCCCCCCCCCCCCGCCGTCCGCTGTGGTCGAGCGGTTCTAGGCGCTTCAGTCCGGAACCACGCGGCTGCTCCGATCGCGGGTTCGAATCCTGCCTCGGGCATGGATGTGTGTGATGTCATTAGGTTAGTTAGGTTCAAGTAGTTCTAAGTGTTGGGGACTGATGACCTCAGATGTTAAGTCCCATAGTGCTCAGAGCCATTTGAACCCCCCCCCCTACCCTCCACCTCCACACCCTTCATCGCCTTTCCGAAGGTGGCTTTCGATGACTCCCCCTCCCAGATGATGCCCTCTCTCCCTCCATTTATCCCTCCTATCAACTCTGTCCCTCACCTCCCCCTCCCTTCTTCTGTCCTTTTCCCGGGCTCCCTCTCCCCCCCTTCCATTCTGTTTTTCACCTGCCTACCCTCTCTCTGCCTCCCTTCTCTCCCCCAAGTCCTTTTGCATTCCCCTCCTCTGCCTTTCCCTACTCCCTCTCACGTCTGCCCTGCCCCCCACCCATATAAGTCCACTCCCTCCGTCGGCTCCCCCCCCCCCCACTTCGTTTTTTCTCTCCTTCCCCCTTTCTTCCCCATCATCTGTCCAGGTCCACCCCCCCCCCCCCATCTGCCCTTGGTTGTGGTGTGACATCTTTGTGCAAACTTTTTAGTGCAGTGTTTTAAGTGATTGTTCAGTGTTGTGCGTCTTTTCGGAAGTGTTGGGAACAGAAATCATACCGTCGTTGGGTGTGATTTTTATATCTCTTGCGAACAGGAACCAGACTGTCGCCATGTTTTTTTAATTGTCTATCTACTATTTTACGTGTCTACTTCCTGTGTATTTTATTAGCATCGCCCCTTTGTTTTACGTTTTTCCTTCCACAATTTTCAGCCATTTTACAATTTCAGTCACTGTTTTTATCGCCTGCTTTTATTGTTTATTATCTTCTTCTGGTTTAAGAATTCTGTAGGCTGAAGAGTGGCGTCCTAAGCTGCTGTCAGCCCGCCCCCTTCGGGGGGAATCGAAACTCAATAAAGGAAAACAAAAAAACGTGTTTATTGTAATATGTTATCAAACAAAGTGAAGTAGGCGTTAGATACAAAATCGCTCTGTTCATTGAGTACTCTTGTGATTAACGACTGGAATAAAAAACATTTGAAAAAGGAGCGCGAGATACGACAGGTTTAGCTAACACAGTTATTTGTTCTTGAATTTTGCAAATTGTGAATAAATGTTCAAATTTTGTTAAACACTACCCCAGCGTCCTTAGGTATTACTCCTTGTGATGCCCTCTTTGTGGAAGTTTGACAGCCTGTACTGTAAAAATGGAACAGCAACTCGTGGTCCAAGTTTCTTTGTTCTCTGCAAGTGACTTGTCGGATTTCCTATGTTCTCGTATGTTGTGTCATCGAAAAGCCCGTACATTTTCTGTTTATGTTCTGCGCTCAGGAATAGCTACATAGGATTCCCATTGTCAGTGGGCGGGACGACCAGACCTGGATCGTCTCGTAGCTCGCGGATGAACGCTGTTCCTACTTTTGAAGTGTTGTTCTCCGGTGGTGCGGCCGTTATGAGCGTGCGGCACGTTTCACGTATTTCTTCGGCCTTGTTGAGCGAAGGAGTGTAGTTGGCCTGTTCCATACTGATTACGATGTCCACAATCGGCTTTGATGTTACAGGAGGTGCGAAATTTGCCCTTTCCCGAACACCGACATTGCTGGATCTACAATGGCTTCCAAACGATCTAAGTCTTAGCACGACTGTTTGCCCTTGAGGCTCTTCCAGAGACAATGGTGATGGACAACAGCTTCCAGTTTACTTCTTCGGAATTTACTTCTGTTTGCGCGATCAACAGCACTGTGCAGCTCAAATGATTAAGTTGAGCCGTTACTGCTCGGTGGATAACGCCCTCACCTTCCTTCTCTTATCCTACCGGACGTCACCTCAAGATGGTTCATCTCCGTCAGTAATATTGCACGGCCACTCTCACTGGTCCCACCTGTCTCTTATTCATCCACCAGAGGACCTGCCCCACTCCTGGAGCGCCGGAAGGCGAGCTGGAACTGCTGTTGCTGAGTGATGGCCACTACCGTAAACACGTCAACCATGTCCAATGATGCCATGGATACGTGCCATCACAGGAGCCGCTAAGACCATTCTCTGTTCCAGATTCACAGTCGTATGTGATTCCCCCAGTAGCCCCTGATATCCCAGAACCATGCTCTCAGGACGTGTGCCAACCCTTACCCCCTCCCCTCTCTACTGCTGGACACAGAGCTTCATATCGACTTCGCTGCGTCATTGAACCTTGTCCATTTAATGTTGATCGCAGTTACCTAGGTGGTATTTCCGTGTTTATATCATGTGACAGGACATTCATACTTCTATGTCCGTTTAGTTGTAGATACGCTTGCCACAGCTAATGCAAGAGATCACGTAAATGGGTCAGGTCATAGCTGACCAAACGTTATTGGATAGTGGATAGGAGACTGCTGCTGCTACAGCAAGATCTGCACTACTACATCAGGAGTGGAAATACCAATGACACAGCAGGAGGGCAGTATCGGTGACCCGGTTACTTTACATCCGAGCCGCGGACTTGCTATGGGTCATATGATAAGAACTGATGCTGTAACAAAACAAGAACAGGACAAGGCTATCAATCCTCGTCAATTTTAGCTAAAGGTATTTCAGTCTGCTGGCCACCAGTCCCAGGGAGAGACCTATGTTGATCCACGAGTCTACCAGTCTACATGGTTCAACCAGTTACCTCCTTTGGACTCTGCCACTGCTATCTGCAGCCCTGCTGCTGGTGCTAAGTCCGATGCTGTGAACTTGTGCCCTCTAACCCGATAGCCACTTTGGGGTCCTACTTCAGATGCTGCCCGTCTTTCTTCCTGAACGTCTCTGGCTATCATACACAGCCGTGCAACCGCTCATACACCGTCGCTTGGGTAGCAGAACTCCTGGCTGCCAGACTCTGCCGTGTGAGCAGACATTACTGTGTTAGGTGATACTGGTTGCACGTCGTGAACTTGCGCGTCATGGCGCTCCTGATCTGAGACTATTTGGCCACATCTAAGCAGTGTGGCTGCCACAATGGGACAACAACTTGCTGGTGTCACAGGCCTTGCCCTGCCATGGGCGTCATCGCTTCCTCGCCTGCACGGCATGACCAAGCCATGTGCTGACCACGGTGCCATCCCCATCAGCTGTGTAGGGCTTGCATCTGCGGGCATTGGCCTTTCTGGGCCACTGAATGTGTGGTTTATCAATGCTGTTTCATTGACAATACGTCGGATGTCTGCAGGAATCCACTCACAGCTCTACTGTACTTCACTCTTGGGGGTCGACTACCGGTATGCTCACCAAGATCTTCCCAGCTCCATTAGGGGAAAGTAGTACAAAATGGGGACACTAACAGTTTTTTAAATATAAAAACATTATGAAACCTCCCCTTTCAACAATTATACAGGACTGTGCTTAAACTGACACACAATATTTTTAGCGCAACGCAATCTGACTTTCAAAATTCCCTACTAAAGAATGGCCCTGACAAACATTAAACTATACCTTTCACAAATCACTTACCTCACAAAAATCTTCGCTGCTCAAGCTACTGCAATACAGCGAGCGCCACTACTGCCAGCTAAATAAAAGATTCAAACTATGGAAGGCACTAACTACTGATAGGGATAGTTAGCAAATGAAAGATATTAATAGAGAACAAACAATGTATTTACCTTGATATCATCACAAGTCATAATATATATATCAGTTCATGACAAATTGCAAACCTCCGCCATCTCTCTCCCCACATCCGCCACTGCTGGCGGCTCACCTCCAACTGCGCAACGCTACGCGCTGTTCACAGCCAGCTGCCTAACACTACAATGGCGAGTATTACAACAATGCAAACTAGCCACAGACTGCACACAGCACAGCCAGTGATTTTCATATTGAGCGCTACGTAACGTTGCCAATAAGAAAACATAAACAGCCTACTTACATATAGAAAACATAAACAGCCTACTTACATAGAGAAAACATAAACAGCCTACTTACATAGCCCCCATGCTCCCCACAAAAATTTTTACAAATGGTGTTGGGCACTGGCCAATACAGATTTGACAAAAATTTTTCACAATTACAGTAACAAAGATATAAAATGCACACACTTATTAATATTATGTTGGTCAAAAGATCAAAATTTCTCACAGTCCATAAAGACAGTCCACATTGTTCATCACAGTAAAAATGCAGAGTTTTTCTCAAAGTCCAAGCAGTAAAAGAAAATGCACATAGAAGTAGTGGATTTCCATGCAGTCTTGAAGAAGTAGTGTTGACCTTCCAACGGAAAGACAGTGCTGACTCTCGACATGCAGACAGGTAATGGGCCACAACAGAGCAAACCCACAGCAGAGTCATTCGAAGTTTGGAAGAATATTGGTAGGTAGGTCATCACAGAGCAGACCCACTGGAGTCCTGGTGGAGATTGTGGTATTGGTGGGCCACCAGAGGTGCAGACCCACTGCAGTCCTTGTAGAGATAATGGTATTGGTGGGTCATCAAAGATGCAGACCCACTGTAGTCCTTGTAGAAATAATGGCGTTGGTGGGTCATCATAGATGCAGACCCACTGTAGTCCTTGTAGAGATAATGGTACTGGTGGGTCATCAAAGATGCAGACCCACTGTAGTCCTTGTAGAGATAGCCAGCAGCCATCTGTTGTGACTGTGCAGGTGCACAATCACCATTGAAGAGTCTTGCAGATGATATAGCAAGTCCATAAACCACCACTTGTGCACTCACAAAGTTTTTGAAATTGTTCTTAGAACCAGCAATGCTGTTATCCAGTCCCTTGCTGAATTATTAACACACGTGCAAACACTATCAGTCCCTACTTCTCACATATTGTCCATGTACTATGACCAACAGAAACGTGTGCAGTGAAATGTTACTTAATTTGAAGAACTGGTAACAATTACAATTTTATAACATGAGAATACAATAACAAAGGTACACATATGAAACGTCCCCTTTGAACAATTATACAAGACTGTGCTTAAACTGACACACAATATTTTTAGCGCAACGCAATCTGACTTTCAAAATTCCCTACTAAAGAATGGCCCTGACAAACATTAAACTATACCTTTCACAAATCACTTACCTCACAAAAATCTTCGCTGCTCAAGCTACTGCAATACAGCGAGCGCCACTACTGCCAGCTAAATAAAAGATTCAAACTATGGAAGGCACTAACTACTGATAGGGATAGTTAGCAAATGAAAGATATTAATAGAGAACAAACAATGTATTTACCTTGATATCATCACAAGTCATAATATATATATCAGTTCATGACAAATTGCAAACCTCCGCCATCTCTCTCCCCACATCCGCCACTGCTGGCGGCTCACCTCCAACTGCGCAACGCTACGCGCTGTTCACAGCCAGCTGCCTAACACTACAATGGCGAGTATTACAACAATGCAAACTAGCCACAGACTGCACACAGCACAGCCAGTGATTTTCATATTGAGCGCTACGTAACGTTGCCAATAAGAAAACATAAACAGCCTACTTACATATAGAAAACATAAACAGCCTACTTACATAGAGAAAACATAAACAGCCTACTTACAATTATTAACAAATGTATCACATTCCCTCTTGATCTATTAAGTAGTTACACTACTTAAGTTATTATTTACATTGCAATTTGTGGAATTTGAGTTTTAATTTAATGTGTATAACAACAATTTCAAAATATGTCAAATGTCCCCATTTTAGGCAACTAGTCGGGTAAAACGGGGTAAAACATAAGAAACAATGTTAAAATTTTCATTTTTCCAAAAGATGCCATTTTATTGACAAAAAATATATGTGTTAGGCCTTGAATAACCCATTTGAAATAGAAAAAAGTAGAATATGTTTTTATGAAGCATTACCAAGTCCACAATAGTCACACACAAAGGTTTCATCTTCTTCGCCTGCATTTGAGCACGCTTCATGAGCCCAGCCACTGCATCTGGAACACTGGATCCACCCTTCCTTCCCTTTGGAATGTATGTAAAGTTAATTGCAAAAAATACACACAGCATCACTTTCTTCATTATCCGATGATGATGTTATTTCTTCTTCTAATTTTCTCTTCTTTCCTTTAGAAGGTTTTGCTTTTTCATTAGTTGTGGGCTTAGTATTTTTTTTTTCTTTGATACTGTTGTTCTTACTTTTGTTTCTTTTTGGGATTTGTCTTTTGAACCAAATAACGTCTTCCTTTGTTTATTCTTCTTTTCTTTTCTCTCTTTGATTTCAGCCTCTAATTCAATTTTATATGGCGAAGAAGTTACGATAGCTGTTTTTCCTCTTCTTTTGTCATTAGCCTCCTTCTTCTTTCGTTCAGACTCTTGAGGTGTAGGCATGAGCATTTTAGGACAAACATTGAAAGAGGAATTCAGAACAGACTGATATCCAGATGTTGATGGTTGAGGGTCAGTGGTTTTTGACATAGGCCTAGGCACACACTCAGAAGAAACTGAAACTGAAGTTGAGGACCTCGCCATTGTTGGGGATACCGATGTTGAATCAGCTGTTGGCAAAGAAACCGTTGTATGCCTAGGCATAGACGGTGAATGCCCAGCATTTGGCGAAAAAACTAGTGAAGTTGTAGATAGTCCTGGTCGAGTGCCCGTAGATGATATGACATCAGAAGTTGAACTGGACGTTGCCGTACGGAGGGGAGTCTCATGTGACATTTCTAAAGGCCTCTCTGTAGTCTCATGTGATGCAAAAAGATGGTCTGGGAAAATATTCCTGTTAAATTGGCATATTTCCGATTTTTTAAACCCCTTCAATGCAGTCTCTACACAAGCGGCTCTACTGAAAGCAGCATTGAACATTTTTCCGACTTGGTATATTGTCACAACACGGCCAGGATGGTTCACTAGCCACTTCCTGACTTCTTGCTCATAGAAGGCACTCAGGGGGGTCACAAATGTCACATCGAGTGGCTGCAACCTATGTGTCGTATGGGGAGGAAAGCAAAGTAAAATGATGTGCTTCTCTCATGCTAGGTTAATCAATTCTAGGTTCTTTACATGCGAGTTGTGTCCATCAAGAATCAATAGCACAAGCTTTTCACGCGTTGGATTTGAGAACACGACAAACTTTTTGAACTAGTTTAAAAAGGAATCTTTATTAATCCACCCACTCTCGTGGTATACAGCAAAAGAACCAGGAGGAGCATCATCCATTAACAAACGCTTCTCCCTCTTCCTAGGAAAAACAAACATGACAGGCATGAAGTTGCCTGCCGCATTGATCCAAGTCTCAGCAATTACTAGTACACCTCTCTCAGCTGAAGAAAGCTCACCGACTTGCTTCTTACCACAAAGGGTGTGGTGTCACCGCCAGACACCACACTTGCTAGGTGGTAGCTTTTAAATCGGCCGCGGTCCGGTAGTATACGTCGGACCCGCGTGTCGCCACTGTCAGTGATAGCAGACCGAGCGCCACCACACGGCAGGTCTAGAGAGACGTACTAGCACTCGCCCCAGTAGTACAGCCGACTTTGCTAGCGACGCCACACTGACAAATACGCTCTCATTTGCCGAGACGATAGTTAGCATAGCCTTCAGCTAAGTCAATTGCTACGACCTAGCAAGGCGCCATCACCAAGTTATATTGAGATGATAATACTGTATAAACAAGACCAATGTTCTACAATTATGGATTAAAGTTAAGTATTCCAGAAGCTACGTACTTTATAGCATTCATTACGTATCCTGTTTCAGACCTCACGCCAGCCTGCGTGAGTTTAAGCGCGTGCCTTTCGGCTTCCTCTCATTGTGTCTAGGCTGTCTTGTCTAGACACAACAAAGGGCAAGTACTTTAGACGGCTTGTTTGGCACAGTCATGATTCCTGTCTCACCGACATTATAGATCTGATTTGGAGAGAACTTGTGTTCCTTAAGTAGAGACTCCAGTAAATCGAAGAATTTGCCAACTGCAATTCGGTTAAATCCCTTGGCTCTTGCCATAGGTGTGGGCTCTAGATTAGGTAGAGAAAGGTTTGGACGCCTTCGCAGAAAACCATATAACCAATCATTCCCTGCAAGCTGCTTTTCTTTATTAAAAGTATGATTAATATTATTTGCCCAGCTAGCTCGAATGCTTGTTTTCTTAAATCAGTTAATGTGAGACCAAAAATTATTAGCTCCAGAGTGAGTACATGTTGCATTAGCTCGTTTTCTTGATCTTTAGAAAATACAGTTTGGTATCTTCCAAGCTTTTTTTCAGCAGCTTTTTCTGACGATGTGTTTTGTTCCCTAGCTTATTTTACCTTCCTCTCAAGGGTGGTTTGAGGAACGTTTAAGACCTTACACGCTTGCCTGTACTCCAACTCATCCTTTAAAACAGCCTGTATATCGTTGGCCATCCTCTCTTCGGACCAGCTCTGCCTGTCAATCTTCCTCACATACCGGCTCATCTTGATACCTGAAAAGAAAAAAAAAACGGCTCTGAGCACTATGCGACTTAACTTCTGAGGTCATCAGTCGCCTAGAACTTAGAACTAATTAAACCTAACTAACCTAAGGACGTCACACACATCCATGCCTGAGGCAGGATTCGAACCTGCGACTGTAGCGGTCGCTCGGTTCCAGACTGGAGAGGCTAGAACCGCACGGCCACTCCGGCGGGCCTGAAAAGAAAAGAAGTATAAGATTTTATTACAATATTATTAATAAAATATTTATAAAAAAACCTAAAGATGTATTTTTATAATCGGTGGGCCTGAAATAATATGAGACTAATGAAAAATAAAAATTAATATATAACATTAGCCTACTAGTGTTTTGTACCGAACGTACAGTGAATAACGAAATATTGTGTCTCTAAGGTAGGAATTCAGATAACCTCAACGTCAAAACGTTAAAATAATGTCTTAATACTACTTAACAGAAATGTTCACTTACCTTTGATCCTTCTATGTGTATATTTGTATATCGGCACAACAAAAGATGTTAGAAAATCGGAAGAAAAACAGTGAAAACTTAGAAACTTTGTACTGACGAAAGAGACGGTCTTCCGAAGCCACAAACGAACTCAAACCGCCGTTGCCATGCCGAGAGTCACTAGTACCCTATTTTTCCGCTCGTAGCAGCACCAATGAAGCACATACACACTGTCCCCATTTTAACCGCTATCCCCGTTTTGTACGACTCTCCCCTACCCATCATCGCAGCTGACCACTCCATTCGTTACAGGATGTAATCCTGCGCGGAATAACGAAATAAAGTGATATGGAAAGTCGACAAATGAAACTGAAATCTTTATTTGGTGGAAAAATTTGTGTTCAAATGGTTCAAATGGCTCTGAGCACTATGGAATTCAACTTCTGAGGTCATTATTCCCCTAGAACGTAGAACTAGTTAAACCTAACTAACCTAAGGACATCACACATATCCATGCCCGAGGCAGAATTCGAACCTGCGACCGTAGCGGTCTCGCGGTTCCAGACTGCAGCGCCTAGAACCGCACGGCCACTTCGGCCGGCTAGAATTTGTGTTCTGAATTTTAAAAAGTAAGAATAAACACACCTCACAGTTTCAGTTTGTCATTCTGTCCCCTATAAAACTTCAACCAGCACACCTAGAAAATGTGAGGCCATGTGTGTTTCTGAGGTGATCGGTTTCTACCCTTCAATATATTCTGTTTTACGAATGTGTGGTGTCTATTCTTTTGGACATGTCCGAAAGAAAAGACACCACGCATTCATATAACTGATTCGAGTCGACGGGCAATGAATCCACCACCTTCAGTGTGGCGCACAATTACGCCCGACCTCCTTCAGGAATCTGAAAGCGGCGAGCATGGAGGACATGCACAGGGACTGTGGATATGTGGCGCTAGGTGGAGATGTGGGTCGGCCAAAAGAGGTGCCGAGACAATCCGCGCAATTGTGATAGCACTGTCTCTGGGTGGCCAGTGGTTAACACAGCTCCCAAGTAAGCAGGAGATCCTGGGTTCGAATCCCGGTCCGAGACACATTTGCACTCGTCGCCGCTGATTTCGTATTAAGTCCCGATGTGCTGCACCAATTGTCCCTTTTTTTTCTTTTCTTTCTCCTCCTTCCCCCTTCAGTTTACATAACATCCTATTTTCTAGGAGGACTAGTCGCACAGAATCGTGGCTGGGAGATCCTTTGTGGTGTTTGGATAAGTTAGAGAGGACCTAGCGACGTATTAATTTACTGCTTCTGAACCAACGCGAGAATTACACTCGGGTAATTTAAGCAGCAAAGGACTGTTCCCCTCCCCCAATTGGAGCCCAATCCAGACACACTGCGTCAACTCATCACAGCGATAAATAGGGGTTTATAGTATATTCCTAGAGTCACTGTTAGTAGGATTTCTTGGGACAGTTCACATTTATCTTGAAGAGTCTTCAGCATCACTGTAACACTCTCCCAAGGGTCAAACAAATCTGTAGCCATTAGTGCTGTCTTTATCCGTATACGTTCAATATCCCTTGTTAGTGGTATTTGGTTCGAGCCCCACACAATTGAGCAACATTGTAGCGTGGATCGCACGAGTGATTTGTAAGACTAATTGCAATTCCCCAGTATTCTATCAATTAACCGAAATCTACCACCTGCTTTACCCAGAACTGAGAGTATGTGATCTTTCCATTTCATATCCCTACAAAGTGCTACAGCCAGGTATTTGTATGAGTAGGACGATTCCAGCATAACTCACTGATACTATAGTCATAGAACGCTTTGTTTCTTTGTTTTGTGAAGTGAAAAGTTTTATATTTTTGACCATTTAAAGCATCACTTTGAAATCTTATCAGGATCTGAATATTTATGCAGCTTCTTTCAGACAGTACTTCACTATCGATAAGTGGATAGTCTGAAAAAAAGTCTGAGGTTGTTATTAATATTGTCCGCAAGGTCGTTAACATACAGCATGAATCTGATAGGGATTCAATCGGGCCTTGGATCTTTGTTCAGTTTTAACGATTTCAGCTGTTTCTCGACACCACTGATACTGATACTTATTTTACTCATCTTTTCAGTGGTATCAGGGTTGAATTGAGACAAAACTCCTGGGTTTTCCTTTGTAAAGGTACATTTGAAAGTAGATTTAAGCATTTCAACCTTTGCTTTGCTAACCTCAATTTCAGTTCCTGTCTCTTCACTAGGGTGTGAACACTAACTTTAATGCCACCAACAGTCTTCACATACGACCTGAATTTCTTTGGGTTTTGTGAAAGATTGTTTGACGATATTCTGCTACGGTCGTTATATATCACCAAAGATATAATGGCCAAGGAGAAACATCGTCACAGTGAATGTTAAATTCCTGGAGGAATCACGCTCTTAGGAAAACCAAGGGAAACTGAGAGACTAAAAAGATGGATATAAATACGACATAGATCCCTCGACCGAAACAAATAGTGCCTCGTCGATGGAAGAGCGTTCTGGTCATATCTGTCTACAAGAAGAGTAGCAACATTGACCCACAAAACTACTGTCCAATCTCATTGACGTCCATTTGATACAGAATCTTTAAACGTAATCTGATGTTTAGAACAGAATGGTCTCCTTCATGCCAACCACCATGCATTTCGAGAAGATCGGTCACAAGAAAATCAACCATCGCTGTTGCCACATGACATCCTAAAGCAATGGATCAGGGCAGCTATACAGATGTATTCTCGACTTCCGAAAAGCAGTTGACTCAGAACCAAATCAGCGATTATTAACGAAATTACAGTCATACGGGTCTTCTAACGAAATCTGTGAGTGGGTTAAAGATCTGTTTGTAGGGGTCACACGGCATGTTACCTTGGATGGAGGGTCAACAAAAGATGTAGAAGAATCTGCACGTGTGTCCCAGGTAAGTGTGTTGGGGCCCTTGATGTTCATGTTAGTAGGTATGTAGTGTAGGTTCCACGGTTCAAATGGTTCAAATGGCTCTGAGCACTATGGGACTTAACTTCTGAGGTCATCAGTCCCCTAAAACTTAGAACTATTTAAACCTAACTAACCTAAGGACATCACACACATCCATGCCCAAGGCAGGATTCGAACCTGCGAGAGTAGCGGTTGCTCGGTTCTAGACTGTAGCGCCTAGAACCGCTCGGCCACTCCGGCCGGCAGGTTCCAGGGGCACCGACTTATAAAAACTATTGGAGGGGGGGGGGGAATACTGGGGGTCTTGCCCGGGGAAATTTTCTATATTTCAGATGAAAAATAGTGAATTTTAAATTTTTTAAGCGTTTTAGCAGCATATAATCAACATTAGTACCCCGAAAACTGGACTCTCGATAACTCGACACCCTGGGAAACTCGAGAAGCCTGGCACATTTTTTGGCTTTGAAAAAAGCTAATTTAATTTACAGTGATAATCATGCTCATAGACTATTACAGAGCAGTAAATATATAGCTCTGAAAAGACTGAAATTATATTTAAATAAATCCTAAACTATCATTAAAAGAATAAAACATTTCTGTCGCACAGTAATAGCTCTTTGATTAATAAGTGAAATACCTAATTTAAGCTTACTTTGAATAAGGCTCAGGGTATATTAAATAAAAACAATATCTCAACGTTAATGCTTTAATACAGTTAATATATTTAATACAGCATGCCCAATACTTTCAGTCAAAAAGTATGTAAATAGCGGATTTTAATTGGGTCTTACACCGTAAAAATATTTAAGTATTTGAAAATAACTAGTACAGTGCTATAGTAATATAGTAATACAGTACTGAACTATATTAATATTTCGAAACTGAAAATTTAACATTGTGTATGTATTTAATACTCCATTTTATAAAGATTTTTAATATTGCCCTAAATGTCATTATTAGGGCTAGAGTGTCTTTAGAAAGATATAAATGTCGACCGTCTGACTGGATTACTGACCATGAAGTCATTGATGACTGGTCAGATATCCAATTCATCCAATTTGCGGATCAGCAACACCTAGATGAGGACATTGAATTTTTCATTGACATCCTCTACTGGGTTCACTGCATGGCAATAAAGACGTAAAAAGAAATAGGTCTTGAATTGTAACATTGACTCTAGGTATCCAGCACATTTGTAACGTGCCTCTGTTTTGCCCTCTGCAGAAAATGCAAAAAACTTTAGTTCTTCAAAGTTTTTCAATATTCTCAAGATAACTAGAAGCTTGCATAGTCCATAGAGTCTGGCAAAGGGGTCGTAGACCAACTTGGTCGCTGGCGCTCTCACAGCGTATGCTTCTGAAAAGCCCCATCCTTTTGTTGGATTCCCTTACGGTGTTTATTAAGTCCTTGGCTAAAGCCATAATATCCCTCATAGACGTAAGATGGCGGAGACAGTCTACAACTACTAAGTCTAAACTGTAAGCAGTGCACTGCGCATAACTTGGTTTTGGTTGTATATCCAAAACCAACTTTTTTTTAGCCCTTTGAACTTACCTCTCATATTCGAGGCTCCATCCTCTTAAGCTATCCACTGACAAAACAAAACAAGCAAAAACGTCTTTTAAAATACTAAACTGAGTTTGTGATTCAGTATTGGGGGTCAAGTACAAGTCAATAAAGTCTTTCATCTACATCTACATATATACTCCGCAAGCCACCCAACGGTGTGTGGCGGAGGGCACTTTACGTGCCACTGTCGTTACCACCCTTTCCTGTTCCAGTCGCGTATGGTTCGCGGGAAGAACGACTGTCTGAAAGCCTCCGTGCGCGCTCGAATCTCTTTAATTTTTCAGTCGTGATCTCCTCGAAAGGTATAAGTAGGGGGAAGCAATATATTCGATACCTCATCCAGAAACGCACCCTTTCGAAACCTGGCGAGCAAGCTACACCGCGATGCAGAGAGTCTCTCTTGCAGAGCCTGCCATTTGTGTTTGCTAAAAATCTCCGTAACGCTATCACGGTTACCATATAACCCTGTGACGAAACGCACCGCTCTTCTTTGGACCCTCTCTATCTCCTCCGTCAACCCGATCTGGTACGGATCCCACACTGATGAGCAATACTCAAGTATAGGCCGAACGACTGTTTTGTAAGCCACCTCCTTAGTTAATGGACTACATTTTCTAAGGACTCTCCCAATGAATCTCTACCTGGCACCCGCCCTACCGACAATTAATTTTATATGATCATTTCACTTCAAATCGTTCCGTACGCATACTCCCAGATATTTTACAGAAGTAACTGCTACCAGTGTTTGTTCTCTATAATATAATCATACAATAAAGGATCCCTTCTTTCTATGTATTCGCAATACATTACATTTATCTATGTTAAGGGTCAGTTGCCACTCCCTGCACCAAGTGCCTGTCCGCTGCAGATCTTCCTGCATTTCGCTGCAATTTTTTAATGCTGCAACTTCTCTGTATAATACAGCATCATCCGCGAAAAGCCGCATGGAACTTCCGACACTATCTACTAGGTCATTTAAATATATTGTGAGAAGCAATGGTCCCACAACACTCCCCTGTGGCACGCCAGAGGTTACTTTAACGTCTGTAGACGTCTCTCCATTGAGAACAACATGCTGTGTTCTGTTTTCTAAAAATTCTTCAATCTAGCCACACGGCTGGTCTGATATTCCGTAGGCCGGCCGAGCGGCTCTAGGCGCTACAGTCTGGAACCGCGCGACCGCTACGGTCGCAGATTCGAATCCTGACTCGGGCATAGATGTGTGTGATGTCCGAAGTTAAGTCCCATAGTGCTCAGAGCCATTTGAACCATTTGATATTCCGTAGGCTCTTACTTTGTCTATCAGGCGACAGTGCGGAACGGTATCGAACGTCTTCCGGAAGTCAAGGAAAATGGCATCTACCTGGGAGCCTGTATCTAATATTTTCTGGGTCTCATGAACAAATAAAGCGAGTTGGGTCTCACACGATCGCTGTTTCCGGAATCCATGTTGATTCCTACACAGTAGGTTCTGGGTTTCCAGAAACGACATGATACGCGAGCAAAAGACATGTTCTAAAATTCTACAACAGATCGATGTCAGAGATATATGCCTATAGTTTTGCACATCTGCTCGACGACCCTTCTTGAAAACTGGAACTACCTGTGCTATTTTCCAATCATTTGGAACCTTCCGTTCCTCTAGAGACTTGCGGTACACGGCTGTTAGAAGGGGGGCAAGTTCTTTCGAGTTGGTATCCCGTCAGGTCCAGTGGACTTTCCTCTGTTGAGTGATTTCAGTTGCTTTTCTATTCCTTGGACACTTATTTCAATGTCAGCCATTTTTTCGTTCGTGTGAGGATTTAGAGAAGGAACTGCAGTGCGGTCTTCCTCTGTGAAACAGCTTTGGAAAAAGGTGTTTAGTATTTCAGCTTTACGCGTGTCATCGTCTGTTTCAATGCCATTATCATCCCGGAGTGTCTGGATATGCTGTTTCGATCCACTTACTGATTTAACGTAAGACCACAACTTCCTAGGATTTTCTGTCAAGTCGGTACATAGCATTTTACTTTCGAATTCACTGAACGCTTCACGCATAGCCCTCCTTACGCTAACTTTGACATCGCTTAGCTTCTGTTTGTCTGAAAAGTTTTGGCTGCGTTTAAATTTGCGGTGAAGCTCTCTTTGCTTTCGCAGTAGTTTCCTAACTTTGTTGTTGAACCACGGTGGGTTTTTCCCGTCCCTCACAGTTTTACTCTGCACGTGCCTGTCTAAAACGCATTTTACGATTACCTTGAAATTTTTCCATAAACACTCAACATTGTCAGTTTCGGAACAGAAATTTTCGTTTTGATCTGTTAGATAGTCTGAAATCTGCCTCCTATTACTCTTGCTAAACAGATAAACCTTCCTCCCTTTTTCCTTTGTTGATGATTAAGGAATCATCGACAGTATGAATACAAAATGACACTTGTTCGTGAATTGAAGAATCACTTGTTTCATCAACCATAATAGAAAAATGTTCAGTCTTCTTGACTGAAGCCAATACATTTCTCAAAACAGACTTTCCTAGTAGATCGATGATCTCGTTTTGAATATCGTGGGACGTCCACTTATACCCCAAACGCCCTAACCCATCTTTAAACTCAGGTATGTCATTTTTTCGAAGTTCCAACAACTGAAAAAAAAATTGAGTTATCTTCGTGCCCTCCAATTGATAGTCCTCGTTTGCATAGAAATTGCATGGTAGTAAAAATTGTCTCAAGAGCTAAACGGCCTTTCTTCATATCACTATGTAACTGTTCATTCAATTGGGAAGTCACGCTTCAGTTAGTGATAGAATTTAGTTTCAGAACACCACCTTTACGTGTAAACGTATTTTCATGAAGATGGAATTTTTCCAAAGCCTTTTCCCAGTTAGAAAACCCTACAGAAGTAAATGCATCTTCTTTTTTTGAAGAAAATTGTGACAGATTTTTAGCATCTGCCTCTTTGCAGGTTTTGCAAAAAACTTTTTCGGTAGATGCTTCATATTCTATCCACGTATATTTGATCAGCCAAGACTTCTGAAATGATCTTCCCAAACCGGATTGTCCAGGTTTCAGCTGAACGGTTCTCGCCTGAAACAACGAAGCAACTGATGACACAATAATTGTTGGAGATTGACCTGCAGTAACATCAACTTCCAAGCGCACCTTTTTGGTAACAAATTTATCCTTTGCAAACTTAATTCACAGTACACTAAGAGACTAAAGCAAAAAGATAAAATATAATCACATAAGATAGTCAACTAGACACTAAAGTTGGATCACTAAACACATCTGCAGCATGCAGTGAAAGAAACTATCCACACTGAATGCCTGCGACAGCAGGGTGGGCTTTGTATAGCCGCGTCGAAGCGTTAAGGCAACACGAGGTGGAGGGTTTTGCTCAAGAAAACAAAAATTCAGAATAGAATTGTCCATCACAGATCCTGGGCACAGGAGGGTTCCAGGCGCTTCTACTCCAGTCCTTTTGATGTCGCCGCGGCCGCAGCGCTGGCCCGCCGGCGCCAGACTTCACCCGAAGGTTCGCGCACTGGGACAAATTCTAAGTGTGCCCACAGCACTGTAACACTATCATGATTCACACCACTCGTTTTAGTTAACTTGCTTTACTACTGTAATAATTATTTGTTTTAACTCATTACTGAATGTATTTTAAAAGTTAACTATCATCAAACAAGGAAAATAAAAAACTCTAACATAATTTTGTGATTTTACAAAGCATAATATAACAAATAATTTTCTTAAATTATTGGGGGGGGGGGGGGGGGTGGTTCGAATTTTTGAGGGGGCTCTGGCCCCCTCAGGCCCCGTGGAGTTGGCACCTGTGGCAGGTTAACGTGTGATTTTCTGGTGTGCGGGTGTCATCGATGGTGTCATGAGTTTCCCAACCCCCACCTCCAACACCAACTGAGAAAAGCCAATTTTCCCATGTAGAAAATGATGGGAATTCATATTTTGGCAGGAAATTCAAAAGTAGTCCACTGTGCTAGATTGTTTCATGTGGGAGTGGCGCTGTTGTCCTAAGTATGAATTGGCTGGAAATTCAAAATAGCGCATTGTCATGCTGGCTGACTTTGTATACTTGCCCTGGCTCTATGACTGCATAATCAGAGACTTGAAATAAGAGCAACAGCCTAACTAAGACATCAGAATTCAAAATGTCTTACCTAGAATACAAGATGGTGACTGGGGCATACTGACCCAGCTCTGTGACGTCAGGATCCGAGACTTGGAATACGGGCACAAGCTGTGTGACGTCAGAATCAAAGACAGGGAATACGGACACAAGCTCTGTGACGTCAGAATCCAAATTCTGGAATAATGGCACAATGAAGTCATCGACAAAGGATGTTTGTACAGATCCAAGCTAGAATGCTTACCTACTTGATATATTTTCCTCAAGCTACTATCCACTCAGAGGTTACTGAATACCGCTTTTCCTAGCTCTAAATTTGAATCTCTCTACACCGGGAGGGATTTAAACACATACATCACCAGAGAGCATACGTAATGAGAGGGGAATGCTAGGCTTGAGAAGCAACAGACAGTTGTGTTAATGCTAGGCAGACAACATTAATACTAACGACAAAAATGGTTCAAATGGCTCTAAGCACTATGGGACTTAACATCTGAGGTCATCAGTCCCGTAGACTTAGAACTACTAACCCAAGGACATCACACACATCCATGCCCGAGGTAGGATTCGAACCTGCAGCAGCAGCGCGGTTCCGGACTGAAGGGCCTAAAGCCGCTCGGTCACAGCGGCCGGCTACTAACGACATACTTTATACAGCTGATGCAGTTTTCTATAATGAATTACTGTCTGAAAAAGTTGCCCACATATTCAGCGAAAGTGGTGTAAGGGTTGGTGACTTGTTTTATGTGTTTAGAAATGTAAACTTGTGTACTTTACAAAACACAAAGAAGCAGAATCCAATTACTAGGTAGTTAGTTCTTTAATCGTCCATAGATCACCTACGAAATGATACCAGACGTGACACCTTTATTGAAAAAGTAATTCATTTTTTTTAAAATTAGCCACTTCCTGCATACTGCAGTACTATCTCATGTAGGTCTAGGTTAACATGTTATGTTATTAATTTTGATATGTTATGTATTGTGTTTTTTACACGCATTTCAAAACATGTTCACTCTAAAAAACATTTTCACAATATTAATTTATATCACATCAGTGGCTACTGCCCACTTTGCCATAAACGCACACCATACCACATTATGCTACACTACACTGCAGTTTCTCCCTCCCCTTTCCATTCCTCTCCTCCCTCTCCCTCCCCCTCCATCTCCCCCCTCACTCTCTTTCATCTCTCCACCAGTTTTAGAATACTTCATTTTGTTCCCACAGCTCGTCTGAAAAATCTGGGTCAATACCACATCATAATAAATAAGATTTTTTGCTCAAGAAAAAAAAAATTCAGGATAGAATTGTCCATCACAGATCCTGGGCACAGGATTTTGTAGGAAGATTCATTACACCATAACAATTTACTGAAGAATGACCATTGTTTATTATTAAATTATGTTAATTTTTTTCAGTTCCGTACTCTGGTTTGTCTGAACTTATTCCCTTGTAGAAAATGATGCTTTTGTGAGTGTATGGTTTCTTTTTTTTGTTTATGGTAAGTTTACTGTGACTCTTCTTCTATGATCATAAACGCTGCTGTTTGGGAGATAATTGCCGATGTTCTTCTTACGGTGTACAACAGACCGGTAGATGTACTCATTTGTCAAACAGATCTTTACTATTTTTAGCTGTTATTGCTATGGGCCCTTTCTCTAGTTTGACGACTGTGTCCATGATTTGTGCATCGGACCCCCCCCCCCCCCCCCCTTCATCCGAAAATAAGAAAAAGGAAGAATGATTCCATAGACGTGTAATTTTACACTAACATGTCGTCAAAAAGGTATCTTCCTGTGATGTACGTTCACGCTAGACATACTGAAGCTCTTAAATCTAGATAACTGAATTAGCGTCCTTTTTCACTTTTGTTTTCGACACTCTTTAGACATGTAGGTTCCTGTTAACAAAGCAGTTACCGAATGTCGTGTTGTTGTGTATTTCGCATGTACAAAGTTATATTTGGGAGAGGACAGAGCTGCCAACTATTATTGTTATTATAGGAAATAGTTTCAAAACTGTTTTCTTATAATTTTCGACCTTATCATACACAACATCTCCTGCCTGTTCTATCGCAGTGGCTTTAAATATTCGCGAAACCGTAACGCCTGAACAAGAACAGACATCAGCCAAGGTCCCTGGTGACGTTCGATACCCCACTAAACTTCAGATTGAAAGAAAAAAATTAACGCTCCTGTTTGTAAAGTGAAGAAGGACAGATCACCTGGACGTATAGTTAACGTTCAAAGATATAAAACTTTTGTAATTTTGTAGATTTTTCGTTAAACCAAGAAATAATGAGTCACGGGATGGTTTGTGCTACTTACACTATGTGATCAGTAGTATCCGGACACCTCCAAAAACATACGTTTTTCGTATTAGGTGCATTGTCCTGCCACCTACTGCCAGGTACTCCGTATCAGCGACCTTAGTAGTCATTAAACATCGCGAGAGAGCAGAATGGGGCGTTCCGCGGAACTCACGGACTTCGAACGTGGCAGGTGATTGGGTGTCCACACTCCTAAACATCCCTAGGCTCACTGCTTCCGATGTGATAATGAAGTGGAAACGTGAAGGGACACGTACAGCACAAAAGCCTACAGGCCGACCTCGTCTGTTGACTAACAGAGATCGCCGACAGTTGAAGAGGGTCGTAATGTGTTATAGATAGACATCTATCCAGATCATCACTCAGGAACTCCAAACTGCGTCAGGATCCACTACAAGTACAATGACAGTGAGGCAGGAGGTGAGAAAATTTGGATTTCATGGTCGAGCGGTTGCTCATAAGCCAAACATCACGCCGGTAAATGCCAAACGACGCCTGGCTTGGTGTAAGGAGCGTAAACAATGCTCGATTGAACAGTGGATAAACGTTGTGTGGCGTGTCGAATCACGGTACGCAATGTGGCGATCCGATGGCAGGGTGTGGGTATGGCGAATGCCCGGAGAACGTCATCTGCCAGTGTGTCTAGTGCCAACAGTAAAATTTGGAGGCGGAGGTGTTACAGTGTGGTCGTGTTTTCCATGGAGGGGGCTTGCACCCTTGTTGTTTTGCGTGGCTCTATCACACCACAGGCCTACATTGATGTTCTAAGCACCTTCTTGCTTCCCAATGTTGAAGAGCAATTCGGGGATGGCGATTACATCTTTCAACACGATCGAGCACCTGTTCGTAGTGCACGGCCTGTGGCGGAGTGGTTACACGACAATAACATCCCAGTAGTGGACTGGCCTGCACAGATTCCTGACCAGAAAACTATAGAACACCTTTGAGATATTTTGGATCGCTGACTTCGTGCCACGCCTCACCGACCGACATCGATACCTCTCCTCAGTGCAGCACTCCGTGAAGAATGGGCTGCCATTCCCCAAGAAATCTTCCAGCATCTGATTGAACGCACACCTGCGAGAATGGAAGCTGTTATGAAGCCTATGGGTGGGCCAACACCGTACTGAATTCCAGCATTACCGATGGAGGGCGCCACGAACTTGTAAGTCATTTTCAGCGGGACTCCATATTCGTTCAGTTCCATCTTTTCGATTTCATCATCGCCTCAGTCAAACTTATACCAGGTGGTTACTGTTAAAGTATAGGTACAGAGGTCCATTGTCCACTGTGATTATCGTATGGCAGCGAAACGTCTTAGATATTCTAATGTGTTGATGGGGAACCGATTTACACTGGAGAAAAATTAGTTTCAATTTTGGCCACTAGGTGCAAATCTAGCGCGGTGAATGCAAGAAATACGTACAAATGTTTCCATATGTAATGGATTAGGAACGGGATGTGGGCATTAATGACCAAACAAATGAGAAAGACACAGCGTCGATTTTGTTATTAACCACCGCTTACACAATTTGTTCAGTATGAGCACAGGAGATGTAAACTAGATGGTTTTCGGCGCTAGATTTGCACCTGGTGGTCAAATTTTGGAACCAGTTTTGGTTCTTTATTAACGCATTATCATATCTGGCAAGCTGAGCTGCTATACGGTAATTAAAGCTCACACTGGACCTCGGTGAACAGCTGCTCTTTAATTACTATCACCAGGTTCTTTCACACCGTGGAATGAAACAGGTAATCTTAAAAAGGGTGGATACTCGTCAGTAACTTCCGCGAAAATATTGCCACTTCTGTTTCAGCAAAACCTGTTTTTCGAATTTTGTCGTCGCAGAGTCAAAGAAAATGGACTTAGAATCCTGGCGTTTAGTTGTCGATTTTCTAAATCAGGAAAATTGTTCCTAATAGGATTTATTAACGATGGCAAGTGTTGACTACTACGGCCAGCTGTACAGCTAAGGAAATGGACAGGTGACTGAAAGTTGGTAGAGTTCTTCTGGTAAATTAAATAGTTCTACAACTTAAGCCTCCGGCTTGTCTTAAACCTAATATTTCAAATCACTAAGCTCTACATATTACCTGTTTTGACATCTGGCGGTCATAGTTGGACTTTTATTGCGGGAACCGTTCAAATACTGGGCTTTTACTAAGTGAACGATGGAGAGATGAATGACAGGAATTATTAGGAAAAACGGGAAAATGAATCTAAGAGGTGAGGCAGGGAACAGAGCGGAACGCAAGGGGTAATGCTGGAAACGAAATGCAGCTGAGCAGGTGATATACCGAGGTGAATGGTTGGTGCAAAGACCGAGGAAGTTCATCGCTCGATTCCAAGAAATAAGATAAGAGTGACACTACGACCTAATGGAAAGTAAGGTAAGTGTGAGACATTTGAAATACTCCGGGAGCAGTACATACAGTATTGCCAAAGACCACGATACAGAGGAAAGCGTAGAGGCATTTGAACAATATGGATGCCGCAGGGATGATGATGGCCTTGATGAAGATGACGATCTACATCTACATTCGTACTCTGTAAATTACTGTGAAGTACACGGCAAAGGATACCTCCCTTTGTTTCACATGCTAGGGATTCTTATGGTTCCAATCACATATGACCCGTGGGAAGAATGACCACTTACACGTCTCTGTTCGCACTGTTATTAGTCTGGTCTTGTCTACGTGGTGTCTACGGCAGCAGTATGTAGGGAGCTGAACTAGATTCTTAGGTTCTTCACATAATACTGGTAGTTTGAACTTGGTAAAAATGTTTTTGCTGTCTTCAATATCTGATCAAAAGTATTCGGACAAACGTATGCAATACGGAATTGACCACTAGACGTCTCGAGAGGTGGACCTGCCAGTATGAAAGGAGTCAGGTAGTACTGGGATGTGAGTGAGGGAGCAGTAACAGCAGAATGGGTCGATCAGTAGAGCCCAGTAACTTCGAATGTGGACTAGTCATTGGACGCCACCTGAGTAACAAATACACCAGGTACATTTCAACCCTTCTCGAGCGGCCCAAGTTGCCTGTTGGTGATATGTTTGTGAAATGCGATGGTAGACCTCATTTACTGACGGGCAGGGACCATCGAGCACTGCTCAGGGTTTTTGCGTGAAATCGCATGAAATCAGTGTAAGAAATCACTCTTGAAATCCAGGTGCTGCCAGCAGTCCAACCAGAACAATGACTGTACGTAGGGAGTCATAAAAGAGTGGGTAACAGTGGTCGAGTAGGTCTTCGTAAACCATACTTTTCCATGGTCAGTACTGAGTGACGTTATAGACGGTGTAAAGAGCGATGCTACTGGACAGAAGATGACTGGAAAGGAGTGATTTGTGTGATGAATTACGCTGTACCCTGTACCAATCCCATGGAAGGGTTTGGGTATTGCAAATGCAGTCATGTCTAGTGCCAACAGTTACGTACTGAGGAGGTATGCATCAACTTTGGTCCAGACTCCAGCGTCCAACTATCACTATCTTATATGGGCTGCCTTTCCTTCACAGACATTCAGACACCACAACGAAAGTGTTCCCAGCAGAGTCCAAGTCGTGATAAAGGCGCAGAGTGGACATACCAATACTACACTGAGGTCACAAAAGTCAAGGGATACCTCCTAATATCGTGTCGGACCTCCTTTTGTCCGCCGTAGTGGGCTTAACAAGTCGTTGGAAGTCAAATGGTTCAAATGGTTCTGAGCACTATGCGACTTAACATCTGAGCTCATCAGTCCCCTACACTTAGAACAACTTAAACCTAACTAACCTAAGGACATCACATACATCCATGCCCGAGGCAGGATTCGAACCTGCGACCGTAGCAGCAGCGCGGTTCCGGACTGAAGCGTCTAGAACCGCTTGAATTGTGTCACGCTGTTTAGAAGCACCAAACGCGGGGGTGTTTTCAGCTCGTTACTAAATGCAATTAAGTAGGAGGCCGAGTTGATAGGAGCTGAAGGAGTCCAGGTTACAATAATATGCGGTACGGCACACTGTTAGAGAGACGGATTATTATTCAAGAAACTCATAGTACAATGACATTACAGCTGCGGTTATGAACTGACTATCTCGTAACATGGAATACCATGAACTAATACAACATATTCTCAGGGATTCAGCCTTAGGGCCCTCATCAGAGAATCAATGCAAACATTACAGAACGGGCTGAGGGCCGATTATGAAAGTGCGTCTGCCCGGGTTGAAATCTAGCTAAGAAGTGAACGAGGCACACTCGAGTTCCGTCGAGCTGCACAGCCCACTAGAGTGCGCTGTGCTTGGCAGACGACGGGCTGCCAACCTTGTGTTGGCGCGGCGTTCTAGTAGTTGGTTGGTTGGTTGGTTTTGCGGAAGGAGACCAGACAGCGTGGTCATCGGTCTCATCGGATTAGGGAAGGATGGGGAAGGAAGTCGGCCGTGCCCTTTCAGAGGAACCATCCCGGCATTTGCCTGCAGTGATTTAGGGAAATCACGGAAAATCTAAATCAGGATGGCCGGACGCGGGATTGAACCGTCGTCCTCCCGAATGCGAGTCCAGTGTCTAACCACTGCGCCACCTCGCTCGGTGCGTTGTAGTAGTATCTGTGGCAATGATACTACAGCTTGGCCACAGCGGCCGGCCGTTGGAAGTCCCCTGCAGAAGTATCGAGCCATCCTGCCTCTATAGCCACCAATAATTGCGAAACTGTGCCGATGCAGGATTTTATGCACGAACTGACCTCTCGATTACGTCCCACCAGTGTTCGACGGGGTTCACGTCAGGTGATCTGTTCGACCAAATCATTCGCCTGAATTGTCTTGAATATTACTGAAACCTATCACGAACCGTTGTGACCCAGTGAGATGTCACACAATCATCCATAAAAATTTTATCGTTGTTTGAGAACATGAAGTTCATGAATGGCTGTAAATGGTCTCCAAGTACCCGAAGTTGGAGCCAATCCATTCCATGTAAATACAGCCCGCACCATTATGGAGCCACCACTTGCTTGAACAGTGCCTTGTTGACAATTTGGGTCCATAGGTTCGTGGGGTCTGCGCCACGCTTAAACCCTAGCATCAGCTCTTCGCAACTGAAATCGGGACTCATTTGACCGGTCCAAGATTTTCCAGTTGTCTAGGATCCAAACGATATGATCACAAGCCTAGGAGAGGCGCTACAGGCGATATCGTTCTGCTGTTAGCAAAGGCACTCACGTCGGCCGTCTGCTGTCACAGCCCATTAACGCCAAATTTCGTCATACTGTCCTAACGGATACGTTCGTCGTACGTCCCACGTTGATTTCCGCGACGCAATGTTGCTTGACTGTTAGCACTGACAATTCTACGCAAACGCCGCTGCTCTCGGTCGTTAAGTGAAGGCCGTCGGTCACTGCGACGTCCTTAGTGAGAGGTAATGTCTCAAACTTGGTATTCTCGGTACATTGTTGACGCTGTGGATCTCGGAATATTGAACTGCCCAACGACTTTCGAAATGGAATGTCCGATGCGTCTAACTCCAACTACCACTCTGAGTTCATAATCTATTTATTCACGACTTGTGGCCACAATCACCTCGGAACCTTTTGACGTGAACCACCAGAGTACAAATGACAGTTCCGCCAATGCACCGTCGTTTTATACCTTGTCTACGCGGTACTACCACACTCTGTATATGTGCACATCGACGTGCTATGGCTTTTGTCAGCTCATTGCAACGTCCGCTAATATGTTTCGGGATACTTCTGATCAGACAGGTGTTTGCCATTAAGTTTCTTCAGCATCTCCGTGACGTTCTGCTGCGGGTCAAACAAACCTGATAGTTGGAGCTACCGTTCTTTGTTTATGTTACATGTCTCCTGTTAGTCATATTTGGTACGACTGCCATACATTTAAGCAACATTCCAGGATAAGCTACACAAGTATTTTCCCGGAAGTCTCCTTCGTAGATGGCAGCGATTTTCCAGTATCTAACTAACGGACTGAAGTCTGCCACCTGCCTTACCTAGGACTGTGAATATTCTGTTTCATACCTCTACAATCTGTTTTGTTCTTGTTGTTATGGTCTTCAGTCCAGAGACTGGTTTGATGCAGCTCTCGAGGCTACTCTATCCTGTGCAAGTTTCTTCATCTCCCAGTACCTACTGCAATCTACATCCTTCTGAATCTGCTTAGTATATTCATCTCTTGGTCTCCCTCTACGATTTTTACCCTCCACGGTTCCCTCCATCACTAAATTGGTGATCCCTTGGTGCCGCAGAACGTATCCTACTAACCGATCCCTTCTTCTAGTCAAGTTGTGCTACAAATTCCTCTTCTCACCGATTCTATTTAGTACCTCTTCATTAGTTACTTGATCTACCCATCTAATCTTCAACATTCTTCTGTAGCACCACATTTCAAGAACTTCTATTCTCTTCGTGTCTAAACTATTTATCGTCTATGAAACTTTCTGGCGGATTAAAACTGTGTGCCCGACCGAGACTCGAACTCGGGACCTTTGCCTTTCGCGGGAAAGTGCTCTACCATCTGAGCTACCGAAGCACGACTCACGCCCGGTACTCACAGCTTTACTTCTGCCAGTATCTCGTCTCATGCCTTCCAAACTTTACAGAAGCTCTTCTGAGAGCTTCTGTAAAGTTTGGAAGGTAGGAGACGATAAGCTTGAAGTTAGTGCCACACTCATCTGAAAATTATTAGTGTAATGAAATACCGCTATAATTTTTGATAAAACATGTTAAATTATTACTAGTTCCGGCTGCTCATTCAGGAACTTTCAGTTCTGGAATGATAAGCGTTACAGAAAACTGCTTTAAGGTTACAATATCTGTTACGTTTGTTATTCCATGTCTGAAGGGGCTGTATGAGCAGCCGGAGCTAGTCATCATTAAAGTATTTTAATTTTGCGATACTGATTTTTAAATGAGTGTGAATTTTTTTTAAATACTGTTTGAAAATATTTAGATCGCTCGCTTGCATCTCCTGATTATGTCAGAAATTAATAGGAATACCGTACATTAAAATTATTATTGTTAATAAGTTAGTCATGACTAAAGTGTATCGAAACATTTCTATGCTTTTACCGCTGAGAAAATTTTTACAGTCCCTTGCCCCCTCCTATACGTCACCCTCCCGACGTTGTAATTAGCCCCCGGTTGCTCCAAGGACTCAGTGATAGACATTGAGACTCATAAAGGAACCGCGAGATACGATTTCCAGCCCGATGTTGAGTGCACGGTAGGCCAGCTCCGGGCAGCGCAGTGTAGTACCAGGTCAGGGAACCCGCGAGGCTGCCACTATACCAGCAGCTGGGTGTAGGCGACAGTGGGGGGAGTGTAGAGCCAGCCGCGTCTGGTGGCACCTGTTGCTGCCGCGCCAGCTTATAATTATCCAGCGGCGCCGTCATTATAAATCAGCCGGATGAGAAATGGAGAGCTGTGGCGGCGGTGCGGGGGCGGAAAGGGAGAGAGAGAGGGGGGGGGGGGGGGAGATAGAGAAAGAGAAAGAGAGAGGGAGCCTGCGGCCGGAGGGAGACACGCAGCGCCTGCCTGCACTAGCACCGCAGGATCGACCTGCCTTCTACCAGCCCTCGCAGATCGAACACGACTCTATCGACGGCAAAGATCTCGACCACCTCCAGACATTAAAAGCCTTTCATTAGTGACCGGCTGCGACCTCTATTTATGGCTCTGCGCCGCCTCCTTACCACGGAGAGGCCTGGGAAACCACACATTTATTGAAAGGATGGCGCATGCTGCTGTATCGAAGTTAAGTTTCCGGCCAACTACACTGAAGCGCCAAAGAAACTGGTATAGGCATGGGTGTTCAAATATAGAGATATGTAAACAGGCAGCGCGTGTATAAGATAACAAGCGTCTGCCACAGTTGTTAGATCGGTTACTGCTGCTAAAATGGCAAGTTATCATGATTTAAGTGAGTCTGAACCTGGTGTCATAGTCAGCGCACGAGCGATGGAACACAGCATCTCCGAGGTAGCGATGAAGTACGAATTTTCCCGTACTACTATTTCACGAGTGTACCGTGAATATCAGGCATCTGGTAAAACATCAAATCTTCGACATCGCTGCGGCCGGAAAAAGGTCCTGCAAGAACGTGACTAGCGACTACTGAAGAGAATAGTTCAACGTGACAGAAGCGCAATCCTTCCGCAAATTGCTGCAGGTTTCAATGCTGGGCCATCAACAAGTGTCAGCGTGCGAATCATTCAACGAAACATCATCGACATGGGCTTTCAGAGTTGAAGGTCCACTCGTGTACCCTTGATGACTGCACGACTCAATGCTCTGCGCCTCGCCTAGGCCCGTCAACACCTACATTGGACCGTTGATGGTTGGAAACATGTTGTCTGGTCGGATAAGACTCGTTTCAAATTGTATCGAGTGGATGGACATGTATGGGAATGCAGACAACCTCATGAATCTATGGACCCTGCACATCAGCAGGGGACTCTTCAAGATGGTGAAGACTCTGTAATGGTGTGGGGCGTGTGCAGATGAAGTGATATGGGACCCCTGATACATCTGATAGGTGACACGTACGTAAGCATCGAGGCTGATCACCAGCATCCTGCATCCATTCAAGTTCATTGTGCATTCCGACAGACTTGGGCAATTCCACCAGGACAATGCGACTCCCCACACGTCCAGAATTGCTAGAGTGGCTCCAGGAACACTCTTCTGAGTTTAAACACTTCCACTGGCCACCAAACTCCCCAGACATGCACATTATTGATCATATCTGGTGTGACTTGCAACGTGCTGTTCAGCAGAGATCTCCAACCCCTCGTACTCTTACGGATTTATGGACAGTCCTGTAGGATTTATGGTGTCAATTCCCTCCAGCACTACCTCAGACAATAGTCGAGTGCATTCCACGTCGTGTTGCGGCACTTCTGCGTGCTGTCGTGGACCCTACAGGATATTAGGCAGATGTACCAGTTTCTTTGGCTCTTCAGTGTAAATGTGTCGATTGGGCTCTGCAGTCAACGCGACTCCGTAACGATAATTTTTAACACCGTATTGTTGCTTTTGAAACCTTAGTAATTACCTCCCACGCCTCTAAATGAAAACCTAATAGCCAAGTAGTGACTGTGACTAACAGTTTTTCAAGAAGCTTGACCGTTCCAATTTTCTACACAACATTTCGATGACTAATCTTCGTCAAATGCTATGAACGATAATCCCTAAGCAGAAGCCAGAACCTGCAATATACGAGTTTCGAACAAACTGAGTTTCGGTCCGTATGGCCCCATTCCATTTTCATCTGTTTCCGAAATTTAAAGAATACCATCGAGGACTTCACTTTGATAGTGATGAAGCGTTGTAAGCAGAGGTGAGTGTGTGGCTCCGTCAACAAAGTCAGACATTCTACAGTGACGGTATCAAGAACCTGGTCTCTCGTTGGCAGAGATGTGTTTGTCGCTAGGGGACTATATTGACGAATAAAACTGCAGACATGAGGCATAAATATGTAGAGAGTTAATAACATTTGTTTCATTTAAAAATCTCTGAGAGTTTTCGCATAAAAAAATATGAGAAATTACTTTTCAGCAAGCCCTCGTACATACAGCTGGTGCCGTCAGGCACGTTTTCTCTGGTTTAGGCAGATATTTTCAGTTTCGTTTTTGTGTTGTGTACCTGCAGTCAGCACAAACAAATATTGCCCATCACGTCTTTCACGTGACGCTTAGTCCCACTGGAAAGCGTTGGCTGCTTCCCCTTTACAAACAAAAGATGTTTCAAGCGGAACTTTATGTGCTCATTCGATAGAATCTAGTGTAGTATTCGTCTAATCGGCATGTACTAACAGATAATAAAACACGAAGAATAGTTCGAGACTGGCAAAGTTTTACAGAAGTTCGAAATATAGTGCGTACTTCAGTGCGAGATGCTTTCAATAACTTCCACAACAAAACTCTGTCTCGAAATCTGGCAGAAAACCCAAAGAGATTCCGGTCATGCATTAGCACACCAGTGGCAAGACGCAATCAGTACCTTCACGGCGCGATAACAACGGTGAAGTCACTGACGACAGTGCCACTAAAGCAGAGTTATTGAACACGATTTTCCGAAACTCCTTCACCAAAGAAGACGAAGTAAATATCCCTGAACTCCAATCAACAACAACTGCCAAGGCGAGAAACACAGAAATAGATATCTTCGGTGTTGCAAAGCAGCTTAAATCACTTAATAAAAGCAAGGCTTCCGGTCCAGATTGTGTATCAGTCAGGTCAATCTCAGAGTATGCTGATACAATAGTTCCATATTTAGCAATTATATACAACCGCTCGCTCACAGAAAGATCCGCACCTAAAGACTGGAAAATTGCTCAAGTCACACCAATAGCCAAAAAGGGAAGCAGGAGTAATCCGTTGAATTATGGGCCCATGTCACTAACGTCGGTTTCCAGTAGGATTTTGGAACATATACTGCATTCGAAACTAATGAAGTACCTCGAAGAAAACGATTTATTGACACGTAGTCAGCACGGATTCAGAAAATATTGGTCTTGCGAAACTCAACTACCTCTTTATACTCATGAAGTAATGAGTGCTGTCGACAAGGGATGTCATATTGATTCCACATTTTAAGATTTCCAGAATGCTTTCGACACTGTTCCCCACAAGCGCCTTCTAACTAAACTGCGTGCCAATGGAATATCGCCTCAGTTGTGTGACTGGATTCGTGATTTCCTGTCAGAAAGGTCACAGTTCGTAGTAATAGACGGAAAGTCATCGAGTAAAACAGAAGTAAAGTACGGGGTTCCCCAAGGAAGTGTTATAGTCCCTCTATTGTTCCTGATTTATATTAACGACATAGGAGAAATCTCAGTAGCCGTCTTAGATTGTTTGCAGATGATGCTGTCATTTACCGTCTTGTAAAGTCATCAGATGATCAAAACGACTTGCAAAATGATTTAGATAAGATACGTGTATGGTGCGAAAAGTGGCAATTGACCCTGAATAAGGAAAAGTGTGAAGTTACTTACATGAGCACTAAAAGAAATCCGCTAAATTTCGATTAGGCGATAAGTCACACAAATCTGAAGACTGTAAATTCAACTAAATACTTAGTGATTACAATTATAAATACCATAAATTGGAACGATCACGTAGATAATGTTGTGGGTAGAGCCAACTAAAGATTGCGATTCATTGGCAGAACATTCAGAAAGTGTAACAGGTCTACTAAAGGGATTGCTTACAACACGCTTGTCCGCCCTGTTCTGGAGTATTGCTTTGCGGTGTGGGATCCGCATCAGATGGGACCGACGGATGACATCGAAAAAGTACAAAGAAGGGCAGCTCGTTTTGTATTATCGCGAAGTAGGGGAGATAGTGCCACAGACACGACACGTGAATTGGAGTGGCAATCATTAAAACAAAGGCGTTTTTCGTTGCGACGGGATCTTCTCATGATATTTCAACCACCAGTTTTCTCCTCCGATTGCGAAAACATTCTGTTGGCACCCACCTGCATAGGGAGAAATGATCATCACGATAAAGTAAGAGAAATCAGGGCTCGCACAGAAAAATTTTAGTGCTCGTTTTTCCCGCGCGCCGTCCGAGAGTGGAACGGTAGAGAGAAAGCTTGAAGGTGGTTCATTGATCCCTCTGCCAGGCAAGTTATTGTGAATAGCAGAGTAATCACGTAGATGTATATGTAGATGTAGATCTTCAAAACACCACCCTGCTCCAGGCTGACGGCTACGGCTTTGGAGCAGCGCAGCTCAGTCGCTGCTGGATTATTGGTTTTTCTTCGTGTTTTTATGTGGGACCAGTCTATCGAATGGACAGCCAAAATTCCGGTTTAAAAATGATTTTGTTTGTAATTGGAAACAAAGCAGCGCTTTCCGTCGTGACTGGACGTTGCATGGAAGACGCGATCATCACTATTTGTTCGGGCTGACTGCGGATACTCAGCGCAGAAACGAAATTTCAGATATCTACCTTAACCCCAGATAAAATGCGTCTGTCCACTATTAGGAGATACACCGTGTGTATAACAGATGAACGGACACTAAATAGTGTCTTTTCCTACATTCCTTCAAGTTATAATAAACACTGGTGTCCAAAACTCAAGGGCGAAAGTAGATCTCATATGTATCACTGTCGAGTAACATAGTTTCACGAAACTTGGACCATACATAAAAAGAACTGCTGCAGTGTAGTACAAAAGATAGTTGAAAGAAACATGCAATGAGGCGAAAAGAAATGACACTTTTGTTCAAAGACAATGATTACACCAAGGTCACCGAGATTTATGATGGTCCACTTGTAACGCTATCGACCTTTTGAGAGTCGAGAGACTTTGCACTAATGAACCAAAGAATGAGATTTATACAGTATGTAGTGTATAAGAGTGTCTGCGAAAGACAATATTCTTTGACTATGTGAAGTTTAATGTTTATATGTAATTAGCGAATGTTTCTAATGTTATGTATGTAACAATAACTATCGTTTATTTAACTATGAATAATTGTTTCTAAAATGAAGTCAACACCAGCTCAGGGCCAAATTTAAATATACGTGAAAACCAGTAGGGATCTACCGACGTCTTGGAAGGTCGCAAAAGGTGGATATTTTTTGCTGCTAATAGAAGTAGGTAGGGGAGGGGTGAGATGGAGCGAGGGCAGACAGGCGCAAGACACTGTGGAGGCAGGTGACGAAGGCTGATGCTCGCTGTACTCCGCAGTATTGTTTAAACAAAGGTAAAAGTTTAATTGCTTAATAGGCGTGAGTGAAGAAGTGGTAAGGTACATATTTGCAACACTTTAGAGGAGATATAAAATTGCGTCTGCAACGAGTATTGGTTCCTGGATGGGAAAGGTCTAAGGCATCCATTACTTAGACCGACGCAGACCCCCAGGAAAACCAAACTCATAATTGCGCTGGTATAAGTCGCATAATTCACCTCCACGAAGACAGGTAATAATCTCCGTCGCTGCAAAACGGTATGTCTCTTATAAGCACCTAAATCTCCAACAACTGTGCTCACGACGACAATATTGAAATTAACCGTCCATAGTTCTGTATACGAGCTGTGTTGACAAGTTTTTGTGTGTTTTATTCCATAATCATTTAACCTAAAGTGTTCCAAGTAGGGATCCTTTCCTATACTCAAGAGAAAGAAGCCGAGAATTCATTGGTGTGATACATTATTGCGAAACTGAGTGTTTACTTTCAAAATAAATTATCACTCAAATGCAGCAATTTAAGTAAATATAGAGAATTGTAGATTGCATTGAAAGTACGCTAAGTGTGAACTTGGTTGTTGGGACCTTCTATCCGAGAAATTACGTAAAGTGACTATTTCAATAAAACCGAGAAAAACCAAGTGTAAAACCTTTTGCAGTCATTTCGATACTTACAAAAGTATCGTAAAATATTTCTTATGTATAATCCATGTTTTCAGAGGTAGTGTTACTGATCTTACAATCAGAAACGTAAGTAGGTATTATCGTCAATCCGGTGTTGTTTTCATGGACCAAAACTTTCTAACTGCGTGCGTGTGACCTATTCTGAAAGCAGTCATTATACAGCAATCTACGTGCACTGTTCCTTCAGTGATAGAAATTATTAGAAGAGAAAAAGCTTTAATAAGAATCAAAATATAGTAAAGACCAAATTTTGTGAATTTGTTGAATAACGTCAATCGATTCGTCATTTTGGCTGGCGACCGTGTTTTTCAGTATTATTATCACTCGCAAGAAGTAGTTTGAAGCTGCAACCAAGACTATACGATAACTTCACATTTGACCGAGGTTTATCCATTACGCGGCATCTGAGGTCACTCGCGGTTGTTAAGAAGGTAGTTGTGTTTAAGTACTTCATTTGCCGAAGCTAGTATAACATCTGAAGTGCTAAACGTAATTGCAAGAGTAGAAACCGTGGGTGTTGTAAGCGGCCTTTAGAAGGTGACAGAACAGTACTTACATCGTCAAACTACCGCTATACACTGAATACTTCACAAGACGGACACAGTTTTTAATAGAGCGTGTGATCACCGCAGACGGTAATCCATGCTCTGCAACGTGCTCCCATGTTATCCATAAGGCACGTAACGAGTTGGCGTTCCGTGCCTCCACCAGAGCCATGAGTACCAGGTGTATGTGACGTGCTACAAAACGTTTCCCCAACGGATTTCACATGTGCTCGATGCTATTTACGTCTGGGCAACAGGCAGGCCAGGACATTCGCCGAATATCCTCTCATCCGAGAGCTCCTGCATCTGCTCTATTCGAGGTGTGCATTGTCATCCATAAAAATGAAGTCAGGATCGAATGCAAACCTCAAAATACGCACATGAGAAGGAGTCCAGTGTCACAATAACTTTGACCCGAGGGTGTACCGTGTTCAGAGATATGGCCATGCAACATAGTGCCAAGCCGCACCGTAACACATGGCCCACCAAAACGATGACGTTCGACAGTGATCCTGGGTGTATTAAGTGTTCCCACCTCTCGCCATGTTAGAAAACGTCCAGAATCACTACTCAGACTGAGTCGCTCTTAGCTGAAAGAGGATACGAACTCACACGGCACTGGTCACTCCTTATCTCTTGACACTGTCTCAAACGGTGCTGCCGGTGTGCCGGTGTCAACGAAACACAACGTACTGGCCGTCGGCCAAAGAGACCACCCCATGCAGTTCCCGTGTCATTGTCGAGCATTAGATTGCGTTTCTTCAGTCCTGTTGAATGTGGTTGCAATTACACCCACTGTCTGACGTGAGTTGACCGTGATCGTCCGCTTCCTCTCCATGGAGCAGCGATGCCTGTGGCTCGGAACGCTCCTCATAGACGTGAAACAATGCTGTGAATAATACCAGACTCCTGAGAAACGGTCGTCACACTTCGTCATTCTTCCAGTTTCCCGTTGATTCTTCCCGTGTGAAGTCATCCAAATGTTGTCTCCGAGCTACACTCATGCTGATAAATTAAGAATAATGCTGATACATGGTGAAACAACGCTCTGGTGGGCGGTTTGCGAGTTTAAATCACCTCGGGGTATGACCATGCGGTGCATTTGACTTGCGGTCGTCGCACGGTGGCGCTGGCAGCAGTCCACATACGCAGAGCTGTGTTGGTGCATGTCAGAGTATGGTGCAGCGAGTAAGTGTGTAGACGTTTTCAGACGTACTAATGGGGACGAAAATGGCTCAAAGAACACATATCGATGACGTTATGAGGGGTAGAATACTAGGGCGATTGGAGGCCGGTCAAACACAGCAGGTCGTAGCACGGGCCCTCCATGTGCCACAAAGTGTGATCTCAAGATTGTGGCAACGATTCCAGCGTACAGGAAACGTGTCCAGGCGCTACAGTAAGGGACGTCCACAGTCTACAACACCACAAGAAGACCGATATCTCACCATCGGTGCCTGCAGACGGTCACAGAGTATTGCAGATAGCCTCGCTCGGGACCTTACCGCAGCCACTGGAACAGACACACAGTCTACAGACGACTGAACAGACATTCGCTTGGAGACCTGCAAGATGCATTCCACTGACCCCTGGTCACAGGAGAGCCCGTAAAGCCTGGTGTCAAGAACACAGTACATAGTCATTGGAGCAGTGGTCCCAGGTGATGTTCACGGACGAGTGCAGGTATAGTCTGAACAGTGATTCTCGCCGGGTTTTCATCTGGCGTGAACCAGGAACCAGATTCCAACTCTTTATGTCCTTGAAAGGGACCTGTATGGAGGTCGTGGTTTGATGGTGTGGGGTGGGATTATGATTGGTGCACGTCTACCCCTGCATGTCTTTGACAGAGGAGCTGTAACAGGTCAGGTGTATCGGGACGTCATTTTGCACCAGTATGTCCACCTTTTCAGGGCTGTAGTGGATCCCACCTTCCTCCTGATGGATGATAACGCACGGCCCCACAGAGCTGCCATCGTGGAGGAGTACCTTGAAACAGAAGATACCATGCGAATGGAGTGGCCTGCCTGTTCTCCAGGCCTAACCCCATCAAGCACGTCTGGGATGCTCTCGGTCGACGTATCGCTGCACGGCTTTAAACCCCTAGGACACTTCAGGAGCTCCGACAAGCACTGGTGCAAGAATGGGAGGCTATACCCCAGCAGCTGCTCGACCACCTGATACAGAGTATGCCAAACCGTTGTGCGGCCTGTGTACGTGTGCATGGTGATCATATCCTACATTGATGTCGGGGTACATGCGCAGGAAACAGCGGCGGGCACATGTGTCCCGGGACTGTTTTCTCAAATTATCGCCAACACCGTGAACTTACAGATCTGTGTCGTGTGTGTTCCCTATGTGCTATGCTATTAGCGCCAGTTTTGTGTAGTGCCATGTTGTGTGGCACCTCATTCTGGAATTATCCTTAATTTATGTGCATGAGTGTATATCGTAATGAAGAATACCACCACAGTGCACTGTTACCGTTTGCTGGTTGACACACTCTGTCTTTTCCCGTTATTTCGAGTTACTGCATCGTGTTGCAGGGACAGGCCCATTTGGCGATACAATCATGCTAACCTCAGACTATGTGGCGACCAGCTTTGTGTGCATGGCTGGGAGAACTCTGGCAACATGCTCGCACACTTGCTTTCATTTCCACCCAGTTGTTACTATGTTATGTTGCTTTAGCTATCTCGTTCTTAAGTTTCGCAGACCTGTGTATTTTGAGCAAATACATAGACAAATACACAGACTGACAACACTGAGAGCCGAAGCCATATCATAAAAGGGCGTAGGCAAGTAAGTTGATCACAAGATCTAAAAAAAGGACATGAAATCCATATTAAACTCGGGAACGGATCGAAATCACAAGCGCTTCGATGAGATTCCAATAATTGAATTACCGAGTCATCTCGTACTTTTGGGGTCTCAATGTAAGAAGACGCGCTTTCCTCGTGAAATTGTGAATTATGATGATACTGAAGAACCAAAGAAACTGGTACACTTGCCTAATATCGTGGGGGGCTTCCACGAGCACGCCGAAGAATGCCGTAACACGACGTGGCATGGACACGAATAACGTCTGAAGTAGTGCTGGAGGGAACTGACACCACGAATCCTGTACGGATGTCTATAAACGTCTAAACGTCTTCTGTACAGCACGTTGCAAGGCATCTCAGACATGCTCAATAATGCTCATGCCTGGAGAGTTTGGTGGCCAGCGGAAGTGTTTAAACTCAGAAGAGTATTCCTGGAGCCACTCTGTAGCAATTCTGGACATGTGAGTGTCGCATTGTCCTATTGGAATTGCCCAAGTCCGTCGGAATGCACAGTGGGCATGAATGGATGCAGATGACCGGACAGGTTGCTTACGTACTTGTCACCTGTCAGAGTCGTATCTAGACGTATCAGGGGTCCATATCACTCCAAGTGCACGCGCCCCACACCATTACAGAGCCTCAAACAGCTTGAACAGTCCCCTGCTGACATACAGCGTCCATGGAGTCATGAGGTTGTCTCCATACCCGTACACGCCCATCCATTCCATACAATTTGAATCGAGACTCGTCCGACCAGGCAACATGTTTCCAGTCAACAGTCCAGCGTCGGTGTTGAAGGGCCCAGGCGAGGCGTAAAGCTTTGTGTCGTGCAGTCATCAAGGTTTCACGATGATGTTTCGTTGAATGGTTCGCACGCTGGCCCAGCATTGAAATCTGCAGCAGTTTGCGGACGGATTGCACTCCTGTCACGTTGAACGATTCTCTTCAGTCGTCGTTGGTGTCGTTCTCGCAGGATCTTTTTCCGGTCGCAGCTATGTCGGAAATTTGATTGCCTCCCGGGTTCCTGATATTCACGGTACACTCACGAAGTGATTTTGTGGGAAAATCCCCACTTCATCGCTACCTCGGAGATGCTGTGTCCCATCGCTCATGCGCCGACTACAATATCACGTTCAAACTCACTTAAATATTGATAACCTGCCATTAAAACAGCAGTAATCGATCTAACAACTGCGCCACATATTTGTTGTCTTATATACCCGTTGCAGTCCGCAGCACCGTATTTTGCCTGTTTACATATCTCTGTACTTGAATACGCAAGCCTATACAAGTTTCTTTGACGCTTCAGTATAGACCATGCGCGGTTTAAAGAGTTTGCGTTTTTATGAACAACGTGTACGAAGTAATACTGAACGAACAGCGTGGGCTCAACGTTAATAGCAAAACCACCCTGACTAGCGGATAATAACAGTAATACTTGGATATGCTGATTACGCCTTGAATAGTTAGGAACACGAAAGTCACTGCAACACACGCCAGACAGAGACAGCAAGACTGGTTAACTCATGGCTGCCTCGGCAGTGAGCTACGTGCAAACCTATGCGTAGTAATCATCGCGGACGTTTGTGCTGCGCCTCTGTGCAGTGGATCTGTTTCACGTCGAGGTCTCACACCATTGGTGCTTTGCAACTTGCGACATGGAGTCCGTCACGAATAGTTTATTTCTGCCTGCTTGAATACTGCACTGGCTTTAACGCTCTTTTACAATCAGATCACTAACAGCCGACTTGTACTGCTTTAGAAGTGTTGAAATATTCCTGATGTATTTGTTACTCTGGTGCTACGCAATGACGTTCGAAATCACGAAATCACTGAGCTCTCCCGAGCAACCCATTCTGCTGTTACTGCTTCTCCACAGACAACACAATACTCCCCGCGTCCTAGTCGGTCGTGACACTCAGTGGTCATTTCCGCGTTCCACGGGAGTGTCCGGATATTTTGGTACGAAAGTTTATCGTCAAGCGTCTCCCAATTAAGTTTTTTCAGAATACCCCTGACGCTGAGTCAAACAAACCTGTGTCCATTCGTGCTGCCCTTCTTTGTATTTGTTCATTACCCACTGTTAGTCCTACACTACTGGCCATTAAAATTGCTACACCACGAAGATGACGTGCAACAGACGCGAAATTTAACCGACAGGTAGAAGATGTTGTGATAAGCAAATGATTAGCTTTCCAGAGCATTCACACAAGGTTGGCGCCGGTGGCGGCACCTACAACGTGCTGACATGAGGAAAGTTTCCAACAGATTTCTCATACACAAATAGTAGTTGACCGGCGTTGCCTGGTGAAACGTTGTTGTGATGTTTCCTGTAAGGAGGAGAAATGCGTACCATCACGTTTCCGACTATGATAAAGGTCGGATTGTAGCCTATTGCGATTGCGGTTTATTGTGTCGCGACATTGCTGCTCGCGTTGGTCGAGATCCAATGACTGTTAGCAGAATATGGATTCGGTGGGTTCAGGAGGGTAATACGGAACGCCGTGCTGGCCCATCAAATTTCTTGCTCATATTCTTTAGTCAGTTTATTGACATGGTGACACCGTGCTGCATCCCAACGGCCTCGTATCACTAGCAGTCGAGATGACAGGCATCTTATCCGCATGGCTGTAACTGGTCGTGCAGCACGTCTCGATCCCTGAGTCAACAGATGGGGACGTTTGCAAGACAACAACCATCTGCACGAACAGTTCGACGACGTTTGCAGCAGCATGGAATATCAGCTCGGAGACCGTGGCTGTGATTACCCTTGACGCTGCATCACAGACAGGAGAGCCTGCGATGGTGTACTCAACGACGAACCTGGGTGCACGAATGGCAAAACGTCATTTTTTCTGATGAATCCAGGTTCTGTTTACAACATCATGATGGTCGCATCCGTGTTTGGCGACATCGCGTTGAACGCACATTGGAAGCGTGTATTCGTCATCGCCATACTGGCGTATCCCCAGGCGTGATGGTATAGGGTGCCATTGGTTACACGTCTCGGTCACCTCTTGTTCGCATTGACGGCACTTTTAACAGTGGACGTTACATTTCAGATGTGTTACGACCGGTGGCTCTACCCTTCATTCGATCCCTGTGAAACCCTACATTTCAGCAGGATAATGCACGACCGCATGTTGCAGGGCTTTCTGGATACAGAAAATGTTCGACTGCTACCCTGGCCAGCACATTCTCCAGATCTCGCACCAACTGAAAACGTCTGGTCAATGATGGCCGAGCAACTGGCTTGTCACAATACGCCAGTCACTACCCTTGATGAACTGTGGAATCGTGTTGAAACTGCATGGGCAGCTGTACCTGTACACGCCACCGAAGCTCTGCTTGACTCAATGCCCAGGAGTATCAATGCCGTTATTACGGCCAGAGGTGGTTGTTCTGGGTACTGTTTTCTCAGGATCTATGCACCCAATTTGTGTGAAAATGTAATCACACGTCAGTTCTAGTATAATATATCTGTCCAATGAATACTCGTTTATCATCTGCATTTCTTCTTGGTGTAGCAATTTTAATGGCCTGTAGTGTATGTGATACGAGTCCGACACACTTGAGCAGTACTTTAGGGTGGGTCGTAGGAGCGTTTTGCAAACAATTTTCTTTGTAGACTGCATTTTACTAGACTGCTACCAATGAAACTGAGTCTGTCACCTATTGTAAATACGCTTGCCTACGTTGTGTCATTTCGTACTTATTTTGTATGCTTACACAGAGATCCTAGCTCTAGTCATAACTTCTCCTTTCTACTCCATGTGATCGTATTTGCGACGGTAAGCATAGGTCTAGTACTGGGTCAAACGCTTTTCGGAAATGAGAAGAATTGCATTTTTCTTAACTTTCAGGATCCCACGTGAAAAAAGCGCCGATAGGGTTTCAGATAATCGATGTTTTCGGAATCCGTGCTCGTTGTGATGGAGGTCATTCTGTTTGAGATATCTCTTTACATTTGAGCTCAGAACATGTTCTAAGATTCTACAACAAATGGATGTCAAGGATATTAGCCTGTTGTTTTGTGGGTCGCTTCTGCTACTATTCCTACAGACGGGTGAGGTCTGTGCTTTCAGTAAGCTATTGGGCAGGTTTTATTCGAGGAATCTACGCTATGTTAGGCTTAAAAGAGTGGAGTTCTATATGCAATATGGTAGAGGTTTCATCGGGCCTGAAAATTTGTTTAATTTTAGGGATTTCAATTGTTTCTCAACACCATTGATACTACTATTGTATCGCTCATTTCTGCAGTCGTGCGACAGTTATATTGGGAATGTACTGCTATATTTTCGTTTGTAAAGGAACTTTGGAAAATGGAATTCAGTATTTCTGTTTTTGCTTTATTCCTTAATTTCAGTTCCTGCCTCATCCATGAGTATGTGGATACCTACTTTGGTGCCACTGACAGACACTACATACGACTAGAATTATTTTGGGTTTTGTGAGAGATCTTTCGACAAGACTCTGCTATGGAAGTCACTGAAGGCTTCACATATTACCTTCCTGATGGCCAAATGCATTTCCTCCAGCACCAGCCTATTCATAGCACTATGCTTCCCTTAAAATCTTTTGTGCAGTAGTATCGGTTTCGAATTTATTTTAAGGGAATAATGGCTCCTGTAAGTTTTACTAATATGCATGAGTTTGCAAATTATTAATTTAACTGAATGTTCCGGCGGCTGGTGCTGACCGTTGTGTGAAAGCCTGTTCATTGTTTGTATTTAGTTACTATCGCAACAAAATACTGTGGAAAGGGAGGACAGTTACAAAATGCACACTGCGTCAAAGCCTTTGTGGTGATGCTCGGGTCGCCAGTGGTTACTACTCAATCAGAAATTTTTCTGTTCTTAATCTGCATCATCACTAAATACCTCACTAAAGGGCTACTTAAGCAACACCCATACTGAATATGGCCCTGGCTTTCTGACTGCTTTCCTGCTCTTCTGAAACAGAAAGCTGTTAGCTGAGCCAAATGTGACTGTTACTGACCATCTAGTTATTGCCGTCCTTCTCCCGTGGCTGCAGCGACTTGGGTGACTTGCCTGTCCGTCACCAAATACGGTTTGCTTCGGCTTTTGCTCCCACCAATCACACACCGTGATCTTCGGGAGGCCATAGCCTACGGGATACAGAGCAGAGCCTGCGACAACCGACAGATAGCCCGCGTGACGTCACGAGGCCGTTGCCTTGCCAGGGCGAGTCCGGCGTCACATCTCGCTGTAATCTGGGAAATACCGTGGGTTGTTCTGAACGGTTTTTCTCCTAACACTGGTTGCTGCCTCCGAGATCATTTCTAAAAACCAAGTGACACCAGTATTCATTACTTGAGAAATTTTATCAAGTTCCTAATGCACGGTATAAAGCGTTCCGAAAAACCTGCATCTCACATAGCGTATTCTTTGCTGCATACAACAACGACAATTGTTCATAGGTGGATTCTCCAGAGAGTAGCTCTGATGAATGTAACCTTGTTTCAGTTTTGCAGATCTTTGATAAAAAAAACTGAAAATTGTGCAGTTAAAACTACATCTGCTTTCTTTGGTCACTTCTGTGCAAGATATCTGACACCGAATTCTGTAGAAATGTCTCGTGAACAAGTGTCTGCTACTGATGATATTGGTATTCATTCATACATACTTTCACACGAGTATCAAGTAGGTATTTAGATCTCGTTCGTAATGTGCAAGTAAAGTAGGAACCTCTCATAGTGAATGAAATGTACTGTCCTATACGGGGGGGGGGGGGGGGGGGGGGTTAAGAACGGAATTGCGACGAGTGGAAAGCACTGTATGCCATTGGTGATGAGGAGATCAACAGTAGAGGCGGCCATGACATGATTAATATTACAAACTGTCATTGAAGGACAGTAGTTGTGTCAAACACTTGTCTCTGATGAAGCAGCTCAAAGTGTAACGAGCATCTGGAAAAAACATTTGGCCATACTCGCATTGTTGAAACATGTACTTGCGGTATGTATGTGAAAGAAATCTTTTTAGTAACTTGACACATTTTTGGAAATATTGTCACAAACTGTTATTCTAAAACAAGGAACAAGCGCCTTCTGAATGACAATAGACGGAAGTAACATTTTCAAATTAAATGAAGATTTCTATATAGTGGTGCGCCTTTTTCCTTACTGGTTCTCTCTCCTGAATGTTATTTTTTTTTTTCAACGCTCGGAAAATGGAGTAAGCAATCGCCTTCACAGTAACTTGTGTTTAGAACAATACTGCTGAAGCGTTGCTAAGTTCCTCTACAGCTGCGATCTAATCTGCATGAGCTGCACAGTACATGAGAGTTTATGAGTCTGCTTCAGAATCCGATGCTGGAATTCATAGTGTAAACCGCTGGCGCAGTCACGCCTGTACCTGCGCGTAGCACTTAGACTAGAGTGCCTATACAATTGGCTGAATCGTCCGCCATGTTCTCCCCAACTCTGAGGATCTGGTAGTGTTTTCCTTGTGGGTGGTTAATCTATTCATGCAATATTCTACAATGTTTCTTATAAAATATTTGATATCGCATGTACGAAGTGTACCGAACAGTAATTAATGTGTATAAATGTATTTAGATTCCACTTTTCATATAATATAAAAATTGAAATACAATATTTCATATGTCGTAGTTTGTAAACATTAAATGCAACGAGTTAAGAACTCAGTGCGAATGGCTTCAAATAGATATGCTATGCAGTAACAACCTGTGGCTTTTGTTAGTTTTTGTCCGTATATAGGCACTTGCAAAAGTGGTGTTTGTTTTTTAATCAAAAGTAGGTACAACTGCGGCATTTTAATTGCACAGAGGGGGAAAAAGTAGAGTTTCATGTTCCACTGAAACGAATTTTTATTAGTAGTTTATTTTCTTGCTTGTTGAGTTCTGGTCAAAACTTTTATCTTTGAAGGTTTTGTTACTTGTCAGTTGAGCCAAGTTATGACTCGTGCTACCGTACTTGTACAAGAAATGGTGTTAAGTATTATTCAGTTTGTGTAGGTATGTTTATGATAACGAGATATAAATACATCACAATAAACATCTCTTCTCACTTACCAATTACCGAGCGAGGTGGCGCAGTGGTAGCACACTGGACTCGCATTCGGGAGGACGACGGTTCAATCCCGCGTCCGGCCATCCTGATTTAGGTTTTCCGTGGTTTCCCTAAATCACTCCAGGCAAATGCTGGGATGGTTCCTTTGAAAGGGCACGGCCGACTTCCTTCCCCATCCTTCCCTAATCCGATGAGACCGATGACCTCGCTGTTTGGTCTCTTCCCCCAAACAACCAACCAACCAACCACTTACCAATTGCGAAAATTTCTCAGGAATTGAAAAACTTTAGGACAAATTGCTTCAGTGTAGTTATCGATTGGGGGCAGAAACGCAGTTGTATGCAGTTGGTTTCACGTTTATAACTACTTTTATTAACAGATATGTACAATATACAATTGAGCCTCAGGTCCTGGTTTCCAGCTGTGTCTGCAGCAACCTATGGCCCGTCTTTTTTCCTTGTTTAGGGTCGCTTGGAAAGCTAAACATGCGAAAGCTATTTTTGCAATGGTTAGTGCAGTTCACAGCTGAGCAGCCACCCATATTTACGACGAATTCTTGAATACATTTAGTCAGAACTCTCCACTCGTATCGTGGCTCATACGTAAACAAGTATGAATATCCTTTACTTTGGGGCAAACATGGAGGACAGTTCAGGTCGGGTTATAGGAATCTTTAGACTTCACGAGTGGCGAGAGTCAGTAGCAGGCCACATTCCGCACAGGCCTCGGCTGTGTCCATCGCGCGGCGCGCCAAAACGGCATCTCGCACGAGCCTTGTAGCGTCCACCGGTCGGACCTCTTGTTTCGCTCCGTCACCTATGTATCCCGACCCGCACTTATGCATTTTATTCCGTAGCAGCAGGGTGTTCTATCTGGAGAGTGCGCTTTTTGCTATTTAATTTCCTAATTATTCAAAACTATTGATCTTCCGCACTTCTAGCAACTGTCTTCTGATTCACTGACAAGATAATGGCGTGCACGTCTCGTGGTGGGACAGACCCTTGACCAGGAACGGGATATCAAAGTTTTGCATCTGCATTTATACTCTGCTAGTTACCTCACGGCGTGTAGCGGAGGGTACTTTCTGCACCACTCTCACTTTCCCCTCGTTCCTGTTCCAGTCTCGAACAGTGCGCAGAAGAACGATTGTTCATAAAACTCCGAGTGACATGGGATCTCTGTAATTTTACCTTCGTGGTCTTTTCGCGAGATATACGTAGGAGGACGTAATATATCGGTTGACTCGTCTAGGAATGTACGCTCACGGAATTTTAGCAGTAAAGCACACCGCGTTACTTAATGCCTTTCTACTACCGTCTGCCATTTCGTGACGCTTTAGCGCTTAATTAAAAAAAATGTGACGAAATATGCAGCTCTTCTTTTGATTTTCTCTTTTTCTTCTAGCCATCGCTCAACTAACGAATACTCAAGTATCAGTCGAAACAGGGTTCTGTAAGCAATCTCCTTCATGGTTGGGTTACGCTTCCTGAGGATTCTTCCAGTGAGTATATCTGGCATACTCCTTTTCCTTGATTAGTTTTATGTGACCTTTCCGCTTTAAAACCCTCCGTAATCATGCTCTCAGATATGGAATAGGTGTGACTGCTTCCCGTGTTTGTTCAGTAATAGCGTACATATACAACTAGCTTAGCAGCCTCGCTGCTTCGCTCCTGTGGTCTGTATGGTATGCACAGATTTTTTTCTCTAATGTAATTTTTATTGTTCACGTGCTGCAACATCTTCTAAGCTTTTCAAGCTAATTAAGGACATAGAAACAAGATCTTTTCCGAATGCACTTCTCAACAAAGACCGATTTTGGTAGCTGGAGCGGAAAGTCTTTGTTAAACCTGCCATTTGAGTTCTTGTGGTGATGTTCTCATAGAAACTTTCTCCCCTATCAGTTTTCATAGGTTTAATTTTTAAAAAGTTTTGCGTAATGAAATGTTTTAATAAAAGTTCTGAAATGTGGGACTTAGGGAACGCAGGAAAGGTGTGGACGGGGCCTAATCAGTTACCGTTGGTTGCACAGAAAACACATACACTTTATTTTTAAAAAACCAAACTCTCAACAATCATTTTTAAAAGATTTTACCACACTGGTGGTTGAAAGCCTTATTAGAAGAATGGCAAGTTATTGTTGGCTGAAGGCCACAAGCAATGTTACACATAATCAACGGCTGAAGGCCTGATTAAGAAAGTTCAAAATTATTTGTCAGCTGAAGGCCAGAAGCAATTCCAAAAATACACAACGTCTGAAGGCCTGATTTACCAATAAGGTGGACAATTACACGTTAAAAATACCAAAAACCCTTTTAACAATCTTAATAACTGTAACAGGTTGCAGTGACGGCTGAAGGCCTTATCAAGACAGAACTGAAACTATTTGACGGCTGAAAGCCACAAGCAATGTTACAAACAATTAATGGCTGAATTCCAGCAGCAGTTTCAGAATACACAACGGCCGAAGGCCTGAATTACACTCCTGGAAATTGAAATAAGAACACCGTGAATTCATTGTCCCAGGAAGGGGAAACTTTATTGACACATTCCTGGGGTCAGATCCATCACATGATCACACTGACAGAACCACAGGCACATAGACACAGGCAACAGAGCATGCACAATGTCGGCACTAGTACAGTGTATATCCACCTTTCGCAGCAATGCAGGCTGCTATTCTCCCATGGAGACGATCGTAGAGATGCTGGATGTAGTCCTGTGGAACGGCTTGCCATGCCATTTCCACCTGGCGCCTCAGTTGGACCAGCGTTCGTGCTGGACGTGCAGACCGCGTGAGACGACGCTTCATCCAGTCCCAAACATGCTCAATGGGGGACAGATCCGGAGATCTTGCTGGCCAGGGTAGTTGACTTACACCTTCTAGAACACGTTGGGTGGCACGGGATACATGCGGACGTGCATTGTCCTGTTGGAACAGCAAGTTCCCTTGCCGGTCTAGGAATGGTAGAACGATGGGTTCGATGACGGTTTGGATGTACCGTGCACTGTTCAGTGTCCCCTCGACGATCACCAGTGGTGTACGGCCAGTGTAGGAGATCGCTCTCCACACCATGATGCCGGGTGTTGGCCCTGTGTGCCTCGGTCGTATGCAGTCCTGATTGTGGCGCTCACCTGCACGGCGCCAAACACGCGTACGACCATCATTGGCACCAAGGCAGAAGCGACTCTCATCGCTGAAGACGACACGTCTCCATTCGTCCCTCCATTCACGCCTGTCGCGACACCACTGGAGGCGGGCTGCACGATGTTGGGGCGTGAGCGGAAGACGGCCTAACGGTGTGCGGGACCGAGCCCAGCTTCATGGAGACGGTTGTGAATGGTCCTCGCCGATACCCCAGGAGCAACAGTGTCCCTAATTTGCTGGGAAGTGGCGGTGCGGTCCCCTACGGCACTGCGTAGGATCCTACGGTCTTGGCGTGCATCCGTGCGTCGCTGCGGTCCGATCCCAGGTCGACGGGCACGTGCACCTTCCGCCGACCACTGGCGACAACATCGATGTACTGTGCAGACCTCACGCCCCACGTGTTGAGTAATTCGGCGGTACGTCCACCCGGCCTCCCGCATGCCCACTATACGCCCTCGCTCAAAGTCCGTCAACTGCCCATACGGTTCACGTCCACGCTGTCGCGGCATGCTACCAGTGTTAAAGACTGCGATGGAGCTCCGTATGCCACGGCAAACTGGCTGACACTGACGGCGGCGGTGCACAAATGCTGCGCAGCTAGCGCCATTCGACGGCCAACACCGCGGTTCCTGGTGTGTCCGCTGTGCCGTGAGTGTGATCATTGCTTGTACAGCCATCTCGCAGTGTCCGGAGCAAGTATGGTGGGTCTGACACACCGGTGTCAATGTGTTCTTTTTTCCATTTCCAGGAGTGTACAAGTGAGGAAGGCAGTTACACATTTACAAATACTAAGATATTTTCTTTTTAACAATCAAAACGGTAACAAGTTATAGTAACGGCTGAAGGCCTTATTAAGAAAAAATTACAAATTATTGGTCGGCTGAAGGCCACAAACAATGTTACACTCAATCAACGGCTGAAGGCCTGATTAAGATGGTTCAAAATTATTCGTGGGCTGAAGCCCACAAGCACCTTCAGAATACACAAGGGCTGAAGGCCAGAATTACAAATAAGGTGGACAATTACACTTTAAAAATACTAAAACCCTTTCTAATAACCTTAATAACTTGTAACAAGTTATGGTGACGGCTGAAGGCCTCACTAAAACAGGATTGAAAATTATTTGTCGGGTGACGGCCACAAGCAATGTTACAAGCAATTAACGACTGAAGACTGATTAACAAAGGATTCAAAATCATTGGGGGCTGAAGACCACAAGTAATTTTCAGAATACTCAACGGCTGAAGGCCTGAATTACAAGTAAGGAAGGCAGTTGCATGTTAAAACACTAAAATCTTTTTAAAACAATGTTAATGAACTGTGACAGGCTATAGTAACGGCTGCGGGCCTTATTAGGAGAAAATTGAGAATAATTTGTCGGCTGAAGGCCACAAGCAGTGTTAGAAACAATTAACGGCTGAAGGGCGAAATTACAAGTGGGGAAGGCAATAACATGGTAAAACATTAGGATAAATTTTAAAAAATTATGACAGCTTGTTCAAATAAGACGGAGTGATGCACAGAAAGTGCTCCCTGGATCGACCTGTGGAAGGTGACTACAGCTGTGTAAACGGTGAGACAGGCAGCCAAGAGTTGTACTCACGTAACAGGATGGCAACTCACGCTAGGGGTAGCTAAAGCGCCGACCGACCGACTAACCAACCCGCCTAACGTCCGATCACCGGTACAACGATGGAATTTTTTAGGCAAGGGCAAAGAGACAGATAGCACTACATCTTCAGAAAAAAACCCAAGGCCGAAAGAAACGCTAGAACCAAGGTAGACATCGTAAAAACATATTCACAGTGCAATACAAGAGGCTGTCGAACTATACGCCGTGTCGGACAGCATCAACACGATGAGGAAAAGTACACTGTTGGAAAATTACACTAACCTCCAGGGCAGGTAACTGGGGCGTTAGCGGCCACAAGGCAGAAAATACCGCTGGTTGCACTTCACTAATAAGAACAATACTAAATCCAATCAAGGAGTCGAAGGCGGCTAATAGCTTCTGACAACCTGACAGACTCCATTTGTTGTGGTTGGTCTCTCCGACCCTGGGAGCAGCAACACGCAAACAACAGCAAGATCTCAAATAATGGATGTTTCAGTACTGGACACGGTTCACTCAACTTCAAACGTCCTGGGTTCGGTCGTCGGCTACAGCCCCTCGATCCGACAGTGCCTGCACGCCGCCAGTGGTTCCAGCCTGCCCTCGCGCTGCGGACCTCGTCGCTGCTCTGTCCAAAGCCCCCCAACTGGTTGACACACACGACGATCCGGAAATACTAGCCGTGGCACCAAAGATAGTATCAGTATCGATAATCGCTGCTGCTGCCACTAGTAGACAAACAATACTAGCAACTCAGTGGCACCATTAACACAAGAAGGAATCGAGATACCACTACAGTTATTACACGACGTCAAGTTATGAACAGCAAGAACGCGAGCTGCACACGACTCAAGTTTTCATCCCCTGAGGGGCATATTTAACTTGGTGGTTTAATGTCCAAAAATGTTGAAGCACTTTTTTTTTTATTTCTGGTGGAGAAAAACAGATACCTCCGCAGAGTCGCCTCGGGCTTTGGCCCAATGCTGGCGGATTCCAGCGCTTGCCATTCAACACGCCACACGCTCTGCTGTATGTTCCCACAGCTTGACAAGGGGGATGTCTGGCCGTCTCTGTTTCACTCTTTCCAAAGACACGGCCTCGCTTCCAGATCATCACAACTGTTTCAATTAGTTGCACTTATTTAATTAATTCTGGCGAGTGGTGCCAGGTCAAAGGAATGATTAAAACCTTAAGTATGATGCCTGACAGGGAGGTGCAGCATTATGATTAGTCATTTCCCTCATGAGTCATTCTCACTTCGCAACTGGACTTGAACTGAGGCGTGCTTGAGCATACGCTTTCTGTCTGACTGAGCGCTAGACTTGAAACAAATAAGGCTCAAAAATGAAGAAAAATGGTTAGAAGAATGAATTACTGACGCAACGGATAGCACAAGGACGGGCGAGCTCCCAGAGGAAATTACATGGTGCAAGCACCTCTCAGGCATACATACATTTCATTAGCACTGATCGCCAAGGACTTAATAAGGAAAAATATAGATTATCCGTCGGAGAAATGATGTGGGAAGAGCTATCGTTGGTTTCTGGGGTATTAGCAATTACTTGGCCGTACACCTGAGCTACGTTTTTGAACACATTTTCCATTTATTGCACTCAAGCATTCACATAAACAGGCATGGGATACAGAAAGTAATAGATACATAATTCATGCATCAAGTGGTCCCACTAGCATTATAGGCCTCGCTAGAGATTTCATTCTGTACACAGGATACAATTCGGACAAAGACACTACAGCCAGGTAAGGAACGGAGCTGTGTATTCACAGCACATTCACAGGCATACAACTACTGAGTTACAGGTGGGCTCCAAAGCCCACTAGCCCTACTGGACAGACTAATCAAAGGCCAAACGCTCTAAGAGTTTTAACACCTTGCTTCGTACTAAGCAGGTTCTTCTTCCATCTGGCATGGTAGGAGCTGTTAAGGAGTGGTAAGGTGCCGGCCTAACATGAATTCCAACAACATTTAAAGCAAATTTATTAACAACATTTCTTACTCAACAGTTGTTAGAAAACATTGTCTTTGAGCCCAAAGCAATTATAACATCAATTAAAAATTTCAACTCAAGCTCGATAACTATTTGTGACAAAAAGTTTGAAATGGCCACGGCTATTTCAAAATGCATGTAGTAACCTTTAAATAAATATGCAATAACAAATTGACAGCAATTCAAATCTTAAAACAGTATTCAGATAAGCCAATTTAACCAAAGCACTTAAAATACACAACAAATTACAGCGGGACCTCCTTATCACAAGTTTGTACACGCCTATTTCTTCGTGCAACAGTTTAAAATTTGCTCATGTACTGTACAGGAGTACCGCACAATTTCAAACAAGTTTAGGTGCAAACTTCTTCAGATGAACGCCCAATTAAGATGCATGAATTATTCAATTACAAAGGTAGTTACTTAACTCAAGAACAAATCTACAGAATTGGAAATCATCCGCTGCTACCTCAGTGGGTTTATAGAGCAGCAGTCTTGCCATCTTATTTTACTTCACACGTCAGCCTTGTGCATACTTCCTGGCAATACATTACACACATCATTAAATTGGCGTGATAAGACCTGAAACATAAAACAGTTACCACTGGTCCCACACATGCAAACAAATAATGGGCGCTTCAGTCCGGAACCGCGCGACTGCTACGGATGGAGGTTTGAATCCTGCCTCGGGCATGGATGTGTGTGATGTCCTTAGGTTGATTAGGTTTAAGTAGTTCTACGTTCTAGGGGACTGATGACCTCAGATGTTGAGTCCTATAGTGCTCAGAGCCATTTGAACCATTTTTGAAATAATGGGCCACACCAGGGCAAACTCAATGACAGCCTTGAAACATGAACAGTTAAAACTGTAAGGTGACAGAACGAATGAAGGTCAATGTCGCACCTTACATAAGATTTTATACATCGTAAAGGGAATGTGAATATGACACCTAACTTACATCGGCATTAATGAGAAGATTTACCTATAAGTCTGTAATGCAAAAGGAATGACACTCAACGACGGTATTAACACACCGCTCCTATATAATGCATGTCAGTGAGCAGAAGGTGAAACAAGCAGCGAGAGGAAACGTTTTTTGTGGAAGCAGGCCCGGGCAGAAGCAGAGGCCGCACCATCGGAGGCACCACGAAAACCTTTTAGGGGGCATCCCACGGCGGGAGTCAGCAACCAGACAGGTGACGCATACTGGAGAGCAAGTAATGGGCCACCAGAAGTAGGACAGCTTTAGAAAACTGCGTTTCGGATTTCTGAATGGATATGAACAAAACCAGTGATGCAGTTGAGCACGTGAACAGCGAATGGTACAAATGTGATGTACGCATGTAACCTTTATTCATCTGGAGCATGCACAAAACGTCCGATCGGCGGAAACGAACTAGGAAGGAGTAAAGTGCCGAGATTTCGACGCAGTTCAATGGTAGGGCCCTTGCGATCGGCAGAGAGAATTTCCACAAAATAAGAGGAACGCTCCTATTGGTCGAAAAAAGCCATGACATGGAGAACAAAAGAGCCCAGGTGGGAAAACAGTTCGGCTATGAGAAAGACAAGAGCGAAATTTTCGAGGACTCTTCTCTGAACTGGCGTCAAGTGCAGAACGGTGAGCATAACGCTCTGTACGACGCAGAGGAGAAATTTGTGTGAACACTGCGTTCACTGCCGCTGCCTTTCAGTTAGATATTAGCTGTAGCGTCGTTGAGCTCCAACTGTGGAGAAACGAACCAGCCAGTTAGTTAATTGTCCTTGCAAGGACTGAGAGGGCATTTTAATATGCACGCTGCTCCAGCTATGCGCATGCATATTGCCATATTCCAATACTAGGGATGAGTGCATGTTTTCTCGCATAACGAGAAACATAGGGAGAGTCTCTGCTGCAAAAATCAGCAAAAGCTTAATTAGTTTTTATAGGAATTTCAGAGGATGAGAGCAGCCATGCAGACGACAGCTCATCACAGCTATGGTAAATACCATGAGCAGAGGCGTAAACTTCTTGGTTCACCAGCTTGCGTCCACTGTAAACTCGAGCAACCTTGGGTAATCTTTTGCTCAACTTGTCACAAAACTAACCTTCCTGCATAGACTTGATTGTCATCCTAAATAGTACCGAACTTGTGAACCAGAATCGGATGATTTATCGTAGTACTGGCCAACTTCGTGATATAGTCGTAAGAATAATTTTGTAAAGAAACTTCTAGTTAAAATTTACCATTGTTGTGTTTAGGATTATTTCACTTTCTGAGGATGAGATGCATTCGTTTGACAACTGTCATAACATTGTCACATTGTAAACTGTGTAAATGCGTGTATTTCTGTGATAAGATTGCAACATTAAACCAAAGATATTTACAGCTTACGCAGTTGTTGTTCTGTACTCAGAACCATACAAAACAAACAAATGACCAGTCACGGAACAGTGGAACTAATTGCGTTCCACGAGAGGAGACTCAAATACAATTTTGCAAGGTGGGCGACTAAAATATACAGATGGGCAAGTACTAAATAATAAGGTTACTCTGCTTCACGTCGAGTTACCAGTACTCGTGTGTCAATGCAACCAGGGAGAAGTGACAGTGTAGTGATGGCTGTACAGACCTCTAACCGTTGCGTCAACGGCCTATCTCTTTCGGGCAATAGCAATATTGTGCATGCAAAAGGGGAGCTCCTTTCCAAATTACAGCTTCCCAAACAACGGCTCTCAACTACAACTAGGCCGCGCTATCACTCCAGGTGCGACCAAGTCGCTTTCCAGCACATACATGGACTGCTCCCAGCACAGGGCCCTGCTCGCCACATCCCTTGTGCCACCGCTAGCTCCAGACTCTTCCGCTGTCCGAGCCACGCCCCCTCCCGGACCACACTCGCACGACAAGGCTCTCTGGCAAAGAGATTCTATACAACTAGCGATTCCATCAGAGAGGTACAAAGTCGAAAAAATACCAAACTTTTCTGAAGGTTTCAACGCACGGCACACCGTCATGAATTGGTTACTGAGGGTAATCACACGTGGGGGGAGTGAGGGAGGGGGGAGGAGGGAGGGGAGCGACTAAACCAGAAGCTAGACATGATCAACAAGGAAATTAATATAGAAAACAACTAAATAACACTAGGCTCTGGGATAGGAAACCGTTTAAAATTTCTTGGGGAATTTAAAATTGTACTGAATGGTGAGTAGTTACAGCTATCAGTGGTTAACTGGGATTACAAGGAGGGTGCTACCGGGCAAAGTTAAGCTGACTTCCAACAAAGAAATCATTACTGAATTTAATGAAACTAACTAAAAAAAAATATTGCGTTCACATTAGTTATGACTAATACAAAACGTGAGCGTCAAGCCCTGAGACGGAAAGTCTACAATACTTGGATACCTACAGTTTTTACGATTATCACTAAGTGTGATACCCTAATTTCACTTACCCAAGTAAATAACAGAAAAATAATCAAAATTATCCGGCCTTGCTACCCTTCCCTAGCAGATACAAGCGTGAAAGAAAACGGATTAATGGATTTTGTCACTAATATGCTGATATCTGATTCCAGAACCAGAAAGATGCTCCAACAGAGCGTCTGTCACTTACCACGGGAGACCAGCAACGAGTGCTGTGGGGGAGTGACCGAAAACGTCTCGCCGTTCAAAAAAGTGGTGCGGAGGACTTGACCGCTCCAGTGACCAACTACCAAGCCCTTAAGTCCGATTCCAGTGTTTATCTTTGCCTCTACCTCGAGTTTCTGTTCTCAGCTGAACCTACCCTAGACACGCATCTGTGGCTACACCCGCAAACATTCAAATACGCGATTCATACGCGAAGTTAGAGCAAGGGACAGAGGAGCAGACAGAATGTATACCAGTAAACAAATAAAACACCACTGCCCATTCTTCCTCCAACGAAAGTTGATCTGCAGACAAGGAAAATGCACCCAAAAAAGGTGGCAATCAGAGTGTACCAAACATCAACAAACACAGTCAACCATAGAGCGGCACTGTGGTGTCGTTTCTAGCTACACTTTAAGGGAAAAAAAGCCCACATCTTGAAGGAATTTTCCGAATGGGAAATAGGTAGATGTGATGTACTGGTAGATGTTACGTACTCGCAGAAGTACAGACAAACAAATGTTTACAATTTCAAAAAAATTGGATGGTTTATTCAAGAGAAAGACCTTCACAAGTTAGTAATTCGATAACGCGTTGGTCCACCTCTGGCCCATGTGCAAGTAGTTATTCACCTTGACATTGATTGACAGAGATTTTAGATGTCCTCCTGAGGTAATTTTGTCCAAAAGGCGCCTTAAATTGTCAAAATCGCGAGATGTTTGGAGGTCCCTGCCTATAATGCACCAAACGTTCTCAATTGAGGAGAGTAAGGCGAACTTGCTGGCCAAGGTGGGGTTTGGCAATCGCGAAGGCAAGCAGCAGAAACTGTTGCGGTGTACGGGCGGGCATTATTTTGTTGAATTGCTGAAATGTAAGTCCAGGATGCCTTGCCATGAAGGGCAACGAAAAGGTATATAGAATATCGGCGACGTACCGCTGTGTTGCAACGGTCACAGATTACGACCAAAGGGGTCCTGCTATGAAAACAGATGGCACCCAGACCATTACTCCCGGTTATCGAGCCATATGGCGAGCGACTTTCAGGTTGGTATTCCACCACTGTCCGTGGTGCCTCCAAACTTGTCTTCGGGATGGATTATCATTGACTGGAGTAGAATTGTCCACGCTAATGAGTGCCACTTCAAACTGAGCCCAGATGACCAGCGAAGATTTGTCTGGAGACGCACATAGTCCATAAAACTCGAAGAACAGAGGAATCAGGAACCTGAACATACCACAACCGACCGATTGGGAGATCTTAAGGAAACGATTGTGAAGCTGAAGCCTTACCGCTTACAACTGCTATGAGTCATGACTCCCGATGAGAAAGACGCTTGTAATTTTCGGCACAGTTGCCAGAGCTTATGAAAGAGAATAAGTTTTGTGAGAAACTCATCTCAGTAATGAGGCAACCTGTTTTTTTTTTTTGGGGGGGGGGGGAGGGCACATATCGAGCGCCGTAATAAGCAAAAAAAAAAAACTTTTTGATTTTTTTCTATTTGTGCGCAAAGGTCTTTGACAATATGTCAAATACTATAGCTACAGGAGTTCTGTGAAGTCGTTTCAGTCATAACCCTGTGTTAGAATACACATGACCGTTTCGTAACATACAATATGACACGTCCTTAAAACATTAGTAATATGAATAGGTGAGACGGTGTAGGTTACGTCAGTCAAGAACCTGACATACTTTCTCATAACACGATGATAGACAGTCTACGAAATTTAATAAATCACTCTATAAATACACCACAGAAAAAAAATCAAACAGCTTCTCTTCTAGGTCAAGAAGTGCCCAACAGTATTAAAGTTAGTCTAAGATTTTAGCAATAAATGCCAGCTAACATCAATTTGGCACTTCACAAATCTACATAAATCAAAAATATTTGTGACAATTTTGAAATATGGATAAGGGATGAAGCTGAACAGTACTGTGCACTCGTGTCATGGCAGGAAGTCGGTGCAAGTACAAAATAACATACTCACAAAACTAAGGCCTCGTATCGTTGACTCAAACGCAGTTATACCACTTTTTTCTAATTTATACTCCGAGTAAAATTCTGCGATTTAAAGCTGAGACAGAGCTCAAAGAAGAACAGTACTCTCTATGACGGGTTTGTCTTGATCACGAAGACATAACAGAAGTTGTGAGACCTGAGTTTCTCCTGGCGTATACAACTTTCAAATAACTTCCGGGAATTCAGCCAGGTAACACTTTCAGCGACCGCCGATATTTCGGCGGGAGAACACCCCGCTATTTTCAAGGCAAACTGCAACGGACAGGCGGCGTACATGCAAATTTAATACCTCGGTTCTCGGACCCAAGCAGGAAAGATAACACACACACACTGAACACTAGTGCCACCAAAGATGGCCAAAGTTAGAGCTATCGATAGTGAGACTATGAATTCGCAGGTGAGGTAGCATTGAGTCTGTCCCTCTGTTTCTTGACAAGGGAGAGAGCCGGATTCCAAACAGAGTTTAAACAGAAACCTCCATCCCTGTTAACAAGGTTGCTCGCTAATTTAATCTCAACTGCCTCCCGAATCACACTGTCCCAATAGCTGGACGTGCATGCCAATATCTCGGTGTTATTATATAACATGGGGTGACCAGTATCCAAGCAATGTTCGGCAATAGCAGATCTATTTGGCTGCTGTAATCGTGTGTGCCGTTTATGCTCAGTACATCTGTCCTCCACGGTCCTGATAGTTTGACCAATATATGCCATGCCGCAGCTACAAGGGACACGATATACACCCGCCTTACGCAGTCCAAGATCATCCTTAACGGAACTCAAAAGTGCTCTAATTTTAGATGGAGGTCGGAAAACACATTTCACATCGTATTTCCGTAAAATACGACCGATCTTATTGGACGTGTTTCCTACGTAAGGCAAGAAGGCAGTAGACTTAGGTGTTGACTCAGAATTATCATCAATCACCTGATGTACAGTTGGTCGATAGCGCAACGCACGTTCAATCTGTCTATCACTGTAACTAATCTCTTTAGGCATGTGTTGACATCCACGTACTTTTTATTTAATGACCAGTATTACGAGCAGACAGATGGAGTTGCGATGGGTAGTCCGTTGTCTCCTGTGATCGCAAATTTGTTTATGGAAGACTTCGAGGAACGTGCATTGGAGTCGGCGCCTTTAAAACCCGCCTGTTTCTATAGATACGTTGACGATACCTTCGTTGTTTGGCCTCACGGTAGGGAGAATTTGAATGTCTTTCTAGAACATCTGAACTCGATCCACCCGAACATTCGTTTTACGATGGAGGTGGAAAAGGATGGTTGCCTTCCCTTTCTCGACGTGTTGGTTAGGAGGAAGGATGATGGATCATTGGGACATGCAGTCTACAGGAAACGTACTCACACCGACTTGTACTTACAAGCTAATAGTTGTCACCATTCGGCTCAGCGTGAAGGGGTACTTCGTACCTTGGTACACAGGGCACATATCGTTTCTGACGCTGAGACTTTGCCAGCTGAGCTGTCCCATCTTGAAGTTACATTTCGTCAAAATGGTTACAGTGATAGACAGATTGAACGTGCGTTGCGCTATCGACCAACTGTACATCAGGTGATTGATGATAATTCTGAGTCAACACCTAAGTCTACTGCCTTCTTGCCTTACGTAGGAAACACGTCCAATAAGATCGGTCGTATTTTACGGAAATACGATGTGAAATGTGTTTTCCGACCTCCATCTAAAATTAGAGCACTTTTGAGTTCCGTTAAGGATGATCTTGGACTGCGTAAGGCGGGTGTATATCGCGTCCCTTGTAGCTGCGGCATGGCATATATTGGTCAAACTATCAGGACCGTGGAGGACAGATGTACTGAGCATAAACGGCACACACGATTACAGCAGCCAAATAGATCTGTTATTGCCGAACATTGCTTGGATACTGGTCAGCCCATGTTATATAATAACACCGAGATATTGGCATGCACGTCCAGCTATTGGGACAGTGTGATTCGGGAGGCAGTTGAGATTAAATTAGCGAGCAACCTTGTTAACAGGGATGGAGGTTTCTGTTTAAACTCTGTTTGGAATCCGGCTCTCTCCCTTGTCAAGAAACAGAGGGACAGACTCAATGCTACCTCACCTGCGAATTCATAGTCTCACTATCGATAGCTCTGACTTTGGCCATCTTTGGTGGCACTAGTGTTCAGTGTGTGTGTGTTATCTTTCCTGCTTGGGTCCGAGAACCGAGGTATTAAATTTGCATGTACGCCGCCTGTCCGTTGCAGTTTGCCTTGAAAATGGCGGGGTGTTCTCCCGCCGAAATTTCGGCGGTCGCTGAAAGTGTTACCTGGCTGAATTCCCGGAAGTTATTTGGAAATAACAGAAGTTGCAAGAGAGGTTAACTGTCGACGTGAACATTCCTACAAGGTACCACTTCCCTTTAAACGTCTCGGAGAAATGACTTCGGTGTGACGAACACGGATATTTGAGCTTTCAAGGATGTCTACTGACAGTTGTTCTTCCAGAGCAAAAATCGGGAATCTAACATGACAGGGGGGAAAACGTGTTACACCAAGTACCACGCCACCACACTCATCGAGGTGGTCTAGCCGGTAAAGTTGTAGATATTTCGCTACACAACTGCTTGTGATAAAGTATCTAAGTATTTATGACGTAACTGAAATGCAGTTACTGGTTTCCTTTGCTTACTAGTCTTTCCACTGCTGTTTCCATATCGTCGTCTGGCAGAGGAGCTGCATGTTTGTAATTGGCCTCCCCTTATCGACTTTATTGACTGTGTCAGTATCTGCTCTGCCCTTATCAACCTGTCCCCCTGTCAACAGTACTCAGCGGTAATGAAGCAGGTGTTTTGTCTACGTTGGAACAGGGGCAATATGCTATCTGTGGCAGGTAGCTGTGTTCTTTCACAGTAGTTTATTCCGCACAGTGATGGATCAGTTTCTCTAACTGGATAAGTCCAGCCAGATCACTATTTACCTGTATCTTTGCGACAGACAGACCATAATGCACGATAACTTAGTCAATCTTTATGCCCTCATTCACTTCGGCGTCTAATTCCCTTCTTAAATCATCATGCCAAACACCTCATTTGCCGGCCGCGGTGGCCAAGCGGTTCTAGGCGCTTCAGTCCCATAGTGTTCAGAGCCATTTGAACCAATTTTGAACACCTCATTCTTGGAGTACAGACATTTGTAGTTGTACTAGGGGCGTTCAATAAGTAATGCAACAATATTTTTTCTGAAAGCAAGTTGCTTTATCCTCCAAGGATCTAAGTACGAATACATGCTTTGCATCGCTGGTAATTTTAGGAAATAAATACTGAAAAGTTCAATTGATTATCAGTTAGTGGCGGATCACTGACTGTATGGATTCCTGAAGTTGTTACACGTTTCAGACCAATTTAACTAATCTCAGTTTTAGCAGCATCCCGTATGCCGTGATACGACGTTGATAACGTCACAATCAATCTTTAACCATCCTAATACTAGGGGGAGAGGAGGGGTGTACTTTACACCAACCTTCTGAAGTCTTGTAATCTAGTGTGTTACTTTATTCTTTAGAATTCTGAAAAAATATTTATTGTTTTTAATGAACTATTCTGCGAGATTCCACAAACGTTTTAAAATTTCCGGTTGAACTTAACCCATAAAATTGAGTTCTAGTAGTGGAAATCATTTTCCCCAGTGAATCTCATATTTAATATTTTTAGGTTCTGGACCTTACTTACACATCAATACCTATTTAAAAAATATGTTGTGAGTAAAAGTCAACAACAATTAACGAACTTTACATCTTTCAAATTTTTTTCCTGTGAGCATGAAGTACACCTCCCACCCATACGATACCGTAAGCGCATTGATATTGCTAAAAGTGTGCTACAACAAGATCCATACCTCATTAAAATGTATGTTTTTTGTATAAATCAACAGCAACTAACGAATTTTGATGTTTTGAATTTTTTTGGGGTGGGCGTAAAGTACTCCCCTACTCCCCCCCCCCCCCCCCCCCCCATCTTGTTAATACGCATTATTCAAAAGACGATTGGGATTGCTAGGGTCAAGACCATAAGAACGCTGCGCGAATACTCGGTCCGAATGCATTAGCGACCGCGGACGACCAATCCCGACTCACTAACCCAACAGTCAAGGTATCACTAGAGCGCAACGCCAAGTGAGTGCAGGAAACAACAACCACAATTTCAAAAAGCATTGCCAGATGGCAATCATTATGCTTCTGAGGAGGATGGAAAAACACGATACTGATTGTTACCTAACAGCATACTTTCAACTTAGCGCAGTATTTTTTTGGTCATCAGTCTTCCGACTGGTTTGGTGCGGCCCGCCACGAATTCCTCTCCTGTGCCAACCTCTTCATCTCAGAGTAGCACTTGCGACCTACGTCCTCAATTATTTACTGGATGTTTTCCAATCTCTGTCTTCCTCTACAGTTTTTGCCCTCTGCAGCTCCCTCTAGCACCACGAAAGTCATTCCTTCATGTTTTAACAGATGTCCTATCATCCTGCCCCATGTCCTTGTCAGTATTTTCCACATCTTCCTGTCCTCTCCGATTCTGCGTAGAACCTCCTCACTCCTTACCTTATCAGTCGACCTAATTTTCAACACTCGTCTGTAGCACCACATCTCAAAGTCTTCGATTCTCTTCTGTTCCGGTTTCCCCACAGTCCATGTTTCACTACCATACAATGCTGTACTTCAGACGTATATTCTCAGAAATCTGTTCCTCAAATTAAGGCCTATATTTGATATTAGTAGACTTCTCTTGGCCAGGAATGCCTTTTTTGCCATAGCTAGTCTGCTTTTGATGTCCTCCTTGCTCCGTCCGACAGTGGTTATTTTACTGCCTAGGTAGCAGAATCCTTAACTTCATCTACTTCGTGAACATCAGTCCTGATGTTAAGTTTCTCGCTGTTATGTTATCATTTCTACTACTTATCATTACCTTCGTCTTTCCTCGATTTACTCTCAATCCATACTACTCATTAGACTGTTCATTCCGTTCAGCAGATCATGTAATTCTTCTTCACTTTCACTCAGGATAGCCAATGTCATCAGCGAATCGTATCATTGATATCTTTTCACCTTGAATTTTAATTGCACTCCTGACCTTTCTTTTATTTCCATCACTGCTTCCTCGGTGTGCAGATTGAACATTAGGGGCGAAAGGCTACATCCTTGTCTTACACCCTTTTTAATACGAGCACTTCGTTCTTGGTCGTCCACTCTTATTATTCCCTCTTGCCTGTTGTACATACTGTATATGACCCGTCTCTCCCTATAGCTTACCCCTACTATTTTCAGAAGTTTGAACATCTTGCACCATTTTACAGTGTCGAACGCTTTTTCCAGGTCGGCAAATCCTATGGACGTGTCTTGATTTTTCTGTAGTCTTGCTTCCGTTATTAACCGCAACGTCAGAATTACCTCTCTCGTCCTTTTACTTTTCCTAAAGCCAAACTGACAGTCATCTAGCGCACCCTCAATTTTCTTTTCCATTCTTCTGTATATTATTCTTGTAAGCAACTTGGATGCGTGAACTGTTAAGCTGATTGTGCGATAATCATCTTGTCAGCTCTTGTCGTCTTCGGAATTGTGTGGATGATGATGCTTTTCCGAAAGTCAGATGGTATGTCACCGAACTCATACATTCTACACACCAACGTGAATAGTAGTTTTGTTATCACTTCCCTCAACGATTTTTTTAGCCCAGTATATGAAGACCAAAAAAGGTCGATTAGGGGAAAAATTACCACATATTCACATGATATCTTCCAAGGTGAGTGATAATATTTCTCATGGAACGGAATTGGCCGTGCTTAAGTCTAGAACAGTAATCTATTGTCTTGCATTGAAATATCTGACGTTCCATAACACTTAGAGGACGTATTTTTGTTGCAGAGAGAGGCAGTTTAATCCTCAGGGCCGCTTCAGATTTTGGGAGAACAGAGGCTGGGTGAAACATTTGATTCCCCTCATACTGTGAAAACCATTCCAACTGTTGACACTGGAAGCAAGGAATCCTGTGAACATATATACTGTAAGCAGGCTCATCAGTGTGGTAGACAGTTGACAGTTCCAGCGGTAGAGCTTTTTAACGTAATAACTCCATTAACAGCTGCAAATACGCACTCCATAAACTGAAAAGACCTTCCCCTTATAAACACAACCTCAGTAAATTACATCCACGTTCAGAAAAAAAACAGAACACCTTGAACGAATGGAGATAGGACGTTCATATTCACAGGACATGCACATTAGTATGTTCTGCAGAAATGATTAGAATTTCAGTCACCTCAGTTCAACATACGTCCTGTTGCCTAGTAAGCACAAGATCACAGCACTGCACCTGTCGTTTCACCATATCCCACACATCTTCGATTGGCGACAAGGCTGGCGATCTGGTAGGCGACAACAAATGGCTGACATCCTGTGACACCAAGAAGGTACGTGTTCGTGCGTTGTCTTGCTGAAAATTTTCGTCTGGGATGACGTGCAGAAAGTGTATAGTTACAGATCGCAGATGTCATTCACTTAGGTCACACGACAATGCACTGGACACGCACCAGCTGTGATTTGTGGTTGTATGCAATAGCATCCCACACCATAGGGGCTTGAGTTGGCGCTGTAAATCTTGTGCGAATGCAGTCACTATGATGCCGCTACCCCCGTCTGCGGCGAACCAAATTGCGGAAATTATTTTGAAACAAACAGAACCTGGATTCGTCCGAAAACACTGTCTGACCCCATTCGTATCCCCAGTGACGTCGTTCCATACACCATTGCAGTCTGGCATGTTTCTATGCATTAGGAAAGGTAGGCGGAAAATTGGACGACGCACACATAACCAATGCTGTAATAAACGGCGACGGACTGTCGGCCCTGGTACTGAACGATGTATTACAGTGTTCCACCGTTGCGCCAGAGGCGAAACGGCCACAGATCTGCCCTGCGACGCCATTCGGATGCCGTAGAGTGGTCTGGGAGGTGCGACCTGACCCACCTCGTCCTGTTCTACGGCCTTCCGTGAACCATTCTGCACAAACCCGTTGCACTGCCGAAACACTTCGTCCCACACGGGCAGCAATTTCCTGGATGGATGTACTACATTCTCTCATTCCAATAAAGCGTCTTCTTTTGACGGTACGGTTCGTGCATACGTCTGCGAGTCATCCTGTACGTCTTCTCAAGTCACACTCATCCATTACCTTCGGTTTATAGCGACAACGAAAGTCGCACGCACATTTTACCGTAGGTCGTATTGCTCCGCGATATCGATGATGACCTTAAATCGGCGGGCCGACATGGTTCAAATGCTTATGATTTCTGCAGAACATACAAATGTACATGTCCTGTGAATATGAACGTCCTGTCTCTAGTAAATGGAAATGGCGTGTGGCTAGGGCCTCCCATCGGGGAGACCATTCGCCAGGTGCAAGTCTTTCGATTTGACGCTACTTCGGCGACTTGCGTGTCGATGGGGATGAAATTATGATGATAAGGACAACACAAAATCCAGTCTCTGAGCGGAGAAAATCTCCGACCCAGCCGGGAATCGAACCCGGACTGTTAGGCATGACATTCCGTCACGCTGACCACTCAGCTACCAGTGGCGGACCTGTCTCTAGTTGTTCAAGGTGTTCTATGTTTTTTTCTGAACATGAGCGTATTTTGTCTACTCATATAAGGGAAATGGACAGCAATTGCTGTGGAGGCGAAGTCCGTCTGTAAATTGAAACTCGAGCACCACTCATGCTGGGGGAAGTTGTCTTTTCCGGAAGAATGCAACAGCTGGCGCACAGGATGACTAACAATCAATTACCTCTTTAGCAATGTAGAACAGTATGCAGAGATTTACATACACTGACGGAAAAAATAGTCGCAACACCAAGGAACTGTACGACACAAACGAATGTTGGTAGGCGTTTTTTTGTACCTGGAAGATTACCTATATTCAGATTTCAGCCGGCCGCAGTGTCCGGGCGGTTCTAGGCGCTTCAGTCCGGAACCGCGCTGCTGCTAAGGTCGCAGGTTCGAAACCTGCCTCGGGCATGGATCTGTGTGGTGTCCATAGGTTAATTAGGTTTAAGTACCCTACTGGCCATTAAACTTGCTACACCACGAAGATGGCGTGCTACAGACGCGAAATTTAACCGACAGGAAGAAGATGCTGTGATATGCAAATGATTAGCTTGTCAGAGCGTTCACACAAGATTGGCGCCGGTGGCGACACATACAACGTGCTGACATGAAGAAAGTTTCCAACCGGTTTCTCATACACAAACAGCAGTTGACCGGCGTTGCCTCGTGAAACGTTGTTGTGATGCCTCGTGTAAGGAGGAGAAATGCGTACCATCACGTTTCCGACTTTGATAAAGGTCGGATTGTAGCCTATCGCGATTGGTCGAGATCCAATGACTGTTAGCAGAATAGGGAATCGATGGGTTTAGGAGTGTATTACGGAACGCCGTACTGGATCCCAATGGCCTCGTATCACTAGCAGTCGAGATGACAGGCATCTTATCCGCATGGCTGTAACGGATCGTGTAGCCACGTCTCGATCCCTGAGCCAACAGATGGGGACGTTTCCAAGACAACAACCATCTGCACGAACAGTTCGACGACGTTTGCAGCAGCATGGACTGTCAGCTCGGAGACCATGGCTGCCGTTACCCTTGACGCTGCATCACAGAGAGGAGCGCCTGCGATGGTGTACTCAACGACGAACCTGGGTGCACGAATGGCAAAACGTCATTTTTTCGGATGAATCCAGGTTCTGTTTACAGCATCATGATGGTCGCATCCGTGTTTGGCGAAATCGCGTTGAACGCACATTGGAAGCGTGTATTCGTCATCGCCATACTGGCGTATCACCCGGCGTTGTGGTAACGGGTGCCATTGGTTACACGTCTCGGTCACCTCTTGTTCGCACTGACGGCACTTTAGCCAGTGGACGTTACATTTCATATGTGTTACGACCCGTGGCTCTACCCTTCAGTCGATCCCTGCGAAGCCCTACATTTCAGCAGGATAAGGCATGACTGCATCTTGCAGGTCCTGTACCGGCCTTTCTGGATACAGAAAATGTTCGACTGTTGCCCTGGCCAGCACATTCTCCAGATCTCTCACCAACTGAAAACGTCTGGTCAATGGTGGCCGAGCAACTGGCTCTTCACAATACGCCAGTCACTACTCTTCATGAACTGTGATATCGTGTTGAAGCTGCATGGGCAGTTGTACCTGTACAACCATCCAAGCTCTGTTTGACTCAATGCCCAGGCGTATCAAGGCCGTTATTACGGCCGGAAGTGGCTGTTCTGGGTACTGATTTCTCAGGATTTATGCACCCAAATTGCGTGAAAATGTAATCACATGTCAGTTCTAGTATAATATATTTGTCCAATGAATACCTGTTTATCATTTGGATTTCTTCTTGGTGTAGCAACTTTAATGGCTAGTAGTGTAGTTCTAAGTCTAGGGGACTGATGACCTCAGATGTTGAGTCCCATATTGCTTAGAGTCATTTGAACCTTTTTTTTCAGATTTCACGCCAGTTGCGAAAGAGTGGCCCTAGTAGCGCCGCTATGACGATGCAAATCAGGTTTGTTTTAAATAAACGCCTTAGCGGTCGTGAACATTAGTTATATTTGAGATTGGAAGTGGTGAGTTGATGTTAGTCAATAATTGCATTAAAGTGTCAAAGTTGTCATGGCCACACACCACTGAGTTTGACCGCTGAGTTTTCCTACTGTGATATTGCATAAAGATTTGGCAGGAATGTAACCACTGTACGTGGCTACTGGCAGCGGTGCTCACGAGAATGAACGGCAGCAAGAGGCTCCGTTCGGTCACGTGGCACTAGCGAGACTTAAGACCATCGTGTTCGGCGTATGGATGTTTCGCATTGCACTGCGTCTGCAGCAGCAGTCTGAGCAGCAGTTGGCACCACAGTGACACAACGAACTGTTACAGGTCGTTTACTTCAAGGACAGGTCCATGCCAGACACCCTGTAGCGTGCAGTTCACTGACCCCAAACCACCACACTGGAAGGCAGAGCGGAAGTCTGTTGAGTTTTCTGATTAAAGTTTCTTCTGCCTCGGTGCCAGTGGTGGCCTTGTGTTGGTTAGGAGGAGGCCACTTGAGGACTTGCAACCAACCTGTCTGTGCGTTAGACACACTGGACCTACACTTGGAGTTAGGAGTTATGATCTGGGGTGCGATTTCGTATGTCAGCAGGAGCGCTCTCGTGATTATCCCACAAACCCTGACAGCACATTTGTTCGTCCTCCTGGTGATTTGATCTGCTGCGGCACCATTCATGAACAGCATTCCAGAGAGTGTTTTCCAATGGGATAACGCTCGCCCACATGCCGCTGTTGTAGCCCAACATACTCTACAGAGCGTCGACATGTTGTCTTGGCCTGCACATGCTCAAGGTCTGTCTCTAATCGAGCACATATGGGACGTCATGTGATGACAACTCCAGTGTCATCCACAAACAGCATTAATCGTTCCCTTATTGACCGACGAAGTGCGACAGCCGTCGAACTTGATCCCACAAACTGAGATCCAGACATGCACAACGAAATGCATGCTTGCACTGAACACTGGGGCGGTAACACCGGTTATTAATGTGATAGCATTTCACAGTTGCAATGGCCAATCTCGCGCTTCCATTAACTTGATATCTTGCAGTATAAATCACGGAAATACGTTACCTAGACAAATGTATTCCTGAGATTTCATTAATCTAAACTAATTACTTTTTTGTGTTCCGATTTTTTTCGTCGGTGTAGATTCTGCGCATATTTGTATCTATTTTTAACATTATTAGTAACACATTTCTGTATTCCATGTAGGATGGAAAATAATCTCCCCCAGATCATGTCTGCGTCGCCAGTGATTCATAAGGCACACAGTGAAAGGGTCGGTACAACTTTGTGAAACAAAAGAATGTTCAAATGTGTGTGAAATCTTATTGGACTCAACTGCTAAGGTCATCAGTCCCTAAGCTTACACATTACTTAACCTAAATTATCCCAAGGACAAACATACACATCCATGCCCGAGGGAGGCTCGAACCCGCGCGGCTTTGTGAAACACCTTGTAGTTGCTTCGTGTAATGTACTGTGTTAGAGAATGTGGGGAATTATCTTCTCATTCTTCATATTGCAGACCTATGATGAAGAGTAGTGCATAACCACAATTCGGTGACCTACCTTCCCTTGCGCCTCTACCCTCCAGCGGTTCTTCTACCCTGTTACGCCTCCAGAACATAGTTTATCCCTTAATACGGTTCCACTGCACACAGATGCGGTACATGCATTCGATATTTGTTCTTAGACCACTGATGTAACAATAAAAAGTAATTTTATATCATTAAAACATCATTTTCAACAATCTGTCATTTTTACATCTCTGAAAATCATTGGTCATACCCATGCGACTTTTTTGCTGGAAAACATTGTCGCTAGAAGTCGTCGTTTTCGAGTTATCAAGAAAAACATAAAAAGTGACCTTGAAAGGCTCCTCCCCTGCCCTTACTGCCACCCCCTCGCCCCCTCCGCCACTACCCACACTTTCACGTCATCGCTCAGGTCTTTTAGTACGTTGTTCATGGCGCTCCCTCCTACCTCTGTACAAAAATTTACGACAGCACGACTTTCTTTCTCTAATTTTCTTTGTCGACTTGACAGTTTCACATATGTGCAAAGGTGGTAAGGACATCTTGTACTTTTCCTCCGGTGTTGGTAAAATACACTCTAAAACAAAAAGCGACGCACCACGAAGAAGTTATCCGAATGGGACGGAAAGCAGTAAATGTGGTGTACATGTACAGACAAACAAATCATTACAATTTCGGAACAATTGCATGATTGAATCAAGAGAAAGAGATTCACAACTCAATAACGCTGTAGTCCACCTATGCCCTTATGCAAGCAGTTACTCGGCTTGGCACTGATGTCCTCCGGAGCCTTATCGTGAAAAACCCTGTTCAGTTCGCTCGTTAGATTGTTCTCAATTGGGAAGAGTTCCGGCGACTTTTCTGGGTAAGGTAGGATTTGGCAAGCACGAAGAGAGGCAGTAGAAACTCACGCCGCGTCCGGGCGCATTGGTTCAAATGGCTCTGAGCACTATGGGACTCAACTGCTGAGGTCATTAGTCCCCTAGAACTTAGAACTAGTTAAACCTAACCAACCTAAGGACATCACACACATCCATGCCCGAGGCAGGATTCGAACCTGCGACCGTAGCAGTCGCGCGGTTCCGGACTGAGTGCCAGGCCGCCCAAGAGCTACTACTGCAGTATATGACCGTTACCTACAGATTACTGCTCGGAGGAATCCTGACAGCAACGCTACCATGTAGAATAATGTTTTCCGTGCTGCCACAGGATGTTGCGTTACGACTCAAACTGTGCGCAATGGGCTGCATTATGTGCAACTTCACTCCCGACGTCCATGGGGAGGTCCATCTTTGCAGCCACGAGACCATGCAGTGCGGTACAGATGGTTCCAGCGCAACATGCCAAATGGACCGCTCAGAATTGGCATCACGTTCTTTTCACTGATGAGTGTCGCATATGCTTTCACCCAGACAATCGCCGGAGACGTGTTTGGAGGCAACCCGGCCAGGCTGAACGCTTTATACACACTGTCCAGCGAGTGAAGCAAGGTGGAGGTTCCCTGCTGTTTTGGCGTGGCATTATGTAGGACCGACGTACGCCGCTGGTGGTCATAGAAGGCGCCGTAATGGCTGTACGATACGTGGATGCCACCCACCGACCGATAGTGCAACCATATGGGCAGCATACTGGCGGGGCATTCGTCTTCATGGACGACAATTCGCGGCCCCATCGTGCACGTCTTGTGAATGACATTCTTCACGATAACGACATCGCTCGACTAGAGTGGCCAGCATGTTCTCCAGACATTAACCGTATCGAACATGCCTGGGAAAATTGAAAATGGCTCTTTATGGACGACGTGACCCACCACCCACTCTGAGGAATGTTCGCAGTTGAGGAGTGGGACGACCAATACAGGCATGCATCAATGCAAGAGAACGTGCTACTGGGTATTAGAGGTACCGGTGTGTGCAGCAATCTGGACCACCACCTCTGAAGGTCTCGCTGTATAGTGGTACAACAAGCAATGTGTGGTTTTTATGAGTTATAAAAAGGGTAGAAATTATGTTTATGTTAACCTCTATTCTAATTTGCTGTACAGGTTCCGGAACTCTCGGAACCGAGGTGATGCAAAACTTTTTTGTTGTGTGTATAAACTGCTTGGATGGAAAAGTTTTTGACACTAACACGTTTTAGTCAGAACTAAAACGGCATGGTGCTCAGTATGCTGACGACAATATTACACTTTCACAGCGAGAGGAAGTAGCCTACTACAGAGACATCCAATCATTCACTGGCCAGTCGCAGTCAAAAGCCTGAATAACCACCTTTTACAGCGACGAGTGCTGGGAAACGTGAAGAAAGAAATTAAGTGAGGTTCCGGAAGGTACCGACAGGGATGTGGGGCCACGCCGACTCCAGTGTCTTGGCAGCTCCGCTAGGTTTCTCGGTTGAGGATCCGTGACATGAACAGCCCGATCGAGGTAGTCCCACAGTTTCTCCATTGTGTTTAAATCCGTCGACTTTGTTGGCCAGGGGAGTACGGTAAAATCATTCTGGTGCTCTTGGAGCCAAGCAAGTACACTGCCAGCTGCGTGACATGTTGCATTGTCATGCTGGTAGATGCCATCGTGCCGAGTCAAAACAAATTGAATGTAGATGCGCACGTGGTTCACAAGGATAGTTACATGTTTGTGTTGATCCATTGTACCTTCCCGAACGACTAGATAATCCAGGGAATGCGACAAAAACATCTTGCCAACACCATACTGAATTCAGCATTACCGATGGAGGGTGCCACGAACTTGTAAGTCATTTTCAGCTAGGTCTCCGGATACTTTTGATCACATAGTGTACTATTACTAAATTGAGTTAAATGAAACTTTAAAATATTCTATTATATTAACAGCCATTAACGTCTTCTTAATCACGCCTTAGTTACGTAGTTTTTATTTCAAAAATCGTGTACAGTCACAATCTGTGTACTGTTGTGCTCTGATTATAGCGCTGTTAATACGCAGTATGAAAATGGCTGCTGCTGCATCCTATTTCGTAGTGAAACACACGTGTGCCACTGTTAAAAAGCGCCGAGAAATAGGTTGTACTTAATGTTTTTCATAAATTTACAGAAAAAATCGGCTATGCAGTTTTCCGAGGAACTGTATTTGATAGAATAGAGAAGCAAATACGCATTGAATGTACAGCAGAATCGGTAGCGTAGTATAGTAATAGTCATGGATCGGTGGTTCGCCTCGTCGCGATCATCTTTTTTGTCGTTCAATTTCAAATAGCTACATCTCGTAATTGTGAAATTCATCATAATTTTTTATGAATAATGCATGTGTTCTTGTTTCTAATTACATATTGCACGCGAGATTCCTTTTTTCAGTTGAAATATAGATTCTTAATTATCGATATTTTATGAAAGATTGTTAAATTAAGAAAACATAATTTAATTTTTAGGACAAAAATGCAAAACTAAATGCTCTTTATTTGGACTATGTCCATTGTTTTATACCACAGACGTAGTGTCACACGAACCAGAGTGATAAGTGTCGTAGAAACGTGAAAAACAATCATTTTCACGGCATCGAGCACACCATAAAAATGCTACGTTTTTGCGTTTGCCGCTGTACCATTACAATATGCCCGAGAGGCATTTTGATCACAATAGCCATACATGAACACGATATCGATCTTTTCCGCAATTAGTAAACGGTCTATTTTAACACGGGTAATGTATCACATAGCAAATACCGTTCGCACTGGCGGAATGTTAAGTGATACCACGTACATATACGTTTGTGACTATTACAGCACCATCTATCACAAAGCGAAAAAAGTGGTCCAACTAAAACATATTTCTTTACGTACTGCACGAATATGTAATAAAAAAATAGGGGTTCCTATTTTAAAAAACGCAGTTGATATCCGTTTGACCTATGGCAGCGCCATCTAGTGGGCCAACCATAGCGCCATCTGGTTTCCCTCTTCAAGCTTTATGAGTTTCGTTCTTTGTAGTTTTTTCGTTTGATGCTTATTTCGTGAGAGATTTGGCCCTGTCACGATCAATGGACCACCCTGTATACCTAGATTCCTCACTTAATACTTTCTCTTGAAACTCTGTAAATGAGTCTTTTGCGGGACAGTAGCCGTCTATCGGTTCAGGTTTTTGGGCATCTCAGTGACGCCCTCACGTGGGTCAGGCAAACACGTGACCATTTCCTTCCCATCTTTCCATACGTTCAGTATTCACTGTCGGTGTTGTGTGATACGGGTCTCACACACTTGAGCAGTATTATGCGACGGGCCACGCGAGTGTTTTGCACACAGACTGTACATTCCCAGTATCTTGCCAATGAGCTGACGTCTGCCACCGGCTTCGCTGACAACTGTTCTCGTTCGGTGGTGACAGTCTCAGAAAGCCTTGGGCGTCACTCTGCTGAGTTATACCACCTCTCCTAGGGAAAGAGCAGCAGTAGCCAGTGATGTGGCCTCTGGCTTGAAGCCTACGGCCTGGACCCCCGGACCTCCCAGGAGGCGCCTAATTGAGGCGCGCCGTGTCGTCGCGGTGAAGCCCTGCCGATCGGCATCTCGGCGCCCTCATATTCATTCATATTCTGTCCATCTGGGGCGGCCCATTAAAACAAACACGGGTTCCCCGCCGGCCGGCGATGCTATCTGCCGGCTCACGCCGCAACTCACCGCGCGGTGTCCCGGGTGTTAGGAGCACCGCCCCAGTTGGCCGCGTCGTTACCTCACCAGGTCTGGGGCCTCCCCTGCCACTGGAGGCGGCAGCAGCAGCAGGTGTCTGCGGAGCTGCATGCAGTCTGTCTGTACACAGCGGGCCCCGGCCATCGGCGGTTGCCCAGCGCTTCCAGAGGTTCTCTCTACAGGGTGAAAAGTATTTAAACCGACAAACTCTGGGTGGTTGTAGGGGACATCAAAACAAACATTTTTTCCTAATGCCATTTTTTCCTATGAGGATTATTTAAACCGGTGGAGGCCGTATTACGATCTTCAGTTGTTAGAGGGCGTATTACGTTCTTCAGTTATAGCCAACTGCTGTCCACCAGTGCAGTAGTGCATTGTCTCTGTTTACTAATGGAGCGATACACCTGGAGTGAGTGATATGGTTCGTCTGTACTATGTAGCGCACCACAACGGACGAGCTGCAAAGCGGGTGTATCAATAGCAATACCCTAATCGCCATATCCCGCATCATACGACCTTTGCTGCTGTGTACCAACGTCTGCGTGAGACCGGGTCATTTAGCAGATTGCCTGGACAGGGACGCCGTCGCACGGTAAGAACGCTGCAAGTTAAGGAAGCTGTCTTGCAGCATGTGGAGCGGGATCCTTCAATCAGCACTCGTGCAATTGCACGTAACATGGGGACGAATCAGACGAATGTAAGAACAGTCCTTCGAGAGCAATCGTTACGTCCATTTCACTTGCAGCGTGTCCACAACCTGGAACCAGTAGATTATCCAACCAGAGCACAGTTTTCGCAGTTGTACCTGGAACAGTGTGAAATGCATCCTACATTTCCATCCTCTGTGTTGTTTTCCGATGAAGCAACGTTCGGAGATGATGGAGCCTTCAACATGCACAATTCGCATGTTTGGAGTGCGGATAACCCACATGCCACAGTTACTAGCGCTCATCAAGTGCGGTTCTTCGTTAATGTGTGGGTCGGTGTTATTGGGGACTGTTTAATTGGGCCGTATCTGCTACCTAGTTGTTGTCTCTTGGTCATAAAAAATGGAAAAGTGTTTGTTGGTTTAATTAATTTGCCGCCAGAGAAATCTTCCTCTACCGATTTAAATACTCCTCATAGGAAAACATGACTTTAGGGAAAATATTTGTTTTGATGTCCCCTACAACCTCCCAAAGTTTGTCGGTATAAATACTTCTCACCCTGCATACAGGGAGAGCACCCGTAACTCCATCAACAATACTTTGGAGTTGTTCAGGGGTATATTCTATTTCTTGGTATAAGGGATCGATGGTCTCCGGTTGCTCATTCATAGCAGTTGTACGAGGGTGAGTCAAATGAAAACCTGAAATATTTTTTTAAATATTATTTATTGTGCAAAAGTGGTACAAAGCTGTATCACTTTTAAACATAATCTCCCACACGGTCAATGCAAGTCCTCCAGCGCTTTGCATAAATTCCTTTAGAAAAAAAATTCTTTTGGTAGTCTGCGCAACCACTCATGCACCGCGTGGCGTACCTCTTTATCAGGACGGAACTTCTTACCCCCCATTGCGTCTTTGAGTGGTCCAAACATATGGAAATCATTTGGGGCAAGGTCTAGTGAGTATGGTGGATGAGGAAGACACTCAAAATGCAGGTCTGTGATTGGTGCAACTGTTGTACGGGCAGCGTGGGACCTTGCATTGTCATGTTGCAAAAGGACACCTGCTGACAGCAGTCCACGTCGCTTTTCAAATGGTTCAAATGGCTCTGAGCACTATGGGACTTAACATCTTATGTCATCAGTCCCCTAGAACTTAGAACTACTTAAACCTAACTAACCTAAGGACATCACACAACACCCAGCCATCACGAGGCAGAGAAAATCCCTGACCCCGCCGGGAATCGAACCCGGGAACCCGGGCGTGGGAAGCGAGAACGCTACCGCACGACCACGAGATGCGGGCCACGTCGCTTTGATTTGATTGCAGGCCGCAGATGATTTTTCAGATCTGTGTATGATGCGCTGGTAAAAGTGGTCCCTCTAGGCATGTAATGCTAAAAAATTACGCCTTTTTCGTCCCAAAAGAGAGTCAGCATAACCTTCCCTGCTGATGGTTCTGTTCGAAACTTCTTTGGTTTTGGTGATGAGGAATGGCGCCATTCCTTGCTCGCTCTCTTCGTTTCCGGTTGTTGGAAGTGAACCCAGGTTTCGTCCCCAGTAACGATTCTTGCAAGGAAGAAGTTCTTCACAAGCTTCAACACATCGTTCTCTCATTTCAGGAGTCAGCTGCCGTGGCACCCATCTTGCAGACACTTTGTGAAACTGGAGCACATCATGCACAATGTGGTGTGCCGACCCATGACTAATTTGTAAACATGCTGCAATGTCATTCAGTGTTACTCGGTGGTTCTCCTTCACTATGGCTTCAACTGCTGCAATGTTCTGTGGAGTCACAATTCGTTGTGCCTGACCTGGACGAGGAGCATCTTCCACTGAAGTCATACCATTTGCGAACTTCCTACTCCATTCGTAGACTTGCTGCTGTGACAAACAAGAATCGCCGTGCTGAACCTTCATTCGTCGATGAATTTAAATGGGTTTCACACATTCACTACGCAAAAACCTAATAACAGAACGCTGTGCTTCCCAGGTGCAAGTCGCAAATGGGGCGGCCATCTTTATACTGATACTGCGACGGTATGTGTGCATCTGCACAATGCTGCCACCTACAGGCCATTCTGGACGATGTTTGTAACTTGCTTACCAACTTACAGGATAACGGCGCGAAATTTTGATTTCTTACTACAAATTTAAGGTTTTCATTTGACTCACTCTCGTATTTCCTCTAATTTTCTAGCTGATACATATCTTAACTAAGCTCCGTTTTTGTACGTATGTGTGTAAGCCCAAAGCTAATGATTTTGAACTGACATTTACCCCCACTATCATAGTAATAATCGGATAACGCTAGTCTGAACTGGAAGTTAGTCTGAGAGGATGAACCGTTACTCATAAATGCGTAACGTAAATGTGGCAATGCTCTTTTGTAAGACAAAAATATACAAAAAAATGTTCGTATTAAAATAAATTAATGTCTAAACCACTGCATGTACTGATAAAGTCCCAGAAAATTTTTCTGATACAAAGTCTTAAAAGATCCCTCGAAGTGATTCAAATTAATAAATGAAAAAGTGCATGAATTTAATGTCACACGATCGTAGATTAATTCCATCTTACACGATGATTCCGCTGGAAACATCTATCTGCGACAAAACTTACCTCGTCAGCTGAAAATTAATAACCTGAAAACAAAATGCTTCTCTTAAGCGATCCCCTTGTGTGACATGGATCGGTTAGTTGGTCAGATCTGCATCGTGAGGGCGACCACATATTAAGCGCACAAGATGGATGCCGTGTAGGCTCACAGTAATCATGGTATACCGTTTCAAGACGCATGTTTCTACAAAGAAAAGGTTCCGACCAGCGTTTACTTTAGACATACAAAAGATTGTATATCTATTTTGACAAAATTAATTACAAACAACTCCAGAAAACGAAAGAAAAAACAGTAATCTCTGATAACTATTGGACTTCTGCACAAACTTCAATGAATTGAAAATGACCATCTAAATCCTTCTGATTTAACGATGAAATAGTTACAGGCATGTGTTTTTAAGTTGAGTAATCAAATTCCCTACCATTTAAAATCGACGACATATTTCCCATACGAAGAGAACTGAGAAAGCAAGTATGTTGAGACAATGCTTGAGCAAACAGAACTACAAATTCTACAAGGAGATTGTGAAAATCATTTTAAACTACATTAAGACAAAACCATGAACTCACTCAATTAAAAAATTGCAAAAAAAAGTGAAGCGCCTGCATCTTACCGCAGATTAACCTAAAATCGTCTGCATTCCATCTCCGTCACCAGTCACAAAGCGAATACCAACAGCTTAGCAGCCCAGAACAGCACACATGGCAGAAATGTCACCCTTCAGGCTAAACGAATGGCTCACACTGCTGCAAAAACTGCCGCCCGTTGCAGCTTCGCTGATTCGAAAATCTGCCGGTGTTGGCCATGCAAACGAGCCACAACTTGCCCCCGCTGCAGTGAAGTGCATGTACGGGAGGGTATTGGTGGCCAACATCTCGCATTGATAAGTAAATGAAATTAATTGGAACGCATGAAGCGTACGCTATGAAAGGTGAGCGTTATAGGAAAGCACTCGTTGTATCTGCATTGCACTGAATGTATCTGCACGACAGTGGAATGTACATGATACGCATTGCGTGTCCTGTATGGGCTGACTCTACAGATATCTAAGCTCAACTGCAACCTGTCATATTGTCAGATACTACCGAACCGCCCTGGCTTCGCCTAGGTGGCACTAACAAGGGAACCTCCCCATCGCACCCCCCTCAGATTTTTTCACAGTTCCACACAACTTCTTCCTGTTTTCTCAATTGATCTGTGTTCAGTTTTTTAAGGCCTATCCACTGTGCCAACTTATAACTAAATCTGAGGGGGGTGCGATGGGGAGGTTCCCTTGTAAGTATTCATCACCGGACGGCTTGTCTGGCGTAGCGGTAGCACGTTATATACACAAACTTTCCTCGTGAATCATTCTGTATATTAGTACATAGCCCATATCAAAATCCTTACTGTAGTCCCTCAGGTAAGAGGCGGTGCACGTCCTGGATGGAAGGATCTTAATTGCGGTTCCTCTCTTTTGAGCCCAACCCGACGGATACCTATGGTAGATCGGGGAAAACCACCGTTCAGGTCGTGTTGTCGGCGGGGCCGGGAGGTGCTCGCGCCTGATGTACTATACTAGGAGCCTTGTAGGCTCAACACAAACCGTTAGCGTCATTACCTTATTACTTTTACCACAAGTACCCTTTCATTAGCAACTTTCAGCCAAGCACAAAATCAGTTACCTCTCTATTGTATATCGTAAACAGTTTAGCAGGCTGGACATGGAGGTCTTAGTCTTAGTTTCTAGCTCTAACGTACTCTAATCTCTTCTAGCTAAGTTAGTTTTTAGGATGGTAGATGTTAAAGGCATGGTGAGCGACGGCCAGCGTCTTGAGGGTCATTCCAAGACCCGGGCCGCCGCCCACAACCAGGTGACGGGCAATATTATACCTATCCCTTCTCTATTCAGTTCTCTCCCTTCCTTCATTCTAAATATTTAATTTCGTTTTGTATATTAATATGTTACTTGATTTTGTATTAGTTATAAGTTTTTCTAATGCTGCACAAAAAAAAATCAAATGGATGTAAACAAATAGAGCCCGCCTCCACGTGGCGGGACACGGGCAACGGTGTGATTGGGGACGGGAGCCGGTGTGGTGTTACTTTCAGTCACTCCGGACCCCGGACCCAGTCACAGCGGCTAAGTGGCAACATACGACCCACCATAAGAAATTAGACGGTGGGTCATAAAATATAAGCAGCTAGTGAAAAAAAAAGAAAAAAAGTCCCTCAGATTAGCATTCACACAGAGACAGAAAAACGCAGCAGAGGACTGTAATTCATAATAAGGAGCTTTTAGACATGGTTACAGTGAAAAAGGCTGCGACGTTCAAGAAACTCTGGGTGTATTGTCAGTACTGCTACCAACGATCCTCCATCTGTCGCAGGCAATAAATAAGGCCTTGTGAGACTTTTAAGTGTTTCATTATACCGGACGATCAAAAGGTCAGTATAAATTTGAAAACTTAATAAACCACGAAATAATGTAGATAGAGAGGTAAAAATTGACACACTCGCTTGGAATGACATGGGGTTTTATTAGAACCACCCCATATTGCTAGACGCGTGAAAGATCTCTTGCGCGCGTCGTTTGGTGATGATCGTGTGCTCAGCCGCCACTTTCGTCATGCTTGGCCTCCCAGGACCCCAGACCTCAGTCCGTGCGATTATTGGCTTTGGGGTTACCTGCAGTCGCAAGTGTATCGTGATCGACCGACATCTCTAGGGATGCTGAAAGACAACATCCGACGCCAATGCCTCACCATAACTCCGGACATGCTTTACAGTGCTGTTCACAACATTATTACTTGACAACAGCTATTGTTGAGGAATGATGGTGGACATATTGACCATTTCCTGCAAAGAACTTCATCTTTGCTTTGTGTTGCTTTGTTATGCTAATTATTGCTATTCTGATCAGATGAAGCGCCATCTGTCGGACATTTTTTGAACTTGTGTATTTTTTTCGTTCTAATAAAACTCCATGTCATTCCAAGCATGTGTGTCAATTTGTACCTCTCTATCTACATTATTCCGTGATTTATTCAGTTTTCAAATTTATACTGACTTTTTGATCACCAGGTAAACTCAAGTTCATTAGATATAAATATCGACCTTAACTAACTGACGAACGTTTAAGCGGACTTATGCGAACTGCTCTTACCATTTATCTGTCAGGTTTCAAACAGCTCACAGCGAAAATGACCATTTGAAAATCGCATCGCAAAGTAACGTCTGATTTATTGATAAGTAAGGAAATTTTGTTCAATGATGTTAGTTTCAAAAGAAAGTCTCTTCATTAATTAAATAAAAATGTTTTTATTGATGTTAATTACCGGTTGGTTATAATTAAACTGACGGTGTTCTGAGTGCTGCAGCGCGGGTTGTATACACCGTAGGATGCTGAAACATCGACGGTATGCCCACGATGTATAAAATAACAGTTCCACTTTCCGCCACCGGGTGAAAATATGGCACTGCAAGCAGTCAAAACGTGACGTGGGTCCAGGAAAAGGGGGGGGGGCGATCTAAACATATAACGTGACAACATGCTGCATCCGTAATGCGGCTTGGTCGACAGTTGCTCGCAGCATATCCGATGTGATCAGAGTAATATGTAATCGTATGCTATCCATATCAGGAAGAGTCCAGATACATTCCTGATGGACACGATCTTTCAGATACCCCCACAACCAGAACTCACATGGAAGTTGGTGGGTCTGGAAGGACACACATGAAGCAAATATTTCACATGGCAAGTGGCGTGTGGTGTTTCTCCATCCCACATGAAAATAGTGATGTGGACACAGTTGCATTTTTGCGAAGCTGGAATCATGTGTTGCACAAGGACTTTATTATAACTTACATATGCCACTATACACTTAACAGGCTCACCAGGTGTCATCTCCTCGAATCCCCTGTCGGAGGTTCGAGCCCTCCCTCGGGCATGGGTGTGTGTGTCGTCCTTAGCGTAAGTTAGTTTAAGTTAGATTAAGTAGTGTGTAAGCTTAGGGACCGACGACCTCAGCAGTTTGGTCCCATAAGACCTTACCACAAATTTCCAACTCTCCAATCTCCTCGAAGAAAAACGGACCAAGATTAAAGGAGATCATGAAACCACACCACACCAGTCACTTAAGCTGAGTGCAGTGAATGTTCCTTCAGAACACGTGGCGGAGAAGAATCCTATAGTCCACAGCTCGTGGTCTAGTGGCTAGCGTTGCTGCCTCTGGACCATGGGGTCCCGGGTTCGATTCCCGGCCAAGTCGGGGATTTTCTCCGCCCGGGGCTGGGTGTTTGTGTTGTTCTCATCATCTCATCATCATTAGGGAAGTGCCGAGACTGGAAATGGAAGATGTGGACCTTGTACGAGCGCTGATGACCACTATGTTAAGCCCCACACGAACCAACATCATCATCGCCATCAGAACCCCATACGCGACAGTTCTGCGCATTCACGGCACCGTGCCCCGTCCGTCCGAAGAACATTCCGCGACTACATATCATCCATTCCCATGTGTGTCAAAAAACGAAGAGGAAAGTTCGCCGTTGCAGCGACTTCATTTTGTAGGGACACCAGTGTAAAATGCGCCGAAAATCTTTTGAACTGTTGAACATGGGACAGACAATTCCCGTCATATAGTACGAGTTCTGGCTGAAGAATTTGAGGCATGTGCTGCATGACCGGCTACAGCTACAGCATTTTGATCAGCTGCGGTGGGAGAGGCCGCCTCCCTCCCCCTGCTGCGCCACCTAATTCCCCTGTTTCATCAAATTTCTTGCTCATATTCTTTAGTCCATTTATTGGCATGTGGCCTCTTCACCGCTATAGTGTCCGCAAGATTCCCGCAGTACAGCATTGCTATTACCACCAGTGCACAATCTTTCTTCTCAACAGCCATTCAGTTTCGTACAGAAAACTTCGATCTTCTTAACCCTTTACACCAACAGCCATTTCACAAAAGAAATCAACACACATCGCCAAGTGACAAACACCATACAAACATCAAAGCAGGAAACATTTGGCAATTTTGGAAATTTGTGGTAAGTTCCTATGGGGCCAAACTGCTGAGATCATCGGTCCCTAGGCTTACACACTACTTAATCTAACTTAAACTAACTTACGCTAGGGACAACAATCACATCCACGTCCGAGGGAGGACTCGAACCTCCGACAGGAGAAGCCGCTTGAACCGTGGTGAGGCGCCACAGACTGCGTGGCATTTCACATTCTGACTCCTTAGAGCACGTGGTGGCAGAGAGTGGAACTATTATTTTTTCAGTATACTCCGTGAATACATCAATTAATGAACATACCAAAGATGTTTCAGCATTTTGTGTTGTGCGCAGCCTGCACTGCAGTACTCGCAACACCGGATTCCCTCCTCCCTCCCCAAGCAGTTGGGACATACCGGACAGGAGGAGATGACATACTTCTGTTCTTCCTACCGATCCTGACATGGGACGCTGAACTAAGTATATATTCGCTGAGAAGACATGCCGGACCATGCGCCAGCCGTGTGCCAGTCGTTACTACAGGCTTTTTCCTTTTCATTTTTTGTGGTCGCAAAAAATGTTTGGCTTTTGCCTTATATGTTCTTTTTTTACCACATCTATTATACAAGAAACCACTAGTAGTAGAGCAAGTAGTAGTAGAGCCAAATTTATTAAAGATGACTCATCCAAGATGGCGGCAATAGATATAGCAACGTCACAATGACGTCATGGTGGGAAGTTCAAATTTTGGCGAGAAGATAGGACAATTGGGCTACCTCCACGAACCTACCCCCGCCCCTCCCGCCCCAGAATATGGCGGGAAGTTCAAATTCCAGCAGGACAATGCAACACACCACAGCTATGTCCTCTAATCTAAGATGATGGCAGGAAAATGGGTCACTTGGGCTACCTCCACTAACCTAAGTCATCCGACATCCACCTCTTCATAGGAATTCGCGGAAAAAGGACTCAGCCTGTGATGGATAGGAAGGGCACACGACTTTCTTTTGCATACAGTGTTTATTTAAATAATTTGAGGCAGTAGCTCCATCCAGTGTCTTCACTATAGGGTCTGGAGTCCAACTGACCTAGTACACAGTACTGCCACCAGAGGCCACCATCATACCTCCCGTAACATAATCCAAGATGGCGGTCTTGAGGAGAAAAATGGCATAAAAAGGACTCAGCTTGTTCTCGGCTGTTGGAGAGAGGAGGGAGTGTACTTTATTTATATTTGGAACAATTTATTTTGGGACAGATTTGACATAGCATATTTATTACACTGATACAAAACACTTGCTCTGACATGCTTTGGGTCACAGTACATAGTTTACAGTCCTGCAAACTACACGTAAATAATGCAGTACACTGATGTACAGACATGCAAACAACTCGTAAATTACCGAAATAAAGGTTCAAAAATGTTTCAAATGGCTCTGAGCACTATGGGACTTAACATCTGTGGTCATCAGTCCCCTCGAACTTAGAACTACTTAAACCTAACTAACCTAATGACATCACGCACATCCATGCCCGAGGCGGGATTCGAACCTGCGACCGTAGCGGTCACGCAGTTCCAGACTGAAGCGCCTAGAAACGCACGGCCACACCGGCCGGCTCCGAAATAAAGCAGTCCACAGCTTACAGACCTGCAAACTATAGTAAATCACTGAAATAATGCAGTGTACTGATGTACAGACAAGCAAACACCTCGTAAATTACCGAAGTATCGCAGTACACAGCATATAAACATGCAAGCAACTCGTAAATTGTCAAATATAATGCATGTCTAACTCGAAGTAAACACACTCACAACACTTAAACAGCCGAAAATAATGTCGTGCACAAACACTCATTGCACATAAAAAAGCTTTTGAATTATCATCAACCGCAACGTATCAGAGGCTCCAATGCGTCAACGCCGCCATGAGCCACCGCTGCTGCCGACAGATGACAGCATGTGAAAGTTACATTACAGTCAGAGTACTTTGAGTGTCACAGAACTCCAACACGTGCACGCACCGCCCGCCATCCCTTGTCTACTGGACCTCACAGGATGCCAGCGCACATGCTCCCAGGAGTCGGGATGCACCGGCGGACCCCACAAAGTGACAACTCGGCCAACAAGTGCTGAGCCACACACAGGTGTCCGTTCAGGTCCCGCAAGCATGTACCAGTGGCATCTCTTTCATACTTGACACCTGACAATTTCCTGTAGAAATAAGTGTTCACCTATGCACCATTGCTGGTGTGATGACACATGGCTGCGGTGTGGGTCTAGTGCCGAGAGAAATGTTTGCATAGCAGCTGAAAGGCTCTCAACGTTATACTGATGTCAGACATCTATGACATAAAATCGATAGAATTGCGAAAAATACGTATAAATTGAGGAAATATACACTGAAACACGTGAAAATTGAGAAAGTATTTGCGTGACTTCTGGTCGTTGCAGAACAATTTGTACATGGGAACAAGTATGCTACAGCAAGAGGAATCCGAGAAAATGTCGACATGGAAGCAGACCGAACCAGGGAACCAGTCACTTTTTTCCGTCGAGGCAGCATTCTGCTGTATGTCTATTGAGGTAACAGTGATACATGCGAGTTGACTACTGTATGTGACACCTAACAGGAAGACAGAGAACCATCTGCTTCTAAACATACTTGCATCTGCGTTGAAGGATGACATAGAGTGGATGGAGTGGTCGGTTGAGATGGAGTTGTAATGAGGTACGATTTAATGGTAGACTGATGATGCATTCTAGAGAGAGAGAGAGAGGAGTTGTTTCAGGTCATTTGACCATTTTTTCCTGATGTTCTGTCAGGATGCATCAGTTATGTGACATAGCCTGCATACGACTCGTACACAACCGCATGTTCTGCATGGATCTTAGAGCAGTGTCTACTTGCTATCATTAACAGTAAACCTCAAGGTAATTAGATGACTTCCATCTCATGTGTGATGAAACTTCACACATTCCTCTAAACAAATGAAGATTTATGCGATGTACTCCATTCCCCTTTCGCATCTTGGCTGTAGAATCGATACTTCAGGTTCATAACCAAGTTAGCTATAGGTGTTTGTGAGACACTGCAATCCCCATGTAGTCATCTCCTTGACAGAGTTAGTGGTGCCATGACTTGTAATTTCACATGTTGGATGCTGCTGCTATGCATTTACCTTTTTCCTTGTATTCTCCATTACTAACGATCATTTTATATAGGACTGATGTGGACATTGTATAATTTCCGAACCGTGATCGGATTTGAACAGTGAACGCTTTACACCTCTGGAAAACTACACTCCTGGAAATTGAAATAAGAACACCGTGAATTCATTGTCCCAGGAAGGGGAAACTTTATTGACACATTCCTGGGGTCAGATACATCACATGATCACACTGACTGAACCACAGGCACATAGACACAGGCAACAGAGCATGCACAATGTCGGCACTAGTACAGTGTATATCCACCTTTCGCAGCAATGCAGGCTGCTATTCTCCCATGGAGACGATCGTAGAGATGCTGGATGTAGTCCTGTGGAACGGCTTGCCATGCCATTTCCACCTGGCGCCTCAGTTGGACCAGCGTTCGTGCTGGACGTGCAGACCGCGTGAGACGACGCTTCATCTAGTCCCAAACATGCTCAATGGGGGACAGATCCGGAGATCTTGCTGGCCAGGGTAGTTCACTTACACCTGCTAGAGCACGTTGGGTGGCACGGGATACATGCGGACGTGCATTGTCCTGTTGGAACAGCAAGTTCCCTTGCCGGTCTAGGAATGGTAGAACGATGGGTTCGATGACGCTTTGGATGTACCGTGCACTATTCAGTGTCCCCTCGACGATCACCAGTGGTGTACGGCCAGTGTAGGAGATCGCTCCCCACACCATGATGCCGGGTGTTGGCCCTGTGTGCCTCGGTCGTATGCAGTCCTGATTGTGGCGCTCACCTGCACGGCGCCAAACACGCATACGACCATCATTGGCACCAAGGCAGAAGCGACTCTCATCGCTGAAGACGACACGTCTCCATTCGTCCCTCCATTCACGCCTGTCGCGACATCACTGGAGGCGGGCTGCACGATGTTGGGGCGTGAGCGGAAGACGGCCTAACGGTGTGCGGGACCGTAGCCCAGCTTCATGGAGACGGTTGCGAATGGTCCTCGCCGATACCCCAGGAGCAACAGTGTCCCTAATTTGCTGGGAAGTGGCGGTGCGGTCCCCTACGGCACTGCGTAGGATCCTACGGTCTTGGCGTGCATCCGTGCGTCGCTGCGGTCCGGTCCCAGGTCGACGGGCACGTGCACCTTCCGCCGACCACTGGCGACAACATCGATGTACTGTGGAGACCTCACGCCCCACGTGTTGAGCAATTCGGCGGTACGTCCACCCGGCCTCCCGCATGCCCACTATACGCCCTCGCTCAAAGTCCGTCAACTGCACATACGGTTCACGTCCACGCTGTCGCGGCGTGGTACCAGTGTTGAAGACTGTGATGGAGCTCCGTATGCCACGGCAAACTGGCTGACACTGACGGCGGCGGTGCACAAATGCTGAGCAGCTAGCGCCATTCGACGGCCAACACCGCGGTTCCTGGTGTGTCCGCTGTGCCGTGCGTGTGATCATTGCTTGTACAGCCCTCTCGCAGTGTCCGGAGCAAGTATGGTGGGTCTGACACACCGGTGTCAATGTGTTCTTTTTTCCATTTCCAGGAGTGTATATTGTGCATGTATCACACAGAGTCACTGTTTTAAGGAAGTAGGTTTTTTGTTTTACAGTTTGTTACCATAGTTTATCGTAGAGAAACCTGCAAGAAGGATGTATGTCATGCGCTGGAAATACATTTCTTACATTGGAATATTAACAGCACTGCATTCCAGACGATTGATAGGTTGGAAACTTTAGCAATCTAACATCATAGCCTGTTTTAATGGCGTAACCATGTACCTTAGGAGTGCATGTGTTTATGTTATCTCTTACCAATACCCTCCCCATACTGATCCCAGATAGCAGGACAATACTTTAAAACTGGTAGCGTAGTTGGTTTATGTAAAATGCTTTGAACTCCATGCCTCTGGAGTTCCACCATGCATAAAAATCGCCCGTTTCTTGTTCTTCTTAACCGTCCGGAATTACGTCACAGCACTTTCAAATCTGTAACTATACATCAATAAGGAGTACTAATATCCTCAACATGGGCACATCTGGAAAAATCTTGTGCACTTGGATGGGCGAGGACTCAGCATGCTCCATTCATTCCCGAGACGTGGAATATAGTGGTCTACTTCTGATCAGTTGGAGATTATGTTGATAACGGTGCTACAGGGTGGGCTGATCAAAGACAGTACGAGAGGGTCTTTCAGTCTCTAATTTTATTCTAAGACTGCGAGAATGCTCTTTGACTCCGATCCGCATAGTGATACATCGTAAATTATGCACTATGTTCAAGGTGTTAGAAATATTTAGAGCGCTGTCTGGTATACTTTGATAATGTATGTGTTCGAGAATTAACAATGAATGGATGTACTACACAGTCATCTGTCTACGTTTGCAATGATACTCGCAAAGTACAGAAGGGGCGGTTTAGCTATGATACTGAAATGGGGGAAACATGCTGTCGCAGCATTGGTCGGTGTTTGTACTGTAAAACTGCTAAAAATTTCACGCTATCAACTGTGATGGTTATTATTACAGTGCATCGATGGTGTCTTTTCCATTCTATCCATTCACTGGTACACTTTTGGCACTACATAATGATTGACTGATAACGCTTGTTTGAGTTGGTTCAAATGGCTCTGAGCACTATGGGACTTAACATCTATGGTCATCAGTCCCCTAGAACTTAGAACTACTTAAACCTAACTAACCTAAGGATATCACACAACACCCAGTCATCACGAGGTAGAGAAAATCCCTGACGCCGCCGGGAATCGAACCCGGGAACCCGGGCGCGGGAAGCGAGAACGCTACCGCACGACCACGAGCTGCGGACTGTTTGAATTGGAGAAAGAATTTTGGTGGAGGGGATAGCTAATACTGAAACATTGATCGCGTACATGACTGCAATATGAGGAATCAGTCAAAACAGAATGCAGAGCCATCAGCTATTCCGTCACTGAGACAGATGAGATTAAATGTAGGGGTCATCAGTCACCTCTGAACTGCAGTTTTGAAACTCTCCACAACGCTGCCAAACTCTTCCAGTTTCCTTAAGTTGTAACTTTCTTTTATTTAAAATCATCCAGCGTGTGGCGTGTTATGGTAGCATCAGAAACAACATGATGTCATGGCAAGGATTCTGTGAGAAGCAATGGACAAGACGGTGTTAATGTCAGTTTAGAACCTGACACAGACCTTGAAGTCATGGCAGAAAAAACAAAAAGTGTGGCAGTGTACAAAGTGTTTTACAGCAGAAAAAAAACAATGTTTCAGACAATGATACAGAGTCACAGAGAGGGTCTCTTCGACTTATAGCATAGTTTGTGGAATACAGTCATCCTCCTACACTACAGGAAATGAAACTTTAAACTGATGTGTGCAGTGGATTAATACCTGTATATTGAATAGAATCGTTACATGTGCTCAATGCTGGCATACAGACGGTATTTGTTTTCGATATATGGTAGGAAAGAGCTGCTGTAAAAATCTTATCTAGTTCTCTATCGCATGAAGTTAGCGGATCTTTAATAGTTCGTAATTTTTTCTGCTGGATGGGATAGAATAACGAAGATACACTACTGGTCATTAAAATTGCTACACCAAGAATAAATGCAGATGATAAATGGGTATTCATTGGACAAATATATTATACTAGAACTGACATGTGATTACATTTTCACGCAATTTGGGAGAAATCAGTACCCAGAATAACCACCTCTGGCCGTAATAACGGCCTTGATATGCATGGGCATTGAGTCAAACAGAGCTTGGATGGTACGTACAGGTACAGCTGCTCATGCAGCTTCAACACGATACCACAGTTCATCAAGAGTAGTGACTGGCGTATTGTGATGAGCCAGTTGCTCGGCCACCATTGACCAAACGTTTTCAGTTTGTGAGAGATCTGGAGAATGTGTTGACCAGGGCAGCAGTCGAACATTTTCTGTATCCAGAAAGGCCCGTACAGGACCTGCAACATGCGGTCGTGCATTATCCAGCTGAAATGTACGATTTCTCAGGGATCGAATGAAGGGTAGAGCCACGAGTCGTAACACATCTTAAATGTAACGTCCACTGTTCAAAGTACCGTCAATGCGAACAAGAGGTGGCTGAGACATGTAACCAATGGCAGTGTAATTGAGTAAGGGTCTTTCCATATTTGATGATCTGTATTCCACTTTTGCAGCGTTTAACAGTCAGTGCAATATGGCGATCTGTAAAAAATAGTTTTGCTGCTGAAAAGTTTCATCTGCAAATAAACAATGGCAGACAGTGTTCCCACACTGGCAGCAGCAGCAGTTTGATGGGTAGATTCAGTGACAAATGGGCTGTCCTGTTAGGATTGCTAGGGAGAGATCAGTCAATGTTATTCTGGTCCTGAGGGGGGACTTGCTCGTTATCTACATTGACATGTGACATCAGTATAGCATTGAGAACCTTTCAGCTGCTATGCAAACAACCATCTTGGCACTGGACCTACACCGCAGCTATGTGTCATCGTGCCAGCAGTGGTGCCTAGGTGAACATGTATTCCGACAGAAATTTGTCAGGTGTCATGAATGAAAGGGATGCTGTTGGCACATGCTTGCGGGACCCGAACAGACACCTGTGTGTGGCTTGGCAGTTGATGGCTGAGTCGTCACTTCGTGAGGGCCGCCAGTGCTTCCCGTATCCTAGGTTCAAATGGTTCAAATGGCTCTGAGCACTATGGGACTTAACATCTGTGGTCATCAGTCCCCTAGAACTTAGAACTACTTAAACCTAAGTAACCTAAGGACATCACACACATCCATGCCCGAGGCAGGATTCGAACCTGTGACCGTAGCGGTCACACGGTTCCAGACTGAAGTGCCTAGAACCGCAAGGCCACACCCGCCGGCTTATCATGGGAGCATGTGTGGTAGTGCCCTGTGGGGTCCAATGGACAGGGGACGGCGGTCGGTTTGTGCGTGCGTTGTAATTCTGAGATGTTAGTATAACAATTGAAGAACTCTAACTGTAGCCACTACTTTCACATGCTGGCTGCCGTCAGCAGCGGCGGTGGCTCGCGGAGACGTTGGTGCATTGGAGTCTCTGATACATTGCAGCTGATGATAATCAAAGTCGTTTTTTAAAGTGCAATGAGTGTTTGTGCACAGCATTATTTTCGGCTGTTTAAGCGTTGTGAGTATGACATCTTGGGTTGTCGGGTGTTCTGCCGGATATCAGCGTCGTACTTGCACGATATTTCGGTCACGTAGCTCGAGACCTTCATCAGGTGCGACCTGAGACTGCTCCTCGAGTGGACCTGGTCCAGTATTTATGCCTATGGCCTTCCCCCTCCACCAACGGCTGCAGGCGCTTCCTCTGTGGTCCGCGCCCATTCCCTGTGACCTGCTGGAGCGTTGCTGCTCCATTTTCCGTCCGCTGCGGTTCTAGGATCCGCCATCTTGAATAAATTGGACAACAATGAAGAGTGTGGGCGTGCTCTCTTTGCTCTACTACTACCACTGTTATGATACAACATCTCAGTGACTTTGTTTCCCTTCTTCTTATTTATAGCCTGTGTAATGTATAGTTGATTATTGTGGAGGAGTATTAAATACATGTATTTACTTAGCGGATGTACAATGGAAATGACTATAAAAAAAAAGGTCGATAATACGACCACTCGCAATGAGAGGGAAATCCGCGATCTAGTCCCAGTCCGGCACACATTTTCGTGTTTTACTAAGCATTTATACAGGTGATGTACAATCACATTCGCAATTTGCAAATCATTTATACAGGTGATGTACAATCACATTCGCAATTTGCAAATCCATTTCTTCAAAGAAAGCTTTTGTTCTAAATGCCAATAATACAGAGGAACTATGGTTTATTTCTGACACTACAAGGACAGAATCACTGAAGTAATATTTAGCTAGTAGAACTATAGGATGTGCAGCAAAGTAACGAGAACACAATAGCATCATTTTTGAAAAAGTTGTCACTTAGGCCGACTTCCATTCCCAGTCTTCAAATGATTAAAGTCACAAAAGCAAATTGTTTCCTCTACCGAACCACTTTCGAACAACTGTTCGTTTAGCACATTTCGGAAGTTCCATATGGAGTTCAGTGCTACACCATCCTGCTGAGTAGCCATATGACCACACTCCTCCTGCGCTTTTTTTTCTTTTTTGTAAAGCAAACACTGCAACAATCGTAGAGAGATGATACTCATATTGTATCATATTCTGAAAAAAGGAAGGATGCTGTAATGCTTCTGTACTGCAGTCCACTCTGAAATTTTACTCTAGTGAATCACAGATAACCCTACATCTCCCAAATTCGAAACCAGTATTTGAAGCAAAAAGATGCCAGTCTGTGACAATGACGACTTAAACACGTTTTATCGTCATTCATTTTCGAGCTCGTCGCGTTTCAGACAAATCGACTAGTTTGGGTCAATCAGCCTCTGTGAATTCATTAGAGTCGACTTTTACATGTGTCCACTGGTAAGCTTTTTCACATATCATAGACAACTTCAAGTAGCAAACGCTGAATTATTCATTTCAATCCCATGAGTTTCCTAAAAATTTCCTTAGTGCTACGAAAGCAAGTATGTATCATCTTCTTGCACGTTGCCACGGTGCAACTATATGTTTGTGTAATATGATACTAAATTGTACAGCATACTTCAATTTGGAAAAACATAAGACATTATTGTTCAAACGAAATAACGAACTTACAGTCCCAGTGGTTGTATTTACACTGAAGATCCAAAGAAACTGGTATAGGTGGGAGTATTCTGAAGATCCAAAGAAACTGGTATAGGCAGGAGTATTCAAATACAAAGATATGTAAACAGGCAGAACACGGCGCTGCGATCGGCAACGCCAATATAAGACAACAAGTGTTTGGTGCAGTTGTTATATCGGTTACTGCTGCTACAATGGCAGGTTATCAAGATTTAAGTGAGTTTCAACGTGGTGTTATAGTAGGCGCACGAGCGATGGTACACAGCATCTCGAGGTAGCGATGAAGTGGGGATTATCACGTTCGACCATTTCACAAGTTCACCGCGAATATCAGGAATCCGGTAAAACATCAAATCTCCGGCATCGCTGCGGCCGGAAAAAGATCCTGCAAGAACGGGACCAACAACGACTGAAGAGGATCGTTCAACGTGACAGAAGAGCAACTCTTCCGCAAATTGCTGCAGATTCCAATGCTAGGCCGTCAACAAGCGTCGACGTGCGAACCATTCAACGAAACATAACCGATATGGGCTTTCGGAGTCGAAGGTCCAGGGCCCGCCAACTCCGACATTGGACTGCTGATGACTGGAAACATGTTGCCTCGTCAGACGTGTCTCGTTTCAAATTGAATCGAGCGGACGGATGTGTAGGGTTATGGAGACAACCTATGAATCCATGGCCCCTGCATTTCAGCAGGGGACTGTTCAAACTGCTGGAGGCTCTGTAATGGTGGTACGTGTGCAGTCGGAGTGGTATGGGGCCCCTGATACGTCTAGATACGACTCTGGCGGTGACACGTACGTAAGCATCCTGTCTGATCACCTGCATCCATTCATATCCATTGAGCATTCCGATGGACATGGCCAATTCCAGCAGGACAATGCGACACCCCACACGTCCATAATCGTTACAGAGTAGCTCCAGGTACACTCTTCTGACATTAAACACTCCCCAAACGTTAGCATTATTGAACATATCTGGGATGCCTTGCAACGTGCTTTTCAGAAGAGATCTCCACACCCGTCGTACTCTTAGGGATTTATGGACTGCCCTGCACGATTCATGGTGTCAATTCCCTCCAGCATTACTTCAGACTTTAGTCGAGTCCATGCCACGTCGTGTAGCAGCACTTCTGCGTGCTCGCGGGGGCCCTACACGATATTAAGCAGGTGTATCAGTTTCTTTGGTTCTTTAGAGTATTATCAACTATAATTACAGCCCGTGACAATTTCAAAAAGAAGCTTAAATTTATGTAAGAGTGTATGGATTAAAGCTACTCTACGAGAGGTCTTCTTTTCTGCAACTCTGTGCTTGTATTTGTTTCATCCACGTTCCCCCTTTGATTCAGAATGTCTCTTGCTGCAATTATCAGAATATTACGCTCCGCCGTATTTTAAGTCAGTCGCTGTCGTTTCGCAACATGTCCGAGATTCTGGCGTTTCAGACATTACGTTGGGGTCAATGGCAACAGGGAGTCGTAAAGTCTGAGCTGGCGCTCGAAGCTCATTGCGAGACACAGTATAACTTATCACTACCTAGTAACACATATCAACCAAGAACAGACGACTCTGCGTGTTGCTGCGTTACTAATTTTAAAAGCGAAAAGGAACAAAACCGCCTGGGAAATCAATTTTCCGAGCATCTCTCGTAAACCGTGAAACGCGTTACATCATAATTTTCGTATGCAAAAGTCTTGCTAAAATACAGCTCAGTACCGGCGCCCACCAAGCAATATACTCGCCATCTCGTGTGGGTTCCAAACTGCTCGCAGCGGCGTAAATTTCGCCGAGCCGTTCACGTCGAAGAGTCGGCGCGGCGCGGCTTGCTGGCAGAGTGCGTACACGCACACACACGCATGCGGCGTCCACCCCGCCAGTGCTTTACGACGGGGCGTCCGCTGGCGGCTACGGTTCTGCTGTGTCCATCACCTGGGCAAGCTGCCCGCCCACAGAAAGAAGGCCAACACGAATGGTCACGGGTTTTCTGCAATATGCAGCTCTGTGATTGGACTGAAGAGTTTCTAGGTAACAGAACACGGGAAAAGGAAAAGAAAATTGAGGATCTATTAGATGACGATCAGTTTGGCTTTAGGAAAGGCAAAGGAACCAGAAAGGCAGTTCTGACGTGGTTGATAATGGAAGAAAGACTGAGGAAAAATCAAGACACGTTCATAGGATTTGACGACCTGGAAAAAGCATTCGACAGTGTAAAATGGTGCAAGATGTTCGAAACTCAGAAAAATAGGCGTAAGCTCTAGGGAAAGACGGGTAATACACAATAGACAGAAGAGCAAAGAGGGAATTATAAGAGCGAGAGACCAAGTGCTCGGAATTAAAAGGGCGTAAGACAAGGATGTAGTCTTTCACCCGTACTGTTCAATCTATACATCGCAGAAGCAATGACGGAATAAAGGAAGATTCAAATGCGGAATTAAAATTCAGGATGAAAGAATATCAATGATAAGATTCGCTGATGACATTGCTATCCTCAGTGAAGGTGAAGGAGAATTACTGGATTTCGTGAATGGAATGAACCGTTTATTGAGTACAGATTGTGGATTGAGAGTAAATCGAAGGAAGACAAAAGTAAAGAGAAGTGGCAGATATGAGAACAGCGAGAAGCTTAACATCGGAATTGGTAATCACGAAGTAGATGAAGTTAAGGAATTCTGCTATACAGGCAGCAAAACAGCCCATGACGGACAGAGCAAGGAAGCCTAGCGTTGACCCACGAGACAGGGTTAAACTTCTCACAACCCCAAAGCCATCAATTAAAAGCCCTGTTGTAACACCATAGATTACACACTACATATCTTTTGTTGATTCATTTAGCTTTCTGTTTTGTTCAACATCCGATCGTTGAACTTTTGTAATTAGTGTATGATTAATTCGATACTGTAATGAAGTGTAATCTCTGTAATATGAGCAAATGATATGTTTTGTCTCTCCCACATAATCTCTTTGGTTATCTTATGAGGTTGAACAATTTTGTTTAAATAATTTTTTGTAGAAATGTCACTATGTGCAAATGTTCTGTTTTAATTAATATGTTTGGTTGTTATTATGTAATTGCTGATCTTCACTTAGGGTTCTTAGTTATTTTGTTTGTAAAAGGTGTTGTGGTTCCCCTCCGGAATGGAACTTAGTAGCGCACGCGAATTCTGGTAGGCCTAGGTAGAAAAGGTGGAACAAAGAGTCAGTCGGGGATGAGCTACCAAACTACCAACTAATCATGTAAAAGTTGTGTATTGTGCTGGTTCCGAGAGACGCTTTTCCTGACTATTTCCAATGCCTCGGATGCATGGATAAAGAGCTGGAACTATTCTGAAATTGGTACCTATCATCACCACCAAGAAATGACGGAGTCCAGCAATTCTACCTGCATATCCACCTACCAACATGCACACGCCACCACACTGCGCAATCTCTGTAATAGAAAAGAAGAACTATAGTAATGTGCAGTGAAGGATCAGCTCATTGGATGTATTAGTGTGCTCAAATATAAGGTAATTTATAACTGAAATTATGTACCTACCTTTCTCGCGGTTCTCGGCGCGCAGTCCGGAACCGTGCGACTGCTACGGTCGCAGGTTCGAATCCTACCTCGGGCATGGATGTGTGTGATGTCCTTAGGTTAGTTAGGTTTAAGTAGTTCTGAGTTCTAGTGGACTGATGCCCACAGCTGTTAAGTCCCATAGTGCTCGGAGCCATTTGAACCATTTTGATGTACCTACTTTGGTTTTTTCCTTATCACAACACCTCTCAGGTTCCTCTCCGTTTGAACTATGATTACCGAGTGTCCTTTATTGAAAGCATATTAAAATTAATATGGCAATAAATTGTGCTAAAATTGATAATGTTTGTTGAAAGGATCTAACAAATATCTCAATTTTGTGTTTCACTGAAGTAAAAGTTCAGAACTGCAACTGTTGAGAGTTATATGTTAATGCTTTCTAAGTGTTTCACTAATGTAATGAAAGTGTGTTTAGTTCGCTCTGCTACAGTGGTCAAGATTAAGGGTCCCCCCTCCATTGAAAGTAGTTCAAAGGCACAAAGTTACTTAATTATAGAAAGTTTAAATTACTCTTGCTATCCAAGTCAATTTCCGTACAATATTGGGTTCCTCTTGTGTATTAAAACTGTATATTAATGTTGTAACAGGATCTATAGTTTGTCTATTGATATCATGCTACATAACGATTAACAGAAAGACAACTATCTATGAAAACAGTAACTTCTTTATTCAAAAGACAGTGAGAAGTAATCTGTTAGTGAATTCCATTTAATTCTCATTCTAAATAAAAAGGTGTTTAGTAGTGAGAGACTTAATCTATGCACAATAACTAATTTTCTGTACACCATATCCATATTTCATGTCAGATAGGAATATGTTTGAAAAGTAATATTGAACCTATCTCTAATTTTTGATTCTAAAGTGCACTGTAATAGTAATATTATTGAAACCACTCAGTTTGACCAAGCCTTGAAAGCAAAAAAGTGGATGCCATTATCTGTTGTACTTACGCTAATACCCTTGTTTTTCTATAATTGTTAACACTGTCACTTTCTTTAACGGTAACATTTCCTAGTGACAGAGTTCATTGCACTCTCGTGTGACAAAGTATAGGCTGTGCTTGCCCATTGAAGTTATTTATTTTCATTTTCAGAAACAAGAATGTTATTCATTCTTATGCCTAATTCGGCTGGCGACCGTTTTTATTATCATTTGGACAGTGAGGATAAGCAAATTATTATTTGTTACTGTTTAAATTTTTACGTAATTCTGACTTTCACTTCCGATACGCCACCTCCGTTAGGAATATCACGGTCAACACAACTAAATTCCTTTCAGACGGTAACACTGCTCTGATTCTCTATACTGTAATTGCTTTAATAAAAATAATTTCATTATACGAACTCCATCCAGCTTAGAGGTTATGGTATAGTAGTAGCGGACGGCAGTGTTATACTGCGACTACCGAACTACATTGAGAAAAGACTTCGCGATCCGACAACTGGACTGGAATTTGTTTACGACTAAAAAACACTTCAATGAACCACCTCTGACTGACTTCTAAGAACACCCGCCTATTATCACTACACCAAAAAACATGGACACAGTTCAAAGTCAATAGGGAAAGTTACACAGAAACATCATTCTCAAATTTCCATCGGAAACGAATATAATTTGTTGGCTTCTACTTGATATGCAGAAGAAGTAATCTCTCTTCAAGAAAGGGAAACGCAAGGACGGTAAAAACTATCGTGGCGTTGTAACGTGCCGTCGGTATATTTTTCCTTGACTTCCGGAAGGCGTTCGATACAGTTCCGCACTGTCGCCTCATAAACAAAGTAAGAGCCTACGGAATATCAGACCACCTGTGTGGCTGAATTGAAGAGTTTTTAGCAAACAGAACACAGCATGTTGTTATCAATTGAGAGACGTCTACAGACGTTAAAGTAACCTCTGGTGTGCCACGGGGGAGTGTTATGGGTCCATTGCTTTTCACAATATATATAAATGACCTAGTAGGTAGTGTCGGAAGTTCCATGCGGCTTTTCGCGGATGATGCTGTAGTATACAGAGAAGTTGTAGCATTAGAAAATTGTAGCGAAATGCAGGAAGATCTGCAGCGGATAGGCACTTGGTGCAGGGAGTGGCAACTGACCCTTAACATAGACAAATGTAATGTATTGCGAATACATAGAAAGCAGGATCCTTTATTGTATGATTATATGATAGCGGAACAAACACTGGTAGCAGTTACTTCTGTAAAATATCTGGGAGTATGCGTGCGGAACGATTTGAAGTGGAACGATCATATAAAATTAATTGTTGGTAAGGCGGTATAAAATAAATAAAATAAATTAAAAATGTTATTGTTATTTATGTTAATTATTCTATCTGTATGATGGTGATTGTGATTGCAATTGTATTTGCTTATCTGGAACGTGGACGTTTAATTATTCGGTATCAGACGCTTGACAACGGCTTTTCGTAAAGGCAATGTTACTCGTAGTTGACCGTGAAATAAAACTGAATAATCGGACTTCGTAATTAAATCGTTTCCAAAGACTGCTGCGGTAGGTGCGGACTTATAATCTAAATCTCAATATTACAATAATTTGCCAGCCATGCCAATATGTCGTACAGAGGTGATTGTCTACTAAACATAAAAAAGTTACACAGTTAGTTAAATCAGATATATTCAATGAATAAGCCAACAGTTCATAATCCTACTTACATTTATAAATATAAATTCTTTACAGAATCGAGTGCCTAGTGTGGTTGCAACTCGCAGTATTCTTCTATAACATGAAATATGGCGGTGTGCCAGACAATAAAATAAAATACGTGCTTCTCGCACCACTTCAACCAGAGCTCTCCCTTTTTTAAAACAAAACATAAGAGTAACGTAATTGTGCTTTTGTTTTATCAGCGACACAGCGCTGCAGTTGTGTGCCATAGGCTTTATTTATTTGTCACTGATTATTTATTTAATTAATATTTCGCGTTTCCGAGGAAACTCACGCTCGGCATGCAAATGTGCCTTTATATTGCCCCCTGAATTGCGAGGCGAAAGGACACACCTGCAGGCGAGCAATTCACCTAAAGGCACAAGAAAATCTAAGTTATCTACAACTATTTACATGACTTACATTACACATTATACACATTATATACAAAATTTGAATGACGCGGGTGCGCCGTAAAAGTTCTTATGTTGGCAGATAGAGTGCGCGCATGCGCAGAAGCGTCTGTGTAACTACAGCACTGCCGTTATATCGTACAGTTAGATCACGCGGCACAGTATTGCAGATCATATTGTTCGTGTGGGCGCGTTTTTCAGTCGTTGCACAAAGAAAATATTCAACCAGGATTACATATGAAGACTACATTCTATGACAGGTAACTTAGTTTTAAATTTACAATATTTGTTATAACACAATACAACTTAGATTGTTGAATGTTCTTAGTTACATAGTATTGTTTTGAAATACTTCAAAGAAAAATGTCCGTATTTTTCAGGTGCGTTGACCTATACACATCGTGTCGTTATTACAGTTCATATTCATCCGCTGCACAATAATTTTTTACAGGTTAGTATCGTCGTGGTAAAGTTTTTTGATCACAGTAACATCGTTGTATAACAACGTGATTAATACATAAGCGTGTCCATTTCTCATCTCCATTATAGTCGTAGTGATGCAGTTCGTTGTGACTAAAAGCATTGCTTATTACAGATCAGACGTGACCCGTCGAGTAATTGGTCCACGTGCAGTTCGTTTTTTACATTCCGTGGAAGCTTGGTTGCAGAACCTCGGACGGCACATAGCTGGCGTCGATCCTTGGACAGTCCAGGTAAGAGTGTCCGTCACATTTCGAGAACATTTCATTCCCTGAAGTTCCAACCAAAATTCTTCCACCCGTCGTGTTGTTTTCTGGACAGGCACTTTGTGTCCATTTAATCCAGTTAACATCTTGAAGTTGGGTACTGTAGTAATATCACTAGACGATGCACGAATTATGCACTTCACATTTTCAGTTTTTGCTGAATATAGCTCACCTAAATGTTCGTAGCTATTAATCAAGGAAATCGTTCATCGCGTTCACATAGATACGCTGCATAATGAATGGCATTAACAGTTTCTTTCACATAGGTTTCCGCGTAGTTGCAGAGTTAGTAATGTTCGTTAATGTCCGTGAACAGTGGTTCACTATGCAATGTCTTTTTGGCACTCGTTTTGTTCAAATTTTTACATAGTAACAGTTACACTATACATCAGTTAAAAAAATAAGTAATTATACATACACACGTCACATATTTTCTTAGCATAAACATAATATAGTTGCACATAAACATGTTTACATCATCATTACATCGCTATAGGTTATTACATTGTGTCACATTTGATTACATGAATTGCAGATATTTACATCCTCTTTAGCGGTTTTGCTGGGATATTATCGATGTTTTTTGTGATGTCATCTGAAATTAAGATAGGTTAGACACAACATTCATTACATCAGTAGGCAAGACCAGGCGTTTTCACTACTCAATAAATATTCAAAATAGTAAGAGAGAGAAAATGTTCGATTCCTCGCGTTTTGTGCGTGTGTGTAGAGTGTCTGTGTGGCCTTGACTACTGATAGATGCTTTTCGTGTTGAGATATGTGCGTCTAATCTATTTCTCAAAGTAAAAGATCGCTTCACAGATGACGTCTGTCAGTTCGTCAGATGTCACACCAAGTCAATGGTACCTTCAGTAACAAATGTTCCGTGAAAAATTAATATGTCATCCACTGCTACGTAATCATAAATTTTACTTTAATATTCCGTCTTTCAGGTGGAGGCGCGCGCTGAAAGAAGAGTTCTTCTGTCTTCAACTGCGTCACTGGAACCGCTGAAATGAAAATTTCTATACTACTTATTATCTGTGTTGTAACAACAGAGTTTTTCGAGTTGCTTAGCAATATTTTGATGGGTATGACTTTGACATTATTCAGCATGAAATGCTCTAAGATCTCGGTGTGCGTATAGCCCAATAATTTTGTTAGTTCTAGGATGTTGTAACAGATACGCACCAGGATGCGGTATGTTAACAATTATATAAGGTCCTTCATATAGCAGACGCCACTTAGCGTTGCGTCGTTTGAGTGCTACAGATTTATGATGAGTACGAAGTAGTACAAGCATTCCTACCTCGAATTTTTGTTTTCTTTTTATTATGTTTCTGTGATGTTTGTTTCGTATTTGTGCGTGATGTGTCAATGTAGTCAATACTTCTTTTATTTTCTGTTCAGGTGTGATTTCCTTGTCCGACAACTTAGGTAATGGTTCTATCCACTGATCGTTCTGTTTGCAATTGAACATGATCTCGTTAGGTGTGTAATTCGTATCGTAAATATTTAAGTTATTGTGTACGTCTTCGAAAAGACTTAGGTAGGACACCCAATTAGTATGTTTTGATGAAATATAGGTCCTCATGAATCGATTTAATTCTCGGAAAAGTCTCTCAGTCGCGTTACATTGTGGACTAAACCTCGAAATAAATATACTTTTAATGTTATTGTCCTTCAAGAAATTTCTCCATTTGTACCCAGAGTAGTATGCTGCATTATCTGATAGAATTGCTTTAGGTTTTCCCACGTGCGTCAGGTAACCACTTGAGAATCTTCGTATTATAGCATTTGCAGTGGCGGATTTTAAAGCATAAAGTTTTACATGTTTAGCAAATATATCGTAAAAAGCTAAGATATATTTGACGCCTCCAGAGCTTGCTGGATGCGGTCCACTGATGTCAGTACACAGAATTTCCAGGGGTTTACTAGGTAAAATAGAACGTAAATCTGTTTTTGTGGATAAATTCTGAGGTTTTGATTTTTGACATATGACACATGTTTTTAGTTCCCTGTAAATTTTTCTTCTCATATTGCTAAAATAACAGTATGTACTGAGCTTTGCCAAACACTTTTTCGTCCCATAATAACCCCAAACTAAGTGTGTGTGCCAAATTAGATTACGTTCAGACTCTTTGGGAATGCATACACACCAGTTAGTAGCATTTGGATGTCGGCGGTAAAATAACACATCATTGTGTAACTTGTAATACTTAGTCAAAGGATGATTGTGTTTTTCTACCAGTAATGTTATTATCTTATACCAGTGAGGATCAGATTTTTGTAATTCAGCCATGTTTCTGCACATATCAATATAATATTGCTGATACTGCTTGTCTTGCATTAAGAGAATCCTGTAGTCATTTATATTTTCTAAGTCACTGTTGGTATCATTCATACCTTGTGGAAGTCTAGACAAAGTGTCTGCAATGGTGTTGTCCTTACCTCTTATGTACTTAATTTCAAAAGAGTAGTTCTGAAGTGTAACTGCCCAGCGTGATAGTCTAGGATGTACAAGTTTACAAGTTAACAAAAATGTCAGGGCCTGGTGATCGGTGTAAATTACCGTATGTTTTCCAAATAAATAATAATTGAATTTCTTGAATGCCCATACTATGGAAAGTGTTTCTAACTCAGTAGTGGAGTATGTACGCTCACATTCAGTTAGAGTGCGACTCGCAAACCCAATAATTCTTATCTGTTCCTCCTCTTTATTCTTTACAACTTGAAATAAGCAACAGCCAAAGCCAGTACGTGAAGCGTCACAAGTCATACAAAAATCTAAATTGAAATCTGGATGGCTCAATATGTTAGCATTCACTAAAGCATGTTTAATTGTATTAAAGTCATTCTGGCACTGTTCCGACCAGATCCAAACTTGATTCTTTCTGAGTAGATTTAGCAGATGTTTACTGTTCAAAAGTGGTTGTGGCAAAAAACGTCTGAAAAATGAACATAGCCCAAGGAATGATTTTAACTGCTTTTTAGTTCGAGGGCTAGGAAAGTTTCTGATAGCATCTAATTTACTGGGATCCGGACGTATGCCCTGTGAATTAACGATATGTCCTAAATACTTTATCTCACTGCAACCAAATTTTGATTTTCTTAGGTTGGCTGTGACTCCAGCTTGTGCAAATTTTTCTAAAATTCTTTGAAGAGTGTCAACGTGTTCATTCCAAGATTGTGTAGCTATCAGTATATCATCTACATAGTGTGTGACTGTCTCAACTAAATCGTCGCCAAGCACGGTATCCAGGGCTGTAATGAATACCCCAGAGCTGACATTCAGTCCGAAGGGTAGAACACAAAACTGATAGGTTCGCCCCCCGAACATAAATGCAGTATATTTCCGAGAATCAGGAGTGATACCCACCTGCCAAAACGAATTAGCGAGATCTATTGTGGAAAAATATTTTGCATCTAGAAATTTCTGTAATTGCTCTTCTAAATTTTCAGGTTTTGTGTGAACCGGTAAAATTATTTCATTAATAGCTCGTGCGTCTAACACTAACCTAATGCTTCCATTTGATTTTTTGACAACAAGTAGAGGACTACAATAAGGTGAGGTGGATGGTTCAATGACCTTCCAGTCTAACATTTGTTTTAATTCTTGCCACACAGCAGGTCGTTGAGATAAAGGTACGTTATATGTCTTATGGTAGAAGATCTTGTGAGGCTTAACTTCAATCTTGTACACATACGTGTTGATAACACCTAATCGTTTGGTAAAAACTTGTAAATATTTGGATAACACTTCCTGTAGTTTTATACGTTCATGTACACTGAGAGCTGTAGCTTCACTTATCTTATGATCAAGCAATGTTTTCAAGTCCATTAGCTCTGTGTCAGATGAGTGTGTTTGCATGTCTTGAATGTCATTGTCAAGTACTAACTGAACCTTGTACCCTGTACAGCGTTTGTCATGCTTTAGAGTTCTCCTGTCCAAATCAATAATAATTACACTGCCTTTATCATTTAAAATACATTTACCTTTGGAGAAGTCTATAATGCAGTCCTTCTCGCTCATAATATCTATTCCTAATATGCAATTTGTCACAAGGTTTTGTACAACCAGGAATGGCCATTGTACGGTTCCATTACCTATTTTAACGTTTACAAAAACTTGCTTCGTAACCCTACAAGACTTATTACCTAGTGCAGTAGTTATTTTACAGTTTTGGGCAGGAAACTCAGGCACAGGTTCCAATTCACACATCTTTTTATAGAAATTAAAAGACAAAACGCTCACAGCTGCACCTGTATCTAGGATAATAGTAGTTGGAATCCCACCTACTACACCAGTAGTAGATGCTAAAACAATTTCATTTGTGTTTAATCGGCATTGTGTACTGTCTTGTAAAAGTTCATCTGATATATTGTTATTGTGGTTGTGTCTTATAAATAAAACAGGTAGTTTTTGTTTAGAATTACTCGGCATATCATTATTCTGTTGTTCAAGTGTGGTGTCAAATAACTGATTAACATTGAAGTCGCCCCCCAAGAATTCTTCAGCCACGACCTGGGGCAAAGTAGTGACTGTTTCTAGTTTGTTGGATTAGCATTTGTACTAGGTACTGACACAGATTGAGGTTGTGCATCAGGTGTCATTTCTATTATATTCACATTCGGATATTGCCTATTATGATCTCCAAACTTTTGCGGTTGTTGTTGCTGTTGCGCATTATAACTTACCTGTCGGTCGTAAGGTATGCTCCAATTTTGTCCTGGTGGCTGCTGTGGTAAAGCAGAGTTTGAATAAAAGTACTGATCGTTACGAGTCCAACCTTGATGCTGTCTTGGCTCGTAGTTATTATTATTTCTATTTCTGTTTGTGTTTTTGTTATTACCTTTGTATCCGTTGTTACCGTTGTAGTTATTACCGCGGTGCCTTTTGTATGGATTGCCGCATGAAATGTTATTACTGTTGTAACTATTGTTTGTATTGGAATACGCGTGTTGATTTTGATTTCCGTACTGAGACGGCATGTGAGTTTGCTGTTTTTGTTGTACCGCGTATCCAACTGTGGGCGCGCCAGAATTGAGTTGGCAAGCCTGCATGTTTTGCATACCACTAGTGTAAACATTGTGGCTGCTGTTTTGCCGCGCGAAGCGCTGATCTTCAAGTAACATGTCAACCGAATCTAAGGCTGTTAAAAAATAATCTGAATCGTCATCCGGGATATGTAGGAGTTTTTCTTTAATGTTGAAAGGCAATTTGGCCTTCAAGGCTCGGAGTATATCACGCGTTGCGACTGGTTCGTCTAAAAAATGTCCCATGTTCAAGTATTTTTCAAAATATCTGCGTAAGTTACCATTTTTACTGTTAAAAGTTTCAGGTTCTAAAATTTGTCTTCTGAGTCGCTCCTGGACGGATTGCGACCAGAATTTGTTCAGAAAAGCACGCTCAAACTCACTGTACGTGGTACATACGTCAGCTTGACTGTATGCCCAGACAGCTGCATCGCCTTGGATGTAACCGACAATATATGAAATCTTTTTCCGGTCACTCCAAGTGCGTGGAAATGCGTTACTAAAAGATTTAAGAAAAATCACCGGATGAATGGTTCGTTTTTCTGGGATAAAAATCTGAAATTGCCTGTGTTTCATTAAGCTTTCATCTTCCTTCGCATTGTGATATGGATTTATTCCACTGTAATTACTGGTATGTTCAGCTGGCGAGTAATTACGATAATGTTGCTGTGGTTTACCATGATAATAGCTTGTGTTTGTGTTTCCACATCGTGGTATGTGTTGTAGTCGTGGTGTGTTTTGTTTTTGTGTATTTGTCGTGTGCGGAATGTGTGTATCATACTCGAATGTATATTGGTTTCTGAACTGTACATTTTGACTGATATTTTCGTTACATTCAGACTGTAGTTGATCGGTGAATTGTCTCATGGGTGCAGTGACGGATTGTACTGCGTCACTGATCAGCTGTTTGTTATTAGTAATGTATTGCGCTACGGAGTCGTGCACAATTGTTGGTAAATTTTCACGTAAGCATCTATCAAAATGTTTGTCTTTGTTCTCAACCCAATCATGAAATTCTTTATTAATATTTTGAAAATGAGCTGTGGCATCTGATTGTAAGATGTCAGTCAGGTGTTGTTCAACATTGTCAAATTTATTCTGTACGTCAGTAATTCGTTTTTCAAGGTTGTCATGTACTGAAGGATATGTTTGAATTTGTTCAGTAAGAACTTCACACGTGACATTAAGGTTTTTTACTTGTGTCTGTAAAAGTGCTACGTCAGTTGTAGTCTTTTCTTGTCTCGTATTGAGCTGGGAAAATTTAGTACTGAGTTCGGTCATCTGTTTGGTCAGTGTGGCGTCTATAAGTTCCACACGCTTACATAAAGTGTCATTACCTATCTTGATTGCTATGAGATCAGATTTGATTTCGTCATTTTGTGTTTTAACTGTTCATTTTGTGTCTCTAATTGTGCCTTTAAGGTTGCCATGTTTTCGGCGTTTTGTTTCATTAGCATTTGTAACATGTCGGCAATGTTTACCGTTTGCAAGGTCTCTGCCCCCGCCGCGTCATTAGACGTGACGTCATGCATTAACATGGGCTCTGATTGAGATTTTGAAATTTTTGTAGTGGACTGCCTATCGTCAAAATTTTCGTCAACACTTGCGTCAATGTTTGATGAATCGTCACTACCGGTTGCTGTCGTAAAGTCATTTTCTAACACTTGTCTCACGTCCGAGTCGGATTGCGTCTGAATAGTACGTCCTTGCTGTTCCATTTTTGCGTATTGTTTTCTAGTTATTACCATGCCACACGTGATATATGTTTCAAGAAAATTTTTGACACTGATTTTAAAATAAAATGTAGTTGAGCATGAATCGCTCGTAGCAACAATGGCTGTCTGTTAATTTAAAAATATAAACTGAATTTGAGATTATTGGTAATGGCTGCTGGCCATGTTACATGATATCGTACAGAAGTCGGCCATATTGTACACTCGTGTATTGGTATTGTTGCATACGTTATTGTTTAGGGAAAAGTACTGAGAATGAAATTTATCACTGAAACTGTTATGCAGAAAAGAAACACTACAGAATTTACTGAAAAGCTAATACACTGAATTATACGTCTGGTCAAGCCTACCAATGCAAAGATGCTGCGTCTTACCTTATTTTGCTGGAAGTTTCATTGCGTCTTCCCGCAAAATTTCAGAATTGGAAAATATCTTCAGATTTTGTTATCTCTCATACATTGACGTCCAGGTCCAGAAAGTTGATTTTTTTTTTTACATGAAACAAAGAGAACAATGTAACAAATGACAAAATAACAAGTCCGACACGCAGTCGCCAATATAAAATAAATAAAAAATGTTATTGTTATTTATGTTAATTATTCTATCTGTATGATGGTGATTGTGATTGCAATTGTATTTGCTTATCTGGAACGTGGACGTTTAATTATTCGGTATCAGACGCTTGACAATGGCTTTTCGTAAAGGCAATGTTACTCGTAGTTGACCGTGAAATAAAACTGAATAATCGGACTTCGTAATTAAATCGTTTCCAAAGACTGCTGCGGTAGGTGCGGACTCATAATCTAAATCTCAATATTACAATAATTTGCCAGCCATGCCAATACGTCGTACAGAGGTGATTGTCTACTAAACATAAAAAAGTTACACAGTTAGTTAAATCAGATATATTCAATGAATAAGCCAACAGTTCATAATCCTACTTACTTTTATAAATATAAATTCTTTACAGAATCGAGTGCCTAGTGTGGTTGCGACTCGCAGTATTCTTCTATAACATGAAATATGGCGGTGTGCCAGACAATAAAATAAAATACGTGCTTCTCGCACCACTTCAACCAGAGCTCTCCCTTTTTTAAAACAAAACATAAGAGTAACGTAATTGTGCTTTTGTTTTATCAGCGACACAGCGCTGCAGTTGTGTGCCATAGGCTTTATTTATTTGTCACTGATTATTTATTTAATTAATATTTCGCGTTTCCGAGGAAACTCACGCTCGGCATGCAAATGTGCCTTTATAGCGGGTACCAGGTTGAGATTCATTGGGAGAGTCATTAGAAAATGTAGTCCATCAACAAAGAAGGTGGCTTACAAAACACTCGTTCGACCTATACCTAAGTATTGCTCATCAGTGTGGGATCCGTACCAGATCGGGTTGACGGAGGAGATAGAGAAGATCCAAAGAAGAGCGGCGCGTTTCGTCACAGGGTTATTTGGTAACCGTGATAGCGTTACGGAGATGTTTAGCAAACTCAAGTGGCAGACTCTGCAAGAGAGGCGCTCTGCATCGCGGTGTAGCTTGCTGTTCAGGTTTCGAGAGGGTGCGTTTCTGGATGAGGTATCGAATATATTGCTTCCCCCTACTTATACCTCCCGAGGAGATCACTAATGTAAAATTAGAGAGATTCGAGCGCGCACGGAGGCTTTCAGACAGTCGTTCTTCCCGCGAACCATACGCGGCTGGAACAGAAAAGGGAGGTAAAGTGCCCTCCGCTACACACCGTTGGGTGGCTTGCGGAGTATAAATGTAGATGTAGATGAATTATTCAGTGACCTTTGTTTCCTGATGTTCCCTATTTTACAGAAAAAACGTCGATTCCGAACAACAACGTTAACCGAAAGACTGCAAGCACAGATATTTATGAAGTAGGAGAACGATCGGAAAGAATTTTCGTGTCGAACGCACTTTAGATATGTATAATTTTGAATATGCAACTGAAACTGTATGGAACTTGATTACGGAACAATAAATTATGGTCGCCAGATCAAAACTGAGCAAAGTTAATAATTGTTAAATATTAGACTGAAATTAAAATCACGAAAAGGGAGACAGTAGCGGAACAAAAACGCACGCGCGGACTTGAGCGGGAGAGCCAAGTAGGACGCGGGCTTGTACGGGAAAGCCATGTACGATAATATGATTTTAAATCAATCACTAGTGCACTACAATTTTTTGTAACTAACAAAGTTCATCAGTAATTACCTATCACTAATACATAACATAAGATGTACTGAGCATCACACCAGTGCTGTCTGTCGCCAGGTTTTCTGAAGCAAATACCCACGACTAATCACCATTTTATGATAGTTAGTACTTCAGAAAATAATAGTTAGTACTTCAGAAGATAATAGTTAGTACTTCAGAAAAGTTCCTAATAATTTCATTAACTAACAACAAACACTTCTGCAAAAGCAATTTAAAGAAGTCCGCAACACATGAAATATTTGCAAACCCATGTGTGTGTGTGTGTGTGTGTGTGTGTGTGTGTGTGTGTGTGTGTACCTTTTTATTTATTTATAATTTTTTTAATTTATTTTGTTGTAAGGTATTGCTTAGATATGTTTTTATGATAGACTGTGAATTAAATATTTTAAAAAATAATGTAAAGCAAAAAAATTATAAAAAGTAGACGCACACACAGTGCCCCACCACCCACCCTTCCTCCACCCCATCCCAACACTCCACTCCACTCTTGCATCATCTCTCAGTGAGCTCCCATGATCCCTTAGTCATCTCTAAAGCATGTGATCAAGAGCAGTGCAAACGTGTGCAGTTTCCTACAGTACAGGTTATGTGCAAAAATAAGTATTGGAAGAAATCTATACCATGTGCATTTAGCACATACAAGGCAACAAATGGGTTCATGAACAGGACACAAAAATGATTTGTGTAAAAAATACCAACATATAATTGTAAATAGAAATAGCTAGATCCTAACAAATTGCAGAAAAATCACTACAAATCTCTCATCAAAATATGTATAACTAAATAATTTCATTTGTTATATAATCACTAAAGATGCCTAATATAAATAGGCGAAAAATGTATGGTACTCAAGAAATAATTACATTTGCAAGAGACAGAAGTTTTCTTATCTTTATGATAAAACATAAGGGAAGTAGCTACTGAGGAAAATGGCTGCAAATATTAGCAACACATAAATCTTAATACTCACTTTAGTCAAAACTGAATATTCACTTTACTTCGCTAGAAATCTGAAGTTATTTTTACTTTGTAGCGTTATTTCTTTCTTACTCATACTATGCAGAGGAAACACTACAAGACATATGAACTCTAACTATTTTTTCGTTTCAAGAACTGGCTAAATTTGAAGTGACTGGCAAGAGCAATAAAATTTATTTCAGTTGAAATAATATCATGTCTTTCACTTATTATTCGCCCGGCAATAATGGTGAAAGACAAGGATCCCGCTGATAGTAAGTGAGGGTCTAGTGAAGCAGGGGATACAACCCGTCGGCTTTGACCAATGACGTCATACATTACTCATAGATGGTGATGTCTTTACTTCGAGCCATAAGAAACAACCAATTAATTTTATAAATTCACAAGAAGAATATTTTCAGCAATATGTAGCGATCTCTTTTAAAATCACGTTCAGTTATTAATGATAGTGCTTATCCGGAACACAGAACTGTTTTACTATCTATGGCTCGAAGTGAAAACGTTACTATCTATGAGTAATGTATGACGTCATTGGTCAAAGCTGACGGGTTGTATCCCGTGCTTCACTAGACCCCATGGTTTGTATTGTGCGTAGATATGAGCTCGCTCATTCATTTTCAATGCCTGTTCATATTTAAAACACCATTTCGGCAATAGACACTTTATTATGCCCTTGTGGACAACCGCATTGCGTCCATACTTCACCAGCGACAATCTGCTGTTAGCAGTTGTTTCTCTGTCTGCCCGCGCACGCGATCAACAATATTATCGCAATATTTCAAAGATATTCTTTGGATCTTCTAATATCCTTGACGTGGCCAGCGTTTCTACCATAAAGATTTACAATATCATTTTTCAATAGTTCTCCATAAATACTTTACATTTTTTTAAAATGATGAATACTGACAAAATTATACATCCACGAATTTACACCTAAATTACACATTTAATTAATTGTTAGGCGCTGTCTCGTAGTGTTACTGTATATCGTCAGTCTTTTAACCACTGGCTACAAATTATACTCAAATATAACATTAACCGCATGAAGAATATCACAGGCGCTGTCATTTCTAAGGAAAAATGGATTTAGATCAGGTCGTTCATGCATAAACAATGTGTTCGTAATTAAGAATATTAAAGAAAAAACACAGAGGATTTCATACAGAAACCTATATGGCTTCATCAACCTTGGGATGGCTTTCGACTGTGTGAGGTGCGACAGTCTGTGGAAGATTGTGTCTGAATGTGGATATCGTTATCACCTAATAGAATTAGTGAAAAATCTTTACAAAAATACATGCATTGTGATAAACACAGGCGGGAAGGCAGTAGAATAAATCATTATAAACCAAGGTGTAAGACAAGGGTGTGGACCATCACCTATCCTTGTTAATATTTACATCTAGTTCATTATTAGTAAATGGAAATGTAACGTAAACAAAGAAATTAGGATAGCGAACGAAAGATCTCTGAATGTCCTTCTGTTTACAGATGACATCTTTATTATTCCAAAGAATTAAGATGGTCTCCACAGATCAGTATACCAGCTGAACGAAATATGGCAGAAATACAACTTTAAAGTTTCTAGTAAAAACAGAAACGAAAATAATGGTATTCCGAGGAAAATATCCAGGCAGAAAAAATTGTTTTAGGTAATTCTGTTTTAGAGTAAATCTCTCAAACCTATTTATTCTGCGCTGACTCTGATAATGTAAATAAAATACACATCTTCCCAGCTTTGTGTGGTACCATTAGCAGAATACTGGGCTACAAAATGCAAAAAGAGACCACCATAAAATTCTATAAAGTGATGGCAGTTCTTGTGTTATCCCACGGAAGTGACAGCTTCGTTATCACAAAAAAAAAAAGAAAATAAGATTCAAACAGCAAACATTATGTTCCTAAGAAGGACGAAGGGCTGCACAAGGGAAGAGATATGATTAGAAATGAAGATACCAGATTTGGAGGCAACACCTCAAAAAATGCCAGGTCACAGAATTCCTAGAAGATCCTGAAATACAAGCTGAATGGGAAAAGAGATAATGGAAGATCTCGGAGAAGATGTGAATCATTTAGTTTGTCAGTTCGGAACAGGGAACAGCCTAAAAGTTGAGAGAAAAACGATGATGTTGATGGTCTCTGCTAAACCACTCCAAGTCCATCACACAACGGAGCGAGGTTGGGCAGTAGTCAGCGCTATGGAATCCCATTCCGGAGGAAGACGGTTCAAATCCCCGTGCGGCCATCCAGATTGAGGATTTCCGTAATTTCTCAAAATCCCCTCTAAAGATTTCGATGTCGACGGAACGTCAGACGCTAATCTTCCTTTTCTTTCGTTGACCAGAATACCATCGCCCAGCTAGTTACTGGCTCCTCGATCTGATGTAAGTGCTCTGCTCACGTAACGGAAACACTCGCCTAGAACACTGGAATGACTCAACCGGAAATCCACGCCAGAGCACCGGAATGCACTGCATGAATGATCATTCTGTCCCGTCTTCTGAAATACACGACGAAAACACTGCAAAGCGCGGAATGGCCGCGCGGTTTGAGGCGCCGTGTCAAAGATTGCGCGGCCCCTCCTGCCGGAGGTTCGAGTCGTCCCTCGGGCATGAGTGTGTGTGTGTGTGTGTGTGTGTGTGTGTGTGTGTGTGTGTGTGTTGTTCTTAGCACAAGTTAGTTTAAGTAGTGTGTAGTGTAAAATTCACAATCATTTGAACATTTTTGAAAACACTGCCTCTACGCCATAGAGTTGTCACATGAGGGCTTCCGGCATGCTCATCCATTTCGCTCCAACAAGTTATTTAACATCGTTAACTATTTGTTGTCTTGTTATCCTCAGTTGAGTGTAATATTACATTGATAATTATTACTTTAGATGCGTCTATCACAACCGAACAAAACAAATTAATCTTGCCTTATGCGTCTCACCGTTATTATTTGCAAGGAATTTTCAGTGTCCTGGAATATATACATGTTTGTGTTAAACTATTTGGCTATAGATGTTGGACATTATATACTGAGGTTATAAACACTTCTTGCACGTTCTAATTATCTACGATGTAGCGACAATACGTAATTTCTACTTATAAATTTTGTAAATGCTGGTCTACATGTGTTCTTTCTACTCTGTTACAGCTGTTCTTCTTCTGCTTTCTGATAAGCAAAATTTCGGTTTCTCAGCACTAGGAAATGATCATTTGTTTACTTGTCATTATGGTTCGGATTGTTTTGTCAACTGTTGAATGTCATTACCAACGATATTTCACGTGCCAGAAAGCAGAAGATGAACAGCTATAAAAGAGGGCAAATAAAACATGTATACCAGCATCTACGGAATTCGTAAGTACAAGCCGGCCGGTGTGGACGAGCGGTTCTAGGCGCTACAGTCTGGAACCACGCGACCACTGCGGTCGCAGGTTCGAATCCTGCCTCGGGCTTGGATGTGTGTGATGTCCTTAGGATAGTTACGTTTAAGTAGTTCTAAGTTCTAGGGGACTGATGACCTCAGAAGTTAAGTCCCATAGTCCTCAGAGCCATTTGAGCTATTTCCGTAAGTACAAATTTATAATGACACTACATCACAGATAAACAGAATGTGCCAGAACTGTTTACAGCTTCAACACATAATGTCCAAAACGCAAAGCTAAATATGTACACATTCCTGGCCACTGACGATGCCTTGTATATAATAAAGACGAGATGCGTATGGAAAGAAAAATTGGTTTTATTCAGGTCTGAATTTGTGGTAAGATCTTATGGGACCAAACTGCTTGGGTAGGTCACCGGTCCCTAAGCTTACACACTACGTAATCTAACTTAAACTAACTTACGCTATGGACAAAACACACACCGATGCCCGAGGGAGGACTCGAACCTCCGACGGCGGAGGGTAGGCGAGCCGTGCGATAGACGGATCTGAAGTAATAATTATCAACATAAGACTATTTAGCATTCAGATTTTTCAGCCAGTCACGATGAAGAGCAGGATGTGCACTTTTCATTGGCGACTTTCTAATCCCACTTAAAGCCTTTCTCTAGGCTGCTGCTTCGTAGCAGGAGTTTTGGGAATTTTTCTGCCACGGATGTTGCAAATCCCCGACCGCCATGCTGAAATTAGCACCCACGATGTACGCCGTGTGTCGTTATCAAAGTCGTTGCTGTAAGAAACAAGTACGTGTGGTTGTCCTGGTTTGCTAGCGAATCCGAGTGAGACAATCCTCCCATTCAGTAGAAACCGGGTTCGAATTTCTGGCCCTTTTTGTAATGATCTTGGTCTCGACGTGAGTGCTCTGAATTCTTATCCTGTTCGATGTTTTATCTCTGTGGGAGCTGCAGGCAACCAGTAGAAGGTGGTGCGTTCGCTGCCAAGTGTATGTTTTGCATTACAACAGTCGTACCTTGGAATTTTTATGAGAGTGATTAGATTGTTACAAAGCTCATTTCTGTAGTACTGAAGTACTCTGCGGAAGTGGTCGAAACCGTCGCCCACAAAGCGCTCGTGCTTTAGAACAATGCACACTCTAATAAACAGTTGCGGTTGCATACATGGAAGTACTGGCCTTCAATATAATGTTTTTGACACACAGCAGTCTTGAAATATGGTTCAGTGAGTGTTTCTTTTGTTTACTAATTTGAAAAAATCGTTTTGTGTTAAAAGTATTTGGACAAATGGTGAGGATACCTCTGTTCTAAACTGAAATTATGAAGTACTGAAAACTTATTATTTGCCGGGTGAATGAAAAAGACTGCGATCTCACTGAATAGATTGCCTTGCGCTCGGTGGAGATAGTGTTTTTGTTGTGGTCTTGAGTCTATAGATTGGTCTCTTGTGGCTGTGCGCGCAATTGTATTCTGAGTAATTGTCATCACCCGTGCACAAATATTGCAACCTATACACGTTTGAAGCTGCTTACTGTAGTCAAGTTTTACTCTCCCACAACTACTTTTACCGCCAGCAGTCCCCTCCATTACCAAACTGATGATTCCTTGACGCTCAAGGATGCATTCTACCGAGCCAGACCTTATAGTCAAGCAGTGCCATAAATTTCTTTTCCCGCCAATTCGATTCAGTACCTCCTTATTGGTTATCCGATCGGCCTTCATAACCTTCGGCGTCCTCCTGTTGCATCACATTTCAAAACATTCTATTCTCTTCTTATGTAAACTGTTTACCGCCCACGTTTTACTTACGTACAACATTATACTCCTGACACTCTCTGCTGTTTTCATTCATTGCGGAGTGTATCGAGCGGACGCGCGAGAACAGTGCAGTCGTTGTCGTAATGCGGAAACGGAGCGATTCATCTGACGTCCAAATGGGTATGATCATTGGCTTTTGGGCCAATAGTGGAAACATTTCCGGAACGAGTAACTTTGTAAACGTTCCTGTGCCGTTGTTGAAAATAAATAAATCGCCAGGTCCTGATGGGATTCCAATTCGGTTTTACAGAGAGTACTCTACTGCATTGGTTCCTTACTTAGCTTGCATTTATCGCGAATCTCTTGCCCAACGTAAAGTCCCGAGCGACTGGAAAAAAAGCGCAGGAGACGCCTGTACATAAGAAGGGCAGAAGGACGGATCCTAAAAATTACAGGCCAATATCCTTAACATCAGCTTGATGCAGGATTCTCGAACATATTCTCAGTTCGAATATAATGAATTTCCTTGAGACAGAGAAGTTGCTGTCCATGCATCAGCACGGCTTTAGAAAGCGTCGCTCCTGCGAAACGCAACCAGCCCTTTTTTCACATGATATCTTGCGAACCATGGATGAAGGGTATCTGACGGATGCCATATTCCTTGATTTCCGGAAAGCGTTTGACTCGGTGCCCCACTGCAGACTCCTAACTAAGGTACGAGCATATGGGATTGGTTCGCAAATATGTGAGTGGCACGAAGACTTCTTAAGTAATAGAACCCAGTACGTTGTCCTCGATGGTGAGTGTACATCGGAGGTGAGGGTATCATCTGGAGTGCCCCAGGGAAGTGTGGTAGGTCCGCTGTTGTTTTCTATCTACATAAATGATCTTTTGGATAGGGTGGATAGCAATGTGCAGCTGTTTGCTGATGATGCTGCGGTGTACGGGAAGGTGTCGTCGTTGAGTGACTGTAGGAGGATACAAGATGACTTGGACAGGATTTGTGATTGGTGCAAAGAATGGCAGCTTATTCTAAATATAGATAAATGCAAATGAATGCAGATGAATAGGAAAAAGAATCCCGTAATGTTTGAATACTCCATTAGTAGTGTAGCGCTTGACACAGTCACATCGATTAAATATTTGGGCGTAACATTGCAGAGCGATATGAAGTGGGACAAGCATGTAATGGCAGTTGTGGGGAAGGCGGATAGTCGTCTTCGGTTCATTGGTATAATTTTGGGAAGATGTGGTTCATCTGTAAAGGAGACCGCTTATAAAACACTAGTACGACCTATTCTTGAGTACTGCTCGAGCGTTTGGGATCCCTATCAGGTCGGATTGAGGGAAGACATAGAAGCAATTCAGAGGCGGGCTGCTAGATTTGTTACTGGTAGGTTTGATCATCACGCGAGTGTTACGGAAATGCTTCAGGAACTCGGGTGGGAGTCTCTGGAGGGAAGGAGGCGTTCTTTTCGTGAATCGGTACTGAGGAAACTTAGAGAACCAGTATTTGAGGCTGACTGTAGTACGATTTTACTGCCGCCAACTTATATTTCGCGGAAAGACCACAAAGATAAGATAAGAGAGATTAGAGCTCGTAGAGAGGCATATAGGCAGTCATTTTTCTCTCGTTCTGTTTGGGAGTGGAACAGGGAGAGAAGATGCTAGTTGTGGTACAAGGTACCCTCCGCCACATACCGTATGGTGGATTGCGGAGTATGTATGTAGATGTAGATGTAGATGGATAAAGTATACCGTGCTTGCCAAAATGGCGCTATCCAGAACGGGTGTCGAGGCAACAGTGGTGCGCCACACAGGTCATAGCTGACAAGGTGAAAGACGGCTGCGGAGACGTGTTCGGGCGAAAAAAAAAAAACAGAAAACGTGCAAGTGATGAGCAACAGACGGCCCTGTTGAACCAAAAGTGCCTCCTCATCAAACGCTTAGTGAACGTCTCTGCAGTAGGCAACTGGTTCATGCGCCCAAGTTGACTGCAGTTCATCGACGGCGAAGGCTCCAATTTGCACACCACTACCGCAACTGGACATCCAGTGACTGGCGACAGGTGGCCTTTTCAGATTAAGGGGACATCACATGTGCTACGCCACCAATGTTAAATAACCGAATTTTGTAGCCCATTATCTTGGAAACTTTTTAAGGGGGGTAGGACGTCAAACGGGACGATTTGGAGCAGGAAATGTACCAAAGGACATTTTAATTTCCACTGTCTATACTTTTACGAATAAATTCATAAAACTTTGTCTGAATGGCCAGAAAGGATTCAGGATTTACACTCATAGCAGTGGAAGTTCAAAAATACAAGAATTTTTTTTTATTTTTACATTTAAAAGTTGACATTTTTTCGCTTACTATTGGCTGCATTTGTTGCTATAGGTACACTTTTCTTCATAAGTAAGGGAGATTCTTCTATGAATTTGACACACCATACAAACCATACTTACAGGTGTATGAAACTCTAGAATTTTCCAAATCTATTGAAAACTGTGGTAATAATTGAGATACTTAACTATAAAATTTGAGTTTTTTCTAAACACGAAGTTTAAAATGTAACAGCACATTCATTTTTTCATAAATTAAATAATTTATAGAGTTTCATACACCTGTAAGTATGGTTTGTGTGTTGTGCAAAATTCATCGACGAATCTCTCTTACTTGTGAAGAAACTTGTACCTGTAACAACAAACGCAGCCAATAGTAAGTGAAAAAAAGATGTAAATTCACATGTAAAAAAAATTATTTTTTAATGTTTTTGAACTTCCACTGCTATGAGTGTGGATCCTGAATCCTTCCTGGTCATGCTGACAAAATTTTATGAATTTATTCTTAAAAGTATAGACAGTGGGAATTAAAATGGTCTGTGGTGTGTCTCCTGCTCCAAGACGGCCCGTTTGACGTCCTACCCCCCTTAAAACGCCAACTTACAATTTTCGATAATTATTGAATGCACCTTTCTAGATACTCTAAACTAGAATTATTACTAAAACTGTATCGTGGGTCATGTTATCTTTTTTTTTTCAAACACTCAGTTTGTTGGCAATATTTTGTAAATAAATGAACATAAAAACAAAACAACTCAGAACATTTTAATTATTCTACTTCCATGTGTGTTGTATCTCACACTTGGCGTGTTGTGAAAATTTCATGTCTCTACCATCCGTGCTTTTTTAGAAAACGGGTCATTTATTGCAAAAAATGTACTTCACAGATATTGAGGTTTAAAACTCTTTTTATTAGAAATTCTTATACAGACTAACATTTCTGCGTCTTGTACGCAGTAGAATTGCCTTGGCCCATAGCCTGTGTCTTCTTCACTGTCACAACAGCCCAGTGCTTCCCTCCTCCTTTTCTTTCTTGCTTCTTTTGTCATTTGCGTTGCAGCTAGCTCTGCTTCAAGTATACGAAGATCATCCAGTTCCCGCAATCCTTTAGCGGTGTTCTGTCCAAATCTCACCCCTAACTTCTCCAGAACCTTAGTCTTTCATAGATCCCACCATTAAAAGTTATTACATCATCAGACGCTGCTAGCTTTAGAGTCATAAGGCCAACAAATACATTTTTAGGCACACAGCATTATTGAAGGACTCATTCACATTCTGGGTCTTCCCATGTAAACACTTCTTTAATAGCTCAGGATTTGCCAAATCTCTGGTTTGATTGCCATAATAGAATTACTTTTAAGACTGTCACCCGTTTCTAAAGTTACTTTCCTTTTCGATGCACTAGGGAGCTGTGGTCACTTCAGAAACATTATCGTGGTTTCCATCACTGCTAGCACGCGTGTTTTCACGTACTTCCGAAGAAAATGCAGGTCTCACATATCTGTTACTCGTAAATTTGCGTTTCTTGAAGTTACTTTTACGCTTAGTCATTTTACTTACGTATAAAAAGCAATAGAAGTTAGCTTACTACAAAAATAGCCGATAATCGCACTACTTTCAACGAAAACTACTGTCAGAAACAAAGGACTGATTTGTTTATTCATAATTCCACCTTTCGAAACGTAGCAGTAGGCGCAAAAGAAAGCAATTCACAGCGTTCTAGACTGTGTAGTTCCAAAGATATGACTGTTCAACTGTGGCAGTATATGCGTAGCCACGAAATTTGACAGTCACATGTCAACATTCAAAATATTTTTTGAAGGTCTTTCAATTGTCGATTTTTAATGTATTATGTACCAAAATGTTCAGGAAAGTCCAAAGTACATTATGGAGTAGAAAACAGAAAAGTCAAATATCAACACATTTCATGTACAGTGTCCCCTTAATCACGTTTTACGTTGCATCGGATAGACGGCCTTTGGTGTGTATGGCCCTGCAACAATTGTCGTGAGAATGCAGGCTGGAAGGAGGAGCGTTTTGGTCTGTGGAATATTTTCGTGGCAGTCCCGGTGATGTCGTCATTCTGGGAGGCACACTGGATCAATAAAAGTACGCATCTATCCTTGGGGACCACGTCCAGCCCTACATGGAGATTGGTTTTTCTTCATCGCGACGACATCTACTGGCACATCAATGCAACGTGTCACACAGCTCACAGTGTATGTGTGAGGTTGGAAGAGCACCTGGATGGATTTACCGTACTCCCATGGTCACGAAACTCGCCCGACTGGAACACAGTCGAGAATTTGTGGATCCGACTCGATCAGGCTGTTCGTGCCATGGATCCTCAGCTGACAAACCTAGCGCAGATGGACACGGCAGCAGAGTCATCATGTCCCCAAATCCCTGTTGGCACTTTCCTGAATCTCACTGACTCTCTTGCCGGCCGCTGTGGCCGAGCGGTTCTAGGCGATTCAGTCCGGAACCGCACGACTGCTATAGTCGCAGGTTCGAATCCTGCATCGAGCATGGCTGTGTGTGATGTCCTTAGGTTAGTTAGGTTTAAGTAGTTCTACGTTTTAGGGGACTGATGACCTCAGGTGTTAAGTCCCATAGTCCTCAGAGCCATTTGAACCATTTTGAACTGACTCTCTTCCTGCACGTGAAAAAGGCGATTACTGAGTCTTTTGACAGATGATCGCTTTAATGTGACTGGTCCATGTACACTCCTGGAAATTGAAATAAGAACACCGTGAATTCATTGTCCCAGGAAGGGGAAACTTTATTGACACATTCCTGGGGTCAGATACATCACATGATCACACTGACAGAACCACAGGCACATAGACACAGGCAACAGAGCATGCACAATGTCGGCACTAGTACAGTGTATATCCACCTTTCGCAGCAATGCAGGCTGCTATTCTCCCATGGAGACGATCGTAGAGATGCTGGATGTAGTCCTGTGGAACGGCTTGCCATGCCATTTCCACCTGGCGCCTCAGTTGGACCAGCGTTCGTGCTGGACGTGCAGACCGCGTGAGACGACGCTTCATCCAGTCCCAAACATGCTCAATGGGGGACAGATCCGGAGATCTTGCTGGCCAGGGTAGTTGACTTACACCTTCTAGAGCACGTTGGGTGGCACGGGATACATGCGGACGTGCATTGTCCTGTTGGAACAGCAAGTTCCCTTGCCGGTCTAGGAATGGTAGAACGATGGGTTCGATGACGGTTTGGATGTACCGTGCACTATTCAGTGTCCCCTCGACGATCACCAGTGGTGTACGGCCAGTGTAGAAGATCGCTCCCCACACCATGATGCCAGGTGTTGGCCCTGTGTGCCTCGGTCGTATGCAGTCCTGATTGTGGCGCTCACCTGCACGGCGCCAAACACGCATACGACCATCATAGGCACCAAGGCAGAAGCGACTCTCATCGCTGAAGACGACACGTCTCCATTCGTCCCTCCATTCACGCCTGTCGCGACACCACTGGAGGCGGGCTGCACGATGTTGGGGCGTGAGCGGAAGACGGCCTAACGGTGTGCGGGACCGTAGCCCAGCTTCATGGAGACGGTTGCGAATGGTCCTCGCCGATACCCCAGGAGCAACAGTGTCCCTAATTTGCTGGGAAGTGGCGGTGCGGTCCCCTACGGCACTGCGTAGGATCCTACGGTCTTGGCGTGCATCCGTGCGACGCTGCGGTCCGGTCCCAGGTCGACGGGCACGTGCACCTTCCGCCGACCACTGGCGACAACATCGATGTACTGTGGAGACCTCACGCCCCACGTGTTGAGCAATTCGGCGGTACGTCCACCCGGCCTCCCGCATGCCCACTATACGCCCTCGCTCAAAGCCCGTCAACTGCACATACGGTTCACGTCCACGCTGTCGCGGCATGCTACCAGTGTTAAAGACTGCGATGGAGCTCCGTATGCCACGGCAAATTGGCTGACACTGACGGCGGCGGTGCACAAATGCTGCGCAGCTAGCGCCATTCGACGGCCAACACCGCGGTTCCTGGTGTGTCCGCTGTGCCGTGCGTGTGATCATTGCTTGTACAGCCCTCTCGCAGTGTCCGGAGCAAGTATGGTGGGTCTGACACACCGGTGTCAATGTGTTCTTTTTTCCATTTCCAGGAGTGTATATTTCAAGGCAGGTGTTGTTCTCTATATTTTGATCGAACTTATCCATCGACTGTGCGAATAGTGAATGTTGTAAGTCTCAGGTGTGCAGTACGTGCAGAACTGGAATGTGGAGCCTGCGCATGATGCGGGAGACTTCTTCCAGGAAGGAGGACGGGGGCTGTGTGGACGAGGCAGGGAGGCGCGGCGCCTTGTCCGGCTCGTTAGCGCGGCTGGTAGCGTCCGGATTACGTCCGACGCTCTGCTCTGGTCTGGGACTCCTCTCAGCTGAGCTGGCCTCAGATAACTTACGGCGACAACTGGATGCCGGCGACTGCAGGTGCGGCTGTGACAGCCGAAAGCCGCGGCTGACGTGTCCTCTCCCGTCCAGACACTGACCGGCTTAGAGGCCCGTCCCAGTACGTCGCTTCGGCAACACTCCATCTCAGCCGTCGGCCTCTCTCTGCACAGCCGCAGTCTAAGGGCTCCTTCATGCGGGAGGCCGTGCATCCAGCTGCAGTGAGCTGAAGTGATTCCCGTTACATCGGACCTCACGCGTCCTCTCAAATGAGAGACTCAGAGCTCTGATGTTGGTTTCCTGAGCCGCAGTGCAGCTTGTCAGATTAATTGCCCGCTGCTCGATTTCCTCAGAGCCTTATGGGAGCTTTCACACGGGATACAGTGAGCCTTTTGTCAACTTCCGCTCGCAGTTTCGGTACACATTGTTTACTCAGCCAGATGTTAATTACCCGTGTAGCTATACATAAGTATATTAATGACACCTATTTTCACCAACTGCGACGTAATCGCGTGTACAAACAGTGATCCAATACTGTAAAATGCTTTTTTATTCCAGTCTCTGATCACACATCATCCACATAGTGATTATTGCCAACTAGGGCTAGTTGGCAATAATCACTATATGGACGATGGTTCAAATGGTTCAAATGGCTCTGAGCACTACGGGACTTAACTTCTGTGGTCATCAGTCCCCTAGAACTTAGAACTACTTAAACCTAACTAACCTAAGGACATCACACACAGCCATGCCCGAGGCAGGATTCGAACCTGCGACCGTAGCAGCCGCGTATGTGGACGATGTGGACTATTCTACACCATATTTTAAATCTATGTGACGATACTATGATGATTATATTTATTGTTTCGACGATGCCATTATGGCCGTATCACTTTAGGTCATGGTGTAAAAAAGATCTGAAGATGGTCATTACAGACTGAATCCGGTCATCGTCTAAAGAATTCATTTGTGATCAGAGACTGGAGTAATAAAGCATTTTAAATGACACCTACCATATTTTCAGGGAGTGATCTACAGTGATAAGCCAAAACATTATGACCACTGCCCACCGCGACGTTGGATGCCCCCAGGCAGCGCTGTGGTCACGTGACGTGGTAACAAAAGTATGTTAGGGGAGCAGACACGGACGGGGGATCACCCTAGCGAAGATATGGGCTGCAAATGGGGAAATCCATTAAGCGACCAAGGGCAGACCATTGTTACGCAGAGCCTGTGAATGATAAGTATCTCGGAAACGGCGAAGCTGGTCGAATGTTCACGTGCTACAGTCGTGAGCATCTATGGAAAGAGGTAGGACAGTGAAAGTACCACTAGGCGCTAATAGTTGGACGTTCACAACTCTTCACAGAACGTGGGGTTCGGAAAATTGTCTGCTCTGTAAAGTAGGACAGGTGACCGGTGGCGTTTCTGCCGAAAGAGCACAATGCTGGTGCACGCAAAAGTGTCTCGGAGCACACCGTTCATCGTACTTTGAAGAACATGGTGCTTTGCAGCACATCACTCCTTCGTATTCACATGTTGACACAACGACATAGTCAATTTCGTAATAACTTCACCTGCAAAAGGAGTCTGTGTTGAAGCTTTTGAGGTTTGTGGCTATTTCTCTGGCTCTTATGCTGCAACAATTGTATAACTTGTTTTTTTTTTCTGTATCGGGACAGTGTTATCGCTTTTGACATTTTGTTAGCATTCCTGTGTGGCAGTTTCCTCATCCTACTTGCCCACAGAGTTCTGCAGACCCATCCATGTGCTACCCAAGCCCGACAGCGCTTAAAATCGGTGATCTGACGGGAACACTGCGGCAAGGCCGTTAGCAAGCATCGCCAGTACCCGGTTTAAAAACATGAAAGAAGGTTGTGTACGCGGAAGAGATCTGGGGACACTGGAAGGTTTCAGACAGAATACAGAATGGTAAGACAGAGTTTCGAAAACTGATTTTAAACTGCAAAACATTTCCAGAGAAGATGCTGGCTCTTACCGTAATTCATTGGTTATGAACTGTGAAATGAAACTGAAGAAATTGCAAAATGGCAGAAAATTGAAGAGACTGGGCCTGAACAAATTGAAAGGGCTAGAGGTAGTTGAGAGTTTCAGAAAGAGCATCAAACAACGATCTACCGAAAAAGGGAAAAGAAACTCGATATAAAAGGAATGGGTGGCTGTGAAAGATGAGAGAGTAAAGGTAGCAGAGGATCACATAGCCAAAAAGACAAAGCCCAGTAGTAATCCTCGGATAACGCACGACATATTGCATCTAACTTACGAAAGGAGAAAATATGTAGATACACCATTTAAAGATCGATTGAAAAGAAAGAAAACCTACGCCTATAGATTTTTTAGATTTAGAGAAGTCTGTTAACAATGTTGACTGGAATACACTCTTTGACATTCTGAAGGTAGCAGGGATAAAACAAGGGGAGCGAAAGGGTATACACAACTTGTAAAGAAACCAGAGTGAAGTTATAAGGATCGAAGGACGTGAAAGGGAACCACTGGTTAAGATGGGAGTGAGACAGGGTTGTATCCTCTCCTTGATGTTGTTCAATCTGTGCACTCAGTAAGCAATAAAGGAAACCAAAGAAAAATTTGGAGAAGGATTTATAGTTCATGGAGAAGAAGAAGTAAAAAGTGGCTTTTTAATTCTTTCAGAGGACCTAGAAGAGCAGTTGAACGGAATAGACAGAGTCTTGAAAGGAGGATATAAGACGAACATTAATAAAAGCAAAACAATGGTAAATGACTATAGTCGAATTAAATAAGGTGGTGCTGAGAGAGTTACATGACAAATTGTAGATGAGTTTTGCTATTTGGGCAGAAAAATAACTGATGATGGCCGAAGGAGAGAGGATATAAAATGCATACTGGCAATGGCATGAAAAGGACTTCTGAACAAGAGAAATTTGTTAACAACGAATATAAATTTAATTGTTAGGAAGTCTTTTCTGAAAGTAATTGTCTATAGTGTATGGAAGTGAAACGTAGACGGTAAACAGATCAGACAAGAAGAGAATAGGCGCTTTCGAAATGTGGTGCTCCAGAAGAATGCTGAAGATCAGAGGCGTAGATCACGTAGCTAATGAGGAGATACTGAATAGAATTGAAGAGAAGAGGAATTTGTGGCTCAGCTTAACAAAAGAAGAGATCGGTAAATAGAGTACATCTTGAGGCAGGAAGAAACCGTCAGTTTGATAATGGAGGGATATGTGGCGGGGTTAAAAATTGAAGGGGCAGACCGGGGGCTGAATCGCACAATAACCCTGGGTTCGATGTGGGGCGGCGTGGGGTGAGTGGACTGCTGTAGCCTGTTGTGGGGTTGTGAACCACTGAGGGCTACGACGGGGACGAAGCCTCTCCGTCGTTTCTAGGTCCTCAGTTCAAAACATACGTACATACATACAGGGTGTTTCAAAAATGACCGGTATATTTGAAACGGCAATAAAAACTAAACGAGCAGCGATAGAAATACACCGTTTGTTGCAATATGCTTGGGACAACAGTACATTTTCAGGCAGACAAACTTTCGAAATTACAGTAGTTACAATTTTCAACAACAGATGGCGCTGCGGTCTGGGAAACTCTATAGTACGATATTTTCCACATATCCACCATGCGTAGCAATAATATGGCGTAGTCTCTGAATGAAATTATCCCAAACCTTTGACAACGTGTCTGGCGGAATGGCTTCACATGCAGATGAGATGTACTGCTTCAGCTGTTCAATTGTTTCTGGATCCTGGCGGTACACCTGGTCTTTCAAGTGTCCCCACAGAAAGAAGTCACAGGAGTTCATGTCTGGCGAATAGGGAGGCCAATCCACGCCGCCTCCTGTATGTTTTGGATAGCCCAAAGCAATCACACGATCATCGAAATATTCATTCAGGAAATTAAAGACGTCGGCCGTGCGATGTGGCCGGGCACCATCTTGCATAAACCACGAGGTGTTCGCAGTGTCGTCTAAGGCAGTTTGTACCGCCACAAATTCACGAAGAATGTCCAGATAGCGTGATGCAGTAATCGTTTCGGATCTGAAAAATGGGCCAATGATTCCTTTGGAAGAAATGGCGGCCCAGACCAGTACTTTTTGAGGATGCAGGGACGATGGGACTGCAAAATGGGGCTTTTCGGTTCCCCATATGAGCCAGTTCTGTTTATTGACGAAGCCGTCCAGGTAAAAATAAGCTTCGTCAGTAAACCAAATGCTGCCCACATGCATATCGCCGTCATCAATCCTGTGCACTATATCGTTAGCGAATGTCTCTCGTGCAGCAATGGTAGCGGCGCTGAGGGGTTGCCGCGTTTGAATTTTGTATGGATAGAGGTGTAAACTCTGGCGCATGAGACGATACGTGGACGTTGGCGTCATTTGGACCGCAGCTGCAACACGGCGAACGGAACCTCAGGCCGCTCTTGGATCACCTGCTGCACTAGCTGCGCGTTGCCCTCTGTGGTTGCCGTACGCGGTCGCCCTACCTTTCCAGCACGTTCATCCGTCACGTTCCCAGTCCGTTGAAATTTTTCAAACAGATCCTTTATTGTATCGCTTTTCGGTCCTTTGGTTACATTAAACCTCCGTTGAAAACTTCGTCTTGTTGCAACAACACTGTGTTCTAGCCGGTGGAATTCCAACACCAGAAAAATCCTCTGTTCTAAGGAATAAACCATGTTGTCTACAGCACACTTGCACGTTGTGAACAGCACACGCTTACAGCAGAAAGACGACGTACAGAATGGCGCACCCACAGACTGCGTTGTCTTCTATATCTTTCACATCACTTGCAGCGCCATCTGTTGTTGAAAATTGTAACTACTGTAATTTCGAAAGTTTGTCCGCCGGAAAATGTACTGTTGTCCCAAGCATATTGCAACAAACGGTGTATTTCTATCGCTGCTCGTTTAGTTTTTATTGCCGTTTCAAATATACCGGTCATTTTTGAAACACCCTGTACAAGGAAAACGCATCGCACTGTAAATGATATCAAGACAGCTGTGGGCGTACTACCAAGTGTTTCAGCGTGTCCTCGTGAAATATGACGATAAAACTCACGATAAGCCGACCGAAGCGCCATCACTCCCAGGTGCTACAATACTGTGATCGATTTATACGCCTATTTGATTAAGTGTGTATCATTCTTTATTTGCGTAAATAGAAAATCTGTTCTGCCTGCCAGGCCACTTCACTAACTCCCATTCTGTCACACTGACGATCTTGCGCTTAAATTCTCTAACCTACCCACCCGAATGATCGATCTAGCACTTCCGACCAGTGGAATGCCAGTTTTTCCTGACCACGACATTGTCCTGAGTATGTAACACGCCCGGGGGTACAATTGGGTGGGGTGGTACCTTCTTATACTGGTTGTCGTTTCAACCGTGCGCCCTATCCCACACCACGTACCTGATAATCCCGCGGCGGTCGTACTATTCTGCTCCACAGCTGGCTTGCCTGAAATTATCTATCGAAATAAGCAAGCGAGTTAGGGGAGCCACTCAGCGTCGGAACACAACACTGTTCTACGTCTTGTATGAACAACTATATACTGAGACGATAAAAGAAAGTCGCAGGTTGCACTGTTTACATTCTAATTCAGAAGTGTTATCCCAATTAATGGATAATTAACAGTCCACAATATCATTCGGACGAGCGTACGCGTAACCGACACGACGCGGGTGATTGTTGATGATGCGGAAGCCGAATGATCGCACGAAAGTTCTTACACTCGTCACGCATACACATATATTTGGTACCACTCCTCCTTGACACTAGTAATGATATGGCACTGTTCGTAAAGATAATTTTTCAGTTCTCACTTGTACGAGCGCGCGTGTAACCGTCGCGGCGCGGTTGCTCGTTGATGATGCGGAACGCGATGATCGAACGCACGTCCTCAGGCTCGCTACAAGACACTGGCACTTAAATGCTATCTTTTGTGGTAAATAGTATTACTGATTCACATTAGTTCATTTTTGGAGACCGAACACGGCGCGGATGATTGATGAACTGTGCGACGCGCAACGAGAGGATACACAAATATGTCATTGGCGGTACTGCTCACTTTTAATTACATCATTACGCACTATCCTCTGAATCACTTCCATATTCCATCACTTTACTGTAATAGCACTTGCAGCAACACTTTAACTCCCATAATAACATGCAGAGCTACACACTACACAACATAACAGTTCCGTGTCCGGTGCTCGACTCAACAGACACGGCTGCCCGCAAAGATACTCCGCAACCAAACCAGCGATACGACAGTACGCTTTCAAGTAGTCTCTGTCCGAAGATGTAATTGGGGGATTGTTCTACCTCCCGAATATCTTACAGAAGAAACTACCATCATGATTTAGCCTTAAAGTAGAGCTGCACGTCCTCGGGAAATACACTCCTGGAAATTGAAATAAGAACACCGTGAATTCATTGTCCCAGGAAGGGGAAACTTTATTGACACATTCCTGGGGTCAGATACATCACATGATCACACTGACAGAACCACAGGCACGTAGACACAGGCAACAGAGCATGCACAATGTCGGCACTAGTACAGTGTATATTCACCTTTCGCAGCAATGCAGGCTGCTATTCTCCCATGGAGACGATCGTAGAGATGCTGGATGTAGTCCTGTGGAACGGCTTGCCATGCCATTTCCACCTGGCGCCTCAGTTGGACCAGCGTTCGTGCTGGACGTGCAGACCGCGTGAGACGACGCTTCATCCAGTCCCAAACATGCTCAATGGGGGACAGATTCGGAGATCTTGCTGGCCAGGGTAGTTGACTTACACCTTCTAGAGCACGTTGGGTGGCACGGGATACATGCGGACGTGCATTGTCCTGTTGGAACAGCAAGTTCCCTTGCCGGTCTAGGAATGGTAGAACGATGGGTTCGATGACGGTTTGGATGTACCGTGCACTATTCAGTGTCCCCTCGACGATCACCAGTGGTGTACGGCCAGTGTAGGAGATCGCTCCCCACACCATGATGCCGGGTGTTGGCCCTGTGTGCCTCGGTCGTATGCAGTCCTGATTGTGGCGCTCACCTGCACGGCGCCAAACACGCATACGACCATCATTGGCACCAAGGCAGAAGCGACTCTCATCGCTGAAGACGACACGTCTCCATTCGTCCCTCCATTCACGCCTGTCGCGACACCACTGGAGGCGGGCTGCACGATGTTGGGGCGTGAGCGGAAGACGGCCTAACGGTGTGCGGGACCGTAGCCCAGCTTCTTGGAGACGGTTGTGAATGGTCCTCGCCGATACCCCAGGAGCAACAGTGTCCCTAATTTGCTGGGAAGTGGCGGTGCGGTCCCCTACGGCACTGCGTAGGATCCTACGGTCTTGGCGTGCATCCGTGCGTCGCTGCGGTCCGGTCCCAGGTCGACGGGCACGTGCACCTTCCGCCGACCACTGGCGACAACATCGATGTACTGTGGAGACCTCACGCCCCACGTGTTGAGCAATTCGGCGGTACGTCCACCCGGCCTCCCGCATGCCCACTATACGCCCTCGCTCAAAGTCCGTCAACTGCACATACGGTTCACGTCCACGCTGTCGCGGCATGCTACCAGTGTTAAAGACTGCGATGGAGCTCCGTATGCCACGGCAAACTGGCTGACACTGACGGCGGCGGTGCACAAATGCTGCGCAGCTAGCGCCATTCGACGGCCAACACCGCGGTTCCTGGTGTGTCCGCTGTGCCGTGCGTGTGATCATTGCTTGTACAGCCCTCTCGCAGTGTCCGGAGCAAGTATGGTGGGTCTGACACACCGGTGTCAATGTGTTCTTTTTTCCATTTTCAGGAGTGTATATCGGCTGCGTTTTCCTCTTGTTTTCAGCCGTTAACAACTTCGCAGCAAGAACACACTATCAACATGTTGCCTAATTTACAAGACCAGACCAGTCAATCATGCAGGTGGTTGTCCCCATGCCTACTGAAAAGCTTGCTGCCCCTCTTCGGGAACCACAGGTTTGTCTGTCTTTTTTATAGATACCCGTCGGATGTGGTTGCACCTACGGTACGGATGTCTGCATCGCTTAGACATGCAGACCGCCTCGCCGCTTGCGAGACGAAGTGAGGAAGATTAGGGTTTAACGTGCCGTCGACAGCGAGGTCATTAGCGACGGAGCACAAGCTCGGATTACGAAAGGTTGGAGAAGGAAATCGGCAGCGCCCTTTTGAAAGGAAGCATCCCGGAATTTGCCTCGAGCGATTTGGGGAAACAACGGAGGATCTAAATCTGGATTGCTAGACAGCAGTTGAAACCTTCGTCCTCCCGATGAACTGGATCACGCCGACCGCTTATCGATGTGTAATGAAATGAATCTACTGTGAAATGAAACAAATGTAATGGTTTTAAAAATTTGAGGAATCTTTCCACTTAGGATCTAGGTAAGGACATTAATACACGAGTTGTTTCGTAAATGTCTAGAGTCTTTTACGTATTATTGTACGTCATAAATGTTTCAAAAAAAAAAATGTTCAAATGTGTGTGAAATCTTATGGGACTTAACTGCTAAGGTCATCAGTCCCTAAGCTTACACACTACTTAACCTAAATTATCCTAAGGACAAACACACGTCCGCAGCTTGTGGTCGTGCGGTACCGTTCTCGCTTATCGCGCCCCGGTTCCCGGGTTCGATTCCCGGCGGGGTCAGGGATTTTCTCTGCCTCGTGATGGCTGGGTGTTGTGTGATGTCCTTAGGTTAGTTAGGTTTAAGTAGTTCTAAGTTCTAGGGGACTGATGACCATAGATGTTAAGTCCCATAGCGCTCAGAGCCATTTTTTTTTTTGACAAACACACACACCCATGGCCGAGGGAGGACTCGAATCTCCGCCAGACCATCCACACAGTCCATGACTGTAGCGCCTTTGACCACTCGGCTAATCCCGCGTGGCATAAATATCTCACATTCTCGAAGAAATCACTGTGGTTCTATGGACAGTACGGAGCATATAATGGATAATGTAAGAATTTAGCTCGTAAACGTAGTGAGCAGATTACTTTTGCATTTCCAGACTCTACCGAGTGATAATTTAAAGTTTTGTAACAGGGTCAGAAGTAACAAGACTTTTGAAAATGCCTTTTGTGGCAAATAAGAACCTCGGCGCACGTCGCGAAGCTGTCGGCGCCGTATGTGAGGAGCATGCCATCCCTGAGACGAGGCGACAGACAGGGACGTACATGTCCGTTTTCCGGCGTCCTTCGTGTCACCCGGCCAAACAATAGGACGCCGCCTCCTGGCAGAATTTACAATCGATCACGTCGCCCGCTTATCAAGGACACTCCGCAGGCCGAAGCAGCCCCCCGCTACACCAGTCGAGCTTATTTCAAACGAAGGACGATAATTACTTTCAGCTGAAGAAACAAACCTATTAAAATTAGATATTTTTCGTTTAAGAATTGATTTAAATTTTCGCAAACGACGGGACTGTACACACAAAGGAAAAGATTCAGGCCTTCAACGTTCCATTGTGCGCTGCGGCTTCTTAGTTTTGCAATAACATTTGTTTTTCTGCTTTCTGTTGCACAGTCCTGTTTAAGGGGACATGGACGCCGTGGTCTGTACATTTTAGTAGTATTCTGAAAGGTAATAACACAAAAATTTTAATAAATATTGAAAAGAAAGTGTAACTAAATAATTAATCTATGTGGCCTTTCTGTGACAAAAATTTAAATACTGTGGAATTCATATTGCAGTGAACATTGATTTTTATCTTTCATACTGAATTATGAGTAATTTTTATTTTAGGTACACTGTACTTCCAGACTATTCAAAATAAAAGGTCAAAACAAATTTTATTCTTTTAATTATTAGATTTTTAAAATAATGTAGGTGGAATATTTACCAATTTCTTGTTTTGCGTACTTAAAAAATGTTTTTAGAGGGTTATTATTTCTCTTGATAATTTAAGAACGTACGGCATCCTCCACCTTAAAATATTTAATACGTTGTTAAATAATCTAGTTCACTATGAAAGCAATATTTTTCATGCAACTTTTTTTTTTTTAGCTTTAATACTGGATGACACAATGGTACCGAAGTATACAAAAACTTTGATTACGGGAAATTGAAACTAAAGATTTGCTCATTTTCTCCTCAACGATAACATGTCAAAGTACTCCAGCTCCATAATCTTATTGATTCTGAGTGGTTTCTTATCTTATTTGGTTTTCTTTCTTTTCGCTGTTATTCTGGCCTCTTTTGTAAATCTTCCAGCTGCTTTTTCAGCTTCAGCGACACGTTGCGTGCTCACTCGTAGAAGCCCATTTTTCATGATGTCTAGTTTCCCCAGTTTTTAATCTGCTTGTTTCTCCGCCATTAAAACATATTATGTGACCCTGACATCGATCTGAAAAGCTGACTTGCGAACAGAAACAATTTTTGGTAAGCACTCCCAAATGCAACTATTGAAGCTTTGTTTTGCATGTAAACGCTTTTTCAGGAGTTCAAAATCTGAAATATCTCTATACACTGGCTTTAGTTCTACCACAAAAAATATCTGGCATAGGGTATGTATGTGTATATTTTTTGTCCATTTCCTTCACTACTATTGTACTTACACCATGACAGAGGACATCCTGTACCTGCTTCAAATAGGTATTTAAACCCGAAAATGATGAAGTAATATACATAAAGTATATATTTTAAGAATAAGGAAGAATCATAGAATTTTATTAAACAAAAAAGGAATGATCCATTTTTTGAGCCCGCATCACGTCCAGGTCCCCTTGATCGGATTATCGGCGGTTAAGTGGATAACTGGGCGGCTACCGCAACAAGCGTGGTGCCTACTGAGCAGACCACCTGGCCCTTAGGATAACAAAGTGGACAAAAGTATCTACTGTACATACTGTCAGCATGTGTATGGTCGCTTCCCGTGTGAAGCGGACATGTGTTCGATCGAGGCTGAAAGTGCAAACTGTGAGTTGACGAGCACTGCGCTCTCATTTAAATATATGGCCGAAAGAGTCAACTTACACGAATTGTGAAACGAACCCTGTCGTCTAGGACCGTGTGCAACAAAGGGCACACATTCACCACGAGATGTGGAGACTCACAGGCCTCTGTAATAAAAAAAACTGAGTAAATTAATCAGTGATCAACTGGAACGGATGTCCTGTGACGTCCGCCCAGACCAAGCGAAAAACAAAAAAAAAAGAAGAACTGGCGCAGTTGTTCGCACACTGGACTCGCATTCGCGAGGATGACGGTTCAAACCACGCCTCCAGCCATCCTGATTTAGGTTTTCGGTGATTTCCCCAAATCGCTTCAGGTAAATGCTGGGATGGTTCCTTTGAAAGGGCAAGGCCGACTACCTTTGCCATCCTTCCCTAATCCGATGGGACCGATGACCTCGGTGTTTCATCCCCTCCCCCAGATCAACCAATCAACAAACCAGGAGATTCCGAGTCTCTCTGTGCTGAGATTGTGTCTCCCCAATACTGTTTCTAGCACATCAGCATTTAATGAGCTACAGCTGACAGCACATCTCCCTTGACAGACGCTGTAAAGTGACGGCCCGCCACAGGACTGTTGACAGGAAGCTAACATTTCACATCGTTTGAAACGTTACTGTCGCTTCCATTTCATACAAACTGTCACTTGTCATCTCCAAGCGAGTTACAAAAACGCGAGTCACATTGAATTTCTCTCTTACTATTAAGAGGAGCCTCTGGAAGAAGAATGATCTGGGCAACGAATTTATTTATTATTCATCGATACCCCTTTGATCTTCCATTCATCTTGTAAATCTTCTTGAGTGATTGGATGGATGAATCTGTCTATTCTGAACGTTTCATAGGAAACCAGAGAGTCAACAACAGTAGGCTTGAGCTATGCCAACCTTACAGTATTCCATTAGTTGTAGGACTAGCAGAAAATGCACGGCGTGTCAGAGCATTTTTTGTTGCTTTCTCACTCGATGTTTGGCATTCGGCAAGAAAGTAAAGTACGGGCCAGTGGAAATCTGCGAACGGGCCTGCATTTTTCTGGTGGCCAGCGGCTTATGAGTGTGCTACGTTCTCTTCCTTAAATTTACTGACACACGAGGATTGTCCAGAAAATAAGTTCCGATCGGTCGCGAAATGGAAACCACTGGGAAAATCCGGTAAAGCTTTGCACAGATGTTTTGGACAATGTCTCTAGCGTGCCCGTCGATCGTGTCGTGTTGCTATTTTCGGTTGTGAGTGAACAGTGAGCACGTAAAGATGCGTAGGGAATAGCGTCTACCGCCATGTATGAGGGCCTGGTTAGAGATTTCGCCTGCGTCATGCAGCCCACATGACACAACTGCCGAGCAGTTCCTTCTTCATGCCAATTCTCGGCCGCACACTGCAGGGGCAATGAAGACGCTCCTGCAGCGTATTCGATGAGAAGTGTTTGATCACCCACAATACAGTCCGTAATTGACTCCCGCTGAGTCTCATCTCTGCTCACAAGAACCGCTATCTATGAACACAAAATTTTTCCGCAGACAGCGAGCTGCAGACCAGTGCAGATAACTGGCCGAAAGCACAGGCGGCTGCTTTCTTTTACGAGGATATTGGAAGTTGATACAACACTACGACAAAACTCGATTTGGAGTTAGGCAGCAGCTTTCAGTCGGTTTTACTTTAAGGGATACAATTCAATAGTTATTTCCGTGGTTACGTTTTCGGTTGTATCTAACCTTTTCTCATACCTAGAATCTTGTTAGGTGAGAATATTTGGTTGCAAAAAGATCCACACATGTGTGCTTTTAGATCAAGAAAATTTCTGAATTGTGATTGATTTATTTCTAAGTTAAATAAGGGTTCTTTCATAAAACGTTTAAAGACTTTTATTTCGGAATTCGTGCGATTTTAACGTGTTCTTTCGTGCTTTAGTCTTGATCCTTTACCGATGGCAACACTAGGTGGAAATACAATCAGTCCATCTCGGGCCGTTTAAACGAATACATCATAGCCTTCAGCTCGTTTAATTATTATGCGGCCGCTCTTTTGCAATATTGTATCCGAATTAAGGGATTTTTGTTCAACGCTGAACATAGCACTTATAGGAAAAACCTGCTACGTATCCGTTATCTTGCACTCGGTAAGCAATACTACACTTCATCCTGTAGTACATAATGATGTGTCGACAGAAGTGCCGACACAGTGTTATTTTGAGGGGGCCGATAGGCACGCTATCTAACGCAGACGGGCGTGAAGTCTGGAACAGGATAACTATTGAATGGTAGCAAGAAAAGTACGTAGCTGCTTTATACTTAACTTTAATCACTCCTTGTGATACATCTCTCTTGACTATACAAATGAGACTCGTAAGATACATGCACTGTTACAATTGGCGCCTTGCTAGGTCGTAGCCATGGACTTAGCAGAAGGCTATTCTAACTGTCTCTCGGCAAATGAGAGGAAGGCTTCGTCCGTATTGTCGCTAGCAGTGTCGTCGTACAACTGGGGCGAGTGCTCTATCGTATATCGAGACCTGCCTTGTGGTGGCGCTAGGTCTGCGATCACACAGTGGCGACACGCGGGTCCGACATGTACTAAATGGACCGCGGCCGATTTAAGCTACCACCTAGCAAGTGTGGTGTCTGGCGGTGACACCACACATAAAACTATGGACCAGACGAGTACTGACATGTGAAACAAATTTTACTTTCGCGTCCATGGAATTTCAGGTGTGTGCATGATTAAATGGAATGCATAATTAGATTATTCCATGAACCATCAAGCATTCGTGAGCTCGTATGCTAATGAAAGATATCTGTTCTGCATCGCCGCGCGGGGTAGCCGCGCGGTCTGCGCCGCCTCGAACGATCCGTGCGGCTCCCCCCGTCGGAGGTTCGAGTCTCCCCTCGGGCATGGGTGTGTGTGTGTGTGTGTGTTGTCCATAGCGTAAGTTAGTTTAAGTTAGATTAAGTAGTGTGTAGGCTTAGGGACCGATGACCTCAGCAGTTTGGTCCCATAAGACCTTACCACAAATTTCCAGATTTGTTCTGCATGAAATCGATGCTAATGATAACTGGTGTGCAAAACTTAAGGACCAAAGTAACTTCTACATGATGTGTAACTGCCAAGTAGCACGAACAACTTAAATTGGAAGGAACACATAGAAAATGTTGTGGGGAAGGCTAACCAAAGACTGCGTTTTATTGGCAGGACACTAAAAAAATTGTAACAGACCTACTAAGGAGACTGCCTACACTACGTATGTTCGTCCTATTTTAAAATACTGCTGCTCGGTGTGAGATCCTTACGAGATAGGACTATTCAAAAAAGCAGACAAAAATTCACTTGACGCCTTTCTAAGAGACAACCTCCACTCATTCCAAATTAATAATATAAGTGTAGACAAGATGTGGCTTAAATTCAAAGAAATAGTATCGGCAGAAATTGAGAGATTTATACCAAATAAATTAACAACCGACGGAGCTGATCCTCCTTGGTACACAAAACGGATTAGAACACTGCTGCAGAAACAACGAAACAAACATGCCAAATTTAAACAGACGCAAAATCTCCAAGATTGGCGATCTTTTACAGAAGCTCGAAGTTTAGCGCGGACTTCAATGCAAGATGCCTATAACAGTTTCCACAGTGAAACTTTGCCTCGAAACCTGGCAGAAAGTCCAAAGAGATTCTCGCCGTATGTGAAGTATGTTAGCGTCAAGAAACAATCAATGCCTTCTCTGCGCGATAGCAATGGATATACTATCGAAGACAGTGCTCCCAAAGCAGAGTTACTAAACACAGCCTTCCGAAATGCCTTCACAAGAGAAGACGAATTAAATATTCCAGAATTCGAATAGAGAACAGCTGCCAACATGAGTAACGCAGAAGTAAATATCCTCGGAGTAGTGAGGCAACTTAAATCACCTAATAAAAGCTCGTCTTCTGGTCGAGACTGTACACCAATTAGGTTCCTTTCGGAGTATGCTGATGCATTAGCTCCATACTCAACGATCATATACAACCGTTCGCTCGACAAAAGATCCGTACCAAAGACTGCAAAGTTGCACAGGTCACACCAATATTCAAGAAAGGTAGCAGGAGTAATCCACTAAATTACAGGCCCATATCGTTAACGTCGATATGCAGCAGGATTTTACAACATATATTGTGTTCTAACATTATGAATTACCTCGAAGAAAACGGTCTATTGACACGCTGTCAACATGCGTTTAGAAAACATCGTTCCTGTGAAACACAACTAGCTCTTTATTCACATGAAGTGCTGAGTGCTATTGACAAGGGATTTCAGATCGATTCCGTATTTCTGGATTTCCGGAAGGCTTTTGACACTGTACCACACAAGCAGCTCTTAGTGAAACTGCGTGCTTATGCAATATTGTCTCAGTTATGTGACTGGATTTGTGATTTCCTGTCAGACGGCTCACAGTTCGTAGTAATTGACGGAAAGTCATCGAGTAAGACAGAAGTGATTTCTGGTCCTTTGCTGTTCCTTATCTGTATAAACGATTTGGGAGACAATCTGAGCAGCCGTCTTCGGTTGTTTGCAGATGACGCTGTCGTTTATCGACTAATAAAGTCATCAGAAGACCAAAACAAACTGCAAAAAGATTTATAAAAGATATCTGAATGGTGTGAAAAGTGGCAGTTAACCCTAAATAAGGAAAAGTGTGAGGTCATTCATATGAGTGCTAAGAAGAACTCATTAAACTTCGGTTACACGATAAATCAGTCTAATCTAAAAGCCGTTAATTCAACTAAATACCTAGGTATTACAATTACGAACAACTTAAATTGGAAGGAACACATAGAAAATGTTGTGGGGGAGGCTAAACAAAGACCGCGTTTTATTGCCAGGACACTTAGAAAATGTAACAGACCTAGTAAGGAAACTGCCTACACTACGCTTGTCCGTCCTCTTTTAGAATACTGCTGCGCGGTGCGGAATCCTTACCAGATAGGACTGACGGAGTACATCGAAAAAGTTCAAAGAAAGGCAACACGTTTTGTATTATCGCGAAATATGGGAGAGAGTGTCACAGAAATGATGTAGGATTTGGGCTGGAAATCATTAAAAGAAAGGCGTTTTTCGTCGCGACGGAAACTTCTCACGAAATTCCAATCACCAACTTCTCCTCCGAATGCGAAAATATTTTGTTGGCACCGACCTACATAGGGAGGAACGATCACCACGATAAAATAAGGGAAATCAGAGCTCGTACGGAAAGACATAGGTGTTCATTATTTCCGCGCTCTATACAAGATTGGAATAATAGAGAAATGGGAAGGTGGAATGAGATCTCATTCTGGAAACATCCCCCAGGCTGTGGCTAAGCCATGTCTCCGCTACATCCTTTCTTTCAGGAGTGCTAGTTCTGCAAGGCTCGCAGGAGAGCTTCTGTAAAGTTTGGAAGGTAGGAGGCGAGATACTGGCAGAAGTAAAGCTGTGAGTACCGGGCGTGAGTCGTGCTTCGGTAGCTCAGATGGTTGAGCACTTGCCCGCGAAAGGCAAAGGTCCAGAGTTCGAGTCTCGGTCGGGCACACAGTTTTAATCTGCCAGGAAGTTTCATATCAGCGCACACTCCGCTGCAGAGTGAAAATCTCATTCTGGAAACATCCCCCAGGCTGTGGCTAAGCCATATCTCCGCTATATCCTTTCTTTCAGGAGTGCTAGTTCTGCAAGGTTCGCAGGAGAGCTTCTGTAAAGTTTGGAAGGTAGGAGGCGAGATACTGGCAGAAATAAAGCTGTGAGTACCGGGCGTGCGTCGTGCTTCGGTAGCTCAGATGGTTGAGCACTTGCCCGCGAAAGGCAAAGGTCCCGAGTTCGAGTCTCGGTCGGGCACACAGTTTTAATCTGCCAGGAAGTTTCATGGGAAGGTGGTTCGATAAACCCTCTGCCAGGCACTTGAATGTGATTTGCAGAGTATCCATGTAGATGTAGATGTAGATAGCGCGATGAAATTTGGACCATGCATGGAAGGAACTGCTACAGTGTAGTACACAAGGCAACTGAAAGAAATACGCAGTGAGACGAACAGAAATGACACTTTTATTGAAAGACAATAATTACACTGAAGTGACCGCGGTTTATGATGGTCCTCTGGATATTAAAAGAGGCAGGACATGGTTCTTAATACGGTGTTTGATGACCACGGACAGCAGTCCGTGCTTTGCAACGCGTTGCCACTCTGGCCACAGGGGTGGTACCGAGCTCTTGTCGTAGGGCGCTCCATCCTTCCACCAGTGCGGCTGACAACTGTTGGATTGTCAGTGGTGCATGTGGACGTGCTGAAAAACGTTCCCCAACGCATCACACATGGGTTCGATGGAATTTAAGTCGGGGGAAGGGGGAGGCCAGTCCATTCGCCGAATTCCTCTCGTTCCGAGATTTCCTCCACCCATGGTGTTTTATGAAATCGCGCATTGTCATCCATAAAAATGAGGTAAGGGCCAGATGCATCCCTGAGAAGATGCACATGGGGAAACAGTACAATACCAATTTAATGGTGACTCTGAGGGTACAGTATTCTAAGATTCTGAAGTCAGTAGCCCCTTTAACATTATGTCTCGGCATATCGTGCTGCCAGTGTGCGGGTGTGAACGTAGCACAACGTACAGCTTGTCGGGCATAGAGACCACCCCTATGCAGCCGCCGAGTCACTGTGCACTGTGAAATTTGTGCCTTGCAGTCCTGTTAAATGTCACTGCAATTTAACCTGGTGTTCGACGATGGCAGCTTCTTGCCTGTTGCACAATGCGGCAGTTATCTGCCGCTGTATTGGACCGTGGTAGACCCATTCCTCCTGCTCAGGCAACAGAGCTTCTGACTTGGAACATCCCCCTATGGAGACGAAACTGAGCATTAACAAACTCCTGGGCTCCACTAGTCGCACTTCGTCCTTCTTCCAGTTGCCTGATGATCTTCCCAGTGTGAAGTCATTCAAATGTTGCGTCTGGCCAAACTGTAATGATTAACACTACCACAGTGCACAGTAACTGGTCGTTGATTGACACACGCTCGCACACACACACACACACATACATTTCTTTAACCGCCTCGTGTTGTGGACTATCCCCATTTGGCGCTGCAGTCGCGGTGAACTCAGGCCATGTGACTTCCAGCTTTCTGTGCACGACTGGGAGACCTCAGCCAACATGCTCCCGCACTCATTCATTTCCACTGACTTGTTAACATGTTCTGCTACTTTATCTATGTTATTCTTTAATTTTACACAGCAGTGTATTAGCAGGCCAATTCAACTGAAATACGAGTGTTGCTCTGAAAGTAATCCACCGCATTTCTTTTTTCTCAGCCGAAAACAATGTTACGAATGCGAAACGATAAGTTTATATTATTTGAAGTCTCCCGAGTGAACGCGCCAAGTTTCCGTCACTTCCGACAGATAGCGTAGCTGCAGGACAGTTTCAAAATGGCGTCTGTAAGTGATGTAAGTTACAAGCAACGTACCGTCATTGAATGTCTCACTGCAGAGAAAGAAACTAGGCGGAATATTCACAAACACTAGGGCAAAGTCTGTGGAGCCTCTGCTGTCGACAGAAGTACAGTCAGTCGCTGGGCACGGAGGATGAGGTCATCAGAAGGTCGGCGGAGCTCCACGACTTGCCGCGGTCGGGGAGACCATCCACGGTCACACCTGACGCACCTGACCTAGCCCCCCCGGACGTCCACTTGTTTGTGCCATTAAAGGATGCCATTCGTGGAAGACATTTTGAGGATGATGAGGTGATTCAGACAGTGAAGCACTGGCTCCGCCACCAGGAAGGTCACAGAATGGGATGGAGACTACGTGGAATAATACGGTTCGTAAATGAAACACTATTCTTTCTTGTATGTAATTCTCATTATATTCAGTAAAGAATTGTTGAAGAAAAAATTGCGATGCATTACTTTCTGACCAACCCTCATAATGCAACTCTATTATACATGTACGTATCACATGAAAGCTGAGTGATATGTAGATGATGTAGTGTGAGGATATGAAAATTAAAATATCCTCGCTTATTTGAAATATCGTCCTGGATCCCCACCTCCCCTTTATGGTCAAACGTAGCAGGATTCATCAAACACCTCCACCTTCTCCACCCTTTATTTTGAATCAGGTGCAGCTCAAAATATTTTTGCTCTCGACGCTTTTCATGGATATGGCTTCCAGACAGTCAGTTCAGCAAATGTGGTTTTCCCAGTGCAGAGCCGGTTAATAGCTGAAATCTGTCTGGGCCGACGGTAGTGCACGCTACTCGACCTCTTGCGGCTGGCGCCGCAACCTCTGGCGTGCAGCAAGCCAGGCCTAAAACGCAGTGGGATGGGTTCTGGGCACTGTCAGAGTCAACTGTGGCTGCATGATGTTCGACGTGGAAGCAAATGGGGTGTACTCAGTGCGACACACAAACCAGTTCGGCCCTCAGCTGATCCACTGAGCCGGTAACAATCCAGCCTCGTCCAGAACCGGCCTCAGTTCGGTACTGCCTCTGATATCTTCTCATCTTGCTGTCCCTGGCAGCCAGTTACAACAATAACGTTCAATGTTTCCTGGTTCGCCATCTGCTCACACCACCCAGGAATTGACACCGTATACATCCCACCAATATTTGACGTGGAAATGGACAATGTGCCTCTGACTTCCCCATCACTGTCGGATGTGGAGATGCTGCTCCCTCCAGCGTACCCACCAGGCGAGCAAAACGTCTATTAAGTGGCAAACGCACACCCTTTCGCCTGGCTCACTGTCCTGGACATTTTTGTCCATACTCACTGGCTCTGGTGGATGAGAGATCTCACGTCTTGTCCAGACAACGACCTCGATTCCATCGAGGAAAATATCGACGTTGTCAAGTTTAATAAAGTGTGAGACCCAACAACTCAGGACAGACAGCTCTCCAGGTCCTGCCACCTGTTAAGAGCCCACAGTGCCTGCCTCTAGAAGGAGCGTCTGGGTGCTCCACAGTTATCGTATTGGCAGAGTGCGGACTGTACCAATTATTGTCGATATGCACTATTCTGAAGGTGACAGGGGTAAAATACAGGGAGCGAAAGGCTATTTACAATTTGTACAGAAACCAGATGGCAGTTATAAGAGTCGAGGGACACGAAAGGGAAGCAGTGGTTGGTAAGAGAGTGAGACAGGGTTGTAGCCTCTCCCCGATGTTATTCAATCTGTATATTCAGCAGTGAAGGAAACAAAAGAAAAATTCGGAGTAGGTATTAAAATCCATGGAGAAGAAATAAAAACTTTGAGGTTTGCCGATAACGTTGTAATTCTGTCAGAGACAGCAAAGGACTTGGAAGAGCAGCTGAACGGAATGGATAGTGTCTTGAAAGGAGGATATAAGATGAACATCAACAAAAGCAAAACAAGGATAATGGAATGTAGTCGAATTAAGTCAGGTGATGCTGAGGGAATTAGATTAGGAAATGAGACGCTTAAAGTAGTAAAGGAGCATTCCTATTTGGGGAGAAAAATAGATGATAATGGTCGAAGTAGAGAGGACGTAAAATGTAGACTGGCAATGGCAAGGAAAGCATTTCTGAAGAAGAGAAATTTGTTAACATCGAGTATAGATTTAAGTGTCAGGAAGTCGTTTCTGAAAGTATTTGTATGGAGTGTAGCCATGTATGGAAGTGAAACATGGACGATAAATAGTTTGGACAAGAAGAGAATAGAAGCTTTCAAAATGTGGTGCTACAGAAGAATGCTGAAGATTAGATGGGTAGATCACGTAACTAATGAGGAGGTATTGAATAGAATTGGGGAGAAGAGGAGCTTGTGGCACAACTTGACTAGAAGAAGGGATCGGTTGGTAGGACATGTTCTGAGACATAGAGGGATCACCAATTTAGTATTGGAGGGCAGCGTGGAGGTTAAAAATCGTAGAGGGAGACCAAGAGATGAATACACCAAGCAGATTCAGAAGGATGTAGGTTGCAGTAGTTACTGGGAGATGAAGAAGCTTGCACAGGATAGAGTAGCATGGAGAGCTGCATCAAACCAGTCTTAGGACTGAAGAGCGCAACAACAACAACATGCACTGTTGGTACCTGGGTGCCTGCTACTGGACTGGACTTCGCATTGCTAAGGACTATTTATTGTTGTGCTGATAACGACTTTTCGAGAACTTACGAACTTTCCGGTTTAATGATTCCACCATGATGTTTGTCATTCATGCCGAACCAGCTCGTTCAGGTTTTCTGTGAACTAAAAATTGGTCTGTGGCTTTTTCAGTGTACATTGATGTACACCATGCACATACAGTGTCGAGATTAGTGGTGGGGCACCGATGACACCCCCTCCCCCCCCCCCCCCCCCATAACCAATGTGCGAAAGCAGTGCAGGCCAAATAATTTCGAAACCAGAGTACAGTATGTCCATTAAATCATATACTGTACTCTGGTTTGGTCTGGCGGTCTTCACCTTGAGTAGTTTCTATGAGCGTATTTATTTATTTCATTAACAGTACAGAGTAACCCACAGCCTTGAAATGTAAAGTCTCTCGGACGCCTCTAAAACTAACAGCAAAGACTTCTCATTGTTACAGTCTTATTGATATACAGTAGTTAATGCTTTTTTAATTAATAGAAGGAACATAATATATAAAAATTTCTCTAAGGTTACAGCGAATTGAATGCTTAAAAATTGTTAAAATGGTTCTATATAATTTGTCTCTGACTAGCTGATGAGAATATAATTTATATAATGCAAATGTCACAGAAAAAATTAAAAAAAGTGATACAGTGAGTGTGGTGAAAATAATTTGCAGCATGTAGGGGGAAATGATATACTGTATTTGGATGTGTAATATAGTCTAAGTAGCATGTTGGTCGGTAATGGCCTGCTTCTACCTACTTCAGATGAGAAGGTCTCTGTAGAAACTCGAGCTGTTCTCATCTGAAATGGTTTGTGCTTATGTATGTTTACTATGTTTATGTGTATTGGTATATTACTGGGAGTGTTGCAAGTCAGGACACTACATGATATTCACCAGCTGTTTGTTTCTCCTATTGTTGGTAGTTATGGTACATTGTATGTGATACCTTAGATACATACACCTGGTAGTATGTAGATTAAATACTGATTGAGTATTTGATATATGGAATATATGAGTGTTAGCTTTACAAGATAAATACACTTAAGTTTGTAAATTTGTTAGTAAAAATAGAATGTAGTTCATTGCTGCTTGAATGCATTATTCCTTAAATAACTTAATACACTACATTTTTAGTTTTATACATACTTTATACATAAAATATATTTGATATATAAAATACATTGATTGTAGCTTTAAATAGAGAAGAAAATATACTTCTGTCTACACATAATAAGACTAACAAAACGTTACTGCTTGTGTGCAGTATACTTTAAATAGTATGCAATATGTTGTTGGGGAGAAGGAGCCTCGGAATTAAAGTTCTTCGAGCCTTCTCCTCCCAAGCTACGTTACCTTATTACTAAAGTCTTATTATGTGGTGTCGGTGTTTGTTTGTTTTATGTTTGTTACTGCCTTTGTTTTGTTTTTAACTGTGTTGTGGCGTGCAGTGCAATGAGTTGTTGGTTCGGGTCCCTTATGTGTTCATCCCTTCTGCGTCACGTTCACTTGGTGTGTTGGTTCTTTCCTCGGTTTCGGAATCTGTGGTCGTGTTTGTGTCATCCCATGTGGTTTGTTGTGTTGTTTGTGCTTGTCTACGCCTCCTTCCATATCGGCTTTCGTGTTTGTATTCTTCACGCAGAGTGTTCGATACAATATCGGCTACTTATTTATTGTGTCCAGTCATCGGCATTACGTATTATTCTGGCGATGTCACTGTCGTTCTGTATAGGTCTCACTTGTGCTAGCGTGTTGCACAGCAGTGTGACATGTTGTGGTGTCCCAGTTTCTCTGGATACACATACTTCATCGTTAGTTAGACCTATGCGATTTCAGTGTAACTGATACGGCCCGTGTCCTGTTAGGAAATGGACCATCCCCCGGCTTTGGTCGACATGTTTCAGTTGTAATCTTTCGCGTACGTCAGGAAATAAAGAGTGTACTCGGCGACCCTTGTCGGATGCATCCCACTTCCTCTTCCATGTTTGAATCCGCCGTTGTTTCAAATGTGTTTTGTTGGTTTCTGTGATTTTGGTGGCTTTATCGACCCTGTCCCTCTTAAACCAGTAAAGTGCAGCTCTATAAGGCATTGTTACGTCTATAGAGCAGGTCCCCATCACAACGCAAAGTGCCTCTAGTGATGTGGTGTTGAAGGCTTCACTCATTCTCGGGAGCACATTAAGTTGACCTCGTCTTGCAATTTTCTTCTAAGTCTGTATGTTCAGTCTATGAGCCCAAGCACTTGCGATGGATTCAAATGTCGCAATGTGGTGTGGTCTTGTCGTCTTAATAGGTGATTTGGACTGAGTTGTGTTGAGTCTTGCTAATTTGTGAATAATTTTGGAGGCTCTGTCAATTGTCAATTTGATATGACGGTTGGAAGTCTGTTTTTCGTCAATATGCAGGCCTAAATAACGTGTGGCTTGCTTCCTCTGTATGCTTGTATTGTCTAATTTTATAATTGGATTCTTCTGTGGCGTCCCTCTGAGCAGTGAATGTACTGTTTTGTTGGGAGCTATTTTTAATTTAGTTTCTTTGCACCAACTGTTAATTTCCTGAAGCAGTTGCGTGCCTGCTCTCTAGTGGGCTGACACAACTACACGCAGGTCATCTGCGTACGCCACCGCAACTCTTACCCCGTCGTCACCGTTCAGGCTGTTCAGCAAGGGCGCGATTGCGACATCCCTGAATATTGGTCCTCAGATCGAGCCCTGTGGACATCCCTTTGTTATTCTATTGACAACCTTGAGTGTACCAGCCCTCCACTCCGCCACTCTGCCTCTGCAGTAGTCGAAGAGGCTATTGTAGAGAGAAGCTGATAGCCTCATTTCCCTTAACCTGGCAAAGAGGGACGGCTACCACAGGCTGTCAAAAGCCCCGGCTATGTCGATTAGTATGGCGGCCACGTATTTGTCGCTGATGCTATTTGTAACTGTCAGTGCCTGGATGACGACGTCTTCTATTGATCTACCTTCCATGAAGTCGAAAAAAAAAAATTCAGAAACATCGTCCAGTACGCCTTAGATAAGTTCGTACCGACTAAGGTCCAAAGCGAGGGGAAAGATCCACCGTGGTATAACAATCATGTACGAAAGGTACTACGGAAACAAAGAAAGCTTCATCATAGGTTTAAGAGTAGTCGAATCATAGCTGATAAGGAAAAGCTGAACGAAGCGAAAAAGAGCGTAAAGAGAGCAATGAGAGAAGCATTCAACGAATTCGAACATAAAACATTGGCAAACAATCTAAACAAGAACCCTAAAAAGTTTTGGTCATATGTAAAATCGGTAAGCGGATCTAAATCCCCTATTCAGTCACTCGTTGACCACGATGGCACCGAAACCGAGGACGACCGAAGAAAGGCAGAAATACTGAATTCAGTGTTCCGAAACTGTTTCACTGCGGAAAATCGTAACACGGTCCCTGACTTCAGCCGTCGCACGGACGCCAAAATGGAAAATATTGAAATAAACGATATCGGAATTGAAAAACAACTGCTATCACTTAGTAGCGGAAAAGCATCCGGACCAGACGAGATACCCTTAAGATTCTACAGTGATTATGCTAAAGAACTTGCCCCCTTTCTATCAGCAATTTATCGTAGATCGCTGGAAGAATGTAAAGTACCTAGCGACTGGAAGAAAGCGCAGGTCGTTCCCATTTTCAAGAAGGGTCATAAATCAGATGCGAATAATTATAGGCCTATTTCGCTTACGTCAATCTGTTGTAGAATAATGGAACATGTTTTGTGTTCTCGTATTATGACGTTCTTAGATAATACAAATCTCCTTCATCATAACCAACATGGATTCCGCAAACAGAGATCATGTGAAACTCAGCTCGCCCTATTTGCCCAAGAAATTCACAGTGCCGTAGACACTGGCGAGCAGATTGATGCCATATTCCTGGACTTCAGGAAGGCATTTGATACGGTTCCGCACTTACGTTTAGTGAAAAAAATACGAGCTTACGGAATATCGGACCAGGTTTGTGATTGGATTCAGGATTTCCTAGAAGAAAGAACACAACATGTCATTCTTAACGGTTCAAAATCTGCAGATGTAGAGGTAATTTCGGGAGTACCGCAGGGAAGCGTGATAGGACCTTTATTGTTTACAATATACATAAATGACTTAGTTGACAACATCGGTAGCTCCGTGAGGCTATTTGCAGATGACACGGTTGTCTACAAGAAAGTAGCAACATCAGAAGACTCGTACGTACTCCAGGAGGACCTGCAGAGGATTAATGCATGGTGCGACAGCTGGCAGCTTTCCCTAAACGTAGATAAATGTAATATAATGCGCATACATAGGGGCAGAAATCCATTCCAGTACGATTATGCCATAGGTGGTAAATCATTGGAAGCGGTAACGACCGTAAAATACTTAGGAGTTACTATCCGGAGCGATCTGAAGTGGAATGATCACATAAAACAAACAGTGGGAAAAGCAGGCGCCAGGTTGAGATTCATAGGAAGAATTCTAAGAAAATGTGACTCATCGACGAAAGAAGTAGCTTACAAAACGCTTGTTCGTCCGATTCTTGAGTATTGCTCATCAGTATGGGACCCTTACCAGGTTGGATTAATAGAAGAGATAGACATGATCCAGCGAAAAGCAGCGCGATTCGTCATGGGGACATTTAGTCAGCGCGAGAGCGTTACGGAGATGCTGAACAAGCTCCAGTGGCGGACACTTCAAGAAAGGCGTTACGCAATACGGAGAGGTTTATTATCGAAATTACGAGAGAGCACATTCCGGGAAGAGATGGGCAACATATTACTACCGCCCACATATATCTCGCGTAATGATCACAACGAAAAGATCCGAGAAATTAGAGCAAATACGGAGACTTACAAGCAGTCGTTCTTCCCACGCACAATTCGTGAATGGAACAGGGAAGGGGGGATCAGATAGTGGTACAATAAGTACCCTCCGCCACACACCGTAAGGTGGCTCGCGGAGTATAGATGTAGATGTGTAAGTAAGCTGTTTATGTTTTCTCTATGTAAGTAAGCTGTTTATGTTTTCTCTATGTAAGTAGGCTGTTTATGTTTTCTTATTGGCAACGTTACGTAGCGCTCAATATGAAAATCACTGGCTGTGCTGTGTGCAGTCTGTGGCTGCTTTGCATTGTTGTAATACTCGCCATTGTAGTGTTAGGCAGCTGGCTGTGAACAGCGCGTAGCGTTGCGCAGTTGGAGGTGAGCCGCCAGCAGTGGTGGATGTGGGGAGAGAGATGGCGGAGTTTTGAAATTTGTCATGAACTGCTATATTTATATGTGATGATATTAAGGTAAATACATTGTTTGTTCTCTATTAATATCTTTCATTTGCTAACTATCCCTATCAGTAGTTAGTGCCTTCAGTAGTTTGAATCTTTTATTTAGCTGGCAGTAGTGGCGCTCGCTGTATTGCAGTAGCTTGAGCAGCGAAGATTTTTGTGAGGTAAGTGATTTGTGAAAGGTATAGTTTAATGTTAGTCAGGGCCATTCTTTTGTAGGGATCTTTGATAGTCAGATTGCGTTGCGCTAAAAATATTGTGTGTCAGTATAAGCACAGTCTCATATATAAATTGTTTAAAGGGGACGTTTCATATGGTGACCCTGCCAGGATACGAACCTGGAATCTTCTGATTTTTTCTTGTAGTTTGTGTAATTAGTGTAGATTTTGTTTATTGCTAGCGCGTAATTGTAGAGAAAATCTCCTTTGTAGTTGCAGTCTTTCATTGTTGTACAGTAAAACAGTTGTGGCATGCATATAGATTTGCACCAAGTATTTCGCAGCTGTAATTAACTAGATATTATTTTCAGTGTTATGTTAATGTGTTCTCTTATTTTTGCTCTTCAAATTGTGTTTTTCTGTGTTGTCGTGTGAAATACTGTGACAATAATGGCGTGTGAAAAACGTAATACTAGGCTCCAAAGTAAACTGAGAAATGACAGTGAAAATGAAAGCAGTGTGTTAGCGCCACCGAGTAATGAATTTACTAATGTTCAAAGTAGTAATTTGGTAACTGTGCACAGGGAAATGGAGCGGGCGTCAAACAATGGCGTGGACAGTGAAACAATTAGTGAAGAGGGAAGCATTATCGATCGATCGGTCGGCAATAGCTCGCCTCAGGAAGCCGAAATGACACGACACGATCTCGCAAATACTGTAGATTCAGGTTTTGGATCCTCACCGTTTTCTCAAATAAGTCAAGACACATTTTCTGCTTGTCAAAATGTGAATGTTTCCGGTGTAAATTCACTGCCGAAAAGCACTGAGGAACATGTTTCAGACACCAGTGCATTGTTATTACAATTAATGCAACAAATGGGACAAAAGCTTGAAAAGTTAGACACAATGGAACAAAATCTTAAAAAGTTAGACTCATTGGAGCAAACTCTTGAACGAACACGTGAGGATTTAACTGCTGAGTTACATCACATTGAATCGAAATGTCAAAAAGTCTGTAATGACGTAAAAACACAAATTTGTGAGCATTTCCAACCTATTTTTTCGCGTCATGAAAATGCACTACAGAATCACGAAGCAGCCATAAAAGAACTGCAAACTATTGTTCATGAAAATCATGAGACCTTGCAAGCAAAATTTGACTCAGTTGCATCTACCGATACGGTTATGCAACTTGCAAAAACTCAGGAAAACTTAAAGGTCACAGTAGACACGATTGCAACACAAATGGACACTCTGAAACTTGGTTCAGAAAAACATAGAGAGGAAATGATTTCACTATCGGATAAAGTAGCCGAACTTTCGGATCAATTCACTAACTTATCTACAAAGGTAGATGATGATCTGAATGACACAACACCTGTAGCCTTCATGGACACTGAAGAGTATGAACAAATTAGAAAATTCAAACAAAATCAAAATCAAATCAATACACAGTACAAAAGAGAAATCCGCGAAGTGCAAGATCAGTTGGCACAAGTAGTACAAGAATTACGTATTTCAGAGGACACTCGCGCCCCAATACGGGAAGAGGGACATACAAATACGGAACAGACACAAAATAACAACACAGGGCACTTCGGAAATTGTGAAAGAAGTTGGCAAGGTACGCCGAATTTTGAGATGGAACCGCCGAAACGACGTAACAATGACCGACATGCGACTTGCCGACATGATGATTTTGACTATAAGCTGTTCATTACTACACGTAAATTCAAAACATTTAAGAATTCTGGCAACGACATTCATCCACAAGCATGGCTCCATCAATTCTCTCATTGTTTTCCTCCCAACTGGTCGTTAGAACACAGATTAGAATTCATGTGTGGCTATTTAGAGAATGAACCAGCTGTAAGAATGCGATCGGTCATTCACGATTGCCACAGTGAAGGAGAATTTTACCATGCCTTCCTCTCAGCATATTGGTCTCAAGCTACACAAGACCGTGTAAAACATAACATCATAATGATGAAACACTTCGAACAATCTGAATTTTCCAGTCTTGTGAAATATTTTGAAGACATGTTGCACAAGAATCAGTACCTGTCAAACCCATACAGCCCCTCAGAACTCATCCGCATTTGCTTAATCAAACTGCCTGAACATTTACGACATATTATTTTGGCAGGACGTTGCAAAGACGACATTGAAGCATTTCAGGGACTCTTACAAGAATTAGAAACTGACACTGACAATCGCGGAAAGCGGAAACAGGAACATAACAATTACAGGTCACATCCGTCGCAATTCCGCGATGAAAGAAGTAATAACTTGACACGACAAGGCTATTCTCACAACACAAATCGTGACCAAAACAGACACCACCCTTATGACAACCGCTGGCAGAAAAATAGTTACAGAGAAAGATCGCATTTCCGTAGAAATGAATATGACAGAGATAACCATAGAAATAGACAATATGGTAACCAGAACTATTATTGTCAAGGGAGGCAGAATAATTTCAGACGCAACAGTTCAGCACGCAGTTACGACTCAGGGAGAAATTCTCCACCGCATGACCGACAAACAAGAAATTATGTAAACTACCGACAAAACGACAGACGTGAATTTCATCAGAACTGGCGGGATTCTAACAGAGCTGGGCCCTCTCGGCAAGGCGAATTCGTAGAAGTTAGGTCTCCTAATCCCAATAACAACGCGCGCCAACAAAGAGACAGACAATGACTCGCGCCGCAGGCACCCACATGCGCCGGCTGGCTCAGAGAAAAATAACAAAGACGCTAGCCTTGAGAAAAGATTTAGCATTCCTTACCGACGTATAAAACATGACAATTGCTTTTCAGTTGAAAGTCTGCGTACTAGGAAGAGTAAAGGATTGCACCACACTTCACATGTAAAACCGCTTACTGAGAGATAATCTGCCTTTTAACTTTGTCTTTGCCATAAAACGTTTCACTTCACGTTACTAGAATGCTTAAGAAACTGTTAACATACAACAATGTTTGAAGTACAATATCCAATCAAGAACCAAGAGAACTTATTTAAACAGAAATGACGAATGCATTGTTATAGTGAACAGACGTCACAGTGTTATTGTGTGTGTACATTCTTGCTTGTTTGTTGCACAATTACGTAACGACTATAAGGCTCACATACTTAGAACATTTACCAGTACTGCTAATGAGATTTTAATGCAACATTTTGGTTTATTTGAAAATACATTCTGAATTAATGTGCTTTCTGAGAGATACCAGATGACACAGAGGTTAGTTTATGTGACAGCTACACGGTTTTATCACGACGCTACTAATGAGTGACAATTTACAATGTTGCTTTTGCAGTGTATCTGTTTTATATCTGCACAGTTTTTCTGAATTCTTCTGGAAAGTAAAACATGTTTTAGTAGTAACTTTTGTGGTACAGCAACAATGAGATTGTCTTTTCCATAGCACAACAATACGTTACAGCACAGTACTTTCTTCATCACGGCAATAAGCGTAATAGCTAAGATATCTATACATAAAGCATTTCACTTTTGTTTATCATGAGGTAAGTACATTGACTTCTGCAGAACTTGGCTTTCGGAGGACGATAAGTACGACACTTCCACAGAATTATCTTACAGCAAGACGCACATTTAGCGCTACAGGACACGCATTTGAGAGATTTTGTACTTAAGCCATTTATTTTTCAAGATTTTTGAATTACAAAGAAAGTTTTCCGTGATATATTTCATTCTATTCCTGTAATCTGTAACACCTGAGGGTATAATTACATTAATCCTCAGGGGGGTACACGTCTACTTTGTGTACCATGTGTGTGGCAACCACAAGGAACCCTAGCTAATATGGTATTTGCTTATACAACTTTACACATCGGTACCATATTTCTCTAACACACAAATTACACAGCTATCTGATCATGTAACTGAGAGAGACAAACATTTATTTTACTATATCAGTGACAGATGTTTACGTAATTACACCGTTGGATAACTTCACACTTACGAAATTGTATTTTGTCTGTACTGTGTGAACTCTTCATATTTTTTCGGAACCATTGTGATACTATGAGAGCTTTGAATGACGTATTTGGTATGAGATCATGATTTTTGAAGTACGTTTGAGGCAGATGACACTTTTGACATGAGCAGAGAATTTTTTTAATTATTGCAGAAAGCTACGACGTTTTTGAGATTTGACTGAGGTGTTATGATGTTATTATTACGACGACGATGTGTATTATGCTGTTGAGGTATGTTTATGATCAATAAGATGATGATACCGTATATGAGGAATTTGATTATGCTACATGTTTCTCAGGATGAAATATTGAAGAAGTGTCGACGAATATGTATATGTATAATAAGGTAAGGAATAATGAATAGTGGTTAGGGACTCTGATTTATGAAAAGGATGTTGGAAACCAAGAAACATACTTTAAGAGTTATGAAATGTGTGTGTATATGCGTGAATGTATTACAATGCAGACGAAAATTTTTTTGGACACTGTTATATCAATAGCATTTTGTTTCTACAGATTTGTAACGCAAATTCTTGACCTGTGAAATATTTTTATATCAGACTGTCACTTTAGCGGTAAATATTTCCGTAAGAAAGTTAAGTGACCACCTGCACGTAATGCGTCGCGGGCACCCAGCTGTGTCAGACGCCTGGAGAAAAAGCCATTATTGCGAGCCCTTTTCAGCGGCACAGGTAGAAAAAAAAAAAAGGGAAGGCCATTGTACGCGCTACTGACATCTCCTTGTTGAAAGCATACTGTGGAGCTCGTAATTTATGATATTTACTGAAATGCCTAATGAAACGATGAGAAACATTTCACAGCTATTGTCTTGCTAGTTAAGAAAAATGCCATATGGGTTGCTTTATGTATTTATTTACACATTTTGTTTAATATCAAGTTTCTAGCTGCACTGCAGCAATGGTTAAAATAAAATTTAATATATGTACTAATATAAATATTTTATGCCTACAGATCCAGTAAATAATTTTATGATCCATCCAAAACAAATGAGGGAGCACAAAAAGAAATTTCCCTTCACAGGAATTGCATAAATAATTTTTTTACGATTTGGTAACTTATCTACTAGCGTAAGTTTTTGTGATGCATCACTCTAATGTTAAGATGTGACATAGGTATTAGACATGGCCATTTTAGTGTAATATTTCTTCTGCTTGCGCTATGTCATGTTTAGGTATAAGTTGCTGCTGTTTGCCAGGCATAGTGTTATTGAATTTGACTTTTGCTCATTTATGCTGCTAGCTTTGCCAATTTGCATTTTTTTGCATTGCTGTTTGTGTTGATTTGTTATGTGATGCTGCATTGCCTCGTCCCTTAGTTTAGCATCTGAGCTCAGTAGATTTAAGTTAGCTTAAGAGGGGGTAGCCTCTAAGAGAATGAGTTGCGATGAATTGGAAGAAATGCATTGAGAAAACAGGTTTAGGTAGGATTTTCTTGGAAATAAATGTTGAGGTACGAAATGTGTGAACATTTAAATACAGAAAGCATGCTTAGATAGAATTTTTTTGGTGGAAACAACGGATGAAATAAAAGGAAAGATATATGAAGTTTTAGGTTGGACTGCAGTACCAAATGTTACACTGAAAACGAACCCTGTCCTTTCCTTTTGTGTTATCCCAGTACGTGTTTGTGTACCCTTGTGTATTTGTTTTCTTCCTGTCTCTGTGTAGTTTCATAGAATTTTTTCTTCTTTTAATATTAAGCTACATTCACTATGATGAGGAATACTGGTATCCTCAAATATAATTGGCATTAATAATATGTTATTTACTTTGTAAAGATATTAGACATTATTCATTCTGTTTAAACGCTCATGTGTGAAGTTGATGTTTCACAAGTTATTCTGATCTATGTATGTACTCATGTCATAATTCCTGTAACACTGATGTATATGTCTATTTCTATTCTTTTGTAAAGCCTGTACTACAAATGTTATCTATATTGTTATGTTTTTAATGATGTATTTTGTACCTTTGTTATTGTATTCTTATGTTATAAAATTGTAATTGTCACCAGTTCATGATATTATTAACTTGTTAGTTACATTTCACTGCACAGGTTTCTGTTGGTCATAGTATATGGACAATATGTGAGAAGTAGGGACTGATAGTGTTTGCACGTGTGTTGGTAATTCAGCAAGGGACTGGATAACAGCATTGCTGGTTCTAAGGACAATTAAAAGAAAAACTTTCTGAGTGCACAAGTGGTGGTTTATGGACTTGCTATATTCTCTGCAAGAATCTTCGATGGTGATTGTGCACCTGCACAGTCGCAACGGATGGCTGCTGGCCGTCTATACCAGGACTACAGTGGGTCTGCACCTCTGGTGGCCCACCAATACCATTATCTCTACAAGGACTACAGTGGGTCTGCACCTCTGGTGGCCCACCAATACCGTAATCTCTACCAGGACTACAGTGGGTCTGTTCTGTGATGACCTACCTACCAATATTCTTCCAAACTACGACTGACTCTGCTGTGGGTTTGCTCTGTTGTGGCCCATTACCTGTATGCATGTCAAGAGTCAGCACTGTCTTTCCGTTGGGATGACAACACTGCTTCTTCAAGACTCCATGGAAATCCACTACTTCCGTGTGCATTTTCTTTTACTGCTCAGACTTTGAGAAAAACACTGCTATTCTCCTGTTATGTACGATTAGGACTGTCTGTATGGACTGTGAGACAATTTTAGCTTTTGACCAACATTGTATCAATAAGTGTGTGCATTTGATTTCTTTGTTATTGTAATTATGAAAAATTTTATCAAATCATTATTGGCCACTGCCCAAAAAAAATTTGTAAAATTTTTTGTGGGGAGCATGGGGGCTATGTAAGTAAGCTGTTTATGTTTTCTCTATGTAAGTAAGCTGTTTATGTTTTCTCTATGTAAGTAGGCTGTTTATGTTTTCTTATTGGCAACGTTACGTAGCGCTCAATATGAAAATCACCGGCTGTGCTGTGTGCAGTCTGTGGCTGCTTTGCATTGTTGTAATACTCGCCATTGTAGTGTTAGGCAGCTGGCTGTGAACAGCGCGTAGCGTTGCGCAGTTGGAGGTGAGCCGCCAGCAGTGGTGGATGTGGGGAGAGAGATGGCGGAGTTTTGAAATTTGTCATGAACTGCTATATTTATATGTGATGATATTAAGGTAAATACATTGTTTGTTCTCTATTAATATCTTTCATTTGCTAACTATCCCTATCAGTAGTTAGTGCCTTCAGTAGTTTGAATCTTTTATTTAGCTGGCAGTAGTGGCGCTCGCTGTATTGCAGTAGCTTGAGCAGCGAAGATTTTTGTGAGGTAAGTGATTTGTGAAAGGTATAGTTTAATGTTAGTCAGGGCCATTCTTTTGTAGGGATCTTTGATAGTCAGATTGCGTTGCGCTAAAAATATTGTGTGTCAGTATAAGCACAGTCTCATATATAAATTGTTTAAAGGGGACGTTTCATAGATGTAGATTGATGAGGCGTTAGGCCGAGGAGGCGGCTGTGCGACTGTAAACGGTCACATAGAAGCCTTTCCTGTACATTGGCGAGAGGGTCTAAGAAGCTGATCGGTCAGTACGTTTTATGGTCTGTTGGGTCTTTGTCTTGTGATTTCCTGAGTATTACTACATTAACAGTTTTTCAGAGGTTTGGAATTCTGCCTGTTAGTAGTGCCTAGTTGAACATGATAGTAAGAAAAGGTGTGATTTGTGTTACTGTTTGTTTTAATGTTTCTGAAATTGTTTCGACTGGTCCGGGTGCTTTCCAGTTTTTAAGCCTGCTGATTGCCGTCGCGAATTCTTCTTCTGAGAATGTATGGTTGCCTCATTCACTCTCTTATTTCAGCATGTTGTCGCTCGTCTTGTGTGGGGTCGTCATCCGGGAGGAGCCTCTTCAGGAGACATTCTGCTGTGCATTTCCATCCTCTGGTCATTGCGCCGTCATCTTGTTTTAGTGTTGACAGAACTGTCGGTGTCTTAACTAATGGTTCTAATGGCTCTGAGCACTATGGGACTTAACATCTATGGTCATCAGTCCCCTAGAACTTAGAACTACTTAAACCTAACTAACCTAAGGACAGCACACAACACCCAGCCATCACGCGGCAGAGAAAATCCCTGACCCCGCCGGGAATCGAACCCGGGAACCCGGGCGTGGGAAGCGAGAACGCTACCGCACGACCACGAGATGCGGGCTGTCTTAACTCGTTCTGTTTCTATCTTGAACGTTTGTCCCCAGATGTTGTTCTGTCATCATCATCATCATCATCATCATTTAAGACTGATTATGCCTTTCAGCGTTCAGTCTGGAGCATAGCCCCCCTTATAAAATTCCTCCATGATCCCCAATTCAGTGCTAACACTGGTGCCTCTTCTGATGTTAAACCTATTACTTCAAAATCATTCTTAACCGAATCCAGGTACCTTCTCCTTGGTCTGCCCCGACTCCTCCTACCCTCTACTGCTGAACCCATGAGTCTCTTGGGTAACCTTGCTTCTCCCATGCGTGTAACATGACCCCACCATCTAAGCCTGTTCGCCCTGACTGCTACATCTATAGAGTTCATTCCCAGTTTTTCTTTGATTTCCTCATTGTGGACACCCTCCTACCATTGTTCCCATCTACTAGTACCTGCAATCATCCTAGCTACTTTCATATCCGTAACCTCAACCTTATTGATAAGGTAATCTGAATCCACCCAGCTTTCGCTCCCATACAACAAAGTTGGTCGAAAGATTGAACGGTGCACAGATAACTTAGTCTTGGTACTGACTTCCTTCTTGCAGAAGAGAGTAGATCGTAGCTGAGCGCTCACTGCATTAGCCTTGCTACACCTCGCTTCCAGTTCTTTCACTATGTTGCCATCCTGTGAGAATATGCATCCTAAGTACATGAAACCGTCCACCTGTTCTAACTTTGTTCCTCTTATTTGGCACTCAATCCGTTTATATTTCTTTCCCACTGACATTACTTTCGTTTTGGAGATGCTAATCTTCATACCATAGTCCTTACATTTCTGATCTAGCTCTGAAATATTACTCTGCAAACTTTCAATCGAATCTGCCATCACAACTAAGTCATCCGCATATGCAAGACTGCTTATTTTGTGTTCACATATCTTAATCTCACCCAGCCAGTCTATTGTTTTCAACATATGATCCATAAATAATATGAACAACAGTGGAGACAGGTTGCAGCCTTGTCTTACCCCTGAAACTACTCTGAACCATGAACTCAGTTTACCGTCAACTCTAACTGCTGCCTGACTATCCATGTAAAGACCTTTAATTGCTTGCAAAAGTTTGCCTCCTATTCCATAATCTCGTAGAACAGACAATAACTTCCTCCTAGGAACCCGGTCATATGCCTTTTCTAGATCTATAAAGCATAGATACAATTCCCTGTTCCACTCATAACACTTCTCCATTATTTGTCGTAAGCTAAAGATCTGGTCCTGACAACCTCTAAGAGGCCTAAACCCACACTGATTTTCATCCAATTGCTCCTCAACTAATACTCGCACTTTCCTTTCAACAATACCTGAGAAGATTTTACCCACAACGCTGATTAAAGAGATACCTCTGTAGTTGTTACAATCTTTTCTGTTTCCATGTTTAAAGATTGGTGTGATTACTGCTTTTGTCCAGTCTGATGGAACCTGTCCCGACTCCCAGGCCATTTCAATTATCCTGTGTAGCCATTTAAGACCTGACATTCCACTGTACTTGATGAGTTCCGACTTAATTTCATCCACCCCAGCTGCTTTATTGCACTGCAATCTATTGACCATTTTCTCCACTTCCTCAAACGTGATCCTATTTCCATCATCATTCCTATCCCATTCTACCTCGAAATCTGAAACATTACTGATCGTATTTTCACCTACATTGAGCAACTCTTCAAAATATTCCCTCCATCTGCCCAAGGCATCCACAGGATTCACCAGCAGTTTTCCTGACCTGTCCAAAATACTTGTCATTTCCTTCTTACCTCCCTTTCGAAGACTGCTAATTACACTCCAGAATGGTTTTCCAGCAGCTTGACCCAATGTCTCCAACCTGTTTCCAAAGTCTTCCCAAGATTTCTTCTTGGATGCTGCAATTATCTGTTTGGCTTTGTTTCTTTCTTCAACATAACTTTCTATGTCTACCTGAGTTCTAGTATGTAGCCATTTTTTATACGCCTTCTTTTTCCTTTTACAGGCTGCCTTGACTGTGTCATTCCACCAAGCTGTTTGCTTCCTCCTACTTTTACACACTACTGTTCCAAGACATTCTTTAGCCACTTCTAGTACTGTGTCCCTGTACCTTGTCCATTCCTTTTCCAATGACTGTAATTGACTACATTCAACTAACTGGTACCTTTCTGAGATCGCTGTTATGTACTTGTGCCTGATTTCCTTATCCTGAAGTTTCTCCACTCTTATCCTCCTACATATGGACCTGACCTCCTGCACTTTCGGCCTCGCAATCCCAATTTCACTGCAGATTAAATAATGATCAGTGTCATCAAAGAATCCCCTGAATACACGTGTGTCCCTCACAGCCTTCCTGAATTCCTAATCTGTTATTATATAGTCAATGACAGATCTGGTTCCCCTGCTTTCCCAAGTATACCGGTGAATGTTTTTATGTTTAAAAAAGGAGTTTATGATTACTAAGCCCACACTGGCACAGAAATCCAAGAGTTGCTGCCCGTTCCTGTTGGCCTCCATATCCTCTCCAAATTTACCCATAACCTTTTCATACCCTTCTGTTCGATTTCCAATCCTGGCCTTAAAATCACCCATGAGCAGAACACTGTCCTTGTCCTTTACTCTAACAACTACATCACTGAGTGCCTCATAAAAACTATCCATCTTATCTTGATCAGTCCCTTCACAATGCGAATATATTGCCACAATCCTAATTTTCTTGCTAGACACTGTCAAATCTATCCACATCAGTCGTTCGTTTACATACCTTATTGCAACTACACTGGGTTCCATTTCTTTCCTGATGTAAAGCCCTACACCCCATTGTGCTATTCCTGCTTTGACTCCTGACAAGTAGACCTTGTATTCTCCCACTTCTTCTTTCTCACCCCTTACCCGAATGTCACTAACAGCTAAAACGTCCAGCCCCATCTTACTTGCAGCCTCTGCCAGCTCTACCTTCTTCCAAGAGTAGCCCCCATTGATATTAATAGCTCCCCATCTCATTACCATTTGTTTGCCAAGTCGTATCTTAGGAGTCCCTGGTTTGTCAGTTAGAGGTGGGACTCCATCACCTCCAAAGGTCCGAGGCATTTTGCTCTGATTGTTGCCAGCATCATATTTAAAGTACCAGGGAAGCAGGTTGCTAGCCTTACTTGCCCCGAGTCCCATTGGGTTTTACCCCTAACGGCTGAGGGACTAACCGGTGGATTTGGTAGTCTTTGCCGTATGAGTACAAAGGTGACCACGACTCAGAATATGTCCGAGATGCCCAGCCTTATTCCAAAGTAACTGGTATCCCGACTGTCGGGACCACTTACTTGGCCACTCATACGTTGCCCATGGTTCATGAACTAGGACATGACTACAGGAACCCACACCATGAACCACGATGTTGTTCTGTAGTTGGGCTTTGACGAAATTGGTCTAGTCGTCTTACCTTGTTATCTTTAGTTGTTATTGGTGTTTCTCTTTAGAGTCACGATACATATCAAGTCTCATTTGTGTCCCAGGAACTGTCTCTGCTTGTTGTTAGTACTTTCTTTTGTCCCGTGATTCCTTCCTTAATCCTGCCAGTTCTGTCGACCATGATTGTTTCTGTCCCCACCAAGTTTCTGCCCGTGGTGTAGCCCTTTCCTGTGATCTTTGAAGGACCACTGTCAGTACATGCGTTTTGTAATCTATACTGCCTCGAACATTGTGTAGTGACGACGCCTCAACAATTTATCGAATATTTTGGCAGTCGGCTCTTCCTGGTCATGTTCATGTTCCATGTTTTGTGTACTGATATATATGTCTATGGTTATGAACATAAGTTGTTGCTACACTGAAGCGTCAAACAAACTGGTATAGGCATGCGTATTCAAATACAGAGATAAGTAAGCGGGGAGAATACGGCGCTGCGCTCGGCAACACCTATATAAAACAACGGCGCAATTGTTAGATCGGTTACTGCTGCAACAATGGCAGGTTATCAAGATTTAAGTGAGTCTGAACTAGTGCTATAATCGGCGGACGGACGAGCGATGGGACACAGCATCTCCGAGGTAGCGATGAAATGGGGATTTTCCCGTACGACCATTTTACGAATGTACCGTAAATATTAGGAATCCGGTAAAACATCAAGCACCGCCGCTCCGCTAGCTAACCCAAAGGGGACTCTGTTAGACTCGAACGAGTTCCAATCAGTACAAAAGGCGGTGACATGTTTACATTCCTCAGCCAGCGCAGTTTGATAATAGGCCTGATTGAAATTAAGAACAGTAAACCAATTAGCGCCGGCAAACCAGGTAAAAGAATTATGCAAATCCGGCAAGGATACTGATTCGAGTACAACCTTGGCGTTCAAACGCCAGTAGTCAACAACAGGTCTAAAATCGCGCCCCCTGATCCATAAGTACAAGAAAAATTGGAGAAGCATAAGCAAAAGTAGAGGGTCTAATGACTCTTTGTTCCAACATCTGAGATATCTTAGTCTTGAATATCTTAACCTTCAGGGGGTGAGAGGCGGTATGGGGATTACCTAACTGGGGTGTCATCGGACAAACGGATATGATATTCAAGAACACTGGTGATACCCAGGTTATCGCTAAGCAGTTGAGAAAAACTGTGCAACAAATCGCGTAACTGAGACGCCTGATTAGGTAAGAGATGGGCCAGATCGAACTCATTAGCTGCGACCTGCACGCCGAAGGTCCCGGCAGTTCGCCATGGACCGGGTCTAGCGCACTCGCAAAGGCCAAACTTCTCGCCGGGAGAGAACCTAAAGGAGAAGGTGTATCCGGAATAATCCAAAATGAGGCCAGTTTTATAAATGAAATCGCTCCTCAATATTAAATTAACAGGCAATCCCTTAACCAACGCTAAAGATACAGACCAGGAAAAATCGGCAACCGATACACTCCCCCAGACCCAACCCTGCAAAGTTAACACCTGGCCATTGGCCACCAGACATCTATGCACCGGGGACGGGACCGAACGAAGTCTAGTAAGATGCCCAAATTCCAAAAACCACTCAAAACTCAATGACGACACGGAACTACCAGAATCCAAGAGAGTGCAGACGGGCTTGCCCCCTACTCGAGAACAAACATAAGGCAAAGGGGACGATGCGGGTGCAACTACGCGAGTACACTAAAGCCTAAATGTTGGAACCCGGGTTCGCGTAACAACCCGGCATCATCTACTAGCTCTAAGAGCACGAGGCTGATCATAAGAGCGTACCAAATGAACTGAACTACCACATCTGAAACAATTCCCGGGTTCCCTTCTGCTAACTCGCACAGATGTGGGTAATCCGGAATCGGCCCCTATGTCGGGCCCTAAAACCTCCCGATGGCCGTGGCTCTCAAGAGGCAATGTGGATGCCGCTACAACCACGGAGTTCTCGCCAGGTCTCAGGCTGTTTACGGAAAACAAAATGCGACTAATCTGCCGCACGCATTCCCTTGAGAATGTTAGAAACTAATTCGCATTCAGACAATTCAACAAGCAAGGCCAAGGAGGCTGTGTGGCCTATCGCCATACTGATGTAACTGCTCGTCACCCCGCTGTATTTCCCAAATGTGGCCGCACTCAAGTTATTTCCGAACCCCGGTGGTTAATCTTTGACCAATTACAAGCCCCCTTAATAGTTGCAAGGTAAATTCTTCGGCCATGTCCCGTGAGAGAATGTTCTGCAACTCGCCTCTGGCTAGCGGATATAGCAACCACAGGATTACGTGGTGCGGGACGCGAAAGGCGGCCGCATGCTGTTCGAGACGAACCAACAACCACAATAGCTTTTGTACTTGATCAGTCCGCTCTACAATCAATTCTGTCAGACTCTGAAAGAAATAAACCAGAGAGTTAGGCAACTTAGCAAAGACGGTATCTAACTTAACAGCCACTGGAAGAATGCCACCCCCGGCCTGGCCCCCATGTTCCCCTTGATAGCGATTCTAACTTCCTCCCATCCAACTCCAAGGATGTAAGCTTAAATTGCAACGCGCTCACCAGAGTTCCCAACTTAGCGGCCAATTTTTTGTGATGCTCTCCCAACTAACGTACTCAAATCAGCCACCAGATTAGTTAAATGCGCCAACTGTGCCCGCACAAGACGCAAATGACTGTCACTGGGTTGGGTTCCTTCTAGAAGATCAATAGTATCCTCGAGACGTTTACGGGCCTCACCAAGAAATTGGATGGCCGCAGCTGTCTCACCGATCGCTACCAAGGTGACGTCAACTGGCTGCAGCATGGCAGCTCGCAAACGGGCTTCCAATTCTGGAACACTGCCCTCCGTTGGTTGACGCCTCACTGCCAACTCGTAAACGAGATGGTCTCTTCTGAGCAGACCGATTCCCGGACACTGTCTGACTGCCATTATCTTAACACCTGAAACAATACAAACTAAACAATACGATGCCACAAACAATAGAAACAAGAGCGACCCTGACCGTGGCCGGCCGGTGTGGCCGTGCTGTTCTGGGCGCTTCAGTCCGGAACCGCGTGACCGCTACGGTCGCAGGTTCGAATCCTGCCTCGGGAATGGATGTGTGTGATGTCCTTAGGTTAGTTAGGTTTAAGTACGAGGGCAGTTCAATAAGTAATGCAACACATTCTTTTTCTCGGCCAATTTTGGTTGAAAAAACCGGAAATTTCTTGTGGAATATTTTCAAACATTCCCGCTTCGTCTCGTATAGTTTCATTGACTTTCGACAGGTGGCAGCGCTGTACGGAGCTGTTAAAATGGCGTCTGTAGCGGATGTGCGTTGCAAACAACGGGCAGTGATCGAGTTTCTTTTGGCGGAAAACCAGGGCATCTCAGATATTCATAGGCGCTTGCAGAATGTCTGCGGTGATCTGGCAGTGGACAAAAGCACGGTGAGTCGTTGGACAAAGCGTGTGTCATCATCGCCGCAAGGTCAAGCAAGACTGTCTGATCTCCCTCGTGCGGGCCGGCCGTGCACAGCTGTGACTCCTGCAATGGCGGAGCGTGCGAACACACTCGTTTGAGATGATCGACGGATCACCACCAAACAACTCAGTGCTCAACTTGGCATCTCTGTTGTTAGTGCTGTCACAATTGTTCACCAGTTGGGATATTCAAAGGTTTGTTCCCGCTGGGTCCCTCGTTGTCTAACCGAACACCATAAAGAGCAAAGGAGAACCATCTGTGCGGAATTGCTTGCTCGTCATGTGGCTGAGGTTGACAATTTCTTGTCAAAGATTGTTACAGGTGATGAAACATGGGTTCATCACTTCGAACCTGAAACAAAACGGCAATCAATGGAGTGGCGCCACACCCACTCCCCTACCAAGAAAAAGTTTAAAGCCATATCCTCAGCCAGTAAAGTCATGGTTACAGTCTTCTGGGACGCTGAAGGGGTTATTCTGTTCGATGTCCTTCCCCATGGTCAAACGATTAACTCTGAAGTGTTTTGTGCTACTCTTCAGAAATTGAAGAAACGACTTCAGCGTGTTCGTAGGCACAAAAATCAGAGCAAACTTCTCCTTCTTCATGACAACGCAAGACCTCACACAAGTCTTCGCACCCGAGAGGAGCTCACAAAACTTCAGTGGACTGTTCTTCCTCATGCACCCTACAGCCCCGATCTCGCACCGTCGGATTTCCATATGTTTGGCCCAATGAAGGACGCAATCCGTGGGAGGCACTACGCGGATGATGAAGAAGTTATTGATGCAGTACGACGTTGGCTCCGACATCGACCAGTGGAATGGTACCGTGCAGGCATACAGGCCCTCATTTCAAGGTGGCGTAAGGCCGTAGCATTGAATGGAGATTACGTTGAAAAATAGTGTTGTGTAGCTAAAAGATTGGGGAATAACCTGATGGATTTCAATGCTGAATAAAACAACCCCTGTTTCAGAAAAGAATGTGTTGCATTAGTTATTGAACTGCCCTCGTAGTTCTAAGTTCTAGGGGACTGATGACCACAGATGTTAAGTCCCATAGTGCTCAGAGCCATTTGAACCATTTGACACTGACCGTAACTAAGGCTTGGTAAGCACAAGCGTAACCATGCTCTGCTGCTAGTGAAAAGCCCGCTAAACCAGCTGGGCAGAACAGGTAATAGGCTTGTGGAAAGGGCCAAGGGTTGAGGTCAGTTTCTGCTTCTAATTGTCATTTACTGTAATTTAGCAACTCTTTCACGGCTGAAGGCCTCCAATAAGAAATCTTAACAAGATAAAAATCCAATTAAGATAGCAATAAAATTATTCAACTCCACCACTGCCGGTCCCAAGCCCGGGGCCTCATTTCGCAAGTGATGAGGAAGGAGGAGGGGTAGGAGGAGTAACACCTCGTTAAAAAACCTGGGTCCATCTGGCTCCGGATGGTAGTACCCTGTAAGGGCCCCTGCCTAGGGTTACTAGGTGAAACCTGGTCAACGGTCTCAAAGGCGGAAGAGGAAGTTCAGATTCCCAACGGCAGAGAGAGCGGAAGAACTATCTCCAGGACTCACAATCTTGGTTGTATATTTTGTGGCCTTTGGGCCACACCCAAAATAACTTTCATCAATCATGGAAGTGTGTGATGTAAACTATTTCACTCCAGGTGGACAATCCACCGTACGCCAGTACGTCAGCAGACATTCGGATTCTGGGGAGTCTGCAACATTGCACAAAGACAAGTCGGAGTGTCTTGGAATCTCATCCAAATTTCAACATAGGCAAGCAATGTACCTAGCAACTTTCAATGAAAAATCATTGTTGAAAACCGGAAAACTAAAACATCTAACAGATACGCTAAAGAACCACAACGTACTCATAACAGCCATTCAAGAAACGCGATAAATGAATACAGACACCTTCGATTCCGAAGGTTTTAGGATATACAAAGGTAAAGTGGGACCGAGAATAATGAAAAATGTACCAAATCTTGGGACAGCCTTTATAATCAACAAACAAATCTTGAACTCAATAGTTGACTTTGATTCCCAATCAGAAAGAATCTCAAGTCTTACATTCACAAGCACAAACAAAATCTACACAATTATCAATGCACATGCCCCTATAAATGAGGATTACAGGAAAAACAAAGAAAAAGTGGAGGGCTTTTGGAATCATCTAGATGACATTCAGAAAATTCCAGATAAAAACATCATCATTCTTCTTTGAGATTTTAATGCACAGATTGGTAAAGAAAAAAAGATATAAGAAAATAGTTGGAAACTATCCTGCACACAAGAGAACAAACAGAAATGGTGTGAGGCTAATAGAACTTTGCCAAGCACACAATTTAATTCTTAAATCCACAGCTTTCAAGAAACTACCACGAAGACAAAAGACCTGGGTATCCCCAAATCCTAGCCTTGGGGAATTTCAACTGCATCATGTGGCAATCAGGAAGATTTCTAGCAAAGAAATTCTGAATGTTAAGGTACTCAGGGGTGCAAACTTGTATTCAGACCACTACCTTTCTAAAATTAAGTTCAAAGTCACCCCCAAACAGGAAACGCAGCATGAAACAAATTAAGGGTCGGAAGTATAGCACAGAAAAGATATTAAAATCAGATGAATCCACAAAAGCAACAGAAACCATTCAGACACAACGCTGGGGGGATATCAAGGAAAACCTCATTACTGCAGCCGAACGGATAGCACCTAACAAAAAAAGTAAAAAACATGCCTGGTGGTCGCTGGAATGTGATGCCCTCATTCAAACAAGAAAACAGGCATGGCAAAATTGACAATCACAGAAAACAGAAGAAAGTAGACAATTTCATTACAGTTGGAAAACTGGTAGATAAAAATATAAAAAGGATTAAGACGACACATGAAAACAAAACTCTCCTCCAGGTTGATGAAGAATTTGCTAAAAACAACACAAGAAGCTTTTACAGAACTTTCAAACAAAGGTTATCAAGATGCAAAGCACTCACCCTCCAATTTCGAGATGTAAATGGGACCATCGCTCACAATAACACGGAAAACTGCAAAATACTAGCAGGCTACTTTGAGAAACTCTTGAATCGTGAACCCATCCTTGAAAAATTTGAATCCATCCCAAACAACCGTGAGGTGCGGATTCAGAACCACCGACGACTGAAGAACTATAGAAGGTCATTTCAGAACTTAAAAACAACAAAGCGTCCGGAGAAAATCAAATAGTGGCCGAACTATGGAAAAAGGCTGACAAAAATGCAGTTACATCCCTAAAGTGTGTTTTCGATCAAATCTGGAAAGAAGAATAGATCCCCGCAGAATGGAGAACAGCTCTCATCCACCCTATCCACAACAAAGGTTTGAAGACAGACCCCAACGATTACAGAGGAATATCATTGCTGGATATAACGTACAAGATCCTTTCTAAAGTCCTTTTGAACAGGGCAGAGCCGCAATTGGATCCGCAAATCGGGGAATACCAGGGAGGTTTTAGAAAGGATAGATCATGTTCGGAACAAATACTAAACCTCAAAAACATTATGGCATACCAAAAATCAAGGGCAAAGACATACGTAATCTCCTTCACTGATTTCAAAAAACCATATGATTCGATTGATAGAGAATCTCTGTTATCAGTCCTGGAAGAAATGGGTTTGGATAAGAAAACAACTAATGTTATAAAAGCGATCCTTACAAATACATTTTCGAAAGTTAAATTTATGGGCAAACTATCAGAACCCTTTGAAATAAAAACAGGAGTGCGACAGGGAGATGGGCTCTCACCGTTGCTGTTCTATTGTGCGCTTGACAAAGTAGTCAGAGAATGGAACACAAATATTAAGAGTGGTATAAGACAGGGTTGCAAAAAGAAGAACCTTAATGTAAATTGCATTTCTTTTGCAGATGATATGGCCCTGTTTGCTGAACAATGGAAGAAGCACGGGAGCAAATCCTTGAACTAAAGAAACAAGCAGCTAAAATTGGTCTTCACATCTCCTCTGAAAAAACTAAGATATTGACAAACATCAAGCACTCATGTAAATACCTCAAAGTTCAAGAACAGAAGATTGATATAGTAAAAGAATTCAAATATCTCGGAAAATGGATTAGTTGGAATGTTGGGGAAAGCAAAGCAATGGAATCCAGAAAAAATAAACTTGAATTGGCCTTCCAACTAACAAAAAATACATACAACAAAAAATCCCTTTCATGGAGGTCCAAAATTACACATTACAACAAGACAGTGATTAAGCCAGAAGCACTGTATGCAGCAGAAACACTTAAGATGAATTTCAAAGGCCAAATGGAGAAACTTGAGCTAAAGGAAAAAAAAATTTTAAGAAAAATCATTGGGCCAAAATTTCAAGACAATAAGATTATATACATCAAAAATGAAACTCTCTACAAGAAAACTGAAAAACTTTCAAATTCTATACGAAAAAGAAGAATAAATTTTTATGGTCATTTTCTCAGAATGAATTCCAACAGATTAACTAAATAAATCTTTGACTTCTTCCGTAACCGAAAAACGAAGCCCAACTTGTTTAAAGAAACTGAGAAAGACCTAGTGGAATTAAAGACTTCAGAAAATTCACTTATTGGTCGAACTGCTAAATTAATTACTGAAGATGAAAACATAAGGTTCCAAGACAAATCCACACAAAATTCCAAACCCTTCATCTCGGAAGAAGAGAGGAGAAGAAGATCAGAAAGAATGAAGAAATACTGGGCCCTAAGAAAAGAACAACACACAAAGAAATGATTGATCCAGCGTACCCCAAAGAGGGTGAAATGAAAGAAGAAGAAAATAATTCAAAAACATACGCAAAGTACAATACAAATGGCTAAGGGCCACAATTAATTTCCAAAATTTTAGAATATATTATCATAGACCTTTAAAGGCAGAATGTCAGCATGTTTAACAACAAGAAATCTTAAAAATCAACAAGATAAAAATCTAATTAAGATAGCAACAAAATAATTTAAAGAAACAACATATGCGAGGTGCAATACAAGTGGCTGAGGGCCACAACCAAACATCAAAATTTCAAAATATATTGCCATAATCTTTAAAAGCAGAAGGCACAGTGCTTAAGTTAGAAAGACAAATTTAAAAATTAATTTGCAAAATTTTAAGAAACGAACAGTAAGCACAAGCCTAAAATTTAAAATAGCTGACAACAGATAATTAAACACCGGTGGCACTCAGAAGGTCTCCAGGTAGATCGGTCTGCCCTCGTTGACTTAGGTGAGACAGGTGGTGAGCCCAACTATACTTGACCCGTGTGAACCCAACCAGGGGGCCGCCACGGACCGACCGACACAACAACTTGCTTCCCGTCAATCAGTAAATGAGAACCCCAACCGGAAATGTTACAAGCGTGATAATCCACAATGGAGTACGTATTAGCTGTCAAAATTACACACCATGTTGGCAGTGACAACAGGTGAGCAAACTGCGCTGCCTGAAATTACGTTAGGGGCCAGGGCAGGTAACCGGAACACTAACGGTCACAAGACAGAAAATTCCACTGGTGGACTCAAATCGTAGTCGACCAAAATTGTTAATTGCATCACATAGCGGCTAAATCTCAGCAGCAGAACCTCCCCAATAGCAAACCACTGAAGCGAACCAGCACAACATGAATGGACGTGGCTTGTGTAGTTGAAACCACTACTGAACTTTGACGTCCTGAGTCGGCGAACCATGAAGCTCCTAGCGATCGGACAGCTCCACACACGCTCCGACACTGCGCAGGGACCAGCGGCCCCAGCCGACTGCACCGCGAGAACTTCCCTTGTCGGCAACAACTGACCGACTCTCTCCAGACCCCTTTGCAGGAAACTATACGCATCAAACCAAAGATGGTACACGGCACAAATATCGATACACATCACTGCTGCCACACATGGAAGGAAGAAGAACCACGACGTACCGCAGCAAGGGCGGGAAACCAAACACAGATAGACAGCGAAGTCCACGAAAACGCATAGTTGGGAGAGAGCGCGGCTCATTCACCACATTAATTAAAACAGAGCACTGATAACGACACAACGATTAATTAGCATTTGCAAATTGTGGCGATCTACACCGGTTATTCAATTGTACAAAAGCAATGAAAATGGTTCAAATGGCTCTGAGCACTATGGGACTTAACTGCTGAGGTCATCAGTCCCCTATAACTTAGAACTACTTAAATCTAACTAACCTAAGAACATCACATGGCATCTTTGCTCTCCCCTCTCCCTCCCCCTCACCCCTCTTCCCCTCTCGGCAAGCCCCCGGACTCGCACACGTTACGTGGACATTCGCGCGCCGGAAATCCTCGCCATCAGTGTCTCGTGTGTGTGCCGTAGTCTTTTGTGTTCAGTGATCACCGTCACGCTCCATCGTTCCCCTGTGTCATCGCAATCATCGATAATTGTGCGTCGTGTCAACAGCTTGTGGTGTGATTTCTCGTCGAGTGTGAACGGCTCCATGTTTTGTATTTTGTGTCTTCTGTTTTTTATTCACCATTCTGTCATTTCTGAGTATTCTTTCTGTCTTTTATCATTGTCTCCTCTAAGGCTGAAGAGCGGCGTAGAATGCTGCTGCAGGCCTACCTGTTGTATGTGCAGATATAAAATAACAATAAAGGGAAAAAAAAGAACATCACACACATCCATGCCCGAGGCGCCTAGAACCGCTCGGCCACTCTGGCCGGCGCAATGAGAATAATTAAAAAATGTAATAGAAAAACAGCCTTACAGCCCCATCTTTAATAAAAATTACTTTACACAAACATAAATTTAACATAACTGCAGATCTAAGCTCACTAGTTGTGTAATTAAGTCAATTATCAGGCCTTGTAAATATGAAAACTAATAATTTGTTAAAGCTATTAGGTTTCAAAAATACTCAAATAGAAAGATCTCATAAATACGTGAATTAACTATTATGGAAAACAATCGGCAATATGATGTTACGATAGCCTGAAAGATCTATACAGCAATCAGCACATTCTCGGCGTTTGGCGTTCACATCAGGCGCTTGTCTGTACTCCATGCTCGAGAGATCAAGTGACAACAATAGGCAGGATGGCCTGCGCACACCAGTAACGGCTTCTAGAACACACAAACCCAGTATTAATACACAGTTCACTAAAATACTAAAACCAACAGCGAAGCACTGGATAGCGCCAAATGTAGGAGAGATGATAAACGTTATAGTGTCACAACCGGGTCGTCTGGGGGAGGAGACTAGACAGTGATGTCATGGGTCTCATCGGATTAGGAAAGGATGGGGAAGGAAGTTGGCCGTGCCCTTTCAAAGGAACCATCCCGCCATTTGCCTGGAGCGATTTAGGGAAATCACGGAACACCTAAATCAGGATGGCCGGACCTCACTTGATATTTATAATCCACAACTAGCTCACGGTGATAATGATCAGACAATCTGCACACAACCTTAAATACCAAAGCACCGTTTGACGGCGCAAAATTGTTACTGTTATAGTTGTCAACAAAGAAGAAGTTTTCAATTCCAATTTAAATTAGCGGCTGAAGTTTTATATAGAAAATAAACTTTGATTAATAAAATTGCCCACTTAACATATTAACAATAATAATAAAAAAAGGAATCGCCGAATATCGGCAACATTTGTAATTCAAGATAAATGCAACGGAACCAGGCCACAGCGCAGTTACATGGACTTGCAATACCAAGTAACCCGGGCCCACGTCCCAATGGTTTAAGGAATGGCTAGCGAAAATCAAAGTGGCTACAGGGAGCAGTCACATCCAAAAGTTCCACCACAAAATGGATCACCATTTAAAGTGGGTCTAGGAGCTCACCGTTAACATGCACGCCAGGGAAAACACCCGCGCTCTCCTCAAGAATCGAGGTAGACTCGACTCTTTAATCAGAGCCTGTGTTCACCGGCGACTGCTTCCGCAGTCCAGTTCCGCTCGCCGCCAGACCCAGGCGCCGGAATGTGAACACCGTGCGTCCTCGCAGTACACCGAGCGCTGACCGACTGCTAGCCAATCACGACGCCGCAAAGCGCGTAACTTCGACAGAGAAACTATCCTGCCAAGAGCATCGCAGGAAATCACGGCTCAGTATAAAAACTAGTGAAGAAATAGCAATAACCATATTTAATAGGCATCATTACTACGAGTTTCTCAGACAAGGTCTGTGAGCTAGGCACTTTCCTCAGTCATTATTAGATTATGTAATAGACTATATCGAATCATAGTGAATAGCTTAATTAAAAGTCTTAACTACTTATTTCATGGTATTTTTTGTGCTATGATTATTTTCTACTTTGAACTAAAGTACTGACTGAAACAAGCGCGATGAAACGGTTCTGATGATAGGAGTTACATTCAGCATGCTTTCATTTCATTAGAAGCTAAAAAGGACCCACTTCACTTGATTTTTTTCCATTTGTTTTCTGAACTGGAAAAAAATGCTATTAATCATCCTATCTATATTGCGCTAACTTATCCACTGTATAGTGTAAATGTTGGTGTTTTGGTTTCGTATGCAGAGAAGAATAAGTTTTTTGGTTGATGTACACATGAACATGTTGAGTATAGGGCTTCCCCTTGTGCTTTATTGACAGTCATACTTACGCTAATCTTACAGGAAAAGTAGCCTTTTTTTTGGTAAATATTTCTGCTTCTATGATTTTGTTTAGGTGTTTTCTTCTCAGTGCATATCAGGAACATTTAAGCTTATTTAGGAATTAGGTTGGAAAATTACGCTTTCGTATGGGTTCATTCAGTATCTGCTGAGTTTTCTGTTCAAATGTGTCATTTACGTTGTTTTTTTTATTGATGAGTTATTCCTCACTATTTAATACATTCCACAACTCATCAGTTAAGACGATTTCGTCGGAGTGTGACTCAAGGAGATAAGTGCTGTTGCACCATAAAACAGTTTGCTGAGCACTGCTAACAAGAACTGAGATCTCTACCACCGCTAAAGTAAGAAGCCATGGAAGCAGGTCAGTCCGGAGCACACTGGACGCTGTTACGTCAGGGCCTGCCTGCTGATACAACAAGAACTCCCACTTGCGATGCTAGCGTCTCATTTCAGTTAATTAGTCCTTCCTTATTAGGAGTAACCTTTACCTCACCGTGAGGCATCAGACTGTGAAATGGTAACGCTCGTGTGCAGTAGCTGCTCTGTAATTATTATTCCCCTATACACTTCACAACAACATGGCGCAAGCGAGATACCATACGTGAAATAAGTCATCAGAATTTTAGTGTGAAGAGGAGTTACTAATTGTACTGATAATTGTTTCGTAACTTTGAGATGACTGATGATGGGACACAAACACGACAATTGAGAACATTAATTGTTCAAATGTGTGTGAAATATTATGGGACTTAACTGCTAAGGTCATCAGTCCCTAAGATTACACACTACTTAACCTACATTATCCTAAGGACAAACACACACACCAATTGCAATGATCAACTAGATAATTATTCAAATAGAAGCGCCACACTTGAGAGAGATTGGCTTCACAAAATGAAAACTTAATTTTTCATAATGACTTCCCGAGTACGTGTCCACTGATTGCACAACATAATAATCGAAAAATGCAGTTAAGTCCATTGTTACTACAGTGAGCAATTAACTTTCCTCTGTTGTAAATGCTACGTTATTGCACATAGTTATAATTAATTAAATATTGTGCTTCATACAATAGCTCAAAGTCTATATAAGCTTCTGCTTCCTACGTATAAATAGGCAACCACCATTCACAAAGTCCACAACGATACCCAAACCAACAACGCAAAACTGTCTTTTAAATGCTCGTACTTGCGGTTATAGAACCAACATACTTCATCACATCGGTATACAGCTGCTATATAAGCATCGATTCCAAACAAAGTAGCATTTTCATACAGTTTTATCCCAGGATTATTTCTCGTCTGCTCACAAACATATGCACCCAGCAACTCTTCCCCAAGGACAGACTAACAAAGATTCCTAAGCCTCATGAAAAGGCGGGACTGTATCACATTCTGCGTCCTACAGTTACGTCCCCTAACAGACGAAATACCTATTGCTTTGCATTTTATTAATTACATGCATATTCTTGACCCTACCATTTAATCGTTTGGTGTGTATACGACATTATTTCAGTTTTAAATTCCTCAATCATTAACACGTATTATTTAATACACGATAAAAAATGCATTTAATTAATTCAAATCTCTGGCACTAGGTGGCAGCAGCTTACAACATAGTATTATCGTTTCCTGATGCACTACCTTAATTCGTACTACTGCCGCTAGATGTAGTAAGCTTGCACACGAATAGTAGGCGTACTGGCGCCTGCACTGTGACGAGACTGCCCAAGCTACGGACTTACGTTACCCATGCCCAAACCGGAACTGATCTTCAAAAATTTATATTGATGGTAAGCCATGTATCGTCACACGCATTTACCACATCGGTGGTCCGCTGAGGGACCAAAGTTGGAATATCAACATTGCAGCTGAAAGAAAAGAGAGAGTCACTGGAGGATTGGCAGCCTGATTGCTTTGCGTTCAGGTCATGGCTTTGTTGTGGCTTTCGTGATGCAAATCGATGATATAGCAAGACAAGGGTGCGCCGAGTCCGAATAAATATCCGTCATTTTTAGTCACAGGTATCACAATCTGCCAGCCACCAGTCCTAAGGGGGCACGTTCGACGAGTCTACAAATCTACACGAATCAACAAGTCGCCACCTCCAGACTGTGCTGCTGCTAGCTGCGGTCCTGGGATCAAGTCCTGTGGCGTGGACTTACTTCCGACAGATCAAAACCATGGGCAGCTACTACAGTTGCTGCTGTCTTCCCAACCTGGAGGTTTTGAGCTCGAGCCTGGGGCTGTGCAGCCATTCAACCTCCATCGCCCATGCAGGCAAAGTCCTTGCTACAGCAGATGACTGGAGTATAGGCAACACTCACTGCGCACGAATGCCACACAGTGTCTACGCCGTGTTGCCTCTTTTGTCTACTCACAGTGGACAAGTGCTAAATCGCAGCATACTGGCTTCTATTTCAACTGTGCTACTCCCATTGTCAATCAGTCTATTAATTAGGTGTACCATCATGGCAGAATTAATTATTACGTTTGTCCGCACATTCATTGCAACCAAACACAGCATGTGGTGTGATGAATGCAGCTCTTTGCTAGCCACTGATATTACAGTGTGCATACATCAGAAAAAGACTGCTTAGTGATGATACACCCTAGTCCCACCTCAAGAATGTTTGTTACCAGTGCTGTTGTGCACAGGAAAGTGGCATAGTAGGGGGATCGTAAGTGCAGTACAGTACTCTGAAGATTACCTTCCGACGAAGCAGTCGCTATTTACGGCAAACTAGGACAGCTAACAGCGTGTCTGCACGTCATAGCGACAATATCACAGACTGCCAAAAGACAGCAAAGTTGTTTAGATTCCATTATATTAGGTTTAGGACAAGTGCCACGCATCAAATTGTATCAAAGTTTAAGTACCATTTTTGTAATGTAGTCTTAATAAACGTTATTTCTCATTTCTTATTGTGTTTTCATGTTTTGTAGTGCCATTTTTAGACAATTATTTATTATTCACAGTGTGCATTGGCTACCTTTAAGAAACTATATGAGGGAGACTTTTTCTGCTTCCGTGGATTTTTGGGCGGAATTAATACTAGCATTCAGTAAATATATTGACAACACAAAGCTTAGAATTTTTGGGTTTTGGGGAAACGAGTGCATCTGTAAATGAAATGGCATACAAGACACTGTTGCGACCAGTTCTAGAGTACTGTTCCATTGTTGGGAGTCCTTATCAGGTACACATGAGAAATAACTTCGAACAAATTCAGAGGAACGCTGCAGAGGAGCGCTGCTAGAATCTTCACACGACAACATATCCCATACGAAAGTGCAGCAGAACGACTAGGGAGACTTAAATGGGCATTGTTGGTTCAAAGACGACATATTTCTAGCTAAACCCTGTTGGGTAAATTTTGAAAACCTTTATTCGTTAAAGACTGTGCGACCATTACGCTTTCACCGCACATCTAGCAGTGATCATGAGAATACGCTGGGAGTTACAGAAGCATGTAGACAGTCGTTTCTCCCTCGCCCGTTGCAAGAACGGACTAAGACAAGGCATCCCTAATATAGTTCAGTATAGTCTACAGTGGCTTGCCGAGTATGCGTCAGCTATTGAGTTGATGCATAACACATGCTACCTTACAGCAAAGACTACACAACATAGAAGACTTCATAACGAGTTCAGACACTTCATTCCCCATCAGCTGACATATAGTGGAAGTCACATTTAAGTAGAGGATTACGAAAATTTATACTCAAGTTTTTATGATAATTGTTTCAGCAAAGTTGAATGTGCTCGAATGCCTCCCTTGGATCCTATGAAAACGACACTAACTCAGTGACGTCACCGCGCTAATTTCATAGACGATTTCCTTCCATACGTATAATGTTATTTTAGTGCAACCGAACTGTAACGGATCTCTTGGTATATTACGTTACATTTACTTAGTTCGTTCAATACTGATTGGCACTTCCCCTATAACTCCTGGAAAGCAGCAATATTAAATGTGTGTCGATGTACGCGTGAAGTACACTTTAGTACTATCTACCGCCACCAGATGATGTTGCTGCTTCCCACAGATGGCGCAGCAGCACTTGTTCTTACTTGTGAGTAGGCTGGTGGACCTCGATAAGACAACACGGAACCAGACAAGCATTGGCAATGGTGGACAGTGTATTTCTCTGCAGTGAATGCGTGACTGCTTCAGACATCCACAAGAGGTTAGTAGCCACATGTGATGTAGTAGCACCAAGTCGCAAATACGTCTTTTGCTGGAATCGGAATTCAGAGACGACAGGGCCTGTGCTGGAAAACGCAAAAGCACTGGGCGTCCAGCGAATACGCACAAACCAAACAATGTTCAGCATGTATAATGGGACACCGAACTATCAGTTTAATAAGTCACAGCTGGAAAGTACTAACGCGAATTCTTTACAGACGAATGGAAAAACTGGTAGAAGCGGACCTCGGGGAAGATCAGTTTGGATTCCGTAGAAATGTTGGAACACGTGAGGCAATACTAACCTTACGACTTATCTTAGAAGAAAGATTAAGAAAAGGCAAACCTACGTTTCTAGCATTTGTAGACTTAGAGAAAGCTTTTGACATCGTTAACTGGAATACTCTCTTTCAAATTCTGAAGGTGGCAGGGGTAAAATACAGGGAGCGAAAGGCTATTTATAATTTGTACAGAAACCAGATGGCAGTTATAAGAGTCGAGGGGCATGAAAGGGAAGCAGTGGTTGGGAAAGGAGTGAGACAGGGTTGTAGCCTCTCCCCGATGTTATTCAATCTGTATATTGAGCAAGCAGTAAAGGAAACAAAAGAAAAATTCGGAGTGGGTATTAAAATTCATGGAGAAGAAGTAAAAACTTTGAGGTTCGCCGATGACATTGTAATTCTGTCAGAGACAGCAAAGGACTTGGAAGAGCAGTTGAACGGAATGGACAATGTCTTGAAAGGAGGATATAAGATGAACATCAACAAAAGCAAAACGAGTATAATGGAATGTAGTCAAATTAAATCGGATGATGCTGAGGGGATTAGATTAGGAAATGAGACACTTAAAGTAGTAAAGGAGTTTTGCTATTTAGGGAGTAAAATAACTGATGATGGTCGAAGTAGAGAGGATATAAAATGTAGACTGGCAATGGCAAGGAAATCGATTCTGAAGAAGAGAAATTTGTTAACATCGAGTATAGATTTAAGTGTCAGGAAGTCGTTTCTGAAAGTAATTGTATGGAGTGTAGCCATGTATGGAAGTGAAACATGGACGATAAATAGTTTGGACAAGAAGAGAATAGAAGCTTTCGAAATGTGGTGCTACAGAAGAATGCTGAAGATAAGGTGGGTAGATCACGTAACTAATGAGGAGGTATTGAATAGGATTGGGGAGAAGAGAAGTTTGTGGCACAACTTGACTAGAAGAAGGGATCGGTTGGTAGGACATGTTTTGAAGCATCAAGGGATCACAAATTTAGCATTGGAGGGCAGCGTGGAGGGTAAAAATCGTAGAGGGAGACCAAGAGATCAATACACTAAGCAGATTCAGAAGGATGTAGGTTGCAGTAGGTACTGGGAGATGAAGAAGCTTGCACAGGATAGAGTAGCATGGAGAGCTGCATCAAATCAGTCTCAGGACTGAAGACCACAACAACAACAACAATGGGACACAGACGAATCACGTTTGATGAACTAGAGGAGGCAACAGGTCTATCACAGGAAAGACTTCACACACTTCCGTGGAGATTTGAAGGTGAAGAATGTGTGGTACAGTGAGTGCCCCATTCCATAATCATCGAACAGAAACAGAAATGTGAGAAGATATGCCAGCAGTTGGTGCAACAGTAGAATGCAGATCCAGTGGAGTTCAGTGAGCACCTGGCTACCGTCGACGAGTGGTGGTTCTTCCACGAGACTCGGGGAAAGACACGGCAATGTATGGAGCGGAACCATACAGGGAGCCCACGTTCCAAGAAGTCACAGCCGGGACTACTCGAGCGGAAACAAATGGAGACTGTGTTCCGGAATCAGGAAGGGTAACTGCAGATGGATTAGTTCTCTCCCAACACCATCCCAACAGTGATCGGTACAGCAGATCACTGCACCAACTCCACCGAAAAATTGACAACGCCGTCGCGGAAAACGGGGCAGTGGCGTTCTGCTCCACCATGAGAATATGCTGCCATATGCCAGTCACCAGACCATTCCGCCAGGCGTGAACTAGTGTTTACTGTGCTGCCACATCCTCCATATTCGATCAGGTTGGCTCCTAGCGCCTATGCCCTATTCGATGCAATGAAAGAGGCGATGTGGAGTAAGAAATTCACCACCAACGACGAATTTCGTACAGTTGACCATCAGTGGCGCCAGGATACCCCAAAATAATGGTTTTTCTACCCAGATATGTAGGCAACCAGAAAGATGGCAGTAGTGAACAGAAATTGCCGGAGAATGCCTGTAGTACAGTCTGTAAATGGCTCCTGTGAACAAAAAAATGTCGTTTCAATTATTTTTTAACGCCCCAAGTATGAGTACACACGTTCAAGGTCAACTGGTACTCACTGCGCCATTGATCGATGTTCTGCGTTCTTCATTGTCACTCGCCACTCATTGTCACTGTCCTCTGGGCCGGCCGGTGTGGCCGAGCGGTTCTAGGGCCTTCAGTTCGGAACCGCACTGCTGCTATGGTCCCAGGTTCGAATCCTGTCTCGAGTATGGATGTGTGTGATGTCCTTAGGTAAGTTAGGTTTAAGTAGTTCTAAGTTCTAGGGTACTGATGGCCTCAGATGTTAAGTCGCATAGTGCTCACAGCCATTTAAACCATTTTTTGTCCTCTGGCATTCCACTCTTTCTTCAGGACACAGCATCGACGGCGAGCAGTCTCGTAGCGCTTCCCTCCTCACGCACTAGACCATTTATACCGAGGAGACAAAAGTCATGGGTGTGTGTGTGTGTGTGTATGTGTGAAATCTTATGGGACTTAACTGCTAAGGTCATCAGTCCCTAAGCTTACACACTACTTAACCTAAATTACCCTAAGGACAAACACACACACCCATGCCCGAGGGAGGACTCGAACCTCCATCTGCACCAGCTGCAAAGACAAAAGTCATGGGATAGCGATAGGCACATATACAGTATGGTGTACACATGATACAAAAGGGCAGTGCCTTGTCGGAGCTGTCATTCGTACTCAAGTGATTCATATGAAAGGGTTTCCGACTCCCGCCCAACGGGAATTAACAGACTTTGAACGCGGGATAGTTGTTGGAGCTAGAGGCATGGGACATTCCATTTCGGAAATCGTTAGGAAATTCAGTATTCCAACATCCACAGCGTCAAGAGTTTTCCGAGAATTTCAGGCATTACCTCTCACCACGGTGAATGCAGTGACCGACGGCCTTCATTTAACGAGCGACAGCAGAGGCCTTTGGATAGAGTTGTCAGTGCTAACAGACAAGCAACGCTGCGTGAAATAACCGCAGAAATCAGTGTGGTACGTACGACGAACGTATACGTTAGGACAGTGCGGCGAAATTTGGCGTTAATGGGCTATGACAGCAGACGACCGACCCCTTTGTTAACAGTACGTCATCGCCTGCAACACCTCTCGTGGGCGTGTGATCATATCGGTTGGAAAACCGTGGTCTGGTCAGATGAGTCCCGATTTCAGTTGATAAGAGTTGATGGTAGGATTCGAGACTCCGCAAAGCCATTAACCCAGGTTGTCAAATGGCTCTAAGGACTATGGGACTTAACATCTGAGGTCATCAGTCCCTTGGACTTAGAGCTACTTAAACCTAACTAATCTAAGGACATCACACACATCCATGCCCGAGGCAGGATTCGAACCTGCGACCGTAACAGCAGCGCGGTTCAGGACTGAAGCGCCTAGAACCGCTCGGCCACAGCGGCCGGCCCCAGGTTGTCAACAAGCTGGTGTGGGCTGTGTTTACGTGGAACGGACTGGGTCCTCTGGTCCAAATGACCCGCTCATTGACTAGAAATAGCTATGTTCGGCTACTTGGTGACCGTTTGCAGCCGTTCTTGGACTTCATATTCCGAAACAGTAATGGAATTTTTATGCATCACAGTGAGTCTTGTCACTGGGTCACGATCGTTCAAAAGTAGTCTGAAGAACATTCTGAATACTTCGAGCGAATGATTTGGCTTCCCAGTTCACCCGACATGAATCCGATCGGAAATTTGTGGGACATAATACAGAAGTCAGTTCGTGCACGAAATGCTGCGCCGGGAACACGTTCACAGTTATGTATGTCTACAGAGGCAGCATAGCTCAATATTTCTGCACTGGAATTCCAACGAGTTGTTGAGTCCATGCGACGTTGAGTTGCTGCACTACTCCGTGCCAAACAAAATCCGACTCGATATTACTACACTACTGGCCATTAAAATTGCTACACCACGAAGATGACGTGCTACAGACGCGAAATTTTACCGACAGGAAGAAGATGCTGTGATATGCAAATGATTAGCTTTTCAGAGCATTCACACAAGGCTGGCGCCGGTGGCGACACCTACAACGTGCTGACATGAGAAAAGTTTCCAACCGATTACTCTTACACAAACAGCAGTTGATCGGCATTGCCTGGTGAAACTTTGTTGTGATGCCTCGTGTAAGGAGGAGAAATGCGTACCATCATGTCTACGACTTTGATAAATGTCGGATTGTAGCTTATCGCGATTGCGGTTTATCCTATCGCGACATTGCTGATCGCGTTGGTCGAGATCCAATTACTGTTAGCAGAATATGGAATCGGTGGGTTCAGGAGGGTAATACGGAACGCCGTGCTGGATCCCAACGGCATCGTATCACTAACAGTCGAGATGACAGGCATCTTATCCGCACGGCTGTAACGGATCAGATGGCTCTGAGCAATATGGGACTTAACATCTGAGGTCATCAGTCCCCTAGAACGTAGAACTACTTAAACCTAACTAACCTAAGGACATCACACACATCCATGCCCGAGGCAGGATTCGAACCTGCGACCGTAGCGGTCGCGCGGTTCTAGACTGAAGCGCCTAGAACCTCTCGGCCACAACGGCCGGCACTGTAACGGATCGTGCAGCCACGTCTCGATCCCTGAGTCGACAGATGCGGATGTTTGCAGGACAAAAACCATCTGCACGAACAGTTCGACGACGTTTGCAGCATCATGGACTATCAGCTCGGAGACCACGGCTGCGGTTACCCTTGACGCTGCATCACAGACAGGAGCGCCTGCGATGGTCTACTCAACGACGAATGACAAAACGTCATTTTTTCGGATGAATCCAGTTTCTGTTTACAGCATCATGATGGTCGTATCCATGTTTGGCGACATCGCGGTGAACGCACATGGGAAGCGTGTATTCGTCATCGCCATGCTGGCGTATCACCCGGCGTGATGGTATGGAGTGCCATTGGTTGCACTCTCGGTCTCCTGCATGGGCAGCTGTACCTGTACACACCACCCAAGCTCTGTTTGACTCAATGCCCAGACGTATCAAGGCCGTTATTACGGCCAGAGTTAGTTGTTCTGGGTACTGATTTCTCAGGATCTATGCACCCAAATTGTGTGAAAATGTAATCACATGTCAGCTCTAGTATAATTTATTTGTCCAATAAATACCCGTTTCTCATCTGCATTTCTTCTTGGTGTAGGAATTTTAATGGCCAGTAGTGTAGGTATCCGATGACTCAGTGTATATCTGTTGTTAACATGAGCCGTCCTGTGACAGTCCATTGGGGTAATCCCGTAATCACTCTTACATTTGTCGTCTTCGTTCACGCTAAGGCCAACGTGTTGAGTTGTACCGCCGGCCGGGGTGGCCGAGCGGTTCTAGGCGCTACAGTCTGGAACCGCGCGACCGCTACGGTCGCAGGTTCGAATCCTGCCTCGGGCATGAATGTGTGTGATGACCTTAGGTTAGTTAGGTTTAAGTAGTTCTAAGTTCTAGGGGACTGATGATCTTAGAAGTTAAGTCCCATAGTACTCAGAGCCATTTGAACCATTTTTTGAGTTGTATCCGGAACGAAATTGCAAATCCTGTCACAAGTCTGGTCCGATACTCGGTAAGCTCGTATTTTGCTCGCTAAAGACAGATCGGAACTGTATCGAATGCCTTACTCAAGTCAAGGAACGCGGCATCGACCTGAGCTTCCAACTTCTTCGGCGTTCTTCGCTCCACAGACCAATAGAGCGAGTTGAATTGTTAGTATACTGCGTCACTGGACACTTTGTGGTTTCTGTCTATGTTCTATAAAGGCACATTTGCATGCCGAGCGTGAGTTTCCGCGGAAACGCGAAATATTAATTAAATAAATAATCAGTGACAAATAAATAAAGCCTATGGCACACAACTGCAGCGCTGTGTCGCTGATAAAACAAAAGCACAATTACGTTACTCTTATGTTTGATTAAAAAAAAGGGAGAGCTCTGGTAGAAGTGGTGCGAGAAGCACGTATTTTATTTTATTGTCTGGCACACCGCCATATTTCATGTTATAGAAGAATACTGCGAGTTGCAACCACACTAGGCACTCGATTCTGCAAAGAATTATATTTATAAAAGTAAGTAGGATTATGAACTGTAGGCTTATTCATTGAATATATTTGATTTAACTAACTGTGTAACTTTTTTATGTTTAGTAGACAATCACCTCTGTACGACGTATTGGCATGGCTGGCAAATTATTGTAATATTGAGATTTAGATTATGAGTCCGCACCTACCGCAGCAGTCTTTGGAAACGATTTAATTACGAAGTCCGATTATTCAATTTTATTTCACGGTCAACTACGAGTAACATTGCCTTTACGAAAAAGCCATTGTCAAGCGTCTGATACCGAATAATTAAACGTCCACTTCCAGATAAGCAAATACAATTGCAATCACAATCACCATCATACAGATAGAATAATCAATATCAAAATAACAATATATTTTTATTTATTTATTTATTTTATTTATTTTATATTGGCGACTGCGTGTCGGACTTGTTATTTTGTCATTTGTTACATTGTTCTCTTTGTTTCATGTAAAAAATCAACTTTCTGGACCTGGACGTCAATGTATGAGAGATAACAAAATCTGAAGATATTTTCCAATTCTGAAATTTTGCGGGAAGACGCAATGAAACTTCCAGCAAAATAAGGTAAGACGCAGCATCTTTGCATTAGCAGGCTTGATCAGACGTATAATTCAGTGTATTAGCTTTTCAGTAAATTCTGTAGTGTTTCTTTTCTGCATAACAGTTTCAGTGATAAATTTCATTCTCAGTACTTTTCCCTAAACAATAACGTATGCAACAATACCAATACACGAGTGTACAATATGGCCGACTTCTGTACGTATCATGTAACATGGCCAGCAGCCATTACCAATAATCTCAAATTCAGTTTATATTTTTAAATTAACAGACAGCCATTGTTGCTACGAGCGATTCATGCTCAACTACATTTTATTTTAAAATCAGTGTCAAAAATTTTCTTGAAACATATATCACGTGTGGCATGGTAATAACTAGAAAACAATACGCAAAAATGGAACAGCAAGGACGTACTATTCAGGCGCAATCCGACTCGGACGTGAGACAAGTGTTAGAAAATGACTTTACGACAGCAACCGGTAGTGACGATTCATCAAACATTGACGCAAGTGTTGACGAAAATTTTGACAATAGGCCGTCCACTACAAAAATTTCAAAATCTCAATCAGAGCCCATGTTAATGCATGACGTCACGTCTAATGATGCGGCGGGGGCAGAGACCTTGCAAACGGTAAACATTGCCGACATGTTACAAATGCTAATGAAACAAAACGCAGAAAATATGGCAACCATAAGGAAACAGAACGCCGAAAACATGGCAACCTTAAAGGCACAATTAGAGACACAAAATGAACAGTTAAAAACACAAAATGACGAAATCAAATCTGATCTCATAGCAATCAAGATAGGTAATGACACTTTATGTAAGCGTGTGGAACTTATAGACGCCACACTGACCAAACAGATGACCGAACTCAGTACTAAATTTTCCCAGCTCAATACGAGACAAGAAAAGACTACAACTGACGTAGCACTTTTACAGACACAAGTAAAAAACCTTAATGTCACGTGTGAAGTTCTTACTGAACAAATTCAAACATATCCTTCAGTACATGACAACCTTGAAAAACGAATTACTGACGTACAGAATAAATTTGACAATGTTGAACAACACCTGACTGACATCTTACAATCAGATGCCACAGCTCATTTTCAAAATATTAATAAAGAATTTCATGATTGGGTTGAGAACAAAGACAAACATTTTGATAGATGCTTACGTGAAAATTTACCAACAATTGTGCACGACTCCGTAGCGCAATACATTACTAATAACAAACAGCTGATCAGTGACGCAGTACAATCCGTCACTGCACCCATGAGACAATTCACCGATCAACTACAGTCTGAATGTAACGAAAATATCAGTCAAAATGTACAGTTCAGAAACCAATATACATTCGAGTATGATACACACATTCCGCACACGACAAATACACAAGAACAAAACACACCACGACTACAACACATACCACGATGTGGAAACACAAACACAAGCTATTATCATGGTAAACCACAGCAACATTATCGTAATTACTCGCCAGCTGAACATACCAGTAATTACAGTGGAATAAATCCATATCACAATGCGAAGGAAGATGAAAGCTTAATGAAACACAGGCAATTTCAGATTTTTATCCCAGAAAAACGAACCATCCATCCGGTGATTTTTCTTAAATCTTTTAGTAACGCATTTCCACGCACTTGGAGTGACCGGAAAAAGATTTCATATATTGTCGGTTACATCCAAGGCGATGCAGCTGTCTGGGCATACAGTCAAGCTGACGTATGTACCACGTACAGTGAGTTTGAGCGTGCTTTTCTGAACAAATTCTGGTCGCAATCCGTCCAGGAGCGACTCAGAAGACAAATTTTAGAACCTGAAACTTTTAACAGTAAAAATGGTAACTTACGCAGATATTTTGAAAAATACTTGAACATGGGACATTTTTTAGACGAACCAGTCGCAACGCGTGATATACTCCGAGCCTTGAAGGCCAAATTGCCTTTCAACATTAAGGAAAAACTCCTACATATCCCGGATGACGATTCAGATTATTTTTTAACAGCCTTAGATTCGGTTGACATGTTACTTGAAGATCAGCGCTTCGCGCGGCAAAACAGCAGCCACAATGTTTACACTAGTGGTATGCAAAACATGCAGGCTTGCCAACACAATTCTGGCGCGCCCACAGTTGGATACGCGGTACAACAAAAACAGCAAACTCACATGCCGTCTCAGTACGGAAATCAAAATCAACACGCGTATTCCAATACAAACAATAGTTACAACAGTAATAACATTTCATGCGGCAATCCATACAAAAGGCACCGCGGTAATAACTATAACGGTAACAACGGATACAAAGGTAATAACAAAAACACAAACAGAAATAGAAATAATAATAACTACGAGCCAAGACAGCATCAAGGTTGGACTCGTAACGATCAGTACTTTCATTCAAACTCTGCTTTACCACAGCAGCCACCAGGACAAAATTGGAGCATACCTTACGACCGACAGGTAAGTTATAATGCGCAACAGCAACAACAACCGCAAAAGTTTGGAGATCATAATAGGCAATATCCGAATGTGAATATAATAGAAATGACACCTGATGCACAACCTCAATCTGTGTCAGTACCTAGTACAAATGCTAATCCAACAAACTAGAAACAGTCACTACTTTGCCCCAGGTCGTGGCTGAAGAATTCTTGGGGGGCGACTTCAATGTTAATCAGTTATTTGACACCACACTTGAACAACAGAATAATGATATGCCGAGTAATTCTAAACAAAAACTACCTGTTTTATTTATAAGATACAACCACAATAACAATATATCAGATGAACTTTTACAAGACAGTACACAATGTCGTTTAAACACAAATGAAATTGTTTTAGCATCTACTACTGGTGTAGTAGGTGGGATTCCAACTACTATTATCCTAGATACAGGTGCAGCTGTGAGCGTTTTGTCTTTTAATTTCTATAAAAAGATGTGTGAATTGGAACCTGTGCCTGAGTTTCCTGCCCAAAACTGTAAAATAACTACTGCACTAGGTAATAAGTCATGTAGGGTTACGAAGCAAGTTTTTGTAAACGTTAAAATAGGTAATGGAACCGTACTATGGCCATTCCTGGTTGTACAAAACCTTGTGACAAATTGCATATTAGGAATAGATATTATGAGCGAGAAGGACTGCATTATAGACTTCTCCAAAGGTAAATGTATTTTAAATGATAAAGGCAGTGTAATTATTATTGATTTGGACAGGAGAACTCTAAAGCATGACAAACACTGTACAGGGTACAAGGTTCAGTTAGTACTTGACAAAGACATTCAAGACATGCAAACACACTCATCTGACACAGAGATAATGGACTTGAAAACATTGCTTGATCATAAGATAAGTGAAGCTACAGCTCTCAGTGTACATGAACGTATAAAACTACAGGAAGTGTTATCCAAATATTTACAAGTTTTTACCAAACGATTAGGTGTTATCAACACGTATGTGTACAAGATTGAAGTTAAGCCTCACAAGATCTTCTACCATAAGACATATAACGTACCGTTATCTCAACGACCTGCTGTGTGGCAAGAATTAAAACAAATGTTAGACTGGAAGGTCATTGAACCATCCACCTCACCTTATTGTAGTCCTCTACTTGTTGTCAAAAAATCAAATGGAAGCATTAGGTTAGTGTTAGACGCACGAGCTATTAATGAAATAATTTTACCGGTTCACACAAAACCTGAAAATTTAGAAGAGCAATTACAGAAATTTCTAGATGCAAAATATTTTTCCACAATAGATCTCGCTAATTCGTTTTGGCAGGTGGGTATCACTCCTGATTCTCGGAAATATACTGCATTTATGTTCGGGGGGCGAACCTATCAGTTTTGTGTACTACCCTTCGGACTGAATGTCAGCTCGGGGGTATTCATTACAGCCCTGGATACCGTGCTTGGCGACGATTTAGTTGAGACAGTCACACACTATGTAGATGATATACTGATAGCTACACAATCTTGGAATGAACACATTGACACATCACGCACAAATACGAAACAAACATCACAGAAACATAATAAAAAGAAAACAAAAATTCGAGGTAGGAATGCTTGTACTACTTCGTATTCATCATAAATCTGTAGCACTCAAACGACGCAACGCTAAGTGGCGTCTGCTATATGAAGGACCTTATATAATTGTTAACATACCGCATCCTGGTGCGTATCTGTTACAACATCCTAGAACTAACAAAATTATTGGGCTATACGCACACCGAGATCTTAGAGCATTTCATGCTGAATAATGTCAAGGTCATACCCATCAAAATATTGCTAAGCAACTCGAAAAACTCTGTTGTTACAACACAGATAATAAGTAGTATAGAAATTTTCATTTCAGCGGTTCCAGTGACGCAGTTGAAGACAGAAGAACTCTTCTTTCAGCGCGCGCCTCCACCTGAAAGACGGAATATTAAAGTAAAATTTATGATTACGTAGCAGTGGATGACATATTAATTTTTCACGGAACATTTGTTACTGAAGGTACCACTGACTTGGTGTGACACCTGACGAACTGACAGACGTCATCTGTGAAGCGATCTTTTACTTTGAGAAATAGATTAGACGCACATCTCTCAACACGAAAAGCATCTATCAGTAGTCAAGGCCACACAGACATTCTACACACACGCACAAAACGCGAGGAATCGAACATTTTCTCTCTCTTACTATTTTGAATATTTATTGAGTAGTGAAAACGCCTGGTCTTGCCTACTGATGTAATGAATGTTGTGTCTAACCTATCTTAATTTCAGATGACATCACAAAAAACATCGATAATATCCCAGCAAAACCGCTAAAGAGGATGTAAATATCTGCAATTCATGAAATCAAATGTGACACAATGTAATAACCTATAGCGATGTAATGATGATGTAAACATGTTTATGTGCAACTATATTATGTTTATGCTAAGAAAATATGTGACGTGTGTATGTATAATTACTTATTTTTTTAAACTGATGTATAGTGTAACTGTTACTATGTAAAAATTAGAACAAAACGAGTGCCAAAAAGACATTGCATAGTGAACCACTGTTCACGGACATTAACGAACATTACTAACTCTGCAACTACGCGGAAACCTATGTGAAAGAAACTGTTAATGCCATTCATTATGCAGCGTATCAATGTAAACGCGATGAACGATTTCCTTGATTAATAACTACGAACATTTAGGTGAGCTATATTCAGCAAAAAAACTGAAAATGTGAAGTGCATAATTCGTGCATCGTCTAGTGACATTACTACAGTACCCAACTTCAAGATGTTAACTGGATTAAATGGACACAAAGTGCCTGTCCAGAAAACAACACGACGGGTGGAAGAATTTTGGTTGGAACTTCAGGGAATGAAATGTTCTCGAAATGTGACGGACACTCTTACCTGGACTGTCCAAGGATCGACGCCAGCTATGTGCCGTCCGAGGTTCTGCAACCAAGCTTCCACGGAATGTAAAAAACGAACTGCACGTGGAACAATTACTCGACGGGTCACGTCTGATCTGTAATAAGCAATGCTTTTAGTCACAACGAACTGCATCACTACGACTATAATGGAAATGAGAAATGGACACGCTTATGTATTAATCACGTTGTTATACAACGATGTTACTGTGATCAAAAAACTTTACCACGACAATACTAACCTGTAAAAAATTATTGTGCAGCGGATGAATATGAACTGTAATAACGACACGATGTGTATAGGTCAACACACCTGAAAGATACGGACATTTTTCTTTGAAGTATTTCAAAACAATACTATGTAACTAAGAACATTCAACAATCTAGTTGTATTGTGTTATAACAAATATTGTAAATTTAAAACTAAGTTACCTGTCATAGAATGTAGTCTTCATATGTAATCTTGGTTGAATATTTTTTTTGTGCAACAACTGAGAAACGCGCGCACACGAACAATATGAACTGCAATACTGTGCCGCGTGATCTAACTGTACGAAATAACGGCAGTGCCGCAGTTACACAGACGCTTCTGCGCATGCGCGCACTCTATCTGCCAACATAAGAACTTTTACGGCGCACCCGCGTCATTCAAATTTTGTATATAATGTGTATAATGTGTAATGTAAGTCATGTAAATAGTTGAAGATAACTTAGATTTTCTTGTGCCTTTAGGTGAATTGCTCGCCTGCAGGTGTGTCCTTTCGCCTCGCAATTCAGGGGGCAATATAAAGGCACATTTGCATGCCGAGCGTGAGTTTCCGCGGAAACGCGAAATATTAATTAAATAAATAATCAGTGACAAATAAATAAAGCCTATGGCACACAACTGCAGCGCTGTGTCGCTGATAAAACAAAAGCACAATTACGTTACTCTTATGTTTGATTAAAAAAAAGGGAGAGCTCTGGTAGAAGTGGTGCGAGAAGCACGTATTTTATTTTATTGTCTGGCACACCGCCATATTTCATGTTATAGAAGAATACTGCGAGTTGCAACCACACTAGGCACTCGATTCTGTAAAGAATTATATTTATAAAAGTAAGTAGGATTATGAACTGTAGGCTTATTCATTGAATATATTTGATTTAACTAACTGTGTAACTTTTTTATGTTTAGTAGACAATCACCTCTGTACGACGTATTGGCATGGCTGGCAAATTATTGTAATATTGAGATTTAGATTATGAGTCCGCACCTACCGCAGCAGTCTTTGGAAACGATTTAATTACGAAGTCCGATTATTCAGTTTTATTTCACGGTCAACTACGAGTAACATTGCCTTTACGAAAAAGCCATTGTCAAGCGTCTGATACCGAATAATTAAACGTCCACTTCCAGATAAGCAAATACAATTGCAATCACAATCACCATCATACAGATAGAATAATCAATATCTAAATAACAAAATATTTTTATTTATTTATTTATTTTATTTATTTTATAGTTCCCAGCCACATACTAGTGTCTTCCGCGGCTGGTTCGTCGGTACAGCCCGTGTAATGATAAAGCTGCCTGCCCTTTGTCAAAATGCCAGTGGGCTATTTAGTGTCCAGTCGAACAAGATCACAAATGGACGATTTAGCAGAACTTATTACAGAGGCAAGCAGGTGCGTTTAAAATGAAAGAGAGCAAATAGGATGCCGGTTGCATTAGCTTGTCTCGCTGTCGGTGGGACATTAAATGCTGGGCTCTGGATATCAGGGAGGCCATCAACTGGGAAGCAAAGGAGAACTAGACACGGGACGGGCTGCTCCGATTCGGATAAACGATCGCAACACGGGAATTACGCGCGCTTCTTTTGAAGGGGAGGGCCGTTAATCTCTGCGGCGAGACGACAGCCTGCGTCGCTAAGTGGCAGCTGGCGGAGGGAGGACGCGGCGTGTGACGGCGCCCGCGCGGCCTGAGTTATCGCGCGCCCGCCTTAATTAATATCGGCGGCGTCGGGGGCGGCGGGGGCGGCGGCGGCAGGCGCTGCTGTCGCGACGCGCTGTAATTAAGGCGAGCCGGCCGGCACAAAGCCGCCGCGCCGTGTCGCCGCGCGCTCGTAAACTGGCGCTCTCCGCCGCCGCTCCGCCATGTTCAGCTGTCGCCGCCGCGAGCTACGGCGCATGCGCCGGCGCTCCCGCTGCCCATCGCCGCGACGCGCCCATCGCCGCGACGCGGAGGTTTACGGCGAGGCAGCGCACAGCACATGCGCGCGACACTAGGACTTTCGCTGATCCCCCTGCGCAACCGCAGATCCAGGGCAGGGATGGACGACCAAGCCCCTACCACGCCGTAGCGGAGAAGCGAAGCAACTGTCCCCCAAATGGAGCAGCTGATCGCCGCCATTTGCAGGGATGAATCCTAGTACTGGGGTTGTGATTTGAAGTATATGAGACGCAACAAGAGCAAATTGAAGCACAAATTAAACACATGTTTGTTTAAAAAAAATACTGAGTATTCGAGTCTATTTTAAAAGTATACTTAAATTAATGAAATTTCCTAATTTCCGAAATACGTACATATAGAGACACGAAATTTAAGAACGTAAGGCTCTTTCCTGACAAGGTGGAGCGAGTTTACATCGACCTATTTGCAGTAGATAATTACACGAAACTTTAAGTAGCAGACAGTATGATTATTATTTAATTCACATAATTTTCCTGTCAGGTCCTGTTTGCTTTTTGCCGACAGCTGTGTTCATTTTGCACGTTTACTTTTGTTCAGCACTGTATTGTCTACACTCGAATTTTGGTACGATTAATTGTAATAACCCATATGACTTTAAATACCGTAGGAATTTCATTCGCACATTAGTTTTTAACACTGATAGCACCTCTGAAAGTGGTTGAGTTTGCAACATTTGGTCAAATATTTGACCATTTACGAAATATAATCACCACCTGACAACACGTGTTAAGTATCTAAACGCAATTATTCGACCTACCTCTGATTCATACTTTCTATACACTTGATTAAAAATCTAAATACCTATCATGTGCCTAGTTCTTCATTCAGTTCAACTTAGTACATTAACCCTGTTAGTAATTTTAGCAATTTATATGCAAATACAATATAAGTACTTGACATGAAACAAAGTACCTTTGTCCGTAATCTAACAGTGCAACTTTTTCCCTTTGTAGCTTGCAATTTTCGTAGCAGAAAGTTTATTAGATACAGTATAAGGTGTAAATATAGACATCAGGTTAGGCTATAGAACAATCTGCTGTCACCTACATTTAGCATCTGCATTAATTGGCTTTGCAAACACTATACCTTTTTCAAATGAGTTGGAAATCCACATACTGTCGGTATAGCATCGTCCTTCGGTTGACGTCTATTTACATAATTTTACATGTAACAATTCTCTTCAAAATGAAGAAAGCACAGCTAATGATTTGCTGTCGGTTGGAAGTTCTCTCTCCGAGTAGCAACCATCTATTTGCGATTTAGAAAATCATTTGTAAGGGGAAATCTATATGAAAACAAGCGCTCATGATGTATTATTTCTCCATGAAAATACGATATACAAATAATAGAAAGTAACAAACAACCAGAAATGACTGACCTGTGAAATGTAACATTGTTTCCGTCTCCGTCTTTGCTTCCATTCTTACTGTTACAATTAAAAGCAGCACACGATCGAACCATGTTTACGCGCTGTTTCCCTGCAAATGGCGGCTTCTATATTCGACAAAGATCTTTGACGTGGCGCTAAAAAGGGGTATTACACTGTCGTCATATTTTTTCACGTAACGTTAGCAACAGCCCCGGACGGTGCACAAGTCCCGCCCATTCAGCCCCCTCCACACCAATCCATATCCTAAGCTCCGCCCGTGGTCTGCCGCATGTTCCAACATCAAAGTTGTTCGTGTCACAGATATGCCAGTCACAACAAGGGAGAAAATCAGTAGTTAGTACGAAATACAGTTTTTCCGGTACCATTGTGAAAAGAATTAGAAATATGTACATTGCACTGTCTTTTTTATTTCATGAGCTTTCATCTGCAGTATATCAAAAAATCTGATATTTGTTAACTGCAGTGAGCGCAAATTTCCGTCACCTCGCGTAGTGTAAGAAATTATGTTGGGAAATATTAAATGGTAGTATCGCGAAGGATGCTGTCCATTATACCGATTGTCTAAAGTCAATGTTGTGCATAAACAAGGCAAAGTTGATGTCTTGGTTTGTTTCTGAGTACCTCATAAAAGTTACAGAATATAAGAGTGAGATAAGGTAGAAATGCGTAATGCAAGCAGTCAGGTATTTATGCATGTGACATTCTTCATTAATATTTGCCTGTGTATTGGGTGAATTTTTACTTGTGAACTCTTATGACTGCTTGCTTTTAGCAGACACGAGATTACTTTGAGTTCTTCTTCAGTGTTTGAGAGCTTTAGAGGTGCCTATTGTTAAACATATGTACATAATTTCGTCAGTGTCATTCCAACACATCTTATCCATATGGGGACTACCAAAGATTATATTGATGCGCTCTTGGTTGGTGTGGCGGGGGATAGGTGTGGAGGGGGTGAATGGGCGGGGCTTGTGCAAATGTCCGAGGCTGTCGCTAACGTTTCCTTATTTTTTTGTCAAAGTTCAAGATGGCCGACAACAACAACTTGTTATTAACCGCAGCAGCTGCATGTCCCGCTATTGCACTGTGTGCACATGCCGAAGAAAAGCGGGGGAAAAAAAAGGAAACGTACCTGGGTGAAGCCGTGGGTTTTACGACGACACGATAGAAGCATCCAACAAAACTTGTTACATGAGCTTATAGTGGAGGACGTCAAGTCGTACATCAATTACTTAAGAATGGATGACCAAACATTTCTGTATGTGCTCAGTGAAGTGTATCCTCATATCAAAAAGCACAATACTCACTTAAGAACTGCTATATCTGCAGAAGACAAGCTCACTGTAACACTCCGATTCCTTGCTACTGGAGACAGTTAGGTTGGGTTAGGTTACGTCTCCAATCTTCTTAATCTATTTTTGCATTCAGAGTGCCTCACGTTGCAAAGCGCCTCATCAGCTTCATAGGTCTCGATTAATTTTGTAGTTGTCGGCACACACCAATGGTATTTACCGGCAATGGTTATAAAAACACTACAGATGACAGAATGCTGCAGCGATGCTGGTGCTCCACGTGGTAACATGTCACATTGAAGTGAACAGAAGACAAGCGACTTCTTTGATCAAATCTACAGCGAGGTCCTAGGTTAGATCAAATATTTGACGACATTTGACAAAGTTCCCTATTACATCATCAAATTTCTTTGACAAAGATATTTGACAAAGAAATCTGATAGTGTAATACCAGCTTAATGCACAAGTTGCTATTACTGCGGATTGTCTTATACAGCAACAATGAAAATTACGTCAGATGTACTTGGGAGCTTGAGCAAGAAGCATGTTTTTTTTTTATGTGTACCCCAATATAAAATTGGCAAGAGACAGAAATGGTCCCTGCAAGCATTCGGGTATTGTGACTGCTCATGATCAGAGGTTGTACATCAGGATCAAAACTTTACACGACAAAAACTCGACAAAAATCCACAGCTCACTAAGGGAAGTTTGTGGTGAGTTTACAGTGGACCGAAGTACCGTTTCAAGTTAGACTAATTGTTTCTGTGATTGTCATATGAGCTTAGACAATAATCCGAGATCCGGAAGGCCAAAAACGTCAACAGATGAACAAAGTCTGAAACTTGCGCCAGGATGCTCTTGAAGAAGATCGCAGTGCGACTTGTGAGGGACTCCCTGAAGCCACGGGAATTCCTTCAACATCAGCATTCCGTATTCTGACAAATGATTTGAAGAAGAAAAACATTTCTGTGAGATGGGTCCCACACTGTTTGAATGCTGAAGGGAAGCAGAAACATCTGGACGTTGCAACCTTGGTCAAACGACTCCTGCCTCTGGCATGGATGTGTGTGATGTCCTTAGGTTAGTTAAGTTTAAGTGGTTCTAAGTCTAGGGGACTGATGACTCAGAAGTTAAGTCCCACAGTGCTTAGAGCCATTTTTGAACCGTGAACATCAAGGATTCTTTTGTCGAATTGTTGCTGTTGATAAAACGTGGATTAGACACTTTGAACCGGAGTTGAATTCTCAGTCCATTAAGTGGAGAGCTTCAGATTTACGTTGAAAGAAACTTCGGCGCTCTCAATCAAAGCTCAACGAGATGATATTTCCTGATGGTCACCAAGGAATCATCATGACAGAGCCCCATGTGGAGTAAGTGTCACAGCAGTGTATTTTCGTAACTTCGTGCAAAACCTGTGCAGAAAATTGTACAAAACCCGACTTTCGTTGGTCAAGACTGGGCCACTAATTGTCCAAGACAATACTCGCCCGCATATCGGCAATGTTGTAGCCCAAAAGCTGCGTGAATACGGATGGGAACTGTTGCCGCATCTTCCCTACAGTTCGCACAGGAGTACAGCAGACTTCGACTTGTTCCCGAAGTTTAAAAAAACTATGCGTAGGCGTCGTTATCTTTCCCTGGAAGAGCTTTTCAGCCATTCGACAGATGAACCAAAGTGGTGTCCTGGATGGAATTATACAGCTTCCCAGACGTTGGGATTCAGTGATAGAGAAGCAGGGAGACTATACTGAAGGACTCTAAAGAGATATTGAAACAATAAATAAACGTGTAAGTAACAAAAATTAATGTGTATGGATTATGAAATATCCCTCGTACTCTCTTATTATTTCTTTTATCGACTCAAATTCTTTTTGTCATCTGCAAGGACACGATACCCAGCACACCTACATTCGTTCCTTTCACGAATCTGAACGTAATCAACCCTTCAGTCGACACGAAGTGCTTACCAATTCTACATCTATATATACTCTGAAACTGGTATAGGCATGCGTTTCAAATACACAGATATGTAAACAGGCAGAATACGGCGCTGCGGTCGGCAACAATAAGAGAAGAAGTGTCTGGCGGAATTGTTAGAACGGTTACTGCTACTACAATGGCAGGTTGTCAAGATTTAAGTGAGCTTGAACGTAGTGTTATAGTAGGCACAAGAGCGATGTCATACAGCAACTCGAGATAGCGATGAAGTGGGAATTTTCCCGTACGGCCAGTTCCCGAGTGTACCGTGAGTATCAGGAATCGGGTAAAGTCGAGTGGGGTAGCCTCGCGGTTTAAGTTGCTTGCCATGGTTAGCGCGGCTCCCCCCCTAGCAAGTTCGAGTCCTCCTGCGGGCATGGATGTGTGTGTTGTTCTTAGCGTAAGTTAGTTTTAATTATGTTAAGTAGTGTGTCAGTCCAGGGATCGACGTACCAGCAGTTTGGTCCCATAGAAACTTACCACAAATTTCCAAAAAAGTCGGTAAAACATCAAATCTCCGACATCGCTGAGGCTGAAAAAGATCCTGCAAGAACGCGACCAACGGCGACTGAAGAGAATCGTTCAACGTTACACAAGTGCAATCCTTCCGCAAATTGCTGCAGATTTCAATGCTGGACCATCAACAAGCGTGAACCATCCAACGAAACATCATCGATAGGGATTCCGGAGCCGAAGACCCACTCGTGTAACCTTGATGGCTGCACAACACGAAGCTTTATCCCTCCCCTGTGTCCGTCAACACCGACATTGGATTGTTGCTGACTGGAAACATGTTGCCTGATCGGACGAGTCTCGTTTCAAATTGTATCGAGCGGATGGATGTGCACTGGTGTGGAGACAACCTCATGAATCCATGGACCCTGCATGTCAGCAGGGGACTGTTCAAGCTGGCAGAGGCTCTGTAAGGGTGTGGGGCGTGTGCAGTTTGAGCGATATCTGACCCGTGATATGTCTAGATACGACTCTGACAGGTGACATGTACATCGCCTGCATCCATTCATGTCCATTGTGCATTCCGACCGACTTGGGCAATTCTAGCAGGACAATGCGACACCCCACACGTCCAGAATTGCTACGGAGTGGTTTCAGAAACATTCTTCTCAGACATGAACATTATTGAGCATATCTGGGCTGCCATGAAACATGCTGTTCCCCACCCCTTCATATTCCTACGGATTTATGGACAGCCCTGCGGGATTCATGGTGTGAGTTCTCTCCAGCACTACTTCAGACATTAGTCGAGTGCATGCCACGTCGTGTTGTGGCACTTCTGCCTGCTCGCGGAGGCCCTACACGATATTAGGCAGGTGTACCAGTTTCTTTGGCTCTTCAGTGTATATTCCATAAACCACTACGTGGTGCATGGCGGAGGATACCTTGTACCACTACTAGTCACCTTCTTTCCTGTTACACTAGCAACAGAGCGAGGTAAAAGCGACTCTCTATACGGCTCCGTACGAGCCCTAATTTCTGTCATCTTATCTTTGTAGCCCTTACGGGAAATGTACGATGGCAGCAGGACCATCATTCTACAGTCAGCCGTAAATGTCAATTCTGTAAATTTTCTCAACAATGTTTTCGCGAAAAGCACGTCTTCTTCTCTCCTGGGACTCCAATTTTAGTACACGCAGGACCTTCGTAATACTCGCGCACTGATCGAACCTGGGACTACATGGACATTTAATCGACGTACCGTCCAGCAGCACACCACTGATTCTGTATTCGAGCATTACGGCATCGACTTTCCTACTCAGCCGCACTAATTTACATTTTTCTGAACGTAGAGAAAGCTATCACTCATCACACTCCTAGAAATTCTGTCTTAGTCATCATCTATCATCCCACAAATTCTGTCTAACAAGGGGAGGCCGCCAATTGTGAAATTCAGATTCGATTCATACTGCGCATAATAAAAGCTCATGGCCAGAGGTGTAATGTGGCAAAGCACCAAGATGCACTTCTCAGCCGTTGTCGAGAAAATCGACAGATAAAAGTAACCGTTGCGGTGAAATACTCTCTACGATTAGTAATTTTCTACAGCGTGGTGGTGCAGCGGTAAGCGCTCGGGTTCGTAATCCGAAGGTCGCCGGATCGAATCTCGCGCCATGCAACTTTTTTTTTTAGTATTTTTTTTGTAATTTATATATATATATATATATATATATATATATATATATATATATATATATATATATATAATTCCCGGCAATCAGTTGCAACAATTATGCATATAATAAGTTGTTGAAAGTCGTTTGTCGTGGAAAAACTGGCGACTTCGAACATCATTATGTTTTCCGCAAACGAAGTTGTATTTCACAAATGTTATTAATTGTCTTCATAATGTTAACCACGTATAGTTAACGGAAGACGTAGAAACGAATACGTATAGCGTAAGTCAAACGTTCGAATTAGAATAGAGATCCCACGAACACAAACTTGCTGTGGCAGGTATGAAATATAAACTCCGTTACTCGCTCGTTACACTTGAAGGACAGATGTTGAATGGGCCGAAACGAGCCGCCCCATAACAGCGTAGTTGCCTGCTAACTTCGAAAGAAGGTAGATGCGGTCCCTAGCGCAACTTAATAACACGTCGAAAATTTCTGCGGACGGGACAGCTTTGGTACACCCTGTTAAACAAACGGGAAAATGGAGGCAGTACAATCGGAGAGCGATCCGCCTTCACCAACATATATATATATATATATATATATATATATATATATATATATATATATATATATATGAATTGCAAAAAACTAATAATAAAAAAAAATATTGCATGGCGCGAGATTCGATCCGGCGACCTTCGGATTACGAACCCCAGCGCTTACCGCTGCGCTATGACGCTGTAGAAAATCACTAATCGTAGAGAGTATTTCACCGCAACGGTTTCTTTTGACTGTCGATTTTCTCGACAACGGCTGAGAAGTGCATCTTGGTGCTTTGCCACATTACACCTCTGGCCATGAGCTTTTATTATGCGGAGTATGAATCGAATCTGAATTTCACAATTGGCGGCCTCCCCTTGTAAGTCATACTTCAAGTCACTCAACGTCTACCGCTTTCCCGCACACTGCAGCTTTATCAGCGAGCATCCCCTTGTCTCTGATGAACACACGCCGCCAGGACAACGAACTGCCTTTTATTACTTAAGAAGTCTTCGAGCCACTCACATATCTGATAACCTAACCCGTATGCTCGGACCTTCCTTAACAATATTCAATGCGGCAATGTACCGAATGCATTCTGGAAATCTAGGAATATGGGATCTGTCTGTAGTCTTTCACCCATGCTTCTCAGGATGTCGTACAAAAAAGGGGGCAAATCCCCATGCGTCAAGCTCCAGAAAAGCAAGACACAAACCTGAGGAAGATAAATTTCTATAACCTAAAACTTCCTGGCAGATTAAAACTATGTGCCGGACCGAGATTCGAGTGTCGGTCCGGCACACAGTTTTAATCTGCCCAGAAGTTTTATTTCTGCGCACACTTCGCTGCAGAGTGAAAATCTCATTCTGGAAACATCCCCCAGGCTGTGGCTAAGCCATGTCTCCGCAGTATCGTTTCTTTCAGGAGTGCTAGTTCTGCAAGGTTCGCAGAGGAGCTTCTGTGAAGTTTGGAAGGTAGGAGACGAGGTACTGGCAGAAGTGAAGCTGTGGGGACGGGTCATGAGTCGTGCTTGGGTAGCCGGCACGGTAGTTCAGCTTGTTCGGTCAGAGGGCTGCGTGCGCTCTGTAATAAAAAAAACTGAGTCAAGGAATCAACGATCAACTTCAACGGATGTCTTGTGACGTCCGCCCAGACCAAACTCAGCGAACTACATCGAAAAAAAAAAAAACAGATGGTAGAGCACTTGTCCACGAAAGGCAAAGGTCCCGAGTTCGAATCTCAGTCCGGCACACAGTTTAAATCTGCCAGGAAGTTTCATATCAGCGCACACTCCGCTGCAGAGTGAAAAATCTCATTCTGTTTCTCTAACCTACTTCAGATTGCGTTATTTTGCTCACAAACACAAACTGTGTTGAAACGCTTGAGTGAGCACTTACTTAATTGTTTAGTTCTAAGTAAATCTACTTCAAAATTTAATATAAATTTCGTTCACTGCAAGCTTAGTATGAATGTAGCCGTTACGCTATGTATGCTTCCACGTTGTTGTCTGTTGCAGTTTTGGATCCAACGTTTAGCGCATCTCCGAGGTTTAAATAATCACGCCGCATCGTGTACGGTCACGATCAATTATAACAGCGTTACGCCAAATGAAACTTAAGCGCATTGCGTAAAAATGCTGAACGACATACAAACAATAATACTGAAAATTTCCTTCAGTGTAATCTGTAAAACGGAAGCAATGAACGGTAAGATTCCTTCAATACGGTTCCTATGCACCCGGACGAAAAATGTACTCGCACTAATTGAATGCAGAACAAAATGCCTGTCACAAACAGTATTATTCCCAAGCATGATCTATGTGTGTGGGAAGAAGCGTATTGACATTATAACACGGTGTTGTTGGTTTGGTCTTCTGCCCGCAGACTGGTTTGATGCACATCTCCAAGCTACTGTCTACTGTGCAAGCCTCTTCATCTCTGAGTAACTACTGCAACCTACAACTGTTTGAATCTACTTACTGTACTCGTCTCTTGGCCTGTCTCTACAATTTTTACCCTTTACACCTTCTTCTATCAGCAAACTGACAGTTTTTTGAGGCCTCAGAATGTATACTGTCAACCGATTCCTTCTTTTAGTGAAGTTGTGTCACAAATTTCTCTGCAATTCTATTCAGTCCTCCACTTTTGTTACATGATCTATCTATGAAATCTTCAGTCCGGAACCGCGCGACTGCTACGGTCGCAGGTTCGAATCTTGGCTCGGGCATGGATGTGTGTGATGTCCTTAGGTTCGTTAGGTTTAAGTAGTTCTAAGTTCTAGGGGACTGATGACCTAAGATGTTAAGTCCCATAGTGCTCAGAGCCATTTGAACCATTTTTTATATAATCTTCAGCATTCTTTTATTGCAACACTTTTCAAAAGCTTCTGTTCTTTTCTTGTATAAACCGTTTATTGTCCACGTTTCACTTTCCTTCAGAAGAGACTTCCTAACACTTAAATTTGTATTGATGTCAACGAATTATTTTTTTTCAGAAATAGTTTTCTTGTTATCGCCAATCTACGTTTTATATTTCCCCTACTTCAGTCGTCATCAGTTATTTTGGTGCTCAAATATAAAAACTCATCTACTACTTTTACTGTCTCATTACCTAATCTAATTCCCTCAACATCGTCTGACTTAATTCGGCTGAATTCCATTATCCTTGGTTTATTTTTGTTAATGTTCATCTTATATCCTGCTTTCAGGGCTCTCGATTGCATTGTCAATTGCTCTTGCAAGACCTTTGCTGTCTCTAACAGACTGACAATGTCATCGGGAAAATTGAAAGTTTTTATTTTTTTTCCTTCCTGGACTTAAATTCCCTTTCCAAAATTTCTCTTTGGTTTCCTTCGCAGCTTTCTCAATGTGCATACTGAATAACATCGAAGATAGGCAACAGCCTTGTCTCAGTGCCTTCTTAACCACTGTTTCCTTTTCATGCCCTTGACTTATACGGCCGTCTGGTTTTGGTACATGTTGTAAATAACCTTCCTCTTCGTGTATTTTAGCCCTGCTGCCTTCATAATTTCAAAGAGTGTAGTCCAGTCAACATTGTCAAATACTTTCTGTAAATGTACAAATGGTATAAATGTAGGTTTTCCTTTCCTCAAGCTATGTTCCAGGAAAGGTTGTAGTTTCAGTATTGCCTCACGTGTTTCTAAATTTAAGCGGAACAAAGATTTACCTTCTCTGAGGTTGGTTTCGACCAGTTTACCCATATTTATAAGTAATTCGTGTCATTATTTAGAACCATGACTTATTAAACAGATAGGTTGGTAGTATTCAGATCTGTCAGCACCTACCTTGTCTGGAGTTGTAGTTATTACATTCCTGCTCTAGTCTGAGGACTTTTCCAACTGTCTCATGTATCTTACATTCGAGGTGGAATAAATTTGTAATGTCTGGCTCTGCCAACAATCCCTGTAATTCCAGGGGCCTTGTTTCCACTTAGTTTTTTCAGTTGCCCACCGTTGTGGCCGAGCGGTTCTAGGCCCTCAGCCAGGAACCGCGCGCCTGCTACGGTCACAGGTTCGAATCCTGCCTCGGGCATGGATGTGTGTGACGTCCTTAGGTTAGTTAGGTTTAAGTAGTCCTACGTTTAGGGGACTGATGACCTCAGATGTTAAGTCCCATAGTGCTTAGAGCCATTTGAACCTTTTTTTCAGTTCTCTTCACGGAATATCATACCTCCCATCTCAGCTTCGCCTATTGAAAGCGCGTCTCGTATTTTATCGGTATATTTGTGCTGTTGTGACGCAACGTTTATTGTGACCATAACGGCAACGAGACCATTAGTGACAGAGCAGAAGGTCGGATTGGGAAAGAGTGAAGAAGGAAATCGGGATTGTCCTTTTTTAAATGAACCGTTCCGAAATCTGACTCGAACGATTTAGGGGAGACACGGAAAACAGGTGTGCGGACGGACGGGGATCTGAACCGCTCTCCCTCAGACCGGGATTTCAGACTCTGCCTAAGCACCACACCAAGTCGCCTCGCTCGGTATGTTGTCATTGTTGGGAGCTGTTTGGGCGAAACCTGCAAAGACAGTTGTATGTGCCGTTCAGAGGAAATGACGTTACAAAAGAATTGTTGCGAAAATTGAAGTCCAATAATTATTTAGCTATAAATAAATGGGTGATAAAATTTAGAAGTAAATTCTTACTTCATTCTACATCTACATCTATACTCCGCGAACCACACAACGGTGTGTGGCGGAGGGCACTTTACGTGCCACTGTCATTACCTCCATTTCCGGTCCAGTCGCGTATGGTTCGCGGGAAGAACGACTGCCGGAAAGCTTCCGTGCGCTCTCGAATCTCTCTACTTTTACATTCGTGATCTCCTCGGGAGCTACAAGTAGGGGGAAGCAATATATTCGATACCTCATCCAGAAACGCACCCTCTCGAAACCTGGACAGCAAGCTACACCGCGATGCAGAGCGCCTCTCTTGCAGAGTCTGCCACTTGAGTTTGCTAAACATCTCAATAACTCTATCGCGCTTACCAATTAACCCTGTGACGAAACGCGCCGCTCTTCTTTGGATCTTCTCTATCTCCTCCGTCAACCCGACGTGGTACGGATCCCACACTGATGAGCAATACTCAAGTATAGGTCGAACGAGTGTTTTGTAAGCCACCTCCTTTGTTGATGGACTACATTTTCTAAGGACTCTCCCAATGAATCTCAACCTGGTACCCGCCTTACCAACAATTAATTTTATATGATCATTCCACTTCAAATCGTTCCGTACGCATACTCCCAGATATTTTACACAAGTAACTGCTACCAGTGTTTGTTCCGCTATCATATAATCATACAATAAAGGATTCTTCTTTCTATGTATTCGCAATACATTACATTTGTCTATGTTAAGGGTCAGTTGCCACTCCCTGCACCAAGTGCCTATCCGCTGCAGATCTTCCTGCATTTCGCTACAATTTTCTAATGCTGCAACTTCTCTGTATACTACAGCATCATCCGTGAAAAGCCGCATAGAACTTCCGACACTATCTACTAGGTCATTTATACATATTGTGAAAAGCAATGGTCCCATAACACTCCCCTGTGGCACGTCAGAGGTTACTTCAACGTCTGTAGACGTCTCTCAATTGAGAACAACATGCTGTGTTCTATTTGCTAAAAACTCTTCAATCCAGCCACACAGCTGGTCTGATATTCCATAGGCTCTTACTTTGTTTATCGGGCTACAGTGCGGAACTGTATCGAACGCCTTCCGGAAGTCAAGAAAAATAGCATCTACCTGGGAGCCTGTATCTAATATTTTCTGGATCTCATGAACAAATAAAGCGAGTTGGGTCTCACACGATCGCTGTTTCCGGAATCCATGTTGATTCCAACAGATTAGATTCTGGGTTTCCAGAAACGACACGATACGTGAGCAAAAATCATGTTCTAAAATTTTGCAACAGATCGACGTCAGAGATATAGGTCTACAGTTTTGCACATCTGCACGACGACCCTTCCTGAAGACGGGGGCTACCTGTGCTCTTTTCCAATCATTTGGAACCTTCCGTTCCTCTAGAGACTTGCGGTACACGGCTGCTAGAAGGGGGGCAAGTTCTTTCGCTTACTCTGTATAGAATCGAATTGGTATCCCGTCAGGTCGAGTGGACTTTCCTCTGTTGAGTGATTCCAGTTGCTTTTCTATTCCTTGGATACATATTTCGATGTCAGCCATTTTTTCGTTTGTGCGAGGATTTAGAGAAGGAACTGCAGTGAAACAGCTTTGGAAAAAGGTGTTTAGTATTTCAGCTTTAGGCGTGTCATCCTCTGTTTCAATGCCATCATCATCCCGGAGTGTCTGGATATGCTGTTTCGAGTCACTTACTGATTTAACGTAAGACCAGAACTTCCTAGGATTTCTGTCAAGTCGGTACATAGAATTTTACTTTCGAATTCACTGAACGCTTCATGCGTAGCCCTCCTTACGCTAGCTTTGACATCGTTTAGCTTCTGTTTGTCTGAGAGGTTTTGGCTGCGTTTAAACTTGCAGTGAAGCTCTCTTTGCTTTCGCAGTAGTTTCCTAACTTTGTTGTTGAACCACGGTGGGTTTTTCCCGTCCGTCACAGTTTTACTCGGCACGTACCTGTCTAAAACGCATTTTACGATTGCCTTGAACTTTTTCCGTAAACACTCAACATTGTCAGTGTCGGAACAGAAATTTTCGTTTTGATCTGTTAGGTAGTATGAAATCTGCCTTCTATTACTCTTGCTAAACAGATAAACCTTCCTCCCTTTTTTTATATTCCTATTTACTTCCATATTCAGGGATGCTGCAACGGCCTTATGATCACTGATTCCCTGTTCTGCGCTTACAGAGTCGAAAAGTTCGGGTCTGTTTGTTATCAGTAGGTCCAAGATGTTATCTCCAAGAGTCGGTTCTCTGTTTAATTGCTCGAGGTAATTTTCGGATAGTGCACTCAGTATAACGTCACTCGATGCTCTGTCCCTATCACCCGTCCTAAACATCTGAGTGTCCCAGTCCATATCTGGTAAATTGAAATCTCCACCTAAGACTATAATATGCTGAGAAAATTTATGTGAAATGTATTCCAGATTTTCTCTCAGTTGTTCTGCCACTAATGCTGCTTAGTCGGAAGGTCGGTAAAAGGAGCCAATTATTAACCTAGCTCGGTTGTTGAGTGTAACCTCCACCCATAGTAATTCACAGGAACTATCTACTTCTACTTCACTACAGGATAATTTACTACTAACAGCGACAAACACGCCACCACCGGTTGCATGCAGTCTATCCTTTCTAAACACCGTCTGTGCCTTTGTAAAAATTTCGGCAGAATTTATTTCTGGCTTCAGCCAGCTTTCCGTACCTATAACGATTTCAGCTTCGGTGCTTTCTATCAGCGCTTGAAGTTCCGGTGCTTTACCAATGCAGCTTCGACAGTTTACAATTACAATACCGATTGCTGCTTGGTCCCTGCATGTCCTGACTTTGCCCCGCACCCTTTGAGGCTGTTGCCCTTTCTGTACTTGCCCGAGGCCATCTAACCTAAGAAAACCGCCCAGTCCACGCCACACAACCCCTGCTACCCCTGTAGCTGCCTGCTGCGCGTAGTGGACTCCTGACCTATCCAGCGGAACCCGAAACCCCACCACCCTATGGCGCAAGTCGAGGAATCTGGCATTTCTTCATGAAACCGTCACCTCCGCTTCTTTGTACCTTTGTCTTCGCAGGTGGGTGTGATACTGTGGTACACTGATTCATTCCGTGCACCAAAATATTGGTTTTGGAAAAAGGAGAATGTCAGGGCAAGTCACAGTTTTCATCTCACAACACCTCTGCTTGGTGCCAAAAGATGTTCGATTCTCAGTTGTACCAGTAAATTAATACATCGACAACCTACTGATACTACGAAGCTATGTAATGATAAACGATGTACTTTTGCAGAGATTGTTGAAAACGATTACGTGAAATAAGTAACTCATAGGATGGGTGGACATAGCGATACTACGAAGCTATGTAATGATAAACGATATACTTTTGCAGAGATTGTTGAAAACGATTACGTGAAACAAGTAACTCATAGGATGGGTGGACGTAGCATACTGTCGAACTAAACCTCTTAGAGAGCACGTTTTTCTGCTGGACGTAACTGCTTTAGCTGTTCATTTTTAGCGTGGACACGCCGCTTTCTGGGGCTGTAGCAGTTATGAATTCAAGTCCTTCTGGAAATGTAGGCAACTGCAAGCATCGATTGCATCGGGAAAAGAACGTCTGTTGTATCATTAGCTGTAGTTCAAAACTGTGTAAAACAGCAGCATCTATAAGCCGCTGTATAAATCTCCAAACCGTAATTCGCGAAGATAAGGGATGTTTGAAATAAAGACTCAAATGTTTGCATTGCCAGACCAAGTTTTCATACTAAACCGTCGCGAAAAGACGTTCGATGAGTGTTAGCACCCACACTCATTGGAATGGCCGTTGCTAGATCCTCCTCTGCTGAAGCGAGAACCGCCGCACGGGATTAGCCGAGCGGTCTAGGGCACTGCAATCCTGGACTGTGCGGCTGACCCCGGCGGAGGTTCGAGTCCTCCCTCGTCCATGGGTGTGTGTGTTTTTCCTTAGGATAATTTAGGTTAAGTAGTGTGTAAGCTTAGGGACTGATGACCTTAGCAGTTAAGTCCCATAAGATTTCACACACATTTGCTTTTTTTTTAGAGTGTGTGTGTGTGTGTGTGTGTGTGTGTGTGTGTGTGTGTGTGTGTGTGTGTATGTGTATGTGTGTATGTTAGAATGAATGAAGAAGGAATTCATGGTGCATCGCAACTCCTTCTCAGAAAAGAAAGCTAACTATCAATGGTTCAAATGGCTCTGAGCACTATGGGACTTAACTTCTGAGGTCATCAGTCCGCTATAACTTAGAACTACTTAAACCTAACTAACCTAAGGACATCACAGACATCATGCTCGAGGCAGGATTCGAACCTGCGACCGTAGTGATCGCGCGATTCCAGACTGTAGCGCCTAGAACCGCTCGGCCACTCCGGCCGGCAGCTAATTATCCACAGTGAGGTTACATACACGTTACATAACATACTTCTCCTACATTACTCCTGTCCGTTACGGCAATTGATTGACCTGCACACTGCAATTCCATTTAAAATCAACCAAGTTCAGATGTGTGCCGTTCGTAAATGACTTCATTGTTGCGCTCCTTACTTCTGGCAGAAATTGGACGACTTCAACCTGTTAATGTTTTGTATCTAACCACTTTAATAATAATAATAAAACTGTGTACAGCACTATAGTAGCCCTTATGTAGTTAATGCTGTGTCGTGACGTCAATTAATTCATTTATCTATTTCGAAGCGAATAATGAAGCAATTTCTGGGCTGCTGCAGGTACTATCTACAACCTGAAGAAGGCATTTTCTTGAGATATTTAGAATTTGATATACATATGTCTTACTTTTGTCGTCAGCTATGTTCTTTACAAGGCACAACATATGTGTGTAGTGGGTGGACTATGTGAGGAACCTGTAACCTCCACCGCATTAATGCTACCAACTGAGAAAAAGTAACTGTTGGTAACTTATATAATCAATATCAGAGTCACATAAATTGTGATAATAATTGAGTTTCGTGACTGAAACAGAATCGAATCGTTTAGTTTATGCCACTCAGAAAATTTCCTTTTACCCCTCAGGGGATAATTATCCCCAGGCTAGGAACAACTGATATAGAGCCATTCCGATAGGCATGGTAAGGGCCAAACTCTCACAGTCCTCTAGCTATCACTACAGCTACATATGAAGTTGCCACGTCTTGAACTAGTGCCGTCCAGTTGAGGCCAGCTCCAGGGTGCCTCCACCCAGCAGCCTCTGGGCATCTCCAAGAGGTCTTGTATTTCGAACAAGTGTGCTACCAAGCCACACACTTGACCAACTGCCGTAGCAGCCGACTGTCCACGCATATACTGGCAGAGTGCCGACGACCATCGTCAGCTCTATATGCACAGGGTCGCATGCTGACCACCTGGTGACCGCGTACCGCCATGGCCAAGTACGCCGCTTTGGACTTTGCTGAGACAGCCATTGCTGCCTGAAGGTCAACGTACACCTTAGATCACAACCAACTACTGTTGCCTAGGCATCACATTGAAAAATGTATTTTCTAATGAAGGATTTCTGATTCTGTGCCCTCTGAGGAACTGGCAGTTTGCACCTAATGTCCTGCGCACCATCCAGAGTCGATCACCCTGCCACGTAACAGTGTCTGCACCTACAACATTATTACGCTTTTCTACTAGTTGTTGCACTACAGAACCGAAGCTCCAGTATGAGCTCGTCCTCCCAACTTGGTTAAATGGCATCGCATTTTGGCTTCCTTGACAGTATTGAACGACGACCATGAAGAGCAACCTATTCCTTATGAACACCATCATCAAATGGCTAATTTTGGAACTGAGATGCTTCTTGACTGAAATAGTCCTAGACCTGTGTATTAGCAAGTTCAGCATTGGTCTCTTCTGAGCTGGATCGTGAAAGCTATGTCTCTTGAGTTACATGTCCACATGCAATGGTTTTCGATATACATAATGGATGAGTGGTCCGTCTGCTTTCCATTCGACCCACACATCTAAGAAAGGCTACTTTCCATTCTTCTCCATCTCTGCTGTATACCATTCATATGACTGATGAACTGCTACTGTGAATCATTGTCAATGGCCAAATTAAAAAAAGTACCATCACCATATCTGAAGAAGTTGCATGGACAGAGATGGGCATTGTTCAATACTCGATCTTAGAATCCTCCGTGAAAAATTAGGTACGGTTGGCGATGGTAGCAATTCCATCAGTCATTTCATAATAATTCTCACAGTACAAGAAATATGTAGTCGTCAAGATGTGTCAAGATAATTTTAAAACTTAAGACGAGAAATTAGTGGCCAGTAGTTTTAATTATTTTCCACTGGTATGCTTGAAAGACACAAAGATGACGTACCACTGAGACCAATTGTCAGTGCTTATGGCTCTCCAGCATACAGGCTGACAAAGTAATTAAAATTACATACATCTGTAGTCAGCCACAGTGGACAACATGTTAAGAACTCAGAAAATCTGTTAAACAAAAATATTGTGACCATAGACGTAAATTAAAGGAAACTTAGAACTCAGAAATGTTTTCAGACACAAGAAAGCAGATGAGGACAGGCTTGTATAAAAAAAATGTTCAAATGTGTGTGAGTTCTTAAGGGACCAAACTGCTTAGGTCATCGGTCCCTAGACTACCCACACTACTTAAACTAACTTATGCTAAGAACAACACGGACACCCATGCCCGAGTGAGGACTCGAACCTCCGGCGGGAGGGGCCGCGCAGTCAGTGACATGGCGCCTCTAACCGCGCTGCCATATGAATTGTATACATCCTTACATAATATCTGTAGTGTAGATGGAGGATGGGAAGCTGCCTTCAGATGTGCTTGTCGAACAGAAACCAGATGGATGACTCAGCCATTCTATCTACCGAAAACCAATGCGTACAGACCCATACTGCAACGGGCATAGTTTCAGTCATCCATCTCAGAAGAGTGTCATGTCTAAAATCCCCTAATACAAAGAGCTAGGACTATTTTAGACAAGGAGCACATCGGCTCTGAGATTAGCAATCTCACGACTGTGTTCAGAAAGAATGTGTATGCTGTTCGTGATTTTAGGTCAGCACTGTCTGGGAAACCAACATGGGACGCCACTCACAAGAACAGGACGCCTACTCGTCATCGCCGAATTCATGGCACATGTATGGCGTGGTGGGACATGAAAGTACCCCAAGTGGGAACTTCAGATGTCCAGTATCATAATCAACTGCCCGATGTAAGTGGCGGTGCTGTAGCGACGCTGGACAGGAAGCGCAATGACGGCAGATCCATGGAAACAGAGGACGCCAGCTCAGTATGCGCCATCACTGCGACGTATGCCAGGTAATCAAATGCCGTCCTCTGGCATAACATTGGGAGACTCGTCGGTATTACGACAGTTAGTCTCAACCCCTGAATACGAAGATGGACACAACCATCATAAGCTTGGAATTTTATCGGAATTTGATAAGTTAAATAAGTCTAGAACCTTTTAGCTATTCACAAAAATTGACGATAGGATTATAGAGCGATGTTAAGCACGGAACTTTTCCGACTTCTTTATGGCAGTCGCCGATAGCTGGGCGAGAAATAAGTCCCTCCAGATCCTCGAGCACCATGCACTCCGCCTCGCCTTCTGTATACGCCTCCCATCCCCCATGTGGAACCTCTATGGTCTGATTCCTTTCCCCCATTTGCTCCTTTCCCTAGAACTTATCCGCATCCTATACACCTCCCGCCGCCTGATCCCCCTCATCCCTTGGTTGCTCCTCTCCTCTCCAACCCCCGCCCGTTGCTGCACCTTCACTGTTGTATCCACTCTATCCTCCATATCTACACCCTTCATCTCCTTTCCCGACGTGGCTTCCACCACCTCCCCCTCCTGGATAATGCCCTCTCTCCCTCCAATCATCCCTACTATCAACTCTGATCCTCCCCTCCCCCTCCCTCCGTCTGTCCTTTTCCTGGGCGCCCTCTCCCTCTCCCCACCTATCCTCTCTTTGGCTCCCTTATCTCCCCCGAGTCCTTTTGCTTTCCCCTCCATTGCCTTCCCCACTCCTTCTCGCATCCACTCTGCCCCCCACTTTGTCTCTCTCCTCTTCCTCCATCGGCTCCCCCCTTTTTCTTTTTCACTCCTCCCTCCCTTTTTCCCCCTCATTGGGCCAGGTCCTTCCCCCACCCCCAGCTGCCACCGTGTCGCCTATAGCGCTGTTTTCAGTGAATGTTGTGCATTCCCTTTAGGTCTTGCGAACATCCACTATACTGTCACTAGCCGTGTTTTTTATCTCATGCGAACAGACACCAGACTGTCGCCATGTTTTCTTTAATTGTGCCTGTCTACTTACTGTGTGTCTTCTTCTGTATCGTCGACGCCGTGTTTTTATATTTTAAATGCCGCATCTTTCCGCCATTTTACTGTTATTAACAAAGTCACCGTTTTTATCGCCTTTTTAATGTATTGTTTGTTATCTCACCATTGTTTGTTTAACTCCTCTCTCGGCTGTAGAGCAATGTACTAAGCTGCTGTCAGCTTGCTCCCCCCTCCCTCCCTTTGAGGAAAAAAAGGAAAAAAATCGATGTAGAAGTCTAACAGCTGTAAATTTGCTGGTTCAGATCTCAGTGGGAGCAAATTTATTTAAACTTTTATTGAAATTCTATATTTATTAACAAATGTAAATGTTAATTAACAAATAGTAATTTTTGATTAAAAATGTCAAATTCAATTTTTAATTACCGATCATATGAATTAAAAACAAAATTTCTGGTCACCTACAAACAGATAGTCAAACTGTAAGTGAAACTATATTAAAGGAGAGGAGTGTATCTGTGGTGAGGCCAGATTAAATATGGTTACTGAAGAGAGGTAACAGTCTTTTCAGTAGCAGCAGTCTGGATGACTGGCTGATCTGGTCTTGTAACATTATCCGGTATGATCGTGCTGTGCTGGTACTGAGAAGGGCTGAAAGCCAGGGGATACTACAACCGTTCTTTTTCCCCGAGGACATAAAGCTCTACTGTATGGCTTAATGGTGAAGGTATCCTCTTGCGTAAAATATTCTGGAGATACAATGTCCCCCATTCGGATCTCTGGCCAGAGACCACTGAGCAGAATTTTGTCAACAGGAGAATGAAAACTAGCGTTCTATAGGCCAAACTGTGGAATGTTAAATTACTCAGTCAGGTAGGTATGTTGTTGTTATTGTTGTTGGGTTATCGGTCCAAAGACACATTTCATGCAGATTTCCACACTATTCTATCCTGTGCGTGCCTCTTCATCTCCAAATCAATACTGCAAACTACATAAAGTACAATCTGCTTGCTTTATTTATCTCTCAGTCTCCTTCTACAGTACCCACCCCCTCACCCCCTTCCCCACGCCCTCTGACACCTAACTGATAATTTCTTGATGCCTCAGAATCCATCCTCTCAAGCTTCTTTTAATAAAGTTTGTGCCATAAATTTCTTTGTTTCGCAGTTCGACTCAGCACATCTTTATTAGCTTCCTATCTACCTGTATAAGCTTCAGGATTTTTCTGTAGCAGCACATTTCAGAATCTTATGTTCTCTTCTTGTGTGAACTGCTTATCATCCATGTTCCCCTTCCATACAAACACCTTAATAAAGACTTCCTAACACTTACAATGATATTAAATGTTATCAAAAATCAGCTTTTCCATAAATGCTCTTTTTTCTATAGTTAGTCTGCACTTTAAATCCTCTCTGCCTCGTCCATGATCACTTATTTTGCTATCCAAATAGTTAAACTCATCTGCTCTTTTGGTGCCTCATTTCCTATTCTAATTCTCTCAGAATCACCAGCTTTCATTCACCTATATTCCATTATCATTGTTTTAATTTATAAACTATTTTCAAGACATTATCCATTCCGTTCAACTGCTCTTCCAAGTCTTTTGCCGCCCCTCACACAATTACAGTGTCACTGACAAAACCTCAGAGTTTTTATTTCTTCTCCGTGCACTGTAATTCCTTCTCCAAATGTTTCTCTGGTTTTCTTTATTACTTGGTCAATGTACAGGTCGAATAACGTTGAGGATAGGCTACAACACTGACTCGCTCCCTTCTCAACTACAGCTTTGCTTTCATGTCCTTCTTCTCTTATAACTGCAGTCTGATTTCTGTACAAGTTATAAATGACCTATCGCTCCCTGCATTTTATCACTCCTACCTTCAAAGGGTGTAGCCCAGTCAACATTGTCAGCATCTGTCCCTAAATCTACAAATGCTCTTTACAAGGTACTGCCTTGACATCTGACCTCCTGATATTCTTACAGGTGCTTGTCTTTCCTTCAAAAGTCTCTCTCTATTCCTATAAGCTGAATTTATTTTTTACCCTAGTAACCCATGCTTCTACAGCCTTGCATTTTTCATTTACCCAATCTTGCTTAACCATTTTGAACTTTCTGCAACTTTCTTCAACCTGTCTTCTAAGATAAGACATAGAGTCAATACTGCTCGCGTGCCTTACATTTCTTCGGAACCCAAAAGTACCATCCCCCAAAATCGGCTTCTGCTAGTTTTTCCATTCTTCTGTGAATAATTCGTGTCAGTATTTTGCAACCATGATTTATCAAACTCGTAGCTCGGTAATATTAACACCTGTCGGCACTTCTCTTTCTTTGCTATTAGAATTACTACATTTTTATTGGAGTCTGTGGGTATTTCACCAGTCTCACACATCTTAAACACCTCGTGGAATAGTTTTGTCATGCAGCTCCCAACAATCCCAGTAATTCTGAGGGAATGTCGTGTACTCCAGTGGCCTTGTGTCAGCCCAGGTCTTTCAGTGCTCTGTCAAAGTCTTCCGCAATGTTATACCTCCTATTTCGCCTTCGTCTTCTCCTTCCCTTTCAGCAACATTGTCTTCAAGTTTATTTCCACTGTAGAGTCCCTCTCTATATTCCTTTTACATTTCTGCTTTCCTTCCTTTACAAGGTACTGCCTTGCCATCTGACCTCTTGATATTCTTACAGTTGCTTGTCTTTCCTTCAAAAGTCTCTCACTATTCCTATAAGCTGTATTTATTTTTTACCCTAATAGCCCATGCTTCTACAGCCTTGCATTTGTCATCTAGCTAATCTTGCTTAACCATTTTGAACTTTCTGCGCCTGTTACATGCTTGCATTCTCTGTCGCCTGCTTTATTTCTTGCTTTTTTTGTATTTTCTGCTTTCATCAGTTGAATTCAATATTTGCTGTGTTAACCAAAGATTTATACAACGCCTCGCCTTTTTACCTATCTGACCACTTGCTGTCTTTCACTCTTTCGTCTCTCAAAGCTATCCATTTACCCTTTACTTTATTCCCTTCCATTGTTTTAGTCAAATGTTGCCTGATGTTCCCGCTGAAACTCTAAATAGTCTCTGGTTCTTTCAAGTTATCTAGGTTTCACCTGCTTAACTTTCTACCTTTTTAAAATTTTGTAAGTTTTCAACTTACAGCTCATGTTGTTGTTGTTGTCTTCAGTCCTGAGACTGGTTTGATGCAGCTCTCCATGCCACTCTATCCTGCGCAAGCTTTTTCATCTCCCAGTACCTACTGCAACCTACATCCTTCTGAATCTGCTTAGTGTATTCGTCTCTTGGTCTCCCTCTACGATTTTTACCCTCCACGCTGCCCTTCAATACTAAATTGGTGATCCCTTGATGCCTCAGAACATGTCCTACCAACCGATCCCTTCTTCTGGTCAAGTTGTGCCACAAACTCCTCTTCTCCCCAATCCTATTCAATACTTCCTCGTTAGTTATGTGATCTACCCATCTAATCTTCAGCATTCTTCTGTAGCACCACATTTCGAAAGCTTCTATTCTCTTCTTGTCCAAACTATTTATCGTCCATGTTTCACTTCCATACATGGCTACACTCCATACAAATACTTTCAGAAATGACTTCCTGACACTTAAATCAATACAGGATGTTAACAAATTTCTCTTCTTCAGAAACGCTTTCCTTGCCATTGCCAGCCTACATTTTATATCCTCTCTACTTCGACCATCATCAGTTATTTTGCTCCCTAAATAGCAAAACTCCTTTACAGCTCATAACCAACAAATAATGCTCAGGGTCCTCATCTGCCCCTGTAAACGTTTTACAGTTTAAAATCTTGTTTCGAAGTCTTTGTCTTTCCAATATTTAATCAGCGTTAGAACATCCAGTGTCCTCAGGTGTCTTCCACATTACAACGACATGTCAGTAATGATTCAATTGTGCTCTGTGCAAAATTCTTCCAGGCGGGTTACTTTTTTATTCGCTTCGCCCAGTCCATGTTCTTCTAATACCTTTCCATCTCCTCACATTTTCGTATTGTAGAATTCCAGTTCCCTCGTCACAACTAAATTTTCGTCTCCCGTAACTATTCCTATAACTTATTTTATCCCATCATACATTGTTCCAATCTCGACATTATCACCGGAGCTATGTGGCATATCAGCTTGTAGTAATGTTGGCTTCGTGTCTATCTTGGCTACGATATTACTCACTGCATCTAGCTTCGTCCTACTCATTCCTCTTCTTAAACTGTCTCGCCTCCTTCCCGCTTAAGGGAGCTACCATACAATACTCCATCTGTTGAATGTTAGTTTTGTCAAGCTTGACAGGACCATTGGTGGCCTGCTTTCAAGAAACGGTGCAAAGTGATCAAGCATATGAAGATGAGCCCCCAGGGCTCGAAATGCATCCTGCTTTTGAAATAAAAATCACTATTAGTGACTAAAGCAGTTGCTTTCTTTTCTTACTTCTACTTTAATCGACGACGCTCCGTACTAGGCAACGGTCTGTGTATTTCCTGCCAGAAAATCGTTCTTGGCGTCGAAAATTTCACTTCAGACCCCATATAACGTTCTTTCGGAAATAATCATCGGTGTGGTACCGAGAAAATTACTTTTCTGAAGTCAAGAAACAGCCTGCTGCTTCTAACTGGCTGCCTTGACGCATGGCTTTCGCAATGTTATGTGAGAAAAGTGCAGGCTGGATTTTACGTGACTGATGTTTTCGGAATCCATGCTGGTTGGCATGGAGAAGATCATTCTGTTAGAGATACTTCATTAGATTTGAGCTCGAAATATGTTCAAAGATTCTACAACAGCTATAGATGTCAGGTACATAGGGCGATAGTTTCGTGGATCACTTCTGTTATCCTTCTTGAAGGCTGGTGTGATTTACACTTACTTCCACCCACTGAGCACAGTTTTTGTTCGTTAAATCTGCTGTATATTATGGTTAAAGGAGAGGCTAACTCAGCCGCAAATCTGGTACAGAACCAGATACAATTTCCATCGCTCCATGGAGTTTTGTTTAATTTTAATCTTAACGTGCTGTAAGCATATCATTTTTTATGTCTCGCAGCGGTTAATGCCATAGACGGTGAAAGTAGCTAATCACTAATAACGACACATAAAGCGTTGTAATTAAAATAAAAAGCCGCCTTAAGCAATATTAAGTCTTCATTAAAGAAACTTACAGGTTAAATCGTAAAAAAATCGGTTCAAATGGCTCTGTGCACTATGGGACTCAACATCTGAGGTCACCAGTCCCCTAGAACTTAGAAATACTTAAACCTAACTAACCTAAGGACATCACACACACCCACGACCGAGGCAGGATTCGAACCTGCGACCGTAGCGGTCGCGCGGTTCCAGACTGAAGCGCCTAGAACCGCTCGGCCACTCCGGCCGGCGTTAGATCGTAATTTGGAATTTAGTGGAGTTTTTGGTTCTGTCGTTTTCACGTCTAAGGACAGTCACGAACTCGTAAGCATGTTTGGAGTACGATAAAACTTTCTGTTTGAGTAATAACAACCTGTCTCCCACGAAACTAGGAAAGCATTCGAATCAATATGTTATATGGTTTTGTCATGCCAGTACCGACCCTTTTCCGTAAAATTTTCGTTATTTCACATGAATAGTGATTCCTCTTATACTCTTCTGTAGCGGTCAGATTCCTTAGCACTAGCATGCTCGGATAAAGAAAGAAATATTCACGCGCACGAAGTACACAACTTCCATAAATGTCCCTGCCTAATGGCCGGATTCGAACATGCAAAAGAGACGGTCGCTTTGGGGTGTCAAAATGGAACAAGAAAATTAAGATAAAGGACAGTAACCGGGCTGCACTTTCTATATTACTTTAAAAGTATCGTCGCTGGTCGTTGCACTGTTGTTAATTAGAGGAATTCGTCCGACAGCGTATGCATGCGCAGCGAACTTTACAGAGATCGTACGTCGTGTTGGCGTTTGCATACAATCTCTGGCAGCCTTTGCGTGCTCGCCGACACGGCGCAGAGTACCGTTACAGATATGTCGCCCCTTAACATCGCGGCCGTTCTTCTGCCAAAGACCAGTCCTGAATTATGCAACTGACACAAAAAAAGAAATGTCACCCAGTCGCGCGGCTTGCCTGCCTCGCGTGGTATTTCAAACAGTCACATTCCCGTTCCAGGAGCGTTTAAATCGTTATTAGTAGAGATAGGAAATTCCACTTCTAGGACGGCTTCGTTCAAGAATCTGATTAATTTCTAGACCAGTATCTCATCCAGGAATAACAGTAGACGAGAGTAATTAAATGTTTTCAGTAGCAATGAAAGAAAGGCCAACAGCTTACTTCTTTACGTAGTATGTTGAGAAAGCTGTATCGCCTTGACCATGAAATAGCGGGTTAATCTAAATTTAAAGTTAAATTGGATTTTTTTGCTGCGATTGTAATAATCGACAACTACATACGTCACCTTGTGTCTACCAATCATCATTTGTAGTAATTGGTGAATGTGACAAACGACAGACGTTTCTTTTACAACAAATGGAGAGCTCTGAGTATAATATTAAATATTACATTTTTGGGTCGCAAAGAAAATTTCCCTGATTACAGGTGTACAACAAAATGGCATAACGCAGAACTGTTGAAAAACCACATAATTTCTAAATGCAAAACTTCTCTTGAATTAATTTAACTGAAGACTGATATGTGAACGAAATAAACAGGGTAACGTGTACTAAATATACAGCGCTTCGGAGATATTATCAACTAGAAAGCTGACATACTTTCAGTACTGTCTCTGATTCTACCCTCTTAGGCTGTGACGAATATCTCAAGTCAAGGGAGGTACGTCGATCAGTAAAAATTTGTTTGCTCCGAGCATCTTCACGTCCAGTGACCAAAATTAGCAACATAGCATCTAACACGTGACCTTTCAGGCACCATATTCCAGAGCTTCTGCGTATGAATACTGGCGCTTAATTGTTCCCAGTTCAGTTATTCTTTCAATAGGCTGGCAGTGTGCTCCAAACGTAGACAATTTAACCGTCATTATGTTGTTTACTTTCACAATTCTAATTATTAATGATTATACACTGAAAAGCCAAAGAAACTGATATACGCATGCGTATTCAGATACAGAATATGTAAACAGGCAGAATACGGCGCTGGTGTCGGCAACGCCTACATAAGACAAAAAGAGTGTGGCGTAGATGAGTTACTGCTGCTAAAATAGCACGTTATCAAGATTTAAGTGAGTCTGAACGTGCTGTTATAGTCGACGCACGAGCGATGGAACGTAGTATCTCCGAGGTAGTGATGAAGTGGGGATTTTCACGCACGATCTGTTCACGGGTTACCGTGAATATCAGGAATCGGGTAAAACATCAAATTTCCGATATGACTGAGGCCAGAAGAACGTGACCAAAGACGACTGAAGAGAATCGTTCAACGTGACAGAAGTGCAACCCTTCGGCAAATTGCTGCGGATTTCAATGCTGGGCCATCAGCAAGTGTCAGCATGACAACCATTCAACGAAACATCATCGAAATGGCCTTTCGGTGCCGAAGGCCCACTCGTCTACCCTTGATGACTGCACGCCACAAAGCTTTACGCCTCGTCTGCGCTCGTCAACAGTGACATTGGACTGTTGATGACTGGAAACATGTTGCCTGGTCAGACGATTCTCGTTTCAAACTGAATCGAGCGGACAGACGTGAATGGGCATGGAGACAACCTTATGAATCCATAGACGCTGCGTGTCAGCAGAGGACTGATCAAGCTGGTGGAGACTCTATAATGGTATGGAGAGTGTGCATACGGAGTGATATAGGACCTCTGTTACGTCTAGAAACGACTGACAGGCGACACGTACTTTAGCATCCTGTTTGATCACCAGCATCCATTCATGTCCATCGTGTTTCGACGGACTTGGGCAATTCCAGCAGGACAGTGCGACACCTCACACGTCCAGAGTTGCTACAGAGTGCCTCCAGGAACACTCTTCTGAGTTTAAACCCTTCCACTGGCCCACTGGCCTCCAAACTCTCGAGACATGAACATTATTGAGCATATCTGGGATTTCTTGTAACGTGCTTTTCAGAAGAGACCTCCACCCTCGCAGTCTTACGAATTTACGGTCAGCCCTGCACGACTCATGGTGTCAGTTCCCTCCAGTACCACTTCAGACATTTGTCGAGTCCATGGCACGTCGCGCTGTGGCATTTCTGCGTGCTCGCGGGGGGCCCTACACGATATCGGGCATCTGTACCAGTTTCTTTGGGCCTTCAGTGTATATACAGCAGCAGATAGTGAAGAAAAAAATATACAATACAATAATATTTATTACGCTAGTTTATGAAGATTTCGTAGTTGAATTATATGTTATAAAAACAGCTACAACCACTAACCTGATTACTTTTTTATCAAATTTTATTGTTTCTTGCCAATTACTCGTTTAGAATATTTTATTCTTCATCAGATGACTAGACTGTACACTGCTATGCAAAACTGAAGGACAAAATTAACTTACACATGATGTTTACTGCCAAGTAACATAGCTCGATCAAACTTAAAACTTGGACCATATGTAGAACTGCTACAGTCCAGGAGCTAATTGAAAGGAGTATGCAATGAGACGATCAGAAACGACATTTTTATTCAAAGACAATAATTACACTGAAGTCACCGCGATTCACGACGGTCCCCTTGACTTTACAAACGGCGGGACATGGTGTGTGATCACCAAGGATGGTGAAGTGTTCCCATGCTGGCCACAAGGTTGGCAATAAGTTCTTGTGATAGGCCGTCCCAGTCCTAGATCAACGGTTGACAAACTGCTTGATTGTCGTTTGTGGGTGTGGACGTGCTGCAATCCGTCTCTACACCACATTCCATACGTTCTCGATAGAATTTAAGTGTGTGTGTGTGTGGGGGGGGGGGGGGGGGGGGGGAACACGCTAGTCTATTCGCCGAATATACCCTCCTTCCAAGAGCTCCTCCACCTTCTAAGCGGTCGCGGATTGTCATCCATAAAAATGAAGTCAGGGCCGAATGCATCCTTGAAAAGACTCACTTAGGAAAGGAGTACAGTGTCACAATAACATTGACCGATGAGTGCACCGTGTTCAAATTTTGGAGGTCACTACGACCATGCAATATTAAGGGTCCCCACACCATAACACCCATACACATCATGCACAACAGTGCTGGACATACCCTTATATGGCGAGGGGTGGGAACACGTAATGCAACTAGGAACGAAGTCGAGCATGATCGACCTTCTATACGAGATCCAGTGACCACGTCCTCTGGCCTTTCCGAATCAATCCAGAAGTTTCTCACTCTCCATCGTCTTAGCCCAAATTTTAAAGAGTCAGCATAGAGTCAAGACCACAGCGCAAACCTCTTTCGTTCATAACATTTTCACAAGCGTCTAATCTGGATCTCAGAGTTTTGCTGGCGTAATGTAAAACACTGGACTTGTATTCACGAGGGCGGCGGTCCAGATTTTTGTTCTTTCAAACAGAGTTCGCACTTGCAGCCGGTTGTCGTTTAATTCATCCCTCGATATTTGGACAGGGCAGCTGCCAGTCAACTTTTATCGAAGACTGATGTCTCGATGGCTCACCTGAAGATGACTGATAGGTGCCCCGTCGAATTATCGTGCGATGTATTAACCGACGATCGGAAGCATGTCCAGAATTTGTTTCAACTCACAGGGAAAATTTTTAAATTCTCGTCAGATTTTCGTTTTCTGAGGTTCTCGTGTACGACTGTGATGGTGTTATCCTAACGCATTACGTTCCTCCACGGCAGACCGTCAATGCACAGTATTACTGTACTGCGACCAGCTTTGCGAAAGAAGGGGCGACACTTTCTGCGCTACCCACCCATCATTTTGCACGACAATGCGCGGGCGCATACAGCGCAAGCTGTGGCTGCTCTGTTCGGTCGATGGGACTGGGAAGTACTGTACCATCCACCACACTCCCCGGACTTAAGTCCTTGTGACTTTGATTTGATTCCGAAGATGAAGGAACCACTTCGTGGCATTCGCTTCAGAACTGTTCCAGAGATTCGACAGGCAGTAGACTGCCATATTCGCACCATCAGCAGAACAGGCTCCGCTAACGGTATACTGCACCTTCCACATCGCTGGCAACGGGTTCTACACAACGCTGGTGACAACTTTGAAGGACAGTAACAGGTGCAAACACGTAACTCTTTCGTATCGGTGGTGAATAAATAGTTGCTATTATTTAAGTTCCAACCCTCGAACAAGTGAAATTATACAGTTCCTAAGTCGCTGCTACAGAGCTCGTGGAATGGCCAGTCTTCAACTGGCCCGTGGCCAGGCGGCGTGGCGCTTGCATCCGCTTCATGTAGATGGCACTACCGTCTCGTTGTCGTCCAGAAGAGGAGTCGGTCAGCGTACTATTGGCTGACGTCTTCTTCACATCCCTCTCTGTTTCAACGTTCCTGACCTGCGTGCCAGCACTTCACTTTACCCCGGAACGACATCTACAATCTTGCTTTCTTTTTCATCTAATGTTAGTCAAGGTGGCAATGCTACACAGTAGGTTCCGTTTGTTTTGCAAATAAACATTCTTAACTGAAGCCCCTTTGGTCTATTCCCAGCATTCTGTAGTTTGAAAATAATGAACAGCCCGCTCTAGTCTGAATTGGGATTGACAGATGAAGACCGAGGTATATCGGTGTACGTATGGAATAAAACATCGACCTTGCCCTGCTACACACAGTAACAGTTACACATACGCACAAAAAGTCTTCATATTTTTGACGAAATAGTTCACGGGTTTATTGCCGCATCTCAGTGTCCAACGAGCACAGTATTTCGGCAAATGATCACGTTGCCATCATCATGTGCGCTGATGAACTGATTGCTTAGGGCGCTCGTCACTTATCTGTTCAGCATTCCTTGCTCGACAACGTGTGCAGGTTAAACATTAGACAGTTATTCCTGCTAAACCTCTCGTTGTGGTGTTATGGTAACCTGACTTCCTGGATTGGTCTAAGTGATGTGGAGATGCTTATCCTCAGGCTGCTGTGGGGGAAAGTATCCTCGCAACAGGACTGGCCTTTGGTGATGTGGAGGTGAGCTGTTCTCAGGCTGCTGCGGAGAAAATTATTCTTGCAGCAGGTCCGTCCAACATACTGTAACGCCGGAAATGCATATCCTCCTATTTCCATCTATTGTACTATAAATTTTTTCCTTATTTTGGTTACCTGAATATATGACATTTCGGTGTCTTTATATATTGTAATTGTTTACAATTTGTATATATATATATATATATATATATATATATATATATATATATATATATATATATATATATATGCATTTATGTCGATGTATAATAGGTTTGTTTTGTAAATATTATTTGTATTTTTACGGTGGGTCTTGCCTAGGGGAAACTATGCTATCGAACAATTACATCGATAGGTCGTGTGGAGAACCAAAGTGTTTAGGATCTTTGATAGTGTTAACTCTGCCGCGTGGAACGTGCGAAGGGCAGAGTCGGGCTGGAGTAGGGCGGTGGAGCAGATGTGTTGGGTGACGCTCCCACGAGTTGCCGCGCTTTCGGGGTTTGGCAGCATGTAATTGTGCTCGACTTGCTATGATAGTTTCTGACACGGTGTCACGGATGGGAAGCATTAGTTGGCGCACATCACGAGCCCGTTTCGCCTGGTGACCATGTCGAGAAGAAGGCGCGCCAACATCCAGCTTCTGCAACAGCGACGGCTGACAATGAGTGACTGTCGCCACCTCCTCGATCGACGACTTCAAGCCTTCAATCAACGAACAAGGAAGACTGAAAGCACATAAAGTTTTAGAACTGTATGGCAGACCTCAGGTTTTCAAACTGTTCCATTTGCATCACAAAAATACAGCAACTTAGCATGAACCTTTGTTGCTCATTGTCCCAATTTCATTACCAAGCAAGGTCCCTTCCTTTTCCGGAATGAACCCGAGTGAAATTCAAACGCCAGTATTAAAGTAATATCATTCCATTTCACTACTTTAATTTCAAAGTTCAGTTAAAGTATTTATAGCTGGCTACCATAAACAAACAGAATTATATTTAGATTACACAAGCACAAATTAAGAGTGCGAGTTTTGTTACCATATTTTAGCTTACCTGTGACTGCAGCTCAGCTTGGTACGTACTAAATTTTACTATTGTTAATTGTTCAGAATCATTTAATTCAAGTTCAAAGTTAAATCTCTAAGTTCCAAATTGCGTAGATTCAAGTTGTAGATTCAAGTTGCTTTTGAGATGATTGCTGAGGTAGCCCAAGACTAACCTTATTTTATTTAATTTCGTAGTGCTTCAGAAACAAAGTTCACTATTAATTTCAGTCACTAAATTAACTTTCAATTTTCCGGTTTTATTAATTCTTTTGCTAAATTAAGTCAGAGTGTAACGAAATTTATTACTTCTGACAAACATTCAGTTTTCACACAAAATGTGTCAACCCTCAGTTGCCACGCTTTTAGTGCTAATTATATGTGCAATAACCTTTCTTTTTCAGTTATTATAGTAGTTGTCCATAGGACTGGCAACCATAATTTTCCCCAAATCTCAAATATCTAATTAACGCCAGTTAATTGTTAATGTAACGACCGCACATTTACTTTCTTTATTAACTTTACCCTCTTTCAAAATTAAATTCCACCAATTCCATTTGCATTTTTCCTTTCATTTGGATGTAACCCTTCCTCCCCCTTTACCGACAGATTAACTTCGGTGACGATTGCTTTTCCCAAATTTCCATTAGGTACACGCAGTTTAATTTTTCACTGTCATTTAGGTCGATAAGTGAGGGGGAGGTTACAATGTTGTCGCACTGCGGTGTCGTTGGTGGCCCCGTTCCTGGACGAGCCGACTGCAAGATTGACGCGACATTTCGTAGAAGGTACGAGCAGTCTCGCAATCTCCTGGATTCCGCACCACAGCAGGAGGATGTCCGTTTCCTCATGAGCTGAATACCGACTCGGAATGAACACAACGAGTTTCAGAGCTCTGTTCTGCATCCTCTGAAGCGCCGCGAAGTGTGACTTAGCGTCATTTTCCCACATCACGACCGCGTACTCCAGCACGGTCTGGCCTGTGTGAAGTAGAGCGTAATGCCGTGGTGCCGAGGCAGCGGCGACCGGGTCTAAGCAGAGGATGCAGGGTGTGGAGACGCCCCACTGCTCTGCTTCTGACGTCGCGTATATCCTGGGCCCATGTAAGCCTCTGGTCGAGGACCAACCCGAGGTATTTCGCGGTCTTAGTCCTTGGGATGGGACTACCCATGATGGTGACAGGAGGCCGATCTGGTGGCAGCATCCTTTGGGTGAGGACTATTTCCTGGGTCTTGGCGGCGTTGAATTTATCCGCGTTTCATTGTCTTCACGTTCACGCTGCCAGTGAACAGGTCTGTATTGTCAGCGTAGAGCGCCATTTCGATCCACGTCACCCTGATGCGTCGCAATGTACAGGGAGTACAGCAAGGGCCGAGCACCGAGCGCTGCGGCACCCATGCGAGTATCTGTCTCTCTGTGGACGACCTGTCGTCCGCCTTCATACGGAAGATCCTGCCAGCGAGGTAGGACCAAAGGGGGAGCGCGTGCGACGCCAGTATCCCAAGTGCAAAGATGTTTGCATACAAAGCTGTCGTACGAAGTCAAATGCCCTGGAAACGTCGAGGAATGCTGCCCCAAACTGACTGCTTATGAACTGACGCGGCTCTTTTATTTCTTCTTCCGCCTCCCTGCGACCTGGAGTTCGGCCCACGATTTGCACCCACGCGTGAGCGCGCGACCACGATCTCCTCCCCCCACCACCTTCCTACGCCTATACGTCGGTCTATCAGAGGTTCCCACCCAGAGATGCGCGCTGTCCACCTGCCTCCCTGCCTCCGAAGTCAGTTCGTTGTGGGATATCTCTCCTTCCTCTTCTTAATGACACTAATTACAGATCCCCAGAAATTACTAATGTTGTAGCCAGCATCGCGAATGATCAGGATTCTCCTACTCGGATCTCGATAGGCTCTATGACACTATCCCAGAAGTCCCACGTCTGTCTCAGAACCTCAGTATGGTCGTCACCCATTCCATGCAATTTCAGTTGGCATTGCCCTGCGAGTGCTAACTTGTTAGGTGGTATGCCGTTGGTGTTCTCGGCAACGATCTTCGACAGAACGCACTGCCCAATGTATGTATTTCATGCCACGTCGGAAGGGGATCTGATACAACTTGGAGCTCCAGAGTCCGAGGTTGTTCTTGCCACTATGTCATCCTTGCCATTACCAAGCGGAGTCCGCGTTTTAGATCATGGGCTGAAACAGTCATCACTTGGTGTATCCAGAGAATTCGCCCTGTCTTTCCGGATAATGCACTACAAAACGGAATAAACACAATGACCGGGTCCTCCTAAGCAGTCAATTCATCAGGACACCTGATGACGCCAATGCGGCCGCTTGCCGAAATTTTAAGGCTGTTGGACAATGACATCTGGCCGTTCACCCGAGAACTATTTCGTCATGAATTAAACGGGGAGAAGAACTTTGGGCGACGATCCCATGCCTTCATTGACGGTGGAGGAAGCGATTTTGAACAACTGTTGTAAATCTAGCAGCTTGTGAAGCTTGTGCAGACAAATGGAGTTCCTTATTATTGTACCGCTGGCTTAGGAATTTCGACACCTCTGATATCAAGTTACTTGTGCCTTTGCTAAGCCGTCAACAGGAGAAATTATCTGAGGGCATTAGGGAGTATTCACTGGGAATTCTGTGCTTCATGATCAGTGTTCGGAAGTTGGGGCCCTTAGTTCGAGCCTTGCGCGAGGCCAAGAATGAACTTGGGTAAATTTTCGCTTATACCTTTCTATCGGTCGTTTCAGGACTGTGGTCATTTGTCTCACATTGCTACATTTCCCCTTCTCCATCATCCCTGGGAGTTTGTAACATCATCAACGTATCACTTAGTATAAGTACTATAGTAGGTTAAAAACAGAATATTAGTTCCACCTGTTTATTCAGGTCTACAAAAAACGTAGCATTTTCTACGGAGAAAATTTGTGTACCTTGTGGACAGAAGATCACGGCACTGGAAGCGATGCATAGCCACTGGCAACTCACAATGGCTATATAACGTAAAGATAGCGTTTATTACAATGAATTTATGTACGTATTAAACCTAAATCGGTATATATATTCATTTTAATTACAACACTCATGCTTATTTCCAATATAATGAATAAGATTATGTTGTATGTGCCACGCCAGCTCTTACGAACTATACCCCTTACTAATAGTTCACGTAACTACTTTCGCATCGACCCAGTCCTGCGTTAACAGGGCATTGCGCCATTATGTGCTAATTAATATCAAGAATTATATTTATATAACTTATTAAGTCTTACACTGCTGACGTGTTTGCTGATGAGTGAGTCTCTCTTATATACCGTGCTCACCGTGTAAGTGGGCTGCTTCTGTGTTGGCAGCGCTGTGAAGCGCTTTGCATTGGATCTCTGACTGCGCTTTCTTTGTAAGAGACTCTGTGGCTGGTTGGACTCGTTGTTGGAAGTTAATCGCCAGTAGTGCTGGGCAGTTGGAAGTTAGCCGCCAGTAGTGATGGAAGTACTGTTGGGCAGTTGGAGGTCAACAGCCAGCAGTGATGGATGTTAGGTGTGAGAAGTTAGCATTGATGGAGGATAGAGGTCTGAAGTGTTAGCGTAGGCTAACCATCTGTACATGTTCGACTTGGAGAGTGAATATTATTCATGATTATATACCATTGTACTAGATGTCAATGACGATTTATATTCGTGTTTGAACTGGATGTCACGTTATTAAGGTAAAAGAATACATTATTTGGTTTGCAACAAAATCTTTCCTTTGCTAACCACACGCCTATTAGTAGTTGTGGCTTTAGTAGTTAGAATCTTTGACACTCGCTGTATTGCAGTAGTTCGCGTAATGAAGATTTTTATGAGGTAAGTGCTTAATAAAATGTATAGGCCATTGTTAAGATTTCTTTTTAGTCAGGACCATTCTTTTGAATTAATTATTTGAAGTCAGGTTGTAATTTTTTTGAGCAGTCAGATTGCGTTGCGCTAGAATATTGTGGGTCAGTGTTGACTTGATAAGAAAAAGTAAAAATAAAGTAGGCTCAGTACGTTCAGTTTTACTCAGCTGTTTCAGAATCAAATAAGGTAGAAGTTTCATCTTCTCAGTCAATCTGCAATTTAAGTACAGAAACACTCATTTAAATAAATGTCACTGTGATCTACTAAGAAATTTCTCAGGCTGACAAGAAGCAAAATGATGAGTAAGGACGGAATACGAGATAGCAGATGTAAGTTTTTCTGTTATAGTGGAATTTTAATTTAGTGTAGTAATGAAGATAAGCAACACACGTACGGAATTAAGACTTTACGTCCTGTCACTAGAGACTGAGGGTTATCTTGCACTGGACAGCGATGGGAGGTGGAAGAAGTGCTGGCTTTGGTTAAGGGTCCAGATCATTATTCACGTGACATTGTTTAGGTAAACCACGGGAAACTTATATCGGAATGTTCGGAGACTGATTTGAACCCTGACACGTGATGAATTTGGAGTTTCCATACTCGGTCTTTTCCTACAGGATTTTTTTCACAAGCACGTATTTCTCCCATTAAGTCGAAATATAAACAGCACAGAAGCCAGCATATTCAATAGATTTTTAATGGTGGAACAATGAATACAATCCGTATAAACTACCTTGTCAGTCAGTGTGCGTTTTCTTAGAATCGAGAGTACAGCACATAAAACGTCACTAGGGCCAATAATCCAGTGCAAAAGTTGAACAGTGGGTGATAACGCTGCCCGCAACTGTTGGTAGTTTAAATGAAAATTGTTATTCAAATAAAACAAAGATACAGGAGTAAAGTGGATAGTAAAGAAGATGTTAATCATTTCATTTAAAGATGGTTTTGGTACAATAGAGTGTCCTTGTTTCCTTGTTTCCCTGTTTCCTTGTTAGCATTTTAGATATGCGTAAGTACGTAATTTTACAAGTAATAATGACTTGACACCATATTCCACCTTCGTCCCCATATGGGCAGTGTTATGTAAGTGTCTTTTAATCGCCCCGTATTACGAGTTATGCGGCCTTACTAATGAACTGTGCGGTACTTTTCGTAAGTGCGTGAGAAAAGCAGATAACTGTAACAGGCACGACTGGCAGCAAGTGTCGGCCGCCGGGACAATACTGAGAAAGCGCCTATCTCGAGGTAGCGATCGCATACCGAGCAGGCGCGTGCGACCCGCGCTGTGCTGGGGGGCCCGGCGAGCGGAGCACGTGGCCGCGCGCTACTGCCAAACTTGCTGGCCCGCCCAGGGCAAGGAGGCGCTCGGCGTCGCGGGGAAAACGGAATAACGACAGCGAGAGAGTGATGCTTTACCCAGACAAAAGCTGTTACTATTTACCAACTTATTAACAAGGAGTAGTGAGCTGACGATCTACAGGACATCAGAACAGAAACTCCAGAGAATTAATGTGCCAAACTATTCCACGTACAGCCTGCTGGTGTGGCCGAGCGCTTCTAGGAGCTTCAGTCCGGAACCGCAGATGCGAATCTTGCCTCGGGCATGGATGTGTGTGATGTCCCTAGGTTAGCTAGGTTTAAGTAGTTCTAAGTTCTAGGGAACTCATGACCTCAAATGTTATGTCCCATAGTGCTCAGAGCCATTTTTTTTCTTCCAAGTACACCATCAAAAGAAAATTTCCTTGCTGGAATCCCTGAGTCTTTTGAGATATCTAGGGGAGAGCTGGAAAAAGTGGCCGTTGGCATTCTGGAATCGTGCGGGAAATCTTTAACTTATTCTCCGTGTAAGGACCAGTCGGCCAGCGAAGTCTAACCTGTTCGCTGCGTCGCTCCTCAGAGTTGTAATAATTTTTGTAGACTTTGGCTATCCTGGTTTGTATATTTATAATAGTAAATGAAATTTCTGTCATGGTGTTGAAGGGTATACAGTTTTTGTGTAATGGCGTCAATGCGGGCAAAGTCGCCATCTCGGCAGCAGCTTCTGGTCACTTTGTGTATAGGGAGAACGTAAAAGTAGCGGTACAAACTTGTAGCATTTCATTATAAGAGTGATCTAGAAGCGGCAACTAAAGCAGCCGCAGAGAAGAAAGCCAGTAAGAGTGCGAAAAGCGGGAAACCCGACCTTAGAAGAGCCCTTTCTAACGACAGCGATGAAGACAGAGAGTGCAAATACTGCAAGAAAAATTTTCAAATTCAAGACCAGTAGAACAGTTAATTAGTGCCAATTGTGCTTTCTGGGCTCTGGAGCTCTATACAGGAGTTGAGGAACGCAGTTTGACTTTTATTTGTGAAAATTGTAAAAATTTGTTTCGAATTATTTTTTACAACAAAATATGTTTACCTGTTTTTTTAAAACTGTTCTTCATCCCTTATTTTTGCGTTTAAAACTAAATTGACATTTTGCCCGCTCATGGCGAGCAAAGCGGCCATTTCGCCACTTTGTGAAAAGGAATTGTTTAAACTACTATTCTAAGGTTATTAAACTATTCGATATTACTTAAATACACTGAAGTGCCAAAGAAACTGGTATAGGCATGCGTATATAATTACAGAGACATGTAAACAGGGAGAATACTGTGCTGCGGTCGGCAACGCCTATACAAGACAACAAGTGTCTGGCGCAGTTATTAGATAGGTTACTGGTGCTAAAATGGGAGGTTATCAAGATTGAAGTGAGTCTGAACGTGGTGTTATACTCGGTGCACGAGCGATGGGACACAGCATCTCCGAGGTGGCGATGAAGTGGAGATTTTCCTGTACGACCATTTCACGAGTGTACTGTGAATATCAGGAATCTGGTAAAACATCAAATCTCCGTCACCGCTGCGACCGGAAAAAGATCCTGCGAGAAAGGGACCAACGGCGAGTGAATAGGATCGTTCAACGTGACAGAACTCCAACCCTTTCCGTAAATTGCTGCAGATTTCAGTGCAGGGTCATCAACAAGTGTCAGCGTGCGAACCATTCAACGAAACATAATCGATATTGGCTTTCGGAGTCGGAGACCCACTCGTGTACTCTTGATTACTGCGCGACACAAAGCTTTACGCCTCCCGTGAACCCGTCAACACCGACACTGGACTGCTGACGACTGGAAACATGTTGCCAGGTCGGACGAGCCTCGTTTCAAATTGTATCGAGCGGATGGGCGTGTACGGGTACGGAGACAACCTCATGAATACCTGGACCCTGAATGTCAGCGGGCGACTGTTCAAGCTGGTGGAGGCTCTGTAATGGTGTGGGGCGTGTGTATCTGGAGTGATACGGGACCCCTGATACATCTAGATACGACTCTGACAGGTGACACGTACGTAAGCATAGTGTCTGATCACCTGTATCCATTGTGCATTCCGACGGTCTTGAGAAATTCCATTAGCTCACTGCGACATCCCCCACACATCCAGAATTGCTACAGAGGTGCCCCAGGAACACTCATCTGAGCTTAAACACTTCCGCTGGCCACTAAAGTCAACAGACATGGACGTTATTGAGCATATCTGGGATGCCTTGCAACGTGCTGTTCAGAAGAGATCTCCACCCCCTGGTACTCTTACGGATTTATGGACAGCCCTGCAGAATTCATAGTGTCAGCTCCCTCCAACACTACTTCAGACATCAGTCGAGTCCATGCCAAGTCGTGTTACGGCACTTCTGTGTGCTTGCGGAGGCCCTACACAACATTACGTACGTGTACCAGTTTCTTTGGCTCTTTAGTGTAGTTGCAAATTATAATCACTTACTTCCACGCATTTGCGTCTATTGCTATCCAGCTTAAGAAATGAAATATCTTAAACTGGTCCCTTTGTCTGGCTGTCCGCTAGAGGTGTTCGAAAGGGCGAGGATTCCCTCCCCCCCCCCCCTTCCCTCACGGTCGTTGATGTTGCTTCTTGCCCAGGTCATAAGAGAATGAAAAAGAGAACGTCTAAGGTATAAACATTGGAAACTACGAACGATAACATTTTCGCGGTACACTGCACTGTTTATTATACACTACCCGATCTAAAGTATTTGGACGCCTATTAGTGGACATTAATATGGTTCATATCCATTTCAATGAGGTGTCTGAATGTCTGGGAAGCAATGGAGCCCATTCTTTCCCAAAAGTCGAAACCAGCGATGATAGTGATATATGACGCTGGGATCTGGAGCGAAGTCGACCTTCTAACTCACCCCGAGGGTGATTCACTGGGTTGAGGTCGGGACTTTGGGCAGGATGGTCCATTTCAGGAATGCTATTGCCCACAAGCCACATGCTGCTTTATGTCATGGTGTATTGTCAAGCTGATACAAACAATCATCGTTTCCGAATTGTTTCTCTACTGCACACGGTAGACAATGCTATGACAGTTACTGAAATATATGGAAAAATAAGTAAATTTGGTACAAACTACGGCGTGCACACACGTTATTCAGCATGTAAATCTCACTACAGATATTCGGATTTAGGTTATGAGACGTTCGATATGTCCGCCATCATTGGCGATGATGTGGCGCAGACGAATAGCGAAATTCTGTATGACCCGCTGAGGTGTCGGAACATCGATGATGTCGATGACCTCCTGAATGGCTGTTTTCAGCTCAGCAGTGGTTTTTGAGGTTATTACTGTACACCTTGTCTATAATATAGATCTACAAAAAGGGGACGCATGTGTGAATATGGCGGCCAATCAAGGCCCATGCCAGTGGCCTCTAGGCACCCCAGAGCCAGAATGCGGCCCCCAAAGTGCTCTTCCAGGGCACCACTCTCCTGCTTCGGTGGGGACGAGTTCAATCTTGCACGAACCAGGATCACTTTGGATAATGAGGATGAATACATCTTCCAAAACCTTCAAGTACCCTTCGTAGTCACCGTGCCATGAAGGAAAATAGCACGGATTATTCCGTGACCGGGCATTGCACACCACACAATCACCCGTAGAGGGTCAAGAGACTTCTCGATCGTGAAATGCTGATTGTCAGTCCCCCAAACGCGCAAATTTTGCTTATTGACGAACCCGTCCAAATGAAAGTGAGCTTCGTCGCTAAACCGAGCCATACTGCGCGTGCTAATTCCCATCATACCTCGCGGCCAACCGTGCAGTTTGAACGTCCTAACGCAAACCGTTCAGACGTTATGACGATTTAATTTTGTATACGCTACTGGCCATTAAAATTACTACACCAAGAAGAAATGCAGATGATAAACGGATATTCATTGGACAAATATATTATACTAGAACTGACATGTGATTACATTTTCACGCAATTTGGGTGCATAGATCCTGAGAAATCAGTACACAGAACTACCACCTCTGGCCGTAATAATGGCCTTGATACTCCTGGGCATTGAGTCAAACAGAGCTTGAATGGCGTGTACCGGTATAGCTGCCCGTGCAGCTTCAACACGATACCACAGTTCATCAAGAATAGTGACTGGCGTATTGTGATGAGCCAGTTGTTCGGCTACCATTGACCAGACGTTTTCAATTGGTGAGAGATCTGAAGAATGTGCTGGCCAGGGCAGCAGTCGAACATTTTCTGTATCCAGAAAGGCCCGTACAGGACCTGCAACATGCGGTCGTGCATTATCCTACTGAAATGTTGGGTTTCGCAGGGATCGAATGAAGGGTAGAGCCACGGGTCGTAACACATCTGAAATGTAACGTCCACTGTTCAAAGTGCCGTGAATGCGAGCAAGAGGTGACCGAGACGTGTAACAAATGGCACCCCATACCATCACACCGGGTGATATGCCAGTATGTCGGTGACGAATACACGCTTCCAATGTGCGTTCACCGCGATGTCGCCAAACACGGATGCGACCATCATGATGCTGTAAACAGAACCTGGATTAATCCGTAAAAATGACGTTTTGCCATTCGTGCACCCAGGTTCCTCGATGAGTACACCATCTCAGGCGCTCCTGTCTGTGATGCAGCGTCGAGGGTAACCGCAGCCATGGTCTCCGAGGTGATAGTCTATGCTTCTGCAAACGTCGTCGAACTGTTCGTGCAGATGGTTGTTGTCTTGCATACGTCCCCATCTGTTGACTCAGGGATCGAGACGTGGCTGCACGATCCGTTACAGCCATGTGGATAAGATGCCTGTCATCTCGACTGCTAGTGATACGAGGCCGTTGGGATCCAGCACGGCGTTCCGTATTACCCTCCTGAACCCGCCGATTCCATATTCTGCTAACAGTCAATGGATTTCGACCAACGCGAGCACCAATGTCACGATACGATAAACCGCAATCGCGATAGGCTACAATCCGACCTTTATCGAAATCGGAAACGTGAAGGTAGCCATTTCTCCTCCTTACAGGAGGCATCACAACAACGTTTCACCAGGCAACGCCGGTCATCTGCTGTTTGTGTATGAGAAATCGGCTGGAAACTTTCCTCATGTCAGCACGTTGTAGGTGTCGCCACCGGCGCCAACCTTGTGTGAATGCTCTGAAAAGCTAATCATTTGCATATCACAGCATCTTCTTCCTGTCGGCTAAATTTCGCATCTGTAGCACGTCATCTTCGTGGTGTAGCAATTTTAATGGCTAATAGTGTAAAACCCCAGCAAAGCGCATTATTATCAACTAGCACATCTACAATGAATCCTGAAAAATTGTTTTTGAGTGTACAGAAGAATGAGAGGATGCTTGAAATGGGTTGCAACTCACTTGTCAAACGGATATCAACTGCGTTTTTTTTAAATGGGAACCCCCATTTTTATTACATATTCATGTAGTACGTAAAGAAATATGAATGTTTTAGTTGGTCCACTTTTTTCACTTTGTGATAGATGGCGCTGTAACAGTCACGAACGTATAAGTACTTGGTATCACGTAACATTCCGCCAGTGCAGACTGTATTTGCTTCGTGATACATTAGCCGTTTTAAAATGGACCGTTTGCCAATTGCGGAAAGGTCGATATCGTGTTGACGTATGGCTATTGTGATCAAAATGCCCAACGGGCGTGTGCTATGTATGCTGCTCGGTATCCTGGACGACATCATCCAAGTGTCCGGACCGTTCACCGGATAATTACGTTATTTAAGGAAACAGAAAGTGTTCAGCCACATGTGAAACGTCAGCCACGACCTGCAACAAATGATGATAATCCGCACATCAGCAGCAGACAAACTGCGCGATAATCGGGAATCTCAAAAACGTCGGTGTTGAGAATGCTACGTCAACATCGATTGCACCTGTACCATATTTCTATGCACCAAGAATTGCATGGCGACGACTCTGAACGTCGTGTACAGCTCTGCCACTGGGCACAAGAGAAGTTACTGGACGATGACAGATTTTTTGCACGCGTTCTATTTAGCGACGAAGTGTCATTCACTAACAGTGGTAGCGTAAACCAGCATAATATGCACTATTGGGCAACGGAAAATCCACAATAGCTGCGACAAGTGGAACATCAGCGATCTTGGTGGGCTAATGTATGGTGCGGCATTATGGGAGGAAGGATAATTGGCCCCCATTTTAACGATGGCAATCTAAATGGGGCAATGTATGCTGATCTTCTACGTAATATTCTACCGACGTTATTACAAGATGTTTCACTGCATGACAGAATGGCGGTGTACTTCCAACATCATGGATGTCCGGCACATAGCTCGCGTGCGGTTGAAGTGGCATTGAATAGCAAATATCATGACAGGTGGATTGGTCGTCGAAGCACCATACCATGGCCCGTACGTTCACCGGATCCGACGTCCCCGTATTTCTTTCTGTGGGGAAAGTTGAAGGATATTTGCTATCGTGATCCACCGACAACGCCTGACAACATGCGTCAGCGCATTATCAATGCATGTGCGAACATTACGGAAGGCGAACTACTCGCTGTTGAGAGGAATGTCGTTACACGTATTGCCAAATGCATTGAGGTTGACGGACATCATTTTGAGCAGTTATTGCATTAATGTGGTATTTACAGGTAATTAGGCTGTAACAGCATGCGTTCTCAGAAATGATAAGTTCACAAAGGTACATGTATCACATTGAAACAACCGAAGTGACTATTACAGCGCCATCCATCACAAAGCGAAAAAAGTGGTCCAACTAAAACATTCATATTTCTTTGCGTACTACACGAACATGTAATAAAAAAAGGGGGTTCCTATTTTTAAAAATACGCTGTTGATATCCGTTTGACCTATGGCAGCGCCATCTAGCGGGCCAACCATAGCGCCATCTGGTTTACGTACCAGCGTGACTTCAAACACTTTGTTACAGGAAATGTTCAAAATGTCCTCCGTTAGCGAGGATACACGCATCCACCCTCCGTCGCATGGAATATCTGATGCGCTGATGCAGCCCTGGAGAATGGCGTATTGTATCACAGCCGTCCACAATACGAACACGAAGAGTCTCTACATTTGGTACCGGGGTTGCGTAGACAAGAGCTTTCAAATGCCCCCATAAATGAAAGTCAAGAAGGTTGAGGTCAGGAGAGCGTGGAAGCCATGGAATTGGTCCGCCTCTACCAATCCATCGGTCACCGAATCTGTTGTTGAGAAGCGTACGAACACTTCGACTGAAATGTGCAGGAGCTCCATCGTGCATGAACCACATGTTGTGTCGTACTTGTAAAGGCACATGTTCTAGCAGCACAGGTAGAGTATCCCGTATGAAATCATGGCGGTGAATCGAGGAAGTACAGTACATACTGACGAAACTAAAATGAGCTCTAACATGGAAATTAAGCGTTTCCGGACACATGTACATAACATCTTTTCTTTATTTGTGTGTGAGGAATATTTCCTGAAAGTTTAGCCGTACCTTTTTGTAGCACCCTGTATATACAGGGTGAGTCACCTAACATTATCGCTGGATATATTTCGTAAACCACATCAAATACTGACGAATCGATTCCACAGACCGAACGTGAGGAGAGGGGCTAGTGTAATTGGTTAATACAAACCATAAAAAATTCTCAGAAGTATGTTTTTTAACACAAACCTACGTTTTTTTAAATAGAACCCCGTTAGTTTTGTTAGCACATCTGAACATATAAACAAATACATAATCAGTGCCGTTTGTTGCATTGTATTGTTAATACATCCGGAGATATTGTAACCTAAAGTTGACGCTTGAGTACCACTCCTCCGCTGTTCGAACGTGTGTATCGGAGAGCACCGAATTACGTAGGGATCCAAAGGGAACGGTGATGGACCTGAGGTACAGAAGAGACTGGAACAGCACATTACGTCCACATGCTAACACCTTTTTATTGGTCTTTTACACTGACGCACATGTACATTACCATGAGGGGGTGAGGTACACGTACACACGTGGTTTCCGTTTTCAATTACGGAGTGGAATAGAGTGTGTCCCGACGTGTCAGGCCAATAGATGTTCAACGTGGTGGCCATCATTTGCTGCACATAATTGTAATCTCTGGCGTAATGAATGTCGTACACGCCGCAGCACATCTGGTGTAATGTCGCCGCAGGCTGCCACAATACGTTGTTTCATATCCTCTGGGGTTGTATGCACATCACGGTACACATTCTCCTTTAACGTACCCAACAGAAAGAAGTCCAGAGGTGTAAGATCAGGAGAACGGGCTGGCCAATTTATGCGTCCTTCACGTCCTATGAAACGCCCTCGAACATCCTGTCAAGGGTCAGCCTAGTGTTAATTGCGGAATGTGCAGATGCACCATCTTGCTGATACCACATACGTCGACGCGTTTCCAGTGGGGCATTTTCGAGCAACGTTGGCAGATCATTCTGTAGAAACGCGATGTATGTTGCAGCTGTTTGGGCCCCTGCAATGAAGTGAGGAGCAATGAGGTGGTCGCCAATGATTCCGCACCATACATTTACAGTCCACGGTCGCTGTCGCTCTACCTGTCTGAGCCAGCGAGGATTGTCGACAGACCAGTAATGCATGTTCTGTAGATTCACTGCCCTGTGGTTTGTGAAACCCGCTTCATCGGTAAACAGGTAGAACTGCAACGCATTATCTGTTAATGCCCATTGACAGAATTGCACTCAGTGATTAAAGTCATCACTATGTAATTGCTGATGTAGCGACATTTGAAACGGGTGAAAGCGGTGACGATACAGTATGCGCATGACACTTCTTTGACTCAGTCCACCGGCTCTCGCGATGTCCCGTGTACTCACGTGTGGGTTCATGGCAACAGCAGCTAACCATACCTGTTGCATACAGTTGGCAGTACATGTTTTGCAATGTGCGGCACGTTGGATGCTCTCTGTCCGGGTACCGTTCTGCATACACCGTGCAGGCTTCAGCTGCATTTCGTCGACACTCGCCATTGATTGAGTATCATCTCCGCCATTTCAGCGTTCGAATACACCATGGTCACAGTTCCTACAACACTACACTATTACAGACGTCTGGTAACACGGTGTGCTACATTTGGTCTGCGTGCGGAGACGAATGCAGAATAACAATAGCAGCGAGCGCTACATGCGGACGCTGCGACAGCTAGACCAAACCACAACAGTGCACTACAGCCACACTCGTAAACACGGTCGTCATCGTAAACATGTCCCTGCAGATGCTGCTCGCCGACCGTGGCCCGTGTTTGTTACAACACGCAACTGAACGTCGGAGGTTTCAAGCGTCAACTTTAGGTTACAATATCTCCGGATGTAATTAACATTTTACATTGCAACAAACGGCACTGATTACGTATTTGATTATATGTTCAGATGTGCTAGCAAAACTAACGTGGTTCCATTTAAAAAAACGTAGGTTTGTGTTAAAAAACATACTTCCGTGCATTTTTGTATGGTTTGTATTAAACAATTACACTAGCCCCTCTCCTCACGTTCGGTCTGTGGAATCGGTTCGTCAGTATTTGATGTGGTTTACGAAATATATCCAGCGGTAACGTTAGGTGACTCACCCTGTATATATATACACTCCTGGAAATGGAAAAAAGAACACATTGACACCGGTGTGTCAGACCCACCATACTTGCTCCGGACACTGCGAGAGGGCTGTACAAGCAATGATCACACGCACGGCACAGCGGACACACCAGGAACCGCGGTGTTGGCCGTCGAATGGCGCTAGCTGCGCAGCATTTGTGCACCGCCGCCGTCAGTGTCAGCCAGTTTGCCGTGGCATACAGAGCTCCATCGCAGTCTTTAACACTGGTAGCATGCCGCGACAGCGTAGACGTGAACCGTATGTGCAGTTGACGGACTTTGAGCGAGGGCGTATAGTGGGCATGCGGGAGGCCGGGTGGACGCACCGCCGAATTGCTCAACACGTGGGGCGTGAGGTCTCCACAGTACATCGATGTTGTCGCCAGTGGTCGGCGGAAGGTGCACGTGCCCGTCGACCTGGGACCGGACCGCAGCGACGCACAGATGCACGCCAAGACCGTAGGATCCTACACAGTGCCGTAGGGGACCGCACCGCCACTTCCCAGCAAATTAGGGACGCTGTTGCTCCTGGGGTGGCGGCGAGGACCATTCGCAACCGTCTCCATGAAGCTGGGCTATGGTCCCGCACACCGTTAGGCCGTCTTCCACTCACGCCCCAACATCGTGCAGCCCGCATCCAGTGGTGTCGCGACAGGCGTGAATGGAGGGACGAATGGAGACGTGTTGCCTTCAGCGATGAGAGTCGATTCTGCCTTGGTGCCAATGATGGTCGTATGCGTGTTTGGCGCCGTGCAGGTGAGCGCCACAATCAGGACTGCATACGACCGAGGCACACAGGGCCAACACCCGGCATCATGGTGTGGGGAGCGATCTCCTACACTGGCCGTACACCACTGGTGATCGTCGAGGGGACACTGAATGGTGCACGGTACATCCAAACCGTCATCGAACCCATCGTTCTACCATTCCTAGACCGGCAAGGGAACTTGCTATTCCAACAGGACAATGCACGTCCGCATGTATCCCGTGCCACCCAACGTGCTCTAGAAGGTGTAAGTCAACTACCCTGGCCAGCAAGACCTCCGGATCTGTCCCCCATTGAGCATATTTATGACTGGATGAAGCGTCGTCTCACGCGGTCTGCACGTCCAGCACGAACGCTGGTCCAACTGAGGCGCCAGGTGGAAATGGCATGGCAAGCCGTTCCACAGGACTACATCCAGCATCTCTACGATCGTCTCCATGGGAGAATAGCAGCCTGCATTGCTGCGAAAGGTGGATATACACTGTACTAGTGCCGACATTGTGCATGCTCTGTTGCCTGTGTCTATGTGCCTGTGGTTCTGTCAGTGTGATCATGTGATGTATCTGACCCCAGGAATGTGTCAATAAAGTTTCCCCTTCCTGGGACAATGAATTCACGGTGTTCTTATTTCAATTTCCAGGAGTGTATATCATTTGTACAATGTTCTACCAATACCATTTAAGTCTATTTTCCAAAACGAAAATTCCAAAACAATATATCACTGAATGCTTTTGAGGGGATTTTCAGATTGTTTCTCGTAACCACTTAAGACGATTTCCAGAAAACAGTCAAATATCCTATGATACTCCATATGATTTCTATCTCCCATTTTTCTTTGTACCTGTATTGCATTGAAAATATCTCCAGAAAAGTGCGTCGGCCGCTGTGGCCGAGCGATTCTAGACGCTTCAGTCCGGAACCGCGCTGCTGCTACGGTCGCAGGTTCGAATCCTGCCTCGGGCATGGATGTGTGTGATGTCCTTAGGTTAGTTAGGTTTAAGTAGTTCCAAGTTCTAGGGGACTGATGACCTCAGATGTTAAGTCCCATAGTGCTTAGAGCCATTTGAGCCATTTGAACCAGAAAAGTGCAAGTGTCAACGCCATGTGCTGTGTGCCTTGCTTGGGGCACGTGAAAGACGCTGGTCCATACTCACATTGGCCTGGTTCCTAGGACGGTCGCAGCCCCTCGCAAGTAGAACGATGTACTCGTGGGACGCCTGAGCGTGTGAAACAGTCGTCGGAGCGTCGGTGTAAGCTCTGACGTCATCATGCGGTCGGCGCTTTTAGCAGCACTGTACATCTAAGAGAAAAGCTCTGTATTAATTACCTGCCGTACCGTAAACTGACAGAACAGACTGAAAAGAGGATTGCGACATTGCTTTGTTTTTCTATTGTACCATTTAGCCGTTGCATATTATACAGGAAGAGCACAAAGTCATGCCCTGATTGTACAGATTTATAACAGAATAACCGTTTGACATAATAAGTTACATTTGATGCCGTTACGTAGGTTACTGTTACTAGCTTTTTTTTAAGACCACTTACGTTAGTAACCTCAACGTTTGCCCCCTTGGTAGCTCGGAGAATTTCGAAGCGGTATTCCAGTTCCCGCCAGGTGTTTCGTAACATGTGTTCTGTCATAGTACCCACAGCGGCTTGTATCCTAGCCTTCAGTTCGTCGATGTCAGCAACTGGTGTTCCAGCAAGATGGAGCACTCCCCCCAACTGGGCTTTGATAATGCATGATTTCCTGGATGAAACATTTTCGAATCGGTGGATTGGAAGGAACGGTCCAACATCCTGGCCACCCCGCTCTCCAGACATTACGTCCCTTGACTTTTTTTTGTAGGGCTATATCAAGGACAGAGTCTTCGTCACACTAATTGCTGACGTCGACGAACTGAAGGATAGGATACAAGCTGCTGTGGGCACTGTGACAGAACACATGTTACGAAACACCTGGCAGGGGCTGGACATTCTCGGAGCTACCAAGGGAGCACACGTTGAGGTTTACTAACGTAAGTGGTTTACTAACGTAAGTGGTCTTAAAAAACTAGTAAGACTAACCTATGAAATAGCATCAAACGTAAATTATTATGTCAAATTGTTAATCTGTAATAAATTGGCAGGCCGCTGTGGCCGAGTGGTTCTAGGCGCTTCAGTCTGGAACCGCGCGGCCGCTACGGACGCAGGTTCGCATCCTGCCTCAGGCACGAATGTGTGTGATGTCCTTAGGTTAGTTAGGTTTAAGTAGTTCTAAGTTCTAGGGGACTGATGACCTCAGATGTTAAGTCCCATAGTGCTCAGAGCCATTTGAACCACTTGAACCTGTTTATGAAAAACGCCATTACGTGGGAAATTTGCAGCAGGGTAGCAGAAAAGTTCCACTAGAGTTAGAATACTGCACGATTTTACAGGCATCAGCCGAATACCTTGAAGATACCATATCGCCATCATGGCTGGATGGTAGCGCAAACTTGAAAACAGCCGTCAAATTTCAGAAGGCACTCAATATCACGACAGAACAGTTATAATAAAAATAAATAAAATCTCACGGAAAGTGAATATGAGATACAAGGCAGTACCTTTACGAGAAGCGCTCCATGCACCAGGCACTCCAAAGTCGCATAAACTAAAAAACAGGAACGAAAAATTCTACAGGAAACATATGGTCCAATACAGGAAATCGGAGTTGGATGAAGCGTAGGGCATCTGACGTCTACACGCTAATAGATAAGTCCACTATAACTGTGAGCAAGATGTGCTTGAAAGGGACGAATAAATCATTTGAATTAATAAATGTGCCTTATCAATACGAACTGCAGAAAGACAGTAATTAATACTGAGTTAACTTTGAACTGTGCGCTACCCTTTTATGCGTAGATGAACAAAAAGAGATGTTGCGTGTACAATGGACGCAGATCAGTGGGTCACTGTTGAAACAACAGGCGTGGGGGATATCAAATTCGAAAATTTCTAAGACCTTACTTTGATGTGAATAAGCCTTGAACTTTTTCCCATGCTCAACTCTTAGGCGTCACCGGATGCGGATACGGAGGGGCGTGTGGTGAGTACACCGTCTGCCGGCCGTTGCCAGTTTTCGTGACCGGAGACGCTACTCCTCAATCAAGTAGCTCCTCAATTGGCGTCAACAAGGGCTGAGTGACCATCGCTAGCAACAGCACTCGGCAGACCCGGATGGTGACCCATCCAAGTGCCACCCCAGCCTGTTAGCCTTAACCAGTACTACCACTGTGGCAAGGCCGTTGGCATAAGCAAATCTAGGTACTCCGTAAATAAGGCACTTCCACGTATGTCAAACTTTCCACACTCTGCAACTGCAGTCCCATGACATCAAGCTCACGACGACCGCTGTGACAGTATAGGCGCCCTATCATTACCGGCAACAGATGTATAACGGATCTGGAGACTTTACTTTCAACACATAATCGTCAAATGCTAGAATCACGTGACATTGTCACCACATTATCCTCCAACAATGTGAGGTACAGGAAAAGCAAAGATTTTTGAAACCCTGATAAATACACTCATGTTCAGAAAAAAACAGAACCCCTTGAACGAGTAGAGATAGGATATTCATATTCACAGGGCATATACGAGGTTTATTCGGAAAGTAAGGAACGATCAGTCCCGAAATGGAAACCACAGAGAACATCCGATGAAGTTTCGCACAGGTGTGTTGGGCAGTGTCTCTATTATGCACGTCGAACGCGTTACGTTGTTCTTTTTAGTTCTGAGCACACAGGGAGCACATAACGATACCTAGAACAATAGTGTCTCCAGGCAAGAACGAGGACCGGGTGAGAAATTTCGCCTGAACATATGCATCCAATGTTACATAACTGTCGTGCGTTTTCTTCTTCAAGACAATTCTCAGCCCCATTCTGCAGGGGCAATGAAGATGCTCCTTCATCGTTTTAAATCTGAAATGTTTGATTACCAACAATACAGTCCCAAATTGTCTCCCTCTGAGTTTCATCTCTGCTCACACGAACCGCTGGCTATGAGGACAACATTTTGGTACAGCCAACGAGCTGTAGGCCAGCGTAGAGAATTGGCGGAAAGCACTGGCGGCTGCTTTCTATAACGAGGGTATTGGAAACTTGGTACAACGCTACGACAAACGTCTAAATCGGATCGGCGACTATGGAGATAAGTAGCTCGAAGTTGTAGCTAACTGTTGCAAATAAAACAGTTTTGATTTTCACTGTGGTTTCCATTTCGCGACCTATCGTTCCAAAAATGGTTCAAATGGCTCTGAGCACTATGGGACATAACATCTGAGGCCATCAGTCCCCTAGAACTGAGAACTACTTAAACCTAACTAACCTAAGGACATCACACACATCCATGCCCGAGGCAGGAATCGAACCTGCGACCGTAGCGGTCGCGCGGTTCCAGACTGAAGCGCCTAGAACCGCTCGGCCAAACCAGCCGGCACCTATCGTTCCTTACTTTCCAAATAGCCCTTGTACATTAGTATGTCCTGCAAAAATGTTTAGCATTTTAGTCACCTTTGTACAGCATGTGTCCTGTTGCCTAGTAGGCGCAGGGTCCGCCACGGACCCTGATAACTTCTTCCATGTTAGATGGCATCGACGGGTATAAGGCGCGAATGGCGTCCTATGATATGCTGCATACACTTGGTTCCAAAGTTCATCTGCGGTGTTTGGCATTGGGTCACAGAACTGCACCCATCGTTTTACAATATCACACACATTTTCGATTGGCGAAAAGTCTGATGATCTGGTGGGCCAGGACAAAAGGATGACACGTGTTCGTGCAGAAACATGTGGTCGTGCATTGTATTGCTGAGAAATGGCGCCTGGGGTGTTGTGCAGAAAGGGTACGGCTACGGGTCGCAGAACGTCATTCACGTAGGTCGCAAAGGTCACAATGCCCTGTGCATGCACCAACTGTGATTTGTGGTTGTGCACAGTAGCACACCACACCATATGACCTTAAGTTGGTGTTGTATGTCTTGTGCGAATTCTGTCACTGTTATGCCGTTCCCCCTGTCTGTGGCGAACCAAAATGCGACCAGAATTTCAAACAGAACCTGGATTCGTCCGAAAACACTATCTGACCCAGTTACTGTCGTTCCATACACTAATGCCGTCTAGCATGCATCTGCACATTCGTCAAAGGTAGGCGGAGAAGTGGACGACGCGCACGTAATCCATGCCGTAATAAACTTCGACGGACTCTCATTCCTGATAGAGCACAATGTGTTCCACTGTTCCACTGCTGCACTACAGCCGAGGAGGACGCATACCATTCGGATCAGGTGTTGATCTTGCTGGGGGGTGGTCTGGATGGTGCGAGCTGATCCATTTCGTCGTGTTCTACTGCCTTCCGTGAACCATTCTTCACACACCCGCTGCACTGTCGAAACACCTCGTGCTACACGAGCAGCAGTTTCCCGGATGGATGCATCACATTCTCTCCTGCCAATAATGCCCAATAATGCGCCCTCTTTCAAACCCACTGATTTGATGGAACGGTTCGTGCATACGTCTGCAAGGCATCCTGCACGTCTGCTCAAGCCGTCCGATCCATTCTCTTCGGTTTATAGCCACAACGAGAGCTGCAGGCACATTTTACCGGTAGGCTGTGTCGCGCCGCAATATCGATGTTGACTATGAACCCGCGGACCTACATGGCTCAGATGCTAATCATTTCTAAGTTACACGTCCTGGGTAAATGTACGTCCTATCTCTAGTTGTTCAAGGTGCTGTGTTTTTTCTGAACTTGAATGTATGATCAGGCTGGCATTTGCGCTGTTGCCATATTTGGGGGTGCACTCAGCCTCGTGATGCCAATTGAGGAGTTACTCGACCGAATAGTAGCGGCTTAGGTCAAGAATACCATCATTACGAGCGGGAGAGCGGTGTGCTGACCCCACGCCCCTCCTATCCACATCCTCCCCTGAGGATGACACGGCGATCGGATGGCCCCGATGGGCCACTTGTGGCCTGTAGACGGGGTGGTGGATATTCCCTTCTGTTTAAAATAAAATGTTGGTCTACTCGTATTACATTGACACCATTTTCGCTGCACAGTACCACCATTTAAATGAAATATTCGCTGCACATCCATCTGTACATTTTTTTCCTTAATTTGTAAAACAGTTGGAGCGCATGATCCCATTCATTCAGTGCATTAATCATGTTTCACTGATTCTAATTTCTCGCATAGTAAATAATTATTTTTATGCAGTGAGAAAATTTGCAAAATGCCTTGATGCAGCGTGTTTGCTATGTTATAAATATGCATTGTTCTGATTGGTCGGAAACCGCAGCCAGGGCTTCATTTGAAATTGACAGCTGGTGTTCACGTATCTGAGGTTTGTCTGTTTACAGTGTTACCTGAGTTGCATAGATATTATAGTACACTACTGGCCATTAAAATTACTACAGCAAGAAGATGACGAGCTACAGACGCGAAATTTAACCGACAGGAAGTAGATGCTGTGGTATGAAAATGATTAGCTTTTCAGAGCCGGTGGCGATACCTACAACGTGCTGACATGAGGAAAGTTTCCAACCGATTTCTAATACACAAACAGCAGTTGACCGGTATTGCCTGTCGAAACGTTGTTGTGATGCCTCGTGTAAGAAGGAGAAATGCGTACCATCACGTTTCCGACTTTGATAAAGGTCGGATTGTAGCCTATCGCGATTACGGTTAGCCGTATCGCGACATTGCTGCTCGTGTTCGTCGAGAACCAATGACTGTTAGCAGAATATGGAATCGGTGGGTTCAGGAGAGTAATACGGAACGCCATGCTGGATCCCAACGGCCTCGCATCACTAGCAGTCGAGATGACAGGCATCTTATCCTCATGGCTGTAACGGATCGTGTAGCCACGTCTCGATCCCTGAGTCAACAGTTGGGGACGTTTGCAAGACAACAACCATCTGCACGAACAGTTCGCCGACGTTTCCAGCAGCATGGACTATCAGCTCGGAGACCATGGCTGCGGTTACCCTTGACGCTGCATCAGAGATAGGGCGCCTGCGATGGTGTACTCAACGACGAACCTGGGTGCACGAATAGCAAAATGTCATTTTGTTGGATAAATCCAGGTTCTGTTTACAGCATCATGATGGTCGCATCCGTGTTTGGCGACATCGTGGTGAACGCACATTGGAAGCGTGTATTCGTCATCGCCATACTGGCGTATCACCCGGCATGATGGTATGGGCTGCCATTGGTTACACGTCTCGGTCACCTCTTGTTTGCATTGACGGCACTTTGAAAAGTGGACGCTACATTTCAGATGTGTTACGACCCGTGGCTCTACCCTTCATTCGATCCCTGCGAAACCCTACATTTCAGCAGGATAATGCACGACCGCGTGTTGCAGGTCCTGTACGGGCCTTTCTGGATACAGAAAATGTTCTACTGCTGCCCCGGCCAGCACATTCTCCAGATCTCTCACCAATTGAAAACGTCTGGTTAATGGTGGCCGAGCAACTGGTTCGTCACAATACGCCAGCCACTACTCATGATGAACTGTGGTATCGTGTAGAAGCTGCATGGGCAGCTGTACCTGTACACGCCATCCAAGCTCTGTTTGACTCAATGCCCAGGCGTATCAAGGCCGTTATTGCGGGCAGAGGTGGTTGTTCTTGGTACTGATTTCTCAGGATCTATGCACCCAAACTGCGTGAAAATGTAATCACATGTCAGTTCTAGTATAATATAGTTGTCTAATGAATACCCGTTTATCATCTGAATTTCTTCTTGGTGTAGCAATTTTAATGGCCAGTGGTGTATATTTCGAATGACTTAGTACATTTCTGGATACATGCATACTTACTATTCAGCAACATTGGTCCTGCGTAACTCTGTTTTATTTAATAGAACAAATGATGTTTATTTAGTTTTCGTTATCTTGCTGTTTGCATGCTTAGGTAAAGGTAGAGGGTGGATATGTGGGTGCAGCTTTATTGGTTTTGAGTTGGACTATAAATTTAATTTCATTCTTTTCATCTCGGAATCTCACATGTCGAATTAATCACACTCTTCTAACACAGCACTCAGTGTCACACAAAGAGATTAAGTCACCACCTGATTCCAAGCTCATTTACACTACTTAAATTTAGGTGCACCATACTGTTGTGTTATGAGTGGTGGCCATAATCGAGACCCTCAATTCTCATGCTATATTGTTGTCCAAGGTATATCTAAACGGTTTTGCCTCCTGACAACCATGCGCTCCCAGCGATTCGCGGTGCTCGAGCCGAATTATTCCCCTGATCAGTAGAGGAAACGTTTATTGGCGGTCCAGGATCAGTTCTCGGAACTGCTGTTCTTGTAAAAAGGTCTCAACATAGGTATCTTCGTGAAGCAGGCTTAAAACAGTCCTCATTATACAGAATGCTGCGTGTAGGACGCGAGCGCCCCCTTTGGTTTTGCGAACGAACCAGTGCCCCTGCTAGGCAGGCTGCCAGCACAGCATGTTGCGGCGGCCGTTGCTCGGACTGTAGGACGTAATGGCGTGCACCTGTTAGAGGAGAACAAACTACATAGTTTAGGAAGCGTCCGTAAAAATAAGGCCGAGAAAATCGTCGCGACGTCTAGCGCATCAAACTGTAAGTCAGTAACATGCGCTCAGAGAGACGCGCAGCAGACTTAACCTGAAGCCTCACAAAGTTAATATAGGGCATCGACTGACTAATTCGGATACCATTGTTCAGTGTCAGTACTACAGTTGACTCTTGTGGCACGTATATTATGCTGAGGCTGTTTGCCAAGGATGTTTATTACAGTCGAAAACAACTCTCTGCAAGAGAGACATTATGCATCATGATGAGGCTTACTGTTGAAATTCGGAGTGCGTACATTCCGGGAAAAGCTGGACTATGCGTTACTTCCTCCCGTATACGTCTCGCAAAATGACCACAATGAGAAAATCGTACTGGGGTTTACTGGGGATAATTGTTCCCACAGAACATTTGCGAATGGAAAATGAATTGCGGACACAGGTAATGGTAGGTTTCAGAAGCATTATCCGCCGCGCACTCACGATGGCCTGTGGAGTATAGAGGTAGGTGTAGAAAAGGGCGGAACGAGTGCTGCCAGGCATGTCACGAACTTGGGCGCTGCACCATGACAGCAAGCACAACTTTCATCAAGGAATATTTGACGTGAGAAACAATTCCAGTGGTTCTTCCGCCCCCCTTCCCCACCCACCCCCCACCCGGCCCCGGTCAATTCGACGAAGATCACCCTTTAATTTCACCAGTTCAAAACAAAGACCACTTAGAAATTTTGATACTTTGGATAAGATTTAAGGGGGGATGTAACGGAAAATGTAAACATTTAAAAAATCATTACAACCATATTTATTAATGTACAAATCCAAAATTTTCCATGCGTAAAGCAGAAGAGCTGTGTTTTAACGGAAAAATATAATAAAATATGCAGGAGTAATATTTTGCCAGAAATGTGAATTATTAAATTTTTTATTCTTTTTTATGAAAAGCTATAACTGAAGTTCTAATCATGCAATTAATCTGAAAATTTTACTGTAGTGTCCTGAGAAGATTATAACACCACTGAACTACAGTTATTAATTTATGGTACAAACTGTATCATTAACAGAGTTTTTAATTTTGCACATACAAAATTAACCATTTTTCTACATACAGTCATCTTAAAATCAGAATGTAATAGCAGGATCTCGTATTTTTTCGTTACAGGGAGACAGAAACACGTTGCGAACAGTTCCTGAAAATTTCATAGCATTAGCCCATATACTTTTTGAGAAAAGGCTTCTAATAACGTAAAAAATGTAAAACAGAGAAAATTTGGTGCAAAGATTTTCTTTTCATACTTCTACATGTAATAAGCTTACCTCAATTTTAAAATCCTCCATACTGATACTCCTCATGTTCCAGGTTTCTCTTCTCTCCTCTTCGAATCTGTCTGGCCTGTATTTGCAGGTAAGACACTGATCTGTTAGCTCTCTTGACCCTGCTCTCGTCGACGGTGTAAAATGCTTTTGTTGTAAACACACCAGGATCTAAACCAACTCTCTTCATCATTTCAATTCGGCCATTATTTCGGTTACTGTAACATAAAACTGCATCATAGACACCTATTTTGAGTAATTCAAGTCCACAGAAAGTCCTTTTTGAGCATCTAATCCAAATCAAATTACTGAGGCTTTCATTTGCATTTTGTGTTCTTTCCGTGAAGACACTTCCCCAATAAGTCAGGGTTTGCAAGAAACCTGAATGTGGACTTAATTGCATTCGTAACAAATTCTGGTAATGAATGTTTATGTGAATATGTCTCATTTCTGTTGTTGAACGTACATCAATTGTCTTTCGGACAGAGATTGTGCATTGGTGTTTGGGCAGTGGATAGTTTGTGGAAAAAAAACTGCCCACACAGCACGCCTCATTGCCTCTAAATTATGTGTATTTTTCCTAATAGCTCTCCCATAAAATAACTGAAGAGAATCATTTTCTTTACGAGTAAGCCTGCCTTTTCCTCCTAGTGGTTTTCCTTCCTCAAGTACTTAACCTTCCTTCTTTTTCAGCAAGCGACAAAGCCTACCACCAAGCCTCTTTAAGACGTGACCAACACATTCCAACTTTTCTATTGCTGTATTGTACGGATTTTTATCTGTTCCAGCTTTGAACGAAGAGGAGTACCCATCATAAAGATATTTATTATAACACCATACTGGTCCTCAGATCTGGAGAACATCCTCACAGCTGCAGCAGTCTCCATGCTCCCACTTGAGCTACTATAATTTTTAGAGCATACTACTGCATGCTTTTCTTGCCATAGTTTCTCACTGTCTTCATTGTTGGACATTTTTCTTCTTGTCCACTGGTGGCAGTATTTAGACACAATTTCTGCATCGAAAACTTTACCAATACCAGTAAAAGTTGCAACTCCATACTGAGATGTGGGACCCATTTTCATCCGGGTCCCATCTACAGACACACCCAGGCCAGTAACATTTGTAGAAGATTCACTGTCATGAATATCTACCCAAGGATCAATTACTTTTTGGTTTATTTCCATCAATTTCTGCACTGCTTTCTTCGCAGAAACTTTGACAGTATAGCATACAGCATCAGTCATTTCTTTATTTATTTTTTCCAACCTTGCACAAGGTGGAGGCATGTTCAGAAAACCACACAATAAATTACCTCCTTCCCTGGCCTGTCAAAGGCATCTCAGAGCATATGCTAACCTAAAATTGATTTCATAGGTACCAGTGTCAGTTTTTTGGAGGAGGAAAATGAAAATTCATAGCTACACGAATTACAAATTTATTTAAAATCACAAGCTATTCCCACTCTTCTTTCTTCAAAAACAATCATGCATTCCGTATTTTTACAGCAAACACATGATCATGAAAACTTTTCAGCATGGCAGAGAAGCTCTAAATCAATAAGTCTGAATGCAGTGGAATCCATATCAACCATCATTCACGCACCTGTACAATTCTCCTGTCCCAAGTTTCGATGCTGAAGCTTAGAGCTTACTTTCTTCATTTCGAGCTGCTTCCTCTTTTTTCTCGGTAAACCGATTTCCATGAAACCTCCGTTTCCTAAACACAGTTTTTCCACCACCCATTATACATAAGTCTTGACTTCCACGTAAAGGTTTACGAATTCAACCTTTCACCTACTAATCTGTGTTTGTATTGTCAAAACGTAAATAAACGACATGCAAGAAAGTTTATAGGCAAGGATCTAGATGTCAGTCAGAGATATAAATGACAGCGAAAGATATCGAAAGAAAATAGCCTTCACACTGACAAAAATTCCGCTGAAGCAAGCAGTTTCCCAAATGTCGGGAAAGGTGAGAGTGGCCGCCAGTGCAGAGTTCATCAGTTTAACAATTTAAAGGCATTTCTAAAGCTACTATCACGGTAAAACTCACGCACAATATAGATTAAACTGTGAGGATCAAGAAAATAATATTTTTGAAAAACCGGCTTTTTAGACCAAAATGCATTACATCCCCCCTAAAACGGCGAAACAGACTAGATGAATGGTATTCAAGTATCCAGCAGAAACCTTCCGCACTTGGCGAAGGGAATTACTTTGAAGGGAACAACTATGATGTGTAAAAAGATTAAAATTCATAGATACATCATTATCTTTTTTAACAAACACCGTATTGAGATACGTTATTGCGGAATAAAGAAGCGACAGAAATTGCTAAATAGAAGTATGAAAACTGGACACGATAGCATAGCTGTACAGTTGTATACAGATCACGAAATGCAACTTCCTCCCATCAATAGAAAGGTCATGATACACCAGTTGTCCAATGCTAACGGCCTTGCCGCAGTGTTAACATGGGCTACCTTCAGATCATCGACATTAAGCGTTGTCGGGCTTGGCTAGTACTTGATTGGGTGACCGTCCAGGTCAACCGAGCGTGTTGGCAAGTGGGGAGCACTCTGCCCTTGTGCGGGCCATTGAGACAATTGAAGAGCCACTTGATTAGGAAGTAGCGGCTCTGGTTCATTTTTTATTTAATCGTATGGCTAGGGCCCCCCGTCGGGCAGACCGTTCGCCGGGTGCGGGTCTTTCAATTTGACGCCACTTCGGCGACCTGCAGTCGATGAGAACGATAGGATGATGATGAGGACAGCACAACACCCAGTCCCTGGGCGGAGAAAATTCCCCGACCCAGCCGGGAATCGAACCCGGGCCCAGAGAATTGACACTCCGTCACGCTGACCATTCAGCTACCGGGTGCGGACAGCGGCTCTGATCACAAAAGCTGACAACGGTCGGAAGAGCGGCGTGCTGACCACATACCCCTCCATATCAGCATCTAATGACACCTATCGACTGAGGATGACACGGCGATGGACCGGTACCGCTGGGCCTTCCGAGGCCTGTTCGGACGGAGAGGAGAGAAGTGAAGAATTGTCCAAATGTCTGATTTATTTAATTCTGAAACGCGAGATGTTACGGGAAGCCAAGTTCTTAAAAGTACACTCTAAGGAAAAAAAAGACAACGCGCCACGAAGGAATTATCTCAATGAGACGGAACACGGTAGATGCGATGGACATGTACAGACAAACAAATGATTACACTTTCGGAAAAACTGGATGATTTATTCAACATAGAGCTTCACAAACTGAACAAGTCAATAACGCGATGTTCCACCTATGGCATTTATGCAAGCAGTTATTCGGCTTGGCATCGACTGATAGGGTTGTTGGATGTCCTCTTGAGGGATATCGTGCCAGGCTCTTTCCAATTGGCCCGTTAGATCGTCAGAATCCCGAAATGGATGGAAGACCCAGCCCATAACGCTCCAAACATTCGCAGCTGGGAAGGGATCCAGCGACCTTGCTCGCCAAGGTATCGACATATCCCCTGTTTAATGTCCTTGCCAGCTGCGCGGTGAAATTGTGCTGTAGCGTCACACATACATACACTACTGGCCATTAAAATTGCTACACCAAGAAGAAATGCAGATGATAAACAGGTTTTCATTGGACAAATATATTACACTAGAACTGATATGTGATTACAATTTCACGCAATTTGGGTGCATAGATCCTGAGATATCAGTACCCAGAACAACCACCTCTGCCCGTAATAACGGCCTTGATACGCCTGGGCATTGAGTCAAACAGAGCATGAATGGCGTGTACAGGTACAGCTGTCCATGCAGCTTCAAGACGATACCACAGTTCCTCAAGAGTAGTGACTGGTGTATTGTGAGGAGCCAGTTGCTCGGCCACCATTGACCAGACGTTTTCAATTGGTGAGAGACCTGGAGAATGTGCTGGCCAGGGCAGCAGTCGAACATTTTCTGTATCCAGAAAGGCCCGTACAGGACCTGCAACATGCGGTCGTGCATTATCCTGCTGAAATGTAGGGTTTCGCAGGGATCGAATGAAGGGTACAGCTACGGGTCGTAACACAACTGAAATGTAACGTCCACTCTTCAAAGTGCCGTCAATGCGAACAAGAGCTGACAAAGACGTGTAGCCAATGGCACCCCATACCATCACGCTGGGTGATACGCCAGTATGGCGATGACGAATACACGCTTCCAATATGCGTTCACCGCGGTGTCGCCAAACACGGATGCGACCATCATGATGCTGTAAACAGAACCTGGATTCATCCGAAAAAATGACGTTTTGCCATTCGTGCACCCAGGTTCTTCGTTGAGTACACCATCGCAGGCGCTCCTCTCTGTTATGCAGCATCAAGGGTAACCGCAGCCATAGTCTCCGAGCTGATAGTCCATGCTGCTGCAAACGTCGTCGAACTGTTCGTGCAGATGGTTGTTGTCTTGCAAACGTCCCCATCTGTTGACTCAGGAATCAAGACGTGGCTGCACGATCCGTTACAACCATGCGGATAAGATGCCCGTCATCTCGACTGTTAGTGATACGAGGCCGTTGGGATTCAGCACGGTGTTTCGTATTACCCTCCTGAACCCACCGATTCCATACCCTTCTAACAGTCATTGGATCTCGACCAACGCGAGCAGCAATGTTGCGATACGATAAACCGCAATCGCGATAGGCTACAATCCGATCTTTATCGAAGTCGGAAACATACTGGTACGCATTTCTCCTCCTTACACGAGGCATTACAACAACGTTTCACCAGGCAACACCGGTCAACTGCTGTTTGCGTATGAGAAATTGGTTGGAAACTTTCCTCATGTCAGCACGTTGTAGGTGTCGCCACCGGCGCCAACTTTGTGTGAATGATCTGAAAAGCTAATCGTTTGCATATCACAGCACCTTCTTCCTGTCGGTTAAATTTCGCGTGTGTAGCACGTCATCTTCGTGGTGTAGCAATTTTAATGGCCAGTAGTGTACATCGGCCGCAAAAGTTTACGATTTTGCTTTTTCCGTCGATACCTGTGCGAATATCAATTTGTGAGCAATTCGCGTAACTCCTTTGTGGTGCGTTGTTTTAGAATGTATTATGATTTAGGTACAGTCAAACATAAGCTAGCAACAGAGATGCTTTGTTAACCATATAAGACTTTACATTATACGTACCACTGTTTGACGTTCGTAATTAGTGGCTCTTAGCAATCTCATAGATATCTGATTTTGCTTATTTTTGACTGTGCCTAATGGCATAATACTTCTAAGAACTTCATTATGGGATCATGTCTTCCCGAAACATCATGCGTTTTTAAATTAAATAAATCACACAATTTGAAAACTGTTGCGTAGAATCTCCGGTTGCACTACGGATTCACAATAGACAACTTGCTCCCCTTCTAGCAGCGGTCTACCGTAGGTAGCCAGAGCGACGGAAACAAGCGCAGGTCATTCCCGCTTTGAAGAAGAGCACAGTATACGCCTGTATTGGTGACATCAGTCTGCTTTTATAATTACGGACCATGTTTTAATGTTTGCGTATTATTGTTTTTTTTCGGAGCACGAAGATCTCCTCTGTTGGAATCGACACGCAGCCCGCTCAGTTCGTCCACGTGGCCCAGAAGACAGAAGGAAGCAGCGCCCAAGTTAATGCCGCTTCCCTTCACTCCTTCGATACAGTTCCGAACTGTCGCCCAGCAAACAAATTGCGAGCTTATGAGACATTTAAACCAGGTTTGTAAGCAGATTGAAGATTACTTATCTAAAACATCTCAGAAAGTCGTTGTTGTGGGAAGAAAACCTCAGTCCTGGAGGTTGGATGCGCCCAGAAGGGTTGGTAATGCCGTAAGTAAGCCTCAGGCAGTTTGTACCCCATTATCATCTTGTTTCTTCCTTTATTTAATGCCGTTATTTCGTCAATGCAATGAAGTGTATCCCTCTGCCCTCTGGAACCTTCAACGTGAAAACGTATCAAATTTTATTAATACACTCTAAGACAAAAAATAAATAAAAAATAAAAATACGACGCACCACGAGGGAATTATCCCAATGGGACGAAAACCGGTAGATGTGATGTACAGGTACAGAAAAACAATTATTGCAATTTCAGAAAATTTGATGATTTATTCAAGGCAAAGAGCTTCACAAATTGAGGAAGAAAGTAAAGTGATGGTCGATCTCTGACTCTTATGCAGGCAGTTATTCGGGTTGGCATTAATTGACAGAATTGCTGGATGTCCTCCTGAGAGATATCGTGCTAAATTCTGTGCGATTGGCGCATTAGATGGTAGAAATCCCAAGCTCGTTGGAGGGTCCCGTTAATAATGCTACAATTGTTCTCGACTGGGGAGAGATCTGGCCAAGGTAGGGATTGGCAAGCACGAAAATTACCAGAAGAACCTCTCGCTGTGTGCGGCAGGACATTATCTTACTGAAATGTGAGCCTAGGATGGCTTGCCATGAAGGGCAACAAAATGGAGCGTAGAATATCGTCGACTTATCGCTGTGCTGTAAAGGTGCCGCGGACGACAACGTAAGGTGTCCTGCTATGAAAAGAAATGGTACCCCAGACCATCACTCCTCGTTGTCGGGCCGTATGGCAGGCGACAGTCAGGTTGGTATCCCACCGCTGTCCAGACACAGCTTTGCCCTGGAATCTCACTGACTGGAGTAGAATTGTCTTCAATGATGAGTCTCGCTTCGAACTGAGCCCGGATGACCACTGAAGACGTGTCTGGAGAGGTCCCGGACATCAGGACATCCAACAACTCTGTCAATCAATGTCAAGCCGTATATCTGCTTGCATTAGAGCCAGTGGTGAACCAAGGTGCTATGAACTTGTTCATTTTGTGAAGTCCTTTCTCTTGAATGAATCACCCAGTTTTTCGGAAATTGTAATAATTTGTTTGTGCATGTACCGTATTACATAAAATTTACAGCGAATATTCATACCAAGAAACCTTTTACCCAGTCATCCTTAAAACACAAATCAGGAATCTGAATTGGCCACTTGCTGCTCGTGCTAATAGTACTCTGCTGAAAACTGCAAAGTGCTGTTTCCTGCCATCGTTTATTTCCAACAGATGCTCTAAAACATTTGCCATCGTGGAAAAATCCATTGTCTCTTAGTCAATTAATACGTTCCAAACACAATCAAGTTACAAAGATTAAAGAAAAGTCTGACTTGAAATCTCTAGACTGGACGGAACCCCTCATTGGCTGGGTACCAAGTATCATTCCTGGTATTCACAGCCGTGTAAAGGGCGAAGTGATGGACACGGACAGAAAAGATACACTGATCAGCTAAAACATTATGAGCACTGCCCTCTGCGAGACTGAATGCCAGCTGTAACGTTACGGACCATAAGGAAAGCATATAAGCAGAGCACAGACGAATGTTAAGCCATTCTAGTGATGACACGGGCTGGAAGGCGGGAGATCCACTGACATAAGTGAGTTTGACAGATGGCAGATTTTTATCGTCCTGTATCTAGGAACGAGCATCTCGGAAATGGTGAAGCTGGTCGATTCTTCGCGTGCTACTGGCATGAGCATCTACATAAAGTGGTTGAAGGACAGTGACACCATGAGTAGATGACGTGGTGTCGGACATCCATACCTCATCACAGAGTGTTGAGGACAGAGGTTGTTCGGTCTTCAAAGTAGGATAGGTGGCAACATGTGGGAGATTTGATAGCAGAGTACGGTTCTGATGCTGGCATTAAGTGTGAGCACACGATTCAGTGCATGGACTCGGCAGCAGATGACCCCAACTTGTTTCCATGTTGGCCCAATGACTTCGTCAATTACACTTGCAGAGGGGATGGGGTAGTCAAGACTGGACTGTGGATGAATGCAGACGTTTCATCTGGTCGGGTGAACACGTTTTTTGTTACACCAGGCCAGTGGTTGTGTCCAGATACTCCATCATCCAGATGAACAGTTCATCGAAAGATGGACAGCACTACGGATGGGGGATGGTGAGTGAATAGTACGAGTATACTGTGAGGGAAATTTCCCAGGCTTCCATGAGAGCTATGGTAATAATCAAAGGAACCATGACATTTATGGACTACTTAAACATGATTGTGGGCCACGTACATCCCTTCAAGCTCGATGATGGTCATTGCATTTTCCAGCAGAATAATTGTACATCTCGCAGGGCCAGAATCGAGCTACTGTGGTTTGAGGAGCGTGATAGTGAACTCGGTCACCAAATTCGCGATATATGAGCTTGACGGAACATATCTGGGTTTCTAGTGGGCGCCGGCTCTGCAGCCAGGAAAAGTTTACAGGAACGACGTGACCTGCACTGCGTAGACATGCGTTGGCACTTCCGGAAAGCTTTGAGTGACTTTTGGGATCCATGCCACACAAAATTTCCGGTTAACTTTATTAACCATGTGGTCATAATACACTGCTGGAAAAAATTAGTACACCTGGAAAGACGACGTCGATTTTGATATGATGACGGCACATGCCACCTGGGGATGTAGACGTACTGATAATGGTCTCAACGTCGTCCTCCAACAGATACCATAGTACCATAGCTATCAGAGCGCCATCTGTGTCTACCCGTTAATCTTTAACAGAAAATGCTCACAGCCAGAGGGCTCAGTGCAGTGCTGATTTTCGAAGCAAGCAGGCAAACATGCCATGGAGATGCACTCGCGCTTGCTACAGCCAACTGATCGAGTTTGAAGGGAGTAATTACTGGAGGTGGGATGGTCCTTTCGGAGAACTGACACACAAATTGGACGTGCTGCGTCAGCTGTGCAACGCTGTTGGTATCAGTGGTCACGCGAACGTTCTCACATGTGTAGACGAGGTTTTGAACGTCCACGCAGTAGAGATGCCCGCCAGGATCGTCATATAGTAAGGGCAGCAGTGGCAGATTGTACAGCTACCACAGTACAGATAAAAGGGCCTGTGAGCCTTGATGTGTCAACACGAACTGTTGGGAACTGGTTGTTAGCAGTGGCACCAGTAGCAGGCGTACCCCCAGCCCAACCACCACTCACGCCACAGCATCTACACTGCTGGCCACCGTAAATGCAACACCAAGAAAGACAAGAGGTAGCACAACAAAATTTATTTTATAGATAACATGTTGACCAACTATCAAATGATTACGTTTACAGACGTCTGTGACATGTGGTTTCTGCCAGAATCAGTAGCCAGAGTAGCCGCCATTGTTGGAGATCACCGCTGCCACACGTCTCGGCATTGAGTCAAAGAGACGTTGGATGTGTTCCTGGGGTACAGCAGCCCAAGCAGCTTCCACACGTTGCCAAAGATCATCTGGTGTGGCAGCTGGGCATGTAATCTGGGTCACTCGTTGAGCAACCATGGACCACATGTTTTCTATCGGCGAAAGATCCGGAGAGCGAGCCGGCCAGGGAAGCAATTCAATCTGTTTATTGACGAAGAACCTTTGGACAATGCGTGCCACGTGTGGTCGCGCATTATCCAGTTGAAATATGGCTGTGGCCGAGCCCTGAAGGTAAGGAAGGACAACTGGCTCCAGCACCTCGGATATGTAGCGCCGGCTATTTAAAGTACCGGCAATGCGTACTAGAGGCGTGCGAGAGTAATATCCAATACCGCCCCATATCATAATACCCGGTGCAAGACCAGTGTGGCGGTGCATAATGCAGCTGTCCAGCATCCTCTCTCCACGGTGTCTCCACACTCGAATCCGACCATCGTGGTGCTGCAGACAGAAGCGTGCCTCGTCAGTAAAGACAACGTCATTCCATTCTGCCGTCCACATCCGTCTGTCATCTAACCATTGGCGACGGAGACGTCTGTGGTTCTGCGTCAATGGTAGACGAAACAATGGACGTCTTGCGGACAGACCACTCTGCTGTAAACGGCGTCGAATGGTACGCGCAGACACTGGATGATGCGTTACAGACGCAATGTGCTGTGCTATGGTTCGGGATGTCACTGAGCGATCCGTCACTGCCATGCGCACAATTTGCCTATCAGCACTTGCAGTGGTGCACCGAGGTGAATGCGATCGACCACGTCGGTCCGTCGTACCCTCCTGCATCCAACGGTCACATATCCGCATTACAGTTGTTTGGTTTCGTCCAACACGACTAGCGATTTCTCTGTATGATAATCCACAATCTCGGTAAGCCACTATCCTTCCTCTGTCGAACTCGGATACTTGATCAAAAGATGTTCGCTGTTGTCTACGAGGCATAACTGATCGTCTTGTGAAACAACCACAAGGTCAACACACGTGCCGAACGTACACTCGTCGAAATCGCCAAGCCTTAAATGGCGCTATGAGGTAGCGCCACAGGCGCGCGTGATGTGCGTCTGCGCTGAAATTCTAATCAGTTGCATATCTCATCGCTGCAAACCCATGGTGTAAATTTCACTTGATTCGGATGCTTCCTTCAGGGTGTTGCATTTACGGTGGCCAGCAGTGTATGTGCGCGGCTTGACTAGTGCCGCCAGAGAATCAATTAGAATGGCTCGCCGTGCTCTTCAGCGATAAAAGCAGATTCTGCTTGCAAGAAAGTGACGGGCGTTTGATCATATGACGAAGACCTGGTGAGTCCTGCCTCATAGAGTGCATTCATCTAAGACGCTCTGACCCCACCCCAGGCCTTACGGTCTGCGGTACGATAAGCTAAAAGTCTTGCTCACCTTTGGTGTTTCTGGAGAGGACGCTAACCAGCATTCCGTACGTGTACATCTACATCTACATTTATACTCCGCAAGCCACGCAACGGTGTGTGGCGGAGGGCACTTTACGTGCCACTGTCATTACCCTCCTTTCCTGTTCCAGTCGCGTATGGTTCACGGGAAGAACGACTGCCGGAAAGCCTCCGTGCGCGCTCGAATCTCTCTAATTTTATATTCGTGATCTCCTCGGGAGGTATAACTAAGGGGAAGCAATATATTCGATACCTCATCTAGAAACGCACCCTCTCGAAACCTGGACAGCAAGCAACACCGCGATGCAGAGCGCCTCTCTTGCAGAGTCTGCCACTTGAGTTTGCTATACATCTCCGTAACACTATCACGGTTACCAAATAACCCTGTGACGAAACGCGCCGCTCTTCTTTGGATCTTCTCTTATCTCCTCCGTCAACCCGACCTGGTACGGATCCCACACTGATGAGCAATACTCAAGTATAGGTCGAACGAGTGTTATGTAAGCCACCTCCTTTGTTGATGGACTACATTTTCTAAGGACTCTCCCAATGAATCTCAACCTGGTACCCGCCTTACCAACAATTAATTTTATATGATCGTTCCACTTCAAATCGTTCCGCACGCATTCTCCCACATATTTTACAGAAGTAACTGCTACCAGTGTTTGTTCAGCTATCATATAATAATACAATAAAGGATCCTTCTTTCTATGTATTCGCAATACATTACATTTGTCTATGTTAAGGGTCAGATGCCACTCCCTGCACCAAGTGCCTATCCGCTGCAGATCTTTCTGCATTTCGCTGCAATTTTCTGATGTTGTTAGATCCGTTCTTTTGGTGTTCTTGCAACAGAAAGGTGATGTATTGTTCCAACAGGATAATGGTCGCCCACGCACTGTCAGTGAAACTGACTGTGCTCTGCAAGAAGTGAGGCAAATTTTCTGGCCAGCACGATCTCTGGACTTGTCTCCAATTGTTCGCGTGTGGAATATGACGGGACGAGAAGTGACACGTCTGACTCGTCAGCCAACAACTCTTACAAAACTACGCGAACAGGTCGAGCAGGCGTGGGATAATATGTTACAGGACAGTATTCGCCATCTGTACAATCGACAGGATGCCAGAGTCAGCGTCTGGATTGCCGCCCATTGAGGCTACACCGTACATACTGACATGGGTTTTTCAGCATGGAACCATACCTGGTACTTTAAAATCGCATGTGCTATTGACCTGTAAACGCGATCATTCCGTGTACTCCATGTGCACTGTTGCAACAATAAATCTTGAGCAAATTGATTGGTTGGTTGGTTGGTTGGTTGGTTTGCCGGGTGAGAGGGGAGGGGGTGGGGGGGGGGGGTGAGGGCTGGGAACCAAACAATGAGTTCCTAGATAACAGAACGCAGCATGTCATTCTCAATGGAGAGAAGTATTGCGAAGTAAGAGTGATTTCAGGTGTGCCAGAGGGGAGTGTCGTAGGACCGTTGCTATTCACAATATACATAAATGACCTTGTGGATGACATCGGAAGTTCACTGAGGCTTTTTGCGGATGATGTTGTGGTATATCGAGAGGTGGTAAGAATGGAAAATTGTACTGAAATGCAGGAGGATCTGCAGCGAATTGACACATGGTGCAGGGAATGGCAGTTGAATCTCAATGTAGACAAGTGTAATGTGCTGCGAATACATAGAAAGAAAGATCCCTTATCATTTAGCTACAATATAGCAGGTCAGCAACTGGAAGCACTTAATTCCATAAATTATCTGGGAGTAGGCATTAGGAGTAATTTAAAATGGAATGATCATATAAAGTTGATCGTCGGTACAGCAGATGCCAGACTGTGATTCACTGGAAGAATCCTAAGGAAATGCAACCCGAAAACAAAGGAAGTAGGTTACAGTACGCTTGTTCGGCCACTGCTTGAATACTGCTCAGCAGTGTGGGATCCGTACCAGAGAGGGTTGATAGAAGAGATAGAGAAGATCCAACGGAGAGCAGCGCGCTTCGTTACAGGATCATTTAGTAATCGCGAAAGCATTACGGAGATGATAAATAAACTCCAGTGGAAGACTCTGCAGGAGAGACGCTCAGTAGCTCGGTACGGGCTTTTGTTGATGTTTGGAGAACATACCTTCACCGATGAGTCAAGCAGTATATTGCTTCCTCCTACGTATATCTCGCGAAGAGACCGTGAGGATAAAATCAGAGAGATTAGAGCCCGCACAGAGGCATACCGACAATCCTTCTTTCCACGAACAATACGAGACTGGAACAGAAGGGAGAACCGATAGACGTACTCAAGGTACCCTCCGCCACACACCGTCAGGTGGCTTGCGGAGTATGGATGTAAATGTAGATGTAGAATGAAGACATCGGTCCCATCAGATTAGGGAAGGATGGAGAAGGAAGTCGGCCACGCCCTGTCAAAGGAAATATTCCGGCATTTGCCTGAAGCGATTCAGAGATATCACGGAAAACCTAAATCAGGATGGCCGGACGCGGGTTTGAACCGTCGTCCTCCCGAATGCGAGCCCAGGACCGCAGGACCCCTTCGTTCGGTTTGAGTAAACTGAAAACCTCTAAGATTCTGTACCATTTTTTTTTTTATTTTTTTTGTGGCAGTTATTTTTGCTGATCACTGTACGTTACACGTTTTGTACGATGGGCAGCCAAGGCTGGTATTACACTATCAAATTTCTTTGTCCAATATCTTTGTCAAAGATATTTGATGGTGTAATAGGGAACTTTGTCAAATGTCGTCCAATATTTGATCAAATCTAGGGCCTCGCTGTAGATTTGATCAAAGAAGTCGCTTGTCTTCTGTTCACTGCAATGTGACATGTTACCACGTGGAGCGCTAGCTAGCATCGCTGAATTCTGTCATCTGTAGTGTTTTTATAAACATTGCGGGTAAACACAATTGGTGTGTGCCAACAACTACAAAATTAATAGAGATGTATGAAGCCGATGAGGCGCTTTACAACGCGAGGCACGCTGAATACAAAAGTAGATTACGAAGATTGGAGAGCTAACCTAACCTAACTGTCTCCAGTAGCAAGGAATCGGAGTGTTACAGTGAGCTTGTCTTCTGCAGATATAGCAGTACTTAAGTGAGTATTGTGCATTGTGATACGAGGATACACTTCATTGAGCACAAACAGAAATGAATGCTCATCCATTCTTAAGTAATTGATGTACGGCTTGACGTCCTTCACTATAAGCTCACATAACAAGTTATGTTGAATGCTTTTATCGTGTCGTCGTAAAACCCACGGCTTCACCCAGATATGTTTCCTTCCTGCCCTCCCCCCCCCCTCCCCCCCGCTTCTCTTCCGCATATGTGGTACATGCAACTGCTGCGGTTAATAACAAGTTGCTGTTGTCAGCCATCTTGAACTTTGACGAAAAATATGATGACAGTGCAATACCCCATCTAGCGCTACGTCAAAGATCTTTGTGAAATATATTTGACGGAATATTTGATCACATCTTTGATCAAATCTTTGACAAAGAAATTTGATAGTGTAATACCGGCCTAAGCGCTTTCCTACGTGTCTTCCGTCAGTAACTTAACGCCCTTTAGCCGATTGCACGCCTTTCTCGCGCTGTAGCGTGAGCAGGACGGGCAGGTTGGGTGAGGAGAGGGCGCCAGGTGGACTGCACCCACCCCCGCCCCTCCCCCCAGCCGCGGCGCCGGCCGGCCGGCCCGCATTTTTGGAATACAGCACTGCGGCCGCCGCCAGGGACCGGAGCGACCGTAGGCCCAGGGCACGTATCGTGCCATCTGTCGGCCAGCCGGCGCAGCGCGGCGCCGGAGACGTATTGCCGCGGGCCGCGCACATAAACCCGCAGACTTAAATATGGAGCGCCGCTAATAACTCGCCCCGCCGGCGACTACAAAGGGGGAGACGGCTGCGGCGGCGCTCCGGCGTCTGCGTGCCGCGCATTCCGGCGCGCACTATGCGACCGTCGCTCGCTGCTCGATCCTCCACCCCCGCACCCCCCGCCAGCCGCCACCGCGGCGCGGCAGCTGCGACACCGCAGCACAGCTCTTCCGCCGATTTATGGCGCTCGGGCTGCCGATCCGTTTCGCCCCGTCTGGTCCCGCTACTATTGACAACATACGGGACAGGGTGTCCCGTCTGCAACGGACATCCCAAAGGCTGCGCTCACAGTGGCGCCGACATGGGGGCGCTCTTCCGACAACCGACACCGACCGAAGACGGTCGATCTCTTCAAATCAGTACGCCACGCTGTGCGCGATGTCAGTGCAATGTTTGGCGGAATTCAAATCAGTTTTTTTTTTCTTTTTTTCCAGAATGAGGTTTTCACTCTGCAGTGGAATGTGCGCTGATATGAAACTTCCTGGCAGATTAAAACTGTGTGCCGGACCGAGACTCGAACTCGGGACCTTTGCCCCTCGCGGGAAAGTGCTCTACCAACTGAGCTACCCAAGCACGACTCACGCCCCGTCCTCACAGCTTCACTTCTGCCAGTACCTCGTCTCCTACCTTCCAAACTTTGCAGAAGCTCTCCTGCGAAGCTTGCAGAACTAGCACTCCTGAAAGAAAGGATATTGCGGAGACATGGCTTAGCCACAACCTTGGGGTTGTTTCCAGAATCAGATTTTCACTCTGCAACGGAGTGTGCGCTGATATGAAACTTCCTGGCAGATTGAAACTGTGTGCCGGACCAAGACTCGAACTCGGGCCCTTAGCCTTATGCGGGCAAGTGCTCTACCAACTGAGCTACCCTAGCACGACTCACGACCCATCCTCACAGCTTTAATTCTGCCAGTTCCTCGTCTCCTACCTTCCAAACTTTACAGAAGCTCTCCTGCGAAACTTGCAGAACTAGCACTCCTGAAAGAAAGGATATTGCGGAGACATGGCTTAGCCACAGCCTTGGGGATGTTTCCAGAATGAGATTTTCACTCTGCGGCGGAGTGTGCGCTGATATGAAACTTCCTGGCAGATTAAAACTGTATGCCGGACCGAGACTCGAACTCGGGACCTTTGCCTTTCGCGGGCAAGGCTGTGAGGACGGGGCGTGAGTCGTGCTTGGGTAGCTCAGTTGGTAGAGCACTTGCCCGCGAAAGGCAAAGGTCCCGAGTTCGAGACTCGGTCCGGCACACAGTTTTAATCTGCCAAGAAGTTTCAGTTTTTTTTTTTTTTTCAACCGACTCGAGCGACGTTCACTCACCAAAAACACCGACAGTGGAAGACACTGAGTTGAAAATCAACAACACCGTATCAGATGAGAATATATAACAAAATGATACGCCCTGCAGTTTTGTACGTTTCAGAAACCTGGAGTGTGAGTAAACGAGAAAAGTATTTTTTTAAAATGACCAAGTGCACTGGGGATTTCGAACAAACTTAACACGACGTGCCATGGACTCGACTAATGACTGAAGTACTGCTGGAGAGAATTGACACCATGAATCCTGAAGGGCTGTCTATAGATCCGTAAGACTACGAGGGGGTGGAGATCTCTTCTGAACAGCATGTTGCAAAGCATCCCAGATATGCTCAATAACGCTCATGTCTGGGGAGTTTACTGGTCAGCGGAAGTGTTTAAACTCAGGAGAGTGTTCCTGGAGCCGCTCTGAAACAATCTGGACGTGTGGGGTGTCATATTGTCCTGCTGAAATTACCCAAGTCCGCCAGAATGCATGGACATGAATGGGTGCAAGTGATCAGACAGAATTCTTACGCACATGTCACCTGTCAGAGTCGTATCTAGACGTATCAGGGGTCCCATATCACTCCAACTGCTTATGCCCCACATCATGACAGAGCCTCCAACAGCTTGAACTGTCCCCTGCTGACATGCAGGGTCCATGGATTCATTCCATACCCGTACACGACCGTCCGCTCAATACAGTTTGAAATGAGACTCGTCCAACCAGGCAACATGTTTCCAGTCATCAACAGTCCAATGTCACTGTTGATGGGCCCAGGCGAGACGTAAAGCTTTGTGTTGTGCAGACATCAAAGGTACAGGAGTAGGCCTTCCGCTCCGAAAGCCAATATTGATCGTGTTTCGTTGAATGGCTCGTACACTGACAATTGTTGATGGCCCAGCATTGAAATCTGCAGTAATTTGCGGAAAGGTTGCACTTCTGTCACGTTAGACCACTCTCTTTAGTCGTCGTTGGTCCCGTTCGTGCAGGATCTTTTTCCGGCCGCGGCGATGTCGGAGATTTGATATTTTACCCGTTTCCTGATATTCGCGGTACACTCGTGAAGAGGTCTTGTGGGAAAATCCCCACTTCATCGCTACCTCGGAGATGCTGTATCCCATGGTTCATGCGCTGACTATAACACCACGTTCAAACTCACTTAAATCTTGTTAACATGCCATTGTAGTAGCAAACCGATCTAACAACTGCATCAGACACGTAGTGTCTTATATGGGTGTTGCTGACCGCAGTGCCGTTTTCTGCCTGTTTACATATCTTTGTGTCTGCATACGCATGCATGTACCACTTTCTTTGGAGCTTCAATGTATATAGTTCATCCATCCTGGGAATCAAGAACCTCAACCATTCTTGCCTGTTATCGATATCGATAGTGGCATGATACTGGTCACGAGAATTTCAAGACCGTATCAAAATCTCTACAGTAGTTCCTCCGACTAGGGCAGACAAAGAAAATGATGCGAGCAGGAGACTTCAGTTTATACACGTAGAGAGCGAAAATTCAATAAAACTTTTTTTCTACGTACTGAAACATGACTACAACTAACATTTCGTGTTTGCACGTAGTAATTTTAGTCATTATGCTTTTGACGGATGATGAATGAAATGTATGTACAAATGGGAAAAGATATTTTTATGTGATATGATTACAGTTCAACAAGTTCCAGGTTTTTTACTTTACTTCTACTATAAATCCTTCCTTCTTGCCGAATTTCATGATTCTAGGTCAATGGGGAGCACCCTATAGTCTTTGGTAAGTAAGTTTGCGAGTATCAAAATTTGGGATACAAATGGCCGTTTTTTTCGATGGCATCGACTTAGAAGGTCACAATTTTTGGGCCGCCTGGGAAAAGTAGGCTTTAGTATATGACATAAAGCTGAACTTGTTACACCAAGCTGTTCCCGAGAAAAGTGGACCTAACATACGGACATACAGCCAGACAAAGAGACAAAAAATGACAAAAATATGTTTTTCGTGTTACAAGATTACAAGTGAAGGCAACAGAGAATCAAATAGATAAAAAGACAAGACCTAGTAGAAATCCTTGAATAACATATGAGATATTGAATTTAATTGATGAAAGGAGAAAATATAAAAATGAAGCAAGCGAAACGGAATACAGACGCTTAAAAAATCAGATTGACGGGAAGTGCAAAATGGCTAAGCAGGAATGGTTAGAGGACAAATGTAAAGATTTGGAAGCATATTTCATAATGGGAGAGATAGATACCACCTACAGGAAAATTAAAGAGGCCTTTGGTGAAAAAAGAAGCAGTTGCTTGAATATCAACAGCTCAGATGGAAAACCAGTCTTAAGCAAGTCCTAAGCTGATATGTTGAAGGAATATACAGAGGGTCTATACAAGGGAGATAAACTTGAAGGCAGTATTGTAGAAAGGGAATTGGACGTAGACGAAGATGGAAAGGAAGATATGATACTGCGTGAAGAATCTGACAGAGCTCTGAAAGATCTAAGTCGAGGCAAGGCCCCGGGTGTAGACGATATTCCGTCAGCACTACTGATAGCCTTGGAAGAGCCAACCATGACAAAACTCTTCCATCTGGTATGCAAGATATATGAGACAGTCGAGATACTCTCAGACTTCAAGAAGAATGTAATAATACCAGTTCAAAATAAAGCAGGTGCTGACAGATGTGAAAATTACCGAACTATCAGTTTAATAAGCCATGGTTTCAAAATATTAACATAAATTCTTTAAGGAAGAATGAAAAACTGATAGAATCCGGCCTCGGGACAGATCAGTTTTGATTACAGATAAATGTAGGAACACACGAGGCAATACTGACCTTTCGCCTGCGGGCTTTCAAACAATAATGAATGAAATGACGTTGGTGTGGCCCTCAACTACGTACTCAGAGTTTAAATATTAAAAGTTTTGGCTGGATTCGTTGTGTAGGGGCTGGGATACGTAGTTGTCGCATTACAAGCCGAATACTGCTGAGTCTAAAGTATACAATATGAATATACGCATGAATGGAATAGTCGAAGGTTTCTATCACTCGGCAATTGCGAATTTTTGAGTCTAATAAGGAAATTTATAAATGATTGATTGTAATTAAATAAAATCTGCAGGTACTATTTTAACGACTTTAAATGATGAGTACGATAGCAGAAGTACTTTTGAGAATGTGGTATATTTCTAGAAAACACTTATTGGTGTCGATGGTCCAGCAATTAAATAAAATATAAGTTGAATAACAGGGAAACAATAGATTCCTACTGCGCGTAATTAGTTACGAATGACAACATAGCTCGCGTGATATTCACTTCTAAACGTATACTACGTCTTCACTGTAGAAACCTCGGAAATCTCACAAGTTCACAAGTCCGCACTCCGAAGTATTTCCATCTCTCGCGACCACGCACAAACGGCTCCATACTCTAAGTCTCTCTCGCGACTGTGCGTCCCTTGCGCCGTACTGTCCCGGACTCCAAATGGTTCAAATGGCTCTGAGCACTATAGGATTTAACATCTGAGGTCATCAGTCCCCTAGAACTTACAAGGGAACCTCCCCATCGCACCCCCCTCAGATTTGGTTATAAGTTGGCACAGTGGATAGGCCTTGAAAAACTGAACACATATCAATCGAGAAAACAGGAAGTAGTTGTGTGAAACTGTAAAAAATAAGCAAAATATACAAACTGAGTAGTCCATGCTCAAGATATCCAACATAAAGGAGTATGTTATGGCAGGGGCGCCGTGGTCTCGTGGTTAGCGTCAGTACCTGTGGAAAGGTAGGTCCTTGGTTCAAGTCCTTCCTCAAGTGAAAATTTTACTTTTTTTATTTTCGCATAGTTATGATCTGTCCGTTCGTTCATTGACGTCTCTGTTCATTGTAATTAGTTTACTGTTCACTGTAATAAGTCTAGTGTCTCTGTTTTGCGGCCGCACCGCAAAACCGTGCGATTAGTAGACGAAAGGACGTGCCTCTCCAATGGGAACAGAAAACACTTCATCGCAAGGTCATAGGTCAACCGATTCCTTCACAGGGAAACACGTCTGATATATTCTATACGACACTGGTGACGGGATGTGCGTCACATGACAGGAATATTTTGTCGACCTACCTAACTTATACACTTGGCGGATGGGTAAAAAGATTCTTCTACCTTGCGTGATTTAGGTTTTCTTGTGGATATGATAATCACTCCCAAAAAAGTGATGAAAACGTAAGAGTTTGTCACATAAACTGAAAATAAAAAAATTAAACTTTTCACTCGAAGGAAGACTTGAACCAAGTACCTCTCATTGCGCAGCTGCTCACGCTAACCACGGGACCACTGCGACCCTGAGCTCAGGCTGTCCTTGACGTTGCCTATCTTGCACATGGCCTACTCAGTTTGTATATTTTGCTTATTTTTTCATAATTCCACACAACTTCTTCCTGTTTTCTCGATTGATCTGTGTTCAGTTTTTCAAGGCCTATCCACTGAGCCAACTTATAACTAAATCTGAGGGGGGTGCGATGGGGAGGTTTCCTTGCTAGAACTATTAAACCTAACTAACGTAAGGACATCACACACATCCATGCCCGAGGCAGGATTCGAACCTGCGACCATAGCAGTCGCGCGGTCCTCTCCCATACTGTCCTCTCACTTCCATCCAGTGTCCCCATTCACGAGCGCTGTGATTGTTTAGAGCGCTCCCACCATGTCTTCAAGCCAATGCACATTCACAAACATAACGAAACACGTATAAAATATTCTCGGTATTCTTGACGCGTCAGTTCTAGATAAAATCTCGAGCTTTCGACGATTACCTCCATCGTCATCGTCAGGAGCTGACTGTCTCTACTGCTGCTATGGTAGCCTCTATATAGCCCGAAGACGGCTTCTGATTGGTCGGATTCTGATTGGTCGGCGACGTGGTATTAGACCGATTTTTCGTCCTCCTAAGAAAATTAAGGAGATGATGCGCCCTGTTAAGGACAATCTCGACCTCAGGGTCCCCGGTGTTTATAATATACCCTGTGAGTGTGGAAGCAATTATATAGGTCAGACTATTCGTACCGTTTCCGACCGCTGTGCAGAACACCAACGCCACATTAAAAATAGAGAGCTTGAGAAATCGGCAATTGCGGAGCACAGCCTCACGAACAAACACAAAATATTGTTCGATGAAACTAAAATTCTGTCCCATGCCTCCACTTACTGGGATTCTGTTATTAAGGAGGCTGTTGAAATCAGAATGAGCCAAAAGAACTTTAACCGCGATAGCGGATACCATCTGAGCTGTGCGTGGAAACGAGCGCTTGATGCAGAGAAGCAGCAGAGACGTTCCTTCCAAGGTTTACGTTTAAACGGAAGCGGTGGCGCCACCGGCGCACACAATGACACCGTCTGAGACAGCAGCACGTAATCGCCGACCAATCAGAATCCGACCAATCAGAAGCCGTCTTCGGGCTATATAGAGGCTACCATAGCAGCAGTAGAGACAGTCAGCTCCTGACGATGACGATGGAGGTAATCGTCGAAAGCTCGAGATTTTATCTAGAACTGACGCGTCAAGAATACCGAGAATATTTTATACATAAGTGCCGCCGCGAAAAACTTCGTTCTCATAACGAAACACATTTGCAACACTGGATTTACATTTAAATAACTTGAAATTAAATAAATGTTTCTACAGCTGGACCATAAACACGCTCTAACACACATTAGTAAATCCATAAACAAATTAAATAGATATATATCAAAGGAATAGCAAGCAAAAGTAGAACAGTAGCCTAACATCTCTGTGCTTTCTAAAACACAGTAAATAACTGACCAATTTCTTCATGAATTGCATATATCGGATATAAACAAAGACATAGATGAGTAAATATATTTATAAGCATGCTGCCACCGTTTTTTCGTGTCACTGTGGAGTACTTATGGCCTGATGCGATTAATAGTAATCGGCTACTTTGACCACCAATAACTCATGTACTATTCAAGTTACACGCCTGTAATTCATATCAATTTAGGTTTACACTAATAGATTTCTAAAGAGACATCGATCGAGAAAATCGAATGAACTGTTTAGATTTTGGAAATTCGTTGCTGGGTGTTACTTGTATAATTTACAATGAGATACTAAACTTTAAACTAATAAAGACATTAAAAATCTGATTACATCATCAGAATCGTTGTGCAAGTAATAGTAACATATATTTTACTTTTTAATGTATCATGATTCCTCTGGTTATTATTAATTTCTATACGAAGTGTGAAATGTCTGCCATGGTGGTTTCACATAGTCCGCCATCTTTGGCGCTCCCGGCATGTCTCCTCCATCGACACAGCGTCACCGTGGAATTGCCAGCCATGCTGTCGCTGGACCCCGTCTAACATTCGGCACCACATGGCCGCCGACGAGCCTGCCGAGAGGCCCCAGCACGGCCATGCCAACTCCGAACTTAGAATGTTTTCAGGGCACCACGACTCACCCATTACCCACACGCCTTATCTTAGAAGATACATTAAGGAAAGGCAAATCTACTTTATAGCATTTGTAGATTCAGAAAAAGCTTTGCACAATGTTGACTCGAACACTCTTTGAAATTCTGAAGGTAGCAGGGGTAAAATACAGGGAGTGAAGGGCTATTTATAAGTTATAACCAGTACAGAACCAGACGATAGTAATAAGAGTCGAGGGAGATGAAAGGTAAGCAGTGCTTGAGAATGGAGCGAGACAGGGTTGTAGCCTATATGCGATGTTATTAAATCTGTATATTGAACGAACAGTGAAGGATATCAAAGAAAAAGTTGGAATAGGAATTAAAGTTCAGGAGAAAGAAATAAAAAACTTTGAGGTTTACCAGTTACACTGTAGTTCTGCCAGAGGCAGCAAAGGACTTGGAAGAGCAGTTGAACGGAATGGACAGCGTCTTGAAAAGTGGATATAAGATAGACATCAACAAAAGCAAATCAAAGATAATGGAACGTAGTCGAATTAAATCAGGTGATACTAAGGGACTTACATTAGAAAATGAGATACTTAAAGTAGTAGATGAGTTTTGCTATTTGGGAAGCAAAATAACTGACGATGGCCGAAATAAAGAGGATATAAAACATAGACTGGCAACGGCAAGAAAAGCTTTTCTCAAGAAGAGAAATTTGTTGGGTTGGGTTGGGTTGTTTGGAGGAAGAGGCCAAACAGCAAGGTCATCGGTCTCATCGAATTAGGGAACGGTGGCGAAAGAAGTTGGCCGTGCCCTTTCAAAGGCACAATCCCAGCATTTGCCTGGGGCGATTTAGGGAAATCACAGAAAGCCTACATCAGGATGGCCTGACGCGGGATTGAACCGTCGTCCCCCCTAAATGCGAGTCCAGTGTGCTAACCACTGCGCCACCTCGCTCAGTAGAAATTCGTTAATATCGAATATAGATTTAAGTGTTAGGAAGTCTTTTTCTGAAAGTATTTGTCTGGAGTGTAGCCATGAATGAAGTGAAATGTTGATGATAAACAGTTCGGACAAAAAGAGAATAGAAGCTTTCGAAATGTGGTGCTGCAGAAGAATATGAGACGCGTAAATCACTAATGAGAAGGTACTTAACATAATTTGGGAGACAAGAAATTTGTTGCACAACTTGACCAAAAGAAAGGATCGGTTGATAGGACACATTCTGAGACGTCAAGGGATCACTAACTTAGTACTGGAGGGACGTGTAGGTGATAAAAATCGTAGAGGGAAACCAAGAGATGTATACTGTAAGCAGATTTAGAAGGATGTAGGCTGCAGAGATGTAGGCTCGGAGATGAAGAAGCTGGTACAGGATAGAGTAGCATGGAGAGTTACGTCAAACCAGTCTTCGGACTGGAGACCACAATTACAACAACAAGTTAACAACTGCATTTTTCTTTGCTTGTACTGTGAAAACTTGTCTCTTACCAAATTTCATGATTCTAGGTTAACTGGAAGCACCCTATACGTTTTGAACTGTGTGTTTTCCAGTAACAAACGACCGTATCTTTTGATTGAAGTGGCTTAGAACCTCAAAATTTTTACATGTCCAAAAGACTATAGACTTTAATATGTGAATTTGTTTGAACTTGATTCGTTTACATGTTGCTGAGAAAATGGGTTCTTAACAGGTGGACAGACACACAGACAGACAGATGGCAAACAAAGTGATCCCATATGGGTTCCATTTTTACAGATTGAGGCACGGAACCATAAAACTATTAATATTTGAAACAAGAGTAATAAGTGAATTGGACAGCTGCAAAAGTGTATACGTTTGCGTTTGTGACGAATGTCGCCACACTATCAGGGCAGAGGTGTGGTTCTGCGATGATAGGTATCCTGATCTTGCCAAGCCCTTACTATCTCTCTGTATTTAATTGTAAGACAAAAAAATATCATGAAGGAATTATCGGAATGGGACGAAAATCGATTGATGTGATGTACATGTACAGATTAACAAATTATTATAGTTTCAGAAAAATTATTCAGGAGTAACTGCATCACAAATTGGTTAGTCCACCTCTGGACCTTCCGCAAGCATTAATTGGTAGAGTTGTTTGGTGCCCTCCTGAGGGATATTGTGGCAAATTCTGTACAATTGGCGCGGTAGATCACCAAAATCCAGAGCTGGTTGGAAGGCCCTACCCATAATGCCCCACATGTTCTCAATTGGCGACAGGTTTGGTGACCGTACTGGCCGAGGTAAGGTTTGGCAAGCACGAAGATAAGCAGTAGAAACCCTCGGCGTGTGTGGGCACGCATTATCTTGCTGAAATGTAAGCCCAGAATGGCTTGCCACAAAACGGGGCATAGAATATCATTGCCGCTCCGTTGTTCTGTAAGGATGCAGCAGATGACAACCAAAGTGATCCTGCAGTAAAAAGGAAAGGTCTATACCATCATTGCTGGTTGTCAGATTGTGTGGCGGGTGACAGTCAGTTTAGTACTCCACTGCTGTCCAGGGTGTCTCCAGACACATCTTTGGCCTAGAATCTCATTGACTGGAGTGGAACTGTTGCGCTGATGAGTCCTGCTTCGAACTGAGCCCTGACGACCAGCATTGTGAGCAACAACAGTATAAAAACGGAAAGCAGTGTTCAAACGTTACATTCATGAAGTTTTTCTAGGACTTTTGCGCCTCCAGGTGGTATCGTAGGGCTTCTTGATGTCAAAAAATATACCTATTCAGGGATGCCTGTGCATAAAAGCCTATCATAAAGCAGCTTCCATTTGGGGTAAGTTATCAAAATTTGAGTCATACTTTCTGGAGCCACACTGAAAGAGACTAAGGAGTTGCCTGAATTCCAAGAGCCAGACAGGGTGGTGGTTGACCATCCACTCTGAGCTCCTCTCCACGTAGCTAGTGGGGGCAACATTATGATAACTACTTGGGCATGAACGAGTCTCCCTGGATTTCAGGAGAGGAATTAAAATGGCTTTGATTCAGAAGTCGGAAAGTGTCCTGACCTCCAAATCAGTTAAACTGGATGGGCAGGAATTCTTTTCTCTGCCCTGTGAGGAGCTGTAACAAGCTGTAATAAACACTATTGTGACCAGGTGACATCTCATGAGCTGTGGATAACGCTGAATCCAGTTACCACATGGAGAAGGGACAGTTGCATTCCTCATCAGTGGTGAAACTGATGTCCCAGCTACCTCTATCAGTGACCACTCTGTAGTGTTGGAATGTTGGATTCCACTTGGCAGTGACGGTAACTCTGGCTAAATATTCTGATTATGTCTGGGCAATGTCAAACTGGCTGTCTGGAGTCTTCTGTTCTGTATTATAGCAGCTACAGGCCATCTCTCTCAGAACCTTCTGATGATCTCTCACAGGCTGTACTTTTAGTGGAACTGTTTATGGCATTCATGAGCTGTTGTCATGACCTCTTCTTGCTCTCTTGACCTCTTCTTGCTCTCTCTAATAATTCAATGACATTTTGCCCTCACCATCCAAAAGGTTGAGAGGTTCTCTGTAGTTAGCCAACCCTTGAAACTTATGCAGAATCACCCAACAGGTCCTCATTGCAGAGTGGCATTCATCACTCTGCCAAGGAACAGGCTGCCTTTTTAGCCAGCCCAAGAAGTGTGGAATGGACGCTTGAAAGGCACAATGGATCATTGTAGTAAGGTGATCAGTCTAGTTCTGTCACGGCATTCAGACACAGAAAATTGTCTCTACAGTATCCAGTTTACCTCATGGAGCACCCATTGTGGTGTTTTTTCTTTTTTTTTCCAGCACTACTCTGTCTAGAAGGTAAATCCAGACTGGGAATTGATCACTTGAGTGAAAGTCATTGATTGCTTCACACTGAGCAGTATGTGCAGGGGTTAGAGAGCATGCCAAGAGATTAACAGCAGTTATTAACCCTTTTAACAGTTCCGATGTGTGTGCTCTGCCTCCTGTACAATGGACATGGATGTGGCAAAATTATAAGACTCTCAATTCCTCTAGATTTGAGGTAGGTGTTTGCAGAGCCACAAGGATCATCATATGCATTAAAATCTCACATAGGGGGAAGCATTGCATGAGCTGAGTGATGAGTTCATTAAGAGCCTGTTCATTGAGAATCTCATGTGGAGGCAGGGAAGAGGGAACATATTGCCAATTATGACAAGCAAGCACTGATATAATGGCTGCTCATAGGCTGGTGGATGGGGTGAGATGCAAGGAATGGTACATGCTGTTCACAAATGCAGTGACTCCGCCTTTAGTTGTCTACACTACGGATGTAGCCATGAAGCTCAGAGGCGTCAGGTAATTTAAAATGTGTCTGCCAAAGTCTTATACACTTTTTTCTTCCTTGAACTAGAAGTCTTAGTTCATTCTCACTTCTGCTGCACCCATTTGTGAGACATTGCAGTACGAAATCCATCTTAGCATTGAGATTTTTCTTTGTCTTTTTGCTTACTGCTCCTCCATAGGGGGAATTTGCTGCAAAAGGTGTGGAGGGTAATTTGAAGAACTTTCTTGTTCCCTCAGACAGATGTCAACTATCATAGCATTGTACTTACAACCATTATCTGATTCATCAGACAAGACCAAGGTCACATGGTCAGATGGTTTCAGACCTAACCATTTTTGCCTGTTGTTTTTCACTCCCAGATTGGATTTAGGGGACAGTGGCAACACTATTTTATCAATAACATTTTTCTGTTTCTCTTTTTTTAGTCCTTCATAAGGGTACATTATTCATAGTGACAGTGTGTTCTGCAGTCACCATTGTTTGGCTTCTGGGAAAACCTACTGGTGTAATCAGTGATGCAAGTCTGCAGGTAGATTTACAGCTGCACGTTCTTGTCCTCTGCTTGGCTCTCAATCTCTGGCTGCCAACGCTAGCCTTTGTTAAAGATTGCTTCACTCACAAAGCAAATGATTTCATGAGTGTAGGTAACTGTGTAGTTTTGAACACTTCCTTTGCTTCAGAGTGGAAGAACTATATAGCCTTTATTTCTTGGAATAAAGAACACTCTTTTCTGTGGACTGAATGATTTTGGAAGCAGTTTACACACTTGGGTGAGGCAATGCATTGAGAGCCCAACTGTGGGCAGCTGAACCACATCTTCCACATACAGCCTGACCTTTGCAAACCATGGTGGTGTGACTGAAATTTTAACATTCCAAGCAGTGCATAGCATTAGAAACGTAGTGCCTAACTTCAAGGTGGATGAAACCTGCTGCAATGTACTTGGGCAAATTCTCTACGAGGGAAGTCAGAGTAAAAGACAGTGTCCTCTCCATGTCGCCATTTAATCTTTTCATGGAATTCTTCTTTTCATGGAATTCTTTATTTCAGTGAAACTTAAGCTTCTGTATTCCTGTTGTAGGTCTTTCACATCTATATCAATTATATTACTACAGGTTACAAATCCCTTACAACAATTTGAAGCTGTGTGCAGCTCTCCTCTTGACAGCTTGTTTACATGCATAGCCTTCGTTTTCTCACCCAGGAGTGTACCATTATGCAGCTCCTTGATAGATTACAATTGCCATGCAAGTGCCTCTAAAGCTTGATTTATGCAGAAAGGTTACAGCTTCTCACATGTACATTTTACAAGTTTAACATGAAAATGTTACTCAGCACAGGATGTGGTCTGTTACTGGTGCTGTTGTGACTCGCCGATCTTTCAAAGTGCCGCCGCGCAGTTAGTTACGTGCGTCCTCTACATGCGGCGCTGTCTGCCAGCCATGGAGCAGCAGCCCCACCTAAGCGGCCAGCCAGCCAGCGACCGCTAGACTCGGAGTCAATTATGATTTGACTGTTAAAGTGTACACACGTCTTACTCTGTTTACTTCATCTGTGACTTACATGTATTGCGTCTTCCTTGAAATACATTTGTTGAACTTGAAGGTATAACAATTGGCGACGAGGATGGGATTTTTCTTTTCCATCGTTGACCCACATGTTTCCATGGCTACTTTAGAGCAACTATTGCAAGGTCTCATAGAACAGCAAACACTTCTCACAAATGCGATTCGTGATTTCGTCGCGGCATCAAATTCGGGGCGTCTCTCGTCGTTGTCTCTACTTCCTTTTCCTCCTTACGACAAGACGGCGGAAGACTGGTCTGATTACGAAAAACGTCTTCGACAGCACTTCTTGGCTTTTCATGTCGCGGACGAACAAACATATAAGTCTCTGTTCCTTTCATGGATTTCACCTCAAATGTATCGATCGGTTGCTGTCGCAGTTGGCTCCTTTGAAAGCTCCTGCGTCTTTGTCCTTTGCTGAAATGTGCTCACTTATGTCCATCTATTTTCAAAAGCAAACGCATGTGGTAGCCTCTCGTGTTGCCTTTTGTCGTTGTCAAGAACAACCGAATCAATCCTATCGCGCTTGGGCTGCTGAACTTCACGGCCTCAGTAGAAAGTGTCAGTTTGTTACTGAAGTTCACAAAGAATCCTACGCCGATTCCATGGTACGGGATGCTAATATCCGATCGGCGCCCGACAAAGAAGTTAGGCAACGTGCCCTTCAGTTGGCAAATCCGACTGTAGATGAAGTCCTATCCATCGCTAAGTCTTTTGAAATTTCTCGCGCTGCTGGAGCGCAAATAGAGGCATGGGGCGACGTCGGGGAAATACAACCTCTGTGCGATGTTGACGAAGCGTGCGGCGCGTCCCCGCCGGCCGACGTGGCCGCAGTACGCTCCCAAGCGCAGCCTAAGCCTAACCGTAAACAAACCTCTAAGAAACTGCAGCAAACCCCACGGCAACTTCCTTCATGTTCGCGGTGTTTTACGAAACATTCACGAGAACATTGTTCACAACGTTGGGCCGTGTGTCACAAATGCAAAAAAAGGGGTCATGTGTCATCCATTTGCAAATCCGACCGCATACATGATGTTCATGAACATGACGCTGATTCTGTGTTGTCTGTCAATTGTACTTCTTCCCTTTCAGGGAAGTTATTCCTCACTGTCCAAATACTTGGTCGAGATGTTCGCATGCAGGTTGATACTGGTTCTGCTGCCACTATCATCAATTCTCAGACATATCTTCAGTTGGGTTCTCCAGTCCTGTCACTAGGCAATTACGGACTTACAATAAACAGGAGATTTCTCTCTTGGAACAATTTGATGCTGAGGTATCTTACAAATTTGTCGTTTGCACTGTTCCCATATTTGTGGTCGACCATAGTAACTCGGAGAATCTTTTTGGTTTCGATGCCTTTCGCGTTTTTGGGTTCTCCATAGATGACTCTGTTAATATCGTCTCTGATGCTATTCCTTATGCTCAACTGGATTCCTTGTCGACGACATTTTCGTCCCTTTTTTCTCCTGGGTTAGGCTATGCCTCGACCTGAAGAATTGTTCACTAAACTTGCTGGAGGCCAGTATTCTTCTAAACTTGACCTGTCAGAAGCTTATCAACTTCCTCTCGACGCTGCTGCCCAGCAGTTTCTGGTCCTTAACACGCCTTTCGGCCTGTATCAATACCAACGATTGCCATTCGGGGTTGCCAGCGCCCCTGCTCTCTTTCAGCGATTCTTGGAACAATTATTGCTCACTGTCCCTGGGTGCATAAATTACCGGATGACATTGTTGTCACTGGCTCCACCACTGACGAACATCTTCAAAATCTCTGCACATTTTTTCATGTCTTACAGACTGCCGGTCTTAAGTGTAATCTTCAGAAATCAAAATTTTTTCAGGCATCTATCACGTACTTGGGGTTTCAACTCTCTCGGGAAGGTATTCGTCCGCTTCAGCAAACTGTTGCTGCGATCGATGCCCTTCCTCGCCCTACATCTGTTAAGGAACTGCAGGCCTTCTTGCGGAAAATAGCATACTATCACAAGTTTTTACCGTCTGCTGCTTCGGTGGCTCAGCCGTTGCATCGCCTGTTGCATAAAAACGAGCCTTTTCACTGGTACGAGTCATGCGATGCAGCTTTCCATAAATTGAAGACTATGCTGAAACAGGCCCCGTGCCTGGCTACTTGTGGAACTGGCCAACATCTTGTTCTTGCCACGGACGCCTCTCAATACAGGCTTGGTGCAGTCCTTGTGCACAGTTTCTCTGACGGTTCTGAACAACCCATTGCTTATGCCTCCAAAACGCTCACGGATGCCCAACAAAAGTATTCGCAAATTGAAAAAGAAGCTTTGGCCATTATTTATGCTCTTCATAAGTTTGGTGTTTTTCTCTATGGCTCCAAATTTCATCTTGTTATGGATCACAAACCACTTGTTTCCTTGTTTCAACCAGCAACGTCACTTCCCGACAAGGCTGAACACCGCCTCCAGTGTTGGGCTCTTTACTTGTCTCGTTTCAATTATGAGATTCATTTCCGGCCGACGGCTCAACATGCAAATGCTGATGCACTGTCTCGCCTTCCCATGGGTCCTGATCTGGCATTTGATAGGGACGAACTTTTGTGTTTCCACCAGGATGTTGCCGAGCAGCGGGTTGTGGACGGGTTCCCCATCACCGGGGATCGGCTGGCGACTGCTACGGGATCTGACCCTACCGTCTTCTGGGTTTTACGCTGTATTCCGAAGGGTTGGCCAGATCGTCTGTCTGCTAAGACTTCTGATCCGTTCCGGAACTACTATGCTTTGCGTTACCGCCTCACAGCTAGGGATGCTGTTATCCTCCTTTCCACTGAAAATGCTTCTTCGCGTGTTGTGGTACCTGCGTCTTTGCATGCTTCGGTCTTGCGCCTCCTTCACCAAGGGCACTGGGGTGTGTCTCGCACAAAATCTCTGTCGCGCTGTCATGTGTACTGGCCCGGCATCGACTCTGAAATCACACACATGATCACTGCCTGCAGCCCTTGTGCGTCACAGGCCGCCGCCCCAAAGTCATCTTTGTCACCGTGGCCTTTGCCTGAGAAACCCTGGGAGCATATTCATGCTCACTTCACAGGACCTTTTTTAGGTACTTTTTGGCTTCTCGTTATTGACGCTTACTCTAACTTTCCTTTCATTGTTCGTTGCACGTCGCCTACCACCGCGGCAGCCACCAATGCTCTAGCTCGCATTTTCTCTTTGTAAGGCCTTCTGTCTACTCTTGTTACTGATAATGGTCCACAATTTGCCTCCTCCGATTTTGCGGATTTTTGTGCCCATCATGGCGTCATGCATGTCACGGCCCCTCCGTTCCATTCACAGTCAAACGGTGAGGCTGAACAACTGGTCCGCACATTTAAGCCTCAGATGCAGAAACTCCTGACTTCTTCTGCTGCTGATGATGAGCTTCTCCAATTTCTGGCTTCTTACCGTTTCACCCCCATGGGTGACCACAGCCCGGCCGAGCTCTTACATGGCCGACAGCCCCGCACGCTACTTCATCTTCTGCGGCCTTCCACCTCACGGCTGCGGGTGCCTTCGCTTGGCCGGTTCATCGCCGACGACCTTGTATGGGTAAGGGGATATGGCAGGCAGCCAAAATGGAGTCCTGGCCGCATCTTACTACACTGTGGCCAATGCCTGTATGAAATCCAGATGGACATGGGTGTTGCAGTGCATCATTTGGAGCAGCTTTGGCCTCGTGTGCCAGCAACGCCTGTTCCGGATGCCACTACACCACCTTCGGCTCTACCTGACACTCGGGATACTGGAATCTCTCATTACTCACAACGCAGTCCTCTCACCATCATATCGGTGCCAGCACAAGAACTGACGCCACCAGGAGATGTGCCCATCCAGGAACCAGATGACCATCATCTGTCGGAGCAACTCTACTCGCCTCCTTCTCCTACGGATGTGGACACATCACCCATGTCTCCTGTTATAACAATCGGACTTGCCGCAATGGGCAGATTGGTGCACGGGGCCCCAGCAGATTCGACCCCCATGTCTCCTGTCATCTCGACCCTTTATCATTGGGGACACTTCCGTCCGTATGGGAAGCATCCTCCTCGAGACTTTACGGCCAGTCAAACAACACCTATGGACGTTAGCAATCTACAGGCCACCTCCATAAAGACCTGTGCAAAAACTTCAAAATTGGAGAAAAGTGTTGTGACTCGCTGATCTTTCAAAGTGCTGCCGCACAGTTACGCGCGTCCTCTACATGCGGCGCTGTCTGCCAGCCGTGCAGCAGCACTGCCACCTAAGCGGCCAGCCAGCCAGCGGCCGCTAGACTCGGACTCAGTTATGATTTGACTGTTAAAGTGTACACACGTCTTACTCTGTTTACTTCATCTGTGACTTTCATGTATTGCGTCTTCCTTGAAATATATTTGTTCAACTTAAAGTTATAACAGGTGCTGATAGACATTTCTGGTGACCTAGCAACATGAGGTCCTCTTGGGGATTTGGTGATAACAGATCATTGGAATCATTGCGTGTGTTAGAAAGGATACTGGGAGAAAGGATACTGCGGAGACATGGCTTAGCCACGGCCTGGGAGATGTTAACAGAATGAGATTTTCACTCTGCAGTGGAGTTTGTGCTGATAAGAAACTTCCTGGCAGATTAAAATTGTTTGCCGGACCGAGACTTGAACTCTGGACCTTTGCCTTTCGTGGGCAAGTGCTCTACCAGCTGAGGTACCCAAGCACGACTCATGACCTGTCCTCACAGCTTCTTTGGGCAGAAGAGCTTCTGTGAAGTTTGGAAAGTAGGAGATGAGATACCAGCAGAACTGATGCTGTGAGGATGGGCCATGAGTCGTGCATGTGTAGCTCAGTTGTTAGAGCACTTGCCCACGAAAGCCAAAGGTCCCGAGTTCGAGTCTGCATCCTTTTCCTTGCACAATCACTTATACAATTAATATTGAAGTCACCGCATATAACTAACTTTTTGTATTTCCTGTAAAGTGAACCAAGAACCTCCTCTAGCTTTAGCAAAAGTGTTGTGAAATCGGCGTCTGGGGATCTATAAATAACAACAGTTAGAAGTTTATCTCCATTAAATTTAACCACACCTGCACAACATTCAAACACCTTTTCAGTGCAGTACTTTGAAACATCAATTGACTCAAATGGGATGCCGTTTTTCACATACATGGCTACTCCCCCACACCGCAAAGAGCTCCTCGAAAAGCTGCCAGCCAATCTGTATCCTGGTAAAGGAAGCCTCTGAATTGTCTCCTAATTTAAGAAGTGTTCAGATATACCAATAATTTCAGAGTCAACATCTATAAGCAGTTCACTAACTTTATCTCTAATACCTTGTATATTTTGATGAAATATACTAATTCCCTCATTACTCGGATACCTAAGCTTTGTCAAAAGTGGTTCCTTTGTTAGAGAGACTTCCCTTAAGCAGGAATACCTATCAGCTGACTTTAATCTAAAAAACGTGCAGCTCTAACACCCACTGCTGCAGGAATTTTCCCATGAGTGATCCCACCACCCTCACCTATGCTGTCATCTATAAGCTTTGCCAATCTCCCCTTCCCATACCTGTTGAGGTGCAGGCCATGTCTAGTGAAACCCGTCCTGCTGATAGACTCCACCAACACCACTGAAATGTGACCCATGCTTTCTGTCATCAGCGCACCCCCAAGTCTCATGTTATTATGCCTGATGGTTGTATTAAGATGAGGCCGATCGTAACGCTGAAACAGTTCCACGAAATGCACATTCGTGTTGCCAGTCTGAGTGGCTATCTTTTCCAGGTCACCATCTATGTCATACTCCCCATCCCTATCAATACTATTACCAGCCCCACACACGATCACTACCTCATCCTCTTTAGTAAAATCCCTACATAACCCCCCTATGTTAACAGTCACCTGACCCAATCCTGCATTAGGCTTCACAATGCTGGTGACCTGGTACTCACTCCCCAACACTTCCTGCAACTGCTGGCCTACACCTCTGCCATGAGAACTACCTAACAGCAGAACCTTCTTCTTCCTCTTCGACTTTGCAACTGTCCTAGCCACCGTAACTGCTGAGGTCTGCTGCATACTTCCTACATCTACAGCTACTAGAAATTCCTCTCCACTAGACTCTGACAGTTGGTCATATTATTGCATACACCAATAGTAAAACTATCTGAAAATGTCAGTCATAAACTGCACCTTGTATTCCTGCTGATAGAACTGCTAAGGGGAAATTTGGCTGCTGTCTTTTTGGCAGAAACCTGTGGTAAGATGGTGGTGGTCAGTGAATACCATAAAGACACATTCTTCAGCGATGGGGGAGAAGGATTCTATCACCTCAAACATAGCAAGGAGCTCATTGTAATATGTGGCCCAAAGCTCCTGCAGCTAGGTTCATAGAAGAAAATGCCAGTGGCTACCATGAACCTTCAACACATTGCTGAAAAACAGCACCAATGGCAGATTGCAGGGGGATAGACATGTGGGGGGTGGCTAGAAGGGCAGCATTGGAGAGGTCTTGTTTTGTTAAATCAAAGCTGTCTGTTATTTGCACTGTGCAGAGTACAAGTCTGTTGCCTCTAGTGCTTGTAAGCCAGGTGCATTCCTCAGGTGACATTGATAGAAATTTGCAATTCCAAGGAATCTTCAGTGTTCTTTGAATGATTTGAGGCATGACTATTTGGCAACGTTACAAATCTTCTAATGCAGTGTCCCAGGAAGTTGATCTACAGAAAACCAAAAGCACACTTTTCAAGGTTGATAATCACTCCCATCCTCTGGAGGTCATTGCACGAGTAGATGAGGGTATCACCCAAGTATGCAAAGTGACCTGAGGTGCTTCACAGAATGTTATTGAGGAAGTGGTGCCAGGTCTGGATGGCATTGCAGAATCCAAACGACATAAAAATGCTTTTGAATAGACTGAAAGGCATGATTATCACTGTCGTTTCCATATCTCTGGGGTGACCGGAATTTGTGTGAATGTATTAGTGCAGTCTGCCATGCTGAACACAATTCTACCCAACAGGTTGTCACCGTAGCTGTGCTATAGAGGATCCAGATAACAGTTTGGAACTGCCTGGTGTTGAGGATGCACAAGTCACCGCAAGGGTGCTGAGTTCTATCCCTTTTGGAAACTAGGTGCAAGGCAGAGGCCCATGGGCTCTTTGAGGGGAGCAACACCCCATCAGTGATGGCTACCTCGGTTTTGGCCTTTGTGGCCCAGTGGAATAGTGGAAAGAGGCAGGGTTGGCAAGAAATCAGGGGTCCCAGAATCATTGCAGTGTGGTGCAGTGTATCATGGTGTACATCTTGGGGGAGGGGGGGGGGGAGGGGATTGCTGGAACAGCAAATAAGAAGGGGAAATTCAACAAGGAAGTTGGCAGAGGGGCCAGATTAGGAGAGTTGTTTGATGGAGCAAAGATTAGTGGAGTAAGACTGACATGGAATGGAATGGTGGGAGGTGGCATCGACAATATTGTTTTGCCAGGTCAAGAAGAAGGATACAGTGTGAAATAAAATCAGTGCCAAGGATGAGGTCCACACTGTCAGCCACAGTCAAAGTCCATGGGAAGCCTCTGCCAAGGCCTAGGATGATGGGTTGGGTGTGGGAGTAGCAGTTTGTGACTGCTGAGCCATTAGCTGCAGTGGGGAGTAGGGAAGAAGGTGAATGGTGGCCAGCAAAGGGCAATAACTGGTAAGGGAACATGGATAGGTCTGAATCAGTGTCAAGGAGGTAGGGTATCAAGGAGAGTGGGTCACCAGAGTGTATTATCCTTTGAAGTCTCTGGCAGTTAGCCTTAACCCTTTAACTGCTCTTGAGGTGTTAAAAGTGCGCACCTTTGTACCTGTCCCTGTGTGCTCTGAATGTGTTTACGCATGCCACCATTCAGAGCACACAGGGACAGGTACAAAGGCGCACATGTTAACACATCCAGAGCAGTTAAAAGGTTAATAAACAACATTACTCAAAGTCAGTTGTTGAAAGAAAATCAGTCAGAGCAATAAAACTTTGTGCAATGTGATGCCAGCACAGGATTAGAAAAGCAACAAATAATGAAGAGAATTAAAAGACCATGCTGTAAGAAAATGGAATTATACACAACGTTTATGATGAGAACACGTAAGTGACTGCTTTCTCATTATAAGGAATGTTTCCTTATGTGGTAGACTCAAATTAATGTGACTCACAGTTGGTGTGGTATGAATGGATTTTTCAACAGAATGTCATGGTTTGAGTACTCTCAAGGCTGGATTCCAAGCCTTACTTAGCTGGAAACTGCTGTATTTATCATGTAGATGAGTCTCAAAAGATGCTTCTAAATACAATCCCAGAACCTATTGGCCTGTTTTAACAACTTGGTCCTGTGTTGGTTGCTCCTGCAAAGGAAAATATATATAGATCACACAATTCAAATGATGCAGGAAATATATCCATGGCACAAGCTTTACATAGTTAAAGAACAGCCAATAAATTCAGATCTCCAAGCAATACAACATGAATTATAGTGGGAGCAAATTCTTAAAACAAGTGGAAACATTTCATGATTTTACCCATCAGGCTACATGATGAGCTGATAAATAAAGACAATAGATTCTAGCTAAAAAGAAAAAAAAGTCTGAGTTCTGCAGAAATGTAGGACAATGGGATGCCGCACTAACCATATGAATTATCTTAGAAGATAGGATGAAAAAAGGCAAACCTACATTTATAGCATTTAACGATTTAGAGAAAGCTTTTGACAATGTTGATTAGAAGACATTCTTTGAAACTCTGAGGGTAGTAGGAGTAAAATTCGGGGAGCATAAAGCTGTCTACAACTTGAACAGAAAATAAACTGCAGCTATAAGAGTCAAATGGAGTGAGACATGGTTGAAGCCTCTAATTCCATTGTTATTCAATCTGTACATTGAGCAAACAGTAAAGGAAACCAAGGAAAAATTTGGAAACGGAATTAAGGTTCATGGAATAGAAATAAAAACTTTGTGATTTGCTGATGGTATTGTAATTCCATCAGAGACAGCATAGGACTTTGAAGAGCAGCCAAATGGAATGGATAGTTTCTTGAAAAGAGGTTTTAAGATGAATATCAATAAAACTAAAACAATGGTGATGGAATGTAGTCAAATTAAATTGGTTGATGCTGATAGAATTAGATTAGGAAATGAGACACTAAAAGTAGAAGACCAGTTTTGCTATCTGGGCACCAAAAGAACTGATGATGGACAAAGTAGAAAAGATATAAAATGCAGACTTGCAACTCCAAGAAAAGCATTTCTGAGAAAAAGAAATTTGTTGACATCCATCTTCTTCCTCTTTACATACACCTGTATAAATTGAAGACCCTCACGGGGGTTTCTATCTGTCTGTTCAGGATAACCTGAGCAACCGCTATAGCGATTCTGATCCAATTTTCACTAATAGATAGCTCAATTTATGGTGAAGGTTTATGTATACAATTTACACACATTTTGTGAAAATTAGCTGAACCATGTGAAAATGATGGCAATGCCTCTATCAGTGAATGGCAGAACTCCTTGAAATCATGCATACATAGAGCATTGGCTGCCTGGTTGCAACAAATGGCCAGTATGAGCTACAGCTGCTGGGAGGCCAGTGTGAGCTAATGCCAACTTCCTAAATGACTTGTGATGCAGGACATAACAGATATTAATCTTACAAGCTTCAATGCCATGAGCATTCACTCCAAACTCCTGTTAAATATGGAACACATAACAGTAGTGTCTCCTAAGAACTTTATTGGGGTGTACTGCTTTAATCATTTAAGTTACATGAAAGTTATGGTACTCAGTTATGTATTATTGTTATTTATATTTTTATTATAATTCTATGCAGTGGACAGTAGACAGAATTATTTCTGTGCCAGACAATTCAAAGAATTATAAATACTTAGTGCTACTCATGCAAAGCCCAGGCAGGTCACTACTCAAACATAAATTTAAGTGGTAGGAAGTGTTTTCTGAAGGTATTTGTATGGAGGTAGCTTTGTACAAAAGTGAAACATGGACAATAAGAAGTTCAGAAAAGAAGAGAGCAGAAGATTCTGAAATGGGTTGCTACAAAAGAATGTTGATAATTAGTTGGCTAGATTGAATAACAAATAAGGCGGTACGAAACTGCATTGGAGTAAAAAGAACTTTCTGGCACAACTTGCCTAAAAGAAAGGATTGGTTGAGAGGACATATCCTGAGGCATCAAGAAATCATCTGTTTGGAAATGGAGGGAAGTTTGGGGAATAAAAATTGGAAATGGAGACCAAGGCTCGATCACAGTAAGCGGGTTCAAAATGGATACACACTGCTGTAGTTATGCAGGGATGAAGAGGTTTGCACAGCATAAACTGCCACAGAAAGTTGCATCTTCAGTTTGAAGACCTCAACAGCAACACCTTCAGCTCAACAAATAGGGCTTATAATCCTCCTATGAAACACATGTTCAGTGAGATCTAACAGAGATGCAATTAATACCATTTCCCCATCAATCTTGGTGATTGCAGAGATGTGGTATGAGCCTAACTTCCGAATTAGATCCTCCTTATGCAGCATAATTCCAGAAGACCAGATTGATGGGAAGGATGACACTACCTCATTCATCCACAAATTGAAAGCATACTAGCAATTAACAACAATGTGTACACTGTAAATATGATCACCATTGTAGCTCATGATAGCACACATAAAACCACTACCTGGCTAACTCACAAGTGTTTCATTATACTGTCGACTGAAATAAGTCACAGTGCAGAAAATTTTCTCACAGATTCAGGCACCTTACTTATGGTGATCGTAATGCTCACGTTACAGCATGGAGGTGCTAGGCAACAGACTGAAGTGATGTGGCACACTTCCATTAACAGAAGACCTACATCTTGCATAGTTAAATGGCATTTCACCCACAATGATAGCACCACTATATCAGATAAACTCAGTGATAATAAATAATGCCAAATAAGACTTCACTTACTGCAAAGGTAGGCAGAAAACAGGTAATCTTGGAACAACAAGTACCGGTAAAATTGAATTGTATGCCGACAGACAAGGACGAAATGTAGCCACTGAATTTTGGTGAACAAGCAGTCAGAATTTTAATTTTAATTGTACAATAAAACCAGCAGCAAAATTCAGTGCTGCTACATCAATGAGTCAAGAAAAAATTTCCTCATTGAGAAAAAAGGACTTTTCCATCCTCCTGGCAGGATCAAATGATGTTGCTAGGAACAAAAAAAACGATCTCTTAATCTCACTAAAAAGAAAACTGTATGAGCTGAGAGGAACAAATGTTATTGTTTTTTCAGTGCCACACCATTACGGCTTGATAGAATGGTCTTGTGTAAATAAAGAAATTGAAACTGCAAATAAAGAGATGCAAAATATTTGCAAGCAGTTTGAAAATGTAACATTTGTGAACATCAGCAATTTAGGGAAAAGATTTCACTCAGCACACAGTTCTCATCTAAATTTACTTGGAAAAAATGTAATAGTAACAAAAATTTTAGAACTAGTAAATAAAATCTCAAATGTGCAGTGTGATGATAGAAAAGTCATACCTCTCATGGACAGGAAGTGTGTGTTACCTGGAGACTCGAATGTGAAATCTGCTGTCAGTGAAGCTACACCTCTCCAAGAGAAATGTGAAATTTTATTAATGCAAGTGAACACAAATATTAACTATTGACAGAAAGGCACAGCAGTTGTGGAACAACAAACACCAGAAATAAGTGAAACAGCACCAGTACCATCATTATCATCAGAAGCAGCAACAATAGCAACAGCAACAGCAACAAGAACAGCAGCATCAGTAGCAGAACCAGCAACAACTGGAGCAGCAACACAGCAATGCTTAAGGAGTAGCCAAAGGAAAAATACATCTGTGTCATTCAGTGACAATTTTTTATGGTTTCAAGCCAAGAAGAAAATAAAAATATGAAAAACCAGCCTGCTAACTCACAGATAAGTCACAGCAACATCTTATTTTTAAACATTCAGGGTCTTGAAAGTAAAGTTGAAATTCTGTAGGAGTCATTGCCACAGAATAAGTATTCTTTCTTATGTCTATCTGAACATTGGCTTAAACCAGAACAAATACAATACTATATACCAGAAGCTCATAAACATGGAAACAGTTTTTGCACATCTCAGTACTATAATGGTGGTACTGTTATCTATGTTTCAAATGAAATAGAGTGTAGAGCACTAGATCTTAGTTGGGATGTGTAGAGAAACACTTTGAAATTACTTGGATCATATGTGATATAATGAAACTTATCATAGTATGTATCTACCGTTCCCCTGACTCAGATGATAAAACTTCTTTAGATAATTTAGACAATGTACTCTGCTACATAATGAAATGGAAACAATACGTAACTGTAATTGGGGGAGACTTTAATTCAAGCTTTGATGTAACATGTAACAAACCCAGTGTAAATACGTTACTGAATCTGCTAAGGCAGCACAACTTCCATCATGTAAATTCAGAACCAAGAAGACTAAAAGTGTGCTTGGATAATGCTTTTGTCAACTGTGCTCATGATATGTACTCCACCAAGGTAAAGGAATTTGTTTTCTCAGACCACTCCATGTTAACAGAAGGGTTAAGACATTTTATAAAAGGGGATGAGAGCAAGGCTGTACAAAAGTTAACAAAATCTAATACCTTAATATTAACACAACACGATCTCAGAAAACTAACACACCAGCTGAGCATAACAAACTGGGACAAATTATTTCAAAACTGTGATTCCAGTGCCCAAACAGTTTATGAAACATCCCACAATTACTTAACAGGTACTTTAAAACCCCACCTTGTTCAAAAGAAATATCATAAAACAAGAAAGGGTAAATTGTGGTACACCAAAGAACTGGAGAAGCGCCTTGCCAAAGTAAACAGTTCTAATGAAATTAAGGATCTTGAAAAAACCACTAAGAAACTGTAGAAGAAAGAGTTACAATTGGCAAAACAAAGATACAACACAAATCTATTAAACAATAACCGAGCGAGGTGGTGCAGTGGTTAGCACACTGGACCCGCATTCGGGAGGACGACGGTTCAATCCCGCGTCCGGCCATCCGACGGTTCAATCCTGCGTCCGGCCATCCTGATTTAGGTTTTCCGTGATTTCCCTAGATCATTTCAGGTAAATGCCGGGATGGTTCCTCTCAAAGGGCACGGCCAATTTCCTTCCCCATCCTTCCCTAATCCGAGCTTGTGCTCCGTCTCTAATGACCTCGTTGTCGACGGGACGTTAAACCCTAATCTCCTCCTCCTCCTCCTCTTAAACAATAGTAAAAGCCAATGCAAAACAGCCTGGTCAGTAATTAATACTGTTAAGGGTGAAGTCAGAAACTCTGACAAGACAGTCCCCATACCAGCAGATACATTCAACAAATATTTTGTAAGCTGTGCTGATGATATCAAAAAGTTGATCAGTAAACACAATGTAACATGTATAGATTATCTATAGAGTGCAAACATAAATCATAATAGGGCCAGATCATCACCGAAACACTTTAAAGAGGTATGCCAACATGAAGTTCTTAAAATAGTCAAAGAAATGAAAAATTCATACAGTACAGATATTTTTAATATGTCAGACAATCTATTGAAAGAAATCATACATTACATTACAGCACCATTAACATATTATATAAACCTGTGTCTTATATAAGGGGTTTTTCCTGATCCTCTCGAACTATCCAAGGTGTCTCCAGTCTTTAAGAAGGGTATCAAATCAGGTCCTGCAAACTACAGACCAATTTCACTAATTCCAGTACTAGGAAAAGTCTTTGAAGGCATAATATATCAGCAGATGTACGAGTACCTAGAACTAAATGATATGTTAGGTGCACCACAGTTTGGTTACAGAAAAAGAAAGTCAGCTATACATGCCATCGGGCTCTTAGTCAGAGACATTTTAGCAGCATTTGAGGACCATGCTCACACACAGGTAACATCATGTGATCTGAGCAAAGCCTTTGACTGTGTTGACCACTCACTTTTGCTCTCTGGACATGAGTACTAGGGAATATGTGATAAAAGTTTAAAACTCATCAAATCATACCTCAATAAAAGGAAACAGGTGGTGAGTTCAGGAAGTCGTCTGTCAAACACACTCGAGGTTCAACACAGAGTGCCACAGGGATCTAAATTGGGACCACTTCTCTTGCTTGTACACATAAATGACTTATCAGGAAATATAAATGTAAAGATGTATATGTAAGCAGATGATACAACTTTTCTATCTGTAAACAATGTATTTGATAACCTTGTAAGTGATATGAAATCGGCAAAAGAAAATGCAACATCATGGTTAAATGCAAATGGTCTGCTATTAAATGAGGAAAAGACCCAGAATATGTGGTTCAGTCTATCAAAGACTACAAAAATAGAAAAACAAAAGACAAAGTTTTTACATATCATACTTGACAACAATCTAACTTGGAACTCTCAAGTTGATCACATAGTGGTTAGGTTGTCAAGAGTTATATATTTGTAGAAGAGACTGATGTGTTGTGTGACATTGAGCACACAAGGACAGTGTATTTTGCCTTTTTTCAATCTGTTTTATGGTATGGGTTAATACTCTGGGAAAACAGCAGAAAAATAAATGAAATTATGGTGATCCAGAAGAAAGCAACAGAGTAATGGCTAAGGTACATAATAGAACACATTGTAAACTATTGTTCATTAAATATAGAATTTTAACAGTTATTAATTTATATATTCTTGACAGCATTAACTACATACTTGCTGAACTACCTAAATTAAGTGTAACAAATCAATGGCATGACTACTGTACAGGAATCTCTACTTCTCCGCTGTTGCCACAAAATAGATTAGCTAAAACTTACAATAGTCATAAGTATATGGCAATTAAAGTATATAACTAATTGTCTAAGAGTGCATCAATAAGGTCTGACAAATTATTGAAAGAAAATGTACATAACTTCTTGTTAACTAATCCATTCTATTCATTAGAAGAATTTTTAGAAGTTCCCAATATCAACTTAAATATGTAAAAATTTATTTTGTAAAATTAATAGGTTAAGTGAACTGACAAAGTCTATTGCATGTAATATAGCTGAATGACCAATAAAGAATCTGAATCTGGTTAATATTTCCATCTGTTCTCCATATCTAGTTCTGATATGTGACTGGGGAGACTTGAAAAGCTCACATGGTCACATCATTATCACTTCCTGAATAACTCTGATGATGAACTCACCTCCCCCACTCCAGATACCTTGGCCAGGCAATTAGAAAAGTGACAAAGCTAAGTATGAAGGTTATTTGATACAGTGGAACCTCGGACAGCAAGCATAATTCATTCCAGAATCTTACTCATAGTGCAAAACACTCATTAAGCAAAACAATTTAACCCCTATAAATTAATGTGAAATACAATAATGCATTCCATGCAGAAAAAGTACTAAAAGTTTTATCTTATTCATGCCATTTATTCAAAGAAAATTATACATACAGTATTATGCACTTTATTATTCATGATACACAGCTTATTATTTTTTTATTTGGAAGCTATTTATTGTCATTTGTTTCTGTCAATGCTTCAACGCGTGGCAAAAGTGCAACACAGCATTATCATCAAATACATTTGTAGTGCACGTAGCCAATACTTTATTGGGGTGATGATTTTTAATGTACAATGCAACCAATTCCCATGCTTTCAGCATTTCTCTTATTGCACCAGAAGATTTCTGCTTTGCTGTTACCCTCACCCTCCTCCTCCTCTGAAGAACTCCTGTCCACAACTTTCTGTTGTGAAAGACACTGCAACTGCATAAGCTCTTCGGTGATCATTTCTTGGCAGTGATCTTCCACAAGCTCATCAATATCATTGTTATCCACTTCTAGTCCCATGCTCTTAGCCAGAGACACGATCTCATTGACTAAACACTCCATAGGTACTGACTCAAATGCCTCAGAGTCACATTGGACAATGCACTCTGGCCAAAGCTTCTTCCAAGCAGAAGTGAGACTTCTCTTTGTAACCCCTTCGCATGCCTTTGCAATCATCTTGACGCAGGCTACAATGTTGAAATGATATTTATTTTTATTTATTTATTTATTTATTGTTCCGTGGGACCAAATTAAGGAGAAGTCTCCATGGTCATGGAATGAGTCAATACATGAAATTATAACACGATAGTAGAAACAAATAAAATGAAATATAAAAAACATATTCAGGCAACAAGTCGTAAGTTTAAATAAAGAAAATCAACAATGTAACACTGGAATTTGCTTAATTTTTTAGCTCTTCCAGTAGCTCCTCGACAGAATAGGAGTGAGCCATGAGGAAACTCTTCAGTTTAGACTTAAAAGACTTTGGGCTACTGCTAAGATTTTTGAGTTCTTGTGGTAGCTTATTGAAAATGGATGTAGCAGAATACTGCACTCCTTTCTGCACAAGAGTCAAGGAAGTGCATTCCACATGCAGATTTGATTTCTGCCTAGTATTAACCGAGTGAAAGCTGCTAACTCTTGGGAATAAGCTAGTATTGCTAACAAAAAACGACATTAAAGAAAATATATACTGTGAGGGCAATGTCAGAATAACCAGACTATTGAATAGGGGTCGACAAGAGGTTCTCAAACTTACACCACATATAGCTCGAACAGCCCGTTTTCGAGCCAAAAATACCCATTTTGAATCAGAAGAATTACCCCAAAAACTAATACCATATGACATAAGCGTATGAAAATATGCAAAGTAGACTAGTTTTTGTGTTGAACTGTCACTTATTTCAGATACTGTTCTAATGGTAAATAAAGCAGCATTTAGTTTCTGAACAAGATTTTGAACATGGGTTTTTCCACAACAGCTTACTATCTATCCGAATGCCTAGGAACTTGAACTGTTCCGTCTCGCTTATAATATGCCCATTCTGTCTGATCACAATATCGGTTCTTGTTGAATTGTGAGTTAGAAACTGTAAAAACTGAGTCTTACTGTGATTTCGCATGAAATTATTTTCCGCAAGCCACAAACTTATTTCATGAACTACATTATTTGATAATGTTTCAATATTACACACAAGATCCTTCACTACCAAGCTGGTGTCATCAGCAAACAGAAATATTTTTAAATCACCTGTAATACTAGAAGGCATATCATTTATATAAATAAGAAACAGCAGTGACTCCAGCACCGACCCTTGGGGAACGCCCCACTTAACAGTGCCCCATTGCGGCTGAACATCACTACCACTCTCAGTATTGTGGAGAATTACCTTCTGCTTTCTGTTCTTAATGTAAGAGGTGAACCAATTGTAAGCTACTCCCCTTACTCCATAATGATCCAATTTCTGCAGTAATATTTTGTTGTCAACACAGTCAAAAGCCTTCGTTAAATCAAAGAAAATACCTAGCATTCGCAACCTTTTATTTAATCCGTCCAAAACCTCACAGACAAAAGAGAATATAGCATTTTCAGTGGTTAAACCATTTCTAAAACCAAACTGTACATTTGACAACAAATTATGTGAATTTAAATGCTCCAGTAACCTTTTATATACAACCTTCTCGATAACTTCAGCAAACTCTGATGGCATAGAAATAGGTCTATAATTGTCAACATTATCCCTGTCTCCCTTTTTATAAAGTGGCTTCATTACCGAGTACTTTAATTGGTCAGGAAACCGACCACTCCTAAAAGAAAAGTTACAGATATGGCTAAGTACTGGGCTAACATACATAGAACAATACTTCAGTATTCTGCTAGATACCCCATCATATCCATGAGAGTTCTTGGTCTTTAGTGATTTAATTATTAACTCAATCTCCCACTTGTCAGTATCACAGAGGAGCATTTCAGGGAACAGTCTCGGAACACTTTTTTCTACAAGCGCTATATGATTCCCTGTTGGGATTAGGTTTCTATTTAGTTGACCTACTGTATTCAGAAAGTGATTATTAAATACTGTACATATATGTGACTTATCAGTAACATGGACATTCCCACTATGCACTGATTCTATATCCTTGACTTGTCTCTGCAAGCTAGCCACTTCCTTTACGACTGACCATATGGTTTTAATTTTATCATGAGACTTAGCTATTCTATCTGCATACCACATACATTTTGCCTTCCTAATAACTTTTTTAAGCACCTTACAATACTGTTTGTTATGGGCTGCTGCATTTAGATTTTGACTGTTTCTAACGTTTTGATATAATTGCCACTTTGTTCTACAGGATACTCTCATCCCTCCAGTCAGCCACCCAGGCTACCTGTTTGTGCTAGTACCGTTTTGAATGTTCTAATGGAAAGCAACTTTCAAAGAGCACGACAAAAGTCTTGAGGAAAGCATTATATTTATCGTCTACTGTATCAGCACTATAAACATCTTGCCACTCTTGTACCTTGATAAGGTTTACAAAGGTCTCTACAGCAACTGGATCAGCTTTCCTTCACAGTTGATAACTATATTTAACATGTGTTGCAGCACAAAAATCTTTTAGAGTTAAAATTTGTCCGTCATGATCTGAAAGGCCATTCACCTTTTTGCTAACAGAATGCCCTTCTAGTAATGAGGAATGAACAAAAATGTTGTCTATGGTTGTTCTACTGTTCCCTTGCACTCTTGTTGGAAAGAATACAGTTTGCATAAGATTATATGAATGAAGGAGGTCTACCAGCATCCTTTTCCTTGCACAATCACTTATACAATTAATATTGAAGTCACCACATATAACAAATTTTTGTATTTCCTATAAAGTGAACCAAGAACCTCCTCTAGCTTTAGCAAAAATGTTGTGAAATCGGAGTCTGGGGATCTATAAATAACAACAGTTAGAAGTTTAACTCCACTAAATTTAACCACACCTGCACAACATTCAAACACCTTTTCAGTACAGTACTTTGAAACATCAATTGACTCAAATGGGATACCATTTTTCACATACATGGCTACTCCCCCAAACTGCAAAGAGCTCCTAGAAAAGCTGCCAGCCAACCTGTATCCTGGTAAAGGAAGCCTCTGAATTATCTCCTTATTTAAAAAGTGTTCAGATATACCAGTAATTTCAGAGTCAACATCTATAAGCAGTTCACTAACTTTATCTCTAATACCTTTCTGAAACTCTCTCAGAGTGAGATTGGCAGCTTCAGTCAACTCAAGGCAATGCTTGAAGAGTGATTTAGTGCAGATCTTTGTAATCTGTTGGTCCATAGGCTGGAATAACAGAGTTGTGTTGGGAGGCAGAAATTGGATCTTGATGAACTGAAAGTCTTCGAGGAGGTGGTCCTGTAGGCCTGGAGATTGGGAAGGAGTTTTGTCCATAACAAGCAAGACATGGAGTGGCAGATTCATATCAAGCAAATATTTTTTCACCAAAGGACCAAACGCTTCATCGATACAATCACAAAAAAGATTGCATGTCACCCAAGCCTTGTTGTTGGACCACCACATCGCATTTAACCTGCTCTTCTGTGCTTTACACTTCTTGATGGCTCGTGGAGTTTCTGAATAGTAAACAAGCAATGGTTCAATTTTCAAATTACCACTCGCAATTCACAGAATAGCAATGTGAGATAGTTTTTCATTGGTCTGTGACCAGGCAATGCATTCTCCTCTGCTGTTACAAAGATACGTTTAAGCATCTTTTACCAGAATAGATCCATCTCATCACAATTAAAAACCTGTTGTGACAGATAACACTCAGAATCTATAAGCATCTTGAAGTTGCTAATGAAGTTCTCTGCTGCCTTTGTGTTTGAGCTGGCTGCTTCACCATGCCTCACAATGCTGTGGATGCCAATTCTTATCTTAAGCTTCTTGAACCACCTACAGCTTCCCTTAAACACTTCTTAGGCCACTGATGACCCTCGTGTCTTCTTAACAAGACCAGCAAAAATCATTCTCACCTTCTCACAAATTATTTTCTCATTAATAGTGTCATGTTGCAATTGCTTTTCATTTATCCATATAAGAAGCAACCTTTCGTCATTATCCAGAATATGAAACCATTGTTTATATACTTTAGATACTCTTGTAACTCCCTCTGAAGCATCTATCTCCTTAATCTTGTCCTTGGATGGTTCATTGATTTGGTGGAGGGGATCAAACAACATGCTCATTGGTCAAATCAGATTGGAGAAGGATGGGGAAGGAAGTCAGCCATGCCCTTTTAAAGGAACCATACCAGCAATCGCCTGAAGTGAATTAAAGAAATCATGGAAATCCAAATTAGGATAGCCAGATGCAGGTTTGAACCATTGTTCTCCTGAATGCGAGTCCAGTATGCTAACCAGTGCGCCACCTCACTCGGTCATTGTTATAACTGTGAGTGACCGACGAGCAGTGCACGGTAGAGAATGGAGATACAAAGCCACCAGGCAGCTGCGGGAGGTATCGCCAGCAACAAACAGACAGGACAGATGAACAAGTAGAGGACAACAGACACTACAATCAACCAGGACACAACATGAGGTAAGCAAGCAAGAACTGAGGAGATAAACACAGTGAGACAACAACAATGCAGGAACACCCCAAACAACAGTATGAATCTCAACACATGGAACTGGAATGCAGTAGGCCGAGATGCACACGCAAACTATGGCGAGTACCTGACCGCCAGGGTAGTGCCATGCAGCTGCCTAAATACATGACTGTGAGAAATGTGATTGGCTGTGGACTTCGTGTGGTATGGAGAGTGGCTTGCTTGCATGGCGAGGCTCACGGCGCAGGCGCACGCCAGAGCACAGAGACCCCTAGTGGGTAGCCAGGTCCATCCCTTCTGGTGCACATTCAACTTCCACACCTTCCAACCTTGTTCTACAGGATAGTGCAAACAGTTGATGTAGACTGATTGTATGTGTGTGCTAAATTAGCAATGCTCACACCAAGTTTGAGTTTTTCAGTGATTTCACGTTTCATTTCTAAGGTCATTTTCTTTCTCTTACGGTCATCTTCTTGTGGCTTTATCCTCAGGGACATTTCTAAGAAGGTTACTAAAATTTGCACATGAGAAACACTGTGTGAACACAAGTTTAGAAAAATGTGTGATCACAAGTTGCACGAAGATGGTAGCAGAAAGAGAGCTAAACCCAGCCTGCTGTATGTACTTAAGACATTGTTCATATGCTGTTGCCAATAATGGAGGGTGTTCATATTGTTGAACATTTCCCCCATTATGTGCGAGCGGCTGGTGATGTCACACTGAATCATCGTCACTCATCATGTGAACCATCACTCATTAAGCAAGTCATTTGTTTACAATTTCTTTTGTTCATTATGCAAACTGCACATTGTGGGAGGGCTCATTAAGAAAGGTTCCACTGTATGGGTAAAAGAGTAAATGACCACCTTCTTGAGTGTATGGCGTATTATTGGTTCATGGATGCAATGACTTCAAAGAAACAAATTCATCAACCTGCTTCATCTTTTTTAAGATGGAATTGGGTAGGAAGTATGCTTTTAGAAATTTCCTTTAACAATGGAAGATAGTTAAAAAATGGGGAATGCAGATCAGAAGGTGCAATAAGCTTATTTCATCAAAATATGAGGTGAATTAAAGGCAATGAAGATGAAGGGACAGTGGGTGAAGCATGTAACACCTGGGGTGTACCATCTGGTTTGGAGCCGAGTGGAAGGCTTAAACCAGAGGCTCAGACGATTCTGCGGAGATCTGGGGTGCAAATTTCTCAACCTCCGCTATCGGGTGGAGAAATGTAGGGTCCCCCTGAATAGGTCAGGTGTGCACTACACGCCGGAAGCGGCTACAAGGGTAGCGGAGTACATGTGGAGTGCACATGTGGTTTTTTAGGTTAGAGAATTCCCTCCCTAGGCCCGACAAGACACCTCCTGAGACGCGACAAGCTAGGAGTAGGCAAAATGCAACAGGGAATAACAATATTAATGTCCTAATAGTAAACTGCAGGAGCGTCTATAGAAAGGTCCCAGAACTGCTCTCATTAATAAACGGTCACAACGCCCATATAGTACTAGGGACAGAAAGTTGGCTGAAACCAGACGTAAACAGTAATGAAATCCTAAACTCAGATTGGAATGTATACCACAGAGACAGGCTGGACAGTGAAGGGGGAGGCATGTTTATAGCGATAAGAAGTGCAGTAGTATTGAAGGAAATTGACGGAGATCCGAAATGCGAAATAATTTGGCTGAAGGTCACGGTTACAGCAGACTCAGACATGGTAATTGGATGTCTCTATAGGCCACCTCGCTCAGCAGCTGTTGTGGCTGAGCACCTGAGGGATAATTTGGATTATATTTTGAGTAGATTTCCTGACCATGTTATAGTTCTGGGTGGAGATTTTAATTTGTGGGATATAGACTGGGAGACTCAAACGTTCATAATGAGTGGCAGGGACAAAGAATCCAGTGACATTTTTTAAAGTGCTTTATCTGGAAACTACCTTGAGCAGTTAAACAGAGAACCGACTTGTGGTGATAACATATTAGACCTTGGTGTCAAACAGACCCGAACTATTTGAAACAGTTAACGCAGAACGGGGAATCAGCGATCATAAAGCGGTTACTGCATCGATGATTTCAGCCGTAAATAGAAATATTAAAAAAGGTAGGAAGATTTTTCTGTTTAGCAAAAGTGACAAAAAGCAGATTACAGAGTACCTGATGGCTCAACACAAAAGTTTTGTCTCAAGTACAGATAGTGCTGAGGATCAGTGGACAAAGTTCAAAACCATCGTACAATATGCGTTAGATGAGTATGTGCCAAGCAAGATCGTAAGAGATGGAAAAGAGCCACTGTGGTACAACAACCGAGTTAGGAAACTGCTGCGGAAGCAAAGGGAACTTCATAGAAATCATAAACATAGCCAAAGCCTTGCAGACAAACAAAAATTACATGAAGCGAAATGTAGTGTGAGGAGGGCTATGCGAGAGGCATTCAATGAATTCAAAAGTAAAGTTCTATGTACTGAATTGGCAGAAAATCCTAAGAAATTTTGGTCTTATGTCAAAGCGGTAGGTGGATCAAAACAAAATGTCCAGACACTCTGAGACCAAAATGGTACTGAAACAGAGGGTGACAGATTAAAGGCCGAAATACTAAATGTCTTTTTCCAAAGCTATTTCACAGAGGAAGACTGCACTGTAGTTCCTTCTCTAGATTGTCGCACAGATGACAAATGGTAGGTATTGAAATAGATGACAGAGGGATAGAGAAACAATTAAAATTGCTCAAAAGAGGAAAGGCCGCTGGACCTAATGGGATACCAGTTCGATTTTACACAGAGTACACGAAGGAACTTGCCCCCCTTCTTGCAGCGGTGTACCGTAGGTCTCTAGAAGAGCGTAGCGTTCCAAAGGATTGGAAAAGGGCACAGGTCATCCCCGTTTTCAAGAAGGGATGTCGAACGGATGTGCAGAACTATAGACCTATATCTCTAACGTCGATCAGTTGTAGAATTTTGTAACACGTATTATGTCCGAGTATAATGACTTTTCTGGAGACTAGAAATCTACTCTGCAGGAATCAGCATGGGTTTCGAAAAAGACGGTCGTGTGAAACCCAGCTCGTGCTATTCGTCCACGAGACTCAGGGGGCCATAGACACGGGTTCACAGGTATAGGCCGTGTTTCTTGACTTCCGCAAGGCGTTTGATACAGTTCCCCACAGTCGTTTAATGAACAAAGTAAGAGCATATGGACTATCAGACCAATTGTGTGATTGGATGGAAGAGTTCCTAGATAACAGAACGCAGCATGTCATTCTCAATGGACAGAAGTCTTCCGATGTAAGAGTGATATCAAGCGTGCCACAGGGGAGTGTCATAGGACCGTTGCTATTCACAATATATATAAATGACCTTGTGAATGACATCGGAAGTTCACTGAGGCTTTTTGCAGATGATGCTGTGGTGTATCGAGAGGTTGTAACAATGGAAAATTGTACTGAAATGCAGGAGGATCTGCAGTGAATTGCATGGTGCAGAGAATGGCAATTGAATCTCAATGTAGACAAGTGTAATGTGCTGCGAATACACAGAAAGATAGATCCCTTATCATTTAGCTACAAAATAGCAGGTCAGCAACTGGAAGCAGTTAATTCCATAAATTATCTGGGAGTACGCATTAGGAGTGATTTAAAATGGAATGATCATATAAAGTTGATCGTCAGTAAAGCAGATGCCAGACAGATTCATTGGAAGAATGCTAAGGAAATACAATCCGAAAACAAAGGAAGTAGGTTACAGTATGCTTGTTTGCGCACTGCTTGAATACTGCTCAACAGTGTGGGATCCGTACCAGATAGGGTTGATAGAAGAGATAGAGAAGATCCAAAGGAGAGCAGCGCACTTCGTTACAGGATCATTTAGTAATCGCGAAAGCGTTACGGAGGTGATAGATAAACTCCAGTGGAAGACTCTGCAGGAGAGATGCTCAGTAGCTCGGTACGGGCTTTTGTTAAAGTTTCGAGAACATACCTTCACCGAAGAGTCAAGCAGTATATTGCACCCTCCTAAGTATATCTCGCGAAGAGACCATGAGGATAAAATCAGAGAGATTAGAGCCCACGCAGAAGCATACTGACAATCCTTCTTTCCACGAACAATACGAGACTGGAATAGAAGGGAGAACCGATAGAGGTACTCAGGGTACCCTCCGCCACACAACGTCAGGTGGCTTGCGGAGTATGGATGTAGATGTAGATGTAGATGTAGAAATGCTGCTATATCTTGAGAATGATGTTATTTGTGTCACAGAACATCATTGACACAATGAAGAAATACTAATATATAATATAGCATGTGATTTCTGACCAAAGACTCACCCTGTGATGCTCTCGTTGTTATTGCATAGACTTTATTGCTGGATATTCATTTGTAAAGAGTCTTTGTACACTTGGAGAAAGTTATAAGTTAAGTATAGCTTCTGTTTACAGTATTTACTTGTTCACTAATCACTTCTGCTCCTGTCCAGCTTTCCTGCGACAACAACTACTGCGCCACTCTATGTCTCACCTCTCCTCACCATTTGTATGAAGTAGTATACAACAAAGTGACACTGTCAATATTATACTAGGCTAACCATATATTTATTATACTACATTAAACTTTATGGCTGCTCCCTTTTAATTCCTTCAGCACATCCAGCACTTACTATATCTGTGCCCAATGCACATCTTTGCCCCTTACTTGGCTCTCTCCATGCTTCTAGCCTTCCTTAAACTCTAAAAAAATGTTTCTCTCCAGTATTTATACTTACTATGGCTACTGTCATCTTGGACTCTCTCCTCATATTGCTTAATCTCACAACATCTCTCAAGGGCCTCTTGCCTTGCTCGTGCACATAGAACTTCTAACGCTCTTTTCCATACTTACAAACTAAAAATGATACTCCTTCTTTCTTAACAAATTATCTTCAACATATCACCTTTAACACTACATGGTCTCAATCCATTAAACTCTTATGATTGACATCCCATCTGTCTAGCTGGTGTTTCCTTTTAAACCTTTGTTTTGAAACAACTTTCAGAACTTTGACCTTGCAACAACAGTTCCCCTTACACATTCCCAGCAAAATTGTCCTCACCAGAAAACTAAATATAGCACTGCCATTCATAAGACTTGGACAAGAAGTCCCATTTATTCCTTCCACTGTAACACTCATTACAGATTTAATTTCCCTCAAAATAAATGGTTTTCTAGTATTCCTACTCACCCAAAGCAACTTCCTGATGCCTGGTGGCACTATACCGTGTGAATTATGTCTCAATGTATTTGTACATGGTTTAACTGGTTTGTTCCATATGTCAGACTTCCGCGTGACAGCTCTACACTGCCAATAGCTTTCTGTTGCTGAAGGTTAACTTTGGCATGATGTTCAGTCAGAACGTTTCATTTGAGGCTCACGATGTATCCTATACCCAGTTTGTACTCATCGCATACATCAGATTGTGGGTATGCTGTAAACAGTTCACTGCAAATCTCAGCTAATTGGCTGATAAGGCTCTTGCACACTACGTCTTTTCACACTATATTCAGAACCTCTTGTGTGGACTTGAGATGTTACATACTGGAAACGGATAGCAAAAATTTTAACAACAGATATGGCTGTGTATGCATGTCCTGCTGCAATTATAGCAGCTGAATAGGCGAGTGTTGCGGCACCCAAGAGGGCTTTTTTTGACAGCTGTAGGGTCCATGCTGAGATCAACAAGCTTTATGGTGTCATGAGTAGGTGGTGGCACCTTTGAGGTATGATGACTGGCAGAGCTCAGAGTATGAGAAATCAGTCCTTTATGGTGCACTTTGAAGAATATACATCAGTGCTGACTTGACTGTATAGAGAAAATATCAAATACTGGAAACTCTAATAAAAACTAAACCCAGTCGGTGACAAGAGAAGCCACTAACGTGGTTTCAAAGACAAAATTAACATGAGAGTGTGAGTGAAGATGCACCATCACTAGGAGATTTAGTTTTCAAGTTATTTAATGTTAAATGCTTTAGATATAAAGTAATCTTTAAAAAATTAATAACTCACTAATGCCTTCAGGAATTTATGCAAATGTAAAGTCTATGTATAGGTATCAGTGAGTACTATCGAATTGTTATAGTATATTTTTTGTGAATATTACGTGTTTTAAATAACAAGCCAGAATGTACACTCCATACTTGAAAATTTGAATTTTTTCATAAATAACACATGAACAGTGACAGCACTAGCAGTATTAGCAATTAGGGATGTATGACTATAATTAATTTTAATTGTATAGTTTTATTGAATTTATAACAAGGCAAAATAGTGTCCACATGAACAAAAACAATATTTGTGATCAAACCATTAAAGATACAGAGAAACTACAATTGGCATTAGAAAGCTGGAGAAATTTGTGTCTCAAATTCATGAAGAAGACATATACCAGGTGATCAAAAAGTCAGTATAAATTTGAAAACTTAATAAACCATGGAATAATGTAGATAGAGAGGTAAAAATTGACACACATGCTTGGAATGACATGGGGTTTACTAGAACAAAAAAAAAAAAAAAAAAAGTATTGCTAGATGCGTGAAAGATCTCTTGCATGCGTCGTTTGGTGATGATCGTGTGCTCAGCCGCCACTTTCGTCATGCTTGCCCTCCCAGGTCCTCAGACCTCAGTCCGCGCGATTATTGGGGGTTACCTGAAATGTATCGTGATCGACCGACATCTCTAGGGATGCTGAAAGAACATCTGACGCCAATGCCTCACCGTACTCCGGACATGCTTTACAGTGCTGTTCACAACATTATTCCTCGACTACAGCTATTGTTGAGGAATGATGGTGGACATATTGAGCATTTCCTGTAAAGAACATCATCTTTGCTTTGTCTTACTTTGTTATGCTAGTGTGGTGTGTCACTATATTTCACACAATCAGGCTCTATCTGTGCGGTCAGGGGTTCTGTTACTGCATTCAGTGAATTATGATCCATGGGTTGTGATTTCTCACTCTCTCCAGCAGAACATTTTGTCTTTGTTACACCAGGGTCATTGAGGCATAGTCTGGAAAAAACAATGCACCTGTCATCATTGTACTTGGCATGACATGAATGTTCAGGTAGAGCAAATGACCTCTCATTGTAATATTTTATGTTCTCTTGGGCCCGCACCATAGTATTCTTCGGTATAAGATATTATGGAAATGAATGCTTCAAACCAGCTGGTTTGGAGCATTCATTTCCATAATGTTTGATTCTAATGTTTGTGTAGAACATCAATCAGCTCTAACGTAACACTTTTTGACTGGCCACATCCATCCAGACCATGGCAACACATCCATGTTGATTTCATGAGTCCATTCTGGAACATACAATGGCTGTTGTTGGTAGACCCAAATAGTGAATTTTCTTTTGTTGTCCCTATGGCATCCACCATAACTGTATGTAGAGTATTGGAGTATTGGCTGTGTCTTCTATTTTTGTCTTAAAGGTGTTCTTGAGGGCCGTGTGTCAGAGAATGAAACACAATTCACACCAGCCAATTTTTGGCTGTTTTCTGTTGCCAGCAGCACACACCACGTAACTACTGCACCTTTTCACCCTCAGTCTAACAAAAAAGCTGAACAGTTTATTCAAAAGTTCAAAAGTCACATGGAAAAACTCCGTTCCTCCCACAAATGGGAGCAAGCCTTAAAGATTTTTCTTTCCTCCTACCATTCCTTGCCACATGTTTGGAAATCACTGGCAGAATTATTACATGGCTGTCATCTTGTGCCCTGTTGCCTCTTCCCTGCCACAGAAACAATCTGTTCTGCCAGATAAGACAAAGTTCCAGCCACAGGATGAAGTCTTCTTTAAAGTTTTTGGTAAGAAACAGTTTAGGAGCATGATGTCATCATACAGGTCTTGGGCAATCATTTTACATCATTCAAGGTTCCATCTGGCTGCATCAAGACCCAGCATGCCAACGCGGTCTACAACAGCAGTTATATCTGTCTCTCTGCTAGCTGCAGCAAGCACCATCCAGAATGATGTCCATGAAGACCAACATACCGCCGCAGCCGATGCTATCACTGTCGCTGATGTCAGTGCCCATCTTGTAGGCTGAGCTGATGTCCTTGGAGGTACTGCCCCCAGACAGCCATCATGCCAACCCAGGAGATCTAGTTGTTATCCACCCAACAACAGTGTCTGCATCAGTGGATGTGGGCATGCACCCTGTGGCCAGTTTTTTGACAAGTGCTGCAAGTCACTCACAAGGTGGATACCACGGTGCAGATTGGGTGCTGCGATCAGTTCTCAATCCACTCTCTGTTTCCTCATCTATGTTCACATTCAGCCCTCCCCCACCACCACAACCACCACCATCACATGACACAGCACTACATGATGATAGTGAAGAGGTTTGGGGAGGAGGAATGTGGTATCATCTGAAGAACAAGGTTACATTGTACGGTTGGTAGCTTGCAATAGAACCACAAGTAAGCATAGTCGCTGCTAGATGCAACAACAAATTAGAAATTTGGCATAGACATGCCTTCAAGAGTTCCCTACTCCAACTCTGGAGAATGCTTACTTATGTCAGAGTGGAGTACCACTCAGCCCAGTCTGTAATCACTGCCGAAAACAACAGCATTGTCTTACCGCAGTACCAGTAGTGTGAGGGTTATATTAGACAGACTATGCAGCATAGTTTATAGACACTTGTACCATGAGAGAAGAGACTGTTGCCTTGTTCTGTATCAAATGATACAACAGTATTCAGAGATAGTAACGAAAATAGATGGCATTCCTGTGGCAATGGGTTGTTACAAAGTTAAGTATTTCATCTCATTCAAGTTATAATAAAGTGGGGTATTATTTTATATGTATTATAGAACTAACTCAGGCTCCTTCAGAAGTAAATTTCATCCAGCTCAACATTATTAGCAATAAAGTATATTTTGCCAATCATCATTATCGGTTCCTGTATTTACTGTATATTAACTTCCCTCCCCCCCCCCCCCTCACCCCTCCCCCCCCCTCCCAACGAACCATGGACCTTGCCGTTGGTGGGGAGGCTTGTGTGCCTCAGCGATACAGATGGCTGTAGGCTGTACCGTAGCTGCAACCACAACAGAGGGGTATTTGTTGAGAGGCCAGACAAACGTGTGGTTCCTGAAGAGGGACAGCAGCCTTTTCAGTAGTTGCAGGGGCAACAGTCTGGATGATTGACTGATCTGGCCTTGTAACACTAACCAAAACGGCCTTGCTGTGCTGGTACTGCGAACGGCTGAAAGCAAGTGGAAACTACAGCCGTAATTTTTCCCAAGGGCATACAGCTTTACTGTATGGTTAAATGATGATGGCATCCTCTTGGGTAAAATATTCTGGAGGTAAAATAGTCCCCCATTTGGATCTCTGGGCGGGGACTACTGAAGAGGATGTCGTTATCAGGAGAAAGAAAACTGGCGTTCTACAGATCGGAGTGTGGAATGTCAGATCCCTTAATCGGGCAGGTAGGTTTGAAAATTTAAAAAGAGAAATGGATAGGTTAAAGTTAGATATAGTGGGAATTAGTGAAGTGCGGTGGAAGGAGGAACAAGACTTTTGGTCAGGTGATCACAAGGTTATAAATACAAAATCAAATTGGGGTAATGCAGGAGTAGGTTAAATAATGAATAAAAAAGTACGAGTGCGGGTAAGCTACTACAAACAGCATAGTGAACGCATTATTGTGGCCAAGATAGACACGAAGCCCATGCCTACTACAGTAGTACAAGTTTATATGCCAATTAGCTCCACAGATGATGAAGAATTGATGAAATGTATGACGAGATAAAAGAAATTATTCAGGTAGTGAATGGAGACAAAAATTTAACAGTCATGGGTGACTGGAATTCGAGATTAGGAAAAGGGAGAGAAGGAAACATAGTAGGTGAATATGGAATGGGACTAAGGAATGAAAGAGGAAGCCGTCTGGTAGAATTTTGCACAGACCATAAGTTAATTATAGCTAACACTTGGTTCAAGAATCATAAAAGAACGTTGTATACATGGAAGAATCCTGGAGATACTAGAAGCTATCAGATAAATTATATAATGGTAAGACAGAGGTTTAGTAACCAGGTTTTAAATTGTAAGGCATTTCCAGGGGCAGATGTGGACTCAGACCACAATCTATTGGTTATGAACTGTAGATTAAAAATGAAGAAACTGCTAAAAGGTGGTAATTTAAGGAGATGGGATCTGGATAAACTGAAAGAACCAGAGGTTGTACAGAGTTTCAGGGAGAGCATAAGGGAACAATTGACAAGAATGGGGGAAAGAAATACAGTAGAAGGAGAATGGGTAGCTCTGAGGGATGAAGTAGTGAAGGCAGCAGAGCATCAAATAGGTAAAAAGATGAAGGCTAGTAGTAATGCTTGGGTAACAGAAGAAATATTGAATTTAATTGATGAAAGGAGAAAATATAAAAATGCAGTAAATGAAGCAGGCAAAAAGGAATACAAATGTCTCAAAAATGAGACAGAAAGTGCAAAATGGCTAAGCAGGGATGGCTAGAGGACAAATGTAAGGATGTAGAGGCTTATCTCACTAGGGGCAAGATAGATACTGCCTACAGGAAAATTAAAGGGACCTTTGGAGAAAAGAGAACCACTTGTATGAATATCAAGAGCTCCGATGGAAACCCAGTTCTAAGCAAAGAATGGAAAGCAGAAAGGTGGAAGGAGTATACAGAGGGTCTATACAAGGGCAATGTACTTGAGGACAATATTATGGAAATGGAAAAGAATGTAGATAAAGATGAAATGGGAGATACGATACTGCATGAAGAGTTTGATAGAGCACTGAAAGACCTGAGTCGAAACAAGGCCCCGGGAGTAGACAACATTCCATTAGAACTACTGACAGCCTTGGGAGAGCCAGCCCTGACAAAACTCTACCATCTGGTGAGCAAAATGTATGAGACAGGCGAAATACCCTCATACTTCAAGAAGAATATAATAATTCCAATCCCAAAGAAAGCAGGTGATGACAGATGTGAAAATTACTGAACTATCAGTTTAATAAGTCACAGCTGCAAAATACTAACACGAATTCTTTACAAACGAATGGAAAAACTAGTAGAAGCCAAACTCGGGGAAGATCAGTTTGGATTCCGTAGAAACACTGGAACACGTGAGGCAATACTCACCTTACAACTAATCTTAGAAGAAAGACAATGTTGACTGGAATACTCTCTTTCAAATTCTAAAGGTGGCAGGGGTAAAATACAGGGAGCAAAAGGCTATTTACAATTTTTACAGAAACCAGATGGCAGTTATAAGAGTCGAGGGGCACAAAAGGGAAGCAGTGGTTGGGAAGGGAGTGAGACAGGGTTGTAGCCTCTCCCCGATGTTATTCAATCTGTATATTGAGCAAGAGCAAGCAGCAAAGGAAACAAAAGAAAAATTCGGAGTAGGTATTAAAATCCAGGGAGAAGAAATCAAAACTTTGAGGTTCCCCAATGACATTGTAATTTTGTCAGAGACAGCAAAGGACTTGGAAGAGCAGTTGAACAGAATGGACAGTGTCTTGAAAGAATATAAGATGAACATCAACAAAAGCAAAACAAGGACAATGGAATGTAGTCAAATTAAGTGGGGTGATGCTGAGGGAATTAGATTAGGAAATGAGCAAAAGAGTTTTGCTATTTGAGGAGCAAAATAACTGATGATGGTTGAAGTGGAGAGGATATAAAATGTAGACTGGCAGTGGCAAGGAAAAGTGTTTCTGAAGAAGAGAAATTTGTTGACATCGAGTATAGATTTATGTGTCAGGAAGTCGTTTCTGAAAGTATTTGTATGGAGTGTAGCCATGTATAGAAGTGAAACGTGAACGATAAATAGTTTGGACAAGAAGAAATAGAAGCTTTCGAAATGTGGTGCTACAGAAGAATGCTGAAGATTAGATGGGTGGATCACATAACTATTGAGGAGGTATCGCATAGAATTGGGGAGAAGAGGAGTTTGTGGCACAACTTGACAAGAAGAAGGGACTGGTTGGTAGGACATGTTCTGAGGCATCAGGGGATCACAAATTTAGCACTGGAGGGCAGTGTGGAGGGTAAAAATCGTAGAGGGAGACCAAGAGATGAATACACTAAGCAGATTCAGAAGGATGTAGGTTGCACTGGGAGATGAAGTACTGGGAGATGAAGAAGCTTCCACAGGACACAGTAGCATGGAGAGCTACATCAAACCAGTCTCAGGACTGAAGACCACAATAACAACAACAACAACTTCCCTACAATGATGACCATAGTGGTGATGCTGGAGTACAGCAAATTTTGTTAGTTTTTCACCTATGATTTGCATACAACAATAAAATGCTACACACAACGATGCAGCAATGACAAGGATAACAGAATGTTGGACAGATCGTGCAAAATACTGACCTTCAGTGCTATCTGTGAAATTTTCACCAGCTCAGACACAGGATTAAAAAGTGAAAGTGTCACCCCAAAATGTCATGTGACCAACACTGTCAAAGGTATTACTGGATGTGATTAATAACCACAACAACAAGACTGACTCAGTCATTTTATTCCATACAATCATAGTGCATCACAGCAACAAGATTTTATTCTTGCAGTGCATCTGGTTTCTAATGATGGGCACTTGCTCATGTTATCCGTACCATCCATGCCAGTCACTGGACACACCAACCTGTTCACTGTCAATTACAGAGCCCAAATGGTTGGGTACGAAACAAGTACCATGGTTCCTTCTGCACCACAAACACCTAAGAAATTTTGTCCACTGAGCTTGTGCCCATGCAACAGGAACACAATATCTGCGAGGTTAAGTTCAGACATGGAACGATCCCCAAACTACCAACTTCCCAACCCAACCGTGCAGCCACATGGTTCCACATTGTTGAAGTGATCCTGCAGAGCCATGGCATTACAGACAATATATAAAAATCTGAAGCATTATTGAGCAACATTTCCGAGCATGTGCAGTTGATCAGAGATGTCGTAAGCACATCACACATTACATTATGAGGCACCTAAAGGTGCAATCCTACAATGCTTAGTTAAAACACCAGAACAACAGCTATGTGAAGTTATATACAAAAAGAAGATAAGATTGGCCCACAAACACTTTTGCAATTTTGAAGAAGTTGGTGAGCAATATTGGACCCTAGCATCATGCCAGACTTGTTCATTTGGATGCTACGATTACCTCCCTCAACTACAGTCAGTGCTAATTATGAGGGAACAGGACCCAGACTGATATCAAGCTAAATTACACAGACAACAAGAAGCAATTTCAAAACACAACAATACCTTGGATTTCAAACTAATCACCATGCCACAGCAGCCACATTGCAAAACAACTCTGGACAACAAGCCAGCACAAGTGTTGCCAACAACAGTCAACTGCAGGATAACGAGCCACAGACACATGAAGCCCTCCCTCCCATTGTAAACAATAACAGTGCAACAACTGGTATGGGTGCGCGGGCTCATCTTTGCTGATTACACACATGCTTCGTTAGCAGAGCATGGAACTGTCAACTTCTTACAAGTTCATTACCTCCGACAGTGGCCCACAATAGATGTACAGGACTGCCCAATGAAATCAAGATGCCTACTGGTACACAATGAAAAGAAACACCAAAACAGTTTGGCTACTTCTACACCCGAGTCCCAACTCCACGTCTTTGATCACATGTCAAGGAAGCAGTTCTTGGTGGATTCAGGATCACCAGTCACCTTCATCCCAGATAGAGCATCACTGGCAGTAGGATCTACACACACACAACTGAGAGCAAGTAATAATACAACCACATGGCAATTTGGAACTGTCAAATTAATGGTAAATCTTGGACTGGCAACAAAGTACACATGGTAGTTCATAATAGCATAAGTGTGTGAACCAACCTTAGGAGTGAATTCCTTCACCATTTTTACCTTGTGCCACAGCTAGTGACAAAAGTATTTAGGCAGACCAATTCAGGTGATACTGTATACGAATATGCTGATTGCACAGAAGAACTTCACACACCATATCTGCAAACTTCTACTCCAGCAGGCAATCTGAATCATGTACTATCAGACACGATAGAGAGATACAAAGCAGTCAAGCACTAAAGAATTCTACTATTCCAGGAGAATGCAAAACTTAAAACTTAGATACAGACAGCAGAAGAAGAATTACACAAGGTGAAAGGATAGCTCACAAAACTATAATGCAAACAGCAACAGCCATACACTTCAGCATCAACAGCAAAATCATATACCACAGCAGCCAATTCAACAGCTGCATTTGAGCACACCATGCTGAGAGCAACAGCCACACTCCTCGCAGAACATTCAGGTCAGTCAGTGCAGTATTCAAAATGTGCAAGTGCCCCCATTGTGTGATACTCGTATCAAACAACCACTGCACAGACAGAGGCCACAGCGGGGAGTCAAGTACAATACTTTGCATCATATACACACTGTACCCAAACTGTTGGTGCACTTTGAAGTGGTGCACTTAGTGCCAGGTAGACTGCACACAGCTAAAACTGTGACAGATGAGCAACTGTGTGCAGCAGTAGTGCAGCCATCAGACAGTTGGTGAGCCTCACCCACACATTTAGTACTGCAAAAAGTCAGTTCTTATAGACTTCATGTTGACCGTTGGGCTCTGAATGCACAAACAAAACTCAATACATATCCAAACCCGATTATCTAAGACATTAAATCACTAGTATGTGCCATCATTTTCAGCATAATAGACTGCAAAAAAGCATGTCTGCAAATTCTTACAGCAAGTGAAGACATGCCGAAACAGGCTGTCATCACTCCGTTTGGATTCTATGAATTTTTGTTTATGTTGTATGGGTTAAAAAGAACTGCACAAGCATATCAGCACTTCACTGACAAGCGTTTCATTATTCCAGTTTCCATTTTGCTTGTCTTACCTAGAGGACATCTTAGTTTTCTTGGCTTCACTGCATGAACATGAAGAACACCTCTGCAGGGTTTTTAATACTTTAGAGCAGCACAGCATGGTAATAAATGAATACAACTTGGAGTCGTTTTCTTAGGATGCCTATTAAATTAGGCAGGTGTCCACCCCATGTAGGAATGTACAGAAGTTCTGCAAGCAGTACCTAGACCTCCCAATTACTAGGAACTGAGGAGGTGTGTAGGGGCAGTGAACTTCCACAGGCATCATTTACCTCAGGCAGCAGCACTACTGGTACTGCTCACTGTGCCCCCCACAGGAGAAAAACAAACAGGGGAAACAACCACCGAAGTGGTCCCAACCAATGCAATGCACTTCTGACAACATCAAGCTATGCTTACAACTGGTAGTCACATCCCATACCTGATACTTTCTCTATCACAGCTGATGCAAGTGATACAGCCATCAGTGTGGTGCTACAGCAATTCGTTGATGGCAAGCAACAACCACCACAGTTTTCATTCACAGAAACACTCATGCACTCACAACACAAATGGTCACCATTCGATCATGAGCTGTTAACAGTATATGAAGCAGTATGCCATTTTAAGGCTGAAGTGGAAGGCAGACAGTTTACTATCTTTACAGATCGCTACACACAAGCAGAAGCAATAATAAACACAGGCAGTGACTGTTCACCCAGATGATTTCAACATCTTGACTCCATCAGTCAGTTCACAACAGATGTGCAGCACATCAAGGGAGCCAAAAATGTGGTGGCCAATTGCCTGTTGTGAATCAATGCATTGTCCATATGCATAGATTATGAGGAGCTTGCAGCAGCATAGGAACAAGACCCACAAATTCAAGAGCTTTTGTACAATGTAACACCAGTCTCATGTTCACGTGCTTGGAGAAGCAGATTTGGTGTGACATTTCAAGGGGCAGAGCCCATCTGTTGGCACCTTCGACTACGTGGAAACATGTCTTTGCTTGCGCTGACTGTCTCACCAAAGGGGACAATCCTCAGCGAAACTGGTAACAGACTGTTTCATGTGGCCAGGAGCAAAAAAGTGAGTGAAGTATGTCAGCAGAACAAAACAAGATGCCTCCCCAGCCCTGGGCCAGTTTGACATCCCTACAAGCAAACTACAACATATTCACTTAAACTTGGCTGGGTCCCTTTTAGAATTAAATGATTAGAAATACATTCTCTGACTGATAAATTGCTGGGTAAAGGCAGCACCAATGGCAGATAGTACCACAGAATCAATTAGCATTCGTACAACTGTGGTTTCTAGATTTGGATGTCCGTGCGTGATTACCACTGACCAGGGCCGTCAATCTGAGTCAGCCCTGCTCATGGAACTATGCAGGCTTTGTAGTGCAAGGCACTTTTGCACCACCACCTACCACCTCCAAAGCAACAGGTTGGTAGAGCAATGCCATTGCACTCTTAAGGCAGCTTAATGCCACAGGGGATAAGGTGCAACACATTTCCTTGGGTGTCATACTTCAATGAGGACTTGCAGGCATCACTAGCTGAAGTCATTTACAATGAGCCTTTGCATCTCCCAGCAGAATTTGATGAACCTATTGGACCACCGAGCATGTCAGAGTAACCACAAGTAGTGAGCAGAGTATGAAAATAGTCAGCAGAGTACGAAAGGCCCTCGTGCATTGTGACTAAGTGATATTAAAGAGACACACCAAATGATTGACACAGCAACCCTCATATTCAAGCTCTGTGGGGATTGCAGACTGCAAAGCAGTCAGAAACATTGCAAATGTACAACCCTTGACAAAGTAACCCCTCATGCATCCTCCTGAGGTGGGTTAACACAGACATTCTTTGCTTCCAGAGGTCTGGCTCTAACTATTGGACTGTAAATACAACTTTTAACTCGTGCAGTTTTCTTAGCAAGAAAATGTCTTTTATCAACTGCTGTTTCCATTTGCTTACTTCTAATACCTTCCCTACAGCGATAGCTACAGAAGTAATCCACTGAATTATTGATCCATACCACTGATGTAATTTGTAACAGAATTTTGGAAAATATAATGTGATCTTGGAAACAACTGAAATGCAGCTCCATGTCCCACAATGGTTTATAAAAAGAGTGTCACTATTTATTCATTTATACATTTTTTGGCTATGACAACTCACAACCAAACCGTCACCTTCCAATTTCACCACTTCGAGCTATGCTATCAGTATGTCTCCATGATCGCAACTGATGGTGATGTCACTTATTAAGGCAGAGCAGCTGTATCATGGACTTCTACATGCCCCGCTTGTGTAATAAGATGTTTAACATGAAAACCCCAGGTGAGTAATATGATGTCTGGATGTAAGTTGATGCCAATTTAAAAAAATAAAATTACAAAATAATAATTTTCATCACCTGTTGTTTGCACATTGCACTCCATGTTTCCCTCACTCTCTTTAGTTGTTTGGCAAAAAAACTACTAGCAGCAATGTCTACATCTATATCGATATTCTGCAAACCACTGTGAAGTGCATGGCAGAGGGTACATCCCACTGTACCAGTTATTAAGGGTTTTTCTCATTCCATTCATGTACAGAGTGTGGAAAAAATGATTGTTTAAATGCCTCTGTGTGTGTTGTGATTAATCTTATTTTTTTGATCACTGTGGGAGTGATATTTAGTGGGACAGTTTCCGTCTTTCTTTCAAAATGTCAAAGACACTCTCCACGGGTCGAACAATTCTGTGACCATTCATGCTGCCCTTCTCTGTATATGTTCAATATCCCCTGATAGGCCTATTTGGTACACACCCCACACACTTCAGCCATATTCTAGAGTGGGTGGCATGAGTCATTTTGAAGCAATCTTCTTTGTTGACTGGTTGAATTTCACTAGAATTGTACCAATAAACCAAAGTCTGCTACCTGCTTTACCCACAACTGAGCTTATGTGATTGTTCCACTTCATGTCCCTACTAAGTGTTACACCCAAGTACTTGTATGAGTTCACAGATTCCAACTGTGACTCACTAACATTATATTCATAGGATACTATTTTCTTGATTTTGTGAAGGGCACACTTTTACATTATTAAACCTATAAAGCAACCTGCCAATCATTGCACCACTTCGGAATCTTCTCAATATCTGACTGAATATTTGTACTGCTTCGTTCAGACTGTAGTTCGTTGCAGATAACTGCATCATCTGTGGAACATCTGTGCTTGCTATTAATATTGTTCACAAAATCATTAATATACAACACAAACAGCAAGGGACCAATCACACTTCCCTGGGGTATGCCTGAAGTTACTTCTACATCTGTCAATGGCTCTCTGTCCAAGATAACATGCTGTGACCTCTCTACCACGAAATCCTCAATCCAGTCACATATTTCATCTGAAACCTCATATGATTGTACTTTTGATAGTTAAGTGTGGATGTAGTACTGAGTCCAATGCTTTCCAGAAATCAAGAAATACTGCATCTACCTCACTGCCTTGATCCATGGCTTTCAGGATGTCATATGAGAACAGTGCAGGTTGGTTTTGACATGACTGTCTTTGAACTGAGAAGATGGTCTTTTAAGATTCTACAACAAACGCATGCCAAGATAATTGAACAGTAGTTTTGTTGATCACTTCTACCAACATTCTTGTAGACAAGTGCAACCTGTACTTTCTTCCAACTACTGGGTAGTTAACAAAGCTGTGAATTGGGTATAGAATCTGATGGGGAGTCTATTAGGTCCTAAGGCTTTGTTCAATTTTAACAATTTCAGCTGTTTCTCAACACCAGTGACATTGATATCTATTTCACTCATCTTTTCAGTGGTACAAGTATTAAGTTGGAGAATATTCCAGGGTTTTCCTTTGCAAAGGAACATTTAAAAACAGAGTTAAGTGTTTTTGCTTTTGCTTTGCTACTCTCAATTTCATTTCCAGTTTTGGCCATCAGTGACTGGACACTAACTTTGGTGCTAATAACAGCCTTCACATGTGACCAGAATTTCTTTGGGTTTTGTGAAAGATCATTCGATAATATTCTGCAATGATAGTCATTGAAGGTTTCATGCACTGCTCTCTTGACTGCCAAACACATTTCATTCGGCACATCTCTCTCTATAGCCATGTGCTTTGTTTTATACCTATTATGTAGTAGTTTCTGTTTCTTTAGAGTGACTGTATACCATTGAGGATCTCTCCCTGAGGAAAGGACTGTCCTACTAGGTAGATGTCTATCCAATGGATGGTCAACTATTCTTTTAAACTTGAGCCATACTTCCTCTGCATGCTTCTGTCCTGCACTCATTGAGGTATGACACTTTTTTTTCTCTGTCTAGTTTGCTGAACATAACAAATATTTCTGCTCGTTTTAGTTGCCCTTTTTGTGGTGTCACTGCCAGACACCACACTTGCTAGGTGGTAGCCTTTAAATCGGCCGCGATCCGTTAGTATATGTCGGACCCGCGTGTCGGCACTATCAGTGATTGCAGACCAAGCGCTGCCACACGGCAGGTCTAGTCTAGAGAGGCTCCCTACCACTCGCCCCAGTTGTACAGCCGACTTTGCTAGCGATGGTTCACTGTCTACATATGCTCTCATTTGCAGAGACGACAGAGTAGCATTGCCTTCAGCTATGTCATTTGCTACGACCTGGCAAGGCGCCATATTCAGTTACTATAATTACTATCTTCAAAAATGTATTCTGAACAGATAATATTGTGAGTCATGTACTGTCAAGAGCGACGTTCATCATTAATGGATTAAAGTAAAGTATCAAACTAATTACGTCCGCTTTCTGAATTCTCATTCCTTGTCACATTCCAGACCTCACATCAGTATAGTTCTTCCCTCCTCACGCCAGTCTGCGTGAGCTAAAATGCGTGCATTTCGGCCTCCACTCGTAACACGGTGTTGGCTCTTCTGCTAACACAAAACTGTGTGTCTTTGTATTGATTGGTGCTAAAACTAACTCAAGGTCACTGATACCAGAGTCAATGTGAACATGCTCAAAGAGGTCAGGTTGGTTTGTTGCCATTAATTCTAATATATTTCCATCATGAGAGGAGTTCTGAACTATCTGTTCTGTGTAGTTTTCAGAGTTGGCATTTAGTAACATCTCACAGGATGGCGTGTCATGCCTAACACTATCAAAACTATATTTACCACAACTGATTGTTGGATGATTACAGTATCATTAGGGAACTTATGTACAAGCAAACTGAGGTTATCCCTAAGTTTTTCAGTTACACTAGGAGGAGAATATGGTGGTCAATACAAGGGCCCTGTTATAATTTTTTTCCTGCCTTTGATACTTAATTTGCCCAAACAATTTCACAAGCAGCTTCAATTTCTATCTTGATGGATTTGAGCTGCTTCTCTACTGCAACAAATACACCACCTCCATTTCCCATTTCCCTATCCTCTTGGTATACACTTAAATTTTCCTCGAAGATTTCACTACTGTTAACTTTATCTAATCTGTTTTCTGTGCCTAATATTATGCAAGCTTTAGTGCTTTTTATGAGCACTTCAAACTCTGGCTTTTGTTGCAAATGCTTCGGCAGTTAACCACTGGGGTTTTGATACTCTCATCTGCAAGAGGCAAAAAAACTTTAGTGCCCCTCACACACAGTCAGCTACTTAAGTAGCTGCCTCTAATATGTAGTGCACATTTCCCATTTAGGAAGTCCCTACAACTCTCAACATTAGGCCTATGTCATAAGCCTAAGAAGTCACAGCATAGCTTGTCACAGAACCCTCAGAGGCTCTTGTTTAAGTCTTCCACTCAACTAAGAAACAGGTGGCCACATCCTGTGCTGTGAACAATGCTGCAGGCAGGGAACTTCATTGAAAGTCCTTGAGCAAGGCTGGTATTTTCAACCCTCTCTGCTAGTCACTCGAATAATCCAAGTATGACCCCATAGCCTCTACAACAGGCCCATTTGTTCCAATGACTGCCAGAATAGCCTCTTCAGCATGCTGAATGAGGTCTCCAGGCATACACACTGAGTGTACCTGGTGTTCTGTGCCATCCCTTGCTGCCATATCCAACAGATACCAGTATTTGTAATACGACTGAACTGTCGATTATTAATAGACCTCTACCATTTTGTGTTTGCATCCTCTTGGCATGGTACAGATCATGTTTCCTCAGAACAGGTGAACAAAGTTCCACTGGCTTAGTTTAAGTTCCAGTGAAAGACAACACCGTCCCTGTCAACACTGTACAGGACCCCTAGACCCAACATGCTTGATAACTAGGAAAATAGTATTCTTTTATATAGAAATTCTTTTGGTATGCACGCACGCGACATTTTAACATGCTGTTCTACTTATGGGCTATTACATATCCCATATTTAATATCCGGTATATGAAGTGACACATCATTTACAGGATGTCAATTAGCGAACGCGCGAAACAATCATTTCCTCCAGTTGTGATTCTGTAACTTAAGTTGCTTCCATTGTCGGCTAAGTGAATTGTTTACGGTAAGTATATGGGAAATCTGATGCGTATACGATGCAAAGAGTGATGATAAATTATACAACCGTGTACATTATTGACGAACCATTTACCACTGCATTTGAAGTCGATCTTAAAATCGCTTATCAAAATTTCTATAGACACAGTCTGCACATATAGTGAACACGTAACCAATGTGAAGGCCGTCGGTTAAGAATACGATGAAACAACTGAAAATTGCATCAATAATATCACGATCATCTCCAAAAAAAGGGATTCAAAATCTGAAATTTTTATGTGCGATATTTGCTCCGATCACTTCGCTGTGCATTTTCTCTGAGACATTGGTTTACTGTTAACAGCAGAGCAGGTCATTTCGTTTGGAAAAATAAATTTGCGGTATGGTCGATCATTAAAGTCGTGTACAATATTATATAAGAGAATGATAATGAATATATACGAAAAATAAGTTGCAAACACTGTCCCATTTCGTCGTATGTTTTTTATTGACATTTGTAGTTGAAGAAGCTCACTACCAGGTGGCAGTATAGAAAGTAGTTCGTTGATGATGTGTGGTACATCTGTTTCGTCAAACAAAACAAGATAAATACAGTGCACTTTGTTGTCATTCTTACACGGAACAACTAGAAATGCGGGTATAGTTTTCAATCTTGTTGTTCATACTTTGTATTCTGTCGAATAGTTATTAGACGATATGTTTGGAGCTACGTCATATGGATATGACAAGAGCATTCGTAAACATTAAAATTACTGAAAGTGTGAAAGCTTACAAAAATTAACGTCTTCTGTTATTTAACAGGTAGACAGATCGGACTAGCCGATGAGCTCCTGGTTCGTCTGAGAGCCTTAACATCGCAAGTTCTACAATGGCAGAAGGGTAACAAATACATTTTGAAAGCTTATCAACATTCGCCAGTGTGCATCGGGTTACTCGTTTCAAAACCGTCAATAATATTTACTTTCAGATATTACTGTATATTACAGTGTACATTTTGTAGATGGATTTTTATAGTAGTGTGAATTCGCCTTCCTTTGTAACATTTTATGAGGATGTTATTGCTACGAATTTGAATGACAGCGCTGTCCATTTCGTGCCCGTCACTGTTTTGTGTGTGTGGGTGTGTGTGTTTGTTTTTTAAATAAGAAAAACAAAGAAACGTTATGTGCAATAAGGTCGACAGAATTAATTTTGGTTGTTGGTTCCCACCTCCCCTTCTCCTTTTGCTTCAGATTCTCATCTTCACACACATTATGTAGAATATATTATTTTTTACACTCTTTATTCTGTAGGACATAAGGAGGTGAACATGATAGAGCCACAATAATTAAAATGTCTATAATGTACCATTCCATGACGGAAGTGGCAATTATTTCTGTTTTTATTGTTGTGTGAGGTGGAGGGAAACAGAGAAATGTGACATGTTTATTATTATTTTTCTGATAAAATGATAAAAGGCAACAGTCGTAGGTAGATATGAATGTCATGTATGTTAGTAGTGTTATTTGGAGTGTGTATTTCTTACCTTTTCCAAGCCTTGGAGTCATCTCGCCCATCTCTCTGCAGAGCACCCAATGTTTAATGCTGACAGTAAACAATAGGGTGACTTTGCATTTGTTGCTTCGACAAAAGTATTATCAGGTGCAAGAATTGTATTGTCTCTCACAAAAGCCTTCTTATTCAATTCGGCCCCTTAATCAATGTCCAGGTCCTTAAGTAAGCCATATCATCACTCATTGAGATTTAATAAACACTCTGAAACCATAATGAAAGGCAGATTTTATAAGTTAAACCTATAGGCATGCTTTTTCTGTTGCACCTGCGGTTATTGAAGAGGGCATTTATTAGTTCTAGAAGTCTTGCTAAGTCCCCCTCATAGTCATATCTGGGTGTAATATGCTGAATTGTCAAAATTGCTCTCCAAGATGTTTGAGGGAGAAGTCCTATCATTTCTTAATATAAAAATTCATGTAACCAATTTTTATTAGGTCATTCTTTTCCTTTTGCTGTTGCAGCTATATATAATTTTTTCTGTTGGCGTTCTTATTTCCAGCCAAAAGTAGGACACTATTTAATTACCACTGTTCACCCACGAATTTGCAATAGTGAGCAGTTGGAGAATGTAGATTCTGAAAGAATCAGTTTACTGGCTATTATTTGTGTTTGAACTCTCTCTCTCAACAGTGTAACTATAAGTTTTTCTGTTTTATACGACACATTATTTGATTTAAATATCTGTTGTCAAGATTTATTTATGTAACTCTTTTTCACAATTTTGTAAAGTTACTTTCTTGTGTTTCTCGCCACAACACAGTATGTCCACATTTCTCAGATTTCATTAACATTTTTCAGTTAAGTTATGAAACAATTGAAATGTCACAGAAAGTGAGAGAGCTAAACATGACTTGGTGTGACATGTAACTATGACTTGGTGTGACATGGATCACCAACAGCATACAAAATGTTGGAATTAATATCTCTCTCTCTCTCTCTCTCTCTCTCTCTCTCTCTCTCTCTCACACACACACACACACACACACACACACACACACACACACACACACACACACACACACACACACATGCATAGACTTCACATATCACAGAGTACAACAAACATAAATAAGAATGTATGTCCCACAATGCAGCAGGGTGAGCTCTGTGTCTCCATTTGATGTGAATTTGCACTTTGTCAGGGTGGAAATCCGAATGGAGGATATCGAGCCGTTGTTGTCTCAGTCTCCCATTAGATTGTTTACCATCCACTTTCAACGAAAACCCTTATTTTGTTGTTATATCTTGGTCTGCTCGAAGTACATATCCATGCCACAGCAGACGGTTCTCGCTCGTCTTCTCAACAACAGGTGCCACTCCATACTATCTGCAGATTTCACCATTGGTCATGTGACCATGACTATCAGGCCAGATGTACACCGAAGCATTTCAATTTCCATTGTAGCAAGTCATTTGTCCGGTTCTTTTGTTGCCATCCGACATTCTGCACTGTACTAGGCAAAGGGGTGGATTGCAGAGCGGTGTATCTCCAACTTGAGTTGGTCAGGGACTGTCATATCCCAGATCACACCAGCCATTGTCCACCATTTAAGTTACACACTGCTAATGTGGTTTGTGATGTCAGAAATGGGGAATTTGTCAGTAACGATTTTTGAGCCATGGTACTTGAAGTTTGTCGTTGCAAAGTTAATACTATCTGTCTTGACAGTGTCCTTATTATTTATATATGTTGTTGGGTATTTAGTTTTATTTGTTTGGAGGGATAGACCAGAGTGTTCAAGGTGGTTATTCCATGTTTGAACATGTCACTGAAGGTCATTCTTGTTTTCAGTAGTCAGTAGAGCATCATCGGCATACAGCATGGACCGATACTGAGGAGAACCTCTTAATGTTCTGTTTGCCCAGAATACATTAAAACTTGAGGCTGAATTGTATATTTTTGTTGTATTAGTATCAGGTCTCACATTGTCATTCCTAAACAGATTTAGATTGATAACCACACTGAAAAGAGAGATTAGAGTTTAAGCTCCGTTATGATTAGAGACAGCACACAAATTCAGATGGTAAATGGTTGGGAGAGGATATCGGAAGTGCTATTCAAAGGAACGATCCCAGCATTTGACTTAATTAGTTTCAGGAAACGACAGAAAACATGATGGCTGGACAAGGATTAGACTTCCACAATAACAGTCTAGTGTCTCAACTGCTGAGCCATCTGGTGGTGCAAAAGCATGGCATTTCTGCAGGCAGTTCAGAGGCAGGCTGCTAGATTTGTTATTGGTAGGTTTGAACATATCGCAAGTGTTACGGAATTACTCTGGGAACTCGGATGGGAATCCCTGGAGGGAAGGCAATGATCTTTTCAACGAATGCTGTTGAGAAAATTTAGAAAACCAGAATTTAAAACTTGCTTCAGAATGATCCTACTGCTGCCAACAACAAACATTTTGCATAAGGACCTCAAAGATAAGACACGAGAAATTAGGGCTAATATGGAGACATATGGGCAGTCGTTTTTCCCTCACTTTATCTGCAAGTGGAACAAGAGAGAAAACAACTAGTAGTGGTACAGTGTACTCCTTGTCACGCACTGTATGGATGTAAATGTAGATGTAGATTTCAGCTCAGAAATTATTCTCTGGGGAGAGTTTACTTTGTAGATCTAGTACAGCTTTTCATAGTTATCTATGTAGAATATGGATTGTAGTTAAGCAGAACAGTATAACAGTTTGCTTGAGCAGACAAATAAACATGTATTATTTAAAATGCATATTGGTGAACTGCTGCCCATTAAGCGCCGTAGTTGAAGAAAAATTCAGCTTGTGTCCCACAGCAGGCATTGCAAATTCAGTCTTGAGATGCATTTATTCAGTCCCACAGTGACATTGTGCTCCTTAAACCTCATGATAGATGATAGCACTCTTGGATGTGAAATGAGCTGCACATTAACTAGCAGAATCAGCCACTGCAGGTTCATTATGAAAAGTTTTGTGCTAACATCAAACTATGAATAATGCTAATCTGCTGATTATGTAAGCAGAAAACTCACTTTTCCATTGACACCAAGGAATGCGATTAGGAGTATTCATTTGATATGACCTCGTCTACACATTGTGAAAAGTAGAATTACAAATACGTGTTGAAACACCAGAGAAAATGTGAACAGCAGGATACACAGATATATGTCTGTCTGCTAACACCATGCAGTAATGCTGCTCAGGTACTGCTGAAGTACTGGGTATTCTTCCTGTTTTGCTGTCCCTTGTTAATAGGCATCGTTAAGCAGAAATTGAACTAGAATATCTGGAACCATGCTATTGAATGGAAACATAAAATTCCACGTCAGATAATGTATTGACTGTAACAAGAAACAAATAGCCTATACTATTTTTTTTTGGCACTGCTTGTTACGTGGAATAAGCATACATGGTGAGCAAAATTTGTTTCAGTTGAATGTATGACTGCATGTAAGCATTAGACGCAGAGAAGGGCACCACAAATGGTTACAGATTTGTTTAATCCAAGGAAGAGTGTCACTGAAGGAACTGAACTGGAAAACTACTGAAGAAGATGTAAACTATCTGGAGAAAGTCTATTAACAAAGTTTCAAGAACCAGCTTTAAGTGATTACTCTAGGAATATACTAAAACCCCCTACATATCACTCAGATAGGGATCGTGAAGATAAGATGAGAATTATTGCTGCATGCACAGAGGCATTAAGTCATTCTTTCCGCACTCCATACGTGAATGGAACAGGAAGAAATGCTAATAACTGGTACAATGGGACGTACCTTCTGCCATGCACCACATGGTAGTTTGCAGAGTATACATATGGAAACCAAATGAAGAAGCTTGCCCTCATGAAATCGGAATTTTAAGCAAAAAGTGTGTGTTTAGGCACTTCTACCAAAAATAAAAGTTGATTGCACACTGTTGCCACTGCAGAGCGAACCTATGTATTTCATTTTGTTTAACAATATTTACAGATTTTTAACCACACCTGTGGTAACAGTGTAATTATTTCCTTCTTAGCTTCTCTGTTCTTCCATGACTCTTCTGAAATATTGTTCTTCCTTATTAATGACTGAATCTGCTGAATCCACGCAGCTGCTCGCCATTAAAATCGCAACTCCATGAAGTCAACATGCAACAATTATCAAATTGGCATGAAGTGTACTTCGTGCCTGGATATGCAAAAGCTTAACATTTGAGCATAAATGTACATCTAAAGCACCATCTACATTCTCTGTATAAGGGAAGTTTTCACAGTGGGTTTCTCATTCACAGGTAACATTTGGATGTTGTTTGTTTGTTGGAAGATCGTCTTGTGCTTAGAGTTAGGAGGAGAAATCACTACAAAGCATGTGTCAGAATTCAGTAGGATTTGAACTTGTTTGCAGCAAGACGATCCAAATGGATTGTGTAAACATATGTTGAGCATTACGGTCTGCAAGTGGTGACCATTGTTCAGACTTATGGACATATCTGCCTGTGGAGGCTCCAAGGAGAATGAGCATTGCTAGATTGCTTTCATCATCATTATACAAGCCCAGCACTAGGGACAGCAAAAACCGACCAGTTAAAACTGATAGTGCTATTTTAGTTCTGAATAATGGTGTTTTTTGTTTTTTACTGATAACCCAGTTAAAATAAAAAAACAACATATTAACAGTTAACCATAGCAGCAATGCCAAAATTTTCATTTTTAAATAAACCTTTTTTTAATAATTTTTATTCATAAAATCTGCATCGGTGTGAAATATAATGTAATTATAGAAAATAGTGAAAGCCATTAGTGCTGTTTTAATAACAATGCCAACAGAAGTGAGCAACAAACACCCGGTATAAGAATTGCTAAGCATTGCTGACACAAGAAAGCCCCAGTTGCCGTGTGTCATGGCCTAAGGTACGCGTGTACTTGTAGTGTGCAAGACTTGCACCCACCTGGTCTACGCAGTAATTTCTCGCTGTCGTCGCCAGACGTCCATTGTATTACAGAATGGCACCAATCCTAGTATGGCAATATTTTTATGAAGCGACATAGCAATATACAATTGTGTCCCATTTCAATGAAATAATAAAAGAGGAAGGAAATTATGGCAACAGTAATAAATTAAAAACTTAACAATAATTGCCCCTTAGTATACATTAAAAATAAAAGGTAGTTGATCTGCTGCTTGTATCTACATAATGTGCCTCTCTATCTGCTTGTAGCCCTTGAAAGCTGATAAATTAACATGACACACAGAATTCTTCAACCTCTAACTTTTATTTTATTTGCCTCTTTAATTTTATATTTTTATTTTACACTGATGAGGCAAAACATTGTGATTACCTGCTTAATAGCTTGTTTGTCCATCTTTGGAATGAAATACATCACTGATTCTGTGTATCGGGGATTTGACAGTTTGTTGGTAGGTTTGTGGAAGTATGTGGTATTAGATGTCTATGCACAAATCATGTGGTTTGCATACATAACGGGCCACTGGTGCGTCTATGTGGTGATGGTGCCTGATAGGAACCCAGATGGATTCCATAGGATTTACATTGTGTGAATTTGGTCACTTTTATATTGCTGGAATATAACATCACCATTGGGGAAGACATCAAGCACAAATGAATGCGGTGGTTTGCAGATGTCAGCATGTCTTTGATTACTACCACAGGTTCCATTCAAATGCAGGATAATGACTCCCATAGTGCAATACTGCTCCCACCATTCTGTGTCCAAGAGCACAATGCATGTTTCAAGCCGCCGTTCACTTCAATGATTTTGGAGATGACAATTGACGTAGTGTAGCAAAAATGTGATTCACTAGAAAGGCTGACAAGTTTCCATTGATAGACAGTCAAATCCCAGTGGTCCCGTGCCAACTGCAATAACAATTGATGATGTTGTTGGGTCAAGATGTGAAAACATAGGGGTGGTCTGCTATGGAGTTCCATGTTCAACAATGTGCAATGAACAGTGTGCTCAAAACACTTGCGCTTGAACCAACATTGTGCCCCGTTGGCAGAGATGCCACAGATCACTATCTATCCTACTTTACAGGGCAGACAAAACTCCAAACCACATGTTCTGTGAAAAGTCATGGATGCCCAACCATTTAGAGCCTAGTGGTAGCTTGACTGTCCTATCTCATTCCGTAAATGCTCACAACTGTAGCATGTGAATGGTTGACCAGCTTCGCCATTTTCGAGATACTAGTTCGCAGGTTCTTTGTAATAATAATAATCTCCCCTTTGTCAAAGATGCTTATCTCAATGATTTTCCCCATTTGCAGCCCATCTCTTCATTAGGGTGATCCCCCATCCATATCTGCTCCACTTGCACACTTTCGTTACTACATCATGTGCCCACAATGCCACCAGATGGCATCCAATGTCACAATGGGCAGTGGTCATAATGTTTTGGCTGATCAGTGTGTGTATCTTGAAACTGAGGGAGTCAGAATTGTTCAATCTTTGTTCAGTTTCTACATTAATTACAGGAAATAATAAGAATAAATAACAAAAAAAAATCATTTATTTCAGAAATAAGTTATTTTAAGCAGTTTTAACAATTAGGTTAAACAAGTGCGGAAAAAAAGATATAATCATAAACTGATAGTTTCAGTGGTGACTGCCATCCCGAGCCAACCCATTGGCATGATGATGTCATGTGCCATTGGGTACACAACACGATCACTTCTGGTTTGAATATCCAGTAATTTTGCACCACAGTGGTTACATTTCTGATGCATTATTAAAGCCAAAGTTTGTGTGTCATTGTTGATGCCTCTCAAAGACAAATGAAAATGATTATTTGCTCAAGTGAGTGTCTAATTCACGTCAAAAGAAGCATCACTGGAAAAACAGTAAAGCAGATGCTACATTCAACCATGAAACTAAACACACTGTGTTGTACCATATCCAGGGAAGTTGTTACATGTTACAACAGAAAATTTTCCTACATAGAAACCGCCCATCAGCTACAGCCTACGAAATTGACAAAACTTATTACCCTACATATTTACGCAGCTTCTCAGCTGAAGATTCTGTGGCAGGATGTCAGTTTTATTGAAATGCGTTCTTGAAGAGAGATCATTGTACCACTGATTAGGAGACACTCTTAGGCAAATGTAGACAAGAATGGATGTATTGTAAATGTTACTCACCTTTGCTGTGAACAGTATGAATGATTCAGTGAAAAGTGTTTGTGGACAGTTTTATAATTGGCCCTCTTTCTGCAGTCTTTCAGCCAAATGGTGTGTGTACATTCCTCATTTGATTTGCTGCTCTTACATTGGCCATGTATGCAGGTAAAATTTCTGGGTTATAAGTTCCATGTGCTACGCAAAACAATTTTTTTCATATAGACGTAAACACATTTCAGCATCGTTGTGCTGTTGGCAGTGGGTTTTCAAATCTGCAAAATGTGAACATGTTTTAAGTGACAAATAATCCACAAAAATTAGGCCTAAACAGTTATTGTTTGATCTTGTCATCACCTTACTGTCACATTATAGGATTATGCGGGACCCACTGTACGGTACTTGGTACATTAAAATTATGTCTGTCCTAATTTTAATGAATGAGAACCATTTTTTAATGACACCATTCTCTATTTTTAACGAGTCAGTTTGTTTTCTGTGTTTTGTATTTGACAAAAGGCTTGCATGGCTATGACACTTGTGGAACCTTAAAATTAGAAAGCCTAAGACAGCCATAGGTGAGTTATATCTGACATTTCAAGAAAGGGAGAAACCGATCAAATAAAGATTACTTAAAAAAAATCAAAATAAAGATTTATAATTTTCTAGAACACATACATTATAAAATATTAAAATGTGGTGGCTAACTTCTGTTGCTAAGCAAAAGAACAAGTAAAGAACAGAAGATTGCCGAAAGTTAAATTTTGCTAACTAAACTTTGAACTTGCAAAGGTTTGAACGTGAGGAAACAAATATAAGTAATAATCTATCACTCATCGTAACATATGTCAGCTTATAACATATTGAAAGCCATGCATCAAATGATGTCGAACTTTTTCCCATATATTTTTCTTATATTCTCTTTGTGTCAGTGTCCTCCTTGTATAATGTTTTAATCTGCATTGAAATTATTGTTCTTCTTATACATGTGGCGTGATGTAATTGTGTATACTTGTGGGCCAACTACTGGCCTTTATGACAACTTTGTCCTTTGCAAGTACACACAGCATGTTTAGATGTCATGCTACATGCTGAGAGGTCACAGTCAAATCAGACCCACTGGACACACAAACATTTCCCAGCTTTAATGAGTTACTTGGAATTGTGTTGTATATAATTGACTGCAATTTCATTAAGCTTGGTGTTGTAACTGCGAACAGGACAGTCGCGGGGTAGCAATGACGGAAAGTACGGCGGGACCCGCGAGAGGCCTGCGAATGACACGACTGAACAACAGAGTCACAAGGAAACAAAGACGTCCACTCGTACACGAACCAGGAAGTAAGCAGTCTAGCACAAAGCGAGGTGAAAACCGACATAAGCGAGATAAGACTGACTGGCTGAGTGAGAGGCCGGCACTTAAGTACACTATCGGGGGCGCCGCTATTGGTCGCTGGGGCCATGTGTTCCACTGTGGTGCCCTCACACTAAAAGCGGGCCAGGAGGCGCACGCCACCACAGCTTACGGCGCGATGGTGCAGAGACCTCTATGGGTCTTTGATGTCAATGACGTCTGGCGTGGATTCAAATTCCGCAGCGCGTGGTACCAGATTTGGTACATTTGTTATCCTATATTATTGCTATTTTTATCTTAATAATAATTTTCCTTGTGTAACATATTTGTGTCATTTTGCGTAGTCAACTGAAACTACTCATCACATTTCAATATTTTATAATGTAAGCAGTGCAGACAATTATTACAAATAAAATTTTCTTGTTATTTTTTTGACATATCCTGAAGTGACTCACTGGACGGTCTGGGTTGCTGACATCTTATGAAGTGTTCGTATTTGTGTATCATAAGCCTTAAGGCATCAAGGTAGTCAGCCAACCATCTGTAAAAAAGCATAATCACCATTTGCAGATTAGACCTTAGGCCTGTTCTGACTGGACGACTGCTGCCTTAGAAGGCAGTATGACAGGACTGATCTGTAAGGTGCAGTCAAATGAAAATGAGATGATTGAAAAAGGTAAGTAAACTGTTTATTATTTCAGAAGTAATCGCCATAACTGTTAATAAAATGGTCAGTGCCCATATGGAAAGATGCTGTTAATAAAATGGTCAGTGCCCATATGGAAAGATGTTGGCCACAAAGGCTTCCCAACGAAACTTCGGCAACCTGGACAATATGTGGGCTCTCCCACAAATCTTCCGTACAGTCCTAATCTCTCCCCATACAATTTCCATATATAGAGCTGTTTGAAAAGAAGAAACCGATTTCAAACATTTATTGCTTACAAACTACAAAAAATAGAAACACAATTCCAACATTCTTGGAAAGAGGAAAGTTCAAACTTTCATGAATTTAATGCAAGCATCATGTGTTACACGACAAATATCAAAACAGTGGCTCATTTCCTGCCACATACGAAGCAGCTGGTCTCTCATTATTGAATTCACATCTTCAACAATGTGATGTTGCAGATTTTCAAGAGTGTCAGGCATAGGGGGATAAAAACATGGTCTTTTACATAACGCAACAGATAAAAGCCACGAGATGTGAGTTCTGGAGATGTGGGAGACCACCGGCAATGAAGTTCACCTGTGTGACGCCACTGAAGGATGTTGGATTGAAAGAGGAAAAGCAGAAGATGAACTTCATTGCTGTGGCCTCCCAGGTCTCCAGACCTCACACCTTGTGACTTTTTTATCTTTCGCGTTACTTAAAAGACCGTGTTTTTATCCCCCCTATGCCTGATACTGTTGAAAATCTGCAACATTGCATCATTGCAGCTGTGAAATCAATAACTAGAGACCAGCTGCTTCGTGTGTGGCAGGAAATGAGCCATTATTTTGATATTTGTTGTGTAACATATGGTGCTCTCATTGTATTCATGAAAGTTTGAACTTTTCTCTTTCCAGGGACATTGAAATGGTGTTTCTATCATTTGTAGTTTGGAATCAATAAATGTTTAAAATCTGTTCCTTCTTTTTGAATAGCACTGTATTTGGAGCCCTGAAGAAAAACATTCGTGGCCTTAGATTTGCTTTGGATGAAGAGATGCGGGCATGGTGTAGTCGTGGTTCCATAGGCAACTGCAACCATTTTTCATTGAAGGCATTGACTATCATGACTCACAATGGGATAAATGTATTACTGTTATGGCAATTACTTTAGAAATAATAAACCATTTACTTACATTTTTCCATCTTGTCTCGTTTTCATTTGACTGTCCCTTATTTTTTGGAAATTTGCTTTGTGACCATAGTCTTTCCCCTTGAACAATTCCAAGAAATTTTTGTCCTGACTTACATTAATCAAGTATAATTTTATAACTGTTAAGTAGAATTGCTGCTGGAATTGTAACATATAAATCTAATAACAAGACAATTTAATAAACGGTCTTTCTCTTTTATTGATTTATTCGCTTAAACTAGCTTTGAATGTCTTGAATAACATTGTTATACGTTTCCTTGTGTCCTTTCCTGGCTTTTTGTGTCAGTTTATGGACTAAAAAATTGAGAATCATACTTCATGTAAATAAAGGTCGACTCAGATATTTACCAGAAAAAAACTAACCAGCAGACACCTCCAAATGTTTTAAAATTCTTTAAATTCTTTAGTATGTAGAATTCACACCAAGGAGCCCCAGTACAAAAGAAATGCAGTGACAAAACACAGCAAGGAAGTTTACATGAAAAAGATAGCCTACAGCCCAGTTTTTTGTATATTAAGCATTTGAAAGAAAAGTACTAAACTGAAAATTACATGTAGACCCTAATCGTTTTTCAAAATATCGTTGGATGTGAGATCTACCAGTTACGCAAAACACTGTTTTTCTCAGTACCCAAACATGGTTCGGCACCACTGTGCCATCATCAGTGGGTTTTCATTTTTTTTTATTCTGCAATGTGGACATTTTTGTTAAATGATTATAAAATTATGTGCATTTTTAGTTCAAACAACAGATCATTTCTTTTGTAAATATCTTTACATTTGGTGTGCGTGAATTTTCTGGGTCACTTGTGTGTTAATTACTACAGGTAGCCTGTCATCTGCAACCAAACGATGTTGATGAGAAAATTTTTTGCTGGGACTTAACCTATCTTCTAGAATGTAATTCAGTTTTTCATGATGTTTTCGCACCTATATTCATTTTTACTTACGTTTTCGTGTGGCAAGTACTTCCATTCTCCACATAATGCTGAGGTGTTGTGATGCACATGTAACTATAACAATTATTTTTCACAAATAACATAGTAAAACACTTTTCACTTCACCAGAACACAGTGTGATTGTGGTTTGTTATGTGTCCCAGCCCAGCCAGTGTTCATTTGTTCACCAGAGTTCGGCGCCAAATTTGAATTTTGTTTGCATTTTATCTTTGTGTGTGTGTGTGTGTGTGTGTGTGTTTTTTTTTTTTTTTTTTTTTTTTTTTGTGTGTCGACTTTATCCGTTCGTGCTGTTTTTATTTGTAAAGTTCCTTTAATGTGTTAAATAGTGTGCTAGTGTGCCCTTGCAGAGTGTAGTGTATAGTGTACTCCTTTTAAGTCCTGTTTTCCTTCTGCTATTTTGTTGCCCAGCCGGGCATTCCCCAGCAAGCTCAACAACAAATACAGGAACACCTTAATGAAGCTACTCTCAATATACAGTTTAATAAAAATTGCCTAGCTAATAATGTAATTCCAGATTATATTAAGAATTCTGTAAATAGCATGTCATCTGCACCAAAGAAAGTGAAAAAGAAAGTGGAGATTTTGTGGCTAAAGCAAGAAATTAGGGAATTACGTGCTAAAAAGCAGGCGCTCAACACTGAACTTTACCAAACACATTTAGATTTGGCCAACAAATTTACAATACAAGCTCACTTTGAGGAAATAACAGAGAGAAAAAAGGCATATATTCAGAAAATAATGCAAGAAAAATGAGAGAAACACAACAGAAAACTCAACAGAATAATCAGCAGCACAAACACACCCAGTAAAAACAATCTCAACCAACAATACAAGTTCCATAACAGAAAAGTTAACCTAACTGACATAAATCTTACCAAACAAGAAAAGAGCCTACTAGAAAAAGGGCCAAAACACAACATTAACGCATACATATCACACAAAACAGTAGAAAATCTTACAACGGAATCAGAACACATCATACAGGAACAAGAAAGACTGAGCACACCAAATTTTAATGCAAACTTCACAAGAGAATTATTAGTTGCAGAAATAACACTGATAATCAGAAAACACAAATCCACAATTATTTCTAATCAAAAAACATCAGAGGAAGTCACAGCCAGCAAACTTAAACAAAAATTAAAACAGAGAAATGCCATAGTAACAAGAGCAGACAAAGGGAATATTATTGTAATTGTGGATGAAAAAGAATCCATAGAGAAAACACTAGATTTTCTCAAAGACAACCATATCACAAAACTGATCAGTGACCCAACAGCAAGATACCAGAAAAACATTCAACAAATACTGAGAAACATCAATAATACATTCTCAAAAGGACAGGTAAAGAGGACGACACAGAAAAATCCAAAAGCACCCACCCTAAATGCCCTACTAAAGGTTCACAAGGATAATATCCCATTAAGACCCGTCATTAACTTCCAAAATGCTACATCCTATCACCTAGCCCAACAAACACACACACTACTGAAAAAACTATTCATGTTTGATAACAACAGTAATCTGGAAAACTCAAAGGAGTTAATAGACAGAATCAAGAACATACACATACTGGACACAGCAACCCTCATATCATTCGACGTCACATCAATGTACACCTGCATTCCAATAAGTGAAACAATCAACATCATCACACAAAGATTAAAACAACAAGGAAACATACCAGACACACACATCAATGAAATACACTACTGGCCATTTAAATTGCTACACCACGAAGATGACGTGCTACAGACGCAAAATTTAACCGACAGGAAGATGATGATGGGATATGCAAATGATTAGCTTTTCAGAGAATTCACACAAGGTTGGTGCTGGTGGTGACACCTACAATGTGCTGACATGAGGAAAGTTCCCAACCGATTTCTCATACACAAACAGCAGTTGACCGGCATTGCCTGGTGAAATGTTGTGATGCCTCGTGTAAGGAGGAGAAGTGCGTATCATCACGTTTCCGACTTTGATAAAGGTCGGATCGTAGCCTATTGTGATTGTGGTTTATCGTATCACAACATTGCTGCTTGCGTTGGTCGAGATCCAATGACTGCTAGCAGAATATGGAATCGGTGGATTCAGGAGGGTAATACGGAACGCCGTGCTGGATCCCAACGGCCTCGTATCACTAGCAGTCGAGATGACAGACATCTTATCGGCATGGCTGTAACGGATCGTGCAGCCACGTCTCGATCCCTGAGTCAACAGATGGGGACGTTTGCAAGACGACAACCATCTGCACGAACAGTTCGACGACGTTTGCAGCAGCATGGACTATCAGCTCAGAGACCATGGCTGCGGTTACCCTTGACCCTGCATCACAGACAGGAGTGCCTGCGATGGTGTACCGTCATTTTTCGGATGTATCCAGGTTCTGTTTACAGCATCATCATGGTCGCATACGTGTTTGGCGACATCGCGGTGAACGCACATTGGAAGCGTCTATTCGTCATCGCCATACTGGCATATCACCCAGCTTGATGGTGTGGGGTGCCATTGGTTACATGTCTTGGTCACCTCTTGTTCGCATTGATGGCACTTTGAACAGTGGACATTACATTTCAGATGTGTTACGACCTGTGGCTCTACCCTCCATTCGATCCCTGCGAAACCGTACATTTCAAAAGGATAATGCACGACCGCATGTTGCAGGTCCTGTACAGGCCTTTCTGGATACAGAAAATTTTCGGCTGCTGCCCTGGCCAGCACATTCTTCAGATCTCTCACCAATTGAAAACGTCTGGTCAATGGTGGCCGAGCAACTGGCTCGTCACAATATGCCAGTCACTACTCTTGATGAATTGTGGTATCATGTTGAAGCTGCGTGGGCAGCTGTACCCGTACACGCCATCCAAGCTCTGTTTGACTCAATGCTGTACCCGTATCAAGACCGTTATTATGGCCAGAGGTGGTTGTTCTGGGTACTAATTTCTCAGGATCTATGCACCCAAATTAGGTGAAAATGTAATCACATGTCAGTTTTAGTATAATATATTTGTCCAACGAATACCCATTTATCATCTGCATTTCTTCTCGATGTAGCAATTTTAATGGCCAGTAGTGTGACAACCGTACTCAAGACCATAACATCACAAAATTATTTTGTATTCAACAAAGGATTTTATTCTCAACACTAAGGACTGCCAGTGGGATCAGCAATCAGTGGCCTCCTAGCTAACATATTCATGAACAACCTGGAGAACAGGATCTTCAGACACTTAATAAAACCAAAGAGCTAGAGAGTCATATATTGGTACTGTTATGTCGATGACGTAATATGCCTGATTGATGAACCACATACACACATAGAACAGCTACACAATGAAATAAACAACTTACACCCAGAAATTAACTTCACATTAGAAACAGAAACTAACAACACACTACACTTTCTAGATCTCACCATACAAAAAACAAGCAACAGACACAACTTCACAATATTCAGGAAACCTACAACCACAAGCACTACCATTCACAACCTATCAAACCACCTATTGACACATAAGCATGCAAACTTCAGATTCATGCTCCACAGATTAAACAGAACGCCAATGAACAAACAGAACTACACACAAGAACTAAACAAAATAAAACAAAACACACAGCAGTAGAAAATGGTTATGCTACCCATATGGTAGACAAGTTAAATAAAAAAATATGCAAACAATACAAAAATGAACACACCACACACACAGAAATCCCCACCTAGCACAGAACAACACAAAACACAAACAATGACTGCACACAAGGCACAACAGAGCAACAACACACACACACAAAACGAAATGGCACATACTCACCTACAGTAACAAGATTGATTACAGAGTAGACAACATATTAAAGAAACAGGGAATCCAGATAGGATATGGGACGGAGAACACAACACAGAAAAAAATCAGAACACAAGAGACACCCAAAAACAGCACAAATGGATAAAGTCTACACACACACACACACACACACACACACACACACACACACACACACACACACACACACACACACACACACACAGATAAAATGCAAACAAAATTCAAATTTGGTGCCGAACTCTCTGGTGAACAAATGAACACTGACTGGGCTGGGACACACAACAAACCACAATCGCACTGTGTTCTGGTGAAGTGAAAAGTGTTTTACTATGTTATTTGTGAAAAATACTTGTTATAGTTATGTGTGCATCACAACACCTCAGCATTATGCGGAGAATGGAAGTACTTGCCGCACGAAAACGTAAGTAAAAATGAATATAGGTGCGAAAAACTGAATTACATTCTAGAAGGTAGGTTAACTCCCAGCAAAAAAATTTCTCATCAACATCGTTTGGTTGCAGATGACAGGCTACCTGTAGTAATTAACACACAAGTGATCCAGAAAATTAATGCACACCAAATGTAAAGGTACTTACAAAAGAAACGATCTGTTGTTTGAACTAAAAATGGACAAAATTTTATAATCATTTAACAAAAATGTTCACATTTCAGAATTAAAAAAACAAAAAAAAAAAAAAAAACAAAAAAAAAAACATTGATGATGGCACAGTGGTGCCGAAACATGTTTGGGTACTGAGAAAAACGGTGTTTTGCATAACCGGGGGACCTCACACCCAACAATTTTAACTGCAAACACAGCCAATACAAGGGGCTGCAAATCAAAATGATGGATATTTCTAAATATCGTTTGCTGATGTGCATGTGATACTGCTGTGAGCTGTGTTGCATTCATTGTGGAGTAGCAGGTCTTCAATTGCAACTCCATCAGCAGCAAGTATTTGTTATCACGTATTTATTATTTCTGGAAGATTATCAAAATTCCTTATGTTTATAATATTTATATGTTCTGGAATAATAAATATTTGTATAAATATCAGCACTGTCCATCCAGGAGCTCAGTTCTGTTCCATTTGTATTTGAGGTCACTAATAAATGTGCTGTCAGTGCCAAGTGTTGTACTTAGTTGAAGATCCTCCATTATAATTTGGAGTTAATTGTTATTGCAATGAGATATTGTTTGGTCCATATGCTGGGTACTTCACAGTATCTACCTCACTGTGGGCCTAATTAGACAGTATAAATGCCGACACCGACTCAGGGAGCAAATGGAATACAAACAGTACATTATTCAAGAGGCCCGTATATTCAGGAGACCAGTAGATTCCAAGCCAGCAGTAAGTCAGCTGCACACTAGGCATTCATGAATGTTTTCTGAAGATGCTGGTCGGGATCCAACAAAATGAGTAAAGGAGACGACCGAGTTGCCAAATACAACACTTGGATGACATGATGTGTTTGGCAAATGTGTACTTTTACTTGGATGTCACAGCCCAGTACTGGCTTGAGAACAGTGATGAGAAGTTCAACAGCTGTGGCAAATTCCAGGCAAAACTGAAGAAAACATTTGAGTGACAATCAACAGCAAGTCTGTTTAGCAGAAGAGTTGAAGAACATGGTCCAACATGATGGTGAAACAACACTGTCTTTCATACTGACTGTTTCGGTCCTTTGCAACATTCTCAATCTGAATATGACAGAAGCCAATAGGATCACCATGTAGATGAAAGGAGTTGTAGAGCACATGTACCAGGCTCTTCTGGTGAAACATGTCACAGCCACGGAACAATTCATCAAGTTGGACCAGTGCAGTGAGGAAATGCAACAGAAAAGAGTCCTGAGTGTGGTCCCTGTCGCAGTTGTGGAAGACCACTATTACTTCACCTTTTTCTTATGCCAGGTAGTAGGAGAAGAGCTGTAGCATTTTATGACAGCCAGACATGTTGAACCTTCTTCTTCTTCTTCTTCTGTAGTGGTCAATCCAAGGATTGGTTTGCAACAGCTACAATGACAGCTTGTCTCCATTCTGTGTGTCTTTCATCTTTTCTCTTCATTTCTTTATACGTGTTACATCCCACATCTTTCACGATTTGATCAATGTACCTCAGCTGTAGTCTTCCTCTTCGTCTTTTTCCCTCGACATATCCCTGTAAGATTGTGTTCAGGAGTCCTGTATGTCTTAATAGATGGCCTGTAAATTGCACTCTTCTATTAACAATGAAACTCCAGAAGCTTCTCTTCTCATCTGCTCTTTTCAGAACCACTTCGTTTGTGACCTTGTTGATACATTTTATTTTGAGCATGTGTCTGTAGCACCACATTTCAAAAGAATTTAGCTTCTGGTCTTCCTCTGTCCCGGGAGTCGATGTTTCACACCCATCTGATTTAAAAAATCACACACATATGATTTCAAAAATCTTTTCCTGATTTCAAGGCTGATTCTCTCAGATGTTAAGATGTTTTTCTTCTTGTTAAAAGCAGCCTTTGCTTGAGCAGTTCTACTTATCACTTCTGCCTTGCTCCTTCCATCCCTGGTAATATTACTGCCCAGATAAGTAAATTTATCAGCTTGTTCAAGCAGTTCATTGCCTACATGAACTTGGACTTTCACTTGATCTTTTTCGTCGCATGCCATTACTTTTGTTTTTGCTTTATTAATTCTCATATCATATTCTTCCCCCATAACTTCATCCTTTCTATTCAGTAGGACTACAAGATTGTCATCACTTTCAGCTAGGACAGCTATATCATTGGCATATCTTATCATATTTATTCATTGGCCATGAATTACTACACCTGCCTGTGAATTTTCCCTTACTTTTTTCAGCACATCTTCAATCTATAGGTTAAAGATAATGGGGGATAGTAAGCAACCTTGTCGGACACCTTTCCTTACCTTCACCACTATTTTTTTTGTCCGTCCACGGATAACTGCTGTCTCGTTTTTGTACAGGTTCTATATAATTTTTCTATCTGTATAGTCTATTCCTACTTTTTTGAGTACCTCAAACATCTTATCCCATTTAACATTGTCAAAGGCTTTCTCTACATCTTCGAAAGCTATGTATATTATCAGGTTCTTATCTAGACGTTTCTCTATTATTTGTTTTAGAGAAAATATTGCTTCTCTAGTTCCTCTATCTTTCCGGAATCCAAACTGGTCTTCGGAGAGTGTAGCTTCGACTTTTTGTTCTATGTGTTTTAGGATAATTGAGGTTACTATTTTAGGGGCGTGAGTAACTAAGCTGAGCGTCCTATAATTTTCACATCTTGTAGCATTTGCCTTCTTTGGAATAGGGATCATAATGTTTTTCTCAAAGTCTGTAGGAATTTTACCCAGCTCGTACATGTTGATAACAAGATTATACAACTCTTGATTCAGTTTTGCTCCTCCAGATTTCAGAAGTTCAGCTGGGATATTGTCTGTACCAGGCGATTTGTTGTTTTTCAATTCTTTCAGAGCTAGTTCAAACTCTTCCTTTAATATAGGTTCACCTATGTTGTGTGCATCTACTTCTGTTTCTTCTTCCATGATGTTTTCAGACAGTTTTGGTCCGCTGTACAGTTTTCCTATATATTGTTTCCATCTTCTTGCAACTTCATCATTGTCATCCAACATATTGCCATTTTCATACATCACGGCCCTACACTTGTTTCTTCTGTTAGGCCTTGTCAATATTTCCCTTTCTCATGTTGTCCTCAACTGAAATACAGAGATCATCAATGTATTTTTCACTTGGTTGTTTTGCCTCTCTGTTGATTCTGTTTTTCAGACTCTTGTATTTCTCGTGGTCTTCCCTCTTCACAGAATTTTTTAATTTCCTTCTTTCTTCCATCATATTTAGTAGGTCATGTTGAACCAAGTACACAATAAATAGCAGCCATGAATGTAGAGCCCATACATAATAGAGGTCCTTAGCACCAATATCCAAGACCAGTCGATTGACCATGTAGAATTGACTGGGCCAAATTGGACTTGTCAAACAACCCCAACACCTGATCAACATAGGTAGAGCCAACTCCTCTGCCTATTGTAATGCCTGCAGAAAGACACACATTTGCAGGATGGAGGACAACACACTGGTCCCTTTTCACTGTGGATGCCGTGGACATGTCCACTACTGCAGAGAGAAAAGAAGTGTGTTCAGTGGCTTACACCACAAAATGACAAGCAACAAAACAGTCGTATTCATCCCAGTCAACTGAAGACAATTATAGTTTATCTATGGGTCAAAGCTTATCACCATACTTTGCATAATGTTACATCTGAACATGCCATTGTCATTCCCAGACACCCCACACAGGTATCAGCTTCTCAGCTAAGCACTGAATTCAGGAAAACTAAGCAAGGCCACCATCTAAGGAGGTGAGGGCACCACTGGCGAAAATTCTCCATGGATGATAGTTATCAAGATGGTAGTAAGTCTCATTGGTGGCCAACTTGATCAGTTGCTAGTTGACTGAGGGGCTTCTTTTTCTGTAATGTCAAATGCTTGTTGTCCCCATCTGAAGAAGACTGTGTTTCATAATATGAAAGTGACTGTACTGAAGGTCACAAATGGGAAATAATCCAGTCAACAGGAACATATATTGGAATAATAATTGCCAGTGAGAGAATATGACCCTTTAAATTTGTTGCACTTCATGGAACACGGCAACGTCGAGGACATCATTCCTTGAATGGTTTTGTAAGTGCTACTTCTCTGGAGAATGGAAAAGTTGTTGATGTTGAGTGCTTATCTAAGTACTGCCACACGTGCCATGGTAACACTGAAAGACATATTGAACATCAGTGTTCTAAGAATTATGATGGTTACATTGGAGATATGAGGTGTGATGGAGCTCTAAAAATATTTCAGAGGTCAGTGCCTATTTATAATGTTAGATATATGAAGTACCTAGGTGATGGGGACTCAAAAGCTTTCAATAAAATTAATGAGTTCGATGGTGATACCTTGGGAACAAAACTAGAGTGTTGTGGACATGTGCAAAAGAGGAGGGCTGCTAGATTGAGGAAGCTACGAAGAGAAATGAAAGGAAAATTGCTGTCTGATGGAAAATCTCTGTCTGACTGTGGCAGATTGACAGAAACTGAAATAGGCCTCCTTCAGAGTTATTTTGGACTGGCCGTTGGATGAACTGCACCTCCAAACAATGTTACAGCAATGACAGGGTGTATACGACCCGGGACAACCGGGAGATCTGGGGGAAAACCCGGGAATTTTTTCATCCGGGAGAAAACTGGGAAAAACACGGGATATTTTTAGAATTCTGGAAATTTTTCATTGTTTTAGTTTTCAGTTAAATTTTTGTAATTTTGACAGGTAAGAACCGATACTCTAACAAAGAATATTACTGTATCCAGCTACTGCAGAACAATACTTCAACAATAAAATATAAGCGAGAGAAAAAAAACGAAAATAACTTAAATTGCAAAGGAAATGCGCCATATACAACAACGACACACAGTGCTCATGCAAGCGTCTGCCAAATGAAAATGTGTCAGAGTCTTTAAGAAGACTATGCAGTGCTTCATAACAACAAATTGCCTCCAATGAGTGTGAAGTCGCAATTGTTTACATTCGATTTGTTGTAGCAGTTACGTGCGGGCTCATGTGCAATTGAGTCACGTTTGAGTAGTAGGTTCTCCCACTTCTGGCTACAAGAATGTGGTTGTTGGCTGTGAAAGCAATCGCAGCAAGCAGCTAGATGCTACCAGGAAAAGGGGGCGCCAAATTCATATTCTTGAGGAAAAAAATTTGTTCCACAAAGTGCCTAGCATCCAGCGCACGTTTGTCTATCAATTATTCATATAATTTTGAAATGCTTCCCTGTTAGTTTTTGAACATTTTTGAACACGTATTAGGTTGATTTCTGAATGAATCAAAAATGACTTTTGAATGCATGTCTCTGTCAGGAGAATCCTCGTTGCTTCTAGAAATAAACTTTCCGCAGAGAAAAGGGGACGGGGCTATACGAGCTGAGCGGAGTAAAGCCGAATGGATGAATGCCAATCGCTGTCTGATTATGTGGTTGATTGGGTTTGCGAATGATCAGCATTGTTATAATTACTAGCGAAATCCATAGATTCAGACTACCAGAATGGAAATAAATGACTGACAGGAATAACAGGTGAGAAAGTTTACGTATTATCTTCTCTGTGTATCCAAGAAAATGAAATTTTGACCGAAAATTTTTGGCCAGATCGCTACACTAGTAAGGACCAGCAGTACAGTCCCCGGCTAGCAACCGCTTAAGTTCTATCCTGGAAGTAACGTTATTAACTAATAGGCAATAAAGAATTCAGATTTTTCTGAAGAGTTCTTGTACTCTCGATTACAAATAATCCCATCCGTTAATAATTGTGAGATTTTTTTTATGAGGGGCAGGCTGTCAAACCGGCCGAAGGGGAGCAGGAGAGGCACCACAGGACATTTCAATTTCGACTCTCCTGAATATAGTTTGGACATGCGGTAGAAAAATGCTTTATGAAGAGGCGTGGCACTGCACTTTGGCATACTTACGACCAAATAATATGTCTTACATTTCCTCGAATACATATGTTTTGTGTTTCAGACTTTTCAGAAAGATGTGCGCTACAAGATAAACATATTTTGAAAATTCGATTTTTTGTAGTATTGACCAGGTTCGCAATGTCGTAGATCCGGGGCTGATGCGCAGAGCAGTCTGAGTTATAGTTGGTAGTCTCAACGTGATCCGTGTTTACATTTAGTGATTTTGCTGTTTCCCTTTCGTTTACTCCCACGTCAAATGAAGACAAAACGGATATCTGTGGCCGGGAGCTATGAAACGAATTAAAACACATTCACATAATTACGGAAGGATGAAATATGTCACTAGTTTCAGATTTTATTTTATTTCCACCTTTCTGACAGTCAAGCATTAATCGCCATGCAGAACAATGAAGTTAGTTTTGTCTGTTTGCTAAAGGAATTTGACCTTTGTTAACCTTTTCCGCAGAGGCAATGTATTTGAAATGAAATGTTTAACTCCACAGTACTGGCTAGTTTCAACTGTTCGCTGCATTTCAAGTGCACGTTTTCATTTTCTAGCACGTATGGCATTATTCCATAATAAAGAACCAAACATGGTATAATACAATACTGGTGCTCCAAGAAAATTTACGTCCCGAAAACCACACTGAAAAGTTTAATATCAGGTCGAGGTCTACTTCATTGGGAATCTGGACATTCGAATGTGCCCTTTAAGTATGCACTTTAAATGTGCACATTTTAATACGGTTTACGAAATTCCGATGCTCTTGCAGTTTCCTCTGAGGTCTTGTTTCTTTTATGACATAATGTATGATCTTTCAATGTTTTACACGTACGTACATATGGGCTTCCTACGTCATGATAGCTACCCAAGCGCTGTGTCGCCTGTTATCTGCGCTCTCTGGCAACTGCTGAAATGAACCTATTTCTAACAGGTCGCGGGAAAATATTGCGATTAGTGGTTTGAAAAGCGTTACTTTCAAAGTAAATATCCTTTTACGTAAGTTGCACTATGTACAAGAATGTACCATTAACCCTTAACTACTCTGGCCATTCACAGGAACACAATTACTATGGAGGGGTCTCACAGACCACATTTTTCTATTTCATATATCAAATTGGAATTTTGCTGAATATATATAGTTTCTTGACTTCCAGTCATTCATTACACTTCTTAGAGGTGGCTTTTGTAGAAATTGGATTTTTTTAAACACTGTGGTATTTTAAACACTTCGACAATTAAAAGAAAGCGAAATCTGGAGTATATTTTTATTTTATGAGTTACGAAAATAACAGCAGATAGTTAGCTCTCTACTCACGCACAGATTTTCATCAGAGGGATTATATTACAAATTGGCAATATAACTAGGTGGAAAAAACCGACATGACTTACGATAAATTGTGTGCGAAGTCAGCTTTCAGTTTACGACTCACTTTGCAATGTAGAGGGAATATTTCAGTCCATAAGTCTATGAATGGAGAAACTTTGCCACCATTTTACTTCTTAAATTACAAGTAAAAACTAAATACTTGTTCTCATGTGCCATTGAATCATGCTTTAGTCAATTTCCACCTGCAAACACTTCACGCAGACCTTCCTGGAACACTCCAAACAAATCAGAACACCACGCTGTTGACATGGATACCTTGTTTTCCTCTTCAGACGAGGAGGGCAAAAGGTGCACGTTTTTCGAATTCTTCTTTCGGTGTCTGAGGCTCATCTTGCAAGTGAAGACATCTGTCTCACATAACACACGTTGCACAGAAGGCCTAGCTTTCCCCGCCATGGAGAAACAGTAGAATGCAGTAAAAACGTGGCAAGCAAACACTATGGTATGTCTGTGAGACCTCTCAAGGCTAATAATTATGAAACAAAGAGCAGCAAGAATGCTGGCACATGTAGCTTGACAGCCAGTAGGAAGGTACATGGAAGAGTCCATTTGGCTTTGCAGGGGTGTGAGAAACATCTCGGCACAAAAATTAGCAGCGGTCTGAGAGACAGTCGATAGTAGTTAAGGGTTAATTTATTAAAACACACAGCATTTGACTCTCATTTAAAAATCAACTCTTTGATGACGAGCCATTTAGAAGAATTTCGAACCCTGAAGATCAGACATTTATGTCATTATTAAAAACTTTACTGCCACATTTGTGTGATATATCTTAAAGTGTAACACGCACAAAAAGATGAACTGTATATGCAAAAGCTTAGCTTATCATGCAGCTTGAGACCAATATTATATGTGAAAGCTGTCAATCAAGTCATCCAGTCAGTAATTTATGGACTTGTAATTTGATGTAGAATCTGTATCATGATTGTCATTGTAATGAAGTTTGCCGTATGTGTGTTTATGACTTGCAAACAACTTTTGAACATTCACATAGTACTCCCTAAATTAAGAATGTGTTGGATGTGGAAAATCTTGGATTACATTTTACTTTCTGTGTGCTGTCTAAAAATTTGGATGTATCACTTGTGAACTGAGTTCTTTAGATACAAATATTTTGTTTTCTCTTCTAGGGGTGGAAACTGGTGGGATTCTTGGTATAATGCGGCTAAATCCAAGGTTTGTACATTATACAGTTTTTCTCACCAGTGTGACACTGGATAAAAGTGTTTTTTCTTGTACTACTGAACATGTTTTACAAACAATAAATTTTGATTCGCATAAAATACAAACTCACTTAAAATCACTATCACACTCCCATTTTCATTCAGTTTCACTTATACCCAGTTTATAAGAATGAAAATGTCAACTACGTTAATGTGAAACTCCACTCACGTTAGCCCTCAGCAGTCTCTTGTCTTTGCTAAGAGCAAATCATGGAAGTAATGGGATTCCATATGTTATCCAATTCATATCTGCTGTCCTGGTTGATAAGGTTTTCTGGCATGCCTGTTTCCACATGTTAGTTAATAAAGGAACCCCAAACCATTGTGACAGGAGTCAAAATTTTTATTTTATCATATTCTATTGCATACCCAGTGGCTATACACATCTATAACAGATAGTCATAAAAGGCAAGTGCCGATCGGTGTTCTGTGCAATATTCTTGCACAGTGCATGTGATCTGATCTGTACAAACCATACCACATTGGCAAGGCATTTTATAGACTTCATTTTTCCCCAATAATAAATCATCTTTCACCAATCCAAGGCAATTTGCAACCTTAGTTGGGGGATGGGAAACCACTTTAAGTTCTTGGAAGATGGTGCTTATCTTGATCAAGAAGTAATCACCACACAGAAGGAAAGCTGTGGATATTGTTGGTATATTCTCTTAATGAGTGTTGAGTTGTGTTGCAACAGAATGTCCATTAATTTGGCCTTTTTCATGGGGCTACACTAGGAAGGCATTTTATCTGGTTCCACTGTTCTTTTCTCAAAATCTTTCATAAAAAAAGTTGGTCTTTCCATCATAACCTTGTCATTTTGTTCAAAAATGCCTTAGCAAATAGAAAATAGGGTGAGGTAAGAGCATGCTGGAATAAGGTTATAAGGTCTGCCTGAAATTTATTGCTGATCAATGCCAAAAACACTGAGTGAGATCCTTGTAAAAAGCGAGACTGCATCAAACTGCACAGGGCACCTGTGAGTGCAACCCACCAGAGAGCGGAGTCACATTTCTGCCACAGGAGGCATTGCTCACTGTCAGTGTGATCGGCCTTAAAATTACGATCCCAGTGCACATGCCAGCTTGCATAGCACACTAACAGATTGTACGAGACGAATGATTGATGGCAGTCTTTGATGGCTGACCTGAAGGTGATATATATAACCACAACCTCATGATGTGCAACATATCTAAGAAAACGGCAATTAACAGTCTGAGGCAGAACTAAAATCATATCTCTTTGTTCACAGCACTTAAGCCTAACCTCTACAAACAAACTCAAGACAGAAAATTGCCAGTTTCAGTGGTAAAAGCAAACTGTAATTTCTCATTGCCATTGGTTACCTGAAGCTATCCTCACACTGGCTACACAGGCTGCCATGTTGCCAGCCGATAAGCAACCTGGTTGGCACTTTGTTGCAGATTATAGGCAATACAAGCAGATTCCAATCGAAAAAAAGAATGGTAGGAAGGAAAAGTAAGAGCAAATGAAAAAGTCAGTATGATGATGAAAATGATGTGGTAATGGATTACAAAAAGAAATACCTTTAAACCAATTAATTGAATAAAAATAATAGTCAAAATTTTTTGATTAGCTTTAGAAGAATAAAAATTTCACAGCATTTGACAAGATTCAAACCTGTGACCTTCCACACATCAGGTTAACACACTATCCACTGTTTTATGCCACTACATGGCAAATGGTTGTTGTATTTGATTCAGTCACAATCATTAATTGCAGACTTCAAAAATCTGGCTTCTCACAGTGTCATGTGAAGAAGGATCCAGTAGTGTTTGGCTAATGCTGTGTATGAAACTTGTATATTTCGTTAACGTGTGTGTGTGTGTGTGTGTGTGTGTGTGTGTGTGTGTGTGTGTGTGTGAGAGAGAGAGAGAGAGAGAGAGAGAGAGAGAGAGATGAAATAAAAGGGCCACACCCAGGATTCCAGATCCAAACACATCAAAAAAGAAAGCTGGACAAGGAACTGGAAGTGAATTGACTAATTTTTGTGGCTTTTTGCAACTGCACCTGTTTGGGACTGACTCTATTAGGAGAAAACCATCTGTTGTTGTTATTGATTTCTGCATTAGCCACCAGAAAGATCGTGAGAGGCGCACATCAGCACGGGGCGTTATGGACAGTAGTTGCTGCAAGTAAAGTCCCATCCACCAGAGGGCATGTAAGAATTCGGCCACGCCCTCTGTCGGCAGAACAACAACAACTCAGGCAGCACGGGCCGTGCCCAGTCAGTTTCACATCGGGCATGCCTAGCAGACAGTTCCCAGTCTACACTATGTGAAGTGCGATGGACAACTTGAATCGTATTAATACACAATTGGCGACGAGTAGGGTCGTTCTTTCGCGTGTTGCGTCGTTGTTCTGGTTTCGCAGCTTATCCATGGCATGGAGGATTTAGTGCGGGTTTTGGTTGAGCAGCAGACGGAGCTCTTGGCAACCATGAACCAAGCGCTTCCGGCGTTGCTCTCCACGCAGTCTGCTCCAGCGCCGTTCCCTCCTCCCTTTCCCCCGTATGACGAGACGGCGAAGGATTGGGATGCATATGAACATCGCCTTCGGCAGAATTTCCAGGCATTTCATGTTGCCGATGCGGAGGTATGTCGTGCTCTTTTCTTGTCTTGGATATCTTCCTCGCTGTATCAAGTGTTGCGGCAGCTAGCGCCATTGCAGGAACCCTTGTCCTTGTCTTTTGACGCATTGTGTTCATTGCTGTCTTCATATTATCGCCGCCGCACGCATGTTGTGGCAGCTAGGGTCGAGTTCTATCAATGCAAGGAACAGCCCCATCAGTCTTACCCCGCACGGTCTTAGTCATAAGCGTCATTTTGTCACGGAGCAGTCGCGAGAGTCGTATGCCCACATTATGGTGCAAGACGTCGTCGTTCGTTCGGCCCCTGATAGGGACGTCCGGCAACGGGCCCTGCAGTTGGAAGACCCTTCCCTTGAGGAAGTCCTGTCCATTGCTCAATCGTATGAAGTCTCTCACGCCGCAGGTCAACAGTTGGAAGCGTGGTGCGACGTCGCGGCGGTTCAGGGCGGTGCGGCCGCGTCCACTACGTCCGGGGTGGACGACGTGCGTGCGGTACAATCTGGCCGTTACGGCTGCTCCTGCATGGCGCGTACACAGAGTTCCGGCCGCCGGCCCCTGTTACTGTCCTGTGCGTCGTGCTATATACATCATGATCGGTCAGAGTGCCCCCAGCGTTGGGCCGTTTATCGCAAATGTAATAAAAAAGGACACATTGCTAAAGTTTGCCGCTCAGCCTCAAAAGAATCGAAGGAAGCAGGTACAGAGGACATGGACGTTGACATTCAGGAAGTTTCATTGGGTCAGGCTCCTGACGCATCGGCACACAAACTCTTTATCGAGGTGTCGGATCGGTCGCGCCGATTACAACTGCAAGTAGATACGGGCACGGCAGTTTCCTTGTTGAATGCACAAACCTACTCCAACCTTGGGTCACCCCTGTTGGCACCAGTTCACTGGCGTCTCCGTGGTTATGGTGAACAGTTCATTCCCCTCCTGGGTCAATTCACTACCGAGGTTACTTACAAATCAGTCACTCAGCCTCTTACTTTTATTGTTGTCAGTGATGCAAGCTCCGCTAACCTTTTTGGATTGGATGCCTTTCAAGCTTTCGGTTTTTCTATCGCAGACACCATACAGTTGGTCTCCGAAGATGTTCCCTATCAATTATTGGAATCTTTGACCTCTGGCTTTAAGGTTAACTTTGAGGAGGGCCTGGGGCATGTTTCAGACTTTGAATCTCCCTTAACGTTGAAGACGTCAGCTTGCCCGCGTTTTCTACACGCGAGGCAGATCCCCTTGGCTCTCTGCCCTCAGGTAAAAGCAAAGCTAGACCGGCTGACAGCCCTCGGGGTCATTCTTCCCATTTCTTCTAGTGAGTGGGCTTCGCCCCTCATTATTGTCAGGAAACCCCTGACAAAATTATGTCTTTGTGCCGATTTCAAGGCCACCATTAATTCCCAATTGGTTGTGGGCACCTATCCCTTGCCTTGTTCTGATGAATTGTTCCCGCCGTGGCAGGAGGCCAATATTTTTCGAAAATCAATCTTTCAGAGGCTGATCATCAGATACCACTTGATGAGGACTCCAAACGGCTGGCCTTCGGAATATCCAGTGCCCCAGCGATATTTCAGCGTTATCTTGATCATGTCACGTCGACAATCCCTCATTGTATTAATTACCTGGACGACATAATTGTCACAGGCAGCAGCATGAAGGAACACTTGCACAACCTTCGAACTCTCTTTCTCAAATTCAGGTCCGTGGGCCTGTGTTGCAACCTGCGTAAGTGGAACTTCTTCCAGCCGTTCATTGAGTATGTGGGCTACACCATCTCTCAGCATGGCGTCGAGCCACAAGGAAGTTTGGTCCAAGGTGTCGTCGACCTTCCTCGGCCCGCTTCGCTGAAAGAGTTACAAGCTTTTTTAGGCAAGATTGCATATTACCACTGGTTCATACCCAGGGCTTATACCATAGTCCGCCCCCCTGTACTACCTTCTGCGCAAGGGTGTTTCTTTTGATTGGTCGCCTGCATGCGAGCGAGCGTTCACCTCGTTGAAGGGCCTCCTCGTGTCAGCACCTTGTTTGGCTACTTTTGACCCCAATAAGCCGTTGGTCCTGGCTACAGATGCTTCGCAGTATGGGGTGGGTGCAATCCTGGCCCATTGCAACGCGGATGACTCCGAGCAGTCACTGGCGTTTGCGTCTAAAACTCTTAGTCCCGCGCAGGTCCATTACTCCCAGGTGGAAAAGGAGGCTTTGGCCATTGTCTACGCTGTTACTAAGTTTCACCCTTTTTTGTATGGCACGAAGTTTCAGTTAATCACTGACCATAAGCCATTAATATCATTATTTGGCCCCACCTCTCAGATTCCGGATAGGGCGGCCCACAGACTGCAGCGCTGGGCCTTGTTCCTCTCTTAAGTACCATTATGACATTCATTTTCACCCTACCGGACAGCATGCCAACGCCGACGCTCTTTCCCCTCTTCCGATAGGGCCGCATCCTAAGTTCGATGAGGAGGAGATTGTGTTTTCATTTGGATGTGGCATCCTGCCAAGCGGTTGATGGCTTCCCAATCACTAGTTCTAGAGTCGCCAGGGAAACAGCAGCTGACCCGATTCTCCGGCAAGTAGTACACCTCGTTCAGCAGGGGTGGTCGTCCCGAACTCCAGGCCGGGCCTCGGACCCTTTTCGTAATTATTTTGTTCTACGAGACCGCCTCTCAGTCTTGGAAGGAGTTCACCTGGCTACCGATGATACAGCTCCTTGCGTGATTGTTCCTGCAAGTTTGTGTAGGGAGGTCCTCATGTTATTACATGAGGGGCACTGGGGTGTTTCCAGTACTAAAACCTAAAACCTTTGCTCGCAGACATGTGTACTGGCCCGGTATTGACAGAGAATTGAGCACTTGATGGCCGCCTGTTCCCAGTGTGCGATCCAACAGGCGTCTCCCAGGTCAACATTCTCTTCATGGCCTCCTGCAACCCAGGCATGGGAACGTGTTCACATAGATTTTGCGGGCCTGTTTCTCAATGGCTTTTGGCTCATTGTCATTGATGCTTATTCCCGATTCCCATATGTGGTTCGCTGCTCCTCAACCACTTCAGAAGTTGCAATCCAGGCACTCGCAAAAATCTTTTCTGTGCAAGGTCTGCCAGTATCGGACAATGGACCTCAGTTTATTTTACAGACCTTCCAGGATTTTTGTAGGCACTTCGGTATTTGGCACGTTTGCTCTCCCCCCTTTCATCCACAATCGAATGGGGAAGCCGTGCGCATGGTGTGCACATTTAAGACGCAGATGAAAAAGTATGTGCACGAATTTCCTGTGGAGGAGGCGATGACGTTTTTCCTGACGGCATACCGGACCACACCGATGGGAGAACACAGCCCCGCAGAGCTTCTCCATTTGCGCCAACCTAGGACTCTGCTGCACCTCCTCCAGCCTGGTCCTCGCCAGTCTTCGCAAAATGGGGTACCCAGCTTTCCACCGGGTGTGTCGGTCTGGGCACGTGGGTTTGGTCGCAATCCACATTGGATACCGGCAGTGGTCCTGCACTGCAATGGCCGCCGGCTCTATACCTTGCAGGTGGGGGACCAGGAGGTACGTCGTCACCAAAATCAGCTACGTCCACATTTGGGCACCCACCATCTGACCCCCCCAGGCGCCGGCTTCCCCATTGTCGGCACCTGTGTTGTTTTCTCAGGGGACGCTACCGCCCCTCCCACTGTGATTCTGCCACACTGCGATGGTTCTCAGCCTTGGCTGGCACCGCCATGGTTAGAGATACCCTGGCGAGAGCCGGTCCCCCTCGCAGGCCCGGTTTCTCAGGAGGCTGGTTCACCTGTGGTCATGCCTTCCCCATTGTCCCCGCCACTGGGTCTTGCCCCTCCCAAGGTGGAATGGGATCCGGAGTTAGACAGCTTATCGTCCATTCTGTCCTGGGCTCCGGTGGTGGGACGACGGGGGCCTCTTCGTGTGGGTCACTTCCAACCGTATTCGAAGGTTCCAGCGTGAGGGTTGGCAGATCCCCCCCGACTCCAGCATTCCAGTGGACGTGGAGGTCATCGCTACTGCACGACACTCCACCTTCCGACACAGTGGATCACAGTGGCTTCACCCCCACCCCCCCCACCCCCCCCTCTCCGAAGGAGGAGGAGTGCAGTAGCCACCAGAAAGATCGCGGGAGGCGCACATCGGCACGGCGCGTCATGGACAGTAGTTGCCGCAAGTAAAGTCCCATCCACCAGAGGGCACGTGAGAATTCGGCCGCGCCCTCTGCCGGCGGAACAACCACAATTCAGGCAGCATGGCCCGTGCCCAGTCAATTTCACATCGGGCATGCCTAGCAGACAGTTCCCGGTCTACACTATGTGAAGTGCGACGGACAATGTGAATCGTGTTAATACATTTTCAGTCCAGAGACTGGTTTGATGCAGCTCTCCATGCCACTCCATCCTGTGTAATCCTCTTCATCTCCTAGTACCCACTGCAATGTACATCCTTCTGAATCTGCATAGTGTATTCATCTCTTGGTCTCCCTCTATGATTTTTACCCTCCATGCTGCCTTCCAATACTAAATTGGTGATCCCTTGATGCCACAGAACATGTCCTAGCAACCGATCCCTTCTTCTTCTAGTCAAGTTGTGCCACAAATTTCTCTTTTCCCCAATACTATTTAATACCTCCCCATTAGTTAAGTGGTCTACCCATCTAATCTTCAGCATTCGTCTGTAGCACCACATTTCGAAAGGTTCTATTCTCTTTTTGTCTAAACTATTTATCGTCCATGTTTCATGTCCATACATGGCTACAGTCCACTCAAATACGTTCAGAAACGACTTCCTGACATTTAAATCTATACTCGATGTTAACAAATTTCTCTTCTTCAGAAATGCTTTCCTTGCCATTGCCAGTCTACATTTTATATCCTCTCTACTTCGACCATCGTCAGTTATTTTGCTCCCCAAATAGCAAAACTCCTTTACTACTTTAAGTGTCTCATTTCCGAATCTAATTCCCTCAGCATCAGCCGATTTAATTTGACTACATTCCATTATCCTCGTTTTGCTTTTGTTAAAGTTCATCTTATATCCTCCTTTCAAGACACTGTCCATTCTGTTCAACAGCTCTTCCAGGTCCTTTGCTGTCTCTGACAGAATTACATTGTCATTGGCAAACTTCAAAGCTTTTATTTCTTCTCCGTGGATTTTAATTCCAACTGCAAATTTTTCTTTTGTTTCCTTTACTGCTTGCTCAAGACACACATTGAATAACATCGGGGATAGGGTACAACCCTGTCTCATGTAAATAGCCTTTTGCTCCCTGTATTTCCCCCTGCCATCTTCAGAATTTGAAAGAGAGTATTCCTGTCAACATTGTCAAAAGCTTTCTCCAAGTCTACAAATGCTAGAAATGTAGGTTTGCCTTTCCTTAATCTGGGTCATTGTTGCCTCACATGTTCCAACATTTCTACGGAATCCAAACTGATCTTCCCCAAAGTCGGCTTCTACCAGTCTTTCCATTCATGGGTAAAGAATTCATGTTAGTATTTTGCAGCTCTGACTTATTAAACTGATAGTTCGGTAATTTTCACATCTGTCAACACCTGCTTTTTTTTGGGATTGGAATTATTATATTCTTCTTGAAGTATGAGGGTATTTCGCCTGTCTCGTACATCTTGCTCACCAGATGGTAGAGTTTTGTCAGGGCTGGCTCTCCCAAGGCTATCAGTAGTTCTAATGGAATGTTATCTACTCCCGGGGCCTTGTTTCGACTTCGGTCTTTCAGTGCTCTTCAAATTCTTCATGCAGTATCATATATCCCAGTTCATCTTCATCTAAGTCCTCTTCCATTTCCATAATATTGCCCTCAAGTACATCACCCTTGTATAGATCTTCTATATACTCCTGCCACCTTTCTGCTTCCATTCTTTGCTTAGAACTGGGTTTCCATCTGAGCTCTTGATATTCATACAAGTGGTTCTCTTTTCTTCAAAGGTCTCTTTAATTTTTCTGTAGGCCGTATCTATCTTTCCCCTAGTGATATATGCCTCTACATCCTTACATTTGTCCTCTAGCCATCCCTGCTTAGCATTTTGCACTTCCTATCACTCTCATTTTTGAGACGTTTGTATTCCTTTTTGCCTGCTTCATTTGCTGCATTTTTATATTTTCTCCTTTCATCAGTTCAATTCAATACCCAGGGATTTCTACTAGCCCTCATCTTTTTACCTACTTGATCCTGTGCTGCCTTCATTGTTTCTTTACTCGTCGCCAATCTCTTCCCATCCTCGTCGCCAATCTCATGCCATCCCCGTCGCCAATCTGTTGTGACGTAACAAGACTGTTACGCCACACTGAAGTAGCCGAAAGAAAGGCACGCGTACACACACGCCGACTGGCGTCAAGTCTGGAACAAGATACGTTATGACTGCTATCAAGAAAATACGTAGCTTTGGAATATACTTAACTTTATTTACTCCTTGTGATACATCTCTCTGGACTATACAAATGAGACTCGTAAGATACATGCACTGTTACAATTGGCACCTTGCTAGGTCGTAGCCATGGACTTAGCAGAAGGCTATTCTAACTGTCTCTCGGCAAATGAGAGGAAGGCTTCGTCCGTATTGTCGCTAGCAATGTCGTCCGTACAACTGGGGCGAGTGCTCTATCGTATATCGAGACCTGCCTTGTGGTGGCGCTAGGTCTGCGATCACACAGTGGCGACACGCGGGTCCGACATGTACTAAATGGACCGCGGCCGATTTAAGCTACCACCTAGCAAGTGTGGTGTCTGGCGGTGACACCACATTCCTCCCCCGCAAATCGGCGAACGGTTGTGGGATAAGGCTTCCGCCCGCCGTGGGGAGGACCCCATGTTGACGTATGCGATGAGGTGGGGAGCCTAACAACAGGCGAGGCTGTGCCACCCGCACCCGGCCATTCGGTCCGAGGGGATCTAGGAAACGCCTGAAAACCTAGTCCAGGGTGCACGTCAACATGCGGTGTATGCGCCCGTAATGAGACAGGAGGGGCCGAAGGGTCGACCTCCATTGCGTCGGGGTACCCGACGCGCGATGACGTCATGTGGTCTGGAGCGGGCAAGAGTTCCATGGCGGAGGACGGCCGGTCACGGGAAGCGATTGGCGGCGCGTGACCCAGGGAGGCGCTCGGCGGCTGCAGCGAAGCGTCCACTGCGGGCGGCGCCGGCGGGAGAACAGGCGGCGGCGGCGGCTGCTGCGGCGGCGCGTCGCCATGGGGCAAAATGGAAGGCATCGTCGGTAACACCTGGGGATGAGGCGAGCCAGTAGATGGGTCCCCAGCGCGCTGACCGGACGGCACCGTCGCTGAAAGCAGACGGGGAGCGGCAGAACCCGTGCGACGACAGAGGCGCAGCTGATTGAGATGCCGACGCACCTCACCAGAGGCCCCCAAAACCAAATACATCGCGCGGCCGAGGCAGCGAAGAATGCGCCCTACGAGCCAACGCCGTGAACCTCGATAGTTGCGATAAAATACAACGTCGCCTGGAGCAAAAGCAGGAGTCCGCCGCTGCACAGGAACCTGATGCGGCGGATGCAGCAAAGACATCAAAGTTCGATGAGGACGACCGTGGAGCAACTCAGCCGGCGAGCGACCATCTCGGGGCTGAGAGCGATACGAGGACAAAAAGAGCAACAAAGCGTCCTCCCGAGAATGCGACTCTTTCAATTTCAACATCTGTGACTTGAAAGTCCGGACCAATCGTTCAGCGGCACCGTTTGACTGAGGCGAAAACGGCGTGGATGTCAGATGTTGAATACCATTGGCCTGGCAGAATGACTGAAATTCTGCGGACAGGAATTGTGGGCCATTGTCGAAAACAATAGTCTGCGGAAGACCTTCAATGCAAAAGATAGCAGACAACGCTTGGATGGTGGCGGAGGACGTCGTGGAAGACATCCGGACAACAGAACTCTTTACTCGTCGCCAATCTCTTCCCATCCTCGTCGCCAATCTCATGCCATCCTCGTCGCCAATCTGTTGTGACGTAACAAGACTGTTACGCCACACTGAAGTAGCCGAAAGAAAGGCACGCGTACACACACGCCGACTGGCGTCAAGTCTGGAACAAGATACGTTATGACTGCTATCAAGAAAATACGTAGCTTTGGAATATACTTAACTTTATTTACTCCTTGTGATACATCTCTCTGGACTATACAAATGAGACTCGTAAGATACATGCACTGTTACAATTGGCGCCTTGCTAGGTCGTAGCCATGGACTTAGCAGAAGGCTATTCTAACTGTCTCTCAGCAAATGAGAGGAAGGCTTCGTCCGTATTGTCGCTAGCAATGTCGTCCGTACAACTGGGGCGAGTGCTCTATCGTATATCGAGACCTGCCTTGTGGTGGCGCTAGGTCTGCGATCACACAGTGGCGACACGCGGGCCCGACATGTACTAAATGGGCCGCGGCCGATTTAAGCTACCACCTAGCAAGTGTGGTGTCTGGCGGTGACACCACAGTTTCAATCTCTCAAAGGTACCCATTCTTCATCTATTTCTTTCCCCCATTCTTGTCAATCGTTCCCTAATGCTCTCCCTGAAACTCTCTACAACCTCTGGTTCTGTCAGTTTATCCAGGTCCCATATCCTTAAATTCCCAAACCTTTGCAGTTTCTTCAGTTTTAATCTACAGTTCATAACAAATAGATTGTTGTCGGAGTCCACATCTGCCCCTCGAAATGTCTTACAATTTAAAACCTGGTTCCTAAATCTCTGTCTTACCATTATATATCGTCCAGTATCTCCAGGCCTCTCCCACATATACAACCTTCTTTCATGATTCTTGAACCAAGTTTTAGCTATGATTAAGTTATGCTCTGTGCAAAATTCTACCAGGTGGCTTCCTCTTTCATTCTTTACTCCCGTTTCATATTCACCTACTACGTTTCCTTCTCTTCCTTTTCCTACTATAGAATTCCAGTCATCCATGACAATTAAATGTTTACCTCCCTTCACTATCTGAATAATTTCTTTTATCTCATCATACATTTCATCAATCTCTTCATCATCTGCAGAGCTAATTGGCATATAAACTTGTACTACTGGGTAGGCATGGGCTTCGTATCTATCTTGGCCACAATAATGCATTCACTATGCTGTTTGTAGTAACTTATCCATGTTCCTATTTCTTTATTCATTATTAAACCTGCTCCTGTGTTACTCTTATTTGATTTTGTATTTATAACCCTGTATTAACCTTACCAGAAGTCTTGTTCCTGCTGCCACCAAACTTCTCCAATTCCCACTATATATAACTTTAACCTACCCATTTCCCTTTTTAAATTTTCTAACCTACCTGCCCAATTAAGAGATCTGACATTCCAAGCTCAAATCCGTAGAACGCCGGTTTTCTTTCTCCTGATAACAATGTCCTCTTGAGTAGTCCCCACCTGAGATCTGAATGGGGAATTATTTCACCTCCGGAATATTTTTCCCAAGAGGATCCCATCATCGCTTAACCATACAGTAAAGCTGCATGCCCTCGGGAAAAATTATGGCTGTAGTTTCCCCTTGCTTTCAGCCGTTTGCAGCACCAGCACAGCAAGGCCATTTTGGTTATTGTTACAAGGTCAGATCAGTCAATCATTCATACTGTTGCCCCTGCAACTACTGGAAAGGCTGGTGCTCCTCTTCAGGAACCACACGTTTGTCTGACCTCTCAACAGATACCCTTCCGATGTGGTTGCACCTGCGATACGGCTATCTGTATCTCCAAGGCACGCAAGCCTCCCCACAATTGGCAAGGCCCATGGTTCATGGGGGGGGAACCATCTACAACTTGTGAAGTGTCAACTCTCAAGTAATTTTAACTGGACGTTAGTACTAAACTATTCACTTTAATGGTTATGGGAATTACCTTATGTTTATGAGAAATCAGGTACTTTGAAAAAAGCCATGCACCTCTTCATACACTATTCACTGCTATTTCATCTAATACTTCAAACAATACATTTATATAATTTTAAACAGAACTCCAACAGTTGTCGATACAGTGGAAACCTCAAATGCTTACAAACATTGGAGTTAAGTGAAATTTACCTCCTTTAGTGCCAGTATTCTGATAGATTATTGGAGAAGTGGCTAACAGGGTATTCTTTAACTTTGCTTTTGAATATGTGGGGAGTTTCAGTATCCTACCTGATGTCTACCAGCAACATATTACAGACTTTCACACCATAATATATAACTTTATTCTGAACCCTAGACCGACATACATCGTCTTCTTGAAAGTTCTTTACTTTTATTATTTTGGATACGAATTGCAGGATTCATCATCAAATCACTCATTATGAACCACAGATATCATTAGGGAGTTAATACATGATAATTGCAAGATCCCTGAAGAGGTCTGTGCTAAATATTTGGTTGTCAGCTTTATGCAGTATTTCTGCATGCTCCTTACAGGACAACAACACATCTCATCATTCCTCAGCACTTAAGTATCCAGTTTCGTTCCATATTGATTCTTCTGGACGATTATCATAAATTTTTGTCTACTCTTCATCATTACTAAATTGTGATCAGAGTCTATATCTCCTGCTGGGTATGCTTACAATCTGATACCTGATTTTGAAATCTGTCTGACCATGATGTAATTCAGCTGAAAACTTCCAGTGTCTCCAGACCTTTTCTAAGTATAACTCCTCCTCTTTTGATTTTCAAGCACTATATTCACTATTACTAGCTGAATCTAACAATGGAAAATCCAGGATGGAATATGACAATATTAAAGAAAGGATAGTTGCTATTCAAAATAGGCCTATAGTGGATATGCTGAGTCACAGATAAGCACAACAAAAAGGCTGTCAGAAAGTAAGCTTTCAACCATAAAGGCCTTCATCTGAACTAGACAAAATACAAACACACACCCACACACGCATATTCAAAGCAATTGCAAATGCAAAACCTAACTCACACACACATGACCACAGCCTCCAACTGCTGAGATGTGACTGCAAGCAGCAGTGCATGATGGGAGAAGCAACTGAATGGTGATAAGGAGAAGGCTGGGATGGAGGGAGGGAAGGATAACAGAGTAGGGGTGGGAGCATACAGGGATGAGGTGGAGTGAGGGTAGGGCATCTGAGTGTAGATGCAGTTGGGAGGTTGGACAGAGGGTGCAGTGCTTGCAAGGGGAGGAGGGAGTAGCTAAAAGGAGAGAAGTAAAAAGGCTGGGGGTGTGTTAGTGGAATAGAGGGCTGTGTAGTGCAGGAATGGGAACAGCGAAGGGGTTAGATGTATAAGGACAACCATAATTTGTTTTTATCATCAAAATTTCCCCTGTAACTAATTATAAATTGTAACATTGAAAAATCTTGGGTGAAGTAAGACTAATATGAAAGAAATAATATGAAATAAGAGAAGTTGGTATTCACTACATAGAGAGTGCAGTAAACACCTGTCTCAGGTGGAGTGGGTAGTGAGGGTGCAGATGATGCTGGGGGGGGGGGGGGGGGGGGGGGAGATATAAGGGTACGGGTGGGGGAAAACGCTGTTGTGTTGCCTTCTGTGGGAGCATGCAGGGATGTGGTGGGGACAGGATTGTGGGCTGCTATGGTTGTGTCAGTATAAGTTGATCCCTGATGGCTGCAGTGAGCAGGAAATGGCAGCTTGAGCTGCTACCTCAACCAGTAACATAAGGTTTTGTAAACACCTCTATGGCAACACCTCAGTGTTGTTACAGCTCTGCACATGGCTTCTGTTGTAGCCTGCAGCCATATCACTTTGCAGTTGAAAGATGGAAACAGTGCTGCAAGCTGTCAGGGATCATCTGACGATGTCTCAACTATCGATGCAGTATCGTTAGGCTGTGCTTGGGTGATTCTGGGGGGAGGTGATGGTGAGAGGAGGTCCGGAGAAGTGAAATGACTATGCAGGTGAACTGGGGATCAGAAGATGTTTGTGAGGTTAGTGTGGGAGAAGGGAAGAGGGTGGAGGCTGGTGGGGACAGGCCTAGCAAAGGATGAAGTCAGGGGGTTTATAAAAATGAAGGTTATATTGCAGGGAGAGTTCCTGTCTGCACAATTCAGAAAAATTGGTGTCAGTGTGAAGAATCCAGATGGCACAGGCTTTCAAGCAGTTGCTAAACTCAAGCATACCTTTTAGTGGAGCACACTCAGCAACAGGGTAGTCCAGCTTTCTCTTGGTCACAGAGTTTGGCAGTCGCCATTCAAGCACAGAGATAGTTCGTCAGTGGTTGTTCCTACATATAATTCCACCCAGTGGTTGCAGTTAAGTTGGTAGGTGCACATGGCTCCTTTCACAGGTGTCCCTGCCTTTGATGAGGTAGAAGACGCCCGTGGCAAGACTGGAGTAGCTGGTAGTGACAGCACATATTTGAAAGGTCATGCATCTAGATTTAATATAGGAATGGGAGCCATGGGGCAAGGAGTTGGCTATATGGGTGGAATAGAGATAGATAAGGATAATATGTAATTTGAGTGGGTGACAGAAGACTGCTGTAGGAGATGTGTTGAAGGATATTTGTCATTTCAGGACACAATGAGATGCCATTGAAATGTTGTTGGATAATGTCATTTAGTTGCTCCAGTCCTGGGTGATGTTGAGTCATGAGATGGGTCTCTCCTTTGTGTCCGGTTAGTGGGTGTGTGGCGGGTGGTAGTGGCAGGGGAGACAAGTTGCAAAGGGCAATTTCTATCCGTGAAGGACTCGCCAAGACCTCTGGCACATTTGGAGAGAGATTGCTTATCACTGCAGATGTGGCAACCATGGGTATAGGAGGGACTCTTGGTGTGGAATGGGTTGAAATAGAGATATTGCTGGGGGTTTGTTGGTTTGGTGTGGACGGAGGTACTGGCGGAACCATCTGGTACATTTCAATATGCATTGAACTCGTGTCCTCCTTTGTTGTACAGCTATTCACATTTATTACCAGGCCCATTAATTAATTCAACTTAGTTTCTAGTCAATTATCCACTTCAGTTTTACTTGGAGCTACTTTGTATCCTCTTCCTGTCCCCTTTCCTGATTGTAAATTGATATTGTCCTATGTCTTTCAACTCGTAATTTACAGTCTATTCCTGGAAATATTCTAGTTGTATCCATTTCACATCCTTACAAATTGTTACATGCAGGTTGACTGATTCCAGTTGTGGTTCATTGATATTGTAGTTGTAAAGTACTACTTTTTTGGCGTTGTGAAGTGAACATTTTTACATTTCTTAAGATTTAAAGTGAGTTGCCAATCTATGCACCACTTCGAAACCTTGTCAAGATCTGACTGAATATTTATGCAATGTAACTGGATAGATAAAAAAATCTACTCACCAAGCAGTGGCAGGAGGGCACATGTATATAAAGGTTAAGGGAATTCACAAGCTTTCAGGGTCAGTGGTTCCTTCTTCTGGGAGGAATGCTGAATAGGCAGGAAGAAAGATGAAGAAAAAAACAATGGACGATATTTAGGAAATGGAAAGGGTTTGGAACAGTCCCCTAGAATCCTGTGTCAGGGGATACTTACCAGATGGGATGAGAAGGAAGGACTCTTTCCTTACCTTCTCATCCCTGAACATGTAAATCTTTCTTCTTGTTTTAGTTCCCCTTAGTATTTTGGTAATTATTGTTGCCTCATGGTGACTCATACCTGTTTCACTGTGGACATCCTTAAATGGGTCATGTCTATATGAGTCCATTAAATGTAAAGTGTTTTCATCATATGTGGGTTTCTGAACATCCATTCTTGACATTTACTGTTGTTTCACAGGATGTCATGTTGTACTCTCCACTTTCAAAACTAATTTTCTCCAGTTAATTATGGGATGCTTAAAGTTTCTGACAATGATGATAGTGTGATTGGGAAACATATGTATTAGTGAACTGAGATTCACTCTTAAAAGTTTCAAGTTGCACTTGGATGTGAGTCTGATAGTTGGTACAAAGATACATTGTTAGAAAAATCTATTTATGATAATAGCACCAGTGTGCTAACAGCCAAAGTCACCACCTCTTGAAACAAGTGACCACACTTCACCTTAAAAAGCCCAATATGTCCCATAGGCAACAAATCATCAAGTAGCCGTAAAAGGCTGTAAGGTAGCACAATTTACATAGTTGATATTCGTACTCTTAATTTTATTTTGTGTTCTAAATGACAGTTCGTTTCTTAGGATCAATGTCTTTATATGTATTTATTTCTGTATGTATTATTAACTGGAAATCACTATGTAGTGCAAATTAATGCATTAACTACTTTTAGCACCTTTAATAATGATTTCATTTTTCCATGCAGTCTGCAGAAGTGCTGGAGTTTGTTAAAAGAGACTTGGATGAGTTTTCAACAGCTGTCAAAAGTGAAGCGAGTAATGTTGTCACCAGCACTACCTCTGCCCTGAAAGATAAGTTGAAGGCAAGTACTACGTCAGTATTCACATTTGAGAATTTAACCTTTTTTGTATGTGCAATAGATGTTCTCACCCATGTGGGGTTCCTACAGTTGTCACCGCATCCCACATTCGTGTTGCTACTGATGTCTGTCTCCCCATGCTTCCTCATCTTCTTCTATTTCTCTTTTTCTTGTGGTCTCTCTTACCTCATCTAACCGGGCAACCTTTGGTCTTCCTCTTCTTCTTTCGTGAGGATGGTACATAGAGATATTCTTTGGACAGCTGTCATCTGTTGTTCAGTTGTATTTCCATACCAGATAAGCTGCCTTACTTCATACATACATACATTAATCCTTGTTCCATAGATCATGAATATGACATTTCGTAATGATGCGGAACGTGTCACTTTAACATAAGTTCTATCTGTGATGCTTTCATCAGTCTGGGCTATTTACCTAATTATTGTATTTCTGATATGATCTCACTGATGTGTTCTACACAATCCTCTGAGATATTCTATTTCTACAACTCTCAATTTGTTTTAATTTTTTCCAGTAAGCTCCCAGCACTCCTATCTGTAAGTCATCATTGGCTCTACAATACTTCTAAAGAACATCTTCCTTACTTTGCAACTGAAAAGACCATAGCATAGGATTTAGCTTCTGGATTACTACTTTCTCATGGGCTATTTGTTGTATTTTCCATATGATTGTTCTATCTTCTGATGAGAGTTTAAATTTGTTACGTGCCATTAAGTTATTATCTTTCCTACATTTTCTCCACTGTACAGATGTTCAGTTTAAAAAAATAAAAATTATTCTGTCCTCACTTACTGTATTCTTCAAATAATTTTATTAGCATAAAGCAGGTATCATCCTTTTCACTGGCCATCACTACCAAATCATCTGCAAAAAGCAAGGTACACAAACATTGAGTCTCTGTTATCTGAATGCACATTCTCACATATTTCCTGTTCCGTAAGTCTAAGTGTTTCTGGAACAATGTAGAAGACAAACAGCACCCTTGTTTTAATCCTCTTGTAATTTTAAAAGGCTGTGACAAAATTGTATTCCCATTTTGTTTAGACATTCTGCAAACTTTTACAGGTTGCATATACTTCTAGCATATGCCTTCCTGAGATCTATGAATAACTGCACATGTTCATATTGAAAGACCATGAGTATTTTCCTCTGTTCCTATTTTTTGTGTTTAAGTCCATTTTGTGTAATGAAGAAAATGCTAGGAAAAAGGTACTATCAGATTGTAGCTTTGATTTCAACTGTGTGGCTTGCCTACATTGCTCAAATGGTAAAAAATTGTGTGCAAGAAACCAAGAACCTTGTATGGATCCTGATCAGCCAGTGTATTGTTCAAGCGTGCAGACTGTTAGAGATTTGTAACCTCCAATATTTTTCTGGCATCTTCACTTTATCTTAAAAGATTTGATTTTCAGTGCTTGCTGCACGTACACCAAATGCATGCATATTACTACAGTTTTAAATTTGTTGCGCCAATTTTAATCATTTGACACTAGATTGTTTTGAGTAGAAGACACATGGTATAAGGATTAAAGGAAACCACTCACCATGTAGTTGAGATGTTGAGCAATCAACAAGCACACAAGCAAAATTAAGTTGTCACTAAACTTTCAGGTAGAGTACTCCCTCAGAGTTAGCAAAAAAAATGCACCCCCCCCCCCCACTCTCTCTCTCTCTCTCTCTCTCTCTCTCTCTCTCTCTCTCTCTGATGTGATGCCCTCACCATTTAGTCCCATAAACCCCGTCAATTAATCAATCTCTCTCTCTCTCTCTCTCTCTCTCTTTCTCTTTCTCTTTCTCTTTCTCTCTCTCTTTCGTTTTGCCCTCACTTCCCCCAACAGATGAGAGAAGTGAATGAATGAAGATGAAAATGTGGCAATAATTAGAGTTAGCAAGCTTCCAAGCTATAGTTTTGAAAAATCGTGAGTTTTTCCTTAACATGTGGAAACAACAGAATTTTGCGATAGGAAAGAGAAAAAGGGATGAATATAGAGGGTTAATAACTATGGGTGAGCGGTTTGTGTGTAACTGCCTTAGGTAGAAAATTTGGTTGGCTTCCAGTTCCACTATAGATTTTTCCTTCCAAGGAAGACTGAAACAGTCTGTTCTCAGTTTGATTAGGTCATTTGAGGAGCTTATGGAAGGAGACATAAGCTGCCATTAATGACTGCAAGATTGCTGTAGTAATTACACTCCACTTCAGTACAGCTTAAAATGATGTCTTGTGCAGAGTATGAAGCTTTGGTAAAGAGAGAATAGGTAGAAGTTGTGATGATATAAGCATGTGATGCTTTCAATAAGTAAGAAGTAGATCAGAAATGGCAGTTGATCATTTGGTCTTAAAGGCATGTAAAATTTGCCCTCTGAAGTTTATTTCCTTATCATTCTCCCATCTTCTGAGAATTGGGAAGATAAGATTGTGTGTGTTTCATTCATTGTATCCCTCTGTTACTTGTTGTGACACCCTACTTTTATGTGATAGCATGCCTAATCTCAAGATGAAATTACTTTGCAGCTTCAAAGTTGGACACATGTTAGTAATGTGATCTATTTCAGGTGGGCGTGGTGTTAAAAAATTATCACCTTCATCTGTGTTTGCCAGTGAAGATCTTCAAAGACTCTCTTATATGAATTTCTTGCTCCATGAGATGGGTACACAAAACACTGTCATAACAATATTAAAAAATATTTTTAACAGTGTCATTAGTAATGAGGGAGTTCTCTCAACCCTTTCAGACCAGGAATTGTGTTGGTACACTCTCAGTTGACTATGTTCTTATTGGCTATATGTTAAAAGTTAAAACTGTGTGCTAGGCTGGGTAACAATAAAGGTGTCTGGCCTTAATGCAAAGTACACACACACACAAAAGCCACAAGAGCTGGCTCACTGCTCCTATTTGTCATTGGCTCCTCTCTGTTCCTTTCAAATTGCATCATTTTCTGTTATACCTGTTGGTGTTGGTGGTGGTGTTGGTGTTGGTGTTGGTGTTGGTGGTTTGGTGGCGGGCTGAAGGTTGTAGTGGTAACTGTTTAATCAGTGCATCTGCTGATCTTACTTTTCTTCCCATATGCCATACACCTTCACACAGTTGTATTTGTCCACCTCATTCATTTTTCTGTTCTCTTGTCCCAAGGCAGCATTCCAACTGCAGTAATCCATCCAGACACTATTCTACAGCTGTTTATTCTTTATTCGGTTCTACACCACTGTTTTAATGTGTCCCGCAAAGACGAAGACTGCTAATTCAAATTTTGTATATTCCCAATCAAGCATCAAACAGCAAGGAGTTGCAGGTGCTATGACATGTAATTTTTTCCTCCCATTTACAGCTGGATGAACCAGAATCAACAGCGAACACAGTGAAGCGTAGTTTCTCGTCATTCCTGGGCCAGATGAGTAATGTGCTGAATCCAAGTCCACAGGATGATGACGAGGAAGCAATTGTCATATTTGATGCCGAACCTGTCCCACTTACAAAATTTCAGGTCAGTTCACACTTGCCAAGTATATTTACTTTGAGATTTGTGTTTGTCACTTTTTCTAATTTTTATATTTTAAGTGTATTAAATTGCATTCTATTTAGATAAATTAGAATTTTTCTGAGCTGTTAAAAGAGACGGTTTAGCACAAGTTTAAGAAGAGGAAAAATATTTCCCTGTTAATTTTCTGACCCATTAATGTTGCTTTTTGATTACTGCAGGAATTTCATTGCAACAACAAATTTTCTAGTTCAAAATAAACATTTTCATAAAAAAACACAATTTAGTATTTCACTAGCATTTATTCAATAGTAAGTACATTGATGATCACCCAAAACTTCACACACTTAAACAACTATAGTTCATATTGACTTGCTGAGGTTGTTATGCAGAATTCAAGTGAGAGACATCCCAGAGGTTTTTGCCAGATCTTAGCAAATGACTGTTTAGTGTGCAGCAAGTGCTGTTCAGAGTCCAAAATGCTAAATGCCAATGACATACAGATCATTGCTTACTACTACTAACAGTATTGTATGACAACACCCACTCCCCCATATTTCATGGTTGTATGTATAGCCGTAAGATGGAGCATCTTTATATTATTGAAATAAACTTCTACAGTATAAGGAAAACATAGATTGTTACTCACTGTAAAGATGACATGTTTAGCTGCAGACAGGCACAACAAAAAGACACTTACACAGTAGCTTTCAGTCAAAATCTTCCTCAGAAAAGGGAACACACACACATTCATTCACACAAGCAAGCATACGTCACGCACACAACTGGCATCTCTGGCAGCTCAGACCAGAATGCAGCTATCATGTAGAAGGGAAGCAGCAGTCGGGAGGGGGATGGGAAGGGGAAGGGATAACATGCTTAATTTCAGTGGCTGCTTCAGTACCCGAGCCATCTGGATCCTTCCCTCCACCACCAGCTTTTCTGATCTGCGCAGATGGGAGCTATTCTTAAAACACGTTCTCTGCTTTTGAAATGATCCCAACCTTGCCTTACAGTAACGTGTTGTTGCCACGCCATCCACCTTTTCCACTCCTTCTGGTCTATCACCTCCTCCCTGTTCTTGTCTCCTCACCCTCTTTGTGTGGAACCCTCTACCAGCACACCTGCCCGTCTTCCCCTTTCCCCCACACCTCTCCTTTTTTCCCCCTCCCTCCTTCAAAACTTCCCGCCCCCACATCCTCCCAACACTGCACCTGTTGGCAGTCTAATCCCTGAACAATCCACCAGAGAGCACCCTTCTCTTCTCCCTATCCGTACCGTGCTTTCCCTTCCCCTTTCTTGCCCCTTCCGGGTTGCTGCTTCCATTCTACATGACAGTTGCATGTTGCATTCCAGTCTGAGCTGCCAGAGATGGCAGTCACATGTGGATGAGGTGTGCTGTCTTGTGTGAATGAATGTGTGTGTGTGTGTGTGTGTGTGTGTGTGTGTGTGTTTCCTTTTCTGAGAAAACTTTGGCCAAAAGCTAATGTGTAAGTGTTTTTTGTCGTGCATGTCTGCAACTCAGTGTACCATCTTTACTGTGAGTAGCAAGCTGTCTTTTCCTTATAATGCTGATATTCCAACGGGAGTTTCCATTGTTTGAAATGACTTCTGTCTATTAAAACTGCAACACCACAAAGATGGCCTACAACAGAGATAAAATTGGCAAGGAGTGTACATCATATTTGGATATGCAAGTAGTAAACATTTCAGCACTATCACACAAGATAAACAGGAGTAATGCCATCTACATTTTGTGTGTAATGAACAACTGAACCGTGGTTGTTGGAATGAGGCAGTGGCAGGATTGTGGCTTATCGAGACCGTGGGTTATCGTTTTGAGAAATCACTGGTCATATCTATGGAGATCCCACAACCGTTGAGCGACTATGGAATGAACCATAACTTAAGCTCTCAACACCTCATTTTTGCTCAGTTCCATGACAGGACTGAGACATAACACTTCAGGGTTCAGCTCCTGGCATTATGGTGTGGGGCACCACTGGGTACTCAACAAAATCACCTCTCTCACACACATAACAGTATTACTATATTATAAATGTCAAAAATTTTGACATACTTCTATATGAGAGTAGAAACAGAAATTAACTGCAAGGATGCCAGTAACAATAAAAGCAAGAGAAAATAGTCAGGCACTGGCTTCTGATAAAAATATGTCACAGAAATTGTCCCCCCCCCCCCCCCCCTTCCCTCTCTCCCCTCCATACTTCCCGACATGCCTCCTTATTCTAACAGATCAGGAAGTGCATGCTAAACAGGAGCACAAAATCTACGTGCACCTTACTTATAAGTGGCTGGCATTTGTAGTGGGATGTACATGCCTTCATAATAAATATAACATTATCATTGGTCTGTATGAGAAATATTCAGGCATATAAAATACTATACTTATTAATTATAAAGTAAGTGTTTTTGGTTTGCGTCGAGGATGAAGTGTGGTGTTATAACAAATCAAGTAAAGCCCATTTGCAGAGAGCCCAACACCATTTGGAGTTGGAATTAAGGAGCATCACTGTATTTATCAGTGCCAACAAGAAGGAAATGGGGGAATTCCAAGACTTCATAAATTGTGCTACAGATTTGACACTGTATTTCAGAAATAAATTTAGTTTCTCCAAACAATAACTGGGGCCAGAGACTGATATTTTGTAATCGCCTTCCAAATTCCAGTAATTCAAACAACATAGAAAAAAAGGAGAAAAAAGAACTAAAGCACTTGCAGGTACGAATATTGCCAAACTGAACATTATTTTGTGTTGTTTTAAGTCAGCAAGATGCTGAACCTGTTAAGCTAGAGGTGTGTGTGGTATGCATGCAAAGGCGAAAAAGCAGTTACAAGTTACAAAATAAATTTTGTAGGTACAAAATCTACTCGCTAAGCAGTGGCATGAGAAAACACATATGAAAGTAATGGAAATGTGCAAGCTTCTAAAGTCATTGACTCCTTTTGGCAGATTTATTATTTTCTAGAATAAATTTGGTGTTACTAAACAACTTCTGCAACTCTTTGCAGAGTTCTTCTATGTCTTAATCAAAGTGTAAGCATTTTGGTGTGTAGGTTTGAATTATTTCCATTGAATATTTTTTGGTTTCTTTTTTAACACAAGTCTTGCTAATCTGTCTGAGATTTATTCAGTATCTGCAATATTTTTAATTCTTTTATTTATAGTGAAATTTGTATCTAAATTTCCTCCCTGCTCTGTTCCTCTGTAATAAAACACATGTCCTGATGTATCTAGTTGGTTTCCATTTTTTGCCACCCTTCTGATAACCCTGCTGTATCCTATTTGATCATCCACCTCCACTAATCTTTCTTTGAATTCGTAAGTTCTGCAGTGTATTGCTGCTAACTATGCTGACAGCAGCCTTGGCTCATCATGAGTGTCTCCCAGTCTCAGAGTGTGGGATCAACACAAGAAGTCTCCATTCAGTACCATCATTTAACAGTCATTTTGTTTATATACAGCTTGTTATGTATTCAAAGCTAGTCTGAGAGGTTGTAGACATTTGCTTACCATGTTGTCTGCTGTATCTGAAGCCTGTCAAAATGGCTACCTTTTAGCTGCTAACGGGTGCATGTTGTGAAATCTTTATTGTTATGGTGCTATGACCATACCAATACAAGTGCTGCATTTGCTTGTAAATCAAATTGTAACATCCTTTAGAATTTTAAGTTATTTTTCTGTGCAAAGTAATTAACCACTTTTGTATGTATTCTCTCCTGAAAACTGTTGATGGAGACTGGCTCCCCCTGAATTTATCTCAGTCTTGGTCTTACTCGCACTAGTTGTTTAAGAGGGATTCTGGAGTAGTTGATGCACTTCAAGTTTGTCTGAGTCACAGAGTCCAAGAAGCTCTAGAGTTGATTTTCCTGTCAATTTCAGTTCAGCTGATCTTACTATGGACAGCAAGTATTTCATGTAGTTTCTGACCTTGGGAAGTTTCCCTTATGGAACAGGCCAGGTAGAATTCTATTGTACAATACAGTACTGCTTGGAGCACTCTATTTTGAGGACTTCTTGTAGTAATATGTCTTTTCATTGTGAAATGTTATTTTAGATACTGAATTTGTAATACCCATTGAACCATTTATGAGAAAGACAACACGGCTCCTCAAAAAAATGTTGTACTTGTAAATGTGTTCATTGTGTTGGTTGACAGCAAATTGCACAAAAATAAAGTCAGCTTCTAAATTGTACAAAAGTAAAGTCAGGTTCTGTTCTGTTTGTTGATAATATTGTCTTTGAAGTTAGGGTGATTGCTGTGTGTTTGTTGCAGATGAGTTTTCTTTCCGCTTTTGCCTTTCTGGTCATACGTTAAACTAGTTTTCATTGGAAGGAGGAATGGAGAGATAGTACTTATGTTTTTGAATCAGTAGTTGAGTTGAGGCGCGCGTGTGTGTGTGTGTGTGTGTGTGTGTGTGTGTGTGTAGTGATGAGACCAGGTGGTGAACCACAGTAGAGCAGGAAAAAATATTGGTAGAATATGTCTATGAAGAACATGAAGGCAGTTGAAATTACAGCTGATTATGAGTGTATTCAACTTGTTTTTTCTTCCTGTGACTAGTCCGATTTCCACATTCATGTTTACAAGTCGATTTTACTGTATTATGTGAATATATTTAGACACACAATGGATTTAAATTGTTGAAGCTTGTATAATGCTGAATTTTCAAAATACCTTGTCATTTTATTCATAGATTATTTTTTCATAATGTGTACATTTTATTTATCAAATACAGGACATGTAATTGACACTCTCTTCTGATATACAATGTAAAATTTTCAGGCTAAATTGCATTCCATAATTCTTGACCCCAACACTTTTATTACTGACCCTGATGAGAAATATACTCAGCAATATGAAGCTTGGTTGGAAATTATTGAAGATCAGTTAACTACAGAGCGACTTTCTAAGTTGATGGCAGCAAGTCCAGATTTGCATCAGCAGTACACAAAACTTGTTCCAGAACAGGTATGTCATGCATATTGTCCTTCTGGCACTTCTGTATGATTCTTGTTAAGTAAGTGCTGTCATTTTTTTGTAGCAAATCATTCAGTTTTGTTAAATTCTCTCAGTTCTTCTTACATTAATTTGTTTCTTATAGAAAATGTCACTCTGCAGCCTCTGATAAAAGTAATGTCTATATCGTAGGTGTCCCACATATTATTCTGGCAAAGGTACCTATTCCGGAAAGCGTTGCTGGAAGATGAGGAAGCAAGAAGAGAGGCACTTGAAAGAAGAGCTGAGAGAGAAAGAAAAGCAGCAGAACAGTTCCAGTGGGAGAAAGGTATGTGAAACCCGCTTTTGTGTTCATGCTTATTTTCACATGTATTTACTAGTAACTAGAGCCTGTGCTTCAAATAAAATTAATAGCACAAATTTCTTACACACAACAGAATATCTCATCAAAGTAAATAAAATTTTGAGCACTATATCATCATTTACATAGTAAATAACATAGACAACATGTGACATCAGATAACCTTCTGTAAGAAATGGACCCGTAAGGAGAACAGGAGTGGTTGAAGGTAACTGTAAGGTGCCCTAAATTAAGTAGGCAAACTTCGTAGTGACTTGGAAATTTGACTGGTTGAAGATAACTAAAGGACATATACTACTCAGACAGGCTGTTCAGTGAGATAGGCACTGTACAATGTGGTCTCAGTTGTTTTCCTTTCCTTTCCTTCCCAATTGCTTTAATAGTGAATTGCTGCCCTATGAAAGTGCAGAGTAATTACTTCATGTACAGATAAAATCAAGTAAAGTAGAGGCTCAGGAAAGATTTTTAGTAAAAGTCTGGATTTTTTAAACCCTTGTCTGGTTTATGGTATTTTAGAAGATGCATCTTTAGAATGATACTAAATAAAGCCCTTGAAATATACTCTTGTTACATCATCATCTTTCTTCTTACCTGTGTGGTCGCACTGAGGGTGCGTATTGAAGTAAATGCATTTAGTAGGCTATGTTACTCAGTGAATAAACTGCTTCTCAACTGATGTGAAAAAAAAACTTATTTTAATTTTTGTAATATTAATGGTGCCAGGAAGTGTACAAGTGACTCACTCAATATGAACCACACACTATGGATACACTTGTATAGATGAGCTACATTAGACAATTGGTCAGTGAAATCACAGAATAAAAATGTGTTTCACATGTTTTCAGCAGTTTTTCTAGACAAAACTAGGTAACTGTTTTGGAAAACCAAAAATGCAAAATTCCACAAGAATATAGAAACCTGTGCAGTAAATTATACAAACTTGTGGGCTAATTTCTCTATAGTGTCCATTTACTGTGATCTACTTAGCATTATATATGCTTTGACCGTGGCAAAATGTAACAAGTGATTACAACATAATGACATCATACTGAAGAAAACTTATGAAAGGTGAAGGTAAGTAATATGTTTGTTAAGAAATACAGCACAGATAGGCTCACTGACAAAAAGCTGGCCAATATGCACACTATTTGTGGTGTCAGTGAATACAGTGAAAGAGCAGCACAATGACACTGGGCTGTTTCCACAGCAACACCAACCATGTCACAGCACTGTTGCATCTATGAAGAGGTGTTCTGTGTTGTAAGATTTAGTGATCCCATATTACAGATTTATTAACTGTTGTCAAGGTATTTTATAGAAACAAAGGTAATTGGGGTAAATCATAACTACAAGATAAATCATAATTACATTATTACATGTAACAGCCCATCAGAGAGCACTGAGCCATTGTAGCAAAAACTAAGAAAGTATCCCTCAAAAAGACTCAAATTGTGTTGGAGTTCTGGTTCAACCCTTATTTAGAGGGTGCACCTCCTGAGAGTCATCAGGCACATTTACCCCAGTGTTTTGGCAGATATTTTCAGTTTCGTTTTGACAATATGCGCAGGAGTCAGCCCAAACAAATACTGCTCATCACATCCCTCATGCTTTGTCCAGTATTGACAGAAAGTGTCTGTCTGTTTCCCATTACAAACAAAATTATTTTTAAATTTGAATTTCACATTGCATTTGACAGAGCAGTCCCCAAATAATTCTAGTGTGTGATACTTGTTTTGTCTAGACATATAAAGAGGGACAGTAAAACACAAGGAGTAACCAGAATACTCCTTCAGTGTCAGCACCAACCTGGCCCGCACTGACTGCTACCACGGTAAAGCAGTGCTGCTCACTTCCTGCTGGAGGACTGGCTATTCTTCACATTTTACTGTACCAGTTAGTACCTTTTGATAAGGGTGAATGGGCACATAAAATTATGCTTCAAAAATAATTTTGATTGTAACGGAAAATAAATTGATGCTTTCTATCAACACTGAGCATCCCATGAAAAACATAATGAGCAGTATTTGTATGGTCTGACTCCAGCTGCACATTGCAAAAATGAAATTGAAAATATCTGCCAAAACACCATACTAAATGCGCCTGATGACTCTAAGGAGGTAGAAATATAGGGTGAACAAGAACTCTACTGACAGACTTTCAGAATATAATTTTATGGGATAGATAAAAAAAATTCTCACCTTGTGGGAGCAGGACAAAACGTATATAAAAGATGTCAAAATGTGCAAGATTTTGGAGCCAATTTCGTCTGTCTTTTGGCAGAAGGGCTGAAGGGAAAGGAAAGGGATGAAGAAAAAGGACTGGCGGGGTTCAGGAAATGGGGAGAATCATGGCAAAGTTACCCAGAAACCTGGTCAGCAGAGACGTACTGGATGGAGGGACATTTCCATAACTCTCCCCATTTACTTGCCACCAGTGCGAGAACAGCTCAGCATAGTGTTGTCTTGCCGCTCTTCTGTCGCATTCAGTGAACCCATACATGAGGTTTTTTCCTTCATCCATCTTCCTTTCCCTTCAACCCTTCTGCAATAAGAAGGAGCCACTGTCTCCAAATGCTTGCCCATTCCAATATCTTTTGTAAGTGTTTTCTCCTGTTGTGACTTGGTGAGTAGATTTTTTACCTGTCCAATTAAGTTATATTGACGAACTTTCAGAAGTTTTTCAGGGATACCTTCTGAGTATTTTGGTATAAGGGAGTTACTGAATTTTATTTTGTTTCTTGCCCGAATTAGCTTTTTATCTGTTTTGCACTGAAAATAGTGGGTAGTACTTAAGGTGTCAACCGTACTGGCAGTGTGTCTTGTTTCTATTCACTCATAGTACCTGCTGTTGATATGAATAATGCCCTTCTTACCTCAATGCCCATAAGTTTCCAGCTGGCCGGTGTGGCCGAGTGGTTCTAGGCGCTACAGTCTGGAACCGCGTGACCGCTACTGTCACAGGTTAGAATCCTGCCTCAGGCATGAATGTGTGTGATGTCCTTAGGTTAGTTAGGTTTAAGTAGTTCTAAGTTCTAGGGGACTGATGACCTCAGAAGTTAAGTCCCATAGTGCTCAGAGCCATTTGAACCCTTAAGATTCCGTTCATGCATTCAGTACTGATCAGTTCTTTGTAGGGTTTTGTTGTCCAGCAGTTGTGCATTAACAGTGATACATATCAGTACTATGGTTAGATTTGCTGATGAAGAGTTGGCCAATATTCACATCATGTGTGGCTTCACTGAATGCGATAGAACATCAGCATAACATCGCCGTGCTGAGCTGTTCTTGCACCTGTGGCAACCACTTCACAGTACTTTTGAGTCTGGAAGCTCTTGCGTTACTGTTGTATGCATCGTAAATTTTAGTTATTGCTTATCATAGACTTCTTCACTGTTGTGAAGGGTATTTTCACAGAAACAATGATGACTCTAGGTACAAACTGAATATATCCCAATTACATTTTTACTCTTTATTGAGCTGCCAGAGACCGTAGGTCTCTTATACAGAAATACTCTGGTCGAATTCCTAAACAACATCATAAAGTTTGTCAGTGGAGTTCTTGTTCATCCTGTGAAAGAAACTCCATGTTTCTCAAGGAATCTGATGTAAGTTGCCTAAAACACGCTAGTGACAAGACCTAGAAAATTTGACTGTTACATACAGTCTTATGACTACAGTCAGTTTTCCTAACTCGAAGTTCTAGCACAGTAATTGACAATATTGTTAGAAACCAAGGGAAAGCAAATAATGGGGTAAAACTGTGGATGGTCCTTCTGATCGTGATGGGCGAGAATTAAACTTGTGAAGAAATGGGGATATGATTCAGGGTTTCAAGTCAGGCCTCCAGTATGTAGAAGGGGGACATATCTTTAATGATAAAGGTTCCAGTTATAATTTGTCTAACAACAAAATGAAAGGGATCTGCAAAAAAAGGGGGGGGGGGGTCACGTTGATGAAGATATCTTGAAACAAAAAAGAGAACTGTAAGGAACCAGTAACTACACCCTTACCAAAAATAACATTTACAAGCGATGGAGCCAAATGATATTGAATACAGTCTCAGCTCTGTCACTCAATAATCCAGTGCATTACTGTAGTGCCAGACTTCCTGCAGTTTGTATTGTTCACAGATGAGACCTCATGATGGTGTTCTCACCTACTACAATGGCCCTGCTTGAAGTTTTGAGAATCCCTAGGGCACACTTGTCTCAGATCAACCCCACTGATTTTGTCAACTTGCAGGCTGTTGTGTTAAAACCTCAGCTGATAGGACCTTATTAGCTGCCACTTGTTCATTGTGTAAATTCCCTGGTGCTCATCCACAGTGTGCTGTTAAAATTGTTGAGATTTGCAAGAGGATGCAGTTTTGACATGATGGTACCATATCCCAATTTGACATTAATATTAATGAAAACTTGACCAACAAATTGTTTTTACCATGAGATTACATTAGGATGCTGGCATAACCCCAATAGGAATAGAAGATGAAGTGGTTGATAGGATCCTAGTTGTCTGTCTCCTTGTACAACAGGCAACTATGAAAGTTGAGAGTTTTATGCCCATTGGAACACACATACCAAAACTGGTAGTAAAAAAAAAAAAGAGTAAATTAAAAAATATTTATTCATATTTGACCATTAGTTTCCTGTCTCAAACTGCACCATTTAGGACCCTGTATCACGTGTGTAAATTTAACTATAAAGATTTGAGACACCTTTTATATTCCACCAAAACAATATATTCATGTACCCCTGACCAGTTAAATCATCGTAAATAGTACTGTGCACTATTAAGCAAAGTAATATATATAATAGAGGGAAACATTCCACGTGGGAAAAATATGTCTAAAAACAAAGGTGATGTAACTTACCAAACGAAAGCGTTGGTATGTTGATAGACACGCAAACAAACACAAACAAACACACACACAGAATTCAAGCTTTCGCAACCCACGGTTGCTTCATCAGGAAAGAGGGAAGGAGAGGGAAAGACGAAAGGATGTGGGTTTTAAGGGAGAGGGTAAGGAGTCATACCAATCCCGGGAGTGGAAAGACTTACCTTACGGGGGAAAACACTCTCGCGCGCGCGCGCACACACACACACACACATATCCATCCGCACATACACAGACACAAGCAGGCATTTGTAAAGGCAAAGAGTTTGGACAGAGATGTCAGTCGAGGCGGAAGTAAAGAGGCAGAGATGTTGTTGAAAGACAGGTGAGGTATGAGCGGCGACAACTTGAAATTAGCGGAGGTTGAGGCCTGGCGGATAACGAGAAGAGAGGATATACTGAAGGGCAAGTTCCCATCTCCGGAGTTCTGACAGGTTGGTGTTAGTGGGAAGTATCCATATAACCCGGATGGTGTAACACTGTGCCAAGATGTGCTGGCCGTGCACCAAGGCATGTTTAGCCACAGGGTGATCCTCATTACCAACAAACACTGTCTGCCTGTGTCCATTCATGCGAATGGACAGTTTGCTGCTGGTCATTCCCACATAGAAAGCTTCACAGTGTAGGCAGGTCAGTTGGTAAATCACGTGGGTGCTTTCACACATGGCTCTGCCTTTGATCGTGTACACCTTCCGGGTTACAGGACTGGAGTAGGTGGTGGTGGGAGGGTGCATGGGACAGGTTTTACACCGGGGTCGGTTACAAGGTTAGGAGCCAGAGGGTAGGGAAGGTAGTTTTTAACTGTGATTCAAGAAAGTATTCAATGTAATAGTATTAAAATCATTAACTCATTGCCAGATATTATAGGTTATCATTTCATCATTTAAAAATAAAGCATAGGTATATTTACTTGGTAAGACATTTTCTTCTGTACTGATTTTTTTTTAATCGAATAAAAGTATAACAATAGTAACTTATTGCAAGATCATTTCAACTTTCCCTGACAATTTTTGGGATGTTGAAATACCATTACTTACGTTACATTTTCTGGGTAATTAAAAACTAATATGGTGATTAAAAAATAATATTTTTACGTTTTCCTTATAGTTTTGTAGTAAAGTACATCTATTATTCACCTCTACAGTCAGTTTCTTCCATTTCTGCAGATACTTCCAGTGGATGGCAGTCGCTTAAAATGTAGATGACCTCCTATTAAATAGCACATGTATTTTTAAAAAATTGTTGCGCCACTTCTGTTGTAAATATACATTTATATAAGGCTAAAAAGCATCTTATTTGTCATTATTATTTATTGATAACACATGCCAGACCACCATCCATCAAATTAAAAGAAAACCTGTTGAAACTGGTGAATGGCAATGCCTATATTGATTCAGTAATGTTGCTCCATCAGCTTAGAAAGGTGAATTATCCTGTTTAATGGGGATTTTATTGTTTCTACCTAAGTTTTGCCCCTTCAAAATAGGTTCTACATTTAAATGGCTTTCTTATGACAGGACATTCATGACAAAATTTAAAAAGGACAAGGAATACTGTAAATATTATAAACATTGGTGGGATTTCTGTTGGGTTGTAGCCCAAGGAAACACTCTCATTTCTGTAATACTCAGTATATTTCATACAGACGTCCACATTACAACAAATCATGTAGCGAACTGAACAATCAAGATGGCATGGGCCGTTAGGTTCAGAGTCAAAGAACTTGCGGTGTCGGAGCTATGTAGTTTGTACTTGTCAATGCCACACAGACCTCCCCTGCGCCCCAGCCCCCCTGCTCCACAGTGCGGAGTACGGTTTGAGTGCAGTGGAATGGGGGCGTGTACAGCGGTGTAGGTGATGAGGGAGATGGTAGTGATTTGATGGGGATGCCCATCTCCGGAGGTTGTTGCAGCAGGGACCACGCTGGGAGATCGATGTGGAACTTTTGTAGGTGATGTGGGCAGACGAGGCATTGGCCCGCCTGTGAAGATGGAGCAGTGTCAGGAGTGATTGTGTCCCCTATGTGATCGGCTGGCAGCATTCGAACTGTAACCCTCCCTCAGGGGGTTACGTAGCTCAGAGAAGCATGTAGTCAACCCAACGCTGGAGTGGTTAATTGACTGACGAACTGGGCCCTGGTTGGGTGGGACAAGTTGTCTTGCAGCAGGATGAAGATGTGGTTGTCATTAATGAGGATATTGACATCCTCCACACGTTTGGGCGGTACATAAGTTTGTAGAACCACTAGAGACAGTAGGGGGGAGGACGTAGAGAGGGCGAGAACCCAAGGAACAGTTTTGGTGTCGCAGACGCATGTTCAGGTGAGGGCTGCAGTGGTCCTCAGTGCTGAGAGGCTGCATAATGTCGTCAGGTGTGAAAGTTGCTGGTTTGAGGTGTCCCAGTTTCACGCAGTGGAGAGAAACAGTGAGCGGCAAATCATTAGCCCGGATGTCCATCGTGTTAGTGGTACGGTTTATGACCTCATATGGGCCTGAATATGGTAGGGCAAGTGGGGCCCGGACAGTGCTGTTCCGGAGAAAAACAAACTTGCATGAAGGTAGATCAGAGGGCACATAGGAGTCGGGGGAGTGGGGGGATATGGCTGGACAGGGGGACATGGAAATGTTTGCAAAATGAATTCGGATCCAGCTTATGATGTCGGGAAGGAGGGTGGGTTTGTTGGGGGAGGTAGGCTGTAACAGCTCCCCAGGGAAGAGGCCAGTGTTTTCACCACAGACGAACTCATACGTGGTGCTCTTGATATCTGGTTTGTATGGTGACCATAGGCCGAGGAGTACCCACGGGAGGGGCTCGGTCCAAAGACAGCCATGAAACTGCAGTGCTGTCTTGAAAGTGCGATGCCATCATTTTACCAGTCTGTATGGTTGGGGGTAGTAGGCAGTCGTGTGACATTTGTTGATACCCCACAGCTGGCAGAGTTGGTCAAGGAGTGCTGATTCAGACTGCCGGCATTGGTTGGTGGTGACTGTAGTGGGGCAGCCGAAGCAGGAAATCCAGGAAGAAACAAAAGCCTTAGTCACGGTTTCGGCTGTTATGTTGGTGAGAGGTACGGCCTCTACCCACTGAGATAAACGATCGATGCAAGAAAGAACATAACAGAAGCCCTTTGAGGGGGGGGAAGGGGACCAATGAGGTCTAGGTGTATGTGGAGAAAGCAGCCAGATGGACTGTCAAGTTAGCAGACAGGTGGAACAGTGTGCCTGGTGACATTGTTGTGCTGGCAGGTGAAGCAGTTCCGGGTCCAGGTCTGACAATCATACGTTGTGTCTCATGACATGAATCGTTCGGATATGAGGTGTGTCAATGTATTAATTCTGGGTTTTGCTAAAGAATGTAGTCTGTCAAACACTGAATGGTGGCGAGGGGAGGGGGGGTGCCGGTGGAGAAGTCACATCAGACTTCCTTTCCAACACCGGTGAATTTTGATGTAGTGAAAGACAGTGAAGTGGAGGTGCTGTTGACAAGTTGCCGTGTATCGTCAGCCTGGTTCTGTAGGGGGACAAGCTCGGAAAGGTGGACGACTGTTGAGATGGTAGTAATGCGCGAAAGGAAATCTGCAACGATTTTTTCGGCAACTTTGATATGGCGGATGTCGGTAGAGAACTGAGAGATGAAATCGAAATACTGAAAGCATTGGGGGGGGGGGGGGGGGTTGAGAGGAGAGTTGCATATGGCATCTGCTATTGGTTTATGGTCGGTGAGGATGAGGAAAGGTCGGCCCTCGACATCAGAGCAGTAGTGTTTCACTGCCTCATAATCTGCTAAAAGTTTGCGGTCAAAGGCTGAGTATTTTTGTTGGGCGGAGTGAAAGTTTCTTCAAAAAGAACTGAAGCGGCGTAACCACATCATTGTGGTGGTGTTTTAGGACCGCACCTACCGCAGAGTCACTGGCATCCATGGTGATGAGAGTTCAACATCCGAGATTGGATGAGTGCGAGAGAGTCTTTCAGGGCCTGGAAGGCTATGCGCATTGGTTCCGTCCACAGAATGGGGCGCGTCCCTGAAGTTTGGTTGCTGGTGAGGGTGCTAGTGAGGGCAACCAGGGTGTTAGCTGCTGCAGGCAAATGACAACAGTAGTAGTTTATCATTCCTAGGAACCAACAGAGCTCTATGTATGCGGTATGGAGTGACATGGATAAGATTGATTGCACCTTCGATTCAGGGGGATGTATACAGGTGGCCGAGACGGTGTACAACAAGAATTGGACATATTGTTGACGCAATTGCAGTTTCTCAGTGTTGATCTTGACCCTGTTTGATGAGAGAGTGTCCTTTACTATCGTGATGTGGAACTCATTTTTTTGCGTCATCACTGAATACGGACCGACAGTGAGGATACTTTGGGAGAGGAGACGGCCGTTCAACCTCTATATGTGTTTGGGTTCGTACACTGGGGTGGTCGGCACAGGTGCGATATGCAGTGCCTCAGTGGGCAAAGAGTGCGCCTGCTGAGTGCCAGGTGGCGCAGTACTCTGGGGGTCAGAGCTCAGCCTGCCCGTGCCTGCAGCCAGGCGAGCTACTGGTGCAGGAGTGCCAACCTGTTGTGCGAGCTCCTGCTGGTGGCACTGGTGGGGGAGCAAATAGACCTGGCCAGCCATCTGCAGATGTGAACCGATGGATTCCAGGGAGTGGGGGAGGAGATGAACCTGGAGATCTGCAGGCAGTTTTGATAACCACGCCGACCACAGGGTTTCGTCTGGCATCATCTGGTCCCTGACCAGGAGCTGTAACTGGTGCCAAAGCTGAGATGGGGTGTGCTCGCCGAGATGTTTCTCGTACAGTATTCAAAGAATGACCTCTTGTGGGAAACACTAGAGGTGCTCAATGATAGTCTGTTTTGAAAAATCGTGTTTCGAAGTTAGCGGCGGCATCAGAAATAGGTCGCAGATCAGGTCTGTGTGCCCGTGCAGTTGAGTCATGAGGCACAGGAATTCTGAATTGTTGTTGATGTGGTACAGTTTGAACAAGTTCTCCACCAGTGTAAACCACATTGCTGGGTTGTCCTCGGATAGCGGGGACAGGGTCGGTAAGCAGCCTGGTGGTGATGACAAAGGCGGAGCTAGTTCTGTATCTGAGTCCCTTGTATCATGTGGATGCTGGACCGGCACAGTCAATGCAGATGGCACTGCATAGGTTGCGAGCGAACAGTCTGTCGGAGCGGATGAGAATGGTACCGAACCACTAGTAAATGATGCTGTAGAACTGTCCGATGCAATGTTCGTGGCCCGGAAGTCCGATGCGGAAGGCATGGCCAGCACCACGTGAAAAGCGAGTGGGTGAACGGCTGCAGTCAAAATCCCTGCAAGTTTACTTGTGGTAGTTGGGGGGATGGAAGACAACACCATTCCTCACAAGCATCTTCTAACTAAACTGAGTGCCTATGGAATATTGCCCCAGTTGTGCGGCTGAATTCGTGATTTCCTGTCAGAAAGTTCACAGTTCGTAGTAATAGACGGAACATCATCGAGTAAAACAGAAGTAATATCCGGCATTCCCCAAGGAAGTGTTATAGGCCCTCTATTTCTCCTGATCTATATTAACAACATAGGAGACAATCTGAGTAGCTCTCTTAGATTATTTGCAGATGTTGCTGTCATTTACCGTCTTGTAAAGTCATCAGATGACCAAAACAAATTGCAATATGAGATCTGTGTGGTGCGAAAAGTGGCAGTTGACCCTGAAAAAGAAAAGTGTGACGTTAATTACATGAGTACTAAAAGAAATCTGCTAAATTTCGATTACGCGGTAAGTCACACATGTCTGAAGGATGTAAATTCAACTAAATACTTAGGGATTACAATTACAAATAACCTAAGTTGGAACAATCACGTAGATAATGTTGGGGGTAGAGCAAATCAAAGACTGCGATTCATTGTAAGAACACTTAGAAGGAGCAACACATCTACTAAAGAGACTGCTTACACCACACTTGTCTGCCCTATTCTGGAGTATTACTGTGCGCTGTGGGATCCATATCAGGTGGGACCGACAGATGATATTGAAATAGTTCACAAGAAGGACGGCTCATTTTGTGTTATCGCGAAATAGGAAAGATAGTGCCACAGACGTGATACATGAATTGGAGTGGCAGTCATTAAAACAAAGGCATTTTTCTTTGTGACAGGATCTTCTCATGAAATTTCAATCACCAGTTTTCTCCTCCGAGTGTGAAAACATTCTTTTGGCACCCACCTACATAGGGGCAAATGATCATCACGATAAAATAAGAGGACCCAGGGCTCGCACCGAAAAATTTAAGTTCTCGTTTTTTCTGTGTGCCGTTCAAGAGTGGAATGGTCGAGAGACAGCTTGAAGGTGGTTCATTGAACCCTCTGCCCAGCACATTGTTCACATCAGGTGAGACCGAGCGGGGTGGCGCAGTGGTTAAACACTGGACTCGCATTCGGGAGGACGACGGTTCAATCCCGCGTCCGGCCATCCTGATTTAGGTTTTCCGTGATTTCCCTAAATCACTCCAGGCAAATGCCGGGATGGTTCCTCTGAAAGGGCACGGCCGACTTCCTTCCCAATCCTTCCCTAATCCGATGAGACCGATGACCACGCTGTCTGGTCTCTTTCCCAAAACCAACCAACCAACCACATCAGGTGAGGTCCCTTAAAGTGCACTGAGGGGCCGAATGGTCACTGGGGACAGAAACGGGCCTGTAAATGTTTGTGATATACACTTGACATTATCCACTCTGTAAACCAGTGAAGTGGCAAAGCACTCAGGTGCTTCAGGAGCCAATCGGTACATGTGATCTGTCCTAACAAAGGCGAGGTTGTACACGGCACTGTTGTAACGATTGCCCGGCGTCTGATACATAGTTTGTGCATGAAATGCAGAACCCACATCAGCATGATGAAATGCAGGAACATTGCTCTCCTCATTATCATTTTTGAAATGCACGTGCCACTGCACACTCACTGCAGAGGCAAAACCTGAGTCTGCAGTCACTTGTTGCACTGTCAAATGGTGAAAGTGTAGAGGCAATGAGACTGCAGGAATGTTTTGTAGAATCCAAATGGTGGTGAAGTGATGAAATGTCCCGTTGTAGGTGCAGGAGCTTCGATATCCATGTGCTGCACAGCAGGATACATGTCCAAGCAGAACGAATTAAGGCATAAACAAAACTGGTGCGGTAGATGCAAAAATACTTGCACTACGAGGAAATGGCGTGCGAATTCTTGCTCAGGTTTATCACTATGGGATTGCTGTTGGGTTGTAGGCCAAGGAAACACACTCATTTCTGTAATACTCAGTATGTTTCATACAGACATCCTGTTACAACGAATCATACAGCGAACTGAACAAGCAAGATGGCATGGGCCGTTAGGTTCAACGTCAAAGAACTTGCGATGGCGGAGGTGTGTAGTTCATACTTGTCGAAGCCACACATTCAACATGTAGCCATATTTACATATAAATTTGTGATATGAATGTAAAATGACTCATTCCACATCCTTATGATTTATCGAGCAAATGATCCATGGAACGTGAAACTAACAAACACTCAATTAGACACAATGTGTAGTGTAAGAACTAGTAGATTTATATTATTTTCACTGCTTTGCTTGCTAATGAATGAAGTACGACGTGCAGGAAGCCAACTATAGCTCATTTTAGTAGAATCTCTAGTCATAAATCAATGTAAATTTTTCCAAGGCTCATCAGAATTTGTAATAAATATTAGTATTATTAATGTTAATTTCTAGTAAATTAATGCTTTTGTCAGACTGTATCAACTTTTTGTAATTATGACTGAAATAAGTGTATTAATGGCATCATTTAATTTGAATTAGTTCTTCACAACAATGCTTTCACTGGACTTCTTACAGAACAAGACTTTGGACCCAACATAGAGCTTTCAGAAGAGGAGCAGATACGCATATTACAAGAATATGAAAAAGAGTGTGAAGAAAAAAGACTGAAACAGGATCAGGAGACCTTGCTAGATTCCAGTTTTAAATTCAATCACTACTCAGATATAAATGGCAGTTTGGTACTTCCAAGCTCATCTTTAAAAGGGGCAGATGTTGACATTGTTGAAACAACAGATGACATCAAGAGAGGATTCTGCGACAAAGACTCAGATGATATTGATTCATTAGAAAAGGACTGTATTGGAATGTTGCAAACTAGAGAGAAAAAGGACATGGTTGTAGTTGGATATTCTCCAAGTGGTCATACTTCATCTTGCTCTGGTGACAAAGGTGTGTAGACTGATAAGTGTTATTATTTATCTTAACAGTTGTTGCAGTAAAGGAAATACTTGAATACAAACAGTGGAATGATTGAAGGTAAGCTCTTACCATGTAGTGGAGGTCCTTGAACCCTAGATGCTGAGTGAGGTGGCACAGCAGTAAGACTCTGGACGCACAGGGAGACAGTGGTTCAAATTCCAGTCCAGCAAATGAGGTTTAGGTGTTCAGTGGTTTCGTGAAAGTGCTTAAAGAAAATGCCGGGATGGTTCCTTTGAAAGGATGTGGCCAGTTTCACTTCCTGTCCTTCCCTAATCTGAGCTTGTACTCTGTCTCTAATGACCTCATTGTCGATGGGACGTTAAACCCTAATCTTCCTTCCTTTCTTCTGTAACATTAAATTCATGCTATACCTTATTTTACACGCTGCAAGACGCTATTGGGTATAAGACGTACCACGATTTTTTGGCAGTTATTCAAAAAAATAACATTTTTACCATCTTTATTATTAGATTGCAAAGTCAGATTTAAAAAAATAATCTCAGTTTATAAAACTGAACTGACCTTTAAAATCCCTGAAAGTCGTCATGTGGACTTTCTTCTTCTTCTTCTTCTTCTTCTTCTTCTTCTTCTTTGTCGTCGTCGTTATCACCATCACCATCATCATCATCATCATCATCATCATCATCATCATCATCATCGTCCTTTTCATATGTGAGATGGTTTTCACTGCCACTGCCATACTTTTGAAATATTTAATAATAATGTCTTCTCTCACACTAGGCCACGAGTATTTTGTCACTGACACACTTGTTTGATTGTAGGTCATTTTACACCTCCTTTTAGGCATGAGTTCATGTTGGGTTTCATCCGTCACCCATTTTTTTCCAGTCCTCTCTTGTATACACTTTAAATGGTTTATTTATCGTGACATGAAGAGGTCGCAGTTGTGAAATTCTCACAAAATAACAGCAAGTTCTGTATTTCCGTGCCCCAGCTTCTCTTTCACCGAATTATTCAAATGGCCATGAAACTGATCTTGCACAGAAATAGAACTCTTCTTCAGTAACGCACCTTTAATTCTCTCCCACATTCTGTTCATCTATAATTGCATACCAGCGTCATCCATGCAGCTCTTGCCATGTACATGAACACCACCAGCTGGTGAAATTTCTGAAGGTTTTGACATTGTTTTGTGCTTGAAAATGATCATTGAATTAAGTTTAGTACCATCAGCACAGCATTAAAGTACAACAGTGTAGTTAATTTTTTCATGTCCATTTGTTTTTATAGTTACAATTTTAGTGCCTTTCGTGGCAATAGATCTGTTACTCAGCACATCCAATGTCACAGGAGTTTTATCCATGTTCGCTATTTGGCTTAGTTCAACATTAGTTTTCTTTCAATGTTGAATAATAAGGCATTGGAAAGACAATATTTCCTCTTCATACTCTTGTGGCATTTTCTGAAATATTTTGGTTTTAGTTTGCATGCTAAGTCCATCATGCTTCATAAATCTGTAGCAATAGCTGAAGAGTGTGTATTTGAATAATTTTTGCGTTAATTCCACTGCCATTTTGATGGCCTCCCTGAATCCGTTTTAATGTGTCATCTTCCAGTTTTGGCCATTTTGCATTCAGTCCTCTATTTGCACATTTAGTCTTCCTCATTTTTTTCGGTTCTTCTTCAGTAGCCTGCCAGTCGCAAATGGTTTTTTCTGTTCATAGAGGGCCAAAATGCCATTCAGCTGCTCCGTTTCCATATTCTTCTGCATATACTGTAACTTTTGATTTATAGCCTGCATCCTATGAATACCTTTTACTTTTTTCCATTTCAAAGCTAGCTACTAACAAAAATATTATTCTGTTAACGATACACAAATCACTTACAATCTAGGTTCACCGGGACTGTAGACTGCAATGATGCATCATAGGCTAGGCAGTGTACTGGGTTTGCGTTGGCTGTTCGGGAGGGTAACAGTGTTAGCAAACTTGTGAATCCCCGCGTCACACTGGTGCACTGCTGCTGCCAGTTGAATCCAGTGTTGTCAGATAGAAAGAGGCTTCCTGTGGCATGGAATATATGACCACTTTTAAGACTGATGGAAATTTTAAATTGAACACTGGACATTTTTACATTAATTTTGAGTATGAGATGCACCTGAATTTTGAAGGCAATTTTTCGATGAAAAAAGTGCCTTTTATAGTCTGTAAAATATGGTAGTGGACACTTTAGTGTTCTAAAAAAAGGCATGCTCAGTGATCTCTGTCTTTTCCTTTGTGTTTCAGCTTCTTAAATTCTGATATGTTTTCTGTTCACCACCTCATCCTTGTTGTGAGTGAAAGGTTTGATGTGAAGACAGGTGGCATGTAGTTTACAAGCTTTGGGGTTGTTCCTCTAGCAACAAACATCCAACAAGCAGGTGTTTTATCAGTGGCTGGTGATATTAATGTCCTTTTTTGTATGTCTTGCTGAATTGTGATAAGCCTAAGCTTTGAAGTGTTTCTCTAGGCTTTGCAACTAGTGTTTAAGGAGAATTAACTGATCTTGTCATCACGCACATAAAATTTGAACAAAATATCTGCAGAATTTTTGTTTCCATCAAAAATCATTATTTATTGGTCAATATTAATGTTGTTGCCTTAAGAGTACTCCCTGTGAGATTATATGTATTTATACCAATGCCTTTTCCAATCTTTGAAACACTTACGGAACATTGTTACACTTCTTTTTGGCTCCAGTAATAGGATGAAGTCACATGTGTTTGTTTATTGAATACTGGTGCTGAGGCATTATAAAGTTGTTTTTGTAAGAAGAAAGGAAAAGAAAAATTATGAACAAACATTAAAGTGTAATCTGGAACACTATCATGGTGCAATTGCCATGATTTGTTTCACACAAACCCAAGAATTTTCCTTGGAAACTTTCATGCAAATGCAATAAAAGTTCCATGTTGTGTTCTCTATTCGCTGTGTGACATAGTGGCAAAACTAATCTCTACACCATTAAAATCAAAGAACATAGTAAGCCTGCCCTTTGTAAAGGATCAAACTTACAAATGCCCCTCCCCCCCTTTTATTCTTCCAATCTTAGGCCAGTAGGAAGCTTACGTGGGGATGATTGTGTCTTGGTTTTGAAATTACGTTCATCACCAGTTACTTCTCATTTGAGCATTTGTTGATTCAGTAACTGCAGCTTGACATTCATTTGACACAGCTTTTGGTCAAAATTCAACAGTCTCAGCACAAATTTTGCTGCCATAAGTTGTATGCTCAACACATCTAAAAATAATTGTCTGGCATGAGTGACACAAAATGTGGACAGCATCAGCAACCTCTATGTAATGATTTGGCACCGAGACATATCAGTCGCAGAGCAATGAATTCAATGAGATCGCACCAAAGGGGTTGAAAGCTGGGGCAGCTGGCCTAGATCCCAACACCTTGCCCACATGTTTACAGTGGGGTCTGCAGATTGCAGCTGGGCTTTCCTGTGTCATGCATGCAAAGGCTGCAGCTCATTTCTGCAGCTGGGTGATCTGGATTTGTATATTCCCTACACTGGCACCTTAGCCTCGTGTCTTGCTACCTGCTCTTTTCTGGTAAACAACTGTACAGCTTGGTGAGCCGCTGCAACTCCCTACTGTCACACCTGAAGATGATGAGCACCTCCCTTGTAGAATATTGCACAGTTTTCACGATGCTTGAGAACCTTTCAACTCAGTAATCATGTTCTTCATTTTTTGGGGTTTTTGTTGTTTGCTAATGTGCTGGGATGTTGAAAGCTCTCATTATTTTCAGCATCTTCTCTGACTTCTTGGAAACATTTGTAAATTATTATTTGGTCCAGACAATATTTACTAAAGTAACATTGAACGTTTTTGGTGTGGTGGTGCAGTTTTATGCCTTCGTAAATTAAATTGAATGCAAATTATTTGTTCCATTAAGTCTACAGACTAGATATCAGTGAGCATGCCAAAACAAATGCTATCTTTTTGACAGTTGACTGGAAAAGCAAACATCCAGTAGGGTCGCCAAGTCAAAATGTATTTCGAGCCAAGCATGCCAACACAGTAACAAAAAATTGTGTCTATTGAACCCAAAGTGAAACAAATCTTTTCTCCTCCCCCCCATCCCCCTTCCCCCTTCTCCCTCAAGCCTTGTACAGTCCTCTCATTTATTATTTGTACCTGTGACTGTGAGGCAGTTTTCTCGAACAGACAGAGCCTTTTGTTGCAACATACATGAAGTGTAAAATTTCTTTCACATTTCATCTTCCATGCTAACATCAGCTATGATTTACCATAAATAAATTACAGTTTTTTGCTACCAAATGAAGTGTCATAGTTGTTAAGACACTGTACTCCTATATTGGAAAAGCCATGTTCAAATCTGTGTATGGCCATCCTGAGTTAGGTTTTCCATGGTTTCCCCAAGTAATTTCAGATGAATAGTTTCTTCAAACAGGCTTCAGCCAGTTGTCTGCTCCATACATTTACAGTCAGAGGATTGTACTTAATCTTCTGTGACCACAAAGTCAACAGGACATTGAAGCCTAGATTTCATTTTTCAGTTTCAGAGCTGACAAATATTTTGTGCGACTAGGTTCTGGGCACATGTGGCAGTATTGGTGCAACAACAAAATTATTACTCTTCCGAAAGTTTCCCGTATACTTGCTCAAAGAAGTTGTATTGTTTGGGTTGTTGGATGTTTGAGTCCAATAAAGCACCCCTAAAACCTTCAAACTCCTTATGTATTTTCACTGGTAGCTAGGAAGAACTGGAAGAGACAGATTGAAGGCACACTTTAATTAAAGAGCTCGATCCTGAAGGAAAGAGATGGTTGTGCACAGTTTTTTCTGAGATAAGACATCAAATATAGGAAAAAAAATTGGGATTTAAAAATTAAAATAAAAGTCAAGACTGAAAGAGTTACTGCAAGTGAAGATAATGCTCTAACTCTTCGCCCTTCCACCATCCATTCCCATCTGTGGCACCAAGTCTTATTCAGGCTACTATTTTCTCATTCTTGTTTATGTTCCTATCCACTGTTCAATGCCTCCTGTATAAAATGAGTGGAATATCTTTACTGGTTCCAGTGTTTGTATCTCAACAATTGCTTTTATGTTTTTTACCCATTTAAAGTTTTTGGTATAGTAGCTTTTAGTAGATTTGCATTTTTTGTGGACAAAAGGAGGAAGAAGAGTGTTCCTTACAGCGTGTGAGGTATATTAATTCCAACTGACATTCCTGTGATTCAACTTTGAGGTGAAAATTGTTTGACTTGATGGTTGCTACTATTTTAAATATGATGTGGTAGTCTGTTTGCTTTCTTTGTTTAAGATGTTTTACTTTCATAATTTTGCATAATAACTTCAATAATGCTGCATGTCTCTTCTGGTGTTTTATTTCGCTGTCAAGAGTGAAAACTGAATTGCTGTTTGTGTCACTATGTTTTGCATGCATAAGAACAAGCTACCCGAAGTGATGGTGGCATGACACTAACAGATAGTTGGCTGCCATACAGAATCACTGGTTTTGTTTCTAGAGAGGCGGTTGAGTGAAAAAGAATGGGTAAATGTAACTGTAATTAGTATTGTTTATGAATTTCAAGAATTCTTTTTTAGTTTCAAGCTTTGTATTTTTCACTAGCAAATATTTTCTAGTCCAGTTATTTTATTGCACTATAAAACTTTTTTTTAATCTGACACTTAATTATATTTCATGTTTCTGAAGTTAAGTGCTGTTATGTAAATAGAACAATACTTGAAAATAAATTTTTATTTTAAAATCCTGTATAATCATTGAATCACTTTATTTTTTTCTCTTTCACATAAGTTTAGTATTTTTCTGTTACACAAGTGCTGCAAAACACACAAGGCATAAAAACAGAAATGTAAAATCATCAATTGCAATGTGCATATAATTTTTTAGAACTTATGTAGTGAAAATATGCATGCAAAGAAAAAAGCCTGAAATGGTGGAAAACATAAATTAAAATGTATTCAATTTGGAAGTATTTAGTTATCCTGATTTGGGAAATAAGTAATTGGACTGTGACCATGTGACAGTGATAACCCTAACTTTCAAGGTGACACTATATATTTCAGGTAATCTTGACACATATTGAATGCCTGGGTTCACCCTTGGTCTTTGGCTCTTTTTTGTTAGTATTCATCAGATTTGAGCAAAAATGTAGTATTTGCTAATGTTTGTATCATAGGAAAATATTATTCATGATGTGAATTATGCCAGAAAAGCTATTGCTTGATGTCTGTGAGCACCTTTAATAGAATATGATGACTTTATTATAATATCTGTGTGTAATCAAATAAACTTTTGGCCATTTGATATAGGATCTCCTTCCTTGATCATTGTTGTCTCTGTTGAGTTGAATTAGTGATACAAATATCAAATTAGTTGGTCAAATTAAAAAGAAGACAAGTAATTAATAAGTTCTCATCATACTGTTGAACAAGGTGAAAGACGGTAATGTGTATCGTAGTTATAACGTGAACTATAAATTGAATAACCATATCTCAGATGCTGAAATTAGAACTAGAGGAGCTGTATGTATAGCAAGATGTAGGTTGTATGATGGGACAAAGCAGATGCTACATGTTACATACACTTAATTAATATCAAACATCTTCAGTGGTGGTAATATCTTGAATGTTATTCATGGAGGGTCATATATCACGAGAACAAGTTATCTGTCATAGTAAATGAGTTTTTGCAGTACTTTTATTGAAAATTGTTACTGCTAAACTTTTATTGTGACAATTTTGTAATAAGTAACAGGAAATTCACAATATTACTTGAAGTGAACATGCCAGGTATTTCAAATTACTACAGAGAAAAGATACATGCTTTGAGAAGGTATTGACATTTACGAACAGATGTAATAGTCTGTGCATTGGGAAGGTCAAGTGATATAAGATTATGAAAGCTCTACCTGTGGTTGCCATAGAAGAATAAGCATTTGTAAGTCTTTTGTAGTTGTAAGTTGTAAAATCTCAAATTATTTATATAAGAATGTTATAAAGACATGTTGATAGCTGAACGTGCAAAATAAAAACATACAATGTTGATGGGTGTATTTTAAACTGTCACATATATATCTTTGATTAGAAACACTCTGGCCATCCCAGCATGGTCATTCCTAAGCAGACTGCGAGAGTGTGTTGATGCCATAATATGTGAAAACTAAACTAGTTCTATAGCAACAGTTTTTTTTTCCAGAGAGTTATATTAGCATACTCACTCTTTCTACTGTGATGGAAGATGTCAAGTACTGAAAACTGGGCACTTCATTAATTTTGGGATGTTGAATGACAATCCGAGGTTAATGTGCACAGTGACGTTCACAACCTTTATGATATAAAATCCTGAAAGAAATTACTTCATGGCACAGGGTAAAAGAAAACTGGGTTAATCAATTTTAGCCACAAACAAACACACTCTTCAGAGTGACTGAACACACTTTACCAGCCCAAGGAAATGGTCATGCCTCACCCCTCCACTGCTAAGGCCTCCTCTGCTGTGTTAAGAGTTGTTATATTTACAAGCAGTATCAGGAGAGGAGTAAATCTGTGTAGTGTCAGGTACAGTTGAGCACAGTGCAGTGTGAAAATGAGGGCCTGAAACCAGTTGTAAAAAGCCATTATAGTTGCCTTTAGTCTAGATGTGTTGTTCTCCTTCACCAGAATACTCACCTACACGTAACAATTTTAATTGCCATCCTGGTTGATTCCAGATTGTACAGCATCCCCTATACAGTTCTGTCTAAACTCCCAAAAGACAATTTGACAGTCCAGTGATTTTGGAGTGATGATGGGATCAAAGAGGTAGTGCATTGTATATCTTGTACTATTCCCAGCAGATAGAGTATTCAATCATCTTTCAGGCATACATCTGAGACAGCAATATTTCATCTTCTGATATTTCAGATATTAACCACAAAGCAGTCTTCAGCACAAATCAATGACTGAACTAAAACTACGTGATGCAGTGGTATACTGCAGAGTAAAATATGCCTGCTTTACATATAAGACAGCTGACACAGTAGTGGCAGTCACAGATAAAATTTGTGTATCGAAGAATAAAATAAAGCAAGCACCAAGTCAGCAAATGCAAAGTGCTCACTAATTACGTGATTCATGATTGAAATGTGTGACAGTGCTAGAATTCGAGGTATTCAAGACCTAGAACAATAATTCCTCTGACAGTAGAGGTCTGGAATGAATGACTTCCACCAATTGTGGGGCCAGAAACCCTGTTGTCATTGTTGAGCAGATGGTCCGCCAAATGTATTTCTACAGCTTCCATGACCACTGAATGCCAATAGGATGAGGCTGTGACCAGTATCTTGACTTTCTTGTGATCCATGGAATGCCCAGTGGAAGTGTGAAGTGCAGTCACTTCCAGTTTGTTGGATTTGTTAGCCCTGTATAACTTTTACCAGTCTAAGAAAGAATTTCATGAACACCCATCTTCGCAAAACCAGGTCAGTTTTCACAGATATGTGAAGAGCTGCTGTCTTAGCCAGCTGGCAGAAGATCACATTCACTTTATGCTTCTTCATTGTTCTGACAATTTCTGAAGAAACATTTCCCACATATGGAATAAAGGCTGTAGAATCACACTTCTTTCTCCTTCACCTTCCTCTTTCTCTGGATGGCCTGATGTTTGCCTTGTAGATCTCTCCATTTTTATTGACAGCATGAAAGACAGACCCGTTCGCCTGGAAGAGGTCATGGTGGAAGTATATTTTAAGAACTTAACCCATTTAATTGCTCCTGCAAATATATTAAATGTCTAACAAGTAATAAGTATAACATAAAATCATTTTATGATCATCTGATCAATTTTTATCATTTGCCCAATAACATAAAATGTCTGAGAGGTAATAAATCTAACAGAAAATAATTTCACCTGAAAAACAACTAGTCCATAAATAATTTTTTATTTAAACATGTGTAGCCTGTAAAAGAAAAAAGAAAAAAAAACACTATTTTTAAGTGCAGCTCCATGAGTAGGTCTGAAAAGTAACATGTTCATTAATATTACATTTACACCAGTGTGCGATTTAGGGACTTATAAATTGACAACATGTAGCTATCCACTGGAACAAATAAAGTGTACATACCCTATAAACTGATTGGTTCCACACCATTCCGACAGAATGTTGTTCATATGATCTGTGGAACATGTAACTAACAAACAATTCTTTCCAGTGTGCTAAGTCGCTAGCTTTTGTCTCTTTGTTCATTTAAAATTGTATTTTGAACAATGTTGTTATAGCTACTTCATACTGACCTTAGAGAAATGTTAAGAAAGCTGAGTATGCAAGTATAAGTCCTGTTGTTATTCTTAAGGCACACGTGTAAAATTCACATAGACCTTTCTTTTTTACCATTATCATGTGAAACTACTAGTTACTGTATCAGTATGTCTTTCATTGATTCTGAAAGTATTTATTGTAATAACATATCTTAAAGAGAGTAAAAAGTCATGGTATCACTTACGACATAGGATGCATATGCTTGTTGTTGAAGTATATGCACAAAATAATTTGACATGTAAAATCACAACCAAATTTTTTATTGTCAACTTTTGGTTCCCATTACTGGATTACGCCATGCTTTATGCTGTTAACCCAGCTTACTGCAGCCCGCGATGTTCAATACAGTAATGAAGTTTGAGGTAACATTTTTGCATGTGCAGATTATTTGCATTAGATAGTAGTTGCAGGGGCAACAGTCTGGATGATTGACTGATCTGGCCTTGTAACATTAACCAAAACGACGTTGCTGTTGTGGTACTGCGAACGGCTGAAGGCAAGGGGAAACTACAGCCATAATTTTTCCCGAGGGCATGCAGCTTTACTGTATGGTTAAATGATGATGGCGTCCTCTTGGTTAAAATATTCCGGAGGTAAAATAGTCCCCCATTCGGATCTCCGAGCGGGGACTACTCAGGAGGACGTCGTTATCAGGAGAAAGAAAACTGGCATTCTACATATCGGAGCGTGGAATGTCAGATCCCGTAATCGGGCAGGTAGGTTAGAAAATTTAAAAAGGGAAATGGATAGGTTAAACTTAGATATAGTGGGAATTAGTGAAGTTCGGTGGCAGGAGGAACAAGACTTATGGTCCGGTGAATACAGGGTTATAATTGCAAAATCAAATAGGGGTAATGCAGGAGTAGGTTTAATAATTAATAAAAAAAATAGGAGTGTGGGTAAGCTACTACAAACAGCATAGTGAACGCATTATTGTGGCCAAGATAAACACGAAGCCCATGCCTACTACAGTAGTACAAGTTTATATGCCAACTAGTTCTGCAAATGACGAAGAAATTGAAGAAATGTATGATGAGATAAAAGAAATTATTCAGGTAGTGAAGGGAGACGAAAATTTAATAGTCATGGGTGACTGGAATTCGACAGTAGGAAAAGGGAGAGAAGGAAACATAATAGGTGAATATAGATTGGGGCTAAGAAATGAAAGAGGAAGGCGTCTGTTAGAATTTTGCACAGAGCATAACTTAATCATAGCTAACACCTGCTTCAAGAATCATAAAACAAGGTTGTATACATGGAAGAATCCTGGAGATACTGACAGGTTTCAGATAGATTATTTAATGGTAAGACAGAGATTTAAAAACCAGGTTTTAAATTGTAGGACATTTCCAGGGTCAGATGTGGACTATGACCACAATCTATTGGTTATGAACTGTAGTTTAAAACTGAAGAAATTGCAAAAAGGTGGGAATTCGAGGAGATGGGACCTGGATAAACTGGCTAAACCAGAGGTTGTACAGAGTTTCAGGGAGAATATAAGGGAACAATTGATAGGAATGGGGGAAAGAACTACAGTAGAAGAAGAATGGGTAGCTATGAGGGATGAAGTAGTGAAGGCAGCAGAGGATCAAGTAGGTAAAAAGACAAGGGCTAGTAGAAATCCTTGGGTAACAGAAGAACTATTGAATTTAATTGATGAAAGGAGAAAATATAAAAATGCAGTAAATGAAGCAGGCAAAAAGGAATACAAACGTCTCAAAAATGAGATCGACAGGAAGTGCAAAATGGCTAAGCAGGCATGGCTAGAGGACAAATGTAAGGATGTGGAGGCTTATCTCACTAGGGGTAAGATAGATACAGCCTACAGGAAAATTAAAGAGACCTTTGGAGGAAAGAGAGCCACTTGCATGAATATCAAGAGCTCAGATGGAAACCCAGTTCTAAGCAAAGAGCGGAAAGCAGAAAGGTGGAAGGAGTATATAGAGGGTCTATACAGGGGCGATGTACTTGAGGACAATATTATGTGAAGAGTTTGACAGACCACTGAAAGACCTGAGTCGAAACAAGGCCCCGGGAGTAGACAACATTCCATTAGAACTACTGACGGCATTGAGAGAGCCAGTCCTGACGAAACTCTACCATCTGGTGAGCAAGATGTACGAGACAGGCGCAATACCCTCAGACTTCAAGAAGAATGTAATAATTCCAATATCAAAGAAAGCAGGAGTTGACAAATGTGAAAATTACCGAACTATCAGTTTAGTAAGTCACAGCTGCAAAATACTAATACGAATTATTTACAGACGAATGGAAAAACTGGTAGAAGCTGACCTCGGGGAAGATCAGTTTGGATTCCGTAGAAATGTTGGAACACGTGAGGCAATACTGGCCCTACGACTTATCTTAGAAGAAAGATTAGGGAAAGGCAAACCTACGTTTCTAGCATTTGTAGACTTAGCGAAAGCTTTTGACAATGTTGACTGGAATACTCTCTTTCAAATTCTGGGGGTGGCAGGGGTAAAATACAGGGAGCGAAAGGCTATTTACAATTTGTACAGAAACCATTTGAGCAGTTATAAGAGTCGAGGGGCATGAAAGGGGAGCAGTGGTTGGGAAGGGAGTGAGACAGGGTTGTAGCCTATCCCCGATGTTATTCAATCTGTGTATCGAGCAAGCAGTAAAGGAAACGAAAGAAAAATTTGGAGTAGGTATTAAAATCCAGGGAGAAGAAATAAAAACTTTGAGGTTCGCCGATGACATTGTAATTCTGTCAGAGACAGCAAAGGACTTGGAAGAGCAGTTGAATGGAATGGACAATGTCTTGAAAGGAGGATATAAGATGAACATCAACAAAAGCAAAACAAGGATAGTGGAATGTAGTCGAATTAAGTCGGGTGATGCTGAGGGAATTAGATTAGGAAATGAGACACTTAAAGTAGTAAAGGAGTTTTGCTATTTGGGGAGCAAAATAACTGATGATGGTCGAAGTAGAGAGGATATTAAATGTAGACTGGCAATGGCAAGGAAAGCGTTTCTGAAGAAGAGAAATATGTTAACATCGAGTATAGATTTGTGTCAGGAAGTCGTTTCTGAAAGTATTTGTATGGAGTGTAGCCATGTATGGAAGTGAAACATGGACAATAAATAGTTTGGACAAGAAGAGAATAGAAGCTTTCAAAATGTGGTGCTACAGAAGAATGCTGAAGATTAGGTGGGTAGATCACATAACTAATGAGGAGGTATTGAATAGAATAGAGGAGAAGAGGAGTTTGTGGCACAACTTGACAAGAAGAAGGGACCGGTTGGTAGGACATGTTTTGAGGCATCAAGGGATCACCAATTTAGCATTGGAGAGCAGCGTGGAGGGTAAAAATCGTAGAGGGAGACCAAGAGATGAATACACTAAGCAGATTTAGAAGGATGTAGGTTGCAGTAGGTACTGGGAGATGAAGAAACTTGCACAGGATAGATTAGCATGGAGAGCTGCATCAAATCAGTCTCAGGACTGAAGACCACAACAACAACAACAACAACAGTAGTTTTAATAGACAGCTGTGCCATTTGTATGAACGTTATATTTGACTGAAGAAATAATTTTCTGATTGTCATCCATCTTGCTTAACTTATTGTACTTATCTCCACATTCATTCTGATAAAATTGTAGTCTTGAACAGACAACGTTACTTTTTAGCCACCCCAATTTCTATTTCTTCCATAAAAGAATGGTTTCATTGTACTACCTGCTTTTTGGTAGATATTGGATCATATAATAGCTCATGAGACAAACTTTGCTGTTCCACGTGCAGTTACATGCTGTCTCTTTCAATCACAGCCTAATAGCAAAATTTGTCCACCTCTTCAAGAGCACCTCCTTCGTCCTTTTTTAACATACTTATTATAGCAACCAATCAGCTTCCATTTCAGTAAGCAACTGACTCTATTCCTGTTTGTATTTGGTGACCATTAGTCAACTGCAGCAAATCAATTTTGTGTCTGTGACAGACGATTCGTATACTGAGACAGTCCTTTCCTTTTCCCACTGCCTCCTCAATATACAAATTAAATATCGGTGGTCACAACCCTGCCTTGTACCAATCCCATGTTTGGCCTCTGGTACCATCTGTCAGTACTGAACACCCACACATGTTTCTCGTAAAGAGAATGCACAGATACTTTATTCCTGTAGTTGATACCCCACTAAGAATGGAAAAAAATTTACTTTTTCTACATTGTCAGAAGCCTTCAATTCTCCAAATACAATGTGTGTTTCATTATTCTTTTCCAAAATCTTCCCTCTATCATTTGCTTCAGTACTGTACACAGCGGCTTGTGCCAGGGACGCTCTACCACTGATAATCTTGTGTCCCTCGAGTCTGCCATCCGAACAGCCTTTTCCAGATGCAAACACCTTGTTGCCGTCTTTTTTGATTTACGAAAAGCGTATGACACCACCTGGCAACATCATATCCTTGCCACATTATATGAGTGGGGTCTCCGAAGCCCACTCCCAATTTTTATCCAAAATTTCATGTCGCTTCGTTCTTTGTGTGTCCAAGTTGGTGCCTCCCATAGTTCCACCCCCCCCCCCCCCTCCCCCCCCATATCCAGGAGAATGGGGTCCTGCAGGGCTCTGTACGAATGTCTGTCTATTTTTAGTGGCCATTAATGGTCTAGCAGCATCTGTAGGGCCATCCGTCTCACATTCTCTGTATGCAGATGACTTCTGCATTTCGTACTGCTCCACCAGTACTGGCGTTGCTGAGCGGTGCCTACGGGGAGCCATCCACAAGGCACAGTCATGGGTTCTAGCTCACGGTTTACAGTTTTCTGCCGCAAAGTCGTTGTGTTATGCACTTCTGTCGGCATTGTACCATTCATCCAGAACCAGAACTTTAACTTAATGATGCTCCGCTAACTGTAGTGGAGACATATCGATTCTTAGGACTGGTTTTCGATCCCCGATTGACTTGGCTTCCTCACCTTTGTCAGCTTAAGCGGAAGTGCTGGCAGCACTTAAATGCCCTCCACTGCCTGAGCAACACCAACTGGGGTGCAGATCACTCTATGCTGCTGCAACTCTACAGAGACCTTGTTCAATCCCGCCTTGACTATGGGAGTGTGGTTTATGGTTCAGCGACACCCTCAGCATTGTGTTTACTCAACCCAGTGCACTACTGTGGCATTCGCCTACCGACAGGAGCTTTTACTACAAGTCTGGTGACCAGCGTCCTTTTGGAGGCCGGAGTCCCTCCATTGCAGGTTAGGCGTTCACAACTGCTCGCCAGTTACATTGCACACGTTCGTAGTTCTCCAGTGCATCCCACCCACAGCGGTTCATCTCCCGTGTCAGCGCCAAGGTCAGGGCTTCCAATTGCAGTTTGTGTCCGATCCCTTCTTTCCGAACTGGAGTCCTTGCCTTTACCACCTATACTTTGAGGTCCATTCACATACACCTCCATGGTGTACACCTAGGCTGCACCTTCGCCTGGACCTGTCACATGGTCCAAAGGACTCAGTTAATCCCGCGGCTCTCTGCTGCCATTTCCTCTCGATTATTGACATGCACCGAGGCCACGAAGTAGTTTACACCAACAGCTCAATGACTGACGGTCATGTCGGCTTCGCGTATGTCTGTGGAGGACATATTGAGCAGCATTCCTTGACCAATGGCTGCAGTGTTTTCGCTGCCGAGCTGGTGGCTATATCTGTTCGTGCCCTGGGAAGTTGTTTCTTCTGTGTACTGACTCCTAGAGCAGCCTACCAGCTATCAACCAGTGCTACCCTCATCATCCTTTGGTAGCAACCATCCAGGAGTCCACCTATGCCCTGGAACGGTCCGGTCATTCAGTGTTGTTTGTCTGGACCCTGGGTCACGTCGGAATACCAGGCAATGAACTTGCCTACAGGCTGGCCATACAGGCTACGCGGAAACCGCTTATGGAGATCAGCTTCTCTGCAACTGACCTGCATTCAGTACTACATCGCGAAGTGGCGTAACCTCAGCATGCACAACAAACTGCGTGCCATTAAGGAGACTACGAATTTGTGGGAGTCCTCCATGCGGGCCTCTCGCAGGGACTCTGTGGTTCTCTGCTGGCTCCACATTGGCCACACTTGGGTGACACATGGCTACCTCCTGCACCGTGATGACCTACCTCAGTGTTGGTGCGGCGCCCAGCTGACAGTGGCCCATATCTTGGTGAGCTGTCCTCCTTTGGCTGCCTTGCGACAGACTCTTCTGTTATCGGACTCGTTGCCATTAATTTTAGCTGGCAATGAGTCATCGGCTAATTTAGTTTTACGTTTTACACGTGACAGTGGTTTTTATCATTCTATATAAGTTTTAGTGCATGCCCTTTGTCCCTTTGTGTTCTCCACTCTAATGCTTTTAGGGTGGATGTTTTAATGTGTCACTGAGTGGCTGGCTTTTCCTTTTGAATCTCGTGGTCAGCCAGCCACTGCTCTCTTGTTTTTTCCCCTTCTACCTGTTTCTTGCTTCTCTCTGTGGTTTTCTTTTCCTGTTTTGTCCGTAGTAGTGTTGATTGTCCTTCTGTCGTTCTCCTGGTTCTTCCTTTCTCCTGTTATTGTGCTGTGCATCTCTTTCTTTCCTTCTTTCCCTTGTGACCTTGCAGTTTGCCCCCCCCCCCCCCCCCCCCTCCCCCTCCCCCATTTTAAGCCAACAACAGTACCGTACACAGCTCAGATTACAGTTGATGAAGTTTACAACTGCTTTATAGTAAACATTTTAAGTCTTAATATTATAGGGACCCATATTACGTGAGTTCAGAGTAATGAAACTGAGTGAGGTGGTGCAGTGGTTAGCACACTGGACTCGCATTCAGGAGGAAGACTGTTCAAACCCACATCCGGCCATACAGATTTAGGTTTTCCTTGATTTTACTAAACCACTCCAGGCAAATGCGAGGATGGTTTCTTTGAAAGGACACAGCAAATTTCCTTGCCTATCATTGCCACATTCCGAGCTTGTGCTCTGTCTCTAATGACCTCTATGTTGACAGGATGTTAAACCCTATCTTCCTTCCTTCCTTTTCAGATTAATTAAAATGACCTAGTGTCATAAGTTGACTTGTGCACTAAATGAAACATTACATGTAAAATTCCCTGAGGTCCTGCTGAATAATAAGCTAAAATGCAGTTAACGCAGGAATCAAAAAGATCAGTTCAACATGTTATGCACTTACACATACCAGTGTTGGCATGAAAACCAGGATGTTGGTTTATTTCACATACTTTCACTCCCTGCTGTCTTACAGGATTATTTTCTGAAGCCATACAGCTAAACTAAAGAAAGTATGCACTCAGCAAAGGTGAACAGTAGGAATACTGTCAAATAGATAACCGAACATCTTGGAGGGACCTTCTCAGATGTAACGGAATTTTTACACTTCCCAGTACTACATTTACCTCTTAAATTGTGCGTTACTAAAATCAGTTTCAGATGAATTATGATTTAAGCAACCATAAATCAGTACAGGAAAATAATTTATGTGTAAAATTTTCTGTCTTGTGTAGGTTCAGAGTGGGAGTATGTATTCTGGTACAAATGTGTTGATTGCCTTCCTGTCTGGTCATTGCTGTAGTCTGATATCTGGTCTAAAAGAATAAACCGAGAATCTCTGTAAATCCGAAAGAAAAAGAATCATGTACCTGGTGGTTATAATTAAACTTTCACAACTTAAACCATTGTAGATGGGGAACTATTTACAGTTGGGTACCCAACTTTATAAAAATCATGTTCAGACTGAGTGCTGCACAGTTTGTGTTATTAGTAGTATTAGGTGCCACTACTGGTATTCGTACCCCAAGGAACATGGACATGCAGCTTGAATAGCACATATTACTGTGATCTGCTTCCCAATCATGTGGCCCCTGTTCTGTGGGGGAGAGGTGCTTCGGACTATACCGTTTTGATGGATTTCCACCTCACATTGTTCTTGAGGTCACTCAGTCACTCCATAAGACATTAGCGGAAAACTGAGTCATTGGTTGATCATTCCAAATTTCTTGGGCACCAAGATCACCAGTTTTGAATAGTACATGTGATTTCTGGCTGTGAGGTTACCAGAAGGACAGGGTTTATCAATGGGATACTGACACACATTGAAGGCTGAAGATGAGCGTAGCGAGGGAGATAGCAAACATCCCATCTCAGATATTTCAGGCAGTTGTAGAGCAATCTCTAGTGCAGTTCCGGGCTGTCATTGATGCGTATAGTCATCACATTGAACATAAAAATGGTACTCAATTAACAAAAGTGGAAATTAAAATGTAACAATGGAAAATCCAGGATGGAATAATGGGCAAGTGAAAAACAGGAAAGAGGATAGACACTGAGTATAGCGATGTGCTGGAAAATAGTGACAAAGGAAAACATTACTGGGTTACAGGATTTGAGAAAAGCTGTTAGGCAGAATCAAACAATTGAAAATCCAGGATGGAATAATGGCTAAGTGAAACACAAGAAAGAAGAGAGAGGATGGACATTGAGTACATTAACACATTGGAATTTAAATGCATTAATAGCAAAAGTTTAATTATAACCACCCTGTAATTTATTAGACACTTTATTTACAGATTATCTTATTGTATGCATTCAAGAATTTAAGATATCCCCTAACTGCGTGAGAAGTAAATATTATCATTGTAAACTGTCCTCTGTTCTTGTGGCACATTGATAACTGTTGGTGTGTGATAAATATCAGTCTGGTCATACAGCTATGCGAGGACAATGGTGGGAGACAAATAATGGCTATTTAATAGAAATGAGGAAGCAGCACAGTTCCTTTTGTTTCGTTCCTTCCTTTCTTTTTTCCCCAAAGTAACTGTTTTTTTATTTAATTTTACTGTGTGAAGTTGAAATTAAGATTAAGTAAACAACCTAGATATGCAAAGATTGAGATACTTGCACAAGATATTCTAGTGTGGAGAGCTGCATCCAACCAGTCTTCATTCTGAAGACAACAGCAACAACAAGTAATCCCAGAGGGTTCTCCATCATAATATGATCAAATGGCAGACAGTGAATGAACGAGTGAATGAAAAGCTGACTTCCTGCACCATTCCCGTGATCAGTCTTAAATGACCTCAGCGGCCATGGAATGTCAAACTATAACCTTCTATTTTTTTCCCAGTCACTGTTCAAAAGTGAAATTCCTCAATGTTTTTGCTGTTTTGGTGAAACCACAGTGCACTTCACACTTACCAGTCATCTGTAACACACAAATTTTAATGCACACAACTTCTTCTACATTAAAAACATCCACTCTCACTGTTTGATTTCTCCAGGTTGTAACTGTGCCACAATAGTCATATCCTTTGGTGACTTGCAAGTACACAGTATTTGAGTTGAAGCTCTTCGTACCTTTTGTATATAGTGTGTATTTTCCCAGTGACTCTCAGCCAACACTCACCTTCTGTCTTTTGTTGTCACCAGTTTGCGCAGTCCTATCGCATTAGAGATAGAGATCTGTTGACATGGTCACATTGCATTTTATTTGTTACCTTAACTCCTCTTTCTGTATGGGCTTGGCTTCCAACAGCCTATTATTTGAAACAAATGGACGGAACAAACTGGCACCACTTGTTAGATTCACAATGTAGTTGCTGAATAGACTATACTGTCTAACACTCTAAACTTGGCAGATGTTAATGTCATTTGGACTCTGTCTGATTGCACCAACACCAACAAAACTGTATAATTTTTGTAATGCATATCTTTTTCATGGACTTATAAAACTTGTACAAGGCTTTCTCAACTTTCAAGAAAACTCTTGTTAACAAGATTTCTGTAAAGGCTAAACAAATGTTGCAGTTGAGTGTTGAAATGTAAGATGAGTGTAGTACTATGGCGAAAGTTAATTGAAGAAGAAAATACTACTAAGACTTCTGGATAACCACAGGGTGTCCAAAAACAGGCTGATGTCTACAAAAATGGGACAGCCTTGTACAAGGACAGATCTGCTGTCAGTAAAAGACAAGGCTGTTATTACTGACAAATATTCCCTGGATGTAGTGTAATTTATACATGGAAAATAAGTGGAGCAAGTTCGCATTCCCCCTTTCATCTCATACATCCTAGCTTTCAGCTGCTGTTTAAAAAAATAATTTCAACACACATCAAGACAACTCCAGTTAATGAAGAATTCACAATTTTAACATTGCTATTTTTGTTTCAGAAAGTAATGATGATGACTGGGAAAGAGAATTTGACATTGAAGAGAGTGATCTTGAGGCAACAACAGAACAAAAAGGTGTCGAGAGTGTTTCTGGGCGATAAACTATACATTTCACACTATTATAAATCATGGTTGTGCCCTGATATATACAGGAACATGGTACCTGTAACATTATGGCTCCATCTACTGAGTTTTATCATATGTTGTTCAGAAGCAAAAATGATATATTCATTTAACTTCTATGGTTATTCTTTGTTATGCATGAAAGACAATATTGTCAATTTTCTTTCCTCCGATTCAACAGATGAACTGTGTATACAGACAGGAAGGTCTTATACAGTGCAAATGCTCACTTGTTTATAGAAAATAATTTCTTTTCTTCTGTGTTTGTTTTTACACTTGTGTTTCATATTTGTAGATAGACATTTTTAAGTTTTTTGTGTGAATTTTAAAATTTATCTCATGGATTTTATCCTTTGTTATGTATGTTAAGGAGCACAATTTTTTTTTATATGTTTATTGTTTTGTTACTGGAGACATTGTTTATCAAATGTTATTTGCCTGCTTTACTGTTTGTACAAGAAATATTTTAAATGTTAATGAATTGTCCTAGCAGAAAGCGTTACTGGACAAAATATGTATGACAGTTGTATTTGTACAGATATATAAAATAAATCTGTAAAATGTTTGTGCATGCTAGATTCTTGATTGCAGAGACATCATGTGGGCGGAATTTCTGAGTTTCTCAATACCTCTTCATTCCTTGATCTAAAATTAACTTGCAGGAAGATAGTAGATCTAATATATGGTACTTCATCATCAACTGGAACATCAGTGCTTACCTCCTATACTGAAACTTCTGGTATAGTCATTACTCCATGAATAGCAAAGTAGAGAAGTACATGCGTACTGTCAAGATAAAACATTCCCAGACATTTGGCTCTAGTTATTGTATTCTTCCCTTCTATATTATAACAAGATGATGCAAGGCTACAGCTCACCAAATAGTTCAAGTGCTGAGTTGTTGATTGGAACATAAACAGGACTGGTTGCTATCTTTCAGAGGAAGAGGCAGCAGGCACACAGGATAAGAATGCATGTTTTTTAATGTGCTATTTTCACACAAAAAAGTGTGTCAGTCTGGGCACCCATGGTCAATGAATCTACAGTGGCAGATAATTCCTTGCCCACTATGCTGAGGGTCTCACTAAGATCTCCATAGACAGGCATTAGGCACCCAAACCTAGTCCACCACAAATAGCTGTCAAGGAGAACACCCCGCCCCCTCCTCCTCATCCAACCATTGTACCATTGCAACCCCAGGCTGGGATTTGCCAGAGCTTCAACTACTTATCATCATGCCCAGAACTGAGGGGTAATGGAAATGCCATGTGGCTAGGGCCTCCCGTCGGGTAGACCATTTGCCTGGTGCAGGTCGAGTTGACACCACTTCGGCGACTTGCATGTCGATGAGGGTGAAATGATGATGATAAGGACAACACAACGCCCAGTTCCTGAGTGGAGAAAATCTCCAACTCAGCCCCGGGATGGTTCCTTTGAAAGGGCATGGCCGATTTCCTTCCCCATCCTTCCCTCACCCGAGCTTGCGCTCCGTCTCTAATGACCTCATTGTCGACGGGACGTTAAACACTAATCTCCTCCTCCCCTCCTCCTCCAACTCAGCTGGGAATCGAACGCGGGCCATTAGGTATGACATTCCATCGCGCTGACCACCCAGCTACCAGGGGCGGACAACTGATGGTATCCGACCCCAATCATTTCCACCCATCACAAAGTTGTATTCCGCCACCCAGCCAATCTTCATACCGGGGTCCATCCTGCCACACCTATTCTCAAAAACTCCTTGCCACATGGGTCGTATCTCTGTGCATGCCCCACATGCAATATTTGTTGATACACCCTCACAGCATGCCGTACTCGAATTCCATCACAAGAATCCTATCCCATCAGAGGCGAAACATAATCAGTACCTTCACTGCATGATAGCAGTGGTTATGTTACTGATGATGACAGTGTCACTAAAACAAATTTAGTAAACAAGGTTTTCTGAAATTCCTCCACCAAAGAAGATGAAGTAAAAGTTCCAGAATTCTAATCAAGAACACTGCCAAAGTGAATAACTAGAAGATATCCTCAGTGTAGTGAAGCAGCTCATATCACTTGTAAAGGCAAGACGTTTGGTCCGGATCCTGTACAGTTAGGCTCCTTTCAAAGTATGCTGACACTATAGATCCATACTTAGCAATCATATATGACTGCTCACTCGGCAAAATATCCATACTTAAAGGCTGGGAAGTCGTGCAGGCCACACCAATACCCAAGAAAGGAAATAGAAGTAATCCACTGAGTTATGGGCCCATATCACTGGCTTAGATTTTCAGTAGGATTTTGGAACATATACTGTGTTCGAACATCATGAATTACCTTGAAGAAAATGATCTATTGACAAATAGTCAGCACGGATACAGAAAATTATCATTCTTGTTGAACACAACTAGCTCTTTATTACAAGATATCAAAAAGGGATCTCACAAACACAAACATACACACAAAATTCTAGCTTTCGCAACCAATGGTTGCCTCGTCAGGAAAGAGGGAAGGAGAAGGAAAGACAAAAGGATATGGGTTTTAAGGGAGAGGGTAAGGAGTCATTCCAATCCCGGGAGCGGAAAGACTTACCTTAGGGGGAAAAAAGGTAAGTTTTTCCCCCTAAGGTAAGTCTTTCCGCTCCCGGGATTGGAATGACTCCTTACCCTCTCCCTTAAAACCCATATCCTTTTGTCTTTCCTTCTCCTTCCCTCTTTCCTGACGAGGCAACCATTGGTTGCGAAAGCTAGAATTTTGTGTGTATGTTTGTGTTTGTTTGTGTGTCTATCGACCTGCCAGCGCTTTTGTTTGGTAAGTTTCATCATCTTTCTTTTTTAGATATATTTTTTCCCACGTGGAATGTTTCCCTCTATTATATTCATATCAAAAAGGGATCTCAAATTGATCTCATAGTTTTAGATTTCCAGATGACTTACGAAACCATTACTCACAAGCAACTTCTAATGAGATTGCATGCCTACAGAGCATTGTGTCAGTTGTTCAACTGGATTCATAATTTCCTGTTAGAAACATCTCAGATCATAATAATTTCCAGGTCATTGACTAAACCTGAAATGATATCTGACATTCCCATAGGAAATTTTATAGGTCAGCTGCTGTTCTTAATCTATATCATTGATCTAGAAGACAATCTGAGGAGCCGACTTAAATTGTTAGCAGATGATTGTCATTTATCATCTTGTAATGTCATCAGAAGGTCAAAACCAATTGCAAAATGGTGTAGACAAAATATCTTTGTGGTGCAAAAGTTGCCAATTGACTCTAAACAGTAGAAATTGTGAGGCCATCCATGTGTGTACTAAAATGAATCAGTTAAATTTTGTTTGCACACAAAATCAGGGAAATTTAGAAGGTTGGAGCAAACAGTGGTAACTCCATGTTGGAATATCAACAGTATTGCAAAAAGGATAGATTGCTAATGATCTTGTGTGCCTGAGGTGTACTTTGTGTGTGTGTGTGTGTGTGTGTGTGTGTGTGTGTGGGCGCGCGCGCGCGCTCGCGTGCGCGCTTTTCTGAAAAAGGCTTTGACCAAAAGCTAAATGTGTAACAGTTTTCTATTTTGCGTGCTTACAGCTCAATGTGTTGTCTCTAGGGTTAGTAGAAATTTGAAGGTTGTCAATTCAACTAAATACCTAGGGATTACTATTACGAACAGCTTGAACTGGAATGATTACACAGATAACGGTGAGGGGAAAGTGAACGAAGAATCCGTTTTTTTGGTAGAATACTTAGAAGATGCAACAGGTCCACTAGACTGCCAGCACTACAGTTGTCCATCTTCCTACATAGTACAGTTGCAATTTATGGGATCTGCATCATATCAGATTTGACAGACAACATCAAAAAAGGTCAAAGAAGGGCAGCTCGTTTTGTATTATTCGGAAGTATGGGATCTGCATCGGATCGGATTGACAGACAACATCAAAAAAGTTCAAAGAAGGGCAGCTCGTTTTGTATTATTCTGAAGTATGGGATCTGCATCGGATCGGATTGACAGACAACATCAAAAAAGTTCAAAGAAGGGCAGCTCGTTTTGTATTATTCTGAAATATGGAAGAGAATGTTGTGGATATGACATGTGAGTTGGGGTGACAATCATTAAAACAAAGGCATTTCTCATTGTGAGAAGATCTTTTCACAAAAAATTTTCTCGAAATGTGAAATAGGGAGGAATGATCTTGGAAGTAAAAGAAGAGAAATCAGAAGCCGCACAGAAAGATTTAAGTGTTCATTTTTCCTGTGAGCTTTTTGAGAGCAGAATGGTAGGGAAATAGCGTGAAGGTGCTTTAATGAACCCTCTCCAGGCACTTAGCTGTGAATTGCAGAGTAGCTATGTAGATGAGGCAGGGCTATTTGTGAAAGCAGTCACATATCAGCTTTCTGTCATTTGTGCACAGCATTTTGTGTGAGAATGGCCATCACCCAGGTGTCAGCTCAAATGAACAGCCACCCAGAAACTGTGACCAAGAGCAGAGTTTACTGACCAGTAGTACAACACACTGCTGAACAAAATGTTCTAGATGTCAGCAGCTGCTTCAAAAATCATGTCATTTGGTTTCTTTACCCCCCTCCCAGTGCCAGCTCATGTGAGTTACATAGATGGGAATTGTACTTGCAACACGTCCTTTGATCCTGCAACCCTACTTGTTCATTGGTGCCAGATTCCTGTGTCGTTCACCTTGTTGCCTCTCCATCTCCATCTGCTCAGCTGCAGTGCTGGCAGTATGTGATCAGCTGGAATAATGTAGCTGTATAGGTGCTCATTCAGTTGATGTGTCACTAGTGAATTACAAATTTTCTTTGTAGTACTTGTCAAACTCCAGACTAGATAAAATCTTAAATATTGATTCGATAGCGTTGTCTACTAAATCAACATTTGTTGGGAGTTACAGTCAGAATTTATTGTAAATTGACTATACATCACACAAGAGATTAGTAGTTAGCGTGTCTTTATGTTAGGCTGACATCCAGTTCAGAGAGTGACATTCAGTCACCTAAACAAGATCCTATTTCAAACAGGTTCAACATACACCGACATTATTGTAATACGAGGATTGACTGAAAAGTAATGCCTCCACCTTTGTAACTCTTCAGCTGTTGGCAGCATTGGTATGCGGCAGTTACTGGCTTGTTCCGTAGCCTCTTCTCTACAGTTCCAGTTGGCAGCAAGCCTTAGCATAGAACGGTTGTGTTGTTACAACGTAAGGTATGGAAACCTGCGCAGACGGTCAGTCAATGCGATTTAAGCAACATGCAGACACTGAATTCTTGACATCAGAAGGTGTCACACCAAATGAGATTCATCAGAGAATGAAAGCAGTTTATGATGATTGTGTTGGTGTGTGTCCTGTGCATCTTCATTCTCATAATGCGAGATGAGTTCCTGGCAAAGTTCAAGTCTGTGCACTTTCATTTCAGGAGTCAGCATCCGGCGTACCCATCGTGCACAGATATTCTGATAGCCAAGCAAAGCAATAATGTGACCCACACATTCGTGTGAAATGCTGATTGTGCTTGCAATTTCTCTCTGAGTGATACGATGATCATCCTGACTCAATCTGTCAACATTTTGCTTGTGAAACTCGGTGGTCGCTGTCACAGGACTTCCAACTCTGTGTTTGTCACGCAGGTCAGATGTTCCTGCCTGAACGTCTTTAAACTTAATCACCCAATGACACACAGTACTCACATCAACACAATCACCACAAACTGCTTTCATTCTCTGATGAATCTCCTTTGGGGTGACACCTTCTGCTGTCAAGAATTCAATGACTGCATGTTGCTTAAATCGCATTGACTGACGTCTGCACAGGGTTCCATACTTTACACTGTAGCAACACAACTGTTCAATGCTAAGGCTTCCTGCCAACTAGAGCTATAGGGAAGAGGCTACGGAACAAGCCATTACCTGCCACACATAAATGCTGCCAACTGCTGAAGAGTTACTAAGGTAGAGGCATTACTTTTCAGTCAACCCTCATATAAAGTTCAAGTCATTGATATTCCTTGGAGTTGTGTATGACACAACATTCTCTTTGCTGCACTTGTGATGACAGTCAAGCACAGTGCCAGAGCTCTCACTGCACTTTGAAGCCCATAAGTAATACCTCAGACATAAATAGAACAACCACAACAGAACATGCTCTGTTATATAAGTCTTCATACCTAATAAAGATAGTTCCAGCTCTCGAAATGATTTTCCTAATCAACTTTACCCAAACATATTTATTTTTTATTTATTTACGTTTATAGCCTTCATTGGACCACTCTAACCAACTTTATACAAAGAATTTTTCAGTTTCCTGTCATCCCAGTACTACTTCATTCTCTCGGATCTCATCCTTCTTTCTTCATCAAAAATCACCCTTCCTATTGTCTGTTTGTTGATTCTCGTTGACAGTCTGGTTTGTTTGTCTGTGTGTTTCCTGATTTTGTCAGTTTTGTTTCTTAGGTCTTCCAATGTGATCTGTAGCTCATCCATATCTTCCTTGATTTCTGTAATCCACTTAATGTTGCACTTACTATTCCACAATTTTTCTATTATTCTCTTTATGATCCTGTTCTCTGGTGTTATGATTAGATGTCCAAAAAATGAAATGCATTTCTTCCTGATTGTACTCATTACCGGTTCTATTTCCTTGTAGACTGTTTCATTTGTAGCTACTCTCCACTGTCCATCTTTCTGGTACGATTTGTTGATGCACGTTCTGATGAGTCTGCTCTCTGTTTTGAGTATTTTGTCTATTTGTGTAGCGTTAGTTGTTTTGAAGATGGTTTCCCTTGCGTATGTTATTTCTGGTTAAGTGACTGTTTTGTAGTGCTTTAATTTTGTTGCTATTGACAGGCTCTTTTTGTTGTAAATGTTCTAGATGATATATTGTGCTCTAGTCAATTTGTTTATTCTGTTATGCCATGTTTTCTTTTCATTGAAATTATATTTTATGATTTCTCCCAGATGTTTAAATTTATCTACAATTTTCATTTATTGGTTTCCTATGGCAATTTTGTTTATGAGTGGTGGGTCAGTTAACATGATAACTGTTTTTTCAAAGGATATTCCAAGACCAATTTTCTGTGCTATCTCCTGTAGTGAGATAACTTGTTGTTTGGTTTCCTGAATACTGTTGGACGAGAGAGCAAGTTCATCAGTAAATCCTAGACAATTTAAACTTATGTTGTCTTTGGGTCTTCCAATTTGGATGTTCTTTGGGTTAATCTTGTACCATTCCATCATTATGTATTCTAAAGCACAATTGAACAGCAGGGGTGCCAAGCAATCTCCTTGTCTTAAACCTGTTTTTATGATGAATGGCTCAGAGGGTTCTCCCCTGAACTTGACTTTTGATACAGTGTTGGTTGAGGTGAGTTCCATCAATCTGATTAATTTTGTATGGAGCCCGAAATTTCTTAAGATTTTTAACATTGAAGGTCTATTGGATAAATTCATATGCTTTTTTAAAGTCCACGAAGGTTATTACAAGAGGTTTATTTTGTTTCTTGTAATATGCTATGGCTAATTTTAAAGTGATGATCTGTTCAGCACAGCTTCTCCCAGGTCTGAAGCCTCCTTGGTATTCACCTAATTCTTCCTCTAGTTGCTCTTTGATCTTCTTGTATAGGATTCTGGAGAAAATCTTGTATGTGCAGTCTAAGAGAGAGATACCTCTAATTATCTGGGTTGCTTTTCTCTCTCTTGTGGAGTGGGTGGTTTATGGCGGTGGTTCAATGTTCGGGAAATTTTCTGTTGGTCTTCTCCACATGCCTTATAATTTTTCATCTCTCTGAGTGCCATTTCCACCTCTTGGATTGTTGGACAATTTATGAGATCAGGTGGAGTCTTGATAGGTGTGTCTGTATTAATTGCTAAAAGTTCCTGGGGTTCTTCACAATTCAAAAGTTTACTAAATGCTTTTGCCATGATTTCAGTGTTTTCCTAGTTGATATGTGCCATTTTTCCATCTTCCCTTTTCAGCATTAACATGGGAGGAGCAAATTTTTGTAATTGTCTTCCAAACATTTTGTAAAAGTCTCTGGAATTGGTTTTATGGTAATTTTCTTCTATTGAGTCGATTAGATCTTTCTGTGATTGTCTCTTGGTTTGTCTGATAATTTGTGTGAACGTTTTCCTGATATTTTTTTAGGTTGGTTGCATTTTCTTCTGTCTTGTGTGTTTGAAACATTTAACCATGCATGACGTCTTTCTTCATGATTTTTGTCACTTTCTGAGTTCCACCAGACACGTCTTTTACGTGGGTTCAATGGGGCTAAATTTTCTGCTTGTTGCCTCAGAATTTGAACCAGATCTTCCAAATTATCTGTCAGTTTTATGTTTTGTGTGACTTCTCTATATTTATCATTTCTAATTAAATGGTGAGGATCGAAGTTTCTCTTTCGTTTATTGCATTTTGGTTTCTTTTTTAATGGTGTGAACTTAATTTTGATTTTGACAATGTAATGATCTGAACCTGTATCTACCCCTCTCAATACTTTAACATTGTAGATTTTTCTGTGGAAGAATTTGTCCATAAATACACGATCCAGCTGCCATTCTCCTTTTCTCCAATCAGGATGTTTCCAAGTTTTATGTTTGTTTGGCCTCCTTTTGAAGTATGTGGACTTTGAGATTAGTTTGTGTCCCCTACAGAGTTCAACAAGTCTTTGGCCATTCTTATTTGTTTATGTTACTGTAAGCTTGTTCATTTATACATCAGACTAGTGTGGAATCTTCATTGTAATCGTTTTTCTTTTCTTACCAATAAAATAGCAGAAAAGCTCATACTCTGTCACCTGCCACCCACCTATAAATGAACAAGCAACAGACTACTTAACCAAATTTAATTAGTAATAAATTAATGTGAAAACAACATCAGTTATTTACATTACAACTTTTCACTGTAGTCCAGTACATCTTCTCTTTACAACTATATGTTACAGTAGTTTACATTAATTTTTTTCCTGGGTCAACATAAGTCTGTATGTTTTACATACAAAAATGTATATCTATGTAATTTGTTTTGTTATCACACAATCTTGCAAAAGTGACCAGTTGTGTAATTAAGTAAACAAATAAAACAGGTAGCTCATTTGTCCCATGGTATATGGCAGTTCCATATAATATTTAATAATAAGATTGCCGAATTCTTCTTTGAGAGATTTATGATTGTTAACAAAGTGTCAATAATGTAGGAAAATACAGATTGCTACTTACCATAAAGAAGACACATTAAGTTGTAGACAGGCACAATTAAAAGACATACATAAAGCTTTTGGCCACAACCTTCATCATTAAAAGAGAGACACACACCATTCGTACGCAGAAGCAAGTGCACCTCATGCACACATGACCACCAACTCCAGCATCTCTGGCCAGAATGCAACTATCATGTAGGATGCAAACAGCAGTCTGGACGGCGTGGGGAAAGGGAAGAGATGGGTAATGTGCAGGTGGGAAGAGAGACAAATGCTGTCTGGTGGAGTGTGCGGGGACTAGAATGCCAACAGGTGCAGTCAGAAGGTTATTGGGAAGGGAGCTGGGAAAAAAGGAGAGGAGCAGGGAGAGACAGGTGGATGTGTTGGCAGAGGGCGACAAATAAACAGGTTGGGAGATGAGAATGAGGAAGAGATGATAGGTCAGAGGGGGTGGAAACTGTTGTGTGGGGACAGTATGTTACTGCAGGTTGAGGCTAGGAAAATTACAGGAGTGGAGAATGTGTTTTAAGGATAACTCCCATCTGTGCAGTTCAGAAAAGCTGACAGTGAAGGGAAGATTCCAGATGGCTCTGGTAGTGAAGCAGCCATTGAAATCAATTATGTTCTCTTCAGCTGCATGCTGTGCCACAGGGTGGTCTACTTTGTTCTTGGCCACAGTTTGGCTGGGCCGTTTATCCTGGTGGACAGCTGATTGGTAGTGATACCAATATAAAAAGCTGTGTAAAGGTTGCAGCATAGCTGGTAAATGACATGGCTGCTTTCACAGGTGGCCCGGGTCCTGATGGGATAGGATGAATGTGACAGGACTGGAATGGGAAGTGCTGGCAGGGTGGATTGGGCAGGTTTTGCATCTGTCTTCCACCGGGATATGATCCTTGTGAGAAGGGGTTGGGAGTGGGAATGGCATAGGGATGGACTAGGATGTTGAGTGGACAACAGAACACCACTGGAGGGGTGGGAAGTATCTCAGGTTGGGAAGTACCTCGGGTAGGATGTCTGCCATTTCAGGGCATGATGATAGGTAATCAAAACCGTGGCTAAGGATGTGGTTCACTTGTTCCAGTCTGGGGTGGCACTGGGTGATGAAGGGGACACTCATTTTGTGGCTGGTTCTTGGGGGTGGTGGGAAGATTGGGGGTGTGAGAGGAAATGGCTTGGGAGATCTGTTTGCAGACTAGGTGTGGTAGGCAGTGCCTGTCTGTGAAGGCCCTAGGGAGACCCTCAGCATATGAGCAAGGGTGTTTTTGTCACTGCAAATATGCATCCCTTGGTGGCCAGGCTGTATGGGCGGGATTTTTTTGGTGTGAAAGGGATGACAGCTGTCAAAATGGAGGTACTGATGGTGGTTGGTGGGTTTAACGTGGGCAGATGTGTGGATGGAGTCATCAGAGAAGAGGAGGTCAACATCACCACATGAAGTGGATGGGGGAGAAGGTGTTGACATTGTGAAGGAACGAAGAGGGGGTGTCTTGGCTCTGAGTTTTATCCTACCTCATCATGGGCCGGGCCACCTGTGACAGCAGCCATGTCATTTAACAGCTCTGATGCAATCATTGCACATCTTTTTATACTGGTATGACTACCAACCAGCTGTCCACCAGGATGAACAGCCACTGCCAACTGTGGCCAAGAGCAAAGTGGACCAACCTGTGGCACAGCATGCAGCTGAACATTATGCAATTGATTTCAATGGCTGCTTCACTACCCATGCCATCTGGATCCTTCCCTCCACCACCAGTTTTTCTGTACTTCACAGATGGGAGTTATCCTTAAAACATATTCTCCGCTCTCCCATAATTATCCCGGCCTCAACTTTGGTAACATACTGTCCCTACACCCTCCAGCCAACATTTTCCATCCCATCTGCCCTGTCATTTCATTCTCATCCCCCATCCTGTTTATCTGCAACCCTGTGCCAACGCATGTGCCCAGCTTTCCCCACTCCTCTCCTTTTTTGCTCCTTTTTTTCTCCAGCTCCCTGCCCCACAAGCTCCTGACACTGCACCTGTTGGCATTCTCTAGTCCCTGCACACTCCACCAGACAGCGTTTGTCTCTCTCTCCCCCCACCCGTACACTGCTATCCATTCCCCTTCCTTGCCCCATCCAGATAGTTGCATGTATCCCACAAGATAGTTGCATTCTGGCCTGAGAGGCTGGAGTTGGTGGTCATGCGTGCATGTGGTGTGCTTGCTTGCGTGTATCAATGTTGTCTCTCTCTCTTTTCTTATAAAGGCTGTGGCTGAGAGCTTTATGTAAGTGTCTTTCAATTCTGCCTGTATGTAACTTAACGCGCCAGTCTTTAAATGTGTGAGTTTAAGACTAGTACGGTAAATCAACATGTATCATTCTAATCTTATTATGGTATGTACCAGTTCCGCCTGCTTTTTTTATTTCGTTTGTTGTCCTTGGTGTCGATGTACTGCGTTGCTACACTGTCTTAAAAATTGGTTGTGGATTCTGACATTGACTATCATAAATAATGTAGCCGATAGGTGCACAGTTGCGTTTCACAGTACTTTAATTTCACTGTTCACAACCCCCTAATAATACACAGTTATATGGCTAGTGCACTACTGTTTAACTTTCAATAAGCTTCATTAATAGTGTGCAGGCAAACCTCCACATACTGCTACAATAGTCTACTATTGAATGTCTACAAGCAGTAAAAACCTAACCACAAGTTCACAGTTCTTGATGAACAGAAAGGTATGTATGGAGCAGACACTGTTTTTGTGTTTGCACATGGCCTAATTGTTTAACACTTACTCGACTGTAAAGTTGAAGCATTGTTGTTCTAACAAACACACGTTCCTCGTCTGAAACTCAGCCATGTAGTGACTGTCTCGTGAGCAAAAACCAGGCCCTTATATATCCTCACAATAATAGGTACTGAACTTAAATATTGTTGGAAGTTAAAATTACAGAAATTACAATTAAAACTTACTTTAAATGATTGACTGAATGCATCAAAAAATTGGTTCTTTTTAACAGTTTCTTCTACTCCAAGGGTTAAGCCAAATTATTTGTTTAAATCATGAAATTAACAAATATTATTATGCAAACAATACTTTTGACAAAAACTATTAATTACTTTGGAATTAATTCAGGGCTGGTTTTGCTGACATGTTTTCGAATAGAGCCAAATAGATACTTTAAGATTACTAGTATTTCATCTTCCAAATGTTTATGATTGGAACAGAATTTATATTTGTTTATATGTCAACAATAGAATTTAAGTTATGAAACAATTACGGAGTGTGAATGAAAGTTAGTAACTAGGAATGTTGTTGTTGTTGTTGTTGTTGTTGTTGTTGTTGTCGTCGTCGTCTTCAGTCCTGAGACTGGTTTGATGCAGCTCTCCAGACTACTCTATCCTGTGCAAGCTTCTTCATCTCCCAGTACCTACTGCAGCCTACATCCTTCTGATCTGCTTAGTGTATTCATCTCTTGGTCTCCCTCTACCATATTTTCCCTCCACACTGCCCTCCAATACTAAATTGGTGATCCCTCGATGTCTCAGAACATGTCCTACCAACCGATCCCTTCTTCTAGTCAAGTTGTGCCACAAGCTCCTCTTCTCCCCAATTCTATTCAATACCTACTCATTAGTTATGTGATCTACCCATCTAATCTACAGCATTCTTCTGTTGCGCCACATTTCGAAAGCTACTATTCACTTCTTGTCTAAACTATTTATCGTCCACGTTTCACTTCCAAACATGGCTACACTCCATACAAATACTTTCAGAAACGACTTCCTGACATTTAAATCTATACTCGATGTTAACAAATTTTTCTTCTTGAGAAACGCTTTCCTTGCCATTGCCAGTCTACATTTTATATCCTCTCTACTTCAACCATCATCAGCAATTTTGCTCCCCAAATAGCAAAACTCCTTTACTACTTTAAGTGTCTCATTTCGTAATCTAATTCCCTCAGCATCACCCGACTTAAATCGACTACATTCCAGTATCCTCGTTTTGCTTTTGTTGATGTTCATCTTATACCCTCCTTTCAAGACACTGTCCATTCGGTTCAACTGCTCTTCCAAGTCCTTTGCAGTCTCTGACAGAATTACAATGTCATCGGCGAACCTCAAAGTTTTTATTTCTTCTCCATGGATTTTAATACCTACTCCAAACTTTTCTTTTGTTTCCTTTATTGCCTGCTCAATATACAGATTGAATAACATTGGGGATAGGCTACAACCCTGTCTCACTCCCTTCCTAACCACTGCTTCCCTTTCATGTCCCTCGACTCTTATAACTGCCATCTGCTTTCCGTACAAATTGTAAATAGCCTTTCACTCCCTGTATTTTCCCCCTGCCACCTCCAGAATTTGAAAGAGAGTATTCCAATCAACATTGTTAAAAGCTTTCTCTAAGTCTACAAATGCTAGAAACGTAGGTTTGCCTTTCCTTAATCTTTCTTCTAAGATAAGTCGTAGGGTCAGTATTGCCTCACGTGTTCCAACATTTCTACAGAATCCAAACTGATCTTCCCCGAGGTCGGCTTCTATCAGTTTTTCCATTCGTCTGTAAAGAATTCGCGTTAGTATTTTGCAGCTGTGACTTATTACACTGATAGTTTGGTATTTTTCACATCTGTCAACACCTGCTTCCTTTGGGATTGGAATTATTATATTGAAGTCTGAGGCCATTTCGCCTGTCTCATACATCTTGCTCACCAGATGGTAGAGTTTTGTCATGACTGGCTCTCCCACGGCCGTCAATAGTTCTAATGGAATGTTGTCTACTCCGGGGGCCTTGTTTCGACTCAGGTCTTTCAGTGCTCTGTCAAACTCTTCACGCAATATCATATCTCCCATTTCATCTTCATCTACATCCTCTTCCATTTCCATAATATTGTCCTCAAGAACATCGCCCTTGTATAGACCCTCTATATACTCCCTCCACCTTTCTGCTTTCCCTTCTTTGCTTAGAACTGGGTTTCCATCAAAGCTCTTGATATTCATGCAAGTGGTTCTCTTCCATTTCCATAATATTGTCCTCAAGAACATCACCCTTGTATAGACCCTCTATATACTCCCTCCACCTTTCTGCTTTCCCTTCTTTGCTTAGAACTGGGTTTCCATCAGAGCTCTTGATATTCATGCAAGTGTTTCTCTTTTCTCCAAAGGTCTCTTTAATTTTACTGTAGGCAGTATCTATCTTACCCCTAGTGAGATAAGCCTCTACATCCTTACATTTGTCCTCTAGCCATCCCTGCTTAGCCATTTTGCACTTCCTATCGATCTCATTTTTGAGACATTTATATTCCGTTTTGCCTGCTTCATTTACTGCATTTTTATATTTTCTCCTTTCATCAATTAAATTCAATATTTCTTCTATTACCCAGGGATTTCTACTAGCCCTCGTCTTTTTACCTACCTGATCCTCTGCTGCCTTCACTACTTCATCCCTCAAAGCTACCCATTCTTCTTCTACTGTATTTCTGTCCCCCATTCGTGACAATTGTTCCCTTATGCTCTCCCTGAAACTCTGTACAACCTCTGGTTCTTTCAGTTTATCCAGGTCCCATCTCCTTATATTCCCACCTTTTTGCAATTTCTTCAGTTTTAATCTACATTTCATAACCAATAGATTGTGGTCAGAGTCCACATCTGCCCCTGGAATTGTCTTACAATTTAAAACCTGGTTCCTAAATCTCTGTCTTACTATTATATAATATATCTGATACCTTTTAGTATCTCCAGGGTTCTTCCACATATACAACCTTCTTTCATGATTCTTGAACCAAGTGTTAGCTATGATCAAGTTATGCTCTGCGCAAAATTGTAGCAGGTGGCTTCCCCTTTCATTTCTTAGCCCCAGTCCATATTTACCTACTATGTTTCCTTCTCTCCCTTTTCCTACTCCCGAATTCCAGTCACCCAGGACTATTAAATTTTCGTCTCCCTTCACTACCTGAATAATTTCTCTTATCTCATCAGACATTTCATCAATTTCTTCATCATCTGCAGAGCTAGTTGGCATATAAACTTGTACTACAGTAGTAGGCATGGGCTTCGTGTCTATCTTGGCCACAATAATGCGTTCACTATGCTGTTTGTAGTAGCTTACCCGTACTCCTATTTTTTTATTCATTATTAAACCTGCTCCTGTGTTACTCTTATTTGATTTTGTATTTATAACCCTGTATTCACCTGACCATAAGTCTTGTTCCTCCTGCCACCGAACTTCACTAATTCCCACTATATCTAACTTTAACCTATCCATTTCCCTTTTTAAATTTTCTAATCTACCTGCCCGATTAAGGGATCTGACATTCCATGTTCCGATCCATAGAACACCAGTATTCTTTCTCCTGATAACGACGTCCTGTTGAGTAGTCCCCGCCTGAGATCCGAATGGGGGACTATTTTACCTCCGAAATATTTTACCCAAGAGGACGCCATCATCATTTAATCATACAGTAAAGCTGCATGCCCTCGGGAAAAATTACGGCTGTAGTTTCCCCTTGCTTTCAGCCGTTCACAGTACCAGAACAGCAAGGCCATTTTGGTTAGTGTTACAAGACCAGATCAGTCAATCATCCAGACTGTTGCCCCTGCAACTACTGAAAAGGCTGCTGCCCCTCTTCAGGAACCACAGATTTGTCTGGCCTCTCAACAGATACCCCTCCATTGTGGTTGCACCTACGGTATGGCTATCTGTATCGTTGAGGCACGCAAGACTCCCCACCAACGGCAAGGTCCATGGTTCATGGGGGAGAAACTAGGATTAGTAGAAATAAGTTAGAAAATCAAATACATACATAAAACTAGATCTGGTGTTAAACTATTTAAAACTAAGGGCCAATCTTTCTCTTTTATGAAAATGCAGATTCTATTCATGTATGTTATTGGTAATTGGCTGAATTTGAAAAAACGAATTTAAGGAGGCAGATGGCAAAACACGAGGGGAATTAAAATCATCCCAGCTTGCTTTGTGACATGTAGTGACCACCTATAGAAAGTAGCTACCTATTGAAAGTTATCTATTTGTGTTAGACTGCCTTGGGTAAGTCTTGTTATAACATCCTGTATAGAGTGGGTACAAGGAAGGGTTCACACAATGGAACTATTGCATAAGATAGAGAGAGGATAGAATTTGCACCCCAGTAGGACAAGAAAGGAAGAGCTATTGCATCTGTTATGTATATTCTCTTACAGGTCAGACGTTGTACTTGAAAGTCGCTTGCCCGGTATCTGCAGAGAAATATGACATTGCAGTGCCCATGTTATTCTAATTATAATGCAAAATTCCTTTGGATATGCATGCATGTCCAAAAGAGCAGGCACTGCGGCAACTACAGCTGTTACAAAATACATTAAATGTATTCGCAACTGCTGTAGAATGGAGTGATAACAATGAAAATTTATGCCGCACTGGAGTCAAACCCGGATTTCCTGCTTATTGCGAGAAGTCGCCTTACCATTTGGCTATCCATGCACGACTCATGGCCAGACCCAAATGTATGGTTGACGACACATGGAAGTTTGGGTCTGGCTGTGAGTCATGCACAGATAGCCAAATGGTAAGGCGACCGCTCATGATGGTTGTCATTATTCGTAATTATGAATACATTTAACATATTTCATATCAGCTGTAGTTGGCACAGTGCAGAACATTGCATCTTGAATAGAATAACACAGTCACTGCAGTATCATATTTCCTCCGATGCACTGACACTGTGTGAAACTTATTCATTGTGGAGCAGAGCGGTATGTTTTGCTGTTCACATCCGACACATTGCACTGCACTAAATCTCTTGTTGGTTTTGCACAGTGCAGTCGGTGTGGACACCTTGCTCAAACTCACAATTATGCAACCTTCTTGTCAATTTGACAATGCTACACCAGGCCGCACTGGCCATGTAACCACAAGGATCAGTAACCAGTCACATTCGTAGCTAATAATGTGGATACTTTTCTCTATACAGCTATATTTTTTAAGTAAATTTGTGATTGCTGCTCATGTCCTGACAGTTAAGATATTATCTAAGAGCCATGAATATGATGAAGAGAATGGTGTGTTTAATAAAGAGTGAGAGGAGCAATTCCTTTTTGTAGAGTGTAATGGTAAACCAATATGTCTTTGTGTCAAATGACATTGTCGATGTACAATGGTAGTAATCTCAAATGCCGTCAAACACTAACTACAGTTGTTTCTGGAAAGAATTTCCTCTAGGTTCTCAGTTAAGGAACGCTAAGTTGTCATTAAAGGAAAAATTTAAAAGGCAGAGCAGGGTTATGACCTTGTCTACCAGGAAAGCAGATTTAACAACCAAAACTGGCTTCGTCTTGGCTTTTAATATTACAAAATCAAAGAAACCTTACAAAGAGGTAGAGTTTTTCAAGGTCAGTACTGTGCAAGTTGTTCTATTCTAGATCCCAAAAATAGGATACTACAAAAACTGCCCACTTCTGGACATAGAACAGAGAGGCTGGTTTGTGCTATTAGAGATGATACTGTAAGCAACATGGAAAAACGGTAGCTGACTACTACGCAAAGAGTCTGGCTTCGGACAAGTCTACAGATATCCAAAGTAAACCACAACTTGCCATATTTGTAAGATATGTATCAAATGATTGGGAGGTGGTGGAAAAGCTCTTAAACTTTGTTACACTGAAGGATACTACATTAAAGAAGTACTCGTGAAATGCTCAATGCCTACTGGAAAAATTGACAGTATTGCTATTGATGATGTACTGTCTATTACAAGTAAAACCCTACCCCTTGTGGAGCTTTCCAGTGCTGACACTTCATATGCTGAATTCTTATCAGTCCATTGTATAGAGAACATCTGTCATCTTAATATTTTCAATATCAACAGGTTATGCTAGGAGTGCCAAAAATTGTGAATTACTTTCGCTCAAATGCTAAAACACGCTGACAGTTCAAATCCTTCGTAGGAGAAACCAGCAATGATGACCTTCCTGACAATGTATCTTGGTACTGTTTAGTGAAAAGGCAATCAGTAGGTAATGGTCTAGGTGGATTTTTTTCCAGTTACTGGATCCAATCAAGCAATTTCTATAAGAAAAAGGAAAATCTTTCCCTCAACTTGATGAGCTTCAGTGGCTGTTAGAGTCGGCCTTTTTTAATTACGTTCACCATTTACAAACCCAAAATGCATCATTAGAAGGAAAAGAGAAACTTATTTCTGACTCAGCACAGGCTACATTTTTTCATAATAAATTAAGACTCTTTTGGAAAGACTGTGACTAAAACATTTGCTCATTTCATATGCCCAAAGAAAATTACTGGAAGCATTCCTTTAGTTCATGTGCATATACAAGATTATTTAAGTAGAATGTCTGCCCTTTCTGAAGAAATAAATGTCAGGTTTAGTGATCTGAGGGCACTAAAACTTTCATTTTCATTCTTCGAAAATCCTTTCCTTGTTGATGATGTGGAAGATGGCTATCCTGTTTCGCTACTAGTTACTAAGGATTCAGCAGCTATACGGCTGGAACTGCTGAAACTTCAAGAAGTTGAAGAATGACCTGAAATATACCAGTTGTGCAACTGTTGAATTTTGGAAGAAGATTCTAAAAGAAAAATATCTTCTAACAAGAGAGAGTGCCAAGATACTGATCTCTATTTTTGGGACCACTTTCATTTGTAAATCACTCTACTCAACACTCAGATCTAAATATTGATGTGTTCCATTTGATGAACATTTAAGTGGACTTCTGCAAATTGTGGGCACCAATTATCAGGCAGATTCAGACAGCCTCACAGCAAAATAAACACTTGAAAAAGTGTAATACAAATATAACTTCAATCTCGTGTTGTGTGATAAATTAGTTCAATAATGTAATTTTTAAGGTAGTGTTTCTTCAGTGATGTTAATTATTAGCCTCTAATAAATTTGACAAGCTTTAAAAGCTCTGTATTTTGCAGCTCCCGAAGATCAGATAAGTTGCCACCATGCTACATAAGATTTAATTTTTTAGGAGGTTCCAGATGGAGTTTAATTGCATCAAATATGTGTGGATCAAGTTTAATTTCTACTGTATTTATAATGTGTCCACAAAACTTAGCTGCGTGGAGTGGCCGCGCAGTTTGAGGTGCCATGTCATGGATTGCACGGCCTCTCCCACTGGATGTTCGAGTCCTCCCTTGGACAGGGGTGTGTGGTTGTTCTTAGCATAAGTTAGTTTAAATAGTGTGCACGTCTAGGGACTGATGACGTCAGCAGTTCGGCCCCTTAGGAATTCACACACATTTGAACATTTTGTACCAAACTTTGTTTGTTCCAAATATTGATTTAAACTGTTTAACTGCAGTACCTTGGGAACTTAACCTAAAGGAAAATTCATTCACTATTTTGAGATGTTCCTTCCATGTTGTGAATACCAGTGCTATACTGTCCTTGTATAATAACATTTTATTCCTTAATTGATTTCCTAGTACTCTTATGGATACTGATGTGGAAATATTTAAAACAAAGGGTAGTACTTGCAGTTGGTATGATTACCCTTCAAATAAAAACACCCTATATTTTTTTGAATCATTGTGTAGTGGGATTTGCTAATATCCTGCATTAGGTCCATTGTGCTTGTGTAACTTGCCCCTGCAAACTTAATTAACTCTTCATCTGCACTGGACTTGTAGTCAGGAGGACGATGGTTCAAACCCGCCCGCACCCAGCCATCCTGATTTAGCTTTTTCATGATTTTCCTAAATCACTTCAGTCAAATGCCAGGATGGTTCCTTTGAAAGGGCACAGTTGCCTTCCTTCCTCATTCCTCCCTAGTCCAATGGGACCGATGACCTTGCTGTTTGGTCCCTTCCCCCAGATCAACCAACCAATTAACATTTCATCTATTGTGGTTGACCTGTCCCTTTCTAGTTCAATTATTTCATTGTCAATGCGTGTCAATGACTTCTAAAGTATTGTTGTAACAACTATCAGATGACTCAGTTATATTCTATTGTAACATTCTATTAACTTCCTTTTGTGCCAATGGCTTTGTGGACACCAGTATAGAGTATAGTCTCATCTAGAATGGGCTGTGAGGTTTAATCTTTAAAGTCTGTTAGAAAAGTATCCGACCTTCCGCCCCGCCCCCCCCCCCCCCCCCTCCCCAAACACCTGATGGATTTGAATCTAGTTTTTCCCACTTGTCAATAGCATCAGTTCCTGGAAAGTAGCAGTTGAGTGACGTAATGTGTAGTGCTCATGTCAGTTTTCATTGCAAGGGAAATGATGGAATGACTGGAGCAGCACTACTGCATCAAATTTTGGCAGAAACTGGGTGACAGGCTGGTAGAAACCATTCCGAAGACTCAGACACCTTTTGGTGACAGTGCTATGGGCATCACACAGATCAAGGAGTGGTACAACCACTTTAAAGATAGCTATACATCGGTGGAGAGTGAGCCACGCTACAGTCAGCCATTAACTTTCTGGGATGGCCAGGTCATTGGCAAAGTGAATTCTGTGGTGATGCAGGACCATCGTGTAACTATCAGAGAAATGGCGGAGGAGGTGGGCATCATCGCTTTTTCAGCAAATTCCATTGTGACCGAAGAGTTGAGTATGAAGAGAGTGTCGGTGAAATTCATGCCAAAGTTGCTGATAGTGGAGCAAAAGCAACTTTATGTTGAAGTCTCACAGGACCTGGAAACCAAATCCCAGTCATCACAGTGAAAGCCGTCCCCATTACCAAGACCAAAGAAGTCCCACCAAGTGCGCAGCTATGTCAAAGTGATGCTGACTGCTTTCTTTGACTCTCACTGTGTGATACACTATGAGTACACACCACACGGTCAAACAATCACCAAAGAATACTACAGGCTTGTCCTCCATTGCCTATGTGATGCTGTGTGGCACAAGAGACCAGATATGTGGTCAACCTCCATCATGACACAGCTCCAGCATATTCCTTGCACTTGATTCAGATTCTTTTGGCAGGAAACCAGATTCCTTTGCTTCAACGGGCTCCTTACTTTTCTGATATAGCCCCCTGCAACTTCTGGCTGTCCCTTAACTAAAGAGGCCGTTGAAAGGAACGTGATTTCAGACAAGAGAGGACATTACGGCAGTGATGACAGCTGACCTAAACTCCATTTTGAAAGCAGCTTATTCAGCATGCTTCTGACAATGGCAGCACCACTGGCAGAAGTGTGTGAAGTCCCGACAGAACTACTTTGAGGGTGATTAGGTATCCAACGCTCCAGGTAGCCAGTTTTTCTTTTCACTGCCAAAGGTCTGATGCTTTTCTGACAGACCTCATACATGCAAAATCTTTAATAATTCCTTCTCTCATTGAAAAGAAATTTATGCATTTGCATAATAAAATAATCAGATCCTCCTTTTTTGCTTGCGTTAAGGTCTTTTGATGTAATTATATTTTTGATTATATGATTTTTGTCTACCTGTACATCATACAGGGTGTTTGGTATTTTGTCCTCGTTCAGCTTATTTTGTAAGGGTTAAACTTAATCTATGTGCAGTTATCTGTTCCAAGTATATCAGAACTTGATTGAAGTTTCTTATAATGAGAAAGAGTGATCTGTATGTACTCTAAAGAAATTTTTTATAGCCTTGATCACATTGAAAACTATTTTTTATTGACTGGTTTCGACAGGTAAGACTGTCATACTTCAGAACTGTACCATTATGCATTTATATATACTTCATCTACCATCATTAATTTTGTTAGACATTACAATAAACAATAATACATTTACATACATTTAAAAACTTTTTTGGTTGCATGTCATGTTCCATTGTATGTTCATTACTCATACCATGTTAACATTTTAGTGGAGAATATGTTGTACATTCCACACAGGTTTGTCAAAAATAAAATTACAAACAGGTTTGTCACAAATAAAAATAAACACAGCTAATATGCACCTTGTGAAACTTGCCATGTCTACATATTTAGCACTCCATTGATGCTTATCAGTTTTTAAAAACCACAATATATAGTAAAAGTGGACAATTATGCCAGTGTTTACATTTATGCGACAAATGAAGCACATCCTGAAATCTTCTCATTTGAAATACATAGTGCAACTATGCTGTTCAGTTTAGAGAGAAGAAATAAAAACTTTGAAAAAAGGTAGAACAATGCTAATGGGATGTAATCAAATTAAATTAGGAGATGCTGAGGGAATTAGATTCAGAAAGGCTACAGTTTGTGGCAGTGTAACATCTCTGACTGAGTAAATGAGGATCACTGCCCCATAGGGCAGTAGAAGTTAGTATGGTCTGTAAATTCGAAATGCTTACATGTGTTATGTTTATGTGCTTAAAAATAAATAATGTGGCAATTGTATCTCTATGCTGTGGCAGTATTCTGCTACCACACTGCTGGTATCCCATTTCCCACAGTGGTGACCCCAAATTTCCACGTTGTGCCACATATTGCTGTTAAATCGAAAACCTGCCACGCTGGTTACGCCATGGAGAATGCTGTTTTACAAATGGTACAACCCCACTGTTTCTTTGGCAATGTCACCAACTTCTCTCAACATTTGCTCATGAGTTCCATGAACATCCCATTTGCAAAATCGCTAAATATCAACCAAAGTTTGGATACCACTACAGTGCCAAATGACATAACAACAATGCCTTCATTGTTTGCCATATCTTTGGATCAGTCTCACATTGCCACCAAGCAGTGAACTGTGCCATGATGAGTGTTGAATTTACTGAGTGACTTCATGATAAACATTCCAGATTTGACACAGAGTGCATCTATTCCTGGTATTTCAGGTAAAAGGGCAGCAGAGAGTTGTAATAAACAATGACCACCCACCTCCACATCAAATGTTAATCTAAGTGCCTTCAACTTTAGCACAGGACAAATCATCATGTGTACCAGGGCTAGTGATTATGAGTGTTATGACACTCGGATTAATGACTAGAACCATACAGATGCCTTCTACAGTGCCATTACAGCTAAACAACAATGGCCTGTGCCATACCACTCCATCATTCTGTTTTGTCATCCATTTTCGTCATCCATCTGCTGACGGACCATGGTATCAAGATTTACATCATGTTTCAGTATCTTTGCATTCCAATTTTCCAAATCCTGTTCAGACCATCGTGTCTAAACATGAGTTCTGCAAGACAGACTATCACGTCACCCGTATACCAGCCACACCAACTGTACCAGGCATCACAATCGATTTGTTTCCAGTCCAGCACCTTGCTTCGCATTTGCATCCCCCACACCCAGCAGCAAAACCAAATATGGACTCCAAGAGTGCTTTTTTTGTGACCCTACCCTGGCAAAATCAGATACCACTGCCTCCCAGTTCGAGTGACATCACACTCACATCAACCATGCCACAAATGACTGCACATCCTCATAAACTCCAAAGGAAACACAGACAATGCCATTGTGTAATAAATGGACTATGCCTTCCTTCTTTATAGTGCCAAGACCTCATGTGAACTATCACCTGCATTTTAGGTCACCTTGGACATCTGACGTTGGGAAAGTTGTACCTACTGCACCTTCCCCAGAACTTCACTCACATGCATGGCCATTCTTTGAACAGCCACCCAAGTTCTGTGCACATTGCTGTGTGATGCTGACACCACCTGCATCATGGCATGACCCGTCTCATTGCATGCAGCCCTACATCGAGCTGCATTTCCTACTCATTATACAATAAAACCACTGACGGCCATCACACTGTCAACCACCATGTGAAACTAACATTGTTCTGCATGGGTTCCCCCACTACGTGGTTTGTCCTCGGTGAGTATTTGATGTCACCCAGTGGCATCATTAGGGATGACGAGAGTCATCTTGGAGGCAGTGCAGAACTTATTAGGGACTTGCTTTGGACATTCCAGTTTCTCACAAGTATGAAACTGCCAAGACACGACTGATACAATGACTAACGTGCACACCTGAGCATCAGCCACATCTCATCATCGATGGGTTCACATTGGGCAACAGTATGCTTTCTTTGCTCTGGCACCACCTGTGACTTCTGATTGACCCAATGCTCCTGCCTGATTGCTTGCTATGGATGCTTTGTCTCCTGAAACTGCCAGACAACATCCAAACAGCGATGCTAGCACATAAGGAGGCTCCACTGGAGTTTAAATTTTGACTCATTGACAATGCAGGCACTATTACAACACCACATTCTAATCAACAACTAACAGTGCTACTCTGCAGTCAAGGCACAGTACACATGCACTGAAACCGATTTTGCACGATTCCAGCTGAGCTGCGCCGTCATTCCGTGCAGCTGCAGACTACCCGACAACAGTTGAATCAAACCAACCCGAACTGGGCTGTACACCCCACTTCCACCATCCTGAGTGCCTTTCAAGGTCCCGGTGGATGATAGTCACTTACCACAACAGCCACTGTTGTCACCCTCACAGCTGTCCACTGCCCTGACTCTGTTTATAAACAAAAGCCATGCCGACCAAGTGTGTCACCTGCTTCCATGCCTAACACACAACAACGCTACTGCTAGTTTCACACCAAATTTGAGCAGGATGAACAGTGCTGCAGACTACATTGTGCCTACCAAAACTAGTAGACAACCTGATGCAGGTGCACCAGGCCAGTCTTCATTGACAAGATGCCTCTGCACATCACAACAAAGCAGCACCGATGCAGTGTTTCAACTGGCAGGAACATGTACTATTCGCACATGACAAGCACCTGTGCATGTATTTCCTCAGTGATACTGTGGCCTATGTTAGCACTACACTGCCTCCTCTTGAGCCTGCTACACTGTTGCCATCACTACTGCAACTGTGCACAGCTAATGACAGTGTAATTGCAGTTGCTGAAACTGCTTGGCCTCAGCAGATATATCGAAATGCCTTGGACATTTCCAGTGGGAGTGACAGTTGAACCAGTCCTGGGAGCCAACTTCATCCAGCACTACCAAGTACTGCCGGATTTAAATCGCGCCTTCCTATTATGACAGGATGACCAGCAGTTGATCCATGTTGTGGTTAGCGATACACTATCTACCAGCATTGCAATGCCCTCAGTCATGCTGTCACCACTCAACCTGGAGCTACAAAGAAAAGCACATTTCAACCACTTACACATAAAGGCAGCTGAGTATTCATCATCACATCATGACAACAAGGTCACGTGCTTCACTAATGAACAACTACAGAGATGAATCTTGGATGTCACCACATCGCTACATGCATCACAACAGCATTTCGACACCTATCACTACTGTAGCACTACTACTATGGACACTTCTCAGGTAAGTGAAGCGTCACAACCCCCACTCGAGTGTGCTACTGAGACAATGCTGTGTGACGTTAACAGTGATGGAAAATCATCTCACACACCGCTTTGTGGACTCTCTCCATGCTCCCCCATTAGACCACATACAATCTTTGCTGTGCAGGATGGTACAGTCCACCACATTACAACCACACCAGATCCCTCTTTCCATTGTCTAGCTTCCCATAAACTTAACGTGACTAAGGCTGTGTTAGATGAACTTCTGCAAGCCGGCATAGTCAGACAGTCCTTGGGCCTTCCCAATGAAACTAGTTCATAAAAAGAACGGCACTTGGTGGGTATACAGTGACTACCACTACCTCAGCAGCCATACAATCATTGGCTGTTACCACATTCCATGATTGCATGATTTTACCCCCATCTTGGCTGGGGCAAGAATTTTCAGCATTGTCAATTGCAAATCAGCTTACCTGCAAATTCAGATGGCAAACAAAGACGTACCAAAAGCTGTGGTAATCACATCAGTTGGTCTTTTTGAATTCCTCTACATGCTATATGGACTAAAAAACATGACACAGACATGGCAAAGATTTATTGATAGCTTACTGTTCAATTTGTCTTTTTGTGACATCTTTCTAGATGATGTCATAATCTTTTTGCAAAACGAGTGAGACCATGATGACTATTTTGTCCTCGGTAAGCTGGTCTCTCATTGGGGTTGTGATATTCACCTGCTTTGTTTCTTCATGATAGTCCTCAGCGTCTATGTACTGCATTGTTATACTGGCTGAAAAATGATGGGTGGAAGTTCAACACTGAATATGTACTGTAAATAATGAAGCTGGCAGTTGTGTTTCACAGTTCTTTACTTACACTGTTCACAACCCCCCAATATTACACAGTTATATGGCCGGTTCACTAATGGTAAGTGCTGATAAGCCTCACTAATAGGATGCAGGCAAACATCAGCATACTGCTTCAATAGTTTGCTGTTGAATATCTATGAGCAGAAAAAACCTAACCACACAGTTCTTGCAGAATACTATTGTATGTGTGACACTGTTTCTCAAATAAATTGAACAGACATTGTCATTAATTGTTTTAACATACAGCCTATTTGTGTTACACTTATTCCACTGTTAAGTTGATACATTGTTGATAACTTAACCAATACATAATTTCCATCTGAAAATCAGCGGTGGACTGATTGCCTTGTGACCAAAAATCAGTCCCTTATAAGTCTTCACAATAGCAGGCACTGAAACTATATTTGTATTTGTATTTATATTTATTTATTTATCCTGTGGATCACATATTGTACAAAGTACACATGATATAGGACAAGTCATTTTTCTTAACAAATATGTAGTTTGGAGAAAAAAATAGGCGATGGACTGCCATTTAAAAAAATGTACACAAAATTGTTCATTGATGAATATAGTAACTTCACATACAGAGAATACAAACAATTTCCATGGGGAACTAAGAAACATGTAGGCAATGTAGTGCTACTTTAAATTTACACAAATAATCACTGAGATTACAGAATAGTGAAAATGTCAACTGGAAACACAACAGAAACATGCAGCCAATGTAGTGCTACTTTAAATTTACACAAATAATCACTGAGATTACAGAATATTGAAAATGTCAACTGGAAACACAACAGAAGGACAATGTCATTTAAAAACTACATTAAACATGAAATTAACATTGAGATTTCACAGACAATTAAGTTTTAATACTAATAGAATGTGTACTTGTACATTCAAAAAGCGAGTTAAAAAATTTGGGGAAGTGAAACTGAAACATAGTTGTGTATAGTAGAAATTAGGTTATTATTTTGCCTACAGAATGTTTTACTCTAATCACAGTATTTACTAAGGAACTTTATAATTTTTCATTTCCAGGAATTCTTGTACTGAATAGAAACAGTGCTTTGTCAGAAATGCCTTTAGTTTATTTTTAAATATTGGATCTGGAGCAGTTTTTATTTGTTCTGGAATTTTATTGTGTAATACGACGCCCAGATGAGTTATATATTTTTGGCATGATAATGTCCTTGAAAAAATTTGATGGATATTAGATTGCCCTCTGGTATAATGAGCGTGTATATCATTGTTTTGGATTAATTTGCCTGTTCTTGAGAGGTATTCCCTGGTGAATAGGATTGTTTCTTGAATGAATAGGGATGGGATGCTTAGAACATTAAGTTTTATAAATTGACATTTACAGGATTCCAGCTTTTTGAGGCCACAGATTATCCTCAGTGCTCTTTTTTGTAGTTTAAATATATTTGTGCTGTGAAAGTTACAGAAATTACAATTAAAACATAGCTCAGTCAATTAACTGAATACATCAAAAAAATCCTTCTTTTTAACAATCCCTATTACCGCAAAGGCTAGGCCGAATTACTTGTTTAAATAATGAAATTAACAGATATAGTTATACAAACAATATTTTTGACAAACCTGGTAATTATTTTGGAATTAATTAATGGCTGGCTTTGCTGATATGTTTGCAAATAGAGCCAAATAAATATGTTAAGAATCCTAGTACTTCTTCCAAATGTTTATAATTAGTACAGAATTTATATTTGTTTATAAGTCAACAATAGAATCTAAGTCATGAAACAATTACTGATTTCACCCTATAACAAAACTGTTAACTAGGAATGGTCAAAATAAATTAGGAAATGAATTACATACACAAAACTAAGCACAAAATTAAACATGGTGCTATATTCCTTAAGTCTGAGGGCCAAACTTTCTCTTTTATGGACATGCAGATTATACTCATGCATGTTAATGGTAATTAGGCAAAAATGAAAATAGAATGAATTTAAGGAGGCAGATGGCAAAACAAGAGTGGAAGTAAAGATATCCCAGCTTGCTTCATCACAGGGTCATGATAAACGATGACAAGTGCCAGTTTTGGCAAACCTGTGTGACTTTTGTCAGACAACAAGTTGACACATCTGGGGTGCATCCTTACTCCTGAGAAAACTGGCAACATACACCCCCTTCCACTCCCAACAACTACCAACAGCTGTGTAGATTTTTGGGGGTCATAAATTTCTACTGGAACTAACTGCCACATGCTGGTTAGATTTTGCTACCACTCATGCAAGTGTTCCATTGCAAGAATGTATATGGTAAACAACCACTCGATTGGATACCACTAATGCAGGCAGCTTTCAAGAAAATAAAAGTGTTGTGTCTAGACAAGACAGCCTAGACACAATGAGAGGAAGCCGAAAGGCACGCGCTACGCTCACGCAGATGGGCGTGAGGTCTGAAACAGGATACGTAATGAATCCTATAAAGAAAAGTACGTAGCTTCTGGAATACTTAACTTTAATCCATCCTTTTGGTACGTCTGGAGATTGTGGCGATACAAGTGAGACTCTTTAGATACATGCAATGTTACTAATGGCGCCTATCTAGGTCGTAGCCACTGACTTAGCTGAAGGCTATTCTAACTATCGGCTCGGCAAAGGAGCGAGGCTTCATCATTATAGTCGCTAGCTACATCGTCCGTACAACTGGGGGCGAGTGCTAGTCCGTATCTCGAGACCTGCCTTGTGGTGGCGCTCAGTCTGCGATCACACAGTGGCGACACGCGGGTCCGACATGTACTAATGGACCGCGGCCGATTTAAAGCTACCACCTAGCAAGTGTGGTGTCTGGCAGTGACACCACATTCCTCCCCCGCAAATTGGCGAATGGTCGTGTTATAAGGCTTCCGCCCACCGTGGGGAGGACCCCATGTTGACGTATGCGATGAGGTGGGGAGCCTAACAACAGGCGAGGCTGTGCCACCCGCACCCGGCCATTCGGTCCGAGGGGACCTAGGAAACGCCTGAAAACCTAGTCCAGGGTGCACGTCAACATGCGGTGTATGCGCCCGTAAAGAGACAGGAGGGGCTGAAGGGTCGACCTCCATTGCGTCGGGGTATCCGACGCGCGACGACGTCCTGTGGTCCGGAGCGGGCAAGAGTTCCATGGCAGAGGACAGCTGGTCACGGGAAGCGATCGGCGGCACGTGACCCAGGGAGGCGCTTGGCGGCGGCAGCAAAGTGTCCACTGCGGGCGGCGCCGGCTGGAGGACAGGCGGCGGAGGCGGCAGCGGCGCGTCGCCATGGGGCAAAATGGAAGGCATCGTCGGTAACACCTGGGGATGAGGCGAGCCAGTAGATGGGTCCCCAGGGCGTTGACCGGACGGCACCGTCGCTGAAAACAGACGGGGAGCGGCAGAACCCGTGTGACGACAGAGGCGCAGCTGATTGAGATGCCGACGCACCTCACCAGAGGCCCCCAAAACAAAATACACCGCGCGGCCGAGGCAGCTAAGAATGCGCCCTGCGAGCCAACGCCATGAACCGCAAAAGTTGCGATAGAATACAACGTCGCCTGGAGCAAAAGCAGAAGTCTGCCGCTGCACAGGAACCTGATGCGGCAGGTGCAGCAAAGACAACAAGGTTCGATGAGGACGACCGTGGAGCAACTCAGCCGGCGAGCGACCATCCCGGGGTTGAGAGCAATACGAAGACAAAAAGAGCAACAACGCGTCCTCCCGAGAATGCGACTCTTTCAACTTCAACATCTGTGACTTGAAAGTCAGGACCAATCGTTCAGCGGCACCGTTTGACTGAGGCGAAAACGGCGCGGATGTCAGATGTTGAATACCATTGGCCTGGCAGAATGACTGAAATTCTGCGGATGTGAATTGTGGGCCATTGTAGGAAACAATAGTCTGCGGAAGACCTTCAATGCAAAAGATAGCAGACAACGCATGGATGGTGGCAGAAGACGTCGTGGAAGACATCCGGACAACAAAAGGAAAATTACTGAAGGCATCTACCACAACCAACCATCTAGCATTCCAGAATGGACCAGCGAAATCGATTTGCAAGCGTTGCCAAGGGGAAGTGGCTTTTGGCCATGCAAAGAATTTCCGCGGCGGTGCGGATTGTTGTTCGGCATACGCCAGGCAAGAAAAGCACATTTTCGTAATCGCAGCATCGATTCCGAACCAAGTACAGTGCTGACGAGCAAGTTGTTTCGTTCGCACTATACCCCAATGTCCTTGGTGAAGAAGCCGTAAAACAGAGGACTGTAATGAACATGGGACCACGACTCTGGACTGATCATTATCAGAACACAACAACAAAACACCATGTCGAACAAAAAGTCTCTCCTTGTGAGCAAAAAATCTGTGAACCAACGGATCCTCGATCCGAGACTTTGACAAGGGCCATTGCGTAGCAACAAAACGCAAAACGGTAGCAAGGACCGGGTCAGCAGCTGTGGCTGTTGCTACACGACCAAAATCAATCGGAAATGAGTCGACCACTTCATCGGTTTCCGAATCAATGAACATGCAAGCAAGTTTGTAAGAATCGAATGCTCTATCCTCAGCAACAGGCAAACGGGACAACGCATCGGCGCTTCCGTGCTTAGCAGTGGACCGATACAAGATATCGTAGCGGTACTGTGAGAGGAAAATAGATTAGCGAATGAATTTCTGCGCTGTACGCGGAGGTACAGGCCTGTTCGGATGAAAAAGCGACGTCAAAGGTTTGTGGTCTGTGATGATGGTAAAGTGATGACCATACAAGAAATCATGGAACGTAGTAACACCAAATACGAGAGCCAACGCTTCTTTCTCTATCCGTGAATAATTTCTTTGCGCAGACGAGAGCAATTTGGATGCAAAGGCAATAGGGTGATCATGCGACCCATCTTTGTGCGCAAGCACAGCACCGATCCCGAAATCCGATGCATCTACCATCAACAAAAGGGGTTTCCGGGGATCGAATGGCGTAAGGCAAGTATTTGAAAGCAACGCCGATTTCAACTGGTGAAAGGCGCGTTCGCATTCCGTCGTCCAGATGAATGGAACACCTTTACGGCGTAAGCGATGAAGCGGGGCTGAAATGGAAGAGGCACTGCGCAGAAAGCGATGATAATAGTTAATTTTACCCAACACACTCTGTAGCTGCTTCAAATTCTGCGGCGAAGGTAAGTCTTGTATGGCACGGAGGTGCTCTGGACTCGGATGTATGCCTTGGGCATTGATGACATGTCCCAGATATGGTAAGTCACGAGCAAAAAACACACATTTGTCCTTCCGCAAGCGAAGACCATTTTGTCGCAATACCTGAAATAATGTTCGTAGGTGTGCTAAATGTTCATCTGCTGTCTTTCCGGAGATCACAATATCGTCCAGATAGTTCGCAGCAGTAGGGACTGACGCACAAACAGTTTGTAAATATTGCTGAAACAATGCAGGGGCGGATGCACACCCGAATGGCAGTCTTTTGAATCGGTACAAACCAAGATGCGTGTTAACCACCAAGACGCGCTGGGATTCTTCGTCCACCGGTATTTGCAAGGACGCATCTGCGAGGTCCAACTTCGAAAAGTATTTACCCAGGCACAGTTTATCAAAAAGATCTTCCGGGCGGGGTAAAGGAAAAGTTGCAGTCACTAGTTGTGGATTCACAGTGGCCTTGAAGTCCACACAAAGTCTCAATTTTCCGGAAGGTTTTGGCAATATTACTAAGGATGAGGCCCAGAGAGAAGCCTGCACACGTTCAATTAGACCTTGTGATTCTAAATCGTGTAATGTTCTTGCGACCTCATCACGCAATGCGTGGGGAACATTGCGCGCTCGGAAAATTTCGGTTGCACGTTGACTTTCAGTTCCAAATGTGCTTCATAGTTCTGAGCGCAACCTAAGCCCGGTGCAAAAATGTCTGCAAATTCGTCACATAGACGAGAAACACTGTCTGAAGGCACAGTCTGATTCACTGATAGGACCTGATTTACTATAGACATGTTAAACAACTGGAATAAATCTAAACCAAACATGTTCACTGCAGTAGAAGAACGAAGAACGTAAAATGACACAAGTTTTGTTTGTCCCTTGTATGTTGCAAGAAGAGTGCACTGTCCTAACACAGGGATATTCTGATCAGAATAACTATTTAACTGAACATTTGCGGCACGCAACGGAGGTTTGCCCAGTTGTTTGTACGTGCCGTGATTGAGCAATAAAACTGCAGCTCCGGTATCGAGCTGGAATGGTATGGCCTTGCCATTAAAGTCCAAATCTACAAAAAGTTTATTGTCCTGCCGACGACAAGAGCGACTGTCTCGTGCAATTTGAACTGACACTGGTACAGAAGCACTTGCGACTTGACGCGATTTCCGGCGACGTCGACGCACACGTTTTGTGGGACGAACACAGTCACTGGTAGAGAAAGTGGCACTGGACGGGGTGGAAGTAACTACATGAATGTCCATGGGCGAAGGTCCACGAGCCTGAGTGTCCTTGGTTCGATTCCGGCGCAAAGCAAAGGGTGTGGAATGATTAAGATTGTCTGATCTGAGCTTTTTCTGGCAAACACTTTGAACATGTCCTTTCTTATTACAGAAAAAGCAAATAGCTTGGCGTGACGGGCAATTTTCACACGAATGTCTAGTAGCACACGGCGGGCATGATTTCACTGCATTTGTATGCTGGCGCGGCACACCTGGTTTAGAGTGTGGCGGCAGCTGCGCAGATGTGCGCGAGGGCAGTCTACCGGGCCGTGCAGCGCGCCCGGCGGGCCGGTTAATGTTACACATGGCTGGCGAAGTTGCAAATGATTCCTGAGCAAAGTCAAGCGTGTCTTGTCTGTCCAATATGTCTATCACTTGTTGAAGGGAGGGATTGACGAGTTTCAAAATCTGTTCCCGTATGCGAACATCAGAAACGTTCTGTGCTTTTGCATCACGTACCATAGTATCTGAATAAGGGAGTCCACATTCACACTCAAAAGCACAATCCCGAGTAAGGCCTTGCAATGTTGCAACCCACTCCCTATTAGTTTGACCAGCCGTACGTTTCGTACGAAAGAAAGTATACCTCTTTGCAACTACATTAACTGTTTCCTTGAAATAGGCATCTAAAGCAGACAAAAGTTCTTTGTAGGACAGAGTTGCTACGTCGCGTCGGGGAAATAATTTCACTATCACACGGTACGTTTGCACCCCTACACACGCCAATAAATGAGGCTGCCGCTCGTTACCTTGAATTCTGCAGGCGGCGAGATGAAATCCAAACTGCCGTGACCACTCTGTCCATGTTTGCGTAGCTGGGTCAAACGGCCTAAAAGGCGGTGCAACTGCGAGTTGTGGCTGCGGTAGCGGTGGAGCGGCGGCTGCCGCATCGTTTTGCAGTGCGCATTGACCCTGGACGAGCTGTCCAAGGGCATCCAATAATGCCTGCGTCTGCTGATTCTGCAAGCGATAAAATTCGGACAGTACATCTGGCGAAGCCATGACACAAGTAAATGTAAGCAATTAGAAAGAACAAGACCCTTTCCGTTGACTTGTCGCCAAAAAATGTTGTGTCTAGACAAGACAGCCTAGACACAATGAGAGGAAGCCGAAAGGCACGCGCTACGCTCACGCAGATGGGCATGAGGTCTGAAACAGGATACGTAATGAATCCTATAAAGAAAAGTACGTAGCTTCTGGAATACTTAACCTTAATCCATCCTTTTGGTACATCTGGAGATTGTGGCGATACAAGTGAGACTCTTTAGATACATGCAATGTTACTAATGGCGCCTTACTAGGTTGTAGCCATTGACTTAGCTGAAGGCTATTCTAACTATCGGCTCGGTAAAGGAGCGAGGCTTCGTCAGTATAGTCGCTAGCTACGTCGTCCGTACAACTGGGGGCGAGTGCTAGTCCGTATCTCAAGACCTGCCTTGTGGTGGCGCTCGGTCTGCAATCACACAGTGGCGACACGCGGGTCCGACATGTACTAATGGACCGCGGCCGATTTAAAGCTACCACCTAGCAAGTGTGGTGTCTGGCGGTGACACCACAAAAAGAACACCTATTATGTGGCACAACCCTTGCCCACCAATCACCTGACACACATCTAATTATCATGCCTCATGCTAACAACCACGCGATCTGGACTGCTTCACAGCAAGAGATCAGCGGACTCACTCAGCTGCTCAGGTTTTTCTTGTGCAAACTTACTGACACCTAGAAAAAATGGTCCACATTTGATTGCAAACTGCTAGCCATATGTGAAGCAGTTCACCACCTTCAAGATGATGTTGAGGGGAGACCCCATACCATATATACAGACTATCTCCTATTGGCAGATGCATTTCACAAACGGTCAGTGGATTCTGCACCCAGGAAATTCTGCCACCTAGATTTCATGATACAGTTCACTACTGGTGTGCAATATGATAAAGGTGCTGATAATGTTGGTGCAGACTATCTTTCCCATACTGCAGCTGCCTCTGTCCACTTGGACTTTGATAGAATCACAGATACGCAAGTGACAGATTCCAATCTTCACAGTTTATATATAAAAACAAAGATGAGGTGACTTACCGAACAAAAGCGCTGGCAGGTCGATAGACACACAAACAAACACAAACATACACACAAAATTCAAGCTTTCGCAACAAACTGTTGCCTCATCAGGAAAGAGGGAAGGAGAGGGGAAGACGAAAGGAAGTGGGTTTTAAAGGAGAGGGTAAGGAGTCATTCCAATCCCGGGAGCGGAAAGACTTACCTTAGGGGGAAAAAAGGACAGGTATACACTCGCACACACGCACATATCCATCCACACATACAGACACAAGCAGACTTCCTTTCGTCTTCCCCTCTCCTTCCCTCTTTCCTGATGAGGCAACAGTTTGTTGTGAAAGCTTGAATTTTGTGTGTATGTTTGTGTTTGTTTGTGTGTCTATCGACCTGCCAGCGCTTTTGTTCGGTAAGTCACCTCATCTTTGTTTTTATATATAATTTTTCCCACGTGGAATGTTTCCTTCCATTATATTGAAATCTTCACAGTTTGTGTAACAAACCAGACACTGGATTACAATTACAAGAATGCAAACTACCAGGTGTGACCAAACAAGTTTTGTGTGACGTTTCAAATGGATGGGTCTGACTGGTCATCCCATATCCGTATCGCAGGACAATTTTTGACATTCTCCACCACCTTGCACATCTGGGTATGTGTCCCACCACATGCTTCATCATGGAACTGTTTGTTTGGCCTGACATTAAAAAGGATTGTGCCATGTGGACTAGGATGTGCATTCCATGCCAGCAGGCACAGTCCCCCTTTGGTAAATTGCCAGTTCCAAAACGTTGGTTCCAGCACGTCCACATTGACATTGTAGAGCCACTCTCCAAATCACGTGGTTACAGTTATATTCTGTCAATGATAGACCGCGTGACATGATGGGTGGGGGCCACGTCAATTTCCAACATATCAGCAGAGACAGTAGCAAAAACTTGTCCACACAAACATTCACCACTCACAATCCAATGGCCTTGTGGAACAGTGGCATCAGACAAGGAAAGCTGCTCCCATTTTCCACTCACAATCATCGGTGGAGGCCCTTCTATGGCTTCTCCTAGGTATTCTCATGGCACATATAGATGACCTTGATGCGTTGCTCACTGAAATACTATACAGCAAGCCCCTCACTCTACCCACTGAACTTGTAGCATATGAAATGGTCCCCACAGAGCAGGACTTACTGGAATTAGTGATGCGCAGACACACACATATACAAAACATCTGTGTGCCATCCCCCTCCCATCACATGGCTCGAATTTTTATTCATAAAGACCTAGTGATGTGTTCTCATGTGATGTTACATACAGACACAGTGAACCACATCCTACAATCACCATATACAGGACAATACCAAGTGTTGGAACACAATACAAACACTTCTGATATCATAATTTCTGGGGGAAAAAACCAGCAGTATTGGTGACCAGTTTAAACTGGCATGAACTTTAGTGGACTTGTCACAACAGATGCTCCCTACCCCACTGTCTCCTATGCATCCTGAACTGTGATTTATTTTCAAAGAATATTCTTAAGAATTTATTTTATTGACTAGAGAGTCATGAAGAACATCAACACATTTAATCTCATTATGTAAGCATGAAAGTAGTTGCCAGGGAGTAACTGATGAAATCATAACCAAATTCCTTTTAACAAATGGGTATTTTATTCACTTTAATAGTGCCTAAAAACATTTTTTTAAAGAAACAGATTTAAAATTATAATCAGAAAGCACCCTCTAAATATCAAAGTTACAATTTATTCAGAGGCAGACAGAAACAAGTTTTGACTGTATGAGCTTTCGGGCAGAGAACCTTGCCGCTTCCTTTTGACATGGCCGTAGTTATGACTGCTCACAACAGCCTCTGAAAGACTACACTCGTGCAAATCTGCAACAAACCAAATAACTTTAAACTAAGAGTTTTAACAATTTACACAAGCACAAAAACTATGTACCCCCCATAGGAGGGATGGAAATGGTACAAAACACTAACAATTAAAATATTAACCTTGCCACCAAAGGTGCAACTGGATTTTAACTTCTAAGAAAAGTCTTACGGTGAAAGGGTGGCAACTTTATATACTAAAATGATCATTTAAATAAAAGCCCATGAAATGCAATCTTATATAAAATTCTACAAGGTTGGCCAAACAATAGTTATGCTCTACAGTACACAGATACCGCCTCTCAAGATCATAGGCAATAATATCAAAGTTTCCAAAGATCAAAACATATTTTAGGTATTAGGCTGTTACACTCCAAGCAATAAATTTGTTAACACACCAAATCCGACAAACATGACAGAGGCAGCTACTAACGTATGGTAGATTGATAGGGAGATTAGCGAACAGCCCGAGCCGCAGGTTGCTCTAACCCACCCCTACTCCACAAGGGAAAAACGAACCACCCAATTTATAAACAACCACCTTCCCGCGGGTGGGCAAATGGAGAAGAATGGTGGGACGACCCTAAAGCAAAACGGCTGGTGACTTCACCAAGAAAACAAGTAGAATTTAACAAGAGTAAATCAAACAACATATCACCAATCACTTAACTTCTAATAAACTGCAATTTTTCGAGAAGACCTGGCGCAGCACCCCCAACCCGCTCTCCCGAACCATCCACTGCCAGCCGCTTCAACGGACACAGGAAGGTGCGCCGATCTCCCATCTCACAACATCACAGCTCGCACCAGCCAGACTGATGTGGGTTGACTCCTGTTGCTCTCATGTCGACCGCAAAGTCACTACCCCTCGCTATATGCTGCGGCCCACTGGACTCACATGGTGATCTCACATGTGCCGACGTTCAAGACGGACAAGTCATCTTGTGTCTCAGTGCACGACCGACCAACCAATCGATCCAACCACCTATGACCATTGCCTGAGCAAACTTGAGCAGACTGGCAGCCTAATGCGCAGACTCAGATGCAGGAACTAAGCCCCAACCTGGGCGACCACTCACTGAGTTCTCTTACTGGTGGAGTGGGAAGACTCTCATTTTGCCAGTTTTAATGGTTGATCCGAACAACAGACATACTAGCACTCCGAACGACAGACAGACACTAACTGCCTAACAAATGTGGACGAGAGACAGACTAGCAAGCTGGGGACATGAGACTGACCCAGACTGACTCACTGGTGAGCTCATAGCGCCCCTTAAATGCACATGAACAGGCAACCTTTCTCCTTTCCCACCAGGGGGAGACACCAAAGCTGTGATTGCCACAGCAGCACCACCGCCAGAAACGGAGGGTGACCGCTTCACACTACGTGCTGCGGCGCGCTCTTCAAAACAGCAATTTTTACCATGGCTCACATCCATTAGTCAATTTCCAAGTACGTGTGAATCTCCACAATTTTCTGCCTGATGACGTATCTGTCATGTTACATTTTACCGACCTCATGATTACCGCTACCTACATGAATTGGTGGTCAGGAGCAAGCACTATCACACACAGTTTCATGTATACCACTCCTGTCCCACCAGAAATTAACATGAGAGGACTCACCTTCCATTTTTCAGTAGGCAATGCACTCGCCGTCACCATCCCAGCTTACACCACCACCAGTCCCGCTATGCATCCTGTGGATGCAAAAATGCAAGGACAGGACAGGGACTGTGATTGCTGTGTTTGGATGAGGGCTGAGTTGGCAACCCTTCACTCACAGCTGTAGGCAGCGCTGACTTCGGTCACGCAGCTTGAGGCTGTTGCCAATGGGCACCACTGTGTGGAGCCGGACTTGGGTATCACGGGGATGTCAACCTCATCCCATCTGTCCCCAGATCAGTCTGCCACTGTGGTTGCCTCGGTTGCTGCCCGCAGTGGGGCTGAGCCCTCACCTGTGGTTGATTGGGAGGTCATTCCAAGGTGTGGCAGGCAGCGAAAGACGTCCCCGGAGGCTGATCAGAAAGCCTCCCCGGTGCGTCTGACAAACAGGTTTCAGGTACTGTCTCTGGCTGAGCCAGATGCAGCTCCTGCCCTCTTTCGGAGGATGATTCTCAGCCTTCAAGGTCCGGGCAATCGTAGAGGGTGGGCTTATTGGTAGTTGGGAGCTCCAATGTTAGGCGCGTAATAGTGCCCCTTAGGGATATGGCGGCTAAGGAGGGGAAGAAATCCAGTGTGCACTCCGTGTGCATTCTGGGTGGAGTCATTCCTGATGTGGAAAGGGTCCTTCCGGATGCCATGAAGAGCACAGTGTGCAGCCAGCTGCAGGTGGTGGCACATGTCGGCATTATTGACATGTGTCACTTTGGGTCTGAGGAAATTCTCTCTGGATTCCAGCAGCTATCTGATTTGGTGAAGGCTGCCAGTCTTGCTTACGACATGAAGGCAGTGCTCACCATCTGCAGCATTGTTGACAGAACCGACTGCAGACCTTTGGTGCAGAGCCGGGTGGAGGGTCTGAATTGGAGGCTCAGAGGTTTTGCGACCATGTTGGCTGCAGAATCCTTGACTTGTGCCATAGGTTGGTGGGGTTTCGGGTTCCGCTGAATAGGTCAGGAGTTCACTACTCTCAGCTGGCAGCAACACGGGTAGCGGAGGCTGTGTGATGCAGACTGGGCAATTTTTTAGGTTAGAAGGCCTCAGGAAAGTACAGGGTGGGCTGCAATCTCAAAGGGTGCACGGCAAATACAGGACATTCTTGGATCAAGGAACAGTGGAATTGTAGTTGTAAATTGTTGTAGTTGTGCTGGGAAAGTCGCTGAGCTTCAAGCACTAATAGATAGCACAGAAGCTGAAATCGTTATAAGTACAGATAGCTGGCTAAAGCCTGAAATAAGTTCTGCAGAAATTTTTACGAAGTCTCTGACGGTGTTCAGGAAAGATGGATTAGGCAGAATTGGTGGTGGAGTGTTTGTGTCTGTCAGTAGTGGTTTATCTAGTAGTGAAGTCGAAGTAGATACTACATGCGAATTGGTATTGGTGGAGGTTATACTTAACAGCCGAACTAAGTTAATAATTGGCTCCTTCTACCGACCCCCAGACTCCAATGATATGGTTGCTGAACAGTTCAGAGAAAATTTGAGTCTCATCACAAATAAATACCCCTTTCATATGGTTATAGTTGATGGGGACTTCAACCTTCCCTCGATATGTTGGCAAAAATACTTGTTCAAAACTGGTGGTAGGCAGAAAACATCTTCCAAGATTGTCCTAAATGCTTTCTCCGAAAATTATTTCGAGCAGTTAGTCCACAAACCCACGCGAATTGTAAATGGTTGCGAAAACACACTTGACCTCTTAGCCACAAACAATCCAGAGCTATTAGAGAGCATCATGACTGATACAGGGAATAGTGACCACAAGGTCATTGTAGCTAGGCTCAATACCGTTTCTTCCAAATCCACCAGAAACAAATGCAAAATAATTTTATTTAAAAAAGCGGATAAAGTGTCACTAGAAGCCTTCCTAAGAGACAATCTCCATTCCTTCCTAACTGACTATGCAAATGTAGATGAGATGTGGCTCAAATTCAAAGATACAGTAGCAACAGCAATTGAGAGATTCATACCTTATAAATTGGTAAGAGATGGAACTGATCCCTCATGGTATACAAAACAGGTCCGAATGCTGTTGCAGAGGCAATGGAAAAAGCATGCGAAGTTCAGAAGAATGTGACATCCCGAAGATTGGCTGAAATTTACAGACACGCAAAATTTGGCACCGACTTCAATGCGAGATGCCTTTAATAGGTTCCACAATGAAACATTGTCTTGAAACTTGGTGGAAAATCCGAAGAAATTCTGGTCATATGTAAAGTGCACAAGCGGCAAGACGCAGTCAATACCTTCGCTGCGCAGTGCCGATAGTACCGTTACCAACGACTGTGCCGCTAAAGCAGAGTTATTGAACACAATTTTCTGAAATTCCTTCACCAGGGAAGATGAATGGAATATTCCAGAATTTGAAACACGAACAGCTGCTAGCATGAGTTTCTTAGAAGTACATACCTTAGGGGTTGCGAAGCAACTCAAATCGCTTGATACGGGCAAGTCTTCAGGTCCAGATTGTATACCGATTAGGTTCCTTTCAGATTACGCTGATACAGTAGCTCCCTACTTAGCAATCATATACAACCACTCACTCACCGATAGATCTGTACCTACAGATTGGAAAATTGCGCAGGTCGCCCCAGTGTTTAAGAAGGGTAGTAGGAGTAATCCATCGAACTACAGACCTATATCATTGACGTCGGTTTGCAGTAGTGTTTTGGAGCATATACTGTATTCAAACATTATGAATCACCTCAAAGGGAACGACCTATTGATACGTAATCAGCATGGTTTCAGAAAACATCGTTCTTGTGCAACGCAGCTAGCTCTTTATTCACACAAAGTAATGGCCGCTATCGACAGGGGATCTTAAATTGATTCCGTATTTTTAGATTTCCGGAAAGCTTTTGACACCATCCCTCACAAACGACTTCTAATCAAGCTGTGGGCCTATGGGGCATCGTCTCAGTTGTGCGACTGGATTCGTGATTTCCTGTCAGGAAGGTCGCAGTTTGTAGTAATAGATGGCAAATCATCGAGTAAAACTGAAGCGATATCAGGTGTTCCCCAGAGAAGCGTCCTGGGAGCTCTGGTGTTCCTGATCTATATAAATGACCTGGGTGACAATCTGAGCAGTTCTCTTAGGTTGTTTGCAGATGATGCTGTAATTTACCGTCTAGTAAGGTCATCCAAAGACCAATATCAGTTGCAAAGTGATTTAGAACCGATTGCTGTATGGTGTGGCAGGTGGCAGTTGACGCCAAATAACAAAAAGTGTGAGGTGATCCACATGAGTTCCAAAAGAAATCCGTTGGAATTCGATTACTTGATAAATAGTACAATTCTCAAGGCTGTCAATTCAAGTAAGTACCTGGGTGTTAAAATTACGAACAACTTCAGTTGGAAAGACCACATAGATAATATTGTGGGGAAGGCGAGCCAGAAGTTGCGTTTCATTGGCAGGACACTTAGAAGATGCAACAAGTCCACTAAAGAGACTGCTTACACTACACTCGTTCGTCCTCTGTTAGAATATTGCTGCGCAGTGTGGGATCCTTACCAGGTGGGATTGACAGAGGACATCGAAAGGGTGCAAAAAAGGGCAGCTCGTTTTGTATTATCACGTAATAGGGGAGAGAGTGTGGCGGACATGATATGCAAGTTGGGATGGAAGTCATTAATGCAAAGACGTTTTATGTCGCGGCGAGATCTATTTACGAAATTTCAGTCACCAACTTTCTTTTCTGAATGCGAAAATATTTTGTTGAGCCCAACCTACATAAGTAGGAATGATCATCAAAATAAAATAAGAGAAATCAGAGCTCAAACAGAAAGGTTTAGGTGTTCGTTTTTCCCGCGCACTGTTCAGGAGTGGAATGGTAGAGAAATAGTATGATTGTGGTTCGATGAACCCTCTGCCAAGCACTTAAATGTGAATTGCAGAGTAATCATGTAGATGTAGATGAACATTGCCAACAAGGCTCCCTCTTTAAATGCCTCTGCCAAGCCAGCAACAATTAAAGATGCCACCGAGACTACTTTCTTATGAGCTAATGCCACAGCTGGCAGCTCATTAGTTGCACTGCTGATATTGTGCTTTGGTCCTGCCCTGTGGCCCTGGTGCACCTTGCTGACTACGACGTGTCTTCCATAACATCCCCCATTATTCAGTCACTTACATCTTCAGACAGACGATGCCCCACTGCAGCCTTTCCTCACATGCTCCACACTACAGGGATGTGGAGGGGGAAGGGGCTCTGTGGCAGTGTAACATCTCTCACTTTGTAATGAGGATCATTGCCCTGTGAGGCAGTAGGAGTTAGTATCCTCTGAACTCTCATAATGCTTATGCTTATTATGCATATGTGCTTACTAATAAATAGCATGGATATCATATCTCTATGCTGCATTGCTATTCTGCTATCACCTCACTGATACCCCATTTCCCACAAGTTAAAGCAGTAAATGAGATTTGCTGTTTGGACAGCAAAATTAGTGAGGATGCCAGAAGTAAAGAGGATGCAAAATGCAGACTGGTAATGGAAGGAAAGCATTTCTGAAAAAGAGCAATTCCTTAACACATAATATAAATTTCAGTGGTATGAAGTCTTTTCTAAAGGTATTTGTCGGGAGTGTAAGCTTGTGTCTTGTGTGGAAATGGAGTGGGGAAGGGGGGTGTAAAAAATTGTAAAGGGAGATTAAGGGATGAATACAGTATGCAGGTTCAAGTGGATGTAGGCTATAGCAGTTATTCAGAGATGATGAGGCTTGCACACGGTGGACCAGTGTGGAGAGCTGCATCAAGTCAGGGTTAGATAAACCATTAATCATTTGCGCTGTTCTTTTTTGTGCTGCCCTTGTTGGACCTATTTGGAACAGGCCCCACACAATTCAGCAACATTCTAGAGTGAGTTGCATGAGTGCTTTCTCCCAATATCCTACTAATGATCTGAAATCTGCCACACGCTTTTCCTACCACTGAGGATATGCAAATATTTCACTTCATATCCCCATGAAGTGTTAGACTCAGGACTGTTTCCAGTTGTGCCTCATTATTATAATCAAGGAACTTACATATGTGCATTTTGAGAAGTTCACAATTTTACATTTCTGAACATTTTAAGCAAATATTAAAGCTAATTGCCGATATTTTCTCAACTTTGAACTCTTCTAAAGATCTGAACATTTGTGGAATCACAACATCGCATTAGCAGAAGGGTCAATAACTGTATTCTATCTTACTATGCCTTTATTGTTCTATCTCAGGTGCACTGACAACATGAATTAATGGTGACTAGTTTCGAACGTGTCTGTCCTTGACTGTACCATTACATTAATGTTCTAAAATGAGTAGTGAAATAACATTTGTATATTTTGAGATATTCACAGCTCTTCAAATTAGAAAATTCTGTTTCCTGTACGCAATGTTGCAGACACTTGTATTAAGGACGCAGACTGTACCAAAGTTATTTCATTAATAATTTCAGAACCACTCTGGTAGTGGTTCAGTTGCGAATGGACATTAATTCTGTAAATATTAGCAGTTCCAGTTTACTCTAATGTACTCATGTATTTGATAATCTCCGAACAAATGATCAGGGAAGTGAGTATTACATTCAAATGTTCTACATTTTTTATGTTATACTTTCAGACATGTTCCGCACCCACAAGAATCATCGCAATTTTTGGTCTATGGAATGAAAACTGAATCTTATTTCATCTAAGATTTAAGTGTTTTTGTTTTCAGATGATATAAATGTTTACTTTACTTTACTATATCTTCGTCATTTACCAGCCATGGCTGGACAGACTGCGTCACAAATACAATGTTTATCAACTAACATTTATACAACAACATATACAAAATTTATATTACAAATAAAAGAAAATATTTATGCAGTGCACAAAAACACATAGAACATAGCGGGAATGAAATATAACTAAACAGGAAAGTAAAACTTCATAGCAGCAAATGAAAATACTATAAAGCAAAATGTCACACACACAAAGTTTCATTTTGGCAAAATATGTACTTTAAGTAAAACACAAAATTAAATGTGTAGTTAACATAAGAAGAAGATTAAATTTAGGCAAAATTATATATGAAACATAACAATATTTATTATTTTGTCCATTCAGTAGAACCGCTGTTGAAAAACTCTTCCAATGAATATAGTGGATGTTGTTTCAAGTCCTGAGCAATTTTTTTCCTAAATAATTCAGGTGGCAGGGATTGCACTTCTGGAGGCAGTTGATTGTACATTTTTAGGGCGACTGTTGGAAAGCTGTCTTGTGTACTTGATAGGCGACACCTTGGCACTTCAATGTTCCTCTTATAGCGAGTGTCATGATTATGTATTTCTTGTCTTATGCTAAAATTCCCTTGATTTTCTTTTATATACATGAGGCAGAAATACACATACTGGCTAAAGACAGTCGTTATGCCTAGCCTGGTGAAAATAGGCTTACAGTGGTCCAGTCTTTTTCTAGAGGATATGATCCTGATGGCTTTTTTTTTGTAATAGCAACACATCTTTGCTACCTGAGGAGTGTCCCCACAACAACAGTCCATAGCTAATGTGGCTGTGGAAGAGTGCATGGTAGACTATTGTGAGAAACTGGTCAGTTATTACCCTCTTCAGCTTCCTCAGGAGGTATATCACATGAGAAAGTTTGGTGCATACATATGCAGTGTGATCATTCATGGAGAGTTTGCTGTCAATCTTGAATGAATCTTGCAATGAATAGTCAATCAATTATAGTTTTAAAACAAATGGTTAATGAAATTTTCATGGACATTGATAACAGATCTACAGCCAGTTCTTTGTCAGTAGACTGTGAAAAGACACTATGTCCAAAGGAAATTTCAGTTGAGAAAACTATAAAATTGTGAAGCACTGTTGCTAGTAATCACTTGCTTTCAGGAAGCAAAATATTCAGTACCACCAATACACACCTGTAGAAATACATGACACTATCCCACCTTTTGGAACTCTTTATTTCTGTCCCTAGGGGATACTGTCTGATGTGACTGCTTCATTGTTGTCTCCCACCACCCTCAACCTCACAACAGGTGGGCCCATCTCAGCCTGAAATTTGAGTGACCCACTCTTCATTTCAAACTTCCCCAACAATTCTGTTTCACCTCTTCATGAACTAATAGTTCTGAAAACTAGGAAAAGTGTCCATTATTCAGGAATACACATTTTCAATAACTTGCTAGCACCCATATCAAGTTTAGCTACTAATAAAGCTGTTTTTAAAAGGAACTCAAATGGTATACTGGTGACCAACTCCTTTTACTGCATTGTTGAATTTCTTAACAAAATTGATTGATCTATATATTATTATCATTGTCAAATAATGTGAGTGTCATGTGAAATATGCTTCTGTACATCTTCATTCAGCAATGTGATTCTCTCTCTCTCTCTCTCTCTCTCTCTCTCTCTCTCTCTCTCTCTCTCTCTCTCTGTGTCTCTCTCTCTGTCTCTCTCTCTCTCTCTCTCTCTCTCTCTCTCCCCTTTTGTAAATACGCATTGCGTATTCTCATTTTATGATGTGTTCTATATTCATGAGAAAATCCTCACTGTGGACCTATGGAACAAAAAGTGTAGCTAATCTAATCTTGCAGTCCATTTGAAAGAAATCTTATTTTTCACTGAATATGGTTAAAAGTAAATGAACTGGCCCATAAACATCAGAATACTAGGGAGTTTTGAGAGCCCCTGCAAATAATTCATTTACCACCCCTCCATAATACTTTAATTGTTTTCTTTCGTATATGTACTGTGTTAATCAAATTTACATTTCCATATAGAATTAGACAGTACAGAGTGAATGTTTGATAAATATCACACTGTTTCATCTGTAAGTCAAGACAAAAGGACGCTTTTATTTGTTCAGTTTATTATTTATATCTCGATTCAGTTATAATTTGCTGTTTTTTTACACTAGGGAATATGTGCTGCATTAGCCAAGTGTTCATTTCCTTATAAGATGGGACAGTACAGAGAGAAAATTTGCTAAATATACCAAATATTTGCCTGTTAGTCAAGACAACTGCAGTTTTTATTTGTTTAGTTTATTTTTTATATGTTGATTCAATTGTAATCTGCTGTTAATTTTACCAGTGAGGAATTTTACATGTAATATTTCTACTAATATGTGATGAATAATATCTATGTTTTCGTGTCTGTTAATGAATAGTAGCAAAGATACAAGATACCAAGCAGCACAAGGCTTAAATAAACTGTGCAAAGCGAATGAAATATAACTCCCCGATGACAATTGCTGAAAGGCATGTATTAGATTCAAAAATCATTGGCCACAAAATTCAAAGAGTCCTTTCCAATAATAGCAGCTGTAAGCTTGTTTGATTATTCTCCTGGCTGTGTTTTGGTATGGATTTGTTTGGACTCTTTATCAGCTTATTTGTGTAATTGGCTTAACATCATATGGACAAAACTAAATCATTGAAATCAGATTCATTGGATTTAGAGATATTGAATACTTCATCAACAAACAATTTTACCAACTCAGTTACTAAAGAAATCACGTCATAAATTGTGCCATAGGACAGTACCGATTTAAAGCATGCAAAATGTGTAAATTATTATAGGAATCCCCTCTCTGGCAGGAAACAAAGGGTGTTATTAGGAAAGAGACATGTATCAAGATATCAGGTATCGTCCAACTGGAAACTACACTCCTGGAAATTGAAATAAGAACACAGTGAATTCATTGTCCCAGGAAGGGGAAACTTTATTGACACATTCCTGGGGTCAGATACATCACATGATCACACTGACAGAACCACAGGCACATAGACACAGGCAACAGAGCGTGCACAATGTCGGCACTAGTACAGTGTATATCCACCTTTCGCAGCAATGCAGGCTGCTATTCTCCCATGGCGACGATCGTAGAGATGCTGGATGTAGTCCTGTGGAACGGCTTGCCATGGCATTTCCACCTGGCGCCTCAGTTGGACCAGCGTTCGTGCTGGACGTGCAGACCGCGTGAGACGACGCTTCATCCAGTCCCAAACATGCTCAATGGGGGACAGATCCGGAGATCTTGCTGGCCAGGGTAGTTGACTTACACCTTCTAGAGCACGTTGGGTGGCACAGGATACATGTGGACGTGCATTGTCCTGTTGGAACAGGAAGTTCCCTTGCCGGTCTAGGAATGGTAGAACGATGGGTTCGATGACGGTTTGGATGTACCGTGCACGATTCAGTGTCCCCTCGACGATCACCAGTGGTGTACGGCCAGTGTAGGAGATCGCTCCCCACACCATGATGCTGGGTGTTGGCCCTGTGTGCCTCGGTCGTATGCAGTCCTGATTGTGGCGCTCACCTGCACGGCGCCAAACACGCATACGACCATCATTGGCACCAAGGCAGAAGCGACTCTCATCGCTGAAGACGACACGTCTCCATTCGTCCCTCCATTCACGCCTGTCCGGACACCACTGGAGGCAGGCTGCACGATGTTGGGGCGTGAGCGGAAGACGGCCTAACGGTGTGCGGGACCGTAGCCCAGCTTCATGGAGACGGTTGCGAATGGTCCTCGCCGATACCCCAGGAGCAACAGTTTCCCTAATTTGCTGGGAAGTGGTGGTGCGGTCCCCTACGGCACTGCGTAGGATCCTACGGTCTTGGCGTGCATCCGTGCGTCGCTGCGGTCCGGTCCCAGGTCGACGGGCACGTGCACCTTCCGCCGACCACTGGCGACAACATCGATGTACTGTGGAGACCTCACGCCCCACGCGTTGAGCAATTCGGCGGTACGTCCACCCGGCCTCCCGCATGCCCACTATACGCCCTCGCTCAAAGTCCGTCAACTGCACATACGGTTCACGTCCACGCTGTCGCGGCATGCTACCAGTGTTAAAGACTGCGATGGAGCTCCGTATGCCACGGCAAACTGGCTGACACTGACGGCGGCGGTGCACAAATGCTGCGCAGCTAGCGCCATTCGACGGCCAACACCGCGGTTCCTGGTGTGTCCGCTGTGCCATGCGTGTGATCATTGCTTGTACAGCCCTCTCGCAGTGTCCGGAGCAAGTATGGTGGGTCTGACACACCGGTGTCAATGTGTTCTTTTTTCCATTTCCAGGAGTGTAATTACACGTGGGGTCCCACAAGGTTCCATTTTGGGACCCTTAATTTTTCTTGTGTATATCAATGACCTTTCATCAGTAACATTACCAGATGCTAAGTTCGTTTTGTTTGCCAATGATACAAACATTGCAATAAATAGTAAATCAAGCGAAGTCTTAGAAAGATCAGCTAATAAAATATTTGTGAACATTAATCACTGGTTCCTAGCCAATTCTTTGTCACTAAACTTTGAAAAAACACACTACATGCAGTTCAGAACTTGTAAGGGGTGTCCCCCGAGTATATGTCTAACATACGATGACAAGAAGATAGAAGAAGTGGACAGTGTTAAATTCTTGGGATTACAGCTTGATAATAAATTCAACTGGGAGGAGCACAAAACAGAACTGCTGAAGCGTCTTAACAAATCTCTGTTTGCAATGCAAATTTTGTCAGACATAGGGGATATGAAAATGAAAAAACTGGCATACTATGCTTACTTTCATTCCATAATGTCATATGGGATTATTTTTTGGGTAATTCATCAAGCCAAGCTAAAGTTTCCCGGGCACAAAAACGTGCAGTAAGAGTTATATGTGGTGTGAACTCAAGAACATCCTGCAGAAGCCTGTTTAGGGAACTAGGGATACTAACTACTGCTTTCCAATATATTTATTCCTTAATGAAATTTGTCATTAAAAATATGTCACTTTTTCAAACCAACAGCTCAATTCATGGAATCAATACTAGAAATAAGAATAATCTTCACAAGGATTTAAAGTCACTTAGTCTTGTACAAAAAGGTGTGCATTATTCAGGAACACACATTTTCAATAACTTGCCAGCATCCATAAAAAGCTTAACAACCAATGAAATTCAGTTTAAGAGAAGCCTAAAGGATTTATTGGTGGGCAACTCCTTCTACTCCATTGATGAATTTCTCAGTAAAACCAACTGATTTGTGTATATGTATATATAAGTACAATATAACTTCTGCGCAATTTCAGTGCGGTAATGTGTTCATTGTAAATGTGTGTGTGTGTCTGTGTAAGTACAATCTAACTTCTGCACCATTTCAGTGCAGTAATGTGTTCATTGTAAATAAGTATTATAGTAGTTGTATTACATGTTTATTACCTTATAAATAAATAAAAAGCTTTTTTAAGTTAAATTCAGTGCATTAGTATTTGTAAAATGACTTTCATATAGTGTTCATTAAAAAATGACGATTATTCCACTTGGGATCTGTGGAATGGTACATTAGCTTATTTGTTTTAGTTGTAAATATTTGTCATGTATTGTTGTTTTTCTGACATGTTCCACATCCTGGAGGACCTCCTCACTACGGATCAATTGGAATGAAAGTAAATCTAATCTAAAAATCTAATCTGCAGATCAACACATTGAGAGAGATATCTAAATGGAGAGCAGGCAGAATTGATCTTTTTGGTTGACTTATTCAAGTGCTGGTGCCACCTTAGTTCATTGTACACTTGGATGCCTAACAACTTCACAAATGGAGGCTCATCCTTTGTGTGCCCAGTGATCTGTACTTCTGGTATCTGTAGGGTGTAAGTCATTTTTATTTCTCTGAAATTGCATAGTATTAATTCTTGTACTATCAACGGTTAAACTGTTTCCTGCTTTTTTTTTTTTTTTTTCCCCTCTCGTGGCTCTGTCTTATGTGGATGTGTTTTGACCCTTTATTACCTTATTTGTGTCATTGGCAAACATCAAAGTTTTTGCAGTCTTCCAGTGTCCTGGGTAAACTGTTAAGTAAATCAAGAACAGGAGAAGACCAAACACTGAGCCTTGTGGTATATGTAGATTTTTTTTTTTTTTTTCATTGCCCACGCTGAATTTAGTCTTATTCCTGTGGGACCATATATTAATGTGACCCTATGCTTACTAATGTTAAGTTATGACTTTGTCCCTCCAACAGGAATGCTATTAATGCCATACCATTTTATCTTTCCTTGTAGAGTTTTGTGACTTACACAAACAAAGGCCTTGGGAAGATTACAGTAAATGCTAACAATGTAATTTTTCTTGTTTAATTCTAACAGAACAGAGTTAGTGAAATTATATGTTGCTTTCTCAGCAGGAAAGCCTCTATAGAAGCCAAACCGAGATGTTATAGAAAAGGTGTTCAATACTCTACATTCTCAAATAATTGTGAAAATGTTTGAAGGAGAGAAATGATTTTATAATTACAACATTAAATGTGAAATCCAAATATTTTATTAATGGTTGAAGTACTGTATTTAAGCAGACCTCTATTGTTATACATATGAGTAACTTTTCTTTCAGACAATGGAAACTTCAGGTAGGACTATCAAAAATGTAGGAAAAGATAGATTGCTACTTACTATAAAGACGATGTGTTAAGTTGCAGATAGGCATAGTTTAAAGACTCATTAAGGTCTCGTCCACAGCCTTCATCAGCTCATTGATCAACACCTCCAACCAGTTGCCTGTAATCTAGCCACCCACGTCAAAGATACTAACCACTTCCTGCACCAACTTTCCACCATCTCCACCCCTCAAACTCCTGGATCCCCACTCATCATTGTTGACACCAGCTCCCTATACATCAACATCCCTCATGCCCATTGTCTTACCACTACTGAATACTTCCCGTCCCAATGTCTTTCAGATTTCAAACTCACTACCTCATTCCTTATACACCCCACTAACTTTATCCTAACCCAAAACTACTTCTCCTTTGAAGAGAAGGTATACAGACATTGCACCCACATGGCACCATCCTATGCCAATCTGTTTATGAGCCATCTAGAGGAGACCCTCCCAAAATGCTAAACCCCTAGTCTGGTTCAGGTCCATCAATGATGTCTTCATGATCTGCACTCAGGGCCAAGACACCCTATCTTCAATCCTTCACAACCTCAGTACCTGCTCTCCCATCCATTTCACCTGGTCTTCCTCAACCAAGTATGTCACCTTCCTAAACATTGACCTCCTTCTCTCTTATGGCTCCATCTAAACCTCTGTTCACATTAAACACACCAACTACCAATAGTATCTGCATTTTGACAACTGTCATCTCTTTCACACCAAAAAAATCCTCCCATACAGCCTGGCCACCCAGGGATGGCATACCTTTAGTGACAAGAGCTCCCATGCCCTGTATGCTGATAGTCTCACCAAAGTCTTCATAGGAAGGTGTCACTACCCCCAGACCTAGTGTGGAAACAGATCTCCCACACCATTTTTCCTCATACCCCCAATCTTCCCACATCCCCAAGAAATAGCCACAAAGGAGTGCCCCCTTCATCACCCAGTACCATCCCAAACTGGAAAAACTGAAACACATTTTTCCAGGGCTTTCATTACCTATCATTATGCCCTGAAATGGGGAACATCCTACCCAAGATCCTTTTCACCCATCCTCAGGTTTATCCTATCCATTCAGTGCCCATGCCACATGTGGAAGCAGCCATTTCATTTACCAGCTCTGTTGCAATCATTGCACAGCCTTTTATATTGGTACAACTACCAACTAGCTGTCAACCAGGATGTATGGCCACTGCCAAACTGTCGCCTAGAGCAAAGTGGACCATCCTGTGGCACAACATGCAGTTGAACAAGACATAATGATGATGATGTTTGGTTTGTGGGGCACTCAACTGCACTGTTGTCAGCACCTGTACAAATTCCCAACCTTTGCTCAGCCCAATCTCGCCAGTTTCACAAATAATGATGAAATGATGAGGACAGCACAAACACCCAGTCATCTCACAGTTGAACAAGACATGCTTGTTTTCAATGGCTGCTTTTCACTACCCAAGCCACCTGAATCCTCCCACCCACCACCAGCTTTTCTGAACTGTACAGATGGGAAATATTCATGCAACTCATTGTCTGCTCCCATAATTATCCAGGCCTCAACATGTGGTAACATACTGCCCCACACCCTCCACCCAATAGTTTCCACCCTCTCTGTCCTGTCATTTCCTTCCCATTCTCATCTTCCACCCTCTATGTTTGCCACCCTCTGCCAACAAATCCATCCATCTTTCCCTGCTCCTCTCTCGTTTTGCTCCTTTTCTCCACACCCCCCTGCCACACAACCCCTGGATACTTTGCCTGGTGGCGTTCTAGTCCCTGTATACTCCATGAGACAGAATCCCTCACTCCCCCCATCCATACACTTCTACCTCTTCCCCTTTTCTAACCCCTCCAGATTGCTGCTTCCATACTATGTGATAGTTGTTGAAGTTGTCAGTCATGTGTGCATGTGATGTGCTTCCATGAGCATATGACCAGGGTGTGTTTCTCTTTTGCTGATGAAGGCTCTGGCTGAAAGCTTTGTGTAAGTGTCTTTAATTGTGCCTATCTGCAACTTAACATGCCTTCTATATGGTAAGTAGCAATGTATCTTTTCCTAAATCATTGATATTCCTACATGGAGGTTCCATTGTGTTACTTTGCCGATCAGCTTTTCTTCCATCATACAATTCTATTATGTTGTCCTTTGTTACTCTGCTCTATAGCATTATTCTTCTCAGTGTCCATTCTTTCTCTTCTCTTCTGTGTTTATTCACTGTCTTTGAAACTGCATCTACTTTGAGCCACACTGTATCAATGATTGTCCATACACAACACAGGATTTGTGATCCCACTGATTGTTGATGCAGCATCTGACACCCCAGATTCTTTCTTCCAATAGTTATAATTATATTTATTCCTATTGATCCCACTTCATCCCTCTTCCTAACGTACTTCAGCATTTTATTTTCCACACCTGCCTGTGCCACACAGACTTCTGATCCTCAACCTAGCCCATCCCCCCTCCCCATCTCTTCCCTTATTGCAACACGCACGCACTCCAATACCTCATCCATTCCTTTTCTCCTATATCTCTGTAAGTCTTTAAAGTATATGTGCATATTTTTATGTGGTTTCACACAGTTTCACCCATTTTTGCATATTTTAACATATCTGTGGGTGCATTTAATTATCTGTGTGTGTTTCTGCATGTCTTTGTGTATTTTTTAGATGTTCTTTTCTTTTATCCATCTCATCTCACAACCTTCAACACCTGTTTTGCCCATTGCTGCATCATTCCTGATTCCTTTATACCATTTCTGGGACAATGGATTCCTGCTCCGTTTTTCTGCACCAGTTCAGAAAAGTATCCCTTTCCCTGGGTAAAAACCCAGTCCCACATCCTATTTCTCAAATGCTGCATAAACCATTGAATCCCTCCAAAAGACCTAACCATAAAAATTCCTTTCTCTAGGTTCCACCCCTCTTTTCAGAGTGATCTTCTCTGTTTCAGAATCTGCCACTTCCTGGCCCTCACAAACCAAAGACCTGATATCGCAGAAACATGTCTCCATGGCACAGGCATCCCAGAATCACCTCTGCTCTTTCTCCAAGATACCACTACTGTTCAGTACCCGTTTCATACATCACATTGCTGAAATTGAATCACTTGCTTTATAACACCTGGAGAAGCATTCCAGCCACCACTTTCATGAGTTATCCAACCTACTAACATCCTACTGGCACGTTGGGGCACCACAAACCAACCCCTATCCTACCCACAGTGTTCCTCCTCATTCACCCCTCATAGCACTGAAACTCTGTCTAGCTAACCTTTTCAACTTGCCACATCCTCCAGAACTGTCTACCAACACTCCACCAAATCCAGAGGCAAAACATTCCAATAACACTGTTGCTAACCTTTCCACCAAAACTCTAACTCCACAGAAGTTTCAGTCCTATCCAAAGGCCTCACCTTCAGTCCTATACCCAGAGTTAACCATGATGGACTTGTAAAAGACCTATTCCCCTTCTTCCAATTGCTGCAATGGAAGCACTTTTTTGCTGCCAATCCCTCAAACCAAAATCAACCTAATTCCAACCAATCTGCCTCACCAAGTTCATACCACCATTCAACCATGATACTAGCCACTCCCACCTAATCATCCACTGGTCACTTTCCAGGAATTCTGTACCTCCAACTTAGCCTCGCCATCCTTGTCCCGGTCCTTTCTCCAGATCATCAACCTTTCAACAAAAGAAATAACAGCCATATACAACCTCAAAACAAATCCTGACATAATCATCCCACCTGCAGACAAAGGTTCAACCAATGTTGTTACAAACTGCAGTGACTATCTGGCAGAAGGCCCCCACCAATTATCTGACTCCACCACCTATTAACTCTGCCATAGTGATCCCATCCCAGAAGTCCAACACAACCTCCAACCCCTACTTAAAGGCTTAGGCCCTTCTCAGAACCTGTCCCCTGAATACATTTCTCTACTATGACACCCAACACACCCACTTCCTACGTGCCCCCCAAAATCCACAAACCAAACATTTCTGTACTCCCCATTGTGATTGATAATTGTGGTCCCACCAAAAGAATTTTGGCCATCATTGACCAATTGCCTGTAATCTAGCCTCCCAAGTCAACAATACCAACCACTTCCTTCAACGACTCTATCCTACACAATCTGGGGCCAGGCCACCCGTGAAAGCAGCCATGTCATAATTGCGCAGCTTTCTATATTGGTATGACTATCAACCAGCTCTATACCAGGACAAACTGGCACTGCCAAACTGTGGCGAAGAGCAAAGTGGACCACCGTGTGGTACAACATGCTTCTGAACATGACATGCTTGTTGCCAATGGCTGCTTCCCTATGCAGGCATCTGAATCCTCCTCTCCACCACCAGCTTTTCTGAACTGCACAGGTGGGAGACATCCTTACAACATATTTTCCACTCCTGTAATTATCCAGGCCTTAACGTACGGTATCATACTGTTGCCACACCCTCCATCCAATAGTTTCCACCCCCTCTGTCCTGTCATCTCCTCCCCATTCTCATCTTCCACCCTTTATGTTTGCCACCCTCTGCCAATGCACCCACACCTCTTTCCCCATTCTTCTCCCTTTTTACTCCTTTTCTCCACACCTCCCTCCCCCACAATCTCATGATGCTGTGCCTGTTAGCATTCTAGTCCCTGTACACTCCGCCAGACAGTGTCCCTCACCGCCCTCACCCATAAACTTCTATCCCTTCCCCTCCTCTGCCCCTCCAAATTGCTGCTTCCATCCCATGTGATAGTTGATTTTGGTCCAAGATGTTGGAGTTGTTGGTCATGTGTGCATGTGATGTACTTGCATGACCGTATGAATGCGATGTGTTTCTCTTTTGCTGATGAAGGCTGTGGCCAAAAGCTTTGTATCAGTGTCTTTTAATTGTGCCTGTCTGCAGCTTAACATGTCTTGTTTATAGTAAGCAACAATCTATCTTGTCCTACATTGTTAAGCATTTTCTTTGCAGTATACCAATGTAATCAAATAAGAAATCAATCACAAATAGTGTTCAGCAGTAGAAAGATTATTTATTGTTAATGGTGTGCACAAATTATATTTATATGATATGCTTGTTATTTGTCAGTGTGTACCATGAATTGTTTCACTTCTTGAAGTTTATTGCTCTTGATGGGGGTTGCAGAACATGGTGAGTGAATCAGTGAATGAATGTCAGGAAATATGCCCTAAGTAATTAACTGATTACAAAGATAGCTTAAAGATAGTCTTATTAAGTCAGCACAAGCTGTTCTAGAAACACCACTATAGTTAGCAGAATTTTAGTGACCTCATGAATTTTGTTATTTCCTTAAGGGTTGTATTTCCGAAACTAATTTCCATTGGTGGGTGCATGTAGGGGCTGCCAAAGTAAATCTAATGCATCAGAACTTGAATTAGTGGATGCAACATTTTCTGTAATCATGAGCAAGTTATCGAATTTGACAGTGAATAATTTCAGGACTGTATCACGTCTAACAGATACACACATCAAAAAAGTTTTGGATCACCCTGTTTCCCAGAACTCCTGAAGAGAGATGTTGACTGTGGATATTGTACCACAGACACATCCCTTTGACTGTTCAGAGATGCCACTAAACCCACCCAAAGATGTAAACAATAATGCATGAGCAGCACCTATTAGACAGAGGGGGTCCAACAGCCTATCAGTTCCAGTCATTCCACCAGGAAGGTGGTTCACGGCTCATGTTGTCTGTTCTTCAACCATGCCTAGATGGTCAATACCATGGTTTGATCATATCCACATTGTTACTTTGTGCCAGGAAGGACTCTCATGAGGGAAGTGCCCAGACATCTCAGAATGAACCAAAGCGATGTTGTTCGAGCGTGGAGGAGATACAGAGAGACAGGAACTGTCAATGACATGCCTCACTCAGGCCACCCAAGGGCTACTACTGCAGTGGATGACCGCTACCTACAGATTATGGCTTGGAGGAAACCTGACAGTAACATCACCATGTGTTGTGTTCATGTATTTCATTATTTTTTATGACTCTGGGGCCAGTTGGCACTATGTGGTTTCTGAAAAATTTTAGAGTCTCCAGAATGTAGAGGCAAGGCAGTGTAAGGATTTCCACCTTTCTGAAGATGGGTTTGCAGGAGTCTCTGGGTTTGCTCCCAGCAATAATCCTCATTGCTCTCTTCTGGATTCTGAATGTGCTCAGAGCAGTTGGAGAATTTCCCCAGAATATTACACCATATTTTAGGTGGGCTTGTATGTAAGCGTAGCATGCACTGGTTAATGTTTTCAGGCTAGCACATGTTTCCAGTACACTCAATGCATAACAGCTAGTACAAATCCTGGCATTTACCTTTCCTGTATGTGTATTCCACTTCAGGTTATCTTGAACCCACAGACCCAGGAATTTGAAAACAGTGTCGGTATCTATTGACTGGTTATTTACAGTGACAAATGGCTGAGAGGAATTTGCATTTTGTGTTATGTGAAAGTTCATGGAAGGAGTCTTTTTGGTGTTGATTTTAGCCCAATTGCTGAGTTGTTCAGTGGCCAAGTTCATCACAGCTTTTTGCACAGCCTCTGTATTCTCCCCATTGAGGAGTACAATTGTGTCATCAGCAAATATTATTGTTTTGTGTGCATCAACATTCAAGCTGAAGTCATTAATATACAGGAGGAAAAGTAGGGGTCCCAATACTGAGCCCTGTGAAACACCTTGCTTTTCAGTTTTATTACTTGATAGTATTTTGGTTATTGAATTGCTTTGTCTGTTAGTGTATTTCATGCTGACTCTCTGCATCTGATTGGTTAGGAATGTAGCAATCCAGTTGTTTGTAATTCCTCTGATACCATAGTGCTCTAATTTTTCCAGTAATATTTTGTGGTCAACAGTGTCAAAAGCCTTCGACAGATCCAGAAATATGCCTGTTATGGGTTGTTTTCTATCGAACAGTTCTAGTAGCGTATTTATGCAATCATATACTGCAGTTTCAGTAGATTAGTTGCTTCTGAACCCACGTTGAGCTAAACTTAGTAAATCATTTTTTTTCAATGATGTCCATCATTTTTTTGTTCATTATTTTTTCAAAAACTTTAGAAAAGCAGGATGAGATTGAGATAGGCCTGTAGTTATTCATATCTTTATTATCACCTTTTTTGAAGACAGGAATTACTTTAGAAAGTTTCAGAGATTCAGGGAAGATACCTGCCTGGAAAGAACAGTCACAGAGGTGAGTTAATGGTTCAGCAATTGTGTGTTCACAATTTTTGATTACAGCTGCTGGGATACCATCAATTCCAGCTGAATATGAATTTTTTAACTCTCTGAGGGCTTTTGCAACATCATTTTCAGTGACTTTGGTAATGAAAATTGACTCTGCACATGTGTGATATTTTTGGTTTGCTGGTTGGTAATTTGTGTTAGGATTATTTTAGATCAATTTTTCAGCTATGCTCGTAAAGAAATTGTTGAAAGAGTTCACCATAATTTCGGGATTAGATATAGATTGTTAAGTTTGATTTCTATGTTCATGTGTGAAACATTCATTTCCCCTCTTTCCCTTTTTATGATATTGCACATTGCTTTTACTTTATTGCTGGATTTGTCAATGTACTCATCATTCTGCATCCTTTTTGCTTGTCTTATCATTCTTCTTAGGATACATGGGTAGTTTTTATAGTATTCTGTTAATTGGGGGGGAGTCACTAGTTTATTTACATAACATGTGGAGTATTCTTTTATGTTTGCAAGAGATTTTTATACCTAGTGTAATCCAACTCTTGTTTCTATTATTATTTATTCATACTGGTTTTTGTGGAAATGCCTCTTCAAAGTGGTGGATCATTTTGTCAAGAAATATGTTGAATTTCATGTTGACATCATTGGCTGTGTACATCTCTGTCCACTTTTCTTTACTAAGGAGGGCATTTAGCTTGTTCAAGTTCTCTTGGGTGAAAAACCTTTGTAAAGTTTTAGGTGGGGCTGGGTTTGAGGTATCTTTGCTGACATCGACCTTTAGAATGACAGCTTGGTGGTCACTGAATCCTGCATTGTATACTTCTACAGTTGGGTTAAGTTTATTTCTATTTGCAAAAATTTGATCTAGAGCTGTCTTGGATGTGGGTGTTATTCTAGTGGGCTCGTTTACAAGGCCATGCAGATTATAAGTTTTTGCAATGTTAATAAATGTTTCCCTGTTTCTGTTGTGGGTGAGAAAGTCTAAATTAAAGTCACCAGATATAATCACATCCTGTTTCCACTTACTTATATTGGATAGAAACAAGTCCATTTGTAACAGAAAATCATTAATACTACTGGAGGGGGGACGGTAAATTGTAGCTACAATTAGATTTAGATCTGTAATCTTTATCTTTTCAGATGACTCAATTTCATTTGTATACTTATTTTTGTTTGTTTCTTATTTAATAATGTTCCAATTTTGTTTTTACCCTTTCCTGGGAATGTTTTAGTAGAGTGCATGCATTTTACTTTTTTATTAACAGAATGGAGGATATTATAATACAAGAGACAATGGAGTTTTAGTTATTGACTACAACTTGTTCTCTGAATTAGGTAGAGCTATCTCTTCCCAGCACAAAATACTTTATTCTCAAGAGTAACCTTGTAACTTGTCTTTGCTTCTGTTCAATTTTCTCCCTTTTTGTTTAATGAGAAAAAAAAACTAAAAGTGGCACATACAGACTCCAAACTGCATATAATGATACTTTTCAAAGTCCAATGACAATGAATTGAGTACAAACCATTTATTAATCTGAAAATAAATAAGTACCCCTTTCTAAAACTGCATTTTTCTTGCTATCTATCTCAGTACTTTTACCATCAGCAAAGAAAATAAACTTTGCATCTGTAAAGGAAAAGAGTTGAAATATCATTAATATACATAAGAAAAACTAACAAATCTAAGATGGAATCTTGGGGGTACTCCATGTAATTGTTTACTGATATGATGATCACTGGTAGCTTGGTTTGCAAATCTTTCTATTGATGTATTTTGTTTGCTGCCAGAGACATACACCGATCAGACAGAACATTATGACCACTGACTTACTATCAGTATAAACTCATCTGGCCGATAACAGCATCACCTTGTGAGGAATGACAGCTCATCAGACACACTCATGGTGCATGTAGTATCAGTGAGCATGCTGGTGTGTAGAATGGGGAAGGAGCACAATCTCTCTGAGTTTGACCAAGGGCAGATTTTGATGGTCCAGAGGCTTGACATGAGCCTTTCAGAAACTGCATGACTTGTCAAGTGTTTGAGGGGTTCTGTGGTGTGTTTCTTCAACATGTGGCAAAACCCAGGTGAAACCATGTCTAGACTTTGTGGGGTTGGGCTGACAATCCTCATTACAGATGATTACAGATGTCGGAGGTCATATGCTGGGCAGAGTGGTAAACCAGGACAGATGGTGAATATGATGGAACTAATGCAAGACTTTAATGCTGGACAGAGTACAAATGTGTCTGAACACACAGTTTATCAAACACTCCTAACAATGGGCCTCGACAGCCCATGACCAATGCATATGCCAATGTTAATTCCATGAGGTCAGCAACTGTGAATGAAATGAGCAAGTGACCATCAGCACTGGATGTTGGCACAGTCACAGGGCATTGCATGGTCCTCCAAATCCTGGTGCATTCTTCGTCATGCTAATGGAAGGGCATGAATCTGTCATCTTCCCTGGGAACAGCTCCTCGACATCTGTACTGTGGGACAGAGACAAGACAGCAGAGCTCCATTGTGCTCTGGGGAATGTTCATGTGGGCATCCATGGGTCCTGTGGAACTTGTGCAACGTACTAAGATAGCCAAGGAGTATCATACACTGGTTGCAGACCACTTACCCCCCCGCCCCCCCCCCCCCCCGCCCCCCAACTCTCCAGATCTGAAAAAAAATCGAACACATCTGGGATGCGACTGAATGTGGCGTCAGAGCACATTGCCACCCTCCCCAGAATTTATGGGAATTAGGTGACCTGCGTGTGAAGATGAGGTACTAACTCCCTCCAGTGACCTATCAAATCCTCATTGACTCTAAGCCACAATGTGTTGCAACTGTTATCTATGCCAAAGGTAACATACCAACTATTAGGAACGTAGTCATAATGTTCTGGCTGGTCAGTGTATGAATTAAACAATATTGTAACATTGTTTGTAACATAATCATATTTTAATTTACTCAAAAGTATGTTCTGATTCACACAATCAGATATCTTTGATGAATCAGAAAAAATACCAGTTCGCTAACAGTCCTTTTTTACCAGTATGCCCAACCTTGGACATCCAGCATCTGTAATGAGGTGTGGTCACCCAACACATTAATGTCTGGACATGATTTAATCTAAAAATGATTAATTCAATACCATCTAACAAAGGACTACAACAAGGCTGCCGTATCTTCCCAACTTTGGTCAGAATTTACATATCTGAAATGAGAGGTATATATCTAGGCAGGAGGACCCTTTTACATAACTTACTACATACTGATGATGCAGTGATAATAGAAACGGCCTTCAGAAAGAAATTTACTTACTGAATCAAATAAGCACAACATCTGACATTTAGAACTCAACAGAAAAATTAAAGACACTGGCCTTCATGGAGAAAGAATTTGTTAAAACTAAAACAGTGGTAGATCAGAAGATTTTACAGCAACTAAATCACTTCAATTACCTAGTATGTGAGGTGACATATAATTACAGCAAAAAATAGAATTAAGCTTAGTAAATACAGCCAGATATGTGGAACAATTACCAGTAATCTTAAAAACAAAACTAGGAAAGATACTCAAATTAAATTTTACAAAACAGTTGCAGTCCCCATACTGATCTACGGAAGCAAGATCTGAGTGATTAACAAAAGCAAGAAAGCCATATTCAGGCACAAAAAATGAAATTCCTGAGATGTGTTGAAGGTTGTAGAGTAGAAGGCAGACTAAGGAATCAAGTTATTAGAGAAAAACTAAAATTTTTTATTTTATATAAGAAAATCAAATGAACACCTAGAAAAAACAAAGCACGAGAAACTCCCCTTAAAGGCTGGAAATTATAATTGCCAGAGAAGAATATCCCAGGAATGGTGGGTACCATAACAGGGAATTTTGGCTACTTCCCTCTCAATATCAAAACCATTCATAAATACACCGGATAAAAGCACAGAATACTGGGAAAAGTGAAATTGGAATCATGTCTGATGGCATTTCTTTCTCCCTCTTCTTGTACATGTACTTCATTCATGCATATAACAGAGATGGTGAGTTGCGATAGGCACAACAAAAAGATTCACACAATTAAAGCTTTCGGCCATTAAAGCCTTTGTCAGCAGTAGACACACATACACACATACTCACGCAAATGCAACTAGCGCACATGTCTACAGTCTCAGAGAACTGAAACCACACTGCAAGCAGCAACACCAGTGCATGATGGGAGTGGCAACTGGGTGGGGGTAAGGAGGAAGCTGGGACGTTGATGGGGAGGGATAGTATGGTGGAAGTGGCGGACAGTGAATTGTAGCAGTTTAGACAGAGGTCAGGAGAGAAGGTGCGAAGGGGGGAGGCAGTAAGTAGCAGAAAGGAGAGAAATAAAAAAAGAGAAATAAAAAGAATAAATTAAAAGACTGGGTGTGGCGGTGAAATGAAGGCTGCATAGTGCTGGAATGGGAACCAGGAGGGGTCTGGATGGATGAGGAAAGTTACTAATGAAGGTTGAGGCCAGGAGGGTTACAAGAATGTAGGATGTATTGCAGGGAAAGTTCCCACCTGCGCAATTCAGAAAAGCTGGTGTTGGTGGGAAGGATCCATATGGCACAGGCTGTGAAGCAGTCATTGAGATGAAGGATATCATATTCTGCAGCATCGTTCAGTAACAGGGTGGTCCACTTGGTTTTGGCCACAGTTTGTCGGTGGCCATTCATGTGGACAGACAGCTTGTTGGTTGTCATGCCTACATGGAATACAGGACAGTGGTTGCAACTTAGCTTGTAAATCACATGACTGGTTTCACAGGTAGCCCTGCCTTTGATGGGATAGGTGATGTTTGTGACCAGACTGGAGTAGGTGGTGGTAGGAAGATGTATGGAGCAGGTCTTGCATATAGGTCTATTACAGGAGTGTGAGCCATGAGGTAAGGGATTGGGAGCAGGGGTTGTAAAAGGATGGATGAGTATATTGTGTAGGTTCAGTGGATGGGAGAATACCATGGTAGGAGGGGTGGGATGGATAGTGGGTAGGACATTTCTCATTTCAGGGCACAACGAGAGGTAATTGACACCCTGGCAGAGAATGTAATTCTTTTGCTCCAGTCCCAGATGGTACTGAGTTACAAGGGGAATGCTGCTCTGTGGTCAGACTGTGGGACTTTGGGAGGTGGTGGGATACTGGAAATATAAGGCACGGGAGATTTGTTTTTGTACAAGGATGGGAAGAAAACTACTGTCAGTGAAGGCTTCAGTGAGACTCTTGGTATATATAGAGAGGGACTGCTTGTCACTGCAGATGTGATGACCACGAGTGGCTAGGCTGTACAGAAGGGACTTCTTGGTATAGAACTTGTGGCAGCTGTCAAAGTCGAGGTATTTCTGGTGGTTAGTAGGTTTGATATGGACGGAGGTACTGATGTAGCCATCTCTGAGGTGGAGATCAACATCTAGGAAGGTGATCTGTTGGTTTGAGTAGTACCAGCTGAAGCAAATGGGGAGAAGTTGTTGAGGCTCTGGAGGAATGTGAATAAGGTGTCCTCACCTTCAGTCCAGATAGCAAAGATGTCATCAATGAATGTGAACCAGGTGAGGGGTTTAGGATTCTGGGTTTTTAGGAAGGATTCCTCTAGATGGCACATGAATAGGTTAGCATAGGATGGTGCCATGTGGGTGCCCATAGCTGTACCATGGATTTGTTTGTAGGTAATGCCTTCAAAGGAGAAGTAATTGTGAGTGAGGATGTAGTTGGTCATGGAGACTAGGAAGGAGGTTGTTGGTTTGGAATCCATAGGGTGTCTGGAAAGGTAGTGTACAATAGCAGTAAGGCCATGGGCATTAGGAATGTTAGTGTACAAGGAGGTGATATCAATTGTGATGAGCAGGGCACCGTGTGGTAAACGGACAAGAACTGTGGAGAGTCGGTCGAGGAAATGTTTGGTATCTTTTGTATAGGAGGATAGGTTGAGGGTGTTGGTCTATGAGAGCAGAGATTCTCTCAGTGGGGGCACAGTAACCGGCCACAATGGGGCATCCTGGGTGGTTGGGTTTATGGACTTTAGGAAGCATGTAGAAGGTGGTAGTGCAGGCAATCGTAGGGGTAAGTAGAGAGATGGACTCTGGGGAGAGGTTCTGGGATTGGCCTAAGGATTTGAGTAGTGACTGGAGATCCTGCTGGATTACTGGAATGGGATCACTGTGGCATGGCTTGTATGTAGAAGTATCTGACAGCTGATGGAGTACTTCTTCCACGTAATCCTTGCGTTTCAAAATAATGGTGGTGGGGCCTTTGTCTTTAGGTAGGATTATAAGATCGGGATCAGTTTTTAGATGGTGGACTGTGGTTATTTCTGTGGATGTAAGGTTAATTTGCATGTTGAGGGATTTGGCAAATGATGGTGAGGCAAGGTTCGAAGTTAAGAAATTCTGGAAAGTTAACAGGGGGTGGTTTGGAGGCAGTGGGGGTGGATCACGGTTGGATGGAGGAGTGAACTGAGTTAGGCAAGGTTCAATATTGGTCTTTGGTTGAGTCTGATTGGTCGTGATGGTGGCGGAAAAGTGTTTCCACTGTAGGGACCTGGAGTACGAGAGAAGGTTATTAAGTAGTCCTGCATGGTGGAATTTGGGAGTGGGGTAAAAGGTGAGGTATTTGGAAAAGTCTGATATTTCTGTGGGACTAAGGCTTCTGGAGGAAAGGTTTGTAACTGTGTTGTGGGTCTGTTTAGGTTCTGGGTTCTGTGTGGTTATGGGAGGGAGCTTTGGAGGGTGGGGTAATTGTAGTAGGTCTGCAAGACAGGGTTTGTCAGCTATGTTAGGGTGTGGGGGAGGTTCGGAGGTTGTTGTGGAAGTGGTGGACAGTGGTATTCCGAGGCAGGAGTAGGAAGTGAGCAGGATGGAGAGCTTTTTGAGGTGGCATTGTGCATGTCGCTCAAGTTCCTGCAGGGCAAGAGTTTCAATGTGTGTTATGGGTTCCAGAAATTTGGGATTACATAGCAGGAGAATTTTGCAGACGGAGAGAAGGTACTGCAATGGGGATTGGGCTTGGTTGATATGGTTTTGTAGGACTGTGTTGGTGAGGGCTAAGGACTGGTGGAATCTGAACATGTGGAGGTCATTGTGGAAAGAGGGGCGGCAACCAGAGATGGGTAATTTGATGGTAAGGCCATTAGGGGGGTATTCCATGAGCCAAGCAACAATGCAGGAACAGTACGTAGGACTGGGATCTGGCTAGGGATAAGGAAACTTTTCTGTATTGACTCAGATGGAAGGAGCAAGGATCCATGGTGGTGCAAAAAATGCAATGGATTTTCCATTGTTTCATTTAAGCATATTTTAACCAATCAGGAAATGTTCCAACATTAAATGAATGCTTACATAAAAAATGTATGGTGTTATTAAGACTCATAGAAACATTATTTAATTAGTTTGTTGATGTGTATTCATTATGATAATATGCTTTGTCTTTTAATATTTAATGGCAAGTGTTACTTCTTACTGAGTTTATTTGTGAAGTTTGACCTCAGATATTCCAAAGCAGTACTTGTTGAACCTGAAAATTACTTCATCAGTTAAAGAGATTTATCACACTAAATACTCATGTTATCAAGGGGTCATTTACTTTTTAACCTATGTGTTTCTCTTACCTTCTGCGTGTAGCAGTCTCCCACTTCATAATTTTTTTTTAATTTTGTTACTTGCTTATATGCCTGAATTACTTCCTTATATGTTTTACAGTACTCCTTGCAATGAACTACAACATCAGAGCTGTTCCTGGTTGACGGATACAATTTTGTTTCTGTCTATAAGCTACCCTTGATTTATTCATAACTTTTTATTCAGTTATTTTTATAGCTTTCTCTGTAATTCTAGTTACTTTTAGTAGAAAATCTTTAAACAGTATGATAGCATTATTAATTAATGCACTGTATTTTTCATTTAAACTGAGAGTTGTGTAAACATCTTTCCAGTTTATTTCTTTGAGCTCTCATCTAAAAAGTGTTTTTAAACTTCACTCGTGTACTCAGAGTTAATAGGCTTTACATCCTGATGTTTATTACTGTATGACTTTTGAAAATGTGTATCAAGGTAATTGATAGTTGGTTTTGTGATTTGGTTTTGTTCATTACACAGTCTTAATGATGCTAATAAATGTAAAAACAAAGTACCAGCACTTAAGATAATCTGTATTAACATTATCAGCAGTCACTTTTAACATAGTTTTTATTGTTAAACATAACATTAGAGCTTCAAGATGACTTATGATCAGGTTAAAATGTCCTCCACATGTTCTGTGCAAAGTTTGTATTACAAAAAATTTGTCATCAAATTCTGCTTCTGTTTTACATGTTTCTGGATGCTGATACAATGAATTTTGTTAATGCCGGTGTTCTTGAATTTGTGACATTGTATAACAAATCTGCTATCTCCTATTTTTATCATATTATTCTGCAGGAGTAGGATGCTAAATTAATTTTTGTTGCAATCAACATATCTGTACCAGTAATCACATGACAACAGGGGTCAAATTGTCTCAAGTGGGTTAGATGAATTTAATTCATCTAGATAGATAGTTACTTCACTTGTTTTACTCTTCAGTTTGAGACTTTTATGATGCAGTAAGGATATTGCTGTTATACAGTGTACAAGTTTAATTGGTTGTACAAAATGCGACTCTAAGGGAAAAAAATGAGGCATCATGAAGGAGTTATCTGAATCGGGCAGAAATCAGTAAATGTGATGTACATGTACAGACAAACAAATAATTACAATTTCAGAAAGACTGCATGATTTATTCAAGAGAAAAAGCTTCACAAATTAAGTAAGTCAATAATACATTGGTCTATCTCTGGCCTTTAAGCAAGCCGGTATTCAGCTTGACATTATTGAGAGAGTTGTTGGGTGTCCTCTGTCCGATTGGCTCATTAAATCATCAAAATCCTGGGCTTGTTGGAGGTCCCTGCCCATAATGCTCCAAATGTTATAAATTTGTGACAGATCTGTTGACCTTTCTAGCCAAGAAGGGGTTTGGCAAGCATGACGGCAAGCAGTAGAAACTCTCGCCATGTGTGGTTGAGCATTATCTTGCTGAAATGTAAGCTCAGGTTGGCTTGCTTTGAAGAGCAACAAAGTGGGGCATAGAATATTGTTGATGTACTGTTTTTCTGTAAGTGTGCTGCAGATGGCAACCAAAGTGGTCCTGCTATGAAAAGAAGTGGCACATCAGATCGTTAGTCCTGGTTGTCGGGTTGTATGGTGGGTGACAATCAGGTTGGTACCCCAACACTGTCCAGGGTGTCTCCAGGTACATCTTTTCTGGCAATTGGGGGTCAGTTTGAAGCAGGACACATCATTGAAGACAATTCTACTCCAATCAATGAGATTCCAGGCTGAAGCTGTGTCTGGAGATGCCCCAGATGATGGTGGGATACCACCTTAAGTATCACCCACTATACAGCTTGACAGCCAGGAGTGATGGTCTGGAGTACAATTTCTTTTCAAAGCAGTAGCCCTTTGGCTGTCATCTGCATTACCCTTACAGCACAGTGGTACATCAATAACATTCTACACCCCATTTTCTTGCCCTTCATGGCGTTACATTTCAGCAAGATAATGCCTACCTGGAGTTTTTACTATTTGTCTTCAGGCTTGCCAAATCCTTCTTGGCCAGCAAGGTCACCAGATCTCTCCCAAAATAAGAATTTTTGGAGCATTATGAGCAGTGTCCTCCATCCAGCTCAGGGTTTTGATGATCAAACTCATCAACTGGTCAGAATTTGGCATGATATCCCTCAACTGGACACCCAACAACTCTATCAATCAATACCAAGCTTAATAACTGCTTGCATATGGGCCAGAGATGGGCCAATGTGTTACAGACTTGCACAGTTTGTGAAGCTCTTTCCCTTGAATAAATCATCCAATTTTTTTGAAGTTGTAATCATTTGTTTGTCTGTATATGTACACCACATCTACCAGTTTCCATCCCATTCAGATAATTCGTTTGTTGTGTACCCAGACTTTTTTTTTTTTTGTCTTAGAGTGTATCCTCTCACAATTTCTGAACGTTTTGCAGTTAAGAGCTATTGGCACAAATGGTTTAAACTATTTTTTGAGATTTGTGTATTGTTTGGTTCTGAACTTTTTCCTTCAGTTATAATACCTACTAATATTGTTGTCTTAATGCCCACATACCACCAGTATTTAGCACCACCAGTATTTAGCAATTCTGACAATCCCTTTTCTGAGTTTTCTGGTACTAGCCCTTACAAGGTTTCTTCTTCCTTTCACCCAATGTAAACTGGTGCTTAAGTTAAGGCTCAGGACACAAATCAAGAAGCAGCAGGGTTCAAATCCTTACTTGGCAATCAAAATTTAACTTTCCTGTGGTTACTCTACATTGAGGTGACAAAAGTCATGGGATACCTCCTAATCATGTGTTGGACCTTCTTTTGTGGCAACTTGATGTGGCATTGACTCAACAAGCTGCTTTAAGTCCTGCAGAAATGTTGAAATATGCTGCCTCTCAAGCCATTCATAACTGTGAAAGTGTTGCCATTGCAGGATTTTATGCACAAACTGATCTCTCAGTTATGTCCCATAAATAATCAATGGGATTCCTGTTGGATGATCTGCATTGCCAATGGCTGGAATTGTTGAGAATATTCTTCAAACCAGTCATAAACAATTGTTACCTTGTGACATGGTGAATTGTCCTCCACAACATGAAGTCCATGAATGGCTGCAAATGGTCTCTGAGTAGTGGAACATAATACTTTCCAGTCAATGATCAGTTCAGATGGATCAGAGGTCCATTCCATGTAAGCTCAGCTACACCACTATGGAGCCACAACCAGCTTGCACAACTTGGATCCATGGCTTTGTGGCGTCTGCGCCACACTTGAATCATAACATCAGCTCTTACCAACTGAAATCAGGACTCATCTGACCAAGCCACGGTTTTTCAGCCATCCAGGGTTCAACTGATATAGTCACAAGCCCAGAAGAGATGATGCACACAATGTCATGCTGTTAGCAAAGGCATTCACAACAGCCATCTGCTCTCATAGCCCATTAATGTCAGATATTGCCACACTACGTTCGTCATACGGCCAAATTGACTTCTGCAGTTATTTCATGCAGTTTTGCTTGTCTATTAGCACTGACAACTCTATGCAAATGCCGCTACTATCGGTCATTAAGTTTGTTGTCTGTGGTGAGAGGCAATGCCTGAAATTTGGTACCTTTGGCACATTCTTTACACTGTGTATCTTGGCACATTGAATTTCCTAACAATTTCTGAAATGGAATGTCCTATGCATCTAGCTCCAACTACCATTCCGTGGTCAAAGTCTGTTAATTCCTGTTGTGTGGCCACAGTGTTGACAGAAACCTTTTCACATGAATCACCTGAGTAAAAATGACTGCTCCACCAATGCACTAACCTTTCATACCTTGCGTATGAGATACTACTGCCATCTGTATTTGTGCAAATTTCTGTACCATGTCTTTTGTCACCTCAGTGTAAACTGCTTCTATGTTGAATTCCAGAATTTGTCATTTGAAAGGAATACAGGTAGCTAAGACTGTAATGATTTTGTCATAAACAAAATTTGCTTCTGTATTTTCCTTTACTCTTAAGATGAAGGCCATACCTAGTGTATTTCCAGCTACTGATAGAATATCCAGAAACTACACTAATGTGAGACTCCTCAACCAGTTTCAGCAGCCATTACATTTCAAAACTACTTCTCCTGATAAAGGAGTTAAAATGAGGTCAATCATGGTGATTCAAAACAGGTGCAAATTCCTCACTGCTATGCCTTGATACTGATGCTGTTTTTACTGAGCTCCTCTTAAGGACACAAATGGTAGCTGTCAGTAATGTTAATGCTACACTCACAGTACGAGTATGGTCCTTTGTGAAATCTGTCACATGACTCAGATCTACATAAGGTTTTAAAAATTTGTTACCTTCAGCTGACGGTAAATACTTCTAGCTTGAGAACTATGCAATAATATTTTATTTCTCTGTACAAATTTTTTTACATTCCTATATCTCAATTTTTTTAGAAAGAAGGAGGCTCATCTAGTGAACTGTAAAAGTTCTAAGAACACTGTTTGTATTTTGAATTGTGATTTATCCATCTCATAACATACAGGGGCTAATCATTTGATTAGAGTACAGGAAACAACTCAGAAATGGGTAATATGCCACTGATATAAAACTGTTGTGAATAAGACAGAGAGATATTTCAACATTAATGTATCTTTTCTTGTGAAAAGACAGCATAGCAAGACTGTTGATATTCTACCCTGTACATCCTGCTGAAATATTCATTTCATTCTTAATGAAGTCTTTAAATTAGTAGTGGCAATGCTGGAGTGCAGTATTACGTAGCCTTTCTTTTTCCCCCTGTGAATCCAACTTCATATTCAGAGTGTTCTTGCCTTTTTGGTTTGTTGTAAATATTCATTCCCATATACTGGGGAGTCTGATTATATAAGCTTAAACAATGAGCACAGAGCATCAAATAATCTTTATTCTTATATTATATGAATTTTCGTTGAATAATTCTAAACTGTTATGTAAAAATAAGATCATGTCATAGATATATAGATATTTAATTAATGGGCTACTTGATTTCCCCGGGTTTATAGGATTCGTTTCTGACAATACTTTTCAGTAGTTTCAGTATATTCTGTAGTTATATCTGTATATATTGCCAGGTGCTGTGGTAACAATAATCAAAATTTTGTAATAAAAAATACATATTTTTCATCAGTTTTTTTTTTTTTTTTTTTTTTTTTTTTTTTTTTTTTTTTTTTTTTTTTTAAATATTATATTTGAGTTTATAGTTTTTGATCCCTTTATTTTTTCAGTTTAGATGGCTGATAGTACTCTCTGAAATTGGCCAAGTTATTGAGTAACAGATATAAACAGCAGTTAAGAATTCTAAGAGAAAAATAAATGTTTTTCTTCTTTTTCCAGTAACTGCTTTTCTGTTGACATTCATAATCTCTGATTACAAAGAGACAGTAGTTACTTCAAAAGGTAAAATTCTTGTACTGCTGAGATACACATTTAAAAGTAAATAAACCTAATCCTATCTCTGGGAGCTGTTAGTTCCTTCTTCAGGAAGAAAAGAGGGATAGGTTGGGGAAGTTTAGAAAGGAGGGCAGGTCACCCAGACTACAGGATGACAGGAAAGGGACCCACCAGTAGTGAGAATCAGGAGAGACAAAAATGAAGGCAAAGGCATCCGAGGGAGTGGGAGAATTAAGACAGTACAGTGGTAAACACTGTTCCAGATACAGAGATCTTATAAGTACAGACCGAAGAATAAAGATGGATAAAGAGAGGGAAATGAAATGTGAAATGAATAGTGCAGTTAAAAACCAAGGAGAAAATAGAGAAAAACCAAAGATAGAGGTGGCATGGTGGAGGGGAGAGGAGGAGTGAATAAAATAATTGAGAAAGTAAATATATAAATAGTGATAATAATAAAGGATGCAACGGAATTGTCTGGTAATGGAATCTAATTGCAGGAAGGTGGCAGGATGTGAGGATATGCTGGAGGGAAAATTCAGGAAAATAAGTAACAAGAGGGAGGATCCAAATGGCCTGTGTGGTGTAATAGGCAGTTTAAGACTCTTGAGTCATGCTGCAGAGTATGGAGAACAAATAGGCATTAGATGCCCTCAGGATAAACAGTTTTTGAATGTCAAGTCATGTATTCAACCAGTTTAGTCTTGGTCATTCCACATCTACATACACACTCCACAAGCCACCATACAGTGTGAGGCGGAAGGCACCATTTACAACCACTAGTCATTTCCTTTCCTGTTCCACTCACAAATAGAGCAAGGGAAAATTACTGTCTATAAGCTGCCGTACGAACCCCAATCTCTCTTATATTGTTTTCAAAGTGTGCAGCGATGGCAGTAGAATTGTTCTGCAGCCAGCCGCAAATACCGGCTCTCTAAATTTTTTGAATAGTGCTTCACAAAAAGAAAATTTGTCTTACCTCCAAGGTTCCAATTTGAATACATGAAGCATCTCCATCGTAATTCCTCAAGTAACTGCTTTAATAGCCACACAAGATTGACTGAAAACCATTTCAGTCTTTCTGCCAAGGGATAATCCTTGTCAATACTAGGGATCAAATTAAGGTCCTCAATGTGGTAGGTGCACTTGTTTATTGAGGAAGCTTTTTGTAAAATATCTAATAAATTAATAAAATATGAGTGGGACTTAAAAGTGAGTGAAATGAAGTAATTTAGAAAGAGTCCAAAGAGATGTGGTCTTTTCCAAGTAAAATCTTTCCAGTTATGCTCACTTAGATCAAGATATATGTCATTAAAGCAACAAATGGTACAGTTCTTTATTTGGTATTGCTCTCAGAATGATAATACCAAATATTTCATTGTTCTGATTTCAGATTAGAAAAATGTCACACTGAGTAAGATCTGGTATGTTTCACTCACACAGGACAGTTCATTGCACACTTTGACTGAATTTAGGTAAGCTAACTTGTGGATGAGCATTATTGTAATTTTAGTACATCTAATGTTATCTCTGTTAGTCATATCCTTCCAGGTATTGCATATAATAGGAACAAGATTCTATTTTTTATGGAAGTATTGAATGTCAGTATAACATTCTATGACAGCTGAAAGAAAAAAATCATTTCCTTTCCTACAGAAACTCTTTGGAACTCATTTCCATGCAACATAAAAGCCTGTTCTTCTGTGAATTTAGGAGTCTGCCTTATATCATCCATCACATTTACAAACTGTTTTAGTATAAAAGTTATGGAACAATATCTTGTTCGTATCACAGATATGGTTGGAGAAAAGAAGTCATGCATTCTCATTCATTGTAATAATTTAACAACATATTATTTTAAAGGGAGAATATAATTTTTTCTTTGACTAGTGAAAATGTTGATTACTTTGCTCATGATGGCTTGAAATTCATCTGCAAATGAATAAAAATAGAACAAAGAGAAGAAACTAATCTTGAATGGCTAATGGATTTTTTGATAAGTTACTTTTTGCCTAAATCTGTCTATAAACATTCTAGTAGCAGTGCCATCTCTCATTATCACAGTATACTGTTACCTCAAATGTATCATGTGCCAACTGCAAGGGAAACCTGAATGACTACTGCAGTAATACATCAAGGAACCAATGAATTGACATATTAAAACATATCTTCAAGTTTTATTCATGAAACTGGAGGAGGTGGCATTGTGACTAAGATGCCACTTGCTTCCTTCAACTCCTGTCTGAGTTTGTAGTTTCTCTCTGATAGGATATTAAATCCTAATCCTCATTTCTTTTTAATCTAGCAATTAAATGAAGATGGCAGTAATAAGCCTTCTACAACATTAGTTTCTGTACAGTATGCAGTTGCCATCATTTAATGTTTATGGCATGCAATTCTTTAATTTCAGAGATTCTAGTGAATTATTAATGTGAATAATCTTCAAAATATTGTCTTTAACTTTTTATTTGGATTGTGCTGTACTAGGATCCACAGGATTTTTAGCTATTATGTTTCATTTCCTAAAATTTATTCTGCTGTCACAGAGCTGGTTGGCAGAAGAACAAAATGCAAACATGATAAACAACAGAGACTTTCTCAATGGAACAATACATAAAAATAAAGGAATGGCATACATTCACCTTTAGGAGACTGATGTGTGATGTGTAGACCAATACATAAAAAACGCAAAGGCAACCACTCACCTTTAGCAGCCATGTGGTGCATAGGCGTGATACACTCCTGGAAATTGAAATAAGAACACCGTGAATTCATTGTCCCAGGAAGGGGAAACTTTATTGACACATTCCTGGGGTCAGATACATCACATGATCGCACTGACAGAACCACAGGCACATAGACACAGGCAACAGAGCATGCACAATGTCGGCACTAGTACAGTGTATATCCACCTTTCGCAGCAATGCAGGCTGCTATTCTCCCATGGAGACGATTGTAGAGATGCTGGATGTAGTCCTGTGGAACGGCTTGCCATGCCATTTCCACCTGGCGCCTCAGTTGGACCAGCGTTCGTGCTGGACGTGCAGACCGCGTGAGACGATGCTTCATCCAGTCCCAAACATGCTCAATGGGGGACAGATCCGGAGATCTTGCTGGCCAGGGTAGTTGACTTACACCTTCTAGAGCACGTTGGGTGGCACGGGATACATGCGGATGTGCATTGTCCTGTTGGAACAGGAAGTTCCCTTGCCGGTCTAGGAATGGTAGAACGATGGGTTCGATGACGGTTTGGATGTACCGTGCACGATTCAGTGTCCCCTCGACGATCACCAGTGGTGTACGGCCAGTGTAGGAGATCGCTCCCCACACCATGATGTCGGGTGTTGGCCCTGTGTGCCTCGGTCGTATGCAGTCCTGATTGTGGCGCTCACCTGCATGGCGCCAAACACGCATACGACCATCATTGGCACCAAGGCAGAAGCGACTCTCATCGCTGAAGACGACACATCTCCATTCGTCCCTCCATTCACGCCTGTCGCGACGCCACTGGAGGCGGGCTGTACGATGTTGGGGCGTGAGCGGAAGACGGCCTAACGGTGTGCGGGACCGTAGCCCAGCTTCATGGAGACGGTTGTGAATGGTCCTCGCCGATACCCCAGGAGCAACAGTGTCCCTAATTTGCTGGGAAGTGGCGGTGCGGTCCCCTACGGCACTGCGTAGGATCCTACGGTCTTGGCGTGCATCCGTGCGTCGCTGCGGTCCGGTCCCAGGTCGACGGGCATGTGCACCTTCCGCCGACCACTGGCGACAACATCGATGTACTGTGGAGACCTCACGCCCCACGTGTTGAGCAATTCGGCGGTACATCCACCCGGCCTCCCGCATGCCCACTATACGCCCTCGCTCAAAGTCCGTCAACTGCACATACGGTTCACGTCCACGCTGTCGCGGCATGCTACCAGTGTTAAAGACTGCGATGGAGCTCCGTATGCCACGGCAAACTGGCTGACACTGACGGCGGCGGTGCACAAATGCTGCGCAGCTAGCGCCATTCGACGGCCAACACCGCGGTTCCTGGTGTGTCCGCTGTGCCGTGCGTGTGATCATTGCTTGTACAGCCCTCTCGCAGTGTCCGGAGCAAGTATGGTGGGTCTGACACACCGGTGTCAATGTGTTCTTTTTTCCATTTCCAGGAGTGTAGTATGTGTTCAAGTGTCTGTGTGGTTGTATGTGTGAATGTGTGTATTTTCTGCCAGAAGAAGAACCAGGACTAAAAAGCTAGTTAATACTGTGTACTGTTATGTGAGTTTACGTGTCACACATCAGTCTGATAAAGGTGAGTCGTTGCCTTTCCTGTATTTTACGTAAAACACAAACTTGAGTTGTAAGTTTAAAATGCTCTTTTGGTAATTGGTACAATTTTGTAATTTAATTGCTGACAATGTGACTTTAAAAATGCAGCAGAAGCAGCAGTCAAGTTATAAAATTTTTATCTTCCTTTTTCAAAGTTGTTCACAAGCAAATTAAGGCTTTTGCTGGCATAAACTTACTTCCTTGATGTATTACTGCAGTAGTCATTCAGGTTTCCCTTGCAGTTGGCACATGATACATTTGAGGTAACAGTATACTGTGATAATGAGAGAAGGCACTGCTACTAGAATGTTTATAGACAGATTTAGGCAAAAAGTAACTTACATATGTATGGGTGATTTGAATGTAATAATCACAATTTGTATAATCAACAACTCTGTATTTATTTCAAAATTCTAACTACACATCAATCTTTCATGTCATGTAAATGGTATCTAAAAAAAAAAAAAGAGGTACACAACAACATAAAACTTAAAGCTTATGGCTGCTTCTAATACGGGAAACAGTTAGTATAACTCACTGTAGAAACTACAGTTGGAAGACATTTAAAAGTCTGTAAGTTTAATATTATTGCTTTTAGAGTCCAGTACATACAACATACAGACATAATCTCAGTTCCTTATACTTAAGTACACACACAAATTATCAAGCAATGTAGCAGTGCTGCACATGTACATCTCTGCTGTGTTTCAGCTCTTTTGGTAATTAGTACAATTTGTAATTTAAATGCTGATCACTGTCAACAGCAAACATAAACTACCCACAATTGATGTTAATTTAAATACAAAGAAATGTGTTTTTAGTAATGGCAGTCATGTTATTTTCATGTCATTGTAACTGAAAGAAACTGTAAGTCATGAAAGAAAAATAATGCCTTCTATTTTATGCAACATTTAAATATAGTGATACTGAATTCAGTAGCGTATTTTTGGGTAGGAAGGAGAAATATGTACTAAGAAAGCTGAAATAGATTATTAGTCTTTTAGTTTGCTACCACATGAAAAATAATTTTATTTTTCTTAATGTATTATTGAAAACTGTTTAAGTTCAAAATTAACTCATTTAGATTTAATATCAAAGCTATTCCTTTTATGTTAGTAATACCTTTCTCTGTGTAGCTAGTAAAAACTACACATAAATTAAAAGAAATTTGTAACTGACATTTAAAATAACACATAGTTCTTCTGTGTTTGCAAATAAAAGATGCATTGCTCCCATTTCATTGCAATAAATATATACATATATCTGGTAACTTTGTGTAAAATAACTTTGAATGGTGTGTGAAAAATAAGTGCGTATCAACTGTATATTGTCTTATTTATGAAACTACCACACTTGCTTTTTTTTGGAAGACAGTGGATTCATCACTTACTAAGAAATGTGTACAAAATTACATTTTCCAATAGAAGGCTCATAATAGATATCTTTTCAGTTAATATTTAAAATAGTATGATTCATTTTTGTTCGCAAGAATATAAAATATAAAAAAGTGTGTTTTACACAATAATGGGGAACATATATCTGTAAATAAATTCAAATGTAAAACAGTATTTTTGAAGTGTGTATCAAATGACTGTTTTGTAAGACACAAAGGTGTCCTTAACAGTACCAATGTTATGGTCAAACAACAGTTCCAGCTCCATGTTGGTTTGATCCTACAAGTGGTATCAGCTAATTATTAGCTATCATTAGGTCATATAAGGAATTGCACCTGCATTACAAATAAAGTAGTCCCTGTTTCTGCTCACAGTGTACAACAAATGTGAGAAATTATGTGTAGCAAATACACACCTGCATAAAATTTACTTGTAATCCATGCATCTATTCAGCATTGCTCATCAACACAATGATACATCTTCACACACTTTAAAAACGACTATTTAAACACTGATTATGAAATAATTCTTTGAGGGTTCCATCTGCCTGTTATAAGTTTTTGTTAAAATATTTTTTATCTATGATGTGGCAATGAACAATGAATCTATCACACAAACTATTATCTGTTTTTGGGCTACATAAGCAGACCTTGGTAATGGTGTAAACTGTTTGGTCATTGACTACAATATGGAACTGTTCTGGCTACAGTGATGGTACAGAAGTTATGTGTGAACTTCATACATAATGTATACTTGCTACATGTATTCTGTTTTATTTTTAGTTAACTGTGAACATAAATAATGACATTGTATTTCCAATGCAAGTGCAGCTTATTATACAAGCTAATGATAATGAGCCACTAGCTGAAACCATTCATGGAAATAAACCAGTGTGCTGTGGAGTTGTTGGTTGTTACAATGTAAATACACTCCAGTTTATGTGTTATTACCATTGCAAAGAAAAGAGAATGGATACACAGAAGTATAGGAAATCCAAATCTGACAATTCTTAACTTCTTATCATGAGCCTGGTGGTATAAAAATGATTATAGTAGTAGCAACAATTTTTAAACATTAGAAAATTTGATACTGTATAACAAAGAAATTATGGGAGAGAAATTAGATCAAATTTGTCCCCAAGATTGTGCTGTGATACTGGAAACACAAATATCTCCCACATTTATTCTCAAATAAATGGCTACAGATTGTGTAAAAGATAGGTCTACAGGGCATTAATAAGTTGCTTTAAATTATAGTTTCAAAAGTACAATGATCTTGTGAAAATAAGCAAAACAAATGAAAGCTACGGGAATGATAACTAGGAGAAAAATGTCATGGAGATGGTTTTCCTTTAAGAATGGACAATAATAGCCTTTTTTAAATTCTTTTCTTCAGCTTTGCACTCCATAGTTGAGAACTAACAGGAGACAGAAGACTGTAGTCAAGCAGGACATGTTTGCAATGTTTTCCCAACCTTTGCAATAAACTATGCTGTGGGAGCCTTAATCCAGTTATTGTGTAATGGTGTTTGACTTTTTATTGTGTTGCATGGTAATATTTGGTGGCAGAAAGTATTGCAGCCAACACAAAATTTTTTTTATGTTCATTGACTATTGAGGGCAGTTTTAAGTTGACTGTTGGTCCAAACAAAGAAAATGAAGTAATTATTTATTAGGTTTCCACCTCTCCATGAGAGAAATGGCACTTACACTGTTCCTCTCTCTTTCCTTTAGGAACCAGTGACGTGTGGTGCATGACGAAGATGATGTGATAGTGTGGACTGAGAGGGGTTGACATGACAGAGAAAGTGGAAATTGTCCTCATATACTCTAAAAAAACAGTCTTCCCTTCCTCTGTCCTGTCACTCCTTCCCAGTTCATGCCTCTATGTCATTTTCATTGTGTATAACACCTCATTGGCTCCAGTACCCATGTGCCACATCCATAACTCATGAGCCAGCCACCTCTCCCTTTCGTATACTTATCCTGCACACCTGCTGCCTCCCTCCAAGATGCTAATTACCTCCCCCCACCCCCTCTCCCTGCTTACCACCTCTTTCTCCATCTACTCACCTCATCTGACATAACCCTCAGCCCAGTTCACCTGTCAAACTTCAATCCCAGCACTGCATATGTACAGCCAACACAATGTAGATGCACAGATGTGTGTGTGTGTGTGTGTGTGTGTGTGTGTGTGTGTGTGTGTGTGTGTGTGTGTGTAGTTATATGGAGGAAGACAATAACTCACTATCCCCACTCACACACCTATCCATGATTTGCTCTCATTCTCAAAACTTCCTCTCTCTCTGATGAAGAACACAAGACTTTTATAGCTGAGTTACTGTGTACAATATTTTATGTACCTATCCAATGTCCAGTGCCTTGTCTATGTGGTTAGATGATGTATTTCCATATTACATTGCTTATATTCCTCCCAGATTTCTCTGACATTGTATTAAACATATTTACATATACTCCCTAGCAGAAAATTTTATATATGTTTAACTCTCAGTTTTAAGTTCTGTTATAACATTCAGGTTAGATTGATATAGTTTATCCACAAAGAGTTTTATCTGAAAATGTCCATTTCACCAATTCTCAGATTTTTCAAAAGAAGCTGTTGTTGTAATAGCAACTTGCATTAAATTTGATTTAAAACCAGTCTGGATGTAATATGATGACTTGTTTGAGAGTATTTAAATGGATTAGGAAAGAATATAAATGCTGTAACATAGAAAGAGAGTTTAGTACAACTTCAGAATATAAATATGACATATCAAATCAGACCTAATTTCCTTCTTACATTAATAAAGGTTTTGTGAGAAATATTCAAGATAAAAAATGGGGAAATAAAAAAATGACTGCATTACCAATATCACAGCTTTCCTCCTACACCTTAAATGAACCAGAATACAAATATTTTCTGTCCTAGGGTGGGCCATAACTCAAATTTCCTATTACCCCAATTAGTCTCTTAGTTTCTTACATTAATAAAGGTTTTGTGAGAAATATTCAAGATAAAAAATGGGGAAATAAAAAAATGACTGCATTTCCAATATCACAGCTTTCCTCCTACACCTTAAATGAACCAGAATACAAGTATTTTCTGTCCTAGGGTAGGCCATAACTCAAATTTCCTATTACCCCAATTAGTCTCCAAAATACACAAAGCAATCAAAGTTTTTGAACATTCGCAACATCCAAGGGATCTTATTTTCTTTTGCTGTTTAGTGTGTGTTTGTGGTTGCTAGTAAGCCTTCTCCTATTTACTTATAAGATATATCAGACTGTAATATAAGTGGACTGTCAAATCAATTTCCATTACAATTATTTTCCAAATATAATAAATAATTTGTTTTATTTTTGGATAATGAGTTTGGTAACTGTCTTCATCTGAATGTAGTATTCACAATGTAGTCCACTCATCAAATGACAAGTTGTGCACTTTTTGCATACAAACCATTATTTTGATTTTATTGGTTCTTTTAAATTTAATGTTGTACTCATGATTTGATTGGAATGGGGAATGACTTAATTGTGGTTAATCTGGGATGAAAATAGTAGCTGTGCATTTGACACATGTGCAAGTATGACAACTGCTGATCTTATCATTATGAGCACATCAAGAAATCTATACACAATAGAAAACAGAAGTCCTAATAAAACTGACGACATGGTGCAGAGACAGCACTGCAATTGCTGCAAGATTTCAGAAAGTTCTCCTTTTCAGTAGCAGGCAGTTTCAGCAAATAATGAGACTAAAATAACAATAACTCCAAGCCACCTGCTTTGTTTCATTTTCCCTTTATAGTGAAAATTGGAATCATAAAATGTTCACAATGGCTATTTTTATCAGTTTGTTACTTTGAACTTCAATCAGTCATTGCTGTTAATAATGAATGTTTGCAGTAATTATTTTGGATTAATTTCAGTAATTGTCAATGGAATATTGCTTCAATAGTCTCCCCCAATAGATGCAAATTAAAATACAATGTAACTTCACAACAATATAAAAATATACAGTCCATTTTCATTGGATATAATTATAACACATGAATGGATAAAGTATCGTTTTTAAACATTTTTACCCCCCTTGCTTTAGCTCAAATACAATAACATCAATTCCATCCACATAAACAGATTAGTACTAATAGCTCAGTCTATGAATGTAATACTTAGCTCAACATGGATTACATCTCATTGTCATTACATTGTTATTTACATGGAAATACTATCAACCACTTTCTTTCTGCATTCTATTGCACTTAACAACACCAATAATTTCACGACAACTTTTGCAGCAACAACTGGAAAGGAAGCTCTACATGCAAGCTGTGCTTCCAAAACTCTCATCATGTGGAGAGACACGCTGTAATATTTAATACAGAAATCTATTTTAATTCTAACATTAACTTCTATGTACATTATACCACTTCATCTTAAAATAAGTGCTATTCAGTATGTTAGGATTTTTACCCAGGCAGAGTAGAAGGTGCACCCTCATTTTATGTTTGCTGGAAACACAGTTGTTATATATCTGATGACTTTTACAGAATTACACACATTATATTATTTGTCTGCTGTGTTAAAAAATGTTTATGTATTAAAATCGATGTCTGTCACATGAATTCATCCTGAGCACTATTCTTTCTTTCACATAACACAAAAAATATCATATCATTATATGAAATATGGCACAGTTTAAATGGAAGACAATGTGACATAGGCTATTGTTCATTTTGTAACACTTCACTATATCTACAAAAACAAGCTATTTTCTTTGTAAATATTTTAACAGCATATGGAAGACATCATCAGTCACTGCAAACAACAAATTGACCATATTCTGGAAGACTTACAAGTGAAAGATATATCACATATATTTGTAATAATTTGATCACACAATATTAATGGCATAATATGATACACATCTATCACACATTGGTTGATGGAATATATTATGTATGCATTATGAAATGTAGACATTGCAATGGAAGACTAGATTTTTTATGGGCAGTCATACATAGTCTTAATTTTATTGCTTCTGCAGAAGCTGTTATATCCTAACAATAGGAAGACATATCACACCTGAACATTTTAGCAAAATTTGTTTTTTTGTGCAGTTTATAGAATATTATTTTAAAAGAAACATGGAGTGATCCTAAAGATCTACATTTACATTACTGTTTTGTTTTGTATCATTCCTGGTGAAAGTCAGTAACAACAAATAATTTCAGATTTGTGTCAGGCCAATTCCAAGAAATGTAGCAAAATTGAAAAGATACCTAAACATGTGAAAGTTCCTTGAGTGTTCATGTTATCACTAACTAGGTTCTAGTTTCACATGACAAGGGCAGTTCCCTGATGTAAAAATTCTGTGATCAAATGAGTCTCTACATTACTACAAATGTTATGGAAAGGATCTTTTTGTGAATTCCTCTGAAGTTCTTATTGCATTAAAAACAAAAGCCATCTGTTAGAAATGAATGTTATCTACAAAAGCACAACCAGAATGTATTACAACTGTGTACTGTACATAGCCACATTCACAGTCCAGATTATACACAAATGTGTTCTTAATTAAATAAAAGAGAAATAAATTGAGTTAGAAATAATATGATTTGGAAATAAAAGTATGTATTCATGCAAGTAAGAGGGTGGACTGCCCGGGTTATTTTTATTAGTTAGTAATTCATGTAAACTGTAATTCTAAAATACAGAAGAAAGAATGTCCGTCAGTAAGTGTACATTTCAAAGAAAGTGATGAAGGCATTCATGATTATTATTTACAGAACTAAGAATTTCATGCACAGTATGTAGGGAAATAAAGTGTTCAATGAGAAAGAATGAAAAAAAATCATGACATTATTATCTTTGCAGTTAAGTGGTATGTAATATTCCAAATTACTGTCAGTGAAAACTTATATAATTCTTTAATAATGAGGCCAAAAGAGGAAAAGAACTGGAGACTAGATTTCTTTGTCACTTCTTGAGATGTCTATTGGAGTGGTTTTTTATATTATGGGACTGTCGTATCATGCATGCAAGATATAGATGAAAAAGGAAATTGAAAAAATTCCATTGAAATCATAAAGCAGCAAAAACTTCAACTTAGATAATAACTGTGTGTAATCTTTGTGCGAAACAATAAGATAAAAGCAAAATTAAAAAGAAAAACAATGACATTGAAAATCAGGAAAGATTTACTTTAGAGGAATCACTATCCTTTAAGAATAATTCAACTCTTCTCTGTGTGACCATCTGTAAAATAATTCAAAAACTTCTCTTAGTACACTTCTTTTCCTACAACCACGTTTCACATGTGTTACATAATCTGCCCAAATAGCTGTTAAATTAAAATTAAATATCAAAATGTTTGCCTATTCCAATTCATTTTAGAAACATAACTGTTAAATAACTTATTGAACCTAGAGAATCATTTACACAAACATTTATCACAAATGTGAAAAATTATTTAAAAGACTGCATTGTTATTAACAGAAGAAACATTAGAATGTCCAACATATACATTAGCAGTTGCTTACTATGTTCTGAAGAAGAATTGAAGCCAAACCATTCTAAAATGAACACATTATATCTTGGTTTTTATTATATTTATACTGCGAAGAACATCTATATTATCTTATTATTTTGCACGACATTTACTTCAATGTATCACACCTTGTTTGCTTGAGGTTTTCAGCATGTTTTTTGTCCATCTGAAAAATACTCTTAAAAGGTATTATACATATGATCAGTCTCCAACACCAAAAATGCATATAACCATACAACACTCCAACCGTTATCTAATAGCCACAATTATTGAAATTGTATTACTTTTTTTTTCATCGCAGTTCATCAGATAATGGCTTCCTGCATAAAATGCTATAATATATTCTTTTATCAAAGCAGTTGTATACATTCACCTACTTATTTATCATAAATAGTCACTTATAGCGTAACTGCTAATAAAATGGAAGACTTGAGATAATACTGAAGACCTGTACTGGCAATCTGACATTTGCAAAGTAGACTTATATAATTATACAATGGACAAGTTAGAAGTCTGTTCTCCTTTTCTCTCTGGTAAGTCTTTTTCAAGGTATGGAGTCAGTCATATTGTATCTCTGCTGGAATAAAAACAAGCAAATAACATGTAGATATATGGAGGTGAATGTGGAGTCACCTTAATTGAAAAGATACAAATTGTTCTGTGGAGCTGTCTTACTGTTTCCCCTTCAAGTAAATTATCTGCACACAATGACAACAGATAAAGAGCTAGTGGCTGATCTATGAAATATGATTTACATCTTTAACTTTTTATCTGCATAGACTTAACTATCTTATTCAGGAAATAAACAGAAATGAGAAAGTATGGTCTATGTAATTAGGAACATGGAATATGGAAAAGAAGAAATATGTCCCTTAGAGCTCAAAATTGTGGTATATATAGTGAGCAAGTGGAGAGAAACATGAAAATAATGTCCTCATTCAAATAAATATCTCCTGTGAATAACCTTGTAAGCACTTAATTTCTGAGTATTGTCCTTCTGCTTCAGCATAAACATATGTTATGGATACTGTAGTTTATTTTGCCATCTATGGCAGACCTTGTAAATTTCTTTGACTTAGATGGAAAATAATGCAGAGGTGTTATCAAAAATGTGCTAATCTTGGATTAGTAGTTAAGTAAATTCATTGCTGTGGGAACATGATGTGATATACAATGTAAACCAATGCCTCAGCTACAAGAGACTAACTCTGATGAAAGCTGTCTGCAACAGTATCAAAAGTGCCTCTTCCATTTGCGTAGTGATGCGGTTATATTCACAGAAGAATTTCATTGAATTTAACTCTGGCTCCAAATGTGGTGTTCATAAATTGGCACAATGGATTATATTTTCATTTTGCTACACAGGAAAAGAAAATGAAATAGTGGGTAACCCGTATATGAAGCATAACCTGTAAAATGCATTATGAAACATATTAATCACTACTACATTTGCTCTCTTATGTTTTATCAAAATTTCTCCCAGTTTTTTTTGTATGCCTTAACAAATTGGGTTGAATGTCTCCACTTCAATGTAATAAGATGCAAAAAGGAACACACAAAATGTGCCACATTCAGCTTACAATATTATGTCTTCAGTTCTGCTTTCCAAATGTCGGATTCCACAGGTAGCCCAACATATATCTTTATTATTGTCAACAGCACTCAGTGACTCCTGTTTTCAGGCTTTGTATTAAAATTACAACTTGTTAATTAAATACATTAAAATTAGTGCATATACATATTTATATGTATAATATATTATACAATATTTTCGGCAGACCACATTTAGCTGGCTACTGACAGACTCACTACAACTTCAGAATGGCAGGCCTATTTCAAAGGCCTTGATGAGAGCAGAGCCAGAATCATATACTCCAATAATACCAAAGAGGACCCCAAGGAAAATAACAAAGCAGTCATAGGCAACTGTACCCCAGTCCAGCATCGGCCTCTTCAGTTTCAGATGGAAGTAGCATGGCCAGATGAAAGACAACATCGTGCCTGTGAAGCTGCCAATGAAACCCATTAGTATGGCAAAGTGTGGAATGGAGATGGCCATAAGAATAGTGAAGGTGACAACACCAACACGGAAGGCCAAGCCCCAAACCTTGAGCTCACCATCAAGTGCCCAGACGGTCGGGAACAGAGTCTCGGGTCGGCCACGGAAGAAGGCACGTTCCAGGAGCTCACAAGCAGCATAGTATGGCAGTGGGTAAGATAGCACTGCCTTCACCACCAAGAAGAAGTTAACAAAGCCCTTGAAGCCCTGGGAATGCAAGTTATTGGTGATGACCTGCTGCGTATTATTCTGGAAGGTCAGAAAGCACACATAACCAAACAGGGACTTGAAGATGGCAGCAGCAATATGGCTCCAGTTGAGCATCCAGTTGAACTTGGAGGGGTCTATGAGGCTGCCCTCGAGTGTTGGCAGGAAGATCTGTGACGTGTAACTGAACACGATGACACCCAGGGAGATGGGGAAGTTTTCAAAGTCAATGCTCCACTTGACCTTGGACCATCCCCAGTCTCCGATGTACAGCAGGCAGTAACCGAGAATGACGGCATTGATAACAAGATGGGACATAGTGCACCAGAAGCTGAGCATGGAGACGTGGTGCAGTGACTTGAGGAAGCCGAGCGGCACGAGCAGTATGCCGATCAGCATCATCCAGCTACGCGTGTCGATGGCACCCTCTGGAAAGGTGCCCACCATAAGGTCGCCGCAGACCACCACATACAGGATGCATGTCATCAGCAGCTCGATGATCTGTGCCACATTGACAGCTCGTGCCCCCCACTTGGGCCCGAAGCACTCACTCGCGATTGAGACGTAGGAGTCCCGCACGCGCACCCCGTCCTCGTATAGGCAGTCCACCAGGATCTTGCCCGTGTAGCAGCAGATATATGCGATGCCTATCATGGCAACAATTGCCCAGTAGCCACCACGGAGCACTGCGAATGGTAGTGACACGATGAACATTCCCTGAAAAATAACATTGTTTTATGGTGATTATGTTCTCCATCATCATTCCAAAATACTTAGTAATGTAGCAAGTTAGTTAAAGGTAAATATTTAAAAGAATAAATATCATTAGCAGAATGTATATAAATTATTGGAACTACTAAGTAAACTATTATGTACTTTTCTCGAGTTCCAAAATTTATGAATATTCTGCTCATTGTACTCAAATGGCATACAACAGAACAAGGGAGAAACACATGTTACTTTAAAATGGTTCAGCTCATATCATACAAATAGGAAACAGAAACTAACAATAAACTGCAGTTATAGTGGGTATACCAGAACTTTCTATTACAATTAGTTAGTTATGTGTTCTGCAGATCATTTGAATGATTCTTTTGTTGGAATGATGTAGAATGAGTCAGTTTACAGGGTATGTATATGTGATTAGTATTAACATTAATGTACATATAGTTTTTTAAGTCCATGGGATAGAAGGCACTGTTCAGGAGAAATGACTATAGGTTAGATTTAAAACTTACTTTGCTACTTGTCAGACATTTTATGGTACTGGGCAAATCATCAAAACTTTTTGTTGGTGCATATTGAACTCTTTCTGAGCCACTGACAGTTTTAGTAATGGATAATAAATGTTATTTTTTCCTCTTGTGTTGTAGGTATGAACATATGTATGATGAATTTCCTTTGCAAACATTTGTACCATGATGGTTCGCCTGCCCAGCTAGCCATGCAGTCTAACATACCGCTTCCTGAGCAGGGAGGCGTGCCAGTCCCCGGCACGAATCCACCTGGTGGATTAGTGTCGAGGGCCAGTGTGTCAGCCAGCCTGTGGATGGCTTTTTAAGGTGGTTTTCCATCTGCATCAGAGAATGCGGGCTGGTTCCCCTTATTCTGCCTCAGTTCCACTATGTCAGCAATAGCTGTGCAAACACTGTCTCCACGTATGCCTACACCGTCATTACTATACCATTCAAACATTGGGGTTACACTCATCTGGAATGAGATGTTCCTGGGGGAGGGGGGGGTGGGGTGGGAGGGGGAGGCATCCACTGGGGCCGAACCTCACAATAACCCTGGGTTCAGTGTGGGGCAGCAGTGGGGTGAGTGGAATGCTGTAGCCTGTTGTGGGGTTGTGTATCACAACACCTTGGCAAACAATTTGATGAAATGAGATTCACTGATGCACTTAAAAGAAGATTACCAGAAAGGTTGTGGTGGGATTTAATACATGGACCTGACGATTATCTTGAACAATTTTTACGCTATGTTGACACGCTAGACAGGGCAGTAGGAAGAAGTATGTACCACAATAATTGGAATGATAGAAATCACAATGGGAATAATTATAGAAATGGAGATAATGGTAACTTCTACCAGGATCAAAGTGTAAATAGAGAGAGAAATTTTGAACATCAGTGGGATGGGAATAATGGGAATAACCATTGGAGTTTTGGTAGAAGAAACAGCAGTTCACCTCAATGAAGGTCCACAGTTTTGAGGCAAGGAAACACAACAAGCACAGGACCTCCAAGTTATATTTGCAATTAAACAGTAATAACAGTGTTAATGATATGGCTCATGTATCTAAAACTGAACAGAAGGAATATCAGATTTCTCATTTATGTTTTGGTCAAAAGTTTTGGGATACTATGTTTAATTATGGTGATGTAGGTACTAATCACAAAACAGAATGTGATAAGAGTGGATTTTGATGTAGTATGTACTAATGATTTCTTCTCTTGGTTGGAAAACAGTGCCATTGATTTATGTAAGGCAGGCGATGACTGTGTTGGATTTGAACTAGGTGATATTTTTGATGCAGATGTGAATGAGAGCTGTGAAATAACTGACGTTCGTAACTCAGAGGCTGGTAGCTTATTGCAAATGAATGTAGGTGAGGTAAGTGTCTCTGATGGAGATGAGACTTGTATTGTTAGTAACGTTTCTGATTAAGTAATTTTAGAGAAATATGATGATGATGAGTATCAGGTATTTGTGGCGTTTAAGAATAAGGAAGTTTCAGAGTTATCTGTGAATGATGTGGACAATTCAGGTAAGGTAAGTGACATATGTAATATTGTAAATGTGAGTCGTGGAATACCAGACCAGTCAAAATAGTTTTTCATTAATGTCATGCAGAGTAAAGATCCAAACAGTAAAGGTGAGTTACCTGTGAGCCTAGAGAATAAAGGTGAAAACTTTTTGAAGTTTGTTTGGGACCAAATTGATGATAACATAGATAAATGTGCATTCTGGAATAAGGTAGCTATGGTTAGTCAGAATTTGTATCAAATTGGTGGAATGAAGTGAAAGAAGATCTAAGAAGGAAGTGTAATTTTGACAGTAATATATTTTGTGTTCCTTATGTAACAAGTGATATTTGTTGTGCCATGGAATCCATTCATTGTGTTCAATCTTTACCTGATAACATGAGTAAACAAAGTTGTGCTATGATACCAGTAAAGTTGATGAAACCAAGTAAAGACAGTGTGTACGTAGCATTTGATGAAATTGAAAGTGATCTTCTGCCTGAAGTATTGGACAACGGAGGAGATGATTCAGATTTTGGGTGTCTTTACATTAAGATTGAGACTGATCAGTGGGAAGGTAGCTATTTGACTGATACATGAAGCCTGATTTGTGGTATATGTGAACAATTTAGAGACAAGATCAAGTATAGTAAGCATTTTTTGGAAATGTCTATCGTACGTGTAAAGATAAGAGGAGCTACTGGTAAGCAAAGCAAATTGGTAAAATGTCAAGTACTGCTAACTTTTAGTATAGAAGACAAGACCTTTGAACATGGCTGCGTAATGATCCCTAGTCTGGAAGAAAATATACATTATGTTTGCAGATTTATATGACTATATAATTGTTTTTTGTTTTTCAGGAATATAGTATGTAAGATCATGTGATTTCTAAAGGTCTGTCTTATCTATTGACTGAGTTTAATTCTATGATACACTATGTTTGGATGTTCATACAACTATACAAATTGTTTGCAATAGATTTGTGCTTTGTCACCTTACTAGTTCATTTTTTCATTGCATTTAACTCTGTTTATTAAAGTTTAATATGTGAACAATTTTTAATTATGTCTTATGTAAATCCTATATACTTGCTTTTGCAATATAAATAGGGAGAGCATATAGTGTGTGATGTGAGGAAGGTATTGAACAGCGTATTTAGTACACAAAATAATGTTTCAGGATTTGATGTGAATGCTAGACAAGAAGCTACCTATCCATTGGACTATGTGATGAGAAATTTAGCGAGGAAACTTAAATATGTGGATGGATCGACTACCACACTGCTGTATGGCTGTACCGTGCTGATCCAGTCAGCTTACAAGAGATCATGGGTGCTGGGTAATGTACTCAGGCATCTGTCAACTACAGAACTAGGGTTCAGAAAAGACCCTTTTTTAGGGTAGGGAGGACAGAAAGAAACCAAGTTTTAAGGGAGGTTAGGATTGAGACAAACTTCAGTTTGAGAAAGAAACCAAAAAACATAATTCTAGCTTATTACATCAGCATAAACAGCTATTGGTTAAGAATTTGCAACAATCAGCAGATATTTCAACTCTACCCAATTTTAACTCAGTCAATGTGAAATGTCAGCTATCTTTATTGCATCAAAATACTTGAGGACTGAGAAATAAAATTAATGACTTAAGTATCTGCATAGATGAATTAGAGTCCTCAAACCCAGCGTACATAATTTGCCTCTCTGAACATCATGTGACCACTGGTATAGAACTTAAGGATTTAGGTTAGCATCTCACTTGTGTAGAGCAGAAATGGAGAAAGGAGGAGTTGCCACATTCATCAGGAACTGTCATAAATTTAAGAACATAGTCATTCATGTATTTTGCCTAGAACAGCATGTAGAAGACTGTGCAACAGAAGTAGAATTTCACAATAAATCCTTCATAGTATTAAGTGTATATTGAGCACCTCCAGGTAACTTTAATCTGTTCATAAACCACCATGAAGCTGTACTGATCCATTTAACAACCAAAAACAAAGAAATAGTGGTTGCTGGTGATTTCAATGTAGATTTCCTTAAAGACTCTCCCAATAAGAACTTATTTGAGTTAGTAACACCATCATTCAACCTAATTCCCACTGTAAAGTTCCCCACTAGGATAGCCAATTGCTCACAAACAGCCATTGATAATATCTTTATAGAAAAGTCCAAAGAACAAAATTATATTACAAAACCAATAGTCAATAGCCTCTCAGACCATGACATGCAGTCCCTTCTGTTAAATGTTAATACTGAACAGGATATAAGATCTGTTAAATCTGAGCTCAAGAGGGTAATCAATAAGCAAAAAATTGATTATTTTAGGACACTGCTCAGAGACATGATGTTTACAGTGCTCATGGCATGAATAAAAAATATAACACTTTTGCTAATGAAGTGCTTATCTTATCTGAGCACTGTTTTCCCCCAAAACTAACCAAGGTTAGAGCAAAGTATACAAAAAAGCCATGGATTGCTCAACGAATAGGGGTATCTTGTAAAACAAAAAGAAAACTGTGTCTGTCAATTGGAAAAAGTTCTGATGTTGATGCTATAGCATATTTCAAGAAACACTGCAAAATATTAAAGAGTGTAATATGGACATCAAAGCAAATATATTACAAGGAAAAGATAGTCATATCAGATAACAAAATAAAGACAATATGGGATATAGTGAAGGAGGAGACCAGTAGAACCTGACATGAAGAGGGAAAAATAGCATTAAGAGTAAATGATACATTGGTGACAGATGTGTATAGTGTTGCAGAACTTTTTAACAAACATTTTATAACTGTTACTGAAAAGATGGGGTTGTCAGGTTCTGTAAATGCTGCTACAGAATACCTCAGACCAGACATTTGAAGTAACTTCCATAATATGAATTTGACCCTCACTACCCCAGCAGAAATAATGTCCATCATAAAATCTTTAAAATCAAAAACATCTAGTGGATATGATGAAATATCAACAAAGTTAATTAAAGAATGTGATTCTGCGTTGAGTAACATATTAAGCTATCTGTGTAACCAGTCACTTATCAGTGGAATATTTCCTGAATGGTTGAAATATGCTGAAGTTAAGACACTGTTTAAGAAGGGAGATAAAGAAATAGCATCAAATTTCCGTCCAGTTTCACTTTTGCCAGCATTCTCAAAAATTTTGGAAAAGGTAATGTACAATTGGCTTTATAACCATCTTATCATAAATAACATACTGTCAAAGTCGCAGTTCGGATTTCTAAAGGGTTCTGATATTGAGAAGGCTAAGTGAAAATGTACTTAATTCATTGCAGGCAACTGGTATATTTTGTGATCTGTCAAAGGCATTTGACTGTGTAAATCACAATATCCTTTTAAGTAAATTAGAATATTATGGTGTAACAGGAAATGCTGCAAAATGGTTCAAATCTTATATCTCTGGCAGGAAACAAAAGGTGTTATTAGGAAAGAGACATGTATTAAGCAATCAGGCATCATCCAACTGGGAACTAACTACATGTGGGGTCCCACAAGGTTTCATGTTAGGGCCCTTACTTTTTCTTGTGTGTATCAATGACCTTTCATCAGTAACATTACCAGATGCCAAGTTCGTTTTGTTTGCCAATGATACAAACATTGCAATAAATAGCAAATCAAGTGTAGTCTTAGAAAGATCAGCTAATAAAATATTTGTGGACATTAATCACTGGTTCCTAGGCAATTCTTTGTCACTAAACTTTGAAAAAACACACTAAATGCAGTTCAGAACCTGTAAGCGGTGTTGCATGAGTATATGCCTAACATACGATGACAAGCAGATAGAAGAAGTGGACAGTGTTAAATTCTTAGGATTACAGCTTGATAATAAATTCAACTAGGAGGAGCACACCACAGAACTGCTGAAGTGTCTTAACAAATCTCTATTTTCAATGCAAATTGTGTCAGACATAGGGGATATAAGAACGAAAAAGCTAGCATACTATGCTTAATTTCATTCCATAATGTCATGTGGGATTATTTTTTGGGGTAATTCATCAAGCCAAACTAAAGTTTTCCAGGCACAAAAACGTGCAATAAGAGTTATATGTGGTGTGAACTCAAGAACATCCTGCAGAAGCCTGTTTAGGGAGCTAGGGATACTAACTACTGCTTCCCAATCTATTTTTTCCTTAATGAAATTTGTCATTAAAAATATATCACTTTTCAAACCAATAGCTCAATTCATGGAATCAATACTAGAAATAAGAATAATCTTCACAAGGATTTAAAGTAACTTACTCTTGTACAAAAAAGTTTGTATTATTCAGGAACACACATTTTCAGTAACTTGCCAGCAGCCATAAAAAGCTTAACAACAAATGAAATCCAGTTTAAGAGAAGCCTACCTAAAGGATTTATTGGTGGCCAACTCCTTCTACTTCGACGATGAATTTCTCAGTAGAGCCAACTGATGAGCATATATATACACAAATCAGTACAATCTAACTTCTGCATCATTTCAGTGCAATAACATGTTCGTAGTAAATAAGCATGTGTGTGTGTGTGTGTGTGTGTGTGTGTGTGTGTGTGTGTGTGCGTGTGTGTGTGTGTGTGGGTAAGTACAAACTAACTTCTGCACCATTTCAGTGCAGTAATGTGTTCATTGCAAATATGTATTGTAGTAGTTCTATTATATCTTTATTACCTTATAAATAAAAAAAAAATTCTAAATTTTAAATTCAGTGCATTAATGCGATCTTAGTAAATGAATGTTTGTAAAATGATTCCTTGATATAGTGTTCATTAAAAAAAATGACGATCATTCCACTTAGGACCTGTGGAAGGTACATTAGCTTATTTGTTTCAATTGTAAACATTTGTCATGTATTATTGTTTTTCTGACATGTTCTACATCCTGGAGGACTTCTTCACTATGGATCAATTGGAATGTAAGTAAATCTAATCTAATCGAATCATGAATGTTGTGACTGAGATTTGTAAATTATTAGCCAAGAAATCATCCTATATTAAGAATTCATGAAACTGTTTTTGTAGAAAAACAGTTACTGGCATGGACAGTGTTAATCAACATAAATGTATGTTTTCTCACTCTGTTTTGGGTACCCCTGGTCATTGCGACTGTCTAAGTATTGACTGAGGTTAGATGCTTCTTATAATTACTCTTTACATATGATTGAACTTATTGATATGATTATGAACTTTATTCATTTTGTTGTGTCAAAACATTTCATCTGGTTTCGATTCAAGGGCCAGTCCCCACATCGTAAGCTTACACCCTAATATTTTTTTCATTATTGTGTCCTTTCATGAGTCAACATATCCTTGAATACTCTGGTTTATGTGGCTGACTGATTTTGTACTATATTCCTACTCATGATTGAGTATATTCTTTTGGTCTGTACATGTCATTGTGAGTTTATCGGGTCAGCTCACTCCTCAGACATTTAGGCTCTGAATTTTTTTCTGTTCTCTTTTGAAGATTTTGAAGTGTGACTTTATAGATGTAAAGTTGAAATCTGTAATTCTAGTAATTCACTTTGGCTCTGCACTTATTTCTATAGTTTAGTGTAGTAATGTTGTAGTTTTGACTTTGTATTATTTGTCTGGTGACAGAATGTTGCACAGATCTGAAAATCTGAATGCCATGTTCTGATATGTGTACAAATTATGACTTTTATAGTAGATATTTTTCGAATGTTTTCTGTAATACACTATGTATCAGGTACTTCCATACTTCTGTATTCCATCTTTTGGCATCGTTTTGTACACTGTTTGGCAAACTCTATAATAAGTCACAAAATATTGTAAAGGGCCGCCCTTCTCTAGCATTACTTTTCCTCAACAGAAGTAGTTGATACCTGAAATATTTTAGTATTTTGAACAGATTAATATTATCTCAGCTGTTTTTCTAAAAGAATTTGGTATGATTTTGTAGACAATGTGTTATATTTCAGGCTAAAATCTGTAAAAAGAAATTACTTTATTTCCTTTGTTACAGTCAGTATGTTCTAGCTCTGAATGTACAGCTGAAATTATTTTTATTTTTATTTTTAGAAATATTTAAAATTATGAAATATTTGACACACTTAAAATTTCTGTTATTAATTACACAATTTAGTACTATTTGTTATGTTTATTTCTTGATTCATTTATGGGTGATGACAGCTGGAGGCATAAAGGTAAAGATCCGTGTGGGTTGTCATCACATATGGGTGATGTGGGTTGTCATCACATACAGGTGATGGCAGCAGGAGGCGTGAAGGTAAAGATCCGTGTGGGTTGTCACACGGATCTTTACCTTCACACCTCCTGTTGTCATCACCCATCACAAAAGGAAGGAGTACTAAATACATTGGTTCACAGAGCTCTTGTGATCTCTGATGAAGAAAGCTTAAAACCGGAACTAGACCACCTCAAGGATGTGTTCCAGAAGAACGGCTATTGTGACCGCCAAATTCGACACGCCTTCAAGCAGAAGACCACACCACAGCCGACACCTGATGATGATCCACCGAAAGCGACAGCCTACATACCATATGCGGGCAATGTATCTGGAAAAATAGGCAGGATTCTAGGATGTCATAACATCAAATGCGTCTACCGCCTGCCGCCAAAGATCAAGTCCCTTGTAGGGACAGTGAAGGACGATTTAGGACTCTGGAAATCTGGAGTTTATTTCATACGGTGCGAGTGTGGCAAAGCAAATGTGGGGCAAACCATTTGCACAATCGAGGAAAGGTGTACTGAACACAAACGGCACACCAAGGCTCCAACAGCCTACAAAATCTGCAATCGCAGGACATTGCCTCGAGACAAATCATCGTATGAAATATGGGAACACAGAAGTCCTGCACAACACATCCCGCTTTTGGGTCTGTGTATACAAGGAAGCAATTGAAATCCGGCTGCACGAGAACCTTATTAACAAGGACAACAGATTTCAACTCAGCCAAGCGTGGAATCCAGCAATAAAAGTTCTGCAGGAGCAGCGGATATGGGGCACCACATTCGCTGAAGGCGGCTTGCATACTGACCCCCATCAGTCATCTCGTCAGCACAAGCTACCCCCACAACCGCAGCCTGCACATCCCTCAGTCCATACGCGGAGTCAGTGGAGGGGAGAGGCGACAGGTATATATACCATACCACCCACCGGCCTAGGACATCAGTCAACAGGAGTAACCTGATGATGATGGCACATTACGCCATCGAAAATTCGTTCTACAATGACCAGTAAACTCGGCTGCATGCCCGAGAGACCTTCAAGCAATGAAGCTTGAGGATGGAATATTTCTGCATCAAGAACAGTATGTGAAGTAAGTCCTGGTAACATTCAACATGAGTGCAAGAGGCGAAGACAAGTATTGTACGGTATTGTATGGATGTTGTTCAAATGCCCATGTAAATGAATGTGAAACCATTGCAAAGAAATAGAACATGCAAATATATACATAAAAAAGTATGAGCAAAATTATGCATGGTCACACAATACATTTTAACATAACTTCATATACTTGTATGCTTTGGTATTATAAAATCTCAGTCTATTTTTCATAAGGCACTACTCTGGGTCATATGATAGTGTTCTGCCACCCACCCATCTAGAGAATATTCTTGTCCATCCCTGCTCCAATCCTGCTCCCAATACTGCACCCTTGCGGTTGACCCAGGTGCGACACCTGTCCCGTGTGCAAGACCTGTCCCATACATCCGCCCAAGATCTCCTACCACAGTCCAGTCACGGGCATCTACTACCCAATAAAAGTCAGGACCACATGTGAAGGCAGCCGTGCTATGTATCAGTTATTCTGCAATTATTGTACAGCATTCTGTGTGGGCATGACAAGTAATCAACTGTCCATTCACATAAAGCCATCTCCAAAGTGTGGTAAACAACGAATGCGACCATCAAGTAGCAGAACATGCTGCACACAACAACTCTAATGACTTCAACAGCTGCTTCACTACATGGACCATTTGGTTACTTCCTTCCAGCATAAGTTTCTCTGAACTACATATATGGGATTGTCTCTCCAGCATATCCTGCAGTCTTGCAATCACCCTGGCCTAAATTTCTGCTAACTTGTTTCCCACTGCCTCCCTTACCTCTCCTCTTCCCTTTTCTGTCCACATCATTCCTCCCCCATCCGTATAGTTTACTGACTTCTCCCACCACTCTTCCTCCTCCCCCTCCCCTTCCCTCCCCATGCAGGCACTTTCTTTCTTTATTTCTCAAACTCCACTGCTCCCCCCTTCCTTCCACCCCTCTCCCTTACTCTCCTCCTCCCTGCCTCCCTCTTCACCACAATCTTCCTCTCTTTTCCTCCCCTCCCCCCCCCCCCTCTCACCTCTATCCCTTATATGCTCAACCCTCTGAACTTTTTTCTTCTTCTTGTTCTTCAGCCGCTAAATCATCTGGCAAGAGACCTGCTTCACTCTACCCTGCTACCCACACCCTACCTCATGCATTCTTCCCTATCCCCTTGCCACCAGGCAACTACTTTTGATAATCAATTCTTCAATAATCAGTTTCACTGCTAGTGTGAACATGTACTTTTGGGTTTCTATGTGGTTGTGTATATGTGTACTCCTACTAGAGAGCCTGAGCCAGAAAGCCTGTGTTAACTGTTTTCTGTTATGTGTCTCTGTGCACCATGCACCAATCGTCTACAAATAAGTGGTTGCCTCTTTTCTTATTATACGTATTTTTTAAATCAGTATTAGTAACCTCTATTTATACAGATTTGTCATTTGAAAATACAGTGTCCATGGTGTTGTCTGTGTCATATGTTATAATTGTCGGTTTCTTGTATGTGAGGAAATAGTTTAAAACTTCACAACAGATTTAAGAACTGATCTTTTAGCCTTACTTCATTCATTAGATTTATAGTGAAGTCCCCAAACTCATCTACAGTGGGGCTTTCAGTAAATAGAATGTTAAATAGTGTTTATAGTTGATTAATGAATGCATCTGTATTCCCAGTAGGTGGTCTGTATATTGCTATGACTATGACTTTTCCCTGTATTTTTTACGACAGTGTAGTTTTTGCTTCAAAATGATTTCCCATACTCAATGATTCATCTTCACACCTTCTTTTACACCCAATACTTGATTTGGTAAAGATATATGTACCTCCATTTTTGGAATTTTTTTCTACAAAACTGACTTGCCAACTCATATGGATGAATGTTAATGCTACATAGTTCAAAATTTCTGCACTTATGCTTCAAAATGCACATGCAGTCAATATTTACACCATTCCCTGTTACTTCAATTTCTAATGATTTATTTCTAAGACATTGAATGTTTAGGCTTAAAGTCTGCAGATGACTAGGATGAGAACTGGTTGCAGCTGTATTTACATTTTGTGATGTCATATTCTACTCTGTGTACTGGTGAGGTACCAAAAATCCTTGTGAAGGACAGGTTTCCTGCACCTCACAGGTCATTCACTTGGCTGTGGTAAGTTGCCAAAAATAATTCTGAGATATCTACATGACCTCAAGAATTATATCTTTTCTATAAGAAACAGGACTTGAGAGACAGGAAGAGTTCAAGTGCACACATTATTCTTTATAATGCTCCCATTAGTCAGTGTTCTAAGATACAACGTGTTACAGTCATTTCATTGACTGAAACAGAACTCATTTTAGCAGCAGAATGTACCAAAGATAAAAAAGAAACACACATCAAGACTCTATGACAAGAGCTATCCAGAAGAGAAGTGAAGACCATTCATTCATCATGTAGACAGTCAAAGTGCAATCCAGATAATCAAGTCAGGGCAGTTAATTAGATGAAGCAAATATATAGATGTGAAATTCCATTATATCAGGGAGCAATACAGAGAAGGTTTGCTTGGGTTAAAGTACTGTAGTACAGAAGAACAATTGGCAGATGTATGTACCAAAGCCCTACCAAGGTCAAAGTTTGAGAAACTTAGAAATGCTGTTATGAAACAATTAGAATACCTTCTTATTTGAAACAATATTAAATAATAACTGTTTACTATGTGATTAAGTAAAAATGTAAAACTTTTGACTTAGAATTATTGAAAACAGATACTGTATTTTATGGAGAGTGTTAAAAATGTTGAAGTGTTGGTAAAAGACAATCTTTGCTGTATGTTTTGTTAGAGGTTGGCAACCAGAATAAGAACCAAAATATGAGTTATTGGTGAGAATGAATAACACATATCTATAGTCTATGTTGAACAAAGCTGGCTGTAAAATAAGTTATGGAGTTTATTCTGTGTGTATCTTACAATATTTTTAATAAAGAGTGCAGAGAAAACCAAACATTTCGACAGGAAGTCGAATCTAAATCTGCTGTTTATTACTAACAGTCAGCTTAAACATTAGATTACCTCAGCATCCATCCGAATCTATCCCAAACCTTCAGTTTCATTAATGTTCCCTATAATTACTTCCAAATGCAAGAACCAGGGGCTCTCCCAAAGGGTATATACACAGTAGAAGCACAGATGTGGTGAATGACTCTGGCTTTTCCTTCCATAGGGAGATATATCAGTTGAATTAAATTCATGGAAATGACATTAATGGACCAAGTACAGGTGAAATCAGTGACAATGCACTGATATGGAATGGTACAGGTGAAGTCTTTTCAGAAATGCTGAACTTGGAATGAAATGAGTAAGTCAACAAATGCTGTCAATTTTCTTTTAGAAGATGTCATTCAAACAAAAAGACATAATTTTTACAATCACATTCAGGAGCCCTTAAAAGAAATGTCATTAGATGATGCTTGTCATGATTTATAATGAACTAGATGGGGAGAAATCATGTGGAATGTGTTTAATGTGAAGTTTATTACTACCCAGGAGATGGTGGTTTCACTAGTTTGATTGAGGACCATAGAATAGTGGGGTGGAAACTGCACTGAGATGGATGCATTGATCATCACATTGAGTCCGTTGTTGAGTTATTTTTGTAAAAAATTTCATTGTTTTTATTCATTTTACTGGCAGATTTCCAACACAAAAAGTTTCAAAAAATGTATGAATTCGTGGAGGTGTTCACTGTAGGGAACTAAATTGGTGTTCCAGTTGTTGTTACTGTTTCAAAATCATAATTGAATGGGATAGGCCAGTAACCTACTGTTGTGGAAAAACTCTGCTGCAAACAGTGTAACAGCAGTAAGTAATCTGTGGAGTTGATGAATGCCCAATGAGAATCTATAATGAACTACCCGAAAAAAAAATCCCAAAAATATCTGGCAGATCTGAATAAGAGTTCAAAGTGGTGTAAAGGGGGCATATTTCCTTAAAATGTGCATAAATGTCAAATTGTACTCTTCAAAAAAGCAATTAAACATAATATCCTAATGGAGACGTATTTCCATCTTATGCAAGATATCGTTTTGTAATTTTGTTTTCACCCAGACACATTTCAGCTTTTTTGTGCTATAACTAGTTTGTTTTCTTTCTCTATGGGGCTACTGTTGATTATGCCGGGAGCTTTAGATCTGCTATACAATTTACAGCTTGCATAGTTTTGTCTTGAAGTAAAATGCTTATTTCTTTCACAGTGATTGTTACACTCGAATCTTAAGATTTGTTTTTCAGGCACAGAGTTTTTGCATCTGTTATAACAACATGTAATGGAGGTGGAAACTCTATGTTTGGTAAACAAACGTTAGGTAATGCATGTGTAATAACCACAGTGAAAGAAATAAGTGTGTTACCTTGACACAAACGAAGAAAAAACACCATTTCACCAAAACTTGTGATAAGCTGTGGACTATGTAGCGCAGCTAACGCTACCAGCACAAACAAGCAGTAGCCTCAAGTGAGAAATAAAATAAGCAACTAATCCCAATGAAGATAGCACAAAAAGTGCTGAAATGTGTCTGAGAAAAAACAAAACTACAAAACAGTGTATTGTATAGGGCAGTATTCTTCTCCAATTTTCTTAGCAGCCATGGAAATGAGAAGAACTACAACATTTGCAAGATGATCCTATGACTACAATATCAATGAGTCACAGTGACAAAGCTTGGTTTTTACCCATCTTTGTTCTGCATCAACTAGTTACATAATATAAAGACTATCCTACAGGTTGCAGCAATATGATCTTTCTTTTTTTCTTAAAAAAAAAAAAGACTCATTTTAAAGTACCAGATATCAATGGGTACACATTTAATAAGACATTGAGAATTTCTTAGGCTGCCAGATGGACGACAAACTGAGAGGGCAGCAGCACATGGATACATCAACCAAAAAGCTCAGTTCTGCCTGATTTGCACTACACATCCCTCTGTTAATAGGATGACGTGATTTTTGGTATACTTGACATTCTTGCACTCAGTGCTGTCTTATAGCACAGTCTTTGGGAAAATGCACCTAAGATAAAAAAGTATTATTCTACAGAAGCAAACAACAATAATGTTGTATTAAGTCGATAAGCAAACCTTTTGCAGAATGCTCTACAGAGACCTGGGATACATGCACTTACATTCCAATACATGTACCCCTAACAGCTTTTGTGTTAATAATGACAAGGAACTTAGAATGAGCTGTAAAATTAACAACAACTATATTAGAAGCAAGAAATAATTTCGATATAAACTATGAATCTCAAATTAGGGGTTTTTAACAGGTTGACAGTAGATGTTAGGCAGGACATTGGAAATACTCAGCTATCTGAAAAGGAATGTACAAGCATAACTCATTAGGCACTCTTTCAACAAATTTATCAGAATATTTGGTCTCGTGAATGTAAATTCCAGTTAACACCAATGTTTACTCTGAACACACTTTGACTTAACCAGTGTTCTATGTAATGTTACACATGTGCCTTGTTTGATTCATCAGCTGAAAATAGAAGCTTAGTGGTATACGAGAAAAACCAGTAGCTCTTTTTCAAAGTAACTGTTTTTCACCTAATATACATATCAATAATGTAGCAGTAAATCCCATAACTATCAAACGAGTAGAGTAGCACAAACTGTAATTGGCTGTTTTTACAGAAGTGGTTTGTCTTGGCTGACCCTGCCAATTATGTATGATTTGACACATTCCACACCCCTGAAGGCTACCATTTGTGATGGGATTTACAGAATATGGTGTCTTAATAAATGAATGAATCAAATAATGAGAAATTACAACCAAAAATTTCAAATACAGGCACAAAATTCTATTTGACAATGTGTTGTAAAGGTGTGGAACAAATGTACCATTTTCATCCGCAAAATAACGCCAACTGTTAGGCTAATCACTTGCTATACTCATACCCTGCAGAAGAACATCAGACTATTACATTTTATTTGTCTCTTTTTATGGTCTGATCTTCAAACCCTTCTCACACCCACTGGAAAATGAAGTTTCATTGTGATGATATTTTTCTTAAGCTCTGAACTGATGAGATAAAACATAATCTCAGATGACAAAATGTGAGTCACCCTTGAAACAGCACATAAGTCACTTCAGAGCACGTTAGGTGGTGTTGAACTGCAGGCAATCATGTGACCTACCACTGCTGATGTAACTCATGGTGGTGAAATGGTGTGGATGTGTGCTGGTCAGTTGTATGGGATCAGTGCATTAAGACAGGTTGGTGCGGAGATATGACAGACTGGTTACAAGGATCTGTCATATTTGGAACTGCCCATGACCACACAGTTGATGATTTTTTTTTAGTTTATCAATGAGGCATTTCCAACATGTCTACAAGGAATCCTATATTACTTCCAGCCATGTAACAAAGTGTAAGAACAGTGGTTGTAAAAAGTTGCTAATCAACAGAGATTGAGATGAGTTTCATGTCTCCACTCCATCCATTTCAGAATAAAAAGTAATGTACATGAATGATTTGAGAAAATCATCCAACTAGCTGCTGATATAAAGGTTTATTAACAACCTTTGACCATGGTTTCAATGACTGTAAAATTGTCTTTTTCAGAAGTCCATGAATGCAAAAAACCACACACTGGTGACAACAAGTTTCAGAGCAAAGCAGCTCATGGTAAGTAAAGTGGTATGTGTGGCCATCAGTAAAACCAAATAAAATCCATTAAAAACATTTCCATTGGAACCTGATTAAATGTAAAAGTTATCACATTAAAATGTACATGGAGCTAAAAGACACTGAAACGGCCTGTATGTAGCTAATGCAATGCCGCAAAACTATCATAGCATGTGCCCCATGGAGAGCATAATAGGACTTTGTTTTTTTCACTGTGTATAAAAGATTTATCACATAAGATCAGCAGAGCTACAAGGTTGTTTGTTGATGCTGTTGTTCATAGGAAAGTATCATCATTGGATGTTCGTAAGGAAATGCAAAAACATATGGACAAAATTTCCGCTTGGTGTAGCAAATGTCAGCTGTCTTTAAATGTGGACAGATATAAGACAGTTCCATAACAAGGAGAAAGAACCTGATAGTATCTAAGTTATCCCATAAATGTTAGCATTTAAGACAATTACATAAAAAATAACGTAATGTTGATTTCAACTAAGTGTTTGCAAATTGAGTTTTCCAACATTTGTATTTTTCTGCTGATTTTTAAAGCTTACCATTGTACCAAAACTTTTGTGAACTTGTAACATTAGTTTTAAGGTTACTTGTGTAAACATTTTAACAATACCTTGTAAATTTTTATTATTATGTCTTTACACTAACTCAGATGGCTGCGCCTGCATCTGAGCTTATTTCTTAATCTGAAGTAGTCTTTGACTATCTGTAAGTCCAGTTTCATAAAAGCTTGCCGAAAACTATTTGGAGTTCATCACACCAAAGAGAAAATTAGAAGTTTTGAGTATACCTTTCCTTTATTAGAACGCTAACATTTTGCCCATTCGTAAAAATGCAGGCTATTGGAAGATACATCAAGCAGATACTCAATACAATGTTGATGAGGGAATGGATAGGTAAAATTCTTACAACTCTGTATCACTCAACAACCACAGTTACAGAATTTTCAAGCAATATTAAGCAGGTAAAAATAATATTTTGATCAATACTTATGGAAGTAGAATGGCTCCAAAATGAATCACACACAAGACCAATTGTAGAGTGTTGTTCCAGTGTCTGGAGTGCTTATCAAATAGACACAACAATATAGTGTAGGTCCAAATAATTCAGAGACGTGCTGCTATAATGGTATTAGGTTGAGCTGCTACTGCTTTGCCCTCTTACACTTTTTGACAACTGCCCTCCTAATGTCATGCAGCGTGTGAGGAGGGTTTCTGTGATGGCACACTGCAAGTCTCAACTGGTCCCAGGAGCACTGAATCGGGTTCATGTCATCAGATACTGCAACCCATTGCATTTTGTTGGTTCCTGTCTCCCAGAGGAAGATACTAATGGAATGGGTGCTGTATGATCATTCATTATCATCCTGAGAGATGAACATATCATCAAAATGCTGGCTGCAGGTCTGAACTGCAGATTGGAGGGTCTTATCCCAAAAGTGTACAGCCCTCAAGTTGTCCTCGTGAGTGATGGGAGGCATCCGACACCAATATGTGATGTTGGCCCAAAACATGATTGCCTGCTGGACACGTGAGACAGCACACCTGACATGAAGATTGGCATGTAGCCACCACCACAGCCTTGTATAATGCTCATCAGCCATCGAGCAAACCCTACACTCATCGGTGAAGAGAACACAATGCCATGCTGCAGATCTCATTCCAGGTCTTCCCTTGCCCACCTTTCTCGCATAAAAAGTGCTGCTGTTATTGTGCCATTACTTGTGGTGGACACCTAGTGGTTAAATTCATTGCATTGGAGGTGGTCGCACACTGTCTGGGCTGTAATGGCTGCCAGAGTTGCCCCCCAAAAATCATACTACAGTTCTGTTACAGTCTCCTCAGGGCACCTACACGGCACAATTTATAGGCATCAGTCAACAGCTGCTATTGTTGACCATAGGAGATCATTAACGACCATATCTTAAATATTTTGTGTCTTGCAATAGCAGTTGAATCTTTGAATGACATCACTGTGGTGTACATCGACTTCGCAGGCCACTTCCCGTACCAGCAACTCTTCTTGCCATAAAGTGGCATTGTGCACATGGTTTAAGCTCAAACGGACCATTCAAGGAATATTTGCAAACTGAGCAGCAGTCTACACAAGCCTCATTAACCCATTTAAAACCTTAGATATTGAGTGCTGTTCTGAACTGCTTTACACAGGTGGCTGCATGCAACGATTCCCTGTGGTCAGCAGGCTGTTGTGAAAGAGATTTCCTATGAAACAATAAACACAAACAATCATGAGTATTCAAGGAATGACAACACTCTCGCCAGGCGACAGTCTGCAGTGTGACAGTCAGTTTATTCCACAGTGGACTGCGGCCTGCAACAATTCCCAAGTGGTTCTGAAGTGCTTTAGCAAGGATTGTTCGGATAGCATTGGAATGACATGTGGACTTCTAGGAGAGCCACAAAGACAAACAAATTAGGGGAACAGACTAGAGTGGTAAATGAAATTATGATCACAGTAAAAATGAAGTGAAGAGTGGTGGCATATGTAACTGGGTAAATGGATCATGAATGGACCTACATCTGCATATACATATAGAAGGTGTTTCAAAGTCTTTGCATCAAACATCTAGGAGTGACAGATCACGTCATGGGGAACAACATTTATTAGAAGCAAAATGATTGCTGAAGCTAGAGGGGTTCTTTTATTGAATTCGCTGGTCCTGGGACGACAAGATGTCACCAAACTAACAGGTTCTACTAACTAAACGTTGTGCGTCTGCATACCACTTGCCCCAGTAAACTGATGGAGTGATTTTTATCAGTGAACCTTAAGATTTAATATTTCTAAGTTGAGGAAGATATTGTAGAAGCGAATGAGTAACTTTACTTTTGCTCTTTCACTTAGAAGTGTTTTTAACTCACTTCTTTTGTGGATGAATTACTTTTACTAAAGATTCTTCCAATGAATCTCAGCCTAGCACCTGCTTTTCCTACAGTTTGTGTAGTAAATCCAAAAATGTCGCTCAGGACAGTTACGTCTAGATAGGAAGGCCGTTCCCGAATTCTAGATGTTAAAGAAATATCAAGACGACGACCTAATGGAAGATCAGCAGATGGAGAGCTTGCACCAGGAATGGGGATGGGTACAGCTCAAGTCCTTAAAGAGACCACTGGACGACTTTATCCACCAATCGGTGTCAAATAGCACCGATGGTGAGAGCGCTCAAAACTGACTGACATTTTTCCTGCATCTTGCTAATCATAGTATTCTCATGAATGGAACTGAGATGGATTTATCCTCACCATGGGGCCACACGATGAATGTTTCTTATGAATGTGAGACTGAAGTGTCTCATTTATTTGTTGTGTATCATGCTGGGAAACTTCAGAATTCGTTCTCCCACGCTGATTTCTTTGTTTAGCTCAGTAGACACAATATCACTATCAGCACCAAAGAAAATGCTTCTAAAATTTCAGTTACAGATCTGATCGCTTAGCTACATTTGTGCGGCAAAATATTTTGAAATGTTTTGCTTTTAGGAAGCTGAAAGACTACATTATTATACTTTTCAGCCGCCTGGAAGTAGAGCCATTGCGGTATTAAGAAGACAAAGGGTGCAGCCGAAAACGGATGCAAGTCTCGTCATTACAAAGAACGAGAAAAACAATGGAAAGGCTCTGGAGACAGGCGACAGACACAAAAAGAACTTCGCAAATGTGTACATTTATTGAAACGGCGCGCCAGCAAGCATTGTCTAGGGAATAATGCGAATCGACCCCTCGGACTTGGCTTTCCAGCAGAAGACGTGGACTTGGCTGAAGGCAAGGGAGGGGAAATGCAGTACAGAGCTAGCTGCATTCATACTCGTCTAGTGGCTGCATTTTCACCGAACAAGTTAGTGCAGCTGTTGAGATAGGAGATACCTGTTGGTGAAGAAGGGGACTCTAAACTCTGTCCAGCCATTTATGTTCTTCATGACTTGTCTGTAGTGCTCATGATGTATGCCTGTTGTAATGGTTCTTTATTTACGTGACCATTAAGGCACTCCAACCCCAGTTCTCGATACCAGTAATATTGTACTACGTTTCTACGAAGTAACAGACATATTTTTGTGACAATGTTCACATTTGGTTTTATTAATGTATAGGTACTCCAATATATCGATATATTACAGTGATATGGTTCTTGTGTGTATTCATTTCTGTGAGACTGTCATAATCTTTGACTTACTTGTAACCGTTTTGGCGCGAATGCGCACAGAACAGTCTTTGTTTCACTTTGCAGAAGTTGTTATTTCGCTTTGTAAAAGAACAGTCAAGTCTTGTGTTTGGTTAAGGTGGAAATTAAATATATGAAGATTGATACAATGTTTTCTTGATGATGTGACAATTAAGAAGAAGTATATGTGAATTTACAAGAGATTTAATAAAAATGTGGATCGTGAACACCAAGTCAAAAATTATTTCTACCATACCATTGTTCTGATCTGGGATTGTTTGATCATTAAGAATTTCCTGAAAAACGCATTTGTTAGGTCTTCAAATATTGCTAAAATACAGATCTGGACCTTCTAGCAGTCAAAGTGGAATCACCCTAGAATCAACAAGATGAGCCATAACAACTTCGACGAAATCTACGTGGGAATCCATTCAAGATAAGTGCCAAAATTAATGACTTTTTTACAGTGACTTCATTATTTCCATTCTGATGATACCATCCACAGTCAATAACTTTGTTGTTGCCCAATAAAGCGAGCATATGCTGTGTGGGCAACATTATTAATCTGATTTCTAACCTACTTTGCATGTGGTGGTATTGTTAGACTGTATAGTTCGTAAAATATCATTGCAGTCAAAATATTGTCCAACGCAAATTACGCTCTGTGTGACTGTGTGTGATTATCTCGCATTAAATTCCATCCCTGTGCAAATCCAGTTATTTTGAAGAAGGAGAGATTGGATTTCATAGCCGCGTTGATATCAGATTTAATAATAGACTGCAATTAAGGAAATTTTAATAGCTGCGTTTGCTGGTGGTATAAGCATACTAATCAAGGGTTCAAGCGCAACCATACCTGGCACAGCTTAGAGACGTGCTGCACAGGCCAATATCTGGTTCACAGCAACTAATTTTTAACGTAATATGTTCTGGCCTTGCCTGTGTGCTTGTCTTGTTCGCCACTGGAAATTCCACTTTCAGTTTATGGTATCCGGGGGCGGGACGTAACTCTGGTTTGGAGGGAGGGGATGAATGGGGTGTAACCGGTGCTGGCACCCAGGAAAACCACAAACGGTCATTGCGGATCTCAGCACAGTATTCTGCTGGGGAGTCACCATCAACATGGCCTCACCTTGTGATTCGTGAGTCACTTTGGAAGGGTTCTGGAATGAAGCCAGAGCGTCGAGGACAACCTGATAGTAGAAACTATAGCCATCGCAGAGGCAGTCATTACACACCACAAGTCAATTCAAAAGTCAGAGAGAGTATTACGTGCTAATTCTTTAGGGTCACAATTACATGTGCACAATTGGAGGTCCTTTGAAACAGGCAACCACAGTTGGAAATGAATATGTCAAGATACATGGGATCTTGAACGAACAAGTGGTGCCTGTTGGTAAATCACTTAGTGTTCAACAGCCTGCCACATCAACATTAGTGGAGCTACCTAGATAGACAATATGCAACTGTGTGTCATGTGTCCAGGGTGGACTTTGCCAATGTTTGTAGTCCATGACTGGTTGTCGAACATGGAGCATTACTTGACACACGAAATTACAGACTAATGTGTTGTGTAGCAGGAAATCAAACAAAAGTACCAAAAAAAGAAAATCTCAACACATATCACCTACCTTGAAGAATTCTATCGCCATTGACAGAATCTTATGGGAAATGGAATCCTTCAAGCCATAGACCAGTGGCTAACTTACTCTAGCAACAGTAGTTCGCAAAGTGGAATTTGAAGAGATGGCAATGGCTCATGTGGGAGAAGATTCATCTATAAGTGTCTGCCATCTTACAGTGAAACGTGCAGTGGGAAGAAGCGACGAGGCCATGTGATTTTGTACTCAGAGCTCAATTCATTCAGCACGATACTGCTATGCATAACTTGTCAACTGTCTGCACTGTTCATGGATGATGATGTTTCCAACTTTTCTTCTGCCAACGCTGAAGTGCTGCATACCCTCATGTCATGCTCATCCCAGGTCACCAGCAACGATCTTCTATCAAAGCCTGGTCTGGAGTTGTACAAGATCAGCTGATAACAACCAAACATGCTGCTGCAGCTAATGTAAATGATACACATAATGGAATGTTCATCGAGACATGCTGGCACAGTTGTTGGCGATTGTACTTTATATTGTCCACGAGGAGTTATAGTTTCAACAGGAGGGTGTACCATTGCATTTCAGTATTACTGTCCTTGGTCAAACAACTTAGAAGAATCAAAAGTGACTCGAGAAGCAAATGCAGATACGACCATATGGCATTAACTGCTGTTGAGAGAAAAATACGACTGGAACAGTTTAGGTAGATGAAGTGACAATACAAGTACCTGCTATTGCAAACAAAGAGATGCAATTGGGACTATTACTTCGAAGCACAGTTAAGTGGCTATTTATGCACAGGACCATAAAAACTGATGACCAAGAGGGTAAAAACACCTTTTGTTCTACCTACATTTAGGAGGGACGACGGAAACTTCACACAGGAATGGATAAATACAGTGTAATTTTGCTTTACAAGCTCCTTCCCGATGACAAACACAACACAGACTATTCACACCACACCAGTTTAAGAGCTCTAATACAGAGAGAATACACAATGGAAGCCATCACCTACACCTTTGCATGGGAAGAGGTGGCGATATCCACAGCAAAACTAAAAGTTACAAAAGCACCAGGCCCAGACAGCATTCACTCTCAGACACCTGGCTGAAAATAACTTACAAGTTCGTGGCGCCCTCCATCAGCAATAATGGAATTCAGCATGGTTATGGCCCACCCTTAGCCTTGATGACAGCTTCCACTCTCGCAGGCATACGTTCAATCAGGTGCTGGAAGGTTTCTTGGAGAATGGCAGCCCATTCTTCACGGAGTGCTGCACTGAGGAGAGGTATCGATGTTGGTTGGTGATGCCTGACACGTAGTTTGCGTTCCAAACCATTCCAAAGATGTTCTATAGGATCAGGTCAGGACTCTGTGCAGGCGAGTCCATTGCAGACATGTTAGTGTCGTGTAACCACTCCACCACAGGGCGTGAGTTATAAACAGGTGCCATCCCTGGATTGCTCTTCAAAAGTGGGAAGCAAGAAGGTGCTTAAAACATCAATGTAGGTCTGTGCTGTGGTAGTGCAACGCAAAACAACAAGGGGTGCAGCCCCATACATGAAAAAGACGACCACACCATAACACCACCTACTGCGAATTTTACTGTTGGCACTACACACGCTGGCAGATGACATTCACCGGGCATTCGCCATACCCACACCCTGCCATTGGATCGCCACATTGTGTACCGTGATTCATCACTTCACATAACGTTTTTCCACTGTTCAGTCGTCCAATGTTTATGCTCCTTATACCAAGCGAGGTGTCATTTGGCGTTTACCGGTGTGATGTGTAGCTTATGAGCAGCTGTTCGACCATGAAATCCAAGTTTTCTCACCTCCCACCTAACTGTCATAATACTTGCAGTGGATTCTGATGCAGTTTGGAATTCTTGTGTGATGTCATGGATAGATGTCTGCCTATTACACATTACAAACCCTCTTTAACTGCCGGCACTCTCTGTCAGTCAACAGGCGAGGTCGGCCTGCACGCTTTTGTGCTGTCTGTATGTGTCCCTTCACGTTTCCACTTCACTATCACATCGGAAACAGTGGACTTAGGGATGTTTAGGAGCGTGGAAATCTCGCGTTCAGACGTATAACACAAGTGACGCCCAATCACCTGATCATGTTCAAAGTCCATGAGTTCTGTGGAGCACCCCATTCTGCTCTCTCACAATGTCTAATGACTCTGGAGGTCGCTGATATAGAGTACCTGGCAGTAGGTGGCAGCACAATGCACCTAATATGTAAAACGTATGTTTCTGGGGGTGTCCAGATACTTTTCATCACATAGTGTAGCACCAAAGGTTATCCAGTTTTTAACTGAGACAATAAATGAAGAGTACCCACAGTCTAGAAGTTATTAAGTACAGGCCATTCTGAAGCCATACACATCAGTTTGCTTGACCAACACCTTGGCTAAGGTCCATAGGTGTAACTGATTACAGAATCACAGATGGCTCCTGAGGCTCAGCCCGCACCAGTTCAGGTTCTGTGAAAATAAGTTGATTGATGGTGTAGCTAAACAGGCACTTGAATTTGACGAGTGAGTGTACAGTATTCAAAGATTTGGAAGTCAGTGTGCCCACGCAAAATTATGCCTCCCCACAGCGCCTCGACCACCAAAACGATCATGCAATCATGTTTGACTATGGCCTTGGGTGCGTTACATGATTCCACCTCTCGCCATATGAAGGTACATCCAGCACTGTAGAACATGATTGTTTTGATGGTCCAGGAGTTATGGAGTAGGGAGACATAATGTTGCATGGGTGTACTGACCTCCAAATCTTTGAGCACGCTACACTCACCGGCCAGCATTTTTGTGACACTGAACTCCTTCCCCATGTGTATCATTTCAGGGGTGCATTTGGTTCCAACTTAATTTTTAATGGATGACAATGTGCGACCACATCGAACAGAGCAGGTGGAGGAGCTATTGGAGGATGTTCAGCAAGTGGACAGGCCTCCCATTTCCCCGACTTGAATCTCATCGAGCACATGTGGAATTCATCGGAGAGGCATATTGCAGTATGTCCACATGCACCAATGATGATCCAGCATTTATCAACCGATCTGATGGATGAATGGAACACCCAACCACAAGAACTTCTTACCAACATCTTGCAGAGCAAGCACCTCCCTCTGTGGTGGCCACACACCCTACTAAGAACCATGTACCATCTTTTCTAATGTCCAGGGAACCATCATGGATCACAGAAACTAATGCATAATTATCGTCTATGAATGAAAGTGTCATTTCTATTTGCCCCATTGCATATTTGTTTCAGTTACCTTCTGTACTATAGTGTAGCAGTTCTTTCTATGTAAAGTCCAAGTTCCATAAAGCTATGGTATTTCGCAGTGACACATCATATGAAAGTTACTTTCATCCTTAAGATTAGCACATCAGTATACAGATCACGTCATGGGAACAACTCTTTTTCTTTTTTTTTTTTGCAGACAAAATGTTAACTGGTGCTTCCCAGCGATGCAATGCGTCCCTTAGTGTTTAGTATATGGTGGCTGGGAATGACCAATTGTTACCAAATCAATAGGGTCTGCTAGCCCGGTGTGCAGCATTCTACCTATCTACACCAGTAAACTGATATTGCGATTTTCAATAAGAAAGCCATAAGAATGAGTGCCAGTAAGTGGAGAGAGATATTTCAGAAGTGAATCAGGAACTTCAATTTTCGAAAGTCTACCATTTTTCACGGATCTTCTCTTTAATTGATACATTTCTAGTTTGCTACTGACAGTCAAAATACCATTTTCATGAATTTTAAGGCAGTCAGAAGTCCAAAGAATGTAACGCAAAACTACTTGGCCAATTCCAAAGCATATTACAGAGCAGATAACTCAAGTTATAGGCATCACACATTGCATATGAACGCCAGAGGGCCTATGCCCCAGTGGTGGATACAGAAAAACCTCAAGGAGGACACGCTAAAGATATTTTGAGCTACTTTTACATTTACCACAATAAAAAAAGTAATCAATTCACGTGCAAAGTTTAAGAAACTTTTATTTAAACTGATTAATTATCATTAATACTTTTCACAATTATTATTAATACTTCACAATCAACTGAACACTCTCACTTTCGGCTAATCTTCACATTTGCCCTTTCTACAACTAGGACTTTTTAGTTATGCATTCTTCAGTCTTAATATTTCTGCTTCTGAATGTAAATTAGCTTCCGATTCGGCGAACAGGCCGTATTTATAACGCTACGTATCGAAGAATCTCTGTGAAAGAAAACAGTAGCATATTCGCGGCTTTTCTCGAACGAATGCGAAACAGAATAACTTATCGAGATCACTAGAATGGCCGCGACTTTTCTCGTAGGTATGTGTTAGCTATCTCTGTGCCAGACAGAAACGTATAAAATACGATGGCGCGGTCGCACGTGCTACATAGGAAAGTACAACTACTCGACAACTCGATTCAATCGAGTCGACTGACGAAAGAAACGAACGTGCGGACTGACTGGCGAGGGCGGCGCGGGTGGCAATGCGTGTCGCCCCGCCAGGGGGGGGGGGGGGGGGGGAGGGGGTCGCCCCCCTCATATGTGTCCGCCACTGCTATGCCCCGCCACTTCTCAGGGTCATAACCAATCTTAAACGACACCTTATGTCGCTGGGAAGCATTAGCAGACATTTTGTCTGTAACAAAAGTCGTTCACCCCACCGTGATCCACGAAGATGAAGGACGATTCATGAGGAATGCTACACAACTTGTGGAGCGATTCTACAAGTGAAAATAAATCGAAAAAATCGTATGAACATGTGTCCGATTTTCGATCGTTACGGAACTGGAATGGGTCAAAGGCTACACACATGGATGAATATGAAGACATGTGTGACTATTAATGACCAAAATGCTGTGTAGGCGCTTTGGTGGACAGAACACTGGCGGGACAGATGACTGATCCATCCTACAAGAGATGCGGGTGTTCTCCAACAGATAACAGCACTGTGACATCGCACTGGGGCAACAGCTGCAGGCGTACCTAGAGCACAATCGTGCGTTGGATCAGTGAGCAATCGTGAGGCCATGTGCGTGTCGTGCTTGACTGTTGTTTAATTGAGCAAGTCCATTGTGTCTGCATACTTCACCTTTGTAGAATATGCAGACATGTTGTTTGCGTAGGGTGCTGTAATGGCAGTGCCTATGTGGCTGCGACGAAGTTCAGAGACGTTTCCTTGATTAACGAACCCCCTGTGCCAGGGTTCTTAAAACATCACATGAATCTGAAACACTACTCAGTATATACACAGCACTGGAGCGTGAGACCATCTAGTCAGATGAGGAAAGGATATATATCATTGCAAAAGTCCAGAGACGTTTCCTTGATCAACAAACCCCCTGTTCTTAAAACATCACATGAATCTGAAACCCTGCTCAGTATATACATAACATTGGAACGTGAGGCCATCTAGTCAGATGAGGAAAGGAAAGATATTGTGCAATTGAAAAGCAGAATCCCACCATCAGTACATGACGCATTAGCCGTCACCTCGATATTCAACAAAAGCAAGTGTGGCGTGCATTACCTTCCGAGGATTTGTACTCACTCCATATGCAGCCCATGCAACATCTGCATCCAGGTGACTCAATAAGCAGATAATAATTTTGTGAATAGTTGGTCGTACACAGAGATGTTGTGCAATGCACGTTATTTACATATGAGGCTACATTTACGTGCAACGGTATCTTAAACATCTGCAGTTCTCATACATGGGCGATGGAGAACTCACATGATATTACAGAATCAAGATTCTAAGTTAGGTTCTCAGTGAACATCTGATATGGTATGGCTGATGACCTGATGATAGGGCATGTGTTCCTACCATATCGCATAGCAGCCACAGCATACGTACATTTCCTGATAGAAACCTGTCTCCATTTTTGGAAGACGTTACATTAGAGCAATCACAGCAAATGTACCTGCAACACGATAGAGACCAGACAAGTATCCCAGTATCCGAAGAACACATTTCCTCGGACTGGCCGTGGCAAACCGATTAACTAGCCTGCCAGATCACGCGAAGTAGTCCCATTAGACTTCTGTTTATGGGGCTGGTTAAAGCGGGATGTGTACACTATGAAGGTGGATACACACGAAGAACGTGTCGCTCGCATCACCGACGCTACTGTCCGCATTAAAGCCCGCCAAGTTGATGTTCGATATCAACACAGCACACCGTTCCTCGTTGACATGTGCATTGAGATGGGTGGGGGACTTTTTGAACACCTCTTGTAGGATGGATCAGGCATATATCCCACCATTATTCTGTTCACCACAGCGCCTACACAGCATTATGGTAAGTAATATTCACACCTGTCTTTATAATCATTCATGGATATGTGTAGTCTTCTACATGCCCCAGTTTCGTAACGATCGAAAATCGGACACATGTTCATAGGACTTATTCGGTTTATTTTCGCACGTAGAGTCACCTCACGAATTATGTGAGACTCCTCTTGAATCACTCTGTTAAGCCAACAAAACCTCAACCTCTGTCTACTGTTGTTGGGTTGGGTTGGGTTGTTTTGGCGAAGGAGACCAGGCAGCGAGGTCATTGGTCTCATCGGATTAGGGAAGGATGGGGAAGGAAATCGGCCGTGCCCTTTGGAAGGAACCATCCCGCCATTTGCCTGGAGCGATTTAGGGAAATCACGGAAAACCTAAATCAGGATGGCCGGACGCGGGATTGAACCGTCGTCCTCCCGAATGCGAGTCCAGTGTCTAACCACTGCGCCACCTCGCTCGCCTACTGTTGTTACCTTTAGTATTGTTGACAACGTAACCGAAACGTTTTCAGTATGCTACATGAGGTATGGTTTTATTCATCTTTATCGATAGACAGATTGTACAGATTCTTGTGTTCTGTATACAGGGTGTTAGAAAAAGGTACGGCCAAACTTTCAGGAAACATTCCTCACATACAAAGGAAGAAAATATGTTATGTGGACATGTGTCCGGAAACGCTTACTTTCCATGTCAGAGCTTATTTTATTACTTCTCTTCAAATCACATTAATTATGCAATCGAAACACACAGCAACAGAACGTACCAGCGTGACTTCAAACACTGTGTTACAGGAAATGTTCAAAATGTCCTCCGTTAGCGAGGATACATGCATCCACCCTCCGTCGCATGGAATCCCTGATGCGCTGATGCAGCCCTGGGGAATGGCGTATTGTATCACAGCCGTCCACAATACGAGCACGAAGAGTCTCTACATTTGGTAACGGGGTTGCGTAGACAAGAGCTTTCAAATGCCCCCATAAATGAAAGTCAAGAGGGTTGAGGTCAGGAGAGCGTGGAGGCCATGGAATTGGTCCACCTCTACCAATCCATCGGTCACCGAAACTGTTGGTGAGAAGCGTACGAACACTTCGACTGAAATGTGCAGGAGCTCCATCGTGCATGAACTACATGCTGTGTCGTACTTGTAAAGGCACATGTTCTAGCAGCACAGGTAGAGAATCCCGTATGAAATCATGATAACGTGCTCCATTGAGCGTACATACTGACGAAAAGAAAATGAGCTCTAACATGGAAATTAAGCGTTTCCGGACACATGTCCACATAACATCTTTTCTTTATTTGTGTGTGAGAATGTTTCCTGAAAGTTTGGCCGTACCTTTTTGTAACACCCTGTATATGCTGACAATCTGAAGATGATCACTGGCTGGTGGAAACCTGGCTGTAACTGCATTGAAAAATGTTCATTTGATTGTGTCGTGAAAAAATATAAAAAATAAAAACGTAGGCCTAAGTCGTCACTTTATTTCCAAAACAGTGAGCATTTTTTTCCATATTTCCGCAAATCTTTGACGAAATACCTAAACCTACTGTAGTTAATGGACATTCATTGTTCCCCAGGTTCTATCATGTTTCTTAATCTACGTCGGCGGCACAACTGCTGGCCACTAATATTTTTTGTCGCGCTTCCAACTGAAACACGAAACTTGCAGTTTTATCGTCATTTTTTTTGTTTTCCGTCTTTCCTTAGTTGCTTTATATTCGTGGAGGTGTGTTCCGTCTATGCAACTAATTGAAGGCAGTTTGTTTATTGCTATACGCGTTTCGCTTCCTTCATTTGGGAAGCATCTTCAGTGGCCTTTCTTTTTATATGTAGCATAAATGTATTATGTGGTAATACAATATGTTGCTATATTACGTTTTGTCGTGTATTGCTCTTGTTTTTTTTTTTTTTTTTTTTTTTTTTTTTTTTTTTTTTTTTTTTTTTTAGATTACAATGAATTCTGTAGCACAGATTTCGAGATTTCCAGCGCAGTTTTGTCTTCTCGAAGAGAATGCCAACGTGTCCAATCTGTCGTCGTATCTGGAGTAAAGCTCTTTTGGAAATGTCGAATGCTCCTCTGTACCACAAAAAACACGTAGTTCATCAAACTGCTGTCTGAGTTTCTATTGCATCTAGTGCACAAGAAACGTATTATCTTTCTTAGATCTGATTATGATAAATCACAAGCAGTAATATTTTTATTCATGACTATTTATTCAATAGCATGTCTGTTACTCACCCATCCTCACCAGGGTACGCATGCCTTTTCTTATAGGCTTTTGGCATGAATATTGTGACGATCGCGTAGTTACGTTTTCCTCTTACTGTATAGAAAGCATAGCTCACGCGCTGTCTGGAATTAGGACACGGATTCGCACTCTGCGATAATGACCTCGAACTTTACAGCGTGGATACACAATGGACTCGCTTTTTTGTTGTAACGCTGAAGCGACGTCACAAAGTGCACTGACTTCATCATGCTTGGTAGCTACCTCATTAGCTACCTTCCACTTAGCGAACGTACAAGCCGTGAGCCATCTTGTATGCACGTGACGCACATGAAAGGTATTCCTGATTCACTTAATGATTCAAACAATCTCACTCGTTCAACAATTTCTCTTCACTTAATACTTTCTGTTCGGGTTGTTTTAGTCGTCTTCAGTTAAAATGGAATGTTTGGGAAGCGGTCACGTAATTTTACGTTAGATTCTTCGGACTTTAGACTGCCTTAAAAGTCGTGAAAATGCTACTCTGGACATCGATAGCAAACCAGAAATGTATTATTGAAAAGAAGGTTATTTAGGGAATCCGTTTGGCAGGAGCTATAAAGAAATTCATTGTGTCATGTTAGGTAACGGTGCGCTGTAGTAAAGCCGCTGTTCAGTTGTACTTGAATGTTAACTTTACAGAACCTGGTTTAAACTTTTAACTTTATAGTGAACTTCCACTGCCAAGACCAGTGGCGGCTTCTGTGTAAGAACATGTGAACACCCTAAATTCTGACACTTGCGGATTTATTGGTTATTTTTCTTTGAATGCTGTTAAACGTAACACAGATGCGGTAATCTGAAATATACAACACTTAAATCTACACTGTTTTGCTCTGTGGAACTTGGCATCAGGGTCGCGAGCACACCTTCAGTTGTGCACGTTTTAAGAAGCTTTTGCGCTTGCACAACTGGTGTGATGTAATTGCCTTACAGGTGAATTACATACGGATTTGATAAACAATGTGCATAGTTCTTGGCGTGCACAGCCTTTGTTCGAAATAAAATGACGGAGAATAGTCTTTCGTCATTGTCAATGTTTGCACTTGAGAAAAAGGTTGTGAGTGATACTAAATACTTCAATCACAGCGTGATTGAGACATCTGCACGATTTAAAAATGGACGCTTGGCTTTTCTTTACAAATATGCAGTGTTAGTCATGCTGCAATGTGTTTTTTTTTATTTAACATGCAGTGTAACGTGTATTAACATTAACTTTTGTGTGCACTACATGGAATTGTAGGAAATTTCATAAGAGGAAATTATGCTATTTTCCTGCTTTAGAAAGTGAGACTTGTGAGAGGTAATACTTCAGTAATACGTTGTTAATATTTGACTGACGAAACTGAGAGTAGCGAAAGCTTCACATTATGTCATTCTTGCCCTAAACTGTACTGAATTATGTACAAACCTACAAAGTTCCACAAAACCAATTGTTTCTTTCGTGAAACAAGCTGTGCAAAATGGTTCAAATGGCTCTGAGCACTATGGGACTTAACTTCTGAGGTCATCAGTCCCCTAGAACTTAGGACTAGTTAAACCTAACTAACCTAAGAACATCACACACATCCATGCCCGAGGCAGGATTCGAACCTGCGACCGTAGCGGTCGCGAGGTTCCAGACTGAAGCGCCCAGAACCGCTCGGCCACCAAGTTGTGCATATTATTATTATTATTATTATTATTGACAGCGGCTGCAGTTGTATCAACTTCCTCAAATCATAACGGTTATACAGCATGTGATATTTCACACTTCCGAGCTACTTTTAATGGTAAAATTTGTGTACATCCCAAACGTATACTAACGAGCCGCCACTGGTCAAGACATTGGCAATTACTCTGAATTGCTTTAAGTCATGTAGAAGTTACGCATAACCGTAATCACGCCAAAACATACCAGAATGATGGTAAATAAGGTGAATACGAGGGTTGAAACTTTAATAGTGGCAACTATATATTTACAGCTCGTACAAAATAGATACCGGTACGTGTTTCAAAGTTTTACTGACCTTCAAAGTAATCACCAGCATTGTGTATAACACGTCGCCTGCGATGTGGAAGTCGTAGGATACTCTTAGCAGTGCCAGTTGTGTTGACAGTTCGAGCGGCGCGGTCTATTGCCCGACGAATTTGTAGCAGTTCTGAAGCGAATGGCGTGAAGTGTTTCCTTCAGTTTGGAAATCGAGTTGAACTCACGAGGTCTTAAGTCACGTGAGTGCAATAGGTGATATAGCACTTAGCAGCCCCATCAGGCAAACAAATCAGTAACAGCTTGCACTGTACGTGCTTGAGCATTGTCCTGCAAAATGATGGTCAGGTCCTGCAGAAAGTGTCATCACTTCTGTCTCTATGTTGTTCGTTTTTGGAACACAGCCTACGACCAACTTAGAGACAGAAGTGATGACGCTTTCTGCAGGACCTGACTATTATTTTGCAGGACAATGCTGAAACACGTACAGTGCAAGCTGTTACTGATTTGTTTGACTGATGGGGCTGCTTCCACTCCCCTGACTTAAGCCCTCATGAGTTCAATTCGATTTCTAAACTGAAGGAAACACTTCACGGCATTCGCTTCAGAACTGCTACTAATTCGTCGGGCAATAGACCGCGCCGCTCGAACTGTCAACACAACTGGTACTGCTAAGAGTATCCTACGACTTCCACATCGCTGGCAACGGGTTATCATGATTCTCTTCAGTCTCGGGAATAGAATGAAATCACAAGGGGTCAAGTCCGCCGAATACGATGGCTAAGGGAACATAACGACTTTGTTTTTTTGCCAAAAAACCACGAACAAGAATTGGGGTGTGTGTGGAACCATTATCGTAATGGAATTTCCACGAGCGGTTTTGCAGCAATTCTGGTCGTTTGCATCGGACTGCTGCACAAAAACGATGGATAACTTCTAGGCAGTAGCTCTTATTGATCTGACGCCCATAAGGCAGGAGCTCATGGTGCACTGTCTCAGTGAAATCGAACAAAACATTGGGAAGAACTTTCATATGTGGAACTTGTCGAATTTTTTTCGATCTTGGCTCTCCAGGCAGTTTCAATTGGGAGTTGCTTTCGATGTTATACCTGTATATCCATGTTTCGTCGCCTGTTATAAACTTCAAAAATGGCTCAAATGGCTCTGAGCACTATGGGACTTAACTTCTAAGGTCATCAGTCCCCTAGAACTTAGAACTACTTAAACCTAACTAACCTAAGGACATCACACACATCCATGCCCGAGGCAGGATTCGAACCTGCGACCGTAGCGGCCACGCGGTTCCAGACTGTAGCGCCTTTAACCGCTTGGCCACACCGGCCGGCTTATAAACTTCCTCAGAAGTTCAGTATCGTTGTCAACTTCATTCAACAATTCCTGAGCTATGTGTACGCAACGTCGTTTTTGGTCGAAATTCAGCATGTGATCCGGAAAAATCATGAACACCAAGTGTAAAGGTATTAACAAAAAGAAACAAACTATTGTCTGAACCAAACATCCAGGTAATTTTGTAATCACTTAATAAAAATGTTCACATTAGAGAATAAATAAAACGGAAACCCACTGATAATGGCACAGTGGTGCCGAAACATGTTTGGGTACTGAGAAAAAACGGTGTTTGGCGGACCTCACATCCTACAATTTTAACAGCAAACACGGTTAACACAAGGAGCTGCAAATCCAAATAATGAACTAATTCTTTGATCTACCTTTTTGGAAAATAAAAGTTCGAAGATTACTCGAAATCACTTATAACCTTTTAGACTGTCAACAATAAATTAAATATTAAAAACAGCTGAAAATGCAAACATACATCAGGAACGAGTGAATCAACAGGGTCAAAAAAATTGAAAATCGGATGTATAAAGCTCGCGAAATTAAAAAAAAAAATCTCGTTACTTTTTGAACACACCTCGTAAAACTGCACTTTAAAATCATAACAGCGATGCGAACACCACTCCCTGCGAGTCAGTCTTCCGTAAAACGAGAGCTAAAGCGACACCAGTCATGCAACACACAATATAATCGTCACTGAGTGTGCACCTGCCATATTGTCTGTTGGTTCGCCACGCCGGTCGTACTAGAAATAACAAACTCTTTTCCTTCCAACATGGTCCTAATATTTCAGTAACTGACCTTTCCGCTGTAGACGAACTGGCGAGGAGAGTCATTCGGCAAACATTACGAGCACGTTCCACCATTCCCTCGTTGCTTAATCTAGCTGTTGACTCCACAACAAATATGGCCGCCTGTACATTGCCTCACGGATACGGGAATATGCGATAAATCCATGATGACCATTAAATAATCCGTAAATGTACACTCCTGGAAATTGAAATAAGAACACCGTGAATTCATTGTCCCAGGAAGGGGAAACTTTATTGACACATTCCTGGGGTCAGATACATCACATGATCACACTGACAGACCCACAGGCACATAGACACAGGCAACAGAGCATGCACAATGTCGGCACTAGTACAGTGTATATCCACCTTTCGCAGCAATGCAGGCTGCTATTCTCCCATGGAGACGATCGTAGAGATGCTGGATGTAGTCCTGTGGAACGGCTTGCCATGCCATTTCCACCTGGCGCCTCAGTTGGACCAGCGTTCGTGCTGGACGTGCAGACCGCGTGAGACGACGCTTCATCCAGTCCCAAACATGCTCAATGGGGGACAGATCCGGAGATCTTGCTGGCCAGGGTAGTTGACTTACACCTTCTAGAGCACGTTGGGTGGCACGGGATACATGCGGACGTGCATTGTCCTGTTGGAACAGCAAGTTCCCTTGCCGGTCTAGGAATGGTAGAACGATGGGTTCGATGACGGTTTGGATGTACCGTGCACTATTCAGTGTCCCCTCGACGATCACCAGTGGTGTACGGCCAGTGTAGGAGATCGCTCCCCACACCATGATGCCGGGTGTTGGCCCTGTGTGCCTCGGTCGTATGCAATCCTGATTGTGGCGCTCACCTGCACGGCGCCAAACACGCATACGGCCATCATTGGCACCAAGGCAGAAGCGACTCTCATCGCTGAAGACGACACGTCTCCATTCGTCCCTCCATTCACGCCTGTCGCGACACCACTGGAGGCGGGCTGCACGATGTTGGGGCGTGAGCGGAAGACGGCCTAACGGTGTGCGGGACCGTAGCCCAGCTTCATGGAGACGGTTGCGAATGGTCCTCGCCGATACCCCAGGAGCAACAGTGTCCCTAATTTGCTGGGAAGTGGCGGTGCGGTCCCCTACGGCACTGCGTAGGATCCTACGGTCTTGGCGTGCATCCGTGCGTCGCTGCGGTCCGGTCCCAGGTCGACGGGCACGTGCACCTTCCGCCGACCACTGGCGACAACATCGATGTACTGTGGAGACCTCACGCCCCACGTGTTGAGCAATTCGGCGGTACGTCCACCCGGCCTCCCGCATGCCCACTATACGCCCCCGCTCAAAGTCCGTCAACTGCACATACGGTTCACGTCCACGCTGTCGCGGCATGCTACCAGTGTTAAAGACTGCGATGGAGCTCCGTATGCCACGGCAAACTGGCTGACACTGACGGCGGCGGTGCACAAATGCTGCGCGGCTAGCGCCATTCGACGGCCAACACCGCGGTTCCTGGTGTGTCCGCTGTGCCGTGCGTGTGATCATTGCTTGTACAGCCCTCTCGCAGTGTCCGGAGCAAGTATGGTGGGTCTGACACACCGGTGTCAATGTGTTCTTTTTTCCATTTCCAGGAGTGTATTAGAGAGACAAAGCTGGTTGCTGTGGTACGTTAATCAAAAGGTTCAACAATACAATTACAGTTACAGATATTAGAGAAGAGTACTTCAATCACTCAAATAAGCTATAAGCTCACCGGACAAGAAATCATTCACCGCCTTGGAAAGTCCACTGGCCGGTTTGCGGCGCCATAGACGGTGCAAGACTGGCGCCGGGAACTCATGTCAGCCTCCACGGCTGACGTAAGCCTTGGCAGTCAAATGGTGAGTACGTGCCAGCCGGTTGTGTGGAATCAAGGCAATAAGATGGGTCGATTTGGAGACGTGATAGAATGACAGAAAGGAGATACTGCGTTTGGACATGGCCACGACCACACCGTGAATCAAGTTACCGTATTCGTTGATGTATCAACGCAGACTGTCCAACGTGTGTACAGAGCATGATGTACCACTTGCAGCCATGTAATACGGACTGAGAACAGTGATTTCAATGGCGGCTGGTACCTAAATTGAATTGGGATTCGCTACTTTTACTGCATTATAAATTTCATCTATCCAAAAAATTTAATTTTCTAAATTACTTTACATATTCCTGTGGCCCTAAAATTACCTTAAAATGAGCCTGAAGGCATTCATGGGGTTGAATCTCCTGTAGGGGTACGAAGGGCATTCACCAATTTCAGTTGCAAAACTCCAGAATTTCTTATGGACCGTCGTGGAATATTTCCGCTTCAGCCGCTATATTTTCATAAAGTTCCGACAGGCTATACGTAGCCTTCAAAATGGCGTCTGGAACGGAGGTGTATTCCAGACAGAGAGCATTCATTCATTCATTCATTAATCCTCGTTCCATAGATCATGAATACATTTCGTAATGATGTGGAACGTGTCACTTTAACATAAGTTTTCTTTACACAAAATAACTAATTAATTAATTTTTATTAAAGTTACTACTTAATATCTAAGAATTCATCTATTGAGTAGAAGGAGTTGTCATTCAGAAAGTCTTTTAATTTGCTTTTAAATGTTGGTTGGCTATCTGTCAGACCTTTAATACTATTTGGCAAATGACCAAAGATTTTTGTGGCAGCATAATTCACCCCTTTCTGTGCCGAAGTGAGATTTAATCCAGAATAGTGAATATCATCCTTTCTTCTAGTGTTGTAGCTATGCACTACGCTGTTATTTTTGAAGTGGGATGGGTTATTAATGACAAATTTCATAAGTGAATATATGTATTGCGAAGGTACTGTGAATATCTCGAGTTCCTTAAATAAATGTCTGCAAGGTGATCTTGCAATGGATACTTTCTCTCTTAATGACGAATTGTCCCAAAACATGATGCCATATGAAAGCAGTGAATGAAAACAGGCATAGTAGGCTAATTTACTGATATGTTTATCACCAAAATTTGCAATAACCCTAAAGCATAAGTAGCTGAGCCTAACCGTTTCAGCGGATCATCGATGTAAATCTTCCAATTCAATTTCTCATCAATGCACAAATTTTGCGTATTCTACCTACGCAACAGACTTATCAATGGTGTTATGCCATTTACTATACAGAATTCTATAAACAGTGTTTTCTCAAAATTTAGTGAGAGTCCATTTGCAAAGAACCACTTAATAATTTTCTGAAAGACATTATTTGCAATTCCCTCAGCTGATTCTCGCTTCTTGGCTGTGATTACTATACTTGCCACATCAGAAAAAAGAACTAAGTTTACATCCTCATGAATATAGAGTGGCAAGTTGTCAATATACGAGGGCAGTTCAATAAGTAATGCAACACATTTTTTTCTGAAACAGGGGTTGTTTTATTCAGCATTGAAATACACCAGGTTATTCCCCAATCTTTTAGCTACACAACACTATTTTTCAACGTAATCTCCATTCAATGCTACGGCCTTACGCCACCTTGAAATGAGGGCCTGTATGCCTGCACGGTACCATTTCACTGGTCGATGTCGGAGGCAACGTCGTACTGCATCAATAACTTCTTCATCATCCGCGTAGTGCCTCCCACGGATTGCGTCCTTCATTGGGCCAAACATATGGAAATCCGACGGTGCGAGATCGGGGCTGTAGGGTGCATGAGGAAGAACAGTCCACTGAAGTTTTGTGAGCTCCTCTCGGGTGCGAAGACTTGTGTGAGGTCTTGCGTTGTCATGAAGAAGGAGAAGTTCGTTCAGATTTTTGTGCCTACGAACACGCTGAAGTCGTTTCTTCAATTTCTGAAGAGTAGCACAATACACTTCAGAGTTGATCGTTTGACCATGGGGAAGGACATCGAACAGAATAACCCCTTCAGCGTCCCAGAAGACTGTAACCATGACTTTACCGGCTGAGGGTATGGCTTTAAACTTTTTCTTGGTAGGGGAGTGGGTGTGGCGCCACTCAATTGATTGCCGTTTTGTTTCAGGTTCGAAGTGATGAACCCATGTTTCATCGCCTGTAACAATCTTTGACAAGAAATTGTCACCCTCAGCCACATGACGAGCAAGCAATTCCGCACAGATGGTTCTCCTTTGCTCTTTATGGTGTTCGGTTAGACAACGAGGGACTCAGCGGGAACAAACCTTTGAATATCCCAACTGGTGAACAATTGTGACAGCACTACCAACAGAGATGTCAAGTTGAGCACTGAGTTGTTTGATGGTGATCCGTCGATCATCTCGAACGAGTGTGTTTGCATGCTCCGCCATTGCAGGAGTCACAGCTGTGCACGGCCGGCCCACACGCGGGAGATCAGATAGTCTTGCTTGACCTTGCGGCGATGATGACACACGCTTTGCCCAACGACTCACCGTGCTTTTGTCCACTGCCAGATCACCGTAGACATTCTGCAAGCGCCTATGAATATCTGAGATGCCCTGGTTTTCCGCCAAAAGAAACTCGATCACTGCCCGTTGTTTGCAACGCACATCCGTTACAGACGCCGTTTTAACAGCTCCGTATAGCGCTGCCACCTGTCGGAAGTCAATGAAACTATACGAGACGAAGCGGGAATGTTTGAAAATATTCCACAAGAAATTTCCGGTTTTTTCAACCAAAATTGGCCGAGAAAAAAAAAGTGTTGCATTACTTATTGAACTGCCCTCGTATATTAAGAACAATAAGGGATCCAAGACTGAACCCTGTGGGACACCATGCTTGATCCTCTCCAGTTAGAGGACTCTGCTGGTTTTTGTAGACTATCTGTACTGTTATTGAGTTCCTTCAGGTGGAAAACCGAGGCATCGCAGATATTCGGTGGCGATTGCATAATGTATACGGAGAGCTGGCAGTGAACAAAAGCACTGTGAGTCATTGGGTGATGCGTCGGTTATCATCGCAAAGAGGTCATGCAAGCCTGTTCGATCTCCTGCGTGCTGTCCGGCCGCATACAGCTGCGATTCCTGAAAATGTTGGAACGTGCGGAAACTCTCATTCTAGGTGATGGACGGATCACAATCAAACACCTCGATGCACAACTGAACGTCTCTTTTGGTAGTTCTGACTCACTCGTCCACCAATTGTGTTACTGAAAGATGTGAGCTCACTGGGTCCCTCACCGCCTAACAGAGGATCTTAAAGAGTAATGAAGCATCATATGTGCAGAATTGTTTGCGCATTATGAGGCTGATCGTGAAAATGTTTTGTCGAACATCTCACAAGCGATGAATCATGGGTTCATCCATTCGAACAGGGAGTTGCCCCACACCACTTCTGCCTGAAGAAAAAGTTCAGAGCCTCATCCTCAGTTGGCAAAATCATTGCGACCGTCTTCTGGAACTCTTACGTCCGCATGATGCAACAATCAACTCTGAAATGTATTGCGCTACCGTCAAGAACGAACTTCAGCGTGTTCCTCGCCACAATTCTCCTGACCCATGACAACACAAGACTTCACATAACTCTGTGGACCTGAGAGAAGCCCACAAAACTTCATTGGACTGTTCTTCCTCATCCACCCTGCAGTCCTGACCCCGGACCTCCCGACTTCCATTTGTTTGGTCCAGTGAAAGATGCATTCCGTGGGAAGCAGTCCATGGATGATGGGGAAGTTGTTTATGTAGCAAGACGTTGCCTCAGACGTCGACCAGTAGAGTAGTACCATGCAGGCATAGAGTAAGGTGGTGTAAGGCCGTCGCACTGAATGGAGATAATCTTGAAATATAGGGTTTCGTAACGAAAAGAGTAGAGAATAATATGGTGTATTGGAATCCTGAATAAAACCAACCTGCTTTATGAGAAAAAATGTACTGCGTTACTTTTTGAAACCCCCTCATAATACGGCGTAAGAACAGTGATTGCAATGGCAGGAGGTGCCTAAAATGAATGATGGTTCACTATTTTTACTGCATCATATTCTTTACCATTCCACATAATTAAATTGTCTACACTACTTAAAATATTTCTGTGGTTCTAACGTTACCTTAAGATGAGCCTGACGGCGTTCGTGGGTTATATTTGTTCATGGGCTATATTATTGGAGGAAATCCATCCACCTTCCCTTTTCCGTGGATAATATGTTGATGACTGTCTCGTCGAAATCTGGAGGCCTGTGGATCATTTCTGTTTCGATAGGTGGCATGGCCATAGCAGAAAGCGTATCTTCGCCCAAGGTTCTTCTAAGAAGCGTTTTGATCCGTGACAGAATGGAGAAACACCTCTATGCTTCACGCTTTACCACTGGGATAGTAGCTACCAATTTCAAAAATTTCATAACGTCAACCAAAGGTTCTTGCAGGTTATTTTCAATTAAAAACTTCGGAAGGACTGTTGCATTTTTCATGCCTTGAAAATCGTTTTGAGAATAAATGATCTGTGGTTCTGTTTCTAGCTTGGCTTTATTTAAATATGGATAGGACTGCACAACGGCGGAAATAATTTTTTCAAGAAATTTGTTTTTCAGTCAAGGGAAGAAGTGCAGGTAAAGTAAACTAGAGGCCGATAAGTGGCTGGAGAATTCAAACCTCTGTTCGCTCTGCTGAATTATTATGTCACATACTGTCTTCGCTGCTACATTCCTTGTTGTGTATATGCTCTCGCATCTTCTTTTTGCTATATTTGGGTCTTCCTCGATTATGATATAATCAACATTCTCTCTAATTTTCAAAATTTTGTTTTCGGTTTATTGTAATGGGATCAGTACAAGGTTTCCAGGCGGGGATTTATTTTATAAAATACCTCTAACCGAGAGGAAAATTTTCGTTGTTGCAGTTTCAACCTTACACCATACGCCTGATTCACAGTTGTCGTCTGGCTGCTTGTATGTTCACTGTGTTGAAGATATTCTAGAATGGCCTCTTTATTCTCATGAAATGAAATGATCATATGGCATTTATTGGCCGGGACATCCCCTTCGGGGTTCGGTCGCCGTATTGCAAGTCCTTTTAGTTGACGCCACTTCGGCGACTTGCGTGCCAATGACGATGAAAGACATATAACACCCGGTCCCCCGCCGGGAATCGAACCCGGGCCACCTTGCGTGGTTGACTGTCACGCTACCGCTGCTCTGCGGAAGCGGACAAGATAATATGCTCCTAAGGAGGAAGTATCATTACCAGATGCATTTAAAAATGTTCAGAATCTTTCATCGGGCTCTCTGGTAGATGATAGCTAACGAAATACCACAACCAAATGAAATTTATAAGATACATTGTAAGGTGTCAAGCAAATCCAACACCTTCCTAGAAAACCCTGACATGATAAGCAAATCCAGTAGTACGTCACATAGCTCCAAATAAATCGTGACATTAAATTAACCAAAGTAATACGAGTAACGAGTGAGCAAATGGAATACCACAGACTAACACAAGAATGCCTAAATGCATGTCATACCTTCCCACCGTGAGACAGACACAGTTCCGAGGGGAGAAACGAGAACAGAAGCCGAGAGCAGGTGTTAAGCTAGAAGAACCCTACGATGAGGGACGGACACCCACGTCGCCAGATAACCACCAGGACCCCCCCCCCCCAGCCCATGTTAAAAGCTAGAGCCCTCCAGAAGAACAGTATAGATCTTACGATAACACTAAAAGGGCCACACCAGCTGCAAGTTTTAGCGTGAGACTTTTTCGCGTCTCTGTTACGTTGCAAACCTAAAAAACATTGCCCCACCACGAAAAGTAACTGCCAGGACCACCCCCCAGCCCATGTTAAAAGATAGAGCCCTCCAGAAGAACAGTATAGATCTTACGATAACACTAAAAGGGCCACACCAGCTGCAAGTTTTAGCGTGAGACTTTTTCGCGTCTCTGTTACGTTGCAAACTTTAAAAACATTGCCCCACCACGAAAAGTATAACGTTTCTCATTGGATAGACAGAATTTTTGTAGGCGGAGCTTAAGGTTAACATTGAGACCCTGATTGGTCAGATGAAAACACAGCCAAATAGTTTTTTTTTAAACCAACTTCGGTAAATTGTAGTAAGGAGAGGTTAGGAGAGAGCTGCTTCCGAGAGGGCGAGCTGGACAGAGCTGCGCCGGCCGCCGCCCCCTGATGAACACCGACAAGGTAATGAACGCACGCGATGCCGCATTTTTGAGCGCATAAGGCTTCACTCAGAAATGCAGAAGTCTCATCTGTTACATCCCCTTTTTACGTAATACTAGTGTCGATCGTCAATTAAATCTCATGGTATTAACATTTGCTACGTAAGTTAAAATCTGAAACGCGATGATTTTTCTGTTATATAATTATTGAGAAGCCACATCAGCCACTGTAATTTACGACAAGTTAGATAAGTAATTAAAGATAATTGAGGGTCACTGTAGACCATTTTGATAGTTTTCTCTTTTGTGAAACTTAATTTAAACCTAGATTATAGATGTGATATGGCATAGGTCATCCTTCGATCCATTGTAGAACTTGGAAACCCATTCAGGCAATATTCGTTCACATTTTTGTTGAACGCAGTTGGTTTTTATCATCCTGTATTAAAACATTTCCTTCTATCAATAGTGCAATTTATAAACAATGTTTTGTGAGTAGAATAAAATTTCCAATGGTAAACTTAACTGCTTTTTCGACGTTATTTTACCAGCTAACTAAAAATAGGAAAGCCTTGAACCCCTTCCACTAAATTTAGTTAGTATTAAGATTCTTTTACAGGGAGTGCAATGGAGCTGACGCTGAAATCGTGAAGTATTTGGTTATATCATCGCTAGTCTCACTGAACTCTTCTGAACTCTACATGTCATGTGTGGTCTGGCGTCTCCTTACCAGCTACAGGTCCCAGGTTCAAACTAGTCAATTCCCTAAAAAACACGCTCAGAGCGTTGTTGCGCGAAAGTGGTAGGGAGACACGACATAGAACAAACAGAAACCACGCAGAATGTTAGAACATGAGAAGCTTCATCTCCTATCATGGACACAAAATCTGCCTTATTTATTTCTGCATTAAATTCCTCATGACACGCTGTAGTAAATAGTTTTGTATATCCTTGGATGTATTCTTAAAGACAGTATCTTTGTTCACGTGCTTTTTTACAACTGCATCTAAAGCTGAAGTGAAATTTATTAGCCCTCTGATTGTTCCTGTATTGTTACATTCGTCATGTCCACGTAAGGCAACTTCATACTGGCCCCAGAACTTAATAGAGTCAATTGTTTTGAAAAGAACGTAACGATTTTTCCTTACGTTGTTACTGAGTGTTTCTATATTCTTTCTGAAAGCTGAGCTAAGCTGTTGCCTAATTTCTGTTTTTCCGAAGACTGATAAGCCTAAATAAACCTAAATGCAACAGATTCCTCATGCTTCTTCACCTTCTGTGTTTATGCCTTAGATATGAGACGCCAATGCATGTCCAGCTTGTATCTTTACTGTTAGCAAACAGCAAACACGGAGAACAGACTAGTTTATTTGTAGAAATGTAACCTCAAATCCAGCTATATGTTTTATACATATTTTACCTGGATAATGTCTTACATTTCTCTACCAACCATAAAGCTGAGAAATTTGTTTCTAAAAGATACTGAACGTTGTTCATTCTTCTTTGAAAACACACTCCAAGAACAGATGAATATGCACACGAACACTAAAGCACAATAAATAACTGAACACGCTGTTACGCGGCTGGAAGAAAACCACTCCATTACGATGGAGACACACGTGCTAACTGCTTCAGTTGTTAGCTGCAGCCTTCCAATTCTGGTCAATTCATGCGTTTCCGTCAGAGTCCTGCTCGCATTTGAGCTGGTCTTTCCACCAGCGCAAATGCACGTCTTACTACCGACTTTCGCATTGCCCTTCCCTGCCGAAGGAACGCCTTGAAGCTTACTCACGGATATTCAGAAGGAAAAAATGGCTCTGAGCACTATGGGACTTAACATCTGTGGTCATCAGTCCCCTACAACTTAGAACTACTTGAACCTAACTAACCTAAGGACATCACACACATCCATGCCCGAGGCAGGATTCGAACCTGCGACCGTAGCGGTCACGCGGTTCCAGACTGAAGCGCCTAGAACCGCACGGCCACACCGGCCGGCTTCAGAAGAAAAACTGGACCTCGGCAATGCCTGGGCATGTTGCGTGCTATCTGAACGACTTAAATGTATCTTGTATGATAAAAACACTTTGAAAATGCATGTAAAATGATCTAATAAGAGAAAGAAATGAAGAATGATTGTTTAAATATAGACGAGGGCTATTCGGAAAGAAAGTTCCGATCGGTCGCGAAATGAAAACCACAATCAAAATCAAAAATGTTTTATTTGCAACAGTTAGCTACAGATTCCAGCTACTTGTCTATGTAGGCATCCGCTTTCTAATAATCTCGTCATAGAAGGAAAAATGTTCAAATGTGTGTGAAATCTTGTGGGACTTAACTGCTAAGGTCATCAGTCCATAAGCTTAAACACTACTTAACCTAAATTAACCTAAGGACAAACACGCACACCCATGCCCGAGGGAGGACTCGAACCTCCGCCGGGATCAGCCGCACATCGTCATAGAAGACAGTCGCATGTATTTTCCTCCGATTCTCTAAGCTGTTCTACAGTGTGTTGCCTGTGCCAAAATGTTGTTCTAGCCAGAGCTTCATGTGAGCAGAGATAAACTCAGGGGAGCCAATTACGAAACTGTATTGTACAGGGTGTCCACAAAGTCTGGGTAGATAAAGAATTCTAATAAATATTCTATAAATATAAATAAATGAATGATAATAATAAAATAAGTTCTAATGATTCTAATAAATTTTGTTTTTCCCAGATTGAATCTCTAAGGAAGATCGAGTGGAGCTGGTACTCTGTGGGCGAGGGTGGTCGTGTCGCAAAACTGCGGAAGTATTTAACCTTCGACAGCCTCATAGCCAACCGATTTTTTTTTATTTCCGTCGGGAAATTAATCACTGTGTTTAAAGAAATAGGCAGCGTGTTGTACAAATCCCGTTCCTGAGGACCAGAGACTTCAGATAAAACCGAAGAGGCTGTCTTGGCCAAGGTTTATGATAGCCCAAATAAATCGATTCGTTGGACATCCACGGACTTGGGTGTTCCAAGATCACTCATCCACAAAATCCTGGCAGAGAAGAGATTTCATTCGTAAAAGTTACATGTATTGCATCACTTAAATGAAGATGACACCAATAGATGCATACAGATGTGTGATTGGTTTGCAGATAAATTGGATGAAAATATCAATTTCACTAAAGACTGTGTTGTTCAGTGAGGAAACTGTGTTTTATGTCAGTGGTGAAGTGAACAAATAAAATCTTCGATACTGGCCTCAAGGCAATCCACATTGGATGAGTCCGTCCGAACAGCAGGGCTCCCAAAAGGTGATGGTGTGGTGTGGTTTGTCGAGAGATCATGTGCTTTCTTCTTTGATGAACATGTCAAGTGTGAGACTTACCTGAACATGCTAACAGACAAATTAATGCTTCAAATTGAGCGTTTGGGTGAGGGACTTCCAGACTGATTTCAGCAGAATGAAGCACCTGCTCATTTTAGTGCAGCTGTTATAGATTGGTTGAATGACAATGTTCCTCACTAGATTAGGAGAAGAGGTCACGTGGAGTGATCCCCTCGTTCGCCGGATTCTCCAATTGATTTCTTTTTCTGGGGTATGCTAAAAGAGAAAGTTTACTAGATGAAGTTTAAAAAATTAAACCACCTGACAGAACGCATTACCAGTCATTGTACTGAAAACGAAATCAGGTCACACATATTCCATCGAGTTCATCTTAACCTTGCAAAGCGCGTCAAATTATGCATTCAAAAGCATGGAGATCTATCTATCTATTCTATCGCTTGAGCCTTGTCCTGCAGTTACGCAGGGTCAGCGATTGTTAATCGGATTTGGCATGTTAATGTTTAAGGGGTGGCCGGATGCCCTTCCTGCCGCCACCCCATACCCCCCGGGATGGAATTAGTGTACCCCAATCGTCTGTGTCGAGTGTAATCCATGGAGTAGTGCGGAAGTCTTCAGATGTCTGCGAGCCTTGTAACTGAGGCGGAATATGGGGACCAGCCCGGGTATTCACCTAGCGGGATGTGGAAAACCGCTTTAAAACCACATCCAGGCTGGCTAGCACATCGGCCCTCGTCGTGAATCCGCCGGGCGGATTCGATCCAGAACCGGCGCGCCTACCCGAGTCCAGGAAGCAGCGCGTTAGTGTTCTCGGCTACCCTGGTGGGTTATTCAAAAGCATGGAGATCATGTTGAAAATATTATTTATTAGCATTAAAGTGAGTAAAATGTGCTTTATTATTATTTCTTAGAATTCCCTATGTACCCATTCATGGGAACTCTGTAGGTATCGAACACTTTCCATTGAAAACGGTGCCGGAGCATCTGCATTATTTCTGCAGAGTGCGGCCGAGAATTGTCACGAAAAAGAAATTGCATGACAGTCATGTTATGTGGGCTGCATGACACCAGGCGAAATCTCTCACCAGGCCCTCACACTTGGCGGGAGACACTATTTTCTAGCCGGCCGGTGTGGCCGAGCGGTTCTAGGCGCTTCAGTCTGGAACCGCGGGACCGCTACGGTCGCAGGTTCGAATCCTGCCTTGGGCATGGAAGTGTGTGATGTCCTTAGGTTAGTTAGGTTTAAGTAGTTCTAAGTTCTAGGGGACTGATGACCTTAGATGTTAAGTCCCATAGTGCGCAGAGCCATTTGAACCATTTGAACTATTTTCTAGAAATCTTTAGAAGGTCACTGTGAGCTTGATGTCATGTGACTAGGGCCTCCCGTCGGGTAGACCGTTCGCCGGCTGCAAGTCTTTCGATTTGACGCCACTTCGGCGACTTGTTCGTCGATGGGGATGAAATGATGATGATTAAGACAACACAACATGCAGTCCCTGAGCGGAGAAAATCTCCGACCCAGCCGGGAATCGAACCCAGACCCTTAGGATTGACATTCTGTCTCGCTGACCACTCAGCTACCCGGGTCGGACACTGTGAGCTCAGAACTGAAAAGCGCTACGTGACGCCATCGACGGGCGTACAAAAGACACTGACCAACACATCTAGGGTTTCCATTTCGTGCCGATCGGACGTTACTTTCCGAATAGTCCACGTACATGTATAATCTGCACAGTCTACTTTTCTTTCCAGGGGCTCACTGAACAACTGATGTGCAGCCACTGAGCGGCTGCAGAAATATTCTTACCAGTGAGGACTGCAGACGAGTGTCACACTTTATCAATGACGATCCCTTACAAACCCGATAGGAATTGCCGCTATCAGTGAATGCAGGTATTCTTCAACTAATTCTCTAGCGGGGACTGCAAAGGTAATTGCATGCGGTAGAAAATTGGATCCGGGTACCTCGAAAAAGCCCATTGTACGCACCGACACATAAAGTTGCACGTCTTCAATGGGTCAATCAGAGCAGAAACTCGACACTAGATGACTGGAGCATGTCGTGTGGTCCGTCAGTCGCAATTTTGCATCTTTTCAAATGAGGGGAGGTGACGACTAAAGCGACTGTGCAACACTGTGGACAGTCCCGTTTTCCTAGCTACCAACAGCCGTGTTTACGGGGCTGGAAATACAGGCTCCAGGCTGCGCGAGATGTGCCTCGTCTGGACTGCTAAATCATCCGATCTCAGTCCCATAAAAAAAAGGTCTGGGATTATATGGAACAGTGGGTGGAACCTAGCTATCACCGTCTCCCCCGACTGAAAGCGCTGTGGGATCTGATCTGTTGTGACTTGGCAAGACAGCCAAGCCACTAGGAGGTGAAGCCGAAAGGCATGCGTTTAAGCTCACGCAGGCTGGCGTGAGGTCTGGACCTGGACAAGGTAATTAATATAGCCAATAACGTACGTAGCTGCTGGAATACTTAACTTTAATCCACAATTGGTGAACATCGGTCTGACGGTACATACATCACAAGATAAATAGCAAATGATAATGGCGCCTTGCTAGGTCGTAGCAAATGAAGTAGCTGAAGGTTATGCTAACTATCGTCTCGGCAAATGAGAGCGTAATTTGTCAGTGAACCATCGCTAGCAAAGTCGGCTGTACAACTGGGGCGAGTGCTAGGAAGTCTCTCTAGACCTGCCGTGTGGCGGCGCTCGGTCTGCAATCACTGACAGTGGCGACACGCGGGTCCGACTTATACTAACGGACCGCGGCCGATTGAAAGGCTACCACCTAGCAAGTGTGGTGTCTGGCGGTGACACCACATGATCATCAATTAGCTTCATCTGGATATGGCATACCTGAAGTATCTCACGAGCTCTTTTCCTCACTGATCTGACGCGACTGTCCAGACCGGATGGAGGTGTTGCTGCAGGGTACTAGCGTCAACAATTTCACCTGGTATGCAAGATAGATCAGACAGGCGAAATACTATCAGACTTAAAGATGAGTGTAGTAATTCCAACTGAAAAGAAGGCAGATGCTGATAGGTGTGAATACCGCAGAACCATCAGTTTAATAACTCATTGTTACCAAAGTTTGACACGGATTATTTGCAGAAGAATGGAAAAATTGGTAGAAGCCGACTTCGGGAAATATTAGTTTGGGTTCTGCCGAAATTTAGGAACACGCAAGGCAATACTGACCGTACGATATATTTTAGGAGGCAGACTGAGTAGAGGCAAACCTACGCTTAGAGCATTTGTAGTTTTAGCGAAAGCTTTTCACGATGTTGACTCGAACACATTCTTTGAAATTCTGAAGGTAGCAGGGATAACATACAGAGAGTTAGAATTTATCTTCAACTTGGACAGACACCAGACAGCGGCTATAAGAGTGGAACGTCATGAAAGGGAAGCATTAGTTGAAAAGGAAGTAAGCTTCAGAAAAATTCATAAGCATGACCTTATTTTTCTACATCGGTTCCTGAATGGAGAACACATTTTTCCCAGAGGATAGGCAGTTTCTTGATGCCGTTTTCGTAAAATAAATGTGAGTTTGACAGCAGCCAGTTACACACGAACACTTTGATAGCGCCATCGTCGTCAAATCTGTGTCCTCCGACTGATTCCTTTAGGGCTCCAAACAAATGAAAATCGCTGGGTGGTAAGTACCGGATTTTCTAGTGTGGTCAAGAACAACTCCTGAATCTTTGTTGAGTCCGGGCAGCTGTGTGGTGTCGAGCGTCGTCATGAAGCAGGATCAGGTCGCAGATTGGGAATGCGCGCCTTTTCTGACGATATGTGAGTTTTGTTTGGTCCGAAAGTTGGCAGTAGTATGCAGCGTTCACAGTACGGCGTTCGCGCAGAAAATGTATGAGAAGAACTGCTTTAAAACAAAGAAAGATTATGGCGAATATTTACCTCAGTCATGCTGGTCCTGGGGCGACATCGCTGAGCTGGATTCTCAGCTGCCGCCTGTCGTCGTAAAAATTGTGTGTGTCATGTATACTCATCAGTCCTTCTCGGGGTGTGGCCCCCGAACTGTGCCACATGTCTGTTCAAAATTTCAGACGGTTTTGCGTCTGTTCTGAGAAACTTGATTGTAATGCATTGCACAGCAGATGACGGTGCCTCGTGCCCTGACATTGTGATTCTGACTAAAGAAACGGTAAGACAATATTTTAGCTGTGGAGAACAATCACCGGAAACGAAAACAACAATGAGCAGAGATTACATCGCTCTCCGTTTACAAAAAGGCGTGTGAAACATTCATTTTACGAAAACGGCATCAAGAAACTGCCTATCCTCTGAGAAAACTGTGTTTCCCATTCAGGAACCGATGTAGAAAATTAAGGTCATACGAATGATATTTTCTGGAGCTTAAATAAACTTATAAAATTAAGTTCCGGTCTATATTTGACTCACCCTCTTACAACCCATCTTACTTCCTTCTCAGATAATGCTTCGCCTTCATGACGTTCCACTCTCATAGCCGCTGTCTGGTGTCTGTCCAAGTTGAAGATAAATTTTAACTCTCTGTATGTTATCCCTGCTATCTTCAGAATTTCAAAGAATGTGTTCGGGTCAACATTGTGAAAAGCTTTCGCTAAATCTACAAACGTTGTAAACGTAGGTTTACCTCTACTCAGTCTGCGCCCTAAAATATGTCGTACGGTCAGTACTGCCTTGCATGTTTCTAAATTTCGGCAGAACCGACAGTAATCTTTCCCGAGGTCGGCTTCTTCCAGTTTTCCCATATTTAAGCAAATAATCCGTGTCAAAATTTTGTAACAATCAGTTATTAAACTGATGGTTCCGTGGTATTCACACTTATCGGCATCTGCCTTCTTTTCATTGGGAATTACTGCACTCATCTTTAAGTCTGATAGTATTTCGCCTGTCTGATCTATCTTGCATACCAGGTGAAATTGTTCAATTATGGTATGTTATCTTCAAGATCTCCGTAATTCTGAGGGGCCGGCCGGTGTGGCCATGCGGTTCTAAGCGCTTCAGTCTGGAACCGCGTGACCGCTACGGTCGCAGGTTCGAATCCTGCCTCGGGCATGGATGTGTGTGATGTCCCTAGGTTATTCAGGTTTAATTAGTTCTAAGTTCTAGGCGACTGATGACCTCAGAAGTTAAGTCCCATAGTGCTCAGAGCCATTTGAACTAATTCTGAGGGAATGTCGTCTACTCCAGGTGCCTTGTTCCAACTTGGGTATTTTCACTGCTCTGCCAAGTTCTTGTCCCGTTTATATTTCATTCACTCCCGTAATCTATCCAGAAACGTATTTAATCTGTACAAACGTATTTAATCTGTACGCTGAGTAAGAAGTGAAGGAAACCAAGGAGAATTTTGGAGGGGAGAATTAAAGTTTACGGACTAAAAACGTTAGGACTGCCGATGACATTGTAATTCTGTCAGAGACCCCAAAGGTCTTGGAAACAAGGGCCCCATAGCCAGGGGTAGGGAGTGGAGCGGCCCCTCTAGCTCTCAAGGAATCGCAAAACTTAAGTGTAATCGGTCGTTTATCTTTCAAGAAAAGTTGGTATTATGTAGGTTGTAACAGGAACAGAATTGGAACTTTTGTGGGTATTTACAAATTGCCATTCGTCTTCCAAAATATTAAAAATACTCCAAACCCCCAGGTCTAGGCCCCGCCTTCAGACTGTCGTAAGAGCCTCTGTGCTTGGAAGAGGGGTTAAACGGAACGGGCTGCGTCTCGAAGGCGTTAAAAGACGAACATTAACGAAACCAAATCAAATACAATGAAATATAGTCGAATTAATTTAAGTGATGCTGAGAGATTTAGATTAGGAAATAAGACACTTGCTACTTGGCAGAAAAATAACTGACCATGTTTGAAGCAAAGAGAAAGTAAAATCCAGAGAAATTTGTTAACATCGAATATAAATTTGAGTGTTAAGAAGTCTTTTCCGAAGGTATTTATATGAGATGTAGCCTTGTACGGACGTGAAACATGGACAACGAACAGTTGAGACAAGAAGAGAATGATGATGATGAAGTCCCACACTCCTTCACAGAGCGTAGGGGAACAATGCGGGAGACCCGCACCGCCGTACTAGGCTAGGTCCTAATGGAGGTGGTTTACCATTGCCTTCCTCCGACTGTAATGGGGATGAATGATGGAGATGATGAAGACGACACAACAACACCCAGTCATCTCGAGGCAGGTGATAATCCCTGGCCCCGCCGGGAATCGAATCCGGGACCCCGCGCTCGGGAAGCGAGAACGCTACCGCGAGACCACGAGTTGCGGACAGAAGAGTATAAAAGCTTTCGATATGTTGAGCAACAACAAAAAATCCTGGAGATTAGATGGGTAGATGAATAATTAGTGAAATGTTAGTGAACAAAGAGGGAAGAAACAAGGGATCGATTGATAGGATACGTAACGAGGCATCAAGGAATAGTCACCTTGCTAACGGAAGGAAGTGTTTGAGTTTGGGTCGAGGGTGGGGAGAAACCAAGGGATGAATTGGGTAAGCTGGCTGAAATGGGTATTGGTTGCAGTAGTCATTCAGAGATGAAGAGGCTTGCAATGGATATACTAACTTGGAGAGCTGCGTCAAACCAGTCTTAGGACTGAAGACCACAACAACAAATACCTGTATTAAGTTAAACTGAGTGTCTTTCACAAAATGTGAATATATGCTTTTAAATTAAAAATGAAGATTTATGAGTTTAGCCTGTAAATGTTAGTGATGCAATTTTAGTGATGTTTTACCAGCAGCAATGGAGTGGCTTGCCTGTTGTTATTGCGAAAGGTGAAAATGATGATGATCTAATATTTCTTGATTTGCCACAAAGAACTTACAGCACACGTGTGGGAACCTTAGAAGCAAAGGGTGAGGGAGGTTACATAGCGTTGAGGATCATGGTTGTAGAATAGTAGGGGTGGTTTGGAATGGACTCGCGGATATTATGCGTAGTATTTCGTTGGACTGCAAGGATTTTCTACTCAATCCCAATTTTTTCCGACATCCCTCATGTCACACAGTGTCACTCTTCGTATAAAAGAGTTCCAAAGCAAATACAAGTTTTAAATACTTTAAGAAAGGGATAAATGTTTATATGTAAACGAAGTGATTGTAGAGACGGTGCGTCGAAAACTCATGGTGGCAGTGTTGTCTTTTGAAACGAAATAAATAGACAATGCACGCAGTGTCACAATGGGGCGGGACAGACAGGGAGAGGGTCGTTAGCTCTAGTGGTTCTGAGGCTGCAGGCGATGTAGACCAGCAGGTCAGTAGGTGGAATGGGGTGGAATGTAGGGCGGTGTGTCGTCGTAAAGTGCTCGGGATACGGTTTAACAGCACGGAGGTTGGGCCAAGGCTATTGAGAGAAAGGAAAATGAAGTGATGGGAGATTTTGTATGGGGAACAGTAGAGGGCAGAAGGGTGGTGGTTAGATCTGATGGGGAGGATAATTTTTTGAGATAATTCTGTGATTTGGAAGTGGAATTCGTTGATATTGCTTTGCAAAAGGAGAAAGGGAGGAACATTAGTCTTCTCGACTTGTCGATGACAGTGGCATTATCATAGGAAACACACCGTCACTTGCGTCTATAATTTAGAGAAGCCAGGGAAAAACTTAAATCAGAATGGTCGGATGGGGATTGGAACAGCTGTGTTGCCGAATACGAGTTGCAAATGCTGATCAGTGATTACTCGACCAGACAGCATGGCAGTAGCACTGGTGAGGACCCGGACTGCGAGTAGGTGAAGAATCGAAGGCGTGGGTTGTATAGGTGCTGGTAAAGGGTTCTTGTTGGATGGTGTAAGTGGATGCGGCTAGCAAGGTGAAAAGCACAGTGGTCAAGGATTTAGAAAGATCAGAAACCCAGATCACGTTTCCGTAGCAGATGATGAGTCGGAACAAAACTCTAGAAGCGCAAAGGATCGTGGAAGGATGCAGATTGTATAATCTACTGCACGGTTTATGTTGGATGGTTAATAGGAGGGAGCTACAGATTAGTTCCCGCTGACAGGTATTTGGAGATATTTCAATGTGTTGGTTATAGTATTAAGCTTCGATGGTATCGGTATGAAAGGGTATTTGTGGTTGGATTAAATGTAGGAATAGTAGCCTCAGATTTTTCCCGGATAATGCAGTTATATGTAAGGATAATGAAGTTATATGTAATGAAATATTGTCCAAAAAAAGCTGTACAAATATTCACTCAGATATTGATAAAATTTAAAAGTGGTGCAAGGCATGAAAACTTGTTTTCAATATTCATATATGTAAAATTTTGCTCTTCATAAAACGTACAATCGTACGACTACGTATCAACACAATTTTCGAGGGAGGGAGGAGGGGGGGGGGGGGTACGAAATGAACACATACGATCAGTGGCAGGTAAGGTAGGTGGTTTATTTCGGTTCATTGGTTGATTGGTTGGATACTGTCAAAATTCTCTCTGTTAAGAAGGGAAATTGCTTAAAGTTAGCTTGTGTGCCTCAGAATACTGCATAAGTGTTTCAGGCCTGAACTGTCAATGCTTAAAGGAAAACCCAAAACTATACATCGCAAGCCTGTTAACACATTTTCAAGTACTAAAGGAGGAATCTAGGAGGGTACAACAGTCCCGTTGGGACTGCGAAGACAAGATTGGTCTGACTTCAGAATGCACAGAATAGGAATGGGAAAACCGACTGGTTGAAGCCGACACCATTATTTTAGTTCTGAATAACAGGTATTTTTTGGTGTTTGTTTGATCTCGGTTATAACAGGTTTTTTCAATTTTTACTAATAACTGAGTTAAAAACGGCATCTCAATTTTCCATAGCAGCAGTGCTAAAATTTTTTGTTTCTAAACAATTATTTTTTTAAAAAACCGAGTAATCTTTATTCGTGAAATTTCTATTGCTTTGCAATATTGGAATATTATAGAAATTGTCCACCACGGTAGCTGAATGGTCAGCGTGACAGAATGTCACTCCTATGGCTCCTAGTTCGATTCCCGGCTGGGTCGGAGATTTTTCTCCGCTCAGGGACTGGCTGTTGTGTTGTTTTACTCATCATCATTTCATCCCCATCGACGCGCAAGTCGCAGAAGTGGCGTCAAATCGAAAGACTTGCACCAGGCGAGCGGTCTACCTGACGGGAGGCCACGTAGTCACACGACATTTATTTACTATAGAAATTTAGAAAAGCGATCAGTACTGTTTTACTAGCAACGCCTACAGTTATAAATTAGCAACAAACACATTACATAAGAATCCGTACAACATTGCTGAGACAATAGCGCATCATTGTAATGGCGTGGCGTATTAGACGGTGCGCGAAACTTGCCGCACCTGGCCCATAAGATAGTTTCTTCTCGTTGCGCAATGGTACCATCCCTAGTTCGGAAGTGTTATACAGAGTGCGGTAGCAGTGAACTATAATGCTCCACTTGCTTTAAAAGATTAAAAGGATAACAGGAACCACAACAAACCTGCAACACATGTAAGGCGAAAAAATAAAAAGACAGCCAGGGTTCCTTGGAAGACAAAGTTGATGTACCTAAAATTTAATTGACGTGCTATAAACTTCATATAATAACTGAACCCTTGATTACTTTAGGTTGAAAAATTGATACCATCCAAAAGTGACGATGCAGGGAAGCTGTTGCCGCACCCGGTTCATTCACTTTCGCAGTCTTTGCTGAAGACAATAACACAGATTTATGTTGCAGCCTCAGCCCCATATAGATCGAGATCTCGTACTCCATCGGCTTCATTATAATTTTTCAATGTTTCTTCGAAGTTTACGTTTATTGCTGAAAGTGATACCAATTAAAATCGAAAATCTGTTATTTCAGAAACAGGTTATAGTGAGCAGGTTGCACTGGAGACGAAGAGTACCGGTGTAACTGAGACCCGGTTTTTCTGGCGATAAACGTCATCCCTAGCAGAGAGGCGCTTATGCAGCCATTCTTCTCGCGATCCACACTCGAATGGTACGGGAACAAACCCTAGTACATAGAACAATGAGAAGTACATCTACTACCCACATCACATTTATTTGCAGAGTGTAGATGTACGAGGGGGTACGCAAAAAGGCCGGAATTACTTTTTTAAAGTTATATATATCCAAATTGTCTACAAAATAATCTTATCCCTTTCAAAATACTCTCCATTAAAACTAATACAATTGTCCCACCGGTGCTTACACTGCTCGAAGCAATTTTATAGTGATCTTTAGAAATGGCCGACGTCTTCTACCTCGTTTTTTTCTCGACTACTTTAGTTTTGTCAAGTCGGTGTCCTTTCATGCCCCTTTTCATGCGTGGAAATAAAAAAAACGCACAGAGTGAAGGCGCGTGGGGCACCGGAACCACTTTTAGCCAAAAACTGTCTAACAGAGATGGCTGTGTGTGCTTATGTATTGTCGTGGTGGAAGAAGCAGTTTCATGTCTGCCACAAATCGGGTCTTTTTTGACAATAACTGTTGTGCAATCTTTTTAAAATTTTCAAATAAAAGGTTTGATTGACGATCTGACCTAGGGGAACAAGCTCTGAATGAACTACGCCCGTGACATCAAAAAAGCAAATCAGCATTGTTTTGTTATTTGATTTGGCTTGACGACGTTTTTCTGGATGAGGTGTTGACGTCTTCCATTGGCTTGACTGTTGCTTTGTTTTTGGGTCGTAACCATAGCACAATGACTCATCACTAGTAACAACCTTTGGCAGAAAATATGGATCAGTTACAAGCTGTTATTTCAAAGTACGACGTGTTTCAACTCGACGTTCCTTTTGATTGTCAGTCACAACCCAAGGAAGAAACTTGGCAGCAGCCCTTTTCATTCCCAAATCTTCCGTTAAAATCCGCTGAACAGAGCTCCAAGATAACCCACTAATCTCTGAGAGTTGATCAATTGTCTGTCGACGGTCTGTGAGCACAAGCTCTGGAATTTTTTCAATATGTTCATCGATTCAGGCAGGTGACAGACCTCCAGAACGAGGTGTGCCATCAACCGACCAGCCGCCATTTTTAAATCGATCAAACCAGTGATAGGCTTGAGTTTTTCCCAAAGCGTCGTCTTGGTAAGCTGTTTTCAACATTAAAACAGTTTCAGCAGCATTTTTACCGAGTAGAAAACAAAATTTCACAGCTGCACTCTGTTCGCTTAAACTTGCCATTGTAAAAAACGAAACAAGAACAAAAGAGCGCTAGCAAAAACGCTCACTTCAGATTAGCAGCACAAGCCAGGTCGACAACACAGGAGGCACTGAACTGGCTAGACTTGGCCACTGTTTCTATGTTTCGATACAGTGTATCAATACGTGGAACTGTTTCAGTGTTTCGGAACGGCTGTGGTTCACTGTTTCGAAACAGTGGTGTTTCATTCCGCCCCTGTTTCGGATAACCGCACCAGATTCGATCTCGAGCCAGACACAGAAACAGTATCGTTGTTTCAAAATAGGGCTGTTTCAGTCCACCTGTGCTTGGAACGGACTAACTGTATCGAAACAGTGATGTATCATTCCGCTCTGTGTCGGACGAGATTCGGGCTCGGCACAGGTACTGAAACACAACATACCACTTCATGAAACACTTTCAGGTGTGTCGAAATCTTTTTGACAAGCAACAGAATGAAGCTTAAGATATCCGAAAATAAAGCTTCGTTTCTAGCTGACTGTCCTATTACGAAATGGAGTAACATCTGCTTTATAAACACTAACCAAACAATAAAACAACGCATACTATTCACATTCAAAATAATAAATATGTGAAAGTCATTCGATTAAATTACACTTTTTTATGACATACGCTTCTCTGGTCATGTACGGTAATCATATTAAGAAACGCAAGTAAGCCTACAACATTTTGAATAAAAAAAAAAAAAAAGACGTAGAGTGACAGTTACACTCCCGGAAATGGAAAAAAGAACACATTGACACCGGTGTGTCAGACCCACCATACTTGCTCCGGACACTGCGAGAGGGCTGTACAAGCAATGATCACACGCACGGCACAGCGGACACACCAGAAACCGCGGTGTTGGCCGTCGAATGGCGCTAGCTGCGCAGCATTTGTGCACCGCCGCCGCCAGTGTCAGCCAGTTTGCCGTGGCACACGGAGCTCCATCGCAGTCTTTAACACTGGTAGCATGCCGCGACAGCGTGGACGTGAACCGTATGTGCAGTTGACGGACTTTGAGCGAGGGCGTATAGTGGGCATGCGGGAGGCCGGGTGGACGTACCGCCGAATTGCTCAACACGTGGGGCGTGAGGTCTCCACAGTACATCGATGTTGTCGCCAGTGGTCGGCGGAAGGTGCACGTGCCCGTCGACCTGGGACCGGACCGCAGCGACGCACGGATGCACGCCAAGACCGTAGGATCCTACGCAGTGCCGTAGGGGACCGCACCGCCACTTCCCAGCAAATTAGGGACACTGTTGCTCCTGGGATATCGGCGAGGACCATTCGCAACCGTCTCCATGAAGCTGGGCTATGGTCCCGCACACCGTTAGGCCGTCTTCCGCTCACGGCCCAACATCGTGCAGCCCGCCTCCAGTGGTGTCGCGACAGGCGTGAATGGAGGGACGAATGGAGACGTGTCGTCTTCAGCGATGAGAGTCGCTTCTGCCTTGGTGCCAATGATGGTCGTATGCGTGTTTGGCGCCGTGCAGGTGAGCGCCACAATCAGGACTGCATACGACCGAGGCACACAGGGCCAACACCCGGCATCATGGTGTGGGGAGCGATCTCCTACACTGGCCGTACACCACTGGTGATCGTCGAGGGGACACTGAATAGTGCACGGTACATCCAAACCGTCATCGAACCCATCGTTCTACCATTCCTAGACCGGCAAGGGAACTTGCTGTTCCAACAGGACAATGCACGTCCGCATGTATCCCGTGCCACCCAACGTGCTCTAGAAGGTGTAAGTCAACTACCCTGGCCAGCAAGATCTCCGGATCTGTCCCCCATTGAGCATGTTTGGGACTGGATGAAGCGTCGTCTCACGCGGTCTGCACGTCCAGCACGAACGCTGGTCCAACTGAGGCGCCAGGTGGAAATGGCATGGCAAGCCGTTCCACAGGACTACATCCAGCATCTCTACGATCGTCTCCATGGGAGAATAGCAGCCTGCATTGCTGCGAAAGGTGGATATACACTGTACTAGTGCCGACATTGTGCATGCTCTGTTGCCTGTGTCTATGTGCCTGTGGTTCTGTCAGTGTGATCATGTGATGTATCTGACCCCAGGAATGTGTCAATAAAGTTTCCCCTTCCTGGGACAATGAATTCACGGTGTTCTTATTTCAATTTCCAGGAGTGTATTAGACAACTACATAAATTTGATGTAGGTATAATTGCAAGCAATCTGTTTGACACATCTCTTATAGTGTAATGGTGAACGGGAAGGGCTGGGAAGCATGGTGAATTTATAGTAACGGTTCGAAACACCTTGAAAGACAAATTTTTTCTGTTATATTTTGTTATTTATTCGAATTATTTGGCGTTATTTGTGAGTCTATAGTCACTGTGCCTATTATCCACAATGATTCCCTTTGTGTGCATGGAAATTAGCACAGGATGGGTATATTAGCCATACTAGCGGAATGTGGGAATCCGAGTAGCATATCTGTTGTTTCTGCAGTTTGCTCCCTCCTCCAGTACCGTTCGTGGTGGTTCTTCTGTCTTCATCTACGGCTGTCCTCAGCCAATTGAAAAGTATGAAAGTCACACGACACGAAAGCAGCGCATTTGCTGCAGGAAATACGAAACTGCCAAGACGGCCAAGTGATAGTTTCATACTTTCTGAGATATGATTAGCGCTCTCGCACCTCATTTGTATTTATATGGACATGCTTATACAGTATAAAATGTGTAGGTTTATTAGATTACAAAACACAAACTGTTTCACTGTATCGAAACAGCGTATCGAAACATTACATTGTACTGTTTCATTTGTTTCGAAACAGTTAAGTGTTTCAGTTTGCCCATCTCTAGAACTGGCAATGAGTTGCGCTACACACGCCTAGCGGCAGAAATGCGTACTATACAAGCTCCGCCCACGGCCATGTTATTCCGGTCTTTTTGGGTAACCCCTCGTAAATGTAGACAGTGGTTGTCAATGTTGAGGGCGACGTCACCTGGCAGAGGCTGCGTGCGGGCTATTGAGCTTTTAGTTATAGCCCGGATTTGGGAGGGATACGCTTAAAAGAACCACCAGTTGCACAATATGGCCGTCTGTTAAAGACAGAGATGCTGCGAATGTTCTGAGTACATCCTAAAAATCGTTCGCAACGCGAATAAATTTATCGAGCACCCGATCAGGTGCTAGGGGATTTACTGCACTGGCGGAGGAGTAGTAACTTGCGGCTGTGCCGTGTCGTGTGTTGGGCGCTGCTAGCTGGCTGGCATTTTGCCGGCGGCTCGCTAATCGATACCCGCAGGCGCGCCCCGAGCCTCAAGCTTGAGCCTCTGACAGCGTGGCGCCCTCGCTGCCATACTGCATACGGCAGCACAGCCGCCGATAATGCGGCCTCGTCTCCGGAATTACGGGAATAGATTTATCAGAAATTTCACACGCATTCCTACCGCAATTACAATACCGACTTACTAAGTTGCATCGATAGGCAGGGGAATAATTTCCGGTACACCTCAGGGAACTGTACTGTTACCACTTTTATTATACAGGGTGTACGAGGTGTGAGAGAAAAGTAACGCCGCGAGTTTTCTGGCAACGCTGTGTTGTTTTTCTTGTATAGACCGGTACAGTAATCCCTTCTAGATGCTCAGTCCATCAAGTGATTTCTGAAAGCGCCATCAGTGAAGCTGTGTTCTCGTTGTGTGTTACGAAAACGGAACAGCGGAATTTAGAGCAACGTTATGCCATCAAGTTTTGAGTTAAACTTGGAGAATCCGCGAGATTGCCTTTGAAAAGCTGAAACAGGCCTATGGGGGAACATTCCTTATCAAAAGCACAAGTTTTTCGCTGACACAATGATTTTTGGAAGGCCGAGTACACGTTGAAGATGAACCTCGCTCAGGGGGCCTTCAACTTCAAAAACCGACGAAAACGTCGAACGTGTACGCGCTGTTGTGAGATAAGAATGGTGTGTTACATGTTAAACACTTTCATGCACATCAAATTTAGACCGTAGATTTGCACTTGTGAGAGGTTTCTGCCAAAATAGTGCTGAAAAGTTTCACAAACGCCTAGAATATTGCTCATGTGTGTGGGACCTGTACCAACAGGTCCAGCTGGGGATACTCAACGTATACAGAGAAGGGCAGCACGAACGGTAACAGAGATGTTTGAACTGTGGAAGAGTGCCACAGAGATACTGAAGGAATCGAACTGGAAGACTCTTGAAGATAGACGTAAACTATCCCTGGAAAGTCTATTAACAATGTTTCAAGAACCGGCTTTAATGCTCTAGGAGTGTACTACAACCCCCTACGAATCGCTCACATAGGGATCGTGAAGATAAGATTAGAATAATTACTGCACGCACAGAAGCGTGCAAACGATCATTCTTCCTACGGTCCATACGCGAATGGAAAGGGAAGAAACCCTAATGACTAGTACAATGGTACGTACCTTCTGCCATGCACCTTACGGTAGTTTGCAGAGTATAGATGTAGATGTAGAACTGAGCTGAAGGGTAATCAAAGAAAGATCTGCGTTGATCTTATTGAGAGGACTGCCAATGACCACGAATGGTTCAGACGTGTGATCACAGGTGATGAATAATAGATTCCTGAGACAAAGCGGCAAAGTGAGGAATGGCACACCGAGACATTTTCTCGAACGAAAAAAGCTCGAATGAGCAAATCAAAGATCAAAACAATGCTGATTTCCTTTTTTGGCGGTAGGGGTATCGTGCATAAAGAATTTGTTCCTCCAGGACAAACTGTCAAACCAGTATTTTACGAAGATGTCCTTGAAAGGGTCAGGCAAAGGGCTAATCGAGTGAAACTAGACCCCCCTCCCCAACATTCACCTGATCTGAGTCCTTGTGACTTTTTCTTTTCCCGACACTGAAAAATTTCTACGTCTACGTGATTACTCTGCTATTCACAATAAAGTGTCTGGCAGAGGATTCAATGAACGACCTTCAAGCTGTCTCTCTACCGTTCCACTCTCGAACAGCGCGCGGGAAAAACGAGCACTTAAATTTTTCTGTGCGTGCCCTTCTTTCTCTTATTTTATCGTGATGATCATTTCTCCCTATGTAGGTGGGTGCCAACAGAATGGCCGGCCGGAGTGGCCGTGCGGTTCTAGGCGCTACAGTCTGGAACCGAGCGACCGCTACGGTCGCAGATTCGAATCCTGCCTCGGGCATGGATGTGTGTGATGTCCTTAGGTTAGTTAGGTTTAATTAGTTTTAAGTTCTAGGCGACTGATGACCTCAGCAGTTAAGTCGCATAGTGCTCAGAGCCATTTGAACCATTTGAACCAACAGAATTTTTTCGCAATCGGAGGAGAAGACTGGTGATTGAAACTACATGAGAAGATCCCGTCGCAACGAAAAAGTCTTTGTTTTAATGATAGCCACTCCAATTCACGTATTACGTCTGTGGCACTATCTCCCCTATTTCTCGATAATACAAAACGAGCCGCCCTTCTTTCAACTCTTTCGATGTCATCCGCCAGTCCCACCCGACACGGATCCCACACCACACAGCAATACTCCAGAATAGGGCGGACAACTGTAGTGTAAGCAATCTCTTTAGTAGATCTGTTGCAACTTCTAACTCCAATGAATCGCAGTCTTTGGTTTGCTCTACCCACAACATTACCTATGTGATCGTTCCAATTAAGGTTATCTGTAGTTGTAATCCCTAAGTATTTAGTTGAATTTACAGCCTACAGATTTGTGTGACTTATCACGTAATCGAAATTTAGCGGATCTTTTAGTATTCAAATGAATAACTTCACATTTTTCTTTATTCAGGGTCAAATGATCTTAAGCACTATAGGTCTTAACATCTGCGTCATCAGTCCCCTAGATTAGAACTACTTAAACCTAAGGACATCACACACATCCATGCCCGAGGCAGGATTTGAACCTGCGACCGTAGCAGCCACGTGGTTCCGGACTGAAGCGCCTAGAACCGCTCGGCCACAACGGCCGGCTGTTCAGGGTCAATTGCCACTTTTCGCATCATACAGATATCTTATCTAAATCATTTTGCAATTCGTTTATCTCATTACTTTACAAGACGGTAAATGACAGCATCATCTGCAAATAATCTAAGAGGGCTACGCAGATTGTCTCCTATGTCTTTAATATAGATCAGGAACAATAAAGGGCCCACAACACTTCCTTGGGGAACGCCGGATATTACTTCTGTTTTATTCGTTGACTTTCCGTCTTAAAAGGACGTAATTTTGGAACTCCGGAGAACATTCAGAAGAATGTGATTGGCATTTTCAAGACCCCACCAGGCGAAGCCTCTCACTGCTGCTACCAAGACTGGGAACAACGACCCCCACGTTGTATAGCTGCCGAAGGGGACTGCTTTGAAAAAATAAAAAAATAAAGAATTTGGTAGATAAGTAAATAGTCTCATTGCTGTCTCACGCACTTCGTATTTTTATTTATTTCTTGCTGCTACAACCAGCTCTGTCGTTTTATAATTCTAAAGTGAGTAGTTACAATCTAAACATTTCATATTTTCTTCCAATGCGACATTCCATAGTATTGAACGTCTACAGGTAAACTGCACAGCTTTACTGACAGAAAATTGCGGAAATAAAAGAAGAGGAAGAAGAGTAAAGTAGAACTGAAAGAAAAAACTACCACCAGAACAGCCTCTGCCTTGTTCTGCAACAGCAGTCCTGGGATTCCTCAAGCTTGGGGATCGTGCAGTTCTCTACACCTACGTTTATTGCTACACTAAACTACTGTCAAGTGATTCTACGTAATTCGGCAGCACTCGAATCTTCGAATTACCACTTCGGTTCTTATGTCTGAAGTTTTGTTGATGTGCTATTTAAATAGCTGTATAACCGAACTGAATACATTATAGCAGTATTCGAGGTGTGGCTGGACTAATGCTGTCACAGAGTAAGAACGTATGCCCCAAAGACGAACGACCAATATCTGTGAAGTGTGAAGCCTTCTCATGCGAATGTGACATCTCTGGCCTTAGAATGCTGCTGCAGAAACAAAGATAGCTCCATCACAGATTTCAGGGAACTCAATGTCTAGTTGACAAACAAAATCTGTGCTAAGTGAGCCGGCCGGGGTGGCCGAGCGGTTCTAGACGCTACAGTCTAAAACTGCGCGACCGCTACGGTCGCAGGTTCGAATTCTGCCTCGGGCATGGATGTGTGTGATGTCCTTAAATTAGTTAGGTTTAAGTAGTTCTAAGTTCTAGGGGACTGATGACCTCAACAGGTAAGTCCCATAGTGCTCAGAGCCATTTTTTTGTGCTAAGTGAAAATTAGAGTTGGAGGAACAATATGAGAGGCTATCAGTGGATGCGAGAGTAACATTTTGCCAAAAATAGGACCCTAAGGAATACTGCCCTCACGTAAAATCATTAAATACTTCATCTATTCAGTCACTCGGTAACCATACTGGTACCAGAACAGTACCAGAGGGAAGGTCGAAACACTGAATTCGAAACCCGAAACTGTTTCAGCGCGGAAGATTTTAACACGGCCCCTTCTTTCAATCAAATTGGCATATATCAAGTTATCGCTAAATAGAAAAGCAACTACAATCGCTTTGTAGTGGAAAGGCATCTGGAGCAGATCGGATACCTGTAAGATTCTGCAGATATTATGCCTAAGCACTTGCTTCCCTTCTAGTAGCATTTTATCGTAGGTTGCTGGAGCAGCGAAGGGTGACTAGCGACCAAAAAGCGAAGATCATTGCCGTTTTCAAGACGGGTCGTAGGACAGACGCGCGTAATTAAAAATCTATACCGCTGACATCAATCTGTTGTAGAATTTTGGGACATGTTTTATGCTCAAGAATTAAGATGTTTCTGGAGAAAGAAAATCTCCTCCATAAAAATCAACATGGATTCCGCAACTTGCGAATCTCAGCTCGCTCTGTCCCTTCATGAGATCCACAGCGCCGTAGACAACGGCGCTCAGTTTGATGTCGTGTTCCTTGACTTCAGAGAGGCATTCGCTACATTTTCGCACTACCGTTTAGTGAAAAAAACGTGCTTATAGAGTACTGGACTAGATTTTCGGCTCCATTCAAGACCTCCTCGCGGGCAGAACTCAGTATGTCGTCCTTAACGGAACTAAATCGATAGATATAAAGGTAATTTCCGGATTATCCCAAGGAAGTGTGATAGGGCAGTTACTGTTTACAATTGTTGTGTACATAGTTCCGCGTAGTCAGCACGTACCCAACTTTCCCACTAGAGCGCGCCCCGCTAAGCACAACAGCGCAGGCGCAGCGCTCGTCCATCTCCGCACTACGAGATGGCGCTGTCTTGGAGACGGACCAAATTCTGCTTCCGCCGATCCACGTATTAATATGTAACGCAGCCAATGAGATTGCTGCTGACGTAGAACCTTTTCTCCTCGTGGATCACACTCGCGCAGTGATACCTGAACGCTCGAGGTATTATAACGAGTGTACAGACCTCCGATTTGTCAGTCTGCATTAGTCTTCATAGCCATGAAGATAAATGACTAGACACTTTGTCAAGTATCAGAGCTATGTGAGAATAAGATTAACGTACCAAGACCAAAGGAACTTCAGACTGTCAATTGTAAACAGCATCCAGAATCAAGTTACGTAATGTCTATGATTTTTATTATTTTAATAAATGTGTGTGAAAATTAGTCAAGTTCTGTTTAAAGTTGGTCACTGTCAATCTGCTACTCTAAGCGTGCAAGTGGCATTTCTATCGTCTGACCTAACGGCAGAAGATAAACACGCCACGATAAGACCACGAGACATATTGCTGACACTCGCCTACTTCGTTAGAGCGACAAGTCAAATAATCTGATGGTGTGTGTACCGAAGGTCTTACAGTACGCACACCACAACAATATACATAAATTATCTACTAGATAACGTCCAGGCTCTTTAAAACTGTTCGCAGATGATGTGGTTGTATGCAAGAAGGTGGCAGCGTCAGAAGTTTGTAGCGAACCGCATGAAGACCTGCAGAAGATCGATGAATGGTGCAGGGGCTGGCAGTTGACCTTGAGCTTAAATAGATACAAAGTATTGCGCATACACACGAGAAGAAATCCACTGTTGTACAGTTACGCTATTGCTGACAAATTGCTGGAAACAGTAGCTACCGTAAAATACCTAGGAGTAATCGTCTAGAGTGACCTGAAGCGGAATGACCACATAAGACAAATACTAGAAAAAGCAGATCCCAGAGCGAGATTCATACGACGAGTCTTAAGATAATGTAATGCATTCGCGAAAGAAGTGGCTTACAAAACACTTGTTCGACCGATTCTTGAGTATTACTCATCACTCTGGGGTCCTTACTTAGTAGAATTACTAGAAGAAAGAAAGAGAAAGACAGAGAGAGAGAGATAGAAGAACCAGCGAAGAGCAGTGCCTTTCGTCACGGGATCGATAAGTCAGTAATGGATGCAATGGAGTGTAGTGGTGTGTGTGCGAGGAGGGTAGTTAAAAATTGTAGAGAGAGACCACAGATTGACTACAGAAAGCAGATTGAAATTGATTTAGGTCGCAGTATCTCTTTGATTTTTTTAAATTGGCTTCCAGGCAATGCCCTTTGAGTCATCTCAATTGTAATGTCAATTATGACGACACAATAGTAAGGAGAACACAACAACCAGTCACCGAGCGGAGAAAATCTCCGACCCGGCCGGGAATCTAACGCAGGTTCAGTCGCTTAGCTAGGTCGCAGTAGGTATGCAGCGATGAAGTGGCCTGCACAGGATAGACTAGCGTGCACAGCTCATCAAACCAGTCTTAGGACTGGAGTCCACAACAATAACGCGTGCAAAATTTGTAAAACACTTTTCCTGTCACGTATATACAACTGTATTGCAAGAATCTCGGAAAATATGTCAGATTAAACACAGTTCGCGGATAAACACGCTCTGCTTGCAGTTGCAACCACAGTACGAGTAGTACTTAACACTGTTTGGTATATGAGAAGTATCCACTGTTGCGTCCTTCGCAGGTATCTGCAGAGAACAGATGCAAGCGCAGATGTCCTTGTGGCATTTTTGTTGCTAAATGTTTGAGGCTAAAACAAACAAGACAAAGCAGCACGAGAGTGGAAATCGGGAAGATTGTTGACTTCACAGTGATCAAAGATCTATCACAAACTTCATCAGCGACAGTTGCATTAGTAGCAGGCGACAACTGAGATACGTTTTAAGTGCCGTATTTCGCTGCACGATATTAATTTCAGTCGACTGTTCAAGTTAAGAAATCGATGGTTCAGGAAGATCTCAGTACTTCTTTGAAATTACCTACGAAAACGAATTTACAGTGCCACACAGGAGATGGAAGCATTACCCTCGGGAACGTGACTTTCATAAATTTTCTTGGTAATCCATGTAGAGAACATTTTACTGAGTTTAATCAAAACGTTCCTCTGCCCTTTCAAAGTTAAGCCTCAGGTTCAATCGTGATTTTTACCTTGTTTCCAGTCTCATTACATACCGTGCATTTAATATCATGGCAAAAATTATGAGTTTTCTACAGAATAAAACTTACGAAGTGTGGTAGAAATATCTGTTTTTCGAGTAATGATTATACCTACGAGCGGTGATTTTCTTGGTAGTATCGCGCTCTCATAGAGAAAAAGGGGTTAGAGAGGGAGGCTGGTGAATCACACATCAGAGAGCGAACCTCAATTAGCACGACAGAGTACACTACCTGGAAGTAGTTGGTCACTAACGAATCCTCAGCAAAACTACTATAGTTACGGCGTGTCACCTCGAGCTGGACTCGTTGATAATTATTTGTTTTAGACACATACAATAAATTAAGAATCATGCATTCCCGCAAGGTAACGCAAGACCTCGCTCAAACATAGAACCGCTGTGGCTCCCGTCCTTTGGCCGGCATGTCCAGATACATCGCTAGTAGGTAAAACAACAGATCCATACATCGTCCAACAACCATCACCCGGGTTCGATTCCCGGCGGGGTCAGGGATTTTCTCTGCCTCGTGATGGCTGGGTGTTGTGTGATGTCCTTAGGTTAGTTAGGTTTAAGTAGTTCTAAGTTCTAGGGGACTGATGACCATAGAAGTTAAGTCCCATAGTGCTCAGAGCCATTTTGAACCATCACCCATTAATTACGGCTAAAGGAAATAAAGTATCAAGCGCGTCTTTTATTCGTTGTAACAAGGCAAGACGTACCTAAAAACTTCTATTAATAAACCAGAACTAAGAGTCGGAGGCCAAAGGAGAAGTGCTCAGATTAAAAACGGCGTGAGGTACGGATGAAGTCCGTCTCCCGTGCTGTTCAGTCTGCACATCAAAGAAGTGGCAAAGGAAATAAAAGAAAGTGTTCAGAAGAGCGATTAAAATTCAGGGTGGACGGACATTAGCGATAAGATTACCTGACGATCCTGTTATCTTTCGTGAAAATGAGGAGAAATAACAGAACCTGTTCATAAGAACGAAGTATGTAATGAGGGTAAATCAAAGAAAGACGAAAGTAATGAAAATGGCAGAAATGAGATTAGCGATAAACTTAGCATCAATATTGTGCACTAGGTAGTAGACGGAGTGAGGGAATTCTGCTGGCGTGGAAGCTAAGTAACACACTGCAGGCGTTACAAGGAGAATATCAGAAGCAGAATTGCGCAGGCAAATAAGCCATTATTTGCCAAAAGAAATCATCAAACAAAGGAATTAGTTGAGTAAGAAATTTCTGAGAAAGTACGTATGGATCACAGCACTGATTGGGGTGTGGGTGTGGGGGTGAATCACAGAGTGTGGGAAAACATCGCAAGAAGAGAATCGAAGCGTTTACAGTGTGGTGTTGCAGAACACTGCTAAAACTGAAGTGCTCACTGAAAACACTGACTATATGAAAGGACAGGTCATGACCCAGCAAATTCTTTATATGTGTGGTGTGTCCAAGGAATAATAAAAAAATTTTGTTTTTTGGTCTATATTAATGTTATCCCCTTTCAAATAGTGCCCAATACGTAGGCCTATTATACACTTACGCCAGAAATTTCCTGTCCATGAAACACCTCTGGAACTCGATCTTTGGGATAGCTTTAGCTCTCTCTGCTATGCGTTTTTAATCCCTCCTCTGTCCTCTGTTTGTAAAACGACGGGCCTCAAAGATTTTCTTTCTTTTTGAAGTCAGAAAATGCTCATATGGAGCCAACGCTGGCGAATATGGAGGCTGGGGCAACATTACGGTATTGTTTTTGCCCAAAAAATGACAAACAAGCAACGACGTGTGAGAAGTCCAGTATCGTGGCACGAAAGCAACGGTTTGTTTCGTCACAAATCCGGGATTTTTTTAATTGCTCCATGCAAATAGTGTCGAACTTCTAATCAGTGCTCCTTGCTGATCTTTCAGCGTAGTGGTGAGAACTCATGATGTACTATGCCGATAAAATCGAAGAACACAGTGAGTACAACCGTGAAGGTTGTCAGATTCTTTCCGCGATTGGCGATCTAGAATTCTTCCACTGGAACGATTGAACCTTAGTTTCGATATCACATCCGTAAATTCATGTTTCATCAGCTGTTATGACACGTTTCAGCCATTCTACATCGCTGTTTATCTAGTAACTCCTGGGCAAGCAGTACTCCCCGCGATTTTTGTTCGAAATTCATCTGTTTTGGAACAGGCTTTGTTGTCACTCGTTACATATCCAAAACATCCGAAAAGACCCATGGCGTGAGCGAACTGATATGCTATAAGCATCAGAGACATCTCTGACTGTGATTCGTCTATTATTCATGATCATTTCTTTCACTTTTTCCACGTTTTCATCGGTTGATGTACTGCGCCGTCCAGGAAGCTCGCCATATTCAATGTCTTCACGGCCATCTTTGAAATGCTTGTACCATTCTTAAACCCTTGTTTACCTCATAGTAGACACACCAAAAGAGCATAATTTTATATAAATTTTCTAATCCATTTTTATGCAAAATAAGTAACCCGGCCGTTGCTACCAAAATAAAAGTACAAATAACACTTTTGGCAACTGATAACAGACTAATTAACCCGAATGGCTAAAGGCCGGTCCACACACTACGATTTGCCTGAGAAAATGTTTGCGGACATCACGTCTGCACAGCCAAATCATAGCGTGTGGCTCTGAAATCTGGACAGACGTACGATGTGCGCAAACCTGGCAGTTGAAGTTGGAGGTTTCAGCAAAAACGCTAAAAACCTGTGGGCGCAAATCACACCAGCGCAGACAAATCGTAATGTGCAGACAGGAGGGTGCCGCATATCTGGCGCGCGGAACGTGCCTAACTGAGCTGTTGTTCGGTCTGACGTTTCTCGTCTTTTATGCACACTGAATTCCAGAATGCCAATCAGTACTCTAGAGAGCGTGAAAGGGGTCTACCTTATTTGACATGCCGATTTTCAAGAAGTGTTGACCATAAATGTAAAGGAAGTTATGAATTTGATAAATATACTCAACCTCCGCAGTATCGTTATAACCATATTCTTTCTATGTCTGAGACCACAGATGTTGGTCAGAGGGGTTACCTTTTGAAGAGAGAGGCAGGCAGTGTGTGTGTTAGACAGTCTGGTAATGTATTTAGAGGAGGCAGCATGATTTAAGGAGGATTTTGTATTAATATGTTTTGAGTAAAGAAAACGAGATTATATCAGTAGAAGAATGCTGAAAGGTAAAATTCAAGATAATATATATATATAAATATATATATATATATATATATATATATATATATATATATATATATAATTCCCAAACGACGGGAAAAAGAACAGGTAACTTTTCTTTATAACAGAGGTAAAAGAACGGACCCGCATAATTACAGGCCGATGACACTAACATCGATTTGCTGCAACATTCTTGAACACATTTTGAGTTCGAATGTTATGAATTTCATTGCCACATAAAAGCTTATGTCCAAAAATATGCACGGCGTTATAAAGCGTCGTTCGTGCCACATTCAGCTTTCCCTTTTCTCACGTAATATCCTGCGAACCATAGATGAAGTACAACAGGCACATCCCGTATTGCTAGATTTCCGGAAAGCGTTTGACACGGTGCCCCACTGCAGATTGCTGACGAAGATCCGAGCATAAGGACTGGAATCTTAGATTGTGAGTGGCTGGAAGACTTGTTAAGTAATAGCACATAGTACTTGTTGACGACGGCTAGTGTTCATCAGAGACAAGGATATTGACAAGAGTGCCGCGGGGAAATGTGATAGAACCGCTATTATTCTCTGTATACATAAATGATTTGGCGAACAAGAAGGGCAGCAATCTGCAGTTATTTGCTAATGATGCTGTGCTGTACAGTGAGGCGTCGAAATTGAGTAACTGTAGGAGGATACATGATAACTTGTGCAAAATTTCTAGTTGGTGTGATGAATGGCAACTAGCCCTAAACGTAGAAAAATGTAAGTTAACGCAGGTGAGTAGAAAAAACCATACCATAATGTTTGAATAAAGCATTAGTAGTGTGCTGCTTGACACAGCCACGTCGATTAAATATCTAGATGTAACGTTGCAAAGCGACATGAAATGGAACGAGCACGTCAGATTGGTACTAGGAAAGGTGTATGTTCGACTTCGTTTTATTGTGAGCATTTTGGGAAAGTGAAGCTCATTCATAAAGGAGACGGCGCGTGGAACACTAGTGCGAGCCATTCGTGAGTACTGTTCGAGTATTTGGGACTCCCACCATCTCCGATTAAAAGATCACATTGAAGCAATTCACAGGCGTGCTGCTAAATTCGTTACCGGTACGTTCGATCAGCAGCCAAGTATTACGGAAATGCTTCGTGAACTAAAATGGGAATCTCTGGAGGGAAGAAAACATTATTTTCGCGAGGCTCTATTGACGAAATTTAGAGAACTGGCATTTGAGGCTGACTGCAGAATGATTCTATTGCCCCCAACGTATATTTGACTTAAGGGCCACGAAGATAAGATGAGAGAAATTAGAGTATGTACAGACGCTTAGAAACAGTCGTTTTTCCCACGCTCTGAGAGTGGCAGAGGAAAGAAAATGACAGTGGTACAAGGTAGCCTTCGCTGTCCGGTGGCTTGCGGAGTATGTATGCAGATGTCCATACTACGTTACCACGTTCAGTGAACTGCACAATGTTACATTTCTGAACACGAAAAAAGTTTACAGTCTTTGCACCACTTCGAAATGTTTTCAACATCTGAATGGATATTTGTGCAGGTTCCTTCAGGCAATACTTCATTACCGAAAGGTGCATCATCTGCAAAACGCCAGAGGTTTCTCATTCATATTGCTTACCCAGTCATAAGTAAACTCAGTGAACAGCAAAAGTGCCAAACACACTTCTCTGGGACACTCCTGAAGTTCTATTCTGTCAAGAATTCTCCGTCCAAAGTTACTTGCTGCTCCCTTCCTGCCAAGTAATCCTGAGTCCAGTTACAAATTTCGTTTGACACCGCAATAATTTCACTTTTGTTGTTGTCGTGGTATCGAGTCAAATGCTTGTTGGAAGCCAAGAAATACTGCATACAAGTCATTGTCTAGATGCATGGACTTAAGCACGCCGCGCGAGACAAGTGCTAGACGATTTTCGCAAGACTGATGTTTTCGTAATCCTTGCTGATTAGAATGGAGGAGATCATTCTGTTATACTCATTATATCAATGAGACGTTAAACTGATTTATTTTGACGGTGTGGGATGATCAAAAGCAATTTTAAGGTATGGAATGGAAATGAGCGTTTGGCGTCATTGGCCGGGAGGCCCCTCGCGGGGCAAATTTTAAGGTGGAAAGTGTTGTTTGGGATAAATTAAATCATAAATAAATAAAATCTTCATGTTGCATATTAAAAATAAAACTGCAAATACTTTGATGTTTTTCTAAATAGTCTTGTGTCGAAGTGCAACACTTAATGCAAAAAAGATGTTTTGTCGAAAAGATACTTTGATATTTTGAGTTGTCGAGGGACATTAAAAGTCTAATTGACTGGAAAGGGAACAAATACTATAGGGGGTCAAAATAAAACACTTTCGAGAATTCACAATAATGCTTAACGCACTTTTGGTACACCACTAGAACTAAAGACCCTTGTGAGTAGAATTTAATGGCATTAAAAACAAAACACAAGCTCGGAAAGCAGAAGGACAGGGAAGCAGATCGACGGCGTCCTTATTGAGGAACTCTACTGGCGTTAAGGTATTTAAGGAAATAACAGAAAACCTAAATCTGGGATACTGGATGGGGATTTGAACAGTCCCGTGCTTTACCTTGCGTTATCCATATCCAAGTTAATAGTGATAATGAGTAACGGATGTGTATAACGTGAAATCACCGAGCTACAGGAAAGCAGCATGATGTTTCCAACGCCTGCTGGTAATGATACTGCCCAGCGGTGCTGCTCTGTGTTACGGGTTGCCGCACTGGCAGTTTGTAGGCGTCTCATTTGGGATTTAGGATAAAGCTAGCTCGATAACTCGCCCACCAACTGCCGTGAAGGCTGAGTCTCAAGCCTTGGCGACGTGAAAATCATTATTCCTGGCCCTTACGATACATGTCACTTGTGTCCACTGGTACTCCCATAATACAGGACTCAACGGTGGACAGAAAAATATCGGTGCATTTGGCTTACACGAGAAACAAACATTGAGAACTAAAGTAGCTATACTGACAAAATTATAGTCCATGTACTCAAATTCAGTTACTTAGTACACAATGTTTCTTATTGCGAGAGAATAGGGATTAGCTGCATGTTGTTGTTGTAGTCTACAGTCCGAAGACTGTTTGATGCGGCTCTCCACGCTACTCTTATTCTGTACAAGCCCCTTAATCTCCGAATAACTTCTGCAACCTACATCTGTTTGCACCTGTTCAGTGTACTCATGTCTTGGGCTCCCTCTAGAATTTTTATCCCTCATACTTTCCTCCAGTAATAAATTAGTGAATCATCAATGTCTCAGAATGTGTCCTATCAACCGATTCCTTCTTTTAGTCAATCTGAGCCATAAATTTCTTCCACCCCCGCCCCCCCCCCCCCCCCAATTCTATTCAGTACCTCCTTACATGATAACCTGTGTAATCTTCAGCATTCTTCTGCAGCATTATATTTCAAGCGCTTCTATTCTCTTCTTGTCTGAACTGACTACGTCCATGTTTCGCTTCTTCAAGGCTACATTCCGGATAAATACCTTCAGAAAAGATTTTTTAACACTTAAATCTACATCCAAAGTTAACAAATTACTCTCCTTCATAAATTCATTTCTTGCCATTACCAATCTTCATTTATATCCTCTCTACTTCAGCCATCATCAGTTTTTTGTTGCCCAAATAGTAGAACTCATCCACTACTTTATATGTCTCGTTTCCTAATCCAATTCCTCCAGCATCGCCTGATTTAATTCGACTATTTTCCATTATCCTTGTTTTGTTCTTCTTGATGTTCATTTATATCTTTCTTTCAAGGCACTGTCCATTCCGTTCAATTGTTCTTCAGAGTCCTTTGCTGCCTCTGACAGAACTCCAATGCCATTGGCAAACCTCAACGTTTTTGTTTTATTTTTCTTCGCTTTCTTTTAGTGCTTGCTCAGTGTGCTTATCGAATAACATCAGGGATAGGCTGCAAACCTGTCTCACTCCCTTCTCAGCCACCGCTTCCTTTCCATTCCCCTCAAGCTGTATGTGATCTGTGGCTCCAAATATTTTGTACCTGCTATCATCAGAATTTCAAAGAGTGTGTTCCAATCGACACTGTCAAAAGCATTCTCCAAATCTACAAAAGCTATAAGCGTAGGTTTGGCTTTGTTTAATCTACCATCTAAGAAGAGTTGTAGGATCAATACTGCCTCACGTGTTCGTACATCTCTTCGAAACCAAACCCATCTTCCCCGATGTCGGCTTCTACCAGTTTTTCCTTTCAAATAAAATAAACAAATTTCAGAGAATGGACATTAATTGGGAAAACTTAGAAATCAGCACAGATAAAGCTCTATAAGTTGTGGCAACCCTTTTCTTAAAGTACGGCAGACAATGCTTGACATTAAACAGATCAGACAGAAGAACATTAGAAGCCTCGAGTGATAATTGGTAGCCTGACGAAAAAACTTTTTCTCTGAAATTGACATCGGAAATAAAAATCTGAAAAACCAAAATACAGATCCTTAGCCGTAAAATGCAGTATGATCTAAAATGAAGATACAGGTTTTAAGGCTTTATAGCATTTAGTACATTCAGTTTACAAGAGTTCAATGTGAGCATCATTCGTCAGACATCGTGTCGATAGGCGAGTTCTTCCCAAACCTTGATCAGTATGTCTGGAGAAACTTTTGCAACAATGCTGTTTCCTAAAGTCGGATAGATCAGCTGGCACGGAGCACATTCACATGATCCTTTATGAAGCCCTAAAGGCGAAAATCGCATTGTGTGTGAACGTGGAAGTCAAGTAAAACAAGCTCTGACATCCGGCCCCTGCGGCCAAGCCAGCGGTCGGGTAAAACGTCATTTAACCAGTTGCATACTGATTTATGCCATTGAGGCGGCGCTCCATCTTGTTGCCAAATAAGTTCTGTGGTTTAGCTTCTTCCAATTAAGGAAAGAGCCATATTTCTAGCGCATCGAGATAAGAAATGACACAAATGATTCACTGAGAAAGAAAGGCTCATGAACTTTCCGCAGGGATATTGCACAAAAAATATTTGATTTCGGGGAGTCTCGCTGCAACTGCATCATCTCGGAGGAATTTTTGTGACACTCAGATGGGCACATTATGTATGTTTATATTCCCATTTAGGTGAAATGTCGATTCACTACTGAAGACGACACGATCTTCATCCTCATGCAGCAACATTTCGTTCGCAAAGTTGGCACGTAAACCGTAGTCTCTAGGCATTAGAGCTTGTAAAAGCTGCAAATAAGGACGTAAATTGTACAAGGACAAGTAATTGTAAGCGACTTCCTAAAAGTCTCACACAGACGTCATTGGAGTTGCTAATTCAGAACTGACCTCCCGAAATGATTTCTTGGGCTACGCATGAAAGACTCTTGGTCATTCCATACTCTTCCTTTTGCGCCAGGTATTCAAACAAAACTGTTTGAGTTGCTCTTTCAATTGCTGTATTGTTCATAATTGTAAATTGTATCTCATAAATGTTACAAAGCTTTAAGATCCGTTTATTCATTTTGAAACACCATTTATATACGGTAAGAACACACTGGACGAATTTACAGCAGGATTTCAAGGAGCTTAGAGGAGTTAATGCCAAGAGGAGAACAAAATGAAGAAAGAGCACTCAGTACGTGGGAGGATAGCATCCCTTGAAGAAGGAACGGGACTATTGGCCTATGACTAGATCATCATGAAGATCATGATGATGGTGGTGGCGGTGGCAGTGGGGAGTTGGGGCATGAAACATTAAATGCTATTATAATCCATGCTACGTGATTTCGCATTGTAAAGGACGTCAGTTGTACAAGGACTAATTATTTTGGTCGGTAAACGAATAGAAATCCCACGCATGTGAGAAAGCTAGTGATCGTGGAAAAGTCATAATCGACCACTACTGTGCCCCGTACAGCTTGAAATTATAATACACTACTGGCCATTAAAATTGCTATACCAAGAAGAAATGCAGATGATTAACGGGTATTCATTGGACAAATATATTATACTAGAACTGGCATGTCATTACATTTTCACACAATTTGGGTGCATAGATCCTGAGAAATCAGTACCCAGAACAACCACCTCTGGCCGTAATAACGGCCTTCATAAGCCTGGGCATTGAGTGAAACAGAGCTGGGATGGCGTGTACAGGTACAGCTGCCCATGCAGCTTCAACACGATACCACAGTTCATCAAGAGTAGTGACTGGCGTATTGAGACGAGCCAGTTGCCCGGGCATCATTGACAGACGTTTTCAATCGGTGAGAGATCTGGAAAACGTGCTGGCCAGGGCAGCAGTCGAACATTTTCTGTATCCAGAAAGGCCCGTACAGGACCTGCAACATGCGGTCGTGCATTATTCTGCTGAAATGTAGGGTTTCGCAGGTATCGAATGAAGGGTAGAGCCACAGGTCGTAACACATCTGAAATGTAACGTCCACTGTTCAAAGTGCCGTCAATGCGAACAAGAGGTGACCGAGACGTGTAACCAATGACACCCCATACCATCACGCCGGGTGATACGCCAGTATGGCGATGAAGAATACACGCTTTCAATGTGCGTTCACCGCGATGTCGCCAAACACGGATACGACCATCACGATGCTGTAAACAGAACCTGGATTCATCCGAAAAAATGACGTTTTGCCATTCGTGCACCCAGGTTCGTCGTCGAGTACACCATCGCTGGCGCACCTGTCTGTGATACAGCGTCAAGGGCAACCGCAGCCACGGTCCCCGAGCTGATAGTCCATGCTGCTGCAAACGTTGTCGAACTGTTCGTGCAGATGGTTGTTGTCTTGCAAAGGTCCCCATCTGTTGACTCAGGGATCGAGACGTGGCTGCACGATCCGTTACAGCCATGCGGATAAGATGGCTGTCATCTCGCCTGCTAGTGATATGAGGCCATTGGGATCCAGCACGGCGTTCCGTATTACCCTCCTGAACCCACCGATTCCATATTTTGGTAACAGTCATTGGATCTCGACCAACGCGGGCAGCATTGTCGCGATACGATAAACCGTAATCGCGATAGGCTACAATCCGATCTTTTATCAAAGACGGAAACGTGATGGTATGCATTTCTCCTCCCTACACGAGGCATCACAACAACGTTTCACCATGCAATGCCGGTCAACTGGTGTTTGTGTATGAGAAATCGGTTGGAAACTTTCCTCGTGTCAGCACGTTGTAGGTGTCGCCACCGGTGCCGACCTTGTGTGAATGCTCTGAATAGCTAATCATTTGCATATCACGGCATCTTCTTCCTGTCGGTTAAATTTCGCGTCTGTAGCACATCATCTTCGTGGTGTAGCAATTTTAATGGCCAGTAGTGTACCTGCGGACACAGACTGGACGCTTGTATTAAGCGTAGTATCAGTTGAGGGATGAAGGGTGACCGCATGAGAGACAGTGGCCGCGGGTGGATCAATACGGAGGGATGCGACCGGAGACAGCGGCGCAGTTGTAGCTGTAGCTGCGCTCTACACGGCGCGACACGGAGCGCCTCCCGTCTGCAGACCAGCAGGCGTCGCCATAGCGACGCAGCCTCGAGGGCGGGACCGTGCGCCCAGGTGTCGTCCCACACTTGTTACAGGCCACTAGCACGGTCAGAAGGGAAAGAAGCACAGCTGTACACAGTTCTTAGACTGCCCTGAACCTCCTTCATAAGCCGTCTCGGCCTCCCAAACTTTGTAGATTATTGTGGACGAGACATCCCTGCCTCACAGTATTCTGAGCATGTTTTAAGCTCTTCGTACATTGAGTTACTCTTAGGATGTGTTCTGTTATCGACCCGTGCCACGACTTCCCTGTAAAATCACCTTCCTCTTAAGCAATATGCGTCAAAGATAAGAAAATTTTCAGATGTATTGACAGAGAAATAAACTGACGGAAACGAAAATGTTACATCAAAAAGCATTTGTCTACATGCTCATCACGTAAACGAGTATTACGAGGGCTTTTCCGAAAGTAAGGTCCGATCGGTCCATCCAACTCTTGTCATTGGAGGCAGCCGCCAGTGCTTTTTGCCAATTTCTACGCTGATCACCAGCTTGTTGTCTATACCAAAATGTTGTCTTCATAGCCAGCGGTTCATTTGAGTAGAGATGAAAATCAGAAGGACCGAAATCCTGGCTGTATGGTAGGCGATCAAACACTGCACATCGAAAACGCTGCAGGAGCGTCCACATTGTCCCTGCAGTGTGTGGTCGACAACTGCGATGAAGGAGGAAAAGCATGACAGTTATGTTGTGTGGGCTGCATGAAATCAGGCGAAATCTCTCACAGACTCTCATACTTGGCGGGAGATACTACTTCCTAGGGATCCTTACATGCTCACTGCGCGCTCAGAACTAAAAAGGGCAATATGCCGCTATCGACAGACATACTAAAGACACTGTCCAACACATCCACGCAAAGCTTCATCGGATTTTCACTATGGTTTCCATTCCGTGATCGATAGGACCTTACTTTCTGAATAGCCCTCGTGAATGGCTAAACTTTCATTAAATTCGCGATTGTCGTCCATCACAAAGATCAGTTTGAGGTGTGACCCCCAAGGGCAAGAATGCTCTCGATTGTATTTCTTTTGGCATGGAAACTAACGGCTCTGAGGCGGCCTGTCTTAGCTGCCTCACACTCTATAGACTTAGTACAGGAAAAGAGTCACTGGCAATAGTCATGGGCAAGAATGCTCTCGATTGTATTGCTTTTGACATGGAAACTAACAGCTCTGGGGCGCCCTGTCTTAGCTGCCTCACACTCTATACACTTAGTACAGGAAAAGAGTCACTGGCAATGAATTCGGCTTTCAAAAGCTACAGTCAACTGAATAGGCTGCATTTACCTTCGCAGGCGATGTTTTAGATCCTACGAATCATAAGTTAATTTTATGTTGAACATTTTGTGACTAAGATGATGCTTCTGTTAGTGTGAACTTTGATTTCTTCGTGCAAAAGGTAAAATATTAATGAACTAGTAGACACAGCAGGTTTCTCGTCTTTGTCTTATTTACATCTACGTCTATACTCCGCAATCCGCTGTGAAGTACATGTTAGAGGGTATTTAGCATGCTACCACATGATAGGGTTTGTTTCCATTCCATTTGCTTATGGAACTCTGGAAGTATGATCGATTATAAGCATGCTCTAATTAATCTTGCCTTTGTGCTCCCTGTGGAGTGATGTGTACGAGATGCAGTACACTTCAAAAAATCTCACTTAAAATTGCATCTTGTAACTTTCTAATTACGCTTTGACGGGATAATTGGTGTCTTTCTTCAGTATCCAACCAATTCAGCTCTTTCAACATTTCCGTGTTCCTCTCTCGTGAATCAAACAAACCAGTGACCATTCATGGTGCCCTTCTGTGTATACATTCAATATCCTTTGCTAGTCCTGAAAACTTGAGCAATATTAACGATTTTTCGTACGAGTGTCTTGTAAAGACACTCCTATTGAGATTCACTGCATTTTCCCTTCTACGTATTCTAACGATGAACGAAATTCAGCCACCTGCTTTACCCACGACTGAGCCTATGAGTAGGGGGGCAAGGCGGTTCACATTTTGTTAGTGCACGTTGCCTACATCAGGGGCAGGTACACACTCAGGGACAGACCATGGTTAAACCCGAGGATTTGTACGAGTTGACTGATTCAAATTGTGACTCACTGACATTGTAATTAAAGGACACAATATTTTTTCGTTTTACGAAGAGCACTGTCTTATATTTTTGAACATTTAACGCAAGTTACCAGTCTTTGCCCTAATTTAAAATATTAACAAGATCTGACTAGATATTTGTGCAGCTTTTTTTCATACAGTACTTCATTCCAGGCAACTGCATCATCTGCAAAGTGTTTGAACTTATTATTAATATTGTGCGGCAGGTCATTACAATATGAACATCGAGCGTTCCTTTGGGCACACCTGAAGCTACTTCCACGTTTGTGGAAAATCGAAAATAACATGCTGTGTCGTCCATACTACGAAATCCACTATCTAGTCACGAATTTCGTTTGAAAGCCCAATATAATCGTTCTTTCGTTAGTAACGGTTGTCATGGTACTGAGCCAGGTGCTCTTCACAATTCAGATAATACTACATATACCGGACTGCCTTGACGTGTAGCTTTGCAGTCAGGGAAAGCATAATGTGTTAGTTCCATATCGATCACATAGCAATGGGCGCTTATTACTTGAAGCAAACCCACATTGTGTACCACAGAGTTCCACTTCGGATCCTCTGTTGTTCTGACATACATAAATGTTCTTCAGTTTGCACTGACAGAAAGCTTAACTTTCATCATTTTTGCAAATTATACAAGTGTAGGAACAATAAAGTAGTAAAAGTACTTTACTGCAAACGCAGCTAACGAAATAGACGAATACGTCAAAAGTTTATTGAAGGCAAGTGGATTATCATTGGATTTCGACAAAACTCTGCACAATCTACAAAAATCGTCCACTCAAAGAGTGAAAGACAAGAAACAGAAAGAGTTAAGCATTTCGAACCCAATTAGAAAACACAAATCCTGGAATTAATGAAGGACGTTAGTTCAGACACATTTACAGTACACATTATTACTGCTACATGCGATTTAAAAATGAAAAATCTAATTTCTTCTTCATATTTCCATTCACAAATGAGTTACAGAATAAGTTTTTGGGGAAATACAGTTTACACTGGTAATACTTTCAGAACACCGAGGGGTACTACAAGAACTATGTCTAGCGTTAATTTTAGAACATCCTCCACACACATTTTCAAATAACTTGATGTATTGGTAGCTGCCTCACAATGCATTTAGTCGCTTAAGTCCTGCGTCGTTGCCAACATTGGATTTTCTAAAACAGTACTGCAAAGCGTGAATATAGCACTAGGGTCAGAAACAATCTCTACAACGACTTCAGTGGATTATCACGCGCGCAGAAAAGAGTAACTTTGGCACCATACAGGGTGGTCGGAAATTCCCGTTACAAACTTCTAGGACTTGTGTTGCGAAGAGTGTACAGTTGTTAACTTTCAGTGATGGTAGCGTGGAAAAAAACGAGAAAAAATGACCAATAAACGTGGGCTCTAAAGTGCGTACCTTAACAGCTATGAACACTTACTCAGTAGAGGAGATATGTTTCATGTTAGCGAAGATGAACGAATGTTCATAGCTCCTCAGGTTTGCAATTTAGAGCCCACGTTTATTGGACATTTTTTCTCGTTTTTGTCCACACCACCACCACTGAAAGTTACCAGCTCTACACTCTTCGCAACACAAGAACCGGTACATGTATTCAACTGTCAGAGTTATCAGAACGGTTTTCGTTTATAACTTTCGACTCCTTCGTATCCGGTACAGGGATCCTTACTTCATATTAATACATTTATCGTCCTCCATCGTCCTAGAAAGTCTGTAACATCATCACGGAATCACCCCGTCTATACGTACATTTACAGACGACCGCGCCTGTAACTTTGACGCTCTGTAGTCTCGTTGGATGACGTTTCCGGACATGGGTTCCTATTCAAAATACGATGTACTCACTCCTCTCTACAAGTCCTAGAAGTATGTAACGGGAATTTCCGACCACCCTGTATATTCAACCACTTGCTTGGTAATAATAAATATCTCGTGAGAAATGTGGTGGAGCTTTAACACGGAATTAAGGATTTTTCTGTTGGATAACTGCTTCTACTTCACTAAATAACCTCTTCACAGAATCTGTTAAATTTAATGTTTTCAGTTATTTCATAACTGTAATACATTAATATTTCGTAATGTTAAGAAATTTTACTGTAGTGCACTTGCAAAATGTGCTACCATGACTTCCTTGCAAAACACAGTGCCCCCTCTCCATTGGACCCAGGGAATTCAACATAGCGTGTTGGAGAATTTTGTGACTGCTTCTGTCGAAGTTTTAGCCTCCGTTTTACGGGTTACAGAATAATGTGGTCAACACCAAAGTAAACGAACGATTGTCGTTCCCTAATTAAAAGAACGAGAAAAGATTCAACTACCGTAAGGTAACGCTTAAACCACTCTACATATCAGCTTGAGATTTGGGATATATTGCTGAAAAATATTTTTGGCTTTTAGAAGTGAAATCTTGCATTTTAGTTTGATGCTACCTTTCATTGCCCAAAAATTTAAAAAGGTCGCTTTGCTAGGTTTTCTTGCCTCCTAAAAGTTCTTCGCCTACTTAATGTTCGTAATTCCGTATTGCAAAAATGATGAATGAAAAGAAAATCATAGTTTCATATACCCACTCGGGCGATATCGGAAATGCCATTTTGTTACTTTAGATTGTTATCTTCTAGTCCAATAAATTAAGTTGCTTGCCTTGAAGGTGCACATTGAAAAATTAAGCTACATTTTTGACACCATCATACGCATCACCGTCGAGTGTTAGTTTTGCGTTTCGACCAGAGTTTCGGGCGCATGCAGTACTTGAGTTGCTGGCAGTAATAGTGTGCCACCTTGCAGTATAAGATAGTTGATTTTGTCCCGTTCTAGTGCATCATGAGGAAGTCCTCTCCGTATCTTGCTAGAGCGACGCAGCTTCTTTAAATTCCAAACTCGAGTTGTTGAAGATACCGGGACTCATAGCTGCAAAGTTTGTGTAATAGGGTTATCGAGATGTAGACTTGAAAAACTACCTGTCTGCAACTTGGCGCTAAATGTTGTCATCCACTCTCGACTTTGGTTGCCCTTTCTGGATGAAGGATGCAATTATTGCTGTAGCGTTGTTTTCTACGTTCAGTCCGCATGTCTCCTACGACCTTAGAGTGAAGCATTATAGCAAACATCTTTCCGCTATCTGAAAGGCAGTCGGAGAAATATATTGGCTGTTGATGGTATTTATTGAGGAGAGAAAAGGGAGTTACGCTTATCAGTGCGTCAATGAACTTCATCGTGGATAAACTCATGCTCATATTTCTAATACACTAAAACGTCTATTTAGAGATGAAATATTTTTAAAAATAGCAGATTAATTTATAATCGTAGCGTGTAATCTAGTGAGCTTTTATTAATCTTATATTGTCTTCTGATGCTATTCCAATATTTCGGCCATTGTTGGACAATTGGTGGACCACAGCCCGTAAATATTTGCAAAGCAAAGCTCCGCCTTTTCGCTTTGTGCACCATTTGGGACCGACCGAACGCCGTGTCATCCTCTGCCAGTGACATCACTGGATGCAGTATGGAGGAGCGCGTTGTCAGCACACTGCTCACCCAGCCGTTGTCGGCTTTCTTGAGCTTCAACCCGCTGCTTCTCACTCAGGCTGTCCCTCACTTTGCATCACTAGGCAAACTCCGTTACACCCCTCCCACCAAGGAAAAAAATCCCTGGCAGTGCAGGGAATCGAACCCGCAACCTGTGAGTAACAGCCAGAAATGCTGACAACAGAGCTGCGGACGCAGACCAGTAAATATTTGAAGAAGGTCGTATCACAAGAGATGCTGATAAAATTATTCTATACTTACTATCTGTTTCGAACTAGTGATTATCTTCAGGCATCACAAAACAGCCTGCATAGCAACGATCTTATTGTGGCGTCAAACAGAATAAATTTTCATACTGCATCACCTTACTCAGTCTCCATAGCCTATCAACCAGACGTAAAATGTAAATGTCGCGTGAGTAGGGCCTCCCGTCAGGTAGACCGTTCGCCGGACGCAAGCCTTTCGATCTGACGCCACTTCGCGACTTGCGCGTCGATGGGGATGAAATGATGATGATTAGGACGACACAATACCCAGTCTCTGAGCGGAGAAAATCTCCGAGTCAGACAGGAATCGAACACGGGCCCTTAGGATTGACAGCCTGTCGCGCTGAACACTTTTTTTTTAATCTCATTTTGTTCGTTTTCGTTCGTTGTATCTGCTAGGAGCGGACGTCGCAAGACACCCGTTTCAGTTCGTCATTGATCCATTAACACAGTTTTTTTTATTGCAGGGGGCAGCTAACCTTCTGACCGAACACGTTGAGTTACCGTGCCGGCAGATGGGCAAACTGAATAATTAGTATGGAGATGCTGGATGGCATTGAGGAGAAAAGAACCTGATGGCACGACTTGAGTACATCTACATTGATACGTTACAAATCACATTCAAGTGCCTGGCAGAGGGTTCATCGAACCACCTTCATAATTCTCTATTATTCCAATCTCGTAGCGCGCGGAAAGAATGAACACCTATATCTTTCCGTACGAGCTCTCATTCCCGTTATCTTATCGTGGTGATCGTTCACCCTATGTATGTCGGTGTCAACAAAATATTTTCGCATTCGGAGGAGAAAGTTGGTGATTAGAATTTCGTGAGAAGATTCCGTCGCAACGAAAAACGCCTTTCTTTTAACGATTTCCAGCCCAAATCCTGCATAATTTCTGTGACACTCTCTCCCATATTTCGCGATAATACAAAACGTGCTGCCTTTACTTTTTCGATGTACTCTGTCAGTCCTATCTGATAAACATCCCACACTGCGCAGCAGTATTCTAAAAGAGGACGGACAAGTGTAGTGTAGGCAGTCTCCTTAATAGGTCTGTTACATTTTCTAAGTGTCCTGCCAATGAAACGCACTCTTTGGTTAGCCTTCCCCATAACATTTTCTATGTGGTCTTTCCAATTTAAGTTGTTCGTAATTGTAATACCTAGGTATTTTTAGTTGAATTTACGGCTTTTAGATTAGACTGATTTATCGTGTAAACGAAGTTTAACGAGTTCCTTTTAGCACTCATGTGGATGACCTCAGACTTTTCTTTAATTAAGGTCAACTGCCACTTTTCGCACCATTCAGATATCTTTTGTAAATCGTTTCGCAATTTGTTTTGATCTTCTTATGACTTTATTAGTCGATAAACGACAGTGTCATCTCCAAACAACCGAATACGGCTGCTCAGATTATCTCCCAAATCGTTTATATAGATAAGGAAAAGCAAAGGGCCTATAACACTACCTTGGGGGACGCCAGAAATCACTTCTGTTTTACTCGACGACTATCCGTCAATTACTACGAACTGTGACCTCTCTGACAGGAAATCACAAATCCAGTCACATAACTGAGACGATATTCCTTAAGCACGCAATTTCACTACGAGCCGCTTGTGTCGCTTGTGTAGTACAGTGTCAAAAGCCTTCCGGAAATCCAGAAATACGGAATCGATCTGAATTCCCTTGTCAATAGCTATTAAAACTTCGTGTGCATAAAGAGCTAGTTGTGTTTCACAGGAACGATGTTTTCTAAACCCATGTTGACTGTGTGTCAATAGACCGTTTCCTTCGAGGTAATTCGTAATGTTTGAACACAATATATGCTGTAAAATCCTGCTGCATATCGACGTTAACGATATTGGCCTGTAATTTAGTGGATTACTTCCACTACATTTCTTGAATATTGGTGTAACCTGTGCAACTTTCCAGTCTGTGGGTACGGATCTTTCGTCGAGCGAACGGTTGTATATGATAGTTAAGTATGGAGCTAATGCATCCGAAAGGAACCTAATTGGTATACAGTCTGCACCAGAAGACTTGCTTTTATTAAGTGATTTAAGTTGCTTCACTACTCCGAGGATATGTACTTCTACGTTACTCATGTTGGCAGCTGTTCTCGATTCGAATTCTGGAATATTTACTTCGTCTTCTTTTGTGAAGGCATTTCGGAAGACTGTGTTTAGTAACTCTACTTTGGCTGCACTGTCTTCGATAGTATCTCCATTGCTATCGCGCAGAGAAGCCATTGATTGTTTCTTGCCGCTAACATACTTAACATACCACCAGAATCTCTTTGGATTTTCTGCCAGGTTTCGAGACAAAGTTTCGTTGTGGAAACTGTTATAGGCATCTCGTATTGAAGTCCGCGCTAAATTTCGAGCTTCTGTAAAACATCCCCAATCTTGGCGATTTTGCGTCTGTTTAAATTTGGCATGTTTGTTTCGTTGTTTCTGCAACAGTGTTCTAACCCGTTTTGTGTACCAAGGAGGATCAGCTCCGTCGTTTGTTAATTTATTTGATATAAATCTCTCAATTGCTGCCGATACTATTTCTTTGAATTTAAGCCACATCTGGTCTGCACTTAAATTATTAATTTGGAATGAGTGGAGATTGTCTCTTAGGAAGGATTCAAGCGAATTTTTATCTGCTTTTTTGAATAGGTATAATTTTCGCTTATTTTTCGAGGATATGGGGATTAAATATTCAATCTCGCTACGACAACACTGTGTTCACTAATCCCTGACTCGGTTTTGATGCTCGTTGACAGAATGTCAATCCTAAGGGCCCGGGTTCGATTCCCGGCTGGGTCATAGATTTTGTCCGCTCAGGGGCTGGGTATTGTGCCGTCCTAATCATCATCATTTCTTCCCCATCGACGCGCAAGTCACCGAAGTGAGATCACATCGAAAGACTTGCACCTGGCGAACGGTCTACCCGACGGGAGGCCATAGTCACACGACATTATGTTATAGTATTATATGAAGATTGACTAACATGACTCAGGATGTCTTAGATGGGTAAATTGAATACAGTAATTAGCAAGGAGATGATGAATGGAATTGAGGAGAAAAGGCTATATGGCACAACTTTAGTAAAAGTAGGTTGAGACATTTTGGAATCGGTTGACATTTCACACCCTGAAACATTTTTAACAGAGGGAACAGAGGGAAGTGTGTGTGTGTGTGTGTGTGTGTGTGTGTGTGTGTGTGTGTGGCTGGGAGTGGAGGGAGGGGGGGAGGAAGATGGCTCGAAATACATTCAAATGAATGTATGTTCCAGCTCCTATGTGGAGTTGATGAGGCCCATACAGGATGGATAAGCTGCATCAAACCAGCCTCTGGACTGACGACCGCTACAACACCGTCGCTGTCCTGTAGGGATTTTCGTTCTCTGCCACACTGACCCAGCCCTGGCAGACACACAGAGCCAGCAGCAGCAGCAGGTCCCTTGCGGCGCCAGTGGAGGTCGGGCGGCCACCTGTTGTCCCCTGTTCTGAGGCCCCACCAGACCGGACGAAACGCGCTGGCAGCTGCCCTCGTAATCCCTGGCTGATTCCGCTCAGCCGTTCAAGGCTCGCACAGGGCGAGTACCTCTCTCCGCCGACCCAGACGTTCTCCTCGGGACTTAGGTTGTTTGACGGCGCGGGGCAGGCAAGTACGAGAAGGGCGAACGCAAACAAAGCTCTCCCAAACATTTCGCGTCGCACTCTCTTGTCTTAGGTACAGCACTCTACTGGCACGCAGTACCTGAAGAGAGGAGCCGCTCCACCTGCTCGCAGGTCTGCCAACTAGTCATGGGGAGCTCGTGAATGAGTCGTTCAAATGAACGCTTCACTCCAGTGAAGTGTGAACTAACCACTCAATTTCAATGAACTGGTACTTCAAACTTCACAGATAGCACACTCCACACTTTTTTCTAGTTCAGTCACTCTCTTCCCCTCTCCCTCTCCCACTACATCGGCGTCACTCATTCTCCCTTCACTTCAGTCCTCCCTCTACTGCCTGTCGACGAATCGCGCGGTGTTTGTGGGGAACGATAGGTTTACAAGGGTTGGGGCCGTGAGGGGCGAGTTGCTTCCTGCAGTGCTGACGTCATTACCCATGACTATTTGTGCAGTTAAACTTCGCGTCTACGGGTAGCCTACCGTTGGCAGCGCTTGCAGACGAATATTAAAGATACAAACGAAGAGGCTGGCTGTGTGAGCAGGCACAGCCAACATGAAAATAGAAGTTTTGTTAATAACACTGAAAGAGGGATTTTACCTGAAATCGTACCAATGACTACAGGTGACAGTTTACGTTTTGAGGGAGGGTTATTATTCTCAACAAAAATGAAATCTACAGGCAAACTTCTGAATAATTACTTAACGTAGGTGTGTAGACTTTGTGACAGCGGTAAACATACTCATTCTATTTTGGATTAAATTTTTAAAGGAGCATAAAATTGGACTGCATTTCGTTGGTAGCCCTAGTTTCCAGTCCATGAATACAACAAATGAAGTTTCATTTGGCAGATAACGACTTTTTTGGGCGCTTCATGAGAAAATGTCGAGCAAGATTAAATGTAATACCTTCTTTATATGTGACAGGCTTTTCTGTTTATCTTTCCTTTGTCCCCTTCGACCATGCTCTATTTAACTCAGACGCTGTAAGTGTTAAGAGCGTAAAACGTTGCGTGCACGTTACTATATAGTTCGCCCATCTGTTGGTAAAATCATGAAGTATCACGAAGCTTTATTGTACGAGCGAGGCGAAGCGAGCGTAGCCGCGGCTGAGCGGCGAACTGGGTAACTTCGCCAGGCTTCCGTACTTCATGAATGAACTACTTCATTTGAACGCTTCACGGCAAAGAGTGAAATGAATGAAGTAGTTCACGGGACTGAACGAGTTCGAGCCATCTCTACTGCCAACCTTTCGCCCGCCTACCAGTGACAGCTGCTCACTTACCGGCAGTCCCTCTCCAATAGGCTCACACGTAGTTAAGGCAGGTGGCAGAAATCGGTTCCGTGGTAGAATACTGGGAAAGTGCAGTCAGTCTACAAATGAGGTCGCTCAGGAAACTCTCATGCGGCTTATCCCTGTACCAAATAGGACTAAAAAGGGACATAGGAGGTGCACAAAGATACATGGAATGGTCGCCTGTTTGTTTGACTCACGGCATCGGATCAGGAAAGTTCTCTAAGCTACAAATTGTAGTAGTAGTAGTATGGTATACTGCCTTACGGCAGCTTTTGTCACGGGTTAAGCCTCTTCCACGTTTGTCTGTCCATAGCCAGTCTTTTCATGTCTGAATATTTGTCTCCTTTTATATTGTCCAGCATTAAATATCTTCTTTTTCCTCTTCCCCTGTTTCCCTCCTCCATTTCTTCTATTCCTTCCTTCAATAAACAGTCCCTCCTCAAACAATGTCCAATCCAGTTCCGTTTTCTCTTTCTAATAACTTTCAGTATGTTTCTTTCTTCTCCAACTCTTCTTAATACTTCTTCATTCCTTACTCGGTCTTCCCATTTCACCTTTTCCATTTTTCTCCATATCCACATCTCTAGTGCCTCCAGTCTTCTTTCATCTTCCTTCCTCAATATCTAGGTCTCCACACCATATAGTGCAACACTCCAGAAGTAACATTTGGCAAGTCTTTTCCTCATGTCTTTGTTTAGTGGTCCTCGAAATAATTTCTGTTTCCACTTGAATCCTTCTTTTGCCATTAAAATCTTTTCCTAATTTCTGTTGAGCAATACTTATCATCCATTATTACACTTCCCAAGTAATTGAAGAGGGGGCTTTTCGGGGGCCAAGCAATTGAAGTTATTCACTTGCTCTATTTCCTCTCCCAATATTTTCATACGGCATTTTTTCCCCTTTCCTCCAATTCCCATACTTTTCGTTTTCTTCTTGTTAATCTTCATTCCATATTCTTCTATTTTTATGTTTATATCATCTAACATTTGTTCCATCTCTCTTGCACTCTCTGCCATCACAACCACGTCGTCTGCAAATCTTATACACTCCACTCTCCGATCCCCTATACAAGCTCCTCTCCTTCCATCAAAACCTTCACTAATGATTTCCTCCAGATATATATTGAATAGTGTTGGTGATAAACAACAACCTTGTCTTACACCTCTTCCTAGTTCTATTTCTTCACTCATCACACCTCCTATTCTTACTCTTTCTCTCTGGTTCAAATATAAATTTCTAATTAGCTGTCTATCCCTCCAGTCACCTCCATGTTTCCTCAGGATTTCCGTCGGTTTGTCCCATCTGACACAGTCAAAAGTCATTTCAAGATCAATGAACACAACATATATCTTCCTTTCTTCTCCATGTACCTCTCCCCTATCACTCTCTTTAGCCCAGTGGCACCTCTAGTTCCCACTTCTCGCCTGAAACCATCTCCTATTACGCAATTCAGCTTTCTGTCGAGCGTCCTCAGCAAGACTTTGGCTGCATGCGATATCAGGCTCACTGTTCTACGTTCCTCACACTTTTTGCTGTTCTTTTTCTTTTCTATAGGTATTAAGATACTTTCTGTAAAGTCCTTTGGCCATTTTCCTGTCATGTATATTTGATTACACAAATCAATCAACTCCCTTTTCCCTTCTTTCTCCAATAACTTTAACAGTTCCGAAGAAACCTCATCAATTCCCATTGCCTTTCCATTTTTCATCTCCTTCATACATTCATAGATTCATCAATCTCATTAGTTAGTATTGCATTTCCTTTGTCATCATCTGCAACTTTATCATCTTCTTCTATCCCAAGGTCTTCTTCACTTCGTCGGCTGTCTGCAGCGTATAGCCACTCTATATATTCTTCCCATCTTCTCAGTATTTCTTGGGGTTCACTCACCATTTTACCGCCTGCTGCCTCTACTTCCTACAAATTGGCAGACGCTTTAAGAGTGGTGTCAAATATCCTGTGAAATCCTTCTTACAAAGTCATAGAACGAGTATTAACATTATTAAATGAGGAATCTGGAATGTTAATACACCACGACCATGAGGAGAAGAACAGACTACTTACAGCGCTCAATCACGCATTTAAGCAGTCGTTCCTCGTACGGCCAAGCAAACGGGAAGAAACCCTCACATGCAGGTGAATGTGAAATATGCACTTCATTAGGGTTTTCAGAGTGCATATGTAGATGTAGACGCCACGTACACATTCTCCGTACGAGCATACTCCTAATTCCTGGCAATGTGAAATGTGCATTTCTGGCAGGAGGAATGGAGAATGTGAGGTGATATTCAACACACGTACTCCATCACAGGGCACCATCAGTCGACGTGATTTTTCGCACTACTCATCCTTTAGAAGGCGGAGGGGGAGCGGCGCAAGCATTCGACAAAGAAGGAAGATTAGGCTTTAGCCTCCCGCCGAGGTGATTACACATGGGACTTTGGATTGGGAAAGTAAGGGAAAGGTACTACCCCCGTCTCTGGCCTAATCGGTTTCAAGTAACCACAGAAATCAGGATTCCCAAATCCTATGGAATGATGGGAATCTAAATGCCTCCCAGAATAAGGGTCCAGTGGTTCCAGGAGATATCTGTAAATTCTTTAACGTGTAGCTAGCAGATGAAATCGAAATACTGTACAGCTCTCCTATACTCCGGAGGGAGGAGGTGTCAACCGGGCCATTACTTACCTGTTATCGCTGTTCTGCATTGAAATGACGAGTCGCCTCTCTACACTGTGCCACATCGATCCGCTGTGGAATCTGAACCACCCAGTACCGAGCTCTTCGATGCAGAGTTCCCCGAGTATTGTAGTCATTCTTGGTCTTGTTGTCCGAGCCAACAAACAGGCGGTCGAGCTGGCGTGTAGCCTCAGGACATGGACACGACTGGAAGCACGTAGTATATACCTCAAGTGCCGGGTCGTTGAGACCTGGCCGTCGTTGAGGCCGGACCTGGTCACAGCAGGATGTCTGACGACGTTACTCCGAGATCACCGATTACTGCACCACCACACCCTATTCAAAGCAACTGTCGCCTGCGATTCAGATGCTTACCAGTATATCGCAGACCCGACGAGAGAGGGGGGGCAGCGAGGGGGGGAGGGAATCCCCGAAGCCCAAGCCTCCTGGGGAAGTCTCTCAATGGTTCGGATCCCCCAGGGTGCTACGTTGGTAAAAATCAACATGCTACTGTAAAATCATTTTTTGCATCATGTTATAAATTAATGAACATTATCCCAGCACCAGCATAACCATTCCAGCTTTTCCCTTCCACTTCAGTTTTATGACCCACATAGGCCAAGTGTATACAACTCTATTTCATCTTCAATCTTGAATGCACAATACTGTCTTTAGAATGGTGTACTAAAACTACTCGCTGATGGATTCGAAAATGCGCTATCTTTAAACGTCGCTGGGAACCCTACCAAAACGTTTCCCCAAAAAATGTACACGGAAACATCTGTGGACGTTGTTATAATTCAGACGTAACGTAGTTCCGATTCCAATACATGATGATTTTATAGTAGCACACAGAAAATATTCTGCCTTCAAGAGTAAACACAACGTAAAACATTTCTGTTTGTAAATAGTTCTCCTGAATGAACAGCGAAACTGAGGAAATGAAATGACATGAAAGATGTCGATTGGCCATGTTGATGCACGGGAGAAAAGGTGTACCGGTAATCTTCTTTTGTTCGTCCGTATAATAGCCAACTGACATGGGCGCTTTCATGTGACTTGATGTGACATTATTTCTTGGTCAAAGAGTCTTGGCCTTCAGATGTTCAGCTCAGAAAATTGTGTACTTGTAGCGTTATGTGGAGTACGTGCAGCCTCAGAGCTGTCGTGAAGCAGATACCTTTCTCGGAGTAATTCAACTTCTTTACAATCTGTTTAGTAGCAGTCCACACGTTCCGAAACAGTGTTGAAGTTCTTTGTATTCGATGTCTGATACCCGCTAGATTGCTTGGGTTGTCGCAGCAATACCAACTGCAACTCATTTGGATAAGATTGCCATCGCCGCTGCAACTCTCAGTAAGCTAAATTTGTCAGCGGAAACACATTATGTGGTATGGAGTGTTTTGGATCATTTGATATCATTCAAGTGTTTAACCATGGCATCAGTTTAGCTAAAATTGTAGGTATCAATTGACTACAGGAGCATGTTAGTATAGGCTCGAAATACTACTGTTCATGTTGAGCTAAGACATTTTGAGAGCTTGTTAAATGATTTAAATGTCTTCGCGAAACTTGGGACTCCATTTCCCTGATCTAAAGTTGTTGCCAATGCAATTAACATCGATCCTGGATTTCCGCAGGTACGCACTAAGAAGAGTAAGTCATTTCATACTGAAGCCAGGAATGAAGTGACAGATGTGAATTCAGAAAATATATTCAAGATAAATGTATTTTATGCCATTGTTGACAATATAGTGTCTAACTTGAAAGCCCGATACGAAACAGTAAATATTTTGTATGAAGATTTTAGATGAAAGATTTTGGCTTTATCGAAATAGTTAAAGACGATTGACGATCAGATCGCTGAGGCATGCAAGTTATTTATCAGTGAATTACATTATGTCACAAGAGACTCAGAAGAGGAAATTAAATATTTGAAAACAACTCATGCCTCAAACTCTGAATACATTACTTTGCAACCATTAGGTCTCATGAATAAGATGTACAAGCTTATAATCTTAAGTTTGCTTCCGAATGTATGTGTATATATGCGCGTCTTTTACACTCTTCAGTGAAGAGAGGTCTTTCAGCACTCTGACTCGTGGCAAAAGTTTTCTCAGATCGACTATACATCAGCAACATCTCACATGTTCAGGAACCTTGGAAACTGAATATAATTTGGCAAGGCAACTAGACTTTAATGCTATGATTCAAACACATCCTGAACGCGAGACTCTTAAAGAGGCATTGACAGTGCTTCAGGTAGGTAGGTTATAATGTGCTCCCCCTTGCACGACTCATGGCGGTTAATATGCGAGTGCGCTGGTATTTCTCTCCTCAAATGCGTGGTCGCGCCATGAAACGGGACATTCCACTCTGAAGAACAGGCAGGCCACTTGATTCGCCTGATATCTTCTGTTTCAAGGTACTCCACCACGATGGCAGCTCGGTGGGGCCGTGCGTTATCATCCATCAGGTGGAAGGTGACACCCACAGCACCCCTGGAAAGGCGGACATACTGGTGCAAAATGACGTCCCGATACACCTGACCTGTTGCAGCTCCTCTGTGAAAGACATGCGGGGATGTACGTGCACCAATCATAATCCCACCCCACACCATCAAACCATTACCACCATACAGGTCAGTTTAAAGGATATTAAGGGGTTGGTATCTCGTTCCTGGTTCACGCCAGATGAAAACCCGGCGAGAATCACTGTTCAGACTATACCTGAACGTAACCTGGGACTACTGTTCCAATGACCATGTATTGTGTTCTTGACACCAGGCTTTTCTCCTATGGCCAGGGGTCAGTGGAATGCACCTTGCAGGTCTCCGGGCGAATAAACCATGCCTGTTCAGTCGTCTGTAGACTATTTGTATGGAGACAACTGTTCCAGTGGCTGCTGTAAGGTCCCGAGCAAGGCTTGCTGCAGTACTCCGTGGCCGTATGCGGGCACAAGTGGTGAGATACCGGTCTTCGTGTGGTGTTGTACACTGTGGACGTCCCTTACTGTAGCGCCTGGACACGTTTCCTGTCTGCTAGAATTGTTGCCATAATCTTGAGATAACACTTTGTGGCACACGGAGGGCCCATGCTACGACCTGCTGTGTTTGACCAGCCTCCAGTCGCCCTAGTATTCTAACCCTCATAACGTCATCAATGTGTGTTCTTTGAGCCATTTTCAACACACTGTCACCATTAGCACGTCTGAAAACGTCTGCACACTTACTCGCTGCACCGTATTCTGACGTGCTCCGACACTCCTCTACGTTTGTGGACTGCTGCCAGCGCCACCGTGACACGACCGCAGGTCAGGTGCACCGCATGGTCATCCCCGAGGTGATTTAAACCCGCAAACCGCCCACCACAGCATGTATCAGCATTATCCTTCATTTATGAGCATGAGTATAGTTCTCTGTTGTTTCGTGGTTGGACTCACTCTTCATGTTACTGTGGACATGGACCACGATGTTCTCTCTTTGACGAATGCCCAGGCACCCTAACGCCCATCGAGTGGTCCGCTGACTGATCCGCTCTATGGAATATATCTGGGACTATTCTGAACAGTGGGTGGAACATGGCAGTCAACATCCCCACAATTTGGTGGCTGTACAATATCTAATCGTCAGTGAGTAGATTCAGCTGGATGTGGCATACCTGAGGAAACTAGTCTGTTCTCTTCCTCGTCAAACGGATGCTTATCAAAGCTAGAGGTGGCGTTACATGGTATTAGCTGCAATTACTTCCTCAGCAAAATGAAACTGCTGCCGGTACTTTCCATTAGCATGTATCTCTCCTTCGTTTTTGCAATTTAAGAACGTAAAAAGTCCCTGTACATCTTCTCAGAATAGTTATGATGATATAATACCTCCGTGCATGACTTCTGTTTGAATTCTGCATTTCCTACTATCCAGATTCAGCACTGCCATACGCAGAGTGAACATTAATAAAACCGACACATTGCCGAGACGGATTCCTGACTGGAAATGGAAGAAAAAAGGTCCTATGAACGTAGGTCCGGAAATGTATCGTTGCCACGGTAGATAGCGCCCCTGACGGATGACAGTTCCTCTGACTACGTGCCCTGCGTTCCTTGTATGTTTCAGGCTCTGTGATTGATGCAGCGTACTGTAAGCATCAGAATGGTCTGGTATTCGCGTCGGGAACAAGCCGAGATGGTGTCTGTCTATGGCCAAGCAGTTGGAATCGATCGAGAGGCAGCAAGGCTGCACCAAAACAAGGACCCTCACAGACACCAACCACATCACACAACATTTCAAGTCGTTTTTGGGCGTTTGTGTGATCATGGAACCTTTCAGACAGACGAACGTGTAGGGAAGCGGGGCCTGAGCGTACAACAAATTTGGAGGACCGGATTGTACAGCATACTGAGACTAGCATTTGTAGACGTAGAGAAAGCTTTTGACAATGTTGATTGGATTACTCTCTTTCAAATTCTGAAGGTGGCAGGGGTAAAATACAGGGAGCGAAAGGCTATTTACAATTTGTACAGAAACCAGATGGCAGTTATAAGAGTCGAGGGGTATGAATGGGAAGCAGTGGTTGGGAAGGGAGTGAGACAGGGTTGTCGCCTCTCCCCGATGTTATTCAATCTGTATATTGAGCAAGCAGTAAAGGAAACAGAAGCAAAGTTCGGAGTAGGTATTAAAATCCATGGAGAAGAAATAAAAACTTCGAGGTTCGCTGATGACATTGGAATTCTGTCAGAGGCAGCAAAGGACTAGGAAGAGTAGTTGAACGGAATTGATAGTGTCTTGAAAGGAGGGTATAAGATGAACGACAACAAAAGTAAAACGAGGATAATGGAATGCAGTCGAATTAAGTCGGGTGATGCTGAGGGAATTAGATTAGGAAATGAGACACTTAAAGTAGTAAAGGAGTTTTGCTATTTGGGGAGCAAAATAACTGATGATGGTCAAAGGTCAAAGTAGAGAGGATATAAAATGTAGACTGGCAATGGCAAGGAAAGCGTTTCTGAAGAAGAAAAATTTGTGAACATCGATATAGATTTAAATGCCAGGAAGTCGTTTCTGAAAGTATTTGTATGGAGTGTAGCCATGTTTGGAAGTGAAACGTGGACGATAAATAGTTTAGACAAGAAGAGAATAGTAGCTTTCGAAATGTGGTGCAACAGAAGAATGCTGAAGATTAGATGGGTAGATCACATAACTAATGAGGAGGTATTGAATAGAATTGGGGAGAAGAGGAGCTTGTGGCACAACTTGACTAGAAGAAGGGATCGGTTGGTAGGACATGTTCTGAGACATAGAGGGATCACCAATTTAGTATTGGAGGGCAGCATGTAGGGTAAAAATCGTAGAGGGAGCCGAAGAGATGAATACACTAAGCAGATTCAGAAGGATGTAAGCTGCAGTAGGTACTGGGAGATGAAGAAGCTTGCACAGGATAGAGTAGCCTGGAGAGCTGCATCAAACCAGTCTCAGGACTGAGGACCACAACAACAACAACAACTGAGATGAACTCTAGTATAAGCTCCAGGAAAGTGGCCTGCTGGTGTAAGTCAAACTACGATTATGTGCCTATCTGAAAGGACCCATGATCACACAAACGCCTGGAATGTTGTGTGATGTGGTTGGTTGTCTGTGAGGATACTTTTTTTGGTACAACCATGCTGCCTCTCGACTATTTCCATCTGCTTGGCCTTACACAAACATCGTCTTCGCTTCTTCCCGACATAAATACCAGACCAGCCTGCTGCTTACAGTAGGCTGCGTCAATCCACACAGCCTGAAGCACACAAGCAGAACACGGCACGCGGTCAGAGGAACTTTCATTCGTCAACGCCATCTACAGTGGCAACGATGTATTTCCGGACATTTTTTCCTCCATTACCAGTCATGGATGCTGGTATAGGCTTAGTTGACACTGAGTCGAAATGATTTTTCAAAACCTACGAATCCCTGCCAAAGTTGTGATTGACGATCATTTCTTCCATTTTATAATTTCATTCGCAACATTCACATGGTATGTTGCGCTACATTTATGTGAAGAGCCGATCTGTTGTTTTGACTGAATAAAATCCAGGGTGTTTCCAGCGCGGCCGGTGACGATTTCGTTAATGTTGCGGAGGCTATAGGGTGTCCAGTTATTCTGCGCCTCGTCTTTTTCCTTTCTTGTGAAGTAGGAGAATTACAGCACTGTTCTTGCTTTAGCGAATTATCTTTCTCCTATGAAATTCTGTAAACAAATTAACAAGTTCCTTTTGCGTTACTTTTGCTTCCAGATTTACCCATTTTTATTCACACACCTTCATCTACAACCGTCTTACCTTTACTTACATCTTAAATGGTTTTATAGTCTCATCTGACATTACTTCTGGAATGTCGTTATTTTCATTACTAATTATCTGGTTTTTCTCTGATTCATCTATTGAGCTACACAAACATCTACAAAAAGTTTGGAATATCTGCACAGTTTTGCCTTTAATTTTACTTGCTGTGCAATGTTGAGTTGTATCTGCAAGGAGGTCTTGAATCGAGTCTCAGAACTGTTCCGATACTCGGTAAACTCGTATTTCTTTCACTAAACGGCAGTGCGGGACGGTCTCAAATGCTTTCATGAAGTCAAGGAACACGGCATCTTCATCAGCGCCCTTGTCTCGTGGCTCTTGATCTCACTGAGGAGCAGAGTAAGCTGAGTTTCGCAAGCTTTCTGTTTTCGGAATCTATGGTGACTTTTACAGGGGAAATTTTCGTTCTCCAAAAACGTCACAGTACGTGAGCATAAAACATGTTCCATAATTCTGCAGCGGATTGAACACAACGAACAGTCCTATGTGCACAGAGTATGGACTGAGAGCAAACTGAAGAAATACGAAAGTAATCAAGATTAGTAAAAGAGAGATTACAGACAAACATAACATCAAAATTGGGGACTACTTAGAACGAACTGAAGAAACTCTGCTACCTCTAAAGCAGGGGATATACAAAACTAAACCAGGCAAAGAGGGCATTTGCTGGTGTCAAACTTAGGCGTTCATCTGAGGACGAAATTTCTGAAAATATAGAGCTCACCGCTGTGTCAAAGTGATTCATAGACTGTGGGCAAACTGGGAAGTAAGAGGCTAGAAGGTTTGAGACTTTGTGTAACAGAAGAACGTTGAATGCCTAATATCATAGCGATGGACGGGGTGAAGTATGTCATGTGGTCGCATCCATCCAGTTGCCGATACATATCCAAAGATGAAGTTACAGAAATATACTGAAAATTAAATGAACTTATTAAATGAAGAATGAGTAGGTTCTTTGCAGAAAAGACGAGGAAAGAAATGTGTAGGAAACACTGATTACGGGGAGAGGCAGGATGATTGGGAGGGGAAACAGAAATCGGAATATATACAACAAATAATTGAGGGCTTCCTATACAAGTGTTACTCTGAGATGAAGAGGCTGCAGAAAAACGTTTCATTGTATTCGGTTACTTCTATTGCCAAATTTTCCTCATTACACCTTCTTGCATTCTTTCGAAGGTACTATCAAATAGTTCTTCTTAAGTTAGCATATTGTTTCGTGTTCCTCTTATGGACTGCTCTAAACTCTCACCTTCTCTTCAGTCGTAGCCTTCTTCCATTCGAGATTTCCTTTTCTTTATTCATGCAACATCTTTCACTGCCTTCATAAGTAATTTCACTAAACAACTGCTGCTTTTGTCTGTGTATAACTTTCATTTTCTAAGATGCTGAGGTTTTTGCTTAACTGAATTCTCATAATCTCCATCTCTTACTTCCTACCTAATAAATGTGTTACTTTTATCTGTTTCTGTTCTGTTGTTTACGACTCTATGATCACATTATGTTTTAAAACGGGTTAAGATCATCGCATCCTGTACCATTTCCTATGTTGTCTAATACAAACAAGTTAATTTCATTTTAACTTCCGTTTGTTTCTTGGCGAGCCTAATTTCTAGCACTTTTCCTATGAGAAAAAGCTTTAAGGAAAGTATGTTGCTCCTTTTGGCAACTTTTACAAACGTAAGGTCAGCGTTACTTCTCATTACATATTCGAATTATTCACCTGAAGGATCTCACTTTCTGGTTACAATCTTCCATTGAGATTTTGTTGAGGGATTTTCTGCTATTTGTAAGTTTCTGTAACTCTTCGTAGACAATGTCTACCTTCTTTTCAGATTACAGCACATTAGTGCACGGATTTGAATGATTTCCATGGAATATCTTTTGTTTATTTTGAATGAAAGTCTCTTTATTTTGTCTGATTTACTTCAGTATCTGTAAAAATGGTTCTAATTTTCTTGTTCACAGTAAAGCCTACACCTGAACTGACCAAGACTTGTTCCCTTGCAGTATAACATACTGTCCAGTCAGAGTAATGTGACCACCTGTCCAAAACCTGAATAACCACCTTCTGCAGTGCGAACCGCGGCGAAACATGCGGGAAGAATGTCAAGAGGTTCTGGAAGGTATCGTCAGGGATTTGGGGCGTTCCCGGCCAGCTGCGCTAGGCTTCTCGGTCGAGGACTCTTGGTGCGAACAGCCCGAGTGAGGTGATCCCAACAGATTCTCTATTGGTTTTAAATATAGGGAGTTTAGTGATCAGGAGAATTCGGTGAACTCATCCTGGTGCTCTTCGAAGCAGGCACACACCCCGTGAACTGTGTGACACGTTGCTCTGTTCTGCTGGTAGATGCCATCGTGTCGAGTGAAAAAAAATCTGCATGTAGGGATGGACATGGCCCCCAATGACAGAGCATACATTTATTGATCCACTGTACCTTCCAGTATGACGAGACCACCCAGAGAATGCCACGAAACCATTCCCCAGACTATAACGCTCCCTCCTCTAGCTGGGATCATTCAGACGATTGTTGCAGATGATTGCGTTCAGACGTTTCATACCGTACACGCCAATGGCCATCTGTCACCCTAAAAGGAAACCTGTCGCCACTTAATGGACGTCCAGTTGCAATATTGGCGTGCAAATACCAGCCTTCATCACCAATGGTCAGCATGGGCGCTGAACAACAGTTGAGGAGACGCTGTTGTTAGCCCCTCGGTTCATCCGCGCAGTCAGTTACTCAACAGTTGCACGTCTACTCGTGTGTATGCGTCTCCGTTGCGATCATTCCCCCCTGTCACCTACGACCCATAATGTACCACAGTTGCCTCGGTTCCGGTTTTGCTTAGCGCCATTTTACCATGCACGGTACACTTTAATCATGACGACATGAGAACAGTTTACAAAACTGGCCGCTTCCCAAGTACTTCCACCCAAGGCGCGAAAGCCAATCATCATGCTCTTTTGGACGTCAGATAAAACGTTCCATTCCCTCATTACAATAACGATTGCGCTGTATTCCGTGTTTCCCCGACACGCTTTATATACCCTCCACTGCTGGTGCTGCCAGCTGCCGCCTGTGAGAGGTTGTTGCACGTTGTCGCCGAACAAAGACGATGGCTGGCTCTCCCAAGGAAGTCGATAATTCTAGAGGAATGTCGTCTACTCCAGTGACTTGTATCGAATTGGCTCTTTCAGTACCCTGTCAAATTCTTCTCTCAGTATCATATCCCTCATCTTCGTCTACTTTCTCTTTTCTTTCAACAATATTGTCTTCAAATATATTTCCTTTATATAGACCCCTGATATACTCCTTACATCTTTCAGCCTTCCCTTCTGTGCTTAGTATTGATTTTCCCTCTGATCTTTTAAGGAGACATTGGATGTCCTATGGCGCCAATGTTAAATTATAGAATTTTGTGAGCCATTATCTTGGAAACGTTTTAAGACACCAACTTACAATTTTCCATAACTATTGAACTCACATTTCTAGATACGCTGAAATAGAATTATTATTAAAATTGTACTGTTGGGCATGTTATCTTTTTTTTCCAGCACTCAAATAATTGACAGAATTTTGTAAATAATTGAACATAAAAACAAAACAACTGAGGATATTTTAATTATTCTAGTTCCATATGTGTTGAATCTCACACTTGGCATGCTAAGAAAATTTCATGTCTCTAACATCAGTACTTTTTTAGAAAACGGGTCATTTATTGGAAAAAATGTAGTTCAGAGATACTGAGGCTTAATACTTTTTTTATTACAAATTCTTATACAGACTTACATTTCTGCGTCTTTTATACACTAGAATTGCCCTAGCCCATAGTTCATGTCTTCTTCAGTGTCACAACAGCCCAGTGCTTGCCTCCTCCTTTTCATTCTTGCTTCTTTTGTCATTTTCTGAGCAGCTAACTCTGTTTCACGTACGCGAAGCTCATCCAGTACCCGCAGTCCTTTAGCTGTGTTCTTTCCAGATCTTATCCCTATCTTCTCCAGAATATTAAGTCTTTCATTGTTCCCAGCATTAAAAGTTCTTACAGCATCAGACACTGCTAACTTTAGAGTCAGAAGGTCAACAAATACATTTTTAGGCACACGGCGCAACAAAACATTATTGAAGGACTCATTCACATCCTGCGTCTTCCCATGTAAACACTTCTTTAGTAGCTCAGGATTTGCCAAATCTCCGTAAATAGATTTGATTGCCTCCATTACTGCCAAAGGAAGAGAATGTTTATGTGTAAATTCACGCAGGATGGCAGAAAATTCAGCTTGCGTATATTTACACCAAATGTTTGGTGGAGGTGAACACAAAGCATGACATGTCTTTTCATCGGTTGATATTCGATGAAAGAAAGTGCTCCACACAGCTCTTTTCATCTTCTCCAAATTGTCACAGTTATCTCTAATGGCCTCGCCATAATATTCCTGTAATTCATCAATTACTTTGTCCATTAGTCTTCCAGCACATTTTATTGTCTTGTCATCAGGCAGTTTTGTGTTACCCAGCTTGATTTTTAGGTTATGCAGACGTGCTCCCGTCCTTCTCTTGACATGTCCTACACACTCAAGTTTTTGTATACGAATATCATATGGCTTACTGTTTTGTACTGCAATGAAAGACTTGCTGTCTCCATCGCCTGTAATTCACATATCTAACACCTCTCCTGTGAACGCTGGAAAATGTTAACTGCTCCTTTTACCTCCATTCCTCCACTTGTGCTATCATAATTTTTTATACACTGCTGCTTATGAAGTAGTCTGTTCTTCTGGTTCACTGTACAACCTTGGCAATACTTACTGAGAACTTCAAAATCCAAAACTTTTACAGTGTCAATACTTACTGCAGATGTAAAACCATTTTTAGAACTAAACCCACGCTTTTGCCAGGACCCATCCACAGCAGTGCAGATGTCTGCGTCACCCTCATTTTTTCAACAGCTTCTGATGTAGTAGCAACCATTGAATCTTCAGCCACAGCATTTACAGAGTCCCCAATTGCTGTTACATATTTCGTGTACCTAGAAGGTGGTTTTGGCAAATTCAACACAGTGCAGAGAACATTAACAGCCTTTGCATGCTTCTTCGGCCATAAACAGTCTCACATTGGTTTCATACAATTCATTACCTGAACACTTTGTTGAAGTATGAAATGATTTTCCGTTTTAGCACTTCTGACATTTAATAATTAATTTAGACACAACATCTGTTCTAGCTCCAATTCCTCGTAAAGTGTAACTTCACCACCACAAAGATAGCAAGAGACAGTTTCAACAAGAACTTGTGCAAGGATTTGCAGATCAATAATGACGTTGTAGATAATATCATTACCTTTACCACTGTCACCCATTTCTAAAGTTACTTTCCTTTTCGATGCACTAGGGGGCGTGATCACTTCAGAAACATTATCGTGGTTTCCTTCACTGCTAGTATCCATGTTTTCAAGTACTTCAGAAGAAAATACAGGTCTCACATATCTGTTACCCGCAAATTAGCTTTTCTTGAAGTTACTTTTTCGCTTAGTCATTTTATTGACGCATAAAAAGCAATAGAAGTTAGCTTACTGCAAAAATAGCCGATAATCACGCTACTTTTAACGAAAACTAGCATCAGAAACGAAGGACTGATTTGTTTATTCGCAATGCCAACTTCTGGGACGTAGCAGTAGGCACAAAACAAAGTAATTCACAGCCTTCTAGACTGTGTAGTTCCCAAGACATGACTGCTCAACTGTGGCAGTATATGCATAGCCGCGAAATTTGAGTCACGCATCAACATTCAAGATATTATTTGAAGGTTTCACAATTGTCTGATTTTAATGTATTATATACCAAAATGTTCAGGAAAGTCCAAAGTACATTATGGAGTAGAAAACATAAAGTGTCAAATTTCCACGAATTTCACTTACAATGTCCCCTTAATGTGCACAATATTCTAAAGGACTCTTTATCCCTTAACTTTCCTACAGGCAGCACCTATGTTTCCGCCAGTCATTCATGCCTTTCGTTATTCTTCCAGTCTATTTTCCTTTTCCATTTTGCACTTTCTGGCAGTCTCATTTTTGTAAACATCTGTACCTATTTGTTTTTGCACGCTCAGTTTGCTGCGTTTTTATAATTTCACCTTTCGCCGTTGGGTTTAATATCTAGTGTCTTATCAAAAGATGTCTATTGGGCCTTGTCTTATTGCTTATTTGATCCTGTGCTCTCTTCACCGTTTCATTTCTCAAAAATTATCCATTCGTTTTCCATTGAATTCCTTTTTCCTGTTTCAGTCAATAGTTGCCAAATGTTTCCTTTGAAACTCTCAAAAACCTCTGCTTCTTTCAACCTATCCAAGGTGTAACTCAATAATTCCTCCCCTTTCTGCAATTTGTTCAGTTTTGTTCTGCAGCTCATGAGCGATAAATTATGGTCAGAATCCACGTTCCGGTGTCCCCAAGTCTCTTTCACTTATACATCCTTCTCTCATGATTCTTAAAGTAAGTGATAACGATGATTATGTTGTACTCAGCGCCGGATTTTACCAGGCGATTTTGTCTTTCATTTCGTTCCCCTAGTCCATCTTCACCTGCAACTTTTCCTTCTCTTCCTTTTCCTAGTACCGAATTCCAGTCCCCTATCTCAACTAAATTTTCTTCTCCCTTCTAATCCCTATCTGGCTGATTTCTGTTATCGAAGGATATATTTTTTTCAATCTCATCATCAACTGTGGATCTACTTAGCATACAGACCTTAGCAATTATTGTGGGTGTTGGCTTTGTATCTATCTTGATCACGATAAAGCGTTTACTGTGCTATTCGTAGTGGGTTATCTCCACTACAATTTTCTTATTCATTATTAGAGTCACTTCTAGAACACCCTCTTTTGACCAGAAGTGCTATAGATTTTGATACGTCACTTCACTAATTACCATTACATCTGTCTTTTTTATTATTAAATTCTGAAATCTACCAATCCAATTAGCGAAATTAATATTCCACGCTCCGATGCATAGAGTGCTATTTTTGTTTCTCCTGATGAAGGCTCCTCCTGAGTAGTACCTACCCAGAGACTCAAATGGAGGGTATTATTTTACCTCTGGAATATTTTACTCAAGACGATTCATTGATGTTTTGTCCACACAGAAGATCCGCATGTTCTCGGGAAAAGTAAAGGCTGTAGTTTCCCTAGCTCTCAGCCTTGGACAGTAGCAGCACAGCAAGGCCATGTTGGTTGGTGTTACAAGCCCAGATCAGCTCAATCATCCAAACTGTTGTCTCTGCAACTTCTGAAAAGTCTGCTGCCCCTCGTTCAAGGAGCACGTGTTTGTCTCTACAGATACTCCTCCGATGTTGTTGCATTTGCTATACGGCTGTCTGTACAGTGAGGCACACGACCCACCTAAGCAAGGTCCACGGTTCGTGGGAACAAGAGAGGAGACTGCAGAATTTCGACATCAAAAACCTAAAATAAAAATTTCAGAAGTGATTTACACAAGGAGAAATTAATCGCGACGAAGTGTTGTGTAACAAGAAAGTAGCGTGACAGACAGAACGAGAATTATTCAGTCAGGTTAAAAAATTGACGAGAATGTTCTGGCCAATAATGGACTGTGAACACACAGTTGTGGTACTGCATCACACAGAGAGGATGACACAAGTGAAGATGAATTCGGCGGACGTGTAGAACATTGTGTTAGTAATGAAATGAAGGAAAGAGTTATACGAGGGCCTTTCAATAAGTAATGCAACGTATCTATTTCTGAAAGTAGGATCGTTTTAATTGGGATTCCAATAAGCCACATTATTCTCCATTCTTTTCGCTACAAAACCTTATTTTTCAACATAATCTCCATTCAATGCGACAGCCTAGCGCCACCTTACAGGGAAGGCCTGTACCACTCTGCTGGTCGACGTCGCAGCGAACGTCTCTCTGCATCATTAACCTCCCCAGTTGCGCAGCGCGTAGTGTGATTGTGATCTGTCAACAAACTCGATTGAGAGTATCCGCACGTTCGAGCATTGCAGGAGTCACAGCTGCGAGCGGCTGGCCGGAAGCGGAAGATCGGACGGGCACGCGGAAAATCGTACAGGTTTGTGCGACCTCGCTGCGATGAAAACAGACACTTGCCCAATGACTCACTGTGCTTCTGTTCATTGCCAGGTCTCCGTAGACGTCCTGTAAGTGCCTGTGAATATCTGTGATGCTCTGGTTTTCCGCCAAAAGAAAGTCAATGCTTGAAACGCACTTCCGTCACAGACGCCATTTTGAAGGCTGCGTACAGCGGCGCGACCTGTCCGAACTTCATGAAACTATGGGGGCTGAAGCGGGAATATTCCACGATGTCCCACAACTAATTCAGCACCTTTCAACAGAAACTGGCCAAGAAAAAAATGTGTTGCATTACTTATTGAACGTCGCTCGTAGGTGTGGATGTAGGGATCTGAGGTAAAAGTGTATTGTGTTGGTATATAAATTGCTGTAGTGGTGAAGTAAATGTCTGGAGAATTGTGCTGCCGCCAGGGTCAGAATATCAGAGACAGGGACAAGCTGCATTGTGATTTCCAGGGCAGAGACAGGTACGGCGGCAGCGGCAGCGGCCTACCTACCTGTATGGCGTTGGTGACGTTCCAGGCGGCCTGCCACTCGTTGATCCTGTGCTTCCCGCCGCCGCCCTCGTAGCCGCTCTCACCTCCCCCGCCGCCGCCCTCGGCGAAGTCGACGCTGGCGAAGCTGTCGGCGCGCTGGTAGCCGAAGCCGTCCTCGGCGACGGCGGGCGCGGCGCCGTCGGCCTGCGGCCCGCCGGACATGGTGGCCAGCTCCGTCGTCTCGGCGCCGGCCGCCGCCCCCGGGCCGCCGAACTGCGCGAACCGCACGCGCTCGCCGCCCCCGCCGCCGCCCCCGCCGCCGCCCCTCCTGTCGGCGCCCCCGCCGCCCCCGGCGCCGCCGCCCCCGCCGCGGATCAGGTCGAGGCACGGGCTCGACTCGGGCACCGTCGCCTTCAGCGTCTCCCACGCCACGTTGACGGCCGCCCCCAGCGTCGGGATGCGGAATCTGCCGAACTGCGCCATCCTGCCGCGTAGCGCTCACCGGTCTCTCTCGGGCAGTCTACGTCAGCATCTGCCCGCTCCGCTACCTTTCTCCACCTGTCTTGGCCGTCCTCTTCGCTCCCAGCTCCTCCTCTTACAGTCGTGTCGGTCGCTTTCCGCGAGGTTCGCTACTGTTCGTGCCGGCTGTCACTGCTGTGGAGCCGCCTCCCTGTCAGTGCCTGCTGCTTGCGGCGCGGCTGACGAGATCTTAAACGCGCCGCTGCTCCTCCTCCGCTGTCGATACATCGATTTGTCGAGGGTTAGCGGGAGGAAACACGAACGGCAAGCCGTGCGGCGCCGTGGCCTCGACAAACGGTCGCGGTGCCGGCTTCCTTTTTCAGATCGATAGGCCGCTGCCGCTCCTCGCTCTCGCGCGCTCCTCACTGCTGCTCGACGGCCGAGGACAGCGCGCGGTTAGGCCTCGTTTCGTCCGCCACACCGGGACCCATTTCTACGCGGCTGCGGTGGCGCTCGGGGGCGGTTAAGCGGCGGAGGCAGCCGTTAGCGCGCACCGGGGGCCGACGGCGGCGCCGGCTCTGTTGCGTTGCTACTCACTGAATGCGTTCGCCTGCGGCAGGGGCGACCCCTGGACGATTCCCCGACCACCGGCAGGCCGAGGTGACGGCTCGAGGTGACGGGCGGCGCGAATGGCGGGGGCGGCCGGCGGCGGAGCTCGCGGACGTCGGGACGGCACTGCGGCTGCAGCTGCTCTCGCGCCTCGCAGCCTCTCGCCTCTCCTGTGGAGCCGGGCCGGCCGATCAATGGCGCCGCCGCCGCGCCGCCAGCGCCGCCTGGCCGTTGGACCGGCAACTTGCGCCCTCCCCCCCTCGCTTTCGCCCTCTTTCCGCCGCCTCCACACTACCCCGTCGCCTCCTACGCCACCCCTTTCTCTTACTTCCTCTCCCCTCCGAGCCCCTACCCCCGCGCCACCTCTTTCTCTCATCGCCAGCGCCACCAAAACCCACAATCTCTGTCGCCGTTAATCGTCCGCGGACGCCCACGCGCCCCTGCTAGTCCCATTTAGTGGCGTAGTTCCGCCCCCGCTCTCCCGGTCTGCGTCACCCTTATGACGCGTCAAGCCACCCCCATACTTGCCCGAAACGCACACGCTGCCCTTTTCGCGAGCGGGTATTACACCCTATACCAGGGCCGGCCGAGCGTGCAGCGCGCGCGGACCCAGGCCCGGCCTGTCTGTCGACTTTGCTCGGTCGTCTCCCAAGTACCGGGTGATCAAAAAGTCAGTATACATTTGAAAACTGAATAAAACACGGAATAATGTAGATAGAGAGGTACAAATTGACACACATGCTTGGAATGACATGGGGTTTTATTAGAGCCTAAATAATACAAACGTTCAAAAAATGTCCGACAGATGGCGCTTCATCTGATCAGAATAGCAATAATTAGCATAACAGAGTAAGACTTAGCAAAGATGATGCTGTTTACAGGAAATGCTCAATATGTCCACCATCATTCCTCAACAATAGCTGTAGTCGAGGAATAATGTTGTGAACTGCACTGTAAAACATGTCCGGAGTTATGGTGAGGCATTGGCGTCGGATGTTGTCTTTCAGCATCCCTAGAGATGTCGGTCGATCACGATACACTTGCGACTTCAGGCAACCCCAAAGCCTATAATCGCACGGACTGAGGTCTGGGGACCTGGGAGGCCAAGCATGACGAAAGTGGCGGCTGAGCACAAGACCGTCAACAAACGACGCGCGCAAGACATCTTTCACGCGTCTAGCAATATTGGGTGTTTTTTTTTTTTTTTTTGTTCTAATAAAACCCCATGTCATTCCAAGCATGTGCGACAATTTTTACCTCTCTATATACACTCCTGGAAATTGAAATAAGAACACCGTGAATTCATTGTCCCAGGAAGGGGAAACTTTATTGACACATTCCTGGGGTCAGATACATCGCATGATCACACTGACAGAACCACAGGCACATAGACACAGGCAACAGAGCATGCACAATGTCGGCACTAGTACAGTGTATATCCACCTTTCGCAGCAATGCAGGCTGCTATTCTCCCATGGAGACGATCGTAGAGATGCTGGTTGTAGTCCTGTGGAACGGCTTGCCATGCCATTTCCACCTGGCGCCTCAGTTGGACCAGCGTTCGTGCTGGACGTGCAGACCGCGTGAGACGACGCTTCATCCAGTCCCAAACATGCTCAATGGGGGACAGATCCGGAGATCTTGCTGGCCAGGGTAGTTGACTTACACCTTCTAGAGCACGTTGGGTGGCACGGGATACATGCGGACGTGCATTGTCCTGTTGGAACAGCAAGTTCCCTTGCCCGTCTAGGAATGGTTTGGATGTACCGTGCCCTATTCAGTGTCCCCTCGACGATCACCAGTGGTGTACGGCCAGTGTAGGAGATCGCTCCCCACACCATGATGCCGGGTGTTGGCCCTGTGTGCCTCGGTCGTATGCAGTCCTGATTGTGGCGCTCACCTGCACGGCGCCAAACACGCATACGACCATCATTGGCACCAAGGCAGAAGCGACTCTCATCGCTGAAGACGACACGTCTCCATTCGTCCCTCCATTCACGCCTGTCGCGACACCACTGGAGGCGGGCTGCACGATGTTGGGGCGTGAGCGGAAGACGGCCTAACGGTGTGCGGGACCGTAGCCCAGCTTCATGGAGACGGTTGCGAATGGTCCTCGCCGATACCGCAGGAGCAACAGTGTCCCTAATTTGCTGGGAAGTGGCGGTGCGGTCCCCTACGGCACTGCGTAGGATCCTACGGTCTTGGCGTGCATCCGTGCGTCGCTGCGGTCCGGTCCCAGGTCGACGGGCACGTGCACCTTCCGCCGACCACTGGTGACAACATCGATGTACTGTGGAGACCTCACGCCCCACGTGTTGAGCAATTCGGCGGTACGTCCACCCGGCCTCCCGCATGCCCACTATACGCCCTCGCTCAAAGTCCGTCAACTGCACATACGGTTCACGTGCACGCTGCCGCGGCATGCTACCAGTGTTAAAGACTGCGATGGAGCTCCGTATGCCACGGCAAACTGGCAGACACTGACGGCGGCGGTGCACAAATGCTGCGCAGCTAGCGCCATTCGACGGCCAACACCGCGGTTCCTGGTGTGTCCGCTGTGCCGTGCGTGTGATCATTGCTTGTACAGCCCTCTCGCAGTGTCCGGAGCAAGTATGGCGGGTCTGACACACCGGTGTCAATGTGTTCTTTTTTCCATTTCCAGGAGTGTACATTATTCTGTGCTTTATTAAGTTTTCAGATTTATACTGACTTTTTCATCATCCGATACATTTCATTTAGCAATCCGGTGCGACATTTTTCGTTCGGCACAACTCTCTAAACTCGACAGAATTCTGGTGTCAGCGCTGTTTACCGTCCACTATTTGTTCGTTCTATGAAAGACGTTCACAGCTTCAGTGGCTGTTTGTACAAAAACAGCAGCTTAGCGATCTATCGTCACAATTATTTACAATACTTGGGAATGACAGAAGAGAGGGATGAGAATTCCCAATTTGCATAAGCGCTGGGTACTGCATATTTGCTACTAAACGACAATACAATATCATGCATTTAAAGATTTAGCTGTCAGTGAAAGAACCACAGATGGGATTCATTGTTCTGTGCGTCAAAAAGCACTTTGTGTTAAATTTGCAGTCATGGGGCCCCTATGTTTAATGGCGTTAAAGAAAAAGCGAGGTTTGAAGAATTCATTGTCGCCTTAAACAATAACAAAGATAGTTTCATGAAGGATTTGAGGACACTGTCAATCTTACATCTGAAACTTCCTGGCAGATTAAAACTGCGTACCGGACCGAGACTCGAACTCGGGACCTTTGCCTTTCGCGGGCAAGTGCTCTACCAACTGAGCTACCCAAGCACGAGCCAAGGCCCGTCCTCACAGTTTTACTTCCGCCAGTACCTAGTCTCCTAGTTTTAATCTGCCAGCAAGTTTCATATCAGCGCACACTCCACTGCAGGATGGAAATCTCATTCTGGAATCTCACATCTGTTCGGGCTGTTTTCCAGACTATTTGCCGTTTCGGTTGAAAGCACACAGCGCATGTGCAGATGGAAGTGATTGATCTGCACTGTAATTCCAATTTCAATGACAAATCTTTTTACTTTAAAACTACCCAGGACGTCGACGTTGCTTTCCTCAGGTAGATTTTCCAATTCTCCCTAATGAAGTTCCAAAAGTGCTACAATATTTCGACCGACATATTCGTCTGAGAGGCCTTTTTTCGGTTATGAAACTAAGTAAGTCACAATTACGTGGGTACTTGGGTGCGAATCTCTGCAGTTGTCTGTGTCTGTCTGTATTATGATAGTTTGTGCCAAATAAAAATTATACTGTGACTTCAGTGTGTGGTGTCTAGGAAGCCTCCATACTCCGCTCGCTAGACAATCAAATAGTCATATTAATGAGTTTTATTACAAAAAGTGAATTCCAGTACTTAACTTTTGCAACTATGCAGATGTGTCGGAAGCAAAGCGACACACGAAATAAGCAATCTTTTTCAGCCTAGCAATTCCTAGTCTGTGCGACGCAGAGTGTACAAGCGAAGTGATTTAGAGTTGACGCTGCTATCCGAACTCGCTAATCTTGAAGCTGCTATGGAACTGGGCCGTCACTATTCGGTGGTGGCACTTACGTCCTCTTCCATAGGGATCGCTGTTGTCGCGTTGCCGTCCTGGAGATGGGTCGGTCAGCGTGCAATTGGCTGATGTCTTCTCACGGCCATCTCTTCTCTATGGTTCCCGACTGGCATGCCGGCGTTTCACATTACGCCGTAACATAGTGCACCTAAAATTAATAATACTGAATTTTTTTGTGATCTGTGTTGTTGATAAATAAGAAACATATGTTAGAAAGAGAGAAGGGTGTCAGTATACAGTGCTACAAGTGTACCAAAATGTCAACATCACTGGTTCTGCAAATCCCTCTGGCTTTACGTACCACTTCGAGTCACAATAAACAACCATTCTATCACTAATTCTATTAGAGGTTATTTAACAAATTATTTTCTGACTTCAATGTTATCACTGTCTCAGCAGTGGGTTGCATTTCACAGATACGTATGGGTTTAAGTGCTTGTTCATCGTGCTCGATTGTTTTTTTTTTTTACTTGAATCGTCATTATTTGTATATGCTTTGTTTGTATTTAATTACGTACTGGGCTATGGAAAAAGTATAGACGGCCGGTGTGGCCGTGCGGTTCTAGGCGCTTCAGTCTGGAACCGCGCGACCACTACGGTCACAGGTTCGAATCCTGCCTAGGGCATGGATTGTGTGATGTCCTTAGGTTAGTTAGGTTTAAGTAGCTCTAAGTTCTAGGGGACTGATGACCACAGATGTTAAGTCCCATAGTGCTCAGAGCCATTTGAACCATTTTTTGAAAAAGTATACAGTGAAACTAAAGCTGTATATAAATACCTGATAAGTTTACTTCTTTGGGAAGCTCATACCACGTTTTACCTGTAAAATCCCTCCATGAATATTATTGGAGGGTGTAATGGTATAGCTTAAGACGTTTCTCCACTTCCCCCACAAAACTGGTGTTGAACCATTAGAAGAAGAAGTTCATTTCTATTGCTATTGACCTTATAATACCGCGGTTCTGAACACTGTGTGGAGAAACTTGATGGTAATTGTTGAATAGCTATTATTGACCGTGGGATTTGACTCTGTTGGCACATACTCAATGAAACTATTGCTTGTTGATTCTGAGGAAATTTGTGCTTTTGCTTCATGACATTATATATTATATACATACTTATTTGTTTATTTATTAAAAGTTCATTTCTGTCATTGCACGTAGATCTCATGATCTATTAAGTGTTCTACGCATTCGAAATGCAAAGAAAATGGTGGTCAAATACAAGGTAAATTACCCTCCTGACGTGCGATCCGCTTGTCACCCTCCAAATTCTCCTTGCACTTCAGGACGCAAGAAACGACCTTCGCCCGCAACGGCTTAGAGACGATTACGAGACGATTGCAAGGGGACCTGCTAGCAGCCAACCATTTACTTACAAGGGCAGTCGAATGGCATGGAATCGCGTCAAGAACGAGCCAGAAATGTTCAAATGGCTCTGGGCACTGTGGGACTTAACATCTTAGGTCATCAGTCCCCTAGAACTTAGAACTACTTAAACCTAACTAACCTAAGGACATCACACACATCCATGCCCGAGGCAGGATTCGAACCTGCGACCGTAGCAGCACCGCGGTTGCGGACTGAAGCGCCTAGAACCGAGAACGAGCCACGTCCACGCCGTGTGCAAACCGACCTCTGTGCGAACGGACTTCAATTCCCTGGCAGTATTGCAGTCACTAACATTTTTTATAATAACAGTTTGTACTATATTCTAATTTCTATTTCAGTTTCTATCGTCAACATTCGTTTAAGCGGTTCCAAAGACAGTAGCATCTTGCACCATGACAATATCGATATTTTTCGATGTATAGTTTCATCAAAAATTTTAAAATTTTTATGGCTTAATTACGTTCAGTATAGTTCGTACTTTATAAACTGTCCGTTTCACAAAACCGGAATCATGCTACAGTGGTTTGAGAAACTTGACAGTGAACTCACGTCGATGTCTTGGTCACCAAATTCGCCTGATCAAAACCCGACGTAAAATATCTGGGATGATACAGGGCACCAGCATCTGTACTCACAAAGCACCGGCCCGTAATGTACGGGAATTTTGTGACCTATAGACAGACATCTGGGGCCACATACCGTTGGAAACCTACCAAGGACTTGGTCGAATACCATGTCAAGTGGAATTGCTGCTGTGTTGTGTTCCAAAGGTGGACAAACATCCCATGACGCAGGCGGTCATAATGTTCCGGCACATCATTACAAGTCTGCACAATTTCGTTGCCATGAGTACAATCTTCTGGACGATTAGACCGCGTCTTGTATCTCTTCAATCTTTTGCTTTTGTACGAGACGTTTCGACTCCACTGCTAGGATATTCTTCAGGAATCTTATGGTTCAGCCGATTGGTTGGGGAGTTAAGCTAATTATACACGAGAAGCTTCCTGTAAAAAGATCCCAAAAGAGAAGTCGTATCGCCAAGTACTGTGTCAGATGTCTGAATAAGAACATGTCGCCGGCTTACCACCTACAATATTTTACGTTTGGTACCGGTGTTTCTCCCAGAGCTATCCTCCGAGAGCGTTTGTTGGAAGTTTGATCACCAGGTACATCGCTGCTCAGCTGTTCACCAGCTTTCCTCTCACAGACCAGCCGTGCTGCCCGGCTCCAGTGGCTAGAGAGAGGCGAACTGGAAAGATGAATGGCGCAAAGCTGTGTTTAGTGATGACTTGCTTTCGTGGAATTGATAGTAATTTTCCCATATGGTATGAAGAGGACAACGCCAACTACTGGAGTGTAACAGTCAGTACCACAAATGGAGTCAGCTTCATTAATTTCATCTATTTTATTTAAGTTAGTATGTTTCTGCTTCTGTCTGTTTGTATCTCTCTCTCTCTCTCTCTCTCTCTCTCTCTCTCTCTCTCTCTCTCTCTCTCTCTCTCTCTCTCCCTGCCTGTCTATCTATCTATCTATCTGTCTGTCTATTTATCTCTGTCACTGAGCCGTGTCGTATAACATCGCTGTCGATTGTGGCCACCTGGTACGTTTGACAAACTGGAATACGCTCTGCAGAGTTTTCACTGAGGTCAAGGGGGTGCTCAGGACCTGAATTACCTTTCCGGAACCGGTGGTTGAGCGCAGCTGGGCGAGAAGTGGTGGCGCTTGTCGTTTGCAAGTAGTACCAATGTAGTCTGTCCGGTCTGTCTCCCATACTTCTGATGATTCTTGATTTTTTCCTTCTTTTTTCACCCTTAGTCATATTATTCATCCCATATTTACGTCCCATAGTTGGTTCCACTTTTTACCCTATTTTAAAATATTTTGTTTGTGATGTGGCTTAGAAATACGCCACGCTTGAGTATACCTTTTGGATCAAACCAACAGTATTCACTTGATCTTCCCATAAATATTTGTCTAGTTTATACAGACTGTAGCTCCTAAGAGCCGTTAGGTGCATTTTCTCTGGTGTTTCAGCAGATATTTGGACTCCTGCGCTGTGTGTCTGGAGTCAACCCAAAGAAATAGTGCTGATGACGTCTTTCATGCGACGCCCCGTTGTCGACGAGAAGCGCCGGCTTGTTTCCCATCACAAACAAAATTATTTTTAACACGGAATTTCATTTGCCCGTTCGATGGAGCGGTCCCTTGTTAGTTTAATGTGATATTTGTTTTATCGATGTGTATTAACAGGACGAGTAAGATGCAAAGAATAATCAGCACTCCAGCAGCAACAACACTGCGCTGCGCTGGTTCGCACTGACCGCTGCCGCCAAACACGCAGCTCTGGAGAGCCGTTGCTGAAATGTTGTCTATTCTTTGTGTTTTACTGTCTCTCTTAACACATATGGACAAACCGAATATCAGACTAGACGAATCTGAGAGCGCTCTATCCAATGGGCATACAAAATTTCGCTTTAAAACTCATTTTACTTGTAACGGGAAACAAACCGACGCTTTCCGTCCACTTGGTGTCGCATGGATGGCGTGATGACTACTATTTGTTACGCTGACTACAGCTACACCATGCAAAAACGAAACCGTAAAATAACTGCAGAAACACCAGAGAAAATGCGCCTGACGACTGTTAGGAGGGACAACTGGTATATAACATTTCTCTTAAATGGGTTCCCACTTTGTCTTGAGACTTTCCTTTGTTCCTTTGTTAGGAATGACTGAGCAACAACATGATCGATAGGAGAAAGAGAATTTGTCTATTACTGTTATGGTCACTGGGATTGTAATCTCAAACATAGTAAAACTCCTGTTGTAAAATTGAATGAGTTCGTGATTTTTGTTGCAAAATTGTGCCGAGTGTACGTATTTGTTTCGTGGCGTTGACCAGCCGCGTAGTACGTGCTAGCGAATGAAGTTCTCTCACAGCTATTGCTGCAATTTGCATTAGCCCTTCTGGGAGTTTTTCCATTGTTTTCAAATAGCCAGACTGCTGTTTATCAGACGTAATTTACTGGCCTGTCTGATCCATGTTATCAGTTTGTGGTTCAAAAAAATGGTTCAAATGGCTCTGAGCACTATGGGACTTAACATCTGTGGTCATCAGTCCCCTAGAACTTAGAACTACTTAAACCTAACTAACCTAAGGACATCACACACATCCATGCCCGAGGCAGGATTCGAACCTGCGACCGTAGCAGTCGCGCGGTTCCGGACTCAGCGCCTAGAACCGCTCGGCCACAGCGGCCGGCTATCAGTATGTGACTGTGCAGTGTGTGCATCAGAAAATTTGTAATAAATCGGCGGCCGGGGTGGCCGAGCGGTTCTAGGCGCTACAGTCTGGAACCGCGCGACCGCTATGGTCGCAGGTTCGAATCATGCCTCGGGCATGGATGTGTTTGATGTCCTTAGGATAGTTAGGTTTAATTAGTTTTAAGTTTTAGGGGATTGATGACCCTAGAAGTTAAGTCCCATAGTGCTCAGAGCCATTTGAACCATTTTGTACTCAGGTGATTCGTTTGGTTTCCCATGTGATTATAACCGCACGACGGGACTTAGCTGACTTTCAATGTGAAATGGTAGCTGGAGCTAGACGCATGGGACATTCCATTTCGAATATCGTTAGGCAACTCAATATTCCGAGATTCACCGGGTCAAGAGTGTCCCAAGGATACCAAATTTCAGGTATTACCTCTCACCACGGATAAAGCAGTGGCCGACGGCTTTCACTGAACGACCGAGAACAGTGGCGTTTCCGTAGAGTTGTCAATGCTAAAAGACCAGCAACACTGCGTGAAATAATCGCAGAAATCAATGTGGGACGTACGACTAACGTATCCGTTAGAACAGTGTGGCGAAATTTGGCGTTTATGGGCTATGGCAGCAGACGGCCGACGCAAGTACCTTTGCTAATAGCACGACATCGGCTGCAACATCGCAGTAGGGTTTTGGAACATATACTGTATCCGAACATTATGAAGTACCTCGAAGAAAACGATTTATTGACACGTAGTCAGCACGGATTCAGAAAATATCGTTCTTGTGAAACACAACTAGCTCTTTATACTCATGAAGTAATGAGTGATATCGACAGGAGATGTCAAATTGATTCCATATTTTTAGATTCCCAGAAGGCTTTCGACACCGTTCCTCACAAGCGTCTTCTAACCAAACTGCGTACCTATGGAATATCGCCTCAGTTGTGCGACTGCATTCGTGATTTCCTGTCAGAAAGGTCACAGTTCGTAGTAACAGACGGAGAGTTATCCAGCAAAACAGAAATAATATCCGGCATTCCCCATGGAAGTGTTATAGACCCTCTATTGTTCCTGATCTATATTAACGACATAGGAGACAATCTGAGGAGCCGTCTTAGATTGTTTGCAGATTATGCTGTCATTTGCCAACTTGTATAGTCATCAGATGACCAAAACGAATTGCGAAATGATTTAGATAAGATATCTGTATTTGCAAAAATAGACATAATGTCTTATGGGATAACAGCAATCAGTGATTTTATAATGTTACTTAAAATCCGTCTTGATTGCAAATTTTTTTTTATTCATATGACCGGTTTAGGTTCATTCAGAACCATCTTCAGATCTGTAAAAATAATGATACTAATTTACTATTTCACAGAAGCAAATCTTTTTCATCCTATCTAATCAACATCAAATGTACCAGAACGTACCTGATATTTCAGTTACAGGAGGAACCCGTCCAAATCCAGCAACTTTCACATGCTACGTCACATAAAATTGGTTGGCAGAGTGTCTGGTACCAGACGCCACCTGTCGGTTATAGTGTTATAATTAATATAAATGACGTGCACTCTGCCAACCAATTTTATGTGACGTAGCATGTGAAAGTTGCTGGATTTGGACGGGTTACTCCTGTAACTGAAATATCAGGTACGTTCTGGTACATTTGATGTTGATTAGATAGGATGAAAAAGATTTGCTTCCGTGAAATAGTAAATAAGAATCATTATTTTTACAGATCTGAAGATGGTTCTGAATGAACCGAAACCGGTCATATGAATTTTAAAAAAATTGCAATCAAGACGGATTTTAAGTAACATTATAAGATATCTGTATGGTGCGAAAAGTGGCAATTGACCCTGAGTAAAGAAAACTCTGACGTTATTCACATGAGCACTAAAAGAAATCCGCTAAATTTCGATTACGTGATAAGTCACACAAATCTGAAAGCTGTAAAGTTAAAGTTCGGGATTACCATTACAGATACCATAAATTGGAACAATAACATATATAATGTTGTGGGTAGAGCTAACCAAAGGCTGCGATTCACTGCCAGAACACTTAGAAGGTGCTACAGGTCTACTAAAGAGACTGCTTACACTACGCATGTCCGCCCTATTCTGGAGTATTGCTGTGCGGTGTGGGATCCGCATCAGATGGGACTGACGGATGACATCGAAAAAGTACAAAGAAGGGCAGCTCGTTTTGTACTATCGCGAAGTAGGGGAGATAGTGCCACAGACATGATACGTGAATTGGATTGACAATCATTTTTAAAAAGGCGTTTTTCGTTGCGACAGGATCTTCTCATAAAATTTCATTCACCAGTTTCCTCCTCCGATTGCGAAAACATTCTGTTGGCACCTATCTACATAGGCAGAAATGATCATTACGATAAAATAGAGAAGTCAGGGCTCGCACAGAAAAATTTAAGTGCTCGTTTTTCCCGAGCGCCATTCTCGAGTGGGACGGTAGAGAGACAATTTGAAGGTGGTTCATTGAACCCTCTACCAGGAATTTTATTGTGAATAGCAGAGTAATCACGTAGATGCAGATGTAGAACGCCTCTCCTGGACTCGTGACCACAGCGATTGGACCCTAGACTACTGGAAAACCTTGGCCTGGTCAGTTGAGTTCCGATTTCGGTTGGTAAGAGCTGAGCCTAGAGCTCAAGTGTGGCGCAGACACAACGAAGCCATCGGCCCAAGTTGTCAACACAGCACTGTGCAAGCTGGTGTTGGCTTCATAATGTTGTGAGTTGTGTCTACGTGGAATGAACTGAGTTCTCTGGTCGAACTGAACCGATCATTGACTGGAAGTGGCTACATTCGGGTACTTGGGTACCTTTTGCAGCCATTCATGGACTTCTTGTAGGACACGATGCGGCGGTGGAAAGCTTTGTTCAAGGCGTCGGAAACATCGTGTGTCCGACTGTCACAACAGGTGGACATACGAGATTCAAAACCTCTCTGAGCTGCCCTATACACGACTCCATGAACACCTTGTAGCTGGAGTAATCTACAAGGTACTGAAGTTCTTGACCAAGACTGTATTTTCACAGGTAAAATAGAGGAGAGCCGGGAAAAGTGGCCAGGCTATGGTAATCCTGTTTCTGAGTAGCAATAGACGGAAATGCATGAAATCGGTGATTATAAACTACAACTATTGAAGCATAATACAGAATAGTTTAATCATTTTAGGGTCAAAATAAGTACTTTAAACAATTCAATTGGAAAAACGGCCACTTTGCTCGACGTGAGCGGACAAAGTGGCCATTCAGCTTTTAACTCAAAAATAAGGGATAAAAAAACTGTTTCAACAAAGAAATAAATATATTTTCTTGTGAAACAGGATTCAAATTACATTCTCCGCAAATATAAGTCAAACTGCATACCTCGACTCCAGTACAGAGTTCTTGAGCACAGAGGGAGCACAATCGGCACTTAATCCACTGCCCTTCTGGCCTTGAATTTGGAAATTTTTCTCCACAATACATGCGCTCTCTTGCTTCGACGTTGTCGTCAAAGGGCTTCTTCTAAGGTTGGATTTCCTGATCTTCGCAGTTGAGTTTTACTACCTTTCCAAAGATCGAAACAAGACCCTGGGAGTAGAAAAGATTCCATTAGAACTACTGATAACCTAGGGAGAGCTAGCCATCACAAAACTTACCATCTGATGAGCAAGATGTATGAGAGAGGCGAAATACCTTCAGACTTCAAGAAGAATATAATAATTCCATTCCAAAGAAAGCAGGTGTCGGCAGGTGTAAAAATTAGCGAATTATCAGTTTCATAAGTCGCGTCTCCAAAATACTAACACGAATTCTTCAGAGACGAATGGAAAAACTGGTAGAAGCCGACGTCGGGGAAGATCATTTTGGATTCCGTAGAAATGTTGGAACACGCGAGGTAGTACTGACTCTACGACTTACCTTAGAAGATAAATTAAGCTACGTTTCTATCATTTGTAGTCGTAGAGAAAGCTTTTGACAATGTTGACTGAAATAGTATCTTTAAAATTCTGAATGTGGCAGGGGTAGATACAGGGAGCGAAAGGCTATTTACAATTTGTACAGAAACCTGATGGCAGTTATAAGAGTCGAGGGGCATGAAAGGGAAGCAGTGGTTGGGAAGGGAGTGAGACAGGGTTGCAGCCTATCCCCGGTGTTATTCAATCTATATATTCAGCAAGCAGTAAAGGAAACAAAAGAAAAATTTGGAGTAGGAATTAAAATCTATGGAGTAGAAATGAAAACTTTGAGGTTTGCCCACGACATTGTAATTCTGTCAGACAGTAAAGGACCTGGAAGAGCAGTTGAACGAAATGGACAGTGAAAGGACGGTAGAAGATGAACGTCAGCAAAAGCTAAACGTGGATAATGGAATGTAGTCGAATTAAATCGGGTGATGCTGAGGGAATTAGATTAGTAAATGAGACTCTTAAAGTAGTAGATCAGTTTTGCTATTTGGGGAGCAAAACAACTGATGATGGTCAAAGTAGAGAGGATATAAAATGTAGACTGGCTAAGGCAAGGAAAGCATATCTGAAGAAGATAAGTTTATTAACATCGAGTATACATTTAAGTGTCAGGAAGTCTTTTCTGAAAGTATTTGTTAGGAATGTAGCCATGTATGGAAGTGAAACGTGGACGAAGAGTAGTTTAGACAAGAAGAGAGAATAGAAGCTTTCGAAATGTGGTGCTACAGAAGAATGCTGAAGATTAGATGGGTAGATCACATAACTAATGAGGAAGTATTGAATAGGATTGGGGAGAAGAGAAGTTTGTGGCACAACTTGACTAGAGGAAGGGATCGGTTGGTAGGACATGTTCTGAGGTATCAAGGGATTACCAGTTTAGTATTGGAGGGCAGCGTGGAGGGTAAAAATCGTAGAGGGAGACCAAACGAATACACTAAGCAGATTCAGAAGGATGTAGTTTGCAGTAGGTACTTGGAGATGAAGAAACTTACACAGGATAGAGCAGCATGGAGAGTTGCATCAAACCAGTCTCTGGACTGAAGACCACAACACACATCCTTCCTCTCTACGGCTGCTTTCCGTTGTTCCTTCTTTTTACTTTCTTTTCTTCTGTTTTTTACTTTACAACTTCCAGATTACTCTTATAAGGACTTTCGTATAATAATCGCCGCGGAGCCCTTCTTTCGGCCGCTGCTGTTACGTTTTCCCCCTACACAAAGTGGCCACAGACTACCACCCATATGGCCATTTTCCTCTTATTGACGCCTTTACACAAAATCTGTGTACCCTCTAATAGCATGACCGGACTTTCAATAAATAATAATGAAGTCAAGATAGGACACTTTCGACACAATTTCATTAAAAAGTCATAAGGGACATGCCCTCTCAATAATAAATACACAGTGACCACTTACCTTACATCAGGATAGCTCAAGTTCACAGAAATTATTATAATTCCGAGTAGCGATACAGCAGACAGATTAGGCTTCACGAAGTGACTGAGACCTCCAGGGGGAATAAGTTGAGGTATTTCCCACGCTATGCCGACTCCTCATAGCTCCCGGGACCCCAGTAGCCGCTTTGCCCTCCATGGCTACTTTTCCTTGCTCTCTACTAAGATGGGATGTATAAATGGATGTATGTCTGCGTATGCTACAGAACGCCTGTAGGAATTAAAAATCAGACTTGGTACACATGATGGACTGGAGATGTGAAATCAATCGACAACTAACTACATTAGAGCACTTGCCCGCGAAAGGCAAAGGTCCCGAGTTCGAGTCTTGGTCCGGCACACAGTTTTAATCTGCCACCGGGTATTCTGCTAGCATACTAATCAAACTTCGTGTGAAGTTGTTGCTTCAAGGTGCTAAAATGGAGTTTCACTCGTGAATAATGAATAAGAGTTGTCTCGTAACTGCACAAGGATTACGCTGATGAGACAAAACGTCATGAGCACTTGCTGAAAAGTGTGTTGGTTAGCCACTGGAATGCAATACAAGTCCGTGGGAAGTTCTTAGGGGTACTCAGCACGACATGGCTAAGCAAAGCTCATGCAGCTCCCATGAGTTATGGACCGGTCGTTTGTAGGTGGGGACGGAGCTGGCACCCGACAGTGTCCCATACGTGTTGCCTAGGATTTAGATCAGGCAACTTTGGTGGGAAAGACGCCAACGCATATTTACTATCATGCCCCTCAAAGCATTGTAGCACGATTCACTCCGTGTGATATGGATAGTGATCCTGCTACAGGATGCCATCGCCTCCGGGAGAGATATCAGGTGAACGTTTCCATAGTATAAAACTGCCCCCACCAGCCTTCATCTGTGGTGAAGTGCATGTTTTGAGCGGCCGTCCGCCTGGATAATAGCGTATCTGGAAGCAGTCATCGACCTGGTGTAACAAGAAACATGATTCGTTGAAGAGGCGACACTTTTCCATTGAGCCACAGACCAGTCTCGATGACCCCATCCACTCGGCAGTCGTAACTAACAATACTGATGAGTCAATATGGAATCACCTGTCCTGTTTGCAGTATCAGGCATTTACGCCTACTCTGCCTGCAACCCACGTTACTTCCAAGTTATGCAGGCATCCGGCTTTCTTACAATTGATTGACCCTCGAGGGTCGCCATGCTACACATGGCCATCATACAGCGACCGAAGCACCAGCAGAGGTTGCTGGCCCCACAAATCTCTTTCCTACGCCTGCCTCGTGACAAGAAGCAGGACCGACTGTATCCTGAAGCCGAGGTCTGTACTTAGGCTAGCACACTGCCCTGAGAAGGCAGTTCACTTCGCGTGGGCTTCCTGGACCAGGCGTAAAATGATTATGCATTTCTTCAATTATGAGCTCACTCCTGAACGATAGCTGCCCTGTCACTGCCGTCCGAGCCAGTCCTTTCGTGCTGGATGCAAAGTGGCCGTCCAGAAGAAGATGCGGCCCCAACATAGTGACAGACCAGCAGACTTGTAACATTTCAGTGTTTGTTTTAATTCACCTTCAATAGACAGAACATTTTATCATGTGAACTTTGACTCAAACTAATTCCATCCGGACTTTTTTTCTGCTCTAAGTGCACCAATCACTTAATTCAGAGCTTTTGTTTTCTCCAGTAAAAAATCGTTCAAATGGCTCTGAGCACTATGGGACTTAACTTCTGAGGTCATCAGTCCCCTAGAACTTAGAACTACTTAAACCTAATTAACCTAAGAACGTCACACACATCCATGCCCGAGGCAGGATTCGAACCTGCGACCGTAGAGGCCGCGCGGTTCCAGACTGTAGCACCTAGAACCGCTCGGCCACTCTGGACGGCTTTCTCCAATACCAGGCCTTCTGCCTGCAGTACTATTTTGTGTTCAAACAAGCACGATTTATTTTGTTCGTAAATATTTAAGAGTTCATGCCAAGATGAAAAACTGCATACTCTTAACTGCGTTCTCTTAATTCAACTAAACCTGGTGTTCATTGTATACCAGGGCCATTATTTTACCATCAGTCCTAAAAGTATCGAGATTCGATTAATTTAATAGATATCAATTATCGGATATTATAGGATTAACTAAATAGAGAAAAGTTAATCAAAAATGGTTCAAATGGCTCTGAGCACTATGGGACTCAACTGCTGTGGTCATAAGTCCCCTAGAACTTAGAACTACTTAAACCTAACTAACCTAAGGACAGCACACAAGACCCAGCCATCACGAGGCAGAGAAAATCCCTAACCCCGCCGGGAATCGAACCCGGGAACCCGGGCGTGGGAAGCGAGAACGCTACCGCACGACCACGAGATGTGGGCAGAAAAGTTAATCGTTTGTTGCAGTGTTGGCGTTTGGCAACAAATCGTAAATTTACCTATAATGTTAAGGAAACCACTCCCGTATGCCTGATGTTGCAACACACACTGTCTGGCTGCATCGAGCTAGTCTGTGTTTAGCGTTATTATGTTGACATAAACAGTTCAAAATCGACAGTCGTTGTTGCAGGTCGAGTGTACGTAAGCACACGCGAAAACAGCTGAAAGAGTGAAATATTTCTGCCACTTAGGTCACATCTTTTTAGACTTATAAGGTGTGTACAATGTGCTAAATTATAGCACAGATTATGTTTCCATGTCTCTGTAACTGAACAGTTAAAAATTAATCAATATTTTTGATTTTTTGTCGTATGGCAATAAATCTAAAACATTGAATAAATCAAAATTTATATGTTTAACCTATTACATAGTATTTTGTGTGTCAGACACTACCCCAGATATTTTTTTTTTTTTCACTGAAATGGTTTCCGAAAAAAGTCATGCAATAGAGAGTTAAGACACTGATTTTTAATGTTTCAGGTGTCCTACAGTTTCTACAGTGTCTCCCCCCCTTTCCCTCTCTTCACTAGAGTACAACCGCATAGAACTTTCATGCAATCAAGCAAAACTACAGAAAAATCTTTTGCGATGTTGTTCATATCGAGCGTCACATTGGCTTGACTGTCAGTTACGTCGTCAAAGCGTTGACCCTTCGTGTGAATTTCTGCACTTTTTCGTTTTGTGGTAGGTTCGTATCGATGATACCAAATTTTTTTTCGCAGAAAAGAATTGTCCGTGATTTGCATTTGAATCAAGTCGCGGCAGGTGTCCATGGATCGTTGATTTTGTTCGGGAGTCAAGGTATGTGGGGCAAGTTTTGCACCCACTTATCTCTTCTTCTGGAGAAATTGTCGAACACTTGATTGAGAGATGTTACTCGGTTGCGATTTGTGGCACAACGTTGACACAGTCGGCCGCACGTCCACTACTGAACACTTCCTGCACGCAACTGACTGGTCGGATGCACATCTGTTGTCTACAGTCGTTGGTTCTAGCTGCTCCTGGAGTCAGTGCGCTGATTTCGCTTGAACGTCAGGAATGAAATAAGTCTTGGAATGTTTTGGATGGGCGATGTGGGGGTTGCCTGTTACGGAGTCTCTGTTCAATCTTGGGCACTGAGCAGTGTGCTCCGAAACACAGAATAATAATATTTTCCGTCCTTCGTGCACAATATTTTCGCGAAGAGTGCGGGTTGTACCTTAAGTGATACTACCTTTTCTAAGTGACTGTAACGGGGGTGTGTACAGTGTAGAACACAGCTTTTGTTCTTGATGATGATGGGAAAGGGCAGAGTGTGAAAACCGGTGCCGGTACGTAGCCTTCTGCTCTCGAATAGCACCAGGGTGGCCGCTGGGCTTAACAGTCCCATCTGACGCTCGTCACCGCCAATCGTGTCGCATGCTCAGACCCCATCAGATCAAGAAATTTAAGGCATCGCACTTCCTTCCCCTGATGACAAAAAGATGACTGAAAAATTCTTCCACCTCAAGCCAGACGCGCGTTAGCTACCTCGCGGGTGAAGAAACTGTATATACGAGAATGAGAGCGTGTTTTCGTTGTAGTTTGTAGGAGCGTAAGTCAGATATCGTGTGGTCATCAAGCACGGTACATTAGTTTAGATTGTGTGGTCGACGCCATGGTCATCAGACAGAGAACGTTAGTTTAGCTTAACCTCTCCAAGAGTATCTCGCCATTTTCATGAAATGGCTTAGGGAAACTGTGCACCTAAATCAGGACATTCAAATTGACTTCAGCTCCCTTCCTCCAGAATGTGAGTTCACCATTAGAATTAGAATCGAGTTGTTGAAAACTGGCTGCTGATTCAGATTGTAAATCCCCTATATATTTTCAAAAAATGGTTCAAATGGCTCTGAGCACTATGGGACCTAACATCTGAGGTCATCAGTCCCCTAGAACTTAGAACTACATAAACCTAACTAACCTAAGGACATCACACACATCCATGCCCGAGGCAGGACTCTACATATTTTCGAATAGTAATAACATTCACTCGATTTTGCGGCACTCAGACGAATGAAAAGGATTCATTACATCAGATACGGGGATAAGTATAAAAGTGAAACGAGTGCCTGTACACCGCATTGTATGCTTATTGGGAACTATTGTTCTGAAACGGTAAAAATCACTCCACGTAAACATGGTTTTATTTCTCATAGAGACCAAGTCTATGGGCCTTGATCATTCTCAATAAGTGCAACGTAACTGATTCTGCTTACCCACGAAAGTTTGTTTCTTTCATTTAACTCGTGTTCGGAATGTTTCAGTTATTTAGTTACTTCGCCCGAAGTCATTTACGACTCCTTACAATAGCCATCTTTTATATACTGTCACAAATAAAGACATTAGTTTACCATGTTGTACTAATGGCTTCAATACACGATCACTTTTGAATCTTCAACCTGCTCATAACACACATTTCTTCAGAATTAGCTTCACAAAATTACTTCCCATGAATATTCAATTACCATCACGACTCAAATATTTCTTCTCGTCACTTTCAAAATACATATATCAAAAAAAGTTTTTCATCACCCCGGTTCCCAGAACTCCTGGAGGTAGACGTTGGTGTGGATATTGTATCACAGACACAGTCCCTTTGACTGTTCAGAGATGTCACTAAACCCACCCAAAGATGTAAACAACCGTGCTTGAGCAGCGCCTGTTAGACGGAGGGGGTCCGACAGCCAATCAGTTCCAGTCATCCCACCAGGAAGAAGGTACACAGCTCTTGTTGTCTGTACTTCAATCACGCCTAGTCGATCAATACCGCTATCGGATCGCGTCCGCATTGTTACTTTGTGCCAGGAAGGGCTCTCAACAAGGGAAATGTCCAGGCGTCTCGGAGTGAACCAAAGTGATGTTCGGACATGGAGAAGACACAGTGAGACAGGAAATGTCGATTACATGTCTGTCAGGCCGCCCTAGGGCAACTACTGCAGTGGATGACCGCTACCTACGGATTATGGCTCGGAGGAACCCTGACAGCAACGCTACCATGTTGAATAATGCTTTTCGTGCAGCCACAGGACATCGTGTTACGTCTAAACTGTGCGCAATAGGCTGCATGATGTGCAATTTCTTCCCGACGTCCATGGCGAGGTCCATCTTTGCAACCATGATACCAATGCAGCGCGGTACAGATGGGCCCAACAACATGTCGAATGGACAGCTCAGGATTGGCATCACGTTCTCTTCGCCGATGAGTGTCGCATATACCTTCAACCAGACAATCGTCGGAGACGTGTTTGGAGGCAATCCTCAGCGAGTGCAGAAAGGTGGAGGCATAATCCGTAGGTAGCGGGTGGCATTATGTCGGGCTGACGTACGCCGCTGGTGGTAATGGAAGATGCCGTAATGGCTGTGCGACACGTGAATGCCGTCCTCCGACCGATAAAGCAGCCACATCAGCAGCATATTGGCGAGGCATACGTCTTCGTAGACGACAATTCTCGTCCCCGTCGTGCACATCTTGTGAATGACTTCCTTCACGATAACGACATCGCTCAACTAGAGTAGCCGGCATGTTCTCCAGTCATGAACGCCATCGAATATGCCTGGGATAGGTTGAAAAGGGCTGTTTACGTCCGACGTGGTCCACCAACCACTCTCAGCGCGACCGCTACGGTCGCAGGTTCGAATCCTGCCTCGGACATGGATGTGTGTTATGTCCTTAGGTTAGTTAGGTTTAAGTAGTTCTAAGTTCTAGGGGACTGATGACCTCAGAAGTTAAGTCCCATAGTGCTTAGAGCCATTTGAACCATTTGAACAAACCACTCTGAGGGATCCACGCCGAATCACCGTTGAGGAGTGGGACAATCTGTACCAGAAGTGCCTTGATGAACTTGTGGATAGTATATCACGACGAATACAAGCATGCATCAATGCAGGAGGACATGCCACTGGGTATTAGAGGTACCGATGTGGACAGCAATCTGGACCACCACCTCTGAAGGTCTCGCTGTATGGTAGTACAACATGCAATGTGTGGTTTTCATGAGCAACAAAAAGGGAGGAAATGATAATTCTGACACCACGATAATCCCAACACCATCAACATTTGTCTTCAAATAACAGCCACGGTCTCCAACCATGTCATCATATGACAAAATTGCAATGATAATTATGTTGATCTCTATTCCAATTTTCTGTACAGGTTCCGGAACTCTCGGAACCGAAGTGATGCAAAACTTTTTTTGATGTGTGTATTTATTCTTGAAAATTAATCCTTTGTCCTCGTTTCTGGGCCGCAGCCCGATCATCACTCTTGACCACCACCGATTGACTCAGTCCTTGGTCTCTGTGTGCAGCCTAATTTGGATTCCCCGACAGTTGGCGCGAAACTGTGACTTCCAAAAATATCGCAACCCTCGTAAATGAGCTGATCATATCGACCTTCGATAAGGCTGTCGACAGCAGCAGTAGAGGCAGTCTATGACGCTACTGGAATAATTATTGTACTCAACCATGCAACTGGGCAGGTTTCGGAAAATCGCTGATAACCTAAATCGAGACAGGCAAACTGTAGTCATAACCAAATCATCCCAAAAGCTAATCCGGTGTTTCAGCGAAGCATTGAAAGGTGGCTATACTGAGTCACAGCGCCAGAGATTGCGCCAAAGATTATTATTCCGCCGCCTCCACTGGGGTAGTAGTAGTTCAGAGGATGTCGAGGGCAGTTGTTGTTCTGTTGGGCGAGAGAGTAGATGCTGTTCGGTTGGTGTAATGTATAGATGGAAGATGTTGCAATTATCACAGTGTATTTGAGAAAGGAGATGGGTTTTGATGTATGATGCTGGTGTAATGGAAAATTTTCGTCAATATATAATGAGGTAAAAAGGTATTACAGATTTCTTTAATGACATTGCCTCTTGGTCACAGGTACAGTCAACAAAGCATCTGGCTCGTGTGCATGTATTAGACTTGTAATTCTGGTTTCTAAGTGCAATTATAGTATTTCTGGTTTTTCAATTAGTTCATTGTAAATGGTGTTTAAAATATTTTGTTGTTTTGAGATAGAACCGAGCCAGATACATGTACGTTGAGTCACACTACCACACACAGAACAGTTACATTTGTGCTTTGTTGTTTCGTAGCTTTTATAGTTGCAGGGGACTTAATTAATCAATAGTGTTAATGGAAATTCCTTGTTATTCTTTATTTTTATTTTATGCAGTCAGATTGCGTGCTAATACTAGTCAGGGCCAACCGGTTACGAGACTTCGTAACCGGTCACACAGCTACTAAAATTATTGCATCTTATTCTTATAACTAAGCCCCCATGCAGCATTACTTCACCCGCTAAGAGACCATCCGTCCATTTGGAGGCGCTCAAGTCACACGTACGAAGTAATCACGAGCGACGGTGTCTCGCCGTGCTCAAAAATGGCTGTGCAGTGTGTGTGACGCCTGGTCTTTGCGACCTCGCGCGTTTTGTCAACGGTGCCGGTCTGGTCCTCCTGGAAGGGGTGAATTATTCAGGTAGCCCACATCCCATCGGCAGAGCTCGCCAAAATCGGATCGGCAGCACATCCATTATTCAGAGCTTCAACAGGTGAATTACGGAAGGTCGACATTTGGCTTCGGAACCCGCAAACGGCTTGGCGGGCCGCGATTACGCGGTCGAAGACGCCAGCCGCAGCCGGAGCAGAGAGCCCCCTAAACTTAGGCGTCCGGAGGAGATCCGAGAAAAGCGACGTCCCGCGTCCTCGACAGCAGAGAGAGGCAGGCTGACTACGCGACGTGTTAACGAGAAGTGTGTGGGGGAGAACACGGTTACAATCGGCTCACACAGTGAAACGCTATAGGAAAGACTTTTTCTTAAATACTTGTCTAGAATTTTCTTGGACTTTACGAAGGGGCAGAATTTTGTGCGAGGAGTATTGGGGAGTAAATCGACTAATCGCGGCTGATAAATTTCACACCAATACACGGACCAAATGCAAAATACGAGGGTGAGTCAAATGAAAACCTTAAATTTGTAATAACAAATCGAAATATCGCGTCGTCATCCTGTAAGTTGGTAAGCGTGCTACAAACAGCGTGCAGAATGACCTGTACGTGGCACCATAGTGCAGATGCACACATACCGTCGCAGTATCAGTATTAAGATGGCCGCCCCAGTTGCGACTTGCACCAGGGAAGAACAGCGTTCTGTTATTAGGTTTTTTGTGTAGTGAATGTGTGAAACCTATTGAAATTCATTGACAAATGAAGGTTCAGTACGGTGATGCATGTTTGTCACAGCAGCAAGTCTACGAATGGAATAGGAAATTGGCAAATGGTGTGACTTCAGTGGAAGATGCTTCTCGTCCAGGTCAGGCTCAACGAGTTGTGACTCCACAGAACATCGCAGCAGTTGAAGCCATAGTGAAGGAAAACCGCCGAGTGACACTGAACGACATTGCAGCATGTTTACAGATTAGTCATGGATCAGCACACCACAAGTGTCTGCAAGATGGGTGCCACGGCAGCTGACTCCTGAAATGAGAGAACAATGTGTTGATTGTTGTGAAGAACTTCTTTGAACGATAAAGTGATGGCTTCCTTGCAAGAATCGTTACTGGGGACGAAACCTGGGTTCACTTCCACCAACCGGAAACGAACAGAGCGAGCAGGGAATGGCGCAATTCCTCATCACCAAAACCAAAGAAGTTTCGAACAGAACCATCAGCAGGGAAGATTATGCTGACACTCTTTTGGGATGAAAAAGGCGTTATTTTGGAGCGTTACATGCCTAGAGTGACCACAGTCACCAGTTCATCATACACAGATCTCCTAAAAAATCATCTGCGGCCTGCAATCAAGCCACGTGGATTGGTGTCAGCAGGTGTCCTTTTGCAACATGACAATGCAAGGCCCCACACTGCCCGTACAACAGTTGCAACAATCACAGACCTGCATTTTGAGTGTGTTCCTTGTCCACCATACTCACCAGACCTTGCCCCAAGTGATTTCCATATGTTTGGACCACTCAAAGACACAATGGGGCCGCCGGAGTGGCCGTGCGGTTCTAGGCGCTACAGTCTGGAACCGCACGACCGCTACGGTCGCAGGTTCGAATCCTGTCTCGGGCATGGATGTGTGTGATGTCCTTAGGTTAGTTCGGTTTAATTAGTTCTAAGCTCTAGATGACTGATGACCTCAGAAGTTAAGTCGCATAGTGCTCAGAGCCATTTGAAGCACGCAATGGGAGGAAAGAAGTTCCGTTCCGATAAAGAGGTACCCACGCGGTGCATGAATGGTTGCGCGGACTACCGAAAGAATTTTTTGCTAAAGGAATTTATGCAATTTGTAAGCTGGAGGACTTGCGTTGAGCGTGGGGGAGAGTATGTTGAAATGTGATACAGCTTTGTACCCCTTCAGCACAATAAATAATATTTTTTAAAAATATTTAAGGTTTTCATTTGATTCACCCTCGTACACTGCAGAAAATATTTAGTACACCTGGAAAGATCCTATGATGTCATGTGGCATTGAAAGGCACCCACATGCCTTGCTCATACTGTGGCATCAAGCAGTCAGGCCTGCAAGATGAGTGGTCTGCCAAGCGAGTGGATTCATTCTTATTTATCGAGTAACATGAACTCTCGTACTCACAACTAAGTTACAAATTATCCTCCTATATGAATAATACGCAACGGAAACGCACGTCTGACTATCAGTAATTTACAGAACTCTGACTGTTCACTACGCACTGGCAATACCACATTTTATTTCTTTTTTTATTTAACGGCTTTTATCAACACGTGGCCATCGCACTGAATATGAGTGGCGCACACATTATAAATTCTGGATATGATGACAACATACAACTCGAAGGAAAAGGCCACCAATCTTTTTCTTTTCACTATCTTATTTATTCCGATAAATTCTATAACCTAAACACACAAATTCTATAACCTACAACAATAACACGAGAGAAATTCCGCCCAGTGGGCATGGCTTTACATTGGTGAATCTCTATCTTATGGTCTCGTAATTATTTAACGCTACAGTGCACTTTCTGGATAGGGTGGTGAATCTTTTATTATATCTCACACTTCGACTCTCACAATCATCATCACGAAACTTTCCTCCAGACCGAGCAGTACAAAAGGAACACGCATAACCCACTAATCTTTTGAAACTACCTCGCTACTCTCCCATGCAAACCACACATACCCAAATTACATGACATACACCACACTACAATATGAAATACTACACAGGGAATAGTCACAACATTATCACTTTCAGCTTTCCCACTTCAATTAATATTTATCCCAGTTTCACACGACACTGCCCCACTGCGTAATTCAACGTTCCTACTATGAACTCTGGAGATACATGCACGTCTTCCTGTTCAATGCAAGCCAAGTGGCGTTGCTGGATAGACGGCCGACTCACCTTGCTTCTCTCTCAGAGTTTGAATCTAGCGTCACACGGAATCATATCACGCAAAGTAATATTAAGAACGTATTCATCACACACGCGAGTCCTCAACTGATACCATGGACGAGTACTCCTCTTTATCCTTTGTCTCATACACAGATTGAGACTCACACAGTACTCACCACGTGGAAGTACTCGGCTCTAATTTCAAGTCCTGCACACGCCATTTCTTAAATATTTCAACTTATGGTACACACACTATTTCTTAAATATTTCAACTTATTGTACACACGCTAGTAATTCAGCTTAACTTAAGCACACGGAAGTATTTCAACTTATTGCTACACGTGGTTTCATTGTGACCGTTGGTCACTTCTGAAGATTACTACAATCCCATTAATATTACCTGCCTGACATTTAATTCTCCCCACAAAAGTTCCTGAAATAGAGAAATTATTATTTCAAACTACTCTTAAATATTCCACATGCATACCATGTCTCCACTCTTTTGTCATTACGGAGCACAACTAAAACAGGTCTTAGCAGCACAAGATCCAGCGGCAGAGTGCCGAAACATGGCCGTTCTTCAGGTCATCTCACACCTCTGTCGAGGTGGGGGAAGACCATGCTACCGTATTGGTCAGCCACATCTCAGGCGCTCAAAGCTCCGGTAAGTTTCATCTCTTTGGTTCCACCAAAGGTGGCCAAAGGATTGTCTCAAAGATGATCATATATTCACATTCACTATCTGCGGTTAGCAGACGACCATACATTCATTCATTTCACAGATCTCACCAAACTGGATGTAGGGATTTATTTTGTGGGAGTGCACATGTGACCAATTAAATAAATAAATTGTCATTCTTTCCCACACTGGTATCCGGCTTCGCTGTATTAATTGAAATTGAGTTATTATTAGAAAAAATGTGTTGTTCTGACAAAAACAATGAAGTATGTTGTACCTATTTTCAATGTCGGGCAGTACTGTACCCTTTCGGTATCTTCGGGACAGTAAATGTACTGACAATGGTTTCAACGTCGTCCACCAACAGATAGCGTAGTGGCGTACCTACCAGAGCGCCGTCTATGTCTACCCTCTGATACGCAATGCTCACTGCCAGAAGGCTCAGTGTGGTGCAGACGTGTGAAGCAGGCAGACCACCATGCGACAGAGGCGCATTCGTGCTTCCTGCAGTCAAATGAGCGAGTTTGAAAGGGGTCAAACTGTCGCCTTCCGAGTGGCAGGATGGTCCTATCGGAGAATTGCCACACAAGTTAGACCGGCTGCATCTATTGTGCAACGATTCCTGTGTCAGTGATCACGTGAACGTTTTCACACCCGTAGACGAGGTTCTGCACCTCCACGCAGCACAGACGCCCACTGGGATCGTCATATTGTAAGGGTAGCAGTGGCAGATTGTAGAGATACCACAGCACTCATTAGAGGGCTTGTCAACACGACTTGTTGCGAGTAGTTTATTGGCAGTGGGGTACGGGCACGCACCCCTCCAGGCGGTCTTCCACTCACACCACAACATCGACGTGCAGGACGCGACTGGTGACATCAGTGGATCACTTGGTAAGGGGGGCCTTGCTTCAGCGATGAAAACAGATTCAGTCCACATGCAGTTGATGGCCGTTAGGGCGTACAACGTGGACCTGGTAAAGCCATCGGCACACGGACCGTGCATCCGAACGTTGAGCTTGCCGAGTTTCTGACGTCATAGTGTGGAACAGCACGTTCGGTAGTCTTCCCGAACGTGCAGGGCAATATCTAGCAGGTCAGACATTCTGAGCGTGCGTCTGAGCGTTGACCAATGAGATGGCACAACGCCACCAACGTCACATGCACGCCATCTTCCTTCAGCACAGAGTTGTGAGGCGCCATATTGGCATTCATTTCAAGCCTATACGTATATATGCCGTTTCTGAGCACCAGCAAATAGAGACTCACTCGAAAACCCGTTGTTAACTGTGTGATTCGTTGCAAAAAAACATCTTATTCGTGGCAAAAGTATTATTGGAACTTGCGTGTTATGAGAGTATGCCATTTGAAGGCAACGACACACTGTGGGTCCACCAAAAACGCATTTTTCTTGGTACAATTTGTTACAATTAAATTTCAATTAGTAACATAGCTACGATTAAAGCTTTTAGCGAGTCGTAATATATTAGGATTGGCTGTGGGAGGTTTGTTGTCAGTTTAGTGTAGTGAGTAACATTACCGACTTCCATCGAACTACATTCCAGGCACGGTAGCTCAGCGTTTTCGACAAGAGGGCCAATTGTCCTCTGTAATAAAAAAAAAACTGAGTAAAGGAATCAACGATCAACTTGAACGGACGGCACGTGACATCCGCACAGACCAAACGCAACGAACCATACTGAAAAAAACTGCATAAAATACTGATGGTTCGCGTCTCGTCACATCTAAAATTTTTTTTCCCGACATTCGCGTGACAGGTTCTGACGCATTATTATTATTAGTTTAATACAAGTATATACTATAGTGTTTGATGTTATGTTGATGTAAGTTCACCCTTTTTTGAGGAGTGAGTTTGTTCGATTGGCTTAATCTGCAGGACAGCTTGCGCTACTTGTATAACGATATTTTACTCCTTTTCTTACGTTTCGTAATTTACGTGTTGCAAAAATTCTGCTGCTGGGTAGGAACAGTGATAAAGTAAGAATGACCTTAGGGTTTTACTAAAATGTGGGAATAGTGAAATAATCCTTATCTTATGTGGAGAACTATTGCAAATTTGTATCGCTCTCTTTTTAATAGAACTTTTATTTGCCTGTGTCCTTACTTATTAGGCATGGTACTTTCCTTTTCGTCTTAAAACATGTACATGTATATTGAAGTTTTTATTTGTGTATATTACATATAGAACAACGTGACTAGCCGATGGGCAATGGAGGAAATGTGCGTTTTGATAGAGTTAATGTGGGAATTTTACGCGCATCCGTTTAGAAAACAGTGTGATTTACGGGCTAGAAACATCCCGCAACTGCCGCTGGAGTGCGTTGTGATCGCATATACCACGTTGGGGCCCACGTACCGTATGCACAAGTCGCATCGTTCCTGAGCGTTCAGCAGCACGTTGAACTCAGCACGCTCAACGTTGAAGTTCGACAGCACGGCCCGTGTGCCGACGGCTTAAGCACTGTCATACTACAAGGTGTGATTGAAAAGTCCGAGCAAGGTCCGAGAGATGGCACCACCGGCGCGTATCAAGGTCATGTTTAGTTAGTAGCATCTTTGGAAAAACGCACACCAAGTTTCAGCCTTATTGGTCAATTCCTTTGTGTTTGGCATTCGTCTGAATCAAGGAAGTCGAGTGATTGTCAAAAAATGGACGAAAAAGAATTTCGTGTGGTGATTAAACATTACTTTATGAAAGGCAACACGCCTCAGGAGACTAAATAGAAGCTTGATAAACATTACGGTGACTCTGGACCTTTGATTACAACAGTTTATAAGAGGTTTCAAAATTTTCGGAGTGACCATATGGGCACATTCGTTGCTGAACGTTCTGGACGTCCTGTGGAGGTTACGATTCCAGAAATCATTGATAAAATCCGTGATATGATGATTGATGACAGAAGAGTTAAGGTGCGTGAAATTTCTATTGCTGTGGGTATCTCGAATGAACGGGTACATACTATTTTGCATAAACATTTGGACATGAGAAAGATATCCGCAAGATGGGTTCAGCGATTGCTCGCGTTAGACCAAAATCAGAATTGTGTGAAGTGTTGCAAGAATGGTTTGCAGCTGTTCAGGAGGAATCCGCAGGACTTTAAGTGTCGTTTCGTCACTGTGAACGAAACATGGATATATTACTATACTCCTGAGACCAAACAACACCCTATGCAATGGGTCACCATGGAATAATCTGCACCAAAAAGCCGGCCGAAGTGACCGAGCGGTTCTAGGCGCTACAGTCTGGAGCCGCGGGACCGCTGCGGTCACAGGTTCAAATCCTGTTTCGGGCATGGGTGTGTGTGATGTCCTTAGGTTAGTTAGGTTTAAATAGTTCTAAGTTCTAGGGGACTGATGACCTCAGAAGTTAAGTCCCATAGTGTTCAGAGCCATTTTTGCACCAAAAAAGCGAAGACAATTCCTTCGGCCGGAAAGGTTATGGCGACTGTCTTTTGGGATTTGCAAGAGATAATCCTCATCGACTATCTGGAAAATGGTGATACTATTACAGGTGCATATTATTCATCGTTACTGGACAGTTTGAAACCGAGCTGCAAGAAAAAGGCCGGCGATTGGACCGTAAAAAGGTCCTTTTCCATCACGACAATGCACCAGCACACGCTTCAGCAGTTGAGGTCGTAAAATTAATGGAAATAGGATACCAACTCGCTTCACGTCCTCCCTAGTCTCCAGACTTGGCTCCCTCGGACTACTACTTGTTCCCCAATTTGCAGAAATTGCTGGCGGGAATAAGATTTTATTCAAACGAGGAAGTGATTGCAGCAACTAATAGCTATTTTGCAGACTTGGACGATTTTATTCGGAAGGGATCAACAAATTATAACAGCGTTGGACAAAGTGTACAACTCTAAAAGGAGACTGCGTTGAAAAATAATAAAGGTTTACCCCAAAAACGGAAGAAGATTTTATTTTTGCACGGACTTTTCAAACACCCCTCGTATGTACCTATATGGGTGTTTCAGCTTGGGTTGATACCTGGTATCTGAGAACCACTGGTGCTATTGATCTGCAAATGTAATTATTTCATGTACTCCATATGCACTGTTGCAAAAAGAAATCTTGAGTGAATTGGAAATCTCTAAAAGAGTGTTCTAATTTTTTTCTGGCAGTGTATCATATTAAATTTCTAACCCTGGAAGAGCAGAGCGGTTTTAGGAAAGCAAAATCTTGTGTTGTCAACGTTTGTTATCTAGAGGTCGTAGCAAAGAGACTCTCTTTATATTGATAAATTACTCCAGCACTTTTCAGAGAATGGAAAGAAAAAATGGAAAATAATGAAGAGAGGAAGTGTCACGCTTGATTTTGTAAGTCCCACCATATTTACTGGGTTGGGAAACGGACATTTGTTGGCCATTGTCGTGCCGACAATGCGAGTTTTCCAAGTAGTCAATCGCCCAATTACTCTAGTGGATGCAGGCAGAATTTTGAGGAACAGAATTAAGTTAATTATTAGTGAGTAAAAAAGTAAAGTGAATGTAGGCGACCTGTAAGCAGAAAAAATGTCATTAGAGCGAGAATATCAACTGGAAGTACAGAAGAATATATTGCAATGAAGTGTTATTATGGAAGTAGCATTCTAGTTAAAACTAGAACAACGGGAGGAATTTCGTATCCAGTTGTTTTTCTTCATTTATGAAATCATATCGCTTTTCCTAATTTTTAGGGTTTCGTGCCCCGACCTGTAAAAACGGAAACCTTAGAGGATGGTTTTGTTGTCCGTCCGTCTGTCTGTCGGTCCTACTGTTTCTCAGGAACCAGCTGAATTATCAAGTTCAAACGTACGTCACGCATTAAGCTATACGGTACTTTCGCAGTGTAAAAATTTTAAGCTTCTAAGTCAGTGCAACCAAAAGATACGGCAGTTTATATCACACGTTTCGATACTCGCCAACTCCATCGTTAAAACCTATAGAGAGCTTCCCGTTGGCCTTGAACCGTAGAATGTGGCGAGAAGCGTGGTTTCACAATACAGCTAAGGAAAAAAGTCGAAAACTCTTAACTTGTAATGAACCAAACAGATTATGACCAACTGCTTCATACTGTGTTGGTCCAGCTTTGGATCGCAATACAGCAGCGACCCGATGTGGCATGGATTCGACAAGTCCTTCATATGCTTTCCTCAGATACGTGGCATCCCATGTCCATACACGGGTTACACAACTCTCGAAAATTACTGGCTGTGGGTTTTGTGGGGGCGGAGGTGGTGACCAATGACGTGCTATATTCAGATCACGCACACTCGGTAGTCAAGACGTCAACTTAAGTCCATTATCATGTTCCTCAAACCACAGTAACATAGTTGTGGCCATGTGAAATTGACAGATCTCATACTGTCAGATGGAGTTGATGTCGAAGACAGCATCAAGCATGAAGGGATGCAAGTTATCTGTGATAATGTTTATTTAGTTCACAGATGTCACGGTGCCTTCGGTCACTACTACATGTCCCATGGAAATCCTGGTGAATGTCCCTCATTTATATTGAAGTAATCATAGAATAGCAATATGCGCTTATACGGATGGCGGTGGTATCGTGTACACAAGGTATAAAAGGGCAGTGTGTTGTCAGAGCTCTCATTTATACTGACGTGAGACATAAGAAAAGGTTTCCGATGTGATAATGAGTAGTGGGGCAACCTATGTGTCAGCGCACTCTGCATTGTTGCCAAATTTATTCAAGATGGCGGCGATGACGTCATCCAAGATGGCGGCATGTAGACTTGGCAACAGCACATGACGTCATCCAAGATGGCGGTTTTGGCGGGAAAATAGGCCAATTGTGCTATTTCCACTAACCTAACCTCCAGAAAAAATGGCGGGAATTTTGGATTTTGGCGGGAAAATAGACCAATTGTGCTATGTCTACTAACCTAATCCTCCGGAAGAAAAAATGGCGGGAAGTTTGAATTCCAACAGGATAATGCATGCCAAACCGTACTTGTCTTTATTATTATTCATTATTATTGATTATCATTTATTAACATTCATTATCATTTATTATTATTTAAATATACCAATTGGGCTACGTCCACTAACCTAAGCCCCCGGAAAAAATAGGCCCCAAATTCATATTCCAACCGGATAATGCAGGCAAAACCGTACTTGCTTTACTATTATTCATTATTATTGATTATCATTCATTATCATTCATTATCATTTATTATTATTATTATTTAGTATTATAGGCCTACCTCCACTAGAAAATTGCGCCAAATTCAAGTTCCAACACGATAATGTCTCGAAAACTGTACTTCTATTTATTATTATCATTTGTTATTTATTCAAGATGTCCGATTTTCTCGGCGAGAAAGCCATTTTCCTTACATCCATAACAAAAATCTATCACAAGTTCAAATCCCAACACCATAATCGATCACACGTACGAACTTTCTCCGTCACTTATCATTTTTCACTGGTAGCCTATCATAATCGCGTCAAATAATAAACTGCATTTATAGTAACCTAAGTCATGTCCTTTGATTTTGCAGGGGGTAACGGACTGGAGACTTTATTTCGAGCAGTACGGTCATCGCTTGTTCTCCAACACAGTCAGCACATATCTTTGATATCGCAGTGCAGTCACCACGACGTCCGCGCTCCAACTGAATTAGTTCAAATCCTCGCCATCCCCTAGCCAGCGCGCAGAGACACTGCCGACGCCTGTCACGTGAGGCGGCCGCTCGCGCTGGACTGCCGGTACGCTGGGGGCGAGTCGTGGCTGACACGTAGGTTGCCCCACTACTATAATGACCGCACGACAGATGTTAACAGACTTCGAACGAGGGAAGGTAGTTGCAGCTAGAAGCCTGGGACATTCATTTTCTGAAATCGTTGGGGAATTCAACATTCCGAGATCCACAGTGTCAAGAGTGTGCCGAGAATACCAAATTTCAGGGGTTATCTCTCACCATGGACGGGCAGTGGCCGACAGCCTTCACTGAACGACCGAGAACAACGGCGTTTGCGTAGGCTTGCCAATGCTAGCAAACAAGCAACACTGCGTGAAATAATCGCATAAATTAATGTGGGACGTACGATGAATGTAACCGTCAGGACAGTGAAGAGAATTTCGCGTTAATGGGCTATGTCAGCAGACGACAGACGCGAGTGCCTTTGCTAACAGCACGACATCGCCTGCAGAACCTCTCGTGGCCTCGTGACCATATCGGTTGGAACATACGCGACTGGAAAACCGTGGCCCGGTCAGATGAGGCCAGATTTCAGTTAGTAAAAGCTAATTGTAGGATCTGAGTGTGTGACAGATCCAACGAAGCCAAAGGCGAAAGTTGTCAACAAGGCCCTGTGCAAGCTAGTGGTGTCTCCATGATAGTGGGCAGCGTTTACGTGGAATGGACTCGGTCGTCTTGTCCAACAGAACCGATCACTGACTGGAAATGGTTATGTTCGGCTACTCGGTGACCATCTGCTGTCATTCATGGACTTGATGTTCCAAAACAATGATGCGCCATGTCACCAGGCCACAGCTGTCGCGATTGGTTTGAAGAACGTTCCAGACGGTTAGAACGAAAGATTTGGCCACCAGATCGCCCGAAATGAATCCCTTCGGACATTTATGGGACATAATCGAGAGGTCAATTCGTGCACAAAATCTTGCAGTGTCAACAATTTCGCAATTCTGGACGGCTGTAGAGGCAGCGTGACCCAGTATTTCTGCAGGGGACTTCCAACAACTTGTAGAGTCTTGCCACGTCGAGTTGCGCACTACGCCGGGCAACAACCAAACCCAATTCAAAAGTAATAGCAGTGTGCATAACTACAATACTAGGAGAAAGGATGATCTTCACTATTCAAGATTAAATCTAACTTTGGCACAGAAAGGGGTGAATTATACTGGCACTAAAGTCTTTGGTCACTTACCAAATAGTATCAAAAGTCTGACAGATAACCAACAAGTATTTAAGAAGAAATTAAAAGAATTTCTGAATGACAACTCCTTCTACTCCATAGAGGAATTTTTAGATACAAATTAAGAAAAAAAATTTAAAAAATTAAAAAAAATAAAATAAAAATAAAAAAAACAAAAAAACACAAAAAATAAAGTTGCTATATTAACTTAAGTATGTTGTTAAATTAACCTAATTATGTCATGTATTGGAAAATTTAACTCGTTCCACATCATTACGAAATATCGTATTCATGATCCATGGAACTAGTACTAAAAAAAAAAAAAAAAAAAGAAATGTCCGACACGATATTAGCAGAAATCCCATGACTTTTGTCATCTCAGTGTAATACTGCCCCGCAGGACCACATCTGCGGCGCCACGCATGTTTCGGGCAGCCGTTCGCCTGAATGGTCGACGTATCCAGACACGATCATCGACCTAGTGTACCCGAAACGTTATTCATTCGAGCAAGCGACACGTTTCCATTGACCCAAGCTCCAATCAGGATGATCCTGTGCCCAGTGTAGTCGCAAGTGACAGTTTCGTTGGATCATTATGGGAACATGTAGGGGTTGTATGCTGAGGAGGCCCATATTAACAATTCGCTCCTGAGCGCTTGTGCATGCCCCGGCATTGTACTCCGTCGTCAGATTCCTCATACATCACTGCCTCGTTCTGTGATGAAGCGTTGACCTCCAACATCTTGGCCCCCTTCTCGTGGTTTCACATTCTTCCAACCACTTTCCGTAAATGAGCACGACAATACCTTTCGAACAGCCAACTATCTTCGCCGTTTCTGAGGTGCTGGTTCCCAGGTGCCAGGCCACAACAATCTGTCCTTTGTCAAAGTCGCTAGTGCCAGACTGTTTCCCTGTTCGCGCCCTGCACCGTCGATTCAATGATTCGCCATTCGTTTCTGCTACATTTACATACTTTCCTTCCCGCGTCAAGTGCCGATATCGCCACCAGCCAGTATACTACCTCGCGATGGACAGCGGCCATAGTGGGGTGGCTCATCGGTGTTTTTCGATAAACACATCAGTTGCAAATTTAATGAAAGGCAACCAGAAATTATTTGTGGAACTATCAAGAGCACAGTCAACTGTGCATCCATCTCCAATCTATTTTCGGTGATATAACACGCCATGATCAGGCCCTCTACACTACACTGTGGCTACATTTTCCAGTGACGAACGCATGTATCTCATATATGAAAATAACCAGTCTTCGCACCACCTTAAGCATGCGCGACATTCGCACACGACAACGCCTCATTTGTCATTGGAAAATTCAGTCGCTATCTAGCATAGAGGACCTGATGATGGCGTATTATATCGCCGAAACCGGTAGCCAATAACATAAATTGGAGATACACTTACAGTTGACGGCGTTCTTGATATTTTTCGTATTCATTTCGGCTGTTGTCAAACCATTCAGCAAAGCAAGAATGGTTGCAAAAAAATGCGGCTGTTGTCAAACCATTCAACGAAGCAAGAATGGTTGCAAAAAATGGTTCAAATGGCTCTGAGCACTATGGGACTTAACATCTGAGGTCATCAGTCCCCTAGAACTTAGAACTACTTAAACCTGACTAACCTAAGGACATCACACACATCCATGCCCGAGGTAGGATTCGAACCTGCGACCGTAGCGGTCGCGCGGTTCCAGCCTGAAGCGCCTAGGACCGGCCCGCAGAATGGTTGCACCTCAGAAATTATTTAATTGGGGGGTGGAGAACTCTCACATGCAGGTGTCGAAGGCAAGGTTGTTTGCTATCGTGCACCTAGCATCAACTCTATGTTCCTGTCTCGATTTTTGTATACTTTAATTAACGCAAATTAATAGTTAACAGAATTGGATACTTTGTATTCAATAATTCTGATGACCGATTCTTCTACTGACTGTTTGATTAATGCAAATTAATAGTTAATAGAATGTGCATGATTTATATTCAATAATTATGATGAACGACTCTTCTACAGTCTCTATCTAACAATATTTCAGAACGCACTCACGCTCCTCATTCTATTTTTCACTCTGGTTACTGACATTCTTGGAATTTCTTCATGAGAATCACTAAAACATTGTATAGGACAATTACTATTTCTTATCACCTAACTTTGAAAACTTGAGCGTCTTTAAACTCGAATACAACTTCTTAGTGCGTTCTTTTCCTCTTAATTCTTTAATTAATATTGTTCCTCTCGTTCAATTTTCACTGTTTACTTGTGGTAGGAATTTATTTCACTTTAACCTTAACGGGAGGTTCTGCTCGAGGGGCACTAAAAATGGGTGAAGTTTAGAATTTTTTTATGCAAGGAATGTTTTTATCAAAATGGGAGTTTTGCCGCTTGATTATAGATACATTCACGTGCAACAAAATATTTTTATCCCATAACAAATTAAAACGATAGCTACAGCCCTTGTCAAAATATGCGCCTAACTGCGCGTCCTGGCTTGGGCGAAGTGTTATAGAGGGTTGGGTTGGGTTGTTTTGGGGAAGGAGACCAGACAGCGAGGTCATCGGTCTCGTCGGATTAGGGAAGGATGGGGAAGGAAGTCGGCCGTGCCCTTTCAAAGGAACCATCCCGGCTTTTGCCTGGAGCGATTTAGGGAAATCACAGAAAACCTAAATCAGGATGGCCGGACGCAGGATTGAACCGTCGTCCTCGCGAATGCGAGTCCAGTGTCGAACCACTGCGCCACTCGCTCGGTGCTAAGTGTTATAGACTCGTAGCTGTTTATGAAACTCATAAAAATACAAAATTCTTACATTAGAATGAATTTGGGGAGCCATCACGATGGGGTTCTAAAAAATACCTCGAAACAAAAAAAGTGCAGCTATTTGGAGAACACGTCAATTTCTTGGCGAGTTTCCGTAAGTTCAAATATTTAAAAAATATTTAAAATTCCAATACAAAAAAGCTCTCGCTAAAGGCAGCCTAAATTTAATTATCTTTCATTTAAAAACAAAATCAAATAAATCGGTTAATGTGTTGAGGCTCTAGATTTCTTCGCCCGCTTCAGAGTGTTGTTTCGATAAAAAAAAAAGCGTTTTAAGTTTGGAGTAATAAAAAAACTTGGTTTCAAAACTATTTAATCTGCGATCCAAGGACCATGGAGGCAATCTTCCTATTCTTCAAAAAAGCTGTCGTTCTGAATTTGGTGCGGTGTTTTTCCAGCCTGGTCTCTTTTAACGAACTGAGAGATTCTTTGTTCTGCCACGGCCATGTGTTGCCTGTCAGATAACTCTGCCTAGTTCTCGTTGTCCGTCTCTGTGACAATTCCTGACAAGTTCATGGTCTTCAGAATAGACGATTAACCTTCGCTTAACATACCGGCAGCTATACAGGGTGTTACAAAAAGGTACAGCCAAACTTTCAGGAAACATTCCTCACACACAAATGAAGAAAAGATGTTAAGTGGACATGTGTCCGGAAACGCTTAATTTCCATGTTAGAGCTCATTTTAGTTTCGTCAGTATGTTCTTCCACCTACGCTCAATGGAGCACGTTATCATGATTTCATACGGGATACTCTACCTGTGCTGCTAGAACATGTGCCTTTACAAGTACGACACAACATGTGGTTCATGCACGATGGAGCTCCTTGCACATTTCAGTCGAAGTGTTCGTACGCTTCTCAACAACAGATTCGGTGACCGATGGATTGGTAGAGATGGACCAATTCCATGGCATCCACGCTCTCCTGACCTCAACCCTCTTGACTTTCATTTATGGGGGCATTTGAAAGCTCTTGTCTACGCAACCCCGGTACCAAATGTAGAGACTCTTCGTTCTCGTATTGTGGACGGCTCTGATACAATACGCCATTCTCCAGGGCTGCATCAGCGCATGAGAGATTCCATGCGACGGAGGGTGGATGCATGTATCCTCGCTAACGGAGGACATTTTGAACATTTCCTGTAACAAAGTGTTTGAAGTCACGCTGGTACGTTCTGTTGCTGTGTGTTTCAATTCCATGATCAATGTGGTTTGAAGAGAGGTAATAAAATGAGCTCTAACATGGAAATTAAGCGTTTCCGGACACATGTCCACATAACATATTTCCTTTCTTTGTGTGTGAGGAATGTTTCCTGAAAGTTTGGCCGTACCTTTTTGCAACACACTGTATATGCTGCTCTTTCAATAGTTTTTGCCTCACAATGATGATATATCGGCACCACTTCCCAAATAAGCACGTTGAAGCTCACGTTGACATTTTGCGTACTAGCACCGGTACACCTTTTAAACAAATCTCAATTGGATATAAATTCGTACACTGATCGAATATTTCCTCGAACTAACTCATCGAGTCCCTACAGCTGCCTATATTTGGGTCGACACACCGTTCCATTCGACACGCTGTAGCTTCTAAAATACTTTCACGTTCAAAAAATCCTTTTGAGGCATAACCTTTACACTCCATGGATGCAAATTATGTAAAAAATCCATTTCCATCGCTCTCAATCAGTACCTAACCTTAATTGATATTCAACATAAATTTGTTCTATTCAAGATTTTGCCTACCTCCATTCCCGACACGGCCCTCTGACTCACTCGACTCACACTGCCTTGGAAAGCTGCACGCATTCTCAGAAACTAAAATCGCATTGTCTGCTCCAAGATGCCCAATGAATGGACCATACTACTCCCAACCTCCGGTAGATATCGTGCGCTTACACCTTAAGTATGTGTGAGGCTGGTAACGCGTTGCAAATGCTTCCAAACAATGCTATACACGGCATTAAACATTCGTTAACGCGCAGATGCGAAAGTTTGTGCAACTGGCAGCAATAGTGCATGGTCAGATGATATTTCACAGTTTCTTCAATGAATATACATACACTACTGGCCATTAAAATTGATAAACCACGAAGAAGACGTGCTACAGACGCGGAATTTAACCGACAGGAAGAAGATGCTGTGATATGCAAATGATTAGGTTTCCAGAGCATTCACACAAGGTTGGCGCCGGTGGCGACACCTACAACGTGCTGACATGAGGAAAGTTTCTAACCGATTTCTCATACACAAACAGCAGTTCACCGGCGTTGCCTGGTGAAACGTTGTTGTGATGCCTCGTGTAAGGAGGAGAAATGCGTACCATCACGTTTCCGACTTTGATAAAGGTCGGATTGCAGCCTATCGCGATTGCGGTTTATCGTATCGCGACATTGCTGCTCGCGTTGGTCGGGATGCAATGACTGTTAGCAGAATATGTAATCGATGGGTTTAGGAGGGCAATACGGAACGCCGTCCCGGATCACAACGGCCTAGTATCACTAGCAGTCGAGATGACAGGCATCTTATCCGCACGGCTGTAACGGATCGTGCAGCCACGTCTCGATCCCTGAGTCAACAGATGGGGACGTTTGCAAGACAACAACCATCTGCACGAACCGTTCGACGACGTTTGCAGCAGTATGGACTATCAGCTCGGAGACCATGGGTGCGGTTACCCTTGACGCTGCATCACAGACAGGAGCGCCTGCGATGGTGTACTCAACACGAACCTGGGTGCAAGAATGGCAAAACGTCATTTTTTCGGATGAATCCAGGTTCTCTTTACAGCATCATGATGGTCGCATCCGTGTTTGGCGGCATTACGGCGGACGCACATTGGAAGCGTGTATTCGCCATCGCCATACTGGCGTATCACCCGGCGTGGTGGTATGGGGTGCCATTGGTTACACGTCTCGGTCACCTCTTGTTCGCATTGACGGCACTTTGAACAGTGGATGTTACATTTCAGATGTGTTAAGACCCGTGGCTCTACCCTTCATTCGATCCCTGCGAAACCCTACATTTCAGGAGGGTAATGCACGACCGCATGTTGCAGGTCCTGTACGGGCCTTTCTGGATAGAGAAAGTGTTCGACTGCTGCCCTGGCCAGCACTTTCCTCACCAATTGAAAACATCTGGTCTATGGTGGCCGAGCGAGCAGAATACGCCAGTCACTACTTCAAAAATGGTTCAAATGGCTCTAAGCACTATGGGGCTTAACATCTGTGGTCATCAGTCCCCTAGAACTTAGAACTACTTAAACGTAACCAACCTAAGGACATCACATACATCCATGCCCGAGGCAGCATTCGAACCTGCGACCGTAGCAGTCGCGCGGTTCCGGACTGAGCGCCTGAACGGCTAGACCACCGCGGCCGGCCCAGCCAGTCACTACTCTTGACGAACTGTGGTATCGTGTTGAAGCTGCATGGGCAGCTGTACCTGTACACGCCATCCAAGCTCTGTTTGACTCAATGCCCAGGCGTATCAAGGCCGTTATTACGGCCAGAGGTGGTTGTTCTGGGTACTGATTTCTCAGGATCTATGCACACAAATTGCGTGAAAATGTAATCACATGTCAGTTCTAGTATAATATATTTGTCCAATGAATACCCGTTTATCATCTGCATTTCTTCTTGGTGTAGTAATTTTAATAGCCAGTAGTGTACATCTGTCAAGGTACACATCTTGCATTTCGAAAGCTTCTATTCTCTTCTTGTCTAAGCTATTTATCGTCCACGTTTCACTTCCATACATGGCTACACTCCATACAAATACATTCAAAAACGACTTCCTGACATTTAAGTCTATACCCGATGTTAGTAAATTTCTCTTCTTCAGAAATACTTTCTTTGCCTTTGCCATTACCAGTCTACATTTTATATCCTCTCCACTTCGATCATCATCAGTTATTTTGCTCCCCAAATAGCAAAACTCCCTTACTACTTTAAGTGTCTCATTTTCTAATCTTATTCCCTCAGAATCACCCGACTTAATTCGACTACATTCCATTATCCTCGTTTTGCTTTTGTTGATGTTCATCTTAAACCCTCCTTTCAAGACACCGTCCACTCCGTTCAACTGCTCTTCCAAGTCCTTTGCTGTCACTGACAGAATTACAATGTCATCGGCGAACCTTAAAGTTTTTATTGCTTCTCCATGGATTTTAATACCTACTCCGAACTTTTCTTTTGTTTCCTTTATTGCTTGCTCAATATACAGATTGAATAACATCGGGGAGACGCTACAACCCTGTCTCACTCCCTTCCCAACCACTGCTTCCCTTTCATGTCCCTCGACTCTTATAACTGCCATCTGCTTTCTGTACAAATTGTAAATAGCCTTTCGCTCCTTGTATTTTACCCCTGCTACCTTTAGAATTTGAAAGAGAGTATTCCATTCGTCTGTAAACAATTCGCGTTAGTATTTTGTAGCTGTGACTTATTAAACTGATAGTTCGGTAATTTTCACATCTGTCAACACCTGTTTTCTTTGGGATTGGGATTATTAAATTCTTCTTGTAGTCTGAGGGTATTTCGCCTGTTTCATGCATCTTGCTCACCAGATGGTAGAGTTTTGTCAGGACTGGCTCTCCCAAGGCTGTCAGTAGTTCTAATGAAATGTTGTCTACTCAAGGTTCAAATGGCTCTGGGCACTATGGGACTCAACTGCTGTGGTCATCAGTCCCCTAGAACTTAGAACTACTTAAACCTAACTAACCTAAGGACATCACACACATCCATGCCCGAGGCAGGATTCGAACCTGCGACCGTAGCAGTCACACGGTTCCGGACTGCGTGCCTAGAACCGCGAGACCACCGCGGCCGGACCTACTCAAGGGGTCTTGTTTCGAGTCAGGTCTTTCAGTGCTCTGTCAAACTCTTCACGAAGTATCATATCTCCCATTTCATCTTCATCTACACCCTCTTCCATTTCCATAATATTGTCCTCAAGTACATTGCCGTTGAATAGACCTTCTATATACTCCTTCCACCTTTCTGTTTTCCCTTCTTTGCTTAGAACTGGGTTTCCATAAAAGCTCTTGATATTCGTGCAAGCGGTTCTCTTTTCTCCAAAGGTCTCTTTCATTTTCCTGTAGGCAGTATCTATCTTACCCCCCGTGAGATAAGCCTTTACATCCTTACATTTGTCCTCTAGCCATCCCTGCTTAGCCATTTGGCACTTCCTGTCGGTCGCATTTTTGAGACGTTTGTATTCCTTTTTGCCTGCTTCACTTACTGCATTTTTGTATTTTCTCCTTTCATCAATTAAATTCAGTATCTCTTCTGTTACCCAAGGATTTCTACTAGCCCTCGTCTTTTTACCTACTTGATCCTCTGCTGCCTTCACTGTTTCATTTCTCAAAGCTACCCATTCTTCTTCTACAGTATTTCTTTCCCCAATTCCTGTCAATTGTTCCTTTATGCTCTCCCTGAAACTCTGTACAACCTCTGGTTCTTTCAGTTTATCCAGGTCCCATCTCCTTAAATTCCCCCTTTTTTGCAGTTTCTTCAGTTTTAATCTACAGTTCATAACCAGTAGATTGTGGTCAGAGTTCACATCTGCCCCTGGAAATATCTTACAATTTAAAATCTGGTTCCAAAACCTCTGTCTTACCATTATACAATCTATCTGATACCTTTTAGTACCTCCAGGTTCTTTCATGTAACAACCTTCTTTCATGATTCTTAAACCAAGTTTTAGCTATGATTAAGTTATGCTCTGCGCAAAATTCTACCAGGCGGCTTCCTCTTTCATTTCTTAGCCCCAATCCATATTCACCTACTATGTTTCCTTCTCTCCCATTTCCTATTCTTGAATTCCAGTCACCCATGACTATTAAATTTTCGTCTCCCTTTACTACCTGAAGAATTTCTTTTATCTCATCATACATTTCATCAATTTCTTCGTCATCTGCAGAGCTAGTTGGCATATAAACTTGCACTACTGTAGTAGGCGTGGGTTTCGTGTCTATCTTGGCCACAATAATGCGTTCACTATGCTGTTTGTAGTAGCTTACCCGTACTCCAATTTTTTTATTCATTATTAAACCTACTCCTGCATTACCCCTATTTGATTTTGTATTTATGTGACGATAGGAAATGTGTATGTTTTTTTGAATGACAATTTTCAATTGTTTTTGTGCTTACTCTTTAACGGAATACCAAATTAGACTGCGGAACGGAACCAAGTTTACTTTTCTCTTCAGTCACTTCTATTCTCCAAATCCCTGAGCAGGAAAACCAAGTTGAAACTCTATAAGGCAGACATCAGACCACTGCTATTGTGTTTAGCGGAAATATGGAGCATGACCAAAACAGGAGAGCAACAACTGTCAAGGTTCGAAAACAAAGTGAACTGAGAGATTTGTGGGCCAATATTTGACAAAGCAACTCAGAGATGGGTTTGGAGAACCAGTGAAGGACTAGCCAAGCCGGCCGACCAACCCTCGATAGTGAACATCGCCAAAGACAGACCATGTTGTCCGAATGAACCCTGACATAATAGTCCGTTAGCTATATGACCCGATGGCGGGCTCAAGACTCTCTGGACGACCGTAAACTAGATGGGAAGATGGAGTGACCTCGGACAGCAGACCGATGGGTGTCACTGAATGGAATTCCGCAGCACTAGGCAGGGAGAACGGGATGTTGATAGTGAGTTTGGTGAAGCATCGCCACGTCCCGGAGCAACGAATGGAGTGAGTGTGAGTGAGTGAATGTTTTGCTTTAATTATATCTAAAACTATAAAACGTAGTATCCTAGAAATAAGGTACTAAATTACGTATATACTATGTTTTTTCCCGAGAAAATGTGTGTACTTCTGCATTTACTACACTGAAGCGCCAAAGAAACTGTTATAGGCAAGCGTATTCAAATACAGAGATATATAAACAGGCAGAATAAGGCGCTGCGGTCGACAACGCCTATATAAGACAAGTGTCTGAGGCAGTTGTTAGATCGGTTACTGTTGCCACAATGGCAGGTTGTCAAGGTTTAAGTGAGTTTGAATATGGTGTCATAGCGCACGAGCGATGGGACACAGCATCTCCGGGGATTTTCGCATACGACCATTTCACGAGTGTACCGTGACTATCAGGAACCCGGTAAAACATCAAATCTCTAACATCGCTGCGGCCGGAAAAAGGTCCTGCAAGAACGGGACCAACGACGACTCAACCGTTCCGCAAACTGCTGCAGATTTCAATGCTGAGACATCAACAAGTACCTGCGCGCGAACTATTCAACGAAACATCGTCGATATGGGCTTTCGCACCCGAAGGCCCACTCGTGTACCCTTGACGACTGCACGACACAAAGCTTTATGCCTCGCCTGGGCCCGTCAACGCCGACACTGGACTGTTGATGATTGGAAACATGTTGCCTGGTCGGACGAGTCTCGTTTCAAACTGTACCGGGTATGAGGACAACCTCATAAATCCATGGACCCTGCAGGTCAGCAGGGGACAGTTCAAGCTGGTGGAGGGTCTTTAATGGTGTGGGGTGTGTATAGTGATATGGGACCCCTTACACGTCTAGATACGACTCTGACAGGTGACACGTACGTAAGCATCTGGTCTGATCACCTGCATCCATTCACCCATTGTGCATTCCGACGGACTTGGACAATTCCAGCAGGACAATGCGACACCCCACACATCCAGAATTGCTATAGAGTGGCTCCAGGAACAGTCTTCTGAGTTTAGACAGTTTCGCTGGCCAACAGACTCCCCAGACATGAACATTATTGAGCATATCTGGGATGCCTTGCAACGTGCTGTTCAGAAGAGATCTCCACCCTCTCGTACTCTTACGGATTTATGGACAGCGCTGCAGGATTCACGATGTCAATTCCCTCCAGCACTACTTGCGACTTAGTCGAGTCCATGCCACGTCATGTTGCGGCACTTCTGCGTGCTCGCGGGGGCCCTGCATGACATTAGGAAAGTGTACCAGTTTATTTGGCTCATCAGTGTATTTTCATCGTTTGCATGCCCCCGAAACGATTTAAATGGTTTGCATTTTACTTACACCCGTTATTATTTCAGGAGTACTTAAAGAATCTCTTTGGGTTATATTTTTCGTCTTCTTCCTGTTCCGCACCGCACTTGGTCGACTTCTCCCGAAAGACTGATATGTGATCAACAGAGAGAAAGAGAGAGAGAGAGAGGTGGAGGAGAGAGAGCGAGCGAGAGAGAGAGAGAGAGAGAGAGAGAGAGTTTGTCTTACATTTCGCCAACTTCGCACCGCCTTACTCGTCTCATTGTCGTCACTAACTTCTGACGTTGGAAGTGTTCATTCAGTGGCACAGATAAGTGAAAGTTCGACAGACCCAACTCAGAACAGCGTGGTGGATGGCAGAGAACTTCAAATTACGGAACACATAGCAGAGCAGGCGAGAGCAGGCATTGTTCTCAGATCTACTTTTTCCAGAAGTTTACACTATATACGCCATATCATGTACTTGCTTTTCACAGCCAAATCTCCTTATTTATACTTCTGATCAAAGATACATATTGTTTCTCGATTTAAACTGACAGAGGTCACTTTTAACCTTGCAAAAAGAGAAACCCCATCTTCGGTGTTTTCAGAACCAAAGAAGGCAGATAGGCAACTTCCACTGCAATATTTGTGTCTTCCAAAACGCGTGACTCGATGCTTCACAACTGGACTCGCAGTTCAAATTCCACATTTATGTTTTCTGTGGTTTCCCCAAATCACTAAAGGCAAGGGGTACGGTGGTTGCTTTAAAAACATACGGCTAATTTCCCTCCCCATCAAAGTTTGCGCTCCGGCTCTAATGACCTCGTCGTTGACGGAAGGTTACTCTCTAATCTCCGTACGTTCCTTTCTTCGTTCTCTGGTCCGCAACAGTGACCCCGGCGCCTTCTCCTCAGGCGCTTAGATAGGGAAAGCTAGCAGCAGTACAAATGAAAAAAGGAACAGTTTTACAGACTGATGTTACAGACTGGTGTTATCAGACACAGAGAACTAACTGTGATCTTGCATTACGACTCATCTGCTCATTCAGTGTAGAAGCTGCACTCAGCTTTCTTGTCTGCAATTTGTACGTGCTGTCGGTCACGAGTTGCGCACATCGAAATCCTTTTCTGCAAGATTGCTGGATGGCTATAGATGGGAATAAAATTTGGTACATATCCTTTGGTGCATTGCTTTCTTCAAGATTCTGTTTTTCGCGCAGCTTCTGTGTGCTTAATTTTCTCTGTTGTTTCTTAATCAGATAATAAATGCTTTTATCCTCGTCGACATCTATATTTATTAGTTGACAGGTTGATAGCTACCTAGCGTATACATAGAATCACATCCACCAGTGTTGCGTAATAGTAAATTTTACAGAGCAATTTTTGCATACATCTGACCGCTAGCAAGTACACACTTCAAGTGTCTTTTGGTTCAGAAAGGTTTGAGGTCTTAGGAAACCGTTCAGTGCCAAACGATCTCTAATAATATTACTTTCAGAGATAGGTATTTAGAAAAACAGTATAGCCGTTGAAAATAGGACAGGTATTAATGTTTCCTTAACATAAATCAAATATTGTAATATCGGTGATTAAATATGTAAATATGATTTTACGAATTCGGTTGTTAACAGTAAATGTAATCTGACTAGAATGTGGAATTTTGTGCGAGCTCGTCAATATTATATTTTTATTATAGGTTTCTCAAACCTGTGGTGTTCCTCGTGCTATTTAATTAATTTGAAAGTATAAAATTATAAGTGCAGTTTTGGTCTTGACATCTAGATGAATGTTATTTACGACGCAGTATAATACTTATTTCGAATAATCCCCATAATAACTTTTGCTGACGCCAGGTAAAAGACTTGAGGATGCTGTGCGAATAATACTTCTCTTATCCGCCCATACCTGTAAAGTAAGTCGTGTTATTAAATCGAGTCGCAACTCCTGCATGCTAGACTTCCCACCAGCCATAGAAGTTGAACCGAACAGACTGCAGACCAGGCAGAGTGAGTCCACCAGAAATTCTAGCCGACCACTGCACAGGTCGCCAGCAGAGAAGTGACTATGCTTCACGTCAAGCATCACGTGAAATAAATATTTCGGAGCTTAGTATCACTGTGCACCAAGATATTAGTCAGGTACTGCAACCTAACAGGCAGAGTTCCAGAGAGAGTCAGTCGGAGTTCCAGTTACTAAGCTCCAGTTCATCATTCCACTCGCTATCGAGTCCGACATGGGATCAGCCGCATCATCATCAATGCACAAAACTGCCACAGAGCAAGATCTACGCCAGAAATAAGACTACAGTGGCCATCGATCTGGACTTAGTCCCTGAACAAAACATTATTGTCCAACCACCTCCTGAAGTTGTGTGTTCTTGTTATTGAATAGACGAATGTTTTGGAAGAAGAATTTGTCGTCATTTCAGTAGCTGTGCCTGATACTATTGGTTGGGAGTAGTGCCCCTGTTCACACTGACATAACAGCAGCACGTCGAGATTTGTTACAACGTACAAATTACAACTCACTGATCTACCGTACGTTCATATTTGGACTTGTAACTCACAAACCACGATTGCACAGTTAAAACAACAAGCTATTTTCACGAATAACAGTAGAAGACCTCTCGCATTTGCTGAAACGCACGAAAGCCAACACAAAAACTGCGTGACAGAAAAATATTTTACGTATTGTTTTTCCCATATATGGCAATTGCTGCAGTGACAGGTAAAATATATCTCGATTCTCTTATTATTATTATTATTATTATTGTTATTGCAGTAGTTAGACAGAGATTGAGAGGCTTGAACAGATAGAGTAGTGTGGAGAACTGCTTCAAACCGGTCTTCGGAATTAAGCAAGCAAAAACACTGACAATTAAAGTTCGTCTGAAGCTGATGGGCGTTTACTCTGAGGCTGCTGCTTAGTTTTTAACGGTTACGTGATGGTAAACGAATTCAAAAACGGTTCAAATGGCTCTGAGCACTATGGGACTTAACTTCTGAGGTCATCAGTCTCCTAGAACTTAGAACTACTTAAACCTAACTAACCTAAGGACATCACACACATCAATGCCCGAGGCAGGATTCGAACCTGCGACCGTAGCGGTCGCGCGGTTCCAGACTGTAGCGCCTAGAACCGCTCGGCCACTCCGACCGGCAAACGAATTCAACTGGGGCAGATTTCCTCTGAATGATAACCCGCACGAGGAACACCCTCAAACTGGACTACGAGTGATAACGTCAAGAAAGTGCACATTGAGGTACTCTACTGGCCGACAGATGATTAAAGGAATAAGATTTATCGAATATTCCGTCGGTTCTTGGAGGAATATAGACATATTAATAACTTGAATACAATGTATTATTTTTCCACAATAATATTTATTAGTTCGTTATGAGCCGGCTGTCGGCTTCTTAGGCCATTATCAGATAACTGAATAGACAGTCCACACAACCTCAGCGAGAATTCATAGCTATACAAACAATGCTGTACGGAGATAAGTAACATTTTATGACCATATCGATACAAAAAACAAGCAAGGTGTAATACCTAAAGAGGCACTGAACAAACAAATCTCATATTACAGTATATTCAAATATTAAAACTACGTGAGTGCGTAAAACAGAAATGTTCTACAAGCAACTAAGGGCACAGGCAACTATGTCATATGGACAAACTGGTAAATATGACGAACATACCGAATAAAGGGAGGAGAAGAAAGACGTCTATGGAATGTGGGTGTGAAAAAGTTACAACAAGCTTATTACCCAATGGTGAGAGGAATTACAACGGCTGCTACTTTGATAAGGGTGTGTAATGTCATTCATGTAATGAGAAATGCGATGTTCTCCATAAAGGAACTAAAGCGAGAAAAGTAACGTTACCTTTAATTCTGTCCATTAATAAACACCAATCAAAGAATCCTGAACTGTTCCTTAATGACCAAACACAGTTCCATTACTCACCATTATTAAAGCAGCAGCCAATTATAATTCCTCTCACCGTTAGATAATAAGCTTGCCATAACTGATTCACACCCACATTCCATAGACGTCTTTCTTCCCCTCCTGTTTATCACATTCACTAGTTTTTCCATATGACATAGTAGCCTGTGCCATTACTCACTTGTAGGGAGTTTCTGTTATACACTCTCACATAGTTTTAATATTTGAATATACTGTAATACAAGATTTATTTGTTCAGTGCCTCTTTAGGTATTACATCATGTTCGTGTTTTGTATCGATGTTGTTGTTGTTGTGGTCTTCAGTCCTGAGACTGGTTTGATGCAGCTCTCCATGCTAATCTATACTATGCAAGCTCCTTCATCTCCCAGTACCTACTGCAACCTACATCCTTCTGAATCTGTTTAGTGTATTCATCTCTTGGTCTCCCTCTACGATTTTTACCCTCCACGCTACCCTCCAATACTAAATTTGTGATCCCTTGATGCCTCAAAACATGTCCTACCAACCGATCCCTTCTTCTAGTCAAGTTGTGCCACAAACTTCTCTTCTCCCCAATCCTATTCAACACCTCCTCATTAGTTACGTGATCTACCCATCTAATCTTCAACATTCTTCTGTAGCACCACATTTCGAAAGCTTCTATTCTCTTCTTGTCCAAACTATTTGTTGTCCATGTTTCACTTCCATACATGGCTACACTCCATACAAATACTTTCAGAAACGACTTCCTGACACTTAAATCTATACTCGATGTTAACAAATTTCTCTTCTTCAGAAACGCTTTCCTTGCCATTGCCAGTCTACATTTTATACCCTCTCTACTTCGACCATCATCAGTTATTTTGCTCCCCAAATAGCAAAACTCCTTTACTACTTTAAGCGTCTCATTTCCTAATCTAATTCCCGCAGCATCACCCGACTTAATTCGACTACATTCCATTATCCTCGTTTTACTTTTGTTGATGTTCATCTTTTATCCTCCTTTCAAGACACTGTCCATTCCGTTCAACTGCTCTTCCAAGTCCTTTGCTGTCTCTGACAGAATTACAATGTCATCGGCGAACCTCAAAGTTTTTATTTCTTCTCCGTGGATTTTAATACCTACTCCAAATTTTTCTTTTGTTTCCTTGTATCGATGAAATCATAAAATGTCACATATCTTTCTGCAGCATTCTTTGTACAGATATGAATTCTCGCTGAAGTTGTATGGACTATCTGTTCAGCATTAAGTTGTCTGACGATGACCTAAGAAGCCGAAAGCTGGCTCTTAACGAACCAATATATATTATTGAGGAGCATTAATACATTGTCTTCAAGTCATTAATAAAGGAATAAGAAACATTTGACACCACAGGCATTTGTCGACCACTGATCAAAATGCAAACGTAAAAGCTGTTTCTTCACCGGTTTTAGGCCCGTTTTAGGTGAGAATGTAACAAGCTTCGTTACTGATTTGTTATCGTCGAGATTAGATTCTAGTATTTCAGGAATGAAACAGCAATCAACATGAGGATCTACTTGATTGAAAAGTAGCTGGAACGAGATACTAAGTATTTCATAGAAAGATGATAAAAATTTTATGACTAAAAAAAGAAATATCAAAGCAACTCAAAAACTGAAAAAGATTTACAATATCATTTAAAATAAACAACACATTTTCAAAACGATCCTGTCACCGTCGTCCTCCCAGCTGACAAGGGCAATGCTGCCGTCCTAATGGAACGAGCCGACTATGATGCGAAAATTCGTCGGATAGTGGAGGAAATACATACCAAAACCTGCCTCGGAGCCCAACATCCAGAATAATGAGGAAGACATCGCAGCTTGTCGAACGGTCATTGTTATTAAGAATCTCCTCCCTCATTCACCGAGACCAACCACATTCTACAGTCTGGCTTAGGTACATAAGAAGGAGACACCTTTAAGGTCTACAGTGAGCACCATCGGATCGCCAACCTATCGACTTGCAATGCATTTGGCCAGCTTCCTCTCGACGCACATTGGACACTGTGCGCACCATATAAAGAATACGGCGGACTTCATCGATCGAATTACACGTAAACACCTCGGTGAAGGAGATATGGTTAGTTTTTATGTGGTTTCCCTGTTCACATGTGTGCCCATCACAGACTCTATAGACTTGCTGTCTCTCCTCTTTGACAACACCACCGCGGATGTATTTAAACATATCCTGACTTGAACGTATTTTTTACATGGTGTAGAATACTTTACCCAGACGGACGGTGTTGCCATGGAGAGCCCGTTAGCTCCAGTTGCAGCCAACCTCTTTATGGAGTATTTCGAGAACATCGCGTTGGTTCTTGCAAAGCCTAGGGTTTTATTTTTTTTTTTTTGCCGTGTCCGATATCTTGCTCATATGGCCTCATGGACATGAAAAGCTGGATGAGTTCCTAGAACACAAGAACATCCATGACAACATAAAAGTTCATGATGGAAGTAGAGAAGTATGGTTCCTTGCCGTTCCTGAACGTCCTTGTCTGCTGTAAACCCAATGAGTGTCTCAGTCACAGCGTTTACCGCAAGCCCAACCACACGGATCTGTATCTACACGCCACCAGCTACTACCACCCAGCACAGAAACAGTCTGTTCTGAGGACCTTGGTACATCGAGCTGAAACCGTCTCAGACGCCGAAAACCTGCCGAAGGAATTGAGCCACTTACATAAAGATTTCAAGGACAACGGTTACAACAACAGAAAAATTTCGCAAGCTATTTCATCTAAGCCGCGCAAGCAGGCCTCCGAATAAGACACGAAGAAGATTGCATTTTTAGCGTTTTGTAGCTCAATAACAGGGAAGATTAGCCGGCTACCAAAGAGACATAAAACTGACACAGTCTGCTGGCGTGCAGCGAAGATCCGGCAACTGATGAAACCCGTGAAATACGATATAGGCCTCAGAATATCTGGCCTGTGGAATATACAAAATACCGTGTGAGTGTGGGCAGTTTTATGTCAGTCAGACCGTCCGCACTATTGAGCAGCGCCGCATAGAATATGAAAGGTGTCCCCGCCTACTCTGTATCGAAAAATCGGCTGTAGCAGAACAAGCACTGTAAAATGGACACCGAATTGCATTCGTCAAGACTTCTGCTTTCAAATGGACCAACGATTTCAGAGAGATCCAAATATCGGATAACAAACTCAGTAAAGACGGTGGACTGCCGCTGTGTACGGTCTGTGATTGGCCAGTTGAAGCAGGCGCCACCAAAATGTTACCAAACATGGTACTGGAATGAGCACCAGTGACGTCACTGACGGGGCATGAGCAGGACAGCGGCATTCACATAACACTCAATCACTTGACAATGGCAGAGGATATCTCTGCCGACGGCTCCCGGGCAGTTAATCACTTGACACGGCTTGAATCTCGAGAATATTTTATTAATATTCTATATCGAAAGCGTGGATTCGTACAATATATTGCATTCTAAACTACTGTGAGGAACTTCTGTACCAAACCAAAGGTGGCTGTCACAAAGACGCTTTTCAGCAAAGTTTTAAAATGTGAGGGACAGCACTCAAATTTCCGGTTCTGTTGAAAGGCAACTGAAAATTAAACTTGCAGAATAGTCCACACCCTCCTGTATAATATTTAACGACGTGTTGTACAAGTGCAAATCGTTTTATCCGTCTAGTGTTCAGAATGGAAAACCAACAACAAACACTCAACTGAAAGAAGGTGGTGAGCCTGTCAGGATATCTATACCATTCTGCAACGAGTATAAGAAAGAACTTGGTCCTCTTCTGCAGCAGTGTACCGCAAATCGATGAAAGAATAAAATGATCCTACTGACTAGTAAAATTTGCACGTTATTCCTGTTAGTAGTCGAGCAGGTGAAAACATCGATAGTGCTATACAGCTGATGTCAATCTTACGCAGGATACCTGTATACACCTTACGCTCACATGTTGTGTCCGTCATAGACTTCGAAAATCTTCTCTGTAGGTATCAACATGGGATCGGTAAATAAAGATCTTGTGGGAGCTCACACTGTTCGTACACAGAACCCGGGAGGCAGCAGATATCGACACCCACGGTGATGTCGTGTACCCTGACTTCGGAAGGCGTCTAACACTTTCCCACAAAATTTGGTTAAAGAACAGAACAATCATGTGCTTTGGTTGTACCCCAGTGGAGTGTTATTGGACAACTGTGTGTGTGTGTGTGTGTGTGTGTGTGTGTGTGTGTGTGAGAGAGAGAGAGAGAGAGACCGTGACCCACTGGGTGATGTCGGAAGGTCCATGATGCTGTTGTATATCGAGAAGTCACAATGTTAGAAAAATTTCAGTGAAATGCAGGAAGATATGCAGAGGATCGACACTTGATGCAAAGATTGATAGTTGACCCTCAACATGAACAAAAGTATCATGCATAAGTAGGTGGAAGGACCCGTTATATAATTATACGAATATTGAATAATCACTGGTAATAGTCGCATCCATTACATATGCAGTATTATGCATACAAAGTGCTTTAAAGGAAAATGAGAACATAAACCTAATCACAGGAAAGGCAGATGCCAGAAACATTCGTTGGCGGAATCCCCAAAAAGTGTAGTCCACCCACGACGGAGATAGCTTACAAAACTCTCAGTCGTCCAATACTTGTGCTCCTAACAAGTTTGGCACTTTTGCCAGTTAACATTTAATAGAAGAAATGGAAAAGGCATAAAGAAGAGAGCGCGTTTCGTCATGGTATAACTTAGTAAGACGAATGCGTCACAGAGAAACTCATCCAGTTCCAGTGACAGATGCTACAGGGGAGGTACCGTACATCGCAGTGTGGCTTACTGTTAAAATTCCGAGAGTGTTCTTTCCTAGAAGAGTCTGTCAGCATTTTGCTACCTGCTGCACAAATCTCACAAGAAGGTGGTGAAGATGATATCAAAGAGATTACAGCTCACATGGCAGTTTAGCAAAAATCGTTCTTCTAAGGTACTTGTCGCGACTGGAACAGAAAACTACCATCTGCCACGAATCACTTGCTTTAGATAGCTGTAGAGTCAATATGGAAATGCCGTTGGCTAACTAATACCACAGATTGTTCTGAAATAATATATGCTTGAAGACTCCTACCCCATAACATAATATCTGAACGCGTAAAAACATAATGTGTGGTATATGTGTGCGCGCGCGCGCGCGTGTGTGTGTGTGTGTGTGTGTGTGTGTGTGTGTGTGTGTGTGTGTGTGTGTGTGTGTGTGTGTGCGTGCAAAAATTAAGAAATAATTTTAAAAAAAAGCAAGCTCACACTGCCCTCTTCTAGACATCAGACGGGCTCACGTCTAGGGTTTAGGTCTGGGGAAGGGAGATCAAAATTTGTTACTACCTCTCCCCCAAAACAAATATAAAGTGTCATCCACCTCACTTTTAACAAGCCACGCGTGCAAATATTTTAAAAATAATAACAATATATTATTATTGTTGTATTAAAACATTTAATTTAATTTACTTTGTTTACATGAATGCTTAGTACACCGTTCCAGTGCAACTTTGTTGTTTTAAAGAACTACACTGAAGCGCCAAAGAAATTGGTATAGGCATGCGTATTCAAATACAGAGATACGTAAGCATGCAGAATACGGCACTGCAGTCGGCAATGCCTATATAAGACAACAAGTGTCTGGCGCAGTTTTTAGATCGGTTATTGCTTTACAATGGCACGTTGTCATGATTCAAGTGAGTTTGAACGTGGTGTTATAGTCGGCGTACGAGCGATTGGACACAGCATCTCCGAGGTAGGGATGAAGTTGGGATTTTCCCGTACGACCATTTCAAGAGTGTACCGTGAATATCAGGAATCCGGCAAAACATCAAATCTCCGACATCGCTGCGGCCGGAAAAAGATCCTGCAAGAACGGGACCGACGACGACTGAAGAGAATCGTTCAAAGTGACAGAAGTGCAACCTTCCAAATTTCTGCAGATTTCAACACTGGGCCATCAACAAGTGTCAGCGTGCGAACCATTCAACCAAACATCATCGATATGGGCTCTCAGAGCTGAAGTTCCACTCATGTACCCTTGGTGAATGCACAACTCAAGTCTTTACGCTTCGCCTGGGATCATCAATACCGACATTGGACTGTTGGTGACTGGAAGCATGTTGCCTGATCGGACGAGTCTCGTTTCAAATTCTATCAAGCAGATGGATGTGGAGACAATTTCATAAATCCATGGACCCTGCATATGAGCTGAGGACTATTCAAGCTGGTGAGGCTCTGTAATTGTGTGGGGCGTGTGCAGTTGCAATGATGTGGGACCCCTGATACGTCTAGATATGCCTCTGACAAGTGACATGTACGTAAGCATCCTGTCTGATCACCTACATCCATTCATGTCCATTGTGCATCCAGATGTACTTTAGCAATTCCAGCAGGATAATGCACAACCCTAAACGTCCAGAAATGCTACAGACTGGATCCAGGAACACTCTTCTGGGTTTAAACACTTCTGCTGGCCACCGAACTCCCCAGACATGAACATTATTGAGCATATCTGGGATGCCTTGCAACGTGCTGTTCAGAAGAGATCTCTGCCCCCTCGTATTCTTAGGAATTTCTGGACAGCCCTGCAGGATTCATGGTGTCAGTTCCCTCCAGCACTACTTCAAACATTAGTCGAGTCAATGCCATGTCGTGTTGTGACACTTCTGCACCCTCGCGGATGCCCTACACGATATTAGGCGTACAAGTTTCTTTGACTCTTCACTGTATAATAGCAACAAGCTATCTCAACTTTGACTTCTTACATGTGCAATCACCACTATCAGTATTTGACTTGGCTCTAAGACCACGAACACAAGTGTGCAGGCTACGGCTGAGTGGGCGAAAAAATGATGAGAGAGATGCTGTTTCTTTCTCTTGTTTACATCTGTGTTTAGAGCAGTTAGTCATCCTGTTACCTTTTCTTAGTGTAGCAACTGTCCCCTTCTGTCCTCCCTCCCTTCAGCTTGCTGTAATTTGCTAGTTCCACCTGTGGACACGCGAAACGTGTCAGTTTTGTTGTTGGCAGCAGCTACCATCAGCCTGTGAATGGGCGCCTTTCCCTGCCTGGAATGTATACAGCCAGTCAGGCCACAAACCAATCCTCCAGGGCTAACCCTCAAGAAAAAGGTCCTGTGTTATATGAAGTTTGCAGTTTTTAGAATCTCTTGGCATTTTAGAAGCTCTTAGTTCTCACGATGCTGTATTCATCTGCATCTACATGGCTACTCTGCAAATGACATTTAAGCGCCTGGTAGAGGGTTCATCGACCCGCTTTCACAACAATTCTCTGTTATTCCACTCTAGAACAACGCGTGGAAGAAACAAACACCCGTATCTTTCCGTGTGAGCTCCTATTTCCCTTATTGTATTACGATGATCATTTCTCCCTACGTAGGTCGGCATCAACAAAATACTTTCGCTTATGGAGGAGAAAGTTTCTCTGAATGAAATTTCATGAGAAGATCGCACCACAACGAAAAACAACTTTGTTTAAGTGATGTCCACCCAAATCCTGTATTGTGTCCGTGACTCTCCCCCCCCCCCCCCCTCCCCCCCAATTCTCGATAATATAAAACGTACTGCCCTTCTTTGAACTTTCTCAATGCACTCCGATAATCCTGTCTGGTAGTGATCCCAGACCACACAGCAATACTGCGAAACTGGGCACACAAGCATAGTATGGGAAGTCTGGTAGATTCGTTGCATCTTCTAAGTCTTCTGCCACTTTCCAGTTTAAGGTGTTTGTAATTGTAATTCCTACGTATTTACTTGAGTTTACGGCCTTTAGATTTGACTGATTTTATCGTGTAGCCGAAGTTTAACGGATTCGTTTTACCACTTATGTGGATGGCCTCCCAGTTTTCATTATTTACGGTGATTGTCAATTTTCGCACCATACAGATATCTTATCTAAACCATTTTGCAATTGGTTTGGATCTTCTAATGACATTACCTGACGATATGGAAGTAACCGTAAGATGGCTACTCAGATTGTCTCCCAAATCGCTTATCCAGAAAAGGAACACAAAGCCCATAACACAACCTTGGGGAACGCCAGAAGTCACTTCTGTTTCACTCGATGACTTTCTGTCAATTACTACCAACTGTGAGCTCTCCGACAGGAAATCATTTCTCTGGTTGCATAACTGAAACGATATTGTATAAGGATGCAATATGATTACAAACCACTTGTGAAGTATGGTGTTAAAAGCCTGTTGAATATCTAGAAACACGGTATCAATTTGAAATCCCTTGGCGACAGCACTCAACATTACATGTGAGTAAAGAGCTAGTTGTGTTTCCCAAGAATGATGTTTTCTAAATTCTTGTTGACTATGTGTCAGTAGACTGTTCTCTTCAAGATAAAGCATAATGTTCAAACACAATGTGTGTTCCAAAATCCTACTGCATATTGATGTTAACGATAGGGGCCTGTAATTTAGTGGATTACTCCTATTGCCTTTCTTGTGTATTGGTGTGCCCAGTGCAACTCTCCAGTCTTTGCGTATAGATAGCAAGTGGTTGTAAAGTTAGCTGGAACATTTGCAAAAAGAACTTAAAAATCAAAACTACTGTACACCCATTCGAGTTTGAAGACCTAAAAATTACATCCAAATTTCCTGCCTAGCTTTTGCAGGTTATCCAGCAATACTAGCAGACAAAAAGGCAGCAATTAAACAGATAGACTCTATTAAGGAATTTGCTGAAAGAGTTGGCCTCCAAATATCCTTCCAAAAAACCAAGTACATCTGCTCAAAACATCCTGCTCAAAAACTGATCAGAAAATATGGAGAAATTGAGAAAGTTCCATACTTCAAGTATTTAGACAAAATCCTTAAACCTACAGGGGGAGAGAAAATGTCACAGAGAATCCAGATGCATAACAAAGGAGAGCTTACAGTAAAACCTACAACATCTAGTAAAATTTGTAGGTCCCTAAACGTGAAAATCAGGAACTATAACATAATTATCAAACCTCTAGTTTTGTGCACTAGCAAAATACTTACACTCCACAGAAAAGATGATATCGAAGATATCCTAGAACAAGAACATATAATTCTAAGAGAGGAACTCAGCCCTAAAAGAAGACACATACAGACCAAAATCCCAAAAAACAATTGAGAAATTATCAAATCTCACAGCAGACAATGGAAAAGGAATTTTATGGGCATATCCACAGACTCCCAGCCAAAAAACTCAGGCAAAATCGTGATATACATAGAACAACTAAGCAGGTCAAAAAGGATTTAGAAGAGGTCCGCAATAAGTCCATCAAACATTTTCAACATAAAGTTATGCAGACAAAAAATTGGCAAGTGGGAAGTACAGCCAGAGAATCACATCACCACCAGACCAGGTACAAAGTGAACTGAATAAAGAAGAAGAATTGATGAAGAAAACGTCAGAGCTGCTTGGAAACTCTCAGATTCTAAACATAATAGTTTTGTATGGTCCAATAGAGTCCAATCACACCTAACAATACTAATAACAATAATAATAATAATAAATGCTTTTAGTGCACAGTTGTTTGGGGAGGGAGGGGGTGCAGCTCATGAACCGCTTGTCTCCCTCCCCCTCCCTCAAGTCAGAACACAAAAGGATACTTCTTACTGGTTACACTACAGAGGTTAATGTAGCACTGATGAGTAGTGTGCAAGTTGTCTGGACTTCTTTGATACTGAAGAGTTGTATTTTCGATCCATTTTGCTATTGTTCTTGTAGAGAGGTGTAACCTGTGCTATCTTTCAACTACTATGCACAGATTTTTGTTTGAGGTACACTCCTGGAAATGGAAAAAAGAACACATTGACACCGGTGTGTCAGACCCACCATACTTGCTCCGGACACTGCGAGAGGGCTGTACAAGCAATGATCACACGCACGGCACAGCGGACACACCAGGAACCGCGGTGTTGGCCGTCGAATCGCGCTAGCTGCGCAGCATTTGTGCACCGCCGCCGTCAGTGTCAGCCAGTTTGCCGTGGCATACGGAGCTCCATCGCAGTCTTTAACACTGGTAGCATGCCGCGACAGCGTGGACGTGAACCGTATGTGCAGTTGACGGACTTTGAGCGAGGGCGTATAGTGGGCATGCGGGAGGCCGGGTGCACGTACCGCCGAATTGCTCAACACGTGGGGCGTGAGGTCTCCACAGTACATCGATGTTGTCGCCAGTGGTCGGCGGAAGGTGCACGTCCCCGTCGACCTGGGACCGGACCGCAGCGACGCACGGATGCACGCCAAGACCGTAGGATCCTACGCAGTACCGTAGGGGACCGCACCGCCACATCCCAGCAAATTAGGGACACTGTTGCACCTGGGGTATCGGCGAGTACCATTCGCAACCGTCTCCATGAAGCTGGGCTACGGTCCCGCACACCGTTAGGCCGTCTTCCGCTCACGCCCCAACATCGTGCAGCCCGCCTCCAGTGGTGTCGCGACAGGCGTGAATGGAGGGACGAATGGAGACGTGTCGTCTTCAGCGATGAGAGTCGCTTCTGCCTTGGTGCCAATGATGGTCGTATGCGTGTTTGGCGCCGTGCAGGTGAGCGCCACAATCAGGACTGCATACGACCGAGGCACACAGGGCCAACACCCGGCATCATGGTGTGGGGAGCGATCTTCTACACTGGCCGTACACCACTGGTGATCGTCGAGGGGACACTGAATAGTGCACGGTACATCCAAACCGTCATCGAACCCATCATTCTACCATTCCTAGACCGGCAAGGGAACTTGCTGTTCCAACAGGACAATGCACGTCCGCATGTATCCCGTGCCACCCAACGTGCTCTAGAAGGTGTAAGTCAACTACCCTGGCCAGCAAGATCTCCGGATCTGTCCCGCATTGAGCATGTTTGGGACTGGATGAAGCGTCTTCTCACGCGGTCTGCACGTCCAGCACGAACGCTGGTCCAACTGAGGCGCCAGGTGGAAATGGCATGGCAAGCCGTTCCACAGGACTACATCCAGCATCTCTACGATCGTCTCCATGGGAGAATAGCAGCCTGCATTGTTGCGAAAGGTGGATATACACTGTACTAGTGCCGACATTGTGCATGCTCTGTTGCCTGTGTCTATGTGCCTGTGGTTCTGTCAGTGTGATCATGTGATGTATCTGACCACAGGAATGTGTCAATAAAGTTTCCCCTTCCTGGGACAATGAATTCACGGTGTTCTTATTTCAATTTCCAGGAGTGTATGTATGGTGTACTATGGTTGAATGAAAGTGGTGCTAGCTAACCAAGCACACCGCAACTGTGGTATACAAAGCAGTTACCATTGCACAGTTGTTACTCTGGATATTAGTTTGTAGGAACAACAACAACAGATACTGCCATGTGCCTGTAAAAATACTGTTTATCAATGATGAATCCACAAGACTGACAAGATATTGCTGTCAATATCACTGTTGTGTGTGTGTGTGTGTGTGTGTGTGTGTGTGTGTGAATGTGCAAAGGGGGCCTCCAGCATGGAATCTTGTTCTGCCTTTGGCACGTATGCTTTAAAAGACTGCTCAGCTTCACCACAAAATGGGAACATTGATACACAGTCTGTACCTTAGCAGTGAAAAAATTAGCCATCTGTCATGAAGCAAAATACAGCCCATCATCAGTCACAGCCGTGCAGGAAAGACCTTCAGTTGTAAAGATTTTTGTCACTATTAAGACTGTAACTGGAGTGGTGGAAGACGTAAGGTGATGGAGTAAACTTCAGTAAGCTGTCCAGTAATAAGTCACATGATGTTGAGAAACAGTCAGTGGTAGTGTACAAGCAAGTACTTGTTCATTGGGATGAGTGATGATGAGAAATATCATGTATATACTTGCAATGTTTTGTACTTCCGGTATGCCCAAAATGAAGAAAGTAAATGAATAAACATTGTGCTTGACCATAGCTTTCAACTTGGTGCAGTGAACAAGCACCAAAACCTTTACAGGCAGAGGTAGAAAATGACCACCTGTTCTGTGCATTTGATTCTCATGAGTAGGATCTTGTTTACTATTTCTCGCTTGTATTACACAGAAAAATAATTGTGAGGGCCAGATCAGTATGTGACAAGTTTCATGATCTTATGTCAGAGAGAATCATTGGCTAATACATGCAAAATGTGGACAACCATGACAGGAACAACTTCAGAATCCATGGACTGACCGGCGGACACACCATATTTTGAGAATAAAAGTCAGGCTCAGTGCCCATGGGAAGGTGAAGAAGAGAAGCTACATTTGTATATTGGAAGGTCAGTTTAAAATGAATTTCATTATTGTATCTGCTTAAAAACAATGCCTAAAGCTGCAACCTCTGAATCAACTCCTCAGACATGTGGGCTCAGACCTGAATTGGGCGAACAATGGCTTCTTGTGCCAGAGAGATAAACATAAAATGTGAGGACCACACAGATTATAGGCAGACATCTTTCTTCTATTTCTGTGTGGTTGATCTGAGTGGAGATGTAGACTCTAGAACACAAGTGTAGAGTTCTGAAATCATGTTGAAATGCAAGTGTCCTAAAGGCAGATTTCCTCAGCATATAGGTGGCCAGGCAGAGCACAGAACTGAGCTTTTCTTTCAAAAACTCAAAAGTACATTATCATTTTCCTTATCCATTACAGCTATGCTGCTGCATGAGATGTACACCCTCTGAGCTCAAAATGAACACAAGTTTCGAAGTATGAACAAAGTTTACATTTCAACAGACAACAGGTTGCAATCCAGTTGCAGTTGTGAAAAAGAGGCATGAAAATTTCATGTGTGTTCTCCCAAAGCCCATAACCATAATGTTATCACAATTTACTCGAGTTAATTGGGAAGGATGAGTGATTCTCCACTGGAGGTGGGTGTTGATGATGAAGTCAGCCAAATGTCAAAGTTCTTTACTGTTACTCATAAACAGACTTAGTGCAGTGTGCCTACAGTAACCACACAACAGGTGACGAGCATTGAACCCCGCAACCAGACACTTTGGTGAGGACGTGCCACTCTAACCACTTCTTGAAGAGGCAGACCAATAGTGTGTGTCCTTGGCTACCAGCAAGCTCCAAGTGGCTGGCTGCTGAGTCAGGATGGCTTGACAGTGTTCCAGCTCGGGTGGCTGGAGCGAATTTGGGTTGGGGCCAGCATAGCGGGAGATGGCAGTGACATATAGATGATGAGCCCTGGACCAGCGGCTGGGGTGCTGGATCTTGTGGGGCAGACCCCAGTGGCACAGAGCAGGCAGGACCTCAGTTTGTACCTCAGACCATCAGGTGGCAGTAGGATGTCCATCTGGCGGTCTCATGGAGACAGCAATAGAGTGACAGCGACCTGGTGACTGGTCGTCACACAACAGTCATTGGTTCACAGCCCAGTTGTGTTGACAGCTGCATCAGAAGAGTGTCAGCAACACCAGCAGCCATTGATGCATTGCCCAACTGCTCTGATGACCCACTCTCTCGCCCAGGGGCTTGTTAATGCAGAGGAAAAGTACTGTGCACACACCAGTGCTGCTGAAACTTCCAGAAGGCTGGGCGTTGTTCAGAGCTCTGGATCACTATATTAGAAGCTGTCGGTATGACGGAATGCTGCATTAGCTGGCTGCAACCTGCGCCCCGACTTTGGCACTGGGCTCCTGTCAGGGCTTGTACCATTATGCAAGTGAGTTGTGTTGTGCAAGTTGTTTATGAAAAATGTTTAAAAATGCTAGGTGCACTAACCACATCCTGACAGCTAAGCGAATACCGATATAGGTCAAAAGGCACAGTCATAGCTTTGACTTTTTCAGTTCCTCGTCAATGGGCAACAGGAGACAAGCATCTGATCAGCCTATTTTAGAAAAGCATTCACCTCTGACTACACTAGTCAACAATTTATCAGGTGTCAAATTAGGACAAAAGCTGGTCATTGTCCATGCATTATAGCCTTGAAGTCTCTGCACAGTCACAAAGGCACAGTCATAGCTTTGACTTTTTCAGTTCCTCGTCAATGGGCAACAGGAGACAAGCATCTGATCAGCCTATTTTAGAAAAGCATTCACCTCTGACTACACTAGTCAACAATTTATCAGGTGTCAAATTAGGACAAAAGCTGGTCATTGTCCATGCATTATAGCCTTGAAGTCTCTGCACAGTCACAAGGTCCTGTTAGGTTTTCGTTAACAATAATAGGAGTGGCACACATGCCACAGAAAACGAGCTCGATAACTCAGAGGGAAGAGCCAAATTCAGTGGTTCTAGTGTGATGCAAGCTTTAAAAGATATTATTTGAGCAATGAAAGCTCTGCAAATTTGTGAAACAGATTATCCAAAGTATGCAAAGATACTGTTTCTCAAACCAGGCTGACTTGTTCCAATATGAAAAAATGACAGGATTAAATGTCTCCATGATTAAATTATTTTCAGTCACTGGGCCTGACAAGGGAACGGTCCAATCCGACATGCCGAAACCTGCCCGGAATATAACTAAATAATATATTGTCAAAATTTTAGCTGCTAAGATACAGTGAAAGTATTTTTTAATTAATACTGAAAACTGAAAAATTTGCAGCCTGCCAGGCGACACAAAATGTACACACCTACAAGAGCTGTGGCACACTGTGGGCACAAACACTTGATTGACGGTGCATCAATAAACAGATAACAAAACACATGCAATCACAACTGTAATGTGAATTTCATTAAGTGTTAACAACGGAGGTAATACTGAATCAATATTCATTGTGTTTTCTTCACATACGCCTGCTAACAGCATGTCTGTACAGGTTCCAGAGTTTCACAGTACTGCGAAATCCAAGTAACATTCTGCGTCTTGTAAAGGTGAAATATGAAAAATGTGGTACGCGGTCGAAATCACCTATTTCTCCAGATGACCTACATATATGTTATTTGTTACTTATTTTCTTGGTCGTTGATTCAAATGATGCTGACCTTTCATTAGAAACAGTGGAAACTCTACAAGAAATTCTGTGAATTGTGGTTCAAACAAACTCTGTTGTTCCAATAAGAATTCAGAAAAATAGTACCTTCTTAGCAAAAGAAAACATGTACAGTAATAGCTTTCAATCGCAAAGAATTTTTGGTTAAACTAAGGAGAGAGAGGATGCCTACAATTAAGCAGCATGCAAAGCTAGTTTGTTTTGCAAAATCTGAACATGAATTGTATAAACAGAAGAAAGGCTGACACAAAGTAACAAATATGCACCAAAACGAAACTCACAAAAATGCAGGATAAAAATTATTGGGAAGATTTAGAATTTCTCCTGAAAGATACTGCATCATTACCAAGGAAGATCTACAAGACTGTGACTTCCAAATTGCAAGTGAGATGAAAATTTTTAGTTTACAAGTTTCTTCTACCTGATTAAGCAGCTTCAAGAAATCATACAGAATAGGAAAAATTATGAGGTTTACTTCAGGTCAATGTGTAGAGGAGATGAATTTAATAGTTGTTAAAATAGAGAAATTCGTAACTAACATGAAGAAGCAGCTCAGTGTTATTCCCGCATTTGCCAAGTACAAAGCTGATCAGTCAAATTTTGTGAAAGAAAATGCATACAAATTACACTGAATCATTTCAGGATGGGAAAAAGAGAGCTGGTTATGCATCTGATGAATGTTATACACGTTTCTATAATAATGCCAGTGATATGTATGAGTGGATTACTGTTTCCGCAACTTTATGTCTATCATTAGAAACCATAAGAAAAATTAGGACCACAAATAAAAAGTAAGGAGTGTTTAGTTACAAAAATCTTCTAATGGACATATCAGAATTGGGAAAAAAGTGAAAGAATAATTTTAAACTCCTTACTTGAAACATATTCTGACCATTTGCAAAAAATAATTCATTATTTTTGTTGGATTTTTGGCCTGGACATGACACCTCTATATTTGAGTAAAATGATGGGAGGTTGTTGATACAATTTGGATTACGACTGGTAAAAAGTAATGTGACTGAACCACTCAAAAAATAATTTTTTCGGCAAAGGAAAATTTTATTATTATTTTGAGCTTTTCCTCATTACAGAGTCTTATTTCCAACGTAAAAATTTGCTCGGAAACTACAAAACAAAGAATAAATGTTCTTAAACTATATTTTCAAAATATTCCCCCAGGTGTTTCGATCTTGTGTCTCCTCTTCCTCTGTGCCCATTCTCCTCATTGTGTGCTGTACATTTTGGAGCCAGGTGGTCATAGGTTGTCTTCTTCTTCTACCCTCCAGTTCCCACTTCAGTATCAATTTTGGTATTCTGGCTTTCTCCATTTGTTGTACATGCCCGTGCCACTGTGATTTCTTCCTATCCATTACATCATATATTCTTTCTTTTATTTCCATTCTCCTTATTATTTCGATGTTCCTTACCTTTTCTTTCCTGGAGATTCTTGCTGATCTTCTCCAGAAGTCCATCTCTAGAGCTTGTAATTTTTTAATGTTCTTCAGGTTAATTGTCCAGGTCTCCATTCCATACAGAACCACACTCTCTAATATGGATTTGTATATTAATTTTTTAGTTCTGCTCATTACAATCCTGCTCCATAAGACTGAGTTAAGCACCCCAACGACCTTCCATTCGCTACTAATTTTTTATTGATTTCTGACTCTGATTTTCCCTCAATTTCTAAAACAACAGAAACTGTTTATCTTTTTGATTTGCTTTCCTTCAATGTATAGCTCATCTGAATCATTAGTCAAGTATTGTTTTTTTGGTAATAAATCTTCAAACCCCAAGCTACTGCTAGTTGATTGCACAAAGGAAAATATTTTTCAGGAAATTTCTGGTAAGTGTAATATCTGATAGCTCTGTGTCATTTCAGGTTTATCTTCAGAACAGTTTTCTTAAACTTCAGTCATTTGTGCATTATCAGTTTTCATCGACCTGTTTAACTAATTTGGTCAACTACACCTAGTACAAAGTGCAATCTGCAGAACTACAGAATCCATCCTCACTCTTTCTAAACACAACCAGTAATTACTGTGAAGTGTCTGAATGCATTAATTTTTCTTTTATCTGATGAGTCTGGTGTAAGGAAACTGTTTGTTTTTAATATTCAATAAACCCTTCACAGTTTTGTGACAACTATTGGGAATTATCATAAGAACTGGGCTACAGAAATTGTTATAAAATGATGTATATGTAAGACATATTTCATTTCCACAAATTAAACTCTCAGTTGATGGAAGTTATCTGTAATGTAACATCAAACATAACCTTGATTTCTTTTCCTCTGCCAGTCACCTTTGTAAACATTACAACTGAAACAGTTGAACTATTGATATGACCTGTAAGTTATTCAAAAAATTGTTATATACAACATTTTTTTTTGTAGTTTAGGTGTTTAAAATTCCCAAGCGTTAATCCTGGATTTTGGCACTATGCCACACCCTCTGGTCAAGGCTGCTTGGTTCATTCGGCGAGCTCTGCATTAGGTAGGATGGGCTGTACAAATGACTGTCACAAGCTGTTCTTCAAGTGGCAAAAATGAGTATCTTGAACACTTTTTGAAACACTTAGCAGCTAAAATCCTGACATTGCAGTTCTTTCGGTGTATTCTTCCTCTGTACAATATTTCAACATAGGTTTTGACATGGTGGATTGTACCATTCTCTTGCGAGACGGCTAAGAATGATAAGAACAAATGAACTTTCTAATTAAGAGATTTCTACTGAAAATTGTCCATTGATGGGAATTTATTGAATATTGTAACATCATGTGCATATGAACCTAAAAAAACAAGCTTTGATCAACTTGTTAAAGGATCCAGTACCCCAGTGTTCACTTTAAAGGGAATTGTAATCTCCACATTAATCTTCAGTTTATTCATTTTGGCTGTCATGACATTCGAAATTGTGGTGGTAATTTTAATAGATATTGTGCTGCCTGCAGAAGGCATCAGGCACACTGCAGTGCAGTGCTGCTGTGACAAACACTGAGAAGATGTCCTACTTTCTAGCAACATGCTCACTTCTCAGACCAGTGGGGACCACTGTGTTGCACAAACCTAAATAGAAAGAGAGAGAGAGAGAGAGAGGCTCAGTGCAATCAAAGTATTTATCTTGCACAAAAGATACAGTATGCCTAAAGGAAATGACAAAAAAAGAAAACTAACAACTGCTGTACAAGGGACATTGCTTGAAAAGTGTTGCAGTGATGCTGCATGTGTTGCAATTTGATGTTTCATTTAAGACAACAAATGCCATTTGTGGTAACAGTATTGTTACTGATGTTGAAACTGTTGCTGTTCTATCCATTTATGGGACTACAGTAAATACTCTCATTGCCTACAAATACTCCTAATACTTATCCATGGGACCCTAGCAAGCGTATGAAAATAATTAACTGGCCACTGTTGAGGTGTGGCCTCAGTGCCATTTGGCACACATAATACACACACAATTTTACAGCTCCTGTTTTTTTTTGTTATTGTTATTATTATTGCTGTTATTACCTTCAGACCATCTACATCTACACTCTGCAAACCACCAGGCACTGCACAACAGAGGGTATGTCATATTGTACCAGTTACTAGGGCTTTTCCCTACTCCATTTACATATGTAGCACAGGAATAATGACTGCTTAAATGCCTCTGTGTGGACTAATCATTCTAATCTTGTCCTTACAGTCCCTATGGGAATGATACATCGGGTTGTTGTATATTCCTTGGTACATTACTTGAAGTTCATTCTAGAAACTTTCTAAGTAGACTTTCACAGGATAGTTTGTGTTTATCTTCAAGCATCTGACAATTCAGTTCTTTTACCACCTTTGTGACACTCTCCCACGAGTCAAACAAACCTGTGACTATTCATGCTGCCATTCTTTGTATCCAATCAATATGCTCTGTTAGTCCAATTTGGAACAGGTCCCACACACTCAGACAACATTCTAGGACAGGTTGCATAAGTGTTTTGCATACAATCTCCTATGTAAGCTAATTGCATTTCACTAGTATTCTATCAATGAAACACAGTCTGCCACCTGCTTCCTCTAAGACTAGCTTGGAAAGTTCTCCACAATATTCTGTCCTGTGCAAGCCTCTTCATCTCTGTATAACTACTGCAACCTACATAGACTTGAACCAGCTAGCCCTCCACTCTGTCCCAATGAGTGCTTTTGGGGGACCTGAGCCCATGTAAGAGGAGATCCTTTCAGAAGTAGGGGTTTCAGAACTCCCTCTCGAGCCCTCCAATTAACATGAAATATATGTACTGGATGGAGCAAGTGGGATGATACAAAAGTGTTTAAGCAGTACAAAGTGTGATTCAATATGTATCGAGGGATGCATGGCAATTGGATGTGGTGTCACGAACAGAGCCTCGGGATACCAGCCAACCAACCTAAGTAACAAGCGTTACACCAGTGCGGATCTCCACTGGTGTGGAAGAATATATATCCCCTATACTCGCAGGACGAAAGTAGATTACACAGAAAAAACAAAAACTGAGGGACTTGGTGTTTAAAGTACCTCACACACCTAAACATCGGACACTGAGCCAATGGAAGCTGTTTCTGCAATTAGATCAGGGGAGAGACCAGTTGCAGAACTGGAAAAAGGTACTGAGAAGCTAGACTGGATCAAGATGAAAGCTTTGTTGTGGGACAGAGGAGAAAACTTCTTAGAGAACTCAGACAAAAGGAAGGAAAGGAATGGCTTCCGAGGAATAAATGGAGGGAACTGAAAGGTATTGAACCTAAGGTGACCAAGACAAGACGGACTCCATGTCCAAGAGGTAAACAGACTTCTACTTCTAAGACAGGTAGCAAGTGAATGAGGAAGGAATCTATTAGTCCTAGTTCACATGAGAAGTGCATCTAGAAAAAACAGAGACAAGAAACAGAGTCAGACTTATAGCACATCAACCCCTGTTTTTAGGATGGCAGCTATCCAACAAGACTACCCTCTCGTTAACACAACCTTGCAGCATGAGGAGCAAGTTCAGATGGCCCTCTTCAAAAGAATTGTGGAGGATGTAAGTCAAGGCCCCAAATTCAACAGGGTCTATCTGAATAAGTGTGCTCCAATTTATGTCTATTAGGAAATGGGGCCAGAGAACTGGCTGCAGGAAGTAGTGCCTAAGATATCTTCAGGCATGCAGTGAAGCTGCTGGTCAAAACAGCAGCAGAAGAATTCAAGACCACTAAAACAGCAATCATGGTACCAAAATTACTTAAGGATGTTCCTCCAGAGACTTTGTTACAGAAATTACAAGTTCAGAACCAAAAAGTCTCAACAGGGGACTGCAGGCTCATTAACCATAAGGTTAGCACTGAAGTTAAGTCCTTGTGTTGGATATCATGGACACATCCCTGAAGACAGTGTGAGACCACATAAAACTCTATTTAGGATTCTCCAAGGTAACTATAAGGGCGACTAAAGACATCAGAGGTGACAATGGCTGCAAGTTTGTGGTTGGAAGTCACAATTGTGTAAATGTATTCCCTCTATTTTTCTACTTTCAATTTCATTTCAAAACTTCAAGAATAATGTAATAATAAAAGCATAAGGGTTTCACCCATAATTAAACAAAAAGAATTTATGCCACCGATAAGGTGACATGAATTGTTTTATTTGCTTTATTTTCCAATCAAATGTAAACAAGAGTACTCTGATGATACCGGGCAATTGTACATCAGAACATTCTGTGTAGAAGGCTCTCGAGTCACATTGAGTGAGCAGGCGCACTGGTTGACATTAGGAAATCCCAAGTGCATGGGAAAGTAAAAATCTTCCAGAACAAATCCAGTTCTGGAATACCTTTCTGTTAGAAGAAAGTGCATGGGATTGCTATTACTGCGGGGAACCCTCAAGTGAATTTGATGTGTGATATTGTGAGTTAGTCCCAGTTATTCTTAGTTGTGAGTTAGTCCCAGTTATTCTTAGTTGTGAGTTAGTCCCAATTACTCTTAGTACCTCAGGCTCAGAAAAATATAATTTAATAATTATCTAAAGAAGGTAATTGAGGACTGTGCTTGAGAAAACAATTTCCTCTCTTATTTCTCATATTCTTTCAATTATTTTCTTAACTGAGCAACTACCTGATCACTCATTGGAGCAGAGGTATAGGTATGGTGGATAGGGCGCCAACTTGAAGGGTCAATGTGCTCAAAATTGAGAGACGCTTTTGGGCTGACACTGAGGATACGCCCATATCTGACTGCTTTGCTAAAATGTCAATTTCTGCGGTCATTTACCTTCAAAATACAAAAGCTTCCCAGACACAGCTACGAGTGTCTGGAACAACAGTTGAGTAGTGTCACGTTTTTCCGCTACTAAAACACACTCGTAAATGTGTACACGAGGAAATGACTTTGACTGGGTGGTACAAAGTTTAATTAGACTGTGAAAAACTTTAGAACAACAATAGAACCCCATACTGCAATCAAGATGCTGTCTCATCATCACGGGTAAGTAATTTCATGCAAGGCTCAGCACTGGTGTGAATTTTCAATATATTTTCAAAAGTACAGCATGTAAGATGGCCGACTGGTCGAGTGCATATAACTGGAGCCCAATTCAATGTTTCTTGTTTGAATGTGTAGATGAGCAAGTGCAAATGCAGTTTCATTATTAGAAGACCTACATGGCAGCGCAAAATTAACTATTTACAATAACTTTGAGTGAAACTGATATTCAAATTCTATGTCCTTCCAGAATAGATGTATTGGTCTGAAAGTGGCTAATGTGTATCAAATTTATGTCAGTAGTAGGGCCTGAATCACAGTGAAAAATAATATGAACATCAATTGTGGATGCATCATCATATGATGCAGAAGGGAAGATGTTAGCCTGATACTCTGCATTTGTTTGCTCTCGGATTCAACAAGAGGTGCCAAGTACTACTGTAATAGCTATCACCTGCAGATGTAACATGTGCTTTTTTAGAGGACAGTGCACCTCTCAACTACATTTCAGTTATCATGGTAGATCTGTTTTCTTATTTACAACAAATCTTTTCATTTCAAAATTACTTTATTTATTTGTTTCTTCCCACAAGAGATTACAGTCAGTACATCGAGAGTGGGAGAGCAGGACTATCTCTGAGGGCAATATATCTTCATGGAGTACAAATGTCGTGGTCTATGGTGCTCGTGACACTTGACAAACATTAGATGGCTATTAGACCACTGAATGTCCTAATTAATGTAATTTCTTTCGCACCCCAGCTCTCAAGTGACTAACCACTGGCACTGACACATAGCAACAATAATAAAAATTATTTTCAATTCATATTACAGCAAACGGTTTAGTCACCATGGCAGTTAGGTGGAGTAACAGACATCTCCACTGAGCCTACTGTATTTCAAAGTGTTGCAGATAAACCTGTGGTACAGTAAGAGGGCAATCACCACCTTGAGTCATCTTCTGGGGACCTGCTTGTATAAAAGAATATATCAGACCACGAAGGAACTGGAGGTAAATTGATTTACACGAGGAATCTAAAAGACCACAGAACATGAATTTATGTTAAAAATTGAATTTTATTCATGCCAATTGCAAACTTCTGCTCCTGAAACATAGAGACAATAAGCATGAAAGAGGGTAAGAAAGGGAGCATGAGGGAAGTGGTACTGGCCTCGGGGTATCTTCATTACCAGGATAGTATTCCTCCATCCAGGGGAATGAGGAGACTGGTAGACAGCTGGCTGCAGCTGAAACAACTGCTGGTTGGTTGTGATGGCAGTGCACTACCTGACATGGGAAAGATGTGACATCAACAGCAGGGGGGAGTACCTATTTGAATACCTATTAGAAAGTAACCAAGAGATCTTGGGCAGGGCTAAGTAACCTACCTTCAAGAATAGTAGAATGGAAAAAGTAACTGGCCTAATTCTTGGGACCATCTTAATGAGTAGTTACATCCCAGAGTCGCATGTGTCAAAGGAACCACACATATATTAAGTTTAGGGTGGAAATGGTTACTAAACAGGAACCCTATGACGACAAACAGATCCATACAAGAAATACCTAAACTTGTGACTTTCTGAGGTTAAAACTTCGATAACAGATCCAGTATACTTACAGGAAATGGCAGATAAAGTTACGGCTCCCATCATGACTTTTTGTTCTGAAGACTGCCTAGTCACAAGTACACAAATAGTAATGTACCCTGGTGGAACAACAATTTGGAATTGGAAAGAAAGCAGGTAAGAAGACCATTTAGTTTTGCAAGAAGGAAAGAAAAATGGTCAAAATATCAAGACGTCCTCACTAAATACAATCTTGCTGTTATGCAAAAACAATCATCATGGAAGGTATTCTGTGAAGAAGTGGAAGGTACAGCTGTTGGAACCAGACATCACAAAATCCTCACAAGAATACCAACAAATCCAGGAGGAACACGAAGGAGGGAGGATAGTGAGTATACACTAGGGACAGACTGCAAATCCTGTCTTACTCTCTTCTCAATTACTGCCTCATTTTCAAATCCTTCAACTCTGGTTTCTGTACAAGTTGTACAAAATCTTAGACTCCCTGTATTTTATCCCTGGAATTTCAGAGACAGTATTCCAGCCAACACCGTCAAAAGCCTTCTGTAAGCCTACAAATGCTGTAGGTTTGCCTTCTTTCAACATGTCCTCTAATGTAAGTCATACAGTCAAGTACTGCCTTGCATGTTCCTACATTTCTACAGAACCCAAACTGAATCTCCCCCAAGCGCAGTTTCTACAAGCTTTTCCATTCTTCTGCCAATAATTCATATCTGTCTTTGTAACCATGATCTATTGAACCATTCACACCTGCTGCCTTTGGAATTGGGATTATCATTTCTTCTTGAGATCCAACAGTATTTTACTTTTTCATGTATTTTGCACATCAAGTGGAATTACTTTATTTGTGGCTACTACTTATAAGGATTCAACAATTCTATAGGAAAGCCATCTACACCAGGTGCCTTGTTTAGATCTTTCAGTGATCTGTCAAATTCTTCTCGCACTGTTACACTTTCATTCTCATTTACATCTACTTTTGCTTCCCTTTCCATAATATTGGCTTCAGATTTCAGTCCTCCGTATATCTATTCTACATATTCCTTCTTGCCGCTCAGTCTTCTCCTCCTTGTTTCGTAATGGCTTGGCCTCTTAGTTCTAAATATTCATACAGCTGCTTCTCTTCTCTCCAAAGGATTCATTTTTTCCTTTATACAGCATCTATATTTCCCACAATAATGCATAACTCTACAGCTTTGTGTTTATCCTGTAATTGTTTATGCTTTGGCATTTTGCACTTTCTGTCAGTACAGTTTTTTCTGTTAGTATTCCTTTTGTTTTAATTCAGGACTGTGGTTTTAAATTTTCTCCTCTCATCTAGTAAATTTAATATCTCGAGTGTTATCAAATGATTTATATTGGACCTTGTATTTTTGCTTATTTGATCCTTTATTAACTTTACTATTTCATTTCTCAAAGCTACTCATTCATTTTATATTGCATTCCTTTCCCATTTTTAGACAATGTGTAACTAAAGATCCCTTTGATGCTATAAACAACTTCTACTTATTTCAACTTATCCAGATCCCATCTCCTTAATTTACAACCATTCTACAACTTCTTCAGTTTCAATCTGCTCTGCTCCTCGACATAGTCTGCTGCTAAAAATTTGGTTTAAAGTTTCTCTTTTATCATTAGCATACTACCTTCTTCCATAATTCTTGAACCAAATGTTTGCAGTGACTGTTCTCAATGTAAAATTCTACCAGGCAGCTTCCCCTTTTGTTCCTTTTCCCCAGTCCACATTCTATTACTGTTTTTTCTTCTCTTCCTTGTGTTGTTACTGAATTCCAGTCACTAATCCTTTCTACTCAAAGCGTAAATGGTTGCGAAAGCACACATGACCCCTTAGCAACAAATAATCCTGAACAAATAGGGAGTATCATGATTAATACAGGCATCAGCGACCAAAAGGCAGTAGCTGCTAGACTGAATACCATAACACCCACAACCACAAAAAAGATGATTTCAAAGAGATAGTAAGTGTAAAAAATATGTGAAATGATTTCAAAGAGACAGTATCGATGGCAACTGAGAGATATACACCACATAAATTAATAAGTGATGGTATTGATCCCTCATGGTACACAAAATGGGTCAGATCACTGTTGCAGAAGCAACAAAAAAGTGCCAAATTTAAAAAAACGCAAAATCTTGAAGCGTGGCAAAGTTTTGCAGAAGTTCAAAATATAGTGCTTGCTTCAATGTGAAAGGGAATCTGGCAGAAAACCCAGAGAGATTCTGGTCATATATAAAGCACACCAGTGGCAAAAAAATGGCTCTGAGCACTATGGGACTTAACCAGTGGCAAGATGCAATCAATACCTTCACTGTGCGATAACAACGGTCAAGTCACTGATGACAGTGCAAATAAAGCAGAGTTATTAAATACAATTTTCCAAAACCCCTTCACCAAAGAAGACGAAGTAAATATTCCCAAATTCCAATCAAGAACAGCTGTGAAGATGAGAAACATAGCAGTAGATATACTCAGTGTAGCAAAGAAGCTTAAATCATTTAATACAGGCAAGGCTTCTGGTCCAGATGGTACACCAGTCAGGTTCCTTTCAGAGTATGCAGATGATATTTAGCAATTATATACAACACCTCACTCACAGACAGTTCCTTACCTAAAGACTGGAAAATTGATCATCACATCAATACCCAAAAAGGGAAAAGGAGTAATCCGCTGAAATACAGGCCCATATCACTAACATCAATCTGCAGTAGGGATTGGAACATATACTGTATTTGAACATTGTGAAGTACCTCGAAGAAAACGATTTATTGACACACAGTCAGCACAGATTAAGAAAACATCATTCATGCGGAACACAGCTAGCTCTTTATACTCATGAAGTAATGAGTGCTACTGACGGGACGTCAAATTGATTCCATATTTTTAGATTTCCACAAGGCTTTCGATACCGTTCCTCAGAAACATCTTCTAACCAAACTGTGTGCCTATGGAATTTCACCTCAGTTGTGTGACTGGATTTGTGATTTCCTGTCAGAAAGGTCACAGTTCATACTAATAGACAGAAAGTCATCACATAAAACAGAAGTAATATCCGGCGTACCCCAAGGAAGTGTTACAGGGCCCCTACTGTACCTGATCTATATTAATGACATAGGAGACAATCTCAGTAGCCGTCTCAGATTATTTGCTGATGATGTTGTCATTTACCGTCTTGTAATGTCATCAGATGACCGAAATGAATTGCAAAATGATTAAGGTAAGATATCTGTATGGTGTGAAAAGTGGCAATTGACCCTGAATAAAGAAAAGTGAGAAGTTATTCACATGAGTACTAAAAGAAATCCGCTAAATTTCGATCACGCGATAAGTCACACAAATCTGAAGGCTGTAAATACAACAAAATACTTCAGGATTACAATTACAAATACCATAAATTAGAATGATCACATAGATAATGTTGTACGTAGAGCTAACCAAAGACTGCAATTCATTGGCAGAACACTTAAAAGGTGCAACAGGTCTACTAAAGAGACTGCTTACACTAGACTTGTCCGCCCTATTCTGAGTACTGCTGTATGGTGTGGGATCCGCATCAGATAGGGCTGACGGATGACATTGGAAAAGTACAAAGAAGGGCAGCTCGTTTTGTATTATCTCAAAGTTGGGGAGATAGTACCACAGACATGATACGTGAATTGGAGTGGCAGTCATTAAAACAAAGGCATTTTTCATTGCGACAGTTTTCTCCTCCGATTGCGAAAACATTCTGTTGGCAGCCACCTACATAGGGAGAAATGATTATCACAATAAAATAAGAGAAATCAGGGCTCGACAGAAAAATTTAATTGCTCATTTTTCCCATGTGCCGTTTGAGAGTGGAATGGTAGAGAGACAACTTGAAGGTGTTTCATTGAGCCCTCTGCCAGGCACTTAATTGTGAATAACAGAGTAATCACGTAGATGTAGATGTGGACTAATCACAATTACATTTTCATCTTCTTTAATGAACCGAGTAATTTATTTTATGTCATCACAAATCTCTTCATAATTTATGGAGCTAATAGGCATATTAACTTGTACTACTGTGGTGGAGTTTGGCTTTGTGTCTGTCTTCGCCATGTTCCTTATGCTGGTCATAGTAGTTCACCTGTATTCCCATTTTCTAATTCACTACTAGATCTACTTCTGCATTATCCTATAAGACTTTGTTTTGATAACCCTGTACTCAACTGACCAGAAATCATGTTCTCCTGCCCCCACACTTCACTAATTCTCACAACATCTAACTTCAACCAACCGATTTCTCGTTTTAAATTCTCTGACCTACCTAGCCTATTAAGGCATCTAACATTCCACATCACAGCCCATATAATGCCAGATTCGTTTCCCCTGATTATAAGACACTCCTGAATAGTCCCCATCATCAATAAAAAATGAGTACTGTCTTACCTCCAGATGTATCATACAATGGAACTACGCGGTCTCCGGAAATACGATGGCTAAGTTCCCCCTTGTTTTCAGCTGTTTGCCATACCAACACAGCAAGGACATACTGGCTAATGTTGTAGGGCTACACAGTCAGTTATTCACACCACTGTTCCTTCGACTACTTGAAAGGCTGTTATCCCTCTTTAGAAACCAAATGTTAATCTGGCCTCTCCATAGATACTCTCCTCCCCCTCAAAGTGGTTGCATCTATGGTACAGTTGTCCGTACTGTTGAGGCACAAAAGCCATCCCATCAGGGCAATGTCCACTACCTTAAGAGAGTACATAAGTCAATACCAAAAAAAGACTTGATACAGTAGAGAGATGGTAATCAGAAAGCTAGAGGCTGAACGCACTGGAGGGGTCACTATTTACCCAGCATACTGTCCACAGGCTACTTCCAGTTTCTTTCATGTGAGCTCCCCCTCTCAGTATGGCAATGCATCACTGAAGCTGACATACACCTACCATCTCAGGCAGATCTGTAATTTCATCATTAGAGGTATGGTAGGACCCAATAGGTAGCAGAACAAACAGCATATCTCAATACAGGTTAGCAATCACTAGTGGCATCATCTTGCTGACTGAAAGCTAACTGAAGGAGTAAAGGCAGAAATTTAATTTTAGCAACTGTACCAATGATTTTTTTAAAATAATTAGTTCTTGCATTTAAGTAGAAATATAAACAAGGAGAGAGAGAGAGATCAAAATTGAAATATACTTTTCCTCTGCTTAAAAAATAATAAAGTAACTATACTTTTTAGTGTTGCAAATATTAACCTAACCCTTTTCTTTCTTTAACAGAAAATTAGTTTCAATGAAAATTTACAATCAGTAACATAACTCTAAAAATATAAATTCCTGATGTCATTATTAAGGACACAGGAACTTTGTACTATGAACCTACAAAACTCATCAGCACATAAAATAGTGATCGAAATTTGGTTCACTGTACGAGATGGAATTCAAAATTTTCAGGACTGGTGCTACCATCTGGAAAGTAGTAGATCTTTGCACCGCTAGGTGGAGGGAGCTGCATATCTGATGAGTTAGCATGCGGAGTGGCATTCAGCTGGGAGGATGTGTTGCGTGCCGACAGTGATTTCCGTAATACTATGTGTTTGGTGTGTGGTGGTTTTACGATGGATCCGCAAACAGAACAGCGCGTGTGAATAAAATTCTGTTCAAATCTTGGGAAAAGTGCTACAGAGACCCTTGCAATTATTCACCAAGTGTTTGCAGGACAGAGCATGAGCCATACATGTGTGTTTGAGTGGCATGCTCGGTTCAGTGCCGGCCGTACAGATGTCGAAGATGATGCTCATACTGGAAGGCCTGTTAGCCATACAACGCCAGATATTGTAGCCAAACTTCAACAACTGGTTTGTGTGGATCGACATCGAACCATTCAAGACCTTGTGGATAAAGTGGGTATTGGTTGTGGGACATGTCAACGAAAGTTGACTGATGAATTGGGCATGCATCGTGTCGCCGCAAAATTTGTGCCAAGGATTTTGACTGTCCATCAGAAGGTACAGCGTGTTGAAGTGTGCACGGACCTTTGTCAGACTGCATCTGATGATCCAACCTTCTTGTCATGGGTTATCACTGGCGACAAGAGCTCGATTTATGGTTATGACCCAGAGACAAAGGAACAATCGTCCCAGTGGAAGAGTCCGGGCTCTGTAAGACCCAAAAAAGAACAACAGATGAAGAGCAAAGTGAAGAGCATGATCACTGTTTTCTTTGATAACAAGGGAATTGTGCACAAAGAATTCGTCCCACCCAACCAAACAGTTAATTCCGCGTACTAGTGAGACATTTTGCGATGGTTCCGTGAAAACATGCGGCGATGACGGCCCGAACTTTGGCGTCAAGGGAACTGGTTGCTGTATCACGACAATGCACCCTGTCACACGTCCTTGCTCACCAGGACCTTTTTGGCAAAATACAACATGGCGATTGTGTACCCCACCCACCATACTCGCCAGATTTGGCACCTTGCGACTTTGCGCTATTTCCAAAACTGAAACTCAAGTTGAAAGGCCGTCAGTTCGACACTCTAGGGAGGATTCAAGAAGCATTGCGGGTAGTGACAAACACCCTCAAAGAACAGGACTTCCAGAAAATGTTTGACCTGTGACAGAAGTGCTGGGACTTGTGTGTACGTGCGGATGGGACCTACTTTGAGGGTGATGGTGACCATTAGCCCAAAGGTAAGGTTTTCAACAGATGGCAGCACCAGTCCCGAAAATTTTAGATAGCAACTTGTATGTTTGAATTCAATCAAATTAAAACTTGCATAATCCAAATACTGTGCAGTCTGTACAAGTACTTTATTGCTTAGTTGTAGAGAAACGTTCTTACTGACAAAAATAGTTGCTCTAGCTATAAATGCATTTCTACTACAAATAAGGCAAAAGCTGCACAAATAAATTTAAAAATCACTTTCAAAGACAACAGACAGTTATGTCAGAATACATGAAAACTCAAACAGATCTTCATTTGTAATTAACAGACCCATTCTGATAGCTGTTTTAACAAATAACTGTGTTAAGAAAAAACTGCTCATGATTGAAGATATGAACCCGAGAATTAAGGCAACTCTGATGACCCAGAAATGGATTTGTGCATTCTCACATATAGTTCTCTTTTCATCTCCTATACAGACCCAATTCGCAGCCAACTGTACATTCAATATTGCTCTTTTCAGTGTATTTAATAGTATTCATAACATACTGACACTCACAGAACTCAGCAGGCAGAAAGTCTTATAACGAAGGGTATCCTATATAATAGGCTTCAACACAAAGTCAGTATTTGTATTTACAGAATATGAACAATGCACAGTACTGTATACAAACACTATCATGCACACTGTCCAGATAATCCATGTAGTCATGAACAAGTCCCGAAACCAAATGTACTAAGCAGAAAAGCAATGAGAACCGTACATGAGCTCATGCAGGGAAAAAACCAAAGTCATTGGAAATTGCGAGCTCTATATGAAACATACTACAGCTGCATACAAAACACATTACAACAATCCATGAACAACAAAATTATGTTGTTAATGAAGTTAATGAACAATACACAAATTTGAATTCCTGATGCTACACTGGTGGCGTCTAACAAAACAAAATTTCACAGTGATTATGTAATTCTTGCATACATTCAGTGTACGGAGTCCTTCCAGTTGGCTGGAATCCAGAGTGTATATGACACAAGAACAAAAAGATGCTGGTGTCACACAAGGAGTGTTGGAACAGGCTTCTTGCCAGGCCATGCTTCTTTAGCATATTTCTTCTTCTTAGGTTCGTGGCTAAGGTCGACAGAAGCACCGACAGCTGGCTGACCAGGTAGCACAGCAGGTGGAAGCGGGGGTGGCGCCATCTCCACTTCTGGAGCAGGGTTCGGTAAGGCCAAGCCCAAGCGCGATGCCAGTGCCGACGAAAACAACAGTGGAGTATTTGCACTGTTACCTGTACCTGCAAAACAAAGTGTAAAAACATTGTGTCAACAACACAAACATGCATAGGTGTAAATAAGCACAGGGGGAGGGGGAGGGAGATGGAGATGGAGATGGAGATGGAGAGGGAGAGGGAGAGGGAGAGGGAGAAGAAAGGAAATAAACTACAAAATTGGAGGTAACAAGAAACAAGCTAGTTTAAATTCTATGCAAAGTCGCAAAGCTGTAAGGAGCTGTAAAGGAATGTGAGATACAAAATGTCCAAAAAGCACTCAATTTCTCAGTATCAGTTCAGTGGAATGCAGGTGCAACATCAGTGGAAATTTGATGCCACACTTGACTAACACTGATATCACTATTTTGCGGAGTATCAAAACACTTATTGTTTTTCTTGTTGTTCCTTGCCACGGTTTGAGTCCAAAGATTAGTCTGTTACAGCTTTCCACTCTGGTGTATCCTGGGTAAGCCTCTTAATCTCTGCTTAACTACAGTGACCTACATCCATTTGAACCTGCTGATAGCAGTCAAGCCTTGGTTTCCTTCTACAAGTTTTATCCCTCACGCTTCCCTCCAATACTGAACTGATGATTCCTTGATGCCTCCGGATTATTCTATCGACTTATCCCTTCTTTTAGTCAACTATTGTCTCCCCAATTTGATTCAATACTGCTCCACTAGTTATGTGGTCTGCCAATCTAATATTCAGCATTCTCCTGTAGCAATATACTTCTAAAGTTTTTATTCTCCTCACATCTGAACTGTTTATTTACCCACATTTTACTTCTGTAATAGGTTACAAGCAAGACACCTTCTGAAAAAACTTCCTACCATATTTAAATGTATATTCTATGTTAATAAATTTCACTTTTCCAATTTTTTCCAGTTTGCATTATATATCCTCTCTACTTTGGCTTCATCAATTATTCCGCTGCTGAAATAACACAACTCACCTATTGTTTTTAATGTCTAAGCATCTAATTCCCACAAAAGCTCTTCATTTAATTCAACTATGTTCTAATACACTTGTTTTACTTTTGTTGATACCCATCTTATAACCCCCTTTCAAGACACTATTCATTCCATTCAACTGCTCTTCCAAGTTCTTTGTCATCTAACAGAAATATGGTGTCACTGGCAAACTTCAGAGATTTTTATTTTTTATTTTTTTTCTTCTACACCTACATCTACGTGATTACTCTGCTATTCACAATAAAGTGCCTGACAGAGCGTTCAATGAACCACCTTTAAGCGGTCTCTCTACCGTTCCACTCTCAAACGGCACTCACGAAAGACAAGCACTTAAAATTTTTCTGTGTGAGCCCTGATTTCTCTATTTTATGATGATGATCATTTCTCCCCAACAAAATGTTTTCACAATCAGAGGAGAAAACTGGTGATTCAAATTTCATGAGAAGATCCCATCACAATGAAAAAGCCTTTGTTCTAATGATTGCCACTCCAATTCACATATCATGTCTGTGACACTATCTCCCCTACTATGCAATAATACAAAACGAGCTGCCCTTCTTTGTACTTTTCTGATGTCATCCGTCAGTCCCATCTGATGTGGATCCCACACTGCAGAGCAATACTCCAGAATAGGGCGGACAAGTGTGGTGTAAGCACTCTCTTTAGTAGACCGGTTGCACCTCCTAAGTGTTCTGCCAGTGAATCACAGTCTTTGGTTGGCTCTACCCACAACATTATCTATGTGATCGTTCCAATTTATGGTATTTGTAATTGTAATCCTGAAGTATTTTGTTGAAATTACAGCCTTCAGATTTATGTGACTTACAGCGTAATCGAAATTTAGCAGATTTCTTTCAGTACTCACGTGAATAACTTCGCGTTTTTCTTTATTATTGAGGGTCAATTGCCACTTTTCGCATCATACAGATATCTTACCTAAATCACTTTGCAATTCGTTTTGGTCATCTGACGACTTTACAAGACGGTAAATGACAGCATCATCTGCAAACAATCTGAGGCAGCTACTGAGATTGTCTCCTATGTCGTTAATATAGATTAGGTACAATAGAAGGCCTATAACACTTCCCTGGGGAACGCCAGATATTACTTCTGTTTTACGTGATGACTTTCTGTTTATTACTATGAACTGTGAACTTTCTGACAGGAAACCACAAATCCAGTCGCACAACTGGCCTTGTGGAAATCTAAAAATATGGAATCAATTTGACATCCCCTGTCAGTAGCACTCATTACTTCATGAGTATAAAGAGCTAATTGTGTTCCGCAAGAATGATATTTTCTTAATCCGTGCTATGAGTCAATAAATCGTTTTCTTCGAGGTACTTCACAATGTTCGAATACAGTATATGTTCCAAATCCCTACTGCAGATTGATGTGATATGGGCCTGTATTCCAGCGGATTACTCCTATTTCTGTTTTTGGGTATTGATGTGACGATCAATTTTCCAGTCTGTAGGTATGGAACTTTCTGTGAGCGAGCTGTTGTATATAATTGCTAAATATGGAGTTATTGCATCTGCATACTCTGAAAGGAACCTGACTGGGGTACCGTCTGGACCAGAAGCCTTGTCTTTATTAAGTGATTTAAGCTGCTTTGCGACACCGAGGATATCTATTTCTACGTTTCTCATCTTGGCAGTTGTTTTTGATTGGAATTCAGGAATATTTACTTCATCTTCTTTGGTGAAGGAGTTTTGGAAAATCATGTTTAATAACTCTGTTTTAAACTTCCTGGCAGATTAAAACTGTGTGCCCGACCGAGACTCGAACTCGGGACCGAGTTCGAGTCTCGGTCGGGCACACAGTTTAAATCTGCCAGGAAGTTTCATATCAGCGCACACTCCGCTGCAGAGTGAAAATCTCATTCTGGAAACTCTGTTTTAGTCACACTGTCATCAGTGACTTCACTGTTGTTATCGCACAGTGAAAGTATTGATTGCGTCTTGCCACTGGTGTGCTTTATGTATGACCAGAATCTCTTTGGGTTTTCTGCCAGATTCCGAGACAGAGTTTCATTGTGGAAATTACTGAAAGCATCTCACATTGAAGTATGCATTATATTTCGAACTTCTGCAAAATTTTTCCAGTCTTGGGGATTTTGCGTTACTTTAAATTTGGCATGATTTTTTCGCTGCTTCTGCAACAGTGATCTGACCTGTTTAGTGTACCATGGGGGATCAGTACCATCACTTATTAATTTATGTGGTATATATCTCTCAATTGCTGTTGATACTATCTCTTTGAAATCATTCCACAACTTTTCTATGCTTACATGATCAGATCTAAAGGATTGCAGACTGTCTCTTAAAAAGGCGTTAAGAGCATTTTTATCAGTTTTTTTTAAATAGATATACTTCGTGTTTCTTTTTGATGGTTGTAGGAGTTACAGTGTTCAGCCTAGCAGCTACTTGCCTTGTGGTCGCTAATCCCTGTATTCGTCACAATACTCACTATTTGTCCACAATTACGTGTTGCTAAGAGGTGAAGTATGCTTTCGCAACCATTTACGCTTCGAGTGGGCACATGAACTAACTGTTCAAAATAATTTTCAGAAAAAGCATTCAGTACAATTTCGGATGACATTTTATACCTGCCGCTGGCTTTAAACATATAATTTTTACACGGTAGATTAAAGTCAGCACCGACTATAATTGTATGAATGGGGTACCCATTTGAAATGAGACTCGAAGTTTTCTATGAACTGTTCAGCAACTATATCTTCCGAGTCGGGAGGTCAGTAAAACAACCCATTTAATAGTTTAGTCCAATTGTCAAGTATAACTTCTACCCACACTATTTCGCAGGAACTTTCTACTTCAATTTCACTAGAACGCAAACTACTTCTGACAGCAATAAATACTCCACCACCAATTGTATTTAATCTATCCTTTCTGAACACTGTTAGATAGTTTGAAAAAATTTCTGCTGGACTTATTTCCGGCTTTAGCCAGCTTTCTATACCTATAACTATTTGAGCTTCAGTGCTTTCTATTAGGGTTTGGAGCTTTCCCAACACAGCTACGACAATTTATTCTGTTTTGTGGTTCTGTATTCTAACCATGCAATTCTTCATGAATTTTACTACAGTCTGAATTCCATGTGGGGGTTTAAGGGTGCTAGGTTTACAGCTTACTTTTTGACACCTGGTACCAATTCTTTTAGTTGTCCATCTACTCCAGTATGATCAGAAGCATCACCTACTCCATCAAAGGCTGGGCTACCTGTGAAATCAGTCACGTGAACTACAAACTAACCTGCAACCACTTTGCTGCTTTCTACCTGGGCATGGAAACAAACAAGCTGTCTGTCCACTTGAATGGCCACAGATAAACTGCGGCCAAGAGACAGCTGGATACATTGCAGATCAAGAGGTTGTGGTTAGGTTTAGACATGAGTGTAAATTCAAGGTTACAAAATGCATTGTCTGCTGCAGTTCAGTCATTGGTCATTTAAAATCACCTGTGGACAGAGCATTTTGTGTTCCCACCATACCTGAAAGCAGCAACTTCCAACATGGCTCCAGATTACATAAACAGCATTTCAGCACTTGTGAAGTGACCCGCCATGTTTGCATATCGGCTTTAACTGAACGATAGCCTATGAGGCAACACTGTAGCGCCATGTGACAGACATCAACTATCAAGTAATTTTAAATGGATTACAGTATGGAGAGCTGCATCACAACAGTCTTCAGACTGAAGATAACTACAACAAGAACACAATTTTTTTTATTGTTTTTAAGATTAAAGCTGCAACTCTTGGGGAGGTACTTTAAAATTTTTTATAGGATCTATTATTTTTAAATTTACTATGAATCACATTTCAAATTGGGGTACTGTTTCATGACCTTATCCCAATTTTACTGCCATAAATTCTTTATTCTTGAGATTCGAATGGCCCTTCCATTGGCCTTGTCACCTACTCCTATCCTCTTCTCAATTTTTTTTAATTTAATTTATCCACAATATTCTTGACTTTTCCTATTTTTAGTACAGAATTAATACTGTGTGTTATGATGTAGCTGATTTGGTTACATTTGATCCCGTTCTTGTGTGCAGATTAAAATTAATGCATGGCCTTAGTGGGTAGAATAATGGAGTTTTTCCCAGAAGATCTTTTTACAATCGACAACTGACAGCAGCCACCTTGAAAGGTGGAAGGTCCAATTTACAACTGCTTCTGTCAACCACAAACCACAAAGGTTTCCTGGCTACTTCCTATACCCTTCACCTATAAGTGGGCTTTGTGCTGGCAATAGCAACTACTGAGCTACTCAGTCCACCCAATAGCTACTATCAGTCATATTAACATTGCCTTAAGCAATTTTCTCAGTATTCTGTTGTCAAATGTGAGAAATTACATCTAACAGAAGTGAGTGGCAGGAATACAGAAGAAATCAATGTGAAGACAAAGTTGACTGTTCAGAGGAAGCACAAAAAGTAATAGAATAAGGTCAACAGATGAGATGTAGGAAGTGATCAGGAATAAACAGGGATGAGACAAGGAAGAATAGTGATGACAATGTAAGAGATATTAGTTCTTTGTTGGACAATAAAAATAACAGCAAGCATTTGCTAGAATTACCATTTTTGGACATCAGTCAAATTAAGCCTTGCTTTCAGTCAGCAGGATATGTACAACTAATGACAGAGATTGAAAATGTCTCTCACGATTGGTTTCCAGAAGTCCTATGAGGCTTCTCGCAGATGATGCTGCTTCATACAGAGAAGACACAACACTGTAAGTCTGTATCTAAAGAAAGGAAGAGCCGCACAGGATCGACACTTGGTGTAAGGAATGGTTATGGGCCCTCAACATAAACCACTGTAACAATGAGGAAAATCCTCGGGAAACGAAGCCCACCCACAAAGGAGGTAGTTTACAAAACATATTCAACCAATACTTGAATATTTTTCATCAAAAGGGGATCCTTACCAGATAGGACTGATACAGGAAATAGAGAATATCCAAAGAACAGCAGCGCATTTCGTTACAGGTTCATTTAGTAAGCACAAAAGCGTCTTGGAGATGCTCAGCCAACTCCAGCGACAGACACTGCAAGGGAGGTGTTCTGCATCAGAATGTGGTGTATTGTTAAAGTTCCAAGACCATACATTCCTAGAAGAGGGAACCAATAGCTTCCTCCTACATATATCTTGCGAAAAGATCATGAAGATAAAATTAGACAGATTCGAACTCACGCAGAGGCTTATCAGTATTCTTTCTTCCCCTGAACCATTCATGACTGGAACATGAAAGGGGTGAAGTGACACTAGTACACGAAGTATTCTTTGCCACAGAACCACCAAATAGGACAAAAATTGCCTGTACCTTTCGCTTTTATTAAAAAAATCATCATAAAAATCCTTCTATGTTTAGGGACCTTTACAGTGGTGTGAGAATTAAACTAGAGCAGTACTCCAAGATTTTCCTTTGCAAGGTAAAATTTTAAAACAGAGTTCACCATTTCTGCTTTTACTTTGGTACACTTAATTTCAGTTCCCGTGTCATTAGCTTTGATACAGCCTTCACAAACGAGCAGAATTTGTTTCCTTGTTGCAAGAGTCTTTTGGTAGAGACTGCTATGGTGGTGACTAAAAACTTCACACATTGTTCTTTTGACAGCCAAACGGATTTCATACAGCACCCGTTTATATGACTATGCAGTAGTCACTGTTGCTTTAAATGTTTTACACGAAGTAAGTTCCCTCCTTCAATTTCAATCTCAGTGGATTTGATTTTCTTGATTACTGCGACAAATACATCACTTCCTTTTCCCATTAGTGTAACTTTTGATATAGACTTGCTCATTACACAAGATGTGCTGTATGTGTGACACACTGTATATCTAAGGCTTAAGTCAGATAACATTAGACTGTAAATACAATGAGGTATCATTAGGAGGAGGACAAGAAAAGCCAATGAGTGACAATTTCATATTATTGACATGCAAATTCAGGAGAGAACAAATAAACATAAGTAAACATAATTTAATGCTTCAATAGCTATGATATAGCCTAGTTCTGAAAGGCCTGCAGCAGAGCTCCTGTGAAGTTTGGAAGGCAGGAGACGAGGTACTGGCAGAATTAAAGCTATGAGGACGGGTCGTGAGTTGTGCTTCGGTAGCTCAGATGGTAGAGCACATGCCCACAATTAAGTCAAAGTTAGCGAGTTTGAGTCTCAGTCCGGCACACAGTTTTAATCTGCCAACAAGTTTCATATCAGTGCACACTCCACTGCAGAGTGGAATTTCATTCTGCCAGCTATTGTATTTCATAGTTTACTTTGCAAAAACAACCAAATAGTAATTAACAATAAGTAATTAGTAAATACCTGAAGAAATATTTTTCACAGAACAATTCTATGCACAAAAGCTAAAAGCTGATTAAAAAAGTCTGGTCTGATATCTCACATGCACTGTAACAGTAATACTTACGTGTATTTTCTATTTGTTCATACGACTTTCCTTGCAATTCTGTCTTATAAGATGCCTATAACCTGCTTGGAAGTACATAACCGATGACGCAAGAATCATTAAAGTTATGTCAATAATGATTAAACATTTGGATGAGCAATCATTGGAAAATGGTGAGGAGAATGAGGAGGTAGCCGAGTACATATGTGGTCGGTCATGGTGAAGGTGAGATCATGGACAGTCTGGTCAGCAGGTCAACCATACCACGGAAGTGGAACCTGTAATTTTTGTCAACAGACTGCTAGTTTCACAATTTTGAAGTATTTTATGATCTATGTTCACATGACTTAGTAATATGTTGCGTCACTTACAGTCGGAAAATAGACTTAGCGAGTAATGAGGCTAAACTTAGAACTTGTGACATAATTTCACTACTGGACTTGAATAATTTCTTGGAGTTTACCAGACTTGTACTTTCCACATTCAAGCTAACTGACAGATTTAATATTTTAACAACAGGAAATACTTTTGATAAAAATATAAAAGTATGAGTAGTACATATACTATCCTAGCTTTCAGAACTAACAGTTCCATCCTCAGCAATGAGAGAGGGATACATGGGGAAAGTAACAAAGGAAGGGCAGGTACTTAGACCCTGAGATGAGAGGGCCCCATCTGCCGAGGGAACGAGGAATGCAAGTGTAACCAGACTATTTCATGAAATGGTTAATGTTACACAGGTGTTTTTAAACATTTTGAGGCACAAAAGCATTCAATTTTTGTGAACTCTGTTAACAGTTTTCCAATAGCACAGCTCAAGATTTTAGTTTGAGATAAAAAACACAACAAAATTAGTCACTATGAAGTTTATGCAATTGTCACTTGCCCTTTACTGAATATAAAACACTTTCCAAATACCTGAGAACTCATGAAAGTAATTTTAGGGGCTCTGCATGTGGCTACCACTAAAAATCAAATCAAATAAAACCAAGCAGCCACACACCACCCTGAGCTCTATTTATTCTAAACTATACTATAATATCACAAGCAGTAATACCCATTTATAAAAGTTGAATAAGTAAAGGAACTGTAATTATAGCCCAATCTCTTTCATTCCTCCATTATAACGAAGGTACCTTGAAGCAATAATGAACAACTTTCCTGAAAATAACCTTTAAACACATCCTCAGTTTGGCTTCCATGAAGGATTCTCTATACAGAAAGAAATTCTTCTCTCCAGCGTATGTAATTTCATTTCTTTTGTCTCATGACTGCTGCATCTGGATTGGTATATAAAATCCACATTCATAATAACAACTTAAATTTGACGTCACATCTTTATTACTTCACCTACAGGTTCTATTTTTACTAAAAAAGTTCTAATTTTGTTAACGTTTCTCTATTGTTCAGTCCAACAACAGGAAATTAAAACTGTCTGAGGGGTTGTAACCACAAGAATTCTAAAACGATCAACCAGGAAAACAAGTTTACCATGAGATAAGCCTCATTTTTCAATACACCAAAAGATTTTGCTGAAACCAACTTATCTTCCTCAATTGTGCTGTCACATTTACAGCCAGTTCCTAAAATTGGGTTCTGTTAACTTTCAGGCCTTATAAATGAAGCAGATTCATTTATTCATAACCTCCAATGAGGGGAAATTGTGCCTAAGAGCTTACAGGAAACACTGAAACCATTCTTAAAGAAGTGTTTACCTGTGGGTGATGTTGGTGTTCCAGCACCAACCGGGTGAGACCCTTCAGGTGGCAAATCGTGATACAGATGTGGCATCATTGCAGAAGGATGTAAGTGTTTCATGAGGTTCAGGCGATCATCTGAACTGTTTGTGAGACCACTTGTTGGTCCAACACCATCAATTCTCTGACGCTGAAATAGAATATATTAATTTGCAATAAATAAGTAGTACTCTGAAGATGTGAAACAATGTTTGAAACTCTTAAAACACCACCTGATCAGTTTGTATAAAGAAACATTCTTATTAAACACAAAATTGACAGACATTATTCAAAACAGTTATTATACAATAAGCCAAAATAAGCTGTGTGGCAAAGTTAAGCATAAATTTATTTCCTTGCTTTAGGTATTAAATTTGGGACAAAGATACACAATGTCAAAAATAAATCTTAAAAGGATTAGGAAAAGAAGTCTATACAAATAGACTTCACATACCTCAAACATTTAGAATGTGCATGAATTAAAGTCAACCACAAATTTTCATACTGCTTGTCTAGGACTCTGTTAAATACCTTTGTTGGTATTATAGTCGTGTGAATCATATTCCTAAAACGACCAACAGATGGATCAACATCTTCAGGATTTATTACTTCCTCTTCTTCACTAAAAGTCAGTAATTTCTTCTTTCTTTTCCTCGTTGTGGGGCGAATTTCTTCATCAGGAATCCCCAGCATAGATATTCGGCGATTGTGTGCAGTATTAAACTCTGTAAGATTCTGGAAAATCAGGCAATATGTTTAACAGAGCCATAAGTTTGAGATGCAACCTTACTATCCCATAACAAACTACACCAGTCACTTAACTTACATCCAGTTCTGTTTCCGTCTCTGGCAAACCCAAGAGGCCACCTTCAGCTTCTTCTGAAGATTTTTCTAGTTCCTCAATGATTGGTCTTGAACCTGTTTGTGGTCGTTCACGAATGATGTAATTCCGTGTTGAAGCCCCAAAATGGAATACACTGTCTATTGGTAATTGTGTAGGCTTATGTGGCTCCAAACGAAGTGATCCAATGAATGTGCCATGAGCTACAAAATGACAAATAAAGAATGCTGTAAAAAAATTCAAGTGAATACCTTATAAAGATGAGTAAATAATCTTAAAAATTGGTCACAATGGCAGCAATCTTAAAAATTGGTCACAATGGCAGCAACAGTTCAAATACTGTAGCATTCATGCTGAGAGTGCCAGCACAATATATTGGGCACCAGCTAGCCCATGATGTGTAGGTGTGGGTTAGAGTATCTCAGTCCCCTATGAGGTGTTCCTTGTGAACGTAACATGTGATTGTATCTCACATATGGAGAGCATCACCCCTGCGAGATGTTCCTTATGAACATAACATGTGACTGTATCTCACATACAGAGCACATCAATTACAATGATGTCAACAGCATGGGTTTGAGAAAGATAAACCCTTGAAACAATAGAAGTCCAGCTGGAATAAAAATAATATTATGAAAAGAATAGATAGCTACTCCTCACACAGAGGAGGCACTGAGTCACAGACAGACACAACGAAAAGACTGGTAAAAATTAGAGAGAAGGATCAAGCAAGACATAAGTGGTCTGAGAAGAAATGTAATAACATCCACTGATTTGGGGAGGGGGGTGAGAAGGAGGGGCAAGGAGAGGGAGGAAAACACACACACACACACACACACACACACACACACACACACACACACACACACAGAGAGAGAGAGAGAGAGAGAGAGAGAGAGAGAGAGAGAGAGAGAGAGAGAGAGAGAGAGAATGACTTAATCTATAAAGAAACAATAGGATTGACAGGAGAGAAGAGGGGATGAAAGAGTGTCATGGAGATAAAAACTGAGGGTCATCATTAAGACAGTTAATGAACCCCATGCAAAGGAGAGGTGGAAAGAACACAATTATTTTATATGAACAGGGGAAGAAGACAGCAGACAGAACAAATTTGAAGTTGAAGTAGCAAAACACAGTGAATAAATCAGAGAAGGGCTACACTATTCTAAAGAGTGAATTTAAGGAAGAGCTTGCACTAATAGTAAATGGAAAGCTCACAGGAATTGATGAGCTGCTAACAGAAATATTAAAAACCTTAGATGGAGAAGGGAAGGTAGAACTATTGGGAAAATAGGACAAAATATACTCAAAGGGAGAGTGGATTAACAAATTCTTGGAATCGATCTTAGCACTTCTTTAAAAGAAAAACAACACAAGATAATGTGAGGAACATAGGACTTCCAATTCTGATATCATATACAGCCAAGATTTCACTGAGAGTGATGAATACAAAGATGTAAAGTGAGCTGAACAGCAACATGGGAGAAAAGCAGTATGTGTTCAGACACGGGAGAGGGAGGCATGAGAAATGCTGTTGACTTACTACAAGTCCTAGTGTAGAGATACACTGAAAATACGAGGGTTGCCTGGAAAGTAATGCACCTATTTTTTTCCTCCAACAATTTTTATTGAACAAAATGGGAAGCACACACATGAAAACTGGTGTTTTATCTATACATAACACCATTTTTCCGTGTAATCTCAATCCCATTCTATGGCCATCCTCTAGCGCGAAACAATGGCGTGTATGCCCTGTCAGTACCAATCCTAGTCCTGGTGTAAGAGCCACTGTGTGAATCACTCCCTCATCGTCCTCCAAATGTCTTCCAAGAATGGCATCCATTAATGACGAATGACAACATCAGCTCACTGCAAATGTCAGGTGTGACAGCTGTGAATGGTCTCCCCAACCGCTGCAAATCGTGGAGCTCCACCGAACCGCCCTCTGATGACCTCACCTTCCGTGCCCAGTGACTGACTGTACTTCTGTCGACAGCAGATACTCCATAGACTTTGCACAAGTGTTTTTGTATATTCCCCACAGTTTCTTTCGCTGCAGTGATAAATTCAAAGACGGCATGTTGCTTGTAAAGTCCCTCACATACAGACACCTTTTTGAAACTGTCCTGCAGCTACACTATCTGTTGCAATTGACGGAAACTTGGTACACTCAGTCAGAAGACCTCAAATAATACATACGTAAGATTTTGCATTTGTAGCATTGTTTTCGGCTGAGAAAAAATGCAGTGCATTACTTTCTGGACAACTGTCGTAGTAGGAACATTTAAGATGTTTTTAAAGATTTCAAAAAAGTGCCAGATTCGGTAATAAACTGTGGTGCCAACCAGACAGAAAGGAAACCGGGTTATATCTTGAGCAAAAGCCAGAATTAGTGGAGAACTAAGGAGTGAATACAAACAGAAAGAGTAGGAAGGCAGAGATGTTGCCTTTCGCCTACAATGTTTAATATCTACATGGAAGAGATCATACAAGGATGTGATGGAATGAAAGGAGTGTGTGTAGAAGGCAAAAGGGTGGATTGTATAAAGTTTGCTTTCAACATGGTCATGTTAGTACAAACTAAGAAGGTACCTAATGACACAGTGGAAGAGCTTAAGATCAAATGATAAGATTTCAGAATGAAAATAAATACAAAAAAGATTAAAATCTTTATACTTGTAGGAAAAGGGGAGATGAACAAATTCATCATAGTTTGGCGACTAGAGCAGAATGAAAAAGTCAAATATTTGGGAAGTATTATAACAGGGATAATAAATTGACACAGGCATAAATTTGAGACTAGTGATAACCAAGGAAGCATTCAACAAAGGGGAAGTTGGTATAGGTAGGCAACCAAACAAATATCTAGGAAAAGATTAAGCAAATGCTATACATCAAGACATTTCCAGGGGCAGATGTGGACTATGACCACAATCATTGGTTATGAACTGTAGATTAAAACTGAAGAAACTGCAAAAAGGTGGGAATTTATGGAGATGGGACCTGGATAAACTGACTAAACCAGAGGTTGTACAGAGTTTCAAGGAGAGCATAAGGGAACAATTGACAGGAATGGGCGAAAGAAATACAGTAGAAGAAGAACGGGTAGCTCTGAGGGATGAAGTAGTGAAGGCAGCAGAGGATCAAGTAGGTAAAAAGACGAGGGCTAGTAGCAATCCTTGGGTAACAGAAGAAATATTGAATTTAATTGATGAAAGGAGAAAATATAAAAACGCAGTAAATGAAGCAGGCAAAAAGGAATACAAACGTCTCAAAAATGAGATCGACAGGAAGTGCAAAATGGCTAAGCAGGGATGGCTAAGAGGACAAATGTAAGGATGTAGAAGCTTATCTCACTAGGGGTAAGATAGATACTGCCTACAGGAAAATTAAAGAGACCTTTGGAGAAAAAAGAGCCACTTGTATGAATATCAAGAGCTCAGATGGAAACCCAGTTCTAAGCAAAGAAGGGAAAGCAGAAAGGTGGAAGGAGTATATAGAGGGTCTATACAAGGGCGATGTACTTGAGGACAATATTATGGAACTGGAAGAGGATGTAGATGAAGATGAAATGGGAGATATGAAATTGCGTGAAGAGTTTGACAGAGCACTGAAAGACCTGAGTCGAAACAAGGCCCCGGGAGTAGACAACATTCCATTGGAACTAATGACGGCCTTGGGAGAGCCAGTCCTGACAAAACTCTACCATCTGGTGAGCAAGATGTATGAGACACGTGAAATACCCTCAGACTTCAAGAAGAATATAATAATTCCAATCCCAAAGAAAGCAAGTGTCGACAGATGTGAAAATTACCGAACTATCAGTTTCATAAGTCACAGCTGCAAAATACTAACGCGAATTCTTTACAGGCGAATGGAAAAACTGGTAGAAGCCGACCTCGGGGAAGATCAGTTTGGATTCCGTAGAAATGTTGGAACACGTGAGGCAACACTGACCCTACGACTTATCTTAGAAAATAGATTAAGGAAAGGCAAACATACGTTTCTACCATTTGTAGACTTAGAGAAAGTTTTTGACAATGTTGACTGGAAAACTCTCTTTCAAATTCTAAAGGTGGCAGGGGTAAAATACAGGGAGCGAAAGGCTATTTACAATTTGTACAGAAACCAGATGGCAGTTATAAGAGTCGAGGGGCATGAAAGGGAAGCAGCGGTTGGGAAGGGAGTGAGACAGGGTTGTAGCTTGTCCCCGATGTTATTCAATCTGTATATTGAGCAAGCAGTAAAGGAAACAAAAGAAAAATTCAGAGTAGGTATTAAAGTCCATGGAGAAGAAATAAAAGTTTTGAGGTTCGCCGATGACATTGTAATTCTGTCAGAGACAGCAAAGGACTTGGAAGAGCAGTTGAACGGAATGGACAGTGTCTTGAAAGGAGGATATAAGACGAACATCAACAAAAGCAAAACGAGGATAATGGAATGTAGTCGAATTAAGTCGGGTGATGCTGAGGGAATTAGATTACGAAATAATGTTGTTGGTTGTTTTTGGGGAAGGAGACCAGACAGCGTTGTCATCGGTCTCATCAGATTAGGGAAGGATGGGGAAGGAAGTCGGCCGCGCCCTTTCAGAGCAACCATCCCGGCATTTGCCTGGAGTGATTTAGGGAAATCACGGAAAACCTAAATCAGGATGGCCGGACGCGGGATTGAACCATCGTCCTCCCGAATGCGAGTCCAGTGTCTAACCACTGCGCCGCCTCGCTTGGTATTAGGAAATGAGAAACTTAAAGTCGTAAAGGAGATTTGCTATTTAGGGAGCAAAACAACTGATGATGGTCGAAGTAGAGAGGATATAAAATGTAGACTGGCAATGGCAAGGAAAGCATTTCTGAAGAAGAGAAATTTGTTAACATTGAGTATAGATTTAAGTGTCAGGAAGTCGTTTCTGAAAGTATTTGTATGGAGTGTAGCCATGTATGGAAGTGAAACATGGACGATACAGAGTTTGGACAAAAAGAGAATAGAAGCTTTCGAAATGTGGTGCTACAGAAGAATGCTGAAGATTAGGTGGGTAGATCACATAACTAATGAGGAGGTATTGAATAGAATTGGGGAGAAGAGGAGTTTGTGGCACACCTTGACAAGAAGAAGGGATTGGTTGGTAGGACATGTTTTGAGGCATCAAGGGATCACAAATTTAGCATTTGAGGGCAGCGTGGAGGGTAAAAATCGTAGAGGGAGACCAAGAGATGAATACACTAAGCAGATTCAGAAGGATGTAGGTTGCAGTAAGTACTGGGAGATGAAGAAGCTTGCACAGGATAGAGTAGCATGGAGAGCTGCATCAAACCAGTCTCAGGATTGAAGACAACAACAACAAACAACATACATCAATCATAGCTTTTTATGGGTCTGTTACATAGACTCTGCAAAAAGATGAAGAAAGAAGGCTGGAGGCACTGGAAATGTAGTATGGACAAAGCAAGAGGGTACAAATGAGAAGACAGGGTGAGGAATGAGGTGGTGTTAAACTGACAAGAACAAAAACCTCTCAGGTGCAAAGGAAAAGAAAGAAACATTGGCTAGGCTCAATACAGAAGATAGTGTTTACTCCAGTGGACAGTAAAACAGTAAGAGGAGGATGGGAAGAGGATGACATCAGCTAACCAACAGTGTCAGGGAGGAAAGTGGTAACTACATGGAACTAAAGAGGAAAGCACAGGACTGGAACAGGAGTGAAGTACCACACCTAATCCTGCACAAGGCAGAAGTATTGATGGTGGTTGTGATATAGGGAGGCAGCAGTATCCAAATCTGGAACAAAAACTTGTTGGAGTTCTAATCATGGCAGTGATTATACTGTGTTCAGCATTAGTGTCACCCTTCAGAAATTCAAGCAGGCAGTTATGCAGCGATTCCTCATGTTCATAAAGTGTTCTAAAAAAATCTGTATTCCCTGGCAGCTGTGCACAGAGTTCAGTTCAGGACACTGGCACATGTTCAATGCGCTCCCAGACTCCATTACTCAATTTCTCAAGAGGATAAACCTCCAAAGAGCTTGTAGACTATGACACTATATCTGTAACTTATAAATCCAACTGGACCACAGTTTTTGTTACCAGATTTCCATTTTGCACATCTTGAAAGGAAGGAGAAAATGGAGGAGACTGCTCCTGTGGACAACCCAGCTAGCTGCTGTAAACTCTGAATAATCATCAAACATGTTCTGAAGTCATTAAAAATTAGCACTTTCTGCAAAAAAATAAACAAATAACTAAATAAATAAAATGAATAAAAAATCCCAATAGCACCTCAATGCCACCCAACAACATGCAGCAGAATGTTAAAACAATCTTTAGTTCAAAAAGGGGTCCACTACTCAGGAACACTCATCTTCAATAATTTGCCAGCAAACATAAAAAATTTAGTTACAAATAAAGATCAGTTTAAAAGGAGCCTGAAAGACTTACTAGTGGCCAACTCCTACTCCACTGACGAATTTTTAAATAGAAACAAATGATGTATATATTCATACTATTAGTATTGTTATTTCAGCTAAAAGAAAAAAAAAAAAAGATTGACATGTTCCACATCCACGAGGATCTCCTCAGCACAGATCTATGGAACAAAAACTAATCTAATCTAATCTATCCAATCTAGGCGTTACACACTAATGTATCTATCACTGTAATCAAGCCTTACGAAAAGGGTAATGAGAATCAATGTCTACATGATAAAGGCAGCAATCTGCACAAAAGATATTGCATTCAGAGCCCACATTCATCCAGACATTTCTTGATGGTCCCCTGACGCACTGATATATAGAACTATACAGATAAGCCAAAACATTATGACCACATGATTAATAGCATGTTGTTCCACATTTGGAATGGAACACAGCCGTGATTCTGTGTGGTACTGATTTGACAAGGCATTGTTTGGTTTCTGGAGGCACATGGCACCAGATGTCTATGCACAGCTCACACAATTCATCTAAATTATGGGTTGGCAATTTGTAGGTACGGAGCTGGCACCTGATAACATCCCAGATGTGTTTCACTGGATTCAGATTAGGTAATATTGGCAACTAAGATTTAAATGTGAGTTCACTATCATACACTTCAAACCACTGTAACACGATTCTAGTCTTGAGACACATACAACTATTCTGCTGGATAATGCCATTGCATTGGTGAAGACATCAGGTATGAAGTTCTTGTGAAACACAAGTAGCTCTTTATTCTCACAGAGTAATGAGTGCGATTGACAGGATATACCAAATCGATTCCATATTTTTAGATTTCCAGAAGGCTTTTAACAACGCTCCTCACAAGCATCTTCTCATCCAAGTGTGTGTCTATGGAGTATCACCTCAGTTGTGCAACTGGATTCATGAGTTCATATCAGAAAGATCATGGTTTGTAGTAATTGATCAGAAGCCATCAACTACACCAGAAATGACCTCTGATGTTCCGCAACGAAGTGTTATAGGCCTTTTGCTGTTCCTGATTTACATAAACAACATAGGAGATAACCTGCGCAGCCCTCTTAGATTGTTTGCCATGGTGCTGTAATTTACTGTCTTGTAAAGTAATCAGATTTTTAAAACCAATTGAAAAATGATTTACACAAGATATGTGTATGATGCAAAAAGTGTGATTTGGCTCCAAATAATGAAAAGTGTGAAATCTTCCACATGAGTATTAAAAGATATCCATTACACTTCAGTCACATGATAAATTACTCAAATTTAGAGACTGTAAATTCAACTAAATTCTTACCAATTACAATAATTTAAACTGGAATGGTCACATAGATAATGTTGTGGATAAAATGAACCAAAGATTGTGATTTATAGGCAGAACACTTACGAAATACAAAAGGTCTACTACAGAGACTACCTACACTAGGCTTGTCCATCCTTTTCTGTAGTACTGCTGCATGGTGTGGGATCCGCATAAGATACAATTAACAGAGGACACTGGGAAAATTCAAAGAAGGGCAGCACATTTTGCATTATTGTGAAATAGTGGAGCGAGTGCCATGGATGTGATATGCAACTTGGGGTGGCAATCATTAAAATAATGACACTTTTTGTAGCAACAGAAATTTCAACTCTCAATTTTCTCCTCTGAATGCGAAAATATTCTATTGGCACACATCTACACAGAGAGAAATGATCATCATGATAAAATAAGAGAAATATTTAAGTGCTTTTTTTTCCCCATGCACCATTCGAGAATGGAAAAGTAGAGAAATAGCTTTTAAGGTGGTTCGTTTAACCCTCAGCCAGGCACTTAATTGTGAATTGCAGAGTATTCATGTAGCTGTAAATGAATGAATGTAAGATGTTCACAACAATGTTCACATAGACCACAGCTGTCATGGTGCCTTTGACTACTGCCCCCATTGTTCAATTGTAGATGCCACAATTTTGAATTTCACACATTCAGTCATCTTTCCCACATCACAATACACTGTTCTGATACTAAGTGTTTGTAATATGCATGGTGGAATATGGGATACTCAAGGACTAAGCTAGTCTTCAAAATCTCATTGCAAGACTACTTTTGATCAGGTTGAAATCCAGATCCCAACAAAAAAGTGTCATTCTCAATCACTGCAGGCACTTAGTAGCAATACTAAACATTCTTCCACTGCCTGTGCAGTAGCATTTGTATTTGCTTGTGCAGTAAGTAGATTATAAATGCTTTGTTGAGCATGAATGTTATTCATGTCTCACTAAAATTACATGCCAACAATTATCTATATATTCTTACACACAAACACCACATATGTTGCTTTCTGGGAGTTAGTTAATAGCATATGTTCTGCGGATCATAACTGTAACCTCTCAGTGTGATTTGGAATGAGTACATTTTGCAATTATAGTTACACTTCATCAGTGAAAACTATGGCAACATTGTTTTTTTCATATATGCAGTGATTAGTACTATCTCTCTCTCTCTCTCTCTCTCTCTCTCTCTATATATATATATATATATATATATATATATATATATATGGAAACATGGGAAAAATATATCTAAAAAGAAAGATGATGAAACTTACCAAACAAAAGCGCTGGCAGGTCGATAGACACACAAACAAACACAAACATACACACAAAATTCTAGCTTTCGCAACCAATGGTTGCCTCGTCAGGAAAGAGGGAAGGAGAAGGAAAGACAAAAGGATATGGGTTTTAAGGGAGAGGGTAAGGAGTCATTCCAATCCCGGGAGCGGAAAGACTTACCTTAGGGGGAAAAAAGGACAGGTATACACTCGCACACACACACATATCCATCCACACATACACAGACACAAGCAGACATTTGTAAAGGCCTTCCCGATGTCCAGGCAGAGCTTCAAGGAATCCTCAGAACCTTAGGCCCCCTGCAAAACCTTTCACCTGACTCCATCAACCTCCTGACCCCACCGACACCCCGCACCCACCTTCTACCTTCTTCCTAAAATCCACAAACCCAATCATCCCGGCCGCCCCATTGTAGCTGGTTACCAAGCCCCCACAGAACGTATCTCTGCCTACGTAGATCAACACCTTCAACCCATTACATGCAGTCTCCCATCCTTCATCAAAGACACCAACCACTTTCTCGAACGCCTGGAATCCTTACCCAATGTGTTACCCCCGGAAACCATCCTTGTAACCATTGATGCCACTTCCTTATACACAAATATTCCACACGTCCAGGGCCTCGCTGCGATGGAGCATTTCCTTTCACGCCGATCACCTGCCACCCTACCTAAAACCTCTTTCCTCGTCACCTTAGCCAGGTTCATCCTGACCCACAACTTCTTCACTTTTGAAGGCCAGACACACCAACAATTAAAGGGAACAGCCATGGGTACCAGGATGGCCCCCTCGTACGCCAACCTATTCATGGGTCGCTTAGAGGAAGCCTTCCTGGTTACCCATGCCTGCCAACTCAAAGTTTGGTACAGATTTATTGATGACATCTTCATGATCTGGACTCACAGTGAAGAAGAATTCCAGAATTTCCTCTCCAACCTCAACTCCTTTGGTTCCATCAGATTCACCTGGTCCTACTCCAAATCCCATGCCACTTTCCTTGACGTTGACCTCCACCTGTCCAATGGCCAGCTTCACACGTCCGTCCACATCAAACCCACCAACAAGTAACAGTACCTCCATTATGACAGCTGCCACCCATTCCACATCAAACGGTCCCTTCCCTACAGCCTAGGTCTTCGTGGCAAACGATTCTCCTCCAGTCTGGAATCCCTGAACCATTACACCAATAACCTTACAACAGCTTTCGCATCCCGCAACTACCCTCCCGACCTGGTACAGAAGCAAATAACCAGAGCCACTTCCTCGTCCCCTCAAACCCAGAACCTCCCACAGAAGAACCACAAAAGTGCCCCACTTGTGACAGGATACTTTCCGGGACTGGACCAGACTCTGAATGTGGCTCTCCAGCAGGGATACGACTTCCTCAAATCCTGCCCTGAAATGAGATCCATTGTTCATGAAATCCTCCCCACTCCACCAAGAGTGTCTTTCCGCCGTCCACCTAACCTTCGTAACCTCTTAGTTCATCCCTATGAAATCCCCAAACCACCTTCCCTACCCTCTGGCTCCTATCCTTGTAACCGCCCCCAGTGTAAAACCTGCCCCTTGCACCCTCCCACCTACTCCAGTCCTCTTATAGAGGGAAACATTCCACGCGGTAAAAATATATTAAAAAACAAAGATGATGTGACTTACCATAAGAAAGCGCTGGCAGGTCGATAGAAACACAAACAAACACATACATACACACAAAATTCTAGCTTTCGCAACCAATGGTTGCTTCGTCAAGAAAGAGGGAAGGAGAGGGAAAGACGAAGGGATGTGGGTTTTAAGGGAGAGGGTAAGGAGTCATTCCAATCCCGGGAGTGGAAAGACTTACCTTAGGGGGAAAAAAGGATGGGTATACACTCGCGCACACACACACACACACACACACACACACACACACACACACACACACACATATCCATTCACACATATACGGATACAAGCAGACATATTCAAAGACAAAGAGTTTGGGCAGAGATGTCAGTCGAGGTGGAAGTGGAGCGGCAAAGATGTTGTTGAATGACAGGTGAGGTATGAGTGGCGGCAACTTGAAATTAGTGGAGATTGAGGCCTGGTGGGTAACGGGAAGAGAAGATTTATTGAAGAGCAAGTTCCCATCTCCGGAGTTCGGATAGGTTGGTGTTAGTGGGAAGTATCCAGATAACCCGGACGGTGTAACACTGTGCCAAGATGTGCTGGCCGTGCACCAAGGCATGTTTAGCCACAGGGTGATCCTCATTACCAACAAACACTGTCTGCCTGTGTCCATTCATGCGAATGGACAGTTTGTTGCTGGTCATTCCCAGATAGAATGCGTCACAGTGTAGGTAGGTCAGTTGGTAAATCACGTGGGTGCTTTCACACGTGGCTCTGCCTTTGATCGTGTACACCTTCCGGGTTACAGGACTGGAGTAGGTGGTGGTGGGAGGGTGCATGGGACAGGTTTTACACCAGGGGCGGTTACAAGGGCAGGAGCCAGAGGGTAGGGAAGGTGGTTTGGGGATTTCATAGGGATGAACTAACAGGTTACGAAGGTTAGGTGGACGGCGGAAAGACACTCTTGGTGGAGTGGGGAGTATTTGCTAAGTCACATCTACTTACTGCACATGCAAATACAAATGCTACTGCACAGGCAGTCAAAGAATGTTTAGTATTGCTGCTAAGTGCCTGCAGTGATTGAGAATGACACTTTTTTGTTGGGATCAGGATTTCATGAAATCCTCCCCACTCCACCAAGAGTGTCTTTCCGCCGTCCAACTAACCTTCGTAACCTGTTAGTTCATCCCTATGAAATCCCCAAACCACCTTCCCTACCCTCTGGCTCCTACCCTTGTAACCGCCCCCGGTGTAAAAGCTGTCCCATGCACCCTCCCACCACCACCTACTCCAGTCCTGTAACCGGGAAGGTGTACACAATCAAAGGCAGAGCCACGTGTGAAAGCATCCACGTGATTTACCAACTGACCTGTCTACACTGTAACCCATTCTATGTGGGAATGACCAGCAACAAACTGTCCATTCGCATGAATGGACACAGGCAGACAGTGTTTGTTGGTAATGAGGATCACCCTGGGGCTAAACATGCCTTGGTGCATGGCCAGCACATCTTGGCACAGTGTTACACCGTCCGGGTTATCTGGATACTTCCCACTAACACCAACCTATCCGAACTCCGGAGATGGGAACTTGCTCTTCAATATATCCTCTCTTCTCATTACCCACCAGGCCTCAATCTCCGCTAATTTCAAGTTGCCGCCACTCATACCTCACCTGTCGTTCAACAACATCTTTGCCTCTGCACTTCCGCCTCACCTGACATCTCTGCCTAAACTCTTTGTCTTTGAATATGTCTGCTTGTGTCCGTATATGTGTGGATGGATATGTGTGTGTGTGCGCGAGTGTATACCCGTCCTTTTTTCCCCCTAAGGTAAGTCTTTCCGCTCCCGGGATTGGAATGACTCCTTACCCTCTCCCTTAAAACCCACATCCTTTCGTATTTCCCTCTCCTTCCCTCTTTCCTGACGAGGCACCCGTTGGTTGAGAAAGCTAGAATTTTGTGTGTATGTTTGTGTGTCTATCGACCTGCCAGCGCTCTCATTTGGTAAGTCACATCATCTTTGTTTTTACATATATTTATCCCACGTGGAATGTTTCCCTCTATTATATATATTCCACGCGGGAAAAATATATTTAAAAACAAAGATGATGTGACTTACCATACGAAAGCGCTGGCAGGTCGATAGAAACACATACATACACACAAAATTCTAGCTTTCGCAACCAATGGTTGCTTCGTCAGGAAAGAGGGAAGGAGAGGGAAAGACGAAAGGATGTGGTTTTTAAGGAAGAGGGTAAGGAGTCATTCCAGTCTCGGGAGCGGAAAGACTTACCTTAGGGGGAAAAAAGGACAGGTATACACTCGCACACAGACACATATCCATCCGCACATACACAGACACAAGCAGACATTTGTAAAGGCAAACAGTTTGGGCAGAGATGTCAGTCGAGGCGGAAGTACAGAGGCAAAGATGATGGTGAACGACAGGTGAGGTATGAGCGGCAGCAACTTGAAATTAGCGGAGGTTGAGGCCATGCGGATAACGAGAAGAGAGGATATACTGAAGGGCAAGTTCCCATCTCCGGAGTTCTGACAGGTTGGTGTTAGTGGGAAGTATCCAGATAACCCGGACGGTGTAACACTGTGCCAAGATGTGCTGGCCGTGCACCTAGGCATGTTTAGCCACAGGGTGATCCTCATTACCAACAAACACTGTCTGCCTGTGTCCATTCATGCGAATGGACAGTTTGTTGCTGGTCATTCCCACATAGAAAGCTTCACAGTGTAGGCAGGTCAGTTGGTAAATCACGTGGGTGCTTTCACACGTGGCTCTGCCTTTGATCGTGTACACCTTCCGGGTTACAGGACTGGAGTAGGTGGTGGTTGGAGGGTGCATTGGACAGGTTTCACACCGGGGGCGGTTGCAAGAGTAGGAGCCAGAGGGTAAGGAAGGTGGTTCGGGGATTTCATAGGGATGAACTGAGAGGGTACGAAGGTTAGGTGGATGGCGGAAAGACACTCTTGGTGGAGTGGGGTGGATTTCATGAACGATGCATCTCATTTCAGGACAGGATTTGAGGAAGTCGTATCCCTGCTGGAGAGCCACATTCAGAGTCTGATCCAGTCCCGGAAAGTATCATGTCACAAGTGGGGCACTTTTGTGGTTCTTCTGTGGGAGGTTCTGGGTTTGAGGGGACGAGGATGTGGTTCGGGTTATTTGCTTCTGTACCAGGTCGGGAGGGTAGTTGCGGGATGTGAAAGCTGTTTTCAGGTTGTTGGTGTAATGGTTTAGGGATTCCGGACTGGTGCAGATTCGTTTGCCACGAAGACCTAGGCTGTAGGGAACGGACCGTTTGATGTGGAATGGGTGGCAGCTGTCACAATGGAGGTACTGTTGCTTGTTGGTGGGTTTGATGTGGACAGACGTGTGAAGCTGGCCATTGGACACATGGAGGTCAACGTCAAGGAAAGTGGCATGGGATTTGGAGTAGGACCAGGTGAATCTGATGGAACCAACCATTTCACCCCCACAACACCCCCACAACGACCCCATTAAGTTTTATTTACATTTCCTCCGCAAACATGCCTTCGCCCTAGCCAGATTACGCTCCCATATTTTATTTTCTCAGGCTTGTCTGACATTTGGAATTACCCCCAAAGGCCTCACACTTAAAGTTCCCATCTCTGGCTGCAACCCTCTTTCCGTCAGTCCCTATACCAGTTCCAAACTGAACAATCCATTGCCCTCACCCAGTTAATCCTTCACCTACACATCAACTCAGCCAATGAACACACCCGTCAACTCCAATCCTTAATAAAAGTCCTCAATCTTTCCTCTCCCGCATCCACACCGGCTGTTCAAAGCATCCTCCTACAGGCCAACCACAAATTAGAACAGCATGCCACCCTCCACCTCAAAAAATTATCCAATCTCCTGGTTTCCCACCTCCGGAAAGGCAACTCACTCACCCTTCACAACCTTTCCAAGAAACCTCAACATCCTCTCACTGCACACAAACCCAGTCTCTCCCATCTACTCAATCTCCCACTTCCACCTCCACTCCCTCCAAAACCTCAGAATTCCAATCAACGCAATCTGGAACCACAACACCACAATTCAGTAGTTAACCTTTCTTCCAAACCTCTCGCCCAATCCGAAACCTCTGTCCTATCCAAAGGCCTCACCTTCAGCCCCACTCCCAGATTCAACCAAACAGCCCTCGTCAAAGATTTTACTGTCCTACACTCGTACTCTCTGCTGGAAATATCACTTTGCCACGAAGAAAAATCATCCTAATCCTACTCCTAATGATCCAACTACCCAAGACACCATCCAAATTGAACCCTGCCTGGAACAGTTCCGTCCTCTGTCACAGCGGGACCCACCTCCTCTTTCTCAAAATCACCCTCTCCAAACCTTCCAGGAATTTCTCACTTCCAGCCTTGCTTCTCAATCCTCCTTAAAAAACCTTAATCCTACTCCCAACATCACCACTGCGGAAGCTCAAGCTATCCGTGACCTGAAGCCTGACTGATCCATCATCATTCTTCCGGCGGACAAGGGTTCCACGACCGTGGTACTTGATCGTCAGGAGTATGTGGCTGAGGGACTGCGTCAGCTTTCAGACAACACCACATACAAAGTTCGCCAAGGTAATCCCATTCCTGATGTCCAGGCGGAGCTTCAAGGAATCCTCAGAACCTTAGGCCCCCTACAAAACCTTTCACCCGACTCCATCAACCTCCTGACCCCACCGACACCCCGCACCCCTACCTTCTACCTTCTTCCTAAAATTCACAAACCCAATCATCCCAGGCGCCCCATTGTAGCTGGTTACCAAGCCCCCACAGAACGTATCTCTGCCTACATAGATCAACACCTTCAACCCATTACATGCAGTCTCCCATCCTTCATCAAAGACACCAACCACTTTCTCGAATGCCTGGAATCCTTACCCAATCTATTACCCCCGGAAACCATCCTTGTAACCATTGATGCCACTTCCTTATACACAAATATTCCACACATCCAGAGCCTCGCAGTGATGGAGCATTTCCTTTCATGCCGATCACCTGCCACCCTACCTAAAACCTCTTTCCCCATTAAATTAGCCAGCTTCATCCTGACCCACAACTTCTTCACTTTTGAAGGCCAGACACACCAACAATTAAAGGGAACAGCCATGGGTACCAGGATGGCCCCCTCGTACGCCAACCTATTCATGGGTCGCTTAGAGGAAGCCTTCCTGGTTACCCATGCCTGCCAACCCAAAGTTTGGTACAGATTTATTGATGACATCTTCATGATCTGGACTCACAGTGAAGAAGAATTCCAGAATTTCCTCTCCAACCTCAACTCCTTCGGTTCCATCAGATTCACCTGGTCCTACTCCAAATCCCATGCCACTTTCCTTGACGTTGACCTCCATCTGTCCAATGGCCAGCTTCACACGTCCGTCCACATCAAACCCACCAACAAGCAACAGTACCTCCATTATGACAGCTGCCACCCATTCCACACCAAACGGTCCCTTCCCTACAGCCTAGGTCTTCATGGCAAACAAATCTCCTCCAGTCCAGGATCCCTGAACCATTACACCAACAACCTGGAAACAGCTTTCACATCCCGCAACTACCCTCCCGACCTGGTACAGAAGCAAATAACCAGAGCCACTTCCTCGTCCCCTCAAACCCAGAACCTCCCACAGAAGAACCACAAAAGTGCCCCACTTGTGACAGGATACTTTCCGGGACTGGATCAGACTCTGAATGTGGCTCTCCAGCAGGGATACGACTTCCTCAAATCCTGCCCTGAAATGAGATCCATCATTCATGAAATCCTTCCCATTCCACCAAGAGTGTCTTTCCGCCGTCCACCTAACCTTCGTACCCTCTCAGTTCATCCCTATGAAATCCCCGAACCACCTTCCTTACCCTCTGGCTCCTACCCTTGCAACCGCCCCCGGTGTAAAAGCTGTCCAATGCACCCTCCAACCACCACCTACTCCAGTCCTGTAACCCGGAAGGCGTACACGATCAAAGGCAGAGCCACGTGTGAAAGCACCCACGTGATTTACCAACTGACCTGCCTACACTATGAAGCTTTCTATGTGGGAATGACCAGCAACAAACTGTCCATTCGCATGAATGGACACAGGCAGACAGTGTTTGTTGGTAATTAGGATCACCCTGTGGCTAAACATGCTTTGGTGCACGGCCAGCACATCTTGGCACAGTGTTACACCGTCCGGGTTATCTGGATACTTCCCACTAACACCAACCTGTCAGAACTCCGGAGATGGGAACTTGCCCTTCAGTATATCCTCTCTTCTCGTTATCCGCCAGGCCTCAACCTCCGCTAATTTCAAGTTGCCGCCGCTCATACCTCACCTGTCTTTCAACAACATCTTTGCCTTGGTACTTCTGTCTCGACTGACATCTCTGCCCAAACTGTTTGCCTTTACAAATGTCTGCTTGTGTCTGTGTATGTGCGGATGGATATATATGTGTGTGTGTGTGTGTGTGTGTGTGTGTGTGTGTGTGTGTGTGTGTGTGTGTGTGCGTGCGCGCGCGCGCGCGAGTGTATACCTGACCTTTTTTCCCCCCTAAGGCAAGTCTTTCCGCTCCCAGGATTGGAATGACTCCTTACCGTTTCCCTTAAAACCCACATCCTTTCGTCTTTCCCTCTCCTTCCCTCTTTCCTGACAAAGCAACCATTGGTTGCGAAAGCTAGAATTTTGTGTGTATGTATGTGTTTCTATCGACCTGCCAGCGCTTTCGTATGGTAAGTCACATCATCTTTGTTTCTAAATATATTTTTCCCGCGTGGAATGTGTGTGTGTGTATATATATATATATATATAATGGAGGGAAACATTCCACGTGGGAAAAATTATATATAAAAACAAAGATGAGGTGACTTACCGAACAAAAGCGCTGGCAGGTCGATAGATACACAAACAAACACAAACATACACACAAAATTCAAAATTTCAATGAAATATGTCTGCTTGTGTCTGTATGTGTGGATGGATATGTGCGTGTGTGCTAGTGTATACCTGTCCTTTTTTCCCCCTAAGGTAAGTCTTTCCGCTCCCGGGATTGGAATGACTCCTTACCCTCTCCCTTAAAACCCACTTCCTTTCGTCTTCCCCTCTCCTTCCCTCTTTCCTGATGAGGCAACAGTTTGTTGCGAAAGCTTGAATTTTGTGTGTATGTTTGTGTTTGTTTGTGTGTCTATCGACCTGCCAGCGCTTTTGTTCGGTAAGTCACCTCATCTTTGTTTTTATATATAATTTTTCCCACGTGGAATGTTTCCTTCCATTATATATATATATATATATATCACACACCCAGATATGCAAGAGTTGGCAGGCAGACATAATTTCAGTTTGTGTTTGTAGTTATTTAATTAGTTTCATGTTCCATGATTAATTGTAATGATGTGGAACGGCCCATTTTACATTCACATTGCACACTGATTTTTTAATTTGACCATTTTAATTTTATTATCCATGAAATTCTTTAAATCACTGGGTGGGTGGTTGAAGGTTTTTAGGTTGAATACATTACACCTTTCTATTTCAGAAAGCCACAACAAAAAGAGTCTTATACATTAAGCTTTCGGCCAAAGCCTCCACCAAAAAAGAGCAAAACACACTCATTAATACAAATAAGCACACCTCACACACACAACCCTTAACTCTGGCTGCTAAGACCAAAAAGAAACTGAAATGTGTCAAATGGGAGCAACAATCTCTGTTGGAGCAGTGCAGGGCAAGGGATAGGATAGCTAGGTACAGGTGATGGAAGGGAAAACAATGCTGCCTGGCAGAGCGCGCAGGAACCAGAGGTGGCAGACAAGGCTACCTGGTGCAGCATTGGGAGGCTGTGGTGGAGGGAGGGAAGGGAAGGGAAGGGAAGGGAAAGACGGGAGCAGAAAGGAGAGGAGCAGAGAAGTGGTAAAGACAGTGGGTGCACTGCAGGGAGCAGTGCACAACGATGGTGAGGGAACATGAGTTGGGAGGTAATAGGACACAGGAGGTGGAAACTGTCTGTGGAGGGAACGGGTACATTAAGTTACTGTAGACTGAGGCCAGGATTATTTTGGGAGCAGAGACAGTGTTGGAAAGGCAGCGCCCATCTGTGCAGTTCAGAAAAGCTGGTGATGGAGGGGAGGATCCAGCAGGTTTGGGTAGTGAAGCAGCCACTGAAATCAAGTATGTTATGCTCAGCTGCATGCTGTGCAACAGGGTGATCTACTTTGCTCTTGGGCGCAGTTTGGTGGTGGCCATACATCCTGCTGGACAGCTGGTCTGTAGTCATACCAATATAAAAACCTGAGCACTGTTCGCAGCACAGCTGGCAGGTACATGACATTGCTGCTTTCACTGGTGGCCTGGCTTCTGATGGGGAAGGGGAAGCCATTGATAAAAGTCGAATAAGAAGTGTTGGGTGGGTGGACTAGGCAGGTCTTGCACCTGGGTCTTCCAAAGGGATATGATCCTTGTGGCAAGGGGATGGGATGGAGAGTTGCACAAGGATGGACTAGGATGTTGTGGAGGTTGGATGTGCGACAGAACAGTACTTTAAGAGAGGGTGAGAAGGATCTTGGGTAGGATGTCCCTCATATCAGTGCATGATGATAGACAATAAAAAGCCCTTGTGAAGGATGTGGTTCAGTTCTTCCAATGCAGGGTGGTGCTGGGTGACGAAGGGGGGCTCTCGTTTGTAGCTGTTCCTTGGGAGTGTCGGGATCATGATATACAGTGTTTACAGTAGCTAACTGATATGGCCACAGGAACAGTCTGCTCCATTATCTCCCTTCCTCTCATGGCAACAAAAATTGTGGTCCAATTGGATTTATAAGTTACAGACATAGTGTCTTAGTCTACAGGCTCTTTGGTGGCTTCTCCTCTCGAGAACCCGTGAAATGAAGTCTGGGAGAGCACTGAACATGTGCCAGTGACCTGAACCTAACTCTATGTACAGCTGCCATGTAATACAGGTTTGCTTAGCACACTTTATAGACATGACGAATTGTTGCATAACTGCCTGCTTGAATTTCTGAAGGGTGACACTACATACTGAACACAGTATAATCACTGTCATGATTGGAACTCCATTATAACAAGTCTTTGTTCCAGACTTGGATACTGCTGCCTCCCTATATCACAACCACCATCAATAGTTCTGCCTAGTGGAGTATTAGGTGTGGTACATCACCCCATTCCAGTCCTGCGTTTTCTTCCTTAGTTCCATGTACTTACCACTTTCCTCCCTGATACTGTTGGTTAGCTGACGCCATCTTCTTCCTACCCCCCTCCCCCCTCTCTAACTCTTTTACTCTCCATCATTCAGTTCCTTGCTGGAGTAAGCACTATCTTCTCAAGTTGAGGCTAGCCAATTTTTCTTTCTTTTCCTTTGCTACGTGAGAGGTTTTTTTTCTTGTCAATTTAACATCTCTTCATTCCTCAACCTTACTTCCCAATATGCACCCTCTTGCTTCATCTATATTACATTTCCAGTGCCTACAGCCCCCTTTCTTCATCATTCTGCAGTGTTCAGGTAACACCACTATAAAAAGCTATGGTTGATACATAACATTTGCTCACCCTTTTCCTAGATTTTTATTCAGTTGCCTGCATACCAACTTCCTCTTTTTGTTGAATGCTCCCTAGGTTATCACTAGTCTCAATGTCCATGTGAATTTATTACCTCTGTTGTAACACTTCCCAAATATTTGAATTTTTCAGTCTGCTCTAGTTGCCAAACTACGATGAATTTGTTCATCTCCCCTTTTACTCCAAGTACCATGATTTCAATATTTTTCATATCCATCTTCATTCTGAAACCTTGGCATTTGATATTTAGTTGTTCCACTGGGTCATTAGGTAACTTATGGTTTCTATTGACATGACCATGTTGACTCCACTCTTTTGCGTTATACACACACTCCTTTTATTCCTTGGTTTCTATTGACATGACCATGCTGTCAGCAAACTTTATACACTACACCCTTTTGCCTTATACACACACTCCTTTTATTCCATCTGTGCATCCTCCTATGATCTCTCCCATGTAGATATTAAACATTACAGGTGAAAGGTAGCATCTCTGTCTGGGTACTCATCCTTTTCATTTTCCTCTTCCTCTTCCTATTCCTATTCCCTCCATTAGTTCTCCACTAACTCTGACCCTATTTTGCTTAAGGCACAACTTGTTGATCAGTTTTCTTTCCTTTTGGTTGATGTTGCATTTTACATGGTCCAGTCACATTAATGTTACCACCATCTATGTTCCATGTCACCATGCAACAACCATTCATGGACAGCAGATGGAGGGTATGTAATGGTTGTCAGGGGGATGCAGAAACGGTGCATTTATTGTCATAATGCAGAAACAGAATGATTTATCTGACATCCAAAAGGGCATGATCAATGGCTTTTGGTTTCCAAAACAGCTAAGTTTGCAAACTGTTCGCGTGCCACTGTGGTCACAGTATACCATGCATGGCAAAATGGCACTATTAAAAATTGGTGCTGAGGCAACTGTGGTGCATCATGGGGCACAGATGACAGGGGTGAGACGGGGGGTCAACAACAGCTGTGGAGACGTGTACAGACGAATAGATGTGCAACTGCTGAGCAACTGACCACCCAAATGAACAAAGGGGCTACTATCATTGTCTCCTTAATGACTGTTCAGCAAATGTAGCTGCATATGGGCCCCCACAGCTGGTGCATGGTTCATGCACCCATGCTGACTGTTGTTCATTGGCAAACAAAGGATAGAACCTGCACACCAATATCACAACTGGAAATCCACTGAGTGCCCTTTACAGATGCTCCATTGGACAGATGGCCGGCACCCTACAACAATCAGGAAGAGTCCACGATGGGAAACGGAGCATTATGGTCTGGGGAATGTTCTCATGGCATTCCGTGGGTGATGTCGTAATTCTGGAAGGCATAAGGGAACAACGCAACTATGCATCTATCCTTTGGGATACGTCCACCCTTACATGCAGTTCGTTTTTCCTTGACACAGTGGTATATACCAGCAGGACAATACAACACATCACACAGCTTATAGTGTACATGCACAGTCCAATGAGCATCAGGATAATTTTATCATGCTCCCCTTGCCATCAAACTCCATAGATTTAAACCCAATCGAAATTCAAGCCATGGGTCCTCAATAGAGAAACCTAGCACAGCTGCCCATGTCACTGGAGACAGCATGACTCCACATTGCTGTTGATGCCTTCCAGAACCTCAATGACTCTTCTCCTGCATGTCTCACATCATCTCCAGTCCTAGCTTTGTATGACGAGAATGCCGAGACAGAACTTCACATTGATGCTGGCAGTTACAGGATGAGTACATCTCTAGTACCAACTCAGGAAGGTGCTGAAAAAGGTAGTAGCTTATGCTCTCAGATTACTCTCTTAGTCTGACATGAACTGCCCTACAGCCAAGAAAAAATTCTTTGCAATTGTTTTGGCCATCAACAAGTTCTGGCCATTTTTATTGCCAAACCATTCAATGTTGTGATCAACACCACTCTTCATGCTGGCTAACTTGCCTGAAGGATCCACTGGTGAGATGTACATTGAGGTTTCAGAAATGCATCACAGCGGTCTACAAAAATGGATGCAAGCACATCGGTGCTGACTGCCTTTCAAGAATCCTTTAGCGGAACAAGGCAGTGTGGATGAAATCTCAGTCACTGCTGCCATAAATGACACTGCTGCTGAACAAAGGGAAGGTCCAGCACTGCTGAAGACTACAGTGCCTCAAAGAACGAAAAACTGAGAAAAGGAGAATTACAAATAATATACAGAACATTTGTAAGAGGAACTATTATATGATGGGGCAGAAATGGTTGCTCAACATTCTACCTCTTCTATGGCCAGCTATCTTGAAGAACATCCACGATGTCCCAACAATTGGTCACCTGGGATTCATGAAGACTCTAGGCAGTATTAGACGTCTGTATTGATCCATTAGACACTATGTGAACCATTGTAAGGAATGCCAGTGATGGAAGCATATACTGCAGATACCTCCTGGACATTAGATCCCAATCCCACCTGCAGCAGGACTCAAACTCACCTCTTGGGAGGTTCCCAAAGTTAACTAATGGGAATCGATGGATAATAATCTGCGCTAAGTACCTCACTCAGTACACTGTCATCAAAGCTGTGCCAACTGCTGAAGCTCTGAAAATTGCACGGTTCCTTATAAAACACATATGTCAAGATGTCTGATTGTGGGAAAGTTTTGTTGTCGAAACTACTGTCATTGATAATTTCACATTGCGACATCGCCTATAGGACGACAACTGCCTACCATCCAAATAAGAATGGCATCAGCGAACAGTTTAGTAAGTTTAGTAGGATGCTGGCAGATATGTTCTCCATATATTTTGATGTTGACCAAGAGATTGAGATAAACTGCCCATCATTATATTAGCATATAACACAGCATAGCAAGGCACAACAGGTTTCACACCAGTCTTCCTGTTCCATGGTCGTGAGGTCAAAAACGAGAACTGTCCCCGTTTCAACTGGACAATTCACCAGATGGTTATTTGGGAAACCCCATCCCCACACCCAAAGGTGCAAGACAGCTGGCTCGCATACCAACACTGGAGGCATAGGAAAAGGACCGGGTGCTATAAAGACAAGCACCAGTTGGTAAGATGCAGCTCCGGAGACTTGGCGTCAATTTTTTTGTCTGTGTGGAAAATTGTAGTATCAGATCAACGATGGCAGCTTCTCGCTGAAATAAACTGAAGACCCATTCAATGATCGCAAAGCTTCAATGGGAAGAGCTTCTTTCAATGCTCTCACTGTAGTGAAGAGGATGTGACAACGTGGCCAGAATGCAAGGTTCCTCCAGCACTGCCACACAGAGGACCCTGGTCAAGATTTAGATCCAGGGTGCTGCAGTCAAGTCCAATGAGAACCTTGGGAATAGCAGGTTGCTGTTTCTCCAAAAGATGAAGCAATGCTGCAAGCTGTGCTGCATACCTTTGGAGTGGCAGTTAGCATTGCTGGCTGGCATGCTGTGGGTCACCATTTCAAAATCCATCCCCAGCAAATATTTGTTATTCATTATTTATTGTTTATGGAGGGTTCTCAAATTTCTTATGTTCGTAACATTTGCAGTCTGAAATATTCAATGTTTGCACAAATGGCAGCATCTCTGTCCATGAAATCAATTCTTTTCTGTCCGTATGTTGGTGTCAGTAACAAAAGTGCTTTAAGTGCTAATGTGTTGCACTTCATTGATGCACCTGTTTCCAGATTTGGACTTAATTGAGTTTATGTTGTGATAATATTGACTTAACAGTTACTATAAAAAATCATATTTACAGTCCACATATATTTCTATTTGAAAAATGGAGTTAGTAACATACCACACACTTCAATGGTAACAGAACAACTTAAAAGAAGATTAGGTGGAAAATGAGGTTGAGTACAAAGGGGTAAAGAGAAATTATGAAGCAACCAGCACAACAAAATGGGCACAAATTAGAAGAAAAAATAATATTTGTGGTAGGTCATGCTCTGGAACACACAGCTTTTTCTAATTACAGAAGATTCTAAAATCACAGAAGGAGTTTGATAGAACACTCAGCTAAAGATAAAATAAATGGTAAATGCCAATAACTAGTGCTAGTCTTTGGTCCTGTTTATTTTACCTATAACGAAAGAAATAAAGGGTACAATACAAATCATACAAAAAGCAGACACTAGTTATTACATGATCCACTCATGCAATGAGCAGAAGCATCAGAAGCATATCACTGTTGAAGAAACAATGCCACATAAGTAGCTAAACACAAATTTTACAAAGGAGAGGCAAAAGAACATCTAAAATGCAAGAAACATTTGACACAGACATAAAATTTGTGTTATGTCATTTCAGTGAAGTTTAGATCATATCCAAAAGTTAAACATAGAACCAAAGATGTGTCATTTTGTACAAAACGACCTCAAGTTTGATTCACACAGTGCATTTGGCATTTGTGGCAGGGTACATTACTCATGTGGTATTCAATTGTAGAAGTGTTCTGCACTACTTTTTGCTTTTACAGTATTCTTGGTGGTGAAATGAAAGTAATAAGAGTATTTTGAAAATATTAATTATGTTTTATAGAATAGCTTTAGAGAAACAACACAATTCAAATACACTCTTTGTTCATACACTACCAATACCTTCTCTCTGTTATTAGATTGACACATTTATCATAAAGTGCCACACTAATTACCACTCACTCAACATGATAATCTGAGATCACAAGTTCTAGCAACTTCCTTCAGCATCAACAAAAGACAACATTGCACTAACGCTGCTGAGTCGGCAGCTTTCAGAAAGAAATTTATTCATAAGGGGTGCTGCCACAATCACCAGGACAGCTTTACTTTGTAAATGATCCCATTTGTCTTTCTTGACTTTCATTCTTGTATAGCTTCAGGAAGCAAGAATATAGGGCGAGTCTAAAAAGACTTTATAACTTTGGAATGATACAGAAATTTATTGAGATAACTTACAGAACCAAAGATGTGTCATTTTGTACCAAACGACCTCAAGTTTGCTTCACACAGTGCATTAGTACACTATTCACCCACCAGGAGCACCAGTGTAGTGAACAGTTAAGATGACTACTTTCATGGGTGCAGAGCGTGCTCGCTGTGTTTTGATTTTATGAAATGAACTCTGCAACAAGTGTTTGGTGTAAATTTTACACCAAATATGCTAAAAAATCTCCAAGCAGACCTACAATTTACTCTTGGTACAAGAACTTTGCTGAGATGAGTTGTTCACTGCAACATGATAAATCATCAGGTCACCTGTGTGTTGTTGTTATGATGAACAGGTTAGGGAGAGCTCTGCCCACAGTCCACAAAAATCAAAGCGATGTGTGTCTCATGAGACTGGTATTCCACAAAAGACTATTTGGCAAGGACTGTGTAGATATTTACACTTGAAACAACACAGATACACACTGGCACAGCACATTAGTGATGCAGATAAGACTGTTAGTAGGTAATTCTGTGTAGAAATGTTGCATAAGATAGAGGACAACAAGACAATCGTGAACACAATAATCTTCAGCAATGAGTCATCATTTCATGCCAGTGGCATGGTGAATGCCCACAACTGCAGAATATGGGACAGCCCCAAAGTTAATGTGTTCTGTGCCCTTAGCAAACTGAAAGTGTAAGGCCCTTTCTTTTTCATGGAGAAAACTGTCAGTGGTATTGTGTATCTGGAAGTGCTTTAACCAAACAATGGAAAATCCAGGATGGAATGTGCAACTCAGCATCTCCACTATATGGTGGATGTGCTTTAAAATTTTTTAATTCCACAGATCGATGAAGATGACCAAGATGGGATGGTTTACTACCAGCAAGACGGTGCACCACCTCATTTCCTCAAGGAAGTTTGGTATTTCCTCAATAACCACTTCCCAGGTAGGTACATTGGCTGCAAAGTGCCAATTGCATGGGCACCCTGCTCCCCATACTTGACACCAATGGATTTCTTTCTTTGGAATTTAATTAAAGACCGTGTGTATGTTCCTCCCCTACCAAACAATTTAACCAACCTGAAAAACAGAATCTATGCTGCTGTTGCACACGTTACACCCGATTTGATGCGATGAATGTGGGAAGAAACTGATTACCTGAGGAACATTTGCCGCATCACAAATGGTTGTTATATCAAACTAAAATGACACTTGATATCAATATAATAGAAGGAAACAATCCACGTGGGAAAAATTATATATAAAAACAAAGATGAGGTGACTTACCGAACGAAAGCGCTGGCAGATCGATAGACACACAAACAAACACAAACATACACACACAATTCAAGCTTTCGCAACAAACTGTTGCCTCATCAGGAAAGAGGGAAGGAGAGGGGAAGATGAAAGGAAGTGGGTTTTAAGGGAGAGGGTAAGGAGTCATTCCAATCCTGGGAGCGGAAAGACTTACCTTTGGGGGAAAAAAGGACAGGTATACACTCGCACACACGCACATATCCATCCACACATACAGCCACAAGCAGACATATTTACAGGTATACACTCGCACACACGCACATATCCATCCACACATACAGCCACAAGCAGACATATTTAAATATGTCTGCTTGTGGCTGTATGTATGGATGGATATGTGCGTGTGTGCGAGTGTATACCTGTCCTTTTTTCCCCCAAAAGCAAGTCTTTCCGCTCCCGGGATTGGAATGACTCCTTACCCTCTCCCTTAAAACCCACTTCCTTTCGTCTTCCCCTCTCCTTCCCTCTTTCCTGATGAGGCAACAGTTTGTTGCGAAAGCTTGAATTTTGTGTGTATGTTTGTGTTTGTTTGTGTGTCTATCGACCTGCCAGCGCTTTCGTTCGGTAAGTCACCTCATCTTTGTTTTTATATAAAATGACACTTGATACTTTTATATGAAACTTGAGGTCGTTTGCTACAAAAATGACAAATCTATTGATTCTGTAAGTTATCTCAATAAATTTCTATATCATTCCAAAGTTGTGAAGTCCTTTTTCATTCTCCTTGCATATCTTCAACATCTCACAATATCCTTCCCATTATAAACTGAACATGCGTTTATAGTAAATAATGTCATTTAGTAACAATGGGATATTTTGTCCATTCTTCTCCCAAGACTAATTGTGTCATGGAGCCACAAACTTTTCTCCATATAGTTGGGTGTGATCTAGCTAATGGACTTCGTAAGGTTGCGGCTTTTTTCTCATCTCTTTAGATATAAAGACACATGTACGAGGGGCATTCAAAAAGTCCGTGCAAAGTCCAAAAGATGGCACCACTGGCTCATATCGAGGTCATGTTTAGTTAGTAGCATCTTTGGGAAGAAAGCACACCAAGTTTCAGCCATATTCGTCTATTTCTTTGTGTTTGGCATTCGTGTGAATCAAGGAAGTTGAGTGATTGTCAAAAAATGGACGAAAAAGAATTTCTTGTGGTGATTAAACATTACTTTATGAATTGCAAAAAGCCTCAGAAGACTAAAGAGAAGCTTTATAAACATTATGGTGACTCTGTACTTTTGATTAGAACAGTTTATAAGTGGTTTCAAAGTTTTTGGAGTGGCCATATGAGCACAAGTGATGCTGAACATTCTGAACACCCTGTGGAGGTCACAACTCCAGAAATCATTGATAAATTTCATGATATGGTGGTAGATGACAGAAGAGTTAAGGTGCGTGTGATTGCTAGTGCTGTGGGCATCTCGAATGAACGGGTACATAATTTTTTGCATAATCATTTGGACATAAGAAAGCTGTCCACACTTGGGTTCAGCAATTGCTCACGTTTGACCAAAAACGGAATTGTGTGAATTGTTGCAAGGATGGTTTGCAGCTGTTCAGGAAGAATCCGCAGGACTTTAAACATCATTTCGTCACTGTGGATGAAACATGGATAAATCATTATACTCCTGAGACCAAACAACAATCTAAACAATGGGTTACCAAGGGAGAATCTGCACCAAAAAAGGCAAAGACCATTCCTTCGGCCGGAAAGGTTATAGCGACTGTCTTTTGGGATTCACAAGGAATAATCCTCATCGACTCTCTGGAAAAGGGTAAAACTATTACAGATGCATATTATTCATCGTTATTGGACCGTTTGAAAACCGAGCTGCAAGAAAAAAGCCGGCAATTGGACAGCAAAAAAGTCCTTTTCCATCACAACAATGCACCAGCACAAACCTCAGCAGCTGTGGTCGCAAAATTATTGGAAATAGGATTCCAATTCGTTTCACATCCCCCCTGTTCTCCAGACTTGGCTCCCTCGGACTACTATATGTTCCCCAATTTGAAGAAATGTCTGGCGGGACAAAGATTTTATTCAAACGAGAAGGTGATTGCAGCAACTAATAGCTATTTTGCAGACTTGGGACAATTCCTATTATTCAGAAGGGATCAGCAATTTAGAACAGCATTGGATGAAGTGTATAAGTCTAAAAGGAGACTATGTCGAAAAATAAAAAAAGTTTACCCCAAACACCTAAGTAGTTTTTATTTTTGCACGGACTTTTCAAACTCCCCTTGTACTAGGAAGTGCAACTTCACACTCTTTAAGCTGGCACTTGACAGAACTGTGTACTGAGTCATATTCAAAAATCAAGTTAAAGGCAGAACCTTTTCCACACAGTATTTTTCCTCTAGAGTCTGTAAAGTTGTAGTTGGAATTCTACAGTAAGCACAAGGTACTGCATGGAGCAGGATGTCCACCAGTAATGCAAGGATGTTAGTTTTGGACGGCTGTCTAGGAATTCCTCCATGAAGGTCTTCTCATAATTTTTCTGCATTTGTTACATTCAAGTACAGGAAGAGTACCGGTCCAGATTTCGAAAATATATGTCAATAATGAAACAAATATTCACTCCCAGGTAACTAACTGAAAATATTTGGCACTCTGATAAGAAGGTATACTGCTTTTTTACAGATTTCAAGAAACCTTATGATAGTGTACAAAGAGGAAGCACCTGGAGGATAATGGAAGAATCAGGAATACTTTTGAAATTGATCAGGCCGACCAGAATACACGTAGATAAAACTAAATGTAACAGTTGAAAGCAGGATGTCTGCATGTTTCACTGTGGAGACAGTTGTCAAATAGGAAGGCTGCATCTAACCAGCCTATTTATCTCAGTCTTGGTAAAAGCCTTAAAAAGAGTGTCATCAAGTGTAAGAGGTGTAAATGAAGATGGTCAAGTGAAATTTTAGCATTTTCCAATGATACTGCCATAGCAGAGGAGGAATATAAACTGAAAGAACAACTACGGTGCTAATAGAGAAGGCACAGAAAATGGGTCTGAGGATAAATCACGATAAAACAGAGTATGACTGCAACAAAAAAAGTATGTGAAGTTTCAGAACCAAGGTTCACCCCAAGTTTGGTATTACTGGGCCAGTATTGGACAGTCCTTTTTACAAAGAGTACGGAGAAACATTTTTACACATTTTATATTTTCCCACTTTAATCCTCAAATGACAAACCACCTCGCATTATCTCCCAGATTGTCCTCTGATATCCCAGGATGTTTGGTTAGGATAACATCCATAAATTTCATTACACAGGTCTTCCTCTGCTCCCACAATCTCTCTTTCCAGAATATGCCAAATACTGCCTGCCAATCATCAGCAGAAAATTCACTACACTTTATTTAAACTGATTCCTCTCAATCTTCGAAGCATGCATCTGGCGTAATTTCCTCAAAGTAAACATCTCGTGTAATTGTCATGGCTATCTTTAAGTATTGTGAGTAATTTTGTTGTTTCAACTTTTCGTATAGAGTCTTCACACATCATCAACATTTTATTTGAATGTTTCTTCCAGTCTTTGATGATGATGATGATGATGAAGATGATGATATTTCGGATTGTGGGGCACTCAACTGTGCGGTTATCAGCACCCATACAAATTCCCAACCTTCACTCAGTCCAACCTCACCACTTTCATGAATAATGATGATGAAACGATGAGGACAACACAAACACCCAGTCATTTCGAGGTAGGTGAAAATCCCTGTCAATGCCGGGAGTCGAACCCAGGACCCCATGCTTGGGAAGCAAGAGTGCGGCTGCGAGACCAAGAGCTGCGGACTCCAGTCTTTGAGGTAGACTTTACAATGCCTTTTCACATCATTATTTTAGGCATCATAAAATGTCCGGCCTTCATTTTCAACACTTGTGTCATCATCTTCCACTGAGTTACCTGAACTTTCTTGTAAAAATTTAACTTTAGGTTCCTCAAGCAACTTCTTTACTTTGGTCTCCAATGGCAACTTTGGGCCTTCTCTGATACAGCCAGCAAGTTTCTGGATGATGATACCAATAATAATTAAAAAAAATAATAATAATCACAACAAGAATCACCTGTGCAACTGAAAACCCTGTATACAAAATTAATTCTTCTTCCATGAACATAACTTCCCTCTATTTACTCCTGTTGTTGTGTGTTATCTGTTCTGTATTTACACAATAACCTAAACTTAAATGGATATTATAAATATTCAGCAGAAATCACTAAAGCATAGAGTGAATGATGTTTGGCTTTTTTATTTGTATCCCAATAGGTAACAGCCAGTCAGTTAAAATAAAGTCATAGGTTTAGTAGATCACTATTAGTGTGAGATAGATAATATATTTTTTATTGTTAATAATCACTCTCAGGAAGGAACTTCACTTTCACAGAAAACTTACAGTCAAGCAACAGTTTATTCCTTAGTAACGTGATTGTCTTGTAAAATGATGTCCAATTTCATGAACTGGTATTGTTTCTTCGACAATGATGTATAATAAGGATGCAAGACTCAATGAAATGCATTGGTTTAAATCAATGAGCATATATTCTGCACCCTACTAAATTAAAACAGATTCAATAGTAAACAAACAACAAATTTTCATTGACATTTCTTACTGTGAGCATCATTTCATCTTAAAAACATGTACTACTTCATAAAGATTCCTTGATCTGAATGAGACACTGAAAAAATAATGATAATAGTTATGGGAATTTACTTACTGCTTCCCAAATCCACCAGAAAGGCTCTGTTTAAATGCTTGTGATACACAAGAGCAGCATGAACTCGAGAGCAAGATGCGTGGTCAATGCAAAAGTCATTCATCTGAGGATTCCTGCCAAAGAGGTAACACTTTTTCTCATCTATCATCAATTTCTGAAACAGAAGAATTGTCACAAGGTAATTATAAAATTAAGGCTGAGTTGTTCAGAATATCTATACAAGACAGATTTAGCTACAGCAGTAGCCATCTTTGAAAACTAATGTAGACATATATTTTTATTTGATTTTGTGCCTATAGAGTTAACCAAGACAGTCTGACAAGTGAAATATCTGCTATTCAAACCAGTGTGCAGTATGAGTAATAATAGAAAGCAAGATTTCAAAGTTTTTTATCATGTCCATAGCACAGAAGACATCAGTGGAAAAACATGAGTAATATAGCACATTATACTTGGTGTCACAACCACAAAATTTTGATAATAGTTACCTGTAAGGGGATTGAGGGGGTGAAGGAGAAAATGCTTGTTAGGACAACGTTCGATTCAAGAAAGTAAGCAGAACACAAGAAGCATTGTTGGCCACAGATATGTGATTAAATACACAGTGTGGTTGTAGCATATGAGCCATGAGGTTTCAAAAACAGCTGTGCAGAAAGTCAAAGTAGTAGCATTACTGCAGCAGGCATTCTGGCCATAAGTGTAACAGTACACGCCTGACACTCATCAGAAAATGGCACAGTGAGGCAACATCAAATTTTTTGAGCCCTCCAGCGCTTGTGGACAAGAATCTGTCAAATTCGACCTGAAAACTAAAATGCAGGTTCCCGGCTGCTCCTCCATGACTACACCAAGCCCACCAAGTGAAGAATATGCATAAGTTTTTGGCCACCAAGTGGGTCACAGCACTGGATCACCCAACGTATTCACCTGATTTGACCCCTGATGACCTCTGGTTGTTGCCCAAATTGAAGCCGGCAATGAAAGGACACTGTTATGATGCAATTAAGGACATCCAAGAACATTGTAGAGCAGTACTAGTTGCAGCTCCAAAAAAAAAGGACTACAGTGAATGTTTCAAAATAATTTCAGCTATGTTTTGGTTCAGGGGGACTATCTGAAGAAACACAGTGATTTTATGAACATAATTCATGACTTTTGTTTTTCACAGCTACATTCCTAATAGAACTGGAACACAAAGTGTATAGTAAAGCATACCTAAAAATGTATTTTAAGATACTAGAAAAGCCTTTGCCCAAGCAGATTGATGTTAACCAGGATATTAAGAGAACCAGAACATAATTTCTACATACACGCATACTCAGCAAACCACTATTTGGTGCATGGTGGAGGGTAGCAAGTATTGCTCCTAATCACTTCCTTTCCTGTGCCCCTCGCAGAGAGAGCAAAAAATGACTGTCTATAAGCCTCTGTATGAGCCTTCATTTTTCTCATCTTATTTTTGTGGTCCTTGCGCAAAACACACATTGGCAGCAGTAGAATAGATCCGCAGTCGGCCTCAAATGCTGGTTCTCTAAATTCCACAATAGTGCCCACGAAAATAGCCTTGCTTTCCCTCCAGGGATTCCCCCTTGACTTCACGAAGCATCTCCATAATACTTGTGTGCTGACTCAACCTACTGCTAACAAATCTAGCAGCATGCTCTGAACAACTTCAATGTCTTACTTTACTCTGTTCTGGAAGGGATCACACACATTCAAGCAGTACTGAAGAATGAGTTGCAATACTATTATATATGCCATCTCCTTTATAGATGAACTACACTTTCCCAAAATTCTCCTGATAAAACAAAGTCAAGCACTTGCTTTCTCTACCACCAACCTGATGCCCTCATTCCACATCATTTTGCAACGTTACACCTAGATACGTAATTGATGTGATTCTGTCAAGCAGCACACTACTAGTGCTGTATTCAAACATTACATGATTGTTTTTCTACTCATCTGCATTCACTTACATTTTTCTATATTTAGAACCGCTGTCATTTGCTACAACAACTACAGATTCTCTCTACGCCATCTTGTATCCTCCTTCAGTCAGTGATGAGACCTTTCTGTACACCATTCTGTACAACACAGTGTCATCAGCAAACAGCTGTAAAGTACTGCTCATCCTGTCAGTCAGATCATTTATACATAGAGAGAATAAGAGCAGCCCTTTCACACATCCTTGGGGCACTCCTGATGATACCCTTGTCTCTAATGAACATACACAGTCGAGGAGAACCTACTGGGTTCTATTACTTAAGATGTTTTTGAGCCACTCACATATTTGGGAATCTAATCCTTATGCTCAAGTCTACAGTGGGGCACTGTGTCAAATGATTTCCAGAAATCTAGGAATGTGGAAACTGCCTGCTGGCCTCCATCCATGGTTTGTATGATATCACAAGAGAAAAGAGCATGAGAAATGCTTTCTAAATCCATGCTGATTTGTGGACGGAAGCTCCGTCTCAAGGAAATTTGTTATATTCAAACTCACAATGTGTTCAAGGAATCTGCAGCAACCAATGTTAAGGATACTGGTCTGTAATAATGTGGGTCCATTCTTTTACCTTACTTATAAACCGGAGTGACACACACTTTTTTCCAGTTGCTTGCGACTTTGCACTGGATGAGAGATTCGCAATACATGCAAGCTAAGTAAGGGGCCAATACTGCAGAACATTCTATGTAAAATCACACTGGGATACCATCTGCACCTGGCGACTTAGTTGTTTTGTTATTTCCATGTCCTCCATGTGGGAGCCTGGGTGACAGTCAAACAATAGTATGTTCATACAATCACTTTGCATGAATGATTTCTTAAACGTGAAATTTAAAACTTTGGCTTTCCCAGAGCGGTCAACAAGTAACTAAATAGAAGCCTTCGACCCACTGAGTGATTTTAGAATGACCAGAATTTTCTCGGGTTCTTGAAATGATCTTTTGCTAAGGTGTGATGACGGAAGCAGTTGTACACTCTATACATTGATCTATTGACAGACACATGAATGTCTACTAACTTCTGCCTTTCGACATTTGCATTTTTTATTGCAAGCAAGAGTGCAATAACTTCTGTTTCCTCAGCATTTTCCAAATTTGATTATTAAACCATGGATGGTCTTTTTCATCCTTAATGCACTTACATGGCAAAAATGTGTTCAGAGTGCAACTTACAATCAGTTTAAATTTTGCCCATAATTCCTCTGTGTCCATCATATTGGAACCACATGATGTCCCTTCACTGTTTAAGTGGTGTGCACACAACTGTTTATCCGCTTTTCCTTGCATAAATACTCTCCTAGACTTCTTGATGCGTTTGCTATGTTGACTTCACAATCACTAATTGTTGTCTCTATACTGACACTGTCAATAAGGTGAGGCCTATTTGTAGCTAAAGGGTCTAAAATATTTCCATTGTGTATGTAGCTGTTGAAGGCAATTTGCAGAACACTTGTTTGAAAGTATTTCACAAGATTGTCTCTCCATACCACCCACAGTGAATCTGTAAACTATACTCATAGATTAAAGCTGCCTCCCATTAATACTGCACGAACTGTGTACAGCAGAATCAGGTGACCAGTAAAAGCATCCAATAATTAGCTTGAGTTCACCTAGGCATGCGACTCAATCCAGAGAACTTCATAGTCAGACTCAATTTCAACCTCAATAGACACACAATTTTTGCCGACAGCAATGAATACTCCCCCTCCTACGACATCTAATCTATCATTCCGATACACATTCCATACCTCACCAAATATTTCAGAGCTTTCTACTTCAGGAGCCAGCTCTCGGTTCCAAAAATAATCTGAGAGCAACAACTTTCCTGGAGGGTAGTAAGTTCAGGAACTTGGTTATGAATACTTCTACAATTTACTGTTAAAATTTTGACTGTTGAAATTTGTTTACTTCGCATGCGATCTGATTTTGCTCTCTCTCATAGCAAACAGTCAACATTCATCAGAGGACCTCAAACTACCACCTAGCCTAAAAAAACCCTGTGCACTTCCCAAGTACACTGCTAGTAGTTGCGACCTTTGTGTAGCGCACCCTAACTTATCAAACTGAGACCTGCAACTCTCCACCCCATTGCGAAGGTGCATCTGCATCTGTGACTGTCTCAGGATCGATGGAGTGTCTGGTTGAGACCCTCCACTCTGCTCCAAACCAAAGTGAGAGCTCTGCTTGCACCCCACAAGCATGGCCAGTAGTCTTCACAACTTTCACCAGCCACCTGTAGGAACTGAGGATGACCTCAAACCCAAGCTACAAATGTCATTGGTGCTGTCATAAGCAACAACCTGTAGACTACTGCACTTTTCACCCTGGAGAGCTGCAAGCAGGGCCTCCTCCATACATTTCTGATGAGCCCCCATCCCTTCCCCTCCCTGGCAGACACACTGAGTGTACAATGGAATTCTTTCCAGCCCTGGACACTAGTTCCCTAAGAGGTTCCTTAACGCACCTAACACTGGTGCCCCCAATAACTAGAACACCCCTCCCCATTGTGCCTTCTCTCAGACCTTGCTGAAGGTCATAGAGTGAATGGCCAAAGTCAGATGACCAGCATCCACATTCACACTCCAATTCAAGCGACGTGTTCACATAACAACCCACCACTAACCCTGCACTGGGCGTGGATACACTGCTTTGGGTATGATGGAAGGTGCCCTGACAGCAGAGGCCATGAGCGAAGCAAGCGACACCTGAGGTGTCCCGTGTATCCCACCATCTTCTCCACTGCCACCACACCCTGAGGCAGTAGCCTGAAGACAGCACCTTCAGCAGTTCATCCTGTGTCCGCACACTACCGTTAAGAGCAATTTTTTTTTCCTTTTTCCTTCTTTTTTTTCTTTTTTTTTTAAATGAGCTATGCATGTGATTTTCTAGTCTCCTGCTGCTTCACCACTGGAGATTGGTAGCTGGTTGAGCTGTGGTCAATGGTCACTGGCCATTCAAAACACATAAACAAACAGATGACTACTGCACTACAAAATATGCAAATGGTCACATTACTATTACTAAAACATGATACTACACCTCTCAAATACCAAAACATGCAATGAATTTAAGAATTAAACTAAGCAAGCACACAAAAATATGCAAAGAATTTAAGAATTAAAAATCTGAATCAAACAAAAGCAAAATATGTGACTTGCTGGTCTCCTGGTGCTGGTGCACCAGAGTGTCGCCAGCAAGCAGTAATTGCTGCTCACCCTGTTCATCACTATCAGGATAAGACAGGGATATGCAACATGTACTATGAGAAGACGGCTACAGAATCAGCATATAGCTATAATAAGGTATGGGAAAATTCAGCAAGATGATGAATGTCAGGTAGATTATAGATCAGGTATGTGCACATACAAATTGAGTTCAACAAAGTAGATGTGAAACCATGGAAAATTAGCAGGTATAAGAAACAAGATACTGCAATTCACTGCTGACAAAGTGCTCATCTAACTGTGATAGCTGTCAATACTTTTTGTTGAAACCTGCGGAAACTGCCCTAAAAGTACTTTGGAAATGAAATAAAATAAAAATTATATCTCACTAAATGCATATAACTAACGAAGCTGTAGGAAGATGTACAATTTGTCTATTTATGAAGAAAAATTACATCAGATGATCACAGTGGAAGAGACATTATGAACCAGATAATCCATTGAAGTCAACATTTTATAAAAGAAAATATTGTAATAATAATACTGTCAAGCGTATCTGCTGCAGCACACTTCTTCATACAGTATAATTCCACACTAAAGTCAGAAATGAATCTAAATAAGGCCTAATAATAGCGAAACAAGCCATCTGGCAAAGTAATTTTATAGGAGGATGCTCTTGTCTTAGTAGACTTCAAACTTGAAAAAGAGTTGAAAGTAAAGTGACAGAAGCAGTTAGCTATGTCCCCGAGTTCTACAAACTGACCTCCTTTAAGTCATACTCACCAATGGCCCTAGCTAAGATGGGGCGATGTACGCACCTCAACAACAATGGAAGGTTATCTGTCGAGAGGCCAGACTAATATGCAGCTCCCAAAAAGGTGTAGCAGTCTTTTCAGTAGTTGCAGGGGCAACAGTCTGCACGATTTATTGACCTGGCCTTGAAACATCAGCCAACATAGCCTTCCTGTGCTGGTACAGCAAATGGCTGAAGGTAAGTGGTGATTACAGCTGTCACTTTCTGAGGAAATCTAGGTCTACTGCATGGTTAACTGATGATGGAAGTCTCTTGGGTAAAATAGTCCCTCATTCAAATCTGTAGGCAGAGACTACTTAGGAGGATGTTGTTACCACGATAAACAAAACTAGCTAACTATGAATAAGAGTGCGAAATGTTAGAGGCCATAATTGGGTACATAGGTTCACAATTTATAAAGAGAAATGGATGTGTTAATATAGTGGGATGAGTGAAAGTAGGTGGCAGGAAGAACAAGACTTCTGGTCAACCAAGTACAGGGCCACTAAAAGAAAAAAAAAATCATTTTGGGGTTACGTAAAAGTAAATCTAATACTGAACTAAAAACAGGAATGTGACTGAAGTACTACGAACAGCACAGCGAACACATTATTGTGGCAAAGACAGATATGAAGACAACATCCACCAAGGTAATGAAAGTTCATTTAACCAATAGCTCAGCACACTTCATGAAGAATGTAATAATTCCAATTCCAAAGAAGACAGTCGCTGGCTGATGAGAATATTACTCAGTTGAGTAACAAGTCATGGCTGCAGAATATCGACACGAATTACTTATAGAGGAATGCATAAACTGGTAGTAGCCAATCGCAGGAAAGATCTGTCTGAGTCACAGAGAGATGTAGGAACACACAAGGGAATACTGATCCTATGACTTATCTTAAAAGATACAATGAAGACATACAAACCAACATTTGTACTATTTATAGGTTTCGAGATTGGAAACTATTCTTTCATGTTATGAAGGTAACAGGGATAAAATACAGGTAGCGAGAAGTTAACAAGGGCAATAGAACATACTCAAATTAAATAAAACTATGCTGAGAGAATTACATAAAGAAAGAGGACACTACAAGAAGTAAATCAGTTACGTTATTTGGGTAGCATTATAAGTGAAAATGGCTATTGTAGGGAAGATACTGAATGTGGACTGGTAATAACAAGTAAAGGGACTTCTGAAAAAGAGAACTCTGCCAACTTCAAATATAAATTAAGATGTTGGGAATTGTTTTCAAAAGATATTTGTCTGGAGTGTTGAAATGTGGATGATAAACAGTTCAGTTAAGAACAGAAAATAAGCAATTGAAATAGCTGAAAGATATGTCCACCATTTGAATTTCATGATTTTAGCCTTAAACCATCATCAAGTAAAACAATGTTGGGTATAATTGGACTTTGTTAACCCATTAGCACCCAGCATCCTAGTTATAGGACAGTTCCTTTCCATTGCTGAACCATGCAACAGTGAACTCCACATAATTTCTGTCTGCATTCAATGTTGCCTCCACACTTTCAGCTACAGTCCATTTGGAGTCCAAGTTTCTTGATCTGTGTTTACACGTCTTTATGTCAACACTAATGAATTTCTTATTGCGCACATGATATGATTTTGTTTGCTAGAAGTCTTACAAGACGGGTAAGTAAATTATATTATTTGGTATTTGAATGCTAAAAGTCTATTTATGCCAGTTGTATAAAATACCTGAAGAAAATAACAATCTCGTACTAAAAATTTTGAGTTGAGAATGGTGTCTTATAAACAGGGTGCTGGGCTATTATAAAATACACACTTGAGTTCCTTTTCTTTCAGGAATTCTAATCTGTGTCAGCGGAAAACACTGAAATCAGCTGAGGAGGCGACAGAAAACTTGTTTCCTGTGGAGATAGAGGCAGATATGGCTATATTATCACTTAATGTCGATGAACTGATAGATGAGAGTTTCAATGATTATGAAACAAGGTATCCTATGGTGCAGGATACTCCAGTGACAGTAGAACAATGTGCCAGAAGACAACAACGTTCCAAGCCATTCTACAGCATCTTCAACTAGTGCCAAGGAAACTGAAGTTCAGTCACAACCGCAGAATCTTCTAAAAAGAAAAAGAGTGAACCAAAAGCAATATGGACTAAGACAGTTTTGGCAATGTAGGCAGTCTGGCAAAAATTAGCCGAGAAAATATTGTGAACACACTTAACAAAGTTATATGCCACTGGACATTTTTAAGGAATTGCTTACTTCTGAACTGCTAAACAGCATTATGGAAGAAACTGAAAAGTATGTAAAACAGTGGAAAAATTTGCCACAGTATTCTACCTCAGGTAGATGAACTGAAAGTTTTTATTGGTGTCTTAATTTTATCTGGATATCACACATTGCCCAACAAGAGAGATTATTGGTCTGAAGATGATGACCTGGTGGTGATCCATGTAAAAAGTGCCGTACCACATGACAAATACCTTGAACTAAAAACAATGCTTCATTTTGTAGGTAATAATGAAGCAAATACTAACAAAAGTGATCAAGGATTCAAGGTTAGAAATTTGATTATCACTATGAATAAAAACTTCCAGAAGTGGGGAATTTTTTTATGAAAATCTCTTGGATGTGCCGAAGCAACTTCTAAAAGGGAAAGCCATTAGATTTGAGTATAAATTTTAGGCTTTGTGTGGAAGTGATAACTATTGTTATAATTTTGATCTGTTCTGAGGGAAGGAAGTCTCTGAAGAGTCTCAACCTTTGGGAAACTGAGTTGTGAAAAAATGCTAGAGTGTGTTGCTGACCCGAACTGCCATATCATATGTTTTGATAACCTTTTTAGTTCATATTATCTGTTTGTAAAATTAAAACAGTTGGGTTCCGTACCACAGGTACAATAAGACATAACTAGACTGTTCATTGCCTTTTCAAAGCAGATAAAACCTTAGCACAGAAAGATCAAGGAAGTTATGATTCCCATTTTGACACAACCCATCAAATCACCATGGCACAGAGGAATGACAACACCTGTTTCATTGGCAAAAAAAATGATCTAATTGAGCCTCTGGTTTCAGTTTCTAGATGAAAAAAAGAACAAAATGAAAAGAAGCTCATCAAACAGCCCTGTGTTGAGAGTCAGTACAACAATTATATGGGCGCCACAGACCACTGTGACTGGAACTAGAGAAACATATAACTGCAGTTCACAGGAAAAAAAGGTATTGGCCAATTTTCATTAGAATTGTTGGCATGGCTGCGTAAACACATATGTACTCTCAGGAATCACAAGCATCAAGGATATTCAAAGATACAGTGCCACCTCATTTCTGAAAATAGGGCAGAATACAAGAAGAAGCATTAGCAGACCAGAACCACAGCAGGAAGAAAGTTCTAGATACTGTAGTGTTGGATGGGAGCGGCCACATTATTAGTAAAAGAGAAGATACCAATTCCAAAACTGTTAGGGGAAGCCTCTCACAGTTTGCACTCAATGTGATGTCAGTTTATATTCTCCTTGTTTTCTAAAATTTCATAATCAACCACATTACCCAACTAATTGCTTTGATTAATCTAACTAGCTAATAATTTCTATTAATACTGGTTTACAAGCATTTAGAGCAATAATAATCAAATTCAATATTTTTAGTAACTCTAACTCATTGTTGTAAAAAAAATACCCACTAAAAAAAAAACTGGGCGCTAATGGGTTAAGTCATCATCAAGATATATTATACCAGGTGTCCGCCCATGTTGGCAAGGTCCAGAACTCAAGGAAGGAGATGGCTGGTAAACACACAGAACAGTTAATTTCTTATGGATATCTAGCTTTGTTAGTTCACCAACTGTCAATTCAAGATGTGTATCTACACTACTTTTAATCAGATTTTCTCTAGTTGTAAAATGTGTGGTACATCTGATTTAAATACCTGATCCCTCACAGTTTAATGCAGTTCTACAGCAGTAACTTGCATGTTCATATGAAAATAGCACTAAATGCTGTGTTTAACTGTCTCTACAGCAGTGCTCTGCAATTTATCTTCAAGCTGGTGTAGTTTATTTCAAATAACTACTCTTGTTGATAAAGGAATAATTCCAAGCGAATTTCAGTGTTACCTTGTATCTTTCATATACCCTTTGAAGAAATCTCTGGACTAGTTAAAATACTTTTAAATGAGGTGAGCATGTTGTAATGATTTATGCTAAAAAAGGAATAGTCCTCCTGCCCATGAATTCTGATGGGGAGCCAGCAGTAGGAAAAACAAGAGCCGGAAAAAAGTAGAACAAGGGCTAGGAGGAAAGGATTGGCAGAGGAAGCCACCTAGAAGAATTTTGCACAGGGACTCCATACATAATTTATTGGCCATGAACTGGAAGTTGAAACTGAAGAAATTGCAATAAGGCAGGAAACTAAGGAGATCGGACTTGCATAAATTGAAGGGAACCAGAGGTGGTTGTGAGTTTCAAAGGTAGCATCAGGCAATGTTGGACTGAAACAGGCAAAAGAAAGAAAGGAAAGAAGGAAGGAAGGTAGGTAGGTTAAGATTTTAACATCTTGTGAGCAAGGAGGTCATTAGGGATGGGTCACAAGTATAGAATAGGGAATGATGGTGATGGCCTTTCAAAGGAACCATCACAGCATTTACCACAAGTGCTTTAGGGAAATCACAGAAAACACAAATCCAGGTGGTCGGACAGGGATTTAACACCCCAGAATGTGTGTCCCGTACATTAACCACTGTGCCACCTTGGTCAGTGAAATGGGGAAAAGACACACAACAGAACACAAAAGGGATCTTTGAGTGATGAAATAGGGAATGCAGCAGAGGATCTCACAGGTAAGAAGGTAAGCACTTGCATTTCAACAGTTGGCATCCCTTCCACACCTAAAACTCCCTCCCACATAGCCTGGACACCCATGTACGAAATATCTGCAGTGACAAGAACTCCCTTGCCCAGTATGCTGAGGGTCTCACCAAGGCCTTCACAGACAAGACACTACACCCCACACCTAGTCTGCAGACAGATCTCCCATGCCATTTCCCCTCATACAGCTAGTCCTCCCACCATCACCAAGAACAACCCACAAAGGAGTCTCCCCTACATCACCCAGTACCACCCCGGATTGGAACAACTGAACCACATTCTTCACCAGGGCTCTGATCACCTGTCATTATGCTGTGAAATGAGGGACATGCTACCCAAGATCCTTCCACCTTTCCTGAAGTGGTGTTCCATTGCCTATCAAAACTGCAAAGCATCATAGAACATCCTTATGTCACTCTCAATCCCAATCCCTTGCCACAAGGATCATATCCCTGTGAGAGACCCAAGGGCTAGACCTGCCCAATTCACCCACCCTGCACTTCCTATTCCAGTCCTGGCATAGGCTTAGCCACCTGTGAAAGCAGCCATGTCATATACCAGCTCAGCTGCAATCATTGCATGACCTTTTATATTGGTATGGCTACCAATCAGCTGTACAACAGTCTGAACAGCCAGTGCCAAACTATGGCCAAGAGCAAAGTAGACCACCCTGTGGCCTGACATGCAGATGAACGTAAAATGCTTGATTTCAATGAGTGCTTCACTACCCAAGCCATCTGGATCCTCCCCTCCACCACCAGCTTTTCTGAAATGTGCAAATGGAAGCTATCCTTACCACACACTCTCCACTCCTGAAACTATCCCAACCTTAGTCTACAGTAACTCAACCTGCATTAACATACTGTCCCCAAACCCTCCACCCGACAGTTTCCATCTCCTCTGTCCTATCAACTCCTCCTTATTCTCATCTCCCTCCCTCACCGTGCGGCACCTCTGCCAATGCACCTGGCCATCTTTCCCTGCTCCTCTCCTTTTTCATTTCCTGCTCCCCCACCCGCCCCACCTCCCTGCTCCACAGCCTCCCAACGCAGTGCCTGTTGGCTATCTAGTCCCTGTACACTTTGCCAGAGCATGGACTTCTTTCCCACCACCTGTACACTGCTATCTCTTCCCCTTCCCCACCTCCTATAGACATGACAGCTGAATTCTGGTCTGAGGTGTTGGAGATGGTAGTCATGGGCATGAAGTGTGCTTGTTTGCATGAATGAACGTGTGTGTGTTTATTTTACTGATGAAGGGTGTGGCCAAGAGCTAATGCGTAAGTGTCTTTTAGTTGTGCCTGTCTGCAACTTAATGTGTCATCTCTCAACAAGGGAAGTGGCCAGGCATCTCAGAGTGAACCAAAGTGATGTTGTTCAGACATGGAGAAGATAGACAGACAGACAGGAACTGTCGATAACCTGCCTTGCTCAGGCCGCCCGAGGGCTACTACTGCAGTGAATGACCGCTACCTACGGATTATGGCTCAGAGGAACCCTGACAGCAGCGCCACCATGTTGAATAATGCTTTTCATGTAGCCACAGGACATCATGTTACAACTCAAACTGTGGGCATTAGGCTGCACTTCACTGCCAATGTCCATGGCAAGGTCCATCTTTGCAAACATGACACCATGAAGCGCGGTACAGATGGGCCCAACAATATGCTGAATGGACCGCTCAGGATTGGCATCACATTCTACTAACCAATGAGTGTTGCACTGCCTTCAACCAATCGTCAGAGACGTGTTTGGAGGCAACCCAATCAGGCTGAATGCCTTAGACACACTGTCCACCAAGTGCAGCAAGGTGGAGGTTCCCTGCTGTTTTGGGGTAGCATTATGTGGGGCCGACATACACCGCTGGTGGTCATGGAAGGCGCCATAATGGCTGTGCGATACATAAATGCCATCCTCCAACCGATAGTGCAACCATATCGGCAGAAAATTGGCGAGGCATTTGTCTTCATGGACAACTATTCATGCCCCCACCGTGCACATCTTGTGAATGCCTTCCTTCAGGATAACATCGCTTGACTAGAGTGGCCAGCATACTAGCATATTCTCCAGACGTGAACCCTATCAAACATGCCCAGGATAAATTGAACAGGGCTGTTTATGAATGAAGTGACCCACCAATCACTCTGAGAGATCTACACCTAATCACGGTTGAGGAGCGGAACAATCTGAACCAACAGTGCCTTGATGAACTTGTGGATAGTACACCACGACGAATACAGGCATGTGTCAATGCAAGAGGACATGCTACTGGGTATTAGAGGTACCGATGTGTACAGCAATCTGGACCACCACCTCTGAAGGTCTCACTGCATGATGGTACAACATGCAATGTGTGGTTTTCAGGAGCAATAAAAAGGGAGGAAGTGATGTTTATGTTGATCTCATATTCCAATTTTCTGTAGAGGTTCTGGAACGTTTGGAACTGAGGTGATGCAAAACTTTTTTTGATGTGTGTATATGTTAAATAACGAAGGAATATGATCTATTTAAATTGTTGGAAAGAAAAACAGAAGAATTAAACACAATTTTCTATTTTCACGATACTAAATGTAAGCAAAAATACAACAACCACCCAAATGTACAATCTTTTAGTGTTTTCTGGGATAATACGTAAAGAAAAGTGAAAACTTTAACAGTAAGTATAAGAAACACACTAACATATATATTTGCTAACAAGGGAACCTCCCCATCGTCCCCCCCTCAGATTTAGTTATAATTTGGCACAGTGGATAAGTCTTGAAAAACTGAACACAGATCAATTGAGAAAACAGGAAGAAGTTGTGTGGAACTATGAAAAAATAGGCAAAATATACGAACTGAGTAGTCCATGGGCAACATAGGCAACATCAAGGATAATGTGGGCACAGGAGCGCCGTGGTTAGCGTGAGCAGTTGCAGAATGAGAGGTCCTTGGTTCAAGTTTTCCCTCCAGCAAAAAGTTTAAATTTTTATTTTCAGGTAATTATCAGAGTTCAGGCACTCACACACAATCAATTTCGCTCTCCAAAATTCCAGGACATGTTCAGATTTGCTTGGACATATGCAGGATTTGACAGTCTACACTCGGAAAAATTTGAAAATGTTAAAAAGATATGTTTTGACAGAGCACAGAGAAAACTGTGTGACTGTGAAACTGTTGCATTCATTTGTTGCAGTTTATGTGACACACTCTTATGTTTTCATCACTTTTTTGGGAGTGATTATCACATCCACAAGAAAACCTAAATCGGGCAAGGTAGAAGAATCTTTTTACCCATTCGCCAAGTGTGCAAGTTAGGTGGGTCAACAACATATTCCTGTCATGTGACGCACATGCCGTCACCAGTGTCGTATAGAATATATCAAACATGTTATACTGGATCAAATGTTTTCGGTTCCCATTGGAGAGGCACGTCCTTTCGTCTACTAATCGCACGGTTTTGCGGTGCGGTCGCAAAACACAGACAATAAACTTATTACAGTGAACAGAGACAACAATGAACGAACGGACAGATCATAACTTTGCAAAAATAAAGTAAGCAAACTTTTCGCTCGAGGGTAGACTTGAACCAAGAACCTCTCGCTCCGCAGCTGCTCACGCTAACCACGGGACCACGGCGCTCCTGTGCTCACAGCAGCCTTGATGTTGCCTATCATGCCCATGGACTACTTAGTTTGTATATTTTGCTTATTTTTTCATAGTTCCACACAACTTCTTCCTGTTTTCTCGATTGATCTGTGTTCAGTTTTTCAAGGGCTATCCACTGTGCCAAATTATAACTAAATCTGAGGGGGGTGCGTTGGGGAGGTTCCCTTGTAAGTAACCTGTAGCAAACTAACTGTTATTATAATATAAATGATTTATCTTCACAAGAGCACAAAAACTCATCTGTCTCTCCTGGCACATGACTGGAGAACAAAAAATAGCAAAGGAGATACTGAATTTAATTAACGAAAGATGAAAGTATAAAAATGCAGCAAATGAAGAAAGGAAAAGGGAATACAGCCATTTAAAAAAGTGATTGGCAGAAAGTCCAAAATTGCTAAGCAGGGTGGCTAGAAGACAAATGCAAGGCAGTAGAAGAACACAAAATTACAGGAAAGATAGCTGGTGCATACTGGAAAATGAGAGAGACTTTTGGAGAAAAGAGAAGCAACTGTATGAATATCAACAGCTCGGACAGCAAGCCATTAGTACGCAAAGAAGGGAAAGCTGAAAGGTGGAACAAATGTACAGAGGGGCTACACATTGGAAATGAACTTGAGGACAACATTATAGACAGGAAAGGAAGCAAGTGAGATGAGATGGGAGATATAATACTCAGAAAATCTGACAGAGCACTGAGTGATAAAAGTGGAAACAAGGCCCCTGGAATGGATGACTTTCCCTCAGAATAATTGAGATTCTTTGGGGTGAAAAATTATTCCACTTGGTGTGCAAGATATTTGAGACACCTAAAATACCTTCAGATTTCAGGAAGGATAAGATAATTTCAAAGAACCTTGGTTCTGACAGGTGTGAATACTGCTGAATCAGCTTAATGAATCATAGCTGGAAAATACTGACACCAATTATTTACAAAAGAACTGAAAAAACCTATGCTCATAGCAATTGTCAGCTTAGGGAAAGCTTTTGACAGTGTTTGTTGGAGTACACTCTGAAATTCTGAAGGTATCGGGAATAAAATGTAGGGGGCGAAAGGGTATTTACAACTTGCACAGGAAACAGACTGCAGTTATACGAGTCAAAGAACATGAACGGCAAGTAGTGACTGAGAAGAGAGTGAGACAGGGTTGTAGCCCATCCCCAATGTTATTCAATCAGCACAATGAGCACAAAATAAAGTACACTAAAGATAAATTTGGAAAGGGAATTAAAGTTCAGGAACAACACTGAAAGGAATGTATAGTGTTTTGAAAAGAGAATATAAGATGAATAACAACAAAAGTAAGACAAGGGTAGTGGAGTGTAACTGTTTTAAATCGGGTGATACTGAGGTAATTAGAGTAGGAAATGAGAAACCTAAAGTAGTAAACAAGTTTTGCTCTTAGGGCAGTAAAATAACTATGATGGCGGAAGTAGAAAGGAGATAAAAGGCAGACAGGCAATGGCAGGAAAGTATCTTTGAAAAAGAGGAATTTGTCTACATATAATATAAATTTAACTGTTAGGAAGTATCTCCTGAAGGTATTTGTCTGAAACGTAGCTTTGTATGAAAATTAAATGTGGACAATAAGCAATTTAGACAAGAAGAGAACAGAATGTTTTGAAAAGTAATGCTGAAGATGTGTAGATGGAATAACAAATGAGGAGATACTGAAAAAAATAGGGGAGAAAACAAATTTATGGCACAACTTGAATAAAGGAAGGGATCAAGTGACAGGACACATCCTGAGGCATCAATGAATTGTCTGTTTAGTAATGGAAGGAAGTGTGTGGAGTGAAAATTGTAGAAAGAGACCGGAGCTTGAATACAGTAAGCAGGTTCACACAGATGTAGGTTGCAGTACTTATGCAGAGATGAAGAGGCTTGCAGAGGATAAACTAGTGTGGAGAGCCACATCAAATTAGTCTTCAGGCTGAAGACCGCAACAACAACAACAACATTTATCTATATATAGACTCTTTCTTCAACAAATCAACTGAAGCCCTTCAAAGAGCTTTAGTCCCAAAACCAAGATGATGATGATGATGATGATGATGATGATGATAAGAAAATTATGAAGTATTTTTAAAAGAGCTTGGACCTTCTGACCAAGAAAGCTCATGCCATGTTTGGTAATGCCCACAAGACTGCGGACTTCAAAAGGATCTCCCTGAGACATACTTTTTCAAGGGCATTATAAGCAAATCAAATATGGGATGAAGTGTATATGGAAAAAATGTAGATCATAAGTTCTCTAAATTCTGCACATTGTTCACATTCATTTTTGAGGAAACGTTTCTAAAAGTAGCCACTTCAAGAGTAGCAGCTAAGGAAAATAGATGGATAACTGCAGGTATCAGAAAATCTACCCAGATACTTAAATTTCACCATTCTTTACAAAAGCACTGCACTAATCCACTGTTCCTAGATTACTATCGCAGATACAAAGCGACATGCAGGAGGATACTGACTGCTGCGAAACTCATTCAGTGACAAAAAATATGTAATGCAGAAAATAAAAACAAAGTAGTATGGAAAGTCATAAAACATGAAACTGTAAAATGCAGACACAAGTATAACAACATACAAATCAAATATTGGGGAGAGGGTACAATAACAAAACATCCTCTGCAATTGGTAAATTTTGTAAATGACTATTTCTTCAGAATTGTAGAGAAGCACTGACAAAATATTGCTAAAACACATGTAGCATTCACAATTACTTATACAGCAAGCACATTGATGATGATTCCACATAACAGAGACTGCAGTCAGAAATACAATACAGAAATTAAACAATAAGAAGTCAGCAAGCATAAATGAGGTTCCAGTCTAGTTCCAGTATAGAAAGCATAAAAGCCCCTATCAATTCACTACTGTCCATAGTCTCAAAAATAAGTGAATCAATCTTGAAAGTTAGACTAATGAATTACATGAACAAATACAACCTTTTTAACAAAGTGCAGCTTGGTTTCCAAAGTGGAGGAAGTATCATATTAGCCGTTGCAGGGTTCACAATAGTGGTACTTGAAGCTCTTGATAAGGATGACAATGTTAGACACGTAATCTTATTACACCATTCTGTGAGACTTAAGGAAGAGAGATACAAATAAATGTAACATATAGTTCAATGGAAATGAATGAAAGTGGAGCATATTTCCAATAATCTCCCAGTCGTGCACAGGAAGTTGGACGTCACATAGCGTGAGCATGACTATAGCATCAAATGGGGCTTTCCCCACAACACAAGGCAGCCGAAGAAATGAGGAAAAGACACCGTGTGTCAATCAGTGAGCAGTTACAGTCCACTGTGGTGGTGTTCTTCATTACAACATGGTTGGGGACAACAATCAGATTATTTCACAAAGAGAAGAATCATTGGGAAACTGAAAGAAGTATGAAGCATGACGAGTACAGCCCAAGAGTTTAGTATTCCCCACAGCACTGTATCACAAGCATGGGGAGCATTCTGAAGTGTACGTACTGCCGCCCGAAGGAGAGAAGGTGGTCGGCTATGGTAAACTACAGCAGCAGATCACTGCTACATTATGCAAAAGTGAAGAAGTGACCTGACTATCCACTGACAGGAGCACAAAAATTAATCAGGTAGCAATGACTGAGCGAGTTTATTTATCAAAGATTAACAGTGCATTTATTCTTACATTTACTGAAACAAAACACTAAATAAATCACTTCTTGAAATAGAACAGTAATATTTCTGGCAGCTGAAGGCTTCAGATTGACATCGAGTCTAAGTTCATTAAAAATACATTTTATAAGTCAAAGTCCCATTGGATGCTGACCGTTAAACTACAAACTGAATGAACAAAATTTAAGTCACACAGGGAGCAAAACTGTCGAACTTCAAAGTGTAGCCATTTGAAAGTTGAACAGGAAAAAATTTATAAGTCTGCAAATCTGCCACAATGACAGATTTCCTGACTTCTTTGGCAAGGACGCCACAAACACTCTAAGCCCACAGCACGCAGCTCCCAGGATTGCGAAGTCAGATGTGAATGCAGCGATGTCGAGGAGGCAGCTCTTGTGTGAGAATCCTGATTGATGGAAACTTTGTGTAATTGGCACCTGCCCCTGGAAACTCACCCTGAGTAAACTGGTCAAGCCTAGCCTGAGCACAGCCCTAAATACCAGTCAGCACTAGGATACAGTTGGGCCTATTTCTGATCATGTGTGTTGCAGAAGAGGATATGTCCATGTGGCCTGTAACCTGTGGATGGATGAAGCATGGCCATCTGCCTTTCAGAAAATTGTCAGTTGTATGTTAGGCATCTTCGAAGCACTGATGTCATGTTGGTTGCTAATGCTGCACGCATTAAGCCCTAGTAATGCAGGACCCACTTCAAACAGTGGGTGCAATTGTAATCACATTTAACAGGACTGCAAGACAAGCAACCTCACCAGCACAGTAGCACAGCTCCATTTGTACTGATGCAAAAACACAGGGACTGGGCAAATGAGGTGTGGGGTCATGTGCCCTTCTCCGATGAGAGAAGATTCAGTCAAGTAGCAATTCTGGAAGTACCCTCATATGGCCAGATGTGGGAACATGTAATGCATCCAGGAGCATCATCGAACATGATAGTTTTGGTGGTCCAGGTGTTATGAAGTGGAGAGGCTCTATACTGAATGGGTATCTTGACCCCCAAATCTTTGAACATTCTATATTCACTGGTCAGTAGTATTCTTTCACTGTGCTCCTTCCCCATGTGAGTCTTTTCAAGGGTGCTTTTGACCCTGACTTCATTTTTACGGTTGACAATGCACGACTGCATCAAACAGTGCAGGAGGAGGAGGAGGAGGAGGAGGAGGAGGAGGAGGAGGACAAGCTATTGGAACGAGAAGATATTCAACAAGTGGACTGGCCTGCCTGTGCCCCCAACTACTTCACTGAGCACATGTCCAAAGTGTTGGGGAGAGGTGCTGCAGAACATCCATTTCGTACTGTCACCAGTGCAGATTGCAATGGAGGCAAATGCGCTGGCCTGGGTAGTGGTACAGAATAGTGCAGAAATATGCCACAGAGGGTACACATGGTATGTAGTGTCAGACCCACTGATGGAGGTGTTTACCTGTGAGCAACAGTAGGCCGAGCAGGCCCAAGCTTATGATGAGTTCAACTACCACAGAGTTCCCTTTATGCATCATGCCAAGTATTGTTACTGAGTGCTCAGGCAACAGCTGCCCACACCAACCACATGGTGGGTTATTCCCATGTATGTCTCTATTTGGTTTTGGACTGCTAATTATCCCCTGAAGTAACCACGCTGACTGTGTAGTGTAGCAACATTGTCACACCAGTGCAGATACTAAAGTAGTGACAAAGGACTTTCTTTTGTGTGCACCACATGTTTTTGTTTTTCTTTTTCTAGTGTTAATTTTTGGCCATCATGGACCCAGAATTTCTGCAATGCAGGTAGGAACAGTTGTGCCTACAAAAGGAACAACAGCAGCTGGATCACATGCAGCTGCTAACGAAACAGAATGCAGAGACGGTTCACACCCTTGCCCCTCTGATAAAGGGTCAGGTGCCCGTTGTGCACTTTTCTTATCCACTGGCAACACTGTTTGCCAGTTTTGATGAATCTACTGGAAGGCAGTTCCTAGTTGCACTGCCAGGTAAGGCATATAATCAATCCAGTTGGTAAAGCTGCCTTATTGTTTTACAGCAGTGTGAGTTTATTTTAAGTTGTCTAAAATTTGAAGCCCTCCGCTGGGCCCAAGAACCCCCCATCTGACAATCTTTGTCAGTTGCTGACAGTATTTTGGACACCAAATCCATGTCGAAGTGGAACACTTGCAGTATAACTAGCACCACAAGTGCCCTGAGCAGTCATATGAGGCACGAATCATCGATTTGCAGAGAATCAAGTGCAAGTGCTATTTCAAGTGTCCAAAATGTGCTCCCTCTCTCATGCATACCTGCTCATACGGAACATGATTGTCCAGTCAGTGCCTGATACCAAGGTTCGACCAAGGGCGTTGACCTTGTCCAATCCTCCTTAGTCAACATCGCTCAGACTGCGGACTCCCACAAGCTGATGGTGGCGACGAGGTATGTCTTTTCTGATAATTGGCAGGTGGCTCAGTTAGAGTCCTCAGCATCTTCCTTCTTCCGCTCATTGGGTGAGCCAATGATTCTGTCCCAATTGTCTGTTGTTGCATGTTCATTGGGATTCCCCACATGTGGAAGAAGGTGTGGAGTATGCCGTCGAATAGATCATTTAGCAACTGTTTATGACAGTTGGCGAGCCGCAAGTCAATTGTCTCATGCCCCTATGTTTTTGCAGGACTGCCGTCCCATGCAGGTCACCCCAATATATTTTGATGACGTTGTATGTGGAGGGGTGGCCAGTCTACTTTCAAGTTGACAAGGGAGCAACAGGCAGTCTCTTGGGGTGGTTGGAGTTGCAACAGCTGCTGCTTCAAGTTGTGGCTTACAGCAAACTGTGCATTCCTTTTCATAGGCAATTCTCCATCTCCGTGTGCTATAAGAATGTGGAATGGCAACTTCCATTGTTGATGGTCAATTCCCAGTTGGTGAAAATATTTCTGGGCTAGACGCCTTTTCTATTTTAAGCTTCCATATTGTTGATTAAGAGCATTTAGTGTCTACATCTGTTACTTTTAACAGTTTGTACTCCTTACTGTGGTCATACAACCTGCTGTTTGAAAATATTCTCAGCCAGGCTGAAAATTTCAAGGCACATTTCTCTTAAGCTTTTACCAGTGCCTAAATTTTGTCACCCTCATCCCATCCCCCATACCACAAATGAGAACGTACAGGCCAAGCTGCAGCACTGACAGGATCAAGGCAGCATTTCTTCAACGTCATCAAGTCAGTGGGTAGTGATTCAAAAGCCCAACAGCACAGTGCATCTTTGCGGTAATTTTAAATAGACACTCAATGTGCAATATGTCGCAGATGCTTAACCAATTCTGTGGCCGATGGAGTTTTTGGCAAAGTTGTCGGTGGGGCCATTATCTTTCGAGCATGGGAGTGTGTGATACCTACTTGCAGTTGGTGTTGGATGAAGTCTCCCAGACCTTTTTGGTCCTCAAAACCCAATCTGGGCCAGTTTAATCACTTGCCTTGTCTCGTAATCTCGTCTGCACTGGTAACAGAACTTGGAGCAGCTGATTCAGGACATTCCCTGTTGCATCAATTACCTTGAAGATATCTGGGTAACAGTCATGTCAATTTTGCGGATTTGTTTTTGGGCAGCTTGGTGTGGTTGTTGGTGTTCGACACATTGTTGTCCTCCACATTGTTGACTGACACTGTCCATGCACTGTCAGTTATTTTTGCCACTGAGGGGTTGAGTTTTCCGGCTACATATCAGGTGACGCCAGTCAAACCGCAGGGTCTCCTGGATTTGTTGCACCCTGAGTCACATGGCAGAGACCACTGTGGCCTGCCAAGTTTTCCTCCCAGGGCTACTGTTTGGTCTCAGTCTTTGACCAGTGGCAGGGGTGTCTGTTGGATATAATGGTGGACCACAAAGGTCAACAGTTGTTTGTCATGGATGTGGGTAGGGAGCAGCAACTGACCCATCATGCAAATCAGTTGTGCACATACCATAATGGGACATTACCATGTCATTTGATAGTCTGCTGGGTGACAGGGCTGGTCCCGACATTCCAGGTGCAGGCTCTCACTTGTAGCAGCATGCTTCCCTGTTGCCATCCCCGCCGCATCATCTGCTGTCCTCCTGTCGCCTTTAGCTTTGGACCCCAATGAGGCTCACACCTGCACCTGCTGATGTAAGACCCATGGATTTTGATCCCCCTCCTCCTCCTGCTCTTGCTCAGCTCCCCCTCCCCCTGTCACCAACTGAGGTGGCCTCACCTCTGCTGCTGCTAGTGGACCCCTCCCCCACTGCAATTCTGTCCCCGCATGTTGCCTCAGCCTCTAGGCCCTTCCAACTTTTCGGCAGTGCAAGCGTTTTCAGTATTGCCTACTTCAGCGGTCGATCCGCTGCCGGGTTCTCTGGCAGCATCTCCGATTCTGCAGCAGAGATCACAGCCCAAGTCTGGCCATTTTTGGATCTATGTGGCCTTCTCAGAAGGAGGGATTTAGTATGCCTGCCAGGGGATATCAAAGTGGAGGCAGATCATCTGGCTTGGGTGATGCTACGGAGTAGTGCAGAAACCAGCCATGGAGAGCATACATGGCTCATAGTGTGGAAAGACCTTCCGACGGAGGTGTTTACCTGCCAGTGCCATTCGCATCGTGCCGAGTACTGTTGCCAGTGCTCAATCGACCGCTGCCCACGCCAGCTGCATGCTGAGTTATCCCCATGCACATCTACCATAGATTGACTTATACGGTGAGTTTTTGTTTTCTCTCATGAGGTTCAGTTCCCTGGTTTTTATCAAGCCACTATCAGCCTGTAAGGTACCCTCACCGACAGTGTAGCGTAGCAGAGTTGTCATGCCAGGGGCAGATACTAAAGCCCACATGCACTAACAACCATCCAGCAGTTCTCAATCAGACTGGTGGAAGATTGGAATGCCCTACCACAAGAACTCCTTACTAACCTTGTGGCCAGCCTGGGCATGCGTTTCCAAAACATTCACTACCTCCGTGGTGATCACAACCCTATTAAGAACCATATCCTGCCTTTTGTAGCGTCTAGGGAATCATCATAAATGAAAGTGACTTCAGTGTAATTATTGTCTTTGAATAAGTGAGTCATTTCTGTTCATCTCATTCTGTATTTCTTTCAGTTACCTTCTGTACTATACTGTAGCAGTCCTTTCTATGTATGGTCCAAGATTCATCAAGCTATGTTACTTATCAATGACCCATCATGCAGAAATTACATCTGTCCTTAAATTTTGCACACCAGTGTATTCGTGTATTTAATTATTCTGTTGTCTGTGGACCCACACACTGATGACTTCAGGATGTGGAATGTGTCACCCTCAAATTTACATACATATTACATTACAAATTACTATTAAATAGGTATTACAGTATTAAAAATAAAACAATGAATGATTACTGGCTTCATTCCTCAACACTACACAGTCCCTCAATCAAAATAATAAGTTCTATATAAAATATTTATACATAATATTTTACAAATTATTACCCTCACTCTTCAAAAGTCATATGTTCAGAATAATTTGGCAGGCTTAGCTGTTTTCATACTACTGGGCAAGCAGTTAAGCAATACATATTTGTGGAAAGAAAAAGGCAAAGAGAATTAGGTTACTGTAGTAGGTGAAGCAGGGAACAGCCTGGACGGTGGTTATAGCATTAGGGGTGACCTGGGTGAAATAGGTATAGCAACTAAACACACAAATGTGAGTTTTGTAGAGGTTCTACAGCAGCATGACCAGCACTGGATTAACACTGCTGTAAGCAGCATACACACTGAGTTGAGCAGGCTGGTGTTAACTGGAATGAAATCTCATGTGAGTGCAGTGCCTATTGCTACAACTGGGAGATGGAGATATACTAGACACGACGTACATCTGAATACGAGAGGGAAAGGTAGGCTAACTGAGCTTCTTGCAGAAAATGTACGGACTGCCACCATCATACAAAGCAAGACCCCTGTGGTTACTGACATCAGAGAGGTACTGTTTTTAGGTTAGAATCAGGATCGAGGCACCCTATTTTGTAAGAAATGAAAATAGTAGAAGAGCCCCACAACACACTTAAAAATGCACAGAAAAGTATAGTTAGCTTAGAAGGAAGGTCAGTGTTTGCTGTAATTTTGATGGTTTATTGACAGCAAAATCAATTTTTAATCATATAATGATCATCTTCAGTGCTGTAGTGTACAAATTAAAACTCACAGGCACTGGTGTCAAGTTATTATCTGTAACCAAAAATATGGTTACTGATAATAAGTTGACACAAGTGCCTATGAGTTATAATTTGTATACTAAAGCACTGAAGATGATCATTATGTGATTGAAAACTGATTTTGCTGTCAATAAACCATCAAAATTACGGCCAACGGTGACCTTCCTTCTAATTGCACATATATGGTCGTTGTGCACACAGCACTCTATGGAGTCGCCAATCAATAAAGTTAGCTTATTTCATCAAGATATTCGAGGACTGAATAATAAGGCAAAAGAGCTTCTTGTATGTTTGAAAAATTTAGAGAGCTCTGAGAAGATAGACATCATGCGCCTGCCTGGGCACAACATAACCACAGGGTTAAATAAGTTACATACACTGATGACCCAAAACATTATGATCACCTGATTAATAGCTTGTTTGTCCACCTTTGGAAACAAAATACATCACTGATTCTGCGCATCAGGGATCCGACAGTTTGTAAAGGCATGTAGCATTAGATGTCTATGCACAAGTCATGTAATTCACATCAATAATGTGCTGCGGATTTGCATACTTGGTGATAGTGCTTGACAGTGACCCAGACGAGTTCCATACGATTTACATCAGGCAAATTTGATCACTAACACATCAACGTCAGTTCACTATAATGCTCCTCAAACAACTGTAGCACAGTTATGACTCTGAGACATGGACAATTGTACTTCTGAAAGGTGATTTCACTGTTGGTGAAGACATCAAGCATGAAGGGATGCAGGTGGTTCGCAGCTGTCAGCATGTCTTCAGTTACTATCGTACAAGTGTAGGAGAATGTCTCCCATAGCATACTACTGCTCCCACCAGCCTGTGCCCATAATGCACCGCATGTTTCAAGCCACTGTTCACCTCGATGACAGAATTTATGTAGACGACCAGCGACCTAATGTAGCAAAAATGTGATTCACCCGGAGAGCCAACACATTTCCACTGATTGATGGTCGAATCCCGACGGTCCCATGACCACTGCAATCATAATTGACAATCTTGTTGGGACAACATGTGAACACGTAGGACTGGTCTGCTGCACAGCTCGATGTTCAACAATGTACAATGAATGGCTAGCCCTGAAACACTTGTGCATGCACCAGCATTGTTCTCATTTGGCGGAGATGCCACAGATCACCATCTCACCTACTTTCAGAGCAGACAAGCCTCTGAACCCTATGGGCTGTGAAGGTTCATGGACGTCCAACCATTTAGAGCCTAGATGTAGTTTTACTGTACTTCTACCTCTTTGCATAGATGCTCATAACAGTAGCATGTGAACATTCGACCAGCTTTGCTGTTTTCAAGATATTCATTTAGAGGCTCTGTGAAATAATAACCTACCCTTTGTGAAAGCTGCTTATCTCAATCGATTTTCCCATTTGCAGCCCACATCTTTGCTGGGTTACCTCCATCTGTGTATGCTCTGCTTACATACTTTCATTACTGTGTCACACACTTGCAATGCCACCAGGTGGTATCCAACATTGTGATGGGCACTGGTCGTAATGTTTTGGCTTACCAGTGCATAAAAGATTACTCCCTAGCAGCTTACTCGTGCAGAACTAATTTGGGAAAGTGAGAAGTTGTTACACATATTAAAACAGAAAAAAAGTCCAAAACCTCGAGACCAGTCGATTTTGTAGTGATAAGCTTATGATTTAACACTGAAAAGTATTTAACTTTTAATTGTAACTGTATATAGAGTCCCACTTTGAAATTGTGAACTCTTTATAGGATCCTGGATTCCTTACTATGATCTGTCTGACAACAGCAAGCAGTTAATATTCTATGGTCGATTTTCTAAAAGATTCTGATAAGGAAAATGATCTGGAAACCTTATTTGGATCCTACAATTCAATCTCAGTAATTAACTTACCAACACACAGTAGGATCCTAGTTGAAAATGATTTCTTTGGTGAAGCTCCAAGCAAGAAAATAATTGTTTACCTAGTAACAAATGCCGGAGAGACTGAAATATGCCGTTGCCAAATCCATCCTTAAGAAAAGTAACAGAAGAGACTTCAATAACTACTGATTCATTTTACAGATGACACCATTTCTCAAAATTTTTGGGAATGTGATGAATACTAGAATAGTACATCATCCAAGCAACTATAATATCATCAGCAAATCACAGTTTTGATTTCAGAAGAGTTGCTCAACTGAGAATGTCATTTATATGTCCACTCACCAAATTTTACAAGCACTAAATAATAAAATAGTGGTGGTAGATATTTTCTGTGACCTACTTAAGCATTTGACTGTGTGAATCACAGTATTCTCCTCGATAAATCGAAGCTTTATGGGACTGATGGTATAGCAAACCAGGATAACATCATATGTAACCAAAAGAATGCACAGAGTTGTACTTAAACAATGGAAAATCCAGGTTTGAATACCAACAATTATGAGAAGGATGAATTGCTACTCACAATTAAGATGACACATTGAAGTGCAGACAGGCACTACGAAAATACTGTTACACACTAAGCTTTCGACGAAAGGCGTCTCCAGAAGAGAAGCGTGTGTGTGTGTGTGTGTGTGTGTGTGTGTGTGTGTGTGTGTGTGTGCGCGCGCACGCGCGCACACACACACACACACACACACACACACACACACACACACACACACACACACACATGCCTCATGCATACATGATCGTTATCTATAACTACTCTGGGCAGACTGCAAATGGGCAGGGAATGGGGAGGGAAACAAGGTATGGGTGGGGTGGAGAGAAGAGTGCTCTTTTCTGAAGAAGGCTTTGGCTGAAAGCTCAGTGTCTTCAATGTGCCTGTCTGCAACTCAACATGTCATCCTTACGGTGTGTAGCAATCTATCCTTCTCATAACTGCTGAAACTTCTACTTAGTATTTCAACCAATGTAGAAATCACATACTGGGTTCCTCGAGGTTCAATCTTAGGTCCAACATATTCAGTTCTGCACATCTAGGGTTACTACTACATCTATGATTAATGTAACACACGATGAGGAAACAATAAACAACATAAAAGCTTCAAAATTCTTTAGTGGCCTTATTAATGAGAATTTTAAGTGGAAAAAAAACACACTTTAGAACTTCTAAAACAACGTAGTTCTGCCACATTTGCACTTAGAATCACTGCAAGTCTTGGGGAGAGACATGTCAGTAAGTTGATATAATTTGCGTAGTTTCATCCTCAAAAATGTGCTGCAAGAATAATGTGTGGCACTCACCCATGATCGTCTTGGCTACATATGTTTAAGAAGTTGTGCATTCTGACTATTGTTTCACAACATATTTATTCTTTCATGAAGTTTCTTGTAAATAATCCACTCAAAAGTAATAATGATGTACATAATTACAATAGCAAAAGAAAAACTGATGTTCATTACTCCATGCTAACATTTAGCATACAGCTGATGTAATATTACGGCGTTTGCTGGAAATGAGAATGTGCAGAAGACATAATGTTACATTGTGACAGATTTTCCATGGTTTTGAACATATTTTTCCAGTTCCCAGTATCATCTGTGAGGTCAGCAGGCTTCATAGATTACAGTAGTGGCATCACTTGAATAATTCATCATTTCTGAAACCTTTTTTACTGTCTCTTGCTTTGTAGGTATTAGGTGGCATTCAAGTTCTCTCTGTTGCGTGGATTCTGTGTGTTTTTCTGTTGATTTTGTGTTCAAAATGTGCAGTGAAGAGAAGAAATGTTTGGAGCAAATGATTTACAAAGCTCTTGACAAGTCTACAAATGATGAAAAGTAAATATCTGATGACAATTCAGATTACATTTCATCTGAAAATTGTAATAATTCTATACTTTTTTGAAGATGAGTTGCTATATATATTTATCATATTATTTTCACAGATAGTATAACTGTGAAGGAATCTCCTTCAGGCATAAGCACATCAGGAAAATGTAATATTGGACTGTGTATCGCTCTTTGTTTCAATTTGCGTCACACTGTACTCCCCTACAAAATTTTGCTTTCATCTTGGGTTTTTTTTTGGGGGGGGGGGGGAGGGGGGCGAGGGGGGGGGGGGGTTGAGGAGGGGAACTGAAGTCTCATCTGCGTATTCAAGATTTAAAATCAGAAATATGAAAGCATGTGTATTTAAAGTAGAAAGCCTAATAAACCAAAACATGTTTTTACACACATGTACTACAACTTTAAACAAATACTCAGTCCATAGATAATGGCAGCTATCTATGACACCAGCACTGTAAGTGTTAAGGTTGTCTTTAGAAAAAGAAATGGTACACAGTGCTGCAACTAGTATTTTAATAGGTTACCCAGTGATATAAAATGTCTGACAGAAAGGAAAGAAAAATTTGAAAATACACTGAAACAGTTTCTCCTTGGAAACTCCTTCTATTCTGTAGAAGTATTTCTATTATTGTAATATGTAGAAGGTGGCACACAGGAACTACTAACTCACATCTGTATGCCATATTTACAAATTAATTTACGATGTGAATGTAAATTGACTCATACCAAATCATTATGGTTTAACGAACAAATGATGCATGGAACATGAAACTAACAAACTTATACAATAAAACTACAAATCCATAATACACAATGAATGAATTAAGTAACATAATCTACATGAAACACTTGACAATCATGAAACTGCTTAGCTATATCTTCTCTTTCACAAAGTCCTGAAAAGAGTAGAATGAGTGTTTCAAGAGAAATTGGAACACTTTAATTTTGAAAAGGGATTTACTATTCCCTAAGCGTTTTAACCCAAAATGAAGATTTTTTCACCTCTCTGCCTCATAAAAACATTTTTTTCACTGGTAGTGTTTGTCATCCTTATGTTTAGTGCCACACATGTGAACTGCTGAGTTGCTTTCAAAACGAGTGGGGTTCTTTATCACAACGCACATCAGAGAAAAAATGTATCGAGAAGCAGTGGATAAATAATTTGCAATAGGAGTTTCTTGGAATTACTCTACATCACTCTCTTCTGGGCAATAAAGATTTGTTGGGATAAGAGTTCCCCTAAAAGGTAATTTAACATGATATGGAAGAATGCGCATGAGCAAAATAAACTGCCTTTATGACTGTTTGGTCTCAAATATTAGAGAGCAGTCATAATTCAAAAGCTGCTGACTCCATCTCTTTAAAGTTTCATGAATGTGACATTCCAGGTTTAGTTTTCAGTGAAGTGATTGTCCACAAACTTGGTACTATCCGCTCCCTGTAACTGACGGTCACTGAGTATCATTGAGTATTTTTGCTGTTTGATCTAAACTGCATAAAATTTGTCTTGCTTAGGTTGGAAAAATGTAGTTAACAGTAAACCCTAAAAGATTTGGGACAAAATGTTGTTGGTGACTATGAATGGCAGGTTTTCTGTTACAATGCTGATGTCATTTTAGTGCCCACATGGATGACTTCACATTTTTCATTATTTAGAGTAAATTTCCACTTCTTGCACCATACAGATATCTAGTCTAAATCATTCTGCAAATGGTCTTGATCATCTGATGACTTTACAAGAAGGTAAATGACAGTATCGCCTGCAAACAATCTAAGAGGGCTGCTCAGATTGCTCCTATACAATTTATACAGATCAAAGTTATTTAACTGGATAGATAAAATATCTACTCAGCAAGCAGCAGTAGAACACACGCATAAAAGACTTGTAATTGGCAAGCTTTCGAAGCCAGTGGCTCCTTCTTCAGGCAGAAGGGTTAAGGGAAAGGAAGAAAGGTGAAGGAAAAGGACTGGAGAGGTCTAGGAAAAGGAGTAGATTTCGGGAAAGTCACCCAGAACTGTGGGTCAAGGGACTCTTACTGTATAGGATGAGAAGGATGGACTGATTGTTGGGAATTGCTTCGGACGAGATTTGGAAACTTGAGAGCTTGAAGATGGAACACAGGGTAATATGCGAGACTGAGATTACAACTAAGACATCGCACACGAGTCATTAAGAGTGAAAAACTAAGTGCATTGTACATAACAGAGGTGGGACAGGGGCAGTGAAAAATAGATGGGAAAGACAATGAAAGATGTAGAAAATTAAAACAGAGTGAAGCAAAGAGTAGTTGCGTGAAGAAATGCTGAGACAGAAGAAATTAACATAAATTAAGGCCAGCTGGGTAGTGAGAACCAAGGACATGTAGTGCCAGTTCCCACCTGCAGAGTTCTGAGAAACTGGTGTCTGGGGGAAGAATCCAGATGGCGTATGTGGTGAAACAGTTGCCGAGGTCACGAATGTCATATTGTATAGCATGCTCTGCAACAGGATATTGCGAGTTGCCAGTATATACCCTCTGCCTATGCCCATTCATCCTAACTGATAATTTGGTGGTAGTCATGCCAATGTAGAAGGTCGAACAGTGTTTACATAATAGCTGGTATATGACGTGTCATTTCACAGGTCGCTCTCCCTTTGACTGTATATGTTTTGCCAGTTACAGGGCTATTATAGGTGTTGGTAGGATGGTGCGCAAGGCAAGTCTTGCAGCGGGGTAGGAGCCATAGGGTAGGGAGATGGATGCAGAAGGGGCATAGAGTCTCACAAGAATATTTCAGAGATTGGGAGGGCGATGGAAAGCTATTCTAGGTGTGCTACATAGATCGACTGAAATTTCCGACACCAAATTTGTGATTTCATTTAATGTTGGATTACTGAATTTTTGAATAAGGTTTTCTTTGCATACATATTTTACATTTGGAATGTCATTTATTTTATCTGTCCTCTTCCAAAAGCCTCATAATTTCCGCAGTTGCCTGGTTAGTTCCAGGTTCTTCTTGGAATTATTTTCATTATTTTTCTATGATAGGGTCAAAGCTGACAGCCAGCATCAGGTGGCTTGGTTACTCTGGTAGAGAGAGTTCACACGTCTGTTGATGATAAATTTTTAATAAAACAACTGTCAGACAAGAAACACATAAATGTACAGTACGAGATCTTCACTTTAGTGTATTTAGTGTAAAGGGTCCAATTCTGTTTGTACTATATATAGATGACTTTCCAGACAGTGTAAGAAATGGCGAAAATGTTCTTTTTGCTGTTGACAGCAATATTATAGTCAGTGACAAAACATCGGAAGTCATATTAGAGAAATAAACCTTCAAGGATGTTTATGGTTGGGCATTATGCAATAAACTAAAACTGACCATAAAACAAACAGTATGCACTTCAGCACAAAGAGGAAAAACAACTCTGTCAAATTAAGTATAGATGATAAATCTGCAGATTGTGTAATGAAGTGTTTGGAATGAATACTGACTGTCAATTAACATGAAATGAACACACAAAAATACTGGCCAAAGGAGTGGGGATAGCCGAAGAACGCCATATCACCAATTGGCTTTGAACATAAAGACTGTAGACACCCCTACATCAAGCTTACAGAATAAGACGACCATGGCTTCACTCATTATACATGTGAACAGACACAAGTATGACAAATATATAATTGCAGAAATAACATTAAACTAACAGGACACTAGGGGAATTTGGGGCCTTTGGGAATGACAAAAATCCTCACTAAGGAATACCTCTAAATGCTGGTACCACTTATTCCCCAAATCCCTATAAAAACAAAATGAATCCAACACGACAGTAGTACTCTCCTCAATATACTCCTCAATAAATGTCATTAATACCTCTTTTGTGCACCCCTACAAGAAGAAAATGAATCCAACACAACAGAACTGCCATCCTCAGTATACTCCTCAAATAATTCCACATTTCCGTTTAGTCCCCATCTTCCCACCACCCTAAAAACAATGTCAGAAAACCAGCCCCTCAAACAACAGGGCCCCACATCCACATTACCACAGGATGAGTACTCTTACCAAAAGCAGACTGATCAATTTTAACTATAGCGACTCCTCCCTCCCTCAAGTTTCCCCTACACTTAATAAATTCTGTACAGACCTGCCTACAAAGTGAAAACCAGTCTAATGTAGCCTGGTCACTAAAACTGGTCTAATTAGGACAACACTCAACTGATGAGCAATATTACATCACATATAGTGGTCCCTGGTCAGAGATGCAGCAACTCTGGTCAATTTCATTCCTTCTCCAAAAATGTAACACTTCACATACTTAGCAATTAAACTGCATAATTGCAGAAATTTAGTCATGGTCAAAATATCGCCCCCACTGGCATACGCAGGGACCTGCTCATGAACCTAGTTATCATACTTACCAAACAAAAAATTAAGTCTCAAGCCACAAGCAACACATCAAATTAACAATTCCACATCCAAAATCTAATCTACTGCCCATAATTGTCAACATCAAAATTATTCACTAACAAACCACTACAAACTCTTCTAATATTATTCTCACAAACAGCACTCAAGGAGTCCAACGAACCACTAACATACCTCAGAAACAATTTAGAAACAAACACACCCAACACCACACCCTCCAACACACCATCTGCAAACATGACCCAATTCAAATGTGCCACAATGATGTCACACAATGCAACACAGTTACATCCTGGGACAAAGCAGATGATTGGTACAGAAATGCAGCATGGTAACGTGGAAGTGTGTGTATCCAGAAGATGTAATAAGAATGTTAAAAAACTTCAAACACTCAGGGAACCCAAAATTTATGGCCTGTCCTATACTATGCTAAAAACTTTAACCTGTCGAACAACTCAACTACTGACAGTAGTAAGAAATAAATGCTTTCATGCTAGAGAATTTCCACGCTTCCAGAAAGCAGAACACACAGTAACAGTTTACAAATAAGATCATCCTCATTAAGTGTCAAGCTACAGGCCAATCTCTATAATGATTTAAAGTGATAAGTCCATAATGAAAGATCAGCAAATATTAAGGTATTTTGAAGGAAATAATCTCAATTTTATGACATATAGCACAACTTTTGGGAGGGCAGGTCATCAACAACAGTAGTACTTGACTTAATACAAATATAAGTCAGGGTTTTGAAGACAACGAGACTATAATGCTGCTAGTTGGTGATCTTAGTAACACATCTGACTGTATCCCACATAAAGCTCTGCTCAGCAAGCTAATGTCATATGGCACTGGAGGAGTTGTTCTGCAAACCCTCAAATCTTACCTGAGGAATAGACAACAGAACATATCAGTGCAAGGAGCAGACTTAGGTGAAAAGAAGTTACAACACAATGTGCTGAACATATCCATGATAGGGCCTCTTTTGTTTCTAATTTTTGTTAATGACATAGGCTCCACTGGGTACACCATGCAGTTTGTAAATGATACAACTTTGTTCTCAAAATGGGAGAATAATGTTCATGCTGTTCAACAAGAAACCCTATTCAGTGAGGCCATGTCCTAGTTGATCAAGAACAGGACGAAAATTAATGAATATCAAACATAGAAGATGATATGCAGCCTCAGTAATACTTCATCACTAGGTGACACACCAGCTGTTAAGCTTCTGGGTGTTTTCATTGATACCAAATTAAAATGACAATAGCATGCTAAAACACATTTGTTCAAAACTTTCATGTGTCCTACACCACTTGAAGAAATTTGAAAGTGTAATATCAAGAAAATAGCTACTAAAAGTATACTATGTAATGTTCCACAGTCACATCAGCTGTGGGCTGTTACAATTGGGACATTCTGTAGGTGCAATAATGTGCTTTTATTGGAAAAGACAGCAGTGAGGATCATTAATGCACACAAAAAACTGACAGTTGTAAACCAATTTTTTTCCACATTAGGAGTGCTGATTTTTTTCATCCATCATATTTTCAACTGCTTCATTCACACTAAAACAACTCGAGGCACCTATGGAAAAAGAAATTGAGCTCATCAACATAGCACTCACAATTGGGCCTAACGACAGTAAAGACAGGCCAAAATTTAAATTAAGATAGAGAACAGCCTGCAAATTGAAGTTCTAAAATTATTTAATGCGCAACCTACACTACCTAGCGCTATTCAATCATAACCAAAGAGAGCAATTTAGAACTAAACTTTTGTGTATATAAAAAGTGCAAAAACGTGGGAATTTAAGGAGATGGGACCTGGATAAACTGACTAAAACAGAGGTTGTACAGTGTTTCAGGGAGAGCATAAGGGAACAATTGACAGGAATGGGGGAAAGAAATACAGTAGAAGAAGAATGAGTAGCTCTGAGAGATGAAGTAGTGAAGGCAGCAGAGGATCAAGTAGGTAAAAAGACGAGGGCTAGTAGAAATCCTTGGGTAATAGAAGAAATATTGAATTTAACTGATGAAAGGAGAAAATATAAAAATGCAGTAAATAAAGCAGGCAAAATGGAATACAAACATCTCAAAAATGAGATTGACAGGAAGTGCAAAATGGCTAAGCAGGGATGGCTAGAGGACAAATGTAAGGATGTAGAGGCTTATCTCACTAGGGGTAAGATAGATACTGCCTACAGGAAAATTAAAGAGACCTTTGGAGAAAAGAGAACCATTTGTATGAATATCAAGAGCTCTGATGGAAACCCAATTCTAAGCAAAGAAGGGAAAGCAGAAAGGTGGAAGGAGTATATATACTTGAGGACAATATTATGGAACTGGAAGAGGATGTAGATGAATAGGAAATGGGAGATACAATACTGTGTGAAGGGTTTGATAGAGCACTGAAAGACCTGAGTCGAAACAAGGCCCCAGGAGTAGACAACATTCCATTAGAACTACTGACAGCCTTGGGAGAGCCAGGCCTAAGAAAAATCTACTATCTGGTGAGCAAGATGAATGAGACAGGTGAAATACTCTCAGACTTCAAGAAGAATATAATAATTCCAATCCCAAAGAAAGCAGGTGCTGACAAATGTGAAAATTACCGAACAATCAGTTTAATAAGTCACGGATGCAAAACACTAACGCGAATTCTTTACAGACGAATGGAAAAACTGGTAGAAGCCGACCGTGGGGAAGATCAGTTTGGATTCCGTAGAAATATTGGAACACGTGAGGCAATACTGACCCTACGATTTATCTTAGAAGCTAGATTAAGGACAGGCAAACATACGTTTCTAGCATTTGTAGACGTAGAGAAAGCTTTTGACAATGTTGACTGGAATAATCTCTTTCAAATTCTGAAGGTGGCAGGGGTAAAATACAGGGAGCGAAAGGCAATTTACAATTTGTACAGAAACCAGATGGCAGTTATAAGAGTCGAGGGGCATGAAAGGGAAGCAGCGGTTGGGAAGGGAGTGAGGCAGGGTTGTAGCCTCTCCCCAATGTTATTCAATCTGTATATTGAGCAAGCAGTAAAGGGAACAAAAGAAAAATTCAGAGTAGATATTAAAATCCATGGAGAAGAAATAAAAACTTTAGGGTTCGCAGATGACATTGTAATTCTGATAGAGACAGCAAAGGACATGGAAGAGCAGTTGAATGGAATGGATAGTGTCTTGAAAGGAGGACATAAGATGACCATCAACAAAAGCGAAACAAGAATAATGGAATGAAGTCGAATTAAGTCGGGTGATGCTGAGGGAATAAGATTAGGAAATGAGACACTTAAAATAGTAAAGGGTATTGCCATTAGGGGAGCAAAATAACTGATGATGGTCGAAGTAGAGAGGATATAAAATGCAGACTGGCAATGGCAAGGAGAGCGTTTCTGAAAAAGAGAAATTTGTTAACATCGAGTATAGATTTAAGTATTTGTATGAAGTGAAACACGGACGATAACTAGTTTGGACAAGAAGAGAATAGAAGCTTTCGAAATGTGGTGCTACGGAAGAATGCTGAAGATTAAATGGGTAGATCATATAACTAATGAGGAGGTATTGAATAGGATTGTGGAGAAGGGAAGTTTGTGGCACAACTTGACTAGAAGAAGGGATCGGTTGGTAGGACATGTTCTGAGGCAGCAAGGGATCACCAATTTAGTATTGGAGGGCAGCATGGAGGGTAAAAATCGTTGAGGTAGACCAAAAGGTGAATACACTAAACAGATACAGAAGGATGTAGGTAGCGGTAGGTACTGGGAGATGAAGAAGCTTGCACAGGATAGAGTAGCATGGAGAGCTGCATCAAACCCGTCTCCGGACTGAAGACCACAACAACAACAACAAAAAGTGCAACCTTGTACAGTATTAGATACTACTTCTCCAATGACAGAAAAGTGTCCACCTGATCTGCAACTCAGTGCCATAACAACAGCAGGGACTCAGCTACACCATGTTCTAGCACTGATTTTATAGTTGTGTTATGAAAGTACATTGCAATCTAGTTCTTATCTTTAATGCATTATATAATCACTATTTTAATATCATAGCTTAAATTTCATTTTATTGTAAACTTGATGTAATTTGTCAAATCGCAGCTGGTGAATGACACAGAACTTGCACCAAGCAAATACTTCTACCAAACTATTGTGAAAATCAGGGGAAAATATTACTAAGTATTACTCAAATAGTTCTATAGCTACAGATGCTTAGGCCTCATTATGTAGGCCTAAAAAGAGCCAGTTTGGATTTGGGATTTAGCCTACCAAGGAAAATCACACACAAAACAGCAATTTCTATCAGAGAATTAAACTGTATCTATAATAAACTGCCCAATGAGATGCGAACAATTACTAAAATATATCTGTTTAAAAAGGTAGAGCCCTAAAATATTCTTGATAGGCTAATTAATGCACACACACAACTGAAGATTACTTAGAGGATTCAATAGTAGTGATTAATAAGGAAGGAGAACAATTACAACACACTGTACCATTACAACACATGATCATAATGCAGCCTAATGCTGTTACAAAAAAATCATAAGCCAAGACCTACAGCGCATGAATACATTCTCCTGAGCTCAACATTTCACTCATCAGTGGGGGACACCAACTTAGTTTTTCAAACGACTAAGGAATGGACTTGAAGACATGAGTTGGGCACAGTCGGCTGATTACGGCTCTGAAGTCAGTTTTCCAAACAGACTGGAGGGAGTGCAAGAGGCATTGCAGTGTGTTTGTGGTCCAGAAGACATCAGCACATGCACTTAGTGAGCGCATGTCATCCAGTGAACAAATAACGTTTTAAATTATATGTTATTTGGCACAAATAGTGGTAAATAAGTAAACATTGTACAATAGGGACCATCCAAATGAGGCAGCGCAGTTGTTAAGACACTGACCTCATATTTGGGATGAAGCCATTTCCTCAGTCTAGCCAACTTGTTTTAGATTTTCCTGAATCACTCTAAGAATGGTTCCTTCAGTGACGACATGGCTGACCAACTGTACTATTCTCATATGAACATACTTATATATGCCTTATTTATTTTCATATGATACTGAATTCTATGGGCAATCATTGTCAGATGTTCCTTGGATGAATAACTAACTCAAATCAAAACCAAAATTAAATGTCAACATGTCAGCAGATAAATGTTGGCTTGAGCTTCACATATTCTAGCATCTTCACTTCAAACAGTTACATCTAGTGGTTCACATCAAAAAGTTACATCTAGTAGTTCACTTCTATTGGTATAACACAAGCTACCCATTACCTACAATCTCAATGGCTCCTAAATTTTCATCAATGGACAAGAAATGGGTTAATGAAAGGGCTGGAGTTAGCATAAAATTTGGTTAAGTGGAAGAAAACTTCTACGCAATGACTATAGCTGCGAAGAGCAGTGCATAAGGTCTGAAACTACCATGCCTAATGAAATTTCCTCGCTGATATGAACTGTGCGCTAGACCAGGGGTCGAACCCAAATATTTCTACCGATTGAGCTATCAAGACAAGACTCGTGACCCGCCCTCGCAGCTTTACTTCTGCCAGCACCTCCCTTCCTCCCGGTTTTTCGATTTCCGTCCATTTTTCTACACTTCTACAGTGATGATACATACGAATAAACATCAGTGTTTTTTGTAAATGCGTTAGAAAGTAATAAATATATTCTAAAATGCAAAGTGTTCGTATTTTACCTGGATTAGTTTATCTCCTTTTAAAACATCCAGATGAAGTCCGACAGGCGGTTTTCCAGCCCTGCAGAGTAAACAGACTAATAGTGCGGAAACAATCAAAGTGCATCGCATCGACAATTCTGCCGTATCAAAGCAGAATTTAGAAATCTGAACAAGGGCATGCAATTTCGAACATACCAATTTGGTACATCGTAGTGATTTGCCATTGCAGAAGTGGTCCTCTTGAATCTCACATCACTATAAACATGAACACATCCGCTTCGATATTCATGTTACGCAAACTTCATCATACTTGGAACACTGGAGCTTCGTTAAAGACAAATAAAATGTAAATATTCGAATACAAACAACACCACAACAAACTCAAAACACTATTTGTACTGCCTTCCAAAGACATTCAGAAAAACCTCTGGTTCATCTGTATAGGCATTGGCACTAAAGGAAACGCCCGAATAATGACAGCTTTGGTTTTTGAACAAACTGCGAATTAATTTCATGATACCATTATTATTTTGTTTTAAAGCAACAACAATAAACGACAATCCCCGTTGAAGCTTAGATGTTTTATAGTGTTATTCTATCCACAATGATTACGTCAAGAAGTACATTACATGAACATCAACTGCTACATTCCGTATTTCTATACATATATTCAGATATAAACATGAAAAATTCGATGCGTGGTATGCGCATCGGTAGAAAGTGGGGAGGTGTTTCGGCCGCATCACATCTGCATAAACATTTCGGCCCGCACACGCAGTGACTGTCTCCGCACGTCACACCTTGGCAGACAGGTCGTAACATGTAGGCCAGAAATGTTGCCAGGTATAAAACTCAATTAACAACGAAGCTAATATAAGCGAATGTGCAAAATCAAACGAGAATTCTCTGGTGTAACGTAAGCCACATGTGCAAGCTGCATTCAGTCGTACACGGTTCGCACTCACATTTGTTCGATCGTGTTCCATCAACAAACGTATACGTCCTCTCCGCTTCGGCATTAGCGATAAGGACAGACAGAAACCCTTTATACCTCTGCAACTTCATTTGAATATCATTGAATGTAACCGACGCTCTGGGTTAAATTTGTTGTATGGCATTCTCTTTGCAGAATCCACCTGTCGATACTACGACCGCACTATTCAGCAAAGGTCCTTTCTGAACATATTCGCCTTGCTCTGTATTACTTTCCTGTGAACTTATGAACATAATTGGGCCTCTTTCTCTTGTGGCGCTCTTGATGTCACATTCCTGGTATTTTTCTAGTTTGCACTATTCTGCAAAGGTCCTTCTTTCTGAACATATTCGCCTTGCTCTGTATTACTTTCCTGTGAACTTATGCACATAATTGGGCCTCTTTCTCTTGTGGCGCTCTTGGTGTCACATTCCTGGTATTTTTCTAGTTTGACTCAGTTTTCTATATATATTATATGTGTGCGTTTAATCTGTGTCATGATGTTTTTGTCACTTGCACTTCTACTTCTGAAATTCTCTCACTTTGCTCTTGGAAACATGCTTGACCTGTTCTATACATATTTTGAGCGTCACACACCACTGATGTATTAAATCTCGACTTACTTCCTTGAATATGGCTTTTTTTATTAGTTGGTACTCACTCAGTCTCACATATTGTTACCTCAACACAAAGGCGGCCTGAAACTCGACATGCGATTGTTAGCTTCTCTATTAGCAGATACTAAGAGGGGGGGGGGGGGGGGGGGGGCGCCCAGCCACACAAGTGTTGATCCCTGAGGTTACTGGGAAGACAGGTTTCTTTAGTTTAATCCAAAATCGAGACAGACAACAATCAAGAAAAATAGAATAAAAGAAGCTTCACATACAGTAAATAGGAATAAAGCTCAGGGTAGTATCAACTTGCTTCATCAAAATATGAGAGGAATAAAAAATAAAGTAGATGAGCTGTTAGTGTATTTAGATGATCTCAAAAATAAGAATGATACTGGTCTACTTTGTCTGTCTGTACACCATGTAACTGGGGGGACGGATAGTGTCACTAAAAATGGGTATATTTTACCATCTTACTCTTCCTGATCTAGCGTGGATAAAGCAGGAGCTATCATTCACACAAAACAACGGTATAAATACTAAACTGTAGAAGTAAGCAAATTTTGTGTCAATCAGCTCTTTGAAGTTTGTGCATAGATAATGTGGTATTGATATTAGCAACAGTGTGCAGGTCCCCATTAGGAGATTGGCAGCTATTCATTTAATTGGGTTTCTGCGAATGGGCTTGGTCTGAACTTTGAAAAAACACAGTACATCCAATCTTCGCTGCAAGGAGTACAGTTCCCTCAATAAATATAACACATCAACAGAAGTCAGTAGCCAGGTTAGAGCATACTGAGTTTTTGTATGTACATATAGATGAGAATCTATATGTACATATAGATGAGAATAGGAAAATTCATATTTTATATCTCCTAAAGCAACTAGGTTGTAGGTGCTGCAGTCTGGAACTGCAGGTTCGAATCCTGCTTCGGACATGGATGTGTGCGACGTCCTTAGGTTAGTTAGGTTTAAGTAGTTCTAAGTTCTAGGGGACTGATGACCTCAGCAGTTAAGTCGCATAGTGCTCCGAGCCATTTGAACCATTTTTTGGCTAGATTCAGCAACTTTTGCAATCAGAATAATTGCTAATTTTGAGGATATAGAAATTAGGAAGGTAACATACATTGCATACTTTCACTCTCTGATGGCATACAGAATAATATTTTGGGGTAACTCAACACTTGGGCACAAAGTATTCACTGCTGATAAGAAAGTGGTTTGAATAATGTGTTAGGCTCATAGTCACACATCTTGTAGGCATCTGGTTGAAAGGTTAGGAATCCTTGCACCAGCCTCACAGTACATTTACTCAGTAATGAAATTTGTTCTCAACAACATGGACCAGTTTAAAAACAACAGTGACATTCATGATTATGGTATAATATCTGAAGAAAGAAAGACTTACACTATCCGCTAGTTATCCTATCTTTGGCACAGAAAGGGGTGAAATACGCTGCTGTAAAACTTCCTGATAAATTACCAGATGAAATAAAACATTTTACAGACAGCAAAAATAAACTGAAATCATATCTCCTTGACACCTCCTTTTATGTCATAAATGAATTCTTGAATAGGAATAAATAAATCTGTATGTATAATATATCAATTTTGTGCCATTTAAGGGGATTGGGGGAGTTAATAAATATTTTAAGCTTGAAAAAATGAGCCTTGATTCATGTGTGCATTTCTTATGCACTTGACGCATTCCACATCATAACAGTTATCTTCAGATTGATCAATGGAACACGTAACTAACTAACTCCTTTGGCTCTTGTTGTCGCAGTGCATGTTTACCGCAACAACCCGCTATGCTGTCTGTATGGAGGCGATGGGGAAACTGTAAACAAGCCTCTTAGGCAGCAGAACAGTCGAGCACAGATAACAGACTGGCTTGGATGTGGCTTGATTTCATATTACACCATATCAGGAACTTCGAAGAATTTAAGCTATGTATCATGAGGTGCAGTATTACACTTTACCAACTATTGGTAAAGGTACAGATACCTACAAAAATTTTTTAATGAAGTTGAGGTAGCAACTGCATTACGTCAGTAATATTGTCTGAGCCATATAGTTCCATGTGAAATACTTACAACATTTCAGCTGAGAAAACGAATAGTCTTTACAGCATACCATTAGGAATGGAATAAATTGTCATAACTACATGTAAAAGAAAAAAATTATTACCTAGCACTTTTCCAAATACAGCGCTATGGATATAATCCTCAACAATCAAATATCAGAAACAAAATAAAAATTTCACTATTATCTAATTACATTTGGTTCACTGAAGAGATAAGACGACTGATATCAAGCACAAACTGTTGGCACACTGACTAGCGTGCACAATTTATCAGATTGTCATCACTCAGGTTGCCACATAATCGTGACTTATTTAGTTTCATTATCGACAAAATTCTTTCACACATATAAGCTAATCCGAACAGATATAAGTTTGGTAGTGTTTTGAAAGCGACTTTAAAACTGTTTCTTTATTTCTTCCAGCACTAAAATTAATATTTCAACATTCACATTTTCTTTAACACAAGTGCTAGGGAAAATAGGCAGTGTTCTTTCTCAGAAGTTGTTCCCTCCACAGTATGATTTTAATTTTACATGCATCTATCTTTCCCATTAAATCAGATATTAATTGCAGTGATCTTGCTGGCACTGTCAATTACTGTCTTAATCACCTACAGCCATGACAGCTGTGCTTCGAGACATTATTTGCGGCGCAAGCTTAATTTCCGTAAACTTCATTACTTCCAGTGGCGTCACAATATCCACTGCCTTAAGTGTGCACTCTCTAATGAACTCGCCATTGCTGAAAGGCAGTTTTGAGCTCTGTTTTGTGGTTTACTTTGAATGTCGGGTCTCTTCAGTTTGTTGCTGGCTAAAAATAAGAAATAATAGAATAGGCTGTAAAAACACTGTGCATCGACAAGCAAGTACGTAAAAACACAGAAAGCACCACACAATGATTTTCATGCTGAGATCAGCTCCCTGTGCAGCACTGCACTTTTTTATGTGCACCAACTTGTCCTCTCTGTCATTGTCAACTAAATCTTTAAATTCCCTGTATATTGTGATGCAATGCAATCTGCGGTGCCTGGCGATAGTACGCCTGCGTAACAGACACTGAGAATTTTCATCTTTCTCTTCAAAAAAGTTCTGTAATTACCACCCATATTTAAATGGTCATGACAATATGTCGCTAGTTCAAATGGCTCTGAGCACTATGGGACTTAACATCTGTGGTCATCAGTCCCCTAGAACTTAGAACTACTTAAACCTAACTAACCTAAGGACATCACACACATCCATGCCCGAGGCAGGATTCGAACCTGCGACCGTAGCAGTCCCGCGGTTCCGGACTGAGCGCCTGAACCGCTAGACCACCGCGGCCGGCAATATGTCGCTAGTTTGCCGCTTTTTGAGTGTATGTTGCATTGCAACAACCACTGTTCTTTTACATTTCCTTCAAACCACAAGCATATAGCGAGAAATACACAGCAATGGCACTTGAAAAAGTACCATACTACATGCCGGAAGAAACAGTACCATCTCGCTCTAATACATGAAATGTCACTCTTCTGAGTACTTGCATGAAGGACCGAGTAAATCCGAGACAGACTGAGACTTGATCCGCATGTGGCCCACACACCATGCACACGTGCAGTTTGACACGCTCTGACTGACTCTGCCTTAACGTTTCTACAAACCGTTCTAAATCCGTTTGTGTTCCTTTTCCGATGTCGTATGGTGATACTCCTTTCTCTGCTGCTTCACCTTGCTCTGCTCCTACGTTCTTTTTTTTTCTTCTCTCTCAAAGTCATATATCCGGCATGCCTGATGCTACAATTCTCTATTCATGTACTCAGAAAGTGTTGCAAAACGTTTTCTCCATCGACCTACTACTTCCAAAAAAGCCACTGTCTTTTGATTCATCCTTAAAGTACGTGCCATATATCAGCTATTTGTCTACTACTACAGCTACTGACACAATATCTGCGACCAGTACCACAAGCTGCTTCTGTCGCAGACAGTACAGGTGTTGGCAGTTCAAACATTGACTGCAGAAGCACAGCATGTACAGAAACATCAGCTGGCAACATAAGCATTCCTGTTGACTAGCCAACCTCTAGCAGACATCATCCTCGTCAACAGGAATCCACATGTGGGCAAGAGCGGTGCTGCAATTGCGGGCACTATTTTGCACCTATAATTCACAAGCTCACCAAGTGCCCAGAGGATACCCTTTTCTTCTAGCGGTGTATTTAAGATGCTGCTCAATTGCTAGCAGCAACCTCACCTGACGCTAAAGTCAGTCATGTCCAGCAGCTTCATCTCTCTGAGCTCACTGGTTCCATCAGGCCAAGCCAGTCTTTGGATCTACACCATGCCATAACACTGCTGCAGCAGCCATCCATGAAAATACTCAACAGTAGCCAAATCTAGCCACCAGCCAATGCCATGAGAACCTCCACCTCCTCCGATCCTGGCCTTCCCCAGACTTGGTGTTCCAGGAGTGGTATTCTTCTCTGGACCTTAGGATGTGAACTTGTGCCTAATAGTTGCTAACATGACATATGCCACGGTGGACTCTGACTTCGTCAGATTCCTACCAGATCAGAAGGATCCTTTAGTTGTGTTTTCACACTCTAGATTATGTTGAACCTTGCCATTTAGGGGTTGTGCTAATAAAGTGTTACCTACATATTACCTCGGAATTATCATTTATTGTGTGTGTGTGCACGCCACTCAGGACAGGACATATCAGTTGGCAATGAGGATAAAATCAGCATTCCCAGTGGAGTCTTGTGGCATCACAGCAACTGAACCTTGTTGTGACAATGTTCAGCCCAAATGTTGCCCTCCTCTGGCTGATCTTGACACTACCTTCGCCAAGAATATGCAGCCAAGGCTGGGCTTCCTTCCAAGAGTGGTATAGCAAGGAACACTCATTAGCAACAGGCGAAACTTGGAAACAGAAACATAATGCGAAAACAGACGACGACATATCTAGGAATTACGATTGACGATGGACTCTCCTTCAAGGCCCACATACAACCTATAACAGTCAAGGCCGAAAAACTGCTACAAAATCTGGCAAGAGTATAAACTACAAATATTATACTTCCACTAACATATGTGAGAATGTATTATTGTGCAATATATAAACCATTACTTGCTCTGTGGCAAGCATGAGGGCACATAAACTCTGCCTGGGGCCCTGTTCTATATCGTTCATACCGATCGATGCAGTAGGTTAGTGTCTATAGTAACGTCATTTTCGGTTCATTATCTGAATTTCCTATTCAGTAAGCTTCTGAGACCTGTTACCGAACTGTCCTCCCGCCGATTTTTCGACAACTGAGGTTTTGGATTTCGGTATGGCTCTGTCGTTTGGTTAGCTGTGGTTTATTTGCACCTATAATCTGTTATTAAACATTTTGTTATTAAACATATTGAGCGGTTTTAACTATGGATTTAGTGAATGTTTTACTAATGAATCACCACAGGACGCGTCGGGTTGGAAAGTGAGTTCATAATAGACTATTTTCCTTTGTTAGAAATATGGTTACGTTAGGTTGGTACTGTGAATGATTACAACGTCGAAAAAGAAAAAGTTTTCAGCCAATATTCACTCAAAATACCTGTTATTTTATGTGATTAAGAGTTTAAAGATGACTAAATATGAGGACATTGGCTCTGCTTACGTATATTACATGAGTGTTAGCTGAAATTTCTAGTGACTTGGCATACTCTTTTCCGCAAATGGTTTACTTATTAATTATCTAAACGCGTTTAAAACTTTTAAGTAGCAATGCAAAGGAATTTTGTGAAGTCTAGTCGAGAAAACGTTCCAAAATTTCATGCATTTACGACTTACGCCCGCATCTTTCGGCAACGATGTCAGCGTGCGTGTCGCTACTGTGGAATTAATAATATAAAGTTCCCTCAGCAGACGAGGTGTAATAGCGTAATTGGTAAGGCAACGAATTGCTATGGTAAAGGGCGGAGATTTTTATTTCCTCTTCGTGTTTGCAACACAATCCGAGATTTCGTTAATCATCAAAGTTAAGCGTTTTTCTGGAATATTCGGTGCAATTCACACGTAAGAGCGCGCTTTCTCAGTAACGAGTGTCTCCGATTTTGTGACTTCCATATGTAAAAGAAATGAAAGACGAAGTTACCGTGCGTGAAACAACTGACAGTGACATTTATACTACTTTCTGTCACAAATAATTCATCTTTTTTTTCAGAATACGTAACGATTTCCAAGAGTGTGGTCAGACAGGAATCTAAGACCACTACGTAAATTACTGCAAATGAAAGTAGCAGCAATCGTCTTTGTACTCTAGCTTGTCACAATTATTTATCTGCGATCAGATCCTTAAAAACAGAAGACAGAGATGAAAGGTTGCCGTCACAGTGTTTTCAGACTATATCACCATATATGAAACATTTTGATTCATCAGATGCATGTTATAAACTACAATGAACTTCTATTGCTGCACTCACCACACGCTCTTGAAAAGGCGATTTCTTAATTTTTTTTTTTTTTTACGAATCAAATCGTTGATGTATCACATAGGGAAATAGGCTACTTCATCATTTGGCGCTCTAGGAGCGAGGTACAAACATGTTCTATGCATCTTCTTAATCTTTGACACTCTCTTAAACAATTTTTCGGGTTTGTGGAGATGTGTTCCGTCTATGCGACTAATTGAAGGCAGTTTATTCCCATACGCATTTCGCTTCTTTTATTTGTGAAGAAGCATCAACACGTATAAACTAAGCGAAACGCGTATGGCAATAAACAAACTGCCTTCAATTAGTTGCATAGACGGAACGAACCTCCATGAATTTTGAAGCAACTAAGGAACGACAGAAAACAGAAAAAATGACGAATTTTTCGGGTGTTTCTATACATGCATTTGTACCATATGGTACTACACTCCATTCCTAGCCTATGTTCCGAAACGTAAAATCCAAAACAAGGAGTCGATGTGGATTTATTTATTATTGTTGGTCCTGTAGATCATACAATTTGTACAGCAAAGCACATCATGATGTAGGACAAGTCAATTTGAAAATTATGTTGAGACGGTGTATGATGAGAGATGACGGTTATGGTACATAACTCACATAGCAGAATACATATAGGATATGTACGTTGTTGTTGTTGTGGTTTTCAGTCCTCAGACTGGTTTGCTGCAGCTCTCCATGCTACTAATCATACAGTAAAGCTGCATGCCCTTGGGAAAAATTACCGCTGTAGTTTCCCCTTGCTTTCAGTCATTCGCAGTACCAGCACAGCAAGTCCGTTTTGATTAGTGTTACAAGGCCAGATCAGTCAATCATCCAGACTGTTGCCCCTGCAACTACTGAAAAGGCTGCTGCCCCTCTTCAGAACCACACATTTGTCTGGCCTCTCAACAGATACCCCTCCATTGTGGTTGCATCTATGGTATGACTATCTGAATCGCTGAGGCACTCAAGCCTCCCCACCAACGGCAAGGTCCATGGTTCATGGAGGGGGGGGGGGGAGGATATATAGACAAAATATAAAAAGGTGGTGTGTGATGAGAGATGACAGCATTGCTACATACTACACATAGCAGAGTACATATAAGAGATCCAGTCATAATATGAATAATATAGAATAATTAAATTATCTTACTAAGTAGAAAGAAGTACAAGAAGAAGTTTACGAGAACGAACTGTGAGGGACAAACCACCTTTAGATCAGTGGCAGATGCATGCATCTGCATTCTGTGCCGACCTGCACTAAGACAAAGTAACATATAAATAAAACGTAGCTGCAAAAGTACATAAATATATGGAACAATATTAAAGATCAAATACATACAGACACAGCTACACAAAGTTACAGGTAAAGAAAATGCTTGTCGGAAATGTATAACTCAATTACCTCACTCCAAGATCTTCCTTCCTTACAAGCCCCATGAAGTAATGACAGTAACAGCTACCAGGATAATTGTCCTTCGTATGTACTACACAAAGTCAGTAAACAGTGACCAGCTATTGGAGCCTAAAATTCACTTAAAAACAAATGTAATTAATTTACGAAACAGTCCCTTAACGTATCGTCAGATTATACCGATTCTTTCAAAATGAAAAATGTCGGGTTTTTAAGGCTTTGCATCATTTATTATATTCAACTTACAATTACAAATAGTACACCAAATGAAAGAGCAACTTAAACAGCACAGATTTTTTTGTATGACTGTGTGAATGCTTCCTATGACTTCCATTAGAAAGCGCTACTAGCAAAGATGGCGACTAGTGAACAGACAGCTTTTTGTATTTTACAGTTTTTTACAGTCCCCAATGACTGAATCTGTTGTTAAAGTGCAATTTGAGTTCTTCATTAATTTCATTGTAGTCCTCCAAGTGATGAAGTGGCAGTTACAATGACATCTATATGGAGACTTACAACTATGTCCTTATCATTTGCAATCATTACAAGCTCTAAGGCCTAAATACTATAGCTAACACGTCAACTTCGGAATCGAAATGATGCTGTGTGATGGCGAAGATGTTCTGGATTGTGTCATCTTCTGTCCTGAATCGACATTTCATCTAAGTGGAAAGTCAAATAGTTATAGTGATTAAGTTAGTTACAGGTAGGAGTTTTACAGTAATGAAGTTACACTACTGGCCATTAAAATTGCTACACCAAGAAGAAATGCAGATGATAAACGGGTATTCATTGTACAAATATATTATACTTGAACTGACATGTTATTACATTTTCATGCAATTTGGGTGCATAGATCCTGAGAAATCAGTACCCAGAACAACCACCTCTGGTCGTAATAACGGCCTTGATACGCCTGGGCATTGAGTCATCAGAGCTTGGATGGCGTGTACAGGTACAGCTGCACATGCAGCTTCAGCACGATACCACAGTTCTTCAAGAGTAGTGACTGGCGTATTGTGACGAGCCAGTTGCTCGGCCACCATTGACCAGACATTTTCAATTGGTGAGAGATCTGGAGAATGTGCTGGCCAGGGCAGCAGTCGAACATTTTCTGTATCCAGAAAGGCCCGTACAGGACCTGCAACATCCAGTCGTGCATTATCCTGCTGAAATGTAGGGTTTTGCAGGGATCGAATGAAGGGTAGAGCCACGGGTCGTAACACATCTGAAATGTAAAGTCCACTGTTCAAAGTGCCGTCAATGCGAACGAGAGGTGACCGAGACATGTAACCAATGGCACTCCATACCATCACACTGGGTGCTACGCCAGTATGACGATGAAGAATACACGCTTCCAATGTGTGTTCACCGCCATGTCGCCAAACATGGATGCGACCATCATGATACTGTAAACAGAACCTGGATTCATGTGAAAAAATGACGTTTTGCCATTCGTGCACCCAGGTTCGTCGTTGAGTACACCATCGCAGGCGCTCCTGTCTGTGATGCAGCATCAAGGGTAACTGCAGCCATAGTCTCCGAGCTGATAGGCCATACTGCTGAAATCGTCGTTGAACTGATCGGGCAGATAGTAGTTGTCTTGCAAACGGCCCCATACGTACTTCATAGCAGCTCAATAATGTGAACGAAATTATTCCACTATGGAGAAGGAAAACTGGCAGTGATTTTTGTAATTGGGTACTTTCGGTTTTACCTCTATGTTAGAGGATTAAAAGTGGTGGCTGATCATGCAGCGCTGAAGTGGCTTTGAGGACTTAAAGATCCAATGAGTAGATTGTTGAGATAGACCTTGTGGTTAAGCGTGTTCAATTACGAGGTAGTATATCAGCCAGGAAGGTCGTACACTAACACAGATGGACTCAGTCGTAAGGTACGCACTATGGAATGCACAACATTGACGAAAGTGAATGGAGGGCAGCCCAAAGTGTTGCCCCAGACTGGCAGCAGCTTGCTACACAGCACCTGTTCTGCACGGAGGACTTAGAGAAGGCATCATAGAACCTAGTTGTAGTCCATGGTCTCCTCCCATTGTAATTGGAAGAACTGCATTCTCAACACCGACTGGGATTTTCAGTTTCGCCACATGTCTTTTGGTCTTAAAAACGCAACAGCAAGTTTTCAGCCTTTGTTGATGGGTGCACTGCGAGGGTTAAAAGCAAAACAGTGCATGGTAAACCTGGATGACATTATCATGTATTCAAAGAATATTCCTGAACATTGGAGTGGTTGTACGAAGTGTTTGATCGCCTGCCTGATAATGCTGAGAAGTTCGGTATTTGGGTCACATTATAGGGCACGACGAAGTTCGTACTGTTCCAATGCTGGTTGAGGCCATCCAGAAATTTCCAACAAATACCAAGGAAAAGAAATAACAATCTTATTTGGGGCACATACTTTCAATAGAACGGGGGAGTGTGGAAGGTCGAATTATTACAGTGATTAAGTCAGTTAAATGTAGGAGTTTTACAGTAATCAAGTTCGTTAAAATGTGAAGGAATATTCGGAGTCAGAAGTCATATGTGCGTTACATTCTGCAGTGCAGTTCAGTGCTATGATACGTTGGCGTAAGTTGGTCAGCGGACCGCCGATTTAAGCAACATAAAGAAGACTGCTGTGTCACCGGACAGTGGAGGACATGCCGCATACCGGGGTGTTAACAGAGAGGGGGGGTTCCCAAGTCAGTTACACCAGAAGCAACTACAGAATACTCCCCCAACTTACTTGGGAAGAAGAACCACAAACTTCAGAAGCAGAAAGCCCTATTTAAGGAGCAGCAGCCGGCTCGTCATTGTCGTGCATCCTGAGGCGTTGGAATGACGCAGAACTTGTGTCACTTACCGCCACCACAAGTTTGGAGTCGTCACTGCCATCGTAATGCAGTTTGTTGATTAGAAAGCGCCAGAGTGGTGCCACCACCATATCTACCATCGGACGCAGTCAACAGTTAGCTGCCAGTCATAGGAGTCATCGCTTGCGGTGCTTTGGGGTTATGCACTGTAGCCGTCGTCCAAGGACGCTGCCTCCATTAACGGCGTGACCAAGCCAGAGCTGGGGACCCCAGCCTGACTTGTCCTGCTGACATGCGCCTCCCCCCCCCCCCCCCCCCCCAGCTGCCATGACAATAGAGGCCCTCTGTGCAAGCTTCCAGCCGCCACACTACGATCTAGCAAGTGTGTAGCGTTGCCACCAACGTGACAGATTCTAGGTAACTCCAGCAAAGCTACAGTCGACGTAATGGTCGCGTGTGTGAGCTTATGCTGGCAGCCTCCATCGCCACCGAAATATTAGGAGTGGAAGCAAACCTCGACCAGAGGGCCCACAACTATTGCATTGCAGCTGACCAACGAATGTTGGTATTCTGTCATCAGGAGACATCTGTGGACCCATGCTGGCCATCATTCTCCTCATGCTCAGCAAGGAAACCCACATTCGAATCCAGCAATGGGCAGTGGAGTTCCATGCCAGTTCACACGGACCATTTATACATGCATAATGTGAACATTTAGGGATCATAAAATCCCCACAAGATGTTACAGTTGCAGCGAGACTCCTCTACATTGAGTGTTTTTGTGTCACAATCCAGCAGAAGGTTTGTGCGCCTTTCTTTTCCAGTAAAGCAACTGTAGTGGTGTTTCTTATTTCGATGCACTAGAACTATGGCCCTTCCCTCAATTTGAAGAAGCTGAATCACAGAGCTTTATTTTGCACCAAGATGATGCACCACATTACTGACATAAGTCAGTACCCAACTGGTAAATGACATTGTACCTGACTACTGGATTAGCCTAAAGGGGCTGGGTGATGTAGCATGTTTTGCATGGCCTTCATGTTCATTATATTTGATACAATGTCAGTTTTACCTTTTGGGGTTCATAAAGGATCGCGCTTATGAGCTTACGCTACCAGCTGATCCACCAACTTAAGAAACAAGATTGAGGCAATTTATAATGTAGCAACTACGTTATGCAGTTGTGTATAAATGTCTCCTCCGCTATGTTTCTTTTCACTTGCACTAAAAGCCACAAGTGATTTTTTGATAATAATAATAACTTAAAGTTGTCACAATAATTCAAGGAGAAAAATTTCAAGTCACTCATAAGGAGACTTGAATAAATTAAAATACTTTGTACTACAGTGAACATACGAAGGAATACTTGAAATGACACTAGATGGCTGGAAGCTGGATTTTACTTATACAGAGTCTTTCACAATTAATGATACACCCTTTTAGGGCTTGTAGAAGGGACTTGGAGTAGGTCAAGTTTTACATGGGACCCCACGCCCGGAAATGTCATCCAACGATGATACACTCATCAAACGTATAGGCCCTGAATATACAAGGTGATTCTGTGATGATGTTACAAACTATCAAGGATGATGGAGAAGAATAAATGTGATAAATGTGTCAATTTGAGGTAAGGGTCCCTGCACAACAAACAAATGAGTCTATGTTATAAGCAAAAATTGTTCTGACATGTCTGGCAGCGGAATACATATACTGGTACTGTTGTTGCAAAGAATGTAGGGTGTGCAACTTTCAGATGTGGTAGCATGGACCAGGATGAGAAAAAAATGTCTAATAAACATGGGCTCTAAAATGTGTACCTGAAGAGCTATGAGCACCTGCTCATCTTCGCTTGTGTAATACCCATCTCCTCTATTGAACAAGTGCTCACATTTATCCATCTTCATCCTTGAAAGTTTGTAACATCATCATGGAATCATCCTGCATATACATACGTCTACAGGCGACAGTGCCTGTGAGTTTGGCGGCTCTGTAGCGTCGTTGGATGATGTTTCCAAACATGGGTTCCTATGTGAAACTTGATCTACTATATCCCCTCTGCATCCTCTAGAAGTGATAACATGAATTGTGAAACACCCTGTATCAGATGATGAGTTGCCAAGAGCAGGAAGGCATAATGGTAACACAGCTGCGAGTGATATGGATGCAACATTCATGCAGGAAAGTGGAGAACATCTCGAAGTTTCTAGAACAATCTTCACGTAGCTAGACCTTTCTGTTAGCTTGAAAGCATACAGAGGGGAATTCCCATACTTGTCTGGTATGCAATAGATCGAGATATCAAAAAGGCATAAAATGGTCATTGGAGTTTTTAATCCTTCAGGTTAAGAACTATTAATTTTAATAGTAATACGAAGATGGTAAGAGGAGACAGAACTTAACGAGTTAAATTCCTCTGTTACAGTCTGTAGGCTTTCATTAATTTTCGAAAGCGAATATGTCTAATGTGACTCATGAGTGTGAGAGCATATTTTCAGTGGATTGGGGTGCCAGTTGAGGTGTTGGTGCACCCAAAGCAATGAGTCGCTATTGAGTTGCCATGGAGGCAGGACTCGTAAATGAACACATCGCAAAAGTATTCACTTCTGATTTAATTTAGCCCTTTCGAAGTACTGTCGCTTTTCAGACACTGCTCCGAGTGTCCAAAACAGCATCTGAGTAGTGACAGATTATGCCACATTTATTACACACAGGTATTGTGTTTCAGTAGGAAATGACTTTGAATGTGTGTTCAAGTACGATTCCCAACTAAGACGATCTTTAGAATTACTGTGGGACCTCTTCTCCAGTTATTATGCTGTCTCAGCATACTGGGTAAATGATTTTGGCTCACAGCTTGCACTTGCAAGAATTTCTGCTTTTGTGACTTCAAGGTTTAATTATGCATATGCTCAACTAGTCGTGTGTTAGAAGTGTTGAATCTCAAGCATAATACCACTATCTTTCATGTGCTCTCATCTTAAACAATAGATCTCTAGCACAAGTGTGACAATCAGTTCCTGCTAGTGTAAACTGCTGATGTTAAGAGGACAATTTGCCTCACATATTTGACGATTTATTCATTTCTGACCCATTTATTTGTGGCTAACCAATGCTACTTCCCAGTTCATCTCAAGTTATTATGATAAACTTTAAATACAAACAGTGCGTACCTACAAGAACAGAAAAGCAGGGCTATCCCTGAGTGCCAGTAGACATGCCAGCAAATATAGAGGTTTTTGGTGCTCATGGCATCTAACAAACGTAAGATGGTCGATGGTCGTTGCCCTGGTTAATGAAGAGAATGGTACCTATACAGTCAAGTAACTGACGACCGAAATTCAATGGAAACAATTCTGACAAATTTATGTTTTGGTTTTGTTGATATAATAGCATTCTTCCAGTTACAGTGATGGTCATATAGGATTAATTAATAGGATGCCTGCTAAGTTCCAGTTTGTTACAACTATTACTCCAGACACATTGATCAAGGCTTGGGAAGAACATGCCCTTCGACTTGATATGTGTTGTGTGATTAATGATGGTCACACTGAACACTTGTAAGAAAAACTGTTTGAGGTGCTCTTACAGTTGATCTATTATTTATAGTTGTAAACTGAATGTAGTAAATTCTATAAAACCTTGAAATTTCGATATTTGTTTCGAAACAGTGCGTTACAAAAATTTGTATTGACAGATCAATGAAAAAGTTCAATGCAATTTCGAAGTTTTCACTACAAATGTTGACAGTGGTGGGCAAACCTTTTATCTATAATTTCCTACCCTTCTTTCAATCTCTTCTAAATTTCTAATATTTTTATTAAGGACCCTCGATTTCTATACAACTTGCAATTTCTGTTTTGTTTGAACGTTCTTTTTAACTCATTATTATTATTGTTTCATTGATTTTTCTTTGCTACAAACAATATGTGTCTGTATAATGGAAAAAATATGTTATTACATGACAGAATCTGTAATATGTATGATCTGTTTTAAAACAGTAGGCAACAGGTCTTGAAATAAATGAAAATGAAGAAAGCACCTTTGTACCTCCTCCATTTTGAGTGAGATTCGTTTATGTACATTTTCTCCTCTTTCTCTCCAGTGCTCAGACCTCTCGCAAGCTTTCATTCATCTTCTGTAGTGTTGATCATGATGGCTCTAATATGTACCATTCATGACCCACGTTGCTGTTCACACACCTTTATGGCTGTTGTCATTGTCTTATTTCCTGAGAAATTAAAACAAACATTTTAAAATGTTTCCCAGGCAGCCTCCTTCTCGCCATGCAACAGTTCACCAAATTTCTTGTCTCTGGAAAGCTCTTTAGTGAATTTTGATTTACTCAGTTGTGACAATTTTTCTATTGGGTGCTTACAAGACTTGCCTTTGTGATTCATTTCCCTTAGAAAATTATCCATGATTTATACAAAAACGTCTTTAAAACAAAACATGAGAATAAATTACAATTAGTACTAACTGGAGTAAGATACTAAACTGGTATGACCCAAATGTTGACTAATATTTTTATTGTATTGTTTCAATCTTGTGATATAGACCAATTATACATATGCTGGTAATAAATTTCTTCTATTTTCCTTTCTGTATAAAAACTATTTTAAAACAAGACAATGGTACAGCTAAGTTTCAACTTTCTTTGTGATACCATTAACCATAATATAATGGATAAGCATCAAATAGTTTCATTCAGTTTCCATTTTCATTTTTGCACAGTACTGTCTGTAAAATGCATTAATTCATCAGTAATTTATATAATTGCGACATCAACAAGAGTGAAGAGAGAAACAGCTATATGTAGCGAAAATATAGGACCTAGGTATTAATTGTTGTTTATCTGGGATCTGTGAAGTACTTCACTTCATTAATCGAATATTCCACTGGTACTTGGAGGAACATATACACATTAAAAACTCGTACACACAGTATTCATGTTCAACAATAATATTTATTGTACATTTTGTTCCAAACTGACTTTTGGCTTTCTAGACTATTTGCAGTTTTTAATGTTTAGCTTCATATTTTTAACCCAATGGATTTCAGGCAATTCCTGTTCAAAACCCTGTCCAGCCATCCAGCTTTAGGTTTTTCATAATTTACTAAAATAATTTAAGGTGAATGCCAGTACAGTTCCTTTGGAGGGGCACACCGATTTTCTTCATGATGTTTTCTAATCCACACTTATGCTTCGTCTTGGATTACCTCGTTGTTGAGAGGACAGTAGATCATAATCTTTCTTCTTTTCATATTTTCTTTTTGCATTGAAAGATCGTCACCCCTTTCTCTTCTCATATAATGTTTTTTGTTGAGGTTTATTTTGATTTGTGTCGTTGTGCCAAGCTGTGAACAACAATAAGGCCCACCCAAAGCAATGATCTACCTGCGCAACTGTCTGTGCATATCACATCTGTGCAGAGAGATCGTTGCATATGGACAGGATATTTGAAAAAAATGAGATGTGCACAATCCAGGACGTTAGAGTTGGTGGTTTGAGCAAAATTGCTCAAAGCTGTGGACACCAATCTCATCCACACAGACAAATCGTAGTGTGTGAACAGAATATCGCCACAAATATGGAACGCGATACGTGTTTGAGTCAGATGTTTGTTCAGTCTAGTATTTCTCGTCAATGTGTGCAAAGTTAATTTTAAAATGACATATACACATGAGTGCTCTAGATGGTTCGTTTCTGAACTATTGAAAAGTTTAGGAGTCACGCAGGTTTGTGAAAAATTAAGAGCAGCAGATACAGTGATCGAGATAAGTAGGCTGCTAATTATAATTTTTTAATGGAGAAATTACGAGCGGTTGAAACTACAGCAAACAGGGAAACGCTAACAAAAATAATCGTTGCTGACTATTTACCCCAATTAGCCAATCGAAGTTACGATATCTATGAGAGCTGGTGCCTGGTATGATGAAATATTCTGTATAAGCCAAATTTGTGGTATTTGAGTCCTTTAATTTCTGAGTGATTCCAAAGAAGATAGATCATATTAAACACAGTTTAAGGCTTCTCTTGTGCATAACAGAAACATTTTCCTTGTCTTCAGCCACTTGATACACTTAAGAATAAGAGAAAAAGCACTCAATTGACAACTAGAGAATGACTACAAATGTTGACACAGATCGTTAACCAATTCATCTTTTAGATGGTACTAACGTTATCATTTTGTGCAAATACTGTTCCGCGAAGGAACATCGCTGGTGGTCGACTTGATTCCAGTGCAAGAGACTCATTGAGATCAGTCGGTCTGAGGACTTCACTGTATTTGGATGGTGTATTGTGAATGCTCGTTTCGTCAATCAAAATAGTTCTACATAGTATTAGGACCACGCATTTACTCAGTCCAAACATCTCCTATAACCTGTGTAACTACATTGGTGACTCCTGATGATCGTGATCATATGCGAATTCAACAGTGTAGACTACTGTTCACTGGTAATGCTACTGAGTTGGTAATAGTGCGCTGCACAGTTTCCATTTGTGGACAACGTTCTTCTCCCTCCCCATACTAAGTAGTACTTCTAAAAAAAAAGGATATACCATATCATACCTGAACGTTTGTGCCGAGTCATCTTTGAATGGCTTCACTATCTGGCACAACCATGCATTGACCCTACAATCTGCCTCATCATGGACATGCACAAGCACCATTAAGTTAATTTGACATTCCTAAAGAACACTTTCAACATATTCACATCGACTTTGTTGGCCCACTGCCAGCCCCCGATCTTCCAATGCAAAAAAAATATGAAAAGAAGGAAGATTATGACTACTGTCCTCTCGACAACGAGGTCCTCCAAGAAGGCTACATCCTTATACCTACTGACTCAGTCACATGATAGGTTAAAGCAACCCAATTTAAAGGAATTATGACTGAAGTCACCACCAACACATTCATTGAAACGTGGATATCAAGATTTGGCTGTCCCAAGTCGATCACAGCCTTCCAGGGTGGACAGGTTGAGTCAGACTATTTTCTGAACTATGCGGTTTCACGGGCACCACACGATTCAGGACCTCAGCATATCATCCAAAAAGTAACGGACTGGTAGAACAATAGCACCACACATTAAAAGTGACTGTCATTTGCTGTGGTGGAGTTTGGTTGGAGATGCTTCTTTGGATCCTTCTCAGACACTGTTCAGCACACAAACATGATGATGGAGCGCCACTTGCTGAACTCCTATATGGTGAGACAGTGTCTCTCCTCGCAGACTTCAAACTTCCAGTCCTGATGCCCACCGATCTGCCAGATCTGGTCACTCATATTGAAAAACACGTAACTCACGGCATAATACTGATGTCCCTCCCACAGTCAGTATCCAAAATGTTCATCCACAAAGCTCTCACAGATTGCGACTTGTGTCTTTTTGAGAGATGACGCAGAATGTAGTGCAGTAAAACTCCCATCACTGGACCATACAAAGTGCTTTAACAGGACCATCAAACCTACCTCACTTTACTGAACGGTAAACCAAAAACCATGCCCTATAACAAACTGAAACTGACGTCCACATTAAACGATCCCACCATCGCCGACAGTGTGGGCCAAGCACCCTCCATCCCAATGCCCATCGACCCTCATTCTATCGGCGCTATCAGTCGACCTTCGAACTCTATCTAGACGTCGGTGAATCTATTTCTGAAGATCTTAACATCAAAATTATAGTCAACGACCTCATCATTGAAGGACAACACTTGGATCGCCAGAGCACAGAGGGTTCCATCAGAGTGGCACTTTGAAAAACTGTCAGAGTGCCACTTCCTCTTCTCCATTTCTGCAACAATGGCGTTCTGTTCACCATTGCACCACACTTATTCCTAATGGAGCCAACCCAATCGCCGGCACACTCTACACTGCATGAGATATTGCCTGTGCCTTCTACTCCTGACGTCTGCACACACTCATGCTACAGTAAGCCCAACAATGTGCTTGCATACCCCCACGATTTTCAGCTGTATGTCATCTGGCGTACCTCATCACTGGAGCACCTCGATACTGCTGATGACAATGCACCTAGGAGGCTTACCCAACTCTGTGGCACATCATCACCTTGGTACACTCTGTAGCCTCCTTGGCTCTGTACTGTGGGAAGGGTGAAGAGGGGGGAATGTACTGTGGAAACATTGTTTTATGAATGAATATTGCTGACAGTCGACTTGGCTCTGGTGCAAAAAACTCTTTGAGGCCATTCAGTTAGAGGACATCACTGTATTCGGATACTATATTGTGAATCTTCGTTTGGACAAAACGAAGTGTTCTATAGAGTATTAGGAAGTGTTTATTTAACATAACTATCTCCTATAGCCAGCCGGAGTGGCCGTGCGGTTCTAGAAACTACAGTCTGGAACCGAGCGATCGCTACGGTCTTAGGTTCGAATCCTGCCTTGGGCATGGATGTGTGTGATGTCCTTAGGTTAGTTAGGTTTAATTAGTTCTAAGTTCTAGACGACTGATGACTTCAGAACTCAAGTCGCATAGTGCTCAGAGCCATTTATCTCCTATAACCTGTATAATAACAATTTAATCAAACTGAGGTACCGACTGATGACCTCAGAAGCTAAGTCCCATAGTGGTCAGAGCCAAACTGAGGTACCACTGACATATGGACAACTGAACTAAAATTCTCAGTTATGTTGCTTTGCACTTGTAAATCTCCATCATCACATTGACCTGCGAAAGGGATTGCTAATATACTTTCACTCAGTAGTATCATTCGCCATAACCTTATATAAAAGTGTAGCAAAAGAAAGTAGACCCTATTTATTATAAAGGAAAGTGCAGCCAGACTATTGTGTTACGCCGATAATGGAAGATATTGCAGCAGTGCCATTAGAGACACAGGGTTGGGGTGGGTTGTTTGGGGGAGGAGACCAGACAGCGAGGTCATCGGTCGTCATTGGATTAGGGAAGGAAGTCGGCCGTGCCCTTTCAAAGGAACCATCCTGACATTTGCCTGGAGCGATTTAATCAAAAAATAGAAAATCTAAATCAGGATTGAACCGTTTTCCGCCCTAATGCGAGTCCAGTGTGCTAGCATATGCACCACCTTGCTCGGTAGGGACACAGGAGTTCTTACACTTATTTATGTACTACTTTCTAAAACAGTATTTGGTTCATAACAAGAGTGAAAAAATCTGAACTTTAGACTTCACTACGAAAAAAATGTAAATAAAGCTTTCGAGATAAACTATGAATCTCTGTCTAGAACACAGAATTGAGTTTTATACAAAAGTCTATAACAGGTTATCAGTAGGCTTCAGGCAGCGAACTGTATATTCCGACTCGGGAAGAAACTAAACTATAGCTAATTGTCTGCATATATAATTTATACGAATGTACAAACTTTTACTATCTGTAACCTGTCATAATTGACGTATTATAAACTTTATTTACTCAATTTGCCGTCGCTAAATATTACTTCAGGATAACGCAAATAACTTCACTTGTGTTGGGTACAAGGAGGCTAGTTTGGTATGATTTCACTCAATGCTTGTTTCAGAACTGCAGTAGACAATTCGATCTCCTTGTAGATTCTTCTCGTTTCCAGGAATTTTATCCTCAGTGTCAGCCGATCGTATAAAGTAATTACTCTCCTCATACAAATACTTTTGCGTATTATACTAGGGGTTACTAGATCAAAAGAGAATTGAATGTTTTCAAATCCGTCTGCAAATAATGCGCCTAGGAGTCGGGTTCTCTCTGGAACTCGCGAAGTAAATTAATGTGTGAAAACTGCCTGTACTTAAACTGCCACTATCCTGAAAATTCTGATCGGTGATTCTCTTTTTTGCGTTTTGTTGCAGTTTCTCCCCCAGTCCAGGTTGTCACACAGACCTTGACAGAATTTCCTCCATTACAAATTTCTGAATAAATTGAGGTTGAGACATCCTAGTCGCTTGCTTCTGAAATTTCGCGTTCGAGCAGTAGAATGAAACTTGTATCGTGTGGAAACCCAACATTTGCAGCGATTTATTGCGCGCACGGAACTGTGTGTGGATGTCTGCGCAGACAGATCCTTGCATGTGCTCGAGCCATAAGATATCTTTCGATATGAAATATATTCTTAGGCGTTGTTGCATCGTGAAGGATGCGGAGGGAGGCAAAGAGAAAAAGAGGGTGGAACATGAATGGAATTATATAGAAAAAGCTTTGCAAGATGATGAACTGCTTCTACCAGTTTTGTTTTGCACAAGGTGTATCGAGTGTTTTAGTTAGTTCGGAATATTCAATTGTGAGAGACCGCTTAAAACTTTTACAAAATATATCGTAGTGTGTGACAGAATTTGAAATCATTAACAAGCTTTAAGCATTTTAATATGGTACTTGAAAAACACAGCTGTTTGTGATGTACTGTGAGTTTATGCCAACAGTAAAAGATACATATCAATTAATATTTATAATTGTGTCTTGTGTTGAAGCAAGCTATTTGTTGTAGTAATACGCCTTTTTTGTTCTGTTTCTAGCCAGCACATACGTTGGTGAACAATGTTCCAGCCTGTACGTACAAATTTTCAGTCCTGCTGCATAATAGGACAATGTTGCAATAAAGGTGGAACAGTAGAGCTAATGAGGTATTTACCTCTTAGCACTGTGGTTGCTGTGAAAAGAATCAATTTAGACAATTATGATACAAATGGCTTTGCGGAAGAATTAGAGCTTTTGCAGGTGAGTATTTAGCAAAGCATAATTTGTGTCAAACGTTGTGCTTTAAGCGTAAGTTTGAAGTAGAACTCTTAATCTGTTGACAAACATAATAGAGCTGTTGATAAATACAAATTTCTTTTTGCAGACTGAACTCTGTGTTTCACGACAGCTTTCACATCCTAACGTGCTGTATTATCACCTAGCATTTGTGTCGGGCACTGAATTGTTAATGGTATCACCATTGATGGCCTTTGGTTCGTGCCAAGATTTAATACAGAATCATTTTGTTGGTGGTTTACCGGAACTTGCAATTGCTTTAATCCTCAGAGATGTTCTTCTTGGTCTCGAATACATTCACAAAAAAGGATTTATTCACAGGTGAGTTTTGTTATTAAGTCTAACAACAAGAATAGTCTCATGCAAAATGTGTTAGCGCATATTGTTCCTTGGGATTGGAAATGTCTCTCTTCCTCACTTGTGTCAGTGGGAATAGACATATCAGTAGCTTGTTAAGTGCCCAATGAGAAGGCAGCAAAGATTTGAAGCAACTGTCAATTCCTTTTATAAGTGTTTCCACGGAATGTGCATTATAGTGGAAGTGGTTGTAATTGCAGAAATATAAAGGACAATCACCATTGATATGAGTTTGTGGCTCATGTTTTAGAGGTCAAATTACAATGCAGAATAATGAGAGATAAATGCAACCTCTGACCGCCAACTATTTTCTGAATCTCTGTGTGAATTCTTAGCTGGCTGTAATTTCTTTTCACATCACTACAGGCTTTGCAAGCACACAGCCAAACTGTCTCATTCGAACCTAATGTAGACCTTGAACCATGCTACTGATAATGCTGTCGCTACAATGTTAATTGAAAAAATTTTTAAAGCTGTGGCAGTGTAACAACAAAACAGATAATTTTCAAAGGATATACACTGTCCAGTCACATTAATTTGATGACTGTCAGAAGCCTGAATAACCATCATTTGCAGCCTGGACTGCTATGAAATGTGCAATAAGTGTGTCAGTAAGGTTCTGGAGTTGCCGACAGGTATGTGGAGCCTTGCTGACTCCAGTGCCGTTGCCAGCTCATTTGATGATCCATGGCACAAGCAGTCTGATCAAGACGGTCCCACAATTCTCAATTGGGTTTAAATCTGGGGAGTTTCGTAGCTAGGGGAGCATGGTAAACTCATCCTGTTTCAAACCATGCACATACACTGCTCACAGTGTGAAACATTGCATTGATCTGCAAACGGATGCCATTGTGCAGAGGAAAAAAAAATTGCATGTATTTGTTGATGTGGTACCCAAGGATACATGTGTACTTGTGTTGATCTGCTGTTCCTTTCAGAATGAAGAGATCACACAGGGAATGGTACGAAAATATTCTACATATTATGACACTCACCGAGGGAGTGCCACGAAAACATTCCCCAGGTCATGATGCTCTCTTCTCCGGTCTTGACTATTTGCTTTCACATGTTTCATGCCATACACACCAACAGTCATCTGCCCGCTGGAGCATAAAATGTGATTCCTCTGAAAAGTCACTCGGACATCCAGTTGCAGTACTGGTGTGAAATTCCAACCTTTGTCACCTTTGAACAGCAGTCGGCATGGGTGCATGAAACAGCCACCTGCCAAAGAGGCCCATACACAGCAATGCTCGCTGAACAGTCGTTGAAGAGACACTGTTGGTAGCCTCGTGCTTTATCTGGGTGGTCAGTTGCTCAACATCTCCACAGCTATAGTTCACTGTCATCATCTATGGCCCACAGTGCACCACAGTTGCCTTGGTGCTGGTTTTGGTAGCATCGTGTTGCCACACATGGTGTACTTAAATCATGGCGTCTTGTGAACAGTTTAGAAACTTAGCCATTTCAGAAGTGCTTTCACCCTCTGCACAAAAACCAGTGATCATGCCTTGTTGGACATCAGGTAAATTGCTCCATTTTTGCATTATGACAACATCTGCACTGTTCTTTGCCCCCCCCCCCCCCCCCCACCCAATTGCTAGTGCTGCCATCTGAGTGGTTATTGCACATGGATGTCAAAAATATGGGTGGTCGCTCTGTGACTGCCCGTGTATAATGGTTTTAGTTTTGATGCTAAAAACAATACCTCTTTTCTTGCCACTTCCGTTACTTAAAACTATAGTCCCATTGACTGAGTGTTACATGCTTAAACTTTTGTTCTGTGTAGGAAAAGAACTCCACCTACTCCTGTAGATCACTAGCAAGTTTTCAGTGCAATTCAGACAAACATTAGCATTTAATTGCAGTTGAGAATAACATAATTAAATGTTTTGGTTATTGTCTAAAGGGCAGAATCCATTAGCAGAAATGTTATTTCAACCTTGGAAACCTATAAAATACAAACATATGGTTCACTCATAAGTTAGAGTGTGATGCACAGATCAGGTGCAAGTAGTGTGTATGCTGGTCTGGCTTAGCTCAGTTGGTTTGAATGCAGCAGGTGTTGACAGAGTGGATAGTGACATCTAGCCTAAACCATATGCTCATTGTTAGCATGTTCCAACAGAACAAAAACATCCTGCAACTGCAGAATTGCAGCACATCATTTATCATTCTCTCGCAGTGCATTTGCTTACTAGTGCATGAATGTGTTATTGCTCTGTTTGGAACCAAAACAAAATGCTGTTACTGTGGTACCGGGTTGTGTCGCAGACTGTCTGGATAAATAGCCACCGACAAATGGAATGAAGCCTGTGTGTTTTAGGTTCACTGAGGTCCCAGCTAGCTACAGATCATCCAATGGCGTTTGTTCATGATCAAGAGGCTTTGTTAGCTATCATTCAACAAAACACTTACACATGGACACTAGGCATCTGTTAAGCATATACTGTACGTACATCACTGTCACTGTACAATATGCAGTTAACACATGAATGTCAATGATCATGTTTTTAATGTTCAGGTGATACGTTAATGATTTTTTTTTTAGCACTGACTGTGCCATTACCACATATTTTTGTTTTAGAATCAATTTCATTGTCTTAAACAGTGAATCCATTAATCACCACAATGTGCAGTGTTGGTGTCACTTGCCCTATTGTATGCCATATGTCAGAGAGCTCTTAACACTTTGTGGACAAAGGCCAAGCATAGCTTGGGTGACAACTTTGTGTTAAAAAGATCACGCCCGATCACAGGTCGGGCAGCAATTTTCTTGACATGCAACCCATTTATTGCTAGAAAATTGGACCCACTACATATGAGAACGTGTGTGGACGTCTTGCTACCTATCCCTTAATAGGTGCTGCTTTCTGTTGTCAATTTCAAAAGCAGCATTAGCAAACGTTTAAGCCTGTCACAAGGGACTGAGCCAATATGGTGATCACATTGATGTGATTTCGTTTGTGTTCTCGTTAGGTTTCACAGTTTGCTGTGATTCTGCTGTAAATACACTATGTGATCAAAAGTATCTGGACACCCCCAAAAACAATTGTTTTCCATATTGGGTGCATTGTGTTGTCACCTACTGCCAGGTACTCCTTATCAGTGCCCTCAGTATTCATTAGACAAAATGAGAGAGCAGAATGAGGCACTCCGCGGAACTCACAGACTTCGAACATGGTCAGGTGATTGGGTGTCACTTATGTCATACGTCTGCACGTGAGATTTCCACACTCCTAAATATCCCTAGGTCCACAGTTTCCGATGTGGTAGTGAAGTGGAAACGTGAAGGGACACGTACAGCACAAAAACGTACAGGCCGACGTCGTTTGTCGTCTGGCAGAGACCACCAACAGTTGAAGAGGGTTGTAATGTGTAATAGGCAGACATCTATCCAGGCCATCACAGGAATTCCAAACTGCATCAGGATCCACTGCAAGTATTAAGACAGTTAGACGGGAGGTGAGACAACTTGGATTTCGTGGTCAAGCGACTGCTCATAAGCCATACTTCAAGCTGGTAAGTGACATACAATGCCTCGCTTGGTGTAAGGAGTGTAAACATTGGACGGTTGAACAGTGGAAAAATGTTGTGTGGAGTGACGAATTGTGGTACACGATGTGGCGATCCGATGGCAGGGTGTGGGTATGGCGAATGCCCTGTGAATGTCACCTGCCAGCGTGTGTAGTGCCAACAGTATAATTCGGAGGCGGTTATGGTTTGGTCGTGTTTTTCATGGAGGGGACTTTTTGCACCCTTTGTTGTTTTGTGTGGCACTATCACAGCACAGGCCTACATTGATGTTTTAAGCACCTCTCAACACGATCAAGCACCTATTCATAATGCCTGCACAGAGCCCTGACCTGAACCCTATAGAACACCTTTGGGATGTTTTGGAATGCCGACTTCGTGCCAAGCCTCACCGACCAACATCAATACCTCTCCTTAGTGCAGCACTCTGTGAAGAATGGGCTACCATTCCCCAGGAAACCTTCCAGCACCTGTCTGGACGTATGCCTGCAACAGTGGAAGGCTAGGTGTGGTCCAACACCATAATGAATTCCAGCATTACTGATGGAGGGCGCCACAAACTTAAAAGTCATTTTCAGCCAGGTGTCTGGATACTTTTGATCACATAGCGTATGACATGTTTGTTGAGTGCGCAAGAAAATTTCGAAGCGGGGAAGGAAGAAATTTTTCAATATCTCATCTCGCACTTTTTCGTTGGAAGGCTAATTATACTTTGTCATCATTATTTAAAAATTTGTTATCTATGAAAGAATACGAAAAATAAATCTTGAAGCTTGATTTTTTTTTTCAATAGCTTGATCTTTTTTCAGTATGTATTATTACCAGGATTGCCACAAGTTCTGGAATTCTGGGAATTTCAAACATGCCAGGGGGGGGGGGGGGGGAAGAAAACCATTGTTTGTTTACTGAGATGCCATGCATCGTCGCTGGCTGCGTGCAGCTGAGTACATGCCCCGCTTCCCTACTCCCTCCTTCTTACTCCTTCTCCCCTTCCTACCACTCCACTCAGATTGCAGTCAGTGCTGCCACCATTTCTTGCCGACAGCCTAGCAGATGCCAGGGAGAGGCAGGGGGGCATGAGAAGTGGTTTGTTTGGGTCTGATTCTCAGAGACTGTTGACGAAGTGGCCAGAGGCAGAGGTCATGTGTGCATGAGATATGTCTGAGTGATTGTGTGAATGAATGTGTGTGTAGGCGGGCGCGTGCGCGCTCTCTCTCATTTTCTGACAAAGGCTTTGACCAAAAATGTTGTTGTGTGTGTTGACTTGCTACCTATCCTCATTAGTATTGATTCTCAGAGGATTCGTGCAAGTTAATCTGTTGCATGGATTGGTCATCGTGGTCTCATTTCATCAACATGGTGACACGTGAATAGCTGGCCACGCAAGTGGAGTTCCAGGACGGGCCAAAACTCAAGCCATTTTTGTGGGTATCCCTTAATGGATCAGGTCTGCCAATCTGAAGCCCATCGGTTCTAGTCTCACCGGGGCTGTGTCTGTTTGTGCATGGCGTAATGCAGCGGATTTCCATGGCTTATCCACGAACGCAGGACTGTGGTGCTTATCGCCAAGACAGAGGCCATGGGCGATGGATTTCATGAACTGTGACTGTCTCACCGCAAGTACACTGTACAGTGCAGCATTTTATAGATATTTATTTATTCTAGTACGTTTTTGACACTTTGAAAGTACATTATATATTAGAAAGTATGGACGATAAGAAGGAGAAAATTTGGCAATTTTTATGCTATGTACTCATTTCTTTCTTGAAAGAAAAGTCACACAATACCTGTAAAAAATAGATGTAACACAATGGGTAATAACCGACAATAACAGATGTAGTAAAACCAACATTTTATTGCCTGTCACCTACTGTGTTGGTTTACACAGCTCTTCCCTGCCTTACACACTTCTTTCAAGAGGCCTACTTTTTTCCGAGGTTATTTCTGAAATCAGTGAAAATATTTTAAATGTGTTTTTTGACTCCAAGGAAGCATGTATTTTTTGTCATAAATTGTTTCATTTTATTGAAATAAATTAATATCAGTGGTCTTAATGAAATATATACACCATTTGGCTTGCTTAACAGTTCATTACAGATGATGATACACAATTTGGCTTACTTTCTCCATCTAAAAGCGGTTCATTACAAAAGATGTTAATGTTAGTACTTACGATTTTTGTTCTTACATTTAGAAATATGGAAGTCCTTACATTTTTTTGTCTTGTCCTTGGGATCTTAAAATTGTCTGGGAAAAAAGCTAAAACTTATCTGGAATTACTGGACATATCAGGGAATTTCACTTGGGCTAATTTGAGCAACCCTTGATTACTCTTGAACATACATCAGTTACATATGTGCCAGTAATACTTTAAAAACACCATAAATAGCTGGTTTTCTAGGCCTGATATTCTTCTAAATGGCCAGTCTCTAAAGTGTTCAGAGAAGGTGTGTGAATGTACGCTGTGGAATATTGGCTAATCATCTCATTGTTTGCAATTTCTCTTGTGGTCATCTGACGAAGCACGCTAACTGCCATTTTTGAAAAATGAATTCCCACGGGTGCTGAAATACGTACCACTACTGGACAACTTCAGGATGTGGTTCTAACATGACTGGGCTCCACTGCCTTCAGCAGCAGTTATAAAGTAGAATCATCTCCATGCTATATATTGTGGTAGATGGATGGGCCTGACTAGATTTACCCAGTAGCTTAAAGAACACTTAAACTGTGATGTTAACTGGTGAAACTAGTATACTGATAAAGGGTGCAAGTGCATCCATACCAGATAGAGTAAAAAATAATGCAACACCCTTACTATTAGTTCACAGCAAATGGTTTAACCCTCTCTCTTATAGATATGCAAGCTATACAATTCCAAGCAAATCAAAATGACTTGCAGGAATCAAAGATATGGGTTAATGGGCATTGGGGTGGCCCTCGGCTGAGGATAATTTTCTGAAAGATAGTATTTTCCTGCTCCCACCCCATTATTCTGTTACATTTGATACCAACAAATTTTCTGTACAAAACTTATGCTCAATTGGACAATTATTAAGGGGTGTGTCAATGCCCTATTCTGATAATAGTAAATTTAACATACTTATATCCTGTTTTCTCAGGAACTATCCATGCTAATAAAAAACATTTGCCAGGAAATAGTTACATCTTATATACTCACTGATATACTATCAGCTAGGTAACTGTGCCAGGAATCAAGATATGAATTTTTAAATGAAGGTTTTAAAAATTTATGTAATTTTTAAAAATATTTTTTACGATTGTGCTATTAGCACAATTCAACCATTATAGATCCACACAAAAGTAATATCTATAAGAGAGAGCTATGCTTACTATTTCCTCTTAGAACATCTGTATATCTTGAAACATTAGTAGGGGTGCATGAAAGATTCATAAGAGCACACAGTTATTTGCAGCTCTAGGTCCTTTACCCTCTCAGCCCATAGAAATATCTGATGGTCATCCCAAAAAAGTTATTGTTTTTACGTTTCTCAGATGTCCAGAATTCTTTCTTACCCTCACAAACAGAATAAGACTCTTCCAAACTTAAGAACTGGAAGTTTCTTTTGAAGACTTTTCAGAAATTATCATCTCTCTACCACACAGGTTACAGCATGTGGTTTGATTAAACATCATTTTTAGTACACTTAAATCTAGTGTTAAACTGGTATCACTGGCTCTGGTTTCACTGTACACTTCATTACTGTTTACAAGCTTCTTCTTGGAAGTACTTGGTGGGAAGAACTTTGTTCAGTGTTGCTTACCTTAATCTATTTCCCTGTATATAAACTTCCAACAGGACATGTTCTGTAGAATCTATTTTGCGTATTTCTTCTCTTCTAAATATTCTCTTTGGTAGAGTAATAAGTAACCTATGCAGCAGAATGTTTACTATTAAAAGAAAAAAAAATATTGCTTTCTAGAGCAAACAGTTCCTTAGATGTCTTGTTGTAATTGAACAAGTGCTCATGTAACATGTAGAAATTATTTGCATGGAAAAATTATTTCGAAGTAAATTGAAAGTACTTAATCATCAAAAATCAATTAAATGAACATTAAATTAAAGTGAAACCTCAGTTTTCCATAAAAACTAAAAACTGATGATTTATACCCACACCACCTTTCGCACACAAGTGAACCTGAAATACATCGAAGTTGGAACACCCAGTGATTAATTTGATCCTTAAAATTGTGAGAATCCAGCTGTAACTAAACTTTGTCTGCTACTGACATTTCAGCTGTATACCATTCAACAAGTTTCAGAGCAAGCTGGAAAGAGTGATGGTAAAGTGCTCCCATCCACCTTATTTACTAGTAGGTTGAGCCACGGCTCTACAAGAACAGAAAGTCATAGTAGAAGAAATACCATGCAGGCAGTAGAGATATAGTAGAAGAAATACCATGCAGGCAGTAGAGATATAGTAGAAGAAATACCATGCACGCAGCAGAGATACATGCTACTGTGATGACCATTGTGAATGATGATGTCTTAAAAATTCTGTTCGACAGGGGGCTGTACCATTGTCTTTTGGAGTTAACTATCACCTTTACCTAATTCCACATTTCATTAAGGTTAAAACTATCATCATGATTAATTAAATAATTCATCAAATGTTGTTAGTGGCTTCCTTGAGAACTGACAACTGTATATCCAGAGGATGGTAAAGTGTTAAAATGTGGATGTTCTTTAAGTCCATAGCGTGGCCTGCATGAATACAGTGCTCTGCCATGGCAGGTTTATTAGGCAGGTATAGCATCAAGGTTTCACACATTGTTTTTGAACTGCACATAAGGTACAGGGTGATTATAATTAAACTTCCAAACCGCTGTAGAAATAAAACCACTGGTTAGAATGACGTCAAATTGCAACAGAATATTAACGGAGAAGGGGGAAAACGTATGGCAGAAGAAAAATAAAGAGTTACTAGAAGGCACTGTAAGTATCATAATTTAATATTGGTCAACTACAAATGACAAATGAATCATACAACAATGCCTAAGGTGTACGTTTGATGTTACTCAGTGTGCATGGTTGTACAGGTGTGATACTATTAGTTACATAAGCCCATCTGCCATGGCAAGATCATATCACATCAGATGGGAAAAATTTGTTTTTAGTTGTCCTGAGGCCAAAAAGCACAACTCACATCAGTTTTTAATTGTCCTGAGGCCAAAAAGCACAACTCACATCAGTTTTTAATTGTCCTAAGGCCAAAAACTGCATAAAAAGCATTAATCAAATCAGATTATTAATTTTCATGTGACTGGCACAAAACATGTTCAGTATGCTGTCCACCGTTTTCTGCAACAAGTTGAAATCGAGAAACAGCATGTTCCACAACTGATCGAAGAATGTGTTGCGCAACACGTGCCTTCAATGCAGCTAAATTTTCAATTGGGACACTGAACACAACAGCTTTTTGATAGCTCTACAGCCAGAGGTCACACAAATTAAGATCAGGTGATTGGGATGGCCGGGCTGTATGGAAATTGTAGCTGATAATTCTAGCATTTGCGAAATGATGCTTCAGCAGCTGCTTAACTATATTTGCAATGTGCATAGGTGCTCCATCTTGCACAAAAATGATCCCATCCAAGCTGTTGGAGGGCTGGAATGATGTGGTAGCGCAAAAGACACTCATAGCACTTTCCAGTGATGGTACAGGTAACAGAACCAGAAGCACCTGTCTCTTTGAAGAAATATGGCCCTATGATAAATGATGCCGTAAACCTGCACCACACAGTGTCCTTTTCAGAATGAAGTGGTACTGATTGATTTACATGTGGATTTTCCATTGCCCATATTCGACAATTGTGTGTACTGACATATCCAGTCAGATGGAAGTGGACTTTGTCCGTCCACAAAATCTTCCATGGCCAATCATTGTCCACTTCCATGCGAGCAAGAAATTCTAAAGCAAAGGTCTCTCTTGCAGGCAGCTCCACAGGAAACAAGTCGTGCACATGGGTAGTTTTGAATGGATAGCAAAGAAGGACGTTTCTTGGGATTTTATGCACTGTGTGGGTATGTCCGATATGCAGACAATTCTCTGTGCACTACATGTGTGCACACAACCTGCCATCGCCTCCTGCATTGCTGTGGCCCCTGCTTCCACTGATGTCAGATCAGCTCGTTTCCTCCCTCTACCAGGTTGCACACCAAAAGAACCCATCTTTTCGGATTTCCGGATCATTTTCTCTAGACCCACGGCAGTCGTAGGTCCAACACCTTTTTTCAAACCTTTCAGTGTCTGGAACTTCTGCAGAGCGATGTGTGCACAGTCACTGTAGAGCGATGTGTGCACAGTCATCATTCTTGTAATACGGCTGTACAAACAGAGCGATCCCGCATTGAGACAGTCATGGCGAACATCGTAGACATGAAATGAGGGTAAGCCTTGTACCTGGCATGTTTATACCACCTTCAATGGGTCGTGTGCATCACAGGTGTTTTTATTTACGTATTCTGACACCGCCTATTGATCAATTTTCACCCCCCCCCCCGGCCTTCTCCAGTAATATTCTGTTGCAGTTTGACGCCATTGTGACCAGTGGTGTTATTTCTACAGCATTTTGCCTGCCTTGCATAGAATCAAGCCAGCCTTCACAGAGCCAAGGAGCATGACCATCTTTGGTGCTACCAGAAAAATAATCTTCGCTTTACATTTAGAGAGGATATGACCTATTTTCTCTTCAGCTTCTTGAGGTGGGACACTCAGGGGTTTGAATTGCAGCATCTTACGGATCTTCAGTTGTGAATAGCCATTATCTTCCAAGAATCTTGAGTTCGTCCTGTAGGTGATGGTCTGTATCAGTGTAGATGCAAGCACTGGACGGAGCACTGTGATAGTGTTGCTATGAAACAAAGTTTACAAAGGCCATTTGGAAATCAAATCATGACTCCAAGCAGCTGTACAACTTTGCTCGAGAGGCCATGCTGGCATCCATTTTGAATTGCATATGAAAGGGAAATAACCAAAAAGTGAAATAAGGTTATTGTCCCATTCCAATAATTCAAAAAGCATCCAAGGGGCTCATACCTTTACTCTCATTCCACTGTCTTTATATTATTATTATTATTATTATTATTATTATTATTATTATTATTGGTATATCAACTGTGAAAATAATTTCCTAACAGTATACTTTCTCAGAAGATTTGACCATCATTGACACTTGATTTATTGCAGTTGCCGTAAGGAACAGTGTTCAGTCTCATCATTGGTGAGAGACTGCTTGCGTTCTGGAAAAGGGCCATTAGTCTGTTATCATCCAAAGGGACCTGCTGCTTAATTCTTTCCTTGTCTAAACCTTGGACTTTGTACAAGGTGTACCACTTTGCTTCCCCCGTTTTTTCCCCCAATGTTTGAGGCTTTAATGAAACAAATTGGTTACATATGTATCGTTCAAAGTATTTTCCATCACTGGCCACTACTTTCTCCCATCTTTTGGACAGTGTACGAATCAGGCATCGAAAAAATTGTTCATGTTTTGAAGCGATTCACGAATTGATTCAATTTGTGACTTCTTCATGAGATCGGAAGTGTTGGTCAGCCAGGCCATGCACCATTGATATAAGCAGGTAATAGAGGGAGCAATGTCTGGAGAATAGAGTGGATGGGGTGGGACTTCACATTTTAACATTTCCAAGTACATTTTGATCTCTTTTGCAATGTGGAGTCGAGCGTTGTCGTGCTGCAAAATCACTTTATCGTGCCTCTCACTATGTTGCATCCGTTTGTCTTTTAGTGCTCTGGTCAAACGCATTAATTGCATTCGATAACGAACACCTGTGATTGTTTCACTTGGTTTTAACACCTCATAGTACGTGGTGCCGAGCTGGTCCCACCAAATGCAGAGGATGATCTTGGAGCCAGGATATCCCCATGATTTTTTTGCATCTAGGGTTGTCGTAATGAACCCATTTTTTGTCCCCAGTCACAATGCAATGCAGAAATCCCTTCCGTTTTTTTCCTCTGAAGCCACTGTTCACAAACGCCGTTCAACATCTCTTGGTTTCGGCTCACACGGGACCCAAATTTGTACTTTCTGAATCAAGACCATAGCCTCGAGACGTTTTGAAATGGCTTGCTGTGTCACTCCCACTAATTGTGCCAATTCTTCTTGAGTTTGACACAAGTCCTCACTCAGCAATGTCTCCAATTTTGCATCTTCGTAAACATTCTCTCTTCCACCACTATGTCGGTCTACAATGTTAAAACCACTCACGACATGTTCTTTCACTAATAGCGTCCTTACCATACGTACTTGAGAGCATTCGCTGTTTTCTTCATACTGAAACAAAACAGTAACACCTCCCGCAAATGACAAGAATTAGGCTCATAAACTGACATTTTCAATTAAGAACAACTTTATGTCTCAGGCACAAATTGACTAATGTTTGAATGAGGTTATGTTGACCGAGGTCCAAGCTAACTGCCTGACATCTGCGATCTGTTTCTTTCAACCGCTACTTACCGTTGTCGCCGCCTATCTGCAAACAGCAGAAGCAAAGTTTTACACCTTGTTGTTGTGTGTATCCTCCCCACTGGAAGAGTCAACACATTGACCTTAAATCATCACTTTTAATTCCATCCTGTCATAAAGGTCATTAGGTTATTTCATTGTGCAGCTTGCTTTATTTATCCTCTTAGTGAAGAAAAGACTGCTGACAACTCTTCTAAAAATTAAGACAATGTGTTATACAGTTGCTTTCACTTCCAACATTTGTTATGTAAATATATTATCAGGAAAATACTATGAGATTAGTAATCATTTAATTCAAGTCTTTGTTAGCTTAATATCTGTGCTTAGCTTGTGGAGAAAAGTACTATCTCCTGGTTTGTTACTAAAATCTGCTAATTATTTTAAAAGATATAATTTTGTTAATTTTATGTATCAAGAACTTGCTCTTTCACCTTCTGGAAGATAAAATCACTGTTTGTAAGCTCACACAGGGAAAACATAACATTATGTAAAAGGAGGGTGCTGAGATTTTCCAAAATACGTTTTTTCAGGTTTCTAATAAAATTAACAAAATGTTACATCATTATTGTGTTACATATAAAGATCTTCAAAATAACAGTTTCAGTTTCCTAGTATCAATAGTGTTTAAGTTTGGTCATTTTTATTTCTTGACACTTTCAGTATAATGAGCAATTTTCATTTATTGAAACATGAAAAACATATGAACCATGCATCAAAAGATACGAAATTTTTTATATTACTCTATGGGCACATACAATAAACAAAGAATCTAGCACCATGAGGGCTAAAGCTTTGGTTGATTTGATATGGGCTGTAACATTTTGTAGAATTTAATGAGTTGAACATTGATGTAGTTTTTTCTTGTAATGTTATTACAGGGCCATCAGAGCAAGTCACATATTAGTTTCATCTAGTGGAAGGGCCTGTTTATCAGGGCTCAGGTATTCTTACAACATTGTGAGGGATGGAAGAAGAGTGAATACCGTGCATTCATTTCCAAACAGTACGCAGAAAAATTTGAACTGGCTGAGCCCAGAAGTACTGGAACAGGTCTGCAAGTATATGAAACATACACTAGTGGTGTAATTTATGAAGTAAATGTGTTTTTCATACCTAATGTATGTTCATTTCTTGCAGAACCTCAAAGGTTACAATGAAAGTTCAGATATTTACAGTATTGGCATAACTCTCTGTGAGTTGGCTAATGGTGTGGAACCCTTCTCTGGTATGCCCACAACATTGATGTTAATGGAAAAAGTCCGTGGCTCTGTTCCACAGCTTTTGGATGTCTCCACAGTTTCGTTTTTTAAGGAATATGGGTTTTCTCCTCAGCCTTGTGGTTTGTTGTGCGAGGATGAAGTAACAGAAGAAGAAGAAGATGAAATTAGAGGTAAATAGTCTCTCTCTCTCTCTCTCTCTCTATCTCTCTCTCTCTCTCTCTCTCTCTCCCCCTCCCCCCCCCACTCCCCTCCCTTTCCCACCACTCCCCTCCCTTTCTCACACTCCCTCATTCTCTCCCTCCTCTTCCCCATCCCCTCTCTCTGTTACTTGGTGATAGTTAATTAGCTTAAATGTAGTGGCTACAGTCACAGACGTTTTACAGTAGTAAACAAAAAGAGTCTTAATGGAAATCATCAGTAGTCTTTATAAGTTTCTGCCATTTGGATCTATAATTGTCTTATATGAAAGATGTTAATATAACCTGTCACACACTTTAATAAAGGGCTTTATATAAACACTGAGCTCTTTTTAAACCCAAGTAATAAAAGTACAGTGCAGCACTTCATGTGTTCGTATCGCACATAACAGATTGAGACGTGGAATGACGAATGAGAGGCACTGCTCTATCTGTAATTTTCTGTAGCAGTGAAGAAGTAAATTATGAAAATTTTCGAGTCTTTCAGTAAAACAAATTCTCTTAAGAAGTGTACACTAGGCATTACTTTGTGCGTCAGGCACGAAAGCAAATGTCTGTCTGCCTGTATTTATTTAGTTAAAAGATTTTAATTTACATGTGTTAACTTAATTATTAGATATTCAGACTCCAAAATATAGTCTTGCCTTTTTTCTCTCACAGCTAACAGTTCCAATGGTTTCTAGTACTTATGATGATACTTGTAGTTTTTCTTCAGTGTTGACTGTGAGTTGACAGAGAGAAATTTTAATGTTCATAGCCTTTCCAAATGTATCATCTGTTTGAATGCACCCCCACTCCTTCCTCTCTCTCTCTCTCTCTCTCTCTCTCTCTCTCTCTCTCTCTCTCTCTCACACACACACACACACACCTCACCACAGTGACACTGTGTTACAGCCATGGTAATTTGTGTTTGGGTGTCAGTGTGGATATGTGTGTGTGAATGAGTGTACTTTCTGTGAGAAGAGGAGCCAGGACTCAGTGTTTTAAGCATGAATGGTTCACTTTCTGTTATTTTACATAGTGTCCATCTGGTATTTCCAATATTACTAACAAACAGCCGTGTTATCTGGCTAGATTTGTAAAGGGAAGAAAAACAGTACTAATGATTGTTATGATGCTTAACAATAATAATTGTAGTGTTCCTCTCTCTGTTCTGCTAAAGGTGGAATATCCAAAACAATCATGTTTTGGTTATTGTATCTCTGGATTTATGGACTTTCAGAAAAAATAGAAAAATCTGGAATCGGAATTCTGCCTTACACAATACACTATTAATTTATTGTCATCTTCACTTTGAATGGTCATGTTAGTGGGTCAGTCTCATTCATGAAATCTCTTCTTGGGCTTTCCAAGATTTCTTTTTCTATGTGGTACAAATTTCATGGCCTCACTCTTACATTCTTTCCACATAGTCATTTCATTTACTCTATATATTTACATATTATATGAAACTGTGAAAAGGCCAGGCTGGAATAACAGCAGTAGGGAAAGGATAGATTGCTGTGGATAGATAGGTGCCCACCACATAGGAGGTGTTGAGCTGCAGACAGGCCCAATGAAAAATTTCCCCTCCCACTACAATCACTTTGCCTGGCTGAGACTCAATGTGTTTTTCGTATATTAATATTTGTTATTGGTTCAGATTGTAACTCTTTTCTAGTATCTTTATAACTATGGCAGTATCTGTACTTTTTTTATGACAGTGGACCTTTAAAAATCGGAGAAGTTAGATTCAATCACCTTAATGATATTCTTAAGAGCTTTGAAAGAATGTACAAAATTAGACTATTCATTTGAATTACATAAATCAAAATCCTATAAATAAATATTATGTTGCCAGAAACAGAATTTAGAAACTAATTTCTCCAATATAGTAAAACACAGGTTCCCAAGCTTTTCTTCACCAACATGCAAGTAGTTTCTATAACGGTACGTGGGTTGGTGTTATTGTATGTTCCTTTTATCTCTCTCTGCAGAAAACTGTAGACACTGGGCTCTCAAAATTTATATTACACAGCTTTCGGTACTGTGTCTTATTTATAGAGATTTTAACACACATGGCATTTTGTGGGATAATGTTATTATCTTATTGTCATTTTATGTGTTTTTCTGTTGGTCCTTAGGTGTTTCTGTATTTATGGAGATGTATTCTTCTTTGCATCTAAATGAATGACTATTTGTTTTGTGCCATACATGTCCCTCTTCTTTTATTGGTGAAGCGTGATTTCTGATGTTATTAATCCGTGTGTGTCATCCTGGAGTTCTCTTATCTGGTCAGCTACTCTAAATGACAGATTTTTTGCGTGTTTTTGAACGCATTTATTATGTCACTACACTTTCACTGTGTGTTGACAATCAGCATCTCCATAAATGTAGAATCACCAAAGGAACAATGGAAAAAAATGTAAAACGACAATAAAATAATAATGTTGTCCCACAAAATATGTATTATTCTCCAGTGTCATAAGTCTCCTCATTCACGCTTATCTCCCCTTTTTGAATTTGCCTTACTTTCTTCTACCGTTGCATCAGTATGAGAAATTGAAGCTGAATTAGTGGCGGGTTCTGTAAAAACTGTATCAGCATCAGAATCATTCATGTCAACAGTTTCTTCAGACCAATAAGTAGTACTTTAGGAAAGCTCTCAGCTGTTACCATCCTTCATCTTCCTTGATTTCTCTTTCATAACTCTAATCCTTGGCCTTACCTCTTTTGCTGCCAACTTGCAATCACTACCTCCAAGATAAACTCTACAGTTGGACTCTTTGATGTAGTAAAAAGAGTTAATCCGCTACTATTTTTATCATGTTCAAACCTCCTACAATAGGCAACATCCAAAGAGATTATGTAGATTTGCGGAAAACTTGCACTCATTTTTTGTGGGTTTTATCTTTCTCTGAGCACCTTTTTCAGATTGCGTCATTCTAAATGCAGGTCTGTAAATTTCTTTGAAAATGTGGTAGAGCTCTTCTAGGAAACCTAGCATTCTCCCAAAATATTACACATTCACACGCAACTAAATTATCACTTTTACTGATAGTCGATTTTCAGTTTATGTACGTTATAAAAGAAGACCAGCAAAACCTGTCGATTATATGGTAATTTATGTCCACTGATCTGCTGCTTAACTTCACTGACTAAATAAGTAACTGTTATTACATTTTAAACTAATCACCATGATGTAAATATTCACAATGTCGTAGAATGGAAACACACACACAGCTGAAGGTGGACAGTATGACAGCAGTTGCCACGTGCATAAGCAGTAATAAACAAGCATGTAGCTACATGACACAACTTCTTTGCCACTGGGGCATGAGATCCTTATCTTCAATTTCAACAAAATAGGTCTTAAAAATATTCTTAAAACAAAAGGATATGTAAGGGGGTATGTGTGAAGAAATACAGTGTTTGAAAAATAAAGAGCACCTAATGTATACGCTTTGTTTTTTGCATTTTTGCAATATTTCTACTTGTTAATTGCCACTTCCGTCAACTGCTACATTCCCTTTCTTTCCCATGACCTAAAACTTTCTTGACCAATGGGGGTACGACACCACCTTGGCTTTGCCCCTGGACCTGCCCTCTCCGTGACCTATGCCAGCTTCCCAAGGATAGTATCCCCCACCACGTATAGTTTTGGGTGTGCCTATATTGTTGGCGACACCCCTATTAGATTTCGGCTTCCTAACCAGTGTTCCGTTTTTACTGCAGAGCTTTATGCCGTTCTCCAGGCTGTCCAAGACATCCGTTGCCATCAACGGCTACAGTATATTCTATGCTCGGATTCCTTCAGCTCTCATCTCAACCTCCATGCTCTTTATCCTGTCCACACTCTGGTCTACTGGATTCAGGACTGCTTCCACATGCTCCACTTGAGGGGCGTGTCTGTGGCATTCCTCTGGATCCCAGGGCATGTAGGTATCTGCGGAAGCGAGACAGCTGATGTGGCGGCAAAGGCTGCAGTCTCTTTTCCTCGGCCCACCATCCGCATGGTTCCGTTTGCCAATCTACAGATGGTTTTATGTTGTCATGTTGCTCTTTTATGACACACACATTGGTCTACACTTCCTGATAATAAATTACGGGACGTGAAACCTCTTCCCTGTGCTTGGACCTCTTCCTCCCGGCCTCATTAGCGGGAGGAGGTAATTTCAACTAGACTCTGGATAGGGCACTGTCTCTTTAGCTGTCAACATCTTTTAAGTGACGATCCTCCCCCACTTTGTTCCCACTGCTCTCAACCGTGGACAGTGATACACCTTTTACTTCAGTGCCCCTATCGGAATCCGCTACATGCCCTTTTACAGCTGTTGGCTGATCTGTATTCCCTTTTAGCAGATGACACGCACTCAGCCGATTGTGTCCTTGAGTTTATCAGTGTCAGTGAGATGACATCGGTCATTTGAAGCTCTTTTTCATGGAACACAACCCTTCTTCAATAGCAGTTCTCTCTGTTTTCCTTTCGTTTTTAGTTTCACTCCCTTGAGAGTTTCGATCCCATTGCTGCCAATTTAAAATTCGATTTTTTACCCTTCAGTAAGCCACAGAATGGGCACTTACGACTGTAGCAGTTTTGCACCCTAAAACCATAATTTAAAAAAAAAAACAATTGTTGTATTACATCGTGATATAGTCTTTGCTATCTTCAGTGATGTTAATGAATTTCAGCTTAGTTATAAAGTGGAATCCCACAGATTGCACATTCACTTGTGTATTGCCCTGCTTGAGTTTCCATGCTTTCTACACTGTGCACTACAATATGCACTGAGATCTGTTCCTCAACTTTGCACCGACTGGAGTATGCCTTTGCGATGTTTGTTACAAAATTTTAAAGCTGTTTATAGTATGGAGATAACCTAAAACTATGAACCACATACATAATTGTTTAATTACCTTAATCACAAACACATTTCCCATAGCTTCAGAAAAGAAGATAACTTTTTCTTGTATTTGGCTCTGTACAAGATGGCAGCCAGTCAAGGAATATTTTAGGGAATTGATTTAAGAAATTTATTTCAAAGGCCCAGTGGAATCTTTACAAGTTTTCCCCCAGAGTAATTCATACCACGTCTATGGGACACAAGTCACTTGCCTTTCAAAACTGAGGTGGTTCTGTCCAGTTAAAGTGGCTGACAGGAGACGCCCTGAGCCCTCTGCTGCAACTGTTAGCGAATTTATGCCTCTTGTAATCCAGACCTCGAGCAGAACAGACGTCTTTTTGGAAAGCAGAGCCTTTGGCTCTGCCTTTCATGACTGGCCACCAACATAAGTTAACATGAACAGTTTCCTCTTCTGTTGCCCATTTTAATTAATTATTCGACCTCCTAGGCTGGCCTAAACCTGTTAACTTCTGACCCTAGGCGTGCCCTTTGTACTCTGTATATTGAAATATATCGTGTTCATTGTACTTAATTTCCTGTTTTGTCATTTAACGGCATCTCTGGATGCCCGCTATCAAATCCTGACTGCTTAACTTCCTGCACACTGTCGCCACGAGGCATATTTAACAGCCTTCTTCCCCCTTCCCTCCCAAGCTATACATTAACATCGGTTGCAGAAGTCCCTCGTAAACTTCCCCTAACTCTACAGCTCACTGCGGGACTTTTGTAACCTGGAGTAATAGGTAACAATGCTTGCAGGAAACCCAGTGGTTGCTTGTTCAGACCACCGCTCAGGTAACATCAGGCCTCACTTGAATTGTAATGCACAGAGATTGTGAAGCTACCAAGCCTGCTGAGGCTCATTAGAAATTCGCAAGGCTAAATCAAAAATATTGCATAAATTGTATTTGTGAATCCAAGCAAGGGACATTTTTAAACTTTGTTTCCATGAGTCTCACCATTGCTTTCAGTTTATGCTGGGTGAACAGTGCTTACCTTGAGTTGTTGAGTAGATGTCACTAGTTGGCATCTATCTGAAAGCTTCTGGCAGTTCAGGTTATTCACCATTGTGATGACTGTGACATCTGGGCCAAAACATTCTGTGATTATTTATGCTACCCTTTATTGTACATTTTCAATATTCCCTATTAGTTCTATTTCTTATGGGCCCCACACACCTCAATAATATTTTAGATTTGTTTGCACAATTGTTTTATGATCTAGCTCTTTTTGCTGCATTTTCCTAGCATTCTTCCAATGAGCTGAATTCTGCCATCTGCTATACCTGTAATTGAACCTTTACATGATGATTCCAGCTGTGATCCACTTATATTGTAGTTGTGGGAGACAACAATCATGCTTTTTGTTAAGTGCACAACTTTACATTTCTGAATATTTAAAGCAGATTATCAGTCTTTGCTCAACTTTGAAATCTTACGAGGTGAGTGAATATTTTTACAGCTTATTTCAGAAACTACTTTGTAATAGATAACTGCAAACCGTTTAAAGTTTAATATTGTCTGGCAGGTCATTCATATACAACAAGAACAGCAATGGTACCGACCAACTTTTCTGGGGCCTACATGAAATTACTTTGTCTGCTGATGGCTCTCCAACCATGATAACATGCTATGTCCTCCCTACCAAAAACTCCTCAGTCCAATCACTAATCTTGTTTGATACCCCATATCATCATACTTGGGTAATGAGGGTTGGTGTGGTAAAAAGTAAAATGCTTTTTGGAAGTCGAGAAATGTGGCATCAACCTGATTGCCATTATTCATGGCTTTCATTATATTGTGATATTAAAGCGTGTGGGTTTTGGTGGCCCATATGTTTTTGGAATCCCTGCTGGATGTCATAGAGATCATTGCATTTGAATTCACAGAGAGAGGTCCCGAGCAGTGGAATCAACTTTTTGAAACTATCTGTATGGTGATGTAGTTTACAAGATCCTAGGTATCACACCCTGCAGCCATTCACCTCGGTGGGCCATTGTTCGCGAGTAATCAATGAAAAAATTTCAGAATTTCATGGAATGCACTACAACTTTAATGGCGTAATGGCTACAATACTAGTTCCATATGTCAGAGGTTGTGGGTTTGAATCTGTAAGATGCACTGAAAATTTATATTTAAAGCCTTCATTGAAATAACATTGATCATAGTTTTTATTTAGTTATTGGGTTTTAATGTAATTTTTTTATTTCTATTCCTTTGACATATAATTTTTAATCACCTTATTAACTTTTTTACTTGCCCTCATTTTTTCTTCCCATCATTCTTTATCTATCATAATATTTCAAAATTTGAAAATGCCATTCTATTGGTTAAAAAACAAAAGATGAAATAATCTATTTATATATGTGCAGCGGTGTCAAAAATATGATTTTTGCTGCAAGATTTCCATTTTCTTGTTTGGTAATCATCATACGAACATTTGAAATGTAAGTTCTTAAGACATACTATTTAGGCAATTTCAAGAAAATGACAGTAGAAATTTCATGCATTGAGTAAGTACCAGAACATTGCGACTCTGAGCATGAGGTGGTGGTGTCAAAGTGGTTAGCACCCCTCCAAACACTGAAGATATTCTTGACCATGTGATACTATTTCGTATCTATGACACTTGAAAGATAATATAATGAAGAAATATGTGTATTTGCATGTACTTTTATTGAATTTCCATATTATTTGACTGTTTACCGATTTTTAATTACTACAAGAATATAACTATTGGCAAGTAAATGAACAAATGCAAAATGTTTTCCCAAGCATGTATGCCTGTTGTGAATTGTGAAATCCCTTACACCTGCAATTGGATAAGGCACCCAGAACTGCTTTGGAGCTGGACGCTTCAACCTGCAGACTTAGACACAGGCTCCCTTCAGCAGCTAATGTGGATAGCGGTAAAATTTAGTGTATGTGTGAATTTTTTGCAAATCACAAAATTGGAGGTGACACTCCAGAGTCTTCAGCTACTACAGATGATGAATGTCATGAAGATTCAATGCATAATGCACTTGCAAAATTCAATTAAAAGATGCCTTCATTCACTGTGATAGTTTTCTTGAAGAAGCTGACCTCGTTGGTACAGAATCATCAGCAACAATTTCTGCAGGTGCAATGGCAATTGGAGAAGAATTTTATCAATCTACTGTCAGTGTTAGGAGGAAAGACATTTATTACTGATGAGGACCCCATTCATTCCGACGAAGTAGCTGAAGAAAGCCTATTATGTGAAACTGAAGATTTTTGCGACTGTGAGGATTACACCTCCAGTTTTGCAGTAAAATGTAGATGATGTGATTTTCAAAAAATTCACACTTACACTAGTCTCACTGCTACTCAAGTTAAGTGCCAAATGGGGCCTTTTCTGTGTCTGTACGTCAAAGCATCCAGGTATGCAGCAGTTCTGGGTACATTACACAATTGCAGGTGTAAGTGATTTCACGATTCATGACAGGCATGCACATTTGGGGAACATTATGCGTTTTTTCATTTCATTCTCTATAGTTATAAATGTAATATTTTTTTGTGATAACTGTAATCAGAATACAGCCAAATTACTTGGCAATTCAATACAGGTGCATAAAAATACACATGTTTGTTCATTATATTGCCTTTGAAATGCCATATATATATTAAATAATATGACATAATCAAGAGTATGATGAGTGTTGAAAAAATAGGCATTGGGAAAAAAAAGGGACGAGCAGGACTTGATCCATGGTTCCACGGACTACGAAATTAGAACACTATCCACTTGGATGCTATCCCATCATGCTCAGAGTTGCAACACACCGGTACTTATTCAGCACACAAAACTTCTATTGTGAATTCCCCTTAATTGCCTAAGTAGTATGCCGTACTACCCTTGCACGTAATGTTGTCCAAATGGATTACTAAAAGTGTACAAATTTTAAAGTAAATCCATGATCCAAACAGTGTGGCCTTCCCTTGTAATTAGTTCTCAGAGAAGACTTATAGTATTGTTTCACAAGACGTCTTACCACATCTACCATTTACAAAACTGTAGTTATCCAAACCAGTTGTTGAACATTATAATCTCTTCTAACGATGACAGTATGATTCGGGAGTGTATGTGTTAGTGGGCAGAGAATTTCTTTAAGCTTTTGGTTTTATCTGGCATTGACCCATTGGAAATATGTAAACAAAATAAAAATGAGAAAAATGTCATTTTGAGTGACCATTGTATCTAGTAGTATTGTGGCCATGGATATTCAATTTGAGGAAGAGTACATTCAGAAGTACACCAATGGGGAATATTACATGCAAGATGGTTTCTGTTCACATTACAGTGCTGAAATGCTGGAAATGTGTGATGTGCATGGAATGTGATTGACTTATAACCATGTGTTTTTTTTTTTTCCAAAATTTTAGTCTCAATTGAATTAAGTCAGACAAACAATTTCTTTTCTTCTTTTCTCCACTTTGAAGTTTGACCGAATTATCTGACTTTCCATTATTACAATTGACCACACACACACACACACACACACACACACACACACTCTCTCTCTCTCTCTCTCTCTCTCTCTCTCTCTCTCTCTCTCTCTCTCTCTCTCTCTCTCTAAACAATTCCAGGATCATAAAGAAAAGAATTATGTACATCCATCATTTGAGTCTTAAGTTGTAATCTTGAGTTTGTACAAAAATTCCATAGAAAAAGCACATTCAGACTTTCTCTAATTTTCCAATTTTTTGGACAACTTTTCTAACTTTTTTTTCCCGAAAAAGGTTATTTGAACCGCTACGAACATTCTTAAAAGAAAATTAGCCATGTGTGTCCAGCCCTGCTCAATTGATGCTCTTACCAACAAACATAATTTTATTTTTATTTGTATAAATGATGAATTTGGTTCCCAGTATTGTTGTCTGGTGACACCAAAGTCACTTTTGTATGTTCTTATGCTTAAACCATGAGCTAGAGAATGTCGTGTTAAGTGGTGCTTCGGAATTTATCAGGTGGAGTGCATTGTTATTACTCTCTTTATGGAGGCTGTGTTTACCAGTGGTAGGGGAGAAGATCCATTCTTGCCATACCTTACTGTACATATCTCCTATCACAATTTTATATCATTTTTTTTTAACACTGTCAATAAGCTTGCTCCATTCCCTGACAGAAAGTATCCTCGTCTTCCCCTCAGCAGGGGCATGTGCATTTAAGAGCCTGCAGTTTTTCCATTTTATTTGTATCCTTGGACTTATTGCTTTAAATCCTATTACTAGTAGTTCAGTGCTTTGGTTATAAATACCACACCAAATTTGTCTTCACTATTGTGGCTGCTTTAGTACATAGTACACTGGTGTTTCTGGAACACATTTTGTCCAGTCTATCTTGCCTTTTGCAAGGCTGTGGTAGCCATTTTGTAAGTTTTTGGTGTTCCATTCAGACTTCCAAAGGCTCCATTTTTGTATAATGTCAGTGTGTTCCATGATCAAATTCTCATATTCCTTGTTAGTTTGCCATGTCTTCAGCATAACATCCATCTGGCTGTATTTCCCTGATATTTCGCAATAAGACTTTTTCTAGGTATTGGTTATTAGCCCTTATTCCAACCCCCTATTCTTCGGAAGACCATTTCCCCCACTCTCGTATGCCCCGACCTTGTTTCTCACTGAGGTTAGGTATCTAATCCTCCATAGGTTTGCTCAGGTTTTTGCTAGTTTGGCTAAACAGCCCATACCAACAAAATATAGATGTACAACTAAATAACACTGAGAATGATTGCGGTTGTTATCAGATCAACACCTCCAGAATGGCTAAGACACATTCCACCTCCTCAACTGTGATGCATAAATGCAGTCATTAATGAATATAATAAAAATCTACCAATCCATCAAGATACTGATGATGCAAATCACAAAAGACTCTGCTCTAGATGACCATCCATAGTAAACACAAGGGTCGCTGTGGAAGGCAAGTTCAATCTCACTAATGCATAGACTCAAGAATGTACTGAACAACAAAATAATAATATGCTGTCACCTGAAAACTGCTAGGATTTGACTTTCCACGCCAAATGTGGTCAGTGCTAAACAGAATTAGAACCCAACAGGGCAGATGTGCTAATTTTTTACACAAAGGGGGTTAGCATCCATCACCACTTTGTGATTGTGGAGAACCACAGGCCATCACACCACAGAAGAATGTCCCACAAGATCATAAGGTGTTAAGACCAGTAGACTTCCTGGTGGTAACTCCCAGGTTGACAGATTACATAAATATTCTGTTTGTTTATAAGATATTGTATATATTATGCTCTACACTCTAAGTGTTAGAAAACCATATGATAAATAAATAAATAATGCAGGTGAGTCAGAAAAAAAGCTTATAATGTATGAATATAGTATTAGTGGTGTATTTCTTGAAAGTCACATCGATTTAATATCTAGGCGTTACATTGCAAAGTGATATGAAATGGAATGAGCATATAAGCTCGGTAATAGGGAAGATAAATTGTCTGGTTTATTGAGAGAATTTTAAGAAGGTGTAGCTCATCTATAATGGAGACTGCATATAGTACATGAGTGTGACCATTCTTGTGCACTGTTGAAGTGATTGGGATATCATGCCCAAAATTAGTTTAGATTTACTGGAATAAAAGAAAGACTCTGTCCAAGGTCATGCATTCAAATTGGTGTTTGATAATTAATACCAACTTTAAATGTCAATTAATGTGGATGCACTTCAAATGGGCAGTCATGGCTACTGTGTGGTTTTCTTTGATTGTGTTCTCAGTACCTGGTTACCAGAAAGATTCAGCATGTTCGTTCAGAATAGGTTGTGACTTATGTATTAGCGTTCCTGTATCCTTGTGAGATGTTCCTTGGATGAATAAAAATTAATAAATAGAAGTTATATTGAGGACACTGGAATAAGTGTTATCTGAATGGTCTTAAAAACTGTCTAGTGTGTATGCCCAGCGGACACTAATGTCCAGATGACACAAGACTCAATTCATTCACCTGTTTACCAGGGTACATATTAATTCAGAGAAACAATCTAGCAGATCAACAACCAGAGAGTGTTGCATAGGATGTTGTCATGATTTTCTTCTACTTTGGTACTAGTATTTTAGTTTGTGACTTTGGTTATTTGTTTATTGATGCTAATGGCAATGCTTTGTGTGCCTCAATATAAATAATGAAAAACAACAATCAGAAACTCAGTTGTCTGCTTTTGTGCGAAGAATTCTGATTGCTGTTACACATGTAGGTATATCTTATTCTCCAACTACTGCATCATACACTCTGTTTCCCTGACAAGGAAAGACCAGAAATGTGTTTGCTAGTTCTTGCACAATGAAGACCGTGCTGTTACTGCCAAAGAGGTAACCATCTACAGCAAAGAATAAAATTTTATTTAGTGTCCCTGTAGGCCACAGGAGTGTATGCCATTGCAGAGAGCACTTGTAAAAGACATAGAAGTGTAGGTGGAATTACATTTATTGTGAATGAGTGTTACCATAATATTAAAGGAACTTCATTTGCTTGGGAACTTCTCACATTAAGTGAGAATAATTTGTCCTTGTCATGTTAGCCACATAAATAAATGGGAGCATTTTGTGATCAGGTGATAGGGCAGAATGAAATATTTTCTGCAGAAGATAGTGCACAGTAGTAATGCTAGTGTATTGGCTGATAGAAACCAAATGTGATGAAGATGAAAAGGATAAAGGCAACAGGAAGTGGAAATAAAATATGTAATACTAATTTAACTTGGTAACCTGATACAACATCCTGGTTAGTCCAAAATACCCATTTTTGTCCCTAATGTTCTGTTATTTCCACCTGGGGTAATCCTTTCTATAATAGTATTTTTTGCATTCTTTACTGTAGTCTGACACATGTTGCTCAACTCCAATCTTGGTAAATCTGTATAAATGGATTAACATAGCTATTCGAAGCTGAATTGATCTTATCAGTTTAAATGTTGTGAGTTCTATACAGTTAATTTAAGATGACTGGCTTTTGGTCAGATGATTGAGCAGTGCGAAAAAAATTACACATTTGATTTTTGTTCAAATTTTCATAGCCCAATGAAGAAGGGAAATGGACAAATGACAAATAGGATACAAAATTGACCAGCAAGAGCTCTAATATTGCCCAAAAAATAAGTAAATAAATAAAATAAAAAATTACTTGCTTGAAAGTGATCAGTGTAATTAAGAAACACTGAATTAGTGATTTGAGGGAAAATTGAAATATTTCACGATCAGCTGCTTCCAGCTACGTAAATGAGGTGCCGAGAAGTTCATTGTTTCAAGGCCTAGTTATTTTGTGCATAAAAAGCCACATGGGTGTAGAAATTCCGGAATTCTTTTCTTCTGTCTTTCATGTTGAAAAAATAAATATCGGATTACAGCATAAACTGAAACTTCTTTGTTTTCTTGTGATCTAATACTGTAACAATAATAGAATATTGATCAATATTTAGATACATTGTTTCATGATTTCTGAACAAAACTTGAACATTTAAAAAGCAAATGAAAATTAGAGTACAAATGTTATGTGAAATGATTTGGTAAATAGTAAGAAATAAAATAGATTAGAAAAATATTTAATGCGCCACATTCACTTGGCATGATTTCTAGAATCATTCAGAGACACATCAAATGTTTCTGTAATGTATTTTATTTCTTATTTTGACAAATCACTTCACAAAACATTTGACTTTTTAACAATTTTTTCCGACTTGTTCCTGACAGCTTAAGAGATTTTTCTCTCTCTTCCTGAATTTTGTAGGGTGATATGAAGGTAGTTCTTTCTGTAGCCGCCGCCCCCCCCCCCCCCTCGCCCCCCCCCTTCCCCCCCGTCAAAGTGGGAGTCTCAAAATATATACACATCACAATTAATCTGTTTGTACCTGTAGAAGTCTATTTGAGAATTTGTTGTGCTGTATTGTGATTGTGCTGTAGCGTACGTCTCGGGCACATCATTGGGCTTTCTACATATCATTGTAGAATATTTCATGCCTTTTCAATTGATCTTTAATAACTATGGGTCATCGAGTTTTCAAACTCCAACTAATAAAATCTCTGAAAGAACTACTACTTGCAGAAAATGTGCTTCACAGTTTTGTTTCCATGTTAGAAACTTCTTTGGCAGTCATGCTGTAACTTGTTGATGCTTTGCCTCCATGAATCTCTTTCATACTGTGTGAATCACTACAGATTACAAATTAAGAACTTCATAGTGCTCACTTCATTTTCATTTGTAATGTAATAACTTTGAATGTACGGTGTGCACCTCGCATTGTATGTTCACAGTTGAAAGAAGTGTGCTCTTAAACTTATCTCCAGAAGATTAGCCTCTCACACAAAGTACAATATTGTCTGCTTACATTAAACTTTGTGACCAATATTTCAGTGACTGAATCTGTGGGACCGAGCAAGTGACAGTCTTCCTCTGACTGAGTGTGCTCACTGTGTTGCCAGTTTTATGAATGACACTGAGTAACATTAATGTTGTTTACTGTCTGTCTCTTCTCTCTACTCTCAAAAATATATAGAATATTCTTTAATGCCCTTGTAAGGTCACCTATTATAGCATTATGAACATATTTGTGCAGACCAAATAAACATGTATTTGAATTATACCATTAGAAAAATTAAAACTAACATGTAGATACGAAGCTTTGCATGGTGGGCAGTCTTAGCAATGTGCCAGTGCCTTCCAAATTTACCAACATTATGAGGAGAGTTTCTGAAGACTGTCAGTCAGCTGTGTGTATGTTGCAGAGCATGACTTTGGCAGTCACAAAAGAATAAACTGCTTAACTTGTCTGCAGTTTCTCCCTCTGCAGACATTAGTTATCTGTGTCTATCTCTCCCTGACTCAACTGCCTTGTTGCTTTGAATTACATTTTCTTTCATACTCAGATATCATTTTTTCCTTGTCTTACTTTCTGTTCACATCCTTACATCTCTGTTATATACGGAAATATTTTGCTTTGACTATACAAGTCTGTCCTGTCAGTGTTCAAATGTTCCAAAGGGAATATTGAATTTGCAGCCTCACAGTTGATTCAGTTTGCTCATTAGGTTTTATTCATTACTCTCAGCTTCACACACGAGGTGAGTTCTGCTCTATATTTTCTAGTCTTGTACATTTCCAGTTCTCTATTTTGCATTATTATGTATTGTAATTCTAAATTTGGGTGCTGTTCTTCATTTTTGTATACTATTATGAGAAGGCACAACTTTTAAATGCAATGTATCTTATTTGTTCTTTGAAGTTTCAGTAGAACATATTGGATACGGTGACACAGTGGCAAGTGCCCGTTACGAACAGAGACGTGCAATGCTGGAACGTACACTTTCTGAGGCATTCCATGACTTGACACAGTTGTGCCTGTTGCGAGAACCATCAGCACGTCCAACGGCTGCTCAGTTGTTACAGCATCAATTTTTCAAGCAGTGTCGGCGGGCTTCCCAGCACTTACCTGATCTTCTGCGGCCTGTGCTGCCTCTCACTGACAATAGGACAGCAAGCTATGGTGAGCAGTCACCGCAACATGTCTCACGAATTGGAAATTGCTGTTGCTTTATGGTGATGAAAAGATAATTTTTACGAGATTGTGTTTCACAAAAGGAAGGATCATTGTTAGCAGTAAAAGATAAACCGCATAAGGACATGGTAAAAGCTACACAACTTATAATGGAAATGAAGATAGCACTTTATCACATTTTGTTTTGTTTCTGTGAGACTTGTAATATCTCGCATCCATTTCTTAAATTTCTTGTAATAGCAACTACTTATTTCTTTGTGAAAATGGTTTTAGAGTAATTTCACTCCATGGCTTTTAAAAACAGATTATGTTAGTGCTGTTGTACTGTAAGTTCCTATATAATACCTCAAGTGCACAAATGGCACTGATGTAACTCCCAATTTTTGCTGATAAATCTTTCATATTTGGGAGTGAATAAATACAGCTATAATTCTGTGATATTTTTCAGACTTCACATTGAATTTAGCTGAGAACAGATAGATAACAATGTGAAAGTAATTTGTTGTTCCTTTTTTGCATTACTAGTGAATATAAACAATCACTGAATGAATGAGTAGCAACTGCTACAAACTACACAACAGATAGACTTCACACTCAAGGCAGTTATGCAAATTTCACTTGTGTCTCCAGAAGACTAATTTGTAAAATTAAGGCAATTATTAATTACAGTAAAAACAAGCTTGAAAACATCATGGAGAATTGAATTTGTAGACACACAGTGATGGTAAAGCCAATACAAGATGTATTAATTAAATTCTTTAATACACATAATTTATATGAAGTAGGAATAAAGGCAATGATGCAGAAATGAAAGACCAAAACAGTGAAAGCAATCAGCAGTTTGTAGTGAGGTAGAACAAGTAATGAAGAAGTGTAAGCTGGCACTGATACATTATATTTCAGCGTTCTTCACAAAAATATATTTGGTGATAAGGTGCCTGTGTGATAGTGATGAGCATAGGGTATAAAATGTCCAAATTGTGGAATGGAAATTTAAACACTTCAGAGAAATGTGTTATCACTTAAAAATAGGCAAGTAGAAAACAGTGTGCAGATGAGAATACATATTAAAGTCGGTGATAAAGGTGACAAGTAGTACGGAATGAATGTAAAAGAAAACATTGGTAATTGGAATGAAAACTTTTCCTCATCCATCTGACTTGAGCTTGCACTGAGCATTGTGTATTCAGCAAAGGCCAAACATTTTCTAACCACAGTCTTTCTGACAACCCCACTCCCCTCTTGGTTAGGCCTCCACTTACTATTTCTTTTCAGCTGCTAATCACCACTGATCCCCTCCATCACTTGATCCTCTCTCCCCCATTTGTTCACTTGAACCCCCATTTGCTCACTTGAACCCCCATTTGCTCACTTGAATCCCTCACGCTTAATTGATCTCCTCCCTATCGTGATTTCTCACATGCCATCATCCTCACAGCCTCCCCAAATCCTTTCCTCATCTTGCTGCTTTATATGTCACATCATTTATTCATATATTTGAGCCCTCTGAAAACACACATGCACACCCCTTGTTCATCTTTTATAAAACTCCCTTCATATTTCTACATGGCATTTGCAGTATAGATTAGCATCTAAGCATGTACACTGCACCTCCATCATTTTGTATTTCTTTCTCCATAATATCACTTTTTATCATCCCTGATTTATTTTTGCAGTATGTCAGATGTCAGAACCTCTTTGTTCTAACCAATATATTAAAGCAATGTTTTGTCTCGGTTGGTTGGTGTATGTTAATAAAAGACCCGTGAGTGACATGTCTATTCACAGTTCATCTTGCTGCTTTATATGCCACATCATTTATTCATATATTTGATCCCTCATTTCAGCTGTTTCTAAAATTTTAGCATTTAATTTTCATTGTTGTATTGCATTGTATCTATAGTTACATTGATCAGAGTCATAGTTTTTTCTGCTATTGGCAGTATAAAAATTGGACAAAGTAGAAATTCGTTACTGGTAGCAAAGAATTTTGTGTAATTGTATCACAAATTTTCTGTTTTGTATTGAATTAATCTACCAGCAGAAGCTCTACTGAACTAGTTAATGTACTTTTTTGTAGGATTTTAAGCATGAATGATAGCTGTTTTTTAATAATTTTACTTTTGAAATTGGGTTCCACATCTTGGAGTTAACTGTTGATAATCACGAAACTGTAGGCTTTTGCCCCACATTTCACTGAATAGTTTTGTTAGTCCTAACTAAACTAGAGTAGATTAAATTATTTCAACATTTGAAACTCATTTAAAAGAATTTATTTATGTATGAAGTAGCAAAAGTCTTTGGAAAAAATCAGACTAGATCAGTATTCATTGAGAAACCTACCTTTCCTTTTGCTTCAATGTTTTCAGGTACTGAAACAGTCCATTTTTTTCCAGGTGATCCAGAATTGCTGTTTGTTTCTGAATCACTATCAGATTTAGAGATAGCACCTTTAAAATGGAATTTTTAAGTGTGTGTGACATGCTTTGGGAACTGGTGTGGTTGAGTGTAAAACACTATGAAAGTCTGACAGACACATTGCTGTTTTGCAAAGGAACAGTGGCCACTCCGGGTGCCAAGTAGTGCCATTGTTTCAACAACACTAACTTATTTGTTGATGTGGTGTATGTTAATGTTTCTAACATATTATACTCTCTTCTGTGAAGGGATTATTTGCCAGTTTGTTGTAAATGTTTATGTGATTACAAATACAGAATTAATATTAATTTAAAGTAATTCCTGTTGTTTGTGAAGACTGAAGGTTTCACATGCAGTGTCAGCACATGGCTGTCTGTTGCTTTGTTTTAGCCTCTGATACCAAAGTTTTATTAATTGTAATGGAGGTATATCTTATTGCTATTTTTGTAAATCACTGTAATTGAAACCTTTTATCTAAACAGCAAGTCACTACATAAAGAGCCAGTACAAATGTTCTAAATAAAATATTTTAAATGAAGCAGTGTATATAAATGGGTTATGATCCACAGCAAATAAAAGGTTTGTAATGTTGAAGATCTCATATTTCACAGAATGTGCAAATTTTAACGGCAGGGAACAAAACCCATTGTATTGGTATTCTAAAAAGTGATTCATGTAAATGCATGTAATCAGATGTGCAGAAACTTTTGTGATAGATATGTGGATGGCTGTGTGGGGTGGTGTTATTCAGTATCTGTGGGTTGTACAAAATTCTTTTAATTAGTAGCTTTAAAATAATTTAAGCTGTGTACTCATTATTGTGAAAGAGATTTATCCTTATATGTAGATTCTATGTTCTTATTGATATTATTTCAGCTGTTCACTTTCAGAATTTAAAGGTGCTAAGTTTCTTAAATTTGTGAATGGAGTAAAATCAGAGTATGACTTTGTACACTTGTTTTTGAACAAGCTTAATACTTCCTATCAATGAAAAAGGGTAGAATAAAAATTATTCCACTTGAAAGTATGTTAAGAGAGGTGAGTGAGAGAGAGAGAGAGAGAGAGAGAGAGAGAGAGAGAGAGAGAGATTAATACATTTAATTATTGCTTGTAAAAAGCATTTATTCAGTGCAAGTCCCGTGTTCAAGGATTTATTAGAGAGAGAGATGCATTGTGTGTCTTTAATAAAATTCTTATTGTATGTCCCATGTATAATATCAATTTTTCTGCCCATCTGATTAAATTACAAAGATGTGAGTAATCAAGACTAAGGAACAGAATCTGTGTATATTTGCCTTTGCTTTAATCTGCCAGTACTGAACTGCAAAATAAGTGGCACAAATTTATCTACAATAGTAATGACATATGACCTGCTTTTAAACAGGCATATATCTGTATTAAAACTTCATATCTGATGTAACACGCCTTGAAGTGTGTTACCTCACAAATTAGTACTGATGCCATCACATATTTTACTAATTAATAAGTTGTGGGCATCAATGATAGAAATTGGATTGATTGTTATTTCACATTTTGAGGCTGCTGCTTTTAATAGGTATGAGAACTATATGATGGATTCTGTTACAAGCAGCATAAAATAGTAACATGAACTGACCAATTTTACAAATGCCTTTATTAAAATATCACCCTTTCCTATGATGCTAGTTTCTTTGTTCAAAGTTTCGCAGATAGTGAAAAAAATTGCATATATTTTTATGTATTTATAAATATCCTTCATTTTTCACTATTGCAAGACGTGGTATAATTTTTTGTAAGCTACTGTGATCATCAAAAGAGTTCTCCTAGGTGCAAACATTGTACATTTGTGCAATCATTAAAAAACTAATGTGAAAGATGAATAAAGCACAGTGAAGGCAGGAATTCAATTTTTGCTATTCACTTATTCACATTCTGGTGTTTTCCTTTGCTGCCACTAATCCTGCTTTTCCAAAATGTTTGCGTTGTTATTCTTTCCCTCTCCTCCTCAGAAGAGTGTAGTTTACGCTACAGGTACAAGGCATCTGCATAAACAGTATATGTTTGGTATCTTATATTTTTCAATTTAACCATGTGCTTAAGTAAGTGAATTTACATTCTGCAGAACCCAGATACAGAACATCCTCCAATCACAGATTTACATTTTCCATTGTTATTAAATATCTCAAAAATATATGCCAGACAGGCCTCATTCAACAAGACTGTGGTTGATTTATCACATGATAGTAAACGTACCTCAGGTATAACCCTTTCTGTGATACTCTCTTCTCCAGTGAAAAACAGAACATAAAACACAGTTTTGAGAAAGCCCTTCTGGAGGTTTCTTGTACATTTATACTGATGTCATTTAATAATTAAGAAGTTATGGGCAAAAATAAATTAACTTGTCCAAGTATTAGAGTTTTTACTTTCTAAATACCTGTCGGCATTCAAACATCCCATGTTCATGGAAACGAAGCACTCATAAAGTACATGGTTAGTATTATAATTAAACTGTTATCATGGCATTCACAATTGTTAAGCACGTGGAAAGACGGGAACTGTAGCTGCTTAAAATAATAGGATAAGCAAGCTTGCTTTCTGCTAATTATTTAAAATAGGAATTTGCAAATTTTTAAAAGTATAAATACTGTATAAGATATTTTAAATGATTTACTGGTATAGTAATGTATTTATTTAGTCTACTGAAGCAATTTACTGGCAGCTGTGTGGCATTGTCATGTATGAGATCTACAGATGTGTCCTTGACCAAACCAGAAGCTTTGAACAGTTTCTGTTGTTGTCCTTGGCAAAATTATTTAATCTCACTCGGTTGTATACTTTCGTCTAAAGTCTCTGAACCAATGAAGCTGTTAGAGATGTATAGACTAAAATCACAGATTTGCTGTCTCTCTTCAGTCTTCTGCTTAGATGACAGGTTTCTTAACCTCTTTCTCAGATTAGTACTTCAATCTACAGCTCTATTGGTATTTTTTGTAAGCCTGTGCTGCTGGTTGCGAAATAATCTTGAAGTTTGTCTTCCTTCAAATCAAACTTACGATTGTTTCTTTATATTAATTTGCATTAACCAACATTCAAATATTTTATGACTGTAGACACCTTGAACTAGGTAGGTATGAAACATAGAAGACAGGATAACTTATAATATTGTCTTGTAAAATTTGTATATTGTGTTTTTACTAGACTTTTTTTTCCATTTTGTTCTTTTTTCCAATATCATTTAAATGTTACAAAGCAGAAGATTTTTCAAAGACTAATTTTACTTTTGAATTAGTTGGCAGTTCTTTCATCAAACACTGTTTCTTTTGCAGTAATCATACAATGAAGACTTTTACGACTGGATGTTTCAGCTGCGGGAATTCTTCCAGGTTGTATGACCGTGGTCCATGGAACTCTTCAATCCCTGATGTTTTGTCCAAAGCTATGTCTTCGGAGGTGCTCCTGGTTGTGCGGAGTCTTGCCGACAATCGGACGAAACATCAGGGATAGAAGAGTTCCATGAACCATTGCCATACAACCCGGAAGAATTCTTTGATTTTTTCCTCTGAAATTTTGTATTGTAGATTAAATTGCAAATTTATTATGTCCAACTTGTTTTTGCAAGTAACAAAAATTTACTGAATAAAAACACAATCTTACAATACTTTCTTATAGAAACTTCTCATACTACGGTTGATAACTAATCCCCAGTAGTCAGTACTAATGCACCATGCAATAAACTGTATGACATGACCATTAGACAAACAGTGAACATTTTCTTGGTATGAGTTACAAAGTTTAAATACAGTCAAAATAATACTTTTTTTCGCATAAAATGCACCGAGACCTTAGACATTAATGTGCCCATACTCTGATTAAATTATATTTTATGTATTCCTTGAAAAGTCTTAATATTTCAGTTTGTTATTATTATGTTAATTAAATATTGCTATTATTATTTTAGTGAATTTGTCTACGTGTGATGTAATATTAGTAAAGTTGTTAAAGTGAAAACAATCTAGCAGTACTATGCAAACATATATGATAAATATCTTACGAACACATTAAAACACAACCAAATGCACTTTGATAAATATATGCTTTTAGTCATCACTTTGCTTTTCAACATGCTAGGTCAAATATAATGTTCACTTTATAATAGAGGGAAACCTTCCACGTGGGAAAAATGTTCACTTTGTGTTACGAAAGTCGTCCTTCATTGTACACAGTACAGGCCAGGGCATAATTCCACACAATACCTTTAAATGACTGGCAAATTTGTCGCTAAACTGCCGTGATCCAGCTTTGCTACTTGAAAAATTATTATAAAACAATCTGCGCTGTAAAAACAATAATGTAAATTTTAAATGGGCCGGGTAATGATGTCAGACTGCAGTGATGTTCTTTTCTGTCTGCTGTAGACAGTGCTATAATTCTAAAAACTGGGATTATTTGACATATGTTTAACACTTCCACAAATAACTCAAATCACACTTTAAGTTATTATCTATTGGCATTAGCTCAATAAATTACATTACATTAGATTACAGACCTGGACAAGCAGTATATGTAATCAGAATGAGATTTTCACTCTGCAGCGGAGTGTGCGCTGATATGAAACTTCCTGGCAGATTAAAACTGTGTGCCCGACCGAGACTCGAACTCGGGACCTTTGCCTTTCGCGGGCAAGTGCTCTACCAACTCAGCTACCGAAGCACGACTCACGCTCAGTTGGTAGAGCACTTGCCCGCGAAAGGCAAAGGTCCCGAGTTCGAGTCTCGGTCGGGCACACAGTTTTAATCTGCCAGGAAGTTTCATATCAGCGCACACTCCGCTGCAGTGTGAAAATCTCATTCTGGAAACATCCCCCAGGCTGTGGCTAAGCCATGTCTCCGCAATATCCTTTCTTTCAGGAGTGCTAGTTCTGCAAGGTTCGCAGGAGAGCTTCTGTAAAGTTTGGAAGGTAGGAGATGAGGTACTGGCAGAAGTGAAGCTGTGAGTACCGGGCGTGAGTCGTGCTTCGGTAGCTCAGTTGGTAGAGCACTTGCCCGCGAAAGGCAAAGGTCCCGAGTTCGAGTCTCGGTCGGGCACACAGTTTTAATCTGCCAGGAAGTTTCATATCAGCGCACACTCCGCTGCAGAGTGAAAGTCTCATTCTGGAAACATCCCCCAGGCTGTGGCTAAGCCATGTCTCTGCAATATCCTTTCTTTCAGGAGTGCTAGTTCTGCAAGGTTCGTAGGAGAGCTTCTGTAAAGTTTGGAAGGTAGGAGACGAGGTACTGGCAGAAGTGAAGCTGTGAGTACCGGGCGTGAGTCGTGCTTCGGTAGCTCAGTTGGTAGAGCACTTGCCCGCGAAAGGCAAAGGTCCCGAGTTCGAGTCTCGGTCGGGCACACAGTTTTAATCTGCCAGGAAGTTTCATATCAGCGCACACTCTGCTGCAGAGTGAAAATCTCATTCTGGAAACATCCCCCAGGCTGTGGCTAAGCCATGTCTCCGCAATATCCTTTCTTTCAGGAGTGCTAGTTCTGCAAGGTTCGCAGGAGAGCTTCTGTAAAGTTTGGAAGGTAGGAGACGAGGTACTGGCAGAAGTGAAGCTGTGAGTACCGGGCGTGAGTCGTGCTTCGGTAGCTCAGTTGGTAGAGCACTTGCCCGCGAAAGGCAAAGGTCCCGAGTTCGAGTCTCGGTCGGGCACACAGTTTTAATCTGCCAGGAAGTTTCAGTATATGTAATAACTCTCTGGAAGACAACTAGAGAGAGAGAGAGAGAGAGAACCTTTATGTATAGAAGTCGGTTGAAGGTTGCAGATGAACACTTATCAGTACAATGATATTGTTTATTTCTCAAATACATCATTATTGTGTTTGTTTTTTAAACTATTATTATTGTATTGTTCACATAAAACACTGTCTTTGTACGATTTATAGTCACATGAGTTTGGTTTTTGTGTGTACCACTTCATCTGCTAAAAATATTATTATTACATATTGGTATAGGGAGACTATAGACAATGAGTCTTGTGATTGGTGGCCCTCATGTAATACAGCATAATCGCGGCACTGCAAAAATCTGTCAAGCAGCAAAACAAAAAACAAAAAAAAAGTGCCATATTGTCAAGATTCCCTTTAACTCCACTTTAAACTAAGACAGAAAAATGTGTGTAAGTATACTGAGAAATCATTATCATTAGCACATTGAAATATAAAATATAATTCATCAACTGTCTTCACTTGGGTGTTGCTGGTGGTATTTCTACAGATTTAATGCCACCTGCTCCTTTTCTAAAAAAAAAAAGAAAGTTAATACAATACTGTACTTACACTTCCAGGTGGAGACATTTGTGAAATCACATAAGTTGAGTAGTTGTGTGCCTGTGATAGCATAGCTACTGGTTATGTAATCCAAGCCCAACTGGTCCCATTGGACAAAATATGTTTTGTTGTGCATTATTAACATACTCGGTGAAATGCTGGCTCAACATCTGGCAAAAAATCCAGCGAGGTTCTGGTTGTATGTAAAAGTACACCAGCAGCAAGACACAGTAGGTACTTTCACTGGGCAATAGCAATGATAATTTTAACTATGACAGTGCCTTAAAGTGGAGTTACTATCAGACATTCCTTCACCAAAGAAGACACAGTAAGTATTCCAGAATTGAAATTGACAACAGCTGCCAACAGGGTTAATTAGAAGGTACTTTTGGTGTAGCAAAGGAACTTAAGTCACTTAATGAAGGCAAGTCTTCCACTACAGGTTGTACATCAGGTAGGTTCCTTCAGAGTATGCTGATGAAATGCTCCATTTTAGCAATCGTATACAACCACTTGCTCAATCAAAGATCAGAAGCTAAGGACTGGAAAGTGGCATCGGACGCTCCAATATACAAGAAAGGAAATAGAAGCAATTTGCTGAATTATAGACCCACATCTTTGACATTGAGTTGCAGTAGCTTTTTCTAAAATATACTATGTTCAGACATTATAAAATACCTTGAAGATATTATATTGACACACAATTGGTACTGATTCAGAAAATATTGTACCTGTGAAAAACTGGCTCTGTTGTCACACAAAGTAATGGAGTGCTATTGACAGAGGATTTCACGTTGATTCCATATCTCTCAATTTCTAGAAGGCTTTTGACACTGTTCCTCACAAGTGGCTTCTAACCAAATTGCAAGCCTATGGAGTGTCGTCTCAGTTGTGTGACTAGTTTTGTGATTTCCTTTCAGAAAGTTCTCGATAGTGATTGATGAGAAGTCATCGAGTGAAACAAGTGATATTTGGCGTTCCCAAAGGAAATGTTAGAGACTCCCCATTCCTAACTTATATAAATGATTTAGGAGACAATCTGAGCAGCCTTCTGAGACTGTTTGCGGGTAGCGCTGTCATGTATCACCTGGTAAAGTCATTGGAAGACCAGAACAAACTGCAAAATGATTTAGAGAAGACATCTGTATGGTGCATAAAATGTCAATTTCCCCTAAATGATAAAAAATGTGAAGTCCTACACATGAGCACTAAAAAGCTCTGTTATGTTTTGGTTACATGACAAATCACACAAATTTAAAGGTTCTCATTTCATCTAAATACCTGGGGATTACAATTATGAACGACTTAAAACTGAAACACTCGTGTAGAAAATTCTTTGGGTAAGTCAACCTAAAAAGTGTGCTCAATTGGCAGAACTCATATAAAGGACAACTACTTTGCTAGAAGGCCTTACAATTTTGTCATCTCATTACATACATACATAAATCATGGATCTAAAGTACAGAACACTCGTCAATATAAATAATGTAACTGAGATACATCCAATGTGTCAAAAAACCTAAAATTAATGTTAATTTACAAAAATTACAAATTTATTTCATTACTCTACAAAAAAAATCTTTATCATCATTTAAAAATTTGGTGATTGAATAACATTTTTGCCCTAGGGTGGTATGTAATTTTATCTTCAGTAAACCTAATTCCATACTGTGAAAGTTTTTCCACTTTTAATTTATTAAAAGTTTTCATACCAACTTATTGAAGAGTCTGGTGGTAGAGTTTTAGTCTATGAGATGGAATATGAAATTGCCTTTGTTTCTTGTGTCATACACATGTTGAAAATGAAACAAACAAAGGAAAATCCGGGATGGAATTATGACAGTATTATGAAAAGGATAGTTTGCTGCTGCTCACCATCTAGAGGAGATGTCGAGTAGCAGACAGACAGAACAGAGAGACCACCATACATGTTCAGCTTTCAGCTAAAAGGTCTTTATCTTTTTTTTAAATAGACCACCACACACACAGTCTCTGGCCATTGAGGCTGGGTGCACCTGATGGGAAGAGCAATCTGGATCGTGGGAGTAAAGAGGGGGAGGGAGAGCGGAAAAGGAGGCGAGGAGGAGAAGAAAGACTAGTTGGCGTGTTGGCGGAATAGAAAGCTGTGTAGTGCTGGAGTGGGAACAGGGAAGGAGGTAGGCCAGTGGAGGACAGAGTCTAACAAAAGTTGTAGTTGGGGAGTGGCTTATGGGAACATATGACATAATACAGGGAGAGTTCCCACCTGTACAACTGAGAAAAGCTAGTGTTGGTAGGAAGGAGCCAGATGGCGCATGATCTGAAGCACTCACTGAAGTGAAGATCATTGTGTTGGGCAGGATGCTCCGCAACTGGGGTGGTTGGGCTCTCTCTTGGTGGCAGTTTGTTGGTGGCCATTCATTTGGACAGACATCATGTTGTTTGTCATGTCCACATAGAATGTTTGCAGCTTAGTTTTTAGATCACACAACTGCTCTCATAGGTATTCCTGAATTTGATGAGATAGGTGGTGCTTCTGACTGGACTGGAGTAGGTGGTAGTGGGAGGACATATGCTACAGATCTTGCTTGTAGGTCTTTTTCAGGTGCATGAATCATGAAGCAAGGGTTTGGGAGCAGCAGTGGAGTATGGATGGATGAGGATATTGTGTAGGTTTGGTGGGTTGTAGAATACCACAGTGAGAGGGACGAGAAGGATAGTGGGTAGGATATTCCTCAATTCATCGCGTGATGGGTCATTAAAACCCTGGTGGAGAATGTGATCCAGTTGGTCCAGTCCTGGGTGGTACCGAGTCACGAGAGGAGTGCTCCTCTGTGGTCACATGGTAAGTGACTGGCGAGACAAGGCACAGGAGATCTGTTTCTGTGCAAGGTTCGGATGGTAATTTTGTTCTGTGAAGACCTCAGTGAGACCCTTATATTTGTAGAGGGACTGTTTGTCACTACAGTGTCTAGGCTGTATGGAAAGGTAGAGGAGAACCAGGTGAAGTGAATGGGGGAGGCTCTGGATGATCTTGATCTTCACCTGGAAGATGGCTATACCAGTATCTCTACCTACCACCAGCAAAAACTACACTTCAACAACTACCACCCCTTCCATATTAAGGAGTCCTTGCTTTTTATCGGTTAAATATGATTTGAACCATTTCAAAGCACTACCTTCTATGAGGTGTGATTGTAAAAATTTTCAGAATGGGCTTGTAATTGTGCAATGGTGGTACTTATATGCTACTGTGATACATCTCCTTCAAAATAGTCTCCTTCAGACTCCAATGGTGTTTCCACTTTTGGAAACATTCCTGGAAAGTTTTTTTTTCCTGAAGTGTGTTAAGGACACACTCCGTATTTGCCTGTATGTCTTCAGTCGAGTCAAACTGCTTCCCTTTCAGTGAAAATTTCAGTTTAGGAAACAGAAGACTGCAGGGGCCAAATCAGGGGAATATGGCAGTTGTGGAAGCACAGGAATTTGGTCAAAAATTCAGTGATGGAGGAGGCACGATGAGCCGGAGCATTGTCATGGTGTAGCACCTAACTCCTGTCTTTCCACACTGCAGGCCTTTTCCTCCGCACCTTTTCGCACAAACGTGCAATGACACATTTGTAGTATTCTCTGTCCACCAGGGGTAAATTCATGATGCACAATACCGGAAGAATCGGAAAAAAAGGTCACTAACATTGTCTTTGAAGTGTTGGCAGAAGAGCCAACACCGTGTTGCTAGAGGAGGCCGAAATGCACGCTTTTAAGCTCACGCAGATTGGCGTGAGGTCTGGAACAGTTAAGGGAATTAATAGTAGCAAATAAAGTACGTAATACTTAACTTTAATCCGGAAGTGGTGTACATCGCTCTTGACGGTACATGTTTTATAATTGCACTATAAACTGGTAATGGCGCCTTGCTAGGTCGTAGCAAATGACGTAGCTGAAGGCTAAGCTAACTATCGTCTCGGCAAATGAGAGCGTATGTATCAGTGTAGCATCGCTAGCAAAGTCGGCTGTACAACTGGGGCGAGTGCCAGGATGTCTCACTAGACCTGCCATGTGGCGGCGCTCGGTCTGCAATCACTGACAGTGGCGACACGCGGGTCCGGCGTATACTAATGGACCGCGGCTGATTTAAAGGCTACCACCTAGCAAGTGTGGTGTCTGGCGGTGACACCACAGTCTTCACCTTCGACCGACTTTGCCGTGCTTTTTTCGGTCGTGGTAAACCTAGAGTCTTCCGCTGCGAAGACTGCACTTTGGTTTCAGGATCATATCCATATACCCACAATTCGTCACCTGTAATTACCCTGTTTAACAAATCTGGGTCATTTTTAGTCTGCTTAATCAGATCTTGACACACTTCAAGTCAGTATTGTCTCTGATCACTTGACAACACTTTTGGAATGAATTTTGCGGACACTCGACACATGTTCAGATCTTCAGTTAAAATTGACTGAACTGCATATAAACTTAAATGTAGTTCATCAGCCATCTCCATAATTGTAAGTCTATGATCAGAGCACACTAAGTCGCAAACTTTCACAACATTTTCATTCGTTTTTGAGGTGGAAAGATGGCTGGACCGTGGTTCATCTTCAAATGATTCATGGCCATTTTTAAATCTGTTGAACGAGACAAAAACATTTGACTGGTTCATACAATTATCTCCAAAAGCTGTTTTCAACAGTTCGTAAGTCTCAGAAGCTGATTTCCTGGTTTTAAAACAAAATTTCACACAAGCTTGTTGCTCCATTTTTAAGTCCATTTTCACGCAGACAGAATCTGGCAACTAGCCCTAACATACCCACACTCAACCAGCTGCCACGACAAACTGAATAAAGGAAACACAGTTTCCTGTCAGAGGGCATTCAAGGACAAGGCAATGACTCACTCCCCACTCTCCATGTACCTGCCCGCCAAACAAGTAAGCAGTAGCGGATCCATTCTTAAAACGTTTCAATCACACCTTGTATGTCATATCTTTCTAATTTATGTAACAATAGAGAGTCATTTACACAGTCAAAACTCTTTGTAAGATCGCAGAAAATTCCTGTTGCTTTTTGAGATCTGTCCAGAGAGAAACAAATTTCTAAACAAAGTTGTTGATACTGCATGTTACTCTTCTCTTTCTGGAAGCCAAACTGATTTAATCTGATGATAGATTTTGTTATGAAATGTTGGATCTGGATTGTAAAAACATTTTCAAATGCTTTTGGGAATTTGGGGAGAAGACTTACTGGTTGGTAGTTGCCTCCATCTTCCCTTGTGCCTTCTTTTATGACGGCTTTACCGCTGCATGCTTTGTAGCATCTTCAAATGACTGGTTTAGTATTTCACATAGGGGTCCTAATATTATACTGCCTACACTGTGTATGTCCATCCTATTCTGGAGTACTGCTGTGCAGCATGGGATCCTTACCAGATAGGATTGGTGGAGGACATCATAAAAGGTTAAAAAAGGTAGTTTGTATTGTATTATCACGAAATAGGGGAGAGAGTATCACAGATATGATAAGTGATTTTGGATTGCAATCATTAAAACAAAGGTGTCTTTTGTATCAGTGAGATACTTCACAAAATTTCAGTAACCATCTTTCTCCTCTGGATGCGAAAGTATTTTATTCAACACCACATAGATAGGGAGAAATGGCTACCACATTAAAATAAAAGAAGCCCAGAAATAGTCTGAAAGTGATTTTATGAACCCTCTGCCAAACACAGTAAGTATGTATTGCAGAGTAGTCATGTAGATCTATGTCGAACAGAACCAGATCATTATTGCAATCTAACAACGAGTAAGTGTTTGATGACGTATATAGGTTTGTTTTTCCTTTTACTTTCCGAGAAGGTTTCTTGTACATTTGGATGTATATTATTTGAGGCTGTCTGTCCATTTTTTTAAGGTTATGACATTACACTGAAGCGAACTGAGATTGTGATCATGATCACTATAGTTGAGTCGACATTAGTTGATCCATGACTGTAGCCGTTGGGCATGGCAGCTCCACGGGTGTACCACAACCAATAACATAACACCATTTTGTAAACATCTCTATGGCAACAGATTAATTTTGTCACAGCTCTGTAGATGGCATCTGTTTTTGCCTGCAGCCGTTAGTGCTACACAGTTGAAAGCTGGTAACAATGCTAAGAGCTTTTCAGGGATCTACTTACGCTGCCTCAACTGCAGTGACGATTTCTACAATAATAACAATAATAATTAATTGTGTAAAAATTGGTGCCATTGTTATAAATATTTAGGTGGGCAATGAGAGAGTTTTCTTTTGAGGCATAAAATTCAGAGTTCTGCTGTGGGCCAAAACCATTCACAACAAACACCATTTTTGAACTTCGCAATATAAAGTAGTAACTTTTGCAAAGATCAGACACACAGTAGGATTTTAACTGCACTGTATCTTTATGAGAAAAACCAACTACAGCAATGTGAAACCTATCTGTGTTGGTATGGATTCCAATCAATACCTAGCATTGCTGAGTCAGCGTACTTGATTTAAAAATAATAAGAGCAAGTGCTAAGGACACCTGAAACAGAAATAGACAAATTAAAATTTATTGAGATATGAATATTCCATAAGGCAATGACAGCAGGAACAAATTGAAGCATTTAATGTAGAGAGAATGCAATAACACAGCAAGTAAAGACTGAAGACAGTAATGAAAAAGCTTGTTAAAGATTTTGGTTTATTTAAGATAAAAAAAAAACTATAGGAAAAATGTGTAATACAGGTGGTCTGCAATATAATTTGCTTAGAAAGAAACCCGTAACGAGGAGCACAGAAACAAAGTTAGAATGGCGAAGGCAGACACACAGGATTGTTGTGAAAGATATAATGAAAGCAAAATGTTGGGACATACAGGCAAATTAAGTATTATGTCAGACAAGTTGAAAGCAAAGGTGTTATACAAAGTAAAAATACTAAGCTTCTGTTAAATGTAAAAAAAAAAAAAAAAAAGTTCCCTTCCACCAAGCAAGTGTCTGAGGTAGTGTTAAGACACTAGACTCATACTCGGGAGGATGACGATTCAGATCCCCATCCTACCAACCAATATTTCAGTTATCTGTAGAAAGACTACACCTGATGTTCCTCCCCATACTGAGCTAGAGCTCTATCTCTAATGATGTCGTCGTCAATGGGATGCTAAACCCTTAGGTATGTACTACCTACCAGGTTCAGTTGTGTCTTTTACTCTTTCTGGAAGCATAACGTTTTTGTGACTGTGATTCCTCCACAAGACTGCGTGAAATACATCCCACAAATTCAATAACAAGCAGGTGCACTGACTTTAAGCCAAAGCAGGTTATTTCCAACTGTAGATGTGTTGGACCACTGACTTTAAGTCAAAGAAGCCACATCTGCTCCATTGGAGGAGGACTGAAGTAACCAAAGAGTTAATCAATGAGTTTTATTTTTCTGTTTGAGGAACAAGAATAAGGGTTTAAAGCATAGATATGAATAATGTACAGTTACACTGATGGTTATCGTTTTCCAGGGTGTATGCGTGGACAAGGAAAAAAAATTCCCGGATTTCCCAGTTAAAAATATATTTTCTCCCAGGACTTTTTCCGTGTTACGTGACAGTATGCTTTTATCTGGCACTGTAAAACTCATCAATTGTTTGAATGTTAATGGTTTTATATACCGGAGTAGAATTTCCTGGCACTTTAGAAAATGTAACTCTGGGGGGAAAAACACATTTTGAAAGACCTTTGATGTGCAGCAACATGTACGCTGCATATTTTCGTATTACGAAGGTATAAATTCGAATTCCGCCAAACACTACATGTCACTTTGCGAAGCATTGAAATCGAGATTGCGATGCGCTTTTGTAAGCCAGTCATAGCTCATGTCACGTGATCTCGCCAGCTGATGACAGCATAGGACACGTGATGTAGTCAGCCAATAGCAAGATTACTCTTAAGTAGAGCGAACACACAAATAAGAAAAGTTAATGGTTTAAATTAATATACAGGGTTATTACAAATGATTGAAGCGATTTCACAGCTCTACAATAACTTTATTATTTGAGATATTTTCACAATGCTTTGCACACACATACAAAAACTCAAAAAGTTTTTTTAGGCATTCACAAATGTTCGATATGTGCCCCTTTAGTGATTCGGCAGACATCAAGTCGATAATCAAGTTCCTCCCACACTCGGCGCAGCATGTCCCCATCAATGAGTTCGAAAGCATCGTTGATGTGGGCTCGCAGTTCTGGCACATTTCTTGGTAGAGGAGGTTTAAACACTGAATCTTTCACATAACCCCACAAAAAGAAATCGCATGGGGTTAAGTCGGGAGAGCGTGAAGGCCATGACATGAATTGCTGATCATGATCTCCACCACGACCGATCCATCGGTTTTCCAATCTCCTGTTTAAGAAATGCCGAACATCATGATGGAAGTGCAGTGGAGCACCATCCTGTTGAAAGATGAAGTCGGCGCTGTCGGTCTCCAGTTGTGGCATTAGCCAATTTTCCAGCATGTCCAGATACACGTGTTCTGTAACGTTTTTTTCGCAGAAGAAAAAGGGGCCGTAAACTTTAAACCGTGAGGCATCCAGAAGCTTTAAACTGCGCATACCATCACCGAATGGAGTTAGCAGTTGGTGGATCTTTGTTGAACTTCGTCCTGAAGTGTCGTTGCACTGTTATGACTGACGGATGTGAGTGCATTTCAAGCACGACATACGCTTTCTCGGCTCCTGTCACCATTTTGTCTCACTGCGCTCTCGAGCGCTCTGGCGGCAGAAACCTGAAGTGCGGCTTCAGCCGAACAAAACTTTATGAGTTTTTCTACGTATCTGTAGTGTGTCGTGACCATATGTCAATGAATGGAGCTACAGTGAATTTATGAAATCGCTTCAATCATTTGTAATAGCCCTGTACATACCATTCACCAATAATATTGGTCTCGAAGATTAATAAGCTGGAAGAGAAGCTAAGCTTACACATATAATGTTGATCTTTTTTTGTGCTTGTTATACTTTAAGATACATCACACAAATGTGCCAGTAAAATTTTTAATAATGACGCAAATGTCTTCTGGGCTCGAAATTCTTCTAAATGGTCGTCCTCAAAGAGTTGATTTTTAAATGAGAGTCAAAACGCTTTGTGATTTAAGAAATTCATCGTACATTCTCGCACATAGCTCATCTTACATAAAAGGAAATCTCCTTTGAGTGTAACACTTTTCAAACCACCATTCGCAATATTTTATTGCGACCTGTTAGAAATAGGTTCGTTTCAGCAGTTGCAAGAGAGCGTCAGATAACGAGTGTCATCATGCAATGCACATTCGTATGCAAATTTTCTTGGAGTACCAGTACTGTATTAACTCATGTTTGGTTCTTTATTATGGCATAATGCCACACGTGCACTTGAAATGTAGTGAACAGTTGAAACTAGCCAATAGTGTGAAATTAAACACTTAGTTTCAAATAAATTGACTGCCAGGTCGTATACACCCTGTTTTCTTCAATACTGCAGCAATTAAGAAAAGAAAAGATGGAGGTGTTCTCATTCTGCATAAGAGCCTGATGCCTATAAATATTTTCTACTAATTAAAATGGCAATAATAGGTTTGTGAGAATAGACATTCAGTGGAAGCTTTGAGGACTTGATAGAAATTCAAGTGCACCATCTGTGAGTTCTTCAGTTTTTAACAATGTATAAGATAACACTGGTTTTGGTTAATCCATCAAATTATGAATAAAGAATATGTTTATATGTAATAGCAGAATGTGCTCAGATGACCCATTGTGTTCAGTGCCAAGACCCCCAACTATCTCTTTACTGTATGCTGTTCCTCAGTATTGGTGTTGGTGGCCAAGTACATCATGTCACCTGTAAAGAGTGACAGCCTGAAGATAGCTGTGGGTGTACAATTTATTTATTATTTTTATGCAAATGTAAAGGCCTCTCTCAGTTATTTTGCAACCACCCCAGATGTATGCAGTGTATTCTTCTTAACTTGGGACAAGTGTATAGTGACAGAATGCAAAAACACCATGCCTAGCTAGAACATCCACACTTGCACTAAATTTTATGGATAATGACATAGGGTTGTAACTGGAGAATGTTGGAACGCCACAATTTTATCACTTTGCATGGATTAGAAAATCGAGCTACATGGATTCAGGGGTAGCTTTACTGTCGCCTAACTGTAACTACGGCTCCCACACCTCATATATACAATGGGAGCGGACTGAATACAGAATACCTGTTGGTTTTCGTGACTTACAGAGACCTCAAAATGGTTAAGCGTTTGCGTAATGAAACATTAAATCACTTCCTGCTACTTCATTTGGGCAGCTACTGACTCCATGAAATTGTTCGAAAACAGAGATCACTTGCTTTCTTCTCAGTGCAAAACTTCTCAGTGTCTTTAGGAATTTTTCTAACTGATAATTTTTTTTTTTACAACTTACATGAGATCCTCAAAAATTACTATGCCTGGCATTATCACTGTGAAGGACCTCAAACTTGGCACAGATTCCTCACTTGAACAGACTGATGTAAATTAATTAATAGTTTTGACCTTTGACCATCACTGATACTAGATAATCTACAGTGATATGATCAAAAACAGAAAGAAATGCAAGTTATTCCAAAGTACTGCTCTGATCAAAACATGACATTAAGCCCTTGAATATAATGTATAACTAAACTCTCATACCAAATCTGATCTCCATTGCGATCAAACTTCGATAAAATATTAACTCGTGCATTGTTCCTAATAAGAGCGTGGAACTCTAGCTGTGGGATTGTTTGTATATTCTGAACATATCCATATCGAGTAAAATTTACAGATAACTTGGCAGTGTGGAACGCACTTATCAGTATGACAGACACTCCCTCTGGCTTTGGTACACGCACTGATTTGGTTGGGAAGTGTGTCATAAAGCCATTGTACACTCTTCTAGGGCAAGCTAACCCACAGCTGTTGTAAATGGGCTTTTGGATACCCTGGACGCTGGCTCTGGGACAAAGTTGATGTCAGAATTGGACTGTCACATATTCTATCAGGGGCAGATCTGGAGATCTTGTTGGCAATGTGAATACCTCAGTATCACACAGGAAGTTCATAGAGCTAAGGCCCTTGTGTGGGAAGCACTGTCCTCCTGAAAAGTGGCACCACGATATACTATTGCTTGAGACATGAGATTGCAGGATATCTATGATGTGCTGTTTTGCCATCAGAGTTCTCTCGATGGCCACCAGTCGTGACCTGAAGTCATACCCAATGGTTTCTCACACCATGGTGACAGGAGTAACACCGCTGTGCCTCTCCAAAATATGGGAAGTACAGGGTCTCTCCACAGATTACTGTCGTAATTACCAATGGTGGTCATCCAGGGTAGTCCAAAACCAGGTGCGGTGCGATGACATTCAACAGCACTCCATGCTTTCCAGATATGGCACCACTCAAAAGGCAGCCATTTGAGTTGTGGTGTTAATGGCAGAATATGCATGGAACAATAGTTCCTTAGTCCAGCTGCTGCTAGTCTCCAAACAATGGTTCAGGATGACACAGAATATTGCAGGGAGCCCATTACATGCTCTTGGTAGCAGTTGTAGATATGAAGGGGTTAGGTTGTGCTTGGTGTACAATATGATGATCCTCCCTTGTGGTGGTTGACCAGAACCTTGACAACAAGTATACTTCCTCCGGCATTCCCATGCAGTCCAACACTGGACCACAGTCACACTGCAGTGCCCCACAAATCTGGATATTGCAGAATTCGACCAGTTGGTTAAAAGTTTTTTTAATTTTCTAATTTTATTTTTATTTATTTATTTATTTTTAATTTTTTTTTCTCTGCCAGGTCCTGATAACGTTTTCTCACATGATTACACACTAGCTCTGTGTTCTTCACAGTGATCACGTGATGTCAGGCACTGTTCAGCTGTTCATGCCCCTTTTGTAGCCTGCCAGATCTGGTATCAACACTAAACATAACACTCTGTGAGCCATTTACTTGTCACAGTGAATTGCAATTCAAATCATTTATGCATCCGCTGATGCTGTGTAAGTTTACAAAGTTACAATGAGTGTCGTATTTTGTTCAGCGTTTGTAAATGCTTTGTTTTGTTGAACTTCCATTGTAGTTTGGTTGCTATGTTGCTGAAATACTGATTGGCAAAGTTTGCTAGTTTTTTGGGGTCATTATATTGATATCATTGTGTTGAAACTGCATGTTTATTGGATAATAGGAAAAAATTAAAGCCAATAAACATGCAGTTTCAACACAATGATACCAAAATAAATGCCCCCAAAAAACTAGCAAATTTTGCCAATCAGTATTTCAGCAACATAGCAACCAAACTACAACAAAAGTTCAACAAAACAAAGCACTGACAAACGATGAACAACATACCACACACAATGTTGCTACGACCAACCACAGCAGAAGTATGCAATGTTGTGAGTAACCTAAAATATAAAAATTCAGCAGGCATAGATGAAGTACCTGTGTGCTTACTGAAGGACTGTACAGACAACATCAAAGACTCTTTAGTGCACAGATTCCTTCCCAGACATACTAAAGCATGCAAAAATCCTACCTATATATAAGAAAAGTGACCCAGAAATCACAGAAAATTACAGACCAATCTTGTTGCTTTCATCCTTTTCAAAAGTCACAGAGACCATAATGAAAAACAGGCTCATGGGGTACTTAACAAAGTCAATCTTCTGAGTAAAGAGCAATTTGGTTTCCGGGCTGGCAAAAGCACAAATTTAGCTGTAGCTCATTTCGCAAATGTTATCCTCGAAGCACTAGACAAAGGAGACCACAGAACAGGGATCTTCCTTTATTTGACCAAAGTGTTTCACACAGTAGACCACACAATTTTGCTGAACAAACTAAATGCACTAGGAGTAAGAGGAGTTACAAACATCTGGTTTCATTCATACCTGCAAGACAGGGTCCAACAGGTGGAGATCACTCAAACTAACTCCAATCATACCTTTTCAACTCAGAATGCATCAATATAGGTGTCCCCAAGCAAATGTTCTGGGCCCAATCCTCTTTTTTAATATACATCAACAATTTTCCACAAAGTGTCAAACATGGTGAGTCAGTACTGTTTGCTGATGACAGTAACATCTCAATCAAAGCTGAGTAGCCAAGTGTACTCAATGGAAAAGCTGAAGAAACACTTCAGCATGTATGGCAGTGAATAGAGGCTTAAAAAAAAAGTATTAGTTTTCACTTAAACAGAAAACTGAACAGTACCAAGCTAAAAGTTAATGATGAGCACATAGAATGTGTACCATCAACAAAATTTTTAGGCAGGCATGTTGACTTTCAACTAAATTGGACCGAGCACGCTGCGGTAATTGGAAAGCGAACAGCTTCAGCATGCTATCTACTTAGGATAATAAGTTCAGTGTGTAGTAGCTTGTGTACTAGAACTGCACATTTTGTGTATTTCCACTCTCTAATTAGTTATGCAGGGTGTATACGACTCCGGAGATCCGGGAAAAACCGGGGAATTTTTTCATCCGGGAGAAAACCGGGGAAAACCCGGGAATTTTTTAGAATTCCGGGAATTTTTCATTGTTTTTGTTCTCAGTAAAATTTTTGTAATTTTGACTGGTAAGAACCGATACTCTAACAAAGGATATTACTGTATCCCGCTACTGCAGATAATACTGCAGCAATAAAACATGAACGAGAAAAAACGAAAATAAAACTTAAATTGCGAAGGAAATGCGCCACATACAGCAACAAACCACAGTGCTCTTACAAGCGTCTGCCAACAGCAAAATGTGTCAATGGCTTTAGGGACACTATGAAATGTTCCTGACAACAAATTGCATCCGATGGGAGTGACGTCACAACTGTTTACATTAGATTCGTTTTAAACAGTTACGAGCGGGATCAAGCGCATTCGCAGTTGAATAGTACCTTCTCCCGCTTCTGGCTAATGTATAAAAATTTTGTACTACTACTTTTCGATCTCATGCTTGAGAAACTGGAGCGTATGAATGAAGTGTGAAACTAGTCCCTAACGTAAAGCTTTTTGCTTGTAGTAGGCCTAACAGGCATTGATATTGGTACTTTGTGAATTATATTCTGTCGTTACAAAAACGACCGTTTGTGCCAAAACAGTCTCGTTTATTTAGTGTGTGTTACAATTGTTGCAGTATTAGAAAGGCCTAGTTTGTTTTATCTAGCAGACAGTGACAAAATAGACCTAATCAGATCGGGAAACCACACCAGTCTTATGCCCTATCGTAGAAGCGGGGCTGATGCGCAGCGTACTCTGAGTTATAGTGGGGAAGCGGGTATTAATAGCTTTTTCAAGACAGTGACATTTCGATTTTTCATTTAGCAAAACGTTTGACGAACTTTGATAAGGTAATAGATTCTTTCGCAGAAAGGAAAGCACGCCATGTAAAGCTGTAGCAAGATTAGAGAGAAAAAAAATTCTAGGAGCTAAGGCTTGAAGAAATGCGTATTATCTTGCTTGTCTCATGTCTTTACTGTGTCTATATATCCTTTATTTAATTTTATCTCACACAAAGCAGCTAGTTGTTAGCTGATAGGGAATAAAGACTGCAAATTTTCTGAAAAGTTCTTTTTTTTAAAATAAAATATAGGGACAGGATGTGAAACCGGCCGACTGTAAGCAGGAGAGGCACCACAGGACATTTTAATTTCCACAGTCCTGACTATGGTTTGATGGCTTCAATCACAAAACATACACGTTTCAATTCCACAGAGCGAAATACAGTGACGTGCGATAGAAGAATGCTGTGTGAGGAGCCGAGGCACTGCACTTTGGCACACTTACGACCAAATAACATGTCTTACATTTCCTCGAACACTTATGTTTTAAGCATCAGACTCTTCAGAAAGCTGTGGTCTACAAAATGAACATATTTTTGAAAATTCTTTTTTTTTTTTAATTTTTGACGTCCCATCTCATACGCTCGAGGGAGTGGCGGGGTATTGCCCCGGTTCGGAAATATCGTAGACCCGGGGCTGATGTGCAGAGTAGTCTGAGAAGAACTGCTCTCTATTCCGGCGTGCGGATAATGTGTCTGCTAATTTTTGTAGTTTCACCGGTTCTACAGCTAGATGGCTGTCGCGACAGACCAGTACCGTTCGCGGCGGACCGTCGTGTAATACCGGCTTTAGAACTGCTCTCTATTCCGGCGCGCGGATAATGTGTCTGCTAATTTTCGTAGTTTCACTGGTTCTATCGCTAGATGGCTGTCGCGACAGACCAGTACCATTTGTGGCGTACCGTCGTGTAATACCGGCTTTATAGTGCGGAAGTGCGTAGTCTCCACGTGACCCGTGTTTACATTTAGTGATTTTGCTATTTCCTCTTCGTTTACTGCTCTTACGTCAAATGAAAACAAAACAGACTTCTGTGACCGGGAGCTATCATGTGAAGTAAAATACCTTCACATAATTGTGGATGGCTGAAATGTGTTATTAGTTGCAGATTTTATTTTATTTCCATCTTCCTGACAGTCAAGCATTAATTACCTTGCAGAACAATGAAGTTATTTTTATCGGTTTGCTAAAGAAATTTTCTTTTACCTTTTCCGCTGAGGCAGACAAGTGTTTAATTCCATACACTGTTCGCTGCACTTCAAGTGCGTGTTTTCAACTTCTAGCACATATGGCATTATGCCATAATAAACAACCAAACATGAGATAACACAGTATTGGTACTCCAAGAAAATTTAAATCCCAAAAACCACATTGATAAGCTTAATATCAGGTCGTGGCCTACTTCACTGGGAATGTGGACATACGAATGTGCACTTTAAATGTAGACATTTTAGTATGGGTCACGAAATTCCGATGCTCTTGGAGTATCCTCTGATGTCTTGTTTCTTTTATGACATAATGTATGATCTTTTAATGTTTTACACATACGAACATATGGGCTCCCTACGGCATTGTAGCTGCGCAAGCGCGGTGACGCCTGTCAAAAAAAAAAAATGGTTCAAATGGCTCTGAGCACTATGCGACTTCTGAGGTCATCAGTCGCCTAGAACTTAGAACTAATTATACCTAACTAACCTAAGGACATCACACACATCCATGCCGGAGGCAGGATTCGAACATGCGGCCGTAGCGGTCGCTCGGTTCCAGACTGTAGCGCCCAGAACCGCACGGCCACTCCTGCCGGCTGACGCCTGTCATCTGGCGCTCTCCGGCAACTGCGGAAATGAACCTTTTTCTAACAGGTCGCGGGAAAATATTCCGAATGGTGGTTGGAAAAGCTTTACCATCAAAGTAAATTTCCTTTTACATAAGTTGAACTATGAGCGATAATGTACGATGAATTTCTTAAATCACAGAGCTTTTGACTCTCATTTAAAAATCAACTTTTTGATGACGAGCGATTTGGACGAATTTTGAGCCCAGAAGATCAGACATTTATGCCGTTATTAAAATTTTACTAGTACATTTGTGTGACATATCGTAAACTGTAGTACGCGCATAAAATGGTTCAAATGGCTCTGAGCATGATGGGACTTAACTTCTGAGGTCATCAGTCCTCTAGACCTTAGAACTACTTAAACCTAACTAACCTAAGGACATCACACACATCCATGCCCGAGGCAGGATTCGAACCTGCGACCGTAGCGGTCACGTGGTTCTAGAACCGCTCGGCTGGCCATGCATAAAAGACCAATATTATATGTGAAAGCTTTTCGTTTTGTGTAGCAACACTATGTATATTAATTTAAACCATTAACTTTTTCTGTTTGTGTGTTCGCACTACTTAACAGTGATGTTGCTATTGGCTGACTACATCACGTGTCCTAAGCTCTGAATACCCGCTGTCATCGGCTGACAAGATCACGTGACATGAGCTATGACTGGCTTACAAAAGGGCATTGCAATCTCGATTTCAGTGCTTCTGAAAGTAGCATTTGGTGTTTGGTGGAATTCGAATTTATACTTTCGTAATACGAAAATATGCAGCGTAGATATTGCTGCACATCAAAGATCTTTCCGAAACGTGATTTTTCAGCATGTTTAGTTTTCTAAAGTGCCGGGAAATTCTACACCCGTGTATAAAACCATAATCATTCGAAGGACTGATAAAATATACAGTTCCGAGAGAAAATATACTGTCAGTTAACAGGGAAAAAGTATCTTCACTCGGGAGAAAGTGTATTTTTAACTGGGAGAGATCTGGGAATTTTTTTTCCTTGTCCACATATACCCTCTGTTATGGCATATCCTTCTGGGGATCAACAGAGTGGAACAGACAAACAATATTTAAGTTGCAAAAAGGGCCATACGAATCATAACAAAAAGTAGCAGTAGATCATATAGCATGGAGCTATTCAAATCTTTGGGTATGTTGACAGTTCTCTGTGAATACATTTTGCAGACAGTAATATACATAAAAAAAACATATTGACCAGTTCCCAATAAACAGTTCCATACATGCACATGAAACCAGACACAGAAAACACTTGCACCTCTATAGGAAAAACTCAAAATAGCATGTTATATAATGGAATTAAATTGTACAACAATCTTCCACACGCAATCAAAGACATAAGTGAAATAGATAACTGCAGGAAATTGCTAAAAAAATATCTCTTGGAAAAGCGTTTTTATACTATCAAGGATTACTTGGAATGGTTTAAATATATAGTTACATGTAAAAATTATCAACTGTGTTATTAAGTGATTTAACAATGTATCTTTATGTTACAATATTCATGAATTCCAATTGTGATAACTATAAATTTGTGTACCTATTGTATACAGGGTGGTCCATTGATAGTGACCAGGCCAAATACCTCACGAAATAAGCATCAAACGAAAAAACTACAAAGAAATAAACTCGGCTAGCTTGAAGGGGGAAACCAGATGGCGCTATGGTTGGCCGCTAGATGGTGCTGCCATAGATCAAACGGATATCAACTGCATTTTTTTAAAAAATAGGAACCCCCCATTTTTTATTACATATTCATGTAGTACATAAAGAAATATGAATGTTTTAATTGGACCACTTTTTTCGCTTTGTGATAGATGGCGCTGTAATAGTCACAAACGTGTAAGTACCTGGTATCATGTAACATTCTGCCAGTGTGGACAGTATTTGCTTCGTGATACATTATCCAAGTTAAAATGGACTGTTTGTCAATTGCGGAAAAGGTCGATATCATGTTGATGTATGGCTATTGTGATCAAAATGCCTAACGGGCGTGTGCTATGTATGCTGCTCGGTATCCTGGATGACATCATCCAAGTGTCCGGACAGTTTGCTGGATAGTTATATATTTAAGGAAACAGCAAGTGTTCAGCCACATTTTAAATGTTAGCCACGACCTGCAACAAATGATGATGTCCAAGTAGGTGTTTTAGCTGCTGTCATGGTTAATCTGCACATCAGTAGCAGACAAATTGCTCGAGAAACTAAAAAATGTCGGTGTTGAGAATGCTACATAAACATCGATTGCACCCGTACCATATTTCTATGCACCAGGAATTGCATGGCGATGACTTTGAATGTCATCTACAGTTCTGCCACTGGGCACAAGAGAAATTATAGGACGATGACAGACTTTTTTTGCATGCATTCTATTTAGCGACGAAGCATCATTCACCAACAGCGGTAACGTAAACCAGCATTATATGCACTATTGAGCAATGGAAAATCCACGATGGCTGCGACAAGTGGACGATCAGCGACTTTGGTGGCTTAATGTTGTTGTTGTTGTTGTGGTCTTCAGTCCTGAGACTGGGATGATGCAGCTCCCCATGCTACTCTGTCCTGTGCAAGCTTCTTCATCTCCCAGTACCTACTGGAGCCTACATCCTTCTGAATCTGCTCTTGGTCTCCCTCTACGATTTTTACCCTCCATGCTGCCCTCCAGTACTAAATTGGTGATCCCTTGATGTCTCAGAACATGTCCTACCAACCGATCCCTTCTTCTAGTCAAGTTGTGCCACAAGCTGCTCTTCTCCCCAATTCTATTCAATACCCCCTCATTAGTTATGTGATCTACCCATCTAATCTTCAGCATTCTTCTGTAGCACCACATTTCGAAAGCTTCTATTCTCTTCTTGTCTAAACTATTTATCGTCCACATTTCACTTCCATACATGGCTACACTCCATACAAATACTTTCAGAAACGACTTCCTGACAATTAAATCTATACTCGATATTAACAAATTTTTCTTCTTCAGAAACGCTTTCCTTGCCATTGCCAGTCTACATTTTATATCCTCTCTACTTCGGCCATCATCAGTTATTTTGCTTCCCAAATAGCAAAACTCGTTTACTACTTTAAGTGTCTCATTTCCTAATTTAATTCCCTCAGCATCACCCGACTTAATTTGTCTACATTCCATTATCCTCGTTTTGCTTTTGTTGATGTTCATCTTATACCCTCCTTTCAAGGCACTGTCCATTCCATTCAACTGCTCTTCCAAGTCCTTTGCTGTCTCTGACAGAATTACAATGTCATCGGCGAACCGGCTTAATGTATGATGTGGCATTATGGGAGGAAGGATAATTGGCCCCCATTTTATCGATGGCAATCTAAATGGTGCAATGTATGCTGATTTCCTACGTAATATTCTACTGGTGTTACTACAAGATGTTTTGCTGCATGACAGAATGGCGATGTACTTCCAACATGATGGATGTCCAGCACATAGCTCACGTGTGGTTGATGCAGTATTGAATAGCATCTTTCATGACAGGTGGATTGATCGTCGAAGCACCATACCATGGCCCACACGTTCACGGGATCTGACATCCCCGGATTTCCTTCTGCGGGGAAAGTTGGAGGATATTTGCTATCGTGAACCACCGACAACGCCTGAAAACATGTGTCAGCGCATTGTCAATGCATGTGCGAACATTACGGAAGGCGAACTACTCGCTGTCGAGAGGAATGTCGTTACATGTATTGCCAAATCCACTGAGATTGTCGGTCATCATTTTGAGCCATTATTACATTAATGTGGTATTTACAGGTAATCACTCTGTAACAGCATGCATTGTCAGAAATGATAAGTTCACAAAGGTACATGTATCCCATTGGAACAATCGAAATAAAATGTTGAAACGTACCTACGTTCTGTATTTTAATTTAAAAAACCTACCTGTTACCAACTGTTCATTTAAAATTGTGAGCCATATGTTTGTGACTATTACAGTGCCATCTATCACAACCCGGTCACAATCAATGGACCACCCTGTATACTTATGTTGAGAACATCCATACAATCCTGATTGTCTACAGATGGATAAATAAATTGGCATATGACCCTGTCTTCTGGTGGCTTCTCTTCTTTGTCATGCATTGTATATTGCTCCAGTCAATAGTAATATCCCAAGTATTGTATTAAAACAATGTGCAATAACCAAAATGAACTGCAAAAAAGATGTGTGTTCCTTAGTACACTTAGTCTATCAGCAAACATATCACCTTTGTTTCATTGTCAAATAATGGAAAGTCCAGGAAGAGATAACAATAATGTGAGAAGGATAGATTGCTACTCATCACATAGACAGACACAATAAAAAAGACTGCTAAAATATTGAAGCTTTTGGACAAAGTCCTTCATCTGAAGCAGAAAACACACACACATTCACACAAGCATAACTCTCTCTCTCTCTCCCTCCCTCCCTCCCTCCCTCCCTCCCTCCCTCCCTCTCTCTCTCTCTTTCTCTCTCTCTCTCTCTCTCTCTTTCTCTCTCTCTCTCTCTCTCTCTCTCTCTCTCTCTCTCTCTCTCACACACACACACACACACACACACACACACACACACACACACACACATGGCCTCAGTGGTGATGCATGTGTCAGTTGTGCTTGTGCTTGTGTGAATATATGTGTGTGTTTTCTGCTTCAGAAGAAGGACTTTGTCCAAAAGCTTCAGTATTTTAGCAGTCTTTTTCATTGTCTCTTTGTGTGACTCGACACCACATTTCATTGTCACTTTGATTTGAAATAAATAATGAGTTTCACTTGCCTTTTAGGGCAACTATTGTCATTCTGAAAACTTGTTGAGAACAGTGCTGTATGAAAATACCTACATGTGTATCTACTGTGAAGTGCATGGCAGATGGTGCTTCACATTGTACCAGTTATTATGACTCCCTCCAGTTCCATTCATGTATGGACTGCAGAAAAAATTACTTTAAATGCCTCTATGCCTGCAGTTGGTTGGTTGGTTGGTTTGGGGAAGGAGACTAGACAGCGAGGTCATCGGTCTCATTGGATTAGGGAAGGACGGGGAAGGAAATCGGCCATGCCCTTTGAAAGGAACCATCCCGGCATTTGCCTGGAGCGATTTAGGGAAATCATGGAAAACCTAAATCAGGATGGTCGGACGCGGGATTGAACCGTCGTCCTCCCGAACGCGAGTCCAGTGTCTAACCACTGCGCCACCTCGCTCGGTATATGCCTGCAGTATTTAAGCTAATCTTGTCCTTATGATCACTACAAAAACAATACATAGCAGGCTGTAGTTTATTCCTAGAGTCATCAATTAAAGCAGATTCATGAAGTAAGTAGGCTTTCTCAGGAAAGTTTTTCATCTATCTTCAAGTGTCTGGTAGTTAAGTTTCTTCAGCATCTCTTGGACACTCTCTCCCAGATCAAACAAACCTGTGACCACCCATGTTCCCCTTCTCTGTATACGTTCAATATCTTCTGTATTCTATGATGGGTTGCACGAGTGATTTTTAGGCTAGCTCCCACATTTTCCCAATATTTTGGCTATAAATTGAAACCTGCTTTACTCAAGACTTGAGCCAACATGATCATTCCATTTCATATGCCTACAAAGTGTTACTCCTAGGCATTGCTATGAGTTGACCAATCCCAGCTGTCATTTCTTGATACTGTAGGCATAGGGTACTATGTTTCTTTGTTTTGTGAAGTACACAGTTTTACATTTTTTAACATGTTGCCGATTATTTGCACCACTTTGAAATCTTATCAAGATCTGAGTGAATATTTGTGCAGCTTTCTCAAGTCAGCATTTCATTACAGACAACTGCATCATCTGTGAAAAGTCTGAGGTTACTATTAATAATATCTGCAACATCATTAATTTACAACAAGGGTTCCATCACAGTTCCCTGGGTCACATCTAATATTACATCTTTATTTGTGGATGACTCTTGATCCACGATAATGTACTGCACTGTCTCTACCAAAAATCCTCAGTCCAGTCACAAATTTTGCTTAATACCCATTACTATCATACTTTTGATAATAAGTGTAGATGTGGTACTGAGTCAAGCACTTTTCGAAAATCTAAAAATGTAGCATCCACCTAACTGCCTTGATCAGTGGTTTTCAGAATGCCATGTGAGAAAAATGTGAGTTGGGCTTCACATGACTGATATTTGCTGGTTAGCATGGAGGAAGTCATCCTATTCAAAATACCTTATTATGTTTGAGCTCATAATATGTTATAAGAATCTGCAACAAATGATTGTCAAGGATATGGATGGGAAATATGTGGGCTTCAGTTCTAAATATCCTCTGTAAGAAGTAGAAAATTAGCTGACCAACCATTTTCATTGTAACTGGAAAAAGGATGAAGGAATTCCTACATTTTGTAGCAGTGTGTAAAGAAGACTAAAGAGCATTACAACTTCATAGTCAAAGAACTGTCGTATTTGTTTATATTTTGTATCTGCACAGGCATGAACATGCTGTGAAGTTGTCACTGTCAGCACAAACTATAACTATACCAGCCAACAGTGGCTCAACTACAAGCCCAGGAGCTTGAAGCATAGTTGTATTTACCTGTGCTAAGATGCCTCCAGTAGCTGCACCCCCATCTGGATGAAAAGTGGTGTCAAAAGTAGGCTATTGTCAGTGATGTAATCTACACTGAGGCTACTGTTCAAGCAGTTTTTAACTGCACTTTGGCACTGAACAGCCTACAGTGTATGACCAGATCATGTTTCATGTATCATAGTTTACACACATATTATACTTGACTAATGTCCTACATTGTGATTGTTCGAATGCAATAACATAATCACAGTTACTTATGTGTGGCAAGTAAATTGTTAAAAGAGTTACTGAATGAAGTTCTCAAACTATTGTCCTTGAAATCTGACACTCATGTAAATATAAACATGACGTGTGTAGGAAGTAACTGTAGGAGATAACACTTCATATTCTGTTCCTATTATCACAGTGAGCATTATTGAAGTTTTGTACAATCCTCGATATTGATTACATATTCACTCTCCAATCAAGCATTTAAAACAGCCACAAAAATACAGAATGATCTTCTGAATGCAAAGTTTATATAGAACTCAGCACAGTTTATAACTTGGAATTTGTGCAAACTCATCTGCATTACATTTCCCAACATTTTGAACACAGGTCTTCCTCATTTCATAACCTTCCACAGACTGACTAAAATGGCTTCCAGCAGCCTCTCTCTTTTATAAAATTACAGTATGTAGAACTGTATTTGTTGTATACTGGCTTTTTACAAATCATATTTAAACATTTACATTTCTAATTAACTGAACAGTAGAGAGAGATTCTTCTGAGTGTGAACTTGTAGATTTAAAAGTAAATGCTATTGAATTACACTGTCTAGCTTTTCCAAAATATGGTATTTTATTTCAGTAAGAATGCTTTAACTATGAATGCTAATTACTATGAAACTAAATAAGAGCAAAGATGCCTAACATGTGTAGTTTCTGGTACAGTAGTGGTAAAGGAACATAAATGATACCCACATCAAATGTATGGATGGTGGTTTATTGCCACATATTATGGGGCACAACAACATGAAAGATACACACAAATTCAGAGAGGGGACTGTTATTCCAGAGAGAATTTGCACAGTACACTGCTGCCAGGAACCAAAGAGGTATTTTTTACTCACAGCAATGGGTCATTGGCCGAGTTCTCACAGACCCCCCTCCCCGTCCCCTGTAGCACAGAGAATGGGAGGATGCGGTAATCTTGCAGATGCTGGGGTCTTGTCAGGGACAAGACTGTAGAAAGCAGGGTCAGGATGGCAGTTGGGCTGTAGTAATTGGATTTGAAGCAAGGAGTGGTACAGTAGAATCCTCAGCGCCATGATCTGTGTACATTGTGAGGGAGTGACCTTCGATGTCATCCTGAAAGTAATGTAGGGCTTTGTACACTGTGAGCAGTTCACAGTCAGAGATACACCATTTTCATTGAGAAGAAATGAAGGGCTTGGGTAATGCCGCCAAGTTCCTGTTGTAGGATGCCCCTGATTGAAAAGTCACTTGCGTCCATGATGGTTGAAAGACGAGTGTTAGGAGATGGGTAGGCTAGGATCATGGCTTTGGCGAGGTTATCTTTGGTGTTGTCAAAAGCTTGTTGGAGGCATGGAGTCCACAAGAGATGGTACTTGGTGATTTTGTTTTTGCCTGCAGTTTTTTTTGTTTTGCAGTTAGAGGTAGTAAGGTGGTGGCAGCACTAGGCAGGTGGCATCAGTAGAATTTGATCATGCCTAGGAAATGCAGTAATTTGTGGTAGTCTGAAGGGGGTGGTAACAGTATGATTTGATTAGTTTTCTTGGGAGTAGGATGGATACTATTATAGTCAATGTGGTGGCTGACGAAGGCTACCTCACGTTACTGCAACTGGCATTTAGCGTCATTAATGATTGCACTGTCCTGTGCTAGTAAGTCACAAACAGTGCTCGTGCTCTTCTGATGACTGCAGCCAAGTTTGTGCTGCGTTGTTAAATCCATATGACATGAACAGAAATTCAAAAAGGATGATGAATGGCATAATGATTGATGGGGGGTCATTGGAATGTCCTCCTCACTCATAGGACTTTGTAAGCATGCTTCCTTGCAGTCCACCACGCTGAAATTTGATGCAATTGCAAGAGAATGTGTAATGTCTTGCAAGTCAGGAACTGGATAACTGTCAGTTATGGTGATGCACAAGTTTGAAGCTCTGTAATCACCACATGCTCCTCAAGTATCACCTTTCAATAAGACAAGTTTGATGGCTGACACCCAAGCACTATTGGAGGGGTGCACAATCCCTGCTTTTAATAATTCATCTACAGTGGCCTTTGCTATGTGTAATTTGAGTGGAGGTAGGCGGTGCAGTCAGTGTTGAACAGGCAGACCTACAGTGGTGATGATCCGGTGTACTAAGTGTGAGGAACATAGGGGTGCCCAAGCTCCAGCTTATTGGCTGAGCTGGCAGGTTCATGCAGAGTATCTGAAAGTGTCACTAACCTGGGTGTGATATCCAGTTGGCTGTGTGAATCGATCTGCAGGGTGTACTGTGATTCTGTCAGGAGAGAAAGCGACGACGATGTCTTCTAGGTTGAACTCAACACAGATGAAAGTGCATGAACATCGATGTAAATCAGCAAGATTGCGCCATGCATCTTCCAGTATGGTGGCAACTGTAGCAATACATCAGTAAAGGACATCATTTTCTTCCTGCATAAGGGTGTTGGAGAGGCATATTTTGAAATATTGTGTCTTTATAGAATCTTGTCGATAGTGGTTAATGGTGAGACACAGAGAGAGATGTTTATGAAGACAGAAGGTGAGCAGGCAGAGATGTTCATGAGGACATATGGTGAGCAGGCAAGCAGGAATTAATACAGGTCATCAACAGTGTGAAGGGAGTTTGTTGCTGATGACCTCGATGATGGGTTGACTGCCATCTGCATGAAGTAAAACACTGTGACCCATCTCATTGAACAGGTACATGTGCGGCAATGGAAATTGTTTAATAATTGCTTGGAAAATTGATTGGGAAGAATAGTTGAAAGAAATTTTGAAGGTAATTCATAAATCTGTGCACAATCATGGGTGAACTTTAACTGATACCAGTATCAACAGACCTTTAATATCAATACACTCAATGTCAATAAACATAATTTGTATTACATACTGCTTCACATTAATTCCATTGCGCTTAGTCTTGATTGTGACAATGTCGATGCAGGAATGCTCCTCCAGATACTGGGTAAATTCTTCTTGTCTGCACCGAACCTGTTGAGTTCAGGACCTCGGAGGCGAGTGAAATGATGAACAGATAGTAGTTGACCTCTTAACCATGCGAATAAGTATTCCTTTTCTAATAACTTTTTGTAGCACTTTTTAATCAGCAGTAAAAATACACGCTATCACTTTCCAAAACAAAAAGGTGAAGATACATGAATTAATAAATTGAAGAGTGTATTTCTTACTTTGCATTATACAGATATTTAATGATGTGTCAAAACATTATCCTTGCCACAAAACAACTTGTTAATTTACCTTTGGTGTGGTGTCTATAACTCATTCAGTTTACATATACCTTATATATAAGGAAAGGAAAGAACAAAAAAATAATGTGATTCAATACAAGATCCAGTATAAGATGGTAGTGTCATAAGAAGCCTACGCTGAGGATGGGTTCTGTGACATCAGCAATGAAAAAGGCTTGTGGGAATGTGGAATTGGCACCCGGATCATTGTCGATGGTAGTTGAGTCGCACACAGTAAATGTAGTGTTGTTTGGCACGTCAAGTTGAGAGTGTGTGACCTAACAGTGGGAGGGGATGGCCTGTATGAGTAGGCACTCCAAGATGGTGGCGTGTATACAAACTGTGGTAAATTGTTCCATAAACTTCGAGTTGTTATCATCAGTAAAGTGTTATTCATGTGACATTATAGTGGAAAAAGGTATTAGAGCATGCTCACTAATGCATAAATAGTACCACTCAAGTTGTTTTGTGAAATTAAACTCTGATAAAATCTCGTGCGATTGTGGTCAACTGTGTAACGGTCTCCAAGTAGCAACGGAAATGTGCAGTACCAGAATTGAACTAAATGTGTTACATGAGCTTTATTGTGGTATAAGGAACATACAGCGTGATAACACTACACAAGAAAATCAGGTTTTAGTTATAATTGGTGGCGCAAACGATGTTTATTGCAATGAACTAAAAAGTGCTGTCCATGACCACCGAAAACTCTAGAGACAGTGAAAAATGAAAGTGTAATAGTGACTGGAATGCCACACAGATATTACCTAATAGAAACGTCATGTGTCAACCACGAAATTATTAAGGCCAACGGGCAATTTCACAAAATATGCAAACTATACAGAAACACAAACTTCCTAGATGTGAAATTCTTGGAAAGGAGACACTTCACCAGGCATGGTATGCATTTAAACATTCATGGGAAAAAGTTCATTGGTTCTAGAATAAATGAGATGGCTGAGATGATGTACACAAAAAACATCATCATGCCTATTATTGTATTAACTCAAAACGGAGAAGCCATCTCATCACAGCAACAAAAAAGCAGCAGAACAAACACAACCAATAGCAGTTACACAAAATGCAGCAGTACAAACAATAATCGAAGCAGAAATGCCAACAACAGCATCACCATCAACAGCAGCATCACAGACAGGAGTAACAGCAGAAATCCCAGAAATAGCAGAAGCAGCAGCAGACATGGACGCAACTATCCATGGGGCAGCAAGTAGATGGAAAAGGACACCTCCTTCCCATCTGAAGGATTTTTAATTGCAGATATGACAAAAAAGAAGCCACCAAGATAAGTAACATTAAATGTCTAACAGTACTCCACCAAAATATTCAGTGTGTAAAAAAACAAAGTGCAACAGCTGGAAGTCGAGTTACAAACCTTAGACAACACTGTTATCTGTATAACAGAGCACTAGTGTAAAGAAAGTGAAACCTTATATATTAATTTACCCTCACATGTCCAGGCATGTTCTTATTGCAGAAACACAATGAAAGGTGGAGGATCATGTATTTATGTTAAGAACAGCATTGAGTTTAAAGTCAGAAATGATATTATCATGCTAAGTGTAGGCAAAGACTTTGAAGTGTCAGCAATAGAGATAGTTGCTATAAATATGCCCAAGAAACTAACCATATTATGTGTATATCGTTCTCCCAGTGGTAATTTAGAGATATTCTTTTCAAAACTTGTACAAAGCCTAGAACTAGCGTTGACTCTGAAACATATATATATCCTTTTGTGTGGGGTCTTTAACATAAATACAACTAAAACAGATGACACCAGTAACACATTTACGAATATCCTACATAGGTTTGATATATCATCACTAGTCAACTGTGCAACAAGAATAACCACACATTCATCATCTACCATTGACCATGTAGCTACAGATGTAGGCAGAGAAAACTGTGATGTACTTGTCAAAAATCTGGGACTGTCTGACCATCTATGTCAGATTATAAAAGTAAAAACTTGTGTAAAAAAAGAATCAAAACTGCATGTATACAAAAGAGTCTACTCTCCATCAGCTTTGCAAGAGTTTTCCTTAAAGTTAGCACATAAAAGTTGGGAAGGAGTATACATAGAAACTAAAGTGAATAGCAAGTTCTCCCATTTTAACTCTGAGTTTAAATTAAAATTTGAAGAAACATTCCCCAAAGCATTAATTCCCATTGGAACCCACCTCCAACAATAAATGGATTACTAAAGGAATTAGAAAAAGTGCTCAAACTTGTAAATACCTAAACTCCATTAAAAAGGACAATAGTGATCCAGTTTTTTTGCACTACTACAAAAACTACAGAAGCGTCTACAGGAAGGTACTCAACACTGCAAAAAAATCAGCCAACAATAGGTTCATGAATTTAGCCAATAATAAAAGTAAAACTACATGGGCTGTAGTGAAACAAGAAACAGGAACTGTGAAGCAGAGAGGTACAAACACACAAATCAGGAACAAGGAAAACTTAGAAAGTAACATGAAAGAATTAGCAAATTATGTGAATACCTACTTTAGCAGCATTGCAACAAACTTACAGAAAGTTTTTCCAAAAGGTGCTAATCAGCCAATACAGAAGCATACAGCAAACTCAATGGTATTGCTTCCAACTACTGAGGAAGGAAGTATGCAATGTTGTAAGGCAATTAAAGAACAAAAACTTGGCAGGTTTAGATGAAATCCCAATGTGTGTGCTGAAAAAATGCATAAACGGTATCAAAGCTCCACTAACAGAAATCATAAATGAATCAAAACTGGTTGCTTCCCTGACTATCTGAAGTATGCCAAAATTTTACCAGTTCACAAGAAAGGTGACCTAGAAAACGTTGAGAACTACAGAACCCCCCCCCCCCCCCCCCCATGGACCATGGACCATGGACCTTGCCATTGGTGGGGAGGCTTGCATGCCTCAATGATACAGATAGCCATACCATAGGTGCAACCACAACAGAGGGGTATCTGTTGAGAGGCCAGACAAACGTGTGGTTCCTGAAGAGGGGCAGCAGCCTTTTCAGTAGTTGCAGGGCAACACCCTTGATGATTGGTTGATCTGGCCTTGTAACACTAACCAAAATGGCCTTGCTGTTCTGGTACTGCGAACGGCTGAAAGCAAGGGGAAATTACAGCCATAATTTTTCCCAAGGGCATGCAGCTTTACTGTATGGATAAATGATGGTGGCATCCTCTTGGGTAAAATATTCCGGAGGTAAAATAGTCCCCCATTCGGATCTCTGAGCGGGGACTACTCAAGAGGACGTTGTTAACAGGAGAAAGAAAACTGGTGTTCTACGGATCGGAGCGTGGAATGTCAGATCCCTTAATCGGGCAGGTAGGTTAGAAAATTTAAAAAGGGAAATGGATAGGTTAAAGTTAGATATAGTGGGAATTGGTGACAGGAGGAACAAGACTTTTGGTCAGGTGAATACAGGGTTATAAATACAAAATCAAATAGGGGTAATGCTGGAGTAGGTTTAATAGTGAATAAGAAAATAGAGTATGGGTAAGCTACTACAAACAGCGTAGTGAATGCATTATTGTGGCCAAGATAGACACAAAGCCCACGCCTACTACAGTAGTACAAGTTTATATGCCAACTAGCTCTGCAGACGACGAAGAAATTGATGAAATGTATGATGAAATAAAAGAAATTATTCAGATAGTGAAGGGTGATGAAAATTTAATAGTCATGGGTGACTGGAATTTGGTAGTAGGAAAAGGGAGAGAAGGAAACGTAGTAGGTGAATATGGATTGGGGCTAAGAAATGAAAGAGGAAGCCGCCTGGTAGAATTTTGCGCAGAGCATAACTTAATCATAGCTAACACTTGGTTCAAGAATCATGAAAGAAGGTTGTATATGTGGAAGAACCCTGGAGATACTAAAAGGTATCAGATAGATTACATAATGGTAAGACAGAGATTTAGGAACCAGGTTTTAAATTGTAAGACATTTCCAGAGGCAGAAGTGGACTCTGAGCACAATCTATTGGTTATGAACCGTAGATTAAAACTGAAGAAACTGCAAAAAGGTGGGAATTTAAGGAGATGGGACCTGGGTAAACTGAAAGAACCAGATGTTCTATAGAGTTACAGGGAGAGCATAAGGGAACAATTGACAGGAATGGGGGACAGAAATACAGTATAAGAAGAATGGGTATCTTTGAGGGATGAAATAGTGAAGGCAGCAGAGGATCAAATAGGTAAAAAGACGAGGGCTAGTAGAAACCCTTGGGTAACAGAAGAAATATTGAGTTTAATTGATGAAAGGAGAAAATATAAAAATGCAGTAAATGAAGCAGGAAAAAACGAATACAAACATCTCAAAAATGAGATCAACAGGAAGTGCAAAATGGCTAAGCAGGGATGGCTAGAGGACAAATGTAAGGGTGTAGAGGCTTATCTCACTAGGGGTAAGATAGATACTGCCTACAGGAAAATTAAAGAGACCTTTGGAGAAAGTAGAACCACTTACATGAATATCAAGAGCTTTGATGGAAACCCAGTTCTAAGCAAAGAAGGGAAAGCAGAAAGGTGGAAGGAGTATATAGAGGGTCTATACAAGGGTGATGTACCTGAGGACAATATTATGGAAATGGAAGAGGATGTAGATGAAGATGAAATGGGAGATATGATACTGCGTGAAGAGTTTGACAGAGCACTGAAAGACCTGAGTCGAAACAAGGCCCCCGGAGTAGACAACATTCTATTAGAACTACTGACGGCCTTGGGAGAGCCAGTCCTGACAAAACTCTACCATCTGGTGAGCAGGATGTATGAGACAGGCGAAATACCCTCAGACTTCAAGAAGAATATAATAATTCCAATCCCAAAGAAAGCAGGTGTTGACAGATGTGAAAATTACCGAACTATCAGTTTAATAAGTCACAGCTGCAAAATACTAACGCAAATCCTTTACAGACGAATGGAAAAAGTGATATAGCTGACCTCGGGGAAGATCAGTTTGGATTCCGTAGAAATGTTGGATCACGTGAAGCAATACTGACCCTACGACTTATCTTAGAAAATAGATTAAGCAAAGGCAAACCTACATTTCTAGCATTTGTAGACTTAGAGAAAGCTTTTGACAATGTTGATTGGAATACTCTCTTTCAAATTCTGAAAGTGGCAGGGGTAAAATACAGGGAGCAAAAGGCTATTTACAATTTGTACAGAAAGCAGATGGCAGTTATAAGAGTCGAGGGGTATGAAAGGGAAGCAGAGGTTGGAAAGGGAGTGAGACAGGGTTGTAGCCTATCCCTGATGTTATTCAATCTGTATATTGAGCAAGCAATAAAGGAAACAAAAGAAAAGTTCGGAGAAGGTATTAAAATCCATGGAGAAGAAATAAAAACTTCGAGGTTCGCCGATGACATTGTAATTCTGTCAGAGACAGCAAAGGACTTGGAAGAACAGTTGAACGGAATGGACAGTGTCTTGAAAGGAAGGTATAAGATGAACATCAACAAAAGCAAAACGAAGATAATGGAATGTAGTTAAATTAAAACAGGTGATGCTGAGGGAATTAGATTAGGAAATGAGACGCTTAAAGTAGTAAAGGAGTTTTGCTATTTGGGAAGCAAAATAACTGATGATGGTCGAAGTAGAGAGGATATAAAATGTAGACTGGCAATGGCAAGGAAAGCATTTCTGAAGAAGAAAAATTTGTTAATATCGAGTATAGATTTAATTGTCAGGAAGTCGTTTCTGAAAGTATTTGTATGGAGTGTAGCCATGTATGGAAGTGAAATGTGGACGATAAATAGCTTACACAAGAAGAGGATAGAAGCTTTCAAAATGTGGTGCTACAGAAGAATGCTGAAGATTAGATGGGTAGATCACATAACTACGGAGGAATTGAATAGACTTGGGGAGAAGTGGAGTTTGTGGCACAACATGACAAGAAGAAGGGATCGGTTGGTAGGACATGTTCTGGGGCATCAAGGGATCCCAAATTTAGCATCGGAGGGCAGCATGGAGGGTAAAAATCCTAGAGGGAGATGAAGAGATGAATACACTAAGCAGATTCAGAAGGATATAGGTTGCAGTAAGTACTGGGAGATGAAGAATCTTGCACAGGATAGAGTAGCACGGAGAGCTGCATCAAACCAGTCTCAGGACTGAAGACTACAACAGCAACAACAGATGAGAACAGCTATGTAACTAGCCTTTTCCTAGACCTGTCTAAGGCATTTCATACAGTTGACCACCAGAAGCTGTCACATAAATTAGAGGCACTAGGAGTAAGGGGAGTGGTTCTCAAATGGTTTCATTCATATCTAGAAAACAGAGTACAGTCTGTAGAGATCACACATGTCTCCAATGGATCAAAGTACATTGAGAAACATATATCTGATCCACAATATATCAATATTGGGGTCCCTCAAGGAAGTGTACTAGGCCCTGTATTATTTCTGGTGTATATGAATTATTTCCCACAACATATCAGCCATGGAGAGAAGATATTGTTTGAGGATGATAGCAACATAGTAATCACCAGTAAGACACCAGCACAAATGTTGGAAAATTCTACTGAAGTGCTGAGGAATGTTCACAAATGGTCTCAGGAAAACAAAGTAACTCTCAACGTAAAGAAAACAAATACAATATGCTTTAGAATGAACAGAAAACAGAGTCCCTTAAATTTAAAACTAGATAACATCTCCATAGATGATGTACCTACAACAAAATTCTTAGGGTTGCACATTGACAGCCAAATGAAGTGGAATGAACATGCTATGAAACTCTCGAAAAAGATATCCACAACATTTTATGCACTTAGAGTCCTTGTATCCGCATGCAGTAGTGAATGTTTGAAAACTGTACACTTTGGTTATGTTCATTCAGTAATCAGTTATGGTATTATTTTCTGGGGAAACAGTGCCCAGAATTTACAAACAGTATTTAAAATGCAAAAGAGAGCAGTAAGAATTATAACAAAAAGCAGTAAGTGGGCCCACTGCAGAGAATTTTTCAAAATGTTAGAAATTCTAACTGTTCCTTGTGAATTTATATTCCAAACTATAGTGTACATCAAGAAAAATATAGAAAATTATAGAACAAATAGCAGTTTTCATAACTATAGCACAAGAACAAGTCACTATCTTCACCTAGACAGGAAGAATAAACATAAGGCTCAAAATAGCTTCTTGTATACAGGTGTAAAACTGTATAATAAACTGCCACAGAAAATAAAAGAAGCAGATAACATGTACCGTTTTAGGAAAAATCTTAAATTGTTTTTGCAGAAACACTACTTTTACATAATAAGTGAATTCCTTAGTACAAAACGATTGTAAATAGCTTTTGTTTCACAGTATTTTGATAAGGAGCAAAAATGATTGTAAATAACTTATACGTCACAATGTTTAACAACATGTAACAACAAACTGTATAAATACATGAATGTACACAACTGACAACATCCATACATTTTAAAATGTCCACGGATGGCTAAATAAATAAATAAATAAAAGGTAGCTCTGATTTGTATGGACAGACATGCATAGATGAGAGCTGGCAAAGCAATGTTGTGATGCTTGTATGTCACTCCTATTCTGTGCATTGAGGCAGCTTGACTGATGAGAGCAACCCTGTGCAACTACTGCGAGCCACTATTGAAGCTTGGGAATGCATATGGTGGTCAACAGTTACATTCCATGTCCCCAAACTGAGAGTGAAACTAGCAGTAGAGCAGGAATGGAGCTGGGCTGGCAGGTAAAGCTGTGTTGGCAAGAGGGCAGGACTTTGTGTCAACACGCTGAAGGTTGTTGTCTGTAATGGCGGCTGGCACAGGTAGCTGGGACAGTGGCAGGTGAACTCAGTTGGCTAAAGTAGCATCATGGTGGTGCGTGTGGCAAGGTGGCCATGAGTCAGTGATTTGTGCATTGTTAGCTGGATAATAGATGCTTCATCAGTGCAGGCCTGTGGCGTGTACTCTATTTAGGAGCTGTAATTTCACACCGAGGGGTACCTGTTCATGTGAAATCATGGTGAGATGCACCTATGATGGCAGTTTAATAACCTGGATAGTTCACAGTTTTGTGTCTACCAGTGTTCAAATGTGGCACCATGGCTGTGAAGGGGTGCTGCCACCAATGTCTTCTTCGTAGATAACCTGTTTGAGCTGCTGTCCCAGTGTATATGACAATCACTGAAACAGCAGTGACTTGGACATGTCATACTTGTTGAGCAGAGGTGAGGTGAAAAATAAATCACTAATCAAACCTGCCTGTTCACTGAGGTGGCATGGGAGAGTGATGAATTTAGCAGTATCATCAATTATTCCATGGGCAAACATGATGCACTTGCAGACAGTGAACCACATTGTCACTTAATCAATGTGAAAGGTGGAAGCTCGAAAGTTGAACAGAAAGCAGATGAGTAGTCCCAAGGTGGTAGACGTAGTGTAGGTCAGTGTGTGAATGGAGCTGGCACACCAGAACCCAGTGTGGCAAGTAAAGCAGCAATATCATTAACTAATTATTTGTAAGGCTGTATCAGCTGTTGCAGTGCAAGTGATTGAATTGTGGACACACATAACGTGGTGGGTGTGACAGACATGAGCAAGGAAAACTGTTCCAGATGTTGGACAGAAAACACTGGTACAGTCAGGGTTATGGTAGGAACACTGTGCACACTCTATGAAATGTCTGTCTGGTGCATTTGTTGAGGCAGGAATGTAGTCATATGCCATGCAGTAGATGCGATGTTCACAACCGGAGAAAATGCATCAGAATGGTGCACAGTCTGAGGCATGGGGAACACTTGAAGAAGTGTTTGTTTGATGCTTTTGTTCAGGTAGAATGTCAGCATTGTTCACAGTTGGTGCCCAGGACTACTGCATCATATCCTTGATTATAGGCACAATCTGATGGGACGCACTAGGTTGCATGGTGTTGCATGCACAAACATGAAATAGCAGGAAGGTCACTGTCTTCTCATGGTAATTGTGGGACTCCGGAGTCCAAAAATTGTCTGCAACCTACAATACACAATTCTACAGTGAAAAAATGCAGCCAGGCATGGTCATTGTGAGTCACCAGTGTAGTTACTCAGTACAATAGTGGTAAGGAATGTAAATAATACGCATGCGGTGGGTATGGATGGTGGTTTATTGCCACGTATTATGGGACACAACAGTGTGACTGACACATACAAAATCAGAGAGGAGACTATTATTCCAGAGAGAGCTCACACAGTACACTTTTTCTAGAAACCAAAGATGTATTTTTACTCATGGCAGTAGTGCTCTTAGTCATGCCCCATTCATATTGGCATCATTACTTGTTTGGATATTTCACTTATTTATATGTGTTTTCGCTCTTCTTTGTCTAAAAGTTATGAACAATGATAATGAAGTTATAAAATTAATGGTGGTTGCAATTAGTACAGTTATTTGGGTAAATTAATTAGCTCATTAACTACTTGTAGCCAAAGAAATGTAACAAATACTAAAGTTAAGCTAGAAAAACCTTGTATCAATATATAAGATTTTTAGATACTGTGCCCATGTCATAAAAATAACACTATTGGACATATTTTCAAAAAAATAAAAATTTTGGGGGAAGAAAAGCATATCAGCTGTATGGAATCCACTTACCTCATTACAAGCTGAACCGAGGAAGAGCGAACAAAAATTGACATACAGTCAGTCTTTGTGGAGCAGAGAGTCCGAGCAGCACATAGAGATGAGCACAGAGCAAACAAAATGTGACCTGTATGAGCCACTGAATAAACTAAGGACATGAAAACAGTAAGATGTGAGGCAAAAGTCAGATTCAAGATATTTGATGTCTTCATAAGTACTGTTGGGCCAGGCCTATTGCCACTGGCAAGTAAACAACTGGATCAGCAGCTCTGCACATGCATTGTTCTGCATTTGCCCTCTGTGACAGCATTCTGAGCTATTCTTCTGTGATACATGTGCCAGCTCCTCTGCATCCATCTCAATGTCCACTGGCTGGAATGCTAAGGAATGTATACAGTAATAAGATTGCACATTCAAAATAAATATTACATTTAGAGTTTTACATTATTATTACATCATTATATTTGTACTATTACAGAATTCTTCTGCCTCATAAATATAGCCGTTGATTAATAGGTTCTATAGATACCACTCAAAGGATTTGTATGCAAGTCTCGCACTGCCAGGGCCAGGTTATTATACATCTTTATGACAGTATATCTAAAACTACGAGGGTTGGAACTTAAATTGTAGCAACTATTTATTCACAACTGATACAAAAGAGTTACATGTTTGCACCTGTTACTTGTCCTTCAAAGTAGTCACCAGTGTTGTGTAGAACACATTGTCAGTGATGTGGAAGGTGTAGTGTACTGTTAGCAGAGCCTGTTCTGTTGATGGTGCAAGTGACTACAGCTGAAGATGAAGCCATATGTTACATGTTTAGGACATTAATGGAGGAAAATAAAGAGTTAGATACTGGAATAACACTGCTTACAGTCACAGGAGCAGAAGGGCATAAGTTGAAAACTGAGATGGGAATTATTAAAAATACAGTCTCAAATACACTGAAGTGCCAAATAAACTGGTATAGGAATGTGTATTCAAATACAGAGATATGTAAACAGGCAGAATACAGTGCTGTGGTCGGCAACGCCTATATAAGGCACCACGTGTCTGGCGCAGTTGTTAGATTGGTTACTGCTGCTATAATGGCAGGTTATCAAGATTTAAGTGAGTTTGAATGTGGTGTTATAGTCAGCACATGAGCGATGGGACATTGCATCTCCAAGGTAGTAATGAGTGGAGATTTTCCCGTATGACTGTTTAACGAATGTACCAAGAATATCAGGAATCTGGCAAAACATGAAATCTCTGACATTGTTGTGGCCAGAAAAAGATCCTGCAAGAATGGAACCAATGACAACTGAAGAGAATTGTTCAACATGACAGAAGTGCAACCCTTCTGCAAATTGCTACAGATTTCAATTCTGGGCCATCAACTAGTGTCACCGTGTGAAGCATTCAACAAAACATCATTGATATGGGTTTTTGGAGCTGAAGGCCCATTCATGTACCCTTGATGATTGAGCAACACAAAGCTTAAAGCCTTGCCTGGACCTGTCAACATCAATGTTGGCCTGTTGATGACTGGAAACATGTTGTCTGGTCAGATAAGTCTCATTTCAAATTGTATCTAGTGGCTGGATGTGTACAGTTATGGAAACAACTTCATGAATCCATGGACTGAGCATGTCAGCAGGGGACTGTTCAAGCTGGTAATGGTGTAGGGTATGTGCATCTGGAGTGATATGGAACCCCTGATATGTCTAGGTACAATCCGACAGGTGACATGTACGTAAGCATCCTGTCTGATCACCTGCATCCATTCATGTTCATTCCAATGGACTTGGGCAATTCCACCAGGACAATGCAACACCCCCCCCCCCCCCCCTTCCACTTGTTAATTCCCTCCAGCACTACTTCAAACATTGGTCGAGTCCATGCCACGTCATGTTGTGGGACTCCTGCTTGCTAAGGGGATCCTTACACATCACTAGGCAGGTGTACCAGTTTTTTTTTGGCTCTTCATTGTAAGTACTTATCATACTGTCATTGTATGCGAGGGGAGTTTGAGATGTATAAAATAGGGAAGGAAGGCATAGGTCACCATTCAGTAGCTACATCTAGTATTATCAAATGATGATATCTCCAGCATTGCAAAAAAGCTTTGTGGAAAACAATGTGCCAGAGAGGTCAAAGTATGGATACTGACAAAGAAAGTTAATGAAAACCTCCACACAATTTAAGTGATTTTCTGGAGGTGTTGGAAAACCAAGAATGGACAAGATACGGAACAAAGACATCAGATCAACAACAACAGAAATAGATTCAACTTTGGTGTAGGGTACAGAAAGGAAGCAACTAGAATGGTATGGATATATGAAACATATGGATGCTAAAGTAATCCCTAGAGAAAGTGTGAGCATGGTGACCCTCAAGAAGATCTGAAAGAAAAGGAGGATTGGAATGCAAGAATTGCAAAGGCCATGCAAGAAAGATAGCTTTTGTGGGTAAAAAGGCATTGAGATTGAGTTTATTGTAGATACCCAACAATGCAGTAAAACAAATGCAGCAATAATACATACAAAACATCAGTCACAATGGACTTCTGATTTGTTACCTTACTGCTCAGATGAATTCTGAGTTTTGCCATTTGTTGTCTGGCTAGCAGACAGATGAGAATGTTAGTGAGATTTGGCTGTATTGCCAGTAAATTAATGTGTATCAATTACCATTTTGTACCTGAGATTTATGTATGAAGGTACTTAATATAACAATTTATGATTTATACTGTTAATACCTGAAAAAATATGCCACCTTGCAAATATAGTTCAACAAATTATTTCAGTATTGAATCCAAGATGTTGTAGTATTCAGTCCAAAGACTGGCTTGTTGCATCTCTCCATGTTGGCCTGTCTTGTGCAAGCATCTTCATCTCTGAATAATTACTTCAACATTCATCCATTTGGATCTCCTTACTGTATTCAGCCCTTGGTGTTCTTCTACAGTTTTTACTTCCACACTTTCTTCCATTACCAAACTGATAATTCCTTGATGCTTCTGGATATGTCATGTCAACAAATCCCTTCTTTTAGTCAAGATATCTTACAAATTTCTTTTTCCCCTATTCAGTTCAGTACTTACTCATTAGTTATTTGATCTACTCATCTATCTTCAACATTCTTCTGTAGCACCTCCTTTCAGAAGGCTCTATTCTTTTCTTGACTGAAATGTTTATCACATATCACTTCCACACAAGGCTACATTCCAGAAAAGTACTCTCTGGAAAGAGTCCCTAAAACTTAAATTTATATTGAAAGTGAACAAAGTTCTTTTTCAGAAATGATTTTCTTATTATTGCTTGTCCACGTTATATATCCTATCTTCTTTGCACATCATCATTTATTTTGCTATCAAAATGGCAAAACTCATCTACCACTTATAGTGTCTCATTCCTTAATCTATTTCCCTCAACATCATTTGATTTAATCTGACCATATTTCAGTCCAGTATATTAATATAAAACTTCTACTGAGGAGGTTGTCTATTCTCTACAGAATTCTACATTCCTGAGCAGAGGTGTATTCCACACATCAATAGAAATGCATCCACTTCTTTCATGTTTGAGAAAATACATGTGATTATCATTCAAATGCCCCTGGCCCCTCTCCTCCATGGAGATACAAGTAGTAACATTTGCCCATTTATTGAGTTACTCATTAGTTCCATTCATCTACTAAAACTGTCATTTTGTTATCTAAAGAGTTTAATGAAAAAAATGGTACAATCCTTTCATCTGTGAATGGATGTATTGTTACAGAAGAAAATGTTCTTTTCTTCTTTGCAGATGACTTTGCTCCCATGTCTGTATATACACCAAAATACCAGTACCGTTCAGTAAGTCTTATGACAATTTCCAAAACAATAGTTAATGAGAACTTCTTAGCTGTAAAATATTGTGCCTTTCACTTTTGTTCCCACAATTCCTGCATCTCTAGAAAATTGGGAGAATCTCTCACATAGGACAGCGACAAGGATATAGTATGGTGTGTTTATCATCAATGTATGTTGATCGTCTCTTACAATGGGCACAGTGTCAACCATTTCCTCTTCTCTTGTCAACATAACAATTTTTCAAGTAATCATTCACTGATGCAAAGTCATGTTATTTGGCATCCTGCATTTTTACTTACCTAAATTCAGAAAGGAAGGTTAAGGTTTAACACACCACTGAAGATGAGATCACTAGAGATACCAGTAATCTCAGAGTAGGTGAGGGAAAGGAAGGAAGTTGGTTGTGTCACGTTCAGTGGATCACATCTGTGATAAGTGGGAGATCACTATTTTTTGTTTGCAGACTTCACGAGTGTCACTTTCTATTGCCAGACAATATTCTAGAAAGTCCATTTAACATGAAACAGAATAAAGACCAAAAGACTGCAATGAGTGAAGGTAACCACCCGTATCAGTTGAAAAACTTAACAGTAAATTGGCACATGAAAAATACTTCACTTGTAATTAAACAGGGGACAATACCTTTCCTCAAAGCTCACACACTACCATAAGAACACAACAAACGCACAGCTGCAGTGACCTGACACTGCATTCTGCTGGCTGCCAGTTGGGATGTAGTGCTATGACAAGTGTGTGTGTTTGGGGGGAGGGGGGGTTTGTTAGTCTGTTAGCCCCATTCATTCTTTCACGTACTGATAAAGAGAGTGAGTGTGTCTATACATATACTGAAAAAAAATAAAAACTGCATTTCAGCTTTACAAACCATTCTGTGCACCTCCTCTAACCCATGGCAGCTGATAGAATTTAATTTTCCCACTTTATCCAGACACTGCTCTGAAAAGTACTGGATGACAAAAACAGCTCTCCTCCGGACAGTGATGTGACTAGGTTTTTGCCACCATGGGGAAGCAAACTTCATCTCAATCATTGCCCCCTCATCTCCCTTCACCATGCTTCTCTCTCTCTCTCTCTCTCTCTCTCTCTCTCTCTCGCACTCTCAGTGGGATTGTCTGGTTGGAAATTATTTTTACTTCTAATACTGTGGCTGTGCATTGCATAGTTCATCCGCAATTTGTGTTGCAGCCTTTTCAAGTAAATTGAAATATTAACCATTACTTCACAATATCTCTATTTAATCATGACATTTATGCTTAATAATCCTTTTCAGTATGAAATGAATGAAACATACCATCATCATAACACAACAAGGAAATGTGACACATACAGTGAACCGAAAAATTTGTCTCTGATGCAAAAAAAGGGGTTTCTATTCTCTAGAACAATTCTGTAGCAGAGGTAGCTACGATTATTTACCATTTATTATTGTGTATTCCTGATTTAATACATCTTGCTGCTCTCATTATATTAATTAGTGATCTGTAAGTCAAGAATATGGTCACTTTTACTCTATGATAAATTGTTTAGATAAGATCTGAAAATTGTATCTGTTTGTGAGTTAATTAGAACTTACTGATTGTGTTACTTTATTATTATTATTTTTTTAATTTGTGTTCTTAATCTTTGTTTATTGTTCTGATGGAAACAAATCCAATAATCAGTTAAATGCTTTAACTCATTTCAGATCCATGTGTTACCATGCAAAAGTGGATCTATGGAATATGTATTGCAATAAATAATAAACAATAAATTCTTATTATTAACCACAAATAACATTAAGGAGTAAATATATTGGCGTGTAAGACTGAGAATCTCTAGATCCTGAAGAAGCTTCCAGATGTTCACTTATCAACTTTTATAATAGTTTTTTCATCAACTTTACATAATAGTTCTTACTGCACCCTTGTGATTAAGAGGGTGAGTCACGTAAGACATTACACTCCTTTTATTTTGTAAACAGATACATGTATCAAAACTCAGTTTTTGGCAAATGTTAGAGCATCAAGAGGCAAATATTTTTTGTTTGGTTAATGTTTTTAGTGCTGGTATCAATGAAGGTACTGAAGAAAGTACATTTTTTTCAAATGGAACCATACACTTTTTATAACTGCATTCAGTAGTTCTTGAGAAGACAATTACAGTGTTATAGCATTTGTTAATGTTGACACTGAAACCTGTCATAAAAAAAATTCAAGAAATATCCTAGAATGTGAAAGCATGGCAGCTAGAAATGACAATTGCAGTGCAGGTGTCTTACACCAGGCAGCATAGTTGTATACCATTAGGTAGGCCTGCACTACAAGAACAAATCTGTATTTCCCCTTGAACCAACTTGTGACCTAGATTCTGGTTCACCTACAAATGTTTTCTATGGAAATATGACGTAGGCTAAAGTCTACCTTATCACAAAGGCCTTAGGAAAACTATTTACATATGTGCATCCTCCCAGATTTACATGAGCTGAAACAGAGAAATCAACTGTTCATTTCTAAAATGTAAAGAAGAACACAAAAAGCAACTACTGCATTAAATATCTAGATGTTAGAAGGAAGATTTGACTTATCTTTTCCTGTATGTGGCTGTGTGTTTCTTGGAGATAAAATAGATGCTGTCAGACAACTGTCTCTACTTTCTGAATTATATGATATGGGATATATTTGTTGAACTAAACATTTTATTAAAAGTGCTTTGAAGACTACATGTACACCACAAAATAAATATTCTTCTTAATCAAATATCATTTCATGGTGAATGTAAGTGCATAATGACAGTGTTATCAGCTATGTGCAATACATGCTATCGACTTATTTGACATTACGATGCAATTTTGTACTCATGTAAATGAAGTAAACAATTTACTGACAATGATTTGGTAACTACCCAACACATAACATAAATTTTGGCTTCCAAAAAAAAAAAAAAAAAAAAAAAAAAAAATAAATAAATAAATAAATAAATAAATAAATAAATAAATAAAAAAAAAAATCATCCTTTATTTAAGTAGATGTACAAACTGTTGACCATGGACTGAAAGGCACATTTGCAATCACTGTTCAAAATAATGATGAACAGATATAATTACAGTGGATGATATGGTAGAGCATGCACTGGCAATTTGACAACACATATCATCTGGCATAGTTGAGGCTTCATTGTAGACTGCATCTGATGAACAGATATAATTACAGTGGATGATATGGTAGAGCATGCACTGGCAATTTGACAACACATATCATCTGGCATAGTTGAGGCTTCATTGTAGACTGCATCTTTGAGTACTCTCCAAAAAAATATCAAGAGGAGTCAAATCAGCAGACATCACTGGCAACTTTACAACAGAATTTCTTGTTCTACATTTGTGTTGCAGCATGGGACAAGTGATCTGAACAGTCATTGTGTTGCAACCACATACACTGTTGAATATCCAGTGGTACTTTTTCTAGAAGAACTGGCAGAATATTCATCAGAAAATGTGCTTATGAATGCCCATTTAAAATGCCTGAGGTGAAGTAAGGTCCCACAACGAAATTTCTAATGATGCCAAACCACATGTTTATGCTCCACAGCCATTGGTGTTGCACCTGGTGAAGCCAGCGAGGATTTTTGGCTGCCCAGTAGTGCATACTATGCAAATTTACATTAGAGGGGTTAGTAAATGTTGCTTCATCAGTAAAGAGTGCATGCTGGAAAAACATAGGGTCATCCCTCTGCTGCTGAAGGGCAAACCGACAAAATTCTGTATGATGTTCGAAATCATGATCGTAGAGTGCTTGATGTAGTGATATATGATAGTGATACAAATTCTGTCAATGCAGAATGTGGATGACACTTGTCTGCCTAATTCCGTGTCACTTGGTACCATATAAAAGTAGTACAACCAACTTCTCCTCATTAGTGTACATGTATGCATGCAACAAATGTTGAAGCAGAAATGAGCAGCCTGCAGTGCAGACAAGTAAAGAGGCAAGTGTGTTGACATTCTGACACAGCATAGCCCAAGAGCTCTGCTTGACAGTGTTCGGATGGCTAATGTCGATTCTCGCCACTGTGCTCTGAAATTCTAGGACATTTAGTGAGGTTTTTTTGTAACAGGTTTCAATGTAAAGATTAACAAACATCATGTCACTGTAATGGTCTTCTTAAGAGCAACTGAATGCAGTTATAAAAAGTATATGGTTCCATTGAAAAAAAAGTACTTGCTTCAATATGTCCATTGCTACCAGCACTAGAAACCCTGTATTAACAAAAAAACAATATATGCAGCTTGACACTCTGACATTTGCCAAAAACTGCATTTCAATAAGTGTAACTCTTCATTAAATAAAAGGAGTGTTATGTCTTACATGACTCACCCTATAATAAGTACTGTCTTGGCCTTACCTGCATTACTTCAGAAGATTATGCAATGCGACAATATTGAATGAGACTACACTAGCAATCCAGTCTGCAGATCAATGCAGTGAGAGAGATATCTAAATGCAGAGCAGGTATAAATGAGCTGTTTGGTTAATTTATCCACTAGCTGGTGCCATCTCAATTTGTGACACCTCTGGATGCCCAGGAACTTCACATATGCAGCCTCTAAAATTGTGTGCCCATTGATCTCTACTTGTGATACCTATAAGTCATTTTTATTTGTTTTCAATTTCATAAATTAGTCTTTGTAAGATTAGGGATTAACAGGTCAGCTGTGAACCAGATGTAAGACTGTTCCACTATTCTATTGACTGTGTCTGGTATGGACACAGAATATACTTGTGTCATTAGGAAACATCACATTTTAGGAAAGTCCTCCGATGTCCTAATGGACATTGGACGACCAAGGCAGTGCTGGATGGACAACCTGGTGAAAGACCTAGCAGCCCTGGGAATTGAAGACGCCTGGAGGAACCAGGCACAAAACAGGAAGGAATGGAGGCAGTTTGTGGAAGCAGCGAGTGGTCTGCAGGGCCTGTGATCATCGAATATCTATCTATCTATCCTCCAATGTCCTAGGTATATCATATGTATGGACAAGAACAGGAACAGGCCAAGCATCAAACCTTGCAACATATTTAATGTTTCCACACTCTCAATTTAATTTTACTGCAATAATACCATTTATTAATGTAACCCTTTGTTTTGTTGAAAAAGGCACTTGGTGCTCAAGTACTGAGTTATTAAGAAGCCTCTTTTTATAAACTCATCTTCCATTCCCTCCAAAAAAGGAGAGAGAAGGCCATTGTAGAACTTAGTTGTTTTGAGTCTACTCTAGCTAGCACTGTAGCAAGGGGATCCCAATTAAGAGTAATAACTTGTCTCGCAGCAAGTTATTTTTGAACTTGAGGCACTTATGCAGTCATAATGAGGGGTTTCAACCTTGAAGTCCCTGAATAGACAGAGATCTGAAATTGGAAGATCCAAAGTTAACTTGGCAGGATGGGGATACACTGATCCAAATGATATTCAGTGTGACTGTGGAGGAGAGCAGACAGTTCAGCACATGCTTTGGTGTTGATTGTGCCCAGTGTCCTGTGCAGAAGATGATCTTCATCAAGCAAATGAAAATGCACTTGAAGTGGCCAAGTTTTGGTCAATAGTTATTTAATCATAACTGTGTAGAATGTATACACTTGTACCTGTATGTTTCTGACATGAGGAAAAAAAGTGAGAGATTTGCAACCCACAGTACTAACAAGTCTATACATACCTGTCCTAAACTGTCTGGTGGAAAAGGAATTTTACAATATTGAAGAGTATCTATTAAATTAAATTTGTGTATCTTGTTCTTTGTAATTAGTGGTGGCAAAGAGTGTAATCAGATTGGTTGCTCTTTAGGAAGTAAGTGATATTAAATGTCTTCTGGTTTTGATGTGTGTATATTATGCATACACTTGCTGTACACATTGTAGTCCTACAGAATCAAATAAAATTCAATTACATTAAATTCTGGGGTTAATGTACCACTCCATTTATGAACAGGGGATGTCTTTAATAACATTTTCATTTCTCTATAATGGTCTACACAATTTCTTATAAAATGCCTACATTGTAAGTTTTATTGTTTGATTTTACCAGAATTGAGTTTGTGAAGTCATATGCTGCTTTCTTTTCGGAGAAACCTCTAAGGGAGCTAAACCGAGCAGTGAATAAAACATTATTTTCAGAAATGCGGTTTGATATTACATTATAAGCTACCTTCTTAAAATTTTGTGAGAAACATGAAAGAGGGAGATGGGTCTGTAATTTTAGGTCACTTACACATCTCCATCTTTATAAATTTGTGTTGCTATTGCATATTTCAATCTGTCAGTAACTATGAAATGTATTTGCAAATTGTGAATACTATATTACATCAGCTGTATTGTTGACTACAGACACATGAAAATTTGTGCTGGTCTGGGATTCAAACCCAAATTTCCCACTTATCATGAGCAGTCACTTTAACCAGCAATCTCTGAATGAGAATACTGTGTGCAGCTGTAGATGGGCATGAATCATGATACTGATCCAGTCAAATTTTGAAAATAAATCCCACACAGTCAATGTAATCATCGTGAAGTACCTGAGAATACTGTAAACAATTATAAGGCATAATTAGTGTGCCCTTAATTGTCTTAATGTAAGACACAAATAAAGTGCATCCACAATTAACTAAAGTTCATTCTTCTGCCACACACAAGTGAACTGTTGTTGAGAGCATAGATACAAACCTCTAAACAACCCAAGTACTGGTACAAGCAGTTGATGACAATAAGTAAGAACACAGTATGAGAATGAATGTCTGCTGCACAGTGCTTATAATGAAGAGGCTCCAGAGGACAGTGCAGTGGATTCTGTGCTGTGTGTACAACTCAAGTGGCCTACCACAGGCAGCTTCTGGTGGCCAGCCTGTGGAGATGCTGTTGGTGGAACATCCTAAGTGTAGCATGCCCGCAGTTCAGTGCCGCAGTGTGTATCCAGGTATTATGTACAGAGTCATAGCATTAATCATATGCAATAGATTGCTTTGCAAACTGAACAGAAAGATTGTGATCATGTTGAAGGCGGTGTCACACTTTGACTTATTTTCTTTCCTGAACCTCATAGTAGATAACATAAGTAAAACAATTTCCTTTTATACGTTTTTAATTACAAGTTGTACAAAGAAAATTTCAGTTGATTTATATAATACATGATATTTATTTCTTTACTATGAATGTAATACTGTCTAGGAAATTAGGAAACAGTCTTGTTTATAGAATGATGGAAATGCCACAGATTTGACCAGCAAGTGGGTTACAAATTGATAGATGTATTTAGAATTGTTGAGTGCTAAACAGTGTGGTCATCAGCACCATGTTCTTATAAAAATCACAACAATAAAAGGTCATGAGGACAGATATTTAATTTATCCTGCTTTTTGTTACACAAATCAGGTACATTCTGAAAACAATGTTTAGGAAGAAGACTTATTTTATCACATGAATTATAGTACTAGTAAAAAATACTGAGGAAAAGCATATACAGTTACTGTACACTGATTAGACAGATGTTAAAATGGAAAAATATCTTCAATAGAAAATTGTCATATCTTTCCAGCAGTCTCTTCCCAAGTTAAGAGGAAGTACAGCTATAAAAGTTAGTTCCAAACATTCTATATAGCAAAATTGTTGTAAGTATAAAAAGAATTAAAAATGAATAGTTTATGAGGATTCATTTCTTGTGTTTACAATTTTGCCTAATATAGCGAGCATGTTAGCTTATTCCAAAATAATATATTACACTCAGGTCATCATTTAAAAAAGTGCATTAAATCTAGTGTCACACAACATGTTTTGCAAAAATAAATATTAGAGACAATGTCCGTCTGTTCCAGATCTTAATTTTTTCTGCTACAAGTAGCCTTGCAGCAAATACGTACATAACTGTTCTTACAAACAACCTAGAACACCAATAGCAGTGCACATTGTCCACTTTATATGATATAAAGCGTCTGATGCTTCTGGCATTCCCCATTCACCCAAAAATTATTCATGGTTGCCTCTTGCATTCATTCTCTTCACAAAGAAGAAACAAAGTACATTAGTATTCTTCATCTAGATTTATGTAGCCTAATTTTCAAGGTCACAAACAGTGTCAGTTGTAGTATCACTAGCCACGTAACAAGGCCACATATATCCATCCAGTAATCACTATGGGCCATCCCCATGTTTTCAAGAAACTTGGAGGGATCCTTGTAATAGCAGTATATTTCTGAACACACAAGATTCTTCCGTCCAAATCCATAAATGCACAACACAATTGCCTCAAATCCATATCTGAAGAGACTTAAATAAGTCAGAGGCACAAAATATGATGGTATATCGTCCAGCCTCATAAAGAAACCAGAGAAAAGGAACATTGGAATTGTTACTGCAGCCAGTATAAATGTTCCAAGCTGTAGGGAAGAAAAATATCATTAAATATAACAGAAGCACCTTATATTAAATCTACTGGCTCAAAAAATAATTTGCTTTCATATAAACTTAACATATTGTAGACATTATACATTAGCACTACTACTGACTTCCCAAGCATAACAACGACAACAGCAACGATAATAAAACAACAACAATAATAATAATAATATAAATGCAGCTCAAATGAAACTTAGATGTTCAATAAAAAGCAGAAAAGTGAGCAAGAATTTTGGGAGCTGACAATAGTAATATTAATGGCCTGAAAATAGTCAAGTCATTGAAAAATCAAACAATGGAAACTTTGGGTAGGAATATCAACAATGTAGGAAAAGACAGATTGCTACTTACCATAAAGAAGACAGGTCAAGTTGTAGACAGGCACAATTAAAAGACAGTCACATGTAGCTTTCGGCCACAGCCTTCATGAGTAAAAAACACACACACGACCGCCAAAGCCAGCGTCTCAGCCTGGAGATGCTGGAGTTGGCAGTTGCGTGTGCATGAGGTGTGCTTGCTTGTGTGTGTGTCTCTTACTGATGAATACTGTGGCCAAAAGTTGTAGGTGAGTGACTTTTAACTGTGCCTGTTCACAACTTGAAATGTCTTCTTTACGGTAAATAAAATAGTAAGGACAACTTGAACTGGAAGAAGCATATTACTAAGCTTCTCTAACAATAAAGTTCAGCCTGTTTCGCTATTTGTATAATCACTAGTATTGGTAATAAATTGATCAGCCTCCTAAAGTACTTTGCATATTTCCACTCAATAATGTCTTATGGAATAGTTTTCTGGGGTAACTCACCACTTAGACGTAAAGTATTGATTGCACAAAAGAGAGCAGTGAGAATAATTAGTGGTGTTCACCCAGGGATGTCATGTAGGCACCTATTCAAGGAGTTAGGTATTTTAACTGCACCATCAGAGTACATATACTCACTAATGAAATTTGTTATTAATAATCCATCTCAATTTGCGAAGAACAGTGATGCTCATACATACAACACTAGAGGGAATGACCTTTCTTATCCATTATTGAAGCTGTCAGTTGCCCAAAAAGGAGTACATTATTGAGCAACAAAAATCTTTGATTATTTGCCCAACAACATAAAAGTGTCTGGCAGTTAGCAGATCAAGTTTTAAATCTAGCTTAAAATCATTTCTTTTGGACAACTCCTTCTATTCCATGGACGAGTTTCTGTTTCAGAACTGGTAATAATAATAATAATAATAATAATAATAATAATAAAATTTGTACCTCTAAATGTAGTTGCATGTGTAGAACTAAAAATTTCAGTAATATTAATATTAGCACTATTCATGCGTGTGTGTGTATATATATCTAAAAACAAAGATGATGTAACTTACCAAATGAAAGCGTTGGCATGTTGATAGACATACAAACAAACACAAACACACACACAAAATTCAAGCTTTCGCAACCAACGGTTGCTTCATCGGGAAAGAGGGAAGGAGAGGGAAAGATGAAAGGATGTGGGTTTTAAGGGAGAGGGTAAGGAGTCATTCCAATCCCGGGAGTGGAAAGACTTACCTTAGGGGGAAAAAAGGACAAGTATACACTCGCGCACACACACATATCCATCCGCACATATACAGACACAAGCAATAATGTAACATGACTTGTTCCACATCATATTGATAAAACAATCATGAAAATGATGTACAGAACACAACATAACTAAATTAAACTACAGACAAATGCTGGGATTACATCTTCAAGAAGGCTATGGGCAATTCTTTTCTCCATACTTGTCTAAGATTGCTACATTTTTGCCCCAACTATGTTAGCTTCTTTAGCTTGGCAGGCAAGTGATTTCTTTTCCAGTATTTCCAGAAGTTTCTCAGATGCATTTTTCATGCGAATGTAATTTTTTGGCAGTGTTGTTGTAGTTAGGTATAAGTATAACATGACTGGTAAGCTGAACATGTCTTTCTTCCATGGAAGCAGTAACAACTTGAAACAATATTTAAGGAACATTCACCAGGAACAAAGAACTGGGGCAATACATGCAGAGAACGGAAGCCAAACATAGCTTGGCTAGCCTTAAATAGGCATGCATGGCCTTTTGAAAGTAAATGCATACATCACTACAAGTGTCATATGGTGTGAGCTAGTGAACACTCTTACTTGAGGAATCTGTGTCAGGATATTAAACTGAGTGATCATGTGACCGTGGACACAGTGTTTACAGGTTTTGCCATGGTAAGACAAGTTGATTTGAATTTTAAATGATTGTGCCTTACTATGTGTTATTAGAATATGCAAGTCAGATATTTTATTACCTGCATGTGAGAAGTGAAAGTTGTAAATGTGGCATATGAATTCATGAACACTATTTAGCTGATTTGCTTTCTGATCACTAATTATAAGAAGCAAAGTTAAAAAACTGCTTTTATCATTTTCAAATTCTGATTTCATCTCTTTAATTACTGAAAAGAGTGGAAATGCAGAGTCAATATTTGTGAGTTTATACAGTGCATGGTAAAATGGAGGAGCAGACTAGGATGACAAGGCAGAACAAAAAAAAGATGAATATGTGGGGGAGAGTGTGTGAGTGTATGATGAACAAAGTTAGGCCCTGAGACATGGTGGATACAGCTGTGCAGCAGGGGCTTAGCAGAAATAGTGGCGAGGAGTTTTACGGGATGGAAGGAAGTGATGCAAGGACAAATACTATCTATGTAACTCAAAGAAATTGGTTTTGGGGAAATGGACCCAGATGGCACGTGTTACGAAGCAGCCATTGAAGTCGACCATACAGTGCTTGGCAGTGGGTTACACTAATGGACTGTCAACTCTGCTCTTGGCTGCAGTTTGCCAGTGACCATTAATTTGGGTGGACAGATGGTTGGTGATCATATCAACATAAAATGATGTACAGAAATTGCAGTAGAGCTGGTTTATGATACAACTGCTTTCGGGTTGGCAGGTGTCCTTGCCTCTTATACAATAGTATATGACTGTGATGGAATTCGAATAGGATGTGCAGAATGGATGTATCAGACAGGTATTGCACCTTTGTCTTTCGTAGGAGTAGATCTATGTGGCAAGAGGAGTGGTTGTGGGGTACGGATATTGTGCAGATTGAGTGAGTGCTGGAATACCACTTTGGGAGGGATGGGAAGGTTTGCGATATGAAGTTCGTTGTTTCCAGGGACATTGGTAAATAGTTAAAGGCATGGAGGAGGATATTGTTCACCTGTTCCAGTGCAGGATGACATTATGTGGTGAAAGTATGCTCTTTTGCAGCTGGTTTGGGGATAGTCAGAGGTTTATGGGTACACATGGACATCATCATCATCATCATCATCATCATCATCATCATCATCATCATCATCAGCCAGTTCTATCACTTAATGGTGTGGCCTCTTTGAGCCAATGTGTAACAAAGCATCCCAGTAAGATCTTCCATTTCTTCTGATCCCGAGCTTCTTGTTGCCAATTGAATCCCACTGTCTTCCTTATATCTCTGTCCCTTGTGTCTGGTGGTATTCCTCTAGGTCTTTTTTTGTAAATTGGGCTCCAGTCTAGGACTTGTTTAAATCATCTACCATCTTTTGTTCGAGCAACATGACCAGCCCACTGCCATTTCAATGCATTCACTCCTTCCATTATGTTGGTGACCTTCATTGTTCGTCTTATTTCAACTGCTCTCTTCCTGTCTTTTTTCATGTAACCCAACATTGATCTTTCCATTCCTCTTTATGCTACTGTTAGCTTCCTAACAATGAACTCATTTAATGTGCATGTTTAGGAGCCATACATTACTACTGGCAATATACATTGGTCAAAAATAGATTTCTTCAGCTCAACTGACATTTTAGATTGAAGAGTGCACCCCATAAGCTTGCCAGCCCATTTTAATTCATCATAATATTTCTGGTTTTAAATCTCCTTTCATGTTTATCAGTTGACCCAGATAGATATATTCTGTGACTCTTTGGAGTTGTGTACTTCCAACTGATATACTTCTCTCTGTGTCCATTCATTGATCATTATCTTGGTTTTATCAATACTAGTTTTTAGTCCAACTTCAGAGCACACTAATGCAAGTTCGTAAACTAATACTTGAAGTTCTTCTATGTCATTTGCAAATAGGACAATATCATCTGCAAATCTCAAGTTGTTCAGTCTTTTTCAGAGATCTTGAATTCCCTTTTCTACCCAATTCAATTTAGAAATGGCTTTTTCTAAGGCTGCTGAAAATAGTTTGGGAGACGTAGAATCACCTAGCTTTACACCCTTTTCAATGGGAAATTCATTAGCATCTTCAGCAACATTCACAATGTCTGTGGAGGTTTTGTGCATGTTATGTAAGATTTTGATATAGCCCTGTTCTACTCCTTGTTCTTTTAGAGCCACACAAAATAGCTGAGTGATTGATCGAATCAAAGGCCATTTCAACGTCTATAAAAGCAATGCAAAGGGGTAGATGGTACTCATTTCTTCTACTAATTATTTCCCATGGCATGAAGATATGGTCAACTGTGCTAAATCCGGATCAGAAACCAGCTTGCTCAATGGGTTGAGCCTGGTCGAGTGTAGTGCTCAATCTGGTAGTCAAGATCCTAGTGAAAACTTTGTACACTATGGAGAGTAAGCTGATATTAGAATTAGTTTGGCTTTGTTCCAGTCTCTTGGTAATGTTTCACAGTGCAAACAACCTGACAATATCTTAGCTAAATGCTTTATGGATTCTTCATCCACCAGCTTTAGAACATCAACTGGGAGGTCATCACCACCTGGAACAGTCCCTTTTTCATATTGTCAATTGCATGTTTGACTTCTGATGGGAGTATTTCTGGAATTTGGGAGACAGTAGCATCCAATTTGTTTAGGATCAAGGTATCATCATGGATTTTATGGTATAGGTTATTATAGAAATTTCCAATATATTCAAGTATTTTTTTCTTGTCTGTAATTCAGCCTTGACCTGTGTCTAAAGCTATTAGCTGTTTCCTTCCAATCATAAGCATTCGATTGGCTTTCTTCAAACTAGATTTATTCTCAAGACTGGCTTTTAGGTGTCTTCTTCATACATCTTGATGTCATCTTTCATACTCTTTCTTAGAGCTTTGCATAGCTCTACATATTCTATCTTGTCTTTATCTGTATCAACTTTCATTCTTCTTCTCTTGTCCATCAAACCTGTTGTTTTATTTGTCATTTTCTTGGATTGGTTTTGAGATTTAATGAGCCACGCACTTCTCCAGCTTTTGTAATTAGTACCTTTGATACTTCTTCTGCTTCACATTCTTTTAATTTCCTCTGAATTCTTTCTTGAAATTCCTCTTTCTATTCAAGATTTTTGAAATTTAAAATTTTATTTTTTTGTTCAATTAGTTTAAATATTTCATATTTTGTATTAAATTCAAACCTTGCTCTTACTAATTGATGATCACTTTAATGTTTTGAGGCCTATTGGTGAGAATGATGTCTACCTCGTTTTTCACTTCAAAGTAAGGACTCCTCAAAGTCCATTTGCGACTTGGGTGCTTCTTGAAAAACGTATTCATAATAGGTGTTTTCATGCATTCTGCAAATTGTACCAACCTCTCACGTCTATCATTTCTTTCATCTATTCCATATTTACCAATAACTGAATCACCTTCTTTGTTTGTTCCAACTTTGGCATTTAGGTCTCCAATTATGAATTTATAAAAACAATCTCTGCCTTTCTCATAGGTTTCCTTCAGACATCCACAGAAAGATTCTCTCTCTTCATCTGAGTGAGTAGACGTAGGTGCATATGCTTGAACTATTTGTATCTTATACCTGTCCAATATTTTAGGACCAAGCATGCAGTTCTGTTCGAAATTCCTTCTAACACTGTTATCTTGTTGACAATGGTTTTGTTTACTAAAAATTCAACTCCATTTAATTTTCCATTTGGTTCTCCACAGAGATTTCCTGAATTCAAGCAAAGGCAGTTTTTGACTTTATGGCACACTTCACTAAAACCAATGATGTCCCAGTTAATTTTCTCTAGTTCCTCTTCTATTTCTGTTAATCTGTCATCTCCCACTAGTGTATTACAATTGTACATACATATTTGAAGCCATTGCTTCTCTCATTTTGTAGACTTAGGATTTTGTGACACTAAAGCAACTTCCACCTGGAGATCCGAACATGGGGCTATTTTAACTCCAAAACATTTTGCCTTGTTCTCACACATCATGACTCAAAGGTGAGAAGCATAATTGTCATGCTTGCTTCAGAAGGGATTGGTGATATAACTTTACAGGCTGCCCCTAACATGGGGTACAGATGGCTTTGGCAGGCCACTCCTTTAGAGTACAGACGCTGCCTATGCATGAGAAGTATAGGTTGGAAAATGGAAGATCCCTAGCCTTTGAAACCTAATAGTGTCAGAGTTGGAAAAGAACAAAAGTTGGCCAAGGATGGTCAGATAGGAAAGATAAAAGTGAGGAGTCTGGCATAAGTGAGTGGAAGCAATGCCAGGACTCAGCTCGGGCCCCATGGTCACCAGCCATGTACTCACTACGTGTGAGTCTCCTGGGGGAGCACATGGATATAGGTTGAGATATGTGTCTGTAGACTTACTCTGGGGGCAGTGTCTGTCTGTGAAGGCCTTAGTAAGACCTACAGCAATCAAGCAAGGGAGTTCTCATCACCGCATACTAGACTTCATGGAAACAATTTTTTTCTTTGTTTTGGGATGATACCTATCAAAAGGTAAGCACTGTTAATGGTTAATTGGTTTCATACGGGCAGAGCTATGGGTGGAGCCACCAGAGAGGTGGAAGTCAACATCCAGGGATATGCAGATTGGGTTGAGGACCAGGTGCACTGAATGGGAGTGAATATGTTGAGGCTGAGGAGGAATGAGGATAGGTTGTCTTGGCTCTGGGTCCAGGACAGTTTTATTAATGAACCTGAACCAGACGTGGGATTTGAAATTTTGGATGGCTTTGATGGTTTTCTCTCCATACCCCACAAACAAGATGGTACACAAGGATGCCATATAGGTGCCCAGCTGCAGATTTGTTGGTATATATTCCTCTCAAAGGTGTGATGATGTATTAATTAATGTATAAGGACTGAAGTATCCCAATGACCACCCAATTTACTCAGTATCCTGATCCACCATTATCCCACACCCACTCTCAACCCCTTTCCATATCGGTCACACCCCTGTGGAGATCCAGGTGCAATAACTGTCTGATACACTCACCCAGCAGATTCTGTTCCTGTCCCATCACTGGCTTAGCCTATCCTATCACAGGCAGTAATAACAGTCATGTCAAACATCAGATCTTCTGTAATTTCTGCGTGGGATTTTATATGGGCATGACCACAAAGCAGTTCTCCACTTGAATAAATGACAACTCTCAAACTCTGGAAAAGAGCAGAGTTGACTGCTCAGTAGCAGAACATGCTGCTGAGTGCAACATACTCACAACCCATACCATCTGGATCCTTCCCCCAACAAGAAGTTCTCTGAATTACGTAGACACAAGCTATTCTTGAAATACATCATTTGGTCTCGTAATCCTCATGCCCTCAATCTCCAAAAGCCCCCCTGCCCCATGCCCGCCTACATCAAGCCTCAGGACCCTAACTTCACTCATCCTGCACTCACACCCTCTTCCCCACAGTCTCATCTTTTTCTATTCTGTCTCACCCTTCCAATCCACTGCACCATGCTATCATGCACTGCATTACCCCACCGACGTCAATGCTTTTGCCATGTTCGTATCCCACGCACTTGCTGCCTCTCACTCCAAACCCTTAGACACCCTTCCCCAACACTCCCAGTCTCTGCTTCCTCTCTCCCCTCATCCACACCACCCAACACATTCTCTCCCCAGTTGCACTACAGACCTACAGGTCCAGCACTAAGAAATCAGCACTGTGTGCTCTATGGCTTGATAAATGAAAGCTAGCAAAGATTTCAGTCTTGTTTATGTGCCTATCAACGATTCAACAGCTCCAGTATTCAGTGAGTTTTTGCCTTCAATCCAAATGCTATATATTACAAAATTTCATGATCATAACTGGTCAATAACTAAAGAAGCCCTGCGAGAAGAGAGGAAAGGAGTTTGTTACCCTGTGAACACTGAAGTCACCACAAAAAAATGGATCAAATGGCTCTGAGCACTATGGGACTTAATATCTATGGTCTTCAGCCCCTAGAACTTAGAACTACTTAAACCTAACTAACCAAAGGACATCACACAATACCCAGTCATCACGAGGCAGAGAAAATCCCTGACCCCGCCGGGAATCGAACCCGGGAACCTGGACGCGGGAAGCGAAGTCACCACAGTCAAAGCAGTACCGTACCTTGAGTTGGTCAAGTGTTTGGCATCAACTGTGGTACTTAGGAACAAAAACAGTGTATTGTGACAAAACTTTGATTCATCACTGTACATTCAATTTAACTGACTTTGGTGTTAGCATTTCTGGCTCTACATTTCATCTCTCTTCATTAATTAATATATGATGAAATCAGAATTTCAAAGCAATGAAGTGGTTTGTTTAAACTCTGTGTATTACAATGACTTGTCAGAAAGGAAAATCAGCAAAATAGTGTTTATGAATTCAGATATCACTTCTACAACTCCTACTCCTCACATAATGGTAAGACAAATTTCTTATTTGCACTTTGTAATGACCAACATTAAAAAATGTTAAAGACAAAATCATTTACAATTTAAATCAATTTGGCTTAATGTAGTAAAATGTGCACATTGCAACTGAACTCGGGCTCGTCTACTACCTATTTTTCACGTGGCTCATCTGTAAAGGGGGTTGGTAGTAAACGGTTGCATTTGCGCCCCTATTATTGAGTCTGATATTGGCTGGCTTTTGAAGAGCAGTGAATTGAACTATACACATTCAGATTGAAACTTATTTATTCAAAAGAAACACTTTAACGTTGTGGCCATGCATTTTTTAAGTTCACAAATAATAATCGGTGCAATTCGTACACTGTTTGTCTCACACCCACACACTTTCACTTTGTTCCTTCGCATACCCTGGCGTCCATGCTTGCACTCGCGGCACTTTTCCGCTCCCAACTCGCCACCACAACGGCCAACCACCAAAGACCTCGATTTTCCCGCTCACATCCACAGTCCTGAGTCGGGTCACATGACACCACAGTAGTCAAAATAATTGCTAAACATGGCCACAATTCGTTTACAGTATTTTATAATATTTAAATACTTAAATCTAAATACATTATATAATTTTACAAATTATCACCACACTTATATAATTCGTTGCAATTAAAAGAAAACCAAAACACTATTCAACGGAACTACAACGTCCATCAAAACACAAAACAAGTATTTTCTGGTCTATTTTGCCCAGCATATTATCTCTGCTGCTGTGCTTTAAATTTTAAATTACTTGAAAGAGTTCCATATTATCCCCTGTTACCTTACAACATGCTGTGTTCACAACAGCATGTGTCCGCTTGCTTTGATGTGCTGGTATAGGCACTTGACCAAAACTGCTAGCTAGCACACACAACAGGACAACACCAAAAAATTACACAGGTATGCAAAATCCATCCAAGAAATTTCTGAAAATGCTGCAAGGAAATCCATTTCTGCCAAGCCAAATTAAATCAAATCTAAAATTTGGATCCGCAGAAAGTAACAGTTGAGCCTCTTTAATCATAGGTAAGGAAGGTAGAGGGAGGGAGGAAGGGTGGAGAGAGGGGAGAGAGAGAGAGAGAGAGAGAGAGAGAGAGAGAGAGAGAGAGAGAGAGAGGGGGGGGGGGATAGGTTTCTTTTCGGGGGGGGGGGGGGGAGGAATGGCACATGGAATGGTGTGGAAAACAAACATTGAAAACCTAACATTAAAGTCATTATGGTACGTTAATATTCAGTACCTCACACATCTTAAAATATGCAATAAAAACACTCTCACAGATAACAATTGTATTTCAATGCTGAACAAAAACTGTATTTTATTTTTCAGGTTGGCATCCTTACCTGTATATTGCAAATTGCACCTGCAACTAGTCCAAGAGTTTGAGCAATCATTGTCATCAACATGCAAACCAAAAGGAACATATAGATTCTCTGGTGGTCATATGGTTGTCCCGTCATGAAGTATGCTATCAGTACAAAACAAGCGGGACACAGTACCTGTTTGTACAATCAAAAAAATTAATCAGTATTTCATTGACACACCTTTCAAACATAGTAATGTAAATTAATAATCTCATAGCAGCTGGGGGGCAAAAAATTAACTTTTTATTGAATTTGAGAAACTTCCCAGTTTCTTGGTTTACTTCTGACAGAAGTTTGTTGAAGACCTCTTGGAACCACACACCAAAATAGCCCTCTTCCCCTCATCTGAACCTAAGACAATGAAGCAAAGTCTACATGAAAATTATTTTTGTGTTTTGTAATAATGCCTGTAACTCACAGTTTAAATGAAATGAATTTTCATATACTTTAAGGCTAATGGGGACCACTCACAGAAAAGCAGAAGTGTTAGAATCACGACAGGCAAACACAAAAAAGACAAAGTTTTTGGAGCATATCCTTTCTTAAACTAGAGTGCAAATACACATGTAAAACACCCACACATGCCTCTGCCCCTGCATTGTGGGGTAGTGGTTGTGTCAGGTGGAGGCAGGTAGAGGAAATGAGAGGCAGGTGTTGAGGGTTGGCAGGTAGCAGTTTGGAGGGGGGACTGCCGGTTTGCTGGCTGGGGATGTGGGAGGGAGTGGTGGCAGTTGCATGGGCTACGTATGCAATGCATGGGTGTCAGAGCAGGTGGAGAACAGTGCACAATGAATGTGACATGGAGAGCTGAATTGGGAGGGGGTGATAGGATGGAGGAAGGGGAGCTGTTAGGTGGTGGGTATAGGGACAGTTGGTTAATGGAGATTGAGGCCAGGTTGGTTCCAGGTGCTAAGGTTGTGTTGCAGGGATAATGCCTATCTGCACAGTTCAGAAAAGCTGGTAGAGGAGAAAAGAATCCGTCTCACCTGGGTCATGAAGCAGACATTGAAATGAAGCATGGTATGCTCAGTAGCATGTTGTGTCAACAGGTGGCCCATTTGTCATTGGCCACAGTATGGTGGCAGCCATTCATTCTGGTGGACAGCTGACTGGTTGTGACACTGACATAAAAGGATGTGCAGTGATTGCAGCAGAGTTCACATATGACATGACTGCTTTCAGAGGTGGTCTGGTCTCTGATGGGATAGGATAAGCCTGGGATGGGGCTGGAGCAGGAGGTGCTGGCTGGGTGGAATGGGGCAGGTCTTGTGCCTGGGGAGGGTGTGGGAGTAGGAGTGGGGTTTTGTGCAGGATGGGTGGGCAATAGAACACCACTTTAGGAAGGGTGAGAATGATCTTGGACAGGCTGTCCTTCATTTCAGGGCATGATGACAAATAATCAGGAACTGTGGCCAGGAAACTGGCTTGGGACTTACATTAAGGAAGAAGGAGGGAAAATCAGAGGGGCATGTGGAAGGGAAGAGGAGGTGAGCAAGGAAGAGATTCCGTATCCTGTATGATGTGATGGGCAACAGTACCTACAGCAACATTAAGAAGAGAGCACTGGATCATAGAAAAAGGAGACACAAATGACCTGCTAACATGGCAGAAGACTGATGATGAATATCCTGATTTATAATACACCAAAAAATCTGTAAGTAATTCATACTGCTAACAATGTAAGCAGTTTACCATTAGTTCTAGTAATTGTCATGATGTCCGTTAATGTAAGGCTCTCCCTTATGACAGAATTTGCGGAAAATGATGTGTGAGTAAGTGAATATTCTCCACATAGTGGAGATGTTGAGGCGAAGACAGGCACAACAAAAAGACTGCTAGACAAGTAAGCTTTTTGCCAGAAGGCCTTTTCTGAATTAGACAACACACACACACACACACACACACACACACACACACACACACACACATATTCATGAAAATGAAACTCACACACAAACAACCACTGTCTCTGGATCCTCTTTTTGTTGTGCCTGTCTGTGATTCAACATCTCCACTGTATAGTGAGTAGCAATCTATCTTTATTTATAATACTGTCAGTATTCCATCCTGGATTTTGATTTTTAGTGAATACTCTATTTTATTAAAATGTTCGACAATGATTCTGACTGGTTCATTTCCACAGCAGCACAGTGCTTAGTACTTGGCCTGATTGTGACCATTTGCAGTACTGTGAGTGCCAAACAGCACCAAAACCAGCTCTTCTCTGCTAGCATGGCAATTACATGACTCACTATTGCTTCCTATAAAATCCTTCCTACCAATCTTCACAGTTTCCAACTACATACCAGTGGAAGAATCCTGGAGATACTAAAAGGTATCAGATAGATTATATAATGGTAAGACAGAGACTTAGGAACCAGGTTTTAAATTGTAAGACATTTCCAGGGGCAGATGTGGATTCTGACCACAATCTATTGGTTATGAACTGCGGATTGAAACTGAAGAAACTGCAAAAAGGTGGGAATTTAAGGAGATGGGACCTGGATAAACTGAAAAAACCAGAGGTTGTACAGAGTTTCAGGGAGAGCATAAGGGAACAATTGACAGGAATGGGGGAAAGAAATACAGTAGAAGACGAATGGGTAGCTCTGAGGGATGAAGTAGTGAAGGCAGCAGAGGATCAAGTAGGTAAAAAGACGAGGGATAATAAAAATCCTTGGGTAACAGAAGAAATATTAAATTTAATTGATGAAAGGAGAAAATATAAAAATGCAGGAAATGAAGCAGGCAAAAAGGAATACAAACGTCTCAAAAATGAGATCGACAGGAAGTGCAAAATGGCTAAGCAGGGATGGCTAGAGTACAAATGTAAGGATGTAGAGGCTTGTCTCACTAGGGGTAAGATAGATACTGCCTACAGGAAAATTAAAGAGACCTTTCAAGACAAGAGAACCACTTGTATGAATATCAAGAGCTCAGATGGCAACCCAGTTCTAAGCAAAGAAGGGAAGGCAGAAAGGTGGAAGGAGTATACAGAGGGTTTATACAAGGGCGATGTACTTGAGAACAATATTATGGAAATGGAAGAGGATGTAGATGAAGATGAAATGGGAGATAAGATACTGCGTGAAGAGTTTGACAGAGCACTGAAAGACCTGAGTCGAAACAAGGCCCCGGGAGTAGACAACATTCCATTAGAACTACTGATGGCCTTGGGAGAACCAGTCATGACAAAACTCTACCATCTGGTGAGCAAGATGTATGAGACAGGCGAAATACCCTCAGACTTCAAGAAGAATATAATAATTCCAATCCCAAAGAAAGCAGGTGTTGACAGATGTGAAAATTACCGAACTATCAGTTTAATAAGTCACAGCTGCAAAATACTAACGCGAATTCTTTACAGACGAATGGATAAACTGGTAGAAGCAGACCTTGGGGAGGATCAGTTTGAATTCCGTAGAAATGTTGGAACACGTGAGGCAATACTAACCTTACGACTTATCTTAGAAGAAAGATTAAGAAAAGGCAAACCTACATTTCTAGCATTTGTAGACTTAGAGAAAGCTTTTGACAACGTTAACTGGAATAATCTCTTTCAAATTCTGAAGGTGGCAGGGGTAAAATACAGGGAGCGAAAGGCTATTTACAATTTGTACAGAAACCAGATGGCACTTATAAGAGTCGAGGGGCATGAAAGGGAAGCAGTGGTTGGGAAAGGAGTGAGACAGGGTTGTAGCCTCTCCCCGATGTTATTCAATCTGTATATTGAGCAAGCAGTAATGGAAACAAAAGAAAGATTCAGAGTAGGTATTAAAATTCATGGAGAAGAAGTAAAAACTTTGAGGTTCTCCGATGACATTGTAATTCTGTCAGAGATAGCAAAGGACTTGGAAGGGCAGTTGAACGGAATGGACAGTGTCTTGAAAGGAGGATATAAGATGAACATCAACAAAAGCAAAACGAGGATAGTGGAATGTAGTCAAATTAAATCGGGTGATACTGAGGGGGTAAGATTAGGAAATGAGACACTTAAAGTAGTAAAGGAGTTTTGCTATTTAGGGAGTAAAATAACTGATGATGGTCGAAGTAGAGAGGATATAAAATGTAGACTGGCAATGGCAAGGAAATCGTTTCTGAAGAAGAGAAATTTGTTAACATCGAGTATAGATTTAAGTGTCAGGAAGTCATTTCTGAAAGTATTTGTGTGGAGTGTAGCCATGTATGGAAGTGAAACATGGACGATAACCAGTTTGGACAAGAAGAGAATAGAAGCTTTCGAAATGTGGTGCTACAGAAGAATGCTGAAGATAAGGTGGGTAGATCACGTAACTAATGAGGAGGTATTGAATAGGATTGGGGAGAAGAGAAGTTTGTGGCACAACTTGACTAGAAGAAGGAATCGGTTGGTAGGACATGTTTTGAGGCATCAAGGGATCACAAATTTAGCATTGGAGGACAGCGTGGAGGGTAAAAATCGTAGAGGGAGACCAAGAGATGAATACACTAAGCAGATTCAGAAGGATGTAGGTTGCAGTAGGTACTGGGAGATGAAGAAGCTTGCACAGGATAGAGTAGCATGGAGAGCTGCATCAAACCAGTCTCAGGACTGAAGACCACAACAACAACAACCAGTGGACTGCATCAGGTGCAATGGGCAAGGGGATGAAGGATATGAAGAGCAAGAGTGAGGGCTGGGGAAGGGTGGCTGATAGATGGGAGTAAGATGTAGCTGGTACATGGAACAGGAATATGGCACCAAAGAGCTCAGTTTCGTCCAGGCAGGAAAAGTTACATACAGTGCACAATGACACAGAGGAGTGAATTGAGAGGGTGGAGATACAAGGAGCATTCAAAAATTAATGCAACATTTTTTTTAAGTAGGTTGGTTTTATTCTAGATTCCAATATACCATATTATCCCCCACTCTTTTCATTGCAAAACCCCTTTTTCAACATTATTTATGTTCAATGTGGCAGCCTTAAGCCATCTTACTGGGAGGGCCTGTATGCCTGCATGGTCCACCCTGCTGGCCAAGAGCCAATTTCTTGCTGCATCAGTAGCTTCACCACCATCCATGTACTGTTTCCCATGGAATGCATCCAACATTCTGCAGATGGTCCTTCGTTGCTCTTTATACTCTTCTGTTCAGTGGCGAGGAACTCATTGGGCACACTCCTTTGAGTACCAAACTGATGGTGAGCGTGTCAGCACTATCAGCAGAGACATACCCTTGAGCTGTGGGATGTTTGATTGTGTTCCACTGATCACCTCAAATGAGAGTGTCCACATGTTCCAACAGTGCAGGAGGCACAGCTATGTGCAGATGGCCAGTATTTGGGAGATCAGACAGGTTTGCACAATCTTAGTGTGACGGTGACAGACGCCTCGCCTAACAACTCACTGTACTTTTGTTCTATGCCAGATCTCTATAGACATTCTGCAAGCACCTGTGAATACCTGCAGTGCTCTGATTTTCTGTTCCATCTAAAGAAAATGGCAGCTGTGTGGTTGGAATGCACCTCAGTTACAGATGCCATTTTGAAGGTTTTGTATAGTGCTTCCACCTATTGGAACTTCATGAAGCATTAAGGGCTAAAGCGAAAATATTCCACAATTTTCCACAACAAATTATGCATTTTATCAACCAAAATTGGCTGAAGTAAAAAATGTATTGCTTCATTTATTGAGTGCCTCTCTTAAAACAGAAGAAGAGAGAGGGTGTATGAGTACAATGAGTGAAATGGGGGTTGTGGGGATAGGAATGGAGGTGGGATTAAGGGGGAGGGGTAGTGTAGATTGAGACTAGGAGGACTGATGGCCAAAGGATGTGTTGAAAGGACAACTCCCATTTACGTAAATCAGAGAAGCAGGTGTTGGAGACGGGTGGAGGTGTGATCCACATGTTGCAGCTTGTGAAGCCGTGACTGAAGTCAAGCATGCTGTGTTCAGAAGTATGTTCTACCACTGGATGGCTACTGTTGAGCATTGGGCTACAGGTTGGGAATGCCATCTTCATTTACATATATACTCCACAAGCCACCATGTGGTGCCTCATGCAAGGTGCCTTGTATCACTGCTTGTCTTTCTCTTGCCTTTTCTGCTTGCAAGTGGAATGAGAAAAAAGCAACTGTCTATATGCTTCTGCATGAGCCCAGATTCCTCTTATCTTGTCTTCATAGTTGTTACTTGAAAGGTATGATGGTGACAGTAGAATCACTCAGCAGTCTGTTCCAAATGCTGGTTGTCTTGACAAATTCAATAGTATTTCATGAAAAGAACTTTTGTTCCTTCCAGGGTTTCCCATTAAAATTCGTGGAGCACTTCCATAATAAGCACAAATTTCATAATATTTGCCAATTGACTGAACTTACCAGTAACAAATGTAACAGCACACTTCTGAATTGCTTCACTGTTTTAGTATCCTCACCAAAGTCTGTCATCAGGTAAAGGGGACACATTTGTGATGACTGCCCAGAGCTGTTTGGTTTCCTGTCCATACCATGGGCAGTGTGAACTTCGTGTCAGCAAGACCCTCTGGTGGTGTAAGGAGAAAAGTGTGAACATTTTCTTCATCCAGCTGTGTTGATCTCTACAAGGCTTTCCAATTGTTGATGTTACTTTTGTGCACAGTTACTCACTTACTTTTGGTTTCCCTCTCAATTTGCTACTGTTGATTTGTTTGTATGCTGTTGATGATTCTTGGTTTTTCATGTTTTTTGATTACTCTTGGTTTGTCCTTTCCTTCCTTGTGTATGGTTTTTGCTGTCAATCACTTGGTCCTTTCAGCCACTCTCCATGTTCTCAGTAACCAACATGTGGCACTCTCCCACCTGAACTGTACATTACTAAAGTGATGATGATACTGACTCTTGCATGAAAATAAGACTGTAATGATGGATCAGAATTTCTGTGGCTTTGGCATCTCAAATAACACTGCAGGAACGGATGTGACTGCAACAGCTACATCAGATCGGATGCAGGAATTGTTCAAGCAAAATGCAGAACTGATATAAAAGATGAACATGTAGCCAGCAGCACAAGCACAAGTGAGACAGCCTTTACCACTGCACCTCACCATTCACTTTATCTGACAATACCATAGAGAAGTGGGAAAACTGTCTGCCTCAATTTATGCTGTATTGCAAGGTAAGAGACATATCACATCCTGCAGTCAGAGTGATTTGTTGCTTAGCAGCAGCAACAGCAACAGCAGTAGTAGTAGTAGCAGTAGTTTGTCTGAGATTGTGCAAAAGCTGCGCTCATGCATAGACCCTCAGATATTACATTTTAACAAGTTGTGCAATTTACTGAGGCAGCGTTCCTGCCACCAAATGCGATGAGATTACAATTTAACCAATAAGGGAAGTTTAATGCTCAGTCTAATGCACACTGTATGACAGAATTGCCAGTGCTCACCTAGAAATGCAAGTCTGCATGTACTAGTTGTGATGCTGATTCTTTAATTGCAGACATAGTTGTAAGATTAGCACTGGACAAGGAGATCAAGAGTAGTTCTATGGAATCATCAGTCCCTCAGTTAAAGTCAACTGCAAATATTGCCTAAATGCTTATGCTGTCTGCAGCAGCTCAAAAAGCATTTTCAGATAATTAGCAAATAGCTCTGCTCTCCACTACATGTTGACAAGTTAGTCCCCCAGGTGGCAATCAGGGTGCAACTTCTAAGCAGGGAAGTGTTTCTTGCTCTCAAGTAGATTTCAGTAGATTTAGTAAATAGATAATAAGAAAAATCCTTCTGCTGCATCAAACATTTCATCAGGAAGGAGGTTTACACATAATGTTTCCTTTCTGTATTTGCAGTAGTTCGTGGATGCAGCTCCACCTTGCTTTTGTTCAGACTGCTGGACATATCATGATCATCACCAGTGTCCACATTTTTTTAACACATGCAATACATTTCTCAAGCAAGGACACTTGGCAGTAGTGTGCCAGGGCAGGAGAACAGCACGTCAGGCTGATGCACCAGTTTGCCAACACAATGTAGCTGGCAAAACCTGACAATGAGTTTCAGAACCTAACTGAGCAGCAGTGTCTGCCTCATCTCCAATGTTGACAGCACAGTCAGGTGCCTAATAAACTCCTGATTGAGTACCAAAAGCGTTATGACCCATTCCAGGTTGACATGGGGCGAGCAGTTTCTTTGATTAACTAGGAAACCTATCAGCATTTGGGCTCCCCTGCCTGCAGCCACCACAGCAGCAGGTTATTTCATACAGCCAGCAAAATATTCCTCTGAGAGAGCAAAATATGTATGGGCAAAATACAAGAATGAGGTTATTTCGTATAGGCAGCAAAAGATTCCTTAGAGATGGCAAATTACCATATGGGCAAAATACAAGAATGTGGAATGACAAACCACCTTCTTGGTCTATGTTCTAGGTGCAGTCCCTGAATTGGTTTCAGAGTATTGGGTAAGGTAAATCTCGTGTTAAGCCCAGGCCCATTCCACGATAGAGAATCATTATTAGAGATTTATGAGTAGTTATTTCAGTCTACCATGGGTAGGACTAAAGAATTTGAACTCAAATTTCACTCAAGCAGTCCTCTGTGCCTAAATTTTGTCATGCAGTATTTGGGGCATAGCTTAAGCATCATAGGGATCATGCCTACTGACGGCTTCAAAAAACTTGAGGGAATTTCAGTATTTCCTGGGGAATACAATGTTCACTCTCCAGGAAGTTCAGCTCATGCATTCATTGAACCATTTGAGAAAGAAAGGCATTCCATTTGTTTGGCCTCAAAAGTGTCACAAAGCATTTTTGCAGTTGAGAAACTCTAGAGGTTGACTCTGTGCTTAATAACAGTTACACCAGGCAACTTCCTGCTCTCTGTAACTGATGTGTCTCAATATGGCATTGGAGCCATTTTGTCACATATGAATGCGATGGCACAGAGCAACCAATAGCTTTGGTGTGCAAGACACCCCTGAAGGCAAAGCAAAATTATTCACAAATGGAGAAGTAGCCACTGAAAATTGTTTGTGGTGTTAAAAGGTTCCACATTTTCCTATACCAGAATAAGTTTCAGTTATCACAGATCACAGGCCCCCACCCCTATTTATCTTTGGTTCACATTCTATCCTTTCAGATAAAATGGCACAGAATTTGCAATGTTGGACATTGTTCTTAAGCAATTATCATTGTGACATTCATTTGGTCTCACCATACAGCATGCAAATGCTTATGCATTATCACACCTCCTCATTGGCTTCAATGTTGAATCTGACCACCAGGAAGCAGTGTGTTTTATGCACCATGCCTTGCGAGGTTTCTCAATCACCACTCGAGGAATAGCAGCAGCTACTAGTCAGACTCCTTCCTGCATAGAGTACGTCAGTGGTGCAAAGTGTTTGGCCAGAGTGCTTCCCCGAAGGATCAGACCCAGAGTTCCAAAATTATATAGGCTTAATGTTGTTCAGAGAGTAGTGTCATCTACTGAGGATGCTGAATGTTGCACTGTGTCTGCATCCTTCAGTTACCACACATATCACATCCTTCAGTTACCACACATACCCCACTGGAGGATGTTGAGGATGAAAGCTTTAGCTCAATGTGATGTTTACCGGCCAGTGATAGACAGCACAGTTCAGCACACAGTGCATACATGTCAGACTCATATTCACAACCAACTGCTCCAGCACAAAATTTTTCACCATGGTTCAGTATGGGCACACAAGCTTTGCCGGCCATTTTCAGGGAGCAATATGGTTGCTGATGGTAGATGCACTCTCCGATTCTCCTTATGACATGTGAGTTGCTTCTACAACTGCATGTGCTAAAATCAAATCTCTAGTTACAATTTTTGCCATAGAGGGAGCACATCACACCTTAGTATCCAACAGATCCAAGTTCATTTAGGCAGGATTTTAGAGAGTGGAATACAGATCTGACCATTGCCCCTTTGTACCCAGCTTCAAACTCAGTCAACAGAGCGAGTGATCAGAACAATAAAGGCACAAATTTGGAAAGCACTGGTATTGGGTTCCTGCTGAAGAAGCCTTAACAATATTTCTCGCAACATACTAGGCCACTCCAGTTAACAGACAAATCCTGGCTGAGGTACTGCACAGGCAGGGGCCTGCATGTTCCAGGACCTGCTGTGACTTACACCGTGAACCATAAGCCGAATTTACACATCCCATTATCTTCAGGGTAATGCTGTGTGAGTTCACACGTTTGGCTGGAAGCCAGCTTGGGCACTGTATGATATTCTCTGTCATAAGGAATACCAAGTGTTACTCGTTGTGGCCTTACAGGATCACCTGATCCATCATTGTAACTAATTCCAGCTGTGACATACCCAGGAGCCATCTCAACTCATCAAGCCAATGCAGGGTATTTACAAGCCCAACATTCTCAGCGACCACACTTTCAGGCCTTCACTGTGGACTCCCAGTGCTCCTAGGTTCACACTCTGGCCACAGCCATAGTGCCATTACAACCTGCACCAACACCATCACTACCAGCAACAACAGCTGATGATCAAACTGGTGCAGAGCTGGCAAGCCATGGAGGTTGAGTCACTTACTCCAACAAGCAACAGCAGCTTATGATCAAACTGGTGCAGATCTGGCAAGCCATGGAGATTGAGTCACTTGCTCCAACACTGAAATCAGTGTCAGTATCAACATCTCAACAGCAACTGCAGCACCATGTGGACCATTTTGCAAATGAACAGGACACCAGGATGCAACAGGGAAGGAAACCTCAGAATTGTAGTTGCCACTTGAGCCACTGATAATGCTCCCATCACAATGTGCGCCCTTGCTCCAGTGGGAAAAACACATGTCTAGTCATTTTCAACCCTATGCACCTATTAATCCCCATCCAGTTGTGTTAATGTTTCTGAAGCCTTTTGATTACCAATGTTACTTTCACATACAGTTACTCACTTACTGTTGCTTCTTTCTCAGTTTGCCATTGTGGCTTTGTTTTGTACAGTGTTGAAGATGATTGGCTTTCACATTTTCAGGTTACTCTAAGTTTGTCCTTTTCGCTCTGTGCATGGTTTTTGCTTTTGATCACTTAGTTCTTGTGGCTGTTTTCTCAGTAACTGACTCCCACATGTAGGCTGGGCATGACTTAAAATGTCTTCCTTTAATCTGACCTGATGGGGCTCCCAAAGACTCAAGTATCCACGTGGACAGCTGGTCAGTGGTCATACTCACACAAAATGCCGGACAGGAATTACAGCAGAACTGGTACATGACATGACACTTTCACAGGTGGCCAATGATGCGATAGGATGCGGCTGAAATGGGATGGGCTGGATGGATATAGCAGACAGACCTTGTGCCTATGTTTTTCATAGGAGTCAGACCTAAATAGGATGGACCAAATGTTTTGTAGAATGTGTAGGCAGCAGAATACCACTTTGGGAGGATGGAAAAGATTGTGAGTAAGATGTTCCTCATTTATGGATACAATGATAAGTAGACTCCTCTCCGCACTCTCACCCTTAATCTGTTCCAAGAGTATCTTCCAACCCGCACCTCCATGTCATGGTCCACTGTGCACAACTCTCCATGTCTACAGCAGAATGAGTTCACTGGTATCACATTTCTATCCCATGGACCTACTGCCTCTCCCCTCCTTCCCCCCCCCCCCCCCCCCCCAACTGCCAGCTATCATTTGCTGCAATCCTCCTTCCTCCTCTCCATGTCCCTCCTTGCTCAACAACTTTCCCCAAATATAAGCAACTCCTCTTCCTATTGGAGCCACAGTGCCAATACAATGTGATTGGCTGGAACAATGTAGCTGTGCAGCCCTGTGTGAGTGTTTTGGGGAGGGGAGGGGGTGTTGTTACCCTTACCCTTCCATTATGTGCAATTATTGCTTTATTGATTTGTGTTTTGACTTTACAAGTTGTCTTTTATTAAAGTCTGAAAGTTTGTTCAGAATGCAAATTAATTTCTGCACTACTGCTGCAGAGGCAAGGCATTGTGAAATATATCATTTGTTGGAATGCCGTAGGCTGAGAAAGGGGCTACAGATATAAAATATAAGAAAAGAGTTTTGAGTTGTCATGAATGTGATTCCACTTCTGCAATTTCTGCCCAAAAGTAATCTGCGAGAGAGCATTTCAGTAAAACAATGTATCTGAAAATGATGTTATCTAACCTAAGGGACTACATGAGGTGGAACAATTGCTTACCACTATAAAGAAACTAAAACTTTTCTGTGAATTCAGTGACTCAAGCATAGCTACTAGCCCTAGCTGTGTTCTCCAGTTATAAAGACATTGTGTGAACCATCACAAACTTCAATGACTGACCTGTTAACAAATGTTCTGCAATTATGGCGGATGACAACTCTTTCATTGTAATTTTAGTTATTTGTGCCCTATGAGTAATTTTAGTTATTTGTACACTAGGAGTCTTGCCTTCCTTATGTAAACTCATTACAAAAAACTCTGCAAACCAACCTTGCTTGCTATCTGAAGTGAACACAATATTTAAACAGTTGTTGTGTATACTGTACACTGTTATCAGATATGAGCAAATTATTTGACAATATAATCCTAAAAAGTGCATGAGACAGAGTGCTGAAGTTGTTATGTGTCATATGTCTACAATGATAGTAGTTGTTACTGTTTCTGAGCCTTTCCAGCATTAATTTTCAACTTTTATTCCTTATGCTGTAGTTTGGGAAACCAGCATATTTCTCCTGTTTATACAACATTCAGTCACATTTTATATTAATAATTTTTACAGCAGCACATAAATATTACTGTGTATTACCTGTAATGGAATATCTGAAAGCAGTTTTGCAAAGTAGTAAGATGTGAGGCAGTACCAGTTGTTCAGGTGCTCTCGTAGAAACACAGATGCTTCTAAAGGAACTGGAAAACAGAAATAATTTTTAAGTAACTTGTGTCTTTCAAAAGTTTTGATTAAAAAAATACACAATAATTTTATTTTTCTGTAAGCAGCAATATATTGCACTCCTATCTGTAGTGCTTTTCTCTTGGTTTTATGCTTGGTATTGTAAGCTATGTAGAATGAAATGATAATAATAATAATATAATAATAATAAAGATTTTATTGTCTTTAGGCCATTACAGCAATTGACAACGTCAAATGAAGTTACAATTTATAATACAGTGTGATAAGGTATTGACTACTGAAATATTTTAGCTTATATTACAATAAATGTACAGTGGGTCATCTGTTGGATTACTGCATTTTACAGTTGATATTATGCAAACTGCATGTAAAACATCCAAACTAGTGATATTACCATGCCTATGAACATGTTTCACTTTTGAAAGGAAAATGAAGTACCATTTAGTGCATAAGCTGGTTCATTAGTTTCATACATCCAGCAGTGAGTCAGCTGCCTCATCTTCATTGTGAATGATATTATAGCTATTCAAACTCATATAATGCATGTTTTTTGAAACAAAACCATATATTACTTCACCAAAACTTTTTGTTTTTTTCGCTTTTGCTTCCACAGTTGTCTTTTGAATGTCCAGGAGCAAAGCAGGACCACTTACCATCCTCCACACAAACTCCTGGAGCCTCATAGATAACATTTTCTCAAATATGTCAGCAACTGACATAGAGGTAACAAACATAGATTTAGGATTGTCTGACCACAATGCTCTCACAATTGAAATCCCTTTAAGGTCAAAGGAAGATAAAGGTGTAAATAATATTTACAAAAGAAACTTCTCTGTGGACAGCTGTCATCAGTTCATAAGTATCTCAGAAAATGAAAATTGGTTAGGTGTTATGAAACAGTCAAGTACAGATGAGGCATATAGTGTATTTGCATCGATTTATATGATGAACTTTGAGATGTGTTTTCCAAAGAAATTGACCAGAATCAAGTCTACTGGACACATAAAGTCAAGTTCTTGGATGACTCTTGGCATTAAGAAATCATGTGAAAACATGAAAAAACTGAATTCAGAGTTGAGGGAGCGTACAGATACTGATTTTATAGAATATGTAAAGAGGTATAGGAAAATATACCGCAGAGTAATTGCAAATGCAAAGTTATTAAGTAATAATATGGAAACTAAAATAGCATGGGAAATTGTGAGAAAAGAAACCGGGGTACCTATCAAAGACAAGGAAATTATTCTAAAAGATGAGGAGAATAAAATGGTAGATAAATATGTCATGCCTAATTAGATAAATAATTACTTTTTAAATGTACCCCAGACATTAAGCAGGAATTTTGGGGAGCAGATTAAGATGGAAGCACCCAAGGCAGCGAGCAGTATGATGACAGTTCCAACAAACGAAAAGGAAGTTTTAAAAGTGATTAAAAGTCTCAAGTCCAAGATGTCAGCTGGAGTAGATGATGTGCCAATAATATTAGTAAAGAAAACAGCTAATCAGATAGCGAAACCATTGGCGCACATAGGAAACTTGTCAATGGCTGAGGGTGTGTTTCCACAAAAACTGAAATTTCTAAAGTCATTCCCCTGTTTAAAAAGGGTGATAAACTTAAAATAGAAAACTACAGACCTGTCTCACTCCTCCCAACTTTCTCTAAAGTTTTAGAGATACTAATGAAATATAGAGTCACACATTATCTTAATATGCACAATCTGATAAACAGTAATCAGCATGGATTTCAAGCTGGGAGAAGTACTGAAACAGCTGTACTAGAATACACAAAAGAAATAATCACTAAATTGGAAGAGGGAAAAAGTTGGGATAAATCTAGATTTGTCAAAAGCCTTTGACACTGTTGACCACAGCATACTTTTGAAAAAGCTTGAAGCTATAGGTATCAGAGGACCGGTAAAAAAGTGGTTTGAGTCTTATCTAGAAAAGAGGATGCAGGTGGTTGAAATTACAGCACTAAATATTAATCAAAAAATTAAACTAAGATCAGATCCAAGGGAGGTCACAGTAGGAGTACCCCAAGGAAGTGTATTAGGCCCCTTGCTGTTCCTCATTTACATTAATGATATTCAGGTGTCAGAGAGAAAAGCTAGAATCATGTTATTTGCTGATGATACTAGTTTAATAGTTAGTGATATGAAGCAGTCATTGCACAGTACTGTGGACCATGGCCTACAATATATACAAAAATGGTTTGGTACTAACAAGCTAACACTGAATGCAAAAAAAACTAATTATGTGAAATATGGAAAAATAAGTGAACAGGACGACCTAAATCCCACCATGGAGGGCAAACAACTTGAAAGAGTACAGTGTGCAAAATTCCTGGGTATGCACATTGATGAGAAGATTAATTGGAAGGACCATGTGGTGAGCTTAGCACTAAAACTAAATTCAGCATGTTTTGTGCTTAGAATAATTTCAAGAGTTTGTAGTAATGACTGTACCAGATTAGTATATTTTGGCTATTTTCAGTCCATTGCATCCTATGGGATAGTATTCTGGGGAAAAACAAATTGTCGTCTAAATGAGATTTTCAAATTACAAAAACGTGCTATTCGGATAATGACCCACAGCCCACCTCAAACACATTGTAGGCCCCTTTTTAAAGCATTGAAAATTTTAACAATTCCATCATTATACATTCTGAAATGTCTGTTGGTGATCAAAAGAAATCAGGACAAAATGAAAACCAATACAGACTTCCATAATTACGATACACGGCAATGTAAAGATCTCCACATACAAGCTGTAACAAGGACCCGAAGCCAGAAACATGTATGTAATCAAGGCATCAAACTTTTTAATGCACTACCAAAACATATCAAAGAGGTGGATAATGAGGATAAATTTAAAACTGTTACAAAGAACCACATGCTTGACAAATGTTATTACAGCATAAGTGAATATCTCTGCGCAACTGTATAACAATATATGTTTAAGTTAATGTGACAAATGAAATTACATCACTGCATAAGAAATTATGTTATAAAAACACTTATTAGTTGTATATTGTATTAAACATAAGATAGATTAATATGAATTCAGCACAGATAAAATTTTTGTAAATGTATCATATAGTTGTTGAAATGTACCGTGACAAATTCTATATCACAAATGTGATCATTGGGATGGTAATAAATAAATAAATAAATAAATAAATAAATCATACTGTGAATGTTTCAACTTATGTGTTCACCAGAAACTGAACTTGAGTGCTGCTGAAAGTGCTCATAGCTAATCAGCTTGGAATAAATTTATGTTAGTTTGAATAAAATTCAGAATTACATCTGGAGTCATGGTGGGTACAAAATTTTTAGTTTCAACAGATAATGAACTGTGTAATTATATGTGTACAATAACAATACTAATTCCTGGAAACTCACCTGTAGCTGACTGATGTCTGGAACATAAGAGCACACAACAGCAAACAGTACCAGTGGTTGCCTTTCCTTTATTTTACATAAGTATATCTGTAGATATGTATCAGAGAAATTGAATATGTTAAGATATTCAGATTTTCTTCGTGACACAAGGATTCTTGAAAACATTACTGCATATACAAATGCTAATTATCTACTACAAGCTGAGTTGTGGTTCTACAACTACATCTTCAACTATATTCTGTATGACAGATGGTATTTCCCATTATTATACAGGGTGGTCCATTGATAGTGACCGGGCCAATTATCTCACGATATAAGCGTCAAATGAAAAAACTACAAAGAACGAAACTTGTCTTGCTTGAAGGGGGAAACCAGATGGCGCTATGGTTGGCCTGCTAGATGGCGCTGCCATATGTCAAACAGATATCAACTGTGTTTTTTTTAAAATAGGAACCACCATTTTTTATTACATATTCGTGTAGTATGTAAAGAAATACGTATGTTTTAGTTGCACCATTTTTTTTGCTTTGTCATAGATGATGCTGTAATAGTCACAAACATATGGCTCACAATTTTAGATGAACAGTTGGTAACATATGGGTTTTTTGAATTAAAATACAGAACGTAGGTATGTTTGAACATTTTATTTCGGTTGTTCCAATGTGATACATGTACCTTTGTGAACATATCATTTCTGAGAACACATGCTGTTACAGCGTGATTATTTGTAAATACCACAATAATGCAATAAATGCTCAAAATGATGTCCGTCAACCTCAATGCATTTGGCACTAAGTGTAACGTCATTCCTCTCAACGGCGAGTATTTCGCCTTCCGTAATGTTCGCACATGCATTGACAATGCGCTGACACATGTTGGCAGGCATTATCAGTGGATCATGATAGCAAATATCCTTCAACTTTCCCCACAGAAAAAAATCCGGGGACGTCATATCCGGTGAATGTGCAGGCCATGGTATGGTGCTTCGACGACCAATCCACCTGTCATGAAATACGCCATTCAATACCGCTTCAACCACACATGAGTTATATGCCGGACATCCATCATGTTGGAAGTACATCGCCATTCTGTCATGCAGTGAATCATCCTGTAGTAACATTGGTAGAACATTACGTAGGAAATCAGCATACACTGCACCATAATCGATAAAATGGGGGCCAATTATCCTTCCTCCCATAATGCCGTGCCATACATTAACCCACCAAGGTCGCTGATGTTCCACTTGTCGCAGCCATTGTGGATTTTCTGTTGCCCAATAGTGCATATTATGCTGTTGGTGAATGACACTTCGTCGCTAAATAGAACGCATGCAAAAAATCTGTCATCGTCCCATAATTTCTCTTGTGCCCAGTGGCAGAACTGTACACAATGTTCAAAGTCATCGCCATGCAATTCCTGGTGCATAGAAATATGGTACAGGTGCAATCGATGTTGCTGTAGCATTCTCAACACCGGCGTTTTTGAGATTCCTGATTCTCGCGCAATTTGTCTGCTACTGATGTGTGGATTAGCCGTGACAGCAGCTAAAACACCTACTTGGGCATCATCATTTGTTGCAGGTCATGGTTGACATTTCACATGTGGCTGAACACTTCCTGTTTCCTTAAATAATGTAACTATCCGGCGAACGGTCCGGACACTTGAATGATATCGTCAAGCATACCGAGCAGCATATGTAGCACACGCCTGTTGGGCATTTTGATCACAATAGCCACACATCAACACGATATCAACCTTTTCCATAATTGGTAAATGGTCCACTTTAATATGGGTAATGTATCACAAAGCGAATACCATCCACACTGGTAGAATGTTACGTGATACCACATACTTATATGTTTGTGACTATTACAGCGTCATCTATCACAAAGCGAAAAAAGTGGTCCAACTAAAACATTTATATTTCTTTACATACTATACGAATATGTAATAAAAAATGGGGGTTTCTATTTAAAAAACGCAGTTGATATCTGTTTGACCTATGGCAGCACCATCTAGCGGGTCAACCATAGGGACATCTGGTGTCCGCCTTCAAACTAGACCAGTTTCGTTCTTTATAGTTTTTCCGTTTGATGCTTATTTCGTGAGATATTTGGCCCAGTCACTATCAATGGACCACCCTGTATATGTATTAGGGTTTCTTCTCATTACATTCAGATATGGTCGGTGGGAAGAATGACCTTAAATCCCTCCATGGACACTGTTATTAGTCTAATGTTGTCTTTGTAGTCCTTATTAGGATGATACATAAGAAGTTGTAGTATATTCCTAGATTCCTCACTTAATACTGGTCCTTGACTCTCTGTAAGTAAACTTGCACAGAGTAGTTGGTGCCTATCTTCTAGCATCTGCCAGTTCAGGTTTTTCAGAATTTGTGTGATGCTCTCCCCTGGGTCAAACAAATGTGTAGCCAGTCATGTTGCCTTTTTTCATATATGTTCAATATCCCCTTTAGTCTTATTTGTAACAGGTCCCACACACTTCAGCAGTATTCTAGGATGAGCCAAAAATGTTTTCTAAGTAATCTCCATCGTAGACTGATTACATTTTCCCAGTATCCTACCAATCAACTGATGTCTGTCACTTATAAACATGATTGAATCTATGTGATCATTCCACTTCATAACCCTACAAACTGTTACACCAAAGTATATGTACAAGTTGACTGATTCCAATTCTGACTCTCTGATACTGTATTGTAGTAAAAAATATGAGCTGCAGGCTCCAAACATGCTTCCTGGGCAAGCCTGAAGTTACTTCTACAATGGTTCATGACTCTCTGTCGAAGATAATCTGCTGCATCCTCCATACCAAGAAATCCTCAGACTGGTGAAAAGAGTCACGCCATGCTCCACATGATCATACTTGGGCTAATTGGTGTTGATGTGGTACTGTGTTTAATACTTTTTTGGATGCCAAAAGATACTACATCAACTTGACAGCTTGATCCTTGGCTTTCAGTATATCATGTGAGAAAAGCAGGAGTTGAGTGATAGATGTTTCCAGAAACCATACTGATTGGCTTGGAAGAAGTCATTTTGTTTGAGATTAGATAGAGTTTGAGCACAGGCTGTCTTCTAAGAAACCACAGTTGGATGTCAATTGACAGTGGGCAGTATGTTTGAGTATCACTTCTGCTTCCTTTCTTGCAGATGAATGTAACCTGCTTTTCTTTCAACTACTGGACACACTTGAAAGAACAAAAACTGACAGTGGCTGAAATTTAAATTGCTCACCATGTTATGCAAGAGGCCAGTCACATTACAGAATGCATAAAACCAGTGCAATATTATAACACATAATACTTACATGCATGAACAGTTGGAACAGCATTTGAGAAGAACAGGAACATGATGAAGAAGAACAGACATGCCACATTACTTTCCACTTTTGCAGCATCATTTCCAATCCCATAGTATAGTGTACCAAGTAATAATCCAACAACAACATGTGTTACAAATCTTATATAGGCCAAGTGCTAAAAAAAAGAGAGACAACATTTATTTTCACCTCTATTCAAAGTTATAGTACAAAGAAAATATAATTTACAGAGTACTCTTTGCTCATAACAACTGATGGTTTAGAGGATAGGGTGTATACAGTTCTAGAAAAAGACATAAATAAAGGAAGCCTTTCTTTCATCTCATATTGTCATGTATAGTTATATAGAAACACATACCGTATCGCGGAATGTACACCGCATTGACCTTTGCAACAGAATAGCAAATTGTCTCCATCTGCTAATAGGATAGGGAGAAGAGCAGTACCATTTCCTTACAGCTGCCCTATTTTGTGCAGCAGGATCATGATTTGCTTCTCCATTGCTTATCATCCGAGCTGTAACATTTAACATTTTACCTATTTTTTCATAAAAGTGTGCCAGACATATCATTTCATTTTGTTTAAGAATGTACATTTCCACAAACTAACTTTAAATAAACATGGAGTTTGGAATAAGTGAATTATGAAATAAGTGGATCTCTTTACTTACTTTCTTCATTAACAGTCTCCTCCTTTGGATCATGTAATTCCATAACATCCTTTTCCTCATGGGCTTCATTTGAAAAATTTTTCTGCACATAGAAATTGACCAAATTTTCTATTGTTTGTCCTCGCTCTTTGCAAGCAACCTCAAGCGCTTAAAGAGAAATTTTTAAGAATAAATTGTTAGTTTTATGTAGATAGACAATAAGTCAGTAATTGTTTAAATATTGGAAAATCCAGAATGGACTAACAAAAATATGAATTGAGATAAACTGCCTAAACTGCTACTCACCACATAGAAGAAGTGTAGAGTGACAGACAGCACATTTTAAAGTAGATTAAGCTATCAGACAAAATTCTTCATCAGATTTAGAAATCTACATACACACACAATTCGCATACACATGGCCACAGTCATCTCCGAGTGCAGGGCTCGACAGCAATGAGTAGCAATCTCAGCTGGTACAATATTGGGGTAAACAAGGGACCTCAGGTGAAGAGGGGTATGGGTAGCAGGGCCATGTGTGAAAGCAGCCATCTGTTTACCAACTTAGCTACAAATTCACAGTACCCTATCTATCGCTGATAAGCTGTCTGTTCACATGATGGCCATCACAAAACTGTGGTGCTCTGAAACATATTCTCTGTTCTCGCAAACCTAGTCTTTGTCCTCCACCTATCTCTATGCCCTTTCCTGCTCCCACTTCAGCTGCACATGTGCCTTTTTTCTCATCAGTACACTTAGCCAACAGTGGCCATGTGCATACGAATTGTATGTGAATGTGTGTGTGTGTTTTTTTTTCTAAGTCTGACAAAGGACTTTGTCTAATAACTTAGTTTACTTTTAAATGTGCCTGTCTGCCTCCTCTATGTTGTAAGTAGCAAGCTATCCTAATTCATATTGATTACAAGTTTACTAATATGATAAATGTACCCTATGGAGTAATGTCCTAAATTCTGCATGAAAAATTATGAACAAAACTAAAAGATGTATTTTATTATGCTTTTTAAACTATTCCAAAAGTATCACTGGATTAAACAGTTTATCACCTGATGATTCAAAGAGAACTTAGATGTTGACCTCCACTTCAGAGATGGCTACATCAGTACCTCCGTCAATATCAAACCTACTAACCACCAGCAATACCTCCACTTCGACAGCTGCCACCCATTCCATACCAAGAAGTCCCTTCCGTACAGCCTAGCCACCCGTGGTCATCACATCTGCAGTGATGAGCAGTCCTTCTGTAAATATACTGAGGGTATCACTGAAGCCTTCACTGACCATAATTATCCTCGCATCCTTGTACAAAAACAAATCACCTGTGCCTTATCTTTCCAGTCTCCCTCCACCTTCCAAAGTCCCACAGTCCGGCAAAAGAGGAGCATTTCCCTCACAACTCAGTAGCATCCGGAACTGGAGCACCTGAATTACATTCTCCATCAGGGTTTCGATTACCTCTCGTTGTGCCCTGAAATGAGAAATGTCCTACCCACTATCCTTCCCACCCCTCTTACCGTGGTATTCCGCTGTCCACCCAACCTACACAATATACTCGTGCATCCTTACACAACTCCTGCCCCCAATCCCTTACCGCATGGCTCATCCCTCTGTAATAGACCTAGATGCAAGACTTGTCCCATACAGACTCCTACCACCACCTACTCCAGTCCGGTCACTAACAGCACCTATCCCATCAAAGGCAGGGCTACCTGTGAAACCAGTCATGTGATTTACAAGCTAAGCTACAACCACTGTGCTGCATTCCATGTAAGCATGACAATCAACAAGCTGTCTGTATGCATGAATGGCCACCGACAAACTGTGCCCAAAAACCAAGTGGACCACCCTGTTGTTGAAACCGCTGCCAAACATGATACCCCTCATCTCAATGACTGCTTCGCAGCCTGTGCCATATGGATCCTTCCCACCAACACCAGCTTTTCTGAATTGCGCAGGTGGGAACTTTCTCTGCAATACATCTTATGTTCCCATATCCCTCCTGTCCTCAACCTTCATTAGTCACTGTCCTCACCCATCCAGACCCCTCCCTGTTCCCATTCCAGCACTACACAGCTGTCATTTCACCGCCACCCCCAGTCTTTTAATTTCTTTTTATTTTTATTTCTCTCCTTTCCACTACTTACCCCTTCCCCCTCCGCACCTTCTCTCCTGCCCTCCGTCTAAACAGCAACACTTCACTGTCCACCACTCCCACCATACTATCCCTCCCCCTCCCCGCCCCAGCCTCCTCCTTACCCCCATGCAGTCACCACTCCCATCATGCACTGGTGCTTCTGCTTCGCAGTGTAGTTTCAGCTCTCTGAGACTGCAGATGAGTGTGCAAGTTGCATTTACGTCAGTGTGTGTGTGCATGTGTGTATGTGTGTCTACTGGTGACAAAGGCCTTAAGGGCTGAAAGCTATGAGTGTGTGAACCTTTTTATTGTGCCTACCATGACTGAGCATCTCTGCTATATGGTGAGGAGCAACTTTCCTTCTCAGGTATTGTTAAGGTCAATTAAAAATTGATAATACTTGATTTTAACAAATTCTTCTTTTCTTCCTGAAACATTTCTGTTTATACAGGTCATTTACAGAGTCTCTTTTAATCTTCTCTTTTCTCCCATAGTCTGTCATTCAGCACATTGACCAATTAATAGAAATAATTTCATAGAAAGCGTTTTAAAACACAATTAAATCTGACATAAAAGAAAATCGTTTTTGATCAGATGTTTGAGTGGAGTGAAAACAAGACTCCCTAGAAATTACACAATGCATTTTTGTCTGAATTTTCATAACCGAATGAAAAATAGAAAATGGACAAATGGGGTATCAAACTGACCAGCATGAGGTCTGCTTTCACAAAAAATAGTTTAACTACTTACAAGTAATCAGGCTAATTGATAAAAACTTTATTACTTAGTTGAGCATAAATGAAATGTCAGAAAGTTCATCCCTTCAAGGTCTCTGTCAATGAAAAGATTTGAAAAAAAAGGTCAAATGTTTTGTGGAATGATTTGTCTAAACACAAGAAATAAAACAGATCAGAGATATTTGACATGCCTTTGAATGATACTTGAAAAATTAACAGCAAATGAGGTGCTAATTGAGAAATTAAAGTTTGATATTTAACTTAAAATATTAGAGTTTTAAAGAGTTCTAGAGTATATTTATCTGGTGGATTATGTAGATCATGCACCCTCATTTGCTGTAAATGATTTTGAACATTGTTCAATGGTGCATCAAATGTTTCTCTAATCTATTTCATTTCTTACTTTTAGACAAATCATTTCACAATTCATGTGACCCATTTTTTCAAATGTTTTATTATTATTAAAATCTTAGGATTCTTCGGCTTGTTAAAATTGAGCTGAAAATAGTCTTTAGAATATCAAGAATAATCAGTGCTGGATTATTCGAACATTCCTCTGTTAGTCAATATGCCACATGCCCATCAATTTTGTGTTTGATAGTAGCAACGTTGTTCTCAGTTTGAATATGACAATCAGTGATTCTACTATATCTATCATTACTGGAACAGAAGGCATTTTTACCAAGGAATGTTCAGTATTGAAGGCACATGCACATTTGTAGGTAAAATTGTTCAGTATTTCACTTTTGATTATAATAGAGTGCTTACTAATGGAGCACAATAGTGCCTAACAACCACAACTCCTGCAGCAGGTTACAATGCTAGTACTGTGTGAACATCTAATGAGTTCTCATAATGGATAACCAACAATTCAAAGACACTGCCCTTTGCAAAACCCTAAACTGACAGTTAAAGAAAATCAATGATTTCAGTTACATAGACCAGACAAAACCTTTAAGCTATGTCATTTTATCAATAACACAAGTTGCTTTTTTAAAGAAGTGACAAAGATACTATAAAGATGTGTAATACACCACAAACGTGTGCTTAACTTACCAAAGTCAGCTGGGTTATAATACATGGGGTAGTGAAATCCAGCAGCTTCAAAAGTTTCAATCATATTACTGATGAAGCCATTATAAATACACTGACCATCTGACATGACGAGCAAGTCATCAAACATTTGAAATAACCTAGAACTCGGCTGATGCACAACACATATCACAGTTCGGCCACCTCCTGCCAGAGATTTTAAATGAGATATCATTTGTACAGATGATATGCTGTCAAGCCCACTGGAATAAACAAAAAACATTTAAAATATTACAAATATTTTCTAAAATATATACATCTTGTATGCATAATGCATCAGCTGATACCATATACTAAGCGAAGATGACATTCAACATTTTAAGTGTAAAAAAATGCCCCTTTTTATTAAAGCAGCATTTGTTCCTTAAAGTGCTGACAGAATTCTCCACTAAAGACAAATATAAAAATTATACTAAAATACATAGAAACACAAATAGATGAAATAAAATGAGTTACTAAATTTAAATTTTTTGGAGAAAACATTTATCAGAATGGACCACAAAAATTTTCTGTAGATGCTAAATTGGGAAGGAGGATATGCTTTTCTACAAAATGACAGTGTCCAATGGAAGCATTTTCATAAAACATTCATATTTTAATTTATTATGTCAAAATTTGGATGTACAAATTAGTGCATGATCACTTGATTTAATTAAAAGCATGTACAATAAGAAATTTATCTAGTAATACAAAACTAAAACACTCACCAACCGGGGGCAGAACACATACATAAAAGCAGCTTGTAATTAGGACTAATTCTACCTGAAGAAGGAGCCACTGGCTTCAAAAGCTCGCCTAATTACAACCCTGTTTTATGTGTGTGTTCTGCCATCGCTTGGTGAGTAGGTTTTTTATCTATCCAATTAAATTTTTGTCAAAAATTGATTGTTTTTGGTGTTATAAAACTAAGACACTGTACCACAATGGAAACGCCAGCTTGTTTACATCTAAGTGAATGCTTGACAGTGAACTATATTTTACGCAGAACAGAGGTCTTGAAAGATGCAATGTTAGAAAAATAATTGTTGCAATATAAACCACAGATAGTTAGAAAATGAGAAGTAATGAGAAGATCTATTAAAATACACAGAAAATATCAGAAGTAATGGCAAAGTGAAGGTTAATCTTTGGACACACTGAAGTGTAACACATTGGTCTGGGGAAATTGATGTGTTATCTCTTCTTTTCTCTAGCCAATGAATGGTGGTCATGACTTTTTCATGTGTTTCTCATGTTAGTGACGTAGTCAGTTTCAATCCATGTATGGTGCACAGGAATTCGTGTGTTTTGTTATGCACTGTGAAATGAAATGGTCACAGAGTATTGGCAGGGCAATGTCTGACAGAGTTTCTGCGCTTTGTGGCATTTGCTGTTCGGGCAGTTACTCCATGATGCCAATGATCCTGGCAAGGAGGTGCATTGTCGCTCATGAAACCTTGGAAATCCTGACAATAGAATGATGTCAGGAAAATTGAAGTTGGATTTGTCTGACAGGTCTTGAGTGAAAAAGACTGAGTTATGTTCACAACTATTTGGAGCTTTTGTTCTGCCAGTAGCTGTAATGTGGAGTGTATGTATTGCAAATGAGAGACAATATACACATATAAAAGGAGCTGTAACTGTTATTCAGTAGTATTTGATAGTTTGAATTATTTTTCATATTGCACAGACATTGCAACCCCGAAGAAGGAGTCTAAAAGTTACAAGATCCAGACCACAGTTTTTCTAATTGCCATTTACATAACAAGCAGCCACTATTAATAAATAATGGTTATTGTAAAAATTTTACACAACCAACCCTCCTTAGAACTATCAACTGCGAAACCTCTACAACTTCTACCAAATGAGTGAGAACAGGTTAATACAGCAAATATTCTGGTATTTATGATAAAATTCAACAGCAGTATGGGTTACAGAAACAAGAAAAGTACAAGAAAGAAACAATCGAAGAGCTGGAAATACCAAAACGCATCTTTTTTTAAGAATAAAACACTAAATTTAGAAGGCTTTCAATGCAAGAATACTAAGTAATCAGGAATAACAAACAAAAGAAAGGAAAAGATGACTCAGGGAGCAGATGAAGGTGTACTGAAAAAAATAGGAACCAACAAAGAAAGAAGGGGTACTGAAGTTGTTGTGTAATCTCATTTGGTCAATACAGAAGTTTAAAAAATAGCAAAACTTACAATGCAATGTTCATAGCAGAAGACGATTTGAAAATTTTGAAAGGTAACTGGAAAACAGCAAACTGTCTTTCGTGATGGTATTACTGTGCTACAGGTCGAGATGAAAGATTAGTTGGCACCCATAGAGAGGGCACTAAAAACATATACATATGCATTAATAGAAGGTTTGTTTGTAATTGCCTTAGTAGATGGTATGTTTGTTATGCCATTAGAAACTGGATTGAAATACAACTTCAATTTGTAGTATGACACTCCTTTAACAGACAACAATTAAAAATGGTATGATAGTGTTGCTTATGATTAGTAAATCAGTGAGCAAATTGAAGTCTTAGTAGTTGTTTTACCAGCAAACGGAAATTTTAAAACAATATTAAAATCTGGGAATGTTATCGAATTTCAGCTACAATGGAGATAAGTATATGGAACAGACACACAAACAGATAAGAAAACTATGTATTTGTGATAAGTCTGAACTTAATGACAATACTTTGAATAAATTACATGAACAACAAAAAGAAAAGATAGTCTGCTACGTATTGTAAAGATGACACATTAAGTTGTAGACAGGCACAATTAAAAGACTCTTATACAAAGGGTTTTTGCCTCAGCCTTCATCAGAAAAAGAAAGAGAAAACACACACACACACACACACACACACACACACACACACACACACACACACACCCCTTCACGGACATATGATTGTCATCTCTGGCAGCTCGGGCCAGAATGCAGTTGTCACGAGAATGGAAGCAGCAGTTTGGAAGGGGCAGGGATGGGGAAGAGATAGCAGTGTATGGGTTGGGGGGGAGGTGCTGTCTGGGAGAGTGTGCAGGGACTAGATTGCCAAAAGGCACAATGTTGGGAGACTGTGGGGCAGGGAGTTGGGGAGGGGGAAGGGAACAAAGCGAAAAAGGAGAGGAGTGGGGAAAGATGGATGGGTGTGTTAGCAGAGGGCAGCACACAGAGAGGACGGGAGGTGAGAGTAGGGAGAAGGTGCAGGACAGAGAGGGTGGAAACTATTTAATGGAGTATGTGAGGACAGTATGTTACCATACACTGAGACTGAGATAATTTCAGGGATGGAGAACTTGTTGTAAGAATGAGTCCCAGCTGTGCAGTTCAGAAAAGCTGGTGGTGGTGTGGAGGATCCAGATGGCTCACGTAGTGAAGCAGCTATAAAATCGATCATGTTATGTTCAGCTGCAGATTGTACCACAAAGTGATGAACTTTGCTCTTGGCCACAATTTGATAGTGGTTGTTCTTCCTGATGGCCAGCTGATGTGGAACAAAAAACTTGTCTTTAAAAAACAAATGCTTATCTGGGTGGGATGAAATACCCACATCTGTAATCAAGAGAGTGGATAATATCATTTCACAACCACTATTATTTATCATAAACCAATTTTTGAGCAGGGATATTTTCCCAATGTATTGAAATATGCTGAGATAAAACCACTATTTGGAAAGTGTTTGACAGAAGTGGAGAATTACTGCCCTATCTCTCTTCTGCTGGTACTTTCTAAAGTGGTCAAAAAGACTGTAGCAAAACAAATTCAAAAATTTCTTACTGCAAATGACATAATTTTTAAAAATCAGTTCAGATTCCAACAAGGAAAAAGCACTGTAAATGCAATCAATGAGTTTACTCAAAAGATATTCTCCTCATTAGATACAGGTGGGAAGGCCACAAGAATATTCTGTGATCTGACAAAAACTTCTGATTGAGTGAACCAGGTCTTACTTTTACACAAATTACACATATATCGAATCAGAGACAACGCTTTAGAATGGTTCATCTGTTACTTAAGAAATAGACAACAAAGAGTAATTATAACCTCAAATGCAAGAAATTACTCCTCAAACTGGAACACAATTGGCCAAGAAGTCCTGCAGAGTTCAATATTGGATCCTATCTGTTCCTTTTCTACATAGACAACCTACCACATGCTACTGATGCTTATTCAGTTTTATCTACTGACGATACATGACGTCTAATTGAAAATGAGTGCCTGAAAGAATTCTGGGAAGTGCCATAAATACATTAGAAAAACTTTATTCCTGGTTTCATCAAAATGGGCTGAAAGTAACTATAACTAAAACAAAAATGATGCAGTTCAAAGCTAAATCATTCGAATGAAGTAAAATAAAGGTACTTTGCAATGACCAGGATATCACAGAAACAAAGCCTGTGAAGTTCTGATGCCTAAATCTTGATAAAATTTAAACTGAAAGGTATAAAGAGACTGCTTAGCAAACAAACTTAACAGTGTTGATTTTGCAGTATATATTTTGTCAGGTGCCACAAGCATAAACATCAGAAACATAGTCTATCACTCTTGTTTGCTTGAGTCAATTATTCATTATGGCTTAATCTTCTGGGAAAATTCTGCAAGTGTCAAGAGACTCCTAGTATTAAATACTACTACTACTACTACTACTACTACTAATAATAATAATAATAATAACAATAACAAGGAACATATATGTTGCCAAATAGTGGGTATCATGTTGACCACTGATAAAAAATCTAAAAACACTATATTTATTCCTTCCCTTTATGTACATGAGATATTGTTGTTATATAAAAATCAATATACACATAACTCTTTCTATTTTGTCCACAACTAATGCACTCACCACAGAGAGAATTTTTAACTCCCAACACACCATTTAAAACTCTATACCCAAACACCAGAGTATATGGGGTTAAAAATTTACAATAAAATAAAAGGCAGTAATATATTAACATGAAGCAGGTTCACTGAAAAGATTACTCTAGACTCGTCTGGTAGACAACTGTTATTGTTTTATTCAAGAATTCCTTGAGGACAGATTTACGGTTTGAACAAGGAAATTAAACATTTACTTTTGTATTCTGGAAACTGTAGATGTAATTGTGTAGCAATATCTCAGAAATGTATTTAACATAATGTTAAAATCCTGATGTATCTTAAACACATCAAATCAACAAGATCTGAAATTGCATGTTATGAGACAAATAAATCTATTCGATTCTATCCTGGAATGAACAACACAAGTCTTGTACACAGAAGAAATTAAGATTACTGTGACCAATACTGTAAGTGATTTGGGAACTGGGGTGATAGGATTTCAAGAGAAACAGTTTGCTGTTATGACACACAGTTGAACACACCAATAAATTTGGTATAATTTTGTCAGTTGGCACAGAAACAGTTTGCAAGTATATGTGGAAGAGGAAGCTGATTTATGGTGAAATAATGTCTGGTGTGTTTTTTCATATGGAGACTTAAATGAATGATTATTTGAAGCTAAATGTACCTAAACATCCTTCATACATCTATTTTATTCACAATTCATACACTCTGTGTGCATGAGGAATTTTCTTTGCCTCGTAGATACATGAATTTACTTTGATGACAGTCCTGAAAGACACTGGAAGATGAGATACAAATGCCTTCCCCCCACATTAAATTGGATTTAGTAATGTCAGACATCAACCATTGACACTTACTTGAGGATGTTCTGTTATATCAGCCACAACAACAGAACCTATGGAAGAAAATGAAATATATGTGCATCAGTTTTAGTGGACATTTTGACAAAGGTTGCTTGAGTATCATTTTGCCATAATCAACTGATGATATCCATTTTGAAGAAGTGTACAGTCAAAGGCAAATGGAATTCATATTTCATATTATATCATTTTAGTATTATTATGTTTACATAGTTTTTCACTAAAATGTCCATACATTCTTTGACTCTTTCTATATTAGAACATTGAGGAGCCAGGTATGCTTGTCAGCAGAAGGGGAATGATTTACTGAACACTTTTTATATACAGAACTCAGTAATGTCTAATGAGATACATATGGAGTAAGAATGTGAAACAATCTGGGCAAAATGGGCGAAAGACAGGGCTAAAAGCTTGGAAAATAATCACACTTAAATTCTGTGAGCATGCCATAGTAGGAGATATCAATATGCCATCAGTACAAGGTTATTCATAAGTACCTCCAGGGTTTGAGAAGGCTATTGCATGAAAACTACAAGACATTCAGAAAACAGACACATATCAGTGGATAGAGCATCTGTCCAAGTTTTTAGCTTAATTATCAGTGTCCATATGGGCACTGTTTGTGATGCAGAAAATGTCAATATGGGCAGAAGAGCATGTGTGTGCAAGTCACTGATGTCACTGCAGCAACAACAGCAGCCCACTTTGGAAATCTGTTCATCAGGTTGCCCATTTGCAGACATGAATTAATATGGAGCAGATGATTTGCCTACATGTTTTAACACTTCTGCAACTGTATCACAGCACTTATTGCAAATCAAAACATGGAGATGTGCTCTGTCCACCAATATCCATCATTTTTCTGTAAGTCTTGTAGTTTTTTATGCAGTTGTTTTCTGAAACCCTGGAGGTACTTATGGCTCTGAGCACTATGGGACTTAACTACTATGGTCATCAGTCCCCTAGAACTTAGAACTACTTAAACCTAACTAACCTAAGGACATCACACAACACCCAGTCATCACGAGGCAGAGAAAATCCCTGACCCCGCCGGGAATCGAACCCGGGAACCCGGGCGCGGGAAGCGAGAACGCTACCGCACGACCACGAGCTGCGGACGGAGGTACTTATGAATAACCCTGCAGAATAGAACACATGCCTTTAGACTGGGAAGAAGGTGCAAAGAATTGTGCAACTTTGGAATCATGGATATACACACAAGCAAGACTGACAACATTGTTAACTTTTGTCTTATCTATTGCACATCAAAATGTAAATCAATGTTTTTATTGATTTGAAGTCCGCCCTGGTAGCTGAGTGGTCAGCGTGACAGACTGTCAATCCTAAGGGCCCGGGTTCGATTCCCGGCTGGGTCGGAAATTTTCTCCGCTCAGGGACTGGGTGTTGTGATGTCCTAATCATCATCATTTGATCCCCATCGACGCGCAGGTCGCCAAAGTGGCGTCAAATCGAAAGACCTGCACCAGGCGAACGGTCTATCCGACGGGAGGCCCTAGCCACACGACATTTCCATTTCCATTGATTTGAAGATGTTTGTACTTTCAAAATCTTAGAAATTTACTGACTGAAGGTTAAACTCAAAGTATCAACAGTATTAGGAAGAGGACAGATTGCTACTCACTGTAAAGATGCCATGCTGAGTTGCAGACATGCATAATGAAAAGACTGTTACACATTTGGCTTTTGACCAAAGCCCTCTTCAGAAAAGAAAACACACACACATTCACAGAGGCAAGCACACCTCATGCACATGTGACCACCATCTCTGGCAGCTTGGACCGGAATGCATCTGACATGCTGAGTGACAATCTGGAGTGGGGCAGTGAAGGAAGGAGGAGGGATAGCATGACACAGGTAGGGGGAGAGAAGAGTGCTGTCTGGTGGAGCATGCAAGGACTAGAGACATTACAAGAGTGCCAGGCACAGTGTCAGGAGGCTGTGGGACAAGGGGGTTGGCGGGGGGGGGGGGGGGGGGGGGGGAGCAGGGGCAGAGAAGGAAAGGAGCAGTGAAGGGGAAAGATGGGTAGGTGCATTGGCACAGGCGGCACACAATGAGGGTGAGAGAACATAAATAGGATAAGTAGGGAGGAAGTGATATAGGAAGGAGGGCGTGGAATCTGTTGGGTAGAGGGTGTGGGGACAGTACATTACCATAGGTTGAGGCTGGGATAATTTCAGGAACAGAGAATGTATTGTAAGGATAACTCCCACTTGTGCAGATCAGAAATGCTGGTGGTGGAGGGGAGGATCCCAATGGCCTGGGTTGTGAAGCATCTACTGTAATCAAGCACATTATATCCATCTGCATGTTGTACCACAGGGTGGTCTACCATGCTTGTGGCCAAAGTTTGGCAGTAGCCTTTCATCCTGGTCAACAGCTGGTTGGTAGTCATACCAGTATAAAAACCTGTGCAATGATCACAGCAGAGTTGGTGTATGACATTGCTGCTTTCACTGGTGGCTCAGGCTCTGATGGGTTAGGATAAGCATGTGAAAAAACAGGGGTAGGAAGTGCTGGGTGGGTGGATTGGACATGTTGTGCACCTGGGTCTTCTACATGGATAACTCAGAGTATTGTTACTGACAATAATGCGTTTTCAAGAAATCAGTGAGTCTTCTCCACAATAATGCAGCCACAGTTTTTGTTAATGCATCTTATGAAATTTTCCACTGAGATAGTATTTTCTTTGTTATTATACATTAATTTACATTATGTAAGACACTGTGAAAGATCTTCACTATGGTATGAAAATTAGATGAAGCAGGATATACTCCACAGTTTTGCCTAAAATGATTTTGTAGTTTTACGTAAGATCTTCCCCTTCTTCAAAACTATTTTCCCTGGATTGAAATGAAGCACTAATCTATACATTATTGACAATCCATTCTTAGGCTTAACTTCACACTAAACTAACAAAGAACCACTAAAGGACTTACAAATGAACTCTATGCTAAATTCATGACAAAAAAGAAGTAATCAAGGAAAAAGAAGTAGTTATGAAGTTATGTTGTTGGAATGAGAAAAATTATTATTTTTATTTTACCTTGTTGGTTCATCAAAGAACATGATTGGAGGATTAGTAACTAATTCAACACCAATTGATAATCTCTTCTTTTCTCCTCCTGATAAATTCTTCACTCTAGTATTCAAGCTGTCTTGCAGATTCATCAGTCTTAAAATGTAGTTCACCTACAAAATATGGATGATTTCATGATCTTGTAGTATATATGGCATAGAAGTTACACTGACAGAATCATTAAAATGTAAGTATTCTGCTTTCTATTTGACAGCAGACAGAGGCAAACAGAAAAAGACAATCGCTATCTTTCAGAACCAACAGTTCTGGCAGATATCAAAACGAAAGTAAGGATTGTATTTGGTAGCTAACCCTTTAAGCAAGAAAAGGTTTTTTCTAGTTTAACAATGAAATGCACATCAGTATGTACTCTTTGGGAATAGTAGTGAATAAACCTGCTCATTTTATTATGTATTTTTAAGTCTACTATGAAGTATTGATGGTAAATATTCATGCCAATGAATCAGGTGCAAAAAATTAAAATTAGTAATTCCAGTAGTATATATATTACCAGATTTACTTAAAGGGTTAAACTGGCAAGACACCCAGGCACTTAATTAATGGAGATTGCTAATGCATATTGTCATCAATTAAATGCTAGCAACAGACAATACTTGAATACTTAAGTAGTAAAAGTTGACAAGTGAAAGACAAGGAACAGGCACATTAAAATAGAAGAATAATTTAAGAGTAAAAGTAACAACTCTCTGAATAGTAGAAGTGTTGAGTCGCCGACAGGGACACAGAAAAGAGTGAAAGCTTCACTAGCTTTAAGTTGAATCCTTTTTTGAGTTAGAGTACAGACGTACATATGAGCACATCTACAGTTGTACAGTACAATGTATCAGATGAATGCACAATGCCAGGATTGGAGTTTGGCATTTGGCAGCTAGACTGAGGTGGAGAGGTTGTGTCACATGGAGTGGATGAGAGAAGAAAGGTCTTTGGGAGCAGAAGGAAACATTTGGAAGGGTGGTTGACAGCTCAGTGAGAAGGTGTACGAGATAGGAATGAAATTCATGGACACCGGAGACGGTGAGTTTGTGCAACACATAATGACAGTCACATGGGGGAGTGGACTGCGAAGGGATGACAGAACAGCAGCGATCTGATGATGTCACAAACTGAAAGATGCATGGATTTGTATAAACAGTTCTATTTGCTGAGCTTGTTTGCTGAGCTGATTTCTGAGTCATTAAAGCCTCTGATGATGTTTCCAACATTAAAGAAATATCAGCAATAATGAAAGGGGAGACTGCTGGGCTGTGGGTGTGGGGGATCAGAATTAGTAAAGATGGAAGCCAGGAGGATTACAGTAACAAAGGATGTGATGCAAGGATAACTCTCATCTATGTACCTCAGAAAAGCTGGTGGTGGGGGTCCAAAATCCTTCTGATCTCAATCCCTCTTAACCCTCTACATCCACACACTCTGCCCAAACCTCTCTTTCCTGTGTTCTGTCACCCCTCTCAATCCATCCCCCACATCATTTTTCATCATTTGCTGCATAAAATCACTGGCTCTAGTGGCTGTGTGTCGCATTCCTATTTTGTGCCCTGGCTGTCTTGCTTCAAGCCACCAGCTACTCTTCCTCAACCCTCCCTCCCATTTCCCCCCTCCCTTTTCCAGTCCCCTAATCCATCTGAGACAACCCCCCACCTCAGTCTACATGCTGAAAATAAGTCCCAAATGTACAACATAACTGTACAAATGTGCTGTGTGTGTGTGTGTGTGTGTGTGTGTGTGTGTGTGTGTGTGTGTGTGTTCTAACTCAAAAAATTGGCCAGGTGTGAGTAGGACTCAAGCTCCGAAGGATCTGTACAAACTTAATTACATACAAAGACAGTTCATCCATCTCTGGAATTGAGAATCTATATGATTTTTGCCTGTTATTGACATTGATAGTGGTGAGATATCAGTCCTGGGAATTCCAAGACTTTTAAGAAAGTTTTAATTTTAAGTCTGAAGTTCAATAACAAATGACAAAATATATATTCTTTTTGTGTGATATAATTACAAATTAACAATTTTTGGATTTTTTTCCTTTACTTTTACTACAGAAAAACCTTGCTTCTTGCCAAATTACATGATTCTATGTCAATGGAAAGTATCTTATTTGTCTCAATGAGGGAGCTCGTAAGTAACAAAATATGTGACATAAATGGCCATTTCTTTTGATTGCATTTACTTAGAAGCTTATATTTATTAGACTGCCAAGGGACCTTAGACTTTAGTACGTGACCTAAATTCAACTTGATACATCCATCTGTTCCTGAGAAAAAAGGGGTCTTAGTAGATGGACTGACAGGCAGACAGTTGCATTATATATGACAAAAACACATTTTTTCATGTGATATAATTACACATCAACAATTTTCGGATTTTTTTTGCTTCATCTGAGAATTTCCATTATTGTTATACTTGCTGGATGTTTTGGTTTGTGATCGCATTCTGTTACACACAAAGACTGCAGCACTCAACTTCTAGAAATTCTACTAGAATTAAAAAAGTCACAATACTGCAGCCACTAAGACATCAATTTATTGAGAAAGGAGATCACATAAATACAGAATTATGGTGATTTATGAGGTGAGGCTATAAAATAATGGAAGTGATGCTCTCATAGAGTAAGTACCCGTGTGCCAAAGGTTAGTGACCAATAGCTGTGAAATGTGAAGCCTTCTCAGTTGAATATGGCTTCTCTGGTATCTGTAGACAAATCAGTGTGGCCACAGCCTTTGTTTGTGTAAGAGCTGTTGTTTTGTTTTCCAAAGAAATGATAAGCATAATAACAGAGCAACTTGTTGTTGAGAAGTTCCATATGAAACTTGGAAAAACTGTTATTGAAACCTACCTTTTACTAAAACAACTGTATGGAAAAGACTGGTTATCACTTACATGAGTTTTTGAGGGGTTGAAGAATTTCCAGGATGACTGAGAAGACATTGGAGATGACTCATACCCAGGATATCCTCCAACATTCAAAAGCATATGAAAATATCGAAAAAGTATGTAATCCAATTCAATCTAACCACTTTTTTGTGTATTCAGTCGATTGCTGAAACTGTAAGAACTGACTAAGAACGTGTAAGACAAATTTTATGTAAGTAATTTAACATGAGAAAAGGATGTGTGAAACTAGTGCCAAAGATTCTCATGATTGAACAAAAAGTAGTATGTCAAAATGTTTGTACTAACAGTTTCAGTACCATAAAAAATGATCCCAGTTTCTTGAAAGAGTGATAACATTTGACAAATATTGGTTTTTCACTTATAATCCCGAAACTAAACACCAATCCATGCACTGAAAGGGTCCAACTTCACCAAGAGCAAAAGAAGTTCGAATGAGCAAATCAAGATTCAAATCAGTGATGATTTTTTTCCCCATATTCATGGAATTATGTATCTTCACTGAGTTCCTGAATGTCAAACTATTAATCAACATTCCTACTTTGAGGTTCTTGCTCAACTTCATGAGAAAATAAGAAAAAAATGGCCTGAATTGTGGAAGAACAAGTCGTGAGTTCTGCATCAAGAAAATGCACCAGCTCGTACCACACTGCCTGTTAATATGTTTATGGCAAAGTACAGCATTCCAGTGGTAGACCACTCATCTTATTCACATGACCTGGCACCATGTGACTTTTATCTATTCCCCAAGTCAAATCTACATTAAAAGGAGCTCACAGAGGAAGATTTCTGTCACTGTTTCCATTGATGGAAAATTTGCATGGAACATTGTAAGGATAGAAGACAGACAAAATACATACTACAAGATTGCGGTCACAGCCTGGCCCAAGTTTGAGTCTTGCTGCCAACTCGAGACTCTCGTGCACAGTCAGGTTGTCCAGCATGGTAAACTCCTGCGTGATGTAGCAGCTGATGCGACGGAAATCGCTCCATGGCCTCATCCGACCATTCACGGTCACCCTGCCTGTCACGCCTGTGGTCCTGTGGATCATTTCAAATATGAAGCAGCCTGCTAAAAGTGAAACATATACCATAAATGATAATGGCAGAAAATGTTGGTATGGGAAGAAGAATTACAGATGGAACACAAGCTCATATAGAATAAGTTTGGAAATGATAATATAATTTGAAACAATGAGTTGTAAACAGAAGTTGGTCGCTCCAATAAGGTACACATATTTCAACATTAGCAACAGAGCAACATCTCCCCCCTCCCCCTCCCCCATCCTGACTTCAGCATTTGTCATGCACAAATCAGGGTTTGACACATAGGAATCTATTCTTTGTGTGTGTGTGTGTGTAGGCAATTTTGGGGGGGGGGGGGGATATCCACCAGTTGCTTAGTGGTTCTCAAGAACACTAGATGAGCTTTGTATAGTTTGCAGAAGAAGTTTATCTGTCCTGAACAAACTTAGTTTTAACAGACAATACAAATATCTGCATGTTCTTGTTGTGATATTTGGTTTGAAGACTGGATTAATATAGCTCTCCAAGATAGTCTATTTTGTGCGAGACTGTTCATCTTTGCATAACTACTGTGAAACTACAGCCATCAGAACCTGCTTACTGTAGTCAAACCCTGATCTCCCTCTGCAATTTTTACCCCCTACACACTCCTCCATCACTAATTTTAACTATTCCTTAACACCTCAGCAAGTGTCCTATAAACTGGTCACTTCTTTTGGTCAAGATGTGTAAGTAATTTCTCTTACTCTCAATTTGATCCAGTGAGTATTTCTTCACTACCGATTTAATCATCAACATTCTTCTGTAGCATCATACTTCGAATCAATGTCTTACATATCTGGTGATCTGCAGCTTACTCCCCTTGTCTATACTGTCTGTCATCCACATATCACTTCTGTATAAGGCTACATTTCAGACAAGATTTTGAACACATTTCCTGACACTTAAATACACATTTAACCTTGAAAAAATTCTCTTTTTCAGAAAAGCCTTTCTTGCTATTTCTGATCGCACTCATCTCTACTTCAGTTAAAATAGCAAAACCCATCTGCTTCTTTTAACATCTAATTTCCTAATCTAATTATGTCAGCATCACCTGATTTAATTCTTCTATGTTTCATGATTGTTGTTTTACTTTTGTTGATGTTTACTTTATAACCAGTTTTCAGCACATTATCCGTCTCCTTCAAATGATATTCTAACTTCTTTGCCACCTCTGATGGAATTACGATGTCATCGGCAAACCTCAGAGCTTTTCAGAATGAAATTTTCACTCTGCAGCAGAGTGTGTGCTGGTTTTGAAACTTCCTGGCAGATTAAAACTGTGTGCCGGACCAAGACTTGAACTCGGGATCTTTGCCTTTTGTGGGCAAGTGATATACCAACTGCGCTACCCAAGCACCACTCAAGACCCATCCTCACAATTTTACTTCTGCCAGTACTTCGTCTCCTACCTTCCAAACTTCATAGAAGTTCTCCTGCGAAACTTGCAGGACTAGCACTACTGGAAGAAAGGATATTGTTGGGACATGGCTTAGCCACAGCCTGGGGGATGTTTCCAGAATGAAATTTTCACTCTGCAGCAGAATGTATGCTGGTTTTGAAACTTCCTGGCAGATTAAAACTGTGTGCTGGACCGAGACTTGAACTCGGGACCTTTGCCTTTCACGGGCAAGTGCTCTACCAACTGAGCTACCCTAGCACGACTCAAGACCCGTCCTCACAATTTTACATTCACCAGTACCTCGTCTCTCACCTTCCAAACTTCACAGTTTCACTTTCCTCACCAATTTGTAGAACCGTCATACATGTAGACAGCGAGAAGTTACTGAGGAAATTGTAACATGTCGCTACTAATTACTTATTTCATAATAGGAAAGTGCATTCATCTAAAATTACATCTACATGGATACTCTGCAAATCACATTTAAGTGCCTGGCAGAGAGTTCACCGAACCATCTTCACAATAATTGAAACTGCCTGGCAAATTAAAACTGTGTGCCGCACCGAGACTCAAACTTGGGACCTTCGCCTTTTGTAGCCAAGTGCTCTACCACCTGAGCTATCCAAGCATGACTCATGCTGTGTCCTCACAGTTTTACTTCCATCAGTACCTTGTCTCCTACTTTCCAAACTTCACAGAAGCTCTCCTGTGAACGTTTGTTAGTACAGCACTTGCCTGTGAAAGACAAAGGTCCCATGTTCGAGTCTCAGTCTGGCACACAGTTTTAATCTGCCAGGAAGTCTCAGAGCTTTTATTTCTTCTTCCTGAACTTTAATTCTCTTTCCAAATACGTTTGATTTCTTTTACTGCTTACTTGAAGCACAGCAGTTTTTTTCAAGGTTACTACAGAAGCCTATATTTCAGTGTAGAGGGTTCGTAAGAAGAATTTTTTTCCATAGAGACAGGACTTCTATTTCAGAAGGTGCTTATCAAATTAAATACACACAATTTTGTTTGAATATCTTTTTCTGTTAATGAGATGAACATATAAATGTGATGATGAATGGTTAGAACTGTAAGTAGTAGGACTGGACTTGATAAAAAAAGTTTTTCTCACTGTTTGAAGAGTCACCAGAAAGGTGTGTATGTGTCATTACCATTCCAGAAGATGATGTGGCCTCCAGAGCCTAACCCACTCATCCAAGTTAGGAAGATAGGCAATGACATGAATTTAGAGACTGAATGTAGGAGTAAAGTACAAAGAGAACACTGTGTGGTCCGTGACTACTACTGAGGCTCTTGAAACGTATCTGCAAATTGGGGCTCTAGTGAATCTGTGACAGACCCAGTAAACTGACAGTAAATAAGAGCTTTCAAAACTGGAACAGGGGTTGGAATCAGAAATGGATCTAAAGACAGATGACACAGCAATGGACATGGATTGTAATTTGGAATGTTAAATATATATACTTGGAAGATGAAGAAGAACCTGATGACATAATGAAATGACAAAAACTGGATGTGGCGAGGATGGTAGAAACAGGGTGGAGAAGTGGAGGAAGGCCTGAATTGAGAACTGTGGTTAGACTGTGCTTGATATCTAGTATGAAGCTGGAGTGTGTGTAAGAGATGGAGTGATAGAGGAAGTAATTAGAACAAATGACAGAATGATAAAGACCAATGAATAGGACAACATGATGATATTACAAGTTTGGAACCCCCTCCCCTCATGCTGTGTACATCAGAGGTAAAAGAGGAATTTGAACAAGAATTGCAGAAGCAGATATGGTAGGGCAGAACAATTGTAATGGGATACCTAAATTCACGAGTTGTTGTAGAAATGCAGAGGTATGGAAATGTATTTGGAGCAAATAGCTGGAGAAGTAGAAGCAAGGAAGGCAAAATGTTTTTGGACCTTTACAAAAATAATTGAATGGAAGAGAAACAGCCATAAGGTAACATGATGTAACAGTGATTGCTCTAAAAATCAGTAATTGATTGTATGTTAGTAGATTATGGGATGATAAGGAACATGGTTGGTATAGAGGTAACTATATAGAGGTAACTGAAGCATGAGAAAGCATTGATGTTAGTAATAAACATAAAAGAGATGAAGAGTGAAAGAGAAATGGAGAGTGAAAAGGAGTAGAAAGTGAAAGAGACAAATAAAAGTGTTAAAGGTTAAACAACTGGAGTGGAAGAAATAAAATCAGAGGAACATAAGGAAATAAAATCAGAGGAACATAAGAAGCAAAATCCCACTGGGCAAGCTGCAAATTATGGAAGACAAATGGAAGAGTTTTAACAGTGAACTGGAACTCGTATGAGCAACAGAGGTGTGTAGAAGAATTGATTATACTCACCGGATACAGTGGTCATTGCAACTGTGTAAACTATTCTAGCATGCCTCCCTGGGTTTGAATCCTGGTGCGGTACAAATATTCAACTTTCCCCTTTGATTTAAATCAGTGCCCATTGGCAGCTAATGTATTTAATTTGTTTGTGTCTTGATTCATAGTGGCTGTATGATCAAAATGGTAACTGTTCTTTCAGATATACCCAAAAGAACAGACAACAAATATCTAATTAAGGCGAAGATGACCAATGATCCCTTCAGTGCAGATGCACATCGAGCTCAATTGGTGAAATGCCATGAGTAAAGAGGATAGTGGGCAAGAGGCACTACATTAGCAGTGTGTGTGGATATGTTGAGAATTTTGGTCTGACGGGAGATGTGCTAGGGTAGTTGATGCAGTTGCAATGACCACTCTGTCCGGATGGCATGTGGATTAATGATGAACGAAAACCGAATGCATTTGTTTTTATCATAGTATGGCTTTACTAGGTAATAAGACAGTGTTCAAAAATATTCCCGGGTGTGTTAGAAACACGAAATTATGAGCTGTCCAAACAGCTGAATTCTGGAATTTGTGATGACACTCGCCTGCTTTGTTTCTTGTTTGTTGTCCTTGGTGTCAACGTATTGGCTGAAAAAATTGGGGTTTGATGTGCAACTATTGTTTACCATAAATGATGTAGCTGACAGATGCACAGTTGTGTTTCATAGTCTTTTACTTTCACTGTTCACATCACCCTAATATTACACAGTTATATGGCCAGTGCACTATTGTTTTAACTTTCCATAAGCCTCATTAATAGTTTGCAGGTGAACGTCCACATACTGCTACAACAGTTTCCTGTTGAATATCTACGAGCAGTACAAACCTAACCACAAAGTTCACTGTTCTTGAATAATAGAAAGGTTTGTATGGAGCAGACACTGTCATTGTTTTAGCACACAATCTAATTGTGTAGCACTTATTTCACAGTTAAGTTGATGCATTGCTGTTGATCTAACCAACACAGTTTTTCATCTGAAACTCTGCCGTGGACTGACTGTCTCGGGAGCAAAAATTGGGCCCTTATGTATCATCACAATAATAGGTACTGAAACTACACATTGTTCGAAGTTAAATTTACAGAAATTGCAATTAAAACATAACTCATTAAATTGACTGAAGACATCGAAAACTTCCTTCTTTTTAACAGTTTCTCCTACTGCAAGTGTTAAGCTGAATTATTTGTTTAAATAATAAAATTAACGTATATAGTTACACAAACAATACTTTTGACAAAACTGTTAATTACTGATCACACGCACACACACACACACACACACACACACGAACACACACACACACACACACACACACACACACACACACACACACACACACACACACACAAAAAAAATAAGAATACAGTAATTATTTCAGCACATACATGAATTTTAGCTATATCCACAAAGGTTCTTGCAGTAGCTGCACTGTCTTGTTTCAAGTCTTTTATATCTTAAATGATCTAGAAATTCTGCTATTGAATAGAAGCAATGATCCAATAAGAATGCCCTTAGGGTTTTACAAAAGAGTAAGAATGATGATATGTCTTTTACTTTATACGGAAGACTACTGTAAATTTGTATGGCGCTGTTTACTGTTGAGGTTTTATAAGTAGATGTCCTTATTGACTGTACATGAAACTTTTCCTTTTGTCCATTTACATCTTTTAAATTATTTCTAATATATTTACAGATTTCTAGTATATACATACAGGGAATAGGGAGAATCAATGACTTTTGAAAGAGGGTTTGCAAGAATCTGTTTGTCAAGAATGTTGCATTGCTCTTACAGTTCTTTTTTGAGTTAAGAAGATGACTGAACTAGGTGGTGTATTACCCCAGAATATAATTCTGTACAGTAGGATGCTGTGGAATTGGGCAAAGCAGGAGTTCGGACAGTGCTATAACTTGCTTTGACAGAGAGTAAACACAGACTGTAACATATTTTATTTAGTGTTCCATTAATTTTGTTTATATGTGTGTGTCATTTGAAGTTACTTTCAAGCCGTAAGCCTAAGAACTTTGTTTTAAGAGAAGATGAAGTTTATTGTCACACTGGTGCAGCATGCATCACCTTTTAAACAGAATTTTAGGATTTTTTTTTATTTTTTATTTTTTTGGTGTTTATCATAAGTTTATTCCCCTCTATTTAGCTGTTATGTAGTCTTATTAACAGCTGTTTGAAGCTGACTTGGGGTATTTGGAATTAATTAATGGTTGGCTTTGCTAACATGTTTTCGAACAGTGCCAAATAGATATTTTGAGACTCCTAGTATTTCATGTTCCAAATGTTTATAATTAGGACAGTATTTATATTTGTTTATATGTGAACAATAGAATTTAAGTTACAAAACAATTACTGATTTTGCCATATAATGAAAGTATTAACTAGGAATAGTCTAAATATATTAGCAAATCAATTACATTCATAAGTGTCAGTGCTCCCCACCCCCTCTTCAAGATTCTGCTATCAGCACAACCAATTTCCCTTTCCTATCCTGTTGAGACGTAGGCCATGTCTTGTAAAACCCTACCTGTCAGTACCACCCTGGAATGGAACAAATGAATCATATCCAATGCCAGGGTTTTGATTATCTCATCCTGCCCTGAAATGAGGGACATCCTCCCAGAGATCTTCCCACCCCTCCTAAAGTGGTATTCCATTGTCCACTCAACCTACATAGCTTCCTGGTCCATCCCTATGCCACTCCCTCTCCCAACCCCTTGCCACAAGGAACATATACCTGTATCAGACCAAGGTGCAAGACCTGCCTAATTCACACACACAGCATTTGTTAGTCATGTCATGTCCAGACTTACCCTATCTCATCAGAAGCCAGGGCATCTGTGAAACCAGCCATGTCATATAACAACTCTGCTGCAAACAATGCACGGTCTTTTATGTTTGTATGACTACCAACCAGCCGTCCACCAAGAGAAATGGCCATTTCCAGACTGTTGTCAAGAACAAAGTTGACCACCTGGTGACAACACACAGCTCAGCGCAACATGCTCAAATCCAACATCTGTTGCACAACCTGAGCATCTGTATCCTTCCCCCCACCACTAGCTTCTCTAAACGGCACAGATGGGAGTTAAGCTTGCAGCACATCTTTCACTCCAGTAATCATTCTGGCCTAAATCTCAGGTTGTCCACTGCCCTAGAACAATAAACCCAACAGTTTCCCCTTCCTCGATCATGTCGTCCCCCCATAATTCATGTCCCCACTCCACCTTCAGCATGTGCTGCTTCCCACCACCCACTATAACACTATAATCGTGCCAGCCCATATACCTCCCACTCCTCCCTCATGCATTCCTAGCTGGCAAACTAGCCACCTCCCTCCGAACCATTAGCCACCTATCCTCAGTCCCTCTCTCTGCCTGCCAACTCCTTCTCGTTCTACCCACCCCACCCGACACTAATCCTACCACAAGTCCACCATCATAGGCACTGTGAGTCTAGCCAGCACCGTGTAGGAGCACAGGCATATGTGTGTGTGTGTGTGTTTATTTTATTTTATTGTACTCTAGCTCATCAAAATGCTAGCAGTATTTCTTTGTGTGTGTCTATTGACGACTCAATGTGTCCGCTTTTTGGTTAGAGGTCTCCTTTAATCCTGAAGTATTTACATTCTACAAGAACTTTCCTACAACATTTTCCTTAATTTTTGCTTTTCTTAAATTCCAGGTACATGTATATTGCAGATTATCACTTTTGTGTGGCTATAAAGGGCTATGTTTACTGGTTTTATTTTTCTCCTTAAATAAAATTGTGCTTTCTAAAAATGCAATATATTTTTACAATATTATGAGAAGGAAAATTGCTACTCACCATACAGCAGAGATGCTGAGTCACAGACAGGTACAACAAAAAGACATTCATAATTAAAGCTTTCAGCCATTGGCCTTCTTTTTGTTGTGTCTATCTGCGACTCAGCAGATATGGTGAGTAGCAACTTTCCTTTTCATAATATTGTTACATTCCATCCTGGATTTTCCGTTGTTTGATTCAATATATTTTTATTTATTTATTCATCTATAACTCTTTCCAGATGGTAGGATACATCACTTGTTCATAAATATTGTCAATCAATGTATGTACAAGCACATATGTGCGCACACATGTGCACATGATCATGTGCATGCATGCTCATGCACACATCCAATCACAGTCTAATTTCTAACAATGGTACTAGTAGAACTGTAACTTGTCCTTTATTCAAAACATTCAAAATATTAATATTCTGGTTTCAACAATGTGACCCATAGGTACTAAAAGGTTGCTGCTGCCTGAACTAGATGATAACCTAACACAAAAAGTGTGGAAACCATTTGGAAATACGAAGAACATCTAAGGACTGTAATATGTGGGAAAGCCCAGAAGAGTTCTCTGTCTAGCGTTGGAAGAAAACTAACTGTTGTTTATGATGTCACATTTACAACCAACCTAAGTGCTCACATATAAAGATTTACTTTGATTTTTGATAACTACTTGGCCTCTGTTTACTGCAGAGCACAGTCTTACCTGAACCCAGACAGTACATTGAGGAGTGAGGTTTTCCCTGCGCCAGATGCACCAAGAACGGCAGCCAACCTGCCCGACAGGAAGCGGCCAGACACCTGCCTCAGCACTTGTTTTGGGGCAGCACCTGCAACACCACATTAACAGGTAGTAACTTCTCAGAGCAGTGAATTTCATAGGAAAAATTTTGAATATGCCATTGTGTGTAACTAGATCGCAGCCTCACAGTTCATGAGCAGGTGGTGTATTGTGTATGCACTTCTTCTGCGAGCCCACAGCTCGCTAGTCAACATTCACTAAAAGACTGAAGCCTTTGAATCATCCGTCATACGTTCGAGTTAAGATCCATTTCTGCAAAAGAAAGTCCATAATCCAAAGAGACGACATCAAAACAGTAGGAAATTTTGTAGCAGAAATGCATGAGAGAGGCACAGCTTAATTCCTTCTGAACCACTTGTCTCCCTGGAAGAACCTATGTGCTATATGTAGTGAGAAACAACCTTCCTACACTGTTTACCTCTATTCTTAGCATGATACAAGAAAATATGCATGCTCATCCACGATAAATCTTATTTTCATCATATGAAGTGTGGGTGTGAGATGAAATGTCAATATTACTCCCTTGAGAAACATATATAAAAGGAAAACCAACTGTTGTTTTAGACAATTACAATAATATTGGCCCACAATTAAAGAGCACTTGTCCACCCTCCAAAATTGGGACCATGCTAGGAAGTGTGAAGGACGACCTAGGGCTATGTAAACTAGGCATTTACAACATCCCGTGCCAGTGTGGAAAGTCATACATTGGCCAGACAACCAGGACGGTGGACGTCAGGTGCAAAGAACACCAGAGGCACACCAGACTCGGACAGGCAACAAAATCTGCCATAGCGGAGCACTGTCTGGAGCTCGGCCACTCGATAGACTATAACAACACCAAAATTGTGACACAGACGCCAAGATTTTGGAACAGTGTCATAAAGGAGGCCATCGAGATCAAGGTCACAGACAACCTAATAAACCGAGACAGCGGTTACCAACTCAGCTCGGCGTGGAGTCCGGCTCTGGAGCTTATCAGGGCTCAACGAAATGAACCAACAAACTCCTCAAGAAGTAGTAACACTGCAGGAGTAGCGCCAGGCGGGTGCGGACCGCGAACGCAACTCCCGACGCAGGACGGGCCTCTGACAGCCGCCACGACCGCAGATGATGGACGAGCCGAGCGCGGACGACCGTCGGAGCACCAGGGAAGTGCCAACAGTGCAGGATCAGAGCCAGGCGGGCGCGGACCGCGAATGGAGCGCCCAACAAAGGACAGGCCTCAGAGAGCTTCCACAGATGGCGCCCAAGTCGGGCGCGGACGTCCGAGGGAACACCGGGGAAGAGACAACACATTACAAGCAGCGCCAGGCGGGCGCGGACGGCAAAGAGAGTACCCAGCGCCTTCTGGGCATAAATACCGGACAAGATCCTCCAACACGGCAGTCTCAGGTAGCACCTGAAGAAGGTAACGAGTTACGTGGCCGAAATATTGTGCCAGAGCGACACAAACATCCGGCAGTAGACCCGATTATTCCCATGTAAAGATATCGCCGGGAAAGCCTGAAGAGTTACAAGATTGTTTCACGTAACTACCGTGCTGAAGTTCATGGGCATGAACCGAATTTATACATGAAAATAGTTACTTCAAATACAGGTAGTATATATGTGCCAAATTTGATCTTCAAAGCGTACACAAGTAAAACTGCTACAAGCCAACAAACAAATTATAAAGCACTGACAATAGGAAAGCGAACAGCGTAATATCCGATGCCTTGCCATCTAAGGAGAAGTCCCTCAACTCACTGTGTGACCTGAAACAAGAACTGGTGCCCCATTCGTCTACCAGGTGTTGTAAAGTAGGTGGTTAACATCGATAACCAACGCCCTTGAAAGACTCAAACTTGAATTACATACCGAAATTACGAAGCATTTAGAATATGTCTATGCAGCTACTACAAATTTGTATTCATTTTATAAAACACGTTTAGTTTTCTTTATTTAAACCATTGCTAGTAATATGGAACCAAACAAATTTACAGTTTTGGTTTATTTCGAGAGTCAACGTGTTCGTTTCAAAATATATTGAGGTGTGTTTTTACCTACTGCATTTGTCTGATTTCCGGTCACACCAAGAAGAATAGTCTGCTTGCACAGCTTTCATGTATTCCTACATTTTGCACTGTTGTGGCACTTTACTCACGCTTAATTTCTCATCAGTGCCAAACGCAGCAATTCCAGAAAATCTGCTTGCAGACAACTCTTCCAGATGTAAGTGGAAACCATACAGAATGCAGTAAGGTAAGTAAAAACTAAAAACCACAAATCATATCTTTTGGAACAAACTGTTTTTAAAACGATGACTGAAAATGTGCTTGATTCTACACTACTATGTTTTAAACGAATAAAACAAAAGGCTATGGAATCCGGTACGTAATTGTAACAGAAAATTGAGCAAAATGCAGTGTATTTATCAGGACACGTACGCACACTACAATGCCAAGGCTGCAGTGTTGTCAGGTGCGATTTTCTTTGTTTCGAGAGATGGGGCTTAAAAATTTCGGATGTATAGGAAAAATTTCCACAAGAATTGTTATAAAATGATGTATGTGTGAGATATATTTTGTTTCAACAAATTAAAATCCCGATTGGTATAAGTCATCTGTAATGAAACATCAAACACAGCCTTCATTTTCCTCTGTTAGTCACCTTTGTAAGAATTACGTCTGCAATGGTTTAGCTGTCGATATGAACTGCCTGTTATTCAAAATATTAATTATATGTGCCATTTTTGTATGGTTCGTATGCTAAGAATTTGCAAGTGTCATCCTGGATATTTGCGTTACGCTCTCTTGTGACGGCCAATTCGCGCTATAGACACGAGGTGGCTGTATTGCTAAACGTTGTTACAAGCGGTTCCTCGTGAGGCAAAAATGAGTAACTTCAACTTTTTTTTTAAATACTTGTAGGGCTCTTCGGGGCTAAAGTTGTTACAGTGCATTTTCTTCGTTGTATTCTCCCTTCATAAAAAAATTCCATGATGGATTTCGGTATGTCGGACTGGGTCTTCCCTTGTGAGATCTACAGAGCTAAGTGTTACAAACATCAACACTAAACAAAAAACAGAATTCCAGTCCACATGACCCCGCTATACCAGTTACAGGTTAATATAACGAACAGCAACGTTGAGAGAAAAATCTAGGCTGCTTCTTCTTCCTCCCCAACATCCTTGTAAATGTCATTAGCCATCAGACGTAGAACTTCCGTGCCAGTAGGAAAGTCGCAACAGGACACAAATCTGGTATTATTTTTGGAATGTGAAAGCCCTATTGCCATGTCGTCCTAGTGCTCAGTCTTTTTCTTACTTTGGTCTTGATTCTGTTTATTGCCGAAAATATTCTTTTCACACTAGCCGACGAATGAGGTAAGCACAACAGCAACATCATCATGGCTGAAAACTCAAGGGAACATAGAAGTTCCATCTCCCCCTGACAGCATTCCAAAATTCAACCGGATCTCTGCTTTTTGGTCCTACCTCTGTATTTCTCACTGGCCTCCATTCAGTGCCGATTTCCTGAATATCGTTTATAATGAAACTTGGAAACTTTGATGTAAGGCCGTCAACAGTCGGAATTCCCTTGCCTCTGACGCAAATTGGTATATTGCTGGGGAAGTGCCATCAGTCTACAAAGCAGATTGATTACCAATCACTTGTGTGATTGGTTCTATAATATTGCACAAGTGTGTAGAACCCGTACCATATAGGATTAACAGGGGCTATTGAACGTATACAAAGAAGGACAGTACGAATGCTCATAGATTTGTTTAATCCGTGGGAGAGTGTTACAGATATAGTGAAGGAACTGAACTGGAAGACACCTGAAGATTGACGTAAACCATCCCGAGAAAGTCTATAAGCTAGGCTTCAAGAACCGGCTTTAAATGACTACTCCAGGAATACACTACAATCATCCTACGTATGGCTCACATATGGATCATGAGGATAAGATTAGAACAACAGCTGTATGCACCGAGGCATTCATACAATCATTCTTACCACACTCCATTTATGAATGGAACAGGAAGACACCCTAATAACTGGTACAATGGGACGTACACTTCGCCATGCACCTCACAGTGGTTTGCGGAGTATAGATGTAGATGTAGAAGTGCCTCCAAATCTTTTATAACATTATCTCTGAAAGCAAACCGCTGAATATCTGCTGAGCACTCTTTATCAAAAGGTCTAAGCATCGAAGTTTAAAGTTCTCCAATTGATCACAAGTCAGATTTGTGTTTTTTATCGATGTTCAATGAAACTTTTACCCTTACAGTTCATCAAGAAATATAAAACGAGTGGGATTTCGATACTGAACTTCTTTCAAGGGTAGATAATTTTCCTTTATGTAACATTCTAACACCATTTTCAACGTTGGTTCAACATCACGATACATGGTGTGGATTTGAGAACACACTGATTTCGTTTTAAGATTGTGTTAAAGATAGGCACCACAAAATGCCAACAATTACGAAAGGGTCGTGCAGTACTATCATTTAATTTTACAGAATTTTGTTGCTTGCCAGAAGTCTGTCGTTAGGCAAAGCATCGATAAAATAGTTTCAGAAAATACTATTGCTCAAGAAGACCCGATACAACCGTATGTAAAGGAAGCCATCATGTCTGACTGGGGTGAAGTAATTTGTGCGGTTTCAGTTTTACAAAGTTCGGAAACTATTTCAGTTTACCAATACATTTAGGGCTACACTGGAAATACGCGTCCCTCGCTAGTTCTATGCCTCACGGAAGAAGGCGCATAGCGAAAGTGAATGGCAAATGCATTTCATCACGAACGACACTGGAAAATCTTGCTTAAACGAAGTGGATAAGGTTTGTCACAGAAGAGCTTGACAGTCTTCTGACATAATGCATCAGTAAGTGGAATCAGTCCCATAAAGGCATCAATTATTTCGTTTCCTTCGCTCAGAACGCGTATTGTCAAACATAAATGTTTGTTATCGACTGTTGAGTTATCGACAAGGAGGCTAAGTTTAGCTGTCTTGGGCATGTCAATTAGTTTCACCAAACTTGCCTTGCCTGTAACATTATTTATGGTCCCAGCTACTTTTGTTCTGCCACAATGAACATGTTTTGCAACTTGTGAATCAGGACACACTGCCTGGATGAGTTTCGCCAAATTTTCAGTAATCCGAAATCGTAAATCATGTTGTGCAACGAAACTAGCAAGGCAAATTCCACTGGCCTTAACTGTGTCATGTAATCTTGAGTTGCCATTAACTGATGACATTCCGTTAAATTTAGGTTGCCTTTGCTGGGCACTACAATTAATTACATGCTTCTGACCACTGGCGTGCTTTACTGTATTACTTTTCCTAGACCTAATTTTTAGATCACAATCACATCCAGAGCAGGAGGCATTATAATATTATATTGCTGCTTCTGAGCTAGCCACTAAACATGTTTCCTTTTCCCATTAGGGATTATATTGAGTAGCACATTTTACGTTTTTCGGCGATGTCACCATAGATTCAGAATCCGACTTCGAACCCTTATCTAAACAAGCACAGCATTCCACTACCTTGCACAAGCTTACGGTGCACCTGGTAACAGCCACGAACTGCCCAGTCCCTTGCACGCGCTTTGCTGCCCATATGCTCCTTTGTTGAATCGGCAAAACTTTGAATACAGCTGGGCAGAGTTTGTTTTTCATGGCTTTTCTGGTCCATGCATCCAAATAATGCTTCAGTGGTACGAAGAAAGCATATGGATACGTTCCGTCGGTAGAGAAAGAATCCATGTGGCATTGGACTTCTATGCCGTTCATCTTACAACACGACGGGCTGAGTGTGTTATATTACGCCAATTCTGCTTCTCTGCAATCCATGATTTTAATGACATATATTTCAATTACTTTTATATAGTTTAGGAAAGCGGATAATGATGGGTTCTGCAGTGCGACCCTTTTCCTGCCACTTTTTCTCTTTTAGCGTAAATGATTATGCGTAACTGCGCAAGTGGTCTATATCGATCACATTTACGGAGAGGAATCGGATGGTATGATCGCCTCTGAACTGTAATTAGCGGCATTGTTGGAAGCTGCCATTTTGAATACGGAATGTAATTTGATTAATTATGATAACATTACATACAGCTCATGCAAGAGATTGATGTATCCTGAAATGCAGCTATAAAGATTATTTATGGAAAAATATAATTTCATGAATTGAAAAGGTACGTTTAATTCTTTTTCATTGAAATTATTACGCAACTTGGACACTGATTCCCGTACTGCAGAGTGAGTACGTCATAGCGCCCAGGGCGGCTTTCCCAAGGCGTACGATAGCGCCTCTGACTATTTTAAGAACTTTCGGAGTTGATGATCTCCGGAATTCTGCAGAGCCACGGAAATTTTATTCCAGGTTCGACTTAGACTTCGAGAGACAGAGTGTGATTACGACCTGTAATTGTCCTTTACACACTATTAATCATTTTGATTTTTAGATCTGAGAATTCAAACGAGAATTAAATTAATACCTGAAAGTGTGGGAGATATTTGTGTTTAAAACATTGGGGAAGCGACTTCTCTCGCTCAAAAGTTTCCATTCCAGTAACCAGATATTATTCAGTCATTATGGGAAGAGAAGTTAAAATATTACTTGTTCCAAACACTTTAAAAAATGTACTGCTTAGTAACATTTCGCATGCCACCTCACGACATTGATCGGGTCACACTGTGACCTTAAAGCGAGAAATCAAAAACGAGTTAGCAGTTCCATCCGAACAATGCCAGCAGACAAGCACATCGCCTGAGCAACTCCCGACTCGACCGCAGATTTAAACCTTAGCTTCACAAGTCATTTTTCTGTCACTCTCTGTTTCGGATGCGGTCTGGGAAACCGCTATATTTAAATAGTCATAAAAATGGACTTCCAACTTCAGTGAAAGAGTTCTGCGTTTTGTGTGATTGGTTACAGTGATGCCACACAAAAAACATTTAAATAAATTTTAAAGTTTATTTTTACGAAAAAAACGCATCTAAACAGAAAACTGCAGAAAATGAAATAATATTACGTTTTGATGTTACTGCTATGGAAAGTAATATACCCTACTCTCTAAATCTTACTTTTTGCTAAATTTTTATTGTTTTTTATACATGTAATAACAAAGTATAAAAAATTCCCATAAAACATTCAAAAACTGAAATTATACCAGAATTTCTCAGTTTCATTCGCAGAGGTTTCCTTTGCACACACTGGAAGTTTTTGTAGAGAATTCAAGTTATATTGACTTCTTGCGGCCTGGCAACTATAAGCGTCTTTCACTTCTTTCTTAGGTGACAGGTGGAGCGTGTTTTGCGTTTTTCCAATCGTTTTACAACGAGCTCTACTCTCGGTAATACTACATCCAAAGCAAGGTGAATGGATGCACGAAGCGGACAGCATATGTGATAGCTGTTGACTCGCTTTTTATCTGTGGTGTCACCAACGAGTATGCAAGCTTCTTCAGAAAATTAAACCGGCTCTCCTGAGCATTGTCTTTGTAGAAATTATGAAGGACAAACTCATTCACTCCACTTAAGTTACTTCGATCAAATATATTTGTAGCAGAATCTGTAGCTTAACATTCAGTCTCTACCCTTTTGTCTTTATCACTTTGATCACTTGTTTCATTCAAAAAATTCACAGCTGACAAAACAAATTCGTCTTCACTTCCTCACTCTTCCTATTCTGAATTATGTTCACTTTCTATTTTCTTGTCACTATAAGGTCCATCACTTCCTAAACTGTCCTCAAATCATTCTAAAATAGTATCCTCAAAGTCAGGGTCCGTAATACAAACAGTAGACGCAGTCCTATCTACTGAATCCATAACGAAAAGTGCCAGATGCGGTCTCAGAGACCGTTAGCGCGAAAGACGCAGTAGTAAGTAGTATAGGTCCACATCACATTCAAGGGGCTGCTGTTACCTTGACTGCTGACTAAGGAAACCACTGGGGGAAAGAACGACTAGATAAGGCTGTAATCTCGTACCCCAGCCATATGCGTTAGCAACAGAGTAACAATAAATGCTAGCAGCCTATGGGATCGCACCTGGGACGCCAAGGTTTAGACCGACTCCCACTTCTACCCGATCGCCGCACGAAGCTTTCGCGCTCAGCAACGACAATCACACATTATTCAAGGATTGTCAGCGAGCAGCCATTACTTTGCAATTACCCAGGCAAAACAAGAGGCAGCTGCAACATACACTCTGCGATAAAGCAGATCGATAAGTTTACGATCCAGCGTTACACATAGCGCCAAATACGAGGGCAGTTCAATAAGTAATGCAACACATTTTTTTTCTCGCCCAATTTTGGTTGAAAAAACCGGAAATTTCTTGTGGAATATTTTCAAACATTCCCGCTTCGTCTCGTATAGTTTCATTGACTTCCGACAGGTGGCAGCGCTGTACGGAGCTGTTAAAATGGCGTCTGTAACGGATGTGCGTTGCAAACAACGGGCAGTGATCGAGTTTCTTTTGGTGGAAAACCAGGGCATCTCAGATATTCATAGGCGCTTGCAGAATGTCTACAGTGATCTGGCAGTGGACAAAAGCACGGTGAGTCGTTGGGCAAAGCGTGTGTCATCATCGCCGCAAGGTCAAGCAAGACTGTCTGATCTCCCGCGTGCGGGCCGGCCGTGCACAGCTGTGACTCCTGCAATGGCGGAGCGTGCGAACACACTCGTTTGAGATGATCGACGGATCACCATCAAACAACTCAGTGCTCAACTTGACATCTCTGTTGGTAGTGCTGTCACAATTGTTCACCAGTTGGGATATTCAAAGGTTTGTTCCCGCTGGGTCCCTCGTTGTCTAACCGAACGCCATAAAGAGCAAAGGAGAACCATCTGTGCGGAATTGCTTGCTCGTCATGTGGCTGAGGGTGACAATTTCTTGTCAAAGATTGTTACAGGCGATGAAACATGGGTTCATCACTTTGAACCTGAAACAAAACGGCAATCGATGGAGTGGCGCCACACCCACTCCCCTACCAAGAAAAAGTTTAAAGCCATACCCTCAGCCGGTAAAGTCATGGTTACAGTCTTCTGGGACGCTGAAGGGGTTATTCTGTTCGATGTCCTTCCCCATGGTCAAACGATCAACTCTGAAGTGTATTGTGCTACTCTTCAGAAATTGAAGAAACGACTTCAGCGTGTTCATAGGTACAAAAATCTGAACGAACTTCTCCTTCTTCATGACAACGCAAGACCTCACACAAGTCTTCACACCTGAGAGGAGCTCACAAAACTTCAGTGGACTGTTCTTCCTCATGCACCCTACAGCCCCGATCTCGCACCGTCGGATTTCCATATGTTTGGCCCAATGAAGGACGCAATCCGTGGGAGGCACTACGCGGATGATGAAGAAGTTATTGATGCAGTACGACGTTGGCTCCGACATCGACCAGTGGAATGGTACCGTGCAGGCATACAGGCCCTCATTTCAAGGTGGCGTAAGGCCGTAGCATTGAATGGAGATTACGTTGAAAAATAGTGTTGTGTAGCTAAAAGATTGGGGAATAACCTGGTGTATTTCAATGCTGCATAAAACAACCCCTGTTTCAGAAAAAAAATGTGTTGCATTACTTATTGAACTGCCCTCGTATGTTGACGTGTGGCGATAAAAATTCCTCTGTCTACTTAAGTGCCGTTTAAATTCAATTCGTCTTGTCTGAGTTGCTGAAAGCAGGCCCACCTCAGATGGGTAGTTGGCTTCTCTGACTATAGACTGTACTCAAGACCGAAAGTATCTTCTCTGACGATTGTCTAGAACCGCAAATGTGGACTGCCCTCCTTCCTGGTATGATAAATGCGAGCATGGCGCCTTCATTAAAGCGAGAGATTTCCTCAGATATTTCGTGTGAGTTGCGTCAACGAACGGTTATACGAAAAAGGAAATGAATAAATGGAAGCCATGCTTTCCTCCTCTGAGGTAACTGTCGGTCACGCTGGTATGTTGACATGCGTTGACCGAATTCTCACACAGCAGAAGTAACAAATCGTTTCGAAGGCGACTGCGAAAATATGTACAGGGTGTTCGGAAAGCTGCTGTGCAGGTACGATATACACACATCAAAAAAAGTCTTGCATCAACCCTGTTCCGAGAGTTCCGGAACGTGTACAGAAAATTGGAATAGAGATCAACATAAAAATCATTTCCGCCCTTTTCATTGCTAATGAAAACCACACATTGCATGTTGTATCACCATACAGCGAGACCTTCAGAGGTGGTGGTCCAGATTGCTGTACACAGCGGTACCTCTGATACCCAGTAGCATGTCCTCTTGCATTGCTGCATGTCTGTGTTCGTCGTGCCATACTATCGACAAGTTCATCAACGCGCTGTTGGTCCAGATTGTCCCACTCCTCGACGGCGATTCGGCGTAGATTCCTCTGAGTGGTTGGTGGGTCACGTTGTCCATAAACAGCCGTTTTCAATCTATCCCAGGCATGTCCGATAGGGTTCATTCTGGAGATTATGCTTGCCACTCTATTCGAGCGATGTCGTTATCCTGAAGGAAGTCATTCACAAGATGTGCACGATGGGGGCGCGAATTGTTGTCCACGAAGACGAATGCCTCGCCACTATTCTGCCGATATGGTTGCACTGTTTAGGTTTAAGTAGTTAAATAAGTTCCAGGGGACTGATGAATTCAGATGTTAAGTCCCATAGTGCTCAGAGCCATTTGAACCATTTGGACGGCATTCACGTATAGTATAGCCGTTGCGGCGCCTTCCACACCACCAGCGGCACCACGTCGATCCCACATAATGCCACCCCAAAACAGCAGGGAACCTCCACCTTGCTGCACTCACTGGACAGTGTGTCTAAGGTGTTCAGCCTGACCGGGTTGCCTCCAAACACGTCTCCGACGATTGTCTGGTTGAAGGCATATGCGACACTCATCGGTGAACAGAACGTGATGCCAATCCTGAGCGGTCCATTCATCGTGTTCTTGGGCCCGTCTGTACCGCGCTGCATAGTGTCGTGGTTGCAAAGATAGACCTCGCCATGGACGTCGGGAGCGAAGCTGCGCATCATGCAGCCTATTGGGCACAGTTTGAGTCGTACCACGACGTCCTGCGGCTGCACAAAAACCATTATTCAACACGGTGGCGTTGCTGTCAGGGTTCCTCCGAGCCATAATCCTTAGGTAGCGGCCTGAACGAGGCGTGTCACCGTCAGTTCCTGTCTCTCTGTATCTCCTCCATGTCCGAAAAACATTGCTTTGTTTCACTCCGAGACGCCTGGGTACTTCCATTGTTGAGAGCCCTTGCTGGCACAAAGTAACAATGCGGATACGATCGAACTGCGGTATTGACTGTCTAGGAATGGTTGAACTACAGCCAACAGGAGCCGTGTACCTCCTTCCTGGTGGAATGACTGGAACTGATTGGCTAACGGACCCCCTCCGTCGAATAGGTGTTGCTCATGCTCGATTGTTTACATCTTTGGGCGGGTTTTAGTGACTGTGTCTGTGATACAATATCCACCGACAACGCATATCTTCAGGAGTTCTGGGAACCGTGGTGATGCAAAACCTTTTTTGATGTATGTGTGTGTTGGACATGAGGTACACTCTTGATTTTATTGGAAAAAACTTTCTACTGATTTAATTGTGATATGCTTCTCACATACACTGTTATTTCAGGTTTTAAGTCACTACGTGTGCATGGGCGATTGCCGTACAAAACACCTTTTGGTCCGCCCCCCCCCCCCCCCCCCCCGACAAAAAAAGTCTGATGGAGAAACGTCCTGCGAGCGAGGGGGCTATAGATTTTTTGAGAGGACACTTTCCCAAAAACCTTCTTCCAGAAGTTGTTGTTAACAGTGTGCGCAGTGGCGCCATCTTGTTGAACTGTGTGTAGCTAATTTCGTCTTCCTTTAACTGACCAAAGATATCGTGGATCATTAAACAGTAAGTTCAGGGTTTTTTCAAAAAATAATGGTTCAATAATTCGCCGTCTGAATGTTGCTAACCGGACTCCAATTTTCTGATCATGCAATGGCGTTTAAAGCACAGCACGCCGAACCTCCGTTGACGGTAGTGGCGTGTTTTGTGCAACAACATGACCAGAGAGGTGTAACCAGGCATCGTCTGTATAGAAGTTGACGTCAGGAGCATCAATGGTATTCCTCTCAATAAAAGATGTAAGCCATTTGCAGTAAAGAATTCGCTTTTGATGAACCGCATCTTTCAATTCTCGCGCTGCTTTCACTTTATGCGCCTCATCGTTTCGAGAACGTTTTCCCACACAAGCAACTTATTTCGTACATAGGGTTGCCATCAGTCCCGATATATCGGGACCGTCGCCAGTATGGACCTTCCTGTTCCGAAATCCCGACAAGACTCAACTTTGTCCTGATTTTGCAGAATACATATACATCTACAGGGTGTTTCAAAAATGACCGGTATATTTGAAACGGCAATAAAAACTAAACGAGCAGCGATAGAAATACACCGTTTGTTGCAATATGCTTGGGACAACAGTACATTTTCAGGTGGACAAACTTTCGAAATTACAGTAGTTACAATTTTCAACAACAGATGGCGCTGCAAGTGATGTGAAAGATATAGAAGACAACGCAGTCTGTGGGTGCGCCATTCTGTACGTCGTCTTTCTGCTGTAAGCGTGTGCTGTTCACAACGTGCAAGTGTGCTGCAGACAACATGGTTTATTCCTTAGAACAGAGGATTTTTCTGGTGTTGGAATTCCACCGCCTAGAACACAGTGTTGTTGTAACAAGACGAAGTTTTCAACGGAGGTTTAATGTAACCAAAGGACCAAAAAGCGATACAATAAAGGATCTGTTTGAAAAACTTCAACGGACTGGGAACGTGATGGATGAACGTGCTGGAAAGGTAGGGCGACCGCGTACGGCAACCACAGAGGGCAACGCGCAGCTAGTGCAGCAGGTGATCCGACAGCGGCCTCGGGTTTCTGTTCGCCGTGTTGCAGTTGCGGTCCAAATCACGCCAATGTCCACGTATCGTCTCATGCGCCAGAGTTTACACCTCTATCCATACAAAATTCAAACGCGGCAACCCCTCAGCGCCGCTACCATTGCTGCACGAGAGACATTCGCTAACGATATAGTGCACAGGATTGATGACGGCGATATGCATGTGGGCAGCATTTGGTTTACTGACGAAGCTTATTTTTACCTGGACGGCTTCGTCAATAAACAGAACTGGCGCATATGGGGAACCGAAAAGCCCCATGTTGCAGTCCCATCGTCCCTGCATCCTCAAAAAGTACTGGTCTGGGCCGCCATTTCTTCCAAAGGAATCATTGGCCCATTTTTCAGATCCGAAACGATTACTGCATCACGCTATCGGGACATTCTTCGTGAATGTGTGGCGGTACAAACTGCCTTAGACGACACTGCGAACACCTCGTGGTTTATGCAAGATGGTGCCCGGCCACATCGCACGGCCGACGTCTTTAATTTCCTGAATGAATATTTCGATGATCGTGTGATTGCTTTGGGCTATCCGAAACATACAGGAGGCGGCGTGGATTGGCCTCCCTATTCGCCAGACATGAGCCCCTGTGACTTCTTTCTGTGGGGACACTTGAAAGACCAGGTGTACCGCCAGAATCCAGAAACAATTGAACAGCTGAAGCAGTACATCTCATCTGCATGTGAAGCCATCCCGCCAGACACGTTGTCAAAGGTTTCGGGTAATTTCATTCAGAGACTACGCCATATTATTGCTACGCATGGTGGATATGTGGAAAATATCGTACTATAGAGTTTCCCAGACCGCAGCGCCATCTGTTGTTGAAAATTGTAACTACTGTAATTTCGAAAGTTTGTCTGCCTGAAAATGTACTGTTGTCCCAAGCATATTGCAACAAACGGTGTATTTCTATCGCTGCTCGTTTAGTTTTTATTGCCGTTTCAAATATACCGGTCATTTTTGAAACACCCTGTACATGATACTCTACAAGCTACCTAATGGTGTGTGGCGGAGGGTACTTTCGGTACCACTATCTGATCCCTCCAACCCTGTTCTACTCGCGAATAGTGCGTGGGAATAACGATTGTCGGTAATCCTCTGTATTGGCTCTAATTTCTCGAATTTTCTACTGGTGGTCAGTAGCGAGATGTATGTGGGGGGAAGTAATATGTCGTCCGACTCCTCCTGAAAAGTGCTGTCCCGACATTTCAGTAGTAAATCTCTTCGTGATGCACAACGCCTCTCTTGTAACGTCTGTCAGTGGAGTTTGTTTAGCATCTCCGTAACGCTCTCTCGCCAGCTAAACGATCCCGTGACGAAACGCGCCGCTCTTCGTTGGATCTTCTCTATGTCCTCTATCAGTCCTACCTGGTAGGGATCCTAGACAGCTGAACAATAATCAAGAATCAGGCGAAAGAGCGCCTTATAAGCCAATTACTGTTGGAGAAATGGGCTATTTCTGTTAATAAACATCAAATATTTGATTGGATGACGTTACTTGAAACCTCAGCCTGGGTGATAACTGAAAACACTATTACATACCTGACTAATATGGTGTGAAAATTTCAGGCGACAATATTTTTCAGGAGTATTTCTGAAGAGCTTTTTAGAAAGTAAGCTTGGCTTCAAAGAACGGAAGTCGTAAACATGTCGTGGAAGAAAGATGGATTTAGTTTCTTAAGGAAACCGAAAATCCTGAACGCAAGTGCCAACTGCTAAAATTTTGAGAGAGTTTGTTTTATATTCCCGCACACTACGTCGCTGTGGAAAGAGTATTTTCGCCGAAGTCAATCCACCGGACTGATGAAAGAAATCGACTGTTGCCAGGGACTGTAGAATCACTCTTACAGTGCCAGTTTAACGCCATCTGACTTGCATGGAGTTTTATAAATACGTAAAAGGGAGAAAAGACTTACTGAACAGGTGAAATCTTCCGAAAAATATGGTGTACCAAATACTCCTGCCGCAACAAGTTCCATGTAATTGTGTTCTAAATAAAAAGTAATTATATCAAATAAATTTTTTAGTTCATTTTTACACCCCAATCTCAGAGTGTCCCGACGAGGTCCCAGATAGATATGGCAACCCCACTTTTACAACTTCGCCGGTGTCAGTTTTCGTTAATAATGTATATTTGGAATATTCATTAAACTGTCGTCGACATTGTCCATTGCACACAGTTCTTGTTCTGTTAATGACAACAAAACCATATTTGTTTCTTCGCCAGCAGTAATTACAGATGGGATTAAATTTACTAAAAAACGTATCACCAGTGGCATAGTTGCCGCATAACACTCGGGTTCAGGCTCCAGTGTGGTGCTTTGTAGCCTGTGGTGGACAACTGCCAATATATATCACCTATTCATCTAGACTGGAAAGAGGCGTGGCTCACTACTTATAGTTTTAAAAATAATTTCAATGTGTGAGCTACATTTTGTACACAGCTATATATGACGTAAAACGCCATGATTATCTCGAAATTAAACAAGAAATCTTGCATAGCGAAGAATCCACATCTCCAGAAATAGTGGTTTTTAATCTATTTTATTTTTTTTGTAAAAGGTTTACTCAGAAACTAACTACATAGACATACCTAGCTGCGCTTTGTTTACATAAAAGCATTTCAGAGGTGCAGTAGTTGAGCCGATATTTGGATCTCCACAATCAGTTCTGGAACTGGCTTCAGGCTGCAGTACTCAGCATCTCGCCACAGCACAGTACAGTATGTCTTAGGATGCGGAAACATTCCACTCGTGTGGCCCCCGCCTTAATGTTATACTAATTTCTTTCACTTTTTTTGTACACGAGTTCCTGTTTTATACTGAACTTATTACTTAACTCTCCCCAGTATCCTGGCAACTTCTTAACATTCTTGTGTAAATGTGTCCACACACATCATGTACATTATAACATCCCTTCAGTTAGACTCTTGCTGCTATTCATCTCTTAGTTCTCCTGTGTCTCTCTTGTCCTAAGGCACGATGCGCATGAATCGGGAACCTAAATTTGTCTTACACGAGGTCTCCTATTGATAATAACGACTTATTGTTACTGTTAGCTTTCTCCGCAATAATCAAACTTCACAGAATACTATATGCGACTGCTTTTAACTTAGCCTACGTTGATACCCGCAACATACATAGCCATCCTACAATGTGCTTCGTTTATGACACAAGTGTAGACGTAACCAACATGGTCTTAGAAACGGCAGGACCTCGAGTGAAGAGTGGTGGTCATAGGAGGTGATGAACAAGTCATTTTTTGCAAGTGGGTTTGTGTGAAGAAATGCAGATGTGTTCCGGGTCTTTCGATCTCATGCAAGTGTGCTACGCAATCAGAGATCACTCAAAAAAATTGTACTTGACCTCCTTCGCGCTTCCATACCTCTGCATGCACAGCAGTGTGGTACATCATAAAGAAGCTGACAAGCGTCTTCTGGCCTGTCCACTTTAGGGGGGCAGACGCTGCGTTTCTTCACACTTGCGTCCGGCCATCCTGATTTCGGATTTCGGTGATTTCCCCAAATCTCTTCAGTCCAGGATGGTTCCTTTGAAAGGGCTCGGTCGCCTACATTTCCCATCCTTCTCTAATCCTATTGGACAGATGACCTCGCTGTCTTCTGGCCTGTCCACTTTAGGGGGGCAGACGCTGCGTTTCTTCACACCTGCGTCCGGCCATCCTGATTTCGGATTTCGGTGATTTCCCCAAATCTCTTCAGTCCAGGATGGTTCCTTTGAAAGGGCTCGGTCGCCTACATTTCCCATCCTTCTCTAATCCTATTGGACAGATGACCTCGCTGTTTGGTCCGATCCCCTGAATCAACCAATCAACCACTGCGTTTTACTCGTAGCTACCATAATATGGCTAATTAAGTCACAGGAACGGAAAATGGAACATTGATTTTGGAATAAACCCATTATTTTTTATAAGGCATATGTGGACTGCATGTCTGTCTATAATACACTGACAGCGCTCGAAATGTTACATACTCCTCTGTCGGTGTACAGTATGCTACCAGCGCTTTGTGAAAGAAAGGAGCGAAGCAAAGTGCATGTGCTCGACAAGAATCCAGCACGTCATCATTAGTTGGTACGTAAAAAGGTGGTACTGGTTGCGAAGTAGCATCCACTCGGTGACGAAATGACTCGAATATTACCGACGCTGGCGAAACTTGTGAAACGACTTTGGCTACTAAATAAAACAACAGGAACTAACGTAAATGACTTTGCTCGTGTGCTCTATGTCTGGGAAGGATATCTTGAAATACTGTAAAGACATTAGGTAAGCCATAGTCTGTGAAATAATTTTCCATTGCGAAAGTGGTAACAGCGTGTTCATTTATGTAAAACAATTAAACTGTGAAAATATTTTTTTTACCACGAAAGAGTAATCGATAAACGGCGGCATTTTCGTGAAACTAGTCGTACTGAAAGCAGCTATGTGTAATTTGTGAATACAGGATTTTCCTCTATTACGTGCTAACCCTCAGCGAGCGAATTCCTCGGGAAAAATAAATAGGGTAACATATGAAAAAATGTAGCGTCTAGAGATTATTGAGAAAGCTATGGGCCTCAAAGATTTTGAATTAAAATGTGTTAGCATACCATAAAGAAAGATCTTGTATATACGATTTCAGTCTGGTAAATTTAAAAACAAAGGGTGAGAAACTTCACGGAAGTATCATCATTTATTGATCCCTGTCCTGTAGAAAAAAATTTCACCCTGTAGTAATACAACGGGATGCGGACTACCAGTAGAACACGATACAGTGTATGAGGCATGACACTACAGTGTTGCACATTTCTGGCGTATTTTAGCACGGGCTATAGTTAAAAACGTAACGTGAAAGTGGTTCGTCACCGAATATTAGGTGCTTCTCGTTTCATTTGTGCAAAAAGTTTGGAAACACCCAGTTAAGTGTATGTTCTGGACGTTAGCATGTAAGTAACACAATACTTTGGAATTTTAAGGAAAATAATCGTCATAGTTTCTTGTTCTGTATATAGGGCGAAATACAGTAACTCAGTTCGAAAGCGTCTTCTGTGCTGAAAAAAATGTGCTGTTAAAGTACTGGTTCTAGTCTGACCTTCTATTTTAGCACCGCGTTAATTAAAAATACGGATTTTTTCTCAGTATCAGAATCCACTGAGTTCCTTTGAAGACTTCGGACCTCAGCGTTTCTCTCCACTGGTCACCGCTAGTCAGCTAGTAGCGACGTGTTACAGGCCGGACGGTGTGACCGAGCGGTTCTAGGTGCTTCAGTCTCGAACCGCGCTGCTGCTACGGTCGCAGGTTCGAATCATGGCTCGGGCATGGGTGTGTGTGATGTCCTTAGGTTAGTTAGGTTTAAGTAGTTCTAAGTTCTAGGGGACTGATGACCTCAGATGTTAAGTCCCATAGTGCTCAGAGCCATTTGAACCATTTTTTTGATGCCTCGCGATGTGCCCTAACATCTGATCCCATCTTTTAGTCAACTTATAAGGCTGACATGTCATTTTGACTTATGTAAGTCATTAATGTGCACGTCATAGAGAGAGCAAGTTATGTTACTGTTAAACAATCTTTGGTCTTGTTGTGGAACAGTCTTTACCTCTGCGCGGTCTGGTACACTCTTAGCTGAAATGTGATAGTACTTACTCAGTAGTGTTGTGTTGGCCTGTGATTGTCTCTGTTAGATGAACAAATTATTGAAAAGGACAGCAAGGGTGAATGTGATGTATAGATTGGAAGGTGAAAAGAATATAAATTTTGAACAATGTTATTATTACTGAAGAGAAGAAGTTTGAGGTAAGACCGCAGCGCTGCGCAGCTAATTTTTTCAGAATAAGTGTTGTTAGCTAGTTAACTTGTTCGGAGCTGAGAGAAACACCACCCCACTTCCTTGTGTCATGCATTAAGATATCAACTGATTAAGTGTTTGATTTTTATAGAAATTCTATGTTAGCTTCGTACCCTTTCAAATCATTGTTCACTTTGTGATGCATAATATCGTCCGCCTCGATAGCTGAGTGGTCAGTGACAGCATGCCGTGCTAAGGGGCCCGGGTTCGATTCCCGGTTCGGTCGGAGAGTTTCTCCGCTCAGTGACTGGGTGTTGTGTTGTTTTCATCATCATCGTCATCTCATCCCCATCGAGGCGCAAGTCGACGAAGTGGCGTCAACTCAAAAGACTTGCACCAGGCGACCGGTCTACCCGACGGGAGGCCCTAACGACACGACATTTCATTTCAGCATAATATAGTTCGGACCAACGCTATGTGTGAAGATCACGCGAAGTTTTCCTAAGTTTTTTTTGAAATACATACTTCATTCTAAAATCGTTATCTTGGAATATCCTTTCATAGGAATAATTACTCTCCCCATCCTACCGTCTAATGAAGGTTTGTCATTACGCTTTACCACATTGCTCCATGTAGTATGCAACAGTTGAGTCGGCCGCTGTGGCCGAGCGGTTCTAGGCGCTTCAGTCCGGAACCGCGTTACTGCTATGGTCGCAGGTTCGAATCCTGCTTCGGGCTTGAATGTGTGTGATGTCGTTAGGTTTAAGTAGTTCTAAGTCTTGGGGACTGATGACCTTAGATGTTAAGTCCCATAGTGCTGAGAGCCATTTGAACCATTTACAACAGTTTGAATATTGATTTGTTGTTGTTGTTGTTGTTGTCTTCAGTCCTGAGACTGGTTTGATGCAGCTCTCCATGCTACTCTATCCTGTGCAAGCTTCTTCATCTCCCAGTACCTACTGCAATCTACATCCTTCTGAATCTGCTTAGTGTATTCATCTCTTGGTCTCCCCCTACGATTTTTACCCTCCACGCTGCCCTCCAATACTAAATTGGTGATCCCTTCAGAACATGTCCTACCAACCGATCCCTTCTTCTGGTCAAGTTGTGCCACAAACTCCTTTTCTCCCCAATCCTATTCAGTACCTCCTCATTAGTTATGTGATCTACCCATCTAATCTTCAGCATTCTTCTGTAGCACCACAGTTCGAAAGCTTCTATTCTCTTCCTGTCCAAACTATTTACCGTCCATGTTTCACTCCCATACATGGCTACACTCCATACAAATACTTTCAGAATGTGAAATATTAATTTCGTATATTGATTTAGAAATGGAAATCTAGTGTAGCCACTGCCTGCTTCCTGTTTGCTGTTGTGTTTCCGAAAAATCTGCAACAATGTTGTCAAAACGCGACGTAAGCAGATTTTTGATTAGGGCCAGATAATTGTTTTATTTATTTTGCGCTTTTAACATAAAGACAAGTTGCCTTCACATCAGTTACAGTTCATTTCAGGTTGGGTTGTGTTTAGTCAAAGGTTAGCATTCGACTTTAAGTTGGATTACATATTGTGGGTACATAGTTTTGGTAATGCTAGACTTTTTATAGAGTGAGACGTGAAGTTGTGCTAAATTTCATACAGAAACATACAGTAGGAAGGTTACAAATTTGTACCACAAATTTCCTGTCAAAAAAATGTTCAAATGTGTGTGAAATCTTATGGGACTTAACTGCTAACTTCATCAGTCCCTAAGCTTACACACTACTTAACCTAAATTATCCTAAGGTCACACACATCCATGCCCGAGTGAGGACTTGAACCTCCGCCGGGACCAGCCACACAGTCCATGACTGCAGCGCCTTAGATCGCTCGGCTAATCCCGCGCGCCAATTTCCTGTCTCCCCAGTAAAATTCAGTACCTCTTCAATAATTACGTGATCTGCGAGTACCAATCTTATCTTGAGCATTCTTCAGTGGCACCACATTTGGAAAGTTCATTGTCCGAACTGTTCATCGTCTACGTTTCACATCTGGTATAACGCTACGCTCTAAAAAATACACTGCTTCTCATTAGTTTCAATAAACCTAATAACTCACATCTTCCCGGCAAGGCGAAGTGGTAATGCGGCAGTATCAGGACTAATTTGGCCACATGACTAGGTGCAACCATGTTACTGTTGTTACATGGAAGATCAACGCGGAAAAAGTCTTTGCGGGCAGGCGCCACGGCTTGCGGTTAACGTGATCAAATTTGTCGACGAAGCGAAAGAGAAGGGATTCATCATGCCAGAAGAGAAGGCGACGAAACGTGAAGCCAAAATATTAAAAGATGAGTAAGAGGATGATTTGAAAATTACGGTTGGGGAGACATGAAGCCGGGCAGAGTGGAATTCAGGATTCTTCGCCAAAGAAGAAGAAGAAGCAAGGTGCTCACAATAACCATTCCATTACCGATATGGATAAATATTATCAGGCAGAAATTTCTGTCTATTGCGAACAACCTAAAGAAATACCAACTTTACGAAAAGTACACGGCTTTTATCGCACAGAACTGAAATTCAAGGTTAGCAAGAACACTCTTTGAAAAATTTTTCTGTCTAGGTTGGAATCCTGCTTCGGGTATGGATGTGTGTGATGTCCTTAGGTTAGTTAGGTATAAGTAGGTCTAAGTCTAGGGGACTGATGATATCAGATGTTAAGTCCCATAGTGCTTAGAGCCATTTGAACCATTTGAACCATTTTTATGAGAAGCAAGAGTGTTGCGAAGAATCCACTGGAAAATTTGGGGGAGGGGGCAGTTTGAACGTGTATGGTGGCGTAGATTCAGATGTAATGAAAAACTAACCGTTATGAAAGAAAAGTCATTGTGAAATAAAGACGAAACAACAACCAAAACAAAGCCAGTCCGTGCGTAAGTGCACATATTTGCATATATGTGAAATCGAAATCTGTTGCTGGTTAACATGCAGTACCAGTCGTGGGTGCGTGGCTGACGTCCTAGGGAAAGCTGTGAACCTCTTACCAATGTGGTCTAATTCTCAAGTGATGAATAGACCCACCGGTTTTTTACCTCCATAACTTAGCTCTCAAAATACGTGTTTCTGCCATTTCCGATTAACGCAAACGGCAAAAACCGTCAAACTGAACCTCAGAAAATGGAAAGAAACTTGCAAATAACGCACTTTAAGAAGGAAAAGCTGTTAGCACGCAAGGGACGTGTTAGCAACTGAAAGTAATACTATCACTGGTTGGATACCTTACCATTAACAGTTTGTTCGAAGTTTACTCCAAAACATAAGATTTTTTGTTGACTTCCAAGATCAGGATAGTCGATGGGCATGTCAAAAATAAGGCTTGCCACAAGTAAATGCTCTTTGACCAATGTTATTTAATACCTATACCAATGGCCAACCGTTTCCGGCGAACACAAGGAGTTTCCTTTATGCTGACTAGTTGACATTAAGGAGCCAAGACAAATCTTTTGATGATGCTGAAGCCCCCAGCTGACATGTGCACTGAGAGATTTAATGTCTTATTACTTTGACAATCAACTTTGTCCAAACACAGCTAAAACTCAACTTTTTGCATTTCATCTTAAGCACAATAAGACACTTCATAAATTTAACATAACGTGGCAAGGGAAACAGTTAGTAAATCCAAAATATCTCGGAGTCACCCTTGATAGTGCTATGACGTACACTCAGCATTGCAAAAATACGAGAATGAAGGTGGAAGCGAGAAATGATACCCGTCGCGTGACCACTGTTAGCAAGTGGGGCTCTCACCCACAAACCTAGAGAACGGAGGAAAAGCAGCAAGTTACAGTGTTACAGAGTATCCGTGGTCAGTATGGTGCAAATCTATCCACGCAAACATAAGTAACGCGTCGTTAAATGAAACATGTGGGATTATTACAGTTTGAAACCTACGTAAAACTACACCAGTTCGCAGGCACAACGCCACGAGATATTCAACGTGAAGTTGTTGCCAACGCGAAGAGAACAAATCAGACTCATCAGGAAACCCATCCGTTACACGGGCACTTGCCAGCAACCCCAAGGCAATGATCAACAACAGAACTGGATTGTGTGGAGATTACTCAACCGTCCTCGTTCCGGAGTTGGAAGAGCCGGACTAACCTCCAGAAATGGCATTTCCCTGTGGACACCACCAGCTGTGTCTGCGGAGAAGCACATACCATGGAGCACCTTCTAGATTGTCAACCATGTCCTGCATCTTTCAAAGAAGAAACGAGTGCAAGTGAAGTTGGAAGATTTTGGTCAAAAGTACTATAACGTGATTATTCCCTCTTTCCCTTGCTTGTAATGGTAATAACCAAGTACTGCACTTATTTCTAACTAGAGAAATAAATAAACGAACCGTTACCATATTCAAGTGCACTCAAGTGGGACGTTTACAAACATAGCATTACTGTACTACAGTGGAATTGCCAGTCAGAAACGAAGGTGCATTTTTAACAATATCAGAACATTAACATGAAACGTCAACAGTGACACATTACAGCATGATAGAAAAATACAGAAGAAAGAATTCGAAAGCGAAGGTTGAGCCACTCTGTTGATTCGCCTTCGTTGTAAGTAGCAGACCATGAAAATCACAAGGGGATTGGTACGACTCACTCAGGCTCAGCTTGTTGAGCCTTGTGGAAGCCAATAACAACTAGTTTCTGTAGCAGGCTCGCCCCAAAATTTCTGCTACATGGAGCAGCTGTAAGACTAACTACTGCCTGCTTGGAAAACATCGCCCATTATCAAGAGTTATAAAAGAGTTGACTTATTATTTAAATCCGTACGGAAAACGTGTGCATCCTACTAATTTAAATCCAGTAAAACAATAATGAAAAATATATTTTGAAATATCTCTCGGTGCGGCTCCACCTTGGAGCTTTTAACTGCGAGCTGCCCCTGCGCAATACCTTGTTGTTTCTACGCCGTTTGATTCCGCCACAGGCTGGTCGAGATGTCGCCACTCTGCTACAGCTATCTTTATATGGGAGGCCTCCCGTGACGACTCATTCATGTTCAGATGGTGGTAGGCTTGGCCAAACGGGCCCATGTCAGTGGGTACAGCAGATTGTCCAATATGGTTTCCTCCCCTCCTCAATAGAAGTTCTTCACGCATCAGGCGCGGTATGCTCATGCATTATTGTTTTCAAATACGAATCCGTCGCCGCGATCGCTGTAGCGCTGGGGAGTAGATGGAAGGTCGTTACACAATACTTCACAACCCTCAAATTTCCATTTATAGATCTGAGACTCTGGGCTTTGGTGGCAAAGTGCCACATTACGAAATCAAAGGTCTGGAGTTCGATCCCTTGTCAGTTCTAGCATTTCTATCTGTTACTTATCACTTCTTTCAACTCCGTTGGCGACTGCTAACGTGGAAAAAGCAAGCTGTTTCAGGGTTATAAGTCCACTTTAAACTGCAGGTCCCTGTGACAAGTTAAAATATGCAATTGTTAAACCTCTTCATGAGAAAGGTGATGAGAAGGATTTAAACAGTTATTGTCCAATTTCCTTACTGACGTCTTTTTCCAAAATATTCTAAAAAGTAATGTATTCAGTAGTAGCCTCATACTTAAATGGAAACCATTTACTTAGCATATCACAGTTTGGATTTCAGGACGGTTGCTCGACTCAGAATGCTATTTCTTACATTAACTCATCAAATAGTATACACCTTAAATAATCAAATATAGCCAGTTGGTACTTTTTCTGTGATCTTTCCAAGGCGTTTGCTTATGTATATTATGTTATCCTCTTAGGAAAACTAAAGTTTTATGGAATTGATGGCTTTACACGCAGCTGGTTTGAATTATACTTATGAAACAGAATGCAAAAGGTAACGCAGAATAATTCAAACAATGTCAGAAAGGTAGAAAATTTTAGTGTCTGGGGAGAGATTACAAATGGAGTCCCACAGGGTTCAATTTTGGGTCCACTGCATTACTATTCCTCATACATGTGAATGACCTTCCACTTAGCATTCAACAAGCAGAATTGGTACCTTTTCCAGACAATACCAGTGTTGTAAAAATCCCATAAGAAAGAAAGCAAACAAGAGATTTTAAATGATGTTTTCCAAAGAATTATTAAGAGGTTTTCAGAGAATGGATTCTTCCTAATTTAAAAAAACAACCACACAATATTCAGATCTATACAACAAATAGAGTTATGCCAATAACTGATGTAGCACATGAGCAGGAGTCAGTAAATAAGGAAGAATATCAAATTTTTCAGCATACTTAATTGAACTGGAAGAAACACATTACTGAGATTCTCAAACAGTTAAGCTCAGCTAGTTTTGCTTTTCGTATAATTACTAATCTAAACAAAAGAATCAATCATCTTACATATTTTACATATTTCCACTCAATAATATCTTGTGGAATAATTTTCTGGAGTAACTCATCTTTTTGAAAGAAAGTATTGATTGCACAAAATCGAGGTACCTGCGCCGTCGTATATTCACTGATGAAGTCCGTCATAAATAATTCATCACAATTTGACAAGAATATCTAAAACACTAGAGGGAAAATGACCTTTATTACCCATTATTGAAGTTGTATGTGGCTCAGAAAGGAGTTCAATATGCAGCAACAGAAATCTTTGGTCATTTGCCCAATAACATAAAATGGCTGACAGGTAGCAAAGCATGATTTAAATCTAACTTAAAATCGTTTCTCCTGGTCAACTAGTTTCATTTCATTGACTAATTCTACTTAAAAATGGTAGCCAGTAAAATAAACCTTGTTTTTAACTGTATTTGCATGAGCAGGACTAAGATAATAATGTGTATATTAATGTTAACACTTATCACGTGTACGTAAGCGTGTAAACTGACTCATTAAACTTGTAACTAACTAACTAACTAACTTACAACAGCCTCCGTTAAACAAATGAATTATAATTCATTATTTTGTAGCTGACACCCTGGGCACAGAACCTGGGTTCACTGGCTGCGCTCCCACCATTCATAACGATGGAAAGTCAAACAGGAACTGGAATACTATACGAGAAGTCATTGTTGTTATAGAAGTCCTTAATGAAAGCTGCGAACTGCGTCAGTATTACTGCCGACTGCTTGCATCCTTTCGTGTCCACCACTGGGCATGGTATTTTGCAGTAGGGTGATTGCCCTTACCGAAAATCGATAATCACGCTACAGAGTTTTCAGTGCCATCTTCACGAATTCCAAGTAAAGACTTCTCTTCCGAATTTGAGGATATCAAAATCACTCAATAATTCTTCTACATCGACAAGCACCATTTCTATCTGACAAACTATGTTTTCCAATCTATAATCAGTCTTTGCACTGTCTTCCGTGTATCTCTTCACATTAAGCGTTATGATGTCGACCGTGTTAATTCGACACAAGACCATGGCAGCGTTTCCTAATGGTGTGAACGAATGTCGTATACTTTTATTTCTCAGTAGCCTGCTCATGTGTGTTTAAGAATTCATCTGCGGTATAAACGATATGTCATGGAGAAACAGTTTTAATTTGCATTTCTAAAAGCTACTGTTGTCTTTCAGAAAATTTATTTTCGTCGACAGATTCCCAATTAGTTTCATAGATGTGCATTTTTCATACATTTTTGTGTCTAAGCTAGATTGCCTAAGTTAATATCACCGTAAGTATTTTCGTTTGCTTTCCCATTTCATATAATTATTATTCTCTTTACATTGTGCTGTCGACCAGAGAAGCATATTTTTGCTTGGATCTCTGGTGATCAATGCAATTTCTGATTTCATAGTGAAGGAGGAAGAAGATTCTACATACAGACATACTCGTTCTTATCGCTGAAGACCGCAGACGTACACGTTGGTTGGTATACCTGATGCGTGTACACCGCCGTCTTGTGTCCAGAAAAATCTTACGTTAACTACTGTACCATCAACATCAATAAATGTAGCCGAGTTATTTATGTAACTAGTGGTATCAGCTTCGTTATTCAGTGTATTTCAAATAGCGTCCCATAGAAGTTGCAGAGTTGTCACATTGAGGCTAGCCGACAAAATTAATATCTGTATGAAGAAGTATTAGGGGATACTGCAGATAAATTTTCGTACTTATTACTTGCGAGTAGCGCCATTAGTTTCGAAGAACACGTTGACAACGTATTTCAATGGCGACATGGTACAAAAAACACTTCAGAAACACCAAAAGACCACCCCGACCTGAAATAGACCTTGCATACACTGCATGTTAAACGTCTCATTGGGCCTTGGGACTTTACCTTCGTACTGGCATACCTAGGTATTTGGAATACGCATGAATCTGTTTAAAAATAGTGACTCGTTAAGGTCATAGCGTCCATCTGTACACGTCTACTTTCATGCCCTGCAGCTAAACTCGCTGCAAATAATATTGTGTACCTGTGATCCTGCAGACGAATAGTCTATGCATTGACTATAGTTGTGAATTATTAAATTAATCAGAAATATTAAATAAAAGGTAAACGAATATTTAATAACGCTGATGCCTGAAATTGATGTAGATGTCATCAGAGAATTATGTTATTCAAGTAAGTAATCTCAAATACAAAGTAGGCCTAAAATTAATAATTATAATGCAGACAGAAATATAAAATTATTGAAAGCAATAAAGTCGCATTAAGTGCCTAACCAGAAAGGTAATAGAATTCCCAAGCTAAACAGTCGTTCAAGACGAGCGTAATTCTATTTTGTAATTACAATAAATGAAATATACGTTTGTTCAAAATAATTCAGAGTTCGGCATGACGATCTACACATCAACAGATGAGAGATAAAGAGTCAATACTCATGCTCTTTTCCTTTAATTCCATAATGCAAGTGGAAAAAGTTAAAGCTCTGAACTGGAGTACATTGAGACCTTGCGAAAGTTTGAGTCCTTTCGAAAGTTAAAGTATTCTAGCGGCCATTCACTGCAAAGAACTATTGCCTACACGACTGAACATCACACATTGCCTCAGGCAGGTCTGCCTTTTACTAGACCTCGACATAAAAGTGTTTTCCATCACTCCCTTGAGCACACCATTCAAAAAGTGCCTGTCTTGACTTGATTCCAGCAGTCTTCCGCCACTACTTAACTCTCAATAGCTGAACGCCATCCCCGCAAAAAATACATCCTTCTTTTGTTCTATAGATATGATTTGACTCAATGTTACCACTTTCCACACTAAGCTAATGAATTATAACAATATTTAATACAAGGGATATTATAAATATTCGGGCACATTCAGATCATTTACAGTAAGTATTAATAATAGTGTGCTCATATTAGATTAGATTAGATTAGATTAATACTAGTTCCATGGATCACGAATACGATATTTCGTAATGATGTGGAACGAGTCGAATTTTCTAATACATGACATAATTAGTTTAATTTAACAACATATTTAAGTTAATATAACAACTTTATTTTTTGTGTTTTTTGTTTTTCTTTATTTTTATTTTTATTTTTTTTATTTTTCAAATATTTTTTTCTTTTTTTTTTTTCTTAATTTATATCTAAAAATTCCTCTATGGAGTAGAAGGAGTTGTCATTCAGAAATTCTTTAAATTGCTTCTTAAATACTTGTTGGTTATCTGTCAGACTTTTGATACTATTTGGTAAGTGACCAAAGACTTTAGTGCCAGTATAATTCACCCCTTTCTGTGCCAAAGTTAGATTTAATCTTGAATAGTGAAGATCATCCTTTCTCCTAGTATTGTAGTTACGCACACTGCTATTACTTTTGAATTGGGTTTGGTTGTTACTAACAAATTTCATAAGAGAGTATATATACTGAGAAGCTACTGTGAATATCCCTAGATCCTTAAATAAATGTCTGCAGGATGATCTTGGGTGGACTCCAGCTATTATTCTGATTACACGCTTTTGTGCAATAAATACTTTATTCCTCAGTGATGAATTCCCCCAAAATATGATGCAATATGAAAGCAATGAGTGAAAATAGGTGTAGTAAGCTAAGTTACTAAGATGTTTATCACCAAAATTTGCAATGACCCTTATTGCATAAGTAGCTGAACTCAAACGTTTCAGCAGATCATCAATGTGTTTCTTCCAATTGAATCTCTCATCAATGGACACACCTAAAAATTTGGAATATTCTACCTTAGCTATATGCTTCTGATTAAGGTCTATATTTATTAATGGCGTCATACCATTCCCTGTACGGAACTGTATGTACTGTGTCTTATCAAAATTCAGTGAGAGTCCATTTACAAGGAACCACTTAGTAATTTTCTGAAAGACAGTATTGACAATTTCATCAGTTAATTCTTGTTTGTCAGGTGTGATTACTATACTTGTATCATCAGCAAAGAGAACTAACTTTGCCTCTTCATGAATATAGAATGGCAAGTCATTAATATATAATAAGAACAACAAAGGACCCAAGACTGACCCTTGTGGAACCCCATTCTTGATAGTTCCCCAGTTTGAGGAATGTGCTGATCTTTGCATGTTACGAGAACTACTTATTTCAACTTTCTGCACTCTTTCAGTTAGGTACGAATTAAACCATTTGTGCACTGTCCCACTCATGCCACAATACTTGAGCTTGTCTAGCAGAATTTCATGATTTACACAATCAAAAGCCTTTGAGGGATCACAAAAAATCCCAATGGGTGGTGTTCGGTTATTCATATCATTCAAAATTTGACTGGTGAAAGCATATATGGCATTTTCTGTTGAAAAACCTTTCTGGAAACCAAACTGACATTTTGTTAGTACTTCATTTTTACAGGTATGTGAAGCTACTCTTGAATACATTACTTTCTCAAAAATTTTGGATAAAGCTGTTAGAAGGGAGATTGGACAGTAATTGTTGACATCAGAACTATCCCCCTTTTTATGCAAAGGTATAACAATAGCATATTTCAGTCTATCAGGGAAAATGCCCTGTTCCAGAGAGCTATTACACAGGTGGCTGAGAATCTTACTTATCTGTTGAGAACAAGCTTTTAGTATATATAAATAAGCCAGCATTCTTGTACATGCATGTTCATGTTAAGTGACAGTAATGTGTTGTTAAATATTGTTTAACAATTACTTAGGCTTGCTTGACTGATGCGTCTTTCAGCACTCTTTTCAATGGTGATGTCAGCTAATGCATGTGACTGACCACTTTAAAATTATAGTTGTTTTTAATATTAACTGCAATCATCATTTAAAGAAAGTTACTGGCAAAATAATAAAATATCCATTAATAACTACACAAAGTACGAGACATTTATGCTGCGTTCAGTTGCTGTGCTGTTGTGGAGAATACAATATTCTGACAGACTTTTAGATAATGAAGAAGATATAAAATGTAATAACTCAGTAAACAAAATAGACACAGATGGTGTGGCTTTCAAGGATGATAGCTGTAGTGCAAAGCTGTCATCTGAGACATTGATGAAACACCTAAAAGTTATTAATGCTAAAGTTCATTGTGAAAATATTTAGTTACTGTAAAATATTAACTTCTATAGTTTTTAAGTTATTGAAATTAGTGTTGTTTCATTGGAGGTACCTCATTTTTCTGAGATTTCGAATGTGTTCAGATTTGATCTACTATGGAATTGTGATTAATTGAATTTCTAAGAGTTGTAAGTAGCCATATTTCAGACTACCTTAAATGCCACCATTAGTGGTACATCTTCTGCACCACTGTCCAAATTCTCCCTGCTCTGGGATTACCCATTGCTGACTGCCTTTGTACCTGAGCTCAACTGGAGTGGGAAAGCAGCCTCCTCCCCCTGCAGACTTGTGTCCAGCCAAGCAAGCAAATTCACTTCTTGTCAATAGCCGCCCTAGACATGTGTAACGATACAGCCTGTGGTGCACGCAATGCCTCTCATCATTTGGGAAGAGACAAATCTGCGAGGTGTCAGACCACACCACTCGCTTCCAGTTAAATTACTGTAGGGTTTCAGTATGGTCTGTCCCACTGAAGACATGCAGCTTTATATGCACCTTTGAGCAATGGCGTTTAGCCCAAATCCAAATGCCCATTGCATGCAGCTTCCTTCTCTCCTGGGATCTGATTGAGATAGACATGCATTCACCAACAGCAGCAATTCCTGTTGAAAACATTTAAAACGACAGTGCTGGAAAACCTCTTACGTTATTTGATACAGAGACAACTGAGTAAAACTGAACGTACTCAGACAGTTCTCTCTTTACTTGTTCTGATCATCACTAAACTGACACACAATATTTTTTAGCGCAACGCAATCTGACATTCAATAATCCCTACAAAAGAATGGCCCTGACTAACAATAACCTATACCTTTCATGAATCACTTACCTCACAAAAATCGTCGTTACTCGAACTACTGTAATACAGCGAGCGCCAATACTGCCAGCTAAATAAAAGATTCTAACTACTGAAGGCACTAACTACTGATAGGTATAGTTAGGAAATGAAAGATTTTGATAGAGAACAAACAATGTATTTACCTTAATAGTGTTCAAAAGTCATCACATATATATCTATCAATTTATGACATCCATCTTTACAAATTTCCTTTTTCTGGCGGACACACGTCCAGATCGTCCGTTTATATCAACCTCTCAAAACCCTGGCATCTCTCTCTCCATATCCTCCACTGCTGGCAGCTTACCTCCAACTGCACAACGCTACACGCTGTTCACATCCAGCTGCCCAACTCTACTGTAGCGAATATTCCAACAATGCCAGCCAGCCACAGACTGCACACAGCACAGTCAGTGATTTTCATACAGAGCGCTACGTGGCGTTACCAACATAAAAACCTAAACAGCCTACGCACACTGTCTGATGTGGAATCGATTGTCATTGAAAGTATGGCACTCGTGTTCCAGTCCCTGGCGATTTGATTTTTTTTAATGACAACTATTCTTAAGCCATGTTACATCACTGCAAGTTTTACACCATTCCTCATAGACACGTTGGAGAGTCTGTATCGACAGACCAACATACCAGGCGAATTCGTTGATGGCGTGGTCTTGGAGAATAGTTCGTTTCTGCTGAACTGCCACTTCTCCACCTTGATCCTTCTTAAAGCGCTGATTCCACACGATTGACTGGCACATAAACATCATTTTACTGCCCTGAGTTACATCAGCCATAGTATCAGTTTTACGCCATCCATATTGGTCGAAATTGACCGATGTCAAGGGGGCGACTCGTATGAAGGTGTACTGAAAAGTAGTGCCTCCGAATTTTTGTATGTGAAACCTCTTAAAGCTTTTTAAATGAAGCACAACGTTGTTAATATTCTACATCTATATTCTTCATGTCTACATATTTATTTCTCAACATAGTCACCCTGCCGACGAACATACGAGGTGTGGCTAGAAAAAAACCGGACTAGTACTGGTGAAACAATAAAACGAATGCAATAAGGCTGAAAGTCGCGTGGCCTGTCACGTGACTCTCACTCCTCCTACTGCTCGAGTTTCATCTGCCTCCGGCACTCAGTCTGCCCGTGGCGTCTGTTTTAAGTAGTTGACGTTTTGTCTGTGCGTCGGAAAATGTTGAGTGTACAGAAAGAACAGCGTGTTAACATCAAATTTTGTTTCAAACTAGGAAAATCTGCAAGTGAAACGTTTGTAATGTTACAACAAGTGTACGGCGATGATTGTTTATCGCGAACACAAGTGTTTGAGTGGTTTAAACGATTTAAAGATGGCCGCGAAGACACCAGTGATGACACTTGCACTGGCAGACCATTGTCAGCAAAAACTGATGCAAACATTGAAAAAATCGGTAAACTTGTTCGACAAGATCGCCGTTTAACAATCAGAGCAGTGTCTAAGTTAACAGGAGTTGACAAGGAAAGTGTTAGGCAGATTCTTCATGAAAGTTTCAACATCAACAAAGTGTGTTCAAAAATGGTTCCAAAGTGTCTCACAATTGAACGGAAGGAACGCCGAAGAATGATTTGTTCTGACATTCTGGAAAACATTGAAAGTGATCCCACCTTCTTACAAAATGTTATTACTTGCGATGAATCGTGGTTTTTTACTTACGATCCCGAAACTAAGCGCCAATCGATGCATTGGATAACTCCTGGTTCTCCACAATGTCAAAATCGAAATTCAAGGCAATGATGATTGTTTTTTTTTGACATCAAAGGGATTGTGCACATTGATTGGGTACCAGAGGGACAAACAGTGAATCAGCATTACTACATTAGCGTCCTGGCTACCCTACGTGAGCGAGTACGGAGAAAACGGAACGATTTGTGGAGAAAAAAGTCATGGATCCTTCACCAAGACAATGCCACAGCTCACAGTGCGTTGTCAGTGAAGACGTTTTTGGCAAAACACAACATTCCCATCTTAGATCATCCACCCTACTCACCTGATTTGGCCCCCTGTGACTTTTTTCTTTTCCCTAAAGTCAAGTCAGCTTTGAAAGGAACTAGATTTGAGACTGTTGAAGCAGTAAAAGAAAAAGCGACGGAAGTAATGTATGGACTTACCGAAAATGATCTGCAGCATTGCTATGAACAGTGGAAAATTCGTATGGAGCGGTGTAGAGACCGAGGAGGAGAGTACATTGAAGGAGATAACATGAAATTGTAAATAATTGTAAATAAATGTTTTTTCCAGTATCAGTCCGGTTTTTTTCTAGCCGCACCTCGTATATCTCCCAATGAGAGGTCAGTATCTTGACACCGTCAGTGTAGAATGTTTGACTTTGTTGACGGGGCGAAACCCTCACCTCTGTTTGCACCGGTTCGTCACTTTCAACGTGAAGTTCTCGAGGATTTTCCTCAGTTTTTGGAAACAGATGAAAGTTGCATGAGTCCGATTCGGGACTGCATGGAGGGCGATCGGTGACATTGAACCTAAGATTTTTGGAAGTGTCGCAGTGCTCGTGTGTGGTCTAGCATTGTCATGTTGAAGGAGAGATTGTTCCATGTGTGGACGAACTCTACGAATTCGAAACTCGAGTACAGTACGCTGTTTCCCACGCACCGACATAGTTACGTTACACACCGCATGTATGCTCTACAGTCCGGGGGTCTATAGCGGCAAAGGGCTGCAAAAATGTAGATATGAAGAATAAAAGCGTAGAATGTTAATAACGGTTGTTTCATGTACAAAGCTTCAAGAGTTTTCTCATTAAAATTTCGGAAGCATTACTTTCCAGCATGTCGTCATAGTATTTTGTCCGGTGAGCTTGCATGATAGAACTAAACTCTGGCACAAACACAGCTGCTCCCGTTGGCAGTACATGTGTTCACCACAGGGCTGTAATTGCTACTCCAGCAGTACTCTCCACGCTGTGTGCCGTACAGGGTCAAGTTGAAGGTCGCTTCCTGATGAACGTTTCCTCACATGATGCAGCACCATTTCCTCAAATTCTGCTACGTGAACAATTCTTTGTCGAGAATTCTAGTGAGCTCTCTCTGCCTTGGACGACCCAATTCCCCATAAATGTCTGTTCACATCCGATAATTTTCTTCCATTTATGATGAATCCTATTGCTAAACCTTTCTCTTTCCATTCGTTCGGTTTCCCGCTCAGTACGTCTTGCTCAACCTTATATAAAATACGTGTCTGCAAGTCATTCTTTGGGTAACTCTTCACCACTGACAACCATAAATGAACTCTAAATCAGCCTAAATTCCAAAGTTGGATACATTTGCAGACGGCTTGTGTATTGTTTGTGAATGCAGAGCTATCAACGTCAGTGCGATAGGCAGCTGTTCTTTATTAAACATGAAGGGCTGACAAACGCACACATCGCTCATTTATGAAGTCGTATTGTCTGAAATATTCGTTTACTACAATTAGTAAACTCAAAAACTGACTTTACGAACCTGTACCGTATGTACAAGAAGAGGTACAAATATGGAATAGAGGTATTAATATGAAATACTATGGTTTCTCGACTTGTAAGTGCTATACTCTGGTCAACTACGTGGAAACTACGTTCAGCAACTGTAGACCGCTTTGGGATGCATTCATATTGCAGTTGGCAGCCACTGCGAGTGAGTGAAGCTGTTTTAACGAATTAACTAGGAGGAATAATTGTTCCAGGTTGGTGGTTTTCAGTTTCATTCTTGTCATAATATGTAAATTATTAACATATATTCTAAACAGACGTTTAGCTAATACATTAAGCTGTAAAATTTAAATTTAACTTCCAGTTTTATTTGCGTTTCTGAATTTCAAGATGGCTGTGTCACTATCATGAAATACTGGTATTCCATACTTGTACAATATTTTCTCAACCAGTTTCTTTTATGGGTATTGGTTCAGAAATGACTTCACGAGCTCGAAAGCAATGGGACGAGTCTGCTATGCAAATAGCAATTAAAAAGTTTAGAGTAAAGAAGATGCGCTACTTGAAGGTAGCAAAATCTTTCCAGGTTCCCAGGGCCACTCTCTGTAGGTTAGTAAAATCAGATTCACCAGAGGATTTAGCCACAAACACCGAACTTGGGCGAAAAACTGTTCTATCGGACGAACAGGAATAACAGCTAATTGAATATAGCACGAAATGGAAACTAATTTTTTTGGACTTCCCCGATAGAATCTTCAATAGATGGCATTTCAGTTTGCTAAAGTTGATAATATCCAGAATCCATTTTTGGTGAACAGACTGGAAGAGGGCGGTTACGCCTTTTCTTGAAGCGGCACAGAAAGGATATTTCGATTCGAAAATCTACAGCAACCTCATTTCTCTAGGTTTCACAAGAGAAAATGTGACATTATTTAATAACTGAAAATTGTACATTTCGTGTTTTTCTATTGTGTTATTGTGTTTCATAATGTTTGCTTTGATAATGAATTATTAGATTATCCATTATTTGTTCTAACTTCAAAAATGTGAAAAAATGGACTAATCCATATTTGTACCCCAAAATCTGAAGAGGCAAATATATCAGATTTTGAGTTGAGCCTAATTTAGAAATGTTCCTTACGTAGTATATATTTGAAAATATAAGAAGCAGCAAAGTACAGCCCACAGTATAAGCTACTGATATTTTCATTGCTTAACGTGAAAAACTGAGAAATTTGTGAACGAAAAGCAAAATGGTATTCCATATTTGTACCAATTCCTCTATGGGTTTGATTTCGCAAACCCTGTGTAGTTCTTTCTTGTTATTTTTTTTAGGTAAACTGTAAATAACACATTACACTTCTACATCTACATCTACATCTACATGGCTACATGCTTTTCATACTTGAATGCCTGGCAGAGCGTTCTTCGAACCACCTTTACATTGTTACTCTGCCGTTCCACTCGAACAGCGCGTGGGAATAATGGACACTTAAATCTTTCTGTACGATCTCTGATCTCTCTTATTTTATTATGATTATCATGTCTCCCTATGTAGGTTGGCAACAATAAAATATTTTCATGTTCAGGGGAGAAAGTTGGTGACTGAAATTTCGTGAAAAGTTTACGCTGCAACGAAAAACGTCTTTGTTTGAATGATTGCCGCCTGAACTGGATTACTATATCCGTGACACTCTCTCCGCTATTTCCTGATAATACATAACAAGCTTTCTTTCTTTGGACTTTTACGATGTCCTCCGTCAATCCTATCTGGCAAGGATCCAATATCATACAGCAATACTCTAACACAGGACGTACAACAGTAGTGTAGGCAGTCTTTTTGTAGACCTGTGGCATCTTATGAGTGTTCTGTCAATAAAACGCAATCTTTGGTTTGCCTTTCCCGCAACACTATCTATGTGATCGCTCCAATTTAAGTTATTTGTAATTCTAATTCCTAGGTATTTAGCTGAATTGACAGCCTTTAAATTTGTGCGATTTATCGTGTAACCGAAATGCAACGGCTTTCTTTTAGCTGTCATATGGTTGACCTCACATTTTTCTTTATTCAGAGTCAATTTCCATTTTCTACGCCATAAAATATCTTGCATGAATTGCAGTTCTGAGACATTACTCTATAGGCACGCAGTTTGATGAGAAGTCTCTTGCGACGAGCAGTATCAAAAGAGTTTCGGAAATCTGGAAATATGGAATCAGCTGAGTACCCCTGTAGACAACACGTGTTATTTCCTGTGAAATAAGAGTGAGTTGTGTTTCACAAGAACGACTTTTTTCTGAATCCTTGATGACCACGTGTCATTAGACCGTTTTCTTCAAGGTAATTCATAATGTTCGAACACAGTATAGATTCCAAAATCCTACTGCAAATCGACGTAATTGAAATGGTTCTTGATTCATCGGGTTACTTCTGTTTCCTTACCGAGCGAGGTGGCGCAGTGGACTCGCATTCGGGAGGACGACGGTTCAATCCCGCGTCCGGGCATCCTGATTTAGGTTTTCGTGATTTCCCTAAATCGCTTCAGGCAAATGCCACGACGGTTCCTTTGAAAGGGCACGGCCGATTTCATTCCCCATCCTTCCCTAATCCAAGGAGACGGATGACCTCGCTGTTTGGTCTCCTCCCCCCAAATCAACCCAACCCAACCCGTATATCCTTCTTTAAGTACTGATGTGAAGTGTGCAATTTTCCAGTCTTTTGGTACGGGTCTGTCGTGAAGGGAGCGGTTGTATATGACTGCTAAGTATGGGACTACTGTATCAGCATACTCTGAAAGGAATCTGTATACTTTCTGGGCCAGATATTAAGTGATTTAAGCTGCTTCGCAGCACCGAGGATATCTACTTCTAAGTTGCTCGTGTTGGCAGCTGTTCTTGATTATAATTCTGGCATGTTTCCTTTATATTATTTGGAGAACGATTTTCGGAAAACTATGTTTAAAAGCTCCGCTTTAGCCTCGCTGTCACCGATAACATTACCATTCGTATCACACAGTGAAGGTACTGTTTGTGGCTTCCCGTTAGTGTACTTTACAAACTACCAGAATCTCTTTCGATTTTCTGCCAGGTTACGAGACAGATTTATGTTGTGGAAGCTATTAAAATCGCACTGAAGTCCGCACTGTTTCGAGCTTCAGTAAAACATGCCAATCGTGGCATCTTTGACATAGGAATTATTATTTTTGTAAAAAAGGCGAACTCTCAACTGCATGTAAGAAGACTTCGTGCCCAACAATAATACTGTACTTAGTTCACCACTGTACATGTACAAACCAGCCTTTGACCAGATTACTGGTTTGCTTCACACAAAGATAAAATACTTGTCCTGCTTATCGGTGAAAGTCAGCTGAGCTGATAATGTCTGACACGATACACAAATAGTTTCCCTGATTGTTATCTCTATTCGAGATATGTAAACATCTGGGTAGTTAGAGATCTTTGTGGAGGACTTCTGTGATACGCCTGTGCTGCTTTCCCGTTGTTGAGAGCGCAAACACTCACGAAGAACCGAAAACCTCGCCGAACAAAACAAGGCTGGATTTTGACTTAATATTGACATCAGTGTTATAAGAGATGGTGCACTATCTCAACTGAACATGAACATAGGAGTCAATCGACCTCAGTCTTGTGTAAGACACTAAATTGCAAAATTTAGCCTGAAGTGACTTAGGAAAAATATTTCCTCGAAGAATATTCTCTGCGAGGAGGTACTCAAAAATGTTCTGTCCTCTTAATCGTTAAGCACTCTTTTGGGGTATTCCCAGGGAGGTTACTGTCAAGCCCCCTTCGCAACGAAGCGAATGAGCAACAGCGAACGAGAGCTGTGTCTGTTGTACACAATAGGTGTCCGCGAGAAAACAGCATTCGGTCGTGTTCGGTTCGCTTTCGCCTGTGTTCACTCCTGTTCCGTTGGTTGTCAATATTTTAGCGAATCCTCAAGGGAGTTCGAATCTTCTCTGCTTCGGCGCTAGAAGTACGGAAAGCTTACGTTTGCTATATCTCGTCTAATTTTGACATGAATCGCTTGAGCGATGAAGTGGTCCGCAGGGACGGTAGTGTTACTGATAGAAGAATATAGGTATCAAATATTCCACAGAACAAATACGACAGAAAAGAAATGTGATCGGCGGAAAATTGCCGAAGCACTCAAAAGTCAGAAAGACAACAAATTTTGTTAGATGCTTGTATCAGGCGAGAACGGAGTGAATAAGCACAAACTTCGCAATTCTCTTTGTTATAAAGTAAACGGGAAGGCAATACATGTATGTTAGAGACTTCTATTGATAATTAAAAGCAGTTTACCTAGGATCGCGCAATCTTTCCTCTAAAAAACTGCAAGGAGCGATCAAAAAGTTGCGGCATATACGCAACGTAACACGACTCCGATGCGGATATATAAGCACTGATATGTAGGTGAGGGATTAATGTGGCACCCGTGTCTATCCGACACGCATGTGCTAAATGCGGAAAAGTGAACCTTGGCGACGTTATTAGCTTGGCTACCCAATAAAAAACGCTGATAGAGAGCAAGCGGAGAATTAAGAATGTGTGCGGGGCAGCATGTCTGTCGAAAATCACTGTTGTGGAATGGTGCGGAAAGTTAGGTGCTGCGGCCCCACATCGCAAACGTTGTAACGCAGAAGTTATGACAACTCAAGAGGGAGACACTCGCGCACCCTCCCTATAGTTCTGATGTCTCTCCATGCGATTATCATGCCATCGGTCCCTTGAAAAAGGCCTTGAGGAGTCGACAGTTCCTCTCGGATGAGAATGTGCAGCAGGTAGTTACGGACGTTCTCACGCAGGAGGACACGGTGTTTTACGAAATGGGAATCTTCAACCTAGTGTATCGGTGGTTGACTGCCTAAATCCTCACGGCGATTTTGCCTTATATGGACTATACAGCCTTTAAATGGAAGCTTACTGATCGCCCAATACATTTATCAAGTAGGCTATGTGACGTTGAAAAAGAAAGAAGAGATTACAGTTGCTTATTACAGACAATATAAGAAAGATAGAAACTCATTGCTCTTGTCTCTGGATAGAGGAAGGTTCAAAGTTTTATGTTTGCACAGACACTGTACACACACAACATGAACACCAGTGTTGCTCGAGAAACATCGAAATGGCAGTCTGTTTCATTCTACACATGAATCAAGCTGTTCCTGTTTATTGACTCGAAAGCTTCAACAACTATATTTCTTAGCTCTTGAATAGCTGCTACAGTTAGGACGAAAACCCTCTCTTTTTTGTACTTCCACAGAAAAAAATGGAAGGCTATATGGTCTGGTGACCGGGGAAGCACATTGCTCTGGATTGACTTCGCGCAAATACCAACATACAAAATGATTGAGATTTTCACTCTGCACCGGAGTGTGCGCTGATATGAAACTTCCTGGCAGATTAAAACTGTGTGCCGGACCGAGACTCGAACTCGGGACCTTTGGCTTTCGTAGGAGAGCTTCTGTAAAGTTTGGAAGGTAGGAGACGAGGTACTGGCAGAAGTAATGCTGTGAGGACGGGGCGTGAGTCGTGCTTAGGTAGCTCAGTTGGTAGAGCACTTGCCCGCGAAAGGCAAAGGTCCCGAGTTCGAGTCTCGGTCCGGCACACAGTTCTAATCTGCCAGGAAGTTTCAAATCAGCGCACACCCCGCTGCAGAGTGAAAATCTCATTCTGGAAACATCCCCCAGGCTGTGGCTAAGCCATGTCTCCGCAATATCCTTTCTTTCAGGAGTGCTAGTTCTGCAAGGTTCGCAGGAGAGCTTCTGTAAAGTTTGGAAGGTAGGAGGCGAGGTACTGGCAGAAGTAAAGCTGTGAGGACGGGGCGTGAGTCGTGCTTGGGTAGCTCACTTGCCCGCGAAAGGCAAAGGTCACGAGTTCGAGTCTCGGTCCGGCACACAGTTTTAATCTGCCAGGAAGTTTCATACAAAATGATTTCTCTTGCGGTGCAGTTGTCATGTTGCCACAAACAATCAACACCGCAGCCGTGTCAAAACTTTAAGCCTTCCTGTATCCAATGACACGCGCAACGTGTTTCTTTCTTTTGTAGTTAGTCTGTAATAAACAACTGAAATCTGTTCTTTGTTTTCCAATCAAGGTTAGGTACCTTGGTACCTTCATATGTGCTTATTTCAATGTTTTAGTTGTTTTTTCTCTGCATCCAACAGTTTTCCCGCAAACACTTAATATAATTTACTACCTGATGTTTTCTGCATGGCAGTAACTGCACCCATAAGTGGACTACGCCTATCTGTATGGACTAACCGCCTTGCTTCCACGCTTCAACACCTGACCTGTTGCCCAGGGGAAAATAATCACTAGGGGCTTGCTCTTGCCACATGTTCTTGGGGGTAATAACTAACCTGAAGGCATACTACTCCTAATAGCTATAATTATTAGTCTGAAAATGAAGTAAATATTAATGTAATTCAGTACAGTGTCCTCAGTGACCAATAAAAATATCTGCATTTACACCACTAGCACCGTGTTTGTTTCAGATTTCACTACTCAGCAGTAGCGCCCAGATCACCATCCCCGATTCTCTAAAGAATCAAACTGGCGCGTATAAAACTACATCAAACGCCTGATCACTTTACAGACGAGTTAAGTTGTTAAATACTTGACGTTAAGCATGTAAACGAGAAAAAGTTCAGGTAAGGTTTGAAATTATGGTCAAAGTTTACTGCAAGTCGCTATCTGCTCTCATTGTCAAACACAGGATCAGGGTAGTCTGGGTAATTTGCTCTCTGCTTTAGGCAAATGATAGATTTTTCGGCATCTTAATGTTTATGACGCCACATCTCCTGGACTGCGTCATACAATTTTGCAGGTGTATTCAGTGGTTTACATGGATATTGTCTGCAGATGTGCTACGAAGACAGTTGTTTGTAAAAAAGTAAACTTTACTGTATGAACAGCGAGAATACAGTAAGCGATAAACATTTTAAACATTTTCACTTCCATTATTGCGTGTGTGTGTCTGGGAGGGGATGGGGTCAGCGAGAAAAAATCTCGAAAGGGTTTAAAAATTATGCCCAAAGTTTCTTCGAAATCGGTCATTCTCACGTAATCGATGAATAAATTTGCATGTTAAGAGTTACGCAGCATCAAGACATATACCTATCGATCTTGTTAAACTTTCGTCAACAACCTTGCCGCAGTGGTGACACCGGTTCCCGTCAGATCACAGAAGTTAAGTGCTGTCGTGTTTGGCTAGGATTTGGATGGGTGATCGTCCGGTCAGCCGAGTGCTGTTGGAAAGCGGCGTGCACTCAGACCTTGTAAGGCCAATTGAGGAGCTACCTGGCAGAGAAGTAGCGGCATCGGTCACGAGAGCTGACAACGGCCGTGAGAACCGTGTGCTGACCACATGCCCCTCAGTATCCGCATCCAATGACGCATATGGGCTGAAGATGACATGGCGGTAGGTCGGTACCGTTGTACATCCAAGGCCTTGAGATTTATTTTCACATCGCCACGTCTCGTCACATAAAACACTGATTTGAGTAATGAAAGAGGCCAAAAGCCATTTATTTGCCAATGTATAATATTTAAGTACGCATTGTAATGATGTATGTTGACGATGTACAAGGAGAAATGAATACAGCGCCACTGACGCGCCTAAGAGACTATAGATTAATTCAGCGCGCATGTAAAAACATCGATATTAAAGACAGACTCTGAAGACATTTGAATATTGCAAAAAACAAGCACGCAACCCATCGTCCACTGCCGGACGATATCACTCTCTTTTTATCTCCTGTATAATGCGGACTCACCATTACATAGGCGTCATTATTAGACTTGTAATTTGTTAAACCCTACAGATAAACGCTGCCATTTTGTTGCATGTGGGACTAGCATGTGTGAAAAACGCAGAGTGGTTAATGAATGGACATTTCTAAGTGATTTCTAAACTTTTCAAACCACTCAAGCTCTGTTATTGTTATTGACGTAAGTGTTAACGTGTTATACACTCCTGTAAATGGAAAAAGGAACACATTGACACCGGTGTGTCAGACCCACCATACTTGCTCCGGACACTGCGAGAGGGCTGTACAAGCAGTGATCACACGCAAGGCACAGCGGACACACCAGGAACCGCGGTGTTGGCCGTCGAATGGCGCTAGCTGCGCAGCATTTGTGCACCGCCGCCGTCAGTGTCAGCCAGTTTGCCGTGGCATACGGAGCTCCATCGCAGTCTTTAACACTGGTAGCATGCCGCGACAGCGTGGACGTGAACCGTATGTGCAGTTGACGGACTTTGAGCGAGGGCGTATAGTGGGCATGCGGGAGGCCGGGTGGACGTACCGCCGAATTGCTCAACACGTGGGGCGTGAGGTCTCCACAGTACATCGATGTTGTCGCCAGTGGTCGGCGGAAGGTGCACGTGCCCGTCGACCTGGGACCGGACCGCAGCGACGCACGGATGCACGCCAAGACCGTAGGATCCTACGCAGTGCCGTAGGGGACCGCACCGCCACTTCCCAGCAAATTAGGGACACTGTTGCTCCTGGGGTATCGGCGAGGACCATTCGCAACCGTCTCCATGAAGCTGGGCTACGGTCCCGCACACCGTTAGGCCGTCTTCCTCTCACGCCCCAACATCGTGCAGCCCGCCTCCAGTGGTGTCCCGACAGGCGTGAATGGAGGGACGAATGGAGACGTGTCGTCTTCAGCGATGAGAGTCGCTTCTGCCTTGGTGCCAATGATGGTCGTATGCGTGTTTGGCGCCGTGCAGGTGAGCGCCACAATCAGGACTGCATACGACCGAGGCACACAGGGCCAACACCCGGCATCATGGTGTGGGGAGCGATCTCCTACACTGGCCGTACACCACTGGTGATCGTCGAGGGGACACTGAATAGTGCACGGTACATCCGAACCGTCATCGAACCCATCGTTCTACCATTCCTAGACCGGCAAGGGAACTTGCTGTTCCAACAGGACAATGCACGTCCGCATGTATCCCGTGCCACCCAACGTGCTCTAGAAGGTGTAAGTCAACTACCCTGGCCAGCAAGATCTCCGGATCTGTCCCCCATTGAGCATGTTTGGGACTGGATGAAGCGTCGACTCACGCGGTCTGCACGTCCAGCACGAACGCTGGTCCAACTGAGGCGCCAGGTGGAAATGGCATGGCAAGCCGTTCCACAGGACTACATCCAGCATCTCTACGATCGTATCCATGGGAGAATAGCAGCCTGCATTGCTGCGAAAGGTGGATATACACCGTACTAGTGCCGACATTGTGCATGCTCTGTTGCCTGTGTCTATGTGCCTGTGGTTCTGTCAGTGTGATCATGTGATGTATCTGACCCCAGGAATGTGTCAGTAAAGTTTCCCCTTCCTGGGACAATGAATTCACGGTGTTCTTATTTCAATTTCCAGGAGTGTATGCACGTTAAGTCCAATTTCGTAAGTATAGTGTGAATTACTCTAAATTTGTGTTTGCTTGATCATTTACTTTCTACGTGACAAGTTTTTTACAGAGCCAACCGTGTCCCACGTGTCATTGTGCGGACAGAACAGTCGAGGCCGACGTTAACATACTACTCATATTCGCACAGAGTCTCACTGTTTCACAATGGTACGCGGCACTTTCTAAACGGGAAAGGGAGCCACGCGAGTATATGTTGCTTCCTCTTCTCAATCTGATGCTTAATAATAACAACAATAATAATAATAATATTTCCTTACATCAGAGCCTCTTCGGACGGAGCATGGTATCAACCTTTTAGCGCAGCATTATACCTCTTAATGATTAGATTATGACAACATTTCAAATTTTTAGCCGCGTGGGGTAGCCGTGCGGTCTTAGGCGCCTTGTCACGGTTCGCGCGGCTTCCCCCGCTGGAGGTTCGAGTCCTCCCTTGGACATGGGTGTGTGTGTGTTGTCTCTAGCGTAAGTTAGTTTAAGTTAGATTAAGTAGTGTGTAAGCTTAGGGGCAGATGACCTCAGCAGCTTGCTCCCATAGGACTTACCACACATTTCCATTTTTTTTTTTAAGTTTTTGAATTTGGCCGCTAATTAATGAAATATTGAAAATCAAATTTTTGTTGCCTCTGGAAGCCATTAGACAGGCAACCTACAAAGTGAACAGCGCACCGTTCTAGATGCTTAGTAATACAAATATTTTACTGAAACTATAGCTCTTATACGAACTTTAATAAAGTTCTTGAACTACTTTGCACGTATCTGAGATATAGCAGAAATGCGAAACAGTCACTAACACAACTGTATCAAGTTGTTAAAAAACAAGATTATTAGCAGTAGTCTTTCTTCAGGTTATGTGCTGTGCCTGTAAATTCCCTCCTCAATTGTAATGAGAGGCCAGCGAAAAGTGTCAACCGATATGTCTGCAAAGTTTTGAGATAGTGCTAAGGAAAAGTTGGAGCTGCAATACAATGTTAAGTGCAGTACATTCACGCATTTCACGTTTACGTACAAACTGACACATCTAAATTCTTCCTTTCGTACGCCATTTTGGTTACTTATTCAAGAACAGAGATAGGCGTGCAAAATAGTCCTCTCTGAATATCCATGCTTTTCATCGTGCCTCTGACCATAATACAGTGTTGCATCCAGAATGCCAACTTTTTGTTTGTTAGGTTATTTATTTTTATTTTTAGTTATCAGTCTCCTGAATGGTTTAATGCGGCCCGCCGCGAATTCCTCTTCTGGGTCAAACTTTTCGTGTCATAGTAGCACTTGCAACCTACAGTACGTCCTCAATTATTTGCTGGGAGTATTCTGATCAATGACTTCCTCTACAGTTGTTACTCGCTACAGCTCTCTCTAGCATCATGGAAGATACTCTCTACTGTCTTAACAGGTGTCCTATCATCCTGTCCCTTCTTCTTGACAGTATTTTCCATATATTCCTTTTCTCGCCGATTCTGCAGACAGCCTCCTCATTCCTTACCTTATCAGTCCACCTAAGTTTCAGCATTCTACTATAGCACCATATCTCAAATGCTTCGATACTCGTCTGTTCTGGTTTTCCCAGAGTCCATGTCTTACTACCATACAAAGCTGTGCTTCAAACGTACATTCTCAGGAATTTCTTCCTCAAATTAATATCTACGTTTGATACTAGTAGACTTCTCTTGGCTAGGAACACCCTCTTTGCCAATGCTAGTCTGCTTTTGACGTCCTCCTTGCTCCGTCCGTCATTGGTTAATTTTATGACTACTTCGTGTACTTAATGACCATCAATCCTGATTTTAACTTTCTTGCTGTTCTCAGTTATGCTACTTCTCATTCCTTTCATCTTTCTTCGATTTACTCTCAATCTACATTCTTTACTCATTAGACTGTTCATTCCATTCAGCAGATCCTGTAATTATTCTTCACATACATTGAGTATAGAAATGTCATCAGTGAAGCATGTCATTGATATCCTTTCACCTTGAATTTTAATCCCACTCTTGAGCCGTTCTTTTATTTTCGTCATGCTTCTTCGATGTATAAACTCAGCAGCAGGGGCGAAAGACGAAATCCTTGTTTAACATCCTTTGTAATCTAAGCAATTCATTCTTCGTCTTCCACTCTTATTGTTCCCTCTTGGTTCTTGTACATATTGTCCATTACCCGTGTTTCCCTGCAGCTAACCCCTATTTTTTCTCAGAACTTCGATTCTCTTGCTCCATTTCACATTATAGAACGCTTTTTTCAGGTCGACAAAACCTACGAAAGTGTCTTAATTTTTCTGATGCATTTACCTTTCCTAAAACCAAACTGATCGTTACCTAATATATCTTCAATTTCCACTCGCATTATTCTCCATATTATTCTTGTCAGCAACTTGGTTGCATGAGCTGTGAAGCTGTTTGTGCCAATTATTAATTGTAAAAAACAGCGGTCCTGGGTTATGTTTGTTATCTTGTGTTTTCAAAAAAACGGTTCAAACGGCTCTGAGCACTATGGGACTTAACATCTGAGGTCATCAGTCCCCTAGAACATAGAACTACTTAAACCTAACTAACCTAAGGACATCACACACATCCATGCCCGAGGCAGGATTCGAACCTGCGACCGTAGCAGTGGCGCGGTTCCGGACTGAAGCGCCCAGAACCGCTCCGCCACCGCGTCTGGCCTTGTGTTTTCCTTCGTTTCCCCTAGTGTGAAGGCTTGTTCACAAATACAAGGGAATAGTAATCAACATTGTTTGCGTATCCGGTTCTGTTCTATTCCATTCACTTAGTTATATCTGCTAAGAAGTCTTGATCTAGTCACAAATCTCGTCCGATACGCGGTGAGCTCGTATTTTGTTCATTACGCGACAGTGTAGAAGTATACCGAATCCTTTTTAGAAGTCAAGGAGTGTGGTACCAATGCTGGCGCCTTTGTCTACAGCGTTCTAGATCTCAAGGACGAAAAGAGCGAGCTGTGTTTCGAAAGATTTCTGTGTGGGAAATCTACTATATGTCGATTCCTGCAGAGAAGAATTTCTTTCTCCTGAAAGGTCTCAATACGTGAACATAATACGTGTTACATAATTCCACAACAGCATGACGGCAACGAAACACACTGACGAAGATATTCATCTGACAAACAACTCTTCTTGGAAAGGGAGACGACCCGCGATTAACTCCAATCACTTGCTACTCTCGGTTGCGTACCTTCTGGTGTTAACCAATCCGCCCTTTTCGACAGTGTTTAACATGCACTCAGTAACAGCGTGGGAATGCAGTGGCCTTCGATTGCAGGACTGCGCTGTAGCTACAGGAGGCAATAATCGTTGTCCAACAAAATCTGTCTCTTAGTTTCTGTCTCTGTTTACGAGCATTTACAGTAGGTAACCTGTATAATCTAAGAACGAATGTCAGTTATCAGAAACATTGCTGCACTTTGCCCGTTTTTCATTATTCAGAATTTCATTAAGTTAAGTAATCCTGAAGGTTGTAATATAAATATGATTTCTGACGTGTTCTGCTGCGTTTGTCTTTCCATTTGGTTACAAAGAAAATGGAAACGAAGGATGTGAAGTGGAATACGAATAGTTGTCAGAGAATAACATTCGAATTATTGCCAATATATCCAGATGAGCGCTCGAGTATGGAAAAGGCTAATGTGCAGTTGCGATGTAAGCGGTCTTGCGATAACGAGAGATGATTCACCTGACCACAGTCTCTTATCGTGGCACAAATGACGCCGGGGTGAACACCTGCTTCTTTTTAATTGTTTTCACGTGATGTTTACATTGCAAGGTATAAATTCAGTGAGCTGTGTAGCTGGTTTTGATATTTAGAGACGAAGCAATTCTTGCAGAGACTGTTCATTCTTTCTGTTCACTAGATGATATTTTGCCGGGTTTCAGTTCGGTGGCTACAGTAACATGACGCACTGGCGGCAAAATTCCGATCTCAGATGACATAAGCCGGCCGCGGTGGCCGAGTGGTTCTAGGCGCTTCAGTCCGGAACCGCGCGACTGCTACGGTCGCAAGTTAGAATCCTGCCTCGGGCATGGATGTGTGTGATGTCCTTAGGTTAGTTAGGTTTAAGCAGTTCTAAATTCTAGGGGACTGATGACCTCAGATGTTAAGTCCTATAGTTCAAATGGTTCAAATGGCTCTGAGCACTATGGGACTCAACTTCTGAGGTCATTAGTCCCCTAGAACTTAGAACTACTTAAACCTAACTAACCTAAGGATATCACACACATCCATGCCCGAGGCAGGATTCGAACCTGCGACCGTAGCGGTCTCGCGGTTCCAGACTGCAGCGTCTAGAACCGCACGGCCACTTCGGCCGGCTAAGTCCTATAGTGCTTAGAGCCATTTGAACCATTTGAATCAGATGACATAAAAGTGTAGAGGTGTCACGTTAAACAGATCAGGAGTCCACTGCATTCAGTAGACGGCGGCCATGTGGGGAACACTGGGCGGTTTTTTAGGGACAGGGTCTCGGGAAAGTTGTATCAAGGTACAGACAGAGCGCGAACAGGTTAAGAACCGTATCTCACATGCTAATTGACGTCGTTGTGTTGAGAAAGAACGAGAGCTCCGAAATCACATAGAAAACACTGATGCAGAAACCTTTACAGCTACTGAAAGCTGGCTAAAGTCAAAGATTAGTTCCGCCGAAGTTTTTACAAAGCACATAATGTTTCACGGAATGTATAAATCAAATTCAGTTGGTTGTGACGTGTTTTTTACTATTGCAAGTAATGTGTCTTGCAGTTAAGATTAAACGGATAGTTGCTGTGTATGGGTAGAAGCTATATCGGATAAAAGAAGTAGAGTACATCTACATCTACATGGATACTCTACAAATCACATTTAAGAGCCTGGCAGAGGATTCATCGAACCACCTTCACAATAGTTCTCTATTATTCCAATCTCTTAGAGCGCGCGGAAAAAACGAACATGTATATCTTTCCGTGCAATCTCTGATTTCCTTTATTTTATTAGGACGATCGCGTCTCCCTATGTAGGTCGGCGTCAACAAAATATTTTTGCATTTGAAGGAGAAAATTGTTGATTGAAATTTATCGAGAAGATTCTGCCGCAACGAAAAACGCCTATCTTTTAATGACGTCCACTCCAAATCCTGTACCATTTCAGTGACACTCTCTCCCCTATTTCGCGATAGTACAAAACGTCTTGTGTGGTACAGTGTCGAAAACCTCTCGGAAATCCAGAAATACGGAAGCAGTTTGAAATCCTTTGTCAATCGCATTCAACACTTCATGCGAGTAAAGAGTTCACCGTTTTTAATTAGAACGATGTTTTTTAAATCCATGTAGACTGTATGTCAATAGACCGTTCTCTTCGAGGTAATTCATAATGTTCGAACCAATATATGTTCCAAAACCCTGCTGCATATCGACGTTAACGATATGGGCCTGTAACTTAGTGGATTACTCCTACTGCCTTTCTTGAATATTGGTGTGACCTGTGCAACTTTCAAGTCTTTGGGTACAGATTAATAACTGGTTCTTTCTACAATCCCTCGCGTGTCCATATCTGTGACTGGGTATATAACATTTCTGGCACTCTTTGTCTAAAGAACAGTAAACCACTGAATATTTTCGTCCTTTGATAGTGACAAGTTGAGGATGTTGTCATATAACCACTACCGAAACAACTTCACGTTATGAGAAGCTCCAAAGTCTGTGTTTCCTGTGCAAATAGTTTGCTAGCAACAGTAGTCGCCAACACCAGGGTGAAATTAAAAGAATTGGTAAGGAAGCGCTCAATACTTTAAGCTATTGAAGAAATTACTGGCAGCGACATACAACCGAGTTTATACGTCGCTGGAAGGAAAATTATCGAGAGCGAGAAACCCCACTAACAGAATAAATGACCAGCCAGTGGAGAGGTAATAAATACGCGGGTACCGGAATATAAAAACCAACAATAAGATGCACTTTCGCCAAAGGAGCGCTGAAGCTCTCAATGAAATAGCATAAATTGGCCAACGAAACTTAGTTGTCCTTTGAGAGCGATAAGGAAAGCTCAAAAATGGTTCAAACGGCTCTGAGCACTACGGGACTTAACGTCTGAGTCCACATTCCCCTACAACGTAGAGCTACTTAAACCTGACTAACCTAAGGACATCACACACATCCATGTCCGAGGCATGATTCGAACCTGCGACTATAGCGGCCGCGCGGTTCCAGACTGAAGCGCCTCGGACCACTCGGCCACAACGGCCGGCGGAAAGCTCAAACCTAACCAAATTTGGGTTCTGGTAGAGTGATACGACGCTCTAATCAGAAAGGTTGAGACAGTAAAAGAGCTTTCGGAAAACATAAAGACAGAGGCACCCTGTTCTGGCTACAAAATAGCGTATGTGGAAAGGAGGGAGAGACAGTTGTCGCAGGAACTACAGTTAGAAAGCACAAAAAGGGGAGTTTCGGTAGGGAATGGCAGACTATCTGGGGTTGGGCAGAAACAGGAAGGAGAACACTCCACTTCAAACCTAGTGTAAAGAGAACGTCCAGAACGTCATATGTTTCACGGACCGAGGGCGCAATCCACTGCCTGTCGCCCTGAGGCCGATTCAGTTAGATCTTCTCCATCTCTTCATGTCAGGAAACCATTTCTTTCGTGGATGAATTACATTACCTTACATTCAAGCGAGGTTGATTTTTCCCGACAGTACGTGTGGCTGCGTAGCAGAATGCTTACCTGCCACGAAGGGGTTTTATGTTCGATTCTCGGCTGATATAAATTTTTATGCAGAGGTACATGTTCTACTAGTAATTTCGTGAAGTTTAAAAAACATAAAGATGGAAAAAAATCAGTAGCGCTGTTCGAGTCTTGGATCAGTCATTATTTTTTTCGTTTTTTCCATTCAGTTCAAATGGCTCTGAGCACTATGGGACTCAACTGCTGTGGTCATTAGTCCCCTAGAACTTAGAACTAGTTAAACCTAACTAACCTAAGGACATCACACACATCCATGCCCGAGGCAGGATTCGAACCTGCGACCGTAGCAGTCGCACGGCTCCGGACTGCGCGCCTAGAACCGCGAGACCACCGCGGCCGGCCCATTCAGTTCGCTTAGCTACTCATTTAAATACAAAATTCATAAAATATATGCTAATTAATAGACACGTAAATGTTATCTTTATCAAAATTACTCATCTTCTTGTTTCTAATCACATATTGCACACAACAATCCAGTTTTTATTGAAAATATAAATTCTTAATTATTTATCATTGAAAAAAGACTGTTGTAATTAAGAAATTACAAAATTAATTATTTTCCATCCTTACGTATTTTACGCTTCAGAGAAATGCTCATGGAACACGCGCTTTATTTAAAATTTTGACACTGCAGGGAACCCAATCTGCGGCAAACACGTGGTAGACACATGACATATCGAGAAAAATCTACCTTGCTTTAGCATAAACTTGAAAATCTATTTTGGCCAGAATTTTTGAGAGTTGCATCCCATGTAAGCCTGGGGTCTACTTTTCCTACAATTTGTTTTATGTGATCTTTCCATTGTAAGTCGCTTATGACGGTTACTCCTAGTTATTTTGCTTTAGTTACTGTTTCCAATGATTTGTCACCAATAGTGTAATCGAACAGTACTGGATTTCTTCGCATGTATGTTACTTTCACTTATGCTCAGCACCAAGTGTCATTCGTGCTCCACAAAAAATCAACATATATATTACTTTAAAGAAGTTATATTGGGAGCCCTTCGATTAAAATAAACCAGGCGGTAATTAGAAGGCATGTGGTAAAGGGCATTTAAATGTGTACTTAAATAAACACACCAGGCTCAAATTGAATATGAAAAAGGAAAAAGTAGTTGTACTTTAATATGGGGCAAAGAATGTTTCGTTTCAGCCTGAAGGGAATTAGACCGTACCGCGAATAGTCTCTCTATTAAGTTCCATTGTAGGCTATAGTGTCAGAGTTTAGGCGTACAGGCTACGGCTGACCTATCTCGCTACTGTGTTGAGTACAATTGACTGAAGCATTGTGCATCGCTGCTGTTGAGTATTCAACACTACGTCTACGGACGTCCTAATAATAACAATGGCCGTAAATACCCTGAACCTTCTTTCTTTCTTGTCCCCTAGTGCCATGAAAGTTGTTCCGTGATGTCTTAACACAAGGGATTTCAGATCGATTTCGTATTTCTGGATTTCCGGAAGGCTTTTGACACGGTATCACACAAGCGGCTCGTAGTGAAATTGCGTGCTTATGCAATATCATCTCAATTATGTGACTGGATTTGTGATTCCCTGTCAGAGAGATCACAGTTCGTAGTAATTGACGGAAAGTCATCGAGTAAAACAGAAGCGATTTCTGGCGTTCCCCAAGGTAGTGTTATAGCCCCTTTGCTGTTCCTTATCTGTATAAACGATTTGGGAGACAATCTGAGTAGCCGTCTTCGGTTGTCTGCAGATTACGCTGTCGTTTATCGACTAATAAAGTCATCAGAAGATCAAAACAAACTGAAAAACGACTTAGAAGAAATATCGGAATGGTGCGAAAGGTGGCAGTTGACGTTAAATAACGAAAAGTGTGAGGTGATCCACATGAGTGCTAAAAGGAACGCGTTGAACTTCGGTTACACGGTAAATCAGTCTAATCTAAAAGCCGTAAATTCAACTAAAATCCCTAGTTATTACAATTAAGAACAACTTAAATTGGAAGAAACACATAGATGATGTTGTGGGGAAGGCTAACCAAAGACTGCGTTTTATTGGCAGGACACTTAGAAAATGTAACAGACCTACCAAGGAGACTGCCTATACTACGCTTGTCCGTCGTCTTTTATAATACTGCTGCGCGGTGTGGGATCCTTACCAGTTAGGACTGACCGGAGTACATCGAAGAAGTTCAAAGAAAGTCAGCACGTTTTGTATTATCGCGAAATATGGGAGAGAGTGTGACAGAAATCATACAGGACTTGGGCTGGGCATCATTAAAGGAAAGGCGTTTTTCGTTGCGACGGAATCTTCTCACGAAATTCCAATCATCAACTTTCTCCTCCGAACGCGAAAATATTTTGCTGACACCGACCTACATAGGGAGGAACGCTCACCACGATAAAATAAGGGAAATCAGAGCTCGTACGGAGAGATATAGGTGTTCATTCTTTCCGCGCGCTATACGAGATTGGAATAATAGAGAACCGTGAAGGTGGTTCGATCAACCCTCTGCCAGGCACTTGAATGATTTGTAGAGTATCCATGTAGATGTAGATGTCCTGTCCCTTCTTCTTTTCAGTATTTTCCATACGTTCCTTTCCTTGCCGATTCTGCGCAGAACCACCTTATTCCTTACCTAATCTGTCCACCTAATTTTCGACATTCGTCTGTAGCACCACATCTCAAATGCTTCGATATTCTTCTGTTTCTGTTTACCCACAGTCAATGTTTCACTATCATACAGTGCTGTGCTCCAAACACACATTCTAAGAAATTTCTTCCACAAATTAAGGCGTATGTTTGATACTAGTAGACTTCTCTTGGCGAGGAATGTCCTTTTAGCCATGCTAGTCTCCTTTTTACATTCTCCTTGCTCCATCCGTCATGTGTTATGTTGCTGCCTAGGTCGCAGAATTCCTTAACTCCATCTATGTCATGAATACCAATCCACATGTTATGTTTCTCGCTGTTCACATTTCTGCTGCTCCTCATTACTGTAGTCTTTCTTCGATGTACTCTCAATCCATATTCTGTACTCATTAGACTGTTCATTCCATTCAGCTTTCACTGGGGATAGCGATGTCATCAGCGAATCTCTTCATTGATATCCTAGAAATAATGAAAAGTGCTGTCATCTACTGGACGAAGAAAAAAATACAAAAAACAAACGAAATTCTTGGAGAACCGGCAAGAAACTCGTTAATAATAAAGACTTTAATAATCATAGAATGGTAGCAGCAGTAGAATTCCGAAGTCATACGTATGGCAATGTTTTAGTTCTTCTTGGTGTAAAAGAAGAGGTTTAGTTAGCACATTTTGACCACAGTGGGAGGCTGGTCCACTACTTTTCCTGATATATGCCATCATCTATGTATCTGAATGAAATTGGTAGGGGTGCAACGACTAGCTGTGACTATGGCGAAATCGCCACACCAGATCATTTCCATTGGAACTATTTCCTAGTCTGCAAGGTCTGCTGAGAAGACTTCAAGAAGTAAAACAGTTTACAATACAATGAGAAAAAGAAAACTTTGTGCATCCTGGATAATATAAATCACCACCACAGTTGCCGTTTAGAAAGATTTCCACTGACCGTCGCTTTTCTCGAATACCAACATGTGATCTATAGTACAGTGGAGGGGGGGGGGGGGCAAGTAATTATTCTTAATTGTAAAAGTTAATAAAAGAAAAACTAAAAGTGCTAGAAAACATTTATTTATTACCTCAAGAAAGTACAACTGGAAGCTTAATTTCATTAAGTTCTGAACACTGGATCCTCCAGGTGACGTCTCTCATTGTCAACACACAGCTGCAGGCGGTTTCTAAGGTTCTACATTACTCAGTGAAGCATCTGTTGCGGAATGCACCCTATTACAAGGGATTTAGCATCCCTCAAGGCTCTCAGAGTCCTCGGGTGGTATTTATAAACTTCAGGTTTGAGACAATCGTAAAGAAAGAATTCGCACGGACTTAAATCAGGCGAGCGTACAGGTCATAGAGTGCTGCAACGCTCAATGTTTGACCGGTCACAGCTCGACTGTTGACAGGGGGACCGAGCCGCTCGTGTCCGGCCCACCCGACTCGGCTCGGTCACGTACTCGCCTCATGTCTGATGTCCGGATTCCGGACACGCGGATAACCGAGCATGACCGGTCACCGCTGACCTCTCACCTCGCCTCGTACCGGCTCGCTGCACTGTACTGTACAAATCCAGCGCCTCTCTCTCTCTCTCTCTCTCTCTCTCTCTCTCTCTCACACACACACACACACACACACACACACACACACACATACACACACACAATGTATTTATCTCTGTCTCTGTCTCTCTCTTTTAATACAAAAGTAACGTTTCCAAGAACGGGTACGTAACACAGCTAAATTCATAGAGCACTTTCTTTTATAATATTTACTCCCGTCTTCCTAACGTCCGGGAATTTTCTTGTAAATAAAACATTGATCACGAGAGACCAATCTGTGTTAAAATAATGTGTTGTAAGCGTCATATAGTGCATCTGATTATGCGAATCAGTCCACATATCAACTCTCGCAGCACATGTTTTATTAATAACTTCCGCAATAACAGAAGGCATTATGTTGTTTCGTATTGCATCAGCTCGTTCTTTGACATGTCTGCTTATAGTAGAGGGATGTGGCATGACATCTCCCACGTTAACTTCTCCATAACGCGCACATAGATGTATTAATTCTTGGCCTGGTTCTCTGAAACCACCAGAAACAGCATTAAAAGGTCTCATATCTTTAGCACACATTGCAACACACTTTGCTGTAATACTATTTTTTATTATTGCCGGTATTCCTGAAGGAACTGTATCTTTGTGAGGTTTCTTGCATCTGTGTTTCTTTAAATGACTGGTTCCCGATTGGAAACACAATAACGTGGAGCAGTTTATGCACGATACGTACCCAGTAGACGCACTGTTTTCGTCTACAACCAACAAAAATATGCTCCACACATGGCTTTTTAGACCTTCCCGTCTCTTCAATGTGTAAACATTGGTTTCAATCTTACGTCTTACTGCACTGGCTTCCTCGCACTGCATGATTACAGAGAGAGAGAGAGAGACACCACAAATGAGAAGCCCGTACTGGCTGCTGTCTCACACTAATAATGATACGTGTAATGTGTTTGAAGTTACGTGCTACGTATTCGGTCACGGCTTGAATGCTCGATCACTAGAACTAGTGCGGGCAGCCTATCTAGTTAGGGTGTGCTCGCCCCATCTCGTATTTTGTGCTCGCTTACTCGGTCATGCAGGACTCTAGTACAGGACTTGGAACGTCGCCGTACCATCAGATCAAATGACCGGCAAAGATTTCCTGCAAAACATTCATCGACTGTCGAACAGTGTGGGTCGTCCCCTCTTTCTTCGCAGTACCAACTTAAAATTAGAGATAATTCCCTGCCCCATGCTGTATGAGTGTCAGTCAAATGAAAACGAAACAGATGGAAAAAAATGCGTAAACAGTCCATTAACTCAAAAGTAATCGCCATAACTGTTAATACATTTATCCCGCCGTGAAACGAGACAGATAAACCCTTCATGGAAAAATGTCTGCAGTTGCTTGCGGAAGCATGATTGTTCTCACGCGCGCATTCTTCGTCAGAAAGAAACCAACGACGACGAATGTCTTTCTTCAGGCTTCCAAAAATATGGAAATCGCATATCAGGACTGTATGGAGGATGCGTAAGGGGCTCCCATCGAAATTTCTGCAGCTTAGTCGAAACAATCTGGGTAACATGTAGGCGATTATTATCCTGCAACAGAATGAAACCGTTCTATGACATTCCTGGGCGTTTGGAATTGATGGCGCCCTTCAATTTTGTCAATGTCCACGTACCATTGTGCGTTAATCGTGACGCCCTGTTAGAGAAACTCAATATGTAGTGGGCTGGCGGACGGCATTATTGTGCTCCTGGATAATGCCAGTCCACGTGTTGCTACGGTTATTTCGACTACGCTGCATAAGTTTCGCTTGAAAGGTTTTACACATTCTCCATACAGGCCTGATCTTTCCCCATGCGATGTCCATGTTTTTGCAATCCTGAAGCTTTACATTCGTGGCCATCGATTTGCTTCGGACGAAGAGGCGCACATCTGTTAAAAATCATGGTCCCGCAACCACAAATATTTTTCCATGAAGGCACTGACCGTCTTTTTTCATAGTGGGATAAATTTATTAACAGCTATTGCAATTACTCCCGAAATAATAAACAGTTCAAACAATTTTTTCCATCTGTCTCGTTTCCATTTGGCTGACCCTTGTGCAACGTATCAGAGACCTTGAGTCCTTATCACAGAGCTACCAGGGCGCGTTCCGGTACACACACCGCCGCCGTGCTTCATGTTGCTTCGTGGGTCTCGAACATCCCTTAACTTTCGAACACGAGTTTATTACTTTCAAAATTATTCTTGCCGTTCGCTGCGTATGTGCTCTTTTAGCGCTACTCAAAGTACATAGATGCTTTAGCTGGACGTTCTTCTTTGCTCGTAATTATTAGGATAAATTTGATTCCGTCTTTTTCTTCGGGTATTCCTCTACGTCAATGTGAAATTTTTCCACTTCAGAGAGTAAATCCCCATGTTCTATGCAGTCTATTATGTGATTTTCGTCAATTTTAAATAACTTTTTTATTTACCCAGTACACTTCGTCGCCTCCGTTTTTATCTTACCTCAGTTTTCAGACAACTCAGTTATTTGTTTGAAGGTCCTATCCTGTCTCGTTGTCCAGACGTGGGCTTCAACCTTTAGTCTGAGTTTTCTAGTGTCATTGTTAATCTATACTACTATAGTATATAATGACAAACCGTTGTTTGACGTTGTTAGCAAAAATGTCGCAAAATGCTTGACCGATTTACTTCAAATTTTTACACGTTACTGTAATGAACATTCGGACGGACATAGACTATATATTTGGTAATACATGTAATATGTAACTATATATGTAATACATAAGGGAAAACCGTGTTACCAAAAATGTCGAAATTTCTGGACCAACTTACCCCCAATTTTTACACGAAAGTTTAATGGGGGTACGAATGTATGAAGGTTATGCATTTTTTAAGTTCATATAATGTATAAATATATAGTTAATATAGAAAAGGGAATGTTGTTAGCAAAAATCTCAAAAATATCTGGAGCGATTTACTTCAGATTTTCGCACGATACTCTAATGAACTTTAGGACGGAAAAAGGCTATATGTTTTTGCAGTATATATAATACATAACTACATGTAATATGATGTAAAGCGGGAAGTTATTACCCGAAATCTCGAAAATCTCTTGACCGATTAACTTCAAATTTCCATACGATACTCTAATGGACTTTCGGTCGGACATAGGCTATTAAGTTTTGTAATATATATAACGCATAGCTACATATATAACATGTAAAGGGGAAAATTTGTTACCAAAAATGTCGAAAAGTTCTTGGCCGATTACTTCAAATTTCTGCACGATGTACATTCGGCCGGACATAGGCCATCGTGTCATTCTCCATTTCAGCCATACGACTATGGAACGCGCTCCCCTGTGATGTGCGTCTTATTCAGAACCACTCAACATTCAAGAGGGAACTCAAAACTTACATATTAGGGACGGTATAGCCACCATTGTTGTGCCCCTCTCATCTCTTTCTTTCTCCTCTCCATCATAGCTTCGAATTTTACCATGCTATTTATCTTCCTCGAACCTAGCTTCCTCTTCTATATCTCTTTCACCCCATTCTATCGTTGTATGTCTCTGCTCGATGTGAATAACTCACAAGCTGCAAGAACATAACGAGAAAATTCTCATCTAGCAATAGGACTGACATTCATAAAAGAAAAATGTGTTTACTTTCATATACATAGTCATTCCTATTATTATTATTATTACTATTATTATTAGTCTTGATTGTTATAATTATTTTTTGATTGTTATAATTATGTTTTTGATTGTTATAATTATCCTTGTATTACTTTTATAATCTCTATTTTTTCTTTAACATTAATACTGTATAACGTGGTATGTCCATAATGTTCTGTACAAACTGAAATTCGTTCAATCTGAGTATGCCTGTTAGGTGTAAGATAGGACCTGAAGGCCCTAATCTTGCCAGGAAAAATAAATGCATAAATAAATAAATATTTTTGTAATTTTTAGTGGAAAATATATTGTTACCAAAAATTTCGAAAAGTTCCTGAAGGATTTACTTCGAATTTTTGCGCGATCCTCTGATGAACATTCGAATGGACATAGGCTTGATATTTGATAATATATACTACAATGTAAGTATATATTTAAGATAGAAAGGGTAAACGTTGCTCGTAAAAATCGCGAAAAGTTCTGAACCGATTTCCTTCAAGTTTTCACACGATAGTCTATTAAAAATTCAGACGGACATAGGCTATATATTTCTTTAAAATGTACAAGTTTTCTGTTAAAACTGATTATGAGACAGAAATTGCTGTGCTGTGAAAATGTATAGCTTTTATTTCTTTCTCGCAGTCAGTTTCAGTTTCGATAGGACAGGAAATAAATCATTAGAAAAATTGTTTTTCCTATAAATATACTTTCCCCATATATATATATTTTCGAACAAAAATTGTATGCACTACAATGTGCTGTTTTGTTCTCTGTTGGTTTTACAGAATACAGGGAAGTATTCGTGGCTTGTCGGCTTGTGACTGGAATACTACAGCAGAATCTGAGTCGTACGAAAGTTTGTAATCCTACCTACGCACAGTTTAAAACTACGCAAGATACTATCACTGAAGCTCATGGTGTCCATACCCCGAGCAAAGGGGACACGTGCCTCTCCCGCCCACCTCCCGCCCCCCTCCCCCCCCCCCCCCGGCCGCTCATTGAAACGAAAAATTATAGCGTAATGAGCTGTTTTTCTTTCAAGAAAACGATCTGAAAATGGGTATTACGTAGATTTTTGACAAGGGCGGGAGTAGAACTTTTTTTATGGCTACTTACAAGTCGCCAAGAGTCTTCCAAAATAGTAAAACTACTCTGTGCCCCAGGTCCCCCCCCCCTCCCTCTACAAACTATCTTATGGGCGCTCTTGCAGGAGCATTTATCCTCAAAGGTCCAGCAGCTGTATAGGTGTAGTAGGTATCTCGTATACAATTATCCCAAGCGATTGACTCATTCATTTTAAGCGACTTCAGTTCCAATCAAGTTTTCGTATGCAATAACACTAAACAAGGTTAAAGGTCAGAGAGAGGGGTGAAGAGGTGATGGATAGAAATGGAGAAGGAAATGGACATAGAGAGTAGGAAGCAGGATATGAACAGAGAGAGGGAGAAAGAAGTGATGCACAGAGAGAGGAGGGAGAAAGAAGAGGGGGAGATGAATAGAGAGAGGGCGGAGGAAGAGATGGTCAGAGAAAAAAAGGGAAAGGAGTTTATGATGTACTGTATATCCAATTCTCATACATATTTAACAATTGCGAAACATTTACGGGCTCGTTAGTATCTGTATGCTATTCGAACTCTTGGTTACTGGTTGATCTGAATTCGTAGTCTGTGGAATCTCGATCCAGAAATTTCTATGTAATTATTCGGTGTTGTCAGTATTCGATTACCAACTGCAAATAACTATTTTCAGTACGCAGAGTACTTTCAATATAAGAAATTGCAATGTTTTAATTTCGTATTGACATATTGTCTCCGTTTTCCCGTCTAAAGTAATCAGCTTTCCTTTAGATTTCTTTTGTCCAAATTTTTTAACCACAGTATTTGCTTTAGAAATGAAGACAGTATTCTTACAGTTAGGCCGAATTTATTTAGACCCCTTTTTCGTTCCACATGTAATTTCCACTTTTTAAGCCCTTGTCGAGAGTTTACGCCCGTGACAAAGCAGTCTAAGCTGTCGTAGTGGATCCATTCCCACGGCCTCGTGTGCGTTGATTCTAGTGTTCGGTATGCCGATGCAAATGCTAATCACTCTGGTGACGTCGGCGTCGGTAACTTCCGCCGTGCAATCACAGGAGCGCGCAACACGTAGTTCTGTGGACAATTAGCTACGACTACTTGGTTGCGACCAGTTTTGGCGGTTTTATAGTTATTTGTTAGAATTATAGTGTCATATTGCTTTGTCGCCTAAGAACCCAAATATGAACGTTCGGATTATCAGACCAGTTAGCGATTTAATTGAAAAGTTCGTAGCAGACACAACTCAGGACGTAGTTATTAACGAAGAGAAAACCACGGACAAAAAAGTAGCTTGGGGATATCTGACGGCAGTGTTCATAATATATACAGGATGTGAACGACATCTGTTTACCGACTACTGTAGTGCTGTAGATGAAGCTGAGAGGAACAAATTGGTATAGGACACTTGGAATCCATCAAGTCGGGAAACAACCTCAAGATTGTTCTGCAAAACTCACTTAGTCTACGAGGGGTGTTTGAAAAGTCCGTGCAAAGTTCGAGAGATGGCACCACCAGCACGTATCGAGGTCATGTTTAGTTAGTAGTATCTTTGGAAAGAATGCACACCAAGTTTCAGCCATATTGGTCTATTTCTTTGTCTATGTAATTCGTGTGAATCAAGGAAGTCCAGTGATTGTCAAAAAATGGACGAAGAAGAATTTCGTGTGGCGATTAAACATTACTTTATGAAAGACAAAACGCCTCCGGAGACTAAAGAGAAGCTTGATAAACATTACGGTGACTCTGCACCTTCGATTAGAACAGTTTATAAGTGGTTTCAAAATTTTCGGAATGGCCATATGGGTACAAGTAATACTGAACTTTCAGGACGCCCTGTGGAGGTTACGACTACAGAAATCATTGATAAAATCCACGATATGGTGATGAATGACAGAAGAGTTCAGGTGCGTGAGATTGCTAGTGCTGTGGGCATCTCGAATGAATGGGTACATAATATTTTGCATAAATGTTTGGACACGAGAAAGCTATCCGCAAGATGGGTTCCGCGATTGCTCACGCTTGACCAAAAAGGGAATCGTGTTGCAAGGATGGTTTGCAGCTGTTCAGGAAGAATCCGCAGGACTTTAAGGGTCGTTTCGTCACTGTGGATGAAGCATGAATGCATTAGTATACTCCTGAGACCAAACAACAATCTAAACAATGGGTTACCAAGGAAGAATATGCACCAAGAAAGGCGAAGATCAGTTCTTCGGCCGGAAAGGTTATGGTGACTGTCTTTTGGGATTCGCAAGGAATAATCCTCATCGACTATCTGCAAAAGGGTAAAACTATTACAGGTGCATATTATTCATCGTTATTGGACCATTTGAAAACCGAGCTGCAAGAAAATCGCCGGCGATTCGACCGCGAAAAGTCCTTTTCCATCACGACAATGCACCAGCATACACCTCAGCAGTTGTGGTCGCAAAATTAATGGAAATAGGATTCCAATTCGTTTCACATCCCCCCTATTCTCCAGACTTGGCTCCCTCGCACTACTATTTGTTCCCCAATTTGAAGAAATGGCTGGCGGGACAAAGATTTTATTCAAACGAGGAGGTGATTGCAGCAACTAATACCTATTTTGCAGACTCGGACAGTTCCTATTATTCGGAAGGGATCAACAAATTAGAACAGCGTTGGACGAAGTGAATAAGTCTAAAAGGAGACTATGTCGAAAAATAAAAAAGGTTTCTCCCAAACACTCCTCTCGTACAGCGGATGAGCACCGCGCGAGGCTCTTTCTTTTTCTCACTAAAATATTTCTTGAAAATTAAAAAACCCTTGTTCTTCCACTCACAGAATGTAAAATTTACCTGTGTGTGCACTTACAGAATGTAAAATTTACCTCTGTGTAGATTTTTAGCTCTAAATATTGTCAGTTTTCACAGTATAAAATTAACACAAATCGTTTCGTTTCTCTGGCGAATGTACTGGGCTTGTAAGGGTATAGTTTAGATCGAATTATAAACGTAATTAGTTTTCTTTTCCTTCATTAGCCACACGGGAAAGTTTAACTTGATAATGTTAACGAAATAGTCGACTAAACCGATGGTGTAAGAGAGCAAGAGGGTATTGAAAATCTCGGGCGGCGTATGCGCTCTAGATTAGGTAGCTTTTGTAGGCCAATCTGAAGTTGTTTCCCTGCGTGATAGACCGCAAGGGTCTTGTATCAAACTGTTCCCCTACACGACAATAGCGCGTCTTAATCAGACATCGTTTGCGCGCTGTACAAATGACGTGGCGGATAACGTCTGGAGCTTCGTGAAGCTGTTCGCGAGTGCTTCTCTTGCATATACAAAAGTCGCAACGTCAGAAAATTTTAGCTAAAAGCAGGAAATCGCGCTTTTTCATTCAGTTATTTAATACAGTTTGTCGCACGGTAAGGCTACATTTGTTTTGTCTGACGGAGAAACAGGTTGCCAAATGTCACCCGCCAATGTAAACCCGTTGTTGGAGGTGCTATTTCACATGCTGTGGTCTGTTTACTTTTTATTGTTTCCTGGGACCCATAGTTCTGCTCTGAACTCGTTTACATTATTCGAAGCGTTTCATGTTCTTTGTCAACTTTCGGCAACGTTTGCGATCTATCATTGTTGATCGCTGCCGTGAACAGTCGTTCAGTACGCAGTGAACAATTGTCGTTTGTTTCTTTGCCTTTGTGGTGCGATACGACTATGTATCGCCAGTGAAAATGGAAGTCTATGTATATACCCGCTTTCACAGAACTTGTCTCTCCCACACGTCATTTACGAGGGGCGTTGGAAAAGCCCGCGCAAAGTCCGAGAGATGACACCACCGGCGCGTATCGAGATCACGTTTAGTTAGTAGCATCTTTGCAAAGAACGCACACCAAGTTTCAGCCATATTGGTCTCTTTCTTTGTGTTTGGCATTCGTCTGAATCATGGAAGTCGAGTGATTGTCAAAAAATGGACGAAAAACAATTTCGTGTGATGATTAAACATTACTTTATGAAAGGCAAAACGCCTCAGGAGACGAAAGAGAAGCTTGATAAACATTATGGTGTCTCTGCACCTTCGATTACAACAGTTTATAAGTGGTTTCAAAATTTTCGGAGTGGCCATATGGGCACAAGTGATGCTGAACGTTCTGGACGCCCTGTGGAGATTTCAACTCCAAAAATCAATGATAAAATCCATGATATGGTGATGGATGACAGAAGAGTTAAGGTGCGTGAGATTGCCAGTGCTGTGGGCATCGCGAATGAACGTGTACAAAATATTTTGCATCAACATTTGGACGCCAGAAAGCTACCCGCAAGATGGGTTCCGCAATTGCTCACGCTTGACCAAAAACGGAATCGTGTCAAGTGTTGCAAGGATGGTTTGCAGCTGTTCGGGGAGAATCTGCAGGACTGTAAGCGTCGTTTCGTCACTGTAGATGACACATGGATACACTACTATACTCCTGAGACCAAACAACAATCTAAACAATGGGTTACCAAGGGAGAATCTGCACCAAAAAAGGCGAAGACCATTCCTTCGGTTGGAAAGGTTATGGTGACTGTCTTTTGGGATTCGCAAGGAATAATCCTCATCGACTATCTGGAAAAGGGTAAAACTATTACAGGTGCATATTGTTCATCGTTATTGGGCCGTTTGGAATCCGAGCTGCAAGAAAAACGCCGGCGATTGGACCGCAAAAAAGTCCTTTTCCATCACGACAATGCACCAGCACACACCTCAGCAGATGTGGAAATAGGATACCAACTCGCTGCACATCCACCCTATTCTCCAGACTTGGCTCCCTCCGACTACTATTTGTTCCCCAATTTGAAGAAATGGCTAGCGGGGCAAAGATTTTATTAAAACGAGGAGGTGGTTGCAGCAACTAATAGCTATTTTGCAGACTTGGACAATTCCTATTATTCGGAAGGGATAAACAGACTATAACAGCGTTGGACGAAGTGTATAAGTCTAAAAGGAGACTGTGTCGAAAAATAAAACAGGTTTATCTCAAACACGTAAGTAATTTTTGTTTTTGCACGGACTTTTCAAACGCCCCTCGTACAGCACAGCAAGCAATCTGTACGAAGCGCAAACCGTAAGCGTTGGAAGTACTGCAAGAAATCTACCCGCCTCTACACCCAGCTTGTTACACTACCCGTGACAGTCTTCGTGCTCCTCAATCCGCACCGCACATTCCCCGCTGTTCAGGGAATGAAAAAAAAGTGAACAAATTCTAGTCATATGCTCTGCGAGTGACATGGCGCACATGTTACTGTAGTCAGCTTGTGAAGAGCAGCGAAGTGTACTTCGATATTTGTGGACCAAAGAGCACAAACCGAGCAAAATTCCAAGGGCCGTGCGTGGTGTGTATGGAGGCGACTGTATGGTCAGTAGCAATGGCTCCAGGTGGTGTGCAATGTCTCAAAAGGACCGTCTCAACATTAATGATTCGCCACGCTCCAGCGTCCGGCAAGAGCTGCAACCCCGCAGAATGACGGAGCTACTGAGCGAGCAATTTGGAACGGCTGGCGTGCTCTCCTGTGAACCTTATCGCAGCAGTTCATTTCCGACGGCGCGGTGTACGGTACCTGTCACGATACGTTGAAATTTCGTGAAGTTAATGCTCGATGGGTGTCTTAAGAGCCTGACAGACAACCGCAAGGACCAGCCAATGATGACAAGCTTGGATCATTTAATGCGTTACGCCGCAGATGGCATTATTTTCCGGAAGGTATCCTCACTGGTGATGAGTTGTGGACATACCACTACATGTCCGAAACCAAGCAGGCGGTCCAGACATTGCACAGCGGACTTTCATCATTAAGAAATTCTTGATCGGCCACCGCTTTGCGACGTATGCAGAATTGAAATCAGCTGTTTACAGATGGCTACACTCGAACCGAACGGACTTCTATGAATAGGGGATGCTGAAACTGATACTGCAATGGGAGAAATGTGTTGAGAACGTTAGTGACTATGTAGAAAAATAGGTAAATAATGTAAGCTCTTCTGTAATTTTTTTTTGTTTTGTTGCTTATTAAACTTTATGGTATTAAAATTATTGTGCGTTACTTTCCGATCTCCCTCATATTAACGTCAAAAAGATGTTTGATTAAGTGCGATACTTCAAAATGAGACGTCATAGACGAATGACACTGTGAACAAGCTTGAGAATGTCTGAAAATGCAAGGAGAATGACGGAAGGGGGAGGGGGGAAGGAGGGCATTTTCAAAAGCCTCCGTTGACCGGTACCTAAGTATTGCTCATCAGTCTCAGACCCGTACTACGCAGGAGTACAGAGGAAATACAGAAGATCCAGAGAAGAGCAGCACGTTTCGTCATGGGTTCTGTTAGCAATCACGAAAACGTGACGTAAATGCTCATCCAACTTCAGTGACATACGCTGCAACAGAGGCGTTTGGTTCGCGGTGTGCAGTCGATTCCCATAAGAGCGAAACGACATATTACCTGCTCCGGCGTACAGTGTCGAAAAGATCACGAAAGTAAAATTACAGAGATTAGAGCGTACATCAACAGTTGTTTTTCTTGGGTACCATTCTCGGCTGGAACAAGATAGGCGGAAGTACTAGTGATACATCAAATACCCCCCACCACACAACGCGGTGTGTAAATGTAGTTCTAGAAGGAGTAGGTTTGCACTTCGTTCGCAGGACGGAGCTTTGAGTGGTTGCCTTTATTGGCTTCTGTCAACGCCCGATGTAAATATGATTTTTCTACGTTTCATCTTGACAAGCGTTAATTTTCCATTCTGCGCTGTATCTAGTAGAATCTTCGTATCATTAGATGAGTGTAGAATGTTGAATTACTCGATATGCGAAAAGCATTTCACACAGTATCATACCTGCGCCTATTATCAAAAGTACAATGTTATGGGTTATCAGACGAAATTAGACTGAGGATTTCTTGTTATGGAGAACACAGCACGTTATATGGATGGAGAGACATCGGCAGATGTAGAAGTAACTTCAGATGTACCCCAATGAGAGGTTTGGGTCCCTTGTTCAAAATGTTCAAATGTGTGTGAATTCCTAAGGGACCAAACTGCTAAGGTCATCGGTCCCTAGACTTACACACTACTTAAACTGACTTATGCTAAGAACGACACATACACCCATGCCCGAGGGGGACTCGAACCTCCGGCGGGAGGGGCCAAGCAGTCCGTGACAGGACGCCTCAAACCACGCGGCCACTCCGCGGCTTGGGTCCTTTGTTGTTCATGTTTTTTATTAATGATCTTGTGGACAATATCGCAGATGATGCAGTTACCTACAACGAAGTACAGTCTGAACAAAGCTGTACAAATATTCAATCAGTCCTTGATAAGATTTCACAGTGGTTGAAAGATTGGCAGCTGGATTTAGGTATTAAGAAATGTAACGTCGTGATGTCCACAAAAATAATAAAAAAAAGATAGTATCCTATGAGTATAAAATCAGTGAGTCACGGTTGGAATCGGTCAACTCATACAAATACTTGGGTGTCACACTTCGTAGGGACATGAAATGAACGATCGCATAGGCTCAGTCGTAGGTAAAGTAGGTGGCAGATTTCGGTTTATTAGTAGAATACTAGCGAAATGCAGTCAGTCTACAAAGGAGATTGCTTACAAATCGCTTCTCGGACCCATTCTAGAATACTGCTCAAGTGTGTGGGACCCATATCAAATAGGATCAGCAGGGATATCGAACGTATACAGAGAAGGACAGCACGAATGGTCACAGGTTTCTTTGACCCGCTGGAGAGTTTCACTGAGATAGTGAAAGAACTGAATTTGCAGACTCTTGAAGATAGAAGTAAACTATGCCGAGAAAGTCTACTAACAAAGTTTCAAGAACTAGCTTCAAATGATGACTCTAGGAATAAATAACTCCCTACATATCGCTCACATGAGGATCGCGAACATCAGGATTGATGGTCACGAAGTAGAGGAATTCTATTTCCTAGGCTTCAAAATAACCAATTACGGACGGAGCAAGGAGGACATCAAAGCAGACTAGCAGTGGTAAAAAGGGCGTTCTTGGCCAAGAGAAGTTTACTAGTATCAAACGTAGGCCTTAATGTGAGAAAGAAATTTCTCAGAATGTACGCCGGCCGAAGTGGCCGTGCGGTTAAAGGCGCTGCAGTCTGGAACCGCAAGACCGCTACGGTCGCAGGTTCGAATCCTGCCTCGGGCATGGATGTTTGTGATGTCCTTAGGTTAGTTAGGTTTAACTAGTTCTAAGTTCTAGGGGACTAATGACCTCAGCAGTTGAGTCCCATAGTGCTCAGAGCCATTTTTTTCAGAATGTACGTTTGGAGCACAGCATTGTATGGTAGCGAACCATGGACTGTGGGAAAACAGGAACAGAAAAGAATCGAAGCACTTGAGGTGTGGTGCCGCAGACGAGTGTTGAAAATTAGGTGGACTGGTAAGATAAGAAATGAGGAGGTTCTACGCGGAATCGGAGAGGAAAGGAATATGTGGAAAACACTAACAAGGAGAAGGGAATGACTCCTGTGGTACTAGAGGCAGTTGTAGAGGTCAAAAACTGTAGAGGAAGACAGAGATTGGAATACACCTAGCAAATAATTGAGGACATAGGCTGCAAGTGCTTCTCTGAGATGAAGAGGTTAGCATAGGAGAGGAATTTGTGGCGGGCCGTATCAAAGAAGCCAGAAGACTGGTGACTAACTAAAAACAGAGAAAAAAAGATCGCGAGGGCAAGTTTAGGTTAATTACAGCACGCTCAGAGCCATTTAAACAATCATTCTGCCCGCGCTCCATGCATGAATAGAACGGGAAATGCGCTAATCACTGATATAGTGGAACGTACCCTCTGCCATGCACTTCACAGTGTTTCGCGGAGTATAGATGTAGATGCGGAGTGGGTGCTGCTGGCGAGTTCCGTGCCTGCGGATAAGGCCAAGCCGTGGCGCGCTTGTTGACTGACCTCAGTGGGTGATTACTTGATGGCAGTCCAGCTCAGGGCTGGCCGCTACGTGAACGGGCTACACACAACCCACTGATTTTGCTATAAAGAGCACGCAGTGCTAACGCAGATCTGCTTGCGTAGGCCAGGCACTACGATGGCATTCGTAAACAACTGCGACACAGGGTATTTGTACGCTATCCCGCTGCAAGCGGGCTCCACGGCACAAATAAATCAAGGAGATCTAAGTATTCCAATGGCATTTAAAGTAGCAAATTCGCATTCCTTTGTTTGTACACTCTAAGTGGTTCACGTTGACGTTATGTCCTGTCATGCTTTACAGTGTTGTATTTATAACGTCACATTCCTATTTCAAGCAAACTACACTGAAGAGCCAAAGAAACTGGTACGCCTGCCTAATATCGTGTAGACCCCCGCCCCCGAGTGCGCCGAAGTGCCGCAGCACGACATGGCATGGGCTCGACTAATGTCTGAAGTAGTGCTGGAGGGAACTGACACGATGAATCCTGCAGGGCTGTCCATAAATCCGCAAGAGTACGACGGGGTGGAGATGTCTTCTGAACAGCACGTTTCAAGGCTTCCCAGATACGCTCAATAATATTCGTCTCTGGGGGGGTTTGGTGGCCAGCAGAAATGTTTAAACTCAGAGGAGTGTTCCTGGAGCCAATCTGAAGCAATTCTGGACGTGTGGTGAGTCGCATTCCCCTGCTGGAGTTGCTCAAGTCCGTCGGAATGCACAAAGGACACATGAATGACTGCAGGTGATCGGACAGGATGCTTACGTACGTGTCAGAGTCGCATCTAGAGGTATCAGGGTTCCCGTATCACTCCAGCTGCACACGCCCCACACTATTACAGGCCACCACCAGCTTGGACAGCCCCAGCTGACATGCAGGGTCCATGGATTCATGAGGTCGTCTCCATACACGTCCATCCGCTCGAAACAATTTGAAACGGGACTCGTCCGACCAGGCAACATGTTTCCAGTCATCAACAGTCCAGTGTCGGCGTTGACGGGCCCAGGAGAGGCGTAAAAAATTGGTTCAAATGGCTCTGGGCACTATGGGACTTAACATCTGAGGTCATCAGTCCCCTAGAACTTAGAACTACTTAAACCTAACTAACCTAAGGACATCACACACATCCATGCCCGAGGCAGGATTCCAACCTGCGACCATAGCAGTCGCGCGGTTCCAGACTGAAGCGCCTAGAACCGTTCGGCCACTCCGGCCAGCGGCCTAAAGCTTTGAGTCGTGCAGTCATCAAGGATACACGAGTGGGCCTGCTGCTCCGAAACCCCATATCGTTGATGTTTCGTTGAATGGCTCGCACGCTGACACTTGTTGATGGCCCAGCTTTGAAATCTCCAGCCATTTGCGGAAGGATTGCACTCCTACCAGGTTGAACGATTCTCTTCAGTTGTCGTTGGTCCCGTTCTTGCAGGATCTTTTTGCGGCCACAGCGATACTGGAGATTTGATGTTTTACCGGTTTCGTGATATTCACGGTACGCTCGTGATATGGTCATACCGGAAAATCCCCACTTCATCTGTATCTCGCAGATGCTGTGTCCCATCGCTCGTGCGCCGACAGTAACACCACGTTCAAACTCATTTAACCTGCCATTGTAGCAGTAGTAACCGAACTAACAACTGCGCCAGACACTTGTTGACTCATATAGGCGTTGGCGACCGTAGCGCCGTATTTTACCTGTTTACGTATCTCTATATTTGAACACGCATGCTTGTATCAGTTTCTTTGGCGCTTGAGTATAAAACCCTGTGTTCTTATAATCTGCATCATAGGGGGAGCATAACTCGGCCCAGAAGCACTTTTGTTTTGAACGCAGACATGTTTCAAATGAAGAATAGGAAGACTGGAGTTTAACTTCCCGTCGGCAACGAAGTCATTGGAGACGGGGAGATGTTGCAGGAGCTTTGGAGATGAGGCGAAATACGAAATAAACGTCGAGAGTCAGAAGCGCTCCATTGTTTTTTGGGCTACAAAACACTCGTTCGACCTATACTTGAGTATTGCTCATCAGTGTGGGATCGGTACTACATCGGGTTGACAGAGGAGATAGAGAAGATCCAAAGAAGAGCGGCGCGTTTCGTCACAGGGTTATATGGTAACCGTGATAGCGTTACGGAGATGTTTAACAAACTCAAGTGGCAGACTCTGCAAGAGAGGCGCTCTGCATAGCGGTGCAGCTTGCTGTCCAGGTTTCGAGAGGGTGCGTTTCTGGATGAGGTATCGAATATATTGCTTCCCCCTACTTATACCTCCTGAGGAGATCACGAATCTAAAATTAGAGAGATTAGAGCGCGCACGGAGGCTTTCAGACAGTCGTTCTTCCCGCGAACCATACGCGACTGGAACAGGGAGGTAATGGTTCAAATGGCTCTGAGCACTGTGCGACTTAACTTCTCAGGTCATCAGTCGCCTAGAACTTAGAACTAATTAAACCTAACTAACCTAAGGACATCACACACATCCATGCCCGAGGCAGGATTCGAACCTGCGACCGTAATGGTCACTCGGTTCCAGACTGCAGCGCCTAGAACCGCACGGCCACTCCGGCCGGCAAAAGGGAGGTAATGACAGTGGCACGTAAAGTGCCCTCCGCCACACACCGTTGGGTTGCTTGCGGAGTATAAATGTAGATGCAGATGTAGGTCTACACCAGACGACCTTGCGGCCTTCTCCCGGTACCCCACTGTTCGTGGAGGTCATCGGCAGAACTGGCCTCACGTACCTGGGAAGAAGGCGCAAGGCAACACGACTGTATTCTGGCAGGCTGTCAACTTTTCGGCAGGGAGCGTCATTCGGCGGGTAGTGGAAACTCATAACAAGAGAATGGTGTCCAATGGACAGTCCAATACGTGTAGACAATCGACTACAAAATAACTAAGAGAAAAACGATAGTACGCCAGCACTTTTCTTTCTCTTTTTCTCTTCGTCTTCCTCCTTCACCTTCTCCTTCTTCTTCTTTAGCCATTATCCATCTTCCTTCCATATCTACGAGAGAGGTTGAATACACTACTGACCATTAAAATTGCTACACCAAGAAGAAATGCAGATGATAAACGGGTAATCATTGGACAAATATATTGTACTAGAACTGACATGTGAGAACTGACATGTGATTACATTTTCACCAATTTTGGGTGCATAGATCCTGAGAAATCAGTACCCAGAACAACCACCTCTGACCGTAATAACGGCCTCGATACGCCTGGGCATCGAGTCAAATAGAGCTTCGACGGCGCGTACAGCTACAGCTGCCCATGCAGCTTCAACACGATACCACAGTTCATCAGGAGTAGTGACTGGCGTATTGTGACGAGCCAGTTGCTCGGCTACCATTGACCAGACGTTTTCAGTTGGTGAGAGATCTGGAGAATGTGCTGGCCGGGGCAGCAGTCGAACATTTTCTGTATCCAGAAAGGCCCGTACAGGACATGCAACATGCGGTCGTGCATTATCCTGCTGAAATGTAGGGTTTCGCAGGGATCGAATGAAGGGTAGAGCCATGGCTCGTAACACATCTGAAATTTAACGTCCACTGTTCAAAGTGCCGTCAATGCGAACAAGAGGTGACCGAGACGTGTAGCCAATGGCACCCCATACCATCACGCCGGGTGATACGGAAGTATGGCGATGACGAATACACGCTTCCAATGTGCGTTCACCGCGATGTCGCCAAACACGGATGCGACCATCATGATGCTGTAAACAGAACATGGATTCATCCGAATAAATGACGTTTTGCCACTCGTGCACCCAGGTTCGTGTTGAGTACACCATCGCAGGCGCTCCTGTCTGTGATGCAGTGTCAAGGGAAACCGCAGCCATGGTCTCCGAGCTGATAGTCCATGCTGCTGCAGACGTTGTCGAACTGTTCGTGCAGATGGTTGTTGTCTTGCAAACGTCCCCATCTGTTGGCTCAGGGATTGAGACGTGGCTGCACGATCCGTTACAGCCATGCGGATAAGATGCCTGTCACCTCGACTGCTAGTGATACGAGGCCGTTGGGATCCCGCACGGCGTTCCGTATTACCCTCCTGAATCCACCGATTCCATATTTTGCTAACAGTCATTGGATCTCGACCAACGCGAGCAGCAGTGTCGCGATACGATAAACCGCAATAGCGATAGGCTACAATCCGACCTTTGTCAAAGTCGGAAACGTGATGGTACGCATTTCTCCTCCTTACACGAGGCATCACAACAACATTTCACCAGGCAACGCCGGTCAACTGCTGATTGTGTATGAGAAATCTGTTGGAAACTTTCCTCATGTCAGCACGTTGTATGCGTCGCCGCCGGCGCCAACCTTGTGTGAATGCTCTGAAAAGCTAATCATGTGCATATCACAGCATCTTCTTCCTTTCGGTTAAATTTCGCGTCTGCAGCACGTCATCTTCGTGGTGTAGCAGATTTAATGGCCAATAGTGTAAGTAATGCAACACATTTTTTCTTGGCAAATTTCCGTTGAAAAAATGCGGAATTTTTTGTTGAACATTGTGAACTACTCCCGTTTCAGCCCCTACAGTTTCATGAAGTTGCGATAGGTGGTGGCACTGTACCTAGCCATCAAAGTGGCGTCTGTAACTGAAGTGCGTTCTAAGAAGGGAACCTCCCCATCGCACCCCCCTCAGATTTAGTTATAAGTTGACACAGTGGATAGGCCTTGCAAAACTAAACACAGATCAATCGAGAAAACAGGAAGAAGTTGTGTGGAAATATGAAGAAATATGCAAAATATACAAACTGAGTAGTCCATGCGCAAGATATGCAACAAAAAGGAAAGAGCAATCCAAAGAGTGCCGTGGTCCTGTGGTTAGCGTCAGCAGCTGCGGACAGATAGGTCCTAGGTTCAAGCCTTCCCTCGGGTGAGAAATTTAACTTTTTTTTTTCAGTTTATGTGACAAACGCTTATGTTTTCATCTCTTTTTTGGGAGTGATTATCATATCCACAAGAAAACCTAAATCGGGCAAGGTAGAAGAATCTTTTTACCCATTCGCCAAGTGTACAAGTTAGGTGGGTTGACAACATATTCTTGTCATGTGACGCACATGCCGTCACGAGTGTCGTATAGAATATATCAGACGTGTTTTCCTGTGGAGGAATCGGTTGACCTATGACCTTGCGATCAAATGTTTTCGGTTCCCATTGGAGAGGCACGTCCTTTCGTCTACTAATCGCACAGTTTTGCGGTGCGGTCGCAAAACACAGACACTAAACTTATTACAGTGAACAGAGACGTCAATGAACGAACGGACAGATCATAACTTTGCAAAAATAAAGAAGATAAACTTTTCACCCGAGGGCAGAATTGAATCAAAAACCTCTCATTCCGCAGCTGCTCACGCTAACCACGGCGCTCCTGAGTTCACACTTTCCTTGATGTTGTATATCTTGCACATGGACTACTCAGTTTGTATATTTTGCTTATTTTTTCATAGTTACAAACAACTTCTTCCTTTCTCGATTGATCTGTGTTTAGTTTCTCAAGGGCTATCCACTGTGCCAACTTATAATTAAATCTGAGGGGGGTGCGATGGGGAGGATCCCTTGTAAGCAGAGAGCTGTCATTCAGTTTCTTTTGCCGGTAAACCAGAGTATCGCAGATTTTCACAGCCGCTCGCAGAATGACTACACAGACCTGGCAGTGAACAAAAGCACGCCGAGTCATTGGGCAGCAAGGTCTCGGAGACTTGTCCGATCTCCGGTGCGCCCGCCGCACGCACACATGTGTCTCCTGCAATGTTGGAATCTGCGGACGCTCGACGTGGTGATTGACGTATCGCAATCAAGTACCTCTCTTCACAACACACTTGTTGGTAGTGCTGACACACTCATCCACGAACTTTGGTTCTCAAAGGAGTGTGCTCGTTGGTTTCCTCGCTGCCCAGCACTGGACGATAAAGAGCAACGATGGACCATCAGTACAGAATTGCTTGCGCGTGACGAGGCTGATCTTGACAATTCATAGGTTCATCACTTCGAACAGAAAACAAAACGGCAGTCCATGTAGGGGCGCCACACCAGGCCTCCTCACAAGGGAACCTCCCCATCGCACCCCCCTCAGATTTAGTTATAAGTTGGCACAGTGGATAGATCTTGAAAAACTGAACACAGATCAATCGAGAAAACATGAAGAAGTTGTGTGGAACTATGAAAAAAATAAGCAAAATATACAAACTGAGTAGCCCATGTAAAAGATAAGCAACATCAAGGCTAATGTAACCTTAGGAGCGCCGTGGTCCCGTGGTTAGCGTGAGCAACTGCGGAACGCGAGGTCCTTGGTTCAAATCTTCCCTCGCGTGAAAATGTTACTTTTTTTATTTTCGCAAAGTTATGATCTGTCCGTTCGTTCATTAACGTCTCTGTTCACTGTAATAAGTTTAGTGTCTGTGTTTTGCGACCGCACCGCAAAACCGTGCGATTAGTAGACGAAAGGACATGCCTCTCCAATGGTAACCGAATACATTTGATCGCAAGGTCATAGGTCAACCGATTCCTCCACAGGAAAACACGTCTGATCTATTCTATTCGACACTCGTGACGGCATGTGCGTCACATGACAAGAATATGTTGTCGACCCACCTAACTTGTACACTTGGCGAATGGGTAAAAAGATTCTTCTACCTTGCCCGATTTAGGTTTTCTTGTGGATGTGATAATCACTCCCAAAAAGGTGATGAAAACATAAGAGTTTGTCACATAAACTGAAAATAAAAAATTAAACTTCTCACTCGAGGGAAGACTGGAACCAAGGACCTTTCGCTCGGCAGCTGCTCACCCTAACCACGGGACCACGGCGCTCCTGTGCTGACAGTAGCCTTGATGTTGCCTGTCGTGTGCATGGACTACTCAGTTTGTATATTTTGCTTTTTTTTTTTCATAGTTCCACACAACTTCTTCCTGTTTTCTCGATTGGTCTGTGTTTAGTTTTTCAAGGCATGTCTACTGTGCCAACTTATAACTAAATCTGAGGGGGGTGCGATGGGGATGTTCCCTTGTCAGAAGCAAAAGTTCAAACCGCCACTCTCAGCCAGTAAAGTCATGGCGAAGGATTTCTGAGACTGTGAAGTTATTCTGATTGATGCTCTCCCTCATGTTGCAACGACCAACTCTGACGCCTATTGTGCTACCCTCAGGAAATTGAAGAAACGGTTTTCTTGGATAACAAAGGGGATATTGAATTTAACTGATAAAAGGAGAAAATATAAAAATACAATTAAGGAAGCTGACGAAAGGGAATAGAAACGTTTAAAAATGAGATGGGTACGAAATGCAAAACGGTTAAGCAGGAATGGCAAGAGACCAAATGAGAGGATTTGGAAGTATACAGGGTGGTCCAGTGATAGTGACCGGGCCAAATATCTCACGAAATAAGCGTCAAACGAAAAAACTACAAAGAACGAAACTTGTCTAGGTTGAAGGGGGATACCAGATGGCGCTATGGTTGGCCCGCTAGATGGCGCTGCGTTTTTTAAAATAGGAACCCCAATTTTTTATTACATATTCGTGTAGTACGTAAAGAAATATGAATGTTTTTGTTGGACCTCTTTTTTCGCTTTGTGACAGATGGCGCTGTAATAGTCACAAACGTATAAGTACGTGGTATCACGTAACATTCCGCCAGCGCGGACGGTATTTGCTTCGTGATACATTACCCTTGTTAAAATGGACCGTTTACCAATTGCGAAAAATGTCGATATCGTGTTGATGTATGGCTATTGTTATCAAAATGCCCAACGGACGTGAGCTATGTATGCTGCTCGGTGTCCTCGACGACATCATCCATGTGTCCAGACCGTTTGCCGGATAGTTCCGTTATTTAAGGAAACAGGAAGTGTTCAGCCACATGTGAAACGTTAGCCACGACCTGCAACAAGTGATGATGCCCAAGTAGGTGCTTTAGCTGCTGTCGCGGCTATTCCGCACATCAGTGGCAGACAAATTGCGCGAGAATCGGGAATCTCAAAAACGTCGGTGTTGAGAATGCTACATCAACATCGATTGCACCCGTACCATATTTCTATGCACCAGGAATTGCATGGCGACGATTTTGAACGTCGTGTACAGTTCTCCCACTGGGCACAAGAGAAATTACGGGACGATGATAGATTTTTTGCACGCGATCTATTTAACGACGAAGCGTCATTCACCAACAGCGCGTAAACCGGCATAATATGCACTATTGGGCAACGGAAAATCCACGATGGCTGCGACATGTGGAACATCAGCGACCTTGGCGGGTTAATGTATGGTGCGGCATTATGGGAGGAAGGATAATTGGCCCCCATTTTATCGATGGCAATCTAAATGGTGCATTGTACGCTGATTTCCTACGTAATGTTCTACCGATGTTACTACAAGATGTTTCACTGCATGACAGAATGGTGGTGTACTTCCAACATGGTGGATGTCCGGCACATCGCTCGCGTGCGGTTGAAGCGGTATTGAATAGCATATTTCATGACAGGTGGCTTGGTCGTCGAAGCACCATACCATGGCCACCAGTTCACCGGATCTGACGTCCCCGTATTTCTTTCTATGTGGAGAGTTGAACGATATTTGCTATCGTGATCCATCCACAACGCCTGACAACGTGCTTCAGCGCATTGTCAATGCATGTGCGAACATTATGGAAGGCGAACTACTCGCTGTTGAGAGGAATATCGTTACACGTATTGCAGAATGCATTGAGGTAGACGGACATCATTTTGAGCATTTATTGCATTAATGTGGTATTTACAGGTAATCACGCTGTAACAGCATGCGTTCTCAGAAATGATAAGTTCACAAAGGTACATGAATCACATTGGAACAACCGATATAAAATGTTCAAACGTACCTACGTTCAGTATTTTAATTTAAAAAACCTACCTGTTACCAACTGTTCGTCTAAAATTGTGGGCCATATGTTTGTGACTATTACAGCGCCATCTATCGCAAAGCGAAAAAAGTGGTCCAACTATAACATTCATATTTCTTTACGTAGGCCCTACTACACGTATATGTGATAAAAATGGGGGTTCCTATTTAAGAAAACGGAGTTGATATCCGTTTGACCTATGGCAGCGCCATTTAGCGGGCCAACCAAAGCGCCATCTGGTTTCCCCCTTCAAGCTAGACAAGTTTCGTTCTTCATAGTTTTTTCGTTTGACGCTTATTTCGTGAGATATTTGGCCCGGTCACGATCACTGGACCACCCTGTATATCACTAGAGGAAAGATAGATACCACGAGGTGGGTACCGCTTACAGAAAAATTAAAGAGGCCTTTGGAGGAAAGAGAAGGAGCTGTATGAATATCAAGAACTCAGATAGGAAACCAGTTCTAGGCAAAAAAGGGAAAGCTGTGAGGTGGAAGGAGTATATGGAGGATCTATACAAGGGAGATGTACTTGAGGGCAATATTACATTATGGGAAGTGGACGTAAGTCAAAATGGTGTGAGATTTATGATACAGCGAGAAGAATTTGACAAAGCTGTGAAAGATCTAAGTAGAATCAAGGCCACGGGAGTTGACGATATTTCGTCAGAACTACTGACAGCGTTGTGAGACTCAGCCACGACAAAACTATTCCATCTGGTGTGCAAGATATATGAGACAGGGGAATTGCCCTAAGACTTCAAGAAGAATTTAATAATTCCAACTCCAGAGAAAGCAGGTGCTGATGGATGTGAATTTACCGAACTATCAATTTAATAAGTCATGGTTGCAAAATACTAACACGAATTCCTTACACAAGAATGGAAAAACTGGTAGAAGCCGACCTCGGAGAAGATGAGATGCGATTTCGGGGAAATGTAGGACACGCGAGACACTACTGACCCTAAGACTTATCTTAAAAGGTAGGTTAGACATGAAAGGGAAGCATTTGTTGACAAAGGAGTGAGATAACGTTGTAGGCTAACCTCTATCTTATTCACTCTGTACATTGAGCAAGCAGCAAAGGAAACCGTAGAAAAATTTGGGACAGAAATTAAAACTCTGGGAGAAGAAATAAAAACTTCGAGGTTTGCCGACGACACTGTAATTCTGTCAGAGACAGCAAACGACTGGGTAGAGCAGTTTGATGGAATGGATTGGGTATGGAAGGAGGATATAAGATGAAGATTGAAAAAAGCGAAACAAGGGTAATGGAATGCAGTCGAATTAAATCAGGTGATGCTACGGGTATTAGATTAGGAAACGAGACACTTAAAGTACTTGATGAGTCTTGATATCTGGGCAACAAAATAACTGATGATGGTCGAAGCAGACAGGATTTAAAATGTAGATTGGTAATGCCAAGAAAAGCGTTTCTGAAGAAGAGAAATTTGTTAACACCGTATATAGATTTAAGTGTCATGAAGTCTTCTCTGAAAATATTGGTATGGCAGTGGAACATGGACGATAAAGAGTATGGACAAGAAGAGAATAGAGGCTTTTGAAATGTGCTGCAGAATAACGGTGAACATTAAATGGGTATATCACGTAACTAATGAGGAGGTACTGAATAGAATAGGGGCGAAGCGAAATTTGTGGTACAACCTGATTACAAGAAGGGGTCAGTTGATACGACACATTATGAGACATCAAGGGATCACCAGTTTAGAACTGGAGGGAAGTGCGAGATAAAAGGGTAAAAGTACTAGGGGGAGAAGAATATAGTGAGCAGATTAGAAATATGCATATTGCAGTAGTTATTCGAAGATGAAAAAGCTTGCACAGGATTGGTAGCACGGAGAGCTGCATCGAACCAGTCTTCGGACTGAAGACCACAACAAAATGGTTCAAATGGCTCTGAGCACTATGGGACTTAACTTCTGAGGTCATCAGTCTCCTAGAACTTAAAACTACTTGAACCTAACTAACCTACGGACATCACACACATCCATGGCCGAGGCAGGATTCGAACCTGCGACCGTAGCGGGCGGGCGGTTCCAGACTGTAGCGCCTAGGAATATCACAACAACATCAACATATGCACTCGGAGATGACTTCAGTAGCTGTAAAGTTAGTTGCAAGTGGTTGGTTTATTGGACTCAAAACTTTATGTTTTTCCCGCATTCGTCCCCAAATCGAATGTACCAGTGCCCTGGTAAGCCGAGAAATGAAATAGTGTGAGGATACTAGGACAGCTGGACGACGGAGGATTGTCAAATAATGAACAATGTTTAGTATGTATAATTGTGGTGTATTCTCTGTAACGAAGTACATCATTCGCCCTCTAGGGATGCAGTACATGATACCAGGCCCCAGGATGGGCCTTCGCGCCCGACGGAAAAAGGGCAGAAGACCACAAAGTAGGAAAGGGATGTGAAGGAAGAGTTTTTGCTGTCGTGTTGGAAGCTGGGAGAAGAGAGAGAGAGAGAGAGAGAGCAGCCTCTTCGAACCACACTCCACTCCGCTCGCGTCCCCTGGCGACACGCCCTATTTCTTGCCCCAAGCGCTGCTTACTCACTCACTGGTCATACCGGACTTGAGAGTCCATTACCGCAGCAACGTATTTTCGCCATCTGTCCCTGTCTTGCGCTATTTCCTTCCATTCACTTCAATACCTAGGCTCCTCAAATCAGCCTTCACATGGTCCTCCCATCTAAGCCTCGGTCTCCCCTCACGACGTTTTCCCTCTAGGTGCCCTACCAGTACTCTGCGCGCTGCCCTGCCCTCATCCATTCGAGCTACGTGACCCGCCCATCGCAGCCTACGTGATTTAATAATACTGATTATGTCAGGGCTTGAATAGAGTTCGTGAACCTCTTCGTTATGCAGTTTTCGCCACTCTCCGCTAATGTCATCCCTTTTGCTCCAAAAATTTTCCTCAAAATTTTGTTTTCAAATACTCGAAACGGCTTTTCATTTTGCACAGTGAGAGACCAAGTCTCACACCCATACAGCATAACTGATAGAATAATAGTTTTGTATATTCTAATCTTTAAATTCCTAGACAATAACCATGATGAAACTAATCTATTCAGTGAGAAGTAGCACATCTCTTCTTCAGTTCGGATTCAATCTCATTTCTCGAAGTTATGTCCACGCCTAGATACTTAAATGTGTTCACTTTTTCAAACTGCATGTATCCAACTCTTAACATTTCCTGATCTACTGCTGTTGGCATTATAGTAGTAACCAGGTATTTAGTTTTGTCTTCACTTACCCTTAGACCTACATCTTCACTAGCCCTGATTAACACATTCGCATTTGCTGTTACAGATTCTTTCCTATCGCTAATGATGTTTAGATCATCTGCATACCGTAATATCTTAATATTTACATTTAACTCCACACCCTCTGAATTATCTGCTGCCATTCGTACAATATAATCTAGGACTAAATTAAAAAGTAGCGGAGACAGGGCATCTCCCTGCTTAAGTCCGTTCATTATTACAAATTCTTCTGACTCCACTTTCCCCACGCGTACTCTACCTTTTGTGTTCTTCAAACTCGCTTCTATAAGTGTAACATACTTCTTTGGTATTCCAAGTTCCAAAATAATTCTGTACAATTTTGACTGCAGTACTGAATCCTATGCTTTTGTAAAATATATGTAAAGATTATGAACTGGTTTATTGTATTCCCATTTCTTTTCCAAAATTTGACGCAGGGTGAATATTTGGTCTATAGTTGATCTGTTCCTCCGAAAGCTGGCTTGGTAATCCCCCACAATTTCATCTGCATATGGTGTAAGCCTGCTTAGCAGAATATTCGAGAAAATTTTGGAACATACTGGTAATAGCGATATCCCTCTATAATTACTACAATCCATTTTGTCACCTTTCTTAAAAATTGGGATCAGAATCGACTCCTGCCACTCTCCAGGTATCATCTCTGAGTTCCATACTTTAGTTATCACTTTGTGAACTACTTCCACCAATTCCTGTCCCCCATTTTTAACTAATTCTGCAGTTATGCAATCTGATCCTGGTGCTTTATGGTTTTTCAATTTGTTGATTGCATCTCTTACTTCCTTTAACGTTGGCTCAGGTATCTGGGGTTCTGCTGTATGTCTTTCGTACGCCTGCTCATTTCCTGCTTCCTGGTGTACATTTAATAGATGCTCAAAATACGCCCTCCATAATGAACATAAAAAGATTTTTTCACTTCTCAGTAAAATATCAATAAATCTATCCCAGGAATCCCTCTCAAAGGATGGCAGTCTGTACATAGCTGCTGCGGAGGTAACTTTCAACGCTTGAACCACTGTTGTTAGAGTGGTCAGGTCTTCACGTCTGAGCACGATGCCATCGTCAAATGAAAAGCAATCTGGAACTGGTCGCCGATTTTAAGCTATCTGTCATCCCATTGCTAGCCTGTGATCACGTCTTTTGTGACTGGGTAAACAACAATACGCGTTGATAATTGACACTGGCATTCCTAAGCACCTCCATGAGTGTCCATATCTCCATTTATTTAAATACTTTGTGATGGTCAATGAAGAGTAGATGTTGTTGTTGTCTTCAGTCCTGAGACTGGTTTGATGCAGCTCTCCATGCTACTCTATCCTGTGCAAGCTCCTTCATCTCCCAGTACCTACTGCAATCTACATCCTTCTGAATCTGCTTAATGTATTCATCTCTTGGTCTCCCTCTACGATTTTTACCCTCCACGCTGCCCTCCAATGCTAAATTTGTGATCCCTCGATGCCTCAGATGTCCTACCAACCGATCCCTTCTTCTAGTCAAGTTGTGCCACAAACTTCCCTTCTCTGCAATCCTATTCAATACCTCCTCATTAGTTACATGATCTATCCACCTAATCTTCAACATTCTTCTGTAGCACCACATTTCGAAAGCTTCTATTCTCTTCTTGTCCAAACTATTTATTGTCCATGTTTTACTTCGATAGAGGGCTACATTCCATACAAATACTTTCAGAAACGAATTCCTAACACTTAAATCTATACTCGATGTTAACAAATTTCTCTTCTTCAGAAACGCTTTCCTTGCCATTGCCAGTCTACAATTCATATCCTCTCTACTTCGACCATCATCAGTTATTTTGCTCCCCAAATAGCAAAACTCGTTTACTACTTTAAGTGTCTCATTTCCTAATCTAATTCCCTCAGCATCACCCGACTTAATTCGACTACATTCCATTATCTTCGTTTTGCTTTTGTTTCAAGACACTGTCCATTCCGTTCAACTGCTCTTCCAAGTCGTTTTCTGTCTCTGACAGAATTACAATGTCATCGGCGAACCGCAAAGTTTTTATTTCTTCTCCCTGGATTTTAATACCTACTCCAAATTTTTCTTTTGTTTCCTTTACTGCTTGCTCAATATACAGATTGAATAACATCGGGGAGAGGCTACAACCCTGTCTCACTCCATTCCCAACCACTGCTTCCCTTTCATGCCTCTCGACTCTTATAACTGCCATCTGGTTTCCGTACAAATTGTAAATATCCTGTCGCTCCCTGTATTTTACCCCTGCCACCTTTAGAATTTGAAAGAGAGTATTCCAGTCAACATTGTCAAATGCTTTCTCTAAGTCTACAAATGCTAGAAACGTAGGTTTGCCTTTCCTTGATGTATGTTGTTATATTCCGTGGCCTTTAATGGAGAAATCGAATGGTACGAATATGGTCAACTGTTGCGCAAAGTTAGCGAAATACTGCTTGGTTGACTTGCTGGCAGGAGTGCAGTTTTTCAGTGTATCAGTTGGTTTCCTACATCTACATCGTGCTCCGCAATCCATCTAACGTTTTGTGACGGAGGTTACTTCTGGGATCAGTAACAGATCCTCCCCTTCCCTGTTCCTCTAGAGAATGTCGCGTGGGAAAAAGGTTGTCGGTAAACCTCCGTATTTGCTCTAATTTATGGAATTTTCTCGCCGTGATCACTTCGTGGGACGTATGTGGGAGGAAGCAATATGTTGTTCGACTCTTCCCAGAAATTGCTCTCTCAGTATTTCATTAGTTAAGTTCTCCGTGATGCCCAACTCCTCTCTTGTAACGTCTGCCACTGGAATTTGTTAAGAATCTCTGCAACGCTTTCACGCCGACTGAACGAACATGTGTTGAAATTTGCCACTCTTCGTTGGATCTTCTGTATCTATTCTGTCATTTATACCTCGTAAGGTTGCCAGATCGATGAGCAATACTCAAGAATTTGGTCGAACAAGTGTTTTGTAAGCCACTTCCTTCGTGGATGAGTTACGAGGGTCACTCCACAAGGAATGCACACTATTTTTTTTAAAAATCCATCTTTTATTCTACATGTTTGAAAGTTTTACAGTGTGTAGATAAATCCTTTAGGAACAATATTTTCATTTCTCCACATAATTTCCATCCCTGTCAACTGCCTTATGCCATCTTGGAGCCAGCGCATGTATACCCGCACGGTAAAATTCTGGACCAACCTGTTGGAGCCACTGTTTGGCAGCGTGCACAAGGGAGTCATCATCTTCAAACCTTGTTCCACGAAGAGAGTATTTCAGTTTCCCAAAGAGATTCATCTCCACCATTCTCGTACTGTTCCAAAAGTTCGCTGCATACCGTTTTTCTTGTTTATTTGTGAGCCACTGTCAACATCCTGGGAACCCACCTGGCACAAACCTTTTTCAACGCCAACACTTTCAATATTCTACAAACACTTCCTTCCCCTGTCCCAACGTAGCTTGACAATTCGTTCACTTTGATGCACCTGTCAGCAGTCATCAGTTCGTTAACTCTCTGCACATTGTCTGGAGTGTGTGCAGTACGAGGACAATACTCAATATTACCGTGCCAACTTTCATCACGTAACTTGCTTGCCCAACGACTAACTGTACTGCGATCGACAGCAAGATCTCCATACACGTTTTTCAACCTCTTGTGGATGTTGCCCACTGTCTCGTCTGCACAGCACAGGAATTCTATGACAGCACGTTACTTCTGACGAACGTCAAGTGTAGCAGCCATCTTGAAGACATGCTGTGACGGCGCCACTCACGGGAACAGGTTGAACTAAGTTTGAAAGCAGGCGGGAAGGATGTATCTACACACTGTAAAACTTGCACTCATGCAGAATGAAAACTGTATTTTTGCAAAAATAGTGTGCATTTCTATTGGAGTGACCCTTATACATTTCCTTAAGATTTTTCCTCTGAAACTCAGTCTGTCAGCTGGCTGTTGTAGCCGAGCGGTTCTAGGCGCCACAGTCTGGAACCGCGCGACCGCTACGGTCGCAGGTTCGAATCCTGCCTCGGGCATGGATGTGTGTGATGTCCTTAGGTTAGTTAGGTTTAAGTAGTTCTAAGTTCTAGGGGACTGATGACCTCAGATGTTAAGTCCCATAGCGCTCAGAGCCATTTGAACCATTTTTTTTAAGCTTCCGACATTGTAAACGGCAACAGCCCTATCACACTTCGTAGAGAGACTCAGCAAATTACCTGTACACTAATCGATTTTATTCCGTTAGGAGTGACGTGTTGAGTTCTAACGGCAATGAAGTCTTGAAACTGTAATAAGAAGCTTGTATAGATATCGTACAAAATTCACGGGACGATAACTCTTAAGATATTCTCTATTTGCTCTTGAACAATAGCAACAAATCAACTTCTTCCTGATATTTCATATGATTCTAGACTCCAGATACTATAGACCTCGCATGTCCCTATCCCTGTTGTGTTGAGATTCGGAACCATTGTCATAGTCAAGTGACGGGCTGAAAAAGATCGAGATTACAATGAAATGAACACCCTTAGCTGATTACAGGTGTTGACATACGTCAACGGAGACAGATGAAAATGTGTGTCCCGACCGGGACTCGAACTCGGGATCTCCTGCTTACATGGCAGACGCTCTATCCATTTTTTTTTTAAATCTAATTTTTTTCGATTTCGTTCGTTGTATCTGCTCGGGGCGGACGTCCGAAGACACCCGTTTCAGTTCGTCGTTGCTCCATTAACTCAGTTTTTTTTTTTTTTTTTTTTTTACAGAGGGCAGCTAACCCTCTGACCAAACACGCTGAGTTACCGTGCCGGCAATCCATCTGAACCACCGAGGACACAGAGGATAGCTCGACTGCAGGGATTTATCTCTGGCACGCCTCCCGCGGAACGCACATTCTCAACGTATTGTCCCGCACTACATTCGTAGTGCCCCTGCCCATTATACTCATTACTCGCGGCGCGTTGCCGATTCCCGTAAGAGTTTGGACACTGTTTGTGCATTCACACAGAAGAAGAAGATGGTCAAGTGGCCGGTGAGCCTTAACTATATATTACTAAGATGGTATCTGTTCTTTCGGACATGTCCGAAAGAACAGATACCATCTTAGTAATATAAAGATCGAGATTCCTGCCGTTACGCGCATTGGGAATTGATCTGACGGTCACCGTGCTTCTTATTTACCCAAGAAATCAGTTATTGATTTTGACAGTTATGGTCATATTACATACATAGATCTATAATTAGCATTATTTCGGCAAAATTATCGATATTAATGAGATGGGGATAGTTTCAACATCCGGACAGGTAAAAGCACAACAAAGAAAGTTTGAAACATTTCATTCATATGTGTTTCTATACATACAGGGTGATTTTTTTCCACTGTGTACAAACTCTAGAGATTGATCGATGACAGCATACGGAACAAAATAAGGCCTAATGAACTTATGTCCTGAAATTGTTTCCATGCTAGAGACCATTTATTCAATCATACTTTGTTACAGAGACTACAGTCTAATACGCGCTGTACCACGCAGCCACAGTTCCAAAGTTGAAAACAGTTTCCATGTGCTTCAACGCATGCGTGTACGCGCCGTAGCATGTTCTGCGTCACACGTTTACATCTACATCCGAACAGTGTAAAAGGCAGCAAGAATACGCTGCTTCATGTCTCAACATCTGGAATGGGCTCTGCACACACGATACATTCGAGATGGCCCCATAACCAGGAATCTCACAGACCCATCGACCAGGAAAGAAACGAATGAGATCCGCCCGGACGTTAGCGGCGAACTGGGCTGGAGCACCATCATATAGCAGCCACATAGCTGCAATGGCACTTCTTCCAGCAGGGGAGGCAAAGTGACCCGCAAGAAACGCCGATAGTTTCGGCCTGTTAGGCGCCGTCAAAGGAAGACTGGGCCCAAAATACGGTCGCCAGTTGTCTCGGCCCACTCATTCCGGCTGCACCGATGCTGATGGTTCGTTGTCACCATACCATGAGAGTTCTGCATGCTAGCCTACAGATGACTGGTATGGTTGGTTGGTTTCGGGGAAGGAGACCAGACAGCGAAGTCATCGGTCTCATCGGATTAGGGAAGGATGGGGAAGGAATTCGGCCGTGCCCTTTCAGAGGAACCATCCCGGCATTTGCCTGGGGTGATTTAGGGAAATCACGGAAAACCTAAATCAGGATGGCCGGACGCGGGATTGAACCGTCGTCCTCCCGAATGCGAGTCCAGTGTCTAACCACTGCGCCACCTCGCTCGGTGACTGGTATGAAAGCTGAAGATACCACTCCGCGTAAAAGTGGCCTCATCTGTGAATAGGATGGATGACACAAATCCCGGAGCCGGCCGGTGTGGCCGAGCGGTTCTAGGCGCTGCAGTCTGGAACCGCAAGACCGCTACGGTCGCAGGTTCGAATCCTGCCTCGGGCATGGATGTTTGTGATGTCCTTAGGTTAGTTAGGTTTAACTAGTTCTAAGTTCTAGGGGACTAATGACCTCAGCAGTTGAGTCCCATAGTGCTCAGAGCCACAAATCCCGGGATCGTGGTTGCCTGGTGAAGAAAGGAGTACGAAACTGCTTCCTACGTGGAAAGTCTGTCGCTAGTACACCCTGCATACGCTGTAAGTGATAGCGGTAGGAACAGTTGTCATGGAGGATGTTCCACACGGTCATCTGGCTTACCCTGTACTGGCGGGCCAACTACCTGGTACTGAGACGGCGGTCGCGTTCCACAGTATTAATCCCATTTTCCTCCAAGTTTGATCTCCGAACATTTAGGGTACATCCTTCATAATTTCCTGCTTCCTGAAACGACCCTGTCTTATACAAACGGCGAAAAATTATTGCAAACATTGAGCGCAGTGGTTGTTGTCGGCGGGGATATGTCTCCTCATACAACCTTGCTGCCCGCCGCCCGTTGCCATATGCCTTTTCGTAAGTAAATACCATGTCGCCGAGTTCTCGATTCGAATATGGAACCATTGTGTACAACGCTGTATCACATCCACTACAAGGTGCGTCAACAAGAGAAGTGAATCGAACACAACATTACCAATTACTATGGCAGGAGAGGGCGCTAGGTCATGACGTATGAGGACCAGCACCACCCTCAAAATGGCTCTGAGCACTATGCGACCTAACATCTGTGGTCATCAGTCCCCTAGAACTTAGAACTACTTAAACCTAACTAACCTAAGGACATCACACACATCCATGCCCGAGGCAGGATTCGAACCTGCGACCGTAGCAGTCGCGCGGTTCCGGGCTGAGCACCTAGAACCGCTCGGCCACCGCGGCCGGCAGCACCACCCTCTAGGAGGAAACCATATATACTGCAACTGTGGCTGCATGGTACAGCGCGTATTAGACTGTAGTCTCTGTAACAAAGTATGATTGAATAAGTGGTTTCTAGCGTAGAAACAATTTCCGGACATAAGTCCATTAGATATTTTTTGCTCCGTATACTCTCGCTGATCAATCCCTAGAGTTTGTGCAAGGTGGAAAAAAATCACCCTGTATAGTTTTTATACGTGTCAGAACGACTTTTTCTCCAGTGACCTCCCATTTTTTGCTAAACAATTCCAAAACTGTTTCGCCGTTTCCAAATGACTAAAAGATGTGTTTCAGTTTGGTAGGAAACGTTAAGTTTTCACACTAATCCTCAGAAATACGTATACATATTTTACGCTGCTATTTGAAATGGCATGTGTTTGTATCCATCACGGCCTCTTTTGACACAAAATAGGCATTTAGGTTTTATGAATGTTATTAAATCCAATCTGGATACTGAAACAATATTAAGGCAAGAACCAGAATACATCGGACAACGTTGATTATGAAGAAACCTACTACAGTGATTCAGATTATATTAACATTTTGTCGCCTCATAATCTTCACCATTTAGTGAGTTTTGGAACTAAAGATCAACATAAATGCCAACTTTATGCACTTCCTCTCAATATAAACCAACAAAATATCATTACGAATATCTTAAATGTATATGCTACTTTCAAACGCTGAAATCTTGCTCTTAGTTTCGTCACTATTAATGCTCTAAGAATAGCAGATCTTATTCAGCATCACTGATCATGGCGTTCCTCACGAATTTGTATATAAAGCAAACCAAAATTTAGGTAAATGTTGTTTCAGATGGAATGGATCTATACGTTTGAGGGCTTGAAATTTAACAATAACAATTTTCTTTACAGGCATGTAGATAAAATAACAAATAAACTACATGTTGCATTTCACTGTCCAATGCAGATATCACTTCTTACCTATTTCTGTGAAATTGTGACTTTCTTTTTTTTCTTTTAGGTATTAATGATGATGAAAATTAGCAACCTGTGGCCCATCATCTAACTTTAGTTTTCTCCGACTCCAGAAACCTTAGTGTCAAAACATTGAATAATTTTTTTTTAATAATGCGGGGCCACAGTCATAATATATTTCTTTAAAGTCAGTACCGCCATTAGACTGTTGTTTATTTACAGTGTTACATTTACACTTACACAATCATGATTTCGGCTTCAAAGTGCCATTATCAAGTGTTTTAAGTGTTATACACTGCCTAAGATGGCATAATGTCGTATTAAGTCAAGATGGTATACTCGGTGATGAAGCAAAGCAGCAGGCTGTGCCAGAAATATCAACTCTTAGACAATGTGTCTAATAGTGTATTTTAATACGACAGTATACCATCTTAGGTAATGTATAACACTTAAAACAATTGATAATGGCACTTTGAAGCCGAAATCATGATTGTGTAAGTGTAAATGTAACACTGTAAATAAACAACAATCTAATGGCGGTAAAGACTTTAAAGAAAAAAATAGTCAAAACATCGAAGCGAAAAATATTTACTGCAGAGCTTTGTAAGTGTATTTGCTTTTAAAACGTTTCCTTTTCGAGGTAAGGGTCCAGATATTTCCTCCCGGAAACTGTTAGAGTGTTAATGATTTTGTTCAAGGAATTACAAAAATTGTATCGTGGGCAAAAAAAGAATGATAATGTAAATAGCATGTAATACATTTTCACGAAGACTTTTATGAGACAGATACTTAAAAAACTGTATCAATAGGCTATGTATATTTTTACGCGAATAAACACTCTCATACAGCATATGCTCGATACGTCTCCTTAGCTCCACCCTATAATCCAGTGCCTTGATCTCGAAAAATGTAGTAGCAAAATTTTTATATTTTTAACATAATTTGATTTCTGAAACGAATTACTACTGCGTTTCACATAATTTTAGGCACAATACGTCGCTGCACAAGAGTTTACCATTATAATAAAAAAAACAATCTTGCTCGGAAATACTATAAGGGACGACCAAAAAGTTCCGTTCGAAGGCCGTACAGTCCAGAATCATTATGCTAATCAGGAAACATAGCCGTGAGCACTGAGGCAATCATCACACCGATGCACCAGGTCGAAGATACCTGTGTGGTAAAACACAGTGTCCTGTTACGTGAAGTCCATAACGGCCTGCTGCACATCATCTTCCGACTGAAATCGTCGACTCTTTGAGGCTTTTGTTAAGAAACAAAAGGCGTGATAATCGAATGCTGAGAGATCAGAATTATATGGCGGGTCCTCGAGTGTCCCCCACTTGAGTTGGCGTGACTTCTGCGTTACGACATTTGCGATATGGGGACGTGCGTTATCGGACGTTTCGCCTTAATTGCACGCCGTGATTTCTCTCGCCTCGTACACATTCTTCATTCTACGACAGATGTTTACCGGTATTTGTCCGTCGGCAGCCAAGAAAAGAATAATAGCTTGTGGGTCCTGTTTGGACGTCGCCTAGATCACGTTTCCACATTTGCCAAATGCGCGTCGGAAAGACACGAATACCACACTAAACCATCGCGTACATGTCGGTACTTAGATATCCACATCGGAGTCTCGCTACGTTGCATATACGCTACAGAAACGCCCTTAGCTTATAGTCAATGAAATGCCAGTCCTTTGATCTAAGGTGGTCTCATCATGTTCTGAAGCGATCATTTTGACGAAAGATGGTGTTGGTATTTGTTAAATGATGTTTAGAACATTTTAAGAGAAAAAAATTAAAAACCCGCCTCGATTGCGAAAAAAGCACCTAGTGTTAAGTGTTAACCCAGGTTTCGACCTAGATGACTACAGCTTCTTCAGAACAACAATAAAACCCACAAGTGCCTAAGAAGACCTTTGTCAATGATTAAAAAAACACCATAGCTATCCATTTATAAACGAAAAAGAAAAGGAAAACACAAACAGTACATATGTACAAAGTCAAAACCACTACTTAACTTAATAGTGTACGCTCCACCTCACACCGGCCTATGTTCGATGGGTCATGACCCGCCATAAACTGCAGCTACAAAGGTCTTCTTAGGCACTTGTGGGTTTTATTGTTCTGACGAAGGTGTAGTTATCTACGCCGAAACCTGGGTTAACACTTAACACTAGGTGCTTTTTTCGCAATCGAGGCGTGTTTTTTTAATATTTTTTAATTTTAATATATTAACCAACGATTACTGACGCGCTGCGATGTTGAAGATTCTTAAATATTAACGGAAGTCTAATACGACTGGAGTTTTCACTACCAACTCCCTCCATGCCACGAACACCACTCCACACTTTGATCTCCCTACCCATTCTAAAAACATTAAAATCGTCAAGTAAGATTATTTTGTCCTGGCGACTTATGTTTGATAGGATGTAATCCAAACCTGAATAGACTGTTTCTTTGATAATATCATCAGCATCTAGAGTGGTGTTACATGCACTGATCACTGTGGCATGCTGGTTCCCATTCAGTCGAAGCCGCAATGTCATGAGGCGTTCACCTTTCTCTAAGATGAAAAGCGCACTCATTGTATTCGATGCTCATTGCTAGCTTTCTCCGTCCAGAAGACGCTGTACCGGTTGACCTTTCCTCAGCAAGACGGGTTTCCCGGAATGCTGCTATGTCAATGTTATATCTTCCTAACGCTCTACCCACAACAGCTGTACACGTTTCGGGTCTCTCATTCGCCTGTCATCAGTGAGAGTTCTTACGTTCTATGTTACAGTATCCAGGATGGTCCACGGGAAACATTATGCAGGATCATCGGAAACAGAATTTTTCCGCAGATAAATATTGGTGCAAAATCGAATGTGCTACAGTTTTCCACAAGCGTAAGAGATGGATCTTTGTCACGATAAGTCAAATGACGGTATTCTTCAGTTTCTTTTGGATGCAACTCCGATGGAATAACAAGCGAGTGTTGTCGACTTACGCGAAACACGACCACGATGCAACTTTGCAAACAGGCTGTATACAGACTTTTACGAACCCGACTGACTGCAAAAAGTTGAACGGGACTATTCGAGCCAGCGTTGTTGAGTTAGACCTTTACGAAAGTCGTAGAAAAGAATTATCCAACGCAAGCCTTTATTGTAACAATAACAACTTTTAAAACAATGATGTCACATTTCTGTAGCGTTGTAAATGCGAGCCTCGTAAACGGACGGACTCACGATAATATAAATGACTGATACGTGCAGTAAGGGGGTCGCTGGCATCAAAGTGACCGCTCAGATTGATGTATGTCTATGAATACAGCATCGACGAACGCACTGTGATTAGAACTGCAAAAGTGAGAGGATCCACAAATAAATAGCGAAGCCTGTTGTACACCAGCTGGATAAAGAGAAGGGGCTTCAGAGACTAAAGAACTGGACTGCCGACCAATGGGTACACGTACCGTGGACGTGCGACTCAACATTTATATTGCTGTTTATCATTATGACTTGTTTACATGCGGAGAATTCAGGGGTGTATTACAAACTGGGTCGACTTCTTCTACTTCTGAAGAATGGTGCAGATTATATGAGGGGCTTATTTCAATAGTGGTACAAGTCCATTACCTCCACTTTTCTGCCTATAATGCTTCTGAAATTAATGATCCAAACAAACAGAAAGAAAGGTTCATCTCTAGCAAGAAGCCATATGCTTGAATATTTCTGGTATCTCAACTGCAGATTTTTCAGCGCTCATTTAACTTTAGGACTCTGTATCTCAATATGAACAAAAATGGACTTGTACCACTACTGAAATAAGCCCTTCATATGGTGTTTGGCATACATAGTTTAGTTTTCAGTATGTTCTAAGGTCGCAGTGGAAAGGCAATTAGCTTTTCAAAACAACATCTTGATCAAAAGAAGCTCGCACGTAAGCAGAAGACAGTGTCACCTTCTCTGCCGTGCTGACGTCCCCAATCAAACGCCAGCAATGTCCACGATTCGGTTAGGGCGAGGTCGACATTATCGGCCCTGTGCAGTCGTCGCAATTGTGGGTTGTTGGAACGTTGTGGTAAGCGCTGGAATACAGTGAAACACTCTGTAGCCTACTGCAGACCCTCTCAACCCAAGAAGCCAGGCAAATGGTATGCAGCACCAATAATTACCATTCAGGACACACATGAAATTAATCCTCAGGACGGTTCTGGATGTTTGGAAAGCGAAGATGTTCTTCCATCTTATCAGACTGACGTTGATATACTTTTTTCCACCAGCTACAGGCGGAACTAGAAAGTTCCGCCGTTTTCACATCGATCAGTATTTATCCCTCTGAAACTCCGCTTAACTTACGAGTATTTTACTGTGTCTGTCATAGCTAGTATTAAAACAGGAAAAGTTAAACGATTAAATCCAACGAGTGTCTTAAAAACAGCATTCCATTAATGTACGTTGCTGGTTAACGCAAGACATCCGACGTATACAGTTATTAATATCACTAATACCTCACTGCCTCAGGTCACTTACAAATCCTCGGTAGTTACCGTAAAATAATCTGTGTAAGAAAACTCGAAGTTATCTGCTGATGCCACTTCGGTTTTCAGTGTTTAACCCTGAGGTTAGTTTGCAACAGTATGTTATTCACCTCTTCAGTGTGTCTTTCTCTTCGTTTCCGTATGTATTGCACACAAGCGTTCTCCTAACCTCTTGCATGCACGGCAGCAGCTCCGTATGTAATTTGATAGGCAAAGCCTCTTCTTGTCCTGGAAATGAAAACCCATTTCGCAAGGAAGAAGAACCAATTGATGTCCAACCGCATATCTGGAAGGTAAGGCACTGTCCTCGACGGCGAGTGTTCATCAGAGACTAAGAGAGCCCCAGGGAACCATCACAGGACCACTATTAAAAAAAAAAAAAAATCTGTAACGTTCAGATAACAGCTTTCGTAGCGTCCTGTTTGGAACAGTAACGTCGTTTAAAAATCTCGGCGTAAGGGTGCAAGGCGATATGAAATGGAACGACCACATGATGATTGTGATATGGAAGGCGAATGGTAACTTCAGTTTATTGGGAGAATTTTGGAAAAGTGTGGTTCATCTGCAAAAGACCGCATATAGGACGATAGTGTGATGTATTCTTGAGAACTACTAGAATGTTTGGGATTCGCAACAGGTAGGATTGAAAGACGTGAAGCAATTCAGAGGCGGGCTGCTAGATTTATTACCGGTTGGTTCGAACAGCACGCTAGCACTACGGAGATGCTTCGGGAACTCAAATGGAAATCTCTGGACGGGAGGCGACGTCCTATTTGAGAGTATTTAGCGGACTAGCAGTTGAAGCTGACTGCAGAACGATTGTACTGCCGCCAACATACATTTCGCGTAAGGTCTACGAAGATAAGATAACAGAAATTAGGACTCATACGGAGGCATATAGACAGTCATTTTGTCTCGCTGTGTTTGTGAGTGCATCAGAAAAGCAATGACTAGTAGTGGTACAGAGTACCGTCCGCCACGCAACGTACCGTGGCTTGCGGAGTGTGTTTGCAGAGTAGCTGTACACTATGTAATCAAAAGTATCCGGACACCCCCAAAAACATACGTTTTTCATGTTAGGTGCATGGTGCTGCCACCTACTGCCAGGTACTCCATATCAGCGACCTCAGTAGTCATTAGACACTGTGAGGGAGTAGAATGGGGCGCTCTGCGGAACTCACGGACTTCGAAGGTGGTCAGGTGATTGGGTGTCACTTTTGTCATACGTCTGTACGCGAGATTTCCACACTCCCTACGTCCACTGTTTCCGATGTGATAGTGGAGTGGAAACGTGAAGGAACATGTATAGCACAAAAGCGTACAAGCCGACCTCGTTTTTTGACTGACAGAGACCGCCGACAGTTCAAAAGGGCCGTAATGTGTAACAGGCAGACATCTATCCAGACCATCACACAGGAATTCCAAAATGCATAAGGATCCACTGCAAGTACTATGACAGTTAGGCGGGATGTGAGAAAACTCGGATTTCATGGTCGAGCGGCTGCTCATAAGCCCCACATCACGCCGGTAAATGCCAAACGACGCCTCGCTTGGTGTAAGGAGCGTAAACATTGGACGATTGAACAGTGGAAAAACGTTGTGTGGAGTGACGAATCACGGTAAGCAATGTGGCGATCCGATGGCAGGGTGTGGGTGTGGCGAATGCCCGGTGAACGTTATCTGCCAATGTGTATAGCGCTAACAGTAAAATTCGGAGACAGTGGTGTTATGGTGCGGTTGTGCTTTTCATGGAGGGGGTTTGCACCCCTTGTTGTTCTGCGTGGCACTATCACAGCACAGGCTTACATTGATGTTTTAAGCACCTTCTTGCTTCCCACTGTTGAAGAGCAATTCGGGGATGACGATTGCATCTTTCAACACGATCGGGCACCTCTTCATAATGCACGGCTTGTGGCGGAGTGTTTACACGACAATAACATCCCTGTAATGGACTGGCCTGCACAGAGTCCTGACCAGAATCCTGTAGAATACCTTTGAGATGTTTTGGAACGCCGACTTCGTTTCAGGCCTCACTGACCGACATCGATACCTCTCCTCAGTGCGGCACTCCGTGAGGAATGGGCTGACATTCCCAAAGAAACCTCCCAGCACCTGATTGAACGTATGCCCGCGAGAGTAGAAGCTGTCATCAAGGCTAAGGGTGGGCCAACACCATATTGAATTCCAACGTTACCGATGGGTGGCGCCACGAACTTGTAAGTCATTTTCTGCCAGGTGTTCGGATACTTTTGATCACATAGTGTATATGTAGTAGGGCAAACTACCAAATCAAAGATAAATGAATATGCCAAGTATCAATAGCAAACCATTCAAGGATGCTTCAAAAAAATTTCCGAAGATAGCTAGTCCCCAATATGATCCCCGTGTGGGGACTACAAAGGATACGAGAAAGGTAATGAAATAAAAAAAAAGTCATTGGTGTAATCGTGACGAAATCTTCAGTTACAAAACTGGGACCCGAATCTAAACATTAGTTTTTCTGTGCCACAGTTAATTTCGGCGTGGCACCTTTGTAATTACGCATTGCTTCTTAAGTAGATGCTACCTTTTAGCTTTCATGTACTGAGCACACAGGTAAGGATTAAAGCACAAATCAAAGGCTATCCTATATAATCAATAAAAATATGCTTAGTGTGTTGAAACAAAAGAAGTGAGAACTTATAAACATTCCAGTGGAGGCTGCTGGAAGCGAAGACTCATGACCATGAGAGGAAGGTCCTACGTGCTCAGCGGTACAAAGCACCTGCTCACAGATTCAAGCACTTGGCTGTAAGAATAATTTTGTAAGTTAGTCCAAAAGACGCATTCTCCGTGTCGTTAGAGAGGGGAAAATCTGTACAATATCCACAGTTTTGGGATAAAATTCTGTTTTGCTTCACATGACTAGGTCTCTGAGCTTATGCAAGAACAGATCATTGTCCCCAGTTACATGGCTACCACTCGTAGTTCTCTAGAATATTAAGACGTAAAAATTAAGACCCCCCATGATTACTTTTATCACAAGAACTGCTTATTACTTAAATAATATTTGGGGCAAAAAAAGAACAGAGAGACAGCAGGACGAGAACGGAGGATTCAGAAACAAATTAAACATTTCTATCAAATGGTTCAATTGGCTTAGAGAACTATGGGATTTAACAACTGAGGTCATCAGTCCCCTAGAACTCAGAACTACTTAAACCTAACTAACCTAAGGACATCACACACATCCATGCCCGAGACAGGATTCGAACCTGCGACCGTAGCGGTCGCGCACTTCCAGACTGAAGCGCCTAGAACCGCTCGGCCGCACCGGCCGGCCATTTCTATTGCCTCACACACTCGGAAGGGTGGCGAAATGTCGACAGAAATGATGCTAAATTATATGTGAGGCACAGAAGTACCGGAGAGATGGGTGGACAAAATCTTGAAGTTGAAGCATAAACTAGGACACATGTTGAAAGCGACAGTTACAGTGATGATAAAGATGATGTCTGTGATTACGATGATTGCGCTTGTGGTGGTGGTGGTGGTGGTGGTGGTAGTGGTGATGATGACTGCAAAGATAATGACGCTGATTAGATTAGATTAGATTAGATTAATACTAGTTCCATGGATCATGAATACGATATTTCGTAATGATGTGGAACGAGTCGAATTTTCCAATACATGACATAATTAGGTTAATTTAACAACATACTTAAGTTAATATAACAACCTTATTTTTTGTGTTTTTTTGTTTTTCTTTATTTTTTATTTTATTTATTTTTTTATTTTTTTCTTTTTTTTCTTAATTTATATCTAAAAATTCCTCTATGGAGTAGAAGGAGTTGTCATTCAGAAATTCTTTTAATTTCTTCTTAAATACTTGTTGGTTATCTGTCAGACTTTTGATACTATTTGGTAAGTGACCAAAGACTTTAGTGCCAGTATAATTCACCCCTTTCTGTGCCAAAGTTAGATTTAATCTTGAATAGTGAAGATCGTCCTTTCTCCTAGTATTGTAGTTATGCACACTGCTATTACTTTTGAATTGGGTTTGGTTGTTAATAACAAATTTCATAAGAGAGTATATATACTGAGAAGCTACTGTGAATATACCTAGATCCTTAAATAAATGTCTGCAGGATGATCTTGGATGGACTCCAGCTATTATTCTGATTACACGCTTTTGTGCAATAAATACTTTATTCCTCAGTGATGAATTACCCCAAAATATGATGCCATATGAAAGCAGTGAGTGAAAATAGGCGTAGTAAGCTAATTTACTAAGATGTTTATCACCAAAATTTGCAATGACCCTTATTGCATAAGTATCTGAACTCAAACGTTTCAGCAGATCATCAATGTGTTTCTTCCAATTTAATCTCTCATCAATGGACATACCTAAAAATTTGGAATATTCTACCTTAGCTATATGCTTCTGATTAAGGTCTATATTTATTAATGGCATCATACCATTCACTGTACGGAACTGTATGTACTGTGTCTTATCAAAATTCAGTGAGAGTCCGTTTACAAGGAACCACTTAGTAATTTTCTGAAAGACAGTATTGACAATTTCATCAGTTAATTCTTGTTTCTCAGGTGTGATTACTATACTTGTATCATCAGCGAAGAGAACTAACTTTGCCTCTTCATGAATATAGAATGGCAAGTCATTAATATACAATAAGAACAACAAAGGACCCAAGACTGACCCTTGTGGAACCCCATTCTTGATAGTTCCCCAGTTTGAGGAATGTGCTGATCTTTGCATTTTACGAGAACTACTTATTTCAACTTTCTGCACTCTTCCAGTTAGGTACGAATTAAACCATTTGTGCACTGTCCCACTCATGCCACAATACTTGAGCTTGTCTAGCAGAATTTCATGATTTACACAATCAAAAGCCTTTGAGAGATCACAAAAAATCCCAATGGGTGGTGTTCGGTTATTCAGATCATTCAAAATTTGACTGGTGAAAGCATATATGGCATTTTCTGTTGAAAAACCTTTCTGGAAACCAAACTGACATTTTGTTTGTACTTCATTTTTACAGATATGTGAAGCTACTCTTGAATACATTACTTTCTCAAAAATTTTGGATAAAGCTGTTAGAAGGGAGATTGGACGGTAATTGTTGACATCAGATCTATCCCCCTTTTTATGCAAAGGTATAACAATAGCATATTTCAGTCTATCAGGGAAAATGCCCTGTTCCAGAGAGCTATTACACAGGTGGCTGAGAATCTTACTTATCTGTTGAGAACAAGCTTTTAGTATTTTGCTGGAAATGCCATCAATTCCATGTGAGTTTTTGCTTTTAAGCAAGTTTATTATTTTCCTAATTTCAGAGGGAGAAGTGGGTGAGATTTCAATTGTATCAAATTGCATAGGTATGGCCTCTTCCATTAACAGCCTAGCATCTTCTAATGAACACCTGGATCCTACTATATCCACAACATTTAGAAAATGATTATTAAAAATATTTTCAACTTCTGACTTTTTGTTCGTAAAGTTTTCATTCAATTTGATGGTAATACTGTCTTCCTCTGCTCTTGGTTGGCCTGTTTCTCTTTTAATAATATTCCAAATTGTTTTAATTTTATTATCAGAGTTGCTGATTTCAGACATGATACACATACTCCTGGATTTTTTAATAACTTTTCTTAATATAACACAGTAGTTTTTATAATTTTTGATAGTTTCTGGGTCACTACTCTTTCTTGCTGTCAGATACATTTCCCTTTTCCGGTTACAAGATATTTTTATACCCTTAGTAAGCCATGGTTTGTTACAAGGTTTCTTACGAGTATATTTAACTATTTTCTTGGGGAAGCAGTTTTCAAATGCATTTACAAAAATGTCATGAAATAAATTATATTTTAAATTGGCATCAGGTTCACGGTACACCTCATCCCAGTCTAACTGCTGTAGGCTTTCCCTGAAATTTGCAATTGTTAAATCGTTGACTGAACGTACTACTTTTGAGGACTGTTTAGTATTGCTGAATGGAGCTATGTCATATATTGTAACTAGCTGTGCACCATGATCAGAAAGACCATTCTCAACAGGCTGAGCATTTATCTGGTTAAACTTATCTTGGTCTATAAAGAAGTTATCTATCAGTGAGCTGCTATCCTTTACCACCCGAGTAGGAAAATCAATAACAGGTGTCAAATTGAAAGAACCGAGTAATACTTCAAGGTCATTTTTCCTATTACCCTCTTTCAGAGAATCTACATTGAAGTCCCCACAAATAATAATTTGCTTCCCCCTATCTGACAGATAGCACAACAAGGAGTCCAAATTTTTCAGAAATAGATGAAAATTTCCTGATGGGGACCTATATACAGTTACAATTATAAATGTGCCTTTATTTAATTTAAGCTCACAGGCACATGCTTCTATATGTTTCTCTACACAAAACTTTTTTGTTTCTATACTTTTTGCACAATGATAACTTTTGACATATATGGCAACTCCTCGTTTCTCCATATTTTCTCTCATTACATGTGCAGAGAGCTTATAACCACTTACATTTACCTTATCCATATCAGTAACAATGTGATGCTCAGACAGGCATAGTATATCTATTTCATTCTCAGCTTCTAAATCTTCTAAACAAACCAGAAGCTCATCTACTTTATTCTTTAAACTCCCAATATTTTGATGAAATATACTTACATTATTTTTAATTATACTTTTATGAGAACCTTTCCTTATTCTAACATTTGCAGTACTCTCCTGTCTGAGTTTCTCATTGTGCTTAGGCCTAGTTCTTATACCAGTGGTCACATGGTGTTCAGAGAGGCAGATTATGTCAATTGGGTTGGGTGACTTTAATTCATCAATGCAATTACCTAGGACTGAGATACAACTTGGTGGAGATAAAATTTCTGGTGATTGGTGAAAATTTATAATTGACAGCTGTGATTGGTGATCCAATGTGCTAGAATTGTGCTGTTTAATTTCTTTCCTAAACTGAAGATTTGTTTCAATCCTGACCTCTCGTAGAACTTGACATCTTTCTGTCTTACCTATCCTAAAAAAGGTGCTGCTCCAACACCTGTAACCACTGGTATTTTACCATTCATGGCAGTGCCTCCCCCCCTTAAATTTCCTGCTATTACCCCAGCCAGTTTCCCCTTCCCTTTCCTGTTGAGATGTAGGCCGTGCCTGGTATAGTCCCACCTACTGAGATAATCAACAGGAACCACACCAATATGAGCCCCCGCACCCGACCCAAGCAGCCGTTCCAACTCCAAATTAACTCTCCCAACAGAAGAGTTCAAATGAGGCCGGTCATGGCGTCTCAGGACAGATACAAATTCAACATTGGTGTGTCTCGATGCCGACGCAATCTTTACCAGGTCACACTCTACACTGTACCCAGGATCTCTGTCATGCTGTTCCCTGGCCCTCCCACAATAACCACGGTGTCTTCCCTGGTAAATCCTTTACAGAGTGAACCTAAATCCTCTGTCACCTGATCCAGACCAGCACTTGGTTTGAAAAAATTTGTGACCTGGTATTCTGGTCCTAATTCCTCCTGCAGAAGTTGGCCTACACCTCTGGCATGAGAACTGCCTAACAACAAAACTTTCTTCCTTTTCGATGACTTTCCTACATTCTTTTTCAATTTCCTATTGAAAGTTTGTTGTGTCCTGTATACACCTACCTCTGCTTGAGGCTCATCAGTTTCTAACTGAAGCAACAGGTCAAACTTATTTTTGACATTCACCACAAAACTGTCAGACTTAGTTCTAGGCCTGTTCCTTCTGCTACCTGTTGCCACTTCCCACCTCTCTTTGCCCTTCTCCCTCCTTAACCTGTCCAGATCTTCCCTAGCCTGATCTAGCTCAGCCTGAAGGGCAGCAATTTTCCCCTTCTGTTCCACTATCTTCCTATCTCTGCTGCAAATCCTGCATAACCACTGATGAGCCTGATCCACTTTCCCAACACCCACGCCACTGCAGTCCCCCCAGTGAAAAAAACTACTGCAACCATCACACCAAACCCCGGAACTAACAATTCTACGGCAAGTCAGGCACTTCTCACTCATGGCAAAAATAATACTTTAGCTGAATAGTACTGTAGCTCTCTAGAGACCTCTGCCATAGCTGGTTTCGTAGGACACCTACGAGCCATACGTTTCAGATCACTGTGCCTAAGGCGGAACTAAGGAATCTACAGGAGCAGATTTCAGTTCAACAACCACATGGGAACTAGAGTAGGTATCTTCTAAATGCTGATGGCTTTCCTAGTAGATAAGCCAGTGGGTAGACACTGAGGTGACAGAAGTCCGGGGCCACTTCCTAATATCGTGACGGACTCCTTTTGCCCATTGTACATTGTGATTCAAAAAGAATACCACAACTTTAGGAATTTAAAACTCTGCAACGACAAAAGGCAGAGCTAAGCACTATCTGTCGGCGAATTAAGGGAGCTATAAAGTTTCATTTAGTTGTACATTTGTTCGCTTGAGGCGCTGTTGACTAGGCGTCAGCGTCAGTTGATGCTAAGATGGCGACCGCTCAACAGAAAGCTTTTTGTGTTATTGAGTACGGCAGAAGTGAATCGACGACAGTTGTTCAGCGTGCATTTAGAACGAAGTATGGTGTTAAACCTCCTGATAGGTGGTGTATTAAACGTTGGTATATACAGTTTACAGAGAATGGGTGTTTGTGCAAAGGGAAAAGTTCTGGACGGCCGAGAACGAGTGATGAAAATGTAGCACGCATCCAGCAAGCATTTGTTCGCAGCCCAGGAAAATCGACTCGCAGAGCTAGCAGAGAGCTGCAAATTCCACAATCAACTGTATGGAGAGTCCTACGAAAAAGGTTAGTTATGAAACCTGAACGTCAACTACTCGAGGCGATGGATCGGCCGGCAGGCAGCCCGTGACAGAGCACTTCATCACTGGCCTCCAAGAAGCCCTGATCTTACCCCCTGCGATTTTTTCTTATGGGGGTTTGTTAAGGATATGGTGTTTCGGCCACCTCTCCCAGCCACCATTGATGATTTGAAACGAGAAATAACAGCAGCTATCCAAACTGTTACGCCTGATATGCTACAGAGAGTGTGGAACGAGTTGGAGTATCGGGTTGATATTGCTCGTGTGCCTGGAGGGGGCCATATTGAACATCTCTGAACTTGTTTTTGAGTGAAAAAAAACCTTTTTAAATACTCTTTGTAATGATGTATAACAGAAGGTTACATTATGTTTCGTTCATTAAATACACATTTTTAAAGTTGTGGTATTCTTTTTGAATCACCCTGTATTGCAGCAACTCGACGTGTCATGGACTTGAACTCAATTAGTCGTTGGAAGTACCCTGCAGAAATACTGAGCCATGTTGCCTCTATAGCCGTCCATAACTGCGAAAATGCTGCCGGTGCAGGATTTTGCGCACAGACTGAATTCTCGATTTTGTCCCATAAATGTTCGTTGGGATTCATGTCGAGCGATCTGGGTGGCCAGATCATTCTCTCGAATTGTGCAGAATGCTCTTCAAATCAATCGCGAACAACAGTGACCCAGTGTCAGGGCGCATCGTTGTTTGGGAACATGAAATCTACGAATGGTTGCAAATGATCTCCAAGTAGCCGAACGTTACAGCTTACAGTCAATGATCGGTTCAGTTGGACGTGAGGACTCACTCCATTCCATGTAAACGCAGCAGACACCATTATGGAGCCACCACCGGCTTATGCAGTGCCTTGTTGACAATTTAAATACATGGCTTCGTGGAGTGTGCGGCATACTCGAATCCTACCGTCAGCTCTTACCAATTGAAGTCGGGACTCATCTGATCAGGCCCTGTTTTTCGGAACCGATATGATGACGAGCGCTGGACATGCGCTACAGGCCATGTCGTGCTGTTAGCAAAAGAGCTCGCGCCGGCCGTCTGCTGACATAGCCCATTAATGCGAATAATAAATGAAAAGCACCAGTTTGCTTTTGTTCTACAATATTATTTTTATTGCTAACCGGTTTTCGGCTTACAAGGGCATCTTCAGACGTTTACTGAGTATTGTCACCAAAGAAGTTAAATGTTAGCAGACAACATTGGAAGAGAAGTAACACATCTAGAGTGAAGAAGAAACATACAGCGAGTAACATCTTTGCAATGAAACAGTAAAAACTGAACAGTACATAAATAACAATGGAGTTGACAGGAAAACCTTTAGCACAAAATAGGAATAGCACGCCTACATAACAGTTTCTATTAATAAACAAAACAGTTACAGTGATGATAATGATGATGTCTGTGATTACGATGATTAGTTTTGTTTATTAATAGAAACTGTTATGTAGGCATGCTATTCCTATTTTGTGCTAAAGGTTTTCCTGTCAACTCCATTGTTATTTATGTACTGTTCAGTTTTTACTGTTTCATTGCAAAGATGTTACTCGCTGTATGTTTCTACATCACTCTAGATGTGTTACGTCTTCTCTTCCAATGTTGTCTGCTAACATTTAACTTCTTTGGTGACAATACCCAGTAAATGTCTGAAGATGGCCTTGTAAGCCGAAAACCGGTTAGCAATAAAAATAATATTGTAGAACAAAAGCAAACTGGTGCTTTTCATTTATTATTGTAATGTTGTTCTACCAAGAACCGACGGAAGATTCTGTTAATATCATTAATGCGAAATTTCACCTCACTGCCCTAACGGATACATTCATCGTACCTCCCCACAATGGTTGCTGCGGTTATTTCACGCAGTGTCGCTTGTCTGTTAGCACTGACAATTGTATACAAACGCCACTGCTCTCAGTCGTTAAGGCCATAGGCCACTGCGTTCTCCATGGTGGAAGGCAATGCCTAACATTTGGTATTCACGGCGCACTCTTTACGCAGTGGATCTCGGGGTATTGAATTCCCTAACGATTTCCGAAATGGAATGTCCCATACATCTATCTCCTACTTACCATTCCGCGTTCAAAATCTTTTAATTCCCGTCGTGTGGCCACAATCTCGTCGGAAACCTTTGCACGTGAATCACCTGAGTACAAACGACTGTTCTGCCAATGCACTGTCCTACTATACCTTATGTACGCGACGCTACCGCCAGTGTGTATGTGAATATCGCTACCCCGTTACTTTTGTGACGTCAAAGTACTGGGTGATTCAAAAAGAATACCACAATTTTAAAAATGTGTATTTAATGAAAGAAACATAATATAACCTTCCGTTATACATCATTACAAAGAGTATTTAAAAAGGTTTTTTTCACTCAAAAACAAGTTCAGAGATGTTCAATATAACCCCCTCCAGACACTCGAGCAATATCAACCCGATACTCCAACTCGTTCCACACTCTCTGTAGCATATCAGGCGTAACAGTTTGGATAGCTGCTGTTATTTCTCGTCTCAAATCATCAATGGTGGCTGGGAGAGGTGGCCGAAACACCATATCCTTAACATACCCCCATAAGAAAAAATCGCAGGGGGTAAGATCAGGGCTTCTTGGAGGCCAGTGATGAAGTGCTCTGTCACGGGCTGCCTGCCGGCCGATCCATCGCCTCGGGTAGTTGACGTTCAGGTAGTTACGGACAGATAAGTGCCAATGTGGTTGATTGTGGAATTTGCAGCTCTCTGCTAGCTCTGCGAGTCGATTTTCCTGGGCTGCGAACAAATGCTTGCTGGATGCGTGCTACATTTTCATCACTCGTTCTCGGCCGTCCAGAACTTTTCCCTTTGCACAAACACCCATTCTCTGTAAACTGTTTATACCAACGTTTAATACACCACCTATCAGGAGGTTTAACACCATACTTCGTTCGAAATGCACGCTGAACAACTGTCGTCGATTCACTTCTGCCGTACTCAATAACACAAAAGCTTTCTGTTGAGCGGTCGCCATCTTAGCATCAACTGACGCTGACGCCTAGTCAACAGCGCCTCAAGCGAACAAATGTACAACTAAATGAAACTTTATAGCTCCCTTAATTCGCCGACAGATAGTGCTTAGCTCTGCCTTTTGTCGTTGCAGAGTTTTAAATTCCTAAAGTTGTGGTATTCTTTTTGAATCACCCTGTATAATACACATGGAAGAGTAATTAACACCGTAATTAACACCGTGGTTCAGGTCGAAAAAAATCGATTTTCGGTTTTCATCATATTTCGATAGATTAAGGTTTTATTCGAGTACTCTGAAAAGGAATTTGCGAAAAAAATTTTTTTTCCCATTTATTGAGCATTTTCCTACCACGTGTGTTTATGTGCCACGCCCATTTTTCTGTCACCCACTTTTCTGCATCTATGTTAGATCTTTATATCCCCTACATTGCACGTTAGGGATTTTTTTTTTTTTTTGCTTCCGAGTGTGTTGGCTATCCATGGAATGCAACGGTCGGTATTGTTTTGTTTCTTCTGTTTGTGGCCGGCCGCGGTGGTCGCGCGGCTCTAGGCGCTGCAGTCCGGAACCGCGGGACTGCTACGGTCGCAGGTTCGAATCCTGCCTCCGGCATGGATGTGTGTGATGTCTTTAGGTTAGTTAGGTTTAAGTAGTTCTAAGTTCTAGGCGACTGATGACTTAAGATGTTAAGTCCCATAGTGCTCAGAGCCATTTGAACCATCTTCTGTTTGTAAACAACACGCTCCAAACACGCTGTTAGTTTTGATCAAGTGTGATTGCGACTAGTTGTTATAGAAAACTTGCAGCTATACTATGGGCAGGCAATTTGGAGCAATAAAGAAAATCTGGAGGCAATGAAGAGAGATGTTTGGGCCATATTCTTCCATAAGTCCTCTATTGATGATAAGCCATGTCATGGATTGTGTCCATCAGGAGAAAATTCGTGGTGCAAATACAATAGGGCTCAGGCAACTGGAGAATCTTATTCTCACCAGCATTCTCTTCGTGCTACTATTATAACAGCAATTAGACCTATTTTCAGAGACTTGGCTCATCCTGACCTTCTAAGCAAATGTCTGCATGGGCAGACACAGAACCCAAATGAATGTTTCAACAGCATAATTTGGAACCACCTTCCTAAAACTGTATTTGTACGCACGGATACAATGAAACTAGGAGTTCATGATGCTGTTATTACATCCAATTGTGGTAATATTGGAAAGTGTTGGGTACTGAAAAAGCTGGGAATTGATCCCGGTGAAAATATGATCACTGGCTGCAACATTGCGATAAAATGAGGATAGCCGATGCAGACAGGTCTACATCTAATATGGCCAATAAAGCAAGACATACATCCAGGAAGATGATAAAGAAGCTGTAAGACCTGCTAGAGGCCAAAGAAAGGCCATCATATGCAGCCGGACAGTTTTAATTAACTGTAAGTAACAAATTTCAAAAGTTTTTTCTTTAAAGTCAATTCACCGCAAACTAAAATTTTCAGTACATATGTCCCATTATATCAGAAACTATCATAGATAAATGAATAAAATTTTCAGAGGCTCTGCATAACATAAAAAGCCATCTCTGGTACTACATTAATTAATATTCCTCCATTAGGAAGTTCACAAAAATAATTTCTGCAGGAAAAACTTAATATTTTTAAATTAATAAATTTAAAAATGTATTTCTTAAAAACTATAAAAAGGAGCAAGTAGATTTTAGTACAGTTGACTCTATTAGCATCATGTAACATACAGCAAAAATACTAAGGTCCTGCATCAAATAGTTTTTTTCAGAAATGGGTCTAATACTTGCCTAAATTAACGTGGGTTAGATAGGCAGGGTGTGGTCCCCTTAAAGTGGACAAATGATTCAAATTGCTCTGAGTACTATGGGACGTAACATCTGTGGTCATCAGTCCCCTATAACTTAGAACTACTTAAACCTAACTAACCTAAGGACATAACACAAATCCATGCCTGAGGCAGTATTCGAATCTGCGACAGTAGCGGCCACGCGGTTCCAGACTGAAGGGCCTAAAACCGCACGGCCACACCGGCCGGCTTTAAAGTGGACAGATACCGTGCATGGACTAAGTAGGAATTGCCTACATGACGGTGGATGACCTGCCGAAAACAGGAATCAGAAACAACTGGACAACAATGGCACGTCTCAGAGGTCAGTTTAGGGCATTCACAGCAGGAAAAGGATAACAACTTTGCTTCTCACACTCTGGTGTCCGAAGTATTTCTTGTGGGCAGAGCCGTCGGATGTATTTTAAATCAGAGACAAGATTCGTCGTAACACTTTCACTTATTCAAACTTTTTCCTACATTGATGTGCTATGTTCTTCATGGCTGAGAGCATTCTTCATAGAAGATCATACGCTACTATCGGTGAAATCAGCAACACCAAGGAGTAATCTTCTGAAAAATATGAAATGATACTCACGTACAGTATAGATCTAAATAAACGACTAAAGGCACTGAGCAATAAAACAATACCATGCGCTCTAAAAACTAACAAGACAGTACGCGCTGTGATTGGTGCTGACTTCGAATGAAACATGCTCTGAACACGATCTTGAGCGATGCATAACGAATTGTAATTTCAAATGCAAAGTATTTCATTTTAGTAAAAGTATTTTTCTGTTGAAGGCAGGAGCAAAGCAAATCCTTGTCCGGACAAGTCTCGGAAGGCCCAAAGGTACCGACCGACCGACGTGTCATCTTCTGCCGGTAGGCATAAATGCCGGGGATATGGAGGGTCACGTGGTTAGCACACCGCTCTCCACGACGTTATCAGGTTTCGTAACCGGAGCCACCACTTCTCAGTCAGTTAGCTCTTCATTTGGCCAATGCACGCCCGATAGCGATTAAGTTGGGTTGAGAACCGCTGTTACCACTGCGGCAAGGCAGTTGGCTGGAGCAAAGCAAATGAGTGGAAACGTGTTGTTTGCTGACACTACGCGGAGACGTGATTTTTTCCCGCTCGAAGAGAAAGCTTTTGATCACGTTCGACGGTATATGGCGAGTGCCTTGTGCCAGAAATTTGCACGTTGAGTGTTGTGTTTGAGATAAGACGTGGCGTAACGACGCAGAGGACAGAAGCTGCTCTGTGCGCTCGCGCATGCGCTGTCCGTATGGCCGACGCCGTCCTATCTCGAATGTTGCGATACGCGGTTCGTGACGGACGCGTGACCCCGGCAGAGAGACAAAGAGCACGGCGACAGAGCGAACCGGTACATGTTTTCGTGCATCTCGTCGATGTAAGAGCGTTAGCAACGCTGTTTAAGATAAATCATTAAATGTCTCCTAATTTTTCAATTAAATTATCGTTACAACGATGAGTACCCTTAGCTGCATACAGGCGTTGATATAAGTCAACGGGGACAGTTGAAAACGTGTGAACCGACTCCAGCCCGGGATCTCCTTCTTGCATGGCAGACGCTCTATCCATCTGAGCCACCGAGGACACAGAGGACAGTGCGACTGCAAGGACTTATCTCTAGCACGACTCCCGTGAGACCCACATTCGCAGCTTATTGTACCGCACTATATCCATAGTGCCCCTGCCCATTATACTCATTACTCGCGGCTTTACTGCCGATTCCAGTAAGAGTTCGAGCACTGTTTGTGCATCTGCACAGAAGATGATGGTCAAATTGCCGGTGAGCATTAACTATATATATATATATATATATATATATATATATATATATATATATGAGGATGGTATCTGTTCTTTCGGACGTGTCCGAAAGAACAGATACCATCTTCATGTATATAAATTATCGTTGCCTCTGACAAGAATAAACCAAGATATTGTGTTTTGTGATTGACACCTTTGTTTGTACTGAGTGTTGAGCCCAGATTCATGATCTTCTTCTTTTTCTTCTTCTTCTTCTTGTTTTTCGGGTTTAGGCTTGAATAACCCTGTTACAGTCTGACCATCTTGTTCTTGATCTGCTTAGTCATCTCCTCCAAACAGGTTTATAATCTATGGCCAACTTTGGGATCTGTGACATTCACAGGAAATTTCCCTTCCGATGCTTTTCGATCTGTTTAGCACTCACTGTTGCATATTTCGCATATAATTTAGCCCTTACCAGTTGTTCCTGATTCTATCGCATGTCCTTCTCGTGGCAGTCAAACAGCCTAATCGGTCTATCACGGTAGATGATAAGTTAGTTTGTTGTTTACTCATCATAGATCGTTTCGCAAAGATATTACGCGCCTCAACTCAATAAAGTAATAAAATACACCGGGAAAAAATTTGCAGTACCAAAAAACGGAAAAGTTTTAAATATGCATGAATGTGAGTAGAATTACCTCTAGCAAATGGTTCCTCCGAAACACAATATTCCGTAACGTTCCAAATAGACAAAACAGTTTTAATAAAATGTTCTTTCCCGCCAACAGAATGATATCAACTGACTAGGCCGTATTTCGGACGAATGTGCAAGTGGCGTACAGAATATACACAATCAGATGGTGTTCGTTTTGAATACGGAAAAATGGGAGCTACTGAGAAATACGACGAAAATGCCCATAACTTTACTACTCTCAAACACTATGACATTACTGATGAATTTAAGTTCTTTGCAAACAAATATGATTCTGTAATTATTAACCAGATTGTAACGTATGTCTGTAGAATTAATGTTAGGGTAGAGCGATTAACACTTGATGACAGAGCTAACAAAAAAATATTTGAAGATCAGGGTGCATTGGAGAAAGTACGTTTAGCATGTAGTAATAAGTTAGGTCCATTTAGTTTAAGGCCTGATAAATCAGCCGGTGTTCCTTGGAGAAAATATAGTAGACGTAATCGATTTAAATTTCTTACGTATTGCAAGCCAGAGACAGGTGCTGATATAAGTAAAGTAAAGGGATGGCCTGATTTAGAAAATCTTTGTAAATGTAAGAATAAACTTTTCCAAGGTGTTAATCCTTTTTATATAGGTTTGTAAATAGCTGGTGATGAACCTGCAAAGAATGTACAGTAAAGAAATTTCGGGAATACATTTGCCTAGGTAGGGTTGGAACTTTAATAGTGGCAACTATTTATTTACAGCTCGTACAAAATAGATACGTGTTTCAAAATTTTTACTGACCTTCAAAGTAGTCACCAGCATTGTGTATAACCCATTGCCAGCGAAGTGGAAGTCGTAGGATACCCTTAGCAGTGACAGTTGTGTCGACAGTTCGAGCGGCGCGGTCTATTGCCCGACGAATTTGTAGCAGTTCTGAAGCGAACGCCGTGACGTTTCCTTCAGTTTAGAAACCTAGCTGAACTCACGAGGGCTTAAGTCAAGGGAGTGCAGTAGGTGGTGTAGCAGTTAGCAGCTCCATCAGTCAAACAAATCAGTAACAGCTGGCACTGTATGTGCTTGAGCATTGTCCTGCAAAATGATGGTCAGGTCCTGCAGAAAGTGTCGTCACTTCTGTCTCTAAGCTGGTCGTAGGATGTGTTCCAAAAATGAACAGCATAGAGGCAGAAGTGATGACACATTCTGCAGGATCTGACCATCATTTTGCAGGAGAATGCTCAAGCATGTACAGTGCAAGCTTTTACTGATTTGTTTGACTGATGGGGTTGCTAAGTGCTGTACCACCTACTGCACTCCCCTGACTTAAGCCCTGGTGAGTTCAACTCGATTTCTAAACTGAAGGAAATACCTCACGGCATTCGCTTCAGAAATGCTACAAATTCGTCGGGCAGTAGACCGCGGCGCTCGAAATGTCAACACAACTGTCACTGCTAAGGATATCCTACGACTTCCCCATCGCTGGCAACGGGCTATACACAATGCTGCTGACTACTCTGAAGGCCAGTAAAACTTTGAAACACGTATCTATTTTGTACGAGCTGTAAATAAACAGTTGCCACTATTAAAGTTCCAACCCTCCTATGTACGAGAGCAACATTGCAAGATCCCAGGTTAATCTAAGCGAGAGATAAGCCACTGCAAACGTGAAATGTTGGTGCATTAATAAGCGGTGTAACCGCCACAATGTTGAATGCAAGCGAGCACACGTGCGTGCATTGTGTACAAGTGCCGGATTTCAGTTTTTGGGATGGAGTTCCACGCCTGTAGCGCTTGGTCGGTGAATGCAAGGACGGTTAATGCTGTTTGTGGATGACGCTCTAGTTGACGTCCGATGATGTCTCATATGTGCATGACCGGGGACAGATCTGGTGATTGAGAAGACAAGGCAACAAGCCGACACTCTGTAGAGCATGTTTCGGTTACAACAGCGGTATGTGGGCGAACGATATCCTGTTGGAAAACGCCTCCTTGGAAAGCTGATCATGGATGGCAGCACTACAAATCGAATCACCAGACTGGCGTACAGATTTGCAGTCAGCGAGCCCGAGATAACCATGAGAGTACTCCTGCTGTCATACGAAATCGCACGCGATACCATAACTGCAAGTGTAGGTCCGTGTGTCTAGCACTCACACAGGTTGGCTGCAGGTCCTCAGATGGCTCTGAGCACTATGGAACTTAACATCTGTGGTCATCAGTCCTCTAGAACTTAGAACTACTTAAACCCAACTAACCTAAGGACATCATAAACCTACATGCCCGAGGCAGGATTCGAACCTGCGACCTTACGATATACCAGAGCGTGGAAGGAAGTAATGGCTCCGAATTTTTATGTGGAAACTCTTAAAGCTTTTTAAATGAAAAACTTTATCACATTCTACATTTGTATTCTTCATGTCTACGTCATTTCTCAACATAGTCACTCTGGCGACGAACACATTTCTCCCACCGAGGGAACAGTTTGTTGATACTGTTTTATCATCTAATTGTACACTAACGGGAAAAAATCGCAACACCAAGAAGGAATTTTTCAACATAAAAGAAAATTTTTCAGTGTGTATATGAAGATGGCATCTGTTCTTTCGGGCAGAAAGAACAGATATAGTGCGGTACAATAAGTTGGGAATGTAGGTCTCACGGAAGGCGTGCCAGAGATAAGACCGTGCAGTCGCACTATCCTCTGTTTCCTCAGTGGCTCAAATGGACGCCGACACAGTAGCTCAGCGTGTTTGGTCGGAGGGTTAGCTACCCTCTATAATAAATAAATAAATGTCGTGTGACTCGGGCCTCCCATCGGTGGAAATCTTTCGATTTGACGCCACTTCGGCGATTTGCGCGTCGATGGGGATGAAATGATGATGATTAGGACAACTCAACACCCAGTCCCTGAGCGGAGAAAATCTAGAACCACTCGACCACACCGGCCGGCTGTAGGTCCTCAGCTGGCCTCCTACTAACACATGGAAGTCACTGGCACCGAGGCAGAACCAGCATTCATCACAAAACAGAACAGACGTCCAACCTGCCTACCAATGAGCTCTCGCTTGACACCAATGAAGTCGCAAATGACGGTGGTTTGGAGTCAGTGGAATGCACACATTGAGGGTTAGGCTCACAGGTGTCCTTGAAGTAACCGATGTGTAACAGTTCGTTGTGCCACTGTGGTGCCAGCTGCTGCTCAAATTGCTGCTGCAGATGCAGTACGATGCGCCAGAGTTATACACCGAACACGAAGGTCTTCCCTGTCGGTTGAGCCACGTGGCTGTCCGGAGCCCGTTCTTCTGTTGAGTGGTACATAAGACAGGTAAATAAATTAGTGAAATCAATGTGAAGTGAAGTAGAAATTAGAAGATAAATGAAAAACTTAGTTTAGTTTAGAAGAATTACACACTGGGAAACAGCGGGCAAAGCAGCAGTGGCAACGGCCGGCGCTTGAAGTCAGCACGTTCAGGATAGAAGCGGAAGCTGTCGATTCAGCCGTCAGGGCGTCGCCCGACCGGCCTACGTCAAGAAGATTCTTCGAGAAGCTTTTCAACGTGACAGAAGAGGCCATCGCCCCCCCCCCCCCCCCCCCCCCCCCACATAAGCGGAAGCTGTCGATTCATCCGTCAGGGCATCGCCCGACCAGCTCACGTGTTTCTCAGTTGTCACATGTGATCAAAGGCCCTCGCTTACATTCCAAGAGCCAATGACCGACGTTAAGAAGATTCTTCGAGAAGCTTTTCAACGTGACTGAAGAGGCAATGACCGTGAAGTCGTTCACCTCCAGCGAACTGAACTGAATAAATACGCGAGACGCAGTGGGCCCGACAAGGAGTAGCTGTAGTTTTCAGTCAGTTTCGGTGCTGAAGACCGTCATGCAAGAAGAGACTAAATCATACACAGACGCACCAAGTCCGCCGCTGTAATGGAATAGCAAGCAGCAGCCTCGGCGCCAGAAGACAGAAGTTAAAAGGTATTTGAAGACTGATTTTTACGTACCCGGGTGACTCGTGAGGAGACGGCCTCACATCAGCAGTCACCTGTGAGCTGGGATGAAGATCTGACAGCCGAAGACTGGCAAGCGTGAGTCCGTTGTTCGAGTCCGGGACACTGGCCCTCCCCCGCCGCGCCACTCCGCTGGCCGACGCACCACACGCGGCCGCTTAGAGAAGAGAAACACTGGGACGCCACATCCAAGGTATCACCGTCCGATGTACGACTTCGTTCTCAATAATTAAACGGGCCACAGCACGATGCGCGTCTCCAGTCAACTGGGCGAGACGGCGACACGAGATACACACCGCCACGCGTAATCAGACGCCGCCGCTGCTGCAGCAGAAGGCTTCGCAAACGACACAGCTGCCGCTCTCCGAGCCAGAACATCGAGTAAGGAAACAGTTGTACGAAACTTGCAATAAAAGTTATCTTATGTAAAAATGCTGGTTTTTTTCTACCTCATACTCGAGCCAAGGAAGAACCCACCCTGCCCACATGTTGTTAAGAAAGAAAAAGCAATTTATTTAATGTTTTTCACCCAGATATAATGCTTTAGAATCAAATGCCCTTTGCAGTAATGCTCATCCTGACAATTGACTAGCATCAAAAGAGAAAACCCAGTTACATTTAGTGACAGAAGTGTTACACTTCTTGCGACCACAGTCTCGTGACCACCACTGCCACCAATCGCGTGCAGTGGCTACATTTCTCCACTGCTGCAGGAGGAACGTCCAGCTTCTTGTAGTCCCATAACACGGCGATGTTCAGTCTCAGTGAGAGGCTGATAATGGCGTCTTTGTCGCCTTAAAGCCATTATTGGCTAACATCAACTCATCGCGTCCAGTCTCAAAGGTAACTAACACTCACGACCGTTAAAGCGTGTATTTAAAGCAAACCTGATTTGCATCCTCATAGTGGCACTACTAGCGCCACACTTATGTCACTGGTGCGAAATTTGATCAGACGTCATCTTTCAGATGTAGCAACACACTGAAAAATTACAATGATACAGGCTTTGATATACGTCAGCGGGGACAGTTGAAAATGTGTGCCCCGACCGGGAGTCGAACCCGGGATCTCCTGCTTACATGGCAGACGCTCTATCCATTTTTTCCCATCTCATTTTGTTCTATATTGTTCGTTGAAGTTGTTCGGGGCGGACGTCCGGTGGCACCTGTTCAGGTTCTTCGTTGATCCATGCACTCAGTTTTTTATTACAGAGGGGCCCGCCCCCGGTAGCTCAGTGGTCATATACAAGTTATGTTTTTAACAATATTGGGAGCGATGAACATACTGAATACAAGATGTATAAGGAAAATGAATTCGAGAAAATACTTTAATATCAGAATCACAATAAGAAATATGGTAACATGCTCCAAATTGTCTTCAACCGAATGGGTATAGGTTAGGAACTGGATTCCTAGTAGAGAGGGAATGGGTTGGGTCACGTTCCCGACCCTAACCTCACTTGCAAGTCACACATGAAAAATAAATCAGTAGTACAGCAGATACAAGAATATGGCGACAAACATCTGGTGTCTGATATAAAGGAAGATCTTGAACTCCCTATAGATGCCTTTAGAAGGCTGGAACTGACAAAAATAACAAGGCAGTGAAATATTTTGCGATTCGCTGTTCGGGACTTCTCTTCTGTCCATGTAATTTACCATGAAAGGAACACACATCAATGATTTACTGAATGATTAATTTGGGTCTGGGAAATGATGATGAGGAACCGGCTGCAGAAGAAGAAAATGTGCATGCTGATCTGCCACCAGTTGAAGGTGACAGTGAAGGTGCTTAATTGTGCTACTGCTAAAGACTCATTCTTTGAATGCTGTAATTTATGACTGCAATTATCTGTCACCTTATTTATGTCATTTCATTGTAGCCATTTTTGTTACTGTTTTTGGTGAATTAAAAAAAGAAGAAAAGTGATCAGGGCGACGGATTGTCAATCCTAAGGGCCCGGGTTCGATTCCCGACTGGGTCGGAGATTTTCTCCGCTCAGGGACTGGGTGTTGTGTTATCCTAATCATCATCATTTCATCCCCATCGACGCGCAAATCGCCGAAGTGGCATCAAATCGAAAGACTTCCACCGACGGGAGGCCCGAGTCACACGACATTTATTTATTTATTATAGAGGGTAGCTAACCCTCCGACCAAACACGCTGAGCTACTGTGTCGGCGTCCATTTGAGCCACTGAGGAAACAGAGGATAGTGCGACTGCACGGTCTTATCTCCGGCACGCCTTCCGTGAGACCTACATTCCCAACTTATTGTACCGCACTATATCTGTACTTTCTGCCCGAAAGAACAGATGCCATCTTCATATACACACTGAAAAATTTTCTTTTATGTTGAAAAATTCCTTCTTGGTGTTGCGATTTTTTCCCGTTAGTGTACAATTAGATGATAAAACAGTATCAACAAACTGTTCCCTCGGTGGGAGAAATGTGTTCGTCGCCAGGGTGACTATATTGAGAAATGACGTAGACATGAAGAATACAAATGTAGAATGTGATAAAGTTTTCTATTTAAAAAGCTTTAAGAGTTTCCACATAAAAATTCGGAGCCATTACTTCCTTCCACGCTCTGGTATATCGTAAGGATAGGCTAGACGTCCAAGGTGGCAACGTATTAATTGGCTAAAAGAACTAGATAATATCTAATGGCGCTATTCTAGACCGCGAATGTGAAACAACGCGTGTGAAAGGATTAGACACGATAATCAAGGGCTTCTATATATACTGCCTCAGGATCTGTAGCGAAAAACGTTTCGGAGAATATCGAGAGAGGTTTTAGAATCATGCTGTTGTAATAGGAAGAGACTTCAACTTGCCAGTTGCAAAATAGCATTCTGTTAAAATTGATTCAAATGGTTCAAATGGCTCTAAGCACTATCGCACTTAACATCTGAGGTCATCAGTTCCCTAGACTTAGAACTACTTAAACCTAACTAACCTAAGCACATCACACACATCCATGCCCGGGGCAGGATTCGAACCTGCCACCGTAGCAGCAGCACGGTTCCGGACTGAAGCGCCGAGAATCGTTCGACCACAGCGGCCGGCCGGTTAAATTTGGCACTAGCGACAAGGATTTGTTTGGGATTTCTCTGAATGTCTTGTCTCTTAAGAGAGCCGGCCCACGACTGTAATGTCTTATATCTAGTAACTAAGAAACACAAGCTTTTCCTGTAGATTAGTGTTGGGAAGGCCATTAGTTATCATAAAGCTGTTATAGAATCATTGACTGGTAGGGAAAAATTTTTTATTAACGGGAGTTACAGGAAACGAATGGCAAAGTACCTGAATTTTCGCCATCGGAGATCCAGCTCTGAGGACGAAGATGTGGAGCACAAATCGATGAAATTCAAAAGCATTGAACAATACGCCTTCGACCAGTATGTGCCGAGCAAAGTTGTGGGTGGCGAAAGGACCCGCTGTGGTTCAATACCCGTGATAGGAAGTTTCTACGAAAGCAGAGAAAGATTCTTCACAAATTTAAACTAAATTAAAGTCTAGCTGACAAATAAAAGCTGAACGAAGCCAAAATGAGGGTAATAGGAGTAGTACAAGAGCTTGCAATGATTTCAAAAGCAAAATTTCCCAAAGTAATATGACCAAAAATCCTAAGAAATTTTGGTCTTATGTAAAAGTAGTAAGCAGACTGAAGTGATGTATCGCTACGTAATCATATTCACACTAAACGGCAGATGACACAAGAAGGCCGAAATACTAAGTTCGTTCTTCCGAAATTGTTTTACTGCAGAAATGAGTTCCTCCTCTAAATAATCGCACGAACACCGAAGAGGCTGATATTGAGATAAGTAATCGCGGAATAGAAATTCATCTAAAACTGGCCAACAGTGCAATGGCATGTGGATCCGAGATCACAGAAGGAGCATGTAGCACTGTTCGGGCTGCGAAAACACTCTACGTCTCATTTCCGCATCCGTAAGACGTATGGGTGCCTGTGCACTTGTCAGGTCTGTAGGTAATGTTAAAATGAAATGGCACAGGCCACAGTAACAGTATATACAGAGTTACTGCGACGGCACATAGTGTAATTTTGTTGAATTTTAAAGATCAGTGAAGATTTGTGTTAGTAAGTGCTACTTGAAAATACACTACTGGCCATTAAAATTGCTACACCAAGAAGAAATACAGATGATAAACAGGTATTCATTGGACAAATATATTATACTAGAATTCACATGTGATTACATTTTCACGCAATTTGGATGCATGGATCCTGAGAAATCAGTACCCAGAACAACCACCTCTGGACGTAATAATGGCCTTGATACGCCTGGGTATTGAGTCAGACGGAGCTTGGATGGCGTACACATGTACAGCTGCTCATGCAGCTTCAACACGGTACCACAGTTCATCAAGAGTAGTGACTGGCGTATTGTGACGAGCCAGTTGCTCGGTCACCATTGACCAGACGTTTTCAGTTGGTGAGATATCTGTAGAATGTGCTGGCCAGGGCAGCAGACGAACATTTTCTGTATCCAGAAAGGCCCGTACAGGACCTGCAACATGCGGTCGCGCATTATCCTGCTGAAATGTAGCGTTTCGCAGGGATCGAATGAAGGGTAGAGCCACGGGTCATAACACATCTGAAACGTAACGTCCACTGTTCAAAGTGCCATCAATGCGAACAAGAGGTGACCGAGACGTGTAACCAATGGCACCCCATACCATCACGCCGGGTGATACGGCAGTATGTCGATGACGAATACACGCTTCCAATGTGCGTTCACCGCGATGTCGCCAAACACGGATGCGACCATCATGATGCTGTAAACAGAACCTGAATTCATCCGAAAAAATGACGTTTTGCCATTCGTGCACCCAAGTTCGTCGTTGAGTACACCATCGCAGGCGCTCCTGTCTGTGATGCAGCGTCAAGGGAAACCGCAGCCATGGTCTCCGAGCTGATAGTCCATGCTGCTGCAGACGTTGTCGAAATGTTCGTGCAGATGGTTGTTGTCTTGCTAACGTCCCCATCTGTTGACTCAGGGATAGAGACGTGGCTGCACGATCCATTACAGCCATGCGGATAAGATGCCTGTTATCTCGACTGCTAGTGATACGAGGCCGTTGGGATCCAGCACGGCGTTCCGTGTTACCGTCCTGAACCCACCGATTCCATATTCTGCTAACAGTAATTGGATCTCGACCAACGCGAGCAGCAATGTTGCGATGCGACAAACCGCAATCGCGATAGGCTACAATCCGACCTTTATCAAAGTCGGAAACGTGATGGTACGCATTTCTCATCCTTACACGAGGCATCACAACGTTTCACCAGGCAACATCAGTTGGAAACTTTCCTCTTGTCAGCACGTTGTAGGTGTCGCCACCGGCGCCAATGTTGTGTGAATGCTCTGAAAAGCTGATCATTTGCATATCACAGCATCTTCTTCCTGTCGGTTAAATTTCGCGTCTTTAGTACGTCATCTTCGTGGTGTAGCAATTTTAATGGCCAGTAGTGTAAAAAGAAAAAACATTTTGGTTAACACATCGACAGTTGCAAGTGACATCTGTACCCATCCTCTAACCAGAGAAGGTTCCTTTCAGACCTGTAATTAACTAATTGGATTAAATTCGCTTAGCTGCGGCTGTAGGCAGGAGCTAACGACGAGAAGGGGACTGCTTAGACCTTCTAGTAGTCGTTTATCGAAGGTTTCTGGTGCAGTAGATAGCAATCTAAAAGAAGTGCACGACATCCTCGTTTCCAAGAATGGTTGTAGGACGGATGCAAATTTGCTTATCTGCATAAGTTATGCACATCTGTAATAGAAGTCCTCTTCAAGTATACTTCCTTATTGATAACGTGTGTGTTCGAAATCGGCCGGAACACTTCGAAATCTACATGAAAACCTGCATCTAGAATTAATTTGTTCTTCTACGTGGATCTGTTTAAGATAATTTCGCAGTCGTTATGATGTACGCTAGTAACGCAACAGAAAGTCATGCTGAGGCAAATGCATTTCTCTAAATATACTGGTTAATTTTGATAAATGACGCAAGCATCTGCGTTGCCATCGCACTTGCCCAACCTGCACCAGACTGTCACTTTGAAGGCAATACACCGGATGTGACGTCATAGCAGACACATGACACGCCCTGCTGTGTAATTCACGGTGGAGGCAGGAGTGCTTTGGAATTATCTCTAATCTAATTACTCCTCAGTGTATATTGAACATTTACGTTTGGGATGGAGCCCTCGTCCTTCGTTGCCAATGGTTTCCAGTTACAGCAAGCTAAGTACCCTTCAGGGTCTCTCTACAAATAATGCCTAATAACTTTATCTTCATGTGACTGCGGTAAGCCTTGGATGGAGGCTGACAAACGATATCACAGTAACGTAAGTAACTTCTTCAATGCTTCTTTCTTTGGATATTGAAGTGTGTCAAGTCATCTTCCAGGTGGTACTATTGCAAACCCTGAACTGTGCCAGTAACATAAATTTAATAATCTGAAACATGAGTCATTGATATCTGACACGGTCTCGTGCGCCTTAAATGTAGTTTTGTGATTCTTCCGTCGTTGTTTTTCAGTTATCATAACAAGAAACATTCAAACGCTGGAGTCTGTAGCGTTGTTGTTGTTGTGGTCTTCAGTCCTGAGACTGGTTTGATGCAGCTCTCCATGCTACTATATCCTGTGCAAGCTTCTTCATCTCCCAGTACCTACTGCAACCTACATCCTTCTGAATCTGCTTAGTGTATTGATCTCTTGGTCTCCCTCTACGATTTTTACCCTCCACGCTGCCCTCCAATGCTAAATTTGTGATCCCTTGATGCCTCAAAACATGTCCCACCAACCGATCCCTTCTTCTAGTCAAGTTGTGCCACAAACTTCTCTTCTCCCCAATCCTATTCAATACCTCATCATTAGTTACGTGATCTACCCACCTTATCTTCAGCATTCTTCTGTAGCACCACATTTCGAAAGCTTCTATTGTCTTCTTGTCCAAACTGGTTATCGCCCATGTTTCACTTCCATACATGGCTACACTCCACACAAATACTTTCAGAAACGACTTCCTGACACTTAAATCTATACTCGATGTTAACAAATTTCTCTTCTTCGGAAACGATTTCCTTGCCATTGCCAGTCTACATTTTATATCCTCTCTACTTCGACCATCGTCAGTTATTTTACTCCCTAAACAGCAAAACTCCTTTACTACTTTAAGTGTCTCATTTCCTAATCTAATCCCCTCAGCATCACCCGATTTAATTTGACTACATTCCATTATCCTCGTTTTGTTTTTGTTGATGTTCATCTTATATCCTCCTTTCAAGACACTGTCCATTCCGTTCAACTGCTCTTCCAAGTCCTTTGCTGTCTCTGACAGAATTACAATGTCATCGGCGAACCTCAAAGTTTTCACTTCTTCTCCATGAATTTTAATACCTACTCCGAATTTTTCTTTTGTTTCCTTTACTGCTTGCTCAATATACAGATTGAATAACATCGGGGAGAGGCTACAACCCTGTCTCACTCCTTTCCCAACCACTGCTTCCCTTTCATGCCCCTCGACTCTTATAACTGCCATCTGGTTTCTGTACAAATTGTAAATAGCCTTTCGGTCCCTGTATTTTACCCCTGCCACCTTCAGAATTTGAAAGAGAGTATTCCAGTTAACGTTGTCAAAAGCTTTCTCTAAGTCTACAAATGCTAGAAACGTAGGTTTGCCTTTTATTAATCTTTCTTCTAAGATAAGTCGTAAGGTTAGTATTGCCTTACGTGTTCCAACATTTCTACGGAATCCAAACTGATCCTCCCCGAGGTCCGCTTCTACCAGTTTTTCCATTCGTCTGTAAAGAATTCGCGTTAGTATTTTGCAGCTGTGACTTATTAAACTGATAGTTCGGTAATTTTCATATCTGTCAACACGTGCTTTCCTTGGGATTGGAATTATTATATTCTTCTTGAAGTCTGTGGGTATTTCGCCTGTCTCATACATCTTGCGCACCAGATGATAGAGTTTTGTCATGACTGGCTCTCCCAAGGCCATCAGTAGTTCTAATGGAATGTTGTCTACTTCCACCTTTCTGCCTTCCCTTCTTTGCTTAGAACTGGGTTGCCATCTGAGCTCTTGATATTCATACAAGTGGTTCTCTCCTCTCCAAAGGTCTCTTTAATTTTCCTGTAGGCAGTATCTATCCTACCCCTAGTGAGACAAGCCTCTACATCCTTACATTTGTCCTCTAGCCATCCCTGCTTAGCCATTTTGCAGTACCTGTCAATCTCATTTTTGAGACGTTTGTATTCCTTTTTGCCTGCTGCATTTACTGCATTTTTATATTTTCTCCTTTCATCAATTAAATTCAGTATTTCTTCTGTTACTCAAGGATTTCTATTAGCCCTCGTCTTTTTACCTACTTGATCCTCTGCTGCCTTCACTACTTCATCCCTCAGAGCTACCCATTCTTCTTCTATTGTATTTCTTTCCCCCAATCCTGTCAATTGTTCCCTTATACTCTCCCTGAAACTCTGTACAACCTCTGGTTCTTTCAGTTTATCCAGGTCCCATCTCCTTAAATTACCGCCTTTTTGCAGTTTCTTCAGTTTCAATCTGCAGTTCATAACCAATAGATTGTGGTCAGAATCCACATCTGCCCCTGGAAATGTCTTACAATTTAAAACCTGGTTCCTAAATCTCTGTCTTACCATTATATAATCTATCTGATACCTTTTAGTATCTCCAGGATTCTTCCAGGTATACAACCTTCTTTTATGATTCTTGAACCAAGTGTTAGCTATGATTAAGTTATGCTCTGTGCAAAATTCTACAAGGTGGCTTCCTCTTTCATTTCTTCCCCCCAATCCATATTCACCTACTATGTTTCCTTCTCTCCCTTTTCCTACTGACGAATTCAAGTCATCCATGACTATTAAATTTTCGTCTCCCTTCACTACCTGAATAATTTCTTTTATCTCGTCATATATTTCATCAATTTCTTCATCATCTGGAGAGCTAGTTGGCATATAAACTTGTACTACTGTAGTAGGCATGGGCTTTGTGTCTATCTTGGCCACAATAATGCGTTCACTATGCTGTTTGTAGTAGCTAACCCGCATTCCAATTTTTTTATTCGTTATTAAACCTACTCCTGCATTACCCCTATTTGATTTTGTATTTATAACCCTGTAATCACCTGAACAAAAGTCTTGTTCCTCCTGCCACCGAACTTCACTAATTCCCACTATATCTATCTTTAACCTATCCATTTCCCTTTTTAAATTTTCTAACCTACCTGCCCGATTAAGGGATCTGACATTCCACGCTCCGATCCGTAGAATGCCATTTTTCTTTCTCCTGATAACGACGTCCTCTTGAGTAGTCCCCGCCCGGAGATCCGAATGGGGGACTATTTTACCTCCGGAATATTTTGCCCAAGAGGACACCATCATCATTTAATCATACAGTAAAGCTGCATGTCCTCGGGAAAAATTACGGCTGTAGTTTCCCCTTGCTTTCAGCCGTTCGCAGTACTAGCACAGCAAGGCCGTTTTGGTTAATGTTACAAGGCCAGATCAGTCAATCATCCAGACTGTTGCCCCTGCAACTACTGAAAAGGCTGCTGCCCCTCTTCAGGAACCACACGTTTGTCTGGCCTCTCAACAGATACCCCTCCGTTGTGGTTGCACCTACGGTACAGCCATCTGTATCGCTGAGGCACGCAAGCCTCCCCACCAACGGCAAGGTCCATGGTTCATGGAGGGTCTGTAGCGTTAGCACCGCACATGGTTCAAATGACTCTGAGCACTATGGGACTTAACTGCTGAGGTCATCAGTCCCCTAGAACTTAGAACTACTTAAACCTAACTAACCTAAGGACATCACAAACATCCACGCCCGAGGCAGGATTCGAATCTGCGACCGTAGCAGCAGCGCAGTTCCGGACTGAAGCATCTAGAACGGCTTGGTCACAGCGGCCAGCGGCAGAGTAACAATCTAAAGGTGGTTCGAAGAATGCTCTGTCAGGCAATCAAGTGTGGAAAACACGTAGCCATGTAGATGTAGAAGTGTAATATGTTGTTCACACTTTTACCTAAAAAATAACAAGAAAGAGCTACACAGGATTTGCGAAATCAAACCCATAGAGGAACTGGTACAAATATGGAATACCATTTTGTTTTTCGTTCACAAATTTCTCATTTTTTCACGTTCAGCAATGAAAATATCGATAGCTCGTATTGGCTCATACTGTGGGATGTACTTTGGTACTTCCTATATTTTAGAATATATACTACGTAAAAGAAACATTTCTGAATTAGGCTCAAAACAAAGTTTGACATATTTGGCTCTTCAGATTTTGGGGTACAAATATGGAATAGTCCATTTGTTTCACATTTTTGAAGTTAAAACAAATAATGGAAAATTTAATAATTCATTATCAAAGTAAACACTATAAAACAAAATAACACAATATAAAACAGGAAATGTACCATTTTCAGTTATTAAATTTGAGGACAGCTCTGCAAGGTCCATGGTATCAGTTCCCTCCAGCACTGTTTCACACATTAGCTGAATCCCTGCCGGGACGTGTTGCGGCACTTCTGCGTGCTCGCGGGGGCCCTGCGCGATGTTAGACAGGTGTACCAGTGTAGAATAATCGTTCTGACGTTAGTTTTCATAAACATGGTTCGATTGGAAGTTTTTGTTGAGAAAGTGCGACTTCTGCTTCCACTGTGAACGAAATTTTACGACAAATGGAGTGTAACAGCAGTCGTTTAAAAATAGCGTGAGAATCCAAAGATGGAGAAACCTCAGTGCAGCAATGTGCACACGCATCTCTATTGGTCGGTGTTTCACCATTTTGAGAAAATAAGATGGAAGCGACGTGAGCAACAAACAAGGCACGACACTCTCGCAGGCAGCCTTGGCAGAGCTTCAACAATGCAAGGTCCGCAGAGAAAACTCACAGCGTCGCTGTCACGTTACAAACCAAAGTGGCTACCAAGAAGGCCGTCGTCAGTCCCTTTAACCGTTTCCTGCACGTTTTCCTGTTTATGTTCCGCGATATTTATGAATTACACATGCGTGGCATCTGGCCAAGGATACATGTGTGCTGGGATTGTGCCTGCCAGGTAGCTCTGCATAGCTGCGCTGACAGCTCTGGTAAGGTTCGCAAACTTCCATCTTCATTCTCACCATTTTACCCGACAGAGCTGGCCGGAGTGGCCGAGCGGTTCTAGGCGCTTCAGTCCGGAACCGCGCTGCTGCTACGGTTGCAGGTTCGAATCCTGCATCGGGCATGGATGTGTGTGATGTCCTTAGGTTCGTTAGGTTTAAGTAGTTTCTAAGTCTAGGTGACTGATGACCTCAGATGTTAAATCCTATAGTGCTTAGAGCCATTTGAGCCATTTTTGACTAGAGCGACGAGTATCTGACGATAGATCCATTGTTATGTCGTAAAAATGAACATTTCTTCAACGCTCTACATCTGCAGACAGGTAAACTGAAAACTGTAAATTATCAGGCTAAGAGAGGTGGCCAGCTCACGGAAGACAACTACAAATATTTACAAAAATTAGAAACAAAAGCAGTATATCCTTCAGGTTGGATCTGTCGTCTCAAGAGCATAAAAAAGAAACTTCATTAAAGAATAAGGAATTTTAAGAGCGATTGTGGTTTCCTCATCATATTTACCTTACAAACGTTTCACGTAAGAGTGTTACCGATTGTATGATTTAAGTTAAAAGGATAGTAATAATTCTGCTGAAACTATTAAAGGTATTGTTTCATCAGGTGCTTGTGTAAAATATTTTTAGATAAAAAAAATTTTTTTTCTACAAACTTAGTTGCCAGGGTACCCTTTTGCTGTTGAGTTCAAATTACACGCAATTCGTTTGTTCACAATACAACCAAACCTGGTGGTAGCACGAAAAAAAAAAAAAAAATCTGGAGCTGTGAGAGCCATCCTACCATACACCCGCTAATCATTTCTACATGCAGCAACGACAAATCCTTGCTACTACCGATCGAACACGGGCGCACTGTGTATCTGTCAGAAACGCTGACTGCGAATGATAAGGGATAAAACGGAAGGGCACGAGAAAATTAAGAACGAAGTGGATACTTCCGTGTCGACAAACATTCCACAGCGACGAGGCGCATTCGAAGCAACATTTAAAAAAAAAAACTTTGAGCACGCCAAACAACGACCGCTCGTTTTGTAGTAACGTGAAATACGGCAGAAAGTGTCACGTATATCGTAAGTGATTAGGGGTGCGCTGCGGAGAGATCTTCTCACGATATTTCGATCACGCATTTTCTCCACTGTTTTGAAAACATTTTACTGTCACCAAACTACTCATGGAGAAATGATCACCGTAATAAAATAAGACAAATGTGAGCTTGTACAGAAAGATATATTCCCAAGCGCTGTTCGAGAGTGGAACGGTAGAGAAATAGACCGAAGGTGGTTCGAAGGCACTTAAGTGTGGATTGCAAAGTAGTGATGTATGAGGGGCGTTCAAAAGAAAAGGTACGAAACAACGCTGTCAGTATAATTGGACTCTTTATTCAGAAGTGATCAGCAGGTGCCTGAGTTCAATTACCCACTGTTTCACGAGCTCAAGCATTCCCTGTTCCTAGAATTCCTGTGTCTGTGACAGGAGCCAGTACTCCACTGTCTCCCTCAGTTCGTCGCCCGAGTTGAAGCGCTTGTTTTTGAGATGATTTTCTTAGCGGACGTAACACTTGGGAGTCGGAGGACGACATGTCCAGCTTGTAGGGCGGTTGCTCAAGCTGACCCCACTTGAACTTGGCCATTTCTCTTTGTGCGACCTGGGAGACTTGTGGACGCGCGCTATCGTGGAGCAGAATCATCCCATCCGTGACCAGCCCAGGCCGTTTATTCTTGATGGACTTGCGTAGGCTACCTAATGTCTCACAGTACACGTCTACCCCGCGCGGCTGTACATGTGATACTTTGGAAAATATAGAACTTTAAAAACGAATGAGTCGTTCAAATAGCTCTAAGCACTATGGGACTTAACAGCTCAGGTCATCTGTCCCCTAGAACTTAGAACTACTTAAACCTAACTAACCTAAGGACATCACACACATCCGTGCCAGAGGCAGGATTCGAACCTGCGACCGTAGTAGCCGCGTGGTTCCGGATTGAAGCGCCTAGAACCGTTCGTCCATCGCGGCCGGCTAAATAAGATAGTAAACAACATCTGTGACATCCGGAGTGGCCGAGCGGTTCTAGACGCTTCAGTCTGGAACCGCGCGACCGCTACGGTCGCGGGTTCGAATCCTGCCTCGGGCATGGATGTGTGTGATGTCCTTAGGTTAGTTAGGTTTAAGTAGTTCTAAGTTCTAGGGGACTGATGACCTCAGATGTTAAGTCCCATAGTGCTCAGAGCCATTTGAACCATTTTTTGAACATCTGAAGTATCCTGAGGCTTGTCACGGATGATGCTTTTATATACAGAGGAGTCACAAACCCGCTGACGAACGCGTGGTGCAAGCTGTGGCAATTAATCCTCTACATAAACAAATGTAATATTTTGCATATACATAGACACAAAGCCAATTACTGAATGTTTACACGATCACCGTTTGCGTATGCTGCGACCCCATAAAACTAATCATGCGAGACTGAGATTCATTGGAAGAATCCTCAGGAAATGTAGCCTGTCAACAAAGGAGGTAGCTTACAAAATCATCATTTGACCAATACTAGAATACTGCTCATCACTGTGGGAACCGTGGCAGATAGGACCGATAGAGGAAATACGGAAGATTCAAAGAAGAGAATCGTGTTTCGTTACAGGTTCATTTGATAAGCACGAAAGCGCCACGGAGATAATCAAACAGTGGAAGACGTTCCAAGAAAGACATTCCGCATCACAGTGTGGTTTACAGTTAAAATTGCAAGAGCATACGTTCCTGGAAGAGTCAACAAATATGTTGTTTCCTCCTACTCATATCTCGCGAAAAGACCTTGAATATAAAATTGGAGAGATTCAAGCCCACATGGAGGTTTATTGGTAATCATTCTCCCCACGAACCATTCACGATTAGAATAGGAAAGCGGAGAAATGACAGCGGTGCACAAAGTGCCCTCCACCACACACCGCAAGGTGGCTTGCGAAGTGCACATGTAAACTTAGACGTAGATATGCCAATTCTTTACCTTTTAACTTGGAAATACATGAAGGCTTGGCTTCTTTCATTGTAAACTAACTCATCACGGGACGTACGCATTTAACGCACGACTATCTAAATACGATGGCACTAGCACAGTATGACAGTTAAATGGGCCGACAGTGATTGTATACTGCTTGAGTCGCCATCCAGTTGCTCTGGTTGGCTGATTTGGGGGAGGGAACCAAACAGCGAGGTCATAGGTCCTATTGGATTAGGGAAGGATGGGGAAGGAAGTCGGCCTTGGCCTTTTGAAGGAACTATACCGGCATTTGTCTGAAACGATTTAGGGAAATCACGGAAAATCTACATCAGGATGGCGGGACGAGGGTCTGAAGCGTCTTCTTCCCGGATGCGAGGCCATTGTGCTAACCATTGCGCCACCTCGCTCAGTAGTTGCTCTGGGGAATTAGAGGTGTCAGGTCTTCCTTCCTATCGAGTGATCTTGAGAACTGTTTATGGTTGCACTGTGTATAGAGAAACGCGCTGCTTACGGGGAGATTCAATTAAGGACACCTGATTGGGCCACAGTTCTGGGAAGGCGGTAGTGCAGAACACAGGTGCAGAGCTAGAGGCAGTGTGAGAAGCGGTCGCTACTTTCGCATCACCGTGCTGACGGGAAGTCAGCTAACCCCCGAGGAACATCCTGCCGTTAAGGCAGTACGGCGTATTGTCCCCAGTGCTAGTCGCAGAGCTTTTTTAGAACTTTCGGGTCTTGATGCACGGTGGGCTGGCGCCCAGAAAATTGTTCTCTTTAACCAGAAAGAACTACTTCGGAAGTTGCAGGTGTTTGCGGGCAGGCTCTAATATGACTTTCTGTTCAGTTTGTAAAACGTTTCTCCTCCTAAAACTAAACTAAACTCCGTCCGAACAGGCCTCAGAATGCCCAACGGTACCGACCGACCACCGTGTCATCCTAAGGCGAGGCGCCGCCAGATGGCATGCGGTCAACACACCACTCTCCCAGCCATTGTCCGTTTTTGTGACCGGAGCCGCTACTTCTCAGTCAAGTAGCTCCTCAATTGGTCTCACAAGGACAGAATGCAGCCCGCTTGCCTACAACGCTCAGAAGCCAAGTACTTGCCGAGCCCGACAGCGCTTAACTTCGGTAGTCTGACTGGAACCGGTGTTACCACTGCGGCAAGGCCGTGCTGCTTGGTGCCCGACAGTGTTGCCAACACAACCGGTGTCTTTTTAGGGCTCTTTAATTCCCTTCGTGCGCAAATAATAAAGTGTCGTGATTGAAAATCAGGCTGTGACATCAGAAGATGTAACGTAAGCCTCAAATTTTTGGCGGTATACTGCTCTATTCGGGGGGGAGGGGGGGCGGTGATTTTACCGATCTCATGGGGGGAGGCTGGGCGTCGGAATATGTTCATACAACTGGTGTAGAGAGAACTTGCCGCGTGTCAGTTGGTTGTGTGTGTTTTCCGTGGCGTTTTATATGGAGCGTATTTTGGAGGATTAGGCTTTTTTTATAGAATTGTAGAGTTCGTTCATGCACATAGATAGTTGATCTGAGGACGGCGTGGAGAGAGGATCGAAATACACTAGTGTTCAAAATTAAAGCAACAAACCGCTATTTCTCCGTCATGTATCTAATTCACGATATAATCATACAGGCTGTCAACAGATGTCCATACGATAGTGTTCTGCATGGAAGATGGCATTTCGGTCAACGGAAAACCACGCCAACGATGACGTCAGGGCACCTATCAAACGAAGTGGTGTTTGCCGGGTAGTCCCACATCCACAAACACTGTCGACGGTGCAGTGTGGCGCAGAGAAGACGCCTACCAAACTCTCTGTGGTGGACGGCCTTAGGAAGAATGAAGCAGGACAGTCGTAAACTGATGTGACCCGAAGGCTTAATGTGAATCGTTCTGTTGTTCCTCGGATGTGGCGACAGTTTATAGAGACCGAAGCTGTATCCCCAAGACCAAGACGCGGACGAATGGTGTAGAGAAGGCTTCGAGATAGTGGCATTTATTGATGGAGATCAGCTGTATGTGTGCCTCTGACACGTCTGCACAGAAGGGGACGTCTAGAGCGGAGTCGTCAACATGCCACCTGAACAGTCGGACAGTGGGGCAATGTTCTTTCCACAGATGAATACAGATTTGGTCTGGAGAGTGATTCTCGACGGATTCGCATCTGGAAGGAGTGTGGAACACCATTTCGAGACCCGAACATTTTGGGGTGAGACCGATAACGAGGACGATCGCTAATGATGTGGGCAGGGATTATGCTGACCACTCGAACACCACTTCATGAAACTGTATGGGTGAATCAGCAAGGTTTAACTGCTGTCTTCAATCGTGACGAGATCTTGGACCTCATATGCAGTTGTTGCGAGGTGCTGCGCGCCTAGACTTCGTGCTGATGGACGGTAATGTTCGACCGCTTAGAGCACGAGTGGTTGACGTTTTGTTGGAAGCGGAAGATCACGCATGGCGTGGCCTGCCCGCTTTCCTGATTTGAATCCCATAGAGCATGTCTGTGATGCTCTAGGGACAAGGTTTGTATCACGAGAGGATTCACCAACCACTCTCCAAGACCTGCGAGCAACTCTGCAGGAAGAATGAGCGTTATTGACATTGACATTGACATTGATGACAACGTTCACAGCATGCTCCGTCATTGCCAGGCCTGTATTGCTGCCAGAGGTGGTCACACTCCATAGCGAGCACACTAACCAGTTGTCGGAATGTGTGTGCAGATCTGTTTATTGGAAAAGACGAAGAAAATTTTCGTCTACTGTTATACATGTTATAGCTGATTACGTTCTCTATTCTTTACATTGTTTCTACTTTGCTATCACGTGTTTATACTGTTTTGTGGCAGAATAAACTCACCCTTATAAAATTTCCTTTTGTTGCTTTAATTCTGAACACCAGTGTAGCAGCGATCGGTCGGGATGTGGCGATCGCGGCGGACTCCATTTAGTGGCGCGATAGTCACACACTTGCAGGATTGCGGCGGCGAGCTTGGGGCTATTCACTAGAGGCAGTTGTGTACGGTGAGCATCTCTGCAGCTCACCAAGTTAGGGATTTTCCAAGTGTTATATTACCCTCCACAGCATGTTCTTTTTATATGTTGCAGCAGCTTTTTAGTTAATACACGTATCACATTCTTACAGTTTATTGGTTTACACTCACTGTCGCTCAATATAGAAACAATCAGATACCATTAATGTTGATACTCAAAAAAGGAAAGGTGTCGTGAAGAGAGCCCCACGCCTTCATCCCATCTTGGTCAACCTCATTAGCACTTATATAACGGCGATATATAGGTGTTTTGACTCCGTTTGTGCTTTTTTATAATTTTTGTGTTTAAATGTCAAAATACATCCATTACTTATTCAATAAATCTATTGACAAAACGAAGAGGCTTTCATTTCCTATAAATAAGTTTTTTTCTGTGGGATATTAGATGTTATTTACTGTCTTTTTAAAAGTCTGACAATTTAGAATTCAGTACTAGGTCTACATAGTTTATTAATTCGCGTTTATATTGTGTGTAGCGTACAGATTACAGTTGTGTTTCTTAGGGATCGTTCTGTGTTGAGCGTCATTCCGGAGCAGCAATTAATCACAGGTAATTCCCACATTATTCTACCACGTGGCACCTTGCAAGCTGGCTAAATGGCCATCAGCTGCCGAAGGTCAAAAAAAGGAAAAACACTCTCTATTGTGTCAAAACGTTTGTGGATTACTTACGACGCAGAGAGACAGAAACAAGTTCTTAATAATGTAGACATAATTACAAAAAGTGGCTGCAGCAACAACAAGAAACTTTCTGTAAAGCCAGAATACAGGTGCACTGCGCTGCCTTAATCATCTACGTCGTTCGCCCAGACTCAAACACACAAAACTGCAACGGCATCATTGTAAATCTACGCTGTCCAGGCACATTAATGTAACTACCTGTCAAAGGCCTTAATAAACACCTTTTGCAACATGGACCACTGCTAGATATGCATGAAAAGTGTCAATGAGGCTTCTGGAGGTATCGGCGGGAATGTGGTGTCATGCCATTACCAGTACCTTGGCTAAATGCGCTAGGTTTCTCGGTTGGGGATCTACAGCGCGAGGTGCCCGAGCGAGGTGACCCCACTATCCTCGATTGGGTTTAAATTCGGCGAGTTTGGCAGCCAGAGGAGTACGGCAAACTCATGCTGGTGCTCTCAGAATCACGCACGTACACAGGTGAGCTGTGTGGCACTTGTACTGCCTGCTGGTATATGCCGTCATGCCAAGGAAAAACAAACTGCATGCAGTGTGGGCATGGTCCCCAAGGATAGAAGCATACTTATGTTGATCCACTGTACCTTCCACAATGACGAGATCACCTATGGAATGCCACGAGAACATTCCTCAGCCCACAATATCCCCTCCTCTGACCTAGACCCTTCCGTTGATTGTTGCACGGTGTCTATCATACGTTTCATACCGTCCAAGCCAAAGGCTATTTGTCTGATGGAGCATAAAATGTGATTCATCTGAAAAGGCCACCTGTCACCACTCAGTGGACGAACAGATGCAGTACTAACCTGCAAATTCCAGCCTTCGTCGCTGATGAACAGCGGTCAGCACGGGTGCACGAACCAGGTGCCTGCTGTGGAGGCCCGTACACAGCAACCTTCGCTGAATGGTCATTGAGGAGACACTGTTAGTAGCTCATTGGTTCATCTGGGCTGTCAGTTGCTCAACTGTTGCACGTCTATGCGCCATCACAACTATCGCTCACCCCTGTGATACACCACAGTTGCTTCGCCACTAGTTATACGAGGTGCATTCAAGTTCTAAGGCCTTCGATTTTTTTTCTAATTAACTACTCACCTGAAATCGATGAAACTGGCGTTACTTCTCGACGTAATCGCCCTGAAGAAGTACACATTTTTCACAACGCTGACGCCATGATTCCATGGCAGCGGCGAAGGCTTCTTTAGGAGTCTGTTTTGACCACTGGAAAATCGCTGAGGCAATAGCAGCACGGCTGGTGAATGTGCGGCCACGGAGAGTGTCTTTCATTGTTGGAAAAAGCCAAAAGTCACTAGGAGCCAGGTCAGGTGAGTAGGGAGCATGAGGAATCACTTCAAAGTTGTTATCACGAAGAAACTGTTGCGTAACGTTAGCTCGATGTGCGGGTGCGTTGTCTTGGTGAAACAGCACATGCGCAACCCTTCCCGGACGTTTTAGTTGCAGTGCAGGAAGGAATTTGTTCTTCAAAACATTTTCGTAGGATGCACCTGTTACCGTAGTACCCTTTGGAACGCAATGGGTAAGGATTACGCCCTCGCTGTCCCAGAACATGGACACCATCATTTTTTCAGCACTGGCGGACATCCGAAATTTTTTGGTGGCGGTGAATCTGTGTGCTTCCATTGAGCTGACTGGCGCTTTGTTTCTGGATTGAAAAATGGCATCCACCTCTCATCCATTGTCACAACTGACGAAAAGAAAGTCTCATTCATGCTGTCGTTGCACTTCAACATTTCTTGGCAACATGCCACACGGGCAGCCATGTGGTCGTCCGTCAGCATTTGTGGCACCCACCTGGATGACACTTTTCGCATTTTCAGGTCGTCATGCAGGATTGTGTGCACAGAACCCACAGAAATGCCAACTCTGGAGGCGATATGTTCAACAGTCATTCGGCGATCTCCCAAAACAATTCTCTCCACTTTCTCGATCATGTCGTCAGACCGGCTTGTGCGAGCCCGAGGTTGTTTTGGTTTGTTGTCACATGATGTCCTGCTTTCATTAAACTGTGGCACCCACAAACGCACTTTCAACACATCCATAACTCCATCACCACATGTCTCCTTCAACTGTCGATGAATTTCAAATGGTTTCACACCACGCAAATTCAGAAAACGAATGATTGCACGCTGTTCAAGTAAGGAAAACGTCGCCATTTTAAGTATTTAAAACAGTTCTCATTCTCGCCGCTGGCGGTAAAATTCCATCTGCCGTACGGTGCTGCCATCTCTGGGACATATTGACAATGGGCCGGCCGAAGTGGCCGTGCGGTTAAAGGCGCTGCAGTCTGGAACCGCAAGACCGCTACGGTCGCAGGTTCGAATCCTGCCTCGGGCATGGATGTTTGTGATGTCCTTAGGTTAGTTAGGTTTAACTAGTTCTAAGATCTAGGGGACTAATGACCTCAGCAGTTGAGTCCCATAGTGCTCAGAGCCATTTGAACCATTTGACAATGAACGCGGCTTCATTTTAAAACAATGCGCATGTTTCTATCGCTTTCCAGTCCGGAGAAAAAAAATCGGAGGCCTTAGAACTTGAATGCACCTCGTAGATAGCATCATTTTGTGCACAGTGCATTTTAACCATGGCAGTTCACGAACTGTTTAAAAATTAGCCGTTTCGGAAATATTTCCACCACTGGCATGGAAGCTACTGTTCGTACCCTTCTGGACGTCAGATAAATCGCTCTGTTTCATCATAATGATGACGACTGCACTGTTTTCCGCGTCCGCCCCCCCCAACCCCCAACCCCCGGCAGTGCTTTATATACGAGGGTTGGAACTTACATAGTGGCAACTACTTATTCACAACCGATGCAAAAGAGTTACATATTTGCACCAGTTTCTGTCCTTCAAAGTAGTCACTACCGTTGTGTAGAAACTGTTGCCAGTGATGTGGAAGGTGTGGTATACCATTAGCAGAGCCTGTTCTGTTGATGGTGCCAATGGAGCGGTCTACTGCCTGTCGAATCTCTGGAACAGTTCTGAAGCGAATACCACGAAGCCAAAACTGAAACGCCAATCCAACCAATGGCGTCATTATGGGTCGCCGCGAAAGTGCGTCAGAGCCCCAGTATGGTGAAAGTTATTGTGATTCTCGTGTACTACTGTGATGGTGTTATCCTAACGCATTACGTTCCTCCACGGCAACCGTCAATACACAGTATTACTGTTCGTTTTTGGAGCATCACCTGCGACCAGCTTTGCGAAAGAAGTGGCGACTGTCTCTGAGCAACTCACCCATCATTTTGCAGGACAAATGCACGGGCGCATACAGCGCAAGTGGTGTCTGCTCTGTTCGGTCGATGGGGCTGGGAAGTACTGTACCATCCACCATACTCCTTATGACTTTGATTTGATTCCAAAGATGAAGGAACCACTTCATGGAATTCGCTTCAGAACTGTTCCAGAGATTCGACAGGCAGTAGATCACTCCATTCGCACCATCAACAGAACAGGCTCTGCTAACGGTATACTACGCCTTCCACATCGCTGACAACGGGTTCTACACAACGTTGGTGACTACTTTGAAGGACAGTAACAGTTGAAAACATGTAACTCTTTTGTATCGGTTGTGAATAAGTAGTTGCCAGTATTTAAGTTACAACCCTCGTACCATCCACTGTTAGTACTGCCATCTTCCATCTGTGAGTGGCTGTTGCAAGTTGACGACGAACATAGGCGCTGGTCACATTAATGTGACTGAACTGTGTATATTACAGTTCATGGCGCTTCATGTTAAGGCAAAAAGTGTCCCCTTTGCTCGTAGCCATTGGGATGACATACCGGCATGTTACATACATACGTTGATCAGCACTCAGCTCACTTCCTTAGCTCATTGGACCTACATCTTTAATGTAATTTTAACCTGTACCACTGACAATTTAGATAAATGAATATATGCAATAATATCAAGCTGCTTTTCTGAAGTTCACCCTCAAGGTTCTACAAGGTACCTATAGCAGACTGCATACACAGGATTATGCTTAGGCGCCGGCCGCGGTGGCCGAGCGGTTCTAGGCGCTCTGTCTGGAACCGCGTGACTGCTACGGTCGCAGGTTAGAATCCAGCCTAGGGCATGGACGTGTGTGATGTCCTTAGGTTAGTTAGGTTTAAGTAGTTCTGAGTTCTAGGGGACTGATGACCACAGATGTTAAGTCCTATAGTGCTCAGAGCCATTTTTTAAGCTTAGGCAAACCCTATACTGAGAACACTGAAATTAAGTCACCCCACTTGTTCACCCAGTCATTTGTAGGGTTGAAATGGAGATATGAAATCCTTCTACTATGTTATACTGGACTTTTCAATTCTGCATGCACAGTGAGCAAATAAAAATACTTAGACAATAGCGACAATAGCAACAATAGCGTTTCGCCTGATTTCATGCAGCCCGCATAACATAACTGTCATGTGTCTCCTTCCTCATAACAATTCTCAGCCGCATTGTGCAGGTGCAACGAAGACAGCCCTGGAGCGTTTTCGATGGGAAGTGTTTAATCACCCACCACACGGCCTGAATTTGGCCTCTTCGATTTTCATCTCTTCGCTCACATGAACAGCTGACTATGAGGACAGCATTTTGACACAGACGACGATCTGCAGACCAGCTTAGTGAATTGGTAGAAACCAAAGGCAGCTGCCTTCTATGAGGGAGTACTGGAAAGTTGGTGCCACACTAAGAGAAATGTATAAGTCGGAGCGGCGATTACGTAGGGAAGTAGCTGGAAGTTGTAGCTAAATGTTGTAAACAAAACATTTTTGATTAGCACCGTGCTTTCCATTTCGTGATCAATCGGAGGTCGAAAAAAAGTAGCCCTCGTACAAACAGGTGCGCCACACATGATTGAATATAATTTTGGCCACCCGAAATGGATTGGCTACAGGATGAGTCATCAGTGCCTGCTCTCAGTCACAAGCGTCCTGTGCATATTTTCTTTTTAAATACAATTGAAGTTCCTCGTAGGTAAGATTTTAGTACTTTAAAATTTTGTTTTGAATTCCTCACTATTAGCGTTTTTTCAATGGGCCTTAAGCCGTTTGTGTAACAGCTGAGTGTATTGGTTGGTTTTAGCAATTGATATTCTCTACAGGCTACTCTTTGTCAACCATTTGTATTGCAGCTGCTTTATACGTTCAATTTTTTTGGCTTTGCGTGGAAGACGCTTGTCAGTTGGCCTTAAACGTTTCCGCAGCATTTATTTGATTGATCTTGGCCTGTTACTCTTTGTCAACCATTTGATTTACAACTAGTTAATACTTTAAATAATGCCCATTATCATTAGGCCTGAAGCCGTTAGTACAGTTGCTAAGTATTATCAATTGACGTTCTTGAATTCACTGTGTGTATTCTAACTGAAAAACGATTAATTTTTTCGTGTTAAGAAATCGCTGTTCTAGTACAATCTACTTGATGGTCCCAGTACCTTTCCACTGCTCAACCAGGTTACTACCGCTTCATAAATAAATAATAATAATCATGATCGAATCCATTTTGCTATGATTTCAGTAGTCAGTTAGCTTTCTCTCGTGCCGGCCGCTGTGGCCGAGGCGCTTCAGTCCGGAACCGCGCTGCTGGTACAGTCGTGGGTTCGAATCCTGCCTCGGGCATGGATGTGTGTGATGTCCTTAGGTTAGTTAGGTTTAAGTAGTTCTAAGTTCTAGGGGACTGATGACCTCAGATGTTAAAGTCCCATAGTGCTCAGAGCCATTTGAACCATTTGAACTTTCTCTCGCTCTTTAATTATTGATAAGGGACAACATCCACACCAGCCGTCATTCATATAGGAGGGCCATTTCTCCTTTAACAGTTCCATCACACACATCTTGATTGATGCATACGAGTAACAGAGAGTCCTGCATGCCGGCATATCAAGGCAACACGACAAAAACTTGCAATTCGCGCCCCTTCCCACGATCCTACAGTTATTCAGCAAATCAGGAAGGCAGTAATCATTGCTAAGATCTCATCATTAGTCTTGGTCTTGTAGCTTTATAATTATTTTCAAAGCTGCATACTTCTTTCCACAAGTCTGTTAGAAAAGATTATTCCAAGCTGAGCGAAGATTGTTTTACAGAGAACCAATCAATTATTCCATTGGAAGACGCATTAACTATTTTTGGTCTGTTAATGCACATCTGATGGATTTGATTATTATGAGCACCGGTAAATGTCATTTCCAGATACTAGCTAAGGTAGTTAATAATGACTATAGCGTTGATAATAGAAATATGATTCGATAATATCGACTTTTTGTTGTTGGACATCCGACAAGAATTCTATGTGCAAGTGTTTGCTTAACGAAATAACACAAAAGTAAATGCATGACTCACAATCTATGGGGAGCAAAGGGCGTGTGCAGCAGGGCAAGGAAAATGTGCCAACGATAGCAAGACCTTCCGACATTTCAGTCTTTCAGGCAAAAGCCTCTTGGTGCTGAGACAAGGCGCGTACTATGTCTCGACATTCGTTCTCTCTCACTTAGCGTTACTTGCCTTTCCGCAATTTGAGACAGCATCAACTGTAGGATGACTGAAAAATCTATGGTTCAAATGGCTCTGAGCACTATGGGACTCAACTGCTGAGGTCATTAGTCACCTAGAACTTAGAACTAGTTAAACCTAACTAACTTAAGGACATCACAAACATCCATGCCCGAGGCAGGATTCGAACCTGCGACCGTAGCGGTCTTGCGGTTCCAGACTGCAGCGCCTTTAACCGCACGGCCACTTCGGCCGGCTAAAAATCTATGACAGCAGGCCAAGTGCTTACTATTCTGAACAAACAAATTACTCGTATCTTTTAGAATGATGTGTTCGTAGACGTATTTCGAAGAGTTACTTCTTCATCTTCAGTGAATCGTGTGGCTCTTACATCTGTATGAACATAATTTTATGCTATGAATATCTTTATTTGACGATTTTGATAACAGTAGTGAGACGAAACGAAATACACCTTAAGATTTCAAAAGGTTACAATTAACTTATTCTCTTGTTTTTTTTTACAATTACAGTCCCGAAACAGTGCACATCGAACATATAATGCATCGGTTTTCACTGTTTGTTCAATGAAATGTTTGCTTGTTGTCATAATCGAAAAAACACTTTTCGTCCACTTTCCGTGTCTCCATACAGCAAGCACATTAGTATCTTTAACGTACATAAACCATGCACATGTCATGTAAATCAGCGCTAACTGCATAAATACTGAAAGTGCCTGACAGATTAAAACTGTATGCCGGAACGAGACTCGAAATCGTGACCTTTGTCTCTCGCGACCCGTCCCTCCGTCTGGAAGGTAGGAGACGAGGTACTGGTGGAAATAAATGTTTGAAGACGAGGCGTGTGCCGTGTTTGGGTAGCGAAGTCGGTAGAGCAATTGCCTGTGAAAGGCAAAGGTACCGAGTTCGAGTCTCGATGCGGCAAACAGTTTTAGTCTGCCAGGAAGTTTTTTATCAGCGCACACTCCGCTGCAAAGTGAAAATTTCGTTGCGCATAAACTTTTTCAAGTACTCTAGGAGCTGGCGGCATGTGACTGAGAACAATGACATCTGAAGTTGGACATACTTGCCTGAAACCGCTAACGGCAATTAAATGAATGCTTTTTAGAAGTATTGTGGCTGGTTGATCTCTAATTGAACAGTGGCCACGGATACAGCATCATCCAACAATATCCATTGTTAAAGTTGTGGGAAATGAAGCTGTGACAACTGTGTGTTACATATATCGCTTGCTTTTAGATTTTGATAAAAAAGGTGTCTCCTAGAACAATCAATGCATACGATGTGTGGTGTATGCGATGCATTATATCGAGACTACATACGTGGGAACGTATGTGTATTCTATAAATTTCAGATGCGAGCATGATTTTGCTCTCTAGGGGCCTGAAGTATCCTTTCAGTTTCCCCTGCCCGCAAAATAAAGAGTTTCATACACCTACAGACGAGCACAGGGTTCATCGAAACGAGCCTGGAAGTACATGATCATATTTAACCAGTTTAAACTGGCGATTTCTATATTCTGGGTTACTGCACGTAATGATTAACAGAGTGCGCACCTTTAGCGCTCTTCGGAAGGAATTGTAAAGTCATCGCGATCGGAAGGAAGGCCGTGATCATTGGCGGCCCACAAAGTACAGGGAACGATGGTTGTTCATCTGTCCACTCTGACGTGACCCGAGTGTCGGCTAGGTCGTCGGGTAACAGAATTTCATAAAGCACGGAAAACGACTTATTTCTAGTTACCGACTGACGAACACGTCACATCATACATCAATCAGCAAAATTGCCAACGTGGGCTATTTGTGTAATGTATACTAATCACTTACTACAACACCGCGCAGTTGAGCGCCCCACAAACCGAACACCACATCACCTACAACTGCCACTGATCTCTTCTCACTGGTAATCATGGGAATGACTTCTACGCTATTTCATTATAAAGGGTGTTCATAAAAAGGTGTCGAATACTTTGAGAGGTGTTAGTACTTACCGAAAAAAGAAAAATAAATCCAATAAACATGGATCCGGAATTGAATAATTCTTTGTAATATTTATATATATATATATAAGAGATAATATAATGTACATGGGTCAGGAAATGCATATGTTCTGCGATAAACACCCTGTTTACAGGATTTGTTCAATGTGGCGTCCATTCATGACAATGCACCCCTCTGCCCTGAGACGTAAAGTCTGGGGGATTCAATTCTGGGAAACGAGCAGCGAGCAGGCCAAAGTATGCCCCCACCACCACCACCAATCCGCCGGTCCTGAAATGCCTGCTTCAGATGTCAGCTCACATTGTGAGAAAAGTGTGTTGGTGCGCCATCATGCATCAACCACATTTGTTTTCGTTGCTGCAGTGGCACAGCCTCCAGCATTGGAGCTAATACATTAATGAGGAAGTCCAGATAATGCGCCGCAGTTACCATTTGTTGTAGCACGTACGACCCTAGTACGCCCTCCCATAGTTTGATTGAGAATCGGTGTCGATGCCCTCTAAGACTGTTTGGGGATTTACATGTACCCATACATGCTGGTTAGGGAAATTCACAACACCATCTCTTGTGATCCCTGCCTCATCGGTAAATAAAATCTTGGATGTGAGCAGTGGATCTACGGCACACTTCTACAGCAGCCATTGACAGAAACGCCGACTGCCATGATGATCCTTTGGCCTTAGGTCCTGAACGCGATGTAGACGATATGGGTACAGCAATTTTTCATCAAGTACCCCCCCCCCCCCCCCTCTCTCCAGATAGGAGAGAGAGACACTTCTGCTAATCGTCGCACACTCGTCTCAGGGGTTTCTTCCACCGAACGTAGCGTTAGCATACGCTCCTCCACGTCAGGCATACAGACTTTGTACGGCCTTCCAGCGTTAGTATTCCGGGGTGCAAGGGCACCTGTATCCCTCAGATGCTGTAAAAGTCTGTCGAACAGCTTATCAGCGGTCACTCTGCGCTGTGGATATTTCTCAGCGTAGAGGGCTCGGGCTCACAAGCTAACTCCATTTGCTAAACCATGGAAGAATATCATATCCGCCATTTCACTTGTCGAGTAGTAGGCTTCCATTGCTAACAAGTGGTGGAAAAGAGGAAACGTAAATGTACTACACCGCTTATACGTACAAACAGCGCGATAACAATAAACACACAATTCAATCCGCGTCTGGAAGAAGGTAAAACACCATGACACGTACCCACGGTTGACAGTAGTGTACAATAAGACACACAAACACAACGAAAACTAACGTAGCCTACAACACGACTCACATGACTGACTGCAGACCACCTAATGGTAGGTAGAGTACTGTGCGTAAGACGTCACAATACCCTACCGACACATTTGACGGAGGGCCAATGCAACGATTGTGCTGATATCCGCAACGAAGCGTCGCGCAGCCCTTCCTGTAACCACTTGTTTATCTCGGAAAGTAGTCGTTCCCCGACCGACGTTTATTGGACCTATTTTTCTTGTTTGAATGAGCATAACACGTCTCAATGTATCCGATACCTGTTTTTGAACACTCTGTATATGTTATCAGTAAAAACAACCATTGTGGAAAGGCTCTGTTCTACTTACACAATTCGGTTGTTGTTTTTATTTGATTATACAAACTAAGTAAGAGTAAATCTAACTTTACACTGAATTGTATTAGCTGTATGTATAATGGGAAAGTTGAAGCCGGTTTAATGTCAACAAAGGTATTAACTGGAATTTGGATCCCCTGAATATTCTGATAATTTCTAGTAGTGGCTAAAAATGGACTCTTTTTGTTTCAGTGTGAATAGTTGGGGATTTCCAAATTCCTACTTGATGTGCGACTGTAACTGCAAGAAATGACAGCATTTACCACCTGGACTGTATTCACTCACGATTACGATTTCTGCCTATTGCGCCATTATGCCATTCTCATGGTAATTATGAATAACGTCCCAGTACAATCGTTACTTTTAAGAGCACGCTTTTCTCTTATCAAACTTAATTGCATAATTGACACGGATAACTAGACAGGAGTCGTCGTCTTATATATTAAAGAATGTTGCACTTCATGTAACAATTACTGTCCGACTATGTCATCTGCGCAATTAGTTTTCACTGCGCGTCCACTAAACTTTAGATGTCAAATGTCACACCTGGTGAATATACAGTAGAAATTAAATATGTGATACATCGTTCAAACTCAGAAAAACAAATGGCTTTCTAGCTCCACTAATTGTAAGAACAGCTCGACTACGTAGAGCTGCCTTGACTTTGAAGTGCAGGAGACTACGTTCAACTGTGCGGAATATATTAGCAGACAAATGAGAGGTGTTGCGTGTCAAATGATTTAGCACATAAACTCTAAAACGGCACATTGACCTGGGTCCTTAGCGTGTAAGACAAAGAGTTGGTATTTGGAACAAGCGGGATTATATTTTTGACAAGATACCGTGATTCACGTTTACCGATCTTCTTTCAACTTAGTTTGGACAGATCCAGGGATAGCTCCTCAAACCACGTGATGGTTGGCTCAGTCCTCATTACTTCTCCAACAATGAGGTCGAGGCCCACGAGACGTTAAGTTCTCACCTTCCATCTTTCTGTCTACTATTGCAGTTCCACAAAAATTTATTCTCGCTATGACTGTATGTATACGTGCCATAGCTGAAAAGGCCCTATGCTCAACCTATGAACATTTGATTGATAACGGATACGTGCGATGCGCAGTTTCTATGGAACGTCTTTTATTTTAGTCAGGTCACTCAATTTCCATCCGCACCTACAATCAAACCAAATGTTTGAAGGAAATAATGATCGCTAAACTAATTTCAGGCCATATCGTTTGATTTTTAGATGACCGCATGATCATACCATTACTCATGAGTCTGTAAGACGGGACGTAGTCAACAAGACAGGCGATGCTTCGTAGTTCGATATAAATTTGTCTTATCATAAACAAGACAGGCGATGCTTCGTAGTTCGATATAAATTTGTCTTATCATAGCACGTAACGCGACTGGTATCATAAAGCACATTGTGAGTCATAACTAATATGTCTATGGTAACCCATCGATGATAGTGGGGCAGCAGACGGACATGAAATACTTGAATAATGAAAATTGAAACCAACAGCTATATTGTAATTCAAATGTCGTTTATTCAAAGCATGCTACCAGTCTCGACACTAAAAAGCGTCATCTTGAGGCCACAAGCATAATCTGCCATCACCATACGAACCACAATGACAACGATCAACGGAGATTTCAAATGGAATCAGTACAACTTATTAAGCATGATCTTGAACATGACTGTGAATCAGCAACAGTATAAATTTGAATAGGTTGAGAAAATCAGCCAACCAGTTGCAAACCAAAGGTTTATTTAGCTCTTAACCTAGGTTTCGATATTTATAAAAATATCTTCTTCAGAAGGAGTGGACCTTGTTACATCACATAGTGGTAAATTACATTAGCTGAAACCGAGCAGCTTTTGTCATATATAAAATTGATATATAAACCAGAAATATCACCTGCCATGACTTAAGACAGCAGCCAGATTATACTCAGCGTACGTCAGAATAAATGCACAAATGTATGCGCCCACTGATAAAGGCCCTTGTTTACATAAAATTGAAACACGAGTCCAAAGAATAAAGTATTTGCATAACATAACAATTCACCATGCTAGAGACTTGCAACTGGTTGACTGATTTTTTCAACCATTTCTTATTAAGCATGTTACGCCAGCACATACAACCAACAAAATTGAGTGCAGCGAGGCCAAAATTAACTGGATTCCGTAACTCCTATTTACAAGCCCACCAATGGTTAGAAACCCAAGATGACCCTTTTCGGCGTCGAAATTGATAGCATGTTTTGAATAAACGATGTTTGAATTACAAAACAGCTATTGGCGTCAGTTTTCATTATTCAGATAACTAATAAGGGCGGATTGCAAACATAAAATTGTCAAGGCGGCCAAAATGTGCCCAGTGTATTACCAAAAGCTTGTGCCACATTTTGAGCCTTGAAAATTTTCTGTTTGCAGTGCATCCTTATTGGCTGCGACTTACAATATACACTCATGCTCGTAAATTTATTATTAAAATAAATAACTGCAGAATGTGGTGCCACATAACGTGGCACTACACAAAACTGGCGCTAATAGCATAGGCACATAGGGAACGCACACGACACAGATCTGTAAGTAAGGTCCCGAGCAAGGCTACCTGCAGTACTTCGTGGCCGGTTGAGAAAACCGTCCGAAACACATGTGCTACAAAACGCCACTGTTTCCTGCACATGTACCCCGACATCAATATGGGGTATGATCACCACGCACACATACACAGGCCGCACAACAGGTTGGCATACTCTGAATCAGGTGGTCGAGCAGCTGCTGGGCTATAGCCCCCCATTCTTGCACCAGTGCCGGTGGGAACTCCTGAAGTGTCGAAGGGGGTTGAAGACGTGCAGCGATACGTCGACCGAGAGCATCCCAGACGCGCTCGATGGGGTTCAGGTCCGGAGAACAGGCAGGCCTCTCCATTCGCCTGATATCTTGTGCTTCAAGGTACTCCTCCACGATGGCAGCTCGGTGGGGCCGTGCGTTATCATCCATCAGGAGGAAGGTGCGACCCACTGCACCCCTGGAAAGGCGGATTTACTGGTGCAAAATGACGTCCCGATAACTTGACCTGTTACAGTTCCTATGTCAAAGACACGCAGGAGTGTATGTGCACCAATTATAATCCCACCCCACACCATCAAACCACGACCTCCATACAGGTCCCTTTCAAGGACATTAAGGGGTTGGTATCTGGTTCCTGGTTCACGCCAGATGAAAAACCGGCGAGAATCTTTGTTCAGACTATAGCTGGACTCGTCCTTGAACATAACCTGTGACCACTGTTCCAATGACCATGTACTGTGTTCTTGACACCAGGTTTTACGGGCTCTCCTGTGACCAGGGTCAGTGGATTGCACCTTGCAGGTCTCCAGACGAATAAACCATGTCTGTTCAGTCGTATGTAGACTGTGTGTCTGGAGACAACTGTTCCAGTGGCTGCAGTAAGGTCCCGGGCGAGGCTACCTGGAGTACTCCGTGGCCGTCTGTGGGCACTGATAGTGAGATATCGGACTTCTTGTGGTGTTGTACACTGTGGACGTCCCGTACTGTAGCGCCTGGACACGTTTCCTGTCTGCTGGAATCGTTGCCATAATCTTGAGATCACACTCTGTGGCAGACGGAGGGCCCGGGCTACGACCTGCTGTGTTTGATCAGCCTCCAGTCGCCCTAGTATTCTACCCCTCATAACGTCATCAATATGTGTTCTTTGAGCCACTGTCAACACACAGTCACCATCAGCACGCCTTAAAACGTCTGCACACTTACTCGCTGCACCGTACTCTGAGAAGCACCAACAAACCTCTGCGTATGTGGACTTCTGCCAGCGCCACCGTGCGACGACCGCAGGTCAAATGCTCCGCATGGTCATACGCCGAGGTGATTTAAACCCGCAAACCGCCCACCAGAGCGTTGTTTCACAATGTATCAGCATTATCCTTAATTTATGAGCATGAGTGTATTTTGTGATACCAATTCCTTATGAAGATGGTTGTTCGACTACTAAAATCTGTAATTTAACTACTTCTTCGTATGGTGATAAAGACTAATAAATTTACAGTGAACTTTTGATTTTACCTGAAGTTCAAAAAAATGTTCAAGTGTGTGAATTCCGAAGGGACCAAACTGCTGAGGTTATCGGTACCTAGACTTACAAACTACATAAACTAATTCAGATTAACTTATGCTAAGAACAACACACACACTCATGCCCGATGGAGGACTCGAACCTCTGGCAGGAGAGGCTCCGCAATCCGTGACATGACGCCCCAGACCGCGCGGCCACTCCGCGCGGCACCTGACAGTTACATCTGGTCCGCGTATGAGATGAGTGCCCCATTTGAGTCATATTCGAAGAGGTTTCCTTATAAAAATCATGTTTTGACTCACCATTTTGGGCACTGGAATAAAAGTTGTTAAATATTCCTGTGCGATGCTTTTCCGAGCGGGAACCGCCAGACCGTGACAGACCAAACACGTTAGCGGACGCCAGTCTGCAGGCTGCAAACCGCCATGTGCCGTCCACTCACCTGGAACAATGCAAGCACAGTGCTACAGGTATTAGCGGTGTACGGTCTGTACCAAACTTATATGGTCGGTGTTATCTTCGCGGTGCTGGATGCTAAACATAGTATTTTGAGACGAGACCTCGAACAAAGCGTTTGAGGAACGAGTATGTAAACTGTCCATGTCGCATGAGCTGGATGTAGCACAATATTGATTTAGGAAAGCGAAGTCTACTAAAACAGCTGTGGCAAGTTTCATCACACATACAATTTCAGTTTTGCAAGAACAAAAAAAAGTTTGTAGCGTATTTCTTGATGTCTCAAAAGTATTCGGCTGCGTGTGCCATTCTACTGTGTTAGACAAACTGCATAGATATAGTATCAGGACGAATGCAACCCGTCAAATAAAACCATTTATAGAAAACAGAGAGCAAAATGTAGAATTAATATACAATATAGAAAATAAGATGGAAACTTTTTACTATGATTTTCAAGTAGTAAAGTATGGGGTAGCACAAGGCTCAAGACTTGGTCCGCCAGTTTTTGTATCGTACATCTACATGGTTACTCTGCAATTCACACTTAAGTGCCTAGCAGAGGGTTCTTCGAACCACTTTCATATTACTTCTCTACCACTGCACTCTCAAACGGCGTGCGGGAAAAAGGAACACCTAAATCTTTCCGTTCGAGCTCTAATTTCTCTTATTTTATTATGATGATCATTTCTCCCTACGTAGGTGGGTGTCAACAAAATATTTACGCATTCCGAAGAGAAAGTTGGTGATGGAAATTTCGTAAATAGATCTCGCCGCAAAGAAAACCGCCTTTGTTTCAGTGACTGCCACCCCAACTCGCGTATCATATCAGTGACACTCTCACCCTTATTGCGCCATAACACGAAACGAGCTGCCCTTCTTTGCACTTTTTCGATGTCCTCCGTCAATCCTACCTGCTAAGGATCCCATACTGTGCAGCAATATTCCAGCAGAGGACGGACAAGTGTAATGTAGGCGGTCTCTTTAGTGGGTTTGTCGCATCTTCTAAGTGTTCTGCCAAGAAAGCGCAGTCTTTGTTTCGCCTTCCCCACAATATTATCTAAGTGGTCTTTCCAATTTAAGTTGCTCGTAAGTGTAATTCCTAGGTGTTTTATTTAGTCGAATTGACAGCCCTCAGATTTGTGACATTTATCGTATACCCAAAATTTATCGGATTTCTTTTAGTACCCATGTGGATGACCTCGCACTTTTCTTTGTTTAGTGCTAATGCCACTTTTCGCACCATACAGAAGTTCTCTCTAGATCATTTTGTAATTAGAATTGATCTTCTGATGATTTTATGTAAATGACACGGCAGCAGCAGTAAAGGAAAATACAGTCATGTGTGCGGAAGATACAGGCCTCATTGTAAGTATCTGCTCAATAAATAATTTAGAAACTAGAGGTATCACGGTCATAGAAATAGCAAATGAATATTTAAGTGGAAACAATCTATTTGTAAATAAAAAGAGAACGACCTATATGGCACCGAGCGAGGTGGCGCAGTGGTTAGACACTGGACTCGCATTCGGAAGGACGACGGTTCAATCCCGCGTCCGGCCATCCTGATTTAGGTTTTCCGTGATTTCCCTAAATCACTCCAGGCAAATGCCCGGACGGTTCCTCTGAAAGGGCACGGCCGACTTCCTTCCCCATCCTTCCCTATTCCGATGAGACCGATGACCACGCTGTCTGGTCTCCTTGCCCAAACCAACCAACCAACCAACCTATATGGCAATACTTGTAAGGAGAACAAAAAATGAAGAGAAATATAAGATTTACGGCGAACATTGCTGAGAGAAGGTGACACTTGGAAGTTCCTGGGATTGACAATAGACGGACTTATGACTTGGAAAAATCGTATAGAAAGGACAGCTCAAAAATAAGCAGCAAAGTGCTTTTAACGAAGAAATGTCTCACACTGTTGATGTAGAAGCACTGTTTAAGATGTACTACGGAATAATTCATCCACAATTACCATGCCATCTAACAGTATGGGGTAGGGCACCAAATTTCATATGAATAAACTCCTCAAAAAAAAGCAATAAAATGTATTAAAAGGCTCTCACCATTAGAAACAGGTAAAATCAAATTCAAAGAACATTAAATAATGATCGTACCTTCAATGGATATATTTGAAACTATAATGTACCTCAAATTAAATTGTGCAGCAATGTTAAATAGAGATCTACATAATTACAGCACAACAGCAAATGATGACTATCACATCAACACTACTCGACTGCAACTGCCAGATAAAGACCCTCCTAAAGCAGTGTGCTTATTATACAACAGATTACTAAGCAGTATAAAAATATGAGAGCCATACCAGTTTACAAAACAAAATTAAGAGAGTACCTGCAAACAGCATGTGCACACAGAGTTAAAGAATATTTTGATAACAGTCCAAAACAATTAGAAAGATTTTGCGGTACTAAAGCGGTATCTTGAGAACTGTGCTGTACACACTGTGTTAATGGAAAGTAATTTTAAAAATTCTCTTATGTCTCATCCATTGCAACAGAAACTGAAATTGGTTCCGAATAAGTAGTAAGTGAAATGATTAAAAACTTCGTTTTGCCCATGTTTTCATTAATTATTTTACATATGTACAAAAGTCTATTGCAGAATAATAATGTGTGTGCTCAAATTGTAATTTACATTGTAGCTGAAATTGTAAATGTATACTGACCTATCCAATATCGCTGTAAACAGCGATCAAAGAATGAATGAATGAATAAATAAATAACGAGACTGCCTACCGCACTGACGCACGTGGTGGCCGCTATTTTGAAGTCGCAGGATGCAGTCCTCTGAAAGCCGAAGGAATGTGTAGAGAAAAATTTCACAACGGATCTCATCCTGATAAGAAGTAATTTGTCGCTGTAGACAGACAGACACGAGGGACTGGGTCGTTCGAGCCACAGGCAATAGGCTGACGTACTAGGTGAACAATTGTTCGCACAGTAGAACGTAAGGAGACGGTGTTGGATCGTGTGGCAGAAGATTCATCAATAAGCTCCCGTCAGCTTCGAATAATATAGTGTGCGGTAGAGTGTGGCGCGGGGAGGGGGAGGGGGGGGGTGAGATTACTGGTAGAGCAGCTATTAACCTTCATACCATAAAACAACGTGTGCATACGAAGGTGCTAAGTGATTTAGAACCCAAAGTTCAATTCTGTCAGTGGAGTATACAGTGCACTACAGAAGGAACTTCCATCCCATAGCAATAACTTACGCCAGTAGCAACTGCTCCAAGTGGCGATTACCATACTCAATGCACACATTACAACATGCCATAAAATTAAACTACGTCTGTCAAATATTCTTGTCGTCTTTTGTATAATGAGACAAGTAGCCATCATCTTGCCAGTCTGGTCTTCTGTTCGTTCTGTTGTGGTTTTATACACAGACATCTCGTAACCCCTTAGGAGCGATATCCGGTGATCCCACCCGCCAAGAAACAGCAGCTGCCCTCCCAATCCAGCTATGAAAATATCTGTTGCTTAGGAGCTCACGGACGGTAATAGCGATATGGAATGGTCCACTGTGGTACTGAAATCGCCCTTCCTCGCCGACCCCGAGAGGTTCAGTGTACAACAACTGTGGCAGCAATTCTCTAAAGAACGCCCTGTAACACAAACCGTTCAGACGGAATGGCAGCAAATAGGGTCATATTGTTTACTAAACTGTAGTTCTGTGCTGGAAAACCAACTGGCAGGACTGATTCCATTTCTTCCACAAGTTGTTTGTAATAGGGATATAATTTCTGGTCCATCAATATTCGGCATTCTTCGAAGTGTGAACATCACAGGAAAACTGAATGCTGTCAACTGATGAATTTTCTCTCACGTGATACATCATTCCCTCAAATTTCACTGTACAAACAATTGTTTATCGAGGATATTAACCACCTATATGTTATCTGTTGGTTACACAACGTAGTTTCTGCCCGATTTTACTCCAGTCAAGATGGCGCCCGTTACGAGACTTTTCTTTGTACTTCCGTTCTGCTTTTGGACACTTCATTCAGTTGCACGACACTCAAAATGTGCGTCTGCGAGTTCCTCTAACGAATAAACGCCATCTTCGACAGCCAGCAATAAACTGCAGCCGGCCGGTGTGGCCGTGCGGTTCTAGGCGCTTCAGTCTGGAACCGCGTGACCGCGACGGTCGCAGGTTCGAATCCTGCCTCGGGCATGGATGTGTGTCATGTCCTTAGGTTAGTTAGGTTTAAGTAGTTCTAAGTTCTAGGAAGCGTACACCTGAACAATCTGTATTTTGTACCTATTCGACACCTTCAAGACCATTCGAGCTGTCCTGCAGGAAGTTCCTTCTAAGACAGATACTCTATCGGCAATATTCGTGTTGATTAAGAACCCAACTCCATTGAGTTTTCCTTCTGGGTCGCCACAAAAGTAAAACAAGTTGCCAGACTGCAAACGGAGACAGTCTTCCCCTTTAGCACTATTGACCACATTCTGACTGTTAGTGAAGTGATAAGCAGAGCGAATGAATACCAACTGCCTCTCTGCATTGCCTTTGTTGACTTTGAAAAGGCATTTGACTCCGTTAGCCATGTAGCTGTCCTCCAAGCTTTGAGTGAGCAAGGAGTCGGAGCAGCATACATTGAAGTGCTCAGGAAAATCTACGAGAATTCTTCAGCTTATGTTAACATCGGCGAATCAACTCAAGAATTCCGCATCATGAGGAGTGTCAAGCAAGGCGATCCCATCTCCCCAAAACTGTTCTCTGCTGTATTGGAAATGGCTATGTCAAAGTTGAGGTGGGAAGGTAAGGGAATTAGAATTAATGGCTTACCAACTTGAGATTTGCTGATGATATTGCCTTACTGGCCAAAGACTTCACAGAGCTCCAAAACTTAGTTACAGATCTTGCATCGGATTGTCAGCTGGTTGGCTTGAACATGAACCTTTCCAAAACAAAAGTAGTGTCCAACAAATGGGTCCCAGCTGGAGATGTAAAGGTCAAGGACAGTCTGCTAGAAGAGGTCAGTGAATATGTCTACCTTGGCCAGATTATAAATATGAAGGGAGACATAAGGCCAGAAATCTATCGACGCATCAAGCTTGGCTGGCAAGCATTTGGGAAGAATTCAAAAGTGTTCAGATCAAAAATGCCAGTAAATTTGAAGAAAGCAGTATTTGATCAATGCATTCTTCCTGTGATGACGTATGGCTGCGAGACATGGACACTGAACTCATTTACAAAAGGGAAACTTAGGACAGCACAGAGAGCCATGGAGAGACCAATGCGGGGCTATACAAGAAAGGACAGGAAAAGGGCAGATGACATCCGGTCTGTCACGAAGGTTAATGACATCTTAGAGACAGTAGGTTCCTTGAAATGGCAGTGGGCTGGCCACGTCGCAAGAAGAAAGACAGCAGATGGACGAAGCTAGTACTGGAGTGGAGTCCGAGGGAGCACCGGAGGCCTAGAGGAAGACCACTAGACAGATGGGACAAAGACATCAAGAAGATCGCTGGTAACACCTGGCAGAGAACTGCCCAAGACCGTCCCACTTGGAGAAGACTGCTGAAAGCCTACCTGAACCCACGACTTGAAGAGGCCACATCATTTAATGATTGAATTGGCTGATGATGATGATGATGAAGTTCTAGGGGACTGATGACCACAGATGTTAAGTCCCATAGTGCTCAGAGCCTTTTGAACCATTTGAATAAACTGCAAACTTTGGTAAACTCCGCCATGGGCGCATCACAGACTGTTGAGTATCGTTTTGAGGTTAGCGCCAATAACGTCAATGCGGCAAGTAACTGTTCGTTATGAAACACCTGCCCCACAGGCATGGCTCATTGAGGAGCCCGTACTGCGCAAAACCTTTAATTTCGACGGCTGATCCGTTACCTCGAACTATTCACTTCAGAGTCCGCTACGATCTCGGTAATTTTGGGAGTAATGGACTGGGAGGCTCTACAATACATGCAAGTACCAGAAATTCGGCGCCTATATGGCGTTTATGAACAACAAAACTGAAGTATTAATCGTTAGTGGCTCCAAGACAGATGGTGCAGCAAAGCCTCGAGACATCACTTTGTGTACGGGAAAGAAGGTAGTAATGTAGTACATTAGTGAACAGCCTTTGAAGACGCGTTTGCATGTGTTACATTGATAACGCTAAAACATGTGCTAAGATTCGAGACACACGAACAAACGCAGACTAGAGGAAAATTTCGTGATACTCGAGAAATTTAAAATTCGGAGGGCCCTCAGTAGTTGTTTTATGTCACTTGTATGACTCAGAAAAAGCGCAAGAAACTGAAACGTTTAGAGAGATACTGACTGCGACTAAAAAATTATAAACTTATATTAAATGCTTGACTTTTGCTATCTTGCGATTTTCCTCTGTCAATAAGGACATTTGAAAAGCAAGTACACAGTTAGGAAAAAATGAATAAAAGTCATTCTTAACAGAAACAGCCTACTAAAATTACGAAAAAGGATCGAATTTCTTAAAAACATGTTTTGCAAAGTATGTGAAAACTGGGGAAATTTAAATATCTTAGCGAAGTAGTGAAGCATAATGGAGATGACCCCACACTCGAATAGGTAAGAGGCCTCGTAAAAAAAATCAGGATCACCACACTGTAAAATAACAGTAACGTCAAAGTCTCTGTGGCCTCTGAAATGTCGGGATTCCACAATAGAAACAAAACATCAAAAAACATGGGAAAGGGGGACGGTAACACTATGAGAAGGAACTTGAACCATCAAAAAAAGAAACTGAAAATAAAAACGCTACAATAAATATCGTATAAAGATATTTACTAGCTAAAAGTGACGACTGAAACACAGGATACTTTAGATACAGTTTACAATAACATGTAATATTTCTCTATTAATTTTTACACTTTCACAACACAGTTTTAGCTGTCCTGAACAGCATATGAATATTTGGTGCATACACGAAAATGAAATATACACAGCTGTGAGAAAAAGCAGTCGGACGGCAAGGTTCACTGAATCTGAAACGTGTTGATATGCATTTGTACCAGTGTACCAAGGCCCTCTCCGGGCTCCAGTGTACTTTGGAATTTGACGTGAACCGTCGTGAGAGGGACAGCTTAGCAACAGCTTAGTACGCACTCTCTTCCTCTATTTCTCAGCATCTGTTAGAAGCCGACGTAGACTGTTGGACACATCGTGATCGAAGAAAGCCGAGTTATAAAGAAATAGAAGCGTTCCACATTTCTTCGTTGTCTTTATTCTCGTTTCCCGCAAAGCACATGCTGAAATCGGCCCCACTCCTGGTAGTACTAATACTTACCACTGACAGCTATTTTTGAATGCTTGCGAAATGGTCAAGCCTGAGAAGTCCCGTTGCGACGACAGAGTCCACAGGCCGAATAGTTGCACTGATATTCATGTCGAGCACGTGATCGAGTTTATATAGACGAACAGATACGTATACACACAAAAGGCGTTCAAGCATCTGTTTCGAATACAGTGTTCCATAAAAAAAAAAAAAAATAGCTTCAAACCTCTGCTTAAGCCCAGGATTTTCAAGACTTATGCCTTGATTGCGAGGTATGGACAGCGAGAACCATATAAATCAACAAACACTATTGATAAAACTGGGACGAATTAAATACCATGGGGTGGATCTCAAAACGCCGAGCAAAGCGTCGACTTTACCCTATTGCACACTAACAGACTCGCATACTACTACTAGGCATCCATGTTCTTGTGTAAGTATATCGTCCAACGAACGAATGAAAAAATGCAACCAATCCCCTGCTGAGTCCATTATTTTTAGGAGCGTTAACCGTAAGATCCCCCCCCCCCCCCCATGAACCATGGACCTTGCCGTTGGTGGGGAGGCTTGCGTGCCTCAGCGATACAGATAGCCGTACCGTAGGTGCAACCACAACGGAGGAGTATCTGTTGAGAGGCCAGACAAACGTGTGGTTCCTGAAGAGGGGCAGCAGCCTTTTCAGTAGTTGCAAGGGCAACAGTCTGGATGATTGACTGATCTGGCCTTGTAACAATAACCAAAACGGCCTTGCTGTGCTGGTACTGCGAACGGCTGAAAGCAAGGGGAAACTACAGCCGTAATTTTTCCCGAGGGCATGCAGCTTTACTGTATGATTACATGATGATGGCGTCCTCTTGGGTAAAATATTCCGGAGGTAAAATAGTCCCCCATTCGGATCTCCGGGCGGGGACTACTCAAGAGGATGTCATTATCAGGAGAAAGAAAACTGGCGTTCTACGGATCGGAGCGTGGAATGTCAGATCCCTTAATCGGGCAGGTAGGTTAGAAAATTTAAAAAGGGAAATGGATAGGTTTAAGTTAGATATAGTGGGAATTAGTGAAGTTCGGTGGCAGGAGGAACAAGACTTTTGGTCAGGTGAATACAGGGTTATAAACACAAAATCAAATAGGGGTAATGCAGGAGTAGGTTTAATAATGAATAGGAAAATAGGAATGCGGGTAAGCTACTACAATCAGCATAGTGAACGCATTATTGTGGCCAAGATAGATACGAAGCCCACACCTACTACAGTAGTTCAAGTTTATATGCCAACTAGCTCTGCAGATGACGAAGAAATTGAAGAAACGTATGATGAAATAAAAGAAATTATTCAGATTGTGAAGGGAGACGAAAATTTAATAGTCATGGGTGACTGGAATTCGAGTGTAGGAAAAGGGAGAGAAGGAAACATAGTAGGTGAATATGGATTGGGGGACAGAAATGAAAGAGGAAGCCGCCTGGTAGAATTTTGCACAGAGCACAACATAATCATAACTAACACTTGGTTTAAGAATCATGAAAGAAGATTGTATACATGGAAGAACCCTGGAGATACTAAAAGGTATCAGATAGATTATATAATGGTAAGACTGAGATTTAGGAACCACGTTTTAAATTGTAAGACATTTCCAGGGGCAGATGTGGACTCTGACCACAATCTATTGGTTATGACCTGTAGATTAAAACTGAAGAAACTGTAAAAAGGTGGAAATTTAAGGAGATGGGACCTGGATAAACTAAAAGAACCAGAGGTTGTACAGAGATTCAGGGAGAGCATAAGGGAGCAATTGACAGGAATGGGGGAAATAAATACAGTAGAAGAAGAATGGGTAGCTTTGAGGGATGAAGTAGTGAAGGCAGCAGAGGATCAAGTAGGTAAAAAGACGAGGGCTAGTAGAAATCCTTGGGTAACAGAAGAAATATTGAATTTAATTGATGAAAGGAGAAAATATAAAAATGCAGTAAGTGAAACAGGCAAAAAGGAATACAAACGTCTGAAAAATGAGATCGACAGGAAGTGCAAAATGGCTAAGCAGGGATGGCTAGAGGACAAATGTAAGGATGTAGAGGCCTATCTCACTAGGGGTAAGATAGATACCGCCTACAGGAAAATTAAAGAGACCTTTGGAGATAAGAGAACGACTTGTATGAATATCAAGAGCTCAGATGGAAACCCAGTTCTAAGCAAAGAAGGGAAAGCAGAAAGGTGGAAGGAGTATATAGAGGGTTTATACAAGGGCGATGTACTTGAGGACAATATTATGGAAATGGAAGAGGATGTAGATGAAGATGAAATGGGAGATACGATACTGCGTAAAGAGTTTGACAGAGCACTGAAAGACCTGAGTCGAAACAAGGCCCCCGGAGTAGACAATATTCCATTGGAACTACTGACGGCCGTGGGAGAGCCAGTCCTGACAAAACTCTACCATCTGGTGAGCAAGATGTATGAAACAGGCGAAATACCCTCAGACTTCAAGAAGAATATAATAATTCCAGTCCCAAAGAAAGCAGGTGTTGACAGATGTGAAAATTACCGAACTATCAGCTTAATAAGTCACAGCTGCAAAATACTAACACGAATTCTTTACAGACGAATGGAAAAACTAGTAGAAGCCAACCTCGGGGAAGATCAGTTTGGAGTCCGTAGAAACACTGGAACACGTGAGGCAATACTGACCTTACGACTTATCTTAGAAGAAAGATTAAGGAAAGGCAAACCTACGTTTCTAGCATTTGTAGACTTAGAGAAAGCTTTTGACAATGTTGACTGGAATACTCTCTTTCAAATTCTAAAGGTGGCAGGGGTAAAATACAGGGAGCGAAAGGCTATTTACAATTTGTACAGAAACCAGATGGCAGTTATAAGAGTCGAGGGACATGAAAGGGAAGCAGTGGTTGGGAAGGGAGTAAGACAGGGTTGTAGCCTCTCCCCGATGTTGTTCAATCTGTATATTGAGCAAGCAGTAGAGGAAACAAAAGAAAAATTCGGAGTAGGTATTAAAATTCATGGAGAAGAAATAAAAACTTTGAGGTTCGCCGATGACATTGTAATTCTGTCAGAGACAGCAAAGGACTTGGAAGAGCAGTTGAATGGAATGGACAGTGTCTTGAAAGGAGGATATAAGATGAACATCAACAAAAGCAAAACAAGGATAATGGAATGTAGTCTAATTAAGTCGGGTGATGCTGAGGGAATTAGATTAGGAAATGAGGCACTTAAAGTAGTAAAGGAGTTTTGCTATTTGAGGAGCAAAATAACTGATGATGGTAGAAGTAGAGAGGATATAAAATGTAGGCTGGCAATGGCAAGGAAAGCGTTTCTGAAGAAGAGAAATTTGTTAACATCCAGTATTGATTTAAGTGTCAGGAAGTCATTTCTGAAAGTATTCGTATGGAGTGTAGCCATGTATGGAAGTGAAACATGGACGATAAATAGTTTGGACAAGAAGAGAATAGAAGCTTTCGAAATGTGGTGCTACAGAAGAATGCTGAAGATTAGATGGGTAGATCACATAACTAATGAGGAAGTATTGAATAGGATTGGGGAGAAGAGAAGTTTGTGGCACAACTTGACCAGAAGAAGGGATCGGTTGGTAAGACATGTTCTGAGGCATCAAGGGATCACCAATTTAGTATTGGAGGGCAGCGTGGAGGGTAAAAATCGTAGGGGGAGACCACGAGATGAATACACTAAGCAGATTCAGAAGGATGTAGGTTGCAGTAGGTACTGGGAGATGAAAAAGCTTGCACAGGATAGAGTAGCATGGAGAGCTGCATCAAACCAGTCTCAGGACTGAAGACCACAACAACAACAACAACCGTAAGATACAAGAAATCAGCACAGTTGTGGTGAAAGTAATACATCACGTGGGACAGGTATTGGGCTTTCAATAGTTGGTCATTAGGTACATGTCTGTCGGCTCCAGCGTGTCATGATCGTAACGTGACGACTTGTCAGCGTGCGGAAATGGCCGTGCTGTGTCTGAGAGTACTCGGAGCACCACAAAACGTGTTTCAGTACTATTTGCTGCAACCTAGAATTCATCAGCTTTAGAATACCAATTACTGACTCTCATGGCCTTACCTTGCATATTTAGAAAGAACTGCCATTCATTAGACAAAGCCAAAATTAGCGTAAGGAAGGTCATATTTGAAACGTTCAACGAACTCGAAATTAACATTTTGTCAGCCGGAAAATTCTAAAGATTTTTGGTCTTATTTTAAATCAGAAAACCAACAAAGCCACCTGTCCGGACCCTCCGAGATGCTAGTGGCATCGAAGCGGAGGATGACAGAGAGAAGGCAGAGATACCAAATTCCTTTTTTCAAAATTGTTCTACTGACGAATATCGTATTGTGGTTCCTCCTTCAAATCGTCGGATGAACTTCAACGTGACACTATCGAAATAAGTGACCACGGCATAGCAAAGCAACTGAAATCGCTCAACAGGGGACCAATGCGATACCTATACGATTCGACATAAGAGTATGGGAAGAACTTGCATCTCTTGTAGCAACAAAGTAACGTATGTCGCTGGAGGAGTTAAGCACTACACGTGACTGGAAAAATGTGCAGATCATTTCCATATTCAGAAAGGGTCATCCAACAGGTGCATACAATTACAGGCTCATATCACTGACGTCATTTTGTCGTGCAATTTTTGAACATGTTTTATGCTCACGCAAAATTATTTTTGTGGAGATTTAAAACCTTCGTTGTAGCAAACATGGATTCTTTAAACAACACAGCTATCTCTGTTTTTCACGAGACCTAGAAGCCAGTAGAATGTGGGGTCAGGGTTGATATCGTGTTCCTTGACTGTCGGAAGACATTCGGAGCAGTTCCGCACTGTCACTTAGTGAGCGAAACATACAGGCCTACGAAAAATCAGACCAGTTCTGTGACTGTAGCAAAAAGAGCATACCATGTCGTCCATCTACATAGATACTCCTCAAGCCACCGTAAGGTCCGTGGCGGAGGTTACCCTGTACCACTACTTGTCATTTTCTTTCTTGCTCCACTTGCAAATAGAGCGAGGGAAAAACGACTGTCTATATGCCTCGGCATGAGCCCTAATTTCTCGTACCTTATCTTCGTAGTTCTTACGCGTAATGTGTGTTGGCGGCAGTAGAATCGTTCTGCAGTAAGCGTCAAATGCCGGTTCTCTAAATTTTCTCAGTAGCGTTTCTCGAAAAGAACGTCCCGTTCACTCCAGGGATTCCCACTCGAGTTCCCGAAGCATATCCGTAACACGTATTGTTCGAAGCTACCTGTAACAAATCTAGCAGCCCTCCTCTGAATTGCTTCGATGTCTTCCACCAATCCGACCTGGTATGGATCCCAAACACTCGAGCAGTACTCAAGAATAGATCGCACTAGAATCCTACATGTGGTGTCACCGCCAGATACCACACTTGCTATGTGGTAGCCTTTAAACCGGCCGCGGTCCGTTAGTATACGTCGGACCCGCGTGTCGCCGCTATCAGTGATTGCAGACCGAGCGCCACCACACGGCAGGTCTAGAGAGCCTTCCTAGCACTCGCCCCAGTTGTACAGCCGACTTTGCTAGCGGTGGTTCACTGACTACAGACGCTCTCATTTGCAGAGACGACAGTTTAGCATAGCCTTCAGCTACGTCATTTGCTACGATCTAGCAAGGCGCCATATTCAGTTACTATGTCTTCCGAACAGATAATATTGTGAATCACGTACCGTCAAGAGCGACGTTCATCATTAATGGATTAAAGTTAAGTATCAAACTAATAACGTCCGCTTTCTGAATTCTAATTCCTTGTCATGTTCCAGACCTCACGTCAGTATAGTTCTTCCCTCCTCACGCCAGCCTGCGTGAGCTAAAACGCGTGCATTTCGGCCTCCTCTAGTATCACGGTGTTGGCTCTTCTGCCAACCCAACACTACATGCGGTCTCCTTTACAGGTGAACCACTATTTCCTAAAATTCTCGCAATAAACCGACGTCGACCATTCACCTTCCCTACCACAGTTCTCACATGCTCTTTCCACCTCATGTCGCTTTGCAACGTTACGCCCAGATATTTAAATGATTTGACACCGTGAAGCAAAACACCTGAAATACTGTATCCGATCATTACAGGTTTGTTCTTCCTACTCTTCCGCATTAACGTACATTTTTCCACATTTAGGGCTAGCTGCCGTTCATCACACCAACTGGAAATATTGACTAGGTCGTCGACGCCTTACCTTACACCACGGCATCATCAGCAAAAACCGCACATTGCTGCCCATCCTGTCCGCCAAATCATTTATGTATATGGAGAACAACAGCGGTCCTGTGACACTTCTCTGGGCCACTCCTGACGATACCCTTGTCTCTGACGAACACTCGCCGTCGAGGTCAACATACTGGGTTCTATTGTTTAAGAAGTCTTGGAGCCACTCTCATATCTGTGAACTTATTCCATACGCTCGTACTTTCGTTAACTTCTTGCAATGGGGCAACGTGTCAAATGCTTTCCGGAAATCTAGAAATATGGAATCTGCCTGTTGCCCTTCACCCATAGCTCTCAGTATATCATGTGAACGGAGGCAACTTTTCAGACGTAATAAATGAATGTCGAAGCAATATTTAGAAAGGTCATATGAGGGAAACGAAGACAGTGTTATGGAAAGGGAATAGGAAGTAGATGAAGATGGGATGGGAGATTCGATTATGCGAAATGAATTTGATAGAGCGTTGAAACCCTGTGTCTAAACAATGCTCTAGGAATAGACGACATTCCTTCAGTATTATTGAGGTTCTTTGGAGAACTAATCATAACCGAAGTAATCCACCTAATGTGCAAGATATGGGACAGGCAAAATACCGGCAGACTTCAGGAGGAATGTTATAATGCCCACTCCAAAGAAAGCAGGTGCTGACAGTTGTGAGTATTAGGTAACTATCAGTTTAACTTTGCATGGTTGCAAAATACTAACATCAATTATTTACGGAAGGATGAAAAAATTGGTAGAAACCTACATCGGGGAAGATCAGTTTGGTTTCCGGAGACTTTTAGGAACACCCGAGGAAACACTGACCCTACGACTTACCTTAAAATATAGAATAAAGAAAGGCAAACCTACGTTTATAGTAATATTAGTCTGAGATAAAGCTATTGACAATGTTGACTAGAATACTCTTGGAAATTCTAAAGATAGCAGCGATAAAATGCAGGGAACGAGAGGCTATTTACAAATTGTCCATAGACTAGACGGCAATCATAAGAGTCGAAGGACATGAAAAGGAAGCAGTGCTTGAGAAGGGTGAGGGACAGGATTGTAGCCTATCCCGATAATGTTCTGTCTGAACTGAGCAAGCTGTAAAGGAACCTAAGGAAGAATTTGGAAAGGGAATTAGAGTTGAAAGAGAAGAAATAAATACTTCGAGTATTCCCGATCACATTGTAACGCTACCAGAGACAGCAAAGGTTTTGGAAGATCAATTTAACGGAATGGACAGTGTCTGAAAGAGGCGTCACAAGAAAACATAAACAAAATGAAAATAATAGTAATGGAATGTGGTTGAATTAAATAAGGAACGTTGGCACTGCGATGGAATTAGACTAGGAAAATGAGACATTAAAAGTACCAGACGACTTTTGTTATTTGGGCAACAAAATAACTGACGATGGCCGATGTAGAGAGAATATAAAATGTAGTATGGCAATAGCAAGAAAAGCATTACTGAGAGAAGAGGTAGTTGTTAACAGTAAATGTAGATTTAAGTGTTAGGAATAGTTTCCTGAAGACACTATAGCCTTTTGAGGACGGTATGCAGTTCCGACTAAAAGACAATGGAAGCTTTTGAAATGTAATGTGACAGAAGAATGCTGAAGATTAGATGAGTAAATCTAGTAACTAATGAAGAGGTACTGAATCGAATTGGGGGGGGGGGGCGGATTTTACGGCACAACTGGACTAAAAGAAGGGATTGGTTGATAGAACAAGTTCTGATGCATCAAAGAATAGTCGTTTCGGTAATTGAGGAATGTGTGCGTGTGCGTTTGGGGCGGCGACTGTGGGGGATGGGGGGGGGTGGAAGTGGGGAGGGGGGGGCACAACATGTTTAGAGAAGGGCTAAGCTTTGACTACCGTAAGCAGTTTCAATTCGATGTATACTGCTGCAGTTCCAAGGAAGGGAGGAGGGTATACTTTATGTATTCAGTTTTGAAAATATTATAATCATGTCCACTACGTAATATTTTAAAATTAAAAAAAAAATATTTATTGTTATTGAATTCTTCCACTAGATTCCGTAAGTGTTTCCAACTTTCACTTAAATTAACCCATAAATTTAAAGCCTGATAATACACTACTGGCCATTAAAATTGCTACACCACAAATATGACGTGCTACAGACGCGAAATTTAACCGACGGAAAGAAGATGCTGTGATGTGCAAATGATTATCTTTTCAGAGCTTTCATACAAGGTGGGCGCCGGTGGCGACACCTACAACGTGCTGACATGAAGAAAGTATCCGACCGATTTCTCATACACAAACAGCAGTTGACCGGCGTTGTCTGGTGAAACGTTGTTGTGATGCCTCGTGTAAGGAGGAGAAATGCGTACCATCACGTTTCCGAACTTTGATAAAGGTCGGATTGTAGCCTATCGCGATTGCGGTTTATCGTATCGCGACATTGCTGCTCGCGTTGGTCGAGATCCAATGACTGTTAGCAGAATATGGAATCAGTGGATTCAGGAGGGTAATACGGAACGCCGTGCTGGCTCCCAACGGCCTCGTATCACTAGCAGTCGAGATGACAGGCATCTTATCCGTATGGCTGTAACGGATCGTGCAGCCACGTCTCGATCCCTGAGTCAACAGATGGGGACGTTTTCAAGACAACAACCTTTTGCACGAACATTTCGACGACGTTTGCAGCAGCATGGACTGTCAGCTCGGAGACCATGGCTGCGGTTACCCTTGACGCTGCATCACAGACAGGAGTGTCTCCGATGGTGTACTCAACGACGAACCTGGGTGCACGAATGGCAAAACGCCATTTTTTCGGATGAATCCAGGTTCTGTTTACAGCGTCATGATGGTCGCATCCGTGTTTGGCGGCATTACGACGAACGCACATTGGAAGCGTGTATTCGCCATCGCCATACTGGCGTATCACCCGGCGTGATGGTATGGGGTGCCATTGGTTACACGTCTCGGTCACCTCTTGTTCGCATTGACGGCACTTTGAACAGTGGACGTTACGTTTTAGATGTGTTACGACCCGTGGCTCTACCCTTCATTCGATTCCTGCGAAACCCTACATTTCAGCAGGATAATGCACGACCGCATGTTGCATGTCCTGTACGAGCCTTTCTGTATACAGAAAATGTTCGACTGCTGCCCCGGCCAGCACATTCTCCAGATCTCTCACCAATTCAAAACGTCTGGTCAATGGTGGCCAAGCAACCGGCTCGTCACAATACGCCAGACACTACTCTTAATGAACTGTGGTATCGTGTTGAAGCTCCATGGGCAGCTGTACCTGTACACGTCAACCAAGCTCTGTTTGACTCAATGCCCAGGTGTATCAAGGCCGTTATTACGGCCAGATGTGGTTGTTCTGGGTACTGATTTCTCAGGATCTATGCACCCAAATTGCGTGAAAATGTAATCACATGTCAGTTCTAGTATAATATATTTGTCCAATGAATACCCGTTTATCATCTGCATTTCTTCTTGGTGTAGCAATTTTAATGACCAGTAGTGTAGATGTCACTTTCCCCAAAGAATGTCATATTCAATATTTTCAGGTTCAGGACGTTACTTACGCCACAATATCTCTTTCAAAACTATGTTGTGAGTAAAAGTCAACAACAGTTAACGAAATCTGAATTTATAATTTTTTTAGGGTGGGCATAAGATATTCTCCTTCCCCCGCCTTGGTAGTACACGTTACTGAAAGTGCGCTGACATTACTGAGAGTGTGCTAACAGATATTTTTCGGTTGTGGATCCCATTTACACATCAGTACCTCTTAAAACGTATAACTCTACAACAATGAACGAATTTGCTTGATAATTTTTGTTAAGGTGAGCATGAAATACTCCCCCCCCCCCACTCCTCTCTCCTCCTTGATAATATGCTTTATGGAAAATGCGTCGATATTGCTAGGGTTAGGAGGCTTGGACAGAGCTGCATTAAAGCAGTCTTCGGACTGAACATCACAACAACACGAAAATGCCTACGCAGCGGTGATCATGCATATAGTTAGCTGTAGGAAAGGCGTGAGCCACCTGAGATCCGATGGAAAAATACGCTGGAATTGTAAACCTTCCGCGGCGAAGGTAGCTTAGAAAACACTCTTTCGAACGTAAGTTAGCTATTGCCAAGCAAGAGCGATAGATAAAATAGAGAGAATACAAACAAATGCATCGCTCATCCTCAGAGGTTCGTTTAGTACGCGTGAAAGCATCAAGTAGATCCTACACTCCTGGAAATTGAAATAAGAACACCGTGAATTCATTGTCCCAGGAAGGGGAAACTTTATTGACACATTCCTGGGGTCAGATACATCACATGATCACACTGACAGAACCACAGGCACATAGACACAGGCAACAGAGCATGCACAATGTCGGCACTAGTACAGTGTATATCCACCTTTCGCAGCAATGCAGGCTGCTATTCTCCCATGGAGACGATCGTAGAGATGCTGGATGTAGTTCTGTGGAACGGCTTGCCATGCCATTTCCACCTGGCGCCTCAGTTGGACCAGCGTTCGTGCTGGACGTGCAGACCGCGTGAGACGACGCTTCATCCAGTCCCAAACATGCTCAATGGGGGACAGATCCGGAGATCTTGCTGGCCAGGGTAGTTGACTTACACCTTCTAGAGCACGTTGGGTACCACGGGATACATGCGGACGTGCATTGTCCTGTTGGAACAGCAAGTTCCCTTGCCGGTCTAGGAATGGTAGAACGATGGGTTCGATGACGGTTTGGATGTACCGTGCACTATTCAGTGTCCCCTCGACGATCACCAGTGGTGTACGGCCAGTGTAGGAGATCGCTCCCCACACCATGATGCCGGGTGTTGGTCCTGTGTGCCTCGGTCGTATGCAGTCCTGATTGTGGCGCTCACCTGCACGGCGCCAAACACGCATACGACCATCATTGGCACCAAGGCAGAAGCGACTCTCATCGCTGAAGACGACACGTCTCCATTCGTCCCTCCATTCACGCCTGTCGCGACACCACTGGAGGCGGGCTGCACGATGTTGGGGCGTGAGCGGAAGACAGCCTAACGGTGTGTGGGACCGTAGCCCAGCTCCATGGAGACGGTTGCGAATGGTCCTCGCCGATACCCCAGGAGCAACAGTGTCCCTAATTTGCTGGGAAGTGGCGGTGCGGTCCCCTACGGCACTGCGTAGGATCCTACGGTCTTGGCGTGCATCCGTGCGTCGCTGCGGTCCGGTCCCAGGTCGACGGGCACGTGCACCTTCCGCCGACCACTGGCGACAACATCGATGTACTGTGGAGACCTCACGCCCCACGTGTTGAGCAATTCGGCGGTACGTCCACCCGGCCTCCCGCATGCCCACTATACGCCCTCGCTCAAAGTCCGTCAACTGCACATACGGTTCACGTCCACGCTGTCGCGGCATGCTACCAGTGTTAAAGACTGCGATGGAGCTCCGTATGCCACGGCAAATTGGCTGACACTGACGGTGGCGGTGCACAAATGCTGCGCAGCTAGCGCCATTCGACGGCCAACACCGCGGTTCCTGGTGTGTCCGCTGTGCCGTGCGTGTGATCATTGCTTGTACAGCCCTCTCGCAGTGTCCGGAGCAAGTATGGTGGGTCTGACACACCGGTGTCAATGTGTTCTTTTTTCCATTTCCAGGAGTGTATTTAAAACAGCAGTGGCGGAAGTTGTAAGTGAGGCGTTCTGCAGCCGGCTGTAGTTCAATGTTTACATTCGTTCCTAGAATAGTCAACCAATGTATTGCTTCCTGCTACACATATCTCTCGAAAAGACCATCGAGATAAAATTAGAGAGACCTGAGTCGACACTGATATTTACCAGCAATTGCTCTTCCCGCAGACCATTCGCGACTGGACCAGGAAAGTTGGGGGAAGTGACAATGGTACTCACCAAGTACCCCAACACACCGTTAGATATTTTGCACAGAACATCTACAGATGAGCCGGCCGTTGTGGACTGGGGGTTCTAGGCGCTTCAGTCCGGAACCGCGCTGCTGCTACGGTCGCAGGTTTGAATCCTGCCTCGGGCATGGATGAGTGTGATGTCTTTAGGTTAGTTAGGTATAAGTAGTTCTAAGTCTAGGGGACTGATGACCTCCGATGTTAGTCCCATAGTGCTTAGAGCTATTTGAATTTTTTTAGATACAGATGTAGCAGTGACCTTCTGCAGGATGTTTTTGTTTACACCCTGAAGAAAGTCACTTGCAACGGTGACCGAAACGTCGGTAGTTTTACGTAATGCGGTCACAAACCCAGAAAAAATTTATTGACTGATATCTCAGATATTAGCATTGCACTATAGCTAACACCCCTGAAACCTGTGTATCTGTATCTATTTTTTATCGATTTATTACGTCTTTTATATCTTTTTTATTACACAGATGTTTGTCAGAACATCGTATCCTCCACAATTACACAACAAATGAATACTGCATGAAGACCTCATATTTTGTCATACTTGTGTTTGTATTTAATGAACAGCTTATTATTTTACCAGTAACTTTGTGTAAATGTTAACTGCAAGTACTACTAAAAAAACTGTACTAATTTAAAAGTGGGCCAGTCGCATGTGTTAGTGGTCATCACAATTGAAAATAGAACCAAGAGACGCTTCTGTCAAAAAGACATAAATAATTGTCCAAACAAAATTTAACGACAGCTCGTTTCATTTAGCATGAGCAATAGTGCTACCTTATTTGTTTCTGAATAAACCTTTACTTGTAATTGTTGTGAATGATCTGGTTGTGACTGAATATTTATCACACTTCTTTCTTTAAATATTGTTGTTATTTATTAATGTAGCCTGTGAAGTGGTCAGGATGAATCAAATCATGTCTGTAGCACGTAAGAATGATGTACTTTTGGTGTGTATGGCTTTCAGCTAATGGAAAAGCAGACAGTAGGGGAACACTATGGGAGTCAAGTGGAGACTGGGACTTTTAGAGTGAAGAGCTCAAGGGAGCGATTTCGGACTTTGTTGAAATGGCTCTGAGCACTATGGGACTTAACATCTGAGGTCATCAGTCCCCTATAACTTAGAACTACTTAAACCTAACATACCTAAGGACATCACACACATCCATGCCCGAGGCAGGATTCGAACCTGCGACCGTATCGGTCGCGCGGTTCCAGAGTGAAGTTCCTAGAACCGCTCGGCCACCACGGCCGGCTCCGGAATTCATATCGAGTTCTTGAAGAACGCAGGCCTGCTTGGGTAACGTGTGCGATTCTGTCGTATAGGTGACTGATTCTGGGCGGTGAACAACCACTAACATACTTTAACTTCCAAAGGGGTTTTATATTTTGAGAGAACTGAATGTGTTCCAGAGTAGGAGTTACTATTCGTTGTATCACGTGTGTTCAAATGGTTCAAATTGCTCTGAGCACTATGGGACTTAACATCTGTGGTCATCAGTCCCCTAGAATTTTAGAATTACTTAAACCTAACTAACCTAAGGACATCACACATAACCATGCCCGAGGCAGGATTCGAACCTGCGACCGTTGCAGTCGTGCGGTTCCGGACTGAGCGCCTGAATCACGTGTGTTAAATTGTAAATCTTTATGGTGAACTCTGAACTGTTTTGAGCTGGCGAATATTTCGTGCATTGTCGTTACGAAATGGACTTAGTTTTGGAGTATCTTTGATTAAATATTTATTGCTAACATTCTCGTAACACTGTCTACGTAACTTTACTGCATTTTAGAAGAGTATTTGTCTGCATTATACTTGAATATCATAGGACCTCTTCCTATTTATTTGAGATGTCCTTTCTCGAATAAGAAGTTTTCAACATAATTCTCTGCCATCTACATCAGTTACAGACGTTAGAATAGAACCCTTTTTATTAAATTTTTAAATTGTCTTTTATTTTGTATTTCTGTGTATTTTATTAATTCGCAGTTCTAGCTAATACACAGGCTATTTGACTCCAGGACTACAAGCAAGTTAGCTGTGGGGTATGAAAGCAGACTTGCGAGGCTCGACCTTATGACTACAAGGGTAATCCCAAAAGTATGGTCTCCTATTTTTTTATAAGTACAGAACTCTGCCTGTGTGGCAGTTGGTCACACTGTTATGAAGAGTGCTTCACGCGCTGTGTGTAAACATGCGCACGCCGCGCTGAGGGGCTCAGCCTTGGCTTGGCAGCCGTTGAGAATGGAGCTCCCGCTGGATATTACCGCCACCAAGTGCGAATTGCGCGCAGTTATTGAGTTTTTGAACGCAAAGGACACTGCGCCGATTGAAATCCGTCGCCAATTGACGGAAATGTATGGTGAGTCGTGCATGGATGTCAAAAATGTTCGTTAGTGGTGTAGAGAGTTTGCAGCTGCTCAGACCGAAATTCACGATGAACAAAGGAGCGGGAGACAGTCAATTTCTGATGAGACAGTGTTGAAGGTTCAGCAAAGAATGCGTGAAGATCGGCGGATCACCCTAGATGATCTCTGCGCGTTGGTTCCTGAGGTTTCCCGAAGCACCGCTCACAGAATTTCAACGGAAACAATGAACTACCGCAAGGTGTGCACAAGATGGGTACCACTAATGCTGACTGAAGATCACATGCGACAACGAGTTGATGCTTTCCGCGCATTTCTTCACCGCCTTGCAGCCGAACAGGACAACTTTCTTGACTCAGTTGTCAAGGGGGACGAAACCTAGGCATACCACTTTACACCTGAGACCAAGCAACAATCACGCCAGTGGCGGCATCCTTCTTCGCCAAAGCCGCGGAAATACTAACAAACACAGTCTGCCCACAAAGTCATGCCAACCGTTTTTTGGGATCGGAAAGGAATATTTTTGGTCGACTTTATACCCACTGGGACCACAATTAACGCTGACAGGTACTGTGAGACTATGAAGAAACTTAAACGGGCAATTCAGAACCGGAGAAGAGGAATGTTGAGCAAGGGCGTACATATTCTCCATGACAACGGTCGCCCAAACATCGCTCGGCAAACCGTTGCCCTCCTGCAACAGTTTCAGTGGCACATAATCACCCACCCACCCTATAGTCCTGACTTGGCGTCCAGTGACTATCACCTGTTGGCTAGGTTAAAATAACATTTGGCCGGAAAGCGATTCAGCTCCGACGACGAGGTGAAAGAAGAAGTTCATAACTTTCTGAACAGCATGGTGGCGAGCTGGTATGACATGGGCATACAAAAACTGCCACAGCGTCTACAAAAACGCATCCACAGAAATGGTGATTATGTCGAAAAATAGCTAAATATTCAAGCTGTAAACTGATGTAAACCATTGTAGAAATAAACAGGTTTATGTACTAATAAAAAAATAGGAGACCTTACTTTTGGGATTACCCTCGTACATCGATCTATGCTTTTTAAACAGAGCCCTGCATAGCCAAAGTGCCTAAAGTATGAGCAACGGCAGGTAAACACATAATTGGTTTGCTCATATGGGATGTTGTTAGGAACAGCAACAGTAACCGTTAGGTACAGTCGCAAGCTATCTCTGTCTTCGCAATATTCTCTGAATGTTACCGTATGTTTTTATTTTATTTTAGTAGTCTAGCCTGCTGCCCTCTGTCGGTCAAAAACCGGGCAATGTGGTGCGGTGGAGGGACAGTGGACTCGCGTTCGGGAGAACAGTGGTTCAAATCCCTGACGGGACATTTACGAAGTTAGGCATTCCCTGGTTCTGGTAAAACGCTCAAGACAAATAAGATACGATCCCTCCGGAAAAGACAGGAATGGTTTCCTTCTCTGTCCTTCCCCAACACGAGCCGGTGCTCAATCACTAACGACTTCGCCGTTGATGAGACGTTAAACCCTGGTCTCCCTACACAAGCTTCCTTGTTGTCCAAGTCACTAACCACACTTCCCTGTCTCGGCGCATTTTCTTAGCTTTGCAATTATCTCGTGCCTGGTTGTCAGAAATATTCAGTAGCTGTTCTGCCGGAGGCGTCGTCGTGCTTAAACGTGGATGTGACGACCAACGACAATTATTCCCGCATTACGAGGCTTGTTCTTCGACGTGAAGCATTCTGCTGGAAAAAGCGACTTTCCTCATTCCCAGATAACTCTCTGATTCCCCCCCCCCCCCCCCTATACGTTGTAATCATCGTAATGCCAATTCTTAATCGACATACGTAGCCGTTCTCAAGGCGAGCCGCTCCACTCTGGCACGAGGGCCGTTTAGAGCAGAGACCGGTTTCCGAGAATGTATGGCCGACGCAACAGCTTGACGTCTGTCACCCAGGCGTGGGTCTCTGCTACATCGGCAGATACGCGGTAGTTCTTAGTGCTTAACAGTTGAATACCAAAGCTACATCTAATAAAACTAACAGCAAATGTGGAACTTTATGATATGGAAAGGAGGAGAAATCAAACTGCACAACTGGCATTTAAAACTGCTACACCACGAAGATGACGTGCTACAGACGCGAAATTTAACCGACAGGAACAAGATGCTGTGATATGCAGATTATTAGCTTTTCAGAGCATTCACACAAGGTGGGCGCCGGTGGTGACACCTACAACGTGCTGACATGAGGAAAGTTTCCAACAGATTTCTCATACATAAGCAGCAGTTGTCCAGCGTTGCCTGGTGAAACCTCGTGTAAGGACGAGAAATGCGTACCATCACGTTTCCGACTTTAATAAAGGTCGAATTGTAGCCTATCGCGATCGAGGTGTATCGTAGCGCGACATTGCTTCTCGCGTTGGTCGAGATCCAATGACTATTAGCAGAATATGGAATCGGTGGATTCAGGAGGGTAATACGGAACGCCGTGCTGGATCCCAACGGCCTCGTATCACTAGCAGTCGAGATGACAGGCATCTTATCCGCATGGCTGTAACGGATCGTGCAGCCACGTCTCGATCCCTGAGTTAACAGATGGGGACGTTTTCAAGACAACAACCATTTCCACTAACAGTTCGACGACGTTTGCAGCAGCATGGACTATTAGCTCGGGGACCATGCTGCGGTTACCCTTGACGCTGCATTACAGACAGGAGTGTCCCCGATGGTGTACTCAACGACGAACCTGGGTGCACGAATGGCAAAACGCCATTTTTTCGGATGAATCCAGGTTCTGTTTACAGCATCATGATGGTCGCATCCGTGTTTGGCGGCATTACGGCGAACGCACATTGGAAGCGTGTATTCGCCATCGCCATACGGGCGTATCACCAGGCGTGATGGTATGGGGTGCCATTGGTTACACGTCTCGGTCAGCTCTTGTTCGCATTGACGGCACTTCGAACAGTGGACGTTACATTTCATATGTGTTACGACCCGTGGCTCTATCCTTCATTCGATTCCTGCGAAACCCTACATTTCAGCAGGATAATGCACGACCGCATGTTGCATGTCCTGTACGAGCCATTCTGTATACAGAAAATGTTCGACTGCTGCCCTGGCCAGCACATTCTCCAGATCTCTCACCAATTGAAAACGTCTGGTCAATGGTGGCCAAGCAACTGGCTCGTCACAATACGGCAGTCACTACTCTTAATGAACTGTGGTATCGTGTTGAAGCTCCATGGGCAGCTGTACCTGTACACGCCAACCAAGCTTGTTTGACTCAATGCCCAGGAGCATCAAGGCCGTTATTACGGCCAGAGGTGGTTGTTCTGGGTACTGATTTCTCAGGAGCTATGCACGCAAATTGCGTGAAAATGTAATCACATGTCAGTTGTAGTATGATATATTTGTCCAATGAATACCCGTTTATCATCTGCATTTCTTCTTGGTGTAGCAATTTTAATGGCCAGTAGTGTATATAGAAGCAAGATGACTATGTAAAAGATAGAATTTTACTTACAGGAAAATTAAAGAAACCTTTGCAAAAAAGAGAAGCAGTTTTACTAATATCAAGAGCTCTGACGTCAAACTAGTTATAAGCATGGATGAGAAGGCTGAAAGTTGGAAAGGGCAGATAAAAGAGCTATACAAAGGAAATGTAGTTGAAACCAACATTACGGAAAGGGAAGAGAGAGTGGATGATGACGAGACAGGATATATGGTATAGCTAGAAGAATTTGACAGAGAAAGGGAAGACTTTGAAGTCGAAACAGAGCACATGGAGTTGACATTCCTTCACAATTATTGAGAACCATGGGAGAGCTAGCCGTCACATAACTATTCCGACTGGTGTGCAAGATACACGAGACTGGCGAAATACCATCAGACTTTAAAATGAATGTACTAATCTCAGTTCCAAAGATTGCAGATGATGACGGATGTGAATATTACCGAGCCATCACGTCGTAAAATACTGATTTGAATTATTTGCAGAACAATGAAAAGACTAGTAGAACCCAACTTCGTGGAAGAACAGTTTGTTCCCCAGAGGAAACTTAGAAACACAGGAAGCAATACTGATCCTACGCCTTAGCAAAAAGAGCTGAGAAGAAATGCAAACCTATGTGTAAAACGTTTGTATGTTTGAAGAAAGCTGTAGGATGTTGGTTCCGCCTCTTTGCAAACACATTGTTTTCTCTTTTTACCCAGACATGTTTCAGCACCAGTGTGCTATAGTCAGTGGGTTTTTGTTTATTGAAAATTATAAACAGTGAACATATTTTAGATTGTAACTCATCTAACGAAGAGATGGCTAAATAAAGTTTTTTTTCATTTTGATTCTTGCCTTGATTTTACATTATGATTTTGCAGGACCGACTGTACGGTGTCCTGCTCTGATAGCTTGACACTTGCAAATCAAACGATGTAAATGTGAATTTCATCGACAAGTTAACACATCCCTTGATCTTTCAAAAACGTAATTTTGGCGTGACAAAAGTTTTGCAGATGTACACTCCTGGAAATTGAAATAAGAACACCGTGAATTCATTGTCCCAGGAAGGGGAAACTTTATTGACACATTCCTGGGGTCAGATACATCACATGATCACACTGACAGAACCACAGGCACATAGACACAGGCAACAGAGCATGCACAATGTCGGCACTAGTACAGTGTATATCCACCTTTCGCAGCAATGCAGGCTGCTATTCTCCCATGGAGACGATCGTAGAGATGCTGGATGTAGTCCTGTGGAACGGCTTGCCATGCCATTTCCACCTGGCGCCTCAGTTGGACCAGCGTTCGTGCTGGACGTGCAGACCGCGTGAGACGACGCTTCATCCAGTCCCAAACATGCTCAATGGGGGACAGATCCGGAGATCTTGCTGGCCAGGGTAGTTGACTTACACCTTCTAGAGCACATTGGGTGGCACGGGATACATGCGGACGGGCATTGTCCTGTTGGAACAGCAAGTTCCCTTGCCGGTCTAGGAATGGTAGAACGATGGGTTCGATGACGGTTTGGATGTACCGTGCACTATTCAGTGTCCTCTCGACGATCACCAGTGGTGTACGGCCAGTGTAGGAGATCGCTCCCCACACCATGATGCCAGGTGTTGGCCCTGTGTGCCTCGGTCGTATGCAGTCCTGATTGTGGCGCTCACCTGCACGGCGCCAAACACGCATACGACCATCATTGGCACCAAGGCAGAAGCGACTCTCATCGCTGAAGACGACACGTCTCCATTCGTCCCTCCATTCACGCCTGTCGCGACACCACTGGAGGCGGGCTGCACGATGTCGGGGCGTGAGCGGAAGACAGCCTAACGGTGTGCGGGACCGTAGCCCAGCTTCATGGAGACGGTTGCGAATGGTCCTCGCCGATACCCCAGGAGCAACAGTGTCCCTAATTTGCTGAGAAGTGGCGGTGCGGTCCCCTACGGCACTGCGTAGGATCCTACGGTCTTGGCGTGCATCCGTGCGTCGCTGCGGTCCGGTCCCAGGTCGACGGGCACGTGCACCTTCCGCCGACCACTGGCGACAACATCGATGTACTGTGGAGACCTCACGCCCCACGTGTTGAGCAATTCGGCGGTACGTCCACCCGGCCTCCCGCATGCCCACTATACGCCCTCGCTCAAAGTCCGTCAACTGCACATACGGTTCACGTCCACGCTGTCGCGGCATGCTACCAGTGTTAAAGACTGCGATGGAGCTCCGTATGCCACGGCAAACTGGCTGACACTGACGGCGGCGGTGCACAAATGCTGCGCAGCTAGCGCCATTCGACGGCCAACACCGCGGTTCCTGGTGTGTCCGCTGTGCCGTGCGTGTGATCATTGCTTGTACAGCCCTCTCGCAGTGTCCGGAGCAAGTATGGTGCGTCTGACACACCGGTGTCAATGTGTTCTTTTTTCCATTTCCAGGAGTGTATTTGTTACTAATCATACAAGTCATTTTGACAAGACAAAATCACGTTCCTTAAAAATCAAGGGATGTGTTAACTCCTTGATGAAATTCACATTCACACGTTCGGTTGGCAGATGACAAGTTATCAGTGCAGGACACCATACAGTCGGTCCTGCAAAACCATATAATGTAAAATCAAGGTAAGAGGCAAAACGAACAAAAACTCTGTAGGCATCACTTTGTTAGATCAGTTACAACATAAAATATGTTCACTTTTTGCAGTTTTATATATATAACAACCCACTGAAATATGTTTAGGTAAAAAGGAAAAGCAGTGCGTTTGCGAAAAGGCGGGACTCCGGCTGCGATTGAAGATAATCTGTTCAGCTACGCAATTCACGATAGGGTTTGCGTTATTTGTTTTTGCAATCGATTAGCAGCTCACTTGAGCGCTTATACCCTTGCTGCCGCTTCACCTTCATTTGCCATTCAGGAAATACCGATGAAAAATGAAAGTTACCCGAGACAGTTTCTGTAGTGTTGTGTACTAGAGCAGTCAGGCGCCGCTGTAGAGTTCTGATTAATATTGTTGTTATTCTGTGTGACGTTTTGTAATGTTAATAGAAAGTGAGTTTTATAAAAGAATTGGATTCATCTGAGTCACTTGGTCACAGTCTAATATCACCTGTTTTCTGTTACTTTTCATTGGTAGTGCAAATGTTTATGCGTAACTGCGCAAGTGATTTATATGGCTCAAAGGCTCATTACGACTGCGATAGAGAAAGAGATTATCTTTGACTCGTGATATAAAAACTCTGTGGATATAATGTGGAACTTTGGGTGTACGATGGAGTTATTATTTCTGAGTCGGGCGGCTGTGGCCGAGCGGTTCTAGGCGCTTCAGTCCGGAACCGCGCTGCTGCTAAGGTGGCAGGTTCGATTCCTGCCTCGGGCATGGATGTGTGTGATGTCCTTAGGTTAGTTAGGTTTTAGTAGTTCTAAGTCTAGGGGACTGATGACCTCAGATGTTAAGTCCCATAGTGCTCAGAGCCATTTGAGCCAAACATACATTCTCGTGACCACCGCTGCCAGCAATCATGTATAGTGGCCACATCCCGCCAAATCTTTCTGCACTATTCCTAAAGGGGAATCCAGCCTCTCGGCCGGCCGGAGTGGAGGAGCGGTTCTAGGCGCTTCAGCCTTGAACTGCGTGGCCCCTATGGTCGCAGGTTCGAATCCTGCCTCGGGCATGGTTGTGTGATGTCCTTAGGTTAGTTAGGTTTAAGTAGTTCTAAGTTCCAGGGGACTGATGAGCTCAGATGTTAAATCCCATAGTGCTCAGAGCCATTTTCAGCCAGCCTCTCGTAACCCCATTACACGACCTCGTCCAAAGTCTGTGAGGTGTTGATAATGGCGTCTTTGTCGCCTTAAAGGCACTCTTGACTAACATAACTCACCACGTCCAGCCGCAAAGGTAACTAACGCTCATGACCGTTACAGCGTGTATTTAAAGCAAACTTGAGTTTAATCCTCATGGCTCTGAGCACTATGCGACTTAACATCTGAGGTCATCAGTCCCCTAGAACTTAGAACTACTTAAACCTAACTAACCTAGGGACATCACACACATCCATGCCCGAGGCAGGTTTCGAACCTGCGACCGTAACGGTCACGCGGTTCCAAACTGAAGCGCTTAGAACCGCACGGCCACACTGGCCGGCTGATTTTAATCCTCATAGCATCGCTACTAGGTCCACTCTTGTGCAACTGGCTCGAAATTTGAATAGAGATCATCTTTCAGGTGTAGAAACACTTTGTTTACGTTGCTCAACTCCGTAGTGCTGCTATTTTTTCCGATAGTCATCATCATGTTCGTTTCCCCTCTATCCAACATCTTCTCGGGTTGGGGTATCCATGACACTTCGCCACTTTGCTCGGTCTTTCCACCATTCTTCTTCCAAAATTTGGTTCCATAGCAGGTTTCTCCTCCTTAAACTCAACTTTATTGTATCAATCCATCTTGGTCTTCCTCTTGGCGTCTTGCCCTCAATCTTCAACTCCATCAGTTTTCTTGGTATTCTCCCCTCTCCCATGCTCTTCACATGCCCAAACCATTTTAATCTATTCTTTTCAATTTTTTCAGTCAACTTCCCCACTGCAGTTTCCTTCCAAACATCTTCATTTTTCAGTCTGTCTCCCCTCGTCTTCCATAACATACTTCTCAGAAACTTCGTTTCACTGGATTGTGTCCTACTCTCCCCTCTTCTAGTCATAGTCCCAAGTCTCTGAGGCGCAAATTAGTATGGGTGTGAAGTAAGTCTTGTATGGAACCAGCTTGCACCTCATTGGCACTTCCCTTACCCACACGAAGCCCCTCCCACACTGGTAAAATGTACTACTCTGTTGTATTCTTTTGCTAATTTCTGTCTCCAAATGAGCATTCCCCATTAATACAGTTCCCAAATATTTAAAGTTGTGCACTGTTTCAATATCCCGTACCTGAAAATGAATTGGTGAGCAAGATGTATGAGACAGGTGGAACACCCTCAGACTTCAAGAAGAATGTAATAATTCTAATCCCAAAGAAACCAGGTGTTGACAGATGTGAAAATTACCGAACTATCAGTTTAATAAGTCATTGCTGCAAAATACTAACGCGAATTCTTTACAGACGAATGGAAAAAGTAGTAGAAGCCGACCTCGGGGAAGATCAGTTTGGATTCCGTAAAATCATTGGAACACGTGAGGCAATACTGAGCCTACGACTTATCTTAGAGGCTAGGTTAAGGAAAGGCAAACCTACGTTTCTAGCATTTGTAGACTTAGAGAAAGCATTTCACAATAATGACTAGAATACTCTCTTTCAAATTCTAAAGGTGGCAGTGGTAAAATACAGGGAGCGAAAGGCTATTTACAATTTGTACAGAATCCAGATGGCAGTTATAAGAGTCGAGGGACATGAAAGGGAAGCAGTGGTTGGCAAGGGAGTGAGACAGGGTTGTAGCCTCTCCCCGATGCTATTCAATCTGTATATTGAGCAAGCAGTAAAGGAAACAAAAGAAAAATTCGGAGTAGGAATTAAAATCCATGGAGAAAAAATAAAAACTTTGAGGTTCGCCGATGACACTGTAATTCTGTCAGAGACAGCAAAGGACTTGGAAGAGCAGTTGAACGGAATGGATAGTGTCTTGAAGGGAGGATATAAGATGAACATCAACAAAAGCAAAACGAGGATAATGGAATGTAGTCGGATTAAGTCTGGTGATGCTGAGGGAATTAGATTAGGAAATGAGACACTTAAAGTAGCAGATGAGTTTTGCTATTTGGGGAGGAAAATAACTGATGATGGTCGAAGTAGAGAGGATATAAAATGTAGACTGGCAATGGCAAGGAAAGCGTTTCTGAAGAAGAGAAATTTGTTAACATCGAGTATAGATTTAAGTGTCTGGAAGTCGTTTCTGAAAGTATTTGTATGGAGTGTAGCCATGTATGGAAGTGAAACATGGACGATGAATAGTTTGGACAAGAAGAGAATAGAAGCTTTTGAAATGTGGTGCTACAGAAGAATGCTGAAGATTAGATGGGTAGATCACATAACTAATGAGGAGGTATTGAGTAGGATTGGGGAGAAGAGAAATTTGTGGCACAACTTGACTAGAAGAAGGGATCGGTTGGTAGGACATGTTCTGAGGCATCAAGGGATCACCAATTTAGTTTTGGAGGGCAGCGTGGAAGGTGAAAATCGTAGAGGGAGACCAAGGGATGAATACACCAAGCAGATTCAGAAGGATGTAGGTTGCAGTAGGTACAGGGAGATGAAGAAGCTTGCACAGGATAGAGTAGCATGGAGAGCTGCATCAAACCAGTCTCAGGACTGAAGAGCACAACACAACAACAATATGAATTTGTCCCTTGCCCTCACTATCCCCTCTGGTTACCACCAAGGTCTTGCTTTTCTCCACACTACATTTCATTCCATATTTCTCGACCTTATAATTTAGGATGTCTATCTGATTTTGTACCTTCTTACTGCTTGTTCCCCACACCACAATATCATCCGCAAATAGTAACAGCTTCATCTCACTTCCTCTATGGGCTTCTTCAGTCTCTTTGACTATTTCATCCATAACCAGTATAAACAGTAGTGGTGATATCACACAGCCTTGTCTTAGTCCCGTAACATTCTTAAACGATTCAGTTCTTCTAGCTGGTGTCTGCACACAACTAGATCTTTTTGCATACATTGCCTGGATAACTTCAAGTGTTTACTTTCCAACTCCCTTTCTCTTCAAGGTTGTCCATACCTTTTCCCTGGGAACACTGTCATATGCTTTCACTAGGTCGAGACATGTCACACCAGATCTTTCCCATACTCCCAATGTATTTCCATCAACAGTCTCGTACTAAAGACTGGTCTCACTGTTGATCTGCCATGACGAAAGCCGATAGTGTATTTCCTAAAAGATGTCTGAATTCTCAGCGGGTATTTGAGGATAGAGAGGCTGTTAATTGCCGAGTCTGCGGCGAAATTTTGCAACGAATCGAAGTTGAGTGCAGCGTAGCGGTCAGAGGCGACGATAAGACGCCATACATCCGCTGCGGGCGCGTGGCTGTTATCTTATCACCGAAACGATTACTGGACAGTGCTAGTAACACGTGAGCTGAGTTTTGGGCTGATTTGTGGTCGCCGTGTGGGAAGGCAGCATTTCTATTTTACTGCAATCGATTATTATTATTCAATAAGTTATCAATTACCTTCATTCCTTTCCTATTCGTAAATAACAGCCCAAAAAAAACAATGGGTATTTTTTTCTAGAAAATTCTTCTGGATCTGTGACTGTATCACGATGTGAAAAAACTATCGACGATTTGGCTACTGTTGCAGGCAGCCACCATCTGGGACAAGTATGTCTCCAAAAAACACCAGAAGCTTTCTTATTTTCTGGAAGACACGCCTTCCCTTCAAACATGCGCAGTAGAAATCTTAAAAATAAAAGTAAGTTAAGTGCATCACGACATCTTTCTTATAGAAGTCTCTCATTAAAAATTTTATTTATTTCTTCGATATTAAAGTTTATGGAGTGATAAGCACTTGGCCATATTTTTTATGTCTTAGTTGGATGTTTACGTAAGGTAAGACTCCCATCAAGCAGAACGTTTGTCGGAGCACGGCATTGCTTGGCTACGGCGACAGTATAGGAGGCCTTCTTCTGACCTTCGAATTGACTTACACAGCCAAAGCTACTTAGCGACTTCAGCTTTTCCTTCTTTTTTTTCCAAAACCGCTCTCGCTTATTTCTGTATCTGTGATTTTCGAATCTGTGGTGTTGTCAAATGTAATGCGCTATTTTAAATTTCCGTGAAGCATTCTGGGAAGACAGATTTTAGTTTTTTGGCTTTTAGTATTTCGGCCTTAATTTTATTATTATCTGCCGTTATAGCCAACGAGACTTTATAGCATAGCACTCCGTCGTCAAGCCACAATTGGCCCATCGTGACCATCCGACCGCCGTGTCATCCTCAGGTGAGAATGCGGATAGGAGGGGCGTGTGGTCAGCACACCGCTCTCCCGGTCGTTAACGACGGTTTTCTGTGACCAGAGCCGCTACTATTCTGTCGAGTAGCTCCTCAATTGGCATCACGAGGCTGAGTGCACCCCGAAAAACGGCAACAGCGCATGGCGGGCCGGATGGTCACCCATCCAAGTGCCGGCCACACCCGACAGCGTTTAACTTCGGTGATTTGACGGGAACCGGTGTATCCTCAGCGGCAAAGCCGTTGCCCAACGAGACCTCAGACTGATTTAATTCCTTTTCTTATCTAATGCACGAGGATCAGTCAGAAAAAAGAAAACCATAACACTGACTTTTCAATATAATTACCATACGGGGTGTTCAAAAAGTCTCTCCGCAGTGGCGTATGATTGTTAGCCGAACGTGCCGTAAGATTGTTCGCCTGCCTGGGTTACTTCCCTTCAAGTGGACTCTCCCAACATTCCTCTGTTTCGTTTATCTCAGCCAGCGTCAGTAGTATCGTTGGTGTGTGTCGTTGCGTGTTGACGTGAACGTTTAAGTTCAGTTTAGAGGTGGGCAAACTCGTGCATCCTTGGGAACTGGTTCACTGGTGATCGCTCTTTTTCGGGAACCGTTCATTTTTACTCGGTCACCGTTCATTTGTACATGGTACATGGTTCTTACGAAAAACTGAAAATTAGTGACTGAAGATGGAAGGCGCCAGGAGGGGGGCACTTGCCTCCTCCCGAAGTACAGCGTTCTTAATCATTACAAAATTCTCACACCCTTGTAGAAGTAATTTTCGTGATTCTGCAAAACCTCCCGTTTGCCCATCTGTGGTGTTATGTCGCTGATCGCAGGGAAATAATTCACTACTGGCCATTAAAATTGCTACACCACGAATATGACGTGCTACAGACTCGAAATTTAATCCACAGGAAGAAGATGCCGTGATATGCAAATGATTAGCTCTTCAGAGCATTCATTCACACAAGGTTGGCGCCGGTGGCGACACCTACAACGTGGTGGTATGAGGAAAGTTTCCAACCGGTTTCTCGTACACAAACGGCAGTTGACCGGCGTTGCCTGGTGAAACGTTGTTGTGATGCCTCGTGTAAGGAGGAGAAATGCCTACCAGTTACGTTTCCGACTTCGGTAAAAGTCGGATTGTAGCCTATCGCGATTGCGGTTTATCGTATCGCGACATTGCTCGTCGCGTTGGTCGAGATCCAATGACTGTTAGCAGAATATGGAATCGGTGGGTGCAGGAGGGTAATACGGAACGCCGTGTTGGATCCCAAAGGCCTCGTATCACTAGCAGTCGAGATGATAGGCATCTTATCCGCATGGCTGTAACGGATCGTGCAGCCACGTCTCGATCCCTGAGTCAACAGATGGGGACGTTTGCATGACAACAACCATCTGCACGAAGAGTTCGACGACGTTTGTAGCAGGATGGACTATCAGCTCGGAGACCATGGCTGCGGTTATCCTTGACACTGCATCACAGACAGGAGTGTCTACGATGGTGTACTCAACGACGAATGGCAAAATATTTTTTCGGATGAATCCAGGTTCTTTATAAAGCATCATGATGGTCGCATGCGTGTTTGGCGACATCGCGGTGAACGCACATTGGAAGCGTGTATTCGTCATCGCCATACTGGCGTATCACCCAGCGCGATGGTATGGAGTGCCATTGGTTACACGTCTCGGGTACCTTTTGTTCGCATTGACGGTACTTTGAAGAGTGGGCGTTACATTTCAGATGTGTCACGACCCGTGGATCTACCCTTTATTAGATCCCTGCGAAACCCTACAAATGGTTGAAATGGCTCTGAGCAGTATGGGACTTAACTTCTGAGGTCATCAGTCCCCTAGAACTTAGTACTACTTAAACCTAACTAACCTAAGGACATCACACACATCCATGCCCGAGGCAGGGTTCGAACCTGCGACCGTAGCGATCACGCGGTTCCAGACTGTAGCGCCTAGAACCGCACGGCCACTCCGGCCGGTGAAACCCTACATTTCAGTAGGATAATGCACGACCGCATGTTGCAGGTCCTGTACGGGCCTGTCTGGATACAGAAAATGTTCGACTGCTGCCTTGGCCAGCACATTCTCCAGATCTCTCACCAATTGAAAACGTCTGATCAATGGTGGCCGAGCGACTGACTCGTCATAATACGCCAGTCACTACTCTTAATGAACTATGGTATTGTGTTGAAGCTGCACGTGCAGCTGTACCTGTACACGGCACCAAAGCTCTGTTTGACTCAATACCCATGCGTGTCAAGGCCGCTATTATGGCCAGAGGTGGTTGTTCAGGGTACTGATTACTCAGGATCTATGCACCCAAATTGCGTGAAAATGTATTGACATGTGAGTTCTAGTATAATATATTTGTCCAATGAATACCCGTTTATCATCTGCATTTCTTCTTGGTGTAGCAATTTTAAAGTCCAGTAGTGTAGTAAATAGGTAAAAAGTTCAATGCGTTCATGGTAGTGACAGCAGAAATGTCCTCCGCGGAGTATAGATGACGATCAACATGGGTAGCATGCGCGGCGTAGGTCCCTGCGAGATGGGAAGCTGGCCTTCAGCTGTCGAGGCGGCCGCAGGCATTATATAGCTCATGTCATGTCGCCAGCGTCAGAGGCAGGGCCAGGTGGTGAATGCCTGAGGAGCGCGGCGCCTCAGCGCGAGGAGTGGGGACACCAGTGGGGACTGTCGCCATGCAGACGAACGACCCTGTTCAGGTTGGTTGGTTGGTTTTGGGGAAAGAGACCAAACAGCGAGGTCATCGGTCTCATCGGATTAGGGAAGGACAGGGAAGGAAGTCGGCCGTGACCTTTCAGAGGAACCATCCCGGCATTTGCCTGGAGCGATTTAGGGAAATCACGGAAAACCTAAATCAGGATGGCCGGACGCGGGATTGAACCGTCGTCCTCCCGAATGCGAGTCCAGTGAGCTAACCACTGCGCCACCTCGCTCGGTGTTCAGGTTGTCGTCGGAAGGAAACCAGTCAGAGCTCTGCTCGTCATGAAGCGAGGAGTGCGTCAAAACTACGCAGAAGGAAGCAGCTGTACTGGCAGTCCTTGGACTGCACCCAACAGACCCGCAATAAGAAGACGCAATGCCGCATGATGGGTGCATAAAAAAGCAGAGGAACACGAGACGCAGTGTGAGCTGCAAGGCTGAGCCTCAGACTCTGGCGATAGTCACAGTACCCAAGCCCGCATCTAGAGGGGCGCCATATTCATATCCTTTAAGAAAAAAAGCTTTGTTTCAAAAAGAGCCTAGCACCCAGCACACTTTGGTCTATCGATTATTCATATGATTTTGAAACATATCGCTTTAGGTTTTCGAACATTTTGAACACATCGTAAGTTGATTTCCGATCTAATCATAAGTTGATTCTTGAATGCGCACGTAGTGTACGTGATGTCTGTGCCAGGGGAATCCCCGTCGCATCTACAGTGTTGTTGTTGTTGTGGTCTTCAGTCCTGAGACTGGTTTGATGCAGCACTTCGTGCTACTCTATCCTGTGCAAGCTTCTTCATCTCCCAGTACCCACTGCAACCTACATCCTTCTGTATCTGTTTAGTGTATTCATCTCTTGGTCTCCCTCTACGATTTTTACCCTCCACGCTGCCTCCCAATACCAAATTGGTGATCCCTTGATGCCTCAGAACATGTCCTACCAACCGATCCCTTCTTCTAGTCAAGTTGTGACACAAACCTGTTTTCTCCCCAAGTCTATTCAATACCTTCTCATTAGTTATATGATCTACCCATCTAATCTTCAGCATTCTTCTGTAGCACCACATTTCGAAAGCTTCTACTCTCTTCTTGTCCAAACTAGTTATCGTCCATGTTTCACTTCCATACAAGGCTACACTCCACAAAAAAACTTTCAGAAACGACTTCCTGACACTTATATCTATACTCGATGTTAACAAATTTCTCTTCTTCAGACACTGTCCATTCCATTCAACTGCTCTTGGAACGATATAGAAACTTATTGAGATGACTTACAGAATCGGTAGATATACCATTTTGTAGCAAACAACCTCAGTTTTCACGTAGAAGTCTCAAGCGTCATTTTGGTTCGCTGTGACTACCATTTGTGATTCGGCAAACATCCTACCGGCAATCACTTTCTCCCCACACTCGTTGCAGCAAATAGGGTGTAAATTGTAAAAAGGCAGTATGGATTAGAGTTTTCAGGTGGGGTAAATTGTTTGGGAGGGGTGGAGCATACATGCGATCCTTAGTGAAACCCTAGAGAAAGAAATCCAGTGGTGTCAAGTCTGAGGAGCGAGGCGGCCATGTGACTGGCCTTTCAAGGCCAATCCACCGATCTGGAAGCGATTGCCGAGGAAACCTCGATCTTTTGCCAAGAGTAAATTGCTGATCTGCTTGGAGATTCTTTATTGTATTCTGTGATGAAATTTGCGTCGAAGAGTTGTTCCAGAGTTCGTTTCATGAAACCAAAACACACAGCGCGCACGCTCGGCACCAATGAAAGTAGCCATTTTGACTGTCCACTACGCTGGCGCTCCTGGTGGCGAGATGGGCTGCTAATACACTTCGTGAATCTGACTTGAGGTTGTTTGCTACAAAAAGACACATCTACCTATTCTGTAAGTTATCTCAACAAATTTCAAATTTATAAAGTCTTTTTTCACTCAAATGGTTCAAATGGCTCTGAGCACTATGGGACTTAACATCTCAGGTCATCAGTCCCCTAGAACTTAGAACTACTTAAACCTAACTAACCTAAGGACATCACACACATCCACGCCCGAGGTAGGATTCGAACCTGCGACCGTAGCGGTCGCGCTGTTCCAGACTGAAGCGCCTAGAGCCGCTCGGCCACCAACGGCCGGCTTTTTCACTCGCCCTGTATTATATGACCGACACTGTGCTAATGTTTTTCAGGCGTGTTTACCGACACATCGAAAATATCGCGCGAAACTACAAAATTTCCGTTACTTTCTGAACACACCTTACACATCAATTTTCACATCTCACACATGATGTCTAGAGAATAAAGTAGCACTGAAACTAAGTCTAGAAAACTATGCTACAAATAGAACTGGCGAACCAAAGAAAACTAAGGCAAGACCGAAAGGGAAAGACTCCAACCCCCCCCCCCCCCCCTCCCAAAAAAAAACTAACTTCCCGAAGGTAGGCGGAAACGAATGTAAGAAACAGAATCACCAGCTTTACACTCTCATTCAGCCATAGCTTGCAGCGCAATGTTCAGAATCGTAGCGCTTAGCGAAATATTGGTAATTGTGTAAGTTATGACTTTATAATTTGTTGCTATTATAGTTCTTGTATTAACTGTATGACGCATGTACTTTTCAAATTTTTGGAATTGCCATTTCTTCGATATTATGCCAAGGCACTGGTGTAAACAAATTATTATTATTATCATTGTATTAAATATTTGATCCTAATTAAACGACGTATAGTTAATTTATTAAAACATTTTATAGATTTTAGTGTTGTTTTTGTTGTTGTTGCTGCTGCTGTTGCGATCTTCAGTCCAAAAACTGTTTTGATGCAGCTCTCCATGCTACTCTATCCTGTGCGAGCCTCTTAATCTCCGAATAACTGCAACCTACATCCTCCTGAATCTGCTTATTGTATTCATCTCTTGCTCTCCCTCTACGATTTTTATTCCCCACACTTCCTTTGATGTCTCAGAATGTGTCCTATCAATCAACCCCTTCTTCTAGTCATGTTGTACCACAAATTTCTCTTCTCCCTAATCCTATTCAGTACCTACCCATAGTTATATTCAATGTTAACAAACTCCTCTTCTTCAGAGACGCTCTTCTTACTATTGCCAGTCTACATTTTATGTCCCCTCTATTTCGGCCAACATCAGCTATTTCACTGCCGAAATAGCGAAACTCATGAACTACAGCTATTGTCTCATTTCTTAACCTAATTCCCTCAGCATCACCTGATTTAATTCGATTGTATTCCATTACCCTTGTTTTGATTTTGTTGATGTTCCTCTTACATCCTCCTGTCTTTCCCGTTCAACGATACTTCTGAGTCCTTTCTTTGCTATCTGTGACAGAATGGCATTATCATTGGCAAACCTCAAAGTTTTGACAGAGTAAATATTTTCCCTTAATTTGCTCAATATTCTTCAAATCAATAAATATCTTGTACCATACACTTGGTAAAACAGCCTATCTTCTTATCAGGGTTCAAGCTACCTCCCGCCAGATTTCATGCATATCGGTTCAGCGCCTAGTCGTGGAACCGTAAAAGACAGAATTACTTTAGCATCTATAATATTAGTATGGAAGTATGGATTGGCACTGATTTTGTAAATATTGTATTCTAGCTGTTACCCACCGCTGCAAGGTGATGATGATAAAATGATGATGAGGTCAACGCACAGATTCAGACGCGAGCAGAAAAAAAGACCGGGCAGGAAATGGACCCAGGACCCCAGGGTAGTTAAACAGAAGCGCCCACCGCATGACTACGAGCTTTACACGCAAATTTGAACGCAAAGAAGTTATAACAAACGCATTACGCTCAGCGGCTAATATGTGACGGGTTTGTGACGGATATTACTATCGAAGTATGGCTTAAACATATACAGGATTATATAAACATTGCATTCATTACTTTGAATTGTATTATGTATATCATAGCAAACAATAAAAGTATTTTCACCCATATGATGATGTGGTTAGGTTAGGTTACAAAAATGAAAGATTAAATAGCTTTTTCAAAGAGTAATTATTGTTCCATATTTAGCGTTATACTCTTCAAATCAATAAGTTTCTTGTACTACACACTTTCTAAAGTAGTCTATGTTCTAGTGTGTGTGAACTCCTAAGGGACCAAACTGCTGAGGTCATCGGTCCCTAGACTTACACACTACTTAAACTAACTTATGCTAAGACCAACAAACACACCCATATCCGAGGAAGGACACGAATCTTCGGCGGGAGGGACCACGCAATCCGTCACATGGCGCCTCTAACCACGCGGCCACTCCGCGCGGCCTTATGTTATTTCTCAGCGTTCAAGCTATCTCCATACCAAACTTTACTAAAATCGATTCAGCGGTTTAGCCTTGAAAGCGTAACAGACAGAGTTACTTATGCGTCTATAATATTAGTATGGACCTAGTAGGAAGCGTCGGATGCTCTTTAAGACTATTGGCAATGACGCGGTAGTCTGTATCAAAGTAACAACGCCAGAAGATAGTATCGATTTGCGGAATGACCTGCGCAGGACTGATGAATAGAGAAGGCTTTGGCACTTAACCCTGAACGTAAAAAATGTAGCGTAATGCGCATACATAGAAAATGAAAAATACTACTGTAGGACTACACTGTTGATGAGAAACTACCTTGGAATATCTAGGAGCGGTTATCCAGGGCACCTTAAGCGGAAAAACCACATACAAAAAATAGTAGGAAAAGCAGATAAGCGACTGAGATTCATAGAAAGAATCTTAAGGGAGTATAATTCATCTAATAAAGAATTGACTTAGAAGGGGCTTGTCCGACCGATTCTTTACTATGCCATTTACCAGGTAGGACTGATAGAAGGGACAGAGAAGATCCAACGAAGAGCGGCGCGTTTCTTCACGGGATCTTTCAGTAGGCGCGAGAGTATTACAGAGATGCTCAACAAACTCCAGTGGCAGACACTACAAGAGAGGCGTTGTGTATCACGAGGAGCCTTACTACTAAAATTTCGAGAGAGTACTTTCTGGGAAGATTCGACCAACATTAGAGTCAATACAGAGGCTCATTGGCAATCATTTTTCCCACGTGCCTTTCGCAAGTAGAACAGGGAAGGGGGGATCAGTTAGTGGTACCAGACGTACCCTCCGCAATTTGATGTAGATGTAGATTTGAACATGCTACCGCTTTATTTCAAACGGAAAACATTAATAATTATTTTTTGCGAATGATACTAAAATTTTAGTCAAGAGTGATTGGCAGTGTCAATACGCGTAAGCTGTAAATGGTTGTTTTTACGGCTATTGTTAAATTGCATTCCCATTGTAGATTTGTCTTTAACTTTGAAAAGACAAAATCTTTTTTCAGTCGTAGTCAAAAAATATATTTTCGCCAGTAGGTATAATACACAAATAGGTTAAGTTCAAATGGTTCAAATGGCTCTAAGCACTATGGGACTTAACATCTGAGGTCACCAATCCCCTAGACTTAGAACTACTTAAACCGAACTAACCTAAGGACATCACACACATTCATGCCCGAGGCAGGATTCGAACCTGCGATCGTAGCAGCAGCACGGTTCCGGACTGAAGCGCCTAGAACCGCTCGGCCGCAGCGGCCGGCTAATAGGCTAAGTAAACAAGGTAGATATTATAAAACTGCATGTGACTGTTGGTGAGAAAACATGGCTTTTTAACCGCGCAGCTTAAGTCACGCCGGTGCAGTTCTGCGAAGGCAAATAGTATGATGGAGAAAGCTAACTTCATCTCCGGTTTTGGAGGACGACAAATGGAGAGATGATGTCACGAAGTCACTTATCGGTGGACTGTGTCCCAACGCTATTTGCCGAAGCTCAGCCCTCCCTGCAGTACCGTACGGGTCAATCGTATTTGGCATTACCGATGACGATTCGTTCATCGCGTGAGGTACAAGTCGATGTCTGTAGCAACACAAATACAATATCATCACATTGCGCAAAAACAAAAATGATAGTCACCCTTGCACATCGGGGTCATTCGCACTAGGTCGAGCGAATTGGTTCAAATGGCTCTGAGCACTGTGGGACTTAACTGCTGTGGCCATCAGTCCCCTAGAACTTAGAACTACTTAAACCTAGCTAACCTAGAGACATCATACACATCCATGCCCGAGGCAGGATTCTAGCCTGCGACCGTAGCGGTCGCGCGGTTCCAGACTGTAGCGCCTAGAACCGCTCGGCCACTTAGGCCGGCTCGAGCGAATTCATTAACAATAAAAAGATATAGGATGGCCAATATTGTCCGCATGGTCATTAATCAGTAGAGGTATCTGGTCATCATTGATGATATTAACACTATTAAAATCGTGCCTGAAGTCTCAAGAACAGGGATTATCCGATTTTGTTATGTTCATTTACCAAATGGTTCAAATGGCTCTGAGCACTATGGGACTTAACTTCTGAGGTCATCAGTCCCCTAGAACGTAGAACCACTTAAACCTAACTAACCTAAGGACATCACAAACATCGATGCCCGAGGCAGGATTGGAACCTGCGACCGTAGCGGTCTCGCGGTTCTAGACTGTAGCGCCTAGAACCGCTCGGCCACCACGGACGGCTTCATTTACCAATTTTGAGGTATAAAATCAGTATGTGCGGAAAAAAATTCGCACGATCAAAAAATAATTAATGTCTAGTCACGAAATTTCGGGAATGTTTGTCCTGGTATCAAATTTAAGTTGGTTTGGTTGGTTGGTTTGGGGAAGGAGACCAGACAGCGTGGTCATCGGTCTCATCGGATTAGGGAAGGATGGGGAAGGAAGTCGGCCGTGCCCTTTCAGAGGAACCATCCCGGCATTTGCCTGGAGCGATTTAGGGAAATCACGGAAAACCTAAATCAGGATGGCCGGACGCGGGATTGAACCGTCGTCCTCCCGAATGCGAGTCCAGTGTCAAATTTAAGTGATTAACTTCGCAGGATCACAGGTTATTGCAAGCGCGAGATAATCCATTGCAAATGTGAACTGCTGGTAGGTTAAATCGACGTAACCGGTAGAATGTTGAATGCAAGCATGCAAATATGCTTGCATTGTGTCGTACAGCTGCCAGATGTTTTGGGATGGGTTTCCACGTCTATTGCCCTTGGTCGGTCAATACTGGTTACCGCTGTTTTTTGAATGACGCTGTTGTCGTCCGATGATGTGTATATGTGCTCGATTGGAGACAGATCTGGCGATCTGGTAGGCCATAGCAGCACGTCGACAGTCTCACAAGCTGCGACATCGTCGCGAAAAACCAGTGACCCGTACATGTAATAAGTTTCCTTTAATTTACGTCTATGGTCACAAACTGTTTGATAACAGATTACCGCTTTCGGCCTTTAATGACCATCATCAGATCTGCAGCAAATGGGAAAAACATAAATACACTCGCAAACTGTATACAGCTTAGGAACAATACATAGACCACAATGAAAAGTAGCACTGACAAAATTTGCATTTGTGCGCTTTAAATATGAAGAGGCATAGTGTTTCATAAAAACAAAGTCCTAATTACTGCAGCCATAGTGGCAACGTCAAATGTTAAATGCGCAATCAGCACCAGCATCGTCAAATACACATAAATCACATCACATGCACGAGTCATGTTGTCAGTAGCACTACTGTTTAAAACAAGCTGCCGTACAGTAGCCACAAGATGTTTGTGTTGTAAGTTCACCAGATGTCGCTAATGTCGGCATACACTAGTTTTCAATAATTAATTGAAACAGCGAAAATAAAGGGGGATACAATAGTTGAAGTCTATAATAAGCTTATAACGTATAAAAGGCATTACAGTAATAAAAAGCAATAAAAAGAAGAACACGGAAAAAGTAATATTGTTAAAAAGAGGAAGAGTTAAAAAACAGTGGTTGACATGTGCTCTAGTGCCAATATTCTAGATAATGACATAAATATTAAACACCGTTGATAGTGTACCGGGTAATATTAAACAACCATAAACTAGCGTATGCCGACATTAGCGACATCTGGTGAACTTACAACACAAACATCTTGTGGCTACTGTACGGCAGCTTGTTTTAAACAGTAGTACTACTGACAACATGACTCGTGCATGTGATGTTATCTATATGTATTTGACGATGCTGGTGCTGATTCTGCATTTAACATTTGACGATGCCACTATGGCTGCAGTACATTAGGACTTTGTTTTTATGAAACAGTTATGCCTCTTCATATTTAAAGCGCAAAAATGTAAATTTTGTCAGTACTACTTTTCGTTATGGTCTATGTATTGTTCTTAAGCTGTATACAGTTTGCGAGTGTATTCATGTTTTTCCCATTTGCTGCAGATCTGATGATGGTCATTAAAGACCGAAACTGGTAATCTGTTATCAAACTGTTTGTGACCATAGATGTAAATTAAAGGAAACGTCGATAGTCTGTACATCACGTTGGATTACAACAGCGGTATGTGGGCGAGCGTTATGCTGTTGGATAACGCCTCCTGGTACGCTGTTCGTGAATGGCAGCACAGCAGGTCGAATGAGACTGGCATACAAATCTGCAATCAGGGTACGTGGGATAATCACGAGAGCGCTCCTGCAATCGCACGCAGACTATAACTCGAAGTGCAGGTCCGGTGCGCCTAGTACACAGATAGATTGGTTGCAGGTTCTCACTGGCATCATTCTAACCAACACACGGCCATCACAGGCGCCGAGGCAGAACCAGTTTTCATCAAAACCACAATAGACCACCATTCTAGCCCCCGGTGAGCTGTCGTTTGACACCAGTGAAGTCGCAAATGGTGATGGGTTGGGATCAGTGGAATGCTCGCTACAGGGCCGCTGGCTCGGAGTTGCCCTAGAAGTAATCGATTTGTTACAGTTCATCGTTTCACTGTGGTGCCAACTGCCGTTACAGATATAGTACGACGTCCGAGAGACGTGCGAGAGCCATACGCCGAAAACGATGGCCATCTGGAGCCCGGTCTTCTTGCGACAGTACGTTCTCGTGATCCTCGCCACCAGCAGTCATGTAGAGTGGCTACATTCCTGCCAAGTCCATCTGCGGCATCGCAGAAGGGACATCCAGCTTCTCGTAGCCCTATTACACGACCTCTTTCAAACTCAATGAGGGGCTGATAATGGTGTCTATCTCACCTTAAATGCATTCTTGACTACCGCCAACCCACCATACCCAGTCTCAACCGTGACTAACACTCACTACCGCTGCAACGTGTATCTAAGGCAAACCTGATTTGCATCCACTGGCGCTAAATTTGAATAGACATCATCGTCCATATGTACAGGGCTATTACAAATGATTGAAGCGATTTCATAAATTCACTGTAGCTCCATTCATTGACATATGGTCACGACACACTACAGATACGTAGAAAAACTCATAAAGTTTTGTTCGGCTGAAGCCGCACTTCAGGTTTCTGCCGCCAGACCGCTCGAGAGCGCAGTGAGACAAAATGGCGACAGGAGCCGAGAAAGCGTATGTTCTGCTTGAAATGCACTCACATCACTCAGTCATAACAGTGCAACGACACTTCAGGACGAAGTTCAACAAAGGTCCACCAACTGCTAACTCCATTCGGCGATGGTATGCGCAGTTTAAAGCTTCTGGATGCCTCTGTAAGGGGAAATCGACGGGTCGGCCTGCAGTGAGCGAAGAAACGGTTGAACGCGTGCGGGCAAGTTTCACGCGTAGCGCGCGGAAAATTGGCTCATGCAACAACTGGAGACCGACAGCGCCGACTTCATCTTTCAACAGGATGGTGCTCCACCGCACTTCCATCATGATGTTCGGCATTTCTTAAACAGGAGATTGGAAAACCGATGGATCGTTCGTGGTGGAGATCATGATCACCAATTCATGTCATGGCCTCCACGCTCTCCCGACTTAACCCCATGCGATTTCTTTCTGTGGGGTTATGTGAAAGATTCAGTGTTTAAACCTCCTCTACCAAGAAACGTGCCAGAACTGCGGGCTCGCATAAACGATGCTTTCCAACTCATTGATGGGGACATGCTGCGCCGAGTGTGGGAGGAACTTGATTAGCGGCTTGATGTCTGCCGAATCACTAAAGGGGCACATATCGAACATTTGTGAATGCCTAAAAATACTTTTTGAGTTTTTGTATGTGTGTGCAAAGCATTGTGTAAATATCTCAAATAATAAAGTTATTGTAGAGCTGTGAAATCGCTTCAATCATTTGTAATAACCCTGTAGAAACTACCATCTTTCGTTGATGACGCACAACTCCTTCTTGCTGTTCTGATTTTTTTCCTCGTCTATGTATTTTACATCCGCAGCTCGTGGTGTTGCGGTGGTGTTCTCGCTTCCTGGGCACGGGGCCCCGGTTTCGATTCCCAGCAGGGTCAGGGATTTTTCCTGCCTCGTGATGGCTGGGAGTTGTTGTGTCGTCTTCATCTTCATCATTCGGAGGAAGGCAATGGCTAACCACGTCCACTAGGACCTTGCCTAGTATAGTGGTGAGGGGTCTTCCACATCGTCCCCTACGCTCCTCGGAGTATGAAACCTCGTCATCATCATGTATTTTACACATTTGCAATAACTGATGTATGTCCAATGGTTTCATATTCTGCAATATCTCAGGTAGCCACTGCTAAGAGATGGTAATTAGAATTTTGCGGCCGGCCGTGGTGGCCGAGCGGTTCTAGGCGCTCCAGTCCGGAACAGCGCGACTGCTACGGTCGCAGGTTCGAATCCCGCCTCGGGCATGGATGTGTGTGATGTCCTTAGGTTAGTTAAGTTTAAGTAGTTCTACGTTCTAGGGGACTGATGATCTCAGAAGGTAAGTCCCATTGTGCTCAGAGCCATTTTAGAATTTTGCGTCATGATTTTTTTAACACACTCAACTGGCATCTACATCTACATGGATACTCTGCAAATCACAGTCACAATTATCTATTATTCCAAACCCGTATAGCGCGCGGAAAGAATGAACACCTATATCTTTCCGTGCGAGCTCCGATTTCCCTTATTTTATCGTGGTGATCGTTCCTCCTTATGTAGGTCGGTGTCAACAAACTATTTTCGCATTCACAGGAGAAAGTTGGTGATTGGTATTTCGTGAGAAGATTCCGTCGCAACGAAAAACGCCTTTCTTTTAATGATTTCCAGCCCAAATCTCGTATCATTTCTGTGAAACTCTCTCCCATATTTCGCGATAATACAAAACGTGCTGCCTTTCTTTGAACTTTTCCGATGCACTCCGTCAGTCCTATCTGGTAAGGATCACACACCGCGCAGCAGTATTCTAAAAGCGGACGGACAAGGGTGGTGTAGGCAGTCTCCTTAGTAGGTCTGTTACATTTTCTGAGAGTCTTGCCGATAAAGCGCAGCCTTTGGTTAGCCATCCCCACAACGCTTACTATGTGTTCTTTCCAATTTAAGTTGTTCGTAATTGTAATACCTAGGTATTTACTTGAATGTACGGCTTTTAGATTAGACTGATTTATCGTGTAACCAAAGTTTAACGAGTTCCTCTTAGCACTCACGTGGACGACCTCACACTTTTCGTTATTTAGGGTCAACTGCCATTTTTCGCACCATTCAGATATTTTTTCTAAACCGTTTTGCAGTTTGTTTTGATTTTCTGATGACTTTGTTAGTCGATAAACGACAGCAAACAACCGGAGACGGCTGCTCAGATTGTCTCCCAAATCGTTTATGTAGATGAGGAACAGCAAAGGGCCTATAACACTACCTTGGGGAACACCTGAAATCACTTCTAGTTTACCCGATGACTTACCGTCAGTTACTATGAACTGTGACCTGTCTGACAGTAAATCGCAAATCCAGTCACATAACTGAGACGATATTCCATAAGCACGCAATTTCACCACGAGCCGCTTGTGTGGTACAGTGTCAAAAGCCTTCCGGATATCCAGGCGCCTCTTTATAAACATCATCCTCTCCGAAAAAATTTTCATCAATCCTTGTAAGTTCGGGATCTACAGTGACATTTGAAGATGCAACACTAGTACATAAAATAGCCATGAAACTATTGATCAGTATACCTAGGAAAATAACAAGTCTGTTGTACAGCATAAATATACAGGGTGCTTATAATTAAAGTTCCAGTTTCAAAACGCTGTAAAAAGGAACCGCTGCTCAGAACGACGACAAATTTGAACAGAATATTATAGAAGAGGGGAGAAACGTCATGGAAGAAAAAATAAAAAAAAAACAAGATGAATTGTAATACGACGGCTGTGGCGTCGGTTTAACGTTAAACCAACCGTATTGTGCAATGTACATGACCGCATAAGTTTGGCATTCGACAGTTGTGGCGCTGTACGCCCATCCACCACGACCAGGTTGTGCCACATCGGATGAGAGAAACTGAGTTTTAATTGTCCTGAGGCCAAAAACCGCATAGGAAGCAACAATGACATCGGTTTCCAGCTGTCTCGAGACTGGTGCAAGACATGTTCAATATGCTGTCCACCGTGTTTGCCACAAGTCGAAGTGGAGAAACAGCCTGTTTCGCAAGAGATCGGAGTGTCTCAGAGGTCATGTTTAGAATGCGTTGCGCAATGCATGCCTTCAATTCAACTATGTTTGTAATCGGAGCACTGAACGCAGCATTTTTCAGATAAGCCCACAGCCAGAAGTCACCTGGATGTAGATCGGGTGATCTGGACAGTCAGGCTATAGGGAAATACGGCTGACAATTCTAGCATTTCCAAAGGGCCTCTGCAGCAGTTGCTACACCAGCTGTGCAATGTGTGGAGGAAAGCCATCTTGCACAAAAATGACCCTACCCACACATCCACGTAGTTGAAGGGTTGGAATAATGCAGGTGCGCAAAAGACTCTCATAGCATTTTCCACTGACGGTACAGGTAGCAGAACCCGCAGGAACAATTTCCTCGAAAAAATGCGGCCCTACAACAAACGGTGCCGTCAACCCGCACCACACAGTCACATTTGTAGAATGAAGAGGTACCGGTTGACGTGCGAGCGGATTTTCCGTTGCCCATATACTGCAATTCTGTGTTTTGGGATGCCTTGGGGATGGAGAAAGGCTTCGTCTGTCCATAGAACGTTCGTGGCCAATGATTGTCCACTACCATGCGAGCACTAAATTCTAGATCAAACGTTTGTCTTACTGGTGGACAGCACGAAGCAAATTCTGAACATCGGTAGTTTTGTATGGATAGCAATGCAGAATGTTGCATTTTGCATTTACACTACTGACCGTTAAAACTGCTACACCACGAAGATGACATGCTACAGACGCGAAATTTAACCGACAGGAAGAAGATGCTGTGATATGCAAATGATTAGCTTTTCAGAGCATTCACACAAGGTTGGCGCCGGTGGCGACACCTACAACGTGCTAGTATGAGAAAACTTTCCAACCGATTTCTCATACACAAACAGCAGTTGACCGGCGTTGCCTGGTGAAACGTTGTTGTAATGCCTCGTGTAAGGAGGAGAAATGCCTACCATCATGTTCCGACTTTGATAAAGGTCGGATTGTAGCCTATCGCGATTACGGTTTATCGTATCGCGACCTTGCTCCTCACGTTGGTCGAGATCCAATGGCTGTTAGCAGAATATGGAGTCGGTGGGTTCAGGAGGGTAATACGGAACGCCTTGCTGGATCCCAACGGCCTCGTATCACTAGCAGTCGAGATGACAGGCATCTTATCCGTATGGCTGTAACGGATCGTGCAGCCACGTCTCGATCCCTGAGTCAACAGATGGGGACGTTTGCAAGACAACAACCATCTGCACGAACAGTTCGACGACGTTTGCAGCAGCATGGACTATCAGCTCGAAGACCATGGCTGCGGTTACCCTTGACGCTGCATCACAGACAGGAGCGCCTGCGATGGTGTACTCAACAACGAACCTGGGTGCACGAATGGCAAAACGTCATTTTTTCGGATGTATCCAGGTTCTGTTTACAGCATCATAATGGTCGCATCCGTGTTTGGCGACATCGCGGTGAACCCACATTGGAAGCGTGTATTCGTCATCGCCATACTGGCGTATCACCCGGCGTGATGGTACGGGGTGCCATTGGTTACACGTCTCGGTCACCTCTTGTTCGCACTGAAGGCACTTTGAACAGTGGACGTTACATTTCAGATGTGTTACGACCCGTGGCTCTACCCTCCATTCGATCACTGCGAAACCCTACATTTCAGCAGGATAATGCACGACCGCATGTTGCATGTCCTGTACGGGCCTTTCTGCATACAGAAAATGTTCGACTGCTGCCCTGGCCAGCACATTCTCCAGATCTCTCACCAATTGAAAACGTCTGGTCAATGGTGGCCAAGCAACTGGCTCGTCACAATACGCCAGTCACTACTCTTAATGAACTGTGGTATCGTGTTGAACCTGCATGGGCAGCTGTACCTGTACACGCCATCCAAGCTCTGTTAGACTCAATGCCCAGGTGTATCACGGCCGTTATTACGGCCAGAGGTGATTGTTCTGGGTACTCATTTCTCAGGATCTATGCACCCAGATTGCGTGAAAATGTAATCACATGTCAGTTGTAGTATAATATATTTGTCCAATGAATACCCGTTTTTCATCTGCATTTCTTCTTGGTGTAGCAATTTTAATGGCCAGTAGTGTATTATGCACTGTGCTCACAGGTATGTCAAAAATTCAGGCAATTTCCTCTGCACTGCATGTTCGAAAACCACCTCTCAACCTCCTATGCTATGCTGTGACCACATGTTCTAGAGTCGTCCGATCAATTGTTTTCCTCCACCTGCTGGCACTTCAAAAGAACCTGTCTTTTCGAATTTCGCAATCATTTTATCCAGAACCATGCCAGGCATCGGCCAACTCCTTTTTTCATGCCAATGAGTGTCTGGAACTTCTGCAGATCCATCAACGCATATCACCGTTCTTGTAAAAGAGCTTTACCACAAGCGCGCGATCCTCCATCGAGACAGTCATGCCGAGCTCCTCAGACGCAAACTGAGGAATAGACTTGTACCTCGCGTCTTTTATTTTGCATTTTCTGCCGCATACCTAGTGGTAAAATTTTCAGTAATTTTGTGTTGTTTTGTTTTCATAACGTTTTCCCCTTCTTCGATAGTACTCCGTTCAAATTTGACGTCATTTTTAACAGCGGTTCTTTTGTTACAGCGTATTGAAACTGGAACTTAATTATAATCTGCGTTTTAAGGCATATTGTTGAATGCATTTCCTCTTTATAACCTGTGCAGTTCTGTAGAGGAGTACTTGAGCACTAGTACTAAATGAAATACTTAAACGCGGATTAGCTTCAGTAGCAAAACACAACATTTAATGAATGCAAATGACACAACCTGCATCGTATATAGACCTCACAGTGAGCAACTTATGGATTTTCAATTACACGGCGAGACGTATAGGAGCGAACCCAAACGAAAGCGAAAAAAATATATGAGTAAGAATAGTGTTTTAATGATAGGACTTTGCCGCTATATTCTTCACTCATCAGCTCAATTTAAAAGTAGAGGTATCTCGACGAATCATCCTTATTTAACGTTCGAGAAGCACACGTAATAGAAAAGCATTACGCACTGTTCGCAAAAGAAGTGGCCGTGAAAGGCGAGGCATGTCGCAGTATTTGCGTAGTGCTAAATCAACATATGTGTAACGCGGCAGCATCACAACACTCGTATAAAATCTGCAGTAACCGAAGTACTTAACTTTGCTCCCTTCTGTTTAAGTCTCAGACACGAAAATACAAGGGATGGGCACACCTAAGATTCAGGAGGGTGACCTTTGGCATTCAAACAGCCTGAGTCCTCCAAGGGATTACTGCTCATAAACTGTGAACTTGATGGGATTTTATACTGTCGTTGACTGTGCTCCTCCGCTAGTATTCTCCACTTGAAACACGTCCTCCGGTGGGGAATAGTGTAAAAATACACGTGTGTCATACGTATGGATTTTTCAATGGAGCAGATATTTTGTTTTTGCAATCACTACAACTTTTTCCTCGGATTTACGTAATTTACAAGAGGTCTGACAAGATCAACTCTGCATGTTTTGTTCGTGAAATTCCTGTCGCTCTGGTTTTGCGCTCTCATCACCTTTATTAACGTCAATAATGGGCTTCGTGCCAGTGGTCTTGTTATATGTAATAATCATCTTTAATTTTTCCCAATCTCTATAAGCATTTTTATTTTGTTGTGCTTAGTAGCCTAATTACTTTAGTTGTAGCTACCTCAAACATCCCTGAAATTATTGTCAGGGACGTGGCACAGGCAGTTTGGTCTTGTCAGAAGACAGTAAGGCCCGACTTAACATTCTATCAATACTTTAGCTCTACGAGAATGCCATTTCTACATTTACTCACCAAATATCACAAGTTTTACATAACAAAATATCACCAGTCGGTCAATTTTGTGGTTCATTCAAGGTTCCTTCATGCGTGGATAATGATACTCTCTTACTGTAGCCTAAGTTTTACGGAATAGACAACGAAAAAAATGTCACAGGTTGCGCTGAATTCATGCCGGAAGGAGAGAAATGTCCTAGAGACTGCGGAGAAAACTGGGGAGAATTCGACAGGGTTTAATTTTGAATCCACTCCTGTTTCTTTTTATGAATGAGGATGACCATCTGTTTAACATACATCTAGGACAGTTTGTAATTTCGGAAAACGACACAAAAGCTACAATTAATTTTGTTAGAGGGAAAAAGAGAAATTCTTGAAAAAAATTCTCAAAGACTCATTGAGTGTTTCTATGAAAACAAAATCTGTATTTTGACACAGTATATTTGATTCTGAATAAATACAGAATAACAAGAGCAACTAATATAATACATGAACAGGAGTCAGAGAATAGGGTATACTGTTTTAAATTTTTGGGTGTACATGTTGATGGAAATCTGAACGGTAAGAATTCATTACTAAGTTGGTCAGACAACTAATATGATAAACTTCTGCTCTTCGTATAATTGCTTTTTTTCGAAACAAACAAATCAACAACTTGACGCATTTTCCACTCATTAATGTCTTATATCGTAATTTTCGGGGGTAACTCATCATTTAGAACGAAAGTATTTATTACTGAAAAGCTTGTAATTAGTATAATATATGGTGATTATCCACAAGTATCTTATAGATACATCTTGAGCGAGTTAGGCATTTCAGCCGCTCCTCTGCTGTGTATGGATTTGCTACTGAAATTCGCAATCTGAGAAGAATAGTGATGTTCACAGGTACGCCACTAGACGAAAAAGTTGATGTTTATTGATCATTACTAAAGCTTAAAAGAAGAGAATCGAAGTATTTGAGAAGTGCTGCTATAGAAAGATGCGGAAAATGAAGTGCGCTAACATGATAAGAAATGAGGGGGTTATCTGCAGAATCGGTGAGGAAAGAAATGTATGGAAAACACTGACAAGAAGAATGGTCAAGATGATAGGAGAAGTGTTAAGACGCCAGAGTTCAAAAAATAGTTCAAATGGCTCTAAGCACTATGGAGTCAGCATCTGAGGTCATCAGTCCCCTAGACTTAGAACTACTTAAACCTAACTAACCTAAGGACATCACACACATCCATGCCAGAGGCAGGATTCGAACTTGCGACTGTAGCAGCAGCGCGGTTCCGGACTGAAGCGCCTAGAACCGCTAGGTCACAGCGGCCGGCAAGACGTCAGGGAATACTTTCCTTGGTACTACAGGAGGCTGTAGAGAGAAAAAAACTGTAGGCAGGTGTTGGAATATATATGCGACAAGCAATTGCGAACGAATACTGTGAGCGCTACTCTGGGATGAAGAGATGGCACAAGAGAGGAAGCGCATAAAACCAGCCAGAAGACTGATAATTAAAAAATTAAAAAAAAAGAAACTTTAGTTACTGGGGAACGGGTTCAATAGTCAGCCACAAAAATCTTTCATCGTATGCCTAGCAACGTATAATTTTAAGTGAAGTCCAAGCTCATTTCGTGTGGAAAATTTCTGTTCTGTAGACGAATCTTGATGAAGAATCGGTAGCACGTGCAGATATAAGCTATAGTTAAGTTTATATAGTGTTATTTAGTAACCTGCAATTGACCCGAGTGTAGTCGTACTCGCGAACAAATGAAGCTTACGTAGCCTGCAACCTGATTCGTCACACATAATTTTGATAAAAACCGTGCAAATTATCTATGGAACAAGAGAAGAACACGGCATGTGCATTCGTTCGATTCCCCAGAAACTTCGCTCAGTGGAAGAGGAGGCAGAATAGGCGAACACCTGTCTCGACTTATCCGCAGATACCCGACCGTTTCTGAAAAAACGATCATCAACGTTTCCGAGGTATTTTCGATGTTCTTTATGTGCCTTCTATAGGGCGAAATCCTCCGACGTAATGGCTGCTCAGCAGTTAGTGTCGCGGTTTTTTCATTTTGCTCTCCGTGTACGGAAACTGATTATTGTTTTATTTATTTTATTTTTATTGTTTTCGTTTATCTATACACATGCGTAGAAGGTTACTACACGAATGTGTCTTATTGAACTAGGGACACAAGGGCGTAATATTAATTGTAAAATTACAACTGGATTTAACAATAAGTGTCACACATTTATGATGTAATATATGTGTGTATGGAATGTTGAGGGGTTACAGTCTTGTTAAATTCACATGTTCTGATATTTCGTTATCATATCAAATCTTATATTAATTCTTATATTTTATTTATATGTTTGTTCTTCAGGAAGAATTCCTGCATGCCTCTGGATGATACCGATAATAGAAACATTCGAAATACAGGCATTCCGAACACCACGAGTATCGCGCGAAGGCATGTTTGCAACAGCAACATTTCTTCGTATGACTCTTGTTGCGGAAAGAAACGCCGTTAATTTTGGTGAAGATTTATGGACATCGGCAATAATTTCGTGCCAAATAATGTATAGACGATAACTTTTCCCTTAAGTAGGCTGTTTAGGTTTTTGTATTGGTAACGCCACGTAGCGCTCTGTATGAAAATCACTGACTGTGCTGTGTGCAGTCTGTGGCTGGTTGGCATTCTTGTAAATTTCTCTACTGTAGTGTTGGGCAGTTGGATGTGAACAGCGCGTAGCGTTTTGTAGTTGGAGGTGAGCCGCCAGCAGTGGAGGATGTGGAGAGAGAGATGCCAGAGTTTTGAGAGGTTGATATAAGCGGACGATCTGAACGTGTGTCCGCCAGAAAAAGGAAATTTGTAAAGATGGATGTCATGAATTGATATAGGGTGTTACAAAAAGGTATGGCCAAACTTTCAGGAAACATTCCTCACACACAAATAAAGAAAAGATGTTATGTGGACATGTGTCCGGAAACGCTAAATTTCCATGTTAGAGCTCATTTTAGTTTCGTCCACCTACGTTCAATGGAGCACGTTATCATGATTTCATACGGGATACTCTACCTGTGCTGCTAGAACATGTGCCTTTACAAGGATGACACAACATTGAACCACATGCACGATGGAGCTCCTGCAGATTTCAGTCGAAGTGTTAGTACACTTCTCAACAACAGATTCAGTGACCGATGGATTGGAAGAGGCGGACCAATTCCATGGCGTCCACGCTCTCATGACCTAAACCCTCTTGAATTTAATTTATGGGGGCATTTGAAAGCTCTTGTCTACTCAACCCCAGTACCAAATGTAGAGACTCGTCGGTTCGAATGGTTCAAATGGCTCTGAGCACTATGGGACTGAACTGCTGTGGTCATCAGTCCCCTAGAACTTAGAACTACTTAAACCTAACTAACCTAAGGACATCACACACACCCATGCCCGAGGCAGGATTTGAACCTGCGACCGGAGCAGCAGCGCGGCTCCGGACTGGAGCGCCTAGAACCGCACGGCCACCGCGGCCGGCAGAGACTCGTCGTTCTCGTATTGTGGACGGCTGTGATACAATACGCCATTCTCCAGGGGCTGCATCAGCGCATCAGGGATTCCATGCGACGGAGGGTGGATGCATGTACCCTCGCTAACGGAGGACATTTTGAACATTTCCTGTAACAAAGTGTTTGAAGTCACGCTGGTACGTTCTATTGTTGTGTGTTTCCATTCCATGATTAATGTGATTTGAAGAGAAGTAATAAAATGAGCTCTAACATGGAAAGTAAGCGTTTCCGGACACATGTCTACATAACATATTTTCTTTCTTTGTGTGTGAGGAATGTTTCCTGAAAGTTTGGCCGTACCTTTTTGTAACACCCTGTATATATATATACCGTCGTTTTACAGAAACAGTCGAGTATCTGCTGATAAGCCTAGACAGGTGTTCGCTTATTTTGAAACCGGCGGCTGTAGCCGAGAGGTTCTACACGCTTCAGTCCGGAACCACGCGCTGCTACGGTCGGAGGTTCGAATCCTGCCTCGGGCATGGATGTGTGTGATGTCCTTAGGTTAGTTTTCAGTCCGGAACCGCACGACTGCTACGGTCGCAGGTTCGAATCCTGCCTCGGGCATGGATGTGTGTGATATCCTGCCGGGCGGTGTGGCCGTGCGGTTCTAGGCGCTTCAGTCTGGAACCGCGTGACCGCTACGGTCGCAGGTTCCAATCCTGCCTGGGACATGGATGTGTGTGATGTCCTTAGGTTAGTTAGGTTTAAGTAGTTCTAAATCTAGGGGACTGATGATCTCATATATTAAGTCCCATAGTGCTTAGAACAATTTTTGAGCTTATTTTGACCCCTCTTCCGCTCAGCGAAATTTCTGACAAATCAGGTTATGGCATTTGCCACCGAACGAGTTGGCGCAGTGGTTACCACACTGGACTCGCATCCGAGAAGACGACTGTTCAAACCCGCGTCCGCCCATCTTGATTTAGGTATTCCATAATTTCCCTAAATCGCTTAAGGCAAATGCTGGGATGGATTGAAAGGGCGCGACACACTTCGTTCTCCGTCCTTCCCCAATCCGATGGGACCGATGACCTCGCTGTTTGGTCCCCTCCCGCGGATCAGCCAAGCAACCAAAACGCGCCGTGTTCTCCACGTAAGTGTTCAACCACAACGGTCACAAGTGTAGGTGCTGGTTACTCAAAAGAAGACGTGAATGCGCTACAGTTGAATTGTAAAAGGAGCCGCGGGAATGAGAGGTCACGCTTCCGTGTGCTGTTGACGGCATCTGCTAGCTGCGCCCTGCAAATTGCAGCCGCGACTTGCGGCAAGGCCATCTAGGTTACTTTCGCAGCGAAAGCGGCTCCCAGCTGGTGGTCAGCATTCACTCACCCACTCTCCTATTGCGACTGCACTCTCCTGCGTAACCGTGCAGTAGTCGCGCGGATTCCTGTTACGTTATTGGTTGCGTGGGCGACGGCTGTCGCCCACTATTGTTTACAACGTGATTTTAACAACGATGGAACAAAATAGGATACGTACTTGCATAATGATATAGGATTCAATTAATTACTGAACTCCACACTTGAATGCGCTATATTTATTATAATATACACACATAACCTATTTTAATGAAAACAAACAAGAGGGAACTTACATTGCAATAGAAATGAACATTAAGTGTGGACTGTGAACCATACCCTGCGTTACCTGTACACGAGCCCCACTAATACAACAATTAAACCAACATTTCCAAAATTAATGTCTGACACGTATTATTTCAGTCTGCTCTGCCCAAACAATTGACATAATCTTCCTTTACATAATCAGGGCACGTCCAGTTATCGCATCTAACGCACTACTTCCTGGTTGATTTGTCCGTGACCTACCACACACGTAACATTTTTCTGTTTTTCCCTTTGCTTCCTCTTGCAGCCTGTACACAATCTCTTCAACTGGCTCTGAGCACTATGGGACTTTAACATCTGAGGTCATCAGTCCCCTAGAACTTAGAACTACTTAAACCTAACTAACCTAAGGACATCACACACATCCACGCCCTAGGCAAGATTCGAACCTGCGACCGTAGCGGTCACGCGGTTCCAGACTGAAGCGCCTAGAACCACTTGGTCACACCGGCCGGCCACAATCTCTTCCATTCCAAGCAGTGGAAGTCCACACGCCTCCTAATCTCCTTAGGAAACTGTGGTGCTTGACTTCTTCTTTGCAGGTTTGGTTAGGAAAGTAGTTCTTTTCAGTGCTTTATCTTCCTTTTTTTTTTTGAATTTATTGATACAAGATGCACTTATTGCAGCTAAGTTTAGTAACTGTAGATCGCTAAGATCGGCCAGTGTATTGTATTTCTACCCACATCATTTTTTTTTTTTGGGTCAGCTGGTTAACGAATTCCACTTCAACTTTTGTGATGTTGTAAAATGTAGTGATCTTAGACTTTTTCGCATCCCTTGTATCGCTATCGATAACATCGCCTAGAAATTACAGGGGCAGCTTTATTATTCTTAGGGACAATACGACACAAAGGTCTTGTCCTATTAAAAACCTAAAACGGAAGATTTATCTGTTCTTTGTTTCTTCCGAAGATACTCGAAAGGTAATTCGCGTTTGTTTCGGGAAAGTGTTCCCACATAAGTAAGACCCTTATCTTTGAGACTTTTAGCAAGAGAATACGTCTAAAATCAGTTGTCGGCGGTTGCATTTATATTAGTGCCCACAATTGGCTCCATCATTCTTATTACTATATCAGGTCGGCTATTTCTTCTTTCATAAGGTCTATCGGGCTGCGAACCAGCGCAGGTGTCAAGCATATTATACAATATTCGGTATAAAACCAGTAATGGAGGCACTAAACCCTGAAAAATAAATAACTTACCTAGCAAAATAGAAACGGAAATGTTAGCACCAATAGTCGCGTGGGTGACAATTATCAACCAGAGCACGCAAAAAAATGGTTCAAATGGCTCTGAGCACTATGGGACTTAACTTCTGAGGTCATCAGTCCCCTAGAACTTAGAACTACTTAAACCTAACTAACCTAAGGACATCACACACATCCACGCCCTAGGCAAGATTCGAACCTGCGACCGTAGCAGCAGCGCGGTTCCGGACTGAAGCGCCTAGAACAGCTCGGCCACCGCGGCCGGCCCCAGAGCACACAGTGGGGATGAACTTATTTTTTTACTCCCTAACGATAGCCACATTCAAATAATAGTGGTGAAATACTGAGATTTAAAGTGTAATTGAGGCTGTACGAATTCATGTCTGAGGAAAACTCGTATGGGCGACAACATAACAAGAAGAAAATCGCTGGGTGACGTATGTCACTCGCCTGATTCCTCAAGGGTTAAAGCTGAGTTCTTCTAGGAACAGAATCTTCCGCCGCGTAATAGTAATGTGTCCGACGTGATGCATCGTCCACTCGACAGTGACAAAGTAGGAAGTGTACTCAGAGAGAGCGCAACTCTTTACGTCGGATGTGTGAGGCCAACTGGTTCTGGACAAGTCTACTGCGTTGTACATTACGTTCTAATGAAGCAGTTGCTGCAAGTCAGGTAAAGTTCGTGTGCAAAATGGCTACATAGTCTGCTAAAATGCTAGTGTCTTCCGCAGCAACGCCGACGATAATTGTCCAGTGTGAAACACTCTCCCCTGAATTTCAGCAAACATTGCAACCACCTCTTTTAGCTACATGCCAATATCCTCCGACCAAAAAGAGGAAGGAATGTGATGCCCTTCTCAAATATTTAAATGAGAAGAAAGAAGACAGATTTCACTTTAAAAACTGGAAGAGCTGTGGACGAAATATACATATTCTTGAAACTTCCTGGGAGATTAAAACTGTGTGCTGGACCGAGACTCGAACTCGGGACCTTTGCCTTTCGCGGGCAAGTTGGTAGAGCACTTGCCCGTGAAAGGCAAAGGTCCCGAGTTCGAGTCTCGGTCCGGCATACAGTTTTAATCTGCCAGGAAGTTTCATATTAGCGCACACTCCGCTGTAAAGTGAAAATTTGATTCTAGACACATATTCTTAAAAACAAGGTATGTGAAAAAATGTTAGCCCAATGTCATTACGCAGACCAAGATTAGAGTTTCCCAAATCGTCACAGAGACTGAAGTGTAAGCTAACAGTGTCAGTGCGATTCCAGTTCAAATGTTGATTAGAATCAAAGTTATTCGTTTTCGTAGCACTTGTGAGCATCGTTCCCTGGGTCCACCACTGTCCCGCTTACAACAATTCTTAGTGAAGATACTCAAACTTCTGATTCCAAGTCCGCTTCCACATAGCTCAAAAGCAATGCAAACTGATGAGGTCGGTGGCAAAGTGGTTGTTCAACAAACCCTCGTTCACTCGGTTCCAAAACATTTTTCTGAGCTTCGCGTAAGTCTGGAACCAAAAATCTTCTTCGTCGTCCATAGCTATCAGCTAACGCAGGAATACATGAGTTTCCTTTTTCTTATCGTCTCTCGTGATCCATCAATACTGCACAGTACATTAGCAGTCAGGTAAAAGTAACAACGCTCTTCCCACTTGTGGAATGGATAGTTCATGTGGTTGCAGTTTACTTTTCTGGAAAAACGCGAATACGTGACGCATTTGAGTTTTGCGTCCCTGCTGACGGAAAACGGCATGTCCTACTTGCCCAGCGCAAAATTACTGCTCCTTTTTTTTTTTTTTTTTAAAAAAAAAAAAAAGAAAACGGCTTAGCAGCCCTGTGCACTGCCAGACTCGTTCGGCGTAAAAAGTGGTTGCGCTTTAGCGTCTCACACACCTTCAGAGTGAAAAATGAGTAAGTAAATACACTGCTGGCCACCGTAAATGCAACACCCTGAAGGAAGCATCCGAATCAAGTGAAATTTACACCATGGGTTTGCAGCGATGAGATATGCAACTGATTAGAATTTCAGCGCGTATGCACATCACGCGCGCCTGTGGCGCCACCTCATAGCGCCATTTAAGGCTTGGCGATTTCGACGAGTGTACGTTCGGCACTTGTGTTTACCTTGTGGTTGTTTCACAAGACGATCAGTTATGCCTCGTAGACAACAGCGAACATCTTTTGATCAAGATCCGAGTTCGACAGAGGAAGGATAGTGGCTTACCGAGATTGTGGATTATCATACAGAGAAATCGCTAGTCGTGTTGGACGAAAGCAAACAACAGTAATGCGGATATATGACCGTTGGATGCAGGAGGGTACGACGGATCGACGTGGTCGATCGCATTCACCTCGGTGCACCACTGCACGTGCTGATAGGCAAATTGTGCGCATGGCAGTGACGGATCGCTCAGTGACATCCCGAACCATAGCACAGCACATTGCGTCTGTAACGCATCATCCAGTGTCTGCGCGAACCATTCGACGCCGTTTACAGCAGAGTGGTCTGTCCGCAAGACGTCCATTGCTTCGTCTACCATTGACGCAGAACCACAGACGTCTCCGTCGCCAATGGTGTGATGACAGACGGATGTGGACGGCAGAATGGAATGACGTTGTCTTTACTGACGAGGCACGCTTCTGTCTGCAGCACCACGATGGTCGGATTCGAGTGTGGGGACACCGTGGAGAGAGGATGCTGGACAGCTGCATTATGCACCGCCACACTGGTCTTGCACCGGGTATTATGGTATGGGGCGGTATTGGATATTACTCTCGCACGCCTCTAGTACGCACTGCCGGTACTTTAAATAGCCGGCTTTACATATCCGAGGTGCTGGAGCCAGTTGTCCTTCCTTACCTTCAGGGCTCGGCCACAGCCATATTTCAACAGGATAATGCGCGACCACACGTGGCACGCATTGTCCAAAGGTTCTTCGTCAATAACCAGATTGAACTGCTTCCCTGGCCGGCTCGCTCTCCGGATCTTTCGCCGATAGAAAACATGTGGTCCATGGTTGCTCAACGAGTGACCCAGATTACATCCCCAGCTGCCACACCAGATGATCTTTGGCAACGTGTGGAAGCTGCTTGGGCTGCTGTACCCCAGGAACACATCCAACGTCTCTTTGACTCAATGCCGAGATGTGTGGCAGCGGTGATCTCCAACAATGGCGGCTACTCTGGCTACTGATTCTGGCAGGAACCACATGTCACAGACGTCTGTAAACGTAATCATTTGATACTTGGTCAACATGTTATCTACAAAATAAATTTTGTTGTGGTACGTCTTGTCTTTCTTGGTGTTGCATTTACGGTGGCCAGCAGTGTAAAACGATACAGTCGGCGGAGTGTCCCACACCATTTTGAGATAGGAAACCAGTGTTCGGACTTACGAGGTCTTAAACGAACCACACGGTTGAGCCACAGCACAGAACTCTTAAACAGAAAAGAGAGCTGAGTGCGGCTCCTTGGATTTGCATGAAGTCAAGCTTTGAGCTCGACGCCGTATTGAAAACGAGTAAACGCGAAACGAAAGCTGCTTACTGCTACAGATAGAAATGGACATTCTTACGAAACGGAAGTAAAATAACCGACTAAACGGATACTTTTAGGAAAGGAAACGCAAATGAAAAAGTTGTGATAAATCTTTAGTTAAAAACTTTTCACATAAATTTTTAAATTGATTAGATGTTCACATGTGCTATACACTTCCATTGCTTTTAGCTCAGATTACAATGAAGCTACTCCGTTTTGTAAAAATCGGATGTTTCCCTGCAGCAATTTGACTTTACTCCTCAATTTTTTTTCTGGGACTGTAAACTGATAAATCAATTTCACTTCCTAAAGAAATAGCTGTATGGAAAACTATGCGGGAGAGTCAGGGTTTTGTATTAGTGCTGGAATTTTCACTCAAGTTTTCAGCCATAAAGTAAAGCGTCTACTTTCATGCCTACGTGAACAGCGGTTAATGACGACTGACAGCCGTCAGAAATTAATTCAAAATAAATTGGGGTGCACGGATATCCGAATTGGTTAAGGTTACGGCTCGCAATAAGCGGGAATCTGGCTTCGTTTGCTGGTCCAACACAAATTTTCATGTGTCACTAATAGATACCGGTAGCATATCTATACCTAACCCAACTGATTCCAAGATATTTGCAGTCAGCGAATTTATTTCGAATTAACACTGGTATTACTTTAAATGAAGACAGTAGACTGCATTAAAATTTAATTTATGCAAATCTTTTAAATTGTGCCTGAACGTAAAAAGTTCACTCTAAGATATTATGTAATAAGAATCATATTCGTTAAAGAAATGATGATTGATAAGTGTCGCAAAGGAACTTTTGCCAAGCTTTGTCCTAACAATGAGATGTGTTTCAGCTTTTACATTATGTAACTGTTGGTGTGGAATGTCTTCTTCATCATTTTCTTTCGGTAGTAAGTACAACAATAAACTGTGTTCACTAATTTGAGAAACGTGCATCTCCTTGTATGAAATTTTCGCGCCTGAACTGCAGGTTACTTGTATGTGGCGTCGTCAGGCAGCTCGCTGAAATAAATTGCTATAACTTCTATGGCCGGCCGGAGTGGCCGAGTGGTTCTAGGCGCTTCAATCTGGAACCGCGCGACCGCTGCGGTCGCAGGTTCGAATCCTGCCTCTGGCATGGACGTGTGTGGTGTCCTTAGGTTAGTTAGGTTTAAGTAGTTCTAAGTTATAGGGGACTGATGACCTCAGAGGTTAAGTCCCATAGTGCTCAGAGCCATTTGAACCATTTTTAACTTCTATGCTCTCGATGCTGAAGTGAGTTGTGGCTTTCCTTCCAACTTTAAAAACAGTTTCGATTGTTAGCTACATTAAGTACACAGCAACTTATCATCTAAAACGAACCAAACATAAAGCAGCCAGTAACCACATTTCTCACTGCAAAGTATTCAAATTTTGTGCTACAGAGTACTAGAAAATTAAGTATACAGTAATTATGATCAACATCGAAAAAATAGACGCTTCATCATCTAGCTGTGATATAAAACTATAAGACACGAAAAAAATTAATTTTCTGCTCCAATTAGTTTCCTCAGAATAGAAAGAGAGGTATTATATATGGTAGTGAAGCAAACGCGCAAATGAGAAACAATTCGTTTTTAATTTTTTTAGGGGAAAAGTATTTTTTACAGTTTAATTAGCTTTCATTGTTTACAGCAAGAAAATAGGAAAACTCCTTTTTTCTGATGTACTGGTATCAGTCGCTTTGTGGGAACAACACTTTACTTTTCTGTTTGGTCTTTTCTCTAATTTCTGCTCATTATATATTTCTAACTTCAACAGTACACCAAACAACTGCTAACCTGTAGGTAAGCCTAGCAGCTGCAATGCACAATTAACAAAATAAACAAAACGTATCCGTTGATCTTTGGCTTCAACCACAGTTGTTTGCTCGGTTTTAGTATGGCAGGCTTCACGCATGAGCATTAAATTCTGGGGCACGGATTGCAGCCGAGTTTCCGTTCTGCATAGTCTCTATTCTGAGCTCACGTGTTGGTACACCGCACACGTTTTAACAGAAACCACTCAGTGCCGTATCGACGCTGGTGGCGCCCCATTGAGAGGCCGTGCACGGCTGAGCAAAGTGCCACTTAAAGTGCGCGACCGACTGCCCAAGTAGGAGCCTTGGAGTCCCGCTCGCAACAGCCACCTGCAGGCGCGCATTCGATGCAGCTATGCGCAGTGCCCGAAGAACCGGACGACTTCGCAGAGGCAACAGGTGGCATTCTAACTGTCAGAAATTTGTCGCCTTGGACAGACACCTGCCGAGAAACGGTGTCGCCCGGGCCACAGGGACAGCTGGCCAGGTTCTCGTTAGACAATTGTCCACGCAAATGAAGTTCAGGAGATCCACCTGCATGCAGTTGTGAAATGCGGACTTCAAAAAATACTGCGTGGGCAGTACTAGCTGAGCAGTAGTTAAAAACCCCTACCATGATTTTGATCACAGGTTGCAGCCTTGTCAGTGGATGAAAGCGTGCACTGAGATTCGGGGTCATCTCAGCTGCTCGCAATAAGCTGGCGTTGTTTACGTCAACAAAAAACGAGATACTCATTTCCAATCTTCAGTTTCTTACTTCACATTACTCAGTTTTGAACCCTTTATCAACTGTGTGATTTTAACACTAACGCTACAGGGCACTCTGTACGAGCTGATTAGCTGCATCTCCAGTGTCTAAATTCTGGCCTCCCTCCTCCTCCTCCTCTTCCTCTTTCTGCTCATTTGTCGTTGTTGCGAATGGTCGCGTTGTGGGTGTTACAGTTGTGCCAGTATATTGTTACTTATTCTGTAGGGATTTCTAACAAGGGAACCTCCCCATCGCACCCCCCTCAGATTTAGTTATAAGTTGCCACAGTGGATAGACCCTGAAAAACTGAACACAGATCAATCGAGAAAACAGGAAGAAGTTATGTGGAACTATGAAAAAATAAGCAAAATATACAAACTGATTAGTCCATGTGTAAGATATGCTCCATCAAGGAGCGACAAAACTTAGGAGCCCCGTGGTCCCGTGGTTAGCGTGAGCAGCCATGGAACGAGAGGTCCTTGGTTCAAGTCTTCCTTCGAGCGAAAATTTTAATTTTTTACTTTCAGACAATTATCAAAGTTCAGGCACTCACACATAAATCAACTTCGCTCTCCAAAATTCCAGGACATGTTCAGATTTGCTTGGACATATGCAGGATTTGACGGTCTACACACGGAAAAATTTGAAAAAGTTAAAAAGATATGTTTTGACAGAGTACAGGGAAAAGTGTGCGACTGTGCGACTTTTGGATTCATTTATTGCAGTTTATGTGACAAACTCTGATGTTCTCATCACTTTTTGGGAGTAATTATCACATCCACAAGAAAACCTAAATCGGCCAAGGTAGAAGAATCTTTTTACCCATTCGCCAAGTGTACAAGTTAGGTAGGTCGACAACATATTCCTGTCATGTGACGCACATGCCGTCACTAGTGTCGTATAGAATATACGAGACGTGTTTTCCTGTGGAGGAATCGGTTGACCTATGACCTTGCGATCAAATGTTTTCGGTTCCCATTGGAGAGGCGCGTCCTTTCGTCTACTAATCGCACGGTTTTGCGGTGCGGTCGCACACACATACACTAAACTTATTACAGTGAACAGATACGTCAATGAACGAACGGACAGATCACAACTTTACGAATGTAAAGAAACATTTTTCGCTCGAGGGGAGACTTGAACCAAGGACCTCTAGTTCCGCAGCTGTTCACGCTAACCACGGGACCACGGTGCTGCTGAATTGTGTCCCTCCTTTATGGAGCATATCTTGCGCATGGACTAATCAGTTTGTATATTTTGCTGATTTTTTTATAGTTCCACACAACTTCTTCCTGTTTTCTCGATTGAACTGTGTTCAGTTTTTCAAGGCCTATCCACTGTGCCAACTTATAACTAAATCTGAGGGGGGTGCGATGGGGAGGTTCCCTTGTAAGCACGAGGTGGGGCAATAAAAATGTCCCTGACAAGTGGATACATTTTGAAACCATTGGTGGCAGCATTAATGGAGGAGAAAAAGACCGACAGTTGCTTCCAACACGATGGCCAGCCGGCCGAACTTTGGGGCACAGTTACACAATCTTCATGCCTGACAGAACTGTTAGCATAGATCAGTCTCGTGGGGGACCTAGCTTGCCATCCAGGTTACCTGTTCTGTCAGTGTGCAATTACTTTGCGTGGGGAGCCCTCAAGTCTATGGTGTATCGCAACAACCCTCATAGTCTTCAAGAACTGCTGCAGAACATTTCGGATGAGACTGCAGCAATTTCAGCAGTCCAGCTTCGATGCACCTTCAGCAGATTGCTGAAAAGGGCCCAAACATGCCAAGAGAGGAATGGTGGTCACTTCAACATCTTCTATAGCCAGATTAGTACCGTATTTCCTTTCCTCTGCTGTGTTTCTTCGTACCTTTGAACTCTGTCCTTCACACTTTATGACGAGCCAAAACATTATGACCATTGCCCACCGCAAGACTGACAGCCGCCTGGTGACATTGCCGACATATGTATACAAGCGAGGCAGAGACTAATTGGAAGTTGTTCTAGGGATGATACGGGCTGTAACACTTCTTTTCTGAAACGGGTGCGAAAGAGGAGCTGCCGTCCTCTTTTCTGAAAGTTGTCGCTTAAATATCAAAATTAATCTGCGAATTAAATAGATTAATTGTAAATTACGAGACTAGCTAGTCACCGCACTAAACTCTCCCCCACTTCTACTATCACTGCATGAGATACGACATTAATAGAACATTTATTTGAGTGAACCGCAACATTGTCTCGAAAGCTTCAGGTTGGTAGAAATTACACCAATTTCGACTGTTAGGCAGAGGAATACCCTACAGTCCCGACAGCCCGACGAGGGAGACCACCAACACATGCTCCTCCAGCGCGTTTGACACTATTTGGCCACTTTTCGCCAATTGTAGATGTTGCTCGCCATTGGCTTGGACTAGAGAAGGGTCGAGGACATTCCTTTCAGACAACGTGGCTTCTGTTGGTCCTGGAGCCAGGGGATGAGGGACTTGTTCAAATGAAAATATCAAACAAAAATGGTTCAAATGGCTCTGAGCACTATGGGACTTAACATCTATGTTCATCAGTCCCCTAGAACTTAGAACTACTTAAACCTAACTAACCTAAGGACATCACGCAACACCCAGCCATCACGAGGCAGAGAAAATCCCTGACCCCGCCGGGAATCGAACCCGGGAACCCGGGCGTGGGAAGCGAGAACGCTACCGCACGACCACGAGATGCGGGCAAAATATCAAACACTAGGTGTATGAAACCACCAGCATCCCATTGTCGTCGCTCATTTGGGCTCAGTCTTTCGCAGTCCTTTGTTGTGTTACGTGACCGTGCAGTGTCCGTCTCCACCGCGGGCGCGTCGATATGTGAGAGGTGTCCATGAGGTGAACCGCCCATCATAAACCTGCCTTGCGGCATTCTTCATCATTTACCATGAGGGTAACGCCTTCCCTATAGTAATTCCCAGATAGCTCCCGCTGGGCAATGTTCCGCACCTATTTTCTTCCTGTGCCATGTATATAGTCTGTGTGTGCGCTCCCATCTATTGTTTCCTTCAAGTTCAGGGCACCCTTTCCCCAGAGCTAGGCGCTGACGTGAAAATACCGAACACGGCTCTGGTAGTCCAACGATGTATTCTTTTCTAAACTACGTAATAAACTTGTGATACTTGTTTTCTAATGACCAATTTATCTTGTTGTTGTGTTCAGTAACGGAGGTAGGGAAGGGATACCTTATTCCTTGCCAGATAGATTCACTATCAACAAAATTACAGGACACGAACCTCTCCTGCACATAGGAAAATCCGCATTGCTTGTGCAAGAGATAAATTAACCAATCATATTTGCTGCGTGCAAATTAATTTCACTTGTATGGTCCACCTGCTTAGCTGGGTGGTAACGTACTTGCCTCCCATACAAGTGGACCCAGGTTCGATTCCCGGCAGGGTTGGAGATTTTCTCCGCTCGTAGACTGGGTATTGTGTTGTCTTCATCATCATTTCATCCTCATCACCGGCGTGCAAATCGCTCAATGTGGCGTCGAATGAAATAAGACTTGCACGTAGCGGCCGAACTTCCCCGAATGGGGCCTCCCGGCTAACGATGCCATTCGCTCGTTTCCATTTTTTTTTTTTCACTTACATGACATCTTCAGCAGTTAGCACCAACCTAATCGCATCCCCTCACCTTCAGACCCACCTACTGCAGAGCCACAAATGAGGACATCCACTGACATAAGCGACATTGACAAAGGTCACGCTGTAACGGCCCGGCGCCTGGGAACGAACATCTCAGAAACGGCGAAGCTGGTCAGCCATTCGCGTGCTGCTATCGTGAGAATCTGTGGGAAGCAGTTGAAGGGCGGGGAAACCACGAGTAGACGACAAGGCGTTGAATGTCCACGCCTCATCCGGAAGGTGGAAGTCGGAGGCTTGCCTGCTCTGTTAAACAGGATAGGTAGCTATATGTAGTGGCTTTCACGACGGAACATCATGCTGGTGTAGGCGCAAGTCTTTTGAAGGACACCGTTCACCGCTAGTAATATTATACTCTTACACTGAAGCACCAAAGGAACTAGTATACGTTCGATGAACCCTCTGCCAGACACTTAAATGTGATTTGCAGGCAGAGTATCCGTACAGATGCGTATTCAAATACAGAGATATGTAGACAAGCAGAATACGGCACTGCGGTCGGCAACGCCTATATAAGACAACGAGTGTCTGACGCAGTTGTTAGATCGGTTACTGCTGCTACAGTGGCAGGGTATCAAGATTTAAGTGAGGCTGAACGTGGTGTTATAGTCGGCGCACGAGCGATCGACACAATATCTCCGAGGTAGCCATGAAGTGGGGACTTTCCCGTACGACCATTTCACGAGTGTGTCGTAAATATCAGGAATCCGGCAAAACATCAAATTGGGGGCAGAAACTAATTAAACGTATTTGGCGGTTGGAAAAAGATCCTGCAAGAACTGGACGAAGGACGACTGAACAGAATCGTTCAACGTGACAAAAGTACAATCCTTCCGCAAACTGCTACAGATTTTAATGCTGGGCCATCAACAAGTGTCAGCGTGCGAACCATTTAACGAAACATCATCGACATGGATTGTCGAAGCCGAAGGCCCAGTGGTGCACGCTTGATGACTGCACGACACAAAGCTTTACTCTTCGCCTAGGCCTGTTAACACCGACATTGGACTGTTGATGACTGGAGACATGCCACCAGGTCGGACGAGTCTCGTTTCAGATTGTATCGAGCGGATGGACGTGTACGGGTATGGAGACAACCTCATAAATCCATGGACCCTGCATGTCAGCAGGATACTGTTCAACCTGGTGGAGGCCCTGTAATGGTGTAGTTCGAGTGATATGGGGCCCCTGATACGTCTAGATACGACTCTGACAGGTGACACGTACGTAAGCATTCTGTCTCATCACCTGCATCCATTCGTGCCCATTGTGCATTCCAATGGACTTGGGCAGTTCCATCAGGACAACGCCACACCCCACACGTCCAGAATTGCTACAGAGTGGCTTCAGAACACTCTTCTGAGTTAAACACATCCGTTGGCCACCAAACTTCCCGGACATGAATATTATTTAGCATATCTGGTATGCCTTGCAACGTGCTGTTCGAAAGTGATTTCCACCCCCTCGTACTCTTAAGGGTTTATGGAGAGTCCTGCAGGATTCATGGTATCATTTCCCTCCAGCACAACCTCAGGCATTAGCCGAGTCCATGCCACACCGTTTTGCGGAATTTCTGCGTGCTCGCAGGGGACCAGTTCCTTTAGCTCTTCAGTGTATTTGCCAAATACGTTTAATTAGTTTCCGCCCCAAATATCGATGTTAGTTTCATCGCTTTCAACCTTTACCTGACGCCTGGTGTAACCAATGTAGGCATTTTAGCTCCTGTGTGCTGTGACAGTGAATATTAAAAGACGCAATGTTGATGTGAGATCAGTACATTCACTGTGTAGAAGCATTCTTGACTATACATGAAAGAGAACATATTGCAGTTTTAACTGTATCAACGTCATATTTCGTGCTGCGCGTAAAATGCAAGCTGTCTCAAATAACAGAATCATCTCATTGTAAGCATATTAATGATATGTTTATGCTGTTGTTTCTAAGATGAGTTTAGCCTCGGTTTTAATTGTCATTTCGGTCCCGGTGGATGTTTGAGTCCTCCCTCGGGCATGCCTGTGTGTGTTTGTCCTTAGGTTCAAATGGTTCAAATGGCTCTGAGCACTATGGGACTTAACCTCTGAGGTCATCAGCCCCCTAGAACTTAGAACTACTTAAACCTAACTAACATAAGGACATCACACACATCCATGCCCGAGACAGGATTCGAACCTGCGACAGTAGCGGTCGCGCGGTTCCAGACTGTAGTACCGAGAACCGCTCGGTCGCACCGGCCAGCTTGTCCTTAGGATAATTTTGGTTAAGTAGTGTGTAAGCTTAGGGACTGATGACCTTAGCAGTTAAGTCACATAAGATTTCACAGACACACAATTGTCATTTCGAATATTTCTCGATTTCAAATTGTTTTTCACTGAAGGACACCATCGCACTGTAAACATTGAACAGCTAATTAACAGCTCGTCATGTATACGCAATGCAGCAACCTGATGATAAACGAATGGTTAGAAATCGGTAATGGTAAAAGAAAACAATGAAATGTTTCTTAACAGTTCAGTGGTGTCAGATGTTATACGAGGGATGTTCAGTAAGTAAGGCAACACATGTTTTTCTTAGCCAATTTCGACTTGAAAAATCCAGAATTTGTCGTGGGGCATCGTGGAATATTCCTGCTTCAGAACCTATAGTTTCACGATGTTCCGATAGGTGGAGGTGCTATACATCACCTCCAAAATGACGTCTGCAACGGAGGTGCGTTCCAAGCAGAGAGCTGTCATTGGCGGAAAATCAGGGCATCGCAGATATTCATAGCCGCTTGCAGAATGTCTAGGGACCTGGCAGTGAACAAAAGCACGGTGAGTCGTTGGGCGAGACGTCTGTCATCATCGCAACAAGGTGGTGCAAACTTGTCCGACGTTCCGCGTACGGCCGGCCACACACAGCTGTGACTCTCGACCTGTTGGAACGTGCGGACACTCTCATTCGAGGAGATCGACGGCTCACAATGAAACACCTCGCTACACAACTGGACGTCTCTCTTCGTAGTGCTCATACTCCGGCCCTCCAGGTGGAGCACTAAAGGGTGTGTCCCCCCTGGGTTCCTCGCTGCCTAATACAAGACGATAAAGAGCAACGAGGAACCATCTGTGAGGAACTGCTTGCGCGATGCGAGGCTGCTCATGACTTTTTTTTCCGAAAATCGTCACAGGCGATGTAACATGGGTTCATCACTTCAAATCAGAAGCAAAACGGCAATTCATGGAGTGGCGCCACACCATCCCTCCTCCGAAGAAAAAGTTCAAAGCTACAACGTCAGCCGGTAAAGTGATGACGACGGTCTTCTGCGTCTCTGAACGAATTATTCGGTTTGATGTACTCCCTCATGGTCAGCTCTGAAGTGTATTGTGCTATACTCAGGAAACTGAAGAAACAACATCAGAGCGTTCGTCGCGACAAAAATACAAAAGGAATCCTCCTTCTCCATAATAACTCAAGGCTTGAGAATAGTCTGCGCGTCCGAGAGGAGCTCACAAAACTTCGATGTTCTATTCCTCATCATCCACCCTACAGTCGGGATCTCGCACTTCCATTTGTCTGGCCCAGTGAAGGATGCCCTACGCGGGAACCAGTACGTGGACGATGGGGGCGCTGATGCAGCGACACGTTGGCCTCTGACATCGACCAGTGGAGTGGTACCCTGCTAGCAAACAGGCCTTACCAGTAAGGTGAAGTAACCAGAATGAGATTTTGACTCCGCAGCGGAGTGTGCTCTGATATGAAACTTCCTGGCAGATTAAAACTGTGTGACGGATCGAGACTCGAACTCGGGACCTTTGCCTTTCGCGGGCAAGTGCTCTACCATCTGAGCTACCCAAGCACGACTCACGCCCCGTCCTCACAGCTTTACTTCCGCCAGTACCTCGTCTCCTACTTTCCAAACTTCACAGAAGCTCTCCTACGAACTTTGCAGAACTAGCACTCCTGGAAGAAAGGATATTGCGGAGACATGGCTTAGCCACAGCCTGCGGGATGTTTCCCGAATAAGATTCTCACTCTGCAGCGGAGTGTGCGCTGATATGAAACTTCCTGGCAGATTAAAACTTTGTGCCGGACCGAGGCTCGAACTCGGGACCTGCAAGGTTCGCAGGAGAGCTTCTGTGAAGTTTGGAAAGTAGGAGACGAGGTACTGGCGGAAGTAAAGCTGTGAGGACGGGGCGTGAGTCGTGCTTGGGTAGCTCAGATGGTAGAGCACTTGCCCGCGAAAGGCAAAGGTCCCGAGTTCGAGTCTCTGTCCGGCACACAGTTTTAATCTGCCAGGAAGTTTCTAGGTGAAGTAAGTCCGTTGCACCGGACGAAGGCTATATTGAAAAATAGGGTTTAGCAGCGAAAATAGTGGGGAGTAATACGGTGTATTCGAAACCAGAATAAAACCAATCTGCTTTCCGAAACATATGGGTTGCATTGCTTATTGAACACTCCTCGCAAAAAGGAATTTTACCATACAACAACGGAACTCTCAAAGTGTCATCTGCTGACAAAATAACTGTAATTGACGTACGTGTCCAACTTGACAACTGTGAGATTCACTGCGCGGTTTGCTTTTCGCGAACGAAAAATGGTGTCTCCCGTTAAATTCATCGTGGACTTGTAGCAGTCAATGGCGACGGTGACCACTGTGCGGATATTGCGCTGTATGTTTAAGAAGGACGGACGCAATGAGACTGTAGCGATCCTATGCCATTTGGAAAGCAGAGGAGCGCTGCGTTAAACAACATGGAGGGTGCTCGACCAGTGTCTCGATATGGCGGTGACTAGACATCTAAAATGTCACAGGATGTATGTACTATCGCTAAATCGGTTACGCTGCGTACCACGAACGTTGACATACAGTTACGGTTTTCAAGAAGGGGAGCAGCAATTATACACTGCTGGCCACCGTCAATGCAACACCCTGAAGGAAGCATCCGAATCAAGTGAAATTTACACCATGGGTTTGCAGCGATGAGATATGCAACTGATTAGAATTTCAGCGCAGACGCACATCACGCGCGCCTGTGGCGCCACCTCATAGCGCCATTTAAGGCTTGGCGATTTCGACGAGTGTACGTTCGGCACGTGTGTATACCTTGTGGTTGTTTCACAAGACGATCAGTTACGCCTCGTAGACAACAGCGAACATCGTTTGATCAAGTATCCGAGTTCGACAGAGGAAGGATAGTGGCTTACCGAGATTGTGGATTATCATACAGAGAAATCGCTAGTCGTGTTGGACGAAACCAAACAACTGTAATGAGGATATGTGACCGTTGGATGCAGGAGGGTACGACGGACCGACGTGGTCGATCGCATTCACCTCGGTGCACCACTGCACGTGCTGATAGGCAAATTGTGCGCATGGCAGTGACGGATCGCTCAGTGACATCCCGAACCATAGCACAGCACATTGCGTCTGTAACGCATCATCAAGTGTCTGCGCGTACCATTCGACGCCGTTTACAGCAGAGTGGTCTGTCCGCAAGACGTCCATTGCTTCGTCTACCATTGACGCAGAACCACAGACGTCTCCGTCGCCAATGGTGTGATGACAGACGGATGTGGACGGCAGAATGGAATGACGTTGTCTTTACTGACGAGGCACGCTTCTGTCTGCAGCACCACGATGGTCCGATTCGAGTGTGGAGACACCGTGGAGAGAGGATGCTGGACAGCTGCATCATGCACCGCCACACTGGTCTTGCACCGGGTATTATGGTATGGGGCGGTATTGAATATTGCTGTCGCACGCCTCTAGTACGCATTGCCGGTACTTTAAATAGCCGCCTTTACATATCCGAGGTGCTGGAGCCAATTGTCCTTCCTTACCTTCAGGGCTCGGCCACAGCCATATTTCAACAGGATAATGCGCAACCACACGTGGCACGCATTGTCCAAAGGTTCTTCGTCAATAACCAGATTGAAGTGCTTCCCTGGACGGCTCGGTCTCCGGATCTTTCGCCGATAGAAAACATGTGGTCCATGGTTGCTCAACGAGTGACCCACATTACATCCCCAGCTGCCACACCAGATGATCTTTGGCAACGTGTGGAAGCTGCTTGGGCTGCTGTACCCCAGGAACACATCCAACGTCTCTTTGACTCAATGCCGAGACGTGTGGCAGCGGTGATCTCCAACAATGGCGGCTACTCTGGCTACTGATTCTGGCAGGAACCACATGTCACAGATGTCTGTAAACGTAATCATTGATACTTGGTCAACATGTTATCTACAAAATAAATTTTGTTGTGCTACCTCTTGTCTTTCTTGGTGTTGCATTTACGGTGGCCAGCAGTGTATTTTGGATGTTTTACGAACTTAATGACATCATACTGATCAGTCAAAGAGCTTTAGCGGTTTTCTCACAATGTCCTAAAGAGGAATCAATGGTCTTTGAAAGGGCAAGTGTTTATTCTCCTCAGCAGTGCATAACTTAATGCCGAACATTTGTAGCTCGTTTCTGCAGGAGTTGTCTAGGATCGCAGCCGTCGATGCGGCATTCCGCACACGACCTCGAGAAGCGACAGGCAGCGTGCCCCCCTCCTAGTGTTGGTCGGACTGTGCACGGCTCTCACTTGGCGCGTCTACATGGCCGTGCGAGCGTGCACTTCGCTTGACAGACACCGAACTCGGAGAACTCCGATCCTGCTGGAAATTTACTTGATATGAAGGAATGCTTTTCAGATAATGTCATATACTGGCCGCTTGTGTTGGGTGGGACATTTACCTCCGGGTACTGTAGGGTCCGATTGGTCACTGCTGTTACGGCCAAAGTACGCGAAAAGTGGCCCGCAATATGTTCAGTAACCACCCTTGCAGAACGAAACCCCCTCTTCATCTAATGACTCCCATTGACCAAAGTACGCGTAATGCCTCGGAGAAATCTTGATAACGGAATTCATTCGTAAATTTATTTCCATCTAGAACATCACGATTAATTACTAGTTCTGCGTACCAGACCATTTTTCTATACCAAAAGCCTCAGTCAAAAATAATTAAACTGTGGACAGGTTCGCTAACCAGACGTTTTTGCTACACAGAGTGCAATTAACTTTAGAGACACTATTAATTTCATTTTTTAAAGGAACACAGGGCCATTTGAGTGTTTTATTGTTTATTTAAGTACAACTCAGGTTACAGCATCTTATGCCATTTTCAAGTATTTGATTTTATGTCTTCAACATATATTAATAAATATGACGAGCTCCCACTATTATTTACTGATCTGTTACAAGATTGTGATTTTACATCTGGCATTTCGTGAGGAGCCAATAATTTTCTTAATTTATGGCCAACTTTGTGATTGACGAGATGTTAAGTGTCCTGCAATATGTGTGAAAGACATAAAATCAAATACTGGAACACGGCATAAAAACCTAAACCTGGGTTGTACTTAAATAAACAATAAAACAGTCAAATGGTGCTGTATTCCTTTAAAAATATTTTATGACTCTTGCTCAGCCACATCAAAAACTGTTTACTAAATTTCATTTAATTGTTAACATGTTTTGCGTGTAACGAATTATAATGTAGAAATGGCATTACATGAGTGATAGTAGACAGTAATCAGCTGCAACATGTGAGCACTCTGAGTACTGATTTCAATTTAAAAAAACTCAGATTTGAAGTCTTTTCGCGGAACAACTTTTTCTGTCATGTAGTCCTGTCGCTTAAACTGAACCTAACCATCGATGCAGACACATTCCATGTGATGTTAATTATTGCTGCACATGAATTATAGTAAGTTTCTTTAATCCACATTTAGTCCGAGATGCCTTAGGCAAAACTGAATCAAAAACTGGAATAGATCAGTACAATGTTTTGAGAGACGACAAAGTACAATGATGAAAGTATACAGGGTGTATCATAATTAATGGCGTAAACGCATACAGTTGAAAGTACACGATACTAGAAGCAAAAAAGTCTCAGTAAGCATAGGGTCCAAAATGCATACCTTATGATCTACGAGCAATTTTTCATCTTCGATACTGTGAAACAAATCTCTTCTACTGCATGTTCTTTGCTTTCCATATTTTGGGAACTGGTAGTATCCACCAAAACAAGAAGAAAAGTCCAGTAAACATGTGCTCTAAGACGCATACCTTAAAAGCTATGAGCACTTGTTCATCTTTGCTATTTTGATATACAACTTTTCTAATGACCAAGTGCTCGTAACTTTTAAGGTATGCGTTTTAGAGTACATGTTCGCTGGACTTTTTTTCTTCTTATTTTGGTCCATGCTACCACTTCCCAAAACATGGAAAGCAAAGAACTTGCAGTAGAAGAGATTTGCTTCACAGTATCGAAGATGAAAAACTGCTCGTAGCTCTTCAGGTATGCATATTGGATTCTATGTTTACTGAGACTATTTAGATTCTAGTGTACTTTCGACTGTATGCGTTTACGCCATTAATAACAGTCAAAACAGCAAGTTTTCTGAAGAGGTCTTTATAGAATGTTGTAAGGCTAACGCCACATGTAATTCTTGCAATTCGTCTACATATTCTGAAAATACTATGCAAGTGATGAGGGTTATCCCGCATTGTGCGCAGGGCCGGCAGGGTTAAGTACGGAATTGGCATGGTTAATTTTAAGGGGTGGCCGAATGCCCTTCCTGCCGCCACCCCATACGCCCCGGGACGGCAGTAGTGTATCCCAGCTGCCTCCGTCTAGTGTAAATCGTGAAATAGTGGGAATGTGTTTCAAATGTCTGCGAGTCTTGTAACTGAGGCAGGACGTGGGGACCAGCCCAGTATTCACCTAGTAGGATGTGGAAAACCGCCTAAAAACCACATCCAGGCTGACCGGCAGACCGGCCGTCGTCGTGAATCCGCCAGGCGGATTCGATCCGGGACCGGCGCGCCTACCCGAGTCCAGGAAGCAGCGCGTTAGCGCTCTCGGTTACCCTGGCGGGCCGTTTGGGTGCCTAATTTACATACTCAATATTGGTCCGCAAGTAGCCAGAGTAATTGTATACCTTCCTGCTGTATCCCATAGAGTGAGGGCATTTGGCAGTCTCGTTAATCGGTTATCTGAAAGCTGCCACATTAGCTTATTTCGTATTGCAAAGCAGATCAGTTTACAGTTTGATTGATTGATTTTAACAGGGAAGCTAAAACAACTTAAGTCTAACCCGCCACTGCCCGCAGCGAAACTAGGTTTATTGTGCGGTATCGCTCCCTGTATATCCAGTAAAACCAACCAGTGCCCTTAAATAGTGCAAGGAGTCCCTCTACCAGTTTTTGTTAGACACAATTTCTTCGGGTCTAGTTGTCCCGAAGATTCTGTATCTTTTACTCTCCTATGCCATGCATTCGAAGATTAGGTGTGATGCAGTTTCATCATCCTCATCATGTTGTTGTTGTTGTTGTCTTCAGTCCTGAGACTGGTTTGATGCAGCTCTCCATGCTACTCAATCCTGTGCAAGCTTCTTCATCTCCCAGTACTTACTGCAACACACATCCTTCTGAATCTGTTTAGTGTATTCATCTCTTGGTCTCCCTCTACGATTTTTACCCTCCACGCTGCCCTCCAATGCTAAATTTGTGATCCCTTGATGCCTCAGAACATGTCCTACCAACCGGTCCATTCTTCTTGTCAAGTTGTGCCACAAACTCCTCTTCTCCCCAATTCTATTCAATACCTCCTCATTGGTTATGTAATCTACCCATATAATTTTCAGCATTCTTCTGTAGCACCACATTTCGAAAGCTTCAATTCTCTTCTTGTCCAAACTATTTATAGTCCATGTTTCACTTCCATACATGGCTACACTCCATACAAATACTTTCAGAAACGACTTCCTGACGCTTAAATCTATACTCGATGTCAACAAATTTCTCTTCCTCAGAAACGCTTTCCTTGCCATTGCCAGTCTCCATTTTATATCCTCTCTACTTCGACCATCATCAGTTATTTTGCTCCCCAAATAGCAAAACTCCTTTACTACTTTAAGTGTCTCATTTCCTAATCCAACTCCCTCAGCATCACCCGACTTAATTCGACTACATTCCATTATCCTCGTTTTGCTTTTGTTGATGTTCATCTTATATCCTCCTTTCAAGACACTGTCCATTCCGTTCAACTGCTCTTCCAAGTCCTTTGCTGTCTCTGACAGAATTACAATGTCATCGGCGAACCTCAACGTTTTTATTTCTTCTCCATGGACTTTAATACCTACTCCGAATTTTTCTTTTGTTTCCTTTACTGCTTGCTCAATATAGAGATTGAATAACATCGGGGAGAGGCTACAACCCTGTCTCACGCCCTTCCCAACCGCTGCTTCCCTTTCATGCCCCTCGACTCTTATAACTGCCATCTGGTTTCTGTACAAATTGTAAATGGCCTTTCGCTCCCTGTATTTTACCCCTGCCACCTTTAGAATTTGAAAGACCGTCATCATAGATCCTACATTTAGGGTCCTCTTCCGTTATACCCATTGTCTGTAGGTGTTTTTTGAAATTCCCATGGCCTGTCATCAGTTCAGTCATGAGAGTGATCTCTTTCCTGTTCAATTCCAGGATTACAGAGTATCTTTTAAAACATGGCTTGGGCATCATTACCTTACCTTGTTTTTGCTTATGGAACATGGTCCAATACCCTACGTGCTGTTTCCTAAGCCAGTTCCGTAGTTCTAATTTGATCATAGCCTTGGTGATTGTCAGGACAGGTTCCGGTCCAATAAATGGAGTTGATGCCCCCATCCTAGCCAATCTATCGGCTTGGTCATTGCCACAGATCCCTGAGTGGCCAGGAATCCACACTAGGTTTACCCTATTGCTTCCCCCCAGTTCCACTAGAGCCCTGTGGCAATCTGCAACAATCTTAGATCTTGTTGCAGGAGCTGCCAATGATTTCAGGGCTGCCTGGCTGTCTGAATAGATGTAGATGCTACGGTCATGGTAGCACCTACGCATATTCTCCTCCACACATGTCCTGATTCCAGTAATTTCAGCTTGGAATAGAGAGGCCAGTTTTCCTAGAGAGATGATGCTCTCCAGTCTTGGCTGAACCACGTACACCCCTGCCCCAACGCCTTAGTCTGTTTTCGACCCATCAGTGAACCAAACAATGACCCCCGTACGGTGTCGAACTGTTTGTCCCCACTGCTCCCTACTTCGAACTATTATGTTGTAAAGCTTGCGAAGCAGTTGCGAGTTATTATATAGTCGGCAGACATTTCCCCAGCCGCTCACTATGTTAGTGTGTGATTCTGGATATCCGAATGAGACCCAGTGTTTGCCAGTTTTAACTCTGTGTGCCCCAGCTGCTGCCTCCATCTTGACCCAAAGGTGAAGTGGAGGCTTCCATTCCAGCGGTTGGTGTGCTGCTAATTCCGCCCGTTATGGCTAAGCAGGCCAGTCAGATTACAGTTTACTATTCTTTGTATTTTAACAAACACAAATAATCACATGTTATTTGCTATGCCACATGCTAAATAAAAAAGGTTATCGCAATGTTTTCTACCTTTCAAGAAATTTTCTATCCAACTGAAAAATTGGATAGATATAACTTCCGGCCGCGCTTTCTTTAGTCTGACAGAGAGACGGAAATATTTATCAAGTTAACGCTCGAGGGTAACGTCTGAAATCAAAGTCATAACACAAAACTAAAATACTGGGAGCGTCAGTAATCTCACACAACAGATTTGGAAACGTCCTTGAGGTGCCTTTCAGGTGCGAGGTTTCGCAGTCCGCAGTATATAATCGCAGCACTGCGCATGTCGTAACTACGACTAGCTTCCGCGACACACTCTTCCTGCACGTGCGATCTCTGTTTTTGTATGATATGAAAACGTCTACGACTGTGTCATGGTTGGAAGCTTTCGTCTTACAGAAACGACAGTCCGAGAGGTCTGGTAACGGCGTACGTTATCACGCAGCACAGTGTGGCGCGCGAATGCATTGTGGGGCGCGGCAGGAAGGCAGATATGCGCCCTGCCCACAACGCGATATGTTCCCTGACGGCTTCGGAGGCCACGACATGTCGATCAAGATTTTTATTCGTCTTGGAATTTGGTGTACATGGCTTGCAGCCAGCGTCTGATTAGACAGGTGGTACATCTGATGTTTGATGAAAAAACTGTGTCGAGGTTACACAGGACACACAATAGCTGATAACAGTTCACAGTAACACATCACGGTAACAAACTATCCCCGATGTTATTGGGTTTGTACATACAGCGCACAGTAAATAAAAACGACGACAAATTTGGAAAGAGAGTTTAAGTTCAGTCAGAAGAAATAAAAATTTCATTGTTTGTCAATGACATTTTAATTCTGGTAGATACGGCAAAAGACTTGGAAAATTGATTGAGAAGAATGGATAGCATCTTAAGATGATGTTCAAGATCAACAGCAACAAAATAAAACAAAGATCATTGAATCGAATTAGTCAAATTAAATCAGGCGAGGCTGAGGGAATTAGCTTAGGTTCAAATGGTTCAAATGACTCTGAGCACTATGGGACTTAACTGCTGTGGTCATCAGTCCCCTAGAACTTAGAAATAGTTAAACCTAACTAACCTAAGGACATCACACACATCCATGCCCGAGGCAGGATTCGAACTTGCGGCCGTAGCAGTCGCGCGGTTCCAGACTGTAGCGCCTAGAACCGGTCGGCCACTCCGGTCGGCAATTAGCTTAGGAAAAAAGGACTGAAAGTCGTGTATGAGACTTGCAGATTGGGCCGTTGATAACTTTGACCATAAATTTAGGCAATCTTTTCTGGAAGTATTTGTTTGGAATATAGTCTTATATGGAAGTGAAACGTAGACAACAAAAAACAAGAGGAGAACAGAAGGTTTTGCAATGTGTTGCTACAGTAGGAAGCTGAAAATTAGTTGGACAGATCGAATACCTAATGAGGAGGTACTGAATGGAATTGAGGAAAAAAGGTATTTGTGGCATAACTTGACTATAAGAAGGAATCGGTTGATAGGAGACAGCCTTAGGTATAATGGAATCGTCAATTTGGTTATGGAGGGATATCTGGGGGTAAGAACTTTAGAGGCTGAGTACAGTAAGCAGGTTCAAATGGCTGTGGGTGCAGTAATCGTGCGGAGATGACAAGTTCTGCACAGGACACGCAAGTGTGGACAGCTGCATCGAACCAGTCTTCGTTCTGAAGACCGCAAGAGCAACATACAAATACCGATATTTTAAAACATTGACGAGCAAACGGTGAATATAAGTACAAATACACTAATTTGTTTTCAATTGGTGTTGTGACATTATCTTCCGTTTATACTATGGCCTCCATAAGGTAAGAATTAAACGATAAATGAATGTCACTTACCACACAGTTAGTGAGAAGCTACAAGGGTCCCTTTGTCGATAGTCACTCAATTATGTGATGTATGTATGCAAGCTGAAGCGACGAATGAAATTCAGTACCAAGTCCGGGATTCGAACACGTGTCTCCTGCTCACTAGGAAGATGCGCCAACTACTATGGCACCCTGGAACAGTGGCTTTGCGCAACTGCACAGAGGTGTCAATGTGAATTTGGATTGAGGAGGGAGGCATGCTAGGATAGTCTATGCAGTTTTGCAACGCCACTGTGTCAGAGTGGTGTAGTGGTTAACGCATCTGTCTACTGAGCAACAGACCCGAGTTAGAATCCGGGCCTCGGTACAAACTTTCATTTGTCGCGTAACTTTACATATACAGGGTGTTACAAAAAGGTACGGCCAAACTTTCAGGAAACATTCCTCACACACAAATAAAGAAAAGATGTTATGTTAACATGTGTCCGGAAACGCTTAATTTCCATGTTAGAGCTCACTTTAGTTTCGTCAGTATGTACTGTACTTTCTCGATTCACCGCCAGTTGGCCCAATTGAAGGAAGGTAATGTTGACTTCGGTGCTTGTGTTGACATGCGACTCATTGCTCTACAGTTCTAGCATCAAGCACATCAGTACGTAGCATCAACAGGTTAGTGTTCATCACGAACGTGGTTTTGCAGTCAGTGCAATGTTTACAAATGCGGAGTTGGCAGCTACCCATTTGATGTATGGATTAGCACGGGGCAATAGCCGTGGTGCGGTACGTTTGTATCGAGACAGATTTCCAGGACGAAGGTGTCCCGACAGGAAGACGTTCGAAGCAATTGATCGGCGTCTTAGGGAGCACGGAACATTCCAGCCTATGACTCGCGACTGGGGAAGACCTAGAACGACGAGGACGCCTGCAATGGACGAGGCAATTCTTCGTGCAGTTGACGATAACCCTAATGTCAGCGTCAGAGAAGTTGCTGCTGTACAAGGTAACGTTGACCACGTCACTGTATGAAGAGTGCTACGGGAGAACCAGTTGTTTCCGTACCATGTACAGCGTGTGTAGGCACTATTAGCAGCTGATTGGCCTCCACGGGTACACTTCTGCGAGTGGTTCATCCAACAATGTGTCAATCCTCATTTCAGTGCAAATGTTCTCTTTACGGATGAGGCTTCATTCCAGCGTGATCAAATTGTAAATTTTCACAATCAACATGTGTGGGCTGACGAGAATCCGCATGCAATTGTGCAATCACGTCATCAACACAGATTTTCTGTGAACGTTTGGGCAGGCATTATTGGTGATGTCTCGATTGGGCCCCATGTTCTTCCCCCTACGCTCAATGGAGCACGTTATCAAGATTTCATACGGGAAACTCTACCTGTGCTGCTAGAACATGTGCCTTTACAAGTACGACACAACATGTGGTTCATGCACGATGGAGCTCCTGCACATTTCAGTCGAAGTGTTCGTACGCTTCTCAACAACAGATTCGGTGACCGATGGATTGGTAGAGGCGGACCAATTCCATGGCCTCCACGCTCTCCTGACCTCAACCCTCTTGACTTTCATTTATGGGGGCATTTGAAAGCTCTTGTCTACGCAACCCCGGTACCAAATGTAGAGACTCTTCGTGCTCGTATTGTGGACGGCTGTGATACAATACGCCATTCTCTAGGGCTGCATCAGCGCATCAGGGATTTCATGCGACGGAGGGTGGATGCATGTATCCTCGCTAACGGAGGACATTTTGAACATTTCCTGTAACAAAGTGTTTGAAGTCACGCTGGTACGTTCTGTTGCTGTGTGTTTCCATTCCATGATTAATGTGATTTGAAGAGAAGTAATAAAATGAGCTCTAACATGGAAAGTAAGCGTTTCCGGACACATGTCCACATAACATATTTTCTTTCTTTGGGTGTGAGGAATGTTTCCTGAAAGTTTGGCCGTACCTTTTTGTAACACCATGTATACCTCATACTTGTTTGAGACTTGAAAAGGTCTCTGGAACCGCACGGTTCAATTTGACTCAATTATACGTGCAGCTGCGGGTTACACTGACGCGAGGGCAGTAGTAATACAGGTGGGAAGCTGGTGTTTCATCTTAGTTAGCCTCTTGCACGAATTGACTTCAAGTCACCTTCCGTAAGGAATGTTGGTGCACTCGACGACTGTGATACGACTTTCAAAAGGATGGAGCACAGCAATCAACCGTCCTTTCCTTTCAGGTTTTATTAAGCAAATCTAGATTTCGGCTAGTGCCTAGCCATTATCAATGCACTGTTTCATATCATCAAAGTCAATCCCCTGTTGTTCGGGCTTGTATCACAGTTCGTTCGAGACTACAGTAGTCTGTGGCAGAAGCCCGGACAACATGGGACTGACGTTCGAGGACTGATTGCTGTGCTCCATCATTTTGAATGAAGTGACTTGGTTATCGCAGTACCACTGACATCAAAAGAACTGCAGACTGAAATCGCCTCGGTATGTTGAGTCTCATGAACAATCTGGGGTGGCTCGTATGCCTGGCTTTATGGTAGACGCTAGATGTCATCAAGTCTATCTGCAATCCTTAAACCACCTTCTCATGGGGGGAATAGATTTCACATCTCTGCTCCGTGGTGCTTCTTCCCATTCTCCTTTTCAAAAATTACACGCTCTCGCGTTAAGTTTAGGGACATGGTTGCATGCATTCGAATCTGATTTATGCATGTTGCCTTTGCGTTTTGCGTCCTTTGAGAGGAACTGCGATTTGGGTGGATGGACATTGGAATTTCCGCACTTCCGTGGCCCAGCCAGTTCGTGCCCCATCTTGAACTTAGCAGACCCTACATATTTCTGGGGGTGTAGAAACCCGATCGTACACTTTCCGAGTCAGGATGTGTGGCCGTTCTGCTGGGAGATCAGCTCACATAAGGGGCTACCCACATACGATCAATCAGGTATTTTCCCGTCGTGAGGGAATATGTCAATCGCATCTGCATCTGCGCTGTTGTCATGAATGTGTTGCTAAAGGCTGATGATACTTTCTGAGAAGTAGATAGTTGTTGCACACAGCAGGTAGGCGTGACAAGGGAATTTCCAAGTGCTGATTAGCTCAGGTAATAAGGAAGGGTTCCCGCTATTACTATTCACTAGCTCATTTACAGTTTTTATAGACAAATGATAATGTGTCCCACGAATGTGCTGAGGGTCTACTACTTTCTGAACAACTGGGGCTCCAGAGGTTGGCTTCTCCCCAACATTAAATCTATGCGCCAGGCACTGGCTCCGCATATGAAGAGGCATTTCCGGTGCTTCCTAGAGCAGAGCATCGGCCTTTGTTAAAGGCGTCGTCCTGACGCAGCAGTACTATATTCCGAGCGCTAACTTGAGGCTATTTTGGAAACAGATCATACCGTAATCTCTAAATCACAGTGGGGGGGGGGGGGGGGGATTTCATTGATATGAAGATCAATCAATCAATATCATGTGACTAGGGCATCCCGTCGGGTAGACCGTTCGATTTGACGCCACTTCGGCGGCTTGAGCGTCGATGGGGATGAAATGATGATGATTAGGACAACACAACACCCAGTCCCTGAGCAGAGAAAATCTCCGACCCAGCCGGAAATCGAACCCGGCCCCTGACGATTGACATTCTGTCGCGCTGACCACTCAGCTACCGGGGGCTACAGATATGAAGAGTGACAGGTTAAAACTGTGGAGGATAAAACCTAGAACCTGGTTTTCGTGCCAGCTTGGGCCATCCGAGCAGTATCCACGGACAATATCAAACCTATCTCCTGTGCCATTTTACAGCTTCGTCCGAGGATAACTTAACCTCCCTTGATGGACGAGCACCTCTGTTAGAAACGTCATAGCAGTACATATGCATCTATCTAAATATGGAGAATGTTACTGGAACGAAGTATACAGCGATTTCTATAAATCAAGCTAAAATTACAATAATAAAAATTATAACTCAAAAAGTGGTACGTCTAATGTGACGAAACTCAATAAAACAAATCAAAAAATCAAGCACAGAGCTCAATGCGAAAAATTTCTCGTATCAGGCCTCTTTATGTGTATCCGGCTTATTTCATCCACTAAATATGATGTAACTGTACACCCTAGTACGAAAAAAGAGAATTTCTATTTGAACATAGAACTTGTACGGAACGTACAAAATTAACTGTCAGTGCAATGTAGCAGAAGTAATAACAATTATGATTTAGTGGTCTTTATCAGCTCCATAAGAAGTGAACGCCAAAGCACATGGACATAATTGGAGAACATAATTGAAAGCTTATACCTTATAGATTAAGGAAAGGGAAACCTACGTTTCCATCATCTGTAGACTTAGAGAAAGCTTTTGACAATGTTGACTGGAATACTCTGTTTCAAATTCTGAAGGTGGCAGTGGTAAAATACAGGGAGCGAAAGGCCATTTACAATTTGTACAGGAACCAGATGGCAGTTATAAGCGTCGACGGGCACGAAAGGGAAGCAGTGGTTGGGAAGGGAGTGAGACAGGGTTGTAGCCTCTCCCCGATGTTATTCAATCTGTATATTGAGCAAGCAGTAAAGGAAACAAAAGAAAAATGCGGAGTAGGAATTGAAATGCATGGAGAAGAAATAAAAACTTTGAGGTTCGCCGATGACATTGTAATTCTGTCAGAGACAGCAAAGGACCTGGAAGAGCAGCTGAACGGAATGGACAGTGTCTTGAAAGGAGGATATAAGATGAACATCAACAAAAGCAAAACGAGGATAATGGAATGTAGTCGAATTAAGTCGCGTGATACTGAGGGAATTAGATTAGGAAATGATACACTTAAAGTAGTAAAGGAGTTTTGCTATTTGGAGAGCAGAATAACTGATGACGGTCGAAGTGGAGAGGATATAAAATGTAGAGTGGCAATGGCAAGGATAGCGTTTCTGATTAAGAGAAATTTGTTAACACTGAGTATAGATTTAAGTGTCAGGAAGTCGTTTCTGAAAGTATTTGTATGGAGTGTAGCCATGTATGGAAGTGAACCATGGACGATAAATAGTTTAGACAAGAAGAGAATAGAAGCTTTCGAAATATGGTGCTACAGAAGAATGCTGAAGGTTAGGTGGGTAGATCACATAACTAATGAGGAGGTATTGAATAGAACTGGGGAGAAATTTGTAGCACAATTTGACTAGAAGAAGGGATCGCTTGGTAGGACAAATTCTGAGGCATCAAGGGCTCACCTATTTAGTATTGGAGAGCAGCGCGGAGGGTAAAAATCGTTGAGGGATACGAAGAGATGAATACACTAAGCAGATTCAGAAGGATATAGGTTGCAGTAGGTACTGTGAGATGAAGAAGCTTGCACAGGGTAGAGTAGCATGGAGAGCTGCATCAAACCAGTCTCTGGACTGAAGACCACAACAACAACCTCTGGCGTCGAACTGTTGTAAGTTGTACTGACACATTAAGATCTTTTTGCAAAACTAGACTGTTCCATATATAAATCAACATGTATCCCGTAAACAGAAATTTTGCGAAACGCAGCTGGAGCTATCTGTCCACGAAATCCAGAGCGCAGTAGACGAAGGCGCCCAGGCAGCATTTGACGCTTCCGTTTAGTGAACAAAACACGAACTAAGCCAGTATCTGACCAGATCTGTGACTGGATTCAAGACTTCCCAGGAGGTAGAACTCAGTACGTTATTCTTAATAGGACGAAATCGACAGATAGGAAGGTAACTTTGTAGATTAGCCCAAGGCAGCGTTATAAGGCCGTTATTCTTTACAGTATGCATAAATGACCTTGTGCATAATGTCGGATGCTCGGTAAGTCTGTTCGTGGGCGATGCTATTATCTGTAGCAAGGTTGCAATGCGAGAAGACTGGCGAGTTGTAGGAACACCTACTGAGTGCGACGAATTAGTCTTTGTTGCTGCATTAGCATCAGCGCCGAATTCCCTTGGGAATCGCGCTGTTGCGGTTCCTCGTGGAGAGACGTGAAACCCCGTCTGATAAAAAGCAGGCTGCACACAAACGCTGCTTCCTCTGGAGTCTGGACGCCTCCTTGTCACTCGTGTTTACAGAATGATAGCGCGTTGCCGCTTTCGAGGTATCTAACTACTACAAGAGTAGAGGTTACAAAAACTTATCTGACAGTGAGGCCAGTACCCCTGAACTAGATCATATATCATTCAATAACCCGAGCACAGTTTGGCAATAAATAATATTTAGTTAATCTTCGGCCAACTAATATTACAAGTATTTGAAGTTTCTTTTTTTACTAAACCATCTAAAATAAACGCAAAGTACATCTATTTAAAAAAGCAGATAAAAATTCGCATGACCCCTTCCTAAGAGACAGTCTCCACTCTTTCCAATCTGACTGCGTAAGCACATACCACATGTGTGGTTTACATTCAAACAAATAATATCGACGGCAATTGAGAAATATATACCAAATAAATTAATAAGCGATGGTACTGATCCCCAAAAGTATACAAAACTGGCTAGACCACTGTTGCAGATGCCACGAAAAGAGCATAACAAATTTAAAAGAACACAAAACACCCAAGATTGGGAAAGTTTTGCCGGCCGGTGTGGCCGAGCGGTTCTAGGCGCTTCAGTTTGGAATCGCGCGACCTCTACGGTCGCAGGTTCGAATCCTGCCTCGGGTATGTATGTGTGTGATGTCCTTAGGTTAGTTAGGTTTAAGTGGTTCTAAGTTCTAGGAGACTGATGACCTCAGATGTTAAGTCCTATAGTGCTCAGAGCCATTTGAACCATTGGGAAAGTTTTACAGAAGCTTGAAATATAGCTAGAACTTCAATGCGAGATGCTTTTAATAGATTCCATAACGAAACTCTATCTCGAAATCTAGCAGAAAACCAAATGAAATTCTTGTCGTATGTAAAGTACACCAGTGGCAAGAAGCAATCAATAACTTAAATGGGTCATAATAACGGTGATGTCACTGATGACAATGCCACTAAAGCAGAGTTAATAAACACAGTTTTCCGAAATTCCTTCATCAAAGAAGACGAAGTAAATATTCCAGAATTCAAATCGAGAATAACTGCCAACATGAGATATCCTCGGTTTCGCGAATCAGCTTAAATCAATACAGGCAGGGCTTCAGGTCCAGATTGCGTAGCAGTTAAGTGCCTTTTGGAACATGCTGATACAATGGCTCCATAAATAGCAATCATATACAACCGCCCACTCGACGAAAGATCCGTACCAAATGAATGGAATCTTGCACAGGTCACATCAATACTCAAGAAAAGAAATAGGAGTAATCCGATGAAATTTAGACCCATTTCACTAACGTCGATTTGCAGCAGGGTTTGGGAACATATACTCTGTTTGAATATTATGAATTACCTCGAAGAAAACGATTTGTTGACAAACAGTCAACACGGATTCAGAAAATATCGTTCTTGTGAAACGCAACTACATCTTTATTCTCACGAAATAACGAGTGCTATCGACAGGTGTATCTGACTGATTCCATATTTTTATGCTTCCGGAAGGCTTTCGACAATGTTCCTCATAAGCGACTTCTAATCAAATTACGTGGCTATGGAGAATCGTCTCTTTTGTGCGACAGGATTTGTCATATCCTGTCAGAAAGGTCACATTCGTAGTAACTAGCGCAAAAACATCAAGTAAAGTAGAAGTAATATCTGGCGTTCCCCAAGGAAGTGTTATAGGCTCTCTGAGGAAGTGTTATAGGCTCTCTGATGTTTCTGATCAACGATTTAGGAGACAAACTGAGCAGCCCACTTTCATTGATCGCAGATGATGCTGTCATTTACTGACTGGTAAAGTCATCAGATGATCAGACCATCAGCAAAATGGTTTAGTCAATATATCTGCATCGTGCGAAAAGTGATATTTGACTCTAAATAATGGAAAGTGTGAAGTCATCCATATGAGTACTGAAATGAATCCGCTATATTCCGTTTGCACAATAAATCACATAAATCTACATGGTGTTAATTTAACTATATACTTGGGGATTACAACTACGTATAACTTGAACCGGAACGATGGTGTAGGCAATGTTGTGTGGAAAGCAAACCGAAGACTCTGATTTATTAGGTGAACACTTAGAAAATGCGACAGGACCACTAAAGAAACCGCTTACACTACGTTTGTCCGCCTTCATGTCGATTATTGCTGTGCGGTGTGGGATCCGCATCAGTTAGGATTGACGGATGACATCAAAAAAGTGCAAAGAAGGGCAATTCGTTTTGTATTGTCGCCAAATTTAGGGTAGAGTGCTAAGGACATTATCCGCGAATTGGGATGGCAGTCAATAAAACAAAGACCATTTTCGTTGCGACAGGGTCTCCTCATGAAATTCCAATCGGCAACTTTCTCCTCCGAATACGAAAATATTTTGTTGGCACCCACCTACATAGGGAGAAGTTTTCATCATAATAAAATAAGAGAAGTCAGATCTCGCACGGGGAGATTTAACTGTTCAATTTTCCCGCGCGCTGTTCGAGAGTGGGACGGTATAAAAATAGCTGGAAGGTGGTTTGATGAACCCACTTCCACGCACTTAATTGTGAATTGCAGAGTAATCATGTAGATGTAGATGTAAATCAGGAAACAACGAATCAATCAGACGGTAAGTTGTGCTTGTTTCTAACAATTTTTTTATGCTTTGTTTGGTCTCGGCCAATGCACATCCGACGTAGAGTTTCAGGGTCATTCGGTTTATCGCTTCCGTGTCCATTGTTACAAAGTTAAAAATAATATATTGCATCTGTGAGCTGAGGTAAATAGAACTGGTGTGCTTAACAGTGATGTTTTATTAAAATCGTTTTTTAGTGTTTTCTCGTAGCATAGTTGATTGATGATATTGATAACGGATGTAAAGGGAGTAAACATCTAAAGTCATCAGTCTTCTCTCCTCAGAACAGTATTTGTGAACCCCACCTCTGGGTCTATACTAAATCTCACGTGGAAGTATGAGAACGTTTTCTAAATGTTTACGTAGCGTTTGTCTGAGACGGGACGTATCAGCCTGGCATGTACCTAGTGGGATGTGGAGAACCGCCTAAAAACAACATACAGGCAGTCCGGTTCACCAGCTCTCGTCGTTAATCGGCGAGGTGGATTTAATGCGGAAAAGCCTCACCTCCCATGTCTCGGAGGTGACGCGTTAATGCTCAGGTAGAGTAGTCGAAAAAATTGTTCTTCAGCTCCAACTGTGCAAACATTCCTTCATTAATTGATTTTTTTTTTGTTAATCTATGTCCGTTTTTGAAATTCTCCTCAATTTGTCATACTTAGTTGAATTCTTCTCGCTGTTTGTTTTGTGTGTAAATTGCAAAATTCTGGAAGTCTGCAGTCTCATATAAAATATGGTTACTGAAACCATCACGTTTCCGACTTTGATAAAGGTCGGATTGTAGCCGATCGCGATTGCGGTTTATCGTATCGCGACATTGCTGCTCGCATTGGTCCAGATCCAATGACTGTTAGCAGAATATGGAATCGGTGGGTTCAGAAGGGTAATACGGAACGCCGTGCTGGACCCCAACGGCCTCGTATCACTAGCAGTCGAGATGACAGGCATCTTCTCCGCATGGCTGTAACGGATCGTGCAGCCACGTCTCGATCCCTGAGTCAACAGATGGGGACGTTTTCAAGACAACAACCATCTGCACGAACAACTCGACGACGTTTGCAGCAGCATGAACTATCAGCTCGGAGACCATGGTTGCGGTTACCCTTGACGCTGCATCACAGACAGGAGCTCCTGATATGGTGTACTCAACGACGAACCTGGGTGCACGAATGGCAAAACGTCATTTTTTCGGATGAATCCAGGTTCTGTTTACAACGTCATGACGGTCGCATCCGTGTTTGGCGACATCGCGGTGAACGCATATTGGAAGCGTGTATTCGTCATCGCCATACTGGCATATCACCCGGCGTGATGGTATGGGGTGCCATTGGTTACACGTCTCGGTCACCTCTTGTTCGCATTGACGGCACTTTGAACAGTGGACGTTACATTTCAGATATGTTACGACCCGTAGCTCTACCCTTCATTCGATCCCTGCGAAACCCTACATTTCAGCAGGATAATGCACGACCGCATGTTGCTGGTCCTGTACGGGCCTTTCTGGATACAGAAAATGTTCGACTGCTGCCCTGGCCAGCACATTCTCCAGATCTCTCACCAATTTAAAACGTCTGGTCAATGGCGGCCGAGCAACTGGCTCGTCACAATACGCCAGTCACTGCTCTTGATGAACTGTGGTGTCGTGTTGAAGCTGCATGGGCAGCTGTACTCGTACACGCCATCGAAGCTCTGTTTGACTCAATGCCCAGGCGTATCAAGGTCGTTATTACGGCCAGAGGTGGTTGTTCTGGGTACTGATTTGTCAGGATCTATGCACCCAAATTGCATGAAAATGTAATCACATGTCGGTTCCAGTATAATATATTTGTCCAATGAATACCCGTTTATCATCTGCATTTCTTCTTGGTGTAGCAATTTTAATTGCGAATAGTGTATTCATGTTACACATTTTGAGTGCATTACGAAATTTGTTTACAAATCTTTGTAGGTTGTGCTCTCTTTTCGACATTAGTATCTACACGTATGCAAATAAAAATGATGGTCATTTTGCGTTTCTGAGAATTCGATAACGAGTTTGTTTGTTACTTTCCAATTTTGGTTTATTTGGCACAGAGAGAAACGATTTCGTGAATAACACAGATAATAGACAACATCCCTCGTAAGTTCTTGGTAAATTATTATAATTTCGGTATATTTTCCGTGTTTTCATTTAATTTTAGCAAGTGTGATTTGACTCTAGTTTCTCGCTGCATTATATAAAACTTTCTCTGCCTTCTTGACGAATCAAGATTAGAGGTAAAGCTCTTATCTTACGGCGACTACCTCCATTCTCCGCTTATGAAAGAAACCGTCGAAAGCTCGATTTTTTTACTCTTATCAGATTTGTGCCGTGTGCGGCACGATGATTGATGTTGGCCTAGCCGATCTGGGTTGGCCGGATTGCCCTGCCTGTTGTACGTGGAACTCCTCTGAGGATGAAAGGCGGTTTATCTGTGGAACAAGAGGCTTTGAAAGGAGAAATATCGGAGTCGTGAGGAGAGAGGACGGACACATGTAGACAGAAGGACCTATTTGTGTGGAAAACGAGGCGACAGACGTGTGCACCGGTGTTTACTTGACGGAAGCTACTCTGACAAGAGCGGCTACCTTCGTTCGCGGAAGAGGTAATTTGCACAGTGACAAAAAGCAGACTGTGGTGCAGGTAACGAGTCTGAATTGACCAGATACTTGGAGGGTTAATGCAGCCGCTGGGTTAATGGAACGTTTGCAAAAGATACTGTCATTCGTCGTTGTTATATGCTCATAATCTTGGTACATTAACTTGTGGTACGTCGGTATCACATTGCTCATCCTTGTAGTTAAAGCCTTGTTTCTGTGGATATTGCAACGTTTGATTTAGAGACTAAATGGTTGCTTGAGTGTGTTGTGCTAAAGACATGCAGGAAGTAGGTGTTGTCACTAATTAGCGGAATTAGTTCCGGCTCATTTGTGTCTGATTGTTTATTAATGAGGCTGGTAACGGCCTCTAGCAGGGACTGTGACGTCAAGTGGCTGCAGTTCAAACTTCTGAAAATTCTATTGTTTCTGGTTTCTGATATTAAACTGTTACAGGTGTAAGAATTGACATTATCTTGGATTTATATAGACTGAGGTAAAGGATGAAACATATCGTTGGACAATGTGTGTGATGGAGTAGCGGGGATGGCTCAATCAGACGTAAAGGGGAAGTGATATTACTTCCTAATTGTATCAAAACCAATGTTTCTGAATATTAAGAGCATTTGGTTACTGTTCAGTCTTTTGTAAGTCCTAAACAAAATTTGTATATTCACTTGTATATTCTCGTAAATTTAAGAATCTGGTAGTTTATTTGGATATGTTTATTCTGCCTCATGAATTAGGTGTGGAAAGGGGGCAGTTAATTACTGGTTCATGTAAGACTACGGTAACTGAAATTTCTAGGGAAGAACAGTAGTTGAAAGACTTGCATAAAAGATTCAGTTTTAAATATGTTAAATTACAAAATTTATTATTAGTATCGGCATGGTTGCAATATGTTTCTTTAAATATTGATTTCATAGAGGAAATAATTTCATTAGAAGTGTCTATGCTGTGTTGGGTAACTATACTGAGTACTATTGTTGTGTTATTAGCGACCAAGTTTGGTGTCACTTTGTAATTTTAAAATAAATGTTGAAAGTTTTAAGATTGCCCCTTCTCAATCAATCGCTCCACCCGTTTCCATTGTGGTCCAGCTACCTGTAACAGATTCTATTCACCATTTACTACTGAGTTAGTCTCCCTCTTAACCATAGTATACCGAACAACCCTTGAATAAAAAGCTCTATCCAGTAGCTGGAAGAAAGCTCAGGGTACACGCAACCAAATACTGTTTCTAGTTTGGGCCACGGAAAAGACACGGAAATGCTGCCAAACTTTCAAACGTTTGAAGATTGGCGTCAACTATCCCGCGCAAGCTTACTTACAGAGTTTGAAGGACCAGTAGGTGTTAAGAGAAGTCCCTGGGAATATACCACAGCTCCATACGTATCGGTCTCGTAGGGATCGCTATGGCCGATTATAGTGCGTTAAAGATGTCTTTTACCCAGCATTCCACACGCAAATGGAACGGGAGGAAATCACGCTATGTTTTTACAATGTGAAGAACCTTCTTCCATGCACTTCACAATGGTTTGCAGAGTATAGATGTTGACAGATTTGACACAGCGAGAAGACTCAGAACGCTTTATACGAAAATGTCGTGTAGCGTAATAAATATGTAAAGCACTGAATCGAGTGGCAAAGACGTTATCTGAGAGACTCTATGATAATTATATCGTTGACTCGGAATATTACTCTCTCTCTCTGTGGTTTACTCGTAACTAAGGGTAACTAGAGTTTTCTGTTCGCTTCTTTTGATGTTATGTGGAGAATTGTACAAGAGACACAATAAACCGTTATTATTTCATGAGAACAAAGGTGAGCGTCACGACCTTTATTAGTATTTTTGGAAGTATTGAAATAGCAGAATTGTTTCAGATTGAATGCGACGTGTACGGGAAGAGACGTGGACAACAGCACTCGAACCTGCAATCTCATGTATGAATAGTTACTAAAAATATCCAGCCGTCTCTCCCAAGACTCTTCATACGCGCAACAAACAGTAATTCTTTGAACAGCACTATCAGAGACAATTTTATCACGTTGTTACGACCTTTTACTGCGAGCATAATACATCGACAACAGACAAACAAAAAATAGACAAACACATAAAAGAATCTACCACATTTGGCGACAGATGATCCGGAAATACAGAAGCGTCCGATCTTACCCGTCGGCTTTGACCCATGACTTCACAAATATGGCGGAAACGACCATAAACGACAATTCCAATATGGCGGATATAAAAACATCGCATACGTATCATAAACACTGAAATACACAGGTTTCACAAAAAGCCTAATGACTAACGGGACAAGCGTGGGAAATTGGGGTTTTTTGGGTGGGGAGAAAGTAAATATACACAAATGTAGCCACCGACCGCCATACAAAACCACGCAAAACGACGAAAAAAATCGGGACTAGTGCAGCAGGGGATACAACCCGTCGGCTTTGAACAATGACGTCACAAGTCGCCAGAGAGGATGTATTACAGAGATGAAAGAGCTGAGGAGAATGTTGAGAAACAAAGGAATGCGAGAGAGATAAACATTGATCTTGTGAAAGGCATAAGTGTTTTTTGACTTTTTTAAAAAAAAATCTCACGAGATAGAATAAACTGATCCTACTTTATTAAGCAATATCTTGTCAAAAGCCGAGAAGCGATTGTTCTTAATGTTCTAGCTCCCTTCAGTACGTAATAAGTGTTTTTTGACTTTTTAAAAAAAAAATCTCCTAAGATAGAATAAACTGATCCTACTTTATTAAGCAGCTCCCTTCAGTATCTAATAAGTGTTTTTTGGCTTTAAAAAAAAAATCTCACGAGATAGAATAAACTGATCCTACTTTATTAAGCAATAGTGCTTTTAGCTTTTTTAAAAAAAATCTCACGAGATAGAATAAACTGATCCTACTTTATTAAGCAATAGTGTTTTTTTGGCTTTTTAAAAAAAAATCTCACGAGATAGAATAAACTGATCCTACTTTACTAAGCAATATCTTGTCAAAAACCGAGAAGCGATTCTTCTAATGTTGTAGCTCCCTTCAGTAGCTAATAAGTGTTTTTTGGCTTTAAAAAAAAAATCTCACGAGATAGAATAAACTGATCCTACTTTATTAAGTAATCAGTAAAAACGAAATTGAAACATAACAGCAAAAGCTTATTAGAACACAGAACTGCTTTATGATCTATGCCTCGAAGTGAAGCCATTAAGATCTATGACTAAGGAATGACGTTATGACGTCACACACCACAACACGCTTACGTCACGGGTCAAAGCCGACGAGTAAGATCGGAGGTTTCTGTTGACCCGATGATCCGAACACCATACATGAGCACACACACACGGTTGTCATAGCAACAAAAGTTTTTGTGTGTATTGTGATTAATATTGCATGATGTTAATTGTATTTTCTTTTTCATGCAACCATTTGTGACGAAACGAGAGAACAAAGTTACAACGAAGGAGACAAATAGCGGAGATATGCCAGTCTATATCGAAGTTATCTATAAGGAGTAAGTGTACGTTGTCATATTCTATTCTGCTGACTCGTCTATGGGTAGTAGCAAAGAGTTAAGTGTAGATAGGTACATACTTCCTTAGTAGATTAGCGGTAGTTAGTGTTATGAATTGTGTGTCAGTTCAATACGACTATGTGTCACAAAACGGTCATCTGCATAACCATTAGCACGTCACTAGCTGCTGAGTAAACAATATATGTTACACACGTTTTTAACGGATCATTTAGTATTAATTATTGTGTGATTATATGGTTAAGACACGATCTCAGACCAAGATGGCTCAATCGGATGAAACTAGTGTGCCTCAAACTAATGACAGTTTTACTGAAACGAATAGAGGAAATGTCTCGAGAAAGTCAAGCTGCGTCTCATAACGAGTTTAATAACAGAGTTTGAAATTTTTCGGGAAGCACACAAGCACCTACCCGAAGCGGATAACAATCTTCAGTTAGAATTTGGTAAAGCGTCACAAAAGTAAGAGCAGCTATCGGCCACAGTTACAGAACTGTCACAGGAATTACATAACGTTACAATAGGGCAAGCTAACGTGGTTAAGCAACAGCTTACACATGAGATGGAACAGGTTTCCGATGTTTTTAATCAGTGGCTCGGTGAGCGCGATTCGCAATTAGCGGACGCTGTTGAGCAGAAAGTTCAGTCTGCAGTCACCGAAACTGTAAATGACAGAGATTCTCAGAACAAAGTATTATCAAACGACTTATTGAAAATTCGGAAACAATTCGAAGAAGTATTGACAGACACAGAGCTTGGACACCAAGAATTTTTCGAAGGTCTGCAAGAGGTGCGTAAACAAATTGACGATATGTGTCAGTCTGACCAAGATTGTCAGTCAGTAGGTTCCGAGAACATCTACAACAGCGAGAGAGTTAATCCATCTCGCATCCAACAAAATGCTGGTGTACATGGACATCGACATACTGACAATTCCCCATATAGTAGTGGCATGCAGGATCGTGTATCAGATTATGCAACACTTCATATGGAGGAAAAACAGCCGTCGCGATAATTTTCCCATCTTACTGCGTTCACTAGATTGTGTCGTAATAATACAAACTTGAAATGTACAACTACAGTTATTATTCGTAGACAGTGATCGATTAAAATGTCATTCGTAACTGCGATGTACGCCAGTTCAAATGCCAGTCGAATTACAGGAGCATTGACTCTTCTCGAATGTTCTAGCGCGTTCTAGCGCTCACCAGTCACGGTCAGCCAATAACTTCACTGTTACCGCAGTTCACGGGCATTGTTTTCCCAGTTTTCATCACCAGTGGTTGAAGAACCATTGAAGTTAAACGGAGTTCTATGTAAGTTAAGCCACCTAACAATGCGAATATTTTAGGTTAGGCCTTATCGTAGTTACACTAAAACCCAACTCCTCGTGTATTTTTCAGCTACTTGGTTTCATGAGTTTCAAACTATTTTTTGTAACCAAATATATTTATGTATTTTGTCGGTAATTAGAGTTTATGAAAATGTAATGTATGCTGAAAGAATAAGTAAGAAATAATTATATCAAATCGTTGTAGGAAACAAGCTGGCAATGACAGGAAAATTTGTATTGTACGAAACATAAAGAGCATCTTTCATGTAACAATAAAATCGTTCGTGCGAGAGCACGCAGTCGTAGAGATGAGGGCCGAGAATAGAGTTACGAAGACTCGTGTGATACAGGCTTGTATGTTGGCGTGTAAGTGCCAAATGTAGGTTGTCCTGAAAATGGTGATATAATATGTGGCTAGGCAAAATACAAGCGAGCGAGCTACTGCATGAGCACGCTACATGGTCGTAAGGAGATTTTGGAATTAATGAAGAATACTGCGTGGCCAAAATTTATTTAAACTTTCATTGATGACAAGTACTATGTATCAATAATTATGTTATGTAAAGCTATGTACATAATGTCTTTCACAGAACACAAAATAAAATCATTGAATTACTTTTACTGCAACTGAGTCAGCATACTTTGTTATAGAAGTATGATTTGCGTTTCAATCACTTAGTTTGAACTGAGTGTCTGAAGTAGTAGTGCAACACTATATGGACAACTAAAATTACTACTGCTTCTATTATTATAATTATTTGATTGAAAATTAACTGTAAATTTAACTAAATCTCTTATTTCAGCTGTTTCTCAAGAACAGCCTACTGCCAACAATGAATTTCATAATGAAGTCGTTAACCATCAGCATGTTCCTATCCCCCTCAACATAACTTCCGAGAAAGTCATAAGTGCAAGAAACAGCTGAAATAAGAGATTTAGTTAAATTTACAGTTAATTTTCAATCAAATAATTATAATAATAGAAGCAGTAGTAATTATAGTTGTCCATATAGTGTTGCACTACTACTTCAGACACTCAGTTCAAACTAAGTGATTGAAACGCAAATCATACTTCTATAACAAAGTATGCTGACTCAGTTGCAGTAAAAGTAATTCAATGATTTTATTTTGTGTTCTGTGAAAGACATTATGTACATAGCTTTACATAACATAATTATTGATACATAGTACTTGTCATCAATGAAAGTTTTCACAGCATCATTTGAAAAGTAAACAGTAAAGAAAAGTAATTACATTTGGTAACGATTATGCAAATAACAGACAGTTTTACCGTGAGTTACGTAATATAGTGCAGTTTCCTTGAAGTGTTGCTAGTGGTTGCATTTCATTGGTTTTCATAATTGTAATAAACATCACTGCATCTCAAATTAACGTCTTTAGTGTTCATACTGTTTTCTTTATCTAGGCTCGCGGGAGTATGCTTTGCCCAGTTGCCGCATTATCATTCTTGTCCAGTATTTACCTGATTACACACATTTACGAGATTTAATTTTTGTTCGTTTTGGTGCTGGCGACCGTTTTAGTCTCCCATCGAAATTCATTCAAACAATTTTTGGATAACAAAATTACGACAGTGAATCTTTAACTTATTATCTTTATTTTATTTCGAACGTTGTTGTACACAGTAAACATTCGTGTAAGAGCGACAGGTGGTAACTATGAACGAGGGACATTTCACAAATAATGCACAGGTTGGTGTTCATGTAGATTGTTTGCTGCAACAATCAATTTTACGTCAGATGTAACTGGGAGCTTGGGGAAGAAACACGTGTTTTTTATTTTATTTTTTTTTTTCGCCGTGTACACTAACATAAAATTGGCGAGAGGTAGAAATGGACCCTACACGGGTCTCGGATACTGTGACTCCTGAAGACCAAAGGTCGGACGTAATGATCCAGGGCAAAAACCCAACAGAAACCCACAGTGCGTTAAGTGAAATTTGTGGTGGTGATCGTATAAGCCTAGACTCGGAAGGCCAAAGTCGTCAACACATGATCGAAGTGTGAAGCTTGGGGCAGATGCTCTTGAAGAAGATCGCAGTGTGTCTTGTAAGGAACTCTCTGAAACCACGGAAATTCCTCCAACATCAATATTCCGTATTCTGATAAATGATTTTAAGAAGAGAAAAATATCTTCGAGATAGGTTCCACACAGTTTGACTGCTGAAGAGAAGCAGAAATGCCTGGACACTGCAAACTCGCTCACACAACGATTCGACCACGAACATCAAGGATTTTGTGTGTCGAATTGTCGCTACTGATGAAACGTGGAATAGAGACTTTGAACCGAAGTTGAAATCACAGTCCAATGAGAAGAGAGCTTCAGATTCTCCACGTCCAAAAAAATTTCGACATGCTCAAGCAGATGATGATTTTTGCCTGAAATCACCAAGGAATCATCTTGACAGACAGCGTCCCATGTGGAACAAATGTCACAGCAGCGTATTATAGTAACTTCGTGCAAAATCTGCGCAGAAAAACGCACAAAACCCGACCTCACTTGCCCGAAGCTGGGCCACTCATTCTCCACGACAATGCTCGCCTGCGTATTGGAGAGGCTGTAGCCCAAAATCTGCGCGACTACGAATGGGAAGTGTTGGCGCATCCTCCCTACAGACCAGACATGAGTCCATCTGACTTCGACTGTTTCCCGCAGTCGAAAAAACCTATGCGTGTATGCGTGGAATCGGTTATCTTTCTCTGGAAAAGCTTTCTACCACCGTTACCAGAGCCATTCGACAGATGAACGGAAATTGTGTCCTGGATGGAGTAATGGAGCTTCCGAGACGTTGGGATGTAGTCACAGCGAAGCAAGGAGACAATGTAGAAGAACTGTGAAGAGATTTTAAAAATAACTACATCTACATCTACATCTATACTCCGCAAGCCACCTAACGGTGTGTGGCGGAGGGCACTTTACGGGCCACTGTCATTACCTCCCTTTCCTGTTCCAGTCGCGTATGGTTCGCGGGAAGAACGACTGCCGGAAAGCCTCCGTGCGCGCTCTAATCTCTCTAATTTTACATTCGTGATCTCCTCGGGAGGTACAAGTAGGGGTGAGCAATATATTCGATACCTCATCCAGAAACGCACCCTCTCGAAACCTGGACAGCAAGCTACACCGCGATGCAGAGCGCCTCTCTTGCAGAGTCTGCCACTCGAGTTTGCTAAACATCTCCGTAACGCTGTCACGCTTACCAAATAACCCTGTGACGAAACGCTTCGCCCTTCTTTGGATCTTCTCTATCTCCTCTGTCAACCTGACCTGGTACGGATCCCTCACTGATGAGCAATACTCAAATATAGATCGAAAGAGTGTTTTGTAAGCCACCTCCTTTGTTGACGGACTACATTTTCTAAGGACTCTCCCAATGAATCTCAACCTGGCACTCATCTTACCAACAATTAATTTTATATGATCATTCCACTTCAGATCGTTCCGTACGCATACTCCCAGATATTTTACAGAAGGAATTGCTACCAGTGTTTGTTCCGCTGTCATATAATCATACAATAAAGGATCCTTCTTTCTATGTATTCGGAATACATTACATTTGTCTATGTTAAGGGTCAGTTGCCACTCCCTGCACCAAGTGCCTATCCACTGCAGATCTTTCTGCATTTCGCTACAATTTTCTAATGCTGCAACTTCTCTGTATACTACAGCATCATCCGCGAAAAGCCGCGTGGAACTTATACACTCCTGGAAATGGAAAAAAGAACACATTGACGCCGGTGTGTCAGACCCACCATACTTGCTCCGGACACTGCGAGAGGGCTGTACAAGCAATGATCACACGCACGGCACAGCGGACACACCAGGAACCGCGGTGTTGGCCGTCGAATGGCGCTAGCTGCGCAGCATTTGTGCACTGCCGCCGTCAGTGTCAGCCAGTTTGCCGTGGCATACGGAGCTCCATCGCAGTCTTTAACACTGGTAGCATGCCGCGACAGCGTGGACGTGAACCGTATGTGCAGTTGACGGACTTTGAGCGAGGGCGTATAGTGGGCATGCGGGAGGCCGGGTGGACGTACCGCCGAATTGCTCAACACGTGGGGCGTGAGGTCTCCACAGTGCATCGATGTTGTCGCCAGTGGTCGGCGGAAGGTGCACGTGCCCGTCGACCTGGGACCGGACCGCAGCGACGCACGGATGCACGCCAAGACCGTAGGATCCTACGCAGTGCCGTAGGGGACCGCACCGCCACTTCCCAGCAAATTAGGGACACTGTTGCTCCTGGGGTATCGGCGAGGACCATTCGCAATCGTCTCCATGAAGCTGGGCTACGGTCCCGCACACCGTTAGGCCGTCTTCCGCTCACGCCCCAACATCGTGCAGCCCGCCTCCAGTGGTGTCGCGACAGGCGTGAATGGAGGGACGAATGGAGACGTGTCGTCTTCAGCGATGAGAGTCGCTTCTGCCTTGGTGCCAATGATGGTCGTATGCGTGTTTGGCGCCGTGCAGGTGAGCGCCACAATCAGGACTGCATACGACCGAGGCACACAGGGCCAACACCCGGCATCATGGTGTGGGGAGCGATCTCCTACACTGGCCGTACACCACTGGTGATCGTCGAGGGGACACTGAATAGTGCACGGTACATCCAAACCGTCATCGAACCCATCGTTCTACCATTCCTAGACCGGCAAGGGAACTTGCTGTTCCAACAGGACAATGCACGTCCGCATGTATCCCGTGCCACCCAACGTGCTCTAGAAGGTGTAAGTCAACTACCCTGGCCAGCAAGATCTCCGGATCTGTCCCCCATTGAGCATGTTTGGGACTGGATGAAGCGTCGTCTCACGCGGTCAGCACGTCCAGCACGAACGCTGGTCCAACTGAGGCGCCAGGTGGAAATGGCATGGCAAGCCGTTCCACAGGACTACATCCAGCATCTCTACGATCGTCTCCATGGGAGAATAGCAGCCTGCATTGCTGCGAAAGGTGGATATACACTGTACTAGTGCCGACATTGTGCATGCTCTGTTGCCTGTGTCTATGTGCCTGTGGTTCTGTCAGTGTGATCATGTGATGTATCTGACCCCAGGAATGTGTCAATAAAGTTTCCCCTTCCTGGGACAATGAATTCACGGTGTTCTTATTTCAATTTCCAGGAGTGTATATATTGAGAAAAGTAATGGTCCCATAACACTCCCCTGTGGCGCGCCAGAGGTTGCTTCAACGTCTGTAGACGTCTCTCCATTGAGAACAACATGCTGTGTTCTGTTTGCTAAAAACTCTTCAATCCAGCCACACAGCTGGTCTGATATTCCGTACCAAAAAAATTAGTGTGCATTATTTATGAAATGTCCCTTGTATATTTTATCGGTAAGCACTGACCTTCGGATGAAATGCTTTGTTCCCATTAATTACGAATATTAGGTACACGTTTCACAAAAACCTCATTATACACTGGAGAGTACAGGTACGTTATACCGTGACTGTCACTGATATCGAATGAAACAAGTTTACTGTTACCAGTCACTGTTTATTTATTCCAGAACGCGTTTCAGAGGTCGAAACCTCCATCATCACGACAGATGTCATAGTAACACATATAAATTTACCTGATGATGGAAGTTTAAACCTTTGAAACGCGTTGTGAAATAAGTCAACAGTAAAGTTGTCTTATTTGAGATCCTCACCTAACATTATTAGGTTCGAATTTTTAAATATAGCCTCTTCCCAGCCGTGTAGCTATCATTCGCCCGCTGCTCACATCCGTTCGCGACCGTGTCTGAAATAGGTCAGCGCCAGGCAGCAGGTCATCAGCGGCGCCAGATAAAGGCCGCGAGGCAGTCGATCTCGCTACCCTTACTCCACTCCACGGAGACGAAGTCCAGCCTGGCTGGTAAACATGCTTTCACAACCAAGGACCATACGCGGCGCAGCAGCAGTACTCATGTCGGACACTACACTCGAGAAAGCGCAATAAGGTCCTCAGTGTCCTCAGCAAACTTAAACAATTTGTTACTTAGCATAAGCAGCACCATCATATGGTTGGCTGACGTGCTGTTTTCTGCAGACGAGTAATGTCCTTGGACGGTCGTAAGCAAACGCTAAAAGTCTTGGAAAATAAATAAATGTTACTCCATCTTCGCCTCAGGAGCGTGGGACGGCTGCTGGTCGATTCAATGTGATAATACGAGGGCAGTTCAATAAGTAATGCAACACATTTTTTTTCTGAAACAGGGGTTGTTTTATTCAGCATTGAAATACACCAGGTTATTCCCCAATCTTTTAGCTGCACAACACTATTTTTCAACGTATTCTCCATTCAATGCTACGGCCTTACGCCACCTTGAAATGAGGGCCTGTATGCCTGCACGGTACCATTCCACTGGTCGATGTCGGAGCCAACGTCGTACTGCATCAATAACTTCTTCATCATCCGCGTAGTGCCTCCCACGGATTGCGTCCCTCATTGGGCCAAACATATGGAAATCCGACGGTGCGAGATCGGGGCTGTAGGGTGCATGAGGAAGAACAGTCCACTGAAGTTTTGTGAGCTCCTCTCGAGTGCGAAGACTTGTGTGAGCTCTTGCGTTGTCATGAAGAAGGAGAAGTTCGTTCAGATTTTTGTGCCTACGAACACGCTGAAGTCGTTTCTTCAATTTCTGAAGAGTAGCACAATACACTTCAGAGTTGATCGTTTGACCATGGGGAAGGACATCGAACAGAATAACCGCTTCAGCGTCCCAGAAGACTGTAACCATGACTTTACCGGCTGAGGGTATGGCTTTAAACTTTTTCTTGGTAGGGGAGTGGGTGTGGCACCACTCCATTGATTGCCGTTTTGTTTCAGGTTCGAAGTGATGAACCCAAGTTTCATCGCCTGTAACAATCTTTGACAAGAAATTGTCACCCTCAGCCACATGACGAACAAGCAATTCCGCACAGATGGTTCTCCTTTGCTCTTTATGGTGTTCGGTTAGACAACGAGGGACCCAGCGGGAACAAACCTTTGAATATCCCAACTGGTGAACAATTGTGACAGCACTACCAACAGAGATGTCAAGTTGAGCACTGTGTTGTTTGATGGTGATCCGTCGATCATCTCGAACGAGTGTGTTCGCACGCTCCGCCATTGCAGGAGTCACAGCTGTGCACGGCCGGCCCGCACGCGGGAGATCGGACAGTCTTGCTTGACCTTGCGGCGATGATGACACACGCTTTGCCCAACGACTCACCGTGCTTTTGTCCACTGCCAGATCACCGTGGACATTCTGCAAGCGCCTATGAATATCTGAGATGCCCTGGTTTTCCGCCAAAAGAAACTCGATCACTGCCCGTTGTTTGCAACGCACATCCGTTACAGACGCCATTTTAACAGCTCCGTACAGCGCTGCCACCTGTCGAAAGTCAATGAAACTATACGAGACGAAGCGGGAATGTTTGAAAATATTCCACAAGAAATTTCCGGTTTTTTCAACCAAAATTGGCCGAGAAAAAAAATGTGTTGCATTACTTATTGAACTGCCCTCGTACTTGACCAACAGCCGTTATTCTGATATTGCTTCCTTAGGCAACCAGTTTCGACGTTCCAATCACGTTATCTTCAGGCCTGTAGCATGAATGATACCAAGCATCATTCGTGCATGTATAAGACAAGGTGCCAATATGTGAAGAGCACACATGCTCCTGAAACTCTGATGTCCACGGAACTAGATAAGAATATTGGTGCCTTATCTTACACATGTACGAATGGTACTTGGTGTCGTTCATGCGACAGGCCTGAAGATGGCGTGATTCACACGTTGAAACTGGTTGCCTAATATGACTATCAAAGCAACGGCTGTTGGTACAGTTTTCTTACATTACAAGACTTGGAAAAAGTTTCTATTCCGTGTAATGACTGGTAGCTGTCTAAAAGATCTACGTTATAACAAAGAGAGGATTTTTTTTTACTAAAGCATTACTGAATATTTAATTGAAAATTATCATCTTCTGACAGGTCTTCTATCTTTTACATCGTGCTATTAAACCGAACCTGCAGGGAAAGAAAGGAACAAAATTACAGGTTTTTCGAAGGGATCGTGGCAGAGATGCATTACTTCTATCGTGTTTTCCTATGATTCATACCAAACAAGTCCAGTACGTTCACAGTCGTCTAAACATCGGATGGCGGCATTTGCATGTTGGCGTAGAGAGACAGACATGACAATAAGCGAACATGGTAATACCAAAACTTTTTGTTGTACTTTTGACGCGTAAAGAGAGTTTTGGTTCATTTCTCAGCAATCCAGTTTACGAAGCAAACTTCAGCTTCCGTTCTGAACGTCATTAAAACCCTTCTAAAAACAACAGAAAACACAATTATTTTAGTATAATTTTTACTGCGAATTTCTTGTCAGCCATACGCAAAAACTTAAAGAACTTTTGTCGTCGTATTTGGTATTACGGAGCAAAAAACTGCACAGTGTCGACTGATAAAAATGTGTTACTGGTTTTATCTCGTTGTTAGTAAGGTTATGAGAGAGTTAATCACCATGGACTGAGCCTCCTGTGACCTTTTTTCCACTGTATCTGAGGGAGATTGTGGGCCGCAGGAGAGCGTAGTCCTTTTCAGCCAGTAGTTGGATTTTGTCCCATTCAGTAGAAGATGAAGGCTTTAAAATAAGTGCAGGGGACGACATATTTTTTTTTTAATTTCTCGCCAAAATAAATCTAGCTGCGAATGTTTACAGTAGAACACTGTGTATCCACTGACCACCTACTCTCGTCCGTCAACTCATTTAGGTTACGGCGGTACTTTCACTCGGCGGACCAGAGAAAAGCATGCCGCGAGATGACTCTCCTTATTCCACTGCTGGCCTTAGCCAGGCTCCCTGCCGAGCTTTTGTCATCTTTTTTTCTGTCCGAGAGGCTACTTTCACTTCCTCAGCTGTGTAGCATTGTGTGCTGAGTGCCGAGCGCAGAATAGAGAAGCACGGCCGAGCGACTGCAGAGAATCATCCTCCATGCAGTCCCGATTTGGCCCCATCCGATTTTCGTCTGTTTCCAAAACTTAACGAACGCCTTCGAGGACTTCAATTCGATTGTGGTTAAGCGAAGCAGGGTTGAGGTTGTGTCTTCAAGAAAGTCAAACACTGTGCAGTGATGCTATCAACGAAGTAGTCTTTCGTTGTTAGAAATGTTTTAGTCACCAGGTTGCCTGCGTTGAGTAATTAAGTCGGCGTCTCTGGCCGAGCGATTCTAGGCGCTTCAGACATTAACCGCGCAACCGCTACCGTCGCAGGTTCGAATCCTGCCTCGGGCATGGATGTGTGCGATGTCCTCAGGTTAGTTAGGTTTAAGTAGTTCTAAGTTCTAGGGGACTGATGACCTCAGATGTTAAGTCCCATAGTGCTCAGAGCCACTTGAACCATTTGAGTAATTAACTTGTAGACGTGAAGAATAAAGACGAAGAATGTTAACAAAGTCTGCTTTATTTAAAAAGCTTTAAGAGTTTTCACATAAAAAATTCGGAGCCGTTACTTTTCAGCACGCTCTCGTACATTCATAACAATTGTTTAAAGCGGTGTCCCCTAACTTCAATATAGTTATTACATCGTAAAAGCGTAAAAAAAGTAAAAAAAAAAGTCTGACGTGTCATCCTCAGTCCACAGGCGTCACCGGAGGGACATGTGGCCAGCACACTGCTCTCCCGGCCGTATGACAGTTACCGAGACCGGAGCCGCTACTTCTCAATCAAGTAGCTCCTCAGTTTGCCTCACAAGGGCTGAGTGCACCCCTCTTGCCAACAGCGCTCGGCAGACCGGATGGTCACCCATCCAAGTACTAGCCCAGCTCGACAGCGCTTAACTTCGGTGATCTGACGGGAACCGGTGTTACCACTGCGGCAAGGCCGTTGGCCTAGTTATTACATCACTGCACAAAAGTTCGGTCATACCCATCCAAGAACCCAGTGCTATCCGAGAAAGTCACAGTCAGAGGGAATTTTCTCGCAGTCCTCTTCCAACTGACTGGTATCGTGCATAATGCTTTCCACATGACCTTACAACGAGCAGTCTATCAGAGTTACGATGGATAGAATACTGGCGCAGGCAAACAGTTACAGGCCTGTCAACCGATCACTGGTTGCTCCCACTAGATAACTGCAAATCTTCACAACTGCAGTGCGCGGATTCTGAACGCCCCACACGTGGTTATTGCGACTGCTGAGCATTCCATCTGTTGTGAAACATTCTTCACCTGGGGGAAGTTTACATGTAGCAAAGTGTGGACAAGCACATAAGACTGCAGCAACACGATGCGAGATCTGAAGTCAAATTTACACTTTCTGTGGCTGTTAGGTGTGCAGCTGGTGTTCCTGTATTAAAATAATACGAATTACTGCGCACGCTGACTGATGGATGGAGTGGTGAGTGGAATCTACTCAAGCCAATCGCGCGAACCAGAACTGTTTCTCCCCTGTCTTTTTGGGTGTCCGTACAGTTCAGTGTCGTCCTCTGCTGTTGTATAGTGGTACGAAATCACTGGAATACTCTATGTGGGTACTTGGCACGATGCAACCTGTCAGCTTCGCTACAGGTTCCGTTCGCTTGTCCCCGCACAGAAGTCACGTGTGCTCATTCCGTAACTGGAACAGCCATGTTTCACTAGCTGATCGACTGTGCTCTTCAAATTAAAAACACAGACTGCAGTCTTGAAGACCTCTACATCAGCAGACGCACCACGCCATCTATTGTCCAATTTGCAGTGTTAGCATCTACGTTCATAAGACTTCTGTGTTCCAGTTGGTTAGGCTTATTTGTTCATTCGGCAGTAAATCACTCCGAACAGGTACTCCTAGTACTTACATAACTGGGCTAGTGGGGATATAAACAGTTTCTTGATAGAAATTTCGGGTTCGTGAGATCTAAATTGGCAGTCATCATCTGTGAACCCAGGTAACTAGACGAATGGTAAAGTATGTGCTCTAGAGTTGCTTATTTCTAAATTAGAGAATAAAAATATGATGATATGTAGCTAATGCCCTGGATTTGTTGCTGAAGATTGTAGGTTCTATTGTTTTGGAAAAAATTTATAAGGTTGTAGTCATCATTGTAGCGTGACACCTGCTATTCTACATCTACATCTACACTCCTGGAAATGGAAAAAAGAACACATTGACACCGGTGTGTCAGACCCACCATACTTGCTCCGGACACTGCGAGAGGGCTGTACAAGCAATGATCACACGCACGGCACAGCGGACACACCAGGAACCGCGGTGTTGGCCGTCGAATGGCGCTAGCTGCGCAGCATTTGTGCACCGCCGCCGTCAGTGTCAGCCAGTTTGCCGTGGCATACGGAGCTCCATCGCAGTCTTTAACACTGGTAGCATGCCGCGACAGCGTGGATGTGAGCCGTACGTGCAGTTGACGGACTTTGAGCGAGGGCGTATAGTGGGCATGCGGGAGGCCGGGTGGACGTACCGCCGAATTGCTCAATACGTGGGGCGTGAGGTCTCCACAGTACATCGATGTTGTCGCCAGTGGTCGGCGGAAGGTGCACGTGCCCGTCGACCTGGGACCGGACCGCAGCGACGCACGGATGCACGCCAAGACCGTAGGATCCTACGCAGTGCCGTAGGGGACCGCACCGCCACTTCCCAGCAAATTAGGGACACTGTTGCTCCTGGGGTATCGGCGAGGACCATTCGCAACCATCTCCATGAAGCTGGGCTACGGTCCCGCACACCGTTAGGCCGTCTTCCGCTCACGCCCCAACATCGTGCAGCCCGCCTCCAGTGGTGTCGCGACAGGCGTGAATGGAGGGACGAATGGAGACGTGTCGTCTTCAGCGATGACAGTCGCTTCTGCCTTGGTGCCAATGATGGTCGTATGCGTGTTTGGCGCCGTGCAGGTGAGCGCCACAATCAGGACTGCATACGACCGAGTCACACAGGGCCAACACCCGGCATCATGGTGTGGGGAGCGATCTCCTACACTGGCCGTACACCACTGGTGATCGTCGAGGGGACACTGAATAGTGCACGGTACATCCAAACCGTCATCGAACCCATCGTTCTACCATTTCTAGACCGGCAAGGGAACTTGCTGTTCCAACAGGACAATGCACGTCCGCATGTATCCCGTGCCACCCAACGTGCTCTAGAAGGTGTAAGTCAACTACCCTGGCCAGCAAGATCTCCGGATCTGTCCCCCATTGAGCATGTTTGGGACTGGATGAAGCGTCGTCTCACGCGGTCTGCACGTCCAGCACGAACGCTGGTCCAACTGAGGCGCCAGGTGGAAATGGCATGGCAAGCCGTTCCACAGGACTACATCCAGCATCTCTACGATCGTCTCCATGGGAGAATAGCAGCCTGCATTGCTGCGAAAGGTGGATATACACTGTACTAGTGCCGACATTGTGCATGCTCTGTTGTCTGTGTCTATGTGCCTGTGGTTCTGTCAGTGTGATCATGTGATGTATCTGACCCCAGGAATGTGTCAATAAAGTTTCCCCTTCCTGGGACAATGAATTCACGGTGTTCTTATTTCAATTTCCAGGAGTGTACATCATACTCCGCAAGCCACCCAATAGTGTGTGGCGGCGGAAGGTACTTTCGGTACCACTATGTGATTCCTCCAAGCCTGTTCCACTCGCGAATAGTGCGTGGGAAGAATGATTGTCGGTAAGCCTATACATTGGCTCTAAATTCTCAAATTTTCTTCTCGTGGTCAATATGCAAGATATATGTGGGAGGAAGTAATGTGCTGTCTGACCCGTCCTGAAAAGAGCTGACCCGAAATTTCAATAGTATATCTCTCCATGATGCACATCGTCTCTCTTGTAATGTCTGCCAATGGAGTTTGTTTAGCTTCTCCGTAACGCTCTCTCGCCAGCTAAACGATCCCGTGACGAAACGCGCTGCTCTTCGTTGGATCTTCTCTATCTCTCTATCAGTGCTACCTGATAGGGATCCCAGACAGATGAACAATACTCAAGAATCGGACGAACAAGCGCCTTATAAGCCACTTCCTTCGTGGATGAGTTACATTTCCTTAAGATTCTTCCGATGAACCTTGGTCTTGTGTCTGGTTTTCCCCGGAACTAAATCGACAAAGGTAAAGGTAACATCCGGAGTACCACAGGGAAGTGTGAGAGGACCGCTGCTGTTCACAATATTTATAAATGATCTAGTAGAAAGCGTCGGATGTTCTTTAAGGGTATTAAAAGATGATGCAGTTGTCTATATCAAAGTAGCAACGCCACAAGATAGTGAGAATTTGCAGAACGACCTGCAGAGACTTGATGAATGGTGCAGACTCTGACAGTTGACTCCGAACGTAAATAAATGTAACATAAATTGCGCATACATGTGAAAAGAAATCCACTACTGAACAGCTACACTATTAATGACAAACAGCTGGAGACGGCGTCTGCCGTAAAATATGTAGGGGTAACTATCCAGAGCGAACTTAAGTGGTAGGGTGGATCTTTCCCGCGAGTTACCAGTCTCACTGCAAAAGACGTAGAAAAAAAACAATGCCACTGAAGTCAGTGCAAATGAGGGAGTGAAAAAAGGCAAGCTGTAAGCGTATAAAATCTAGTATTTGAACTTGAGTATTCAACCTTCAAGTGATCATTTGTTATGCTCACGATGCAAAACTAGTTTCATGTAGTGACGTTTATTGACTCTCCCTTTGGATAGCTATTACGAGGTGCCTGAGTTGTTACATTATTTGATTTGGGAAGATATTAAAATTGTAACAGTAGAGTCTCTCTATTCCGAATCATGCTATTCCGAAAATCCTCCTAATCTGAACAGAATTCAGAAAAAATACCGATTTTTTAACTTAAAAACAAGAGAAATTAAAAAGACATTCGTGAAAAAAATGTTCATTTATTATTGTACAAAGAAGTAAAATGGAGACATACACAGAAACTAAACTTGATTAAAAAGGCCTGAAACCAAATTGGAATGAAAGCTGGTTACTTACAATACAGTACATACAGTACATGTCGCCGGCCGGGGTGGCCGACGGTTCTAGGCGCTACAGTCTGGAACAGCGCGACCGCTACGGTCGCAGGTTCGAATCCTGCCTCGGGCATGGATGTGTGTGATGACCTTAGGTTAGTTAGGTTTAAGTAGTTCTAAGTTCTACGGGAGTGATGACCTCAAAATGTTAAGTCCCATAGTGCTCAGAGCCATTTGAACCAGTATATGTCAGCTCCATTTATACAATTCTGTAGAATAATATTTAATCACTGCTAAACACAAAAAACAACCAGTTTACACACACTTAAGAAGTAAAGTCAGCCATTTTTTTCTGACGAAGAGCGCTGAGTCGACTCGAGGACGCGATGTTCCGCCATCGCCACACTTCGTACTGATGAAGCTTGCTGTTCGACGTAACATAAGCCAAGGTCAAGAGAATCTGCCGCGTCTGTGTGCGATATGAGTTCAGCCTGAGCGTTCACCTCCTCCTCGCTTACCTCCAAGTCGATCTCAGCTGACCAGGCCAGCACCATTACAACGTCTTCGGCTCGCTACGATGTCTTCGGCTCCCTATTCCTGGTGGCCATGGTCGTCGATAGCAGCCCACTGCTCAACACAGCTTTCTTCTGTGTTTTCACAGCCAGAAATTTTCTTGACTAGTGGAACAAGCTCACAGTCTTTAACTGGTGTAAAAGTTGCTTCAGCAAATTCCAATGTAGGCCAGAGATTTTTCCATGATTTTTGTAATTTGCGTTTAGTGGTGTTACGCCATGCTTTAGCCAAGCAGTAAATCACTTCTTCCTAATTTATTGTAGCATTGTGATCTCATTTTCATCCTCTTCAAGTAAGGTGCGAAGCACCATTTTTCTGTATATCTGTTTGATGGCCTGCAACGCACCCTAGTCCATAGTCTGAAGTATTGACGTTACATTCGGTGACAGAAAAGCTGTTTAGATGTCTCCAGAAACAAGTTTCGTTTCTTCTGGGTGGAACGGAACATTGTGTATAAACAGCAGAGCACGATTAGGAAGTCCACTTCCTGTATTCAATGCAGCCACTTTAGGGACAAATTGGTGCTCGAACCGTTCCTTGAACAAGTCGCGCTCCATCCAAGCATTATTCTTATTACCAATAAAATTTATTTTCTCATTTTCTGATTTATTTTCTGATTATAAATTCACTGGAAGTGTCTTTTTTTGAACCCCTGTGGTTTCGCCGATTTGCCTATTACTATCAGAGAAAGATTGTTGCCAACGCGTTGCCGCAAACTAAGCCAATTAGACATTGTCCATTTTAAACCCTGGGACAGACAACTCCTCTTGCGAAGCAAGAATTTTGGCAGGCAAAGCCTCAAAATTCAGTCCGGTTTCATCCACGTTGTAAAATTGCTGCGGTTAACAGCTTTGAGAAGAAGCAAAGTCTTTAAATTCTTTTGGGTAATTCGGAGTTGCTTCGTTGCCAGCTGATCGATTCCTCCCAGCAATCGTAAGCTGTCAAATTCCGTGTCTTTTCTTCCAACGATCCAAAAAACCACAGGTAGCTAAAAATGATGGGTCACCACCCATAAGCTTTGAACACGCTTGAGGCGCCTTTTCTTTCACCGAAGGACCAGAAATCAGGATTCCTTTCTGTTTTTCTTGAGTTAACCACAAGAATAAGGCCACGTCAAGTTTTTCATATGAAGACACTGTCGTTTTTTGCCGCTTTTCAAGAGTTATTTCACTTAAAGCAGAGCAGAACTGTTCAGTTTAACGTGATTGTTTTTCAGTCACTAATTTCTGATATTTCGACGCCATATTCGCGTGATATTTTAGCAGCATTTTTCCCCTTCTCCAGTCTTTTTAACACTTTAGGTTTTTGTTTTGACTTACGAGGATTGCCCAGAAAGTAATGCACCGCATTTTCTTTCTTCAACAATTTTTTATTGAACATAATGAGAATTACATGCACGAAAGAATGGTGTTTTATCTACAGATCCTAATTTTTCCACGTAAGCTCCATTCATTTCTATGGCCTTACTCCAGTGCGAAACAAGAGCGTGTTTGCCCTGCCGGTACTAATCCTTGTTCTGGTGGCGGAGCCAGTGCTTCACTGTGTGAACTTCCTTTGCTGACTGACAGATGCAGCGCCAACTGCCGAGTCGTAATGCGTCTATCCTCGCGAATGACAACATCAGGTCGCTGCAACGTGTCAGGTGTGACAGCCGTGGATGGTCTCCCCGACCGCGGCAAATCGTGGAGCTCCGCCGAGCCGCCTTCTGATGACCACACCCTCCGTCCTCAGCGACTGACTATACTTCTTTCGACAGCAGATGCTCCACAGACTATGCTCAAGCGTCTGTGAATATTCCCTAAAATTTCTTTCTCTGCAGTGAGAAATTCAATGAGGGCACATTGTTTGTGACGTACATCACCTAAGGACGCCACATTGAAACTGTTCTGCAGCTACGCTACCTGTTGGAAGTGACAGAAACGGCCCGCTCATTCAGCAGACCATTTGGGATTCGTGCCAAGCATTTGCTTGAGTCCCTTGGTGTGGAGCGTGTGGCCCACCAACGACAAGGTTTTACCCGCCTGCCTCCCTGGTTGCTCCAGAGGCCCAGCGTCCTTTTAGACTTGTCGGAGTACCGGAGGAGCTGCACTCCTGCGTTTGTTTTTACCTCCTTATTTTCCGATATTTTACAGCAACATCCCGACCATGTACCAGTATTTACGGATGGCTCTAAACAGGGGGACTCTGTTGGTTGTGCTGTTGTTTTCCCTGATCGAGTCGTCAAGTTACGGCTTCCTGCGGCGTTTACCATTTTTGATGCCGAATTGTTTGCGATCTTGCGGGCATTGGAGCAGGTGAGATGTTTTCCCAGTCGTAAGTTCCTCATCTGTCCCGACTCCCTGAGTGCCCTTCAGACCATGCAACACTTGTACCCAGCGGATACGGTCGTCCAGAACATCCATGATGCCCTACTCCACCTGCAACGGCAGGGGAAGGAGGTTTCTTTCTGCTGGGTGCCGGGGCACGTGGGTATTAGGGGAAACGAACTGGCGCATGTGGCTGCCAAAGATGCATGTTCCCTCCCTCACGTTCTTGAATGTGCCGTCCCCCTCCATGCTGTTACCTCCCTTTTGCGTTTTCGTGTTATGCGTCAATGGGAAGAGGAGTGGCTGGCAGTCGGTGAAAATAAGCTGCGTCTGGTCAAGGCCACCACGCGGCCATGGCGTACGTCCTACCAGTCATGCAGGCGGGATGAGGTTCTCCTCACTCGCCTCCGCATCGGGCACAGTCCCTTAACGCATGGTTTTTTACTCCGGCGGCAGCATCCTCCAATCTGCAGTGCTTGTGGCGTCCAGATTACTGTCCTTTATTCTCTGACCAGAGGGCGGTGGTTTCCTTGCCACCGGATTTGCCCTCTATTTTGCAAGACGACGCAACGACTGTGGTTAAGGTCTTACGGTTTTGTGTCCTGTCCAATTTGTTGCCTCGGATTTTAGGGAGAGGATTTTAATGTGCTGCTGGGTGACTGGCTCACCCAGGCTTTAGGTAAGAGGTCCGCCAGTCACGATTACCTACTTGTTTCACTTCGATTGCTGTTCTCTTTTCCTTGTGTTTCCTTTCCTATTTTAGTGCGTTTCTTCTCCTCTTGTTTTGCCTCTGTATGTGAGGATTTGTAACTGCGTCAGGTCTGTGTCTTTTAACCGTTCTCCTTGTTCGCTGTCCGTCTTCGTCCCTTCACTGCATGTGTTCCTGTTTCTATGCGTTTGGGCACTGATGACCACGCTGTTTAGCGCCCGAAAACCTCAAACCACACACACACACACACACACACACACACACACACACATTCAGCAGACTTCGAATGATACGCTTGTAACGTTTCGCATTCCTAGCATTGTTTTCAGCTGAGAAAAAAATGCGGCGCATTACTTTCTGGGCAACCCTCGTAGTCGAAAAACGACGTCGTTTACTTGCCATGTTTAATGTTTAACAGTTGACGTAGAGGGCTATGAACATAAATAAAAAAGGCACATTGACTCGGTAAAGTCACTCAACAGTCACAGAACAAGGCTTAACAATAAATCTGCAATGATGTTTGGAAAGTGCGAGGGAGAGGAATAGGTAGGCCATCTGCGCTATGAATCGTCGAAGTTCATTAGCAGATCCCCCGCACTTAATTTACGCCTAACAAGCCAATATATTGATATTATTCATGAAAGCCGCCTTCCCGCTAAACCGAACAGTAACCGGTCCCAATTAGTTCGGAGCGGGACTCTCTCTCTCTCTCTCTCTCTCTCTCTCTCACACACACACACACACACACACACACACACACACACACACTGAGAGAGCCTGATAGAGCCATAAGCAAGAATACCAAATAAAAGGATCTCATGCACTAGTTGCAGCCGGCCAGAGTGGCCGAGCGGTTCTAGGCGCTACAGTCTGGAACCGCGCAACCGCTACGGCCGCAGGTTCGAATCCTGCCTCGGGCATGGATGTGTATGATGTCCTTAGGTTAGTTAGGTTTAAGTAGTTCTAAGTTCTAGGGGACTGATGACCACAGAAGTTAAGTCCTATAGTGCTCAGAGCCATTTGAACCACTAGATGCAGGACTATAATCTAACTATATTATAAATGATGTCAGCTGACACCGAAGGTTGGTGGAATTAAATTTGCCGTTTGCAGTCTATCTTACATCTGAAGTAGCATAAACAAGGTTGCATCAGAGTACAGGCGTTTACTCCGTATCCTCACAACCTCGCCAGTCGGATAGTTTTCTTCTTCTTCTTCTTCCTTTTTTTTTTTTTTTTTTTTTATTTTTTATTTCAAAGCTGCCAACTCTCTTGCAAAACAATCCTTGAAGTTACCGGTCGTGAATAAAAGTAACATCATGTGTACTTGCGTGGAAGTATTCACATTCCTGTGAATAATTACTAATGCTATTACTTGTTGTTGCTTCCAGATGTCTTACAAGTGGGAATAGATTAAGTTCATTATACATATCTGCTATGAGCATCTGCAGTCTAACATTGTAAATGATAAATGCGATCGGCTGTGGAAATATCAGCAATTTCTTCGCATGACAGAAAAAGCTGGAGACTGATTAATTATTGCGAAACACATTGTAGACAGAATATTGGTATAGTGTTAAAATGGTCTCAGAGTTTTATAATTGCAAGAACATCTCTCGTGGATACTTAGTGTGTAGTAGACGCTGATTATTTGTCTCAGTGTGAAAGGTGTAGGCTCGCATGGAGCCAACTGGAACTGTAATGCGTTCAGGAAACCTAACTTTCATCCGAGATTAAAAGAATGTAAATTAAACTTTCCAGCTCTGAAAAACTGCTTCAGATAAGTTAGGAGAACCTCAGTTATCTTGCGACACATCCTACGGCCTTAGCCTACAAAGCCCTTACAATCACACGGCTTGTTTACAGTTACAGACTATGTTGTGCTAATCGAATGCTGATAAGTGCTTTTGGAATATTGGCCAGCAATATTTTTTCATCAGGCTGTTGATATGGATTTCGGATTTTCCGAAACGTGGCGTATCGCAAAGAACTTCGTAAGAAAAACGATGATATAAGAAACGAGGCCGAGTTGGATGACGGCCTTCTGCAAGGGAAGTCGGAGCTCGTACAAATGATATTCATGCAGGAGATAACTTTCCAAATTACTTCGTAAGTTAGTTCACAACGATTGGTGCCTTTGTAATACGATCTTATCTAAATCAAGTGTGATAATGATGACTTCCGACAGTGAACAAAATAAATGTCGGCACACCTTTTCTGTTTCAGAGAATTCAATCGATTTTTGAATGACGCTGCAATACTCTTACACCTGCATGCACATCCAAATGCTGAAGATGCACTGAAATTGTTTGAATTTTTGTCGAAAATACGGACTAATATCGGATGACGAAAGGAAAGATTGCGTAGACCGCGATGGGTCGAAATCTGTAAAGGTTCGTACGAAGAGTATCGATAGTGAAATACCTTTACAATTTCATTTTGGAAACTGTGGTAAACGAACGACTATCAGGAAAAATACACGGTTTGACTATTCAAAATGATCGATCCAGACCAGCATAAATCTTGTATCTTTCTGTATTAGGGACTACACCCTGCAAGTAACAGCATCGGAAACTGACTATGTGTCAATATCGTGTGCCACCATTCCGGGCTTTGTAGAGAAGTCTATCATGTAATGGTGACGAACGACAGTGTACCTATCGGTGGACCAAATAAAATTTTTGATGTGGACGAGTCGCAGCCGGCCGGAGTGGCCGAGCGGTTCTAGGCGCTACAGTCTGGAACCGCGCGACCGCTACGGTCGCAGGATCGAATCCTGCCTCGGGAATGGATGTGTGTGATGTGTTTAGGTTAGTTAGGTTTAATTAGTTCTAAGTTCTAGGGGACTGATGACCTCAGAAGTTAAGTCCCATAGTGCTCAGAGCCATTTTGACGAGTCGCACATAGCAAGAAGGAAAAACCAGAGGGGACGACCTTCAAAGAATGAAATAGAACATATTTGGGTATTCGATGGTATAGATCGAGAGTCCCGGAAATGCTTTGTAGTAAGAGTGTTCTCCAGAGAGAAGGTAACTTTAGTCGGTATGATAAAGCACTTTATACTGCCGGGTAGCAAAGTTATTATAGACGGCTTTCAGTCCTACAAGACATTAAAAGCAGAAGGATTCAGCCACGAGTCCATGAACCACTGTGTAGAGTTCGTGTCTTCAGATGATCCCAGTGTGCACACTCAGAACATTGAGCGGCTGTGGGAAACAGTGAAATCTTCAGTTAAATGAGAAGGGCATCCAGGAGAAAGAGACTAACTCTACTTGTTTCAGTATCTGTATTTCCATAACTTATGCTTGCAAGAAAAAGTTGACATACGTAACCACCCATATTTTTGAGTGATATAGGCAGAGTCTATACAGGTTGTGGCAAAAATGGAACGCTTCCCGTAGAATACACATCAAATGGACTTCCTCATGACGACAACGTAGATGACGAGTGAAGTAAGTCATTTTCTTTGTAATTCCTTCGTAATTACAAGTATTTTGGTCTACGTTCTTCTTTGTCGTTTCTGTAGTGACCACTGTAAGCACTGCTCATAACTCCCGCCACCACAGTCACGTGATTGATTTAAAATCGCACGTTCGATATCCATCGTTTGGGGCCCGCGGCTTTGATAGACAAACATTCTTGGACATTATCGTCTCAAAAGACATTTTAGATTGTTGCAGGTTATACTGTCGTTTATTGTGTGCCTACATTTACACCTATATGAACACGTGCGAGACTCAGATTGCCCTTTTCTCACACGATATCGTACATACCATGGGTGTGTGTATCGGTACAAGCTGGGCAGACTGTCTTTCGACCTGCGTGGTGCTTACTACGACGGAACCACATTACACAAAAACTCCTTCGGACAATATTAACGTTAGCTTCGTTGATCACAGCCAGAGGAGACGGCGAAGGATATACGGCTTGTTCGATCGTTCCAGACTTGCAACTGAAAATAACACGCAGAGAACAAAACATCAGAGTTATCTCGTAATCTTTGCAGGAACTAACTACCAGCACGCAAGATACAAAAAAAATGAAAAGCATAATCAGAGAACAACAAAACCAAAACACACACATATAAAAAAAACGGCGCCTCTGCTGGCTGGCTGGGAATATTGGAGGCGTGATTGTTTCAAAACACACGCTCATGACACGCGCGATACAACACTACGCAACTGCGCGATTTCGCTACAGAGGGCAACGGATAGATTCCATTTTCCTACATTTCCGGAAAGCATTTGACATTGTACCCCACCGCAGATTGCTGACGAAGGTCGGAGAATACGGTTTAATGTTCAAATATACGTAAGTAGCTCGAAGATATCTTAAGTAACAAAGCCCAGTCCGTCGTCCTCGACGGTGAGTGTTCGTCAGACACAAGGGCCCCCAGGGAAGTGTGATAGGACCGCTTTTAGACGAACGAGGTCAACATCAATTTATAGTTGTCTGATGATGACACTGTAGTGTAGGGGAACTTGTCGTCGTTGAGTGATTGTAGGAGGACACATGATGACTTAGACAAAATTTCTAACTGGCGTGATGAGCTGCAACTTGCTCTAAACGTAGAAAAATATAAGTTCGTGGGGATGAGGAGGAAAAACAGTCCTGAGAAGTTCGAATACAGCATTAGTAGCGTGCATATTGACACAGTCACTTCGATTAAATATCTAGACGTAACGATGCAAAGCGATATGAAGTGGAAAGAACAGCCTCGTTATAGGGAAGGAGAACGTTCGACTTCGGTTCATTGCGAGAATTTTTAGGAAAGTGTGGTTCATCTGTAAAAGACAACGCATATAAGATGGCATTGCAACCTATTGCCGGCAGGTGCAGCAGAGCGGTTCTAGGCGCTACAGTCCGGAAATGCGCGACCGCTACGGTCGCAGGTTCGAATCCTGTCTCGGGCATGGATGTGTGTGATGTCCTTAGGTTATTTAGGTTTAAGTAGTTCTAAGTTCTAGGGGACTGATGACCTCAGAAGTTAAGTCCCATAGTGATCAGGGCCATTTGAACCATTTTTGCAACCTATTCCTCAGTATTGCTCGAATCTTTGGTATCCGCACCACGTCACATTAAAGGAATGCACAAAACAGCTCACAGGGGGATGCTAGATTTGTTACCGGTAGGTTAGAACAACACGCAAGTGCTATGGAGATGCTTCGAGAACTCAAATGGGAATCCTTGGAGGGAACGCGACGTTCATTTCAGGGATCATTACTGAAAAAAAATTTAGAGAACCGCCACTTGAAGCTGACTGCTGAACGATTCTACTGCCACCAAGGCACATTTCGCTAAGAACCACGAATATAAGATACGAGAAATCATGGCTCATACCGAGGCGTACAGATAGTCGTTTTTCTCTCGCCCTATTTGCAAGTGAAACAGGAAAGGAAATCAGTGGTAGTAGTAGTACAGGGTACCCTCCGCCACGCACCGTACTGTGGCTTGCGGAGTATGTATATAGTTCTACATGTAGACGTAAAGTCATTAGAAAGTCAAGCCCAACTGCAAAATCATTTGCAAAAGATATTGCGCTAAGCCAAAAATTGGAAATCGTCACTAAAGAATAAAAAGTGTGAGATACTCCACATGACTACCAAAAACTTCCGTTACACGATAAGTCACAAAAATCTAAAAGCTGTCGATTCAACTCGAATACCAAGAAATTACAATTACGAACAGCATAAATTGTAACTATCACATAGACAGTGTTGTGGGGAAAACGACCCAGAGACTGCCCTTTATTTGCAAAACATTTAGAGGATTCAACAGATCTTCTAAACATACAGACTACGCTTGTCCGTCCTGTTCTGGAGTACTGCAGCGCGATATGATATGCTTATCAGACAGGCCTGACAGAGGATATCGAAAAAGTCCAAAGAAGGGCAGCTCGTTTTGCATTATTGCAACATAAGCGAGGGAGTGTAGAAGATAAGAAGAGCGAATTGGGGTGGCAATCATTGGAACAAAGGCGTTTTTCGATGCGACGACATCTTTTCACGAAATTTCAATCACCAGCTTTCTTCCCCGAAAGCTAAAATATTTTGTTGACGCCCACGTACATAGGAAGAGATGACCGTGCTAATAAAATATGAGAACTCAACGCTCGCACGAAAATATTTTGGTGTTCACAACGCGTTGTCCAGATTGGATCCGTCGAGAAATAGTCTGAAGGTGAGTCGATAAACCCTCTGGCAGACACTAAATTGTGAATTGCAGAGTAATAACGTAGCTGGAAATATACAGTACTTCCAAGAAGCTCTCCCGTAGATAAAAAAGTACGTGACTATTCGTATTGCCCTACTATGTGTGTTTAAGTTCAGTATACTCTGTTATACCTATTTGGTTTGAATACCGCACAGCTGACAAATATTCTAATCTGGGAAGCACATGTGATTTGTAAGCAGTCTTCTTTATAGACTGACTACGTTTTGCCAGTATCAAAGCAATGAACCGACGTCTGCATCTGCTTCACCTACAACGAAAGCTATCTGATCATTCTATTTAGCATCATCACAAATTTTTACACACATGTATTTGTATGAGTTAACTGGCTCGAAGCACTATGGGACTTAACATCTTAGGTCATCAGTCCCCTAGAACTTAGAACTACGTAAACCTAACTAACCTAAGGACATCACACACATCCATGCCCGAGGCAGGATTCGAACCTGCGACTGTAGCAGTCCCGCGGTTCCGGACTGCAGCGCCTAGAACCGCACGGCCACCGAGGCCGGTTATGAGTTAACTGTTTAAATCTATGACTTATTAATATTGTAGTCACAGGATGCTAGTTTTCCGTGTTTTGTTAAGTGCGTAATTATGCATTTCGGAACATTTAAAGCAATTTACCAATCTGTGCACCCCTTTTCAATCTTATCAGGATCTGGTGGATGTTTGTGTAGCTTTTTCAGATAATACATCGTTACAGATAACTGCAATGGTAGCAAAAAGTCTTAGGCGACTATCAGTATTTTCTGCGAGATCATTAATGTATAACGTGAACAACAAAGACGCCACCACACTTCTGTGGGGCATGCCCGAGGTTGCTGCTAGATCTATCGACGACCCTACGTTGTCCGTACCAAGAAATCATCAATCTAGCCACAAGTTTTCCTTTATCCACGTCATAAAGTTTTCTTCTTTTTTACATAAAGCCGCCACTGTTTTATTGCAGACGCGAGCATTTGAATCGCAAACACAGTGATTTATTTATAATGCACAGGAAATTGCTCGACGGAAACTGGAATTTCCTCGCCTCGCCACCCGAATGGCTGTGAATGACGATCAGTGTGAATGACGATCAGTGTGTGTGGACGAGCGTTATCCTGCTGGAATATGTCCCTGAGTTGGCATACTCACTTCATAGCTCCATACGGTTTCCGTGGCGTACACTGTAAAAATCGTACTGATTGTTTGTCTTCGAAGCAAAAATTCACCGGAAAGTTGGCCTTTTCTGTCCCAAGAAACAATAACAACTCTTGTGCGGCGTGAAAATAAAGTTTATTTTGTTTCTCTTTTATGGTGTATGTGCGATGCATTTGAGCTGTCTCATACAGTATACTATCGAATCTGTGAGGAGAAACACAAGTTCCTTCAGCCGACAAAGTGTAGTCCATAAAACTGTCTGCTTTCCTCATCACAGCTCGAATTCAGTGTGGCAGCGTTTGAAATCGAGTCGGCCGTTGTGAACTTATTCAAAAATGGCTCTGAGCACTATGGGACTCAACTTCTGATGTCATTAGTCCCCTAGAACTTAGAACTAGTTAAACCTAACCAACCCAAGGACATCACACACATCCATGCCCGAGGCAGGATTCAAACCTGCGACCGTAGCGGTCTCGCGGTTCCAGACTGCAGCGCCTAGAACCGCACGGCCACTTTGGCCGGCGTGAACTTATTCCTGGAATACACCAGTGACGTAGTAGAAGCATAGTAAGTGACACAGCATACAGGACAAGTGAAAGCACAATGCTTGCAACAGTGGTAGAAACTTCTTTCATATTCATCACGTTTGTATTATTAGATTATATATTCCTCTTAGGATTTACAATGGATGAGCAGCAGAACTCGCCCATTTTTGGCGAATCTTTTGCAGAGCGAAAAGTCTTTTTTGACGACAAAAGAGCGCAGTTGACTTCTGTTTGCAAGAAGGCTGAAAGCTGGGATGCACAGAATTGCAGACCAACATCACTGAGGACCGCTTGTCTCAGCATCCTGGAGCTCATCCTAACTTCAACCACTGTAACATTCCTGGAAGGAAACATGTTTCATTGAAAAAGTCGGAAATATATTCAGGAAATACCGATGGAGTGAAGCACAGCTTGTTTTTATTCATCTAAGGTATCTTTTGAAAAGTTGATGCCTTCCTAGATTTCCGACAGGCATCCGACACTGTACCACATCGTCTACAGCAGAGTATCTTTGCAGATGTGCAGTTGCCTCGATGAATTTTTGACCAATGGTTCCGGTAAGCTATACTGGTAAATATTCAACAGAAACGAAAGTAACAGGTGCGGCATTGAAACGGGCAATTGTGAAACATCCATCAGCGATTTAAATCTATCCACAGCGATATAAAATACATACAACATGAATTTATGCTGCTAGCAATTTAAAATGTCCATCATTTGAAAATGACATCAAGTAGGAAGCTGCCATTTTCCTTTATACACCTTTCAAGTCTTTTACGAAAGTCAGACATCACATCTCGCAGAAGTGACATTGGAACTCGATTAACTTCCTCTCAAATTTGATCCTTCAGTTCCTGGATGGTGTGCGGTGGGTCACACCACAAGATCTGAGATTTCAAATGACACGAATGGAAGAAATAAGACATTCAAAGATCAGGGGATCTTGGAGGCCAGAAATTGCCCCTGATCTCGGAGATGATATGACCGGGAAAGATATTCTGTAGCACTTTAATGGAGCGCTGCGAGGTGTGGCAAGTGATCCTGCCTTGTTGGAAGAATGTGTATGTAGTTACGAGATAAGCAAACTATTGCACTGGGAAATGGTTCAGCCTGCGAACACTACGTTCTGTACTCACAGTAACAGCATTGCCACGATCGTTCTCCAAGCGATGATCGCCACACCACACTACCAATTTCCTGACTGTGAAGTGGAGCTTCATGAAGCGTTTCAGGATTTTCATGTGATCCGCATCGCTCGTGATCAGATTGTCAGACCTAGGATGTCGTCCATATGTTCCAAGAATTCCCTACAAAAATGCAGTCTCTTTGGGAGGTAGTCCACATTTAGTTTTTTTTGCTCTATCTGTAGTTTGTATGGGTAGTATTTCAGTGCAATATTCGCCTTACACTGCAATCGCCGGCCGCGGTGGTCTCGCGGGTAAGGCGCTCAGCCCGGATCTGCGCGACTGCTACGGTCGCAGGTTCGAATCCTGCCTCGGGCATGGATGTGTGTGGATGTCCTTAGGTTAGTTAGGTTTAATTAGTTCTAGGTTCTAGGGGACTGATGACCACAGATGTTAAGTCCCATAGTGCTCAGAACCATTTGAACCATTTACACTGCAATCCGATATGTCACGTTGGAGCGCATGCTTACGTGCAAAAGGCCTGGGACTTCAGCTGAAGGCTTCTTCCACTATTGCAATATTGTCTGGTGCGCACACACGTTGTGCACTTCTACCCCTCTCTCGCACCTATCACACGTTTCCTCAAATATACACTGCTGGCCACTGTAAATGCAACACCCTGAAGGAAGCATCCGAATCAAGTGAAATTTACACCATGGGTTTGCAGCGATGAGATATGCAACTGATTAGAATTTCAGCGCAGACGCACATCACGCGCGCCTGTGGCACCACCTCATAGCGCCATTTAAGGCTTGGCGATTTCGTCGAGTGTACGTTCGGCACGTGTGTTTACCTTGTGGTTGTTTCACAAGACGATCAGTTATGCCTCGTAGACAACAGCGAACATCTTTTGATCAAGTATCCGAGTTCGACAGAGGAAGGATAGTGCCTTACCGAGATTGTGGATTATCATACAGAGAAATCGCTAGTCGTGTTGGACGAAACCAAACAACTGTAATGCGGATATGTGACCGTTGGATGCAGGAGGGTACGACGGACCGACGTGGTCGATCGCATTCGCCTCGGTGCACCACTGTGCATGCTGATAGGCAAATTGTGCGCATGGCAGTGACGGATCGCTCAGTGACATCCCGAACCATAGCACAACACATTGCGTCTGTAACGCATCATCCAGTGTCTGCGCGTACCATTCGACGCCGTTTACAGCAGAGTGGTCTGTCCGCAAGACGTCCATTGCTTCGTCTACCATTGACGCAGAACCACAGACGTCTCCGTCGCCAATGGTGTGATGACAGACGGATGTGGACGGCAGAATGGAATGACGCTGTCTTTACTGACGAGGCACGCTTCTGTCTGCAGCACCACGATGGTCGGATTCGAGTGTGGAGACACCGTGGAGAGAGGATGCTGGACAGCTGCATTATGCACCGCCACACTGGTCTTGCACCGGGTATTATGGTATGGGGCGGTATTGGATATTACTCTCGCACGCCTCTAGTACGCATTTCCGGTACTTTAAATATCCGGCGCTACATATCCGAGGTGCTGGAGCCAGTTGTCCTGCCTTACCTTCAGGGCTCGGCCACAGCCATATTTCAACAGGATAATGCGCGACCACACGTGGCACGCATTGTCCAAAGGTTCTTCGTCAATAACCAGATTGAATTGCTTCCCTGGCCGGCTCGCTCTCCGGATCTTTCGCCGATAGAAAACATGTGGTCCATGGTTGCTCAACGAGTGACCCAGATTACATCCCCAGCTGCCACACCAGATGATCTTTGGCAACGTGTGGAAGCTGCTTGGGCTGCTGTACCCCAGGAACACATCCAACGTCTCTTTGACTCAATGCCGAGACGTGTGGCAGCTACTCTGGCTACTGATTCTGGCAGGAACCACATGTCACAGACGTCTGTAAACGTAATCATTTGATACTTGGTCAACATGTTATCTACAAAATAAATCTTGTTGTGCTACCTCTTGTCTTTCTTGGTGTTGCATTAACGGTGGCCAGCAGTGTACGTATTCACACTTTGACGGCGTGTACCTACGGCACTGAGGCTTGACGTGAGAGATTGTAATGAGCATGAAATACACGCTGCGCGGCCACATAGCTGTCGCTGTTTCTGTAAAACACCTTCACGGCAACAGCATATTGTTCACCGGTACACGACCCCTTCTGGACTAAACATCGATAGCAGGGCCAATGGCAAAGATTTGTTCTCCAGATGGCACCACTCCCGATTTCTGATTTCTAGCGAAACGTGCTATTTTCAGGGCTGCCAAATCGCCCAGTTCATTGCCGCACCTGTTATCAACAGGTGCCCCCCAAGCAAGCATAATAGGACCGCCGATGATCCCAATAAACACAGGCTTATCAAACGGGACTAGCAGCACTTTAAGATTGTTCACTGGCGATGCTACTGTACACAGGAAAGTATCGTTGTCGGACAGTTCTAAGTAAATGCGGAAATATTTGTGTAAAATTTTTAGCTCGTATAATAAATGACAGCTATGTTTAAATGTGGATAAATGCTGCATAATGCCTGTAACAAAGAGAAAGAACCCGACGGTACAAGATTAGTGGTGTACATCTTCAGCACGTCACATTGAGTAGGTACAGGGTGTTTCAAAAATGACCTTCACCAGCTGACGATCGTTGATATATATCAACGGGGACGGGTGAAAATGTGTGCCCCGACTGGGACTCGAGCCCGGGATCTCCTGCTTACATGGCAGACGCTCTAACCATCTGAGCCACCGAGGGCACAGAGGACAGTGCGATTGCAGGGACTATCTCGCGCACGCCTTCCGCGAGACCCACATTCTCACCTTGTATGTGCACGCACTACATTTATAGTGTCCCACCTCAACACCCTCAGTGTCGTAAGAGTTCAGGGAATATATGTGCATCTGCACAGAAGGAGGAGATCATGGCCGGTATTGCCGGAAATGTATACTTATATGGATATGGTGTCTGTTCCTTCGGACATATAAGTACATGGTGTTTCAAAAATGACCGGTATATTTGAAACGGCAATAAAAACTAAACGAGCAGCGATAGAAATACACCGTTTGTTGCAATATGCTTGGGACAACAGCACATTTTCAGGCGGACAAACTTTCGAAATTACAGTAGTTACAATTTTCAACAACAGATGGCGCTGCAAGTGATATGAAAGATATAGAAGACAACGCAGTCTGTGGGTGCGCCATTCTGTACGTCGTCTTTCTGCTGTAAGCGTGTGCTGTTCACAACGTGCAAGTGTGCTGTAGACAACATGGTTTATTCCTTAGAACAGAGGATTTTTCTGGTGTTGGAATTCCACCGGCTAGAACACAGTGTTGTTGCAACAAGACGAAGTTTTCAATGGAGGTTCAATGTAACCAAAGGACCGAAAAGCGATACAATAAAGGATCTGTTTGAAAAATTTCAACGGACTGGGAACGTGACGGACGAACGTGCTGGAAAGGTAGGGCGACCGCGTACGGCAACCACAGAGGGCAACGCGCAGCTAGTGCAGCAGGTGATCCAACAGCGGCCTCGGGTTTCCGTTCGCCGTGTTGCAGCTGCGGTCCAAATGACGCCAACGTCCACGTATCGTCTCATGCGCCAGAGTTTACACCTCTGCCCATACAAAATTCAAACGCGGCAACCCCTCAGCGCCGCTACCATTGCTGCACGAGAGACATTCGCTAACGATATAGTGCACAGGATTGATGACGGCGATATGCATGTGGGCAGCATTTGGTTTACTGACGAAGCTTATTTTTACCTGGACGGCTTCGTCAATAAACAGAACTGGCGCATATGGGGAACCGAAAAGCCCCATGTTGCAGTCCCATCGTCCCTGCATCCTCAAAAAGTACTGGTCTGGGCCGCCATTTCTTCCAAAGGAATCATTGGCCCATTTTTCAGATCCGAAACGATTACTGCATCACGCTATCTGGACATTTCTTCGTGAATTTGTGGCGGTACAAACTGCCTTAGACGACACTGCGAACACCTCGTGGTTTATGCAAGATGGTGCCCGGCCACATCGCACGGCCGACGTCTTTAATAAACTGAATGAATATTTCGATGATCGTGTGATTGCTTTGGGCTATCCGAAACATACAGGAGGCGGCGTGGATTGGCCTCCCTATTCGCCAGACATGAACCCCTGTGACTTCTTTCTGTGGGGACACTTGAAAGACCAGGTGTACTGCCAGAATCCAGAAACAATTGAACAGCTGAAGCAGTACATCTCATCTGCATGTGAAGCCATTCCGCCAGACACGTTTCAAAGGTTTCGGGTAATTTCATTCAGAGACTACGCCATATTATTGCTACGCATGGTGGATATGTGGAAAATATCGTACTATAGAGTTTCCCAGACCGCAGCGCCATCTGTTGTTGAAAATTGTAACTACTATAATTTCGAAAGTTTGTCTGCCTGAAAATGTACTGTTGTCCCAAGCATATTGCAACAAACGGTGTATTTCTATCGCTGCTCGTTTAGTTTTTATTGCCGTTTCAAATATACCGGTCATTTTTGAAACACCCTGTATGTAGTAGGAATGCTAAGAAGCGATATGAAATGGAACCATCACGTAAAATCAGTGTTAGAGACGGCTTAGCTTTTTGCAAGACGCTAGTGCGACCAGTACTAGAGTACTGGTGCAGTGTTTGAAATCCTTATGAAATAGGCGTAACATTACTCACTGAACGAATTCAGAGACGCTCTGCTAGGATCGTAAATGAGATTGAATACAGCATTCTTCATTGTCAGCAATATCTCCACTGGAGATCACTCACCCCTCTGAGTACAACTGCACTGTTCCCATGGAAGCCCTGGTAAACGTCTCCAATAGCGTAGTACTGGCCCCATTTGCTTGCGTCCGTAGTACAGTGCATCTTTCGAGCAGCCGTTTGCCTCCATGAAGCCGTATCCAGACATGACCCTCGACTTGGTACAGCATGAAATGTGACTCATGAACTTACCTATTCATACACGATGCAATGTGTATGACCTCGTACCCATTCCAGGACTCATTGCGGATGTCGTTGGGGCAACATAGTAACACGTAGGGATCGTCTGTTGCGGAGTCCCTTGAACAACGTGCGCTGCGTGGGGTGCAGCGAAACACTTGTCGCAACAAGACGAGCATTACAATTTGTTGTATATCGCCGCCTATCCTTCTGCCGAGCCGGTGCTGCTTTGGTGTGATCTACTCTCACCACTTAGCGCGCAAGGAATGCTCTAAAAAGGAAAATTAAATCTTGAGCCGGTGAACTCAGATCCTGCCAGATGTGGAGACCCCATCCACGCCGACTGTTAGACATCAGAAGGAAAAATGCCGTCGGTGTACCTAAAATGTCTGTGCGTAAGTGGGGAAACTTTACTTTAAGACAATCAACCGTCTATTCCCTATACAAAAGAATTTATTACGGGAATTACCATACACCTTTGGGCTCAAGATGCGGAAATGGTTATCTTAGGAACGTCTTATACAAACTGGGAACATCCCGTAGAAAAATAAACACAAGGAAAATACTGATTAAGGTGAATGTTTCCACCACATTTCACGTTTTAATAACTGTAGAACCATTTTATAAATGCTCTGATAGAGATCATAAGAAATAAATCTATCGTAAACTTTGCCAAATTGTGAGCAAAAAATTTTCTGTCCATCCCAGTGAAGCAAACCAGAAACGGATACAAAATGAGCCTCCAGCTAGAAAACAACGAAACAACCATCTGAAGACGGATTTGTAAAACAAAATCCGAAATCGGTCATGGTTTGATCGAAATAAACGTTGTTAAATCATCCTTGTGATTGGCTGTAGTTTCAATTATAAATCTTGTAATTTCTAAGGAGTCTTGTTTTCGCTGCGCTCAAACATCTGACCAAATGGAAAAATGAAGCGATAAAAGACCAAGCTAAAGACAGCTGGAAACTGTAAAAACAACGACCTCCTGTGGCATTTGCGTTTCTTCCTCGATAAAATTTTTAACTTTACACGTCAATAAAATAATTTTGTTTACTTTTATTAGCTATGGCATGTCACTGACTCCTAGGTAGTATGTCAGACTAGTAACGCAATCTGTTGAAGCTGTAAGCCAACCAACATTCGCAACCAGTTACTACGAGGGTTGGAGCTTTAATAGTGGCAACTATTTATTTACAGCTCGTACAAAATAGATACGTGTTTCAAAGTTTTTCTGCCCTTCAAAGAAGTTACCAGCATTTTGTATAACCCCGTTGCCAGCGAGTGTCGACAGTTCGAGCGGGGCGGTCTATTGCCCGATGAATTTGTAGCAGTTCTGAAGCGAATGCCGTGAAGTGTTTCCTTCAGTTTAGAAATCGAGTTGAACTCACGAGGGCTTAAGTCAGGGGAGTGAAGTTGCTGGTATAGCACTTAGCAGCTCCATCAGTCAAACAAATCAGTAACAGCTTGCACTGTACGTGCTTGAGCATTGTCGTGCATAATGATGGTCAGTTACTGCAGAAAGTGTCGTCACTTCTGTCTCTATGCTGTTCATTTTTGGGACACAACCTACGTCCAGCTTACAGACGGAAATGCTCAAGCACGTACAGTGCAAGCTGTTACTGATTTGTTTGACTGATGGGGCTGTTAAGTGCTATACCACCTACTGCATTCCCCTGACTTAAGCCCTCGTGAGTTCAACTCGATTTCTAAACTGAAGGAAACACTTCACGGCATTCGCTTCTGAACTGCTACAAATTCATCGGGCAATAGACCGCACAGCTTGAACTGTCAACACAAATGGCTCTGCTAAGAGTATCCTACGACTTCCACATCGCTGGCAACGGGTTATACACAGTACTGCTGACTACTTAGAAGGTCAGTAAAACTTTGAAACACGTATCCATTTTGTACGAGCTGTAAATAAATAGTTGGCTCTATTAAAGTTCCAACCCTCGTACAACTTACACGAATGCTATCCGGAAAGTGGCCTCCGTATTCATGTAACACAGTAATTAGTGTGGGAGAGAGGGGGGGGGGGAGATGTGGGTAGGGGGACAGTTGCTACATTGACTCACGCAGTAGGTCAAAGTGCTCGGAGCAGTGATAGCGGAAAAAGGACGTTGCTTCTGGTTCGCCTACAGTAGCCGGTAAAAGTGAATACGCGATTGAAAACTCTCCCACACGTGAAATCTTTTCCGTAATATGGATTTTAGTGGCAAAAATATCTCAACGCTGTTGACTTATCGCGAAATTTTTGAACAGATATGTTGATTGAAGATGTGGATCAATGCAGTTGTTTAACAGTAGAAGCCCTAATGATCATGATGACAACAGAAGCGGTCGTCCGTCTACGGTCAACAACGAACTGGGGAAAAAATTGACGAAAAAATCGTGAAAACTGACGTTTTGCGATATCTCAAATGTAGGACAACCTCTTGAATGTTTCTCAGAGTGTGTTGCGCAAGGTCCGCATCTCGTGGTCGTGCGGTAGCGTTCTCGCTTCCCACGCCCGGGTTCCCGGGTTCGATTCCCGGCGGGGTCAGGGATTTTCTCTGCCTCGTGATGACTGGGTGTTGTGTGCTGTCCTTAGGTTAGTTAGGTTTAAGTAGTTCTAAGTTCTAGGGGACTGATGACCATAGATGTTAAGTCCCATAGTGCTCAGAGCCATTTGAACCATTTGTTGCGCAAGACGATGACTAAACAGTTGTGGTAGTCGAGATCTGTGCTCGTTGTTTTCCAAAAATTGCTTTTGAGATACATGAAATTCAGTGGATTACTGCTTCTCTCGACTTATTCTTTCGTTACGACGAGGAAGTAGAAGGCCTAATTAACAGAACAGTAACCGGTGAGAAGCCATCGGTTTCCTATGCTGTCACAGAGACAAAACAGCAGTCAATAGTGTGGAGTAATATCGCCTCACCCAACAAACCGAATAAATGCTACCTACTGCATTCTCTGTCAACCAGAAAGGTTATGACTACTGTTTTTAGACGCTAAAGAAATCTCGTTTCTGGGTTTTATAGAACGTGCAAGGACAATTAGTTTCGAAGCCTACTGTCAGCCGTTAAGAAAACTGAAAAAAGCAATTCAAGGCAAAAGACGCGGGCCCTTGACTACCGATGTCGTGACTTCGCACGACGATGCTCGGTCGTGCTCTTCCAGGCAAACACGAGAATTGTTGCGCGAGTTCAAACGAAACGTTTCTGATCATCTGCTCTACAGCTAGGACTGCTACAGTTAACTGACAAAATTACCGAACACTGCCTGCGAAAGTATTTGTTGAGCTGAGGGTAAACACAAAAAAATACGTAGCAAACATTAAACATTGTATTTATTATGCTAGTTACAGCATTAAAGAAATTTTTTTGTTACCTTTAATTTTTTGTAAAAGTCGTAGCGTCTTGCAAACTTCAAATTACAACGAACACGTAACACTAATTTTACCATATCGATACTCAGTTTTTCTAGCGTCAGACCATAAATGATTCATGTGACTGAGGACACTTTTCCACACAGGCATTGATGCATGAACCGCCATTACCCTTCTGATAATTTTTTTTATGTCTAACATGTCTTCGGTCAACAACGTTTTACACGAACATGAGTTTCTCGACGTAGAACATTGACTTCCTAATTGTTCCAAATGCAACATGCGCCGACTGACAACAGCGCACCACATGTTTATTGACTTGCTTTTGCTAACCAATAAATTTGTTAGTGAGATGAATGGAATTCTAAAAGGACCGAACCCCTCAAAAAATGGTTCAAATGGCTCTGAGCACTATGGGACTCAACTTCTGAGGTCATTAGTCCCCTAGAACTAGTTAAACCTAACTAACCGAAGGACATCACAAACATCCATGCCCGAGGCAGGATTCGAACCTGCGACCGTAGCGGTCTTGCGGTTCCAGACTGCAGCGCCTTTAACCGAACGGCCACTTCGGCAGCCGCAAGGCCGCTACGGTCGCAGGTTCGAATCCTGCTTCGGGCATGGATGTTTGTGATGTCCTTAGGTTAGTTAGGTTTAACTAGTTCTAAGTTCTAGGGGACTAATGACCTCAGCAGTTGAGTCCCATAGTGCTCAGAGCCATTTGAACCATTTTGAACTTCGGCCGGCGAACCCCTCACACTTTGATACCGAACGCGAGGCTGAAACAGATGTATGAAAAACCAAATATCTGGCAGCTTAGCCTGCTGCCCAGACTTGGCTCCCAGTGATTTCGACGTGTTCACAGCAATGAACTAATGACACGGGTGGCAACGCTCTGACTGCGCCGAAAGCGGCTGGCATCCGCTTTTTCTATAGTGTATTTTATTTGGTAATCCGAGTACAGATCCCTTCGATCGCTTACTCACTGATATTTTACTGTTCGTTCCAGTGTAATCGCACTTTAGTGAGTCTCTTCGCCTATTAATGCGCAACACATCATATTTATGTACGTTCAGGATCAGCTGCTTGTACCTGCACTAACTATCAGATCTTTGAATGTTTTCCTGCATTTGTCTTGCGTTACAGCAGTCCCCTTTACAACAGCATCGCCATCGAAAAGACTACGTTATCCACTAAACATTTATATAAACTGTAATATTTAAGGACCCTGTAACACGCGCTTGTGGTCTGTCGATTATGTTCCGTTAAGAACGACGTCAGGAAGTCCTGAAACAAGCTACAAATCTTGTCAGATACTCCTAAAGATCGTATCTTGTTCATTAAACTTCAGTACGTAACTGCATCGAATACCTCCCTGAAGCCAATAAAAACAGAATCAACCTAGATGTTCATCTCGCTCTGTTTGTCCATAAGTTGCGGTGCGGATTTGATAGACGAACAGAGCGAGCCAAGTTTGACAATATCCGTGTTTGGAGAATCCAGGTTGACTTGTCTAAGCGAAATTTTCGTTCTCGGAAAAGGTTATAATGCACGTTCATAGAACATGTCCATAATCTTTAGAACACATTGACCTCACCGGTATGGAGGAAAGACCTGCGCTTTTCTCCAGTCGTTTGGTACCTTTCGTCGCTGCTGCGACCTAGAACAAAATGCGTGTAGAAAAGAAGAAAACTGTTCTGGATAATCTCTGTAGAATCTCACAGGTGCCTCATCCACTCTAGATACCTTTCCTCTGTTGAGTGGGTTTAGCTGATTTTCCATTCTGCACTCACTCGTCTCAACATTTGCCATTTCGGCGTTACTGCGGTGATGTTCCCAGTGGAACAACTGCAGAAGACTGATTTCAATATTTCGACTTTTACTCTGTCATCTTCTATTTCGGTAGCACTTGGGTCACCGAAAGATAAAACATACCTACAATACCACACCATGTTCGACCCTATACGCCAAACACTCGTTGTTGGACAGGGAGATACACTGAAGAGCCAAAGAATCTGGTACACTTGCCTAATATTGTGTAGAGCCTCCGCGAGCACGAAGAAGTGGGGCAACACGACGTGGCATGGACTCAACTAATGTCTGACGTAGTGCTGGATGGAATTGGCACCGTGAATCCTGCAGGACTGCCCATAAATCCCTAAGAGTACGATAGTTGGATATCTCTTCTGAACAGTATGTTGCAAGGCATCCCAGACATGCTCAATGATTTTCGTGTCTGGGGAGTTTGGTGGCCAACGGAAGTGTTTAAACTCAGAAGAGTGTTCCTGGAGCCACTCTGTAACAGTTCTGGACGTGTGGGGTGTCGCATTGCCCTGCTGGAATTTCCCAAGTCCATCGGAATGCACAACGGGCTGGCCGGAGTGGCCGTGCGGTTCTAGGCGCTGCAGTCTGGAACCGAGCGACCGCTACGGTCGCAGGTTCGAATCCTGCCTCGGGCATGGATGTGTGTGATGTCCTTAGATTAGTTAGGTTTAAGTAGTTCTAAGTCCTAGGCGACTGATGACCTTAGAAATTAAGTCGCATAGTGCTCAGAGCCATTTGAACCATTTTTTGAACAACGGACATGAATCGATACAGGTGATCAAAGTCGTATCTGGACGTATCAGGGGTCCCGTATCACTCCAATAGCACACGCCCCACACCATTATAGAGCTTCTACCAGGTTGAACAGTCCCCTGTAGACATGCAGGGTCCATGGATTTATGAGGTTGTCTCCGTATCCGCACACATCCATCCGCTCGATACAATTTGAAACGAGCTGGCAACATGTTTCCAGTCATAAACAGCCCAATGTCGGTGTTGACGGGCCCAGGCGAGGCGCAAAGGCTTGGGTCGTGTAGTCACCACGGATACACGAGGGGGCCTTCGCTTCCGAAAGCCAATATCGATGATGCTTCGTTGAACGGTTAGCACGCTGACACTTGTTGACGGCCCAGCATTGAAAGCTGGAGCAATTTTCGGAAGGATTGCACTTCTATCAGGTTGAACGATTCTCTTCAGTCGTCGTTGATCCCGTTCTTGCAGGATCATTTTCCGGCCGTATCGATGTCGGAAATTAGATGTTTTACCGGATTCTTGATATTCACGGTACACTCGTGAAATCGTCGTACGGGAAAGTCCCCGCTTCATCGCTACCTCGGAGATACTGTGTCGATCGCTCGTGCGCCGATTATAACACCACGTTCAGACTCACTTAAATCTTGCTAACTTGCCACTTTAGTAGCTGTAACCGACATAACAACTGCACCAGACACTTGCCTTAAATAGGCGTTGCCGACCGCAGCGCCGTATTCTGCCTGTTTACATACCTCTGTATTTGAATAGGCATGCCTATACCAGTTTCTTTGCGCTTCATTGTATTTCGGTACCAGTAGGGTCACCGAAAGAGAGAATACATGCCTACAATGCCACTTGTTCTCTCCTAAATGCCGAACACTTATTGTAAGACGGGGAGATACGTAGCGCATCGCAGTAGACCGGTGGTGGATCACTGGTTTCTCACATCTGACGCAGAAGAGCAGTGTGCGTCCTTCAGCGCGGCTAGATGGCGCTGCTAATGGGCTGGATAGGTTAAAGGGTACCGCCTGCGACGCGACGCGACGCTACGCCGTGCTGCCCGCAGGCTCGGCTGTGGCGTCGGGTCCGGGGAGTCATCCAGCCGTTGGTCACCCTAGTGAACAGAACTTCTCGTGCAGCGGGAAGAACTTCTCACGCTCTTGCAGGAAGGAAACGAGGTAGTCCACTACGCCTGAACACTCGAGCCAACGTAAGCCTTGGAATTCATCGAAATTTTATAATCGGTACACATACGGCAGCATGCGCTACCAATATGTTCCACCCGCTGGGGTCCAGTGTTTTGCACAGAACTTGGGCTAGAGACTATTTGTATACCCAGCAGAAGGATCACCTTACTGGAACTATCCTGCAGCACAGGGTCAGTTTTCGAATATTACACACTACCAGCTTAAACAAATTGGGTAAACCGGTGGTTCTTTTTCTGCTAGACGTGGTCTATGGTGCACCTTAAGGGGCTTATGGTGGCAGCATTTAGTTCATGGTCGGTTTCTGAGAAAACTCAAAAAAGCGTTTTTCACCATTTATTCGCTGTCAGCAGTGGATATCTGAATAACTATCCACAGCAAATTGTTCACATTATAACGGTATATTCTCTAGGAATTTATCTAGCAGTGCCATCTTCCCGTTTCGAAAAATCCTTACCCATCACCGAGAAACAGCCCAACAACATGGTATCTGGGTACCAAAATTGAGCCACGGGTTCCAAGAGGACTATGCACAGTAAATGGCTGCAAATTTTATGATATATTCCTAACATCACCATCTCGAGCATCCTTGAAAATGTTCTTGATATCTTTATCCATTTCACAGATACAGAGGTCATAGTCATAGTCATAGTTGGTCTTCCTCTACGATTTTTACCCTCCATGCTTCTCTCCAATACTAAATTGGTGATCCCTTGATGCCTCAGAATGTGTCCCACCAAACGATCACTTCATCTAGTAAAGTTCTGCCACAAATTCCTCTTCTCCCCGAGTCTATTCAGTACCTCCTCAAGAGATACGTGATCTACCCATCTAATCTTCAGCATTCTTCTGCAGCACCACATTTCGAAAGGTGCTATTCTCTTCTTGTCTACAGTGTTTATCGCCCATGTTTCACTTCCATACCTGGCTACACTCCGCACAAGTACTTTCAGAAAATATTCCCTGACAAATCTATACTCGATGTTAACAAATTTCTCTTCTTCAGAAATGCTTCCCTTGAGATAGCCAGTCTACATTTTATATCCACTCTAGTTCGACCATCATCATTTATTTTTCTCCCCAAGTAGAAAAATTCATTTACTACTTTAAGTGTCTCATTTCCTAATCTAATACCCTCAGCATCACCTGATTTAATTCGCCTACATTCCATTATCCTCGTTTAGCTTTTGTTGACGTTCATCTTATACCGTCCTTTCACTGTCCATTTCGTTCAGCTGCTCTTCCACGTCCTTTGCAGTCTCTGGCAGAATTACAATGCCCTCGACAAACCTCAAAGTTTTCATTTCTTCTCAATACATTTTAATTCCTACTCCAAATTTTTCTTTTGTTTCCTTTACTGCTTGCTCAATATACAGATTGAATAACATCGGGGATAGGCTACAACCCTGTCTCAATGCCTTCTCAACTACTGCTTCCCTTTTATACACTTCGACTCTAATAACTGCTATCTGCTTTCTATACAAATTGTAGATAGACTTTCGTTCCCTCTATTTTAAACCTGCCACTTTCAAAATTTGAAAGAGAGTATTCCAGTCAGCATTGTCAGAAGATTTCTCTAAGTCTACAAATGCTAGAAACGTAGGTTTGCCCTTCGCTAACCTATCTTCTAAGTCGTAGGGTCAGTATTGCCTCGCGTGTTCCTACAATTCTACGGAATCCAATTAGTTCTTCCCCGAAGTTGGCTTCTACAAGTTTTTCCATGCGTCCGTGTTAGTATTTTCTAACCAAGACTTATTAAACTGATAGTTCGGTAATTTTCACACTTGTCTATACCTACTTCTTTGGGATTGGAATTATTATATCCTTCTTTAAGTCTTAAGGTACTTCGCCTGTCGCATACATCTTGCTCGCCAGATCGGAGAGTTTTGTCATGGCTGGCTCTCCCAAGGCTATCAGTAGCTCTAACGTAACGTTGTCTACTCCCGGGGCCTTGTTTCGACTTGAGTCTTTGAGTGCTCTGTCAAATTCTTCACGCAGTATCATATCTTCCATTTCATCTACGTTCTCTTCCATTTCCATAATATTGCCCTCAAGTACACCGCCCTTGTATGTACCCTCTTTGTACTGCTTCCACCTTTCTGCTTTCCCTTCTTTGCTTAGGACTGGTTTTCCATCTGAGCTCTTGATACTCTTGCAAGTGGTTCTCTTTTCTCCAAAGGTCTCTTTAATGTTTCTGTACGCAATATCTTTCTTACCCTAGTGATATACGCTTCTACATTCTTACATTTGTCCTCTAGCCATCCCTGCTAAGCCATTTTGCACTTCCTATCGATCTCATTTTTGAGACGTAGGTATTCCTTTTCACCTGCTTCATTTACTGCATTTTTATTTTTTCTTCTTTTATCAAATAAATTCAATATCTCTTCTGCTAGCCCTTGTCTTTTTACCTACTTGATCCTCTGCTGCCTTTACTATTTCATCTCTCAAAGCTACCCATTCTTCTTCTACTGCATTCCTTTTCCCCTGTTCTTGTCAACTGTTCCCCAAAACTCTCTCTGAAACTCTCTACAACCTCTGGTTCTTTCAGTTTATCCAGGTCCCATCTGATTTTTCCACTTTCTTCTGTTTTAATGTACAGTTCATAACCAATAAACTGTGGTCGGAGTCCACATCTGACCCCGGAAATGTCTTACAATTTAAAACCTGGTTCCTAAATCTCTGTCTCACCGTTATATAATCTAGCTGAAACCTTCAAGTGTCCCCAAGCCTCTCTCACGCATACAACCTTCCTTCATGATTCTTAAACCAAGTGTTACCTATGATTAAGTTATGCTCTGTGCAAAATTCTACCAGGCGGCTTCCTCTTTCATTTCTTACTGCTAGTCCATATTCACTTACAACTTTTCCTTCTCTTCCTTTTCCTACATTCGAATTCCAGTTCCTCATGACTACTAAATTTTCACCTCCCTTCACTATCTGAAAAATTTCTTTTATCTCATCATACATTTTATCAATGTCTTCGCCATCCGCGGAGCTAGTTGGCATATAAACTTATACTTCTGTAGTAGATGTGGGCTTCGTGTCTATCTTGGCTACGATAATGCGTTCACTATGCTGTTCGTAGTAGCTTATTCGCTTTCCTATTTTTTTATACGTTATTAAACCTACTCTTGCATTAATCCTGTTTGATTTTGCATTTATAACCCTGTATTCACCTGACCAGACTTCTTGTTCCTCCTGCCAATTCACTAATTCGCACTATATCTAACTTCACCCTATCCATTTCCCTTTTTAATTTTCTAACCTACGTGCCCGATAAAGGGATCTGACATTCCACGCTCCGATCCGTAGAACGCCAGTTTTGTTTCTCCTGATACCTACGTCCTCTTGAGTAGTCCACGCCCGGAGATCCGAATGGGGGACTATTTTACCTCCGGAATATTTTACCCAAGAGAACGCCATCATCATTTAGCCATACAGTAAAGCTACATGCCCTCGCGAAAAATTATGGCTGTAGTTTCCCCTTGCTTTCAGCCGTTCGCAGTACCAGCACGGTAAGGCCGTTTTGGTTAGTGTTACGTGGCCAGATCAGTCAATCATCCAGACTCGCAAGACCCCCAACCAACGGCAAGGTCCATGGCTCATGGGCGGGAGGGGGCAATAAAGTAACGTAGCACGGAGAAATACGCTGTAAAGTGTCTCTATTGTCGTCAGAAGAGTTCTGGGAATCCCATGTTGTAGTACTGGAGCACATATAAACTTTTTGTGCAAGTAAAATCCAGTCTGAGGTGTAAAATTAGTTTTGCGTTACTTCAATTTCGCGTAACTAAACCATCAAAATTTTACTACCCACAAAGTTCTTTTCATATGAGTGGTATGCCTTGCTGTGGCGTAGAAAAGAAAGGGTCCAGCGGAAAACTGCTTCGATAGTAGAACAAAAACGGAAAATATCTTTATGTTTAAAAGACTCTGATTAAAAGTGGGATGCCAGCTGCCTCCTTCTGCTTTCCTAATAATCTTTAAAAATTCTGTAATACCAACATATTCGCGCTGTTTTATGTTGAGAGAGAAGAAGACAGTGGCAGTGGGAAAGAGACGAAAAAGTAAAAATACCTCAAATATTAGACAGTGGTTGCGGTAGAGAAAGTACAAAGGAGACAATGGCAGTGTGAGAAAAACAGAGAGACACAATGGCAGTGGAACATTGTTAACAGTGGCAGAACATTGCTAGGAAGATAGTGAAGGAGACAGTGCCAGTGGGAGATGAATAACGAGAAGGAGAAAGTGGAACTGGGTGAGAGCCAGCGATAAAGAGATAGAGTCTATGACAATGACAACACGGAAGAGAGAGATTGTGACAGTGGGAAGAGACAGCAGCTGTGGGAAGGAATGAATGAAAGAGTAACAGTAAGAGAGAGCAAGAGGGAGGCAGTGACAGCGAGAGGAGACAGTAGCAGTAGGACGGAACGGAGGAGGCTGTCGGTGCGGAGACAAGAGACAGTGGCAAGTGGCAGGTAGAGAGACACAAATGCTTATTGACTTGGTTTTGCTAATCAATAAATAATATTAGTGAGATAAATGGAATTCTAAAAGGACCGGCTGAAACAGTTCGATGAAAAACCGAATACCTGGCAACTTAGCCTGCTGCCCACACTTGGCTCCGAGTGATTTCGGCGTGTTCATAACAATGAACTAATGACACAGTTGGCAACGCTCTGACTGCGAGGAGAACGGCTGACATCTCCTTTTTCTATAGTGTGTTTTATATGGTAATTTGACTTCAGATCCCTCCGCTCGTTTACTCACTTATATTTTACTGTTCTTTCCAGTGTAATCGTACTTTAGTGGGTCTCTTCGCCTGTTAATGCACATCTCACTATATTTATGTATGTTCAGGACCAGCTGTTAGTACCTGAACTATCAGATCTTTGGACGTTTTCCTGCATTCGTCTTGCGTTACAGCAGTGCCGTTTACAGCAGCATCACCATCCAAAAGACTACGTTATCCTCTAAATCATTTATATACACTGCAATATTTAAGTGCCCTGTAACACGCTCTTGGGGTCTGTCGATTTTGTTCCGTTAAGAACGACGTATTGAGTTCTATCTGCAAGGAAGTCATGAAACAGGATACAAATCTGGTTAAAATGGTTGAAATGTCTATAAGCAGTATGGAACTTAACATCTGAGGTCATCAGTCCCCTATACCTAGAACTACTTAAACCTAACTAACCACCCGGCCGGAGTGACCGAACGGTTCTAGGCGCTTCAGTCTGGAACCGCGCGACCGCTACGGTCGCAGGTTCGAATCCTGCCTCGAGCATGGATGTGTGTGATGTCCTTAGGTTAGTTAGGTTTAAGTAGTTCTACGTTCTAGGGGACTGATGACCTTTGATGTTAAGTCCCATAGTGCTCAGAGCCATTCGAACCCTAACTAACCTAAGCAAATCACACACACCCATGCCCGAGGCGGGATTCGAACCCGCTACCGTAGCAGCAGTGCGGTTCCGGACTGAAGCGCCTAGAACCTCTTGGCCACAGAGGCCGACCTAAAAATCTGGTCAGACACTCTGAAACATCGTATCTTGTTCATTAAACTACAGAACGTCACGGTATCGAATACCTTCCTGAAGCATCAACCTGGATGTTCATCTCGGTCTGTTTGTCCATGAGTTGCGGTGCGGATTTGATAGACGAACAGAGCGCGCCAATTTTGACAATATCCGTGTTTGGAAAATCCAGGTTGACTTGTCGAAGCGAAATTTTCGTTCTCGGGAAAGGTTATAATGCATGGTTGTAGAACGTGTCCATAATCTTTAGAATCTCACCGATATGGAGGAAAGACCTGCGCTTTTTTCCAGTCGTTTGATAACTTTCGTCGCTGCAGCGACCTAGAATAAAATGCGTGTAGAAAGGGAGAAAACTGTTCTGCGTAATCTCTGTAGAATCCCACAGGTGACTCATCCACTCCAGATACCTTTCCTCTGTTGAGTGATTTTAGTTGATTTTCCATTCTGCACTCACTTTTCACATTTGCCATTTCGGCGTTACTGCGGTGATATTCCAACTGGAACAATTGCGGAAGACTCAGTTCAGTATTTCGACTTTTACTGTGTCATCTATTTTAATGAGTGAGTGAGTGAGAATGAGCAAGTGGGACTGGATGGGTACGAGCGACTTACAGTGGCGGACTACTGGATGTGAGTGTGTTACGGTTAGGGAAGCTCCTAAGAGTGAGAGGTGAGTTTCACGTTAAAAAGATCACGAGTATGTTCACATACGAAAATTTTTGAAAAAATTAGTAAAGGTGCTGAGAAGGGGGGAAGGAGGCAGCCGGAACCCCACTTTCAAGTCAGTCTTTTAAATAGGAGAATATTCGCCTTTTTTGTGCCCCGATAGAAGCATTTTTCCTCTGGTCCCCTTCTTTTTTTTCTACAGCAAGAAATGTCACGTACATGAAAAGAACTTTATGGCTTATAAAATCATGTACTTCTGCTGCTGTATTCGTCCCCACTCGCTTACTGTTCCAGCAGAGAGCGCTGCGTGGGGAGAACGACTGCTTATAAGATTCCGTGTGAGATCCAATCTCTCCAACCTTACACTCGTGGCCTTTTCCCGAGAAATCCGTAGGAGGAAGTAATATATTGCTTGACTCGTCAAGGAAAACATGTTCTCGGTTATCCAACATTAAACTGCGCCGTGGTTTACAACTACATTTTTTTTAAAATTTTATTGTATACTTCTAGTTCCGTAGGTCCACATTAGGGAGCAAATGTCCAAGGTCATGAAAGGTGTCAGTATATGAAATTACAACATAAAAGTATTAACAGATAAAATAAAATGTTTATGAACCCAAAAAAAGACAAGCCATAAGTATAATTAAAGGCAACCAGCAATATAACATAGGAATCAGCTTAATTTTTCAAGGAACTCCTCGACGGAATAGAAGGAGTGACCCACGAGGAAACTCTTCAGTTTCTATTTGAAAGCGCGTGGATTACTGCTGAGATTTTTGAATTATTGTGGTAGCTTACTGAAAATGGATGCTACAGTATACTGCATCTATATCCAGTCTCTGCAAATCGCTGTCAATTGTATGGCTGGGCGTACTTCCCACTGTAGCACGTGTTGGGGTTTCTTCCGGTCCGGTACGCGTATGGCCTGTGGGAACGAAAATTGCATGAATGCCATCGCGCGTAATTCACATACGAAGCGTGGGAAGAATAAGTTCTTGAATGCCGTTGTGCGCATTGTCGTTATCTAATCTTGTCTTAGCGCTCCTTACGAGAGCGAAACAGAGGAAAGTAGTTGTATTATATTCGTAGACTAGCTGACGAACAGGGTATTCATTTTGCCAATTTTCTATTATAAAAGAAAACAAAAAATGAACTGTGATTGTAGCGTACATCGCCAAAATTTCATTTCCATAGGTATTTGAAAACACCTTTGAAATTATGAAGCAGCCGCACAGAGAAATGTGCTTAATGTACAAATGTGTCAGAACCGTGTCCATGCCGGCCGGGGTGGCCGAGCGGTTCTAGGCACTACAGTCTGGAACCGCGCGACCACTACGGTCGCAGGTTCGAATCCTGCCTCGGGCATGGATGTGTGTGATGTCCTTAGGTTAGTTAGGTTTAAGTAGTTCTAAGTTCTAGGGGACTGATGACCTTAGAAGTTAAGTCCCATAGTGCTCAGAGCCATTTGAACCATTTGAACAGTGTCCATATTAAGAAACAAAGTAAGCAAAATACAAATTCTCTGTGGTTTTTATTTAACTGTTAACTTGATTATACAGAATATTTGTAATTACATCTCCAGGAGCTACAACGCGATTTTTAAACATCTCTATGCCAACGCCTCTTCATAGCTGTATAGACGGCTATTGTTATCGCCTATAGCTGAAAGCTGTCAAAAGCACTGCCAGGTGTCATGGATTTCCTTCCTTAAGTTGACTCGACTGTAGGAGTGTCTTAGTACTAAAGAATATATGTGTGAAAACTGCAAGCGTGATGCGGCATTTTTCACGCATCTCAGTGTTTATGGCATAATATATCTTGTTCCATGTGTCGCACAATGATATATTTGTGCAAGTAGATTCAGCGGCATATACCCGCCACGTTAGCCAAGGGCACTAATGCGGTGCATTCTGGACTCGGGTAGGCTCCCTGTCCCCGAATCGAATCCGCCCGGCGGATTAACGTCGAGGGAAGGTGTGCCAGCCAGCCTGGATGTCGTTTTTAGGCGGTTTTCCACATCCCACTAGGTGAGTACCAGGCTGGTCCCCACTTCCCACCTCAGTTACACGACTCGCAGACTTTTTCGAACTGTTCACACCATTTCATAGCTCACACTAGACGCAGACAGATGGGGTACACTAATTCCATCCTGGGGGGTACGGGGTGGCGACTGGAAAGGCATCCAGCCACCCTTTGACACTAACATCACCAAATCCATAGTAATAAGGCAGACCCCGCGATTAAGTGGGACAAAGGCCAAAAGCAAATGATGCTGAGATTCAGTGGTATATAGGGATGCTGTTTGCAACATATGTTGCGAATAGAGTTACTAGCAAAGACGTAATTTAAACATCATGCATGATGTGGCAGTTTTTCATGCATTCTATTGTTTATGACGTCATATGCCCTGAACTCTGACAGGTAGGTGGCTTTTTTTTCTTTTTACCCCACAACGATTGTTATAATATGTGTGGATTCCTCATTCAGCACTTGGTTTTGAGACTTTGTCCTTAGGCTTCCGTGGAATGGCTGGTGTCTATCTTCGAGTGACTGCCAGTTCACGTCTCGGCGACGGCGTTCTGCGGTTAAAACAACCCTTGGCCATTCATGCTTCCCTTTCCTTGTATACATGCGGTGTCCCCTGTTAGTCCTACTTGGTACATCTCACACGCTGCGGCAGTATTCTCGAATGGGTCGCATGAGTGATTTGTAAACCATCTCCTTTGTAGACTGATTGCATTTCTCTAGCCTTCTATCCATAAACTGAAGTCTGCCATCTTTTTTGCCTACGACTTAGCCTATGTGATCGTCAGAGATGTGAATTGTGTGAAATACATGTATTTGAAATGTAAATGCAAAATGCATAATACCTATTTTTATTTTGCATTTGAAATACTTTTTTTCAAAAAGCATATTTTATTTTGTAAAATGCAAAATGCTTCTCTTGGATTTTTTAATTTCATACTTCACAGTTTTCATTATTTAATGAGCCATTTGTTTCAATACAAGTAAGCGTCAAACCTGTCAAGTGAATACGACCATGACCCTAATTATTATAAAAGGCTGTAAGACTTGAACACATGTTCTATGTTTACGATTATTGTTTGTTTAATGTACAACATACCGAAATCATCCGACAGCGTCAAAGGAATTGGATGAAGGAGGGAGCTAGGTCACATACATTACATTTGATAGCTACTAGAGATGTATATAAAGCCAGATGTCAAAGTGACTCGTTCAGAAAAGTTTAAAATGCAGCCATGTCAAAAAGTCAAGCACTCTGGAATCTCTGTTCATGGCCTCCTAAGGTTTATAAATTATATTTAGAATCAACTGCAAAATCTCCAACTTATCCAAGTCCAACACGACGGAATTCATACTATAATTCTTTTCAAGATCTACACATGGATATAGATACGCCACACGAAACTGTAAGGCAACTCGTGCAGCAGCTTTTAAAGAAACTGAAATACAATTTCTTAATGAATACATTAGCTTTTAGAAACCTACTGTGGGCGTCTTCCGCCAGAACTAATGAGAATGCAAAGAATGATAAGGAGCTTGCAAATGGATAAATCTACGTACTGTGCTGTGCTGATAAAAGATCTTAAAGACTTAACAGACCTTTCAAATAAATGATGGTATATTAACATCTGTATCTCATCCATTTTTCAAACTGAAATGGGTAGCGAAGGCTAGCAGAGAATACTTTAATGAACAGTTGATTTCAGAAGTGCAGAAGATGTTACAGGAAGAAGACAGGATGAACTTGCAACATTCTGATAAAACAAAGAACAAAAAAGATATGTTTTTTGGTGACTGACTCTTTTGTAGTCAGTGATAGTGACAGCATTACAACAGATCTGGAAACACACAATATTTAAAAGATAATGGCAGTAGTCTAGTTTCCTTGAGGAGATAAGCAACTGTAAAAAAAAAAATAATAATTTCCTTAAAATAATACTTGTTTACCAAGTTCTGGGGCTGTTGAATGACTATTTTCCTTTAATGGATAGTAATGACGCCAAATAAGCGTAACATGAAAGATGAAATATCTGAACAATTACTGGCGTTAAAACCAGTGAAATAAACAGCATGCAGATTGTTTACTAAGTGGAGGTATTTTATTTGAATAAAGGTATTTTGAAACACCTATTTTGTATTTTGTATTTAAATACATTTATTTAAAACCAGCTTGAATTTACATTGGAAATAGAAAAAACAGCCAAGTATTTTTATTTTGAAATTAAATACCTTTAATAAACTGTTTTGTTTATCTCTGGTGATCGTTCTATTTCATATCCCTACAAATGGTTACACCCAAGTATTTGTAAAGTTGACCGATTCCAACTGAGACTTTTTGGTGTTGTAGTGGTAGGATAGGACCTGCTACGTTTTTTCGTTTTACGAATTATTCAGTTTTACATCTTAACATTTTAAGCCAGTTGACAACTTTGCACCACTTTGAGACGTTATCAAGTAAAAAATTTGATATTGCTGCTGCTTTTTCAGACAGTGCAACGTTACACACAACTTCATTATGTGCGAAAAGTTTGAGTCATTATTAATATTGTCTTCCACGTAATAAATATACAAGATGAACACACTTCCCTGCGCTATGCCTCAAGTTATTTCGCCCCTGTCTATGTCACTTGATCCACGATAACGTGCTGCATTCTGCCTACCATTACATCCCTAATCCTGTCACAAATTCTGCTTGATATCCCACATGGTCGTACATCCGTTAGTAGTGCTATTCGAAAGCTGAGAAATACCTTATCCAACTGATTGCGTTGATCGTTGACCCTGCAGTATGTCATGTGAGAAAAGCACGAGTTGGATTTCACATACTGATGTTTTCGGAATTAATCCTGGCTGTCTTGGAGAATATATTTCTGTTCAAGATAACTCATTATGTTTGAGCTCAGGATATGATCTAAGATTCTACGAAGGAGAGATATCAGTGTTATTGGACACTGTTTTGTAGAACACTTCTGATACCCTTCTACACTCATGTTCAAGGAAAACAGAACACCTTGAAAGCAAGCGATAAGACGTTCATATTCACAAAGCATATATATCAGTATGTTCTGCAGAAATGATTAGTGTTTGAACCATGTCGGTCTGCGGGTTCAAGGTCAACATCGATATCGCGGCGCAACACCACCTACCGGTTAAATGTGCCTGCAGCTCTCATTGTCGCTGTAAACCGAAGGTAATGGATCAGTGTGACTTGGGCAGTACCGTCAAATCAGTGAGTTTGAAAGAGGACGCATTATTGGCATGACAGAATGCAATGCATCCATCCGGCAACGCTCGTGTGGGACGAAGTGTTTCGGCGGTGTAACGGGTGTGTGCAGACTGATTCACGGTAGGCCGTAGAACACGACGAAATGGGTCAGGTCACACCATCCAGACCTCCCCCGCTCCCCCCGCCCCCTCCCCCAATGAGATCGACACCTCATCCGAATGACAAATCAGACAGATCTACGTCCTCCTCGGCTCTGGCGCACAGTGGAACACATCGTACAGTCCGTCGCCGTTTATTACGGCATGGGTTACGTGCGCGTCGTCCACTTATTCGCCTACCTTTGGCGAAAGTGCAGAAACGTGCTAGACGGCAATGGTGCATGGAACGACGTCACTGGCGACGGGAATGGCGTCAGGTAGCGTTATCGGACGAATCCAGGTTCTGCTTGTTTGAAAATGATGGCCGCATTTCGTTCGGGGGGACCGGCATCACAAGACATACAGCACCATCTCGAGGATTGTAGTGTGGGGGTACTATTGGGTACGATCCAAAATCGCAGTTGGTGCGTGTCCAGGGCACTGTGACCAATGTGACGTATGTGAATGACATCCTGCCACCCGCAGCCATTCCCTTTTTGCACAACACCCCACCGCCATTTTTCAGGAAGACAATGCATGACCACATGTTACTGCACGAACACGTGTCTTCTTGGTGTCACAGGATGCCAGCCTTTTGCCCTGGCCCGCCAGACCTCCATACTTGTCGCCAATCGAAAATGTGTGGGCTGTGACCCAATGCCAACCACCACAGATGAATTTTGGAACCACGTGAATGCAGCATGGATGGCTGTACCACACGGCACCATTCGCGCCATATACGCGTCGATGGCATCACTCATGGAACAAGTTATCAGATAGCACGGCGGACCCTGTGCCTACTAGGCAACAGGACACATGCTGAACAGAGGTGACTGAAATTCTAATCATTTCTGCAGAACATGCTAATGTACATGTCCTGAGAATATGAACGTCCTGTCTCTAGTCGTCCAAGTGTTCTGTTTTTTTCTGAAAATGAGTGTATTAATCCGGTGTGGCCGAGCGGTTCTAGGCTCTTTAGTCTGGCACCGCGCGACCGCTACGGTCGTAGGTTCGAATCCTGCCTCGGGCATGGATGTGTGTGATGTCCTTAGGTTAGTTAGGTTTAAGTAGTTCTAAGTTGTAGGGGACTGATGACCTCAGATGTTAAGTCCCATAGTGCTTAGAGACATTTGAACCATTTTTTGAGTGTATTAATAGTAGACAGTTGTGACCGATACCTTCTTACAACAACCGCGCAATGTTTTTTGTTCGAGGGGTCTGCGGTGTACGAGTATTAAGGTTAAAAGAGGGACTAACTCAGTCGAAAATCCTTTACGGAGTCTGACAGGGGTTCCGTCGCTCCTGGAGCTTTGTTCAGGTTTAACGACCTATGATGTCTTTCAATACCACTGCCAGTAATAGCTATACACCACTCCACTTCATACTCAGGCGTCGTTTCAGAACACGCCACACCGTTGTTTGAGGAAGTTGAAGTTCCTGGTCTGCCCGCTTGTGGACTTCCGCGGGCTCCGTGTGAAGGCATCTCGGGTTCGCTCGACGTACCCATCAGATGTGCACGGCAGACCAGTGTTCTTCCCCTTGCATATGCAAACAACTTCCAAGAATTTTGTATGGCAGTCATAAATCTTCTTGTGCAGAGGTGGCTTCTTGCTGAATCGACGGCGGAATACACGTTGCACCTGAACAATGGATTGAATACGCGCAAATTGAAAAAAGTTCAAATGGGTGTGAAATCTCATGGGACTTAACTGCTAAGATCATCAGTCCCTAAGCGTACACACTACTTAACCTAGGACAAACACACACGCCCATGCCCGAGGGAGGACTCGAACTTCCGCCGGGACCAGCCACACAGTCCATGAATGCAGCGCCTAAGACCGCTCGTCTAATCCCGCGCGGCTTGAAATCACAAAATGGGTTCCCTTGTGGTGTAGCCACCGTGTTGCAACAAACAACATCGCAGCTGTGTCAAAACTTTGGACCTTCCTCTATCCAGTGACATGCGTAGTGTGTTTCTGTCTTTTATAGTTTGTAACAAACAATTGAAATCTGTTCTTTCCTTTTTGAATGACCCGGTATAAAATACAGATGTCTTGCCTTATGCCGTTATGCTTTATACGGGGTCTGTTTTATCGTATGAACGAACATCTCAGTCTACTGCTGCGGCTTCTTTTGATACAGCAGCAAAGAGGGCCACGCTGGCAATGGGCTGCGCCCAACGACAGCACTCGGCACAGGAAGTGTTTTTTTCTACGGATTAAAATGCTTCAGTCTTCGAATAATGAAGTCACGGCTGGTTCTGAACCCATCCTTCCATATCTGTGGCGATGCTTCTCCTCTAATGATATCTGCTAAGACGACACGTTAAGTTCAAACATCCCTTCTATCCGTTGTGGCTATTAAAGGCGGCACGGGTATGTGCTGCGCTTGCCCTGAGTTCAAACGTAATGAGATACCTCGGATGAAATCAGTTTGCCATACCAACCAGCTTGGATTCAGAGAACATCGGTCATGCGGGAGCCAACCCGTGCTCTCTGCCGTGCCGTGAAGAGTTGATACTTAGGGGGGAGGGGGCGAACCGTGCTACCGCTAGGGCGGCAGGTTTTTGGGGACGACAAAATCATAAATTTTAATATGGCTCCAAAAGGACAAATTAAATAATACAATGAAAGTTTGAGAATAAATTGGAAACTAAGGCTCTAGTGTCTTGCTGGAAAGTGTCTACTGTATTGTGACACAGATGACAAATGAAATACTGTAGTCGGTCATCTTGGGTGCATGTTTCAAAATTACAAAAAGTTTGCTAGTAACAGCTTTGCCAACGCATTTTCTATCATGTTTCTACACAATACTTGAAAAGTACTTCCGTCAGCTTGAAATCCTCTACAGAAGAGAAAAACTTCGTAATAAAGAAACAAAGATAAATGTCGGCATGTGATCGCCTATAGCAGTATCGCGGAGGAAAATACTGTGTATCAGATAATACGATTTAATTCCTCTTCTTTTTGCCACTTTCCACTAAATTGATTTTTTCTGCTTCGTCTGCAACTTCTTTTTCGTTTTTCCTCATTCCCTTTCCTTTCTCGGTGTTGAAGACGTAAGCAATATACTGTGTATTAAATCATATGGAAAAAACCTATCAAACCTTATTTTGGAGCTGAAGCAACTAAATTGCACTATACGAACTGACAACCCAGTATCGTCAAATTTCAAGCTGTGTTCGCATTTCAACTTTATTTGGGATTTCATTGTTACTTTTCGCAACGAAAAATGAAATTGCTTTCAAAATTTCTTGCTTTGTGCCATCGTGATTGTGGTATGCCCGAAAACACGCCTTCTCGATATGCGAACATAGCCGTTTCTCGTTATATACGAGGGCTATTCGAAAAGTAAGACCGATCAGTCGCGAAATGGAAATCACAGTGAAAATCAAAACTGTTTTATTTGCCACAGTTAGCTACACCTTCCACACACTTTTCTACATAGTCGCCGCCCCGACTTAGGCATCTGTCGTAACGATGTTCCAACTTTCCAGTATCTTCGTCATAGAAGAGAGCCTCCTGTGCTCTCTGACAATTTACTACGCTGGACTGCAGCTCACTGTCTGTGCCAAAATATCGTCTTCGTAGCCAGCAGTTCATCTGAATAAAAACGAAAATCAGAGGGAGACAATTCCGGGCTGTATGGTGGGTAATCAGACACTTCCCATCGAAAACGCTGCAGGAGCTTCCTCATTGGCCCTGCAGTGTGCGGCCGAGAATTGTCATGAAGAAGGAAATGCATGACAATTACGTTATTATTTTCTAAGCATCTTTATGCGCTCACTGTGCGCTCTGATCTGAGAAGAGCGACGTGACGCTATCTACGGCCATGCTGCAGACACTGCCCAACACATCTGTGCGAAACTTCATAGGATTTTCACTGTGGTTTCCATTTCGCGACCGATCGTTCCTTACTCTGCGAATAGCCCTAGTACTACGGACACACTAAACTGCTAATTGTGACGTATACACCTTTTTTCCACAAGTAAAGCATTTATATGTGAGTCACTCCCTGTCCTATTGCCTCCCACTCTGTTCAGTGCAAGCTCCGACGCTACCGCCGAAAAGTGCTGTCGACCTTATCCGAGATGTTTTCACACGGAGCCATCGGCAGTTCACAAGAGAGCAGGCAAGGAACTTCAACTTCCCTAAACAACGGTGTGGCGTGTTCTGAAACGACGCCTGCAAATGAAGCCTTACGAGTTGCAGTTACTGCAGCAGTTGCGTCCCGGCGACCGTAACAAAAGTACAAATTTGCGTTTCACTTCTCCAGGGTATGACAGACGGCACTTATTCCGAACATCTTTTTGGGCGTATCGACGTTTCATCCATCGGGTAAATTACACCTCCTTAATGTAAGAATTCGGTGATCTGAAAATCCTGACGTCGTCGTCGAACATGAATAGGATCCACCGAAACTGAATGTGCTTTATGCCGTTTCTGTTCACAGACTTTAAGCACCTTTCTTTTTTTTGGAGGAAACTCTGACAAGAATATCATACCTCGACACGATGCAAAATTTGTTGTTTCCTCTATTGCATTTAATTTTTATACATGACGGCGGACGCCTCACTTTCACTCACCCACACCGTCCCACAGCGATGGATTGGAAAAGGTGGACAAGATCTTGTCCATTGCTTTTGGCCTCCCAGGTCACCAGACCTCACAGCTTGCGTTTATTTCTGTGGGGGTATATTAAAGGAGTCATTGTTCCATTTTTTTTATTTGGCCTTTGAGTGTGTACTCAATTTAGCCATCGGCAACACATAGTGACAATGTACACATAATTGAATAAACAAATACAGAAACTCATATTTACTAGAATAAAAAGCTTAACTGATACAGGTTTGTACATAATGTTTTAAAAATTGAATTGAATTGAATTGGAAAATAATTAAAAGTGCCTTGGCTTACAATTCACACCAATTCTGAAATATATTCATCAGCAAGACATATTTATAATTTACGTACACCATTAAAACCTACATATTGTGACCAGTGCTCTTGATGAAGTTAACTATCACTTTATATAGACGAACGTCTTCAGTACACAAAAGAGAAGAAGCTGATTGAGGAAGATGATAGCCCATACTCAACAATGTCTTCAGCAAGACCAACGGTTCACGGTCAAATTTGGGGCACATAAATAAGATGTGGTTGACATCAGCTTCCGACTCAGGATCACACTCACATGCTGGTGAACTGTAAACGTTGATTCGATGTAGATGTTGTGGGAAAGAGGCATGATTGAAGCGGAGTCTTATGATGGTAGAAATCGTGGATCGGTCCGGATGTGTCCTCATGAACCACGGCTGTGAAGGAATCCGAGGTTTGTAGCACTGCGTAATAACCGCCTTTTGTCTGTTGAGAAACGTTCCACATTTCCTGCCATTGTTGTCTTGCGTGATCCTTGACTTCACGTAAGTAGTCTGTATAAGAAAGGTGCAGATCCAGGACGGTGCCTAAGGTTGTCGCTTGTTTGGCTAATGCATCAACTTCATCATTATAGAGGATACCAGAGTGAAAAGGTACCCACAACAAACGGATCGTCCGGCCCGCGCGTGTGCTGCGAATATATTCAGATATCACATCTAAGATATAACTGTTGGTTGTTTTGTTCCATCGACTGTACTGAATGTTTTTAAGAACGCTTTGCGAGTCAGATACTATCAATATCTTGGGGAAGGAAGTGCTAGAGACAAACTTAAGTGCTTCCAAAACTGCCACTGTCTATGGCAGCTACTCTTCAAGAGCTGAGAAATCGAATTGTTGAAACTGTCGATACAGTAAACAGGGACCTGTTGATTCGCGCATGGAATGAAATGAACTACCGTTCCGATGCTTCTCGAGTAACGCATGGTGCTCATGTTGAGTGTATGGTATAGAACCTGCGGGAACAAAAAAATCTGAACCTTACTCTCTCCAGTGACATGCGTAATGTGTTTGTCTTTCACTTTTGGCCTGTAGTAAACAAATGAAATCTGTCCTTTCTTTTTGAATCACCCCGTACTTCTAAATGTCAGTTTTTGATAGTACAATTACTACGTAAAATAATCTGTAAAGTTACCAACAAATACTTGTTATGCGTCAAAAATACTATAACAATCACCGAAATACTTCGAAAGCCACTGTACATTGCATAGCGGGGCGTACATAGTGCCATTATTATAATTTTTGTTTCCTCTTGTATTACCGCACTGAGCTAGGCGCAAATGACTACCTGTCTGCCTCGGTACACTTCCCAACGGCTGTCATCTTTTACTCGTGGTCCGTGAGGCTAGAAGCAAACAGTACAATGTCACCAGCAAAACTAAAAGTGGCTCACATATGTTCCATTAACACATTCGTTTTTCGTCTTCCTAGTTTAATGATCTGGAAACGACAGTAGCAACCAGTACAGGTCTTGCATCTCACGCTCCACTCTGCTCAGGGAACGAGAAAACGTGAACAGGTTTTAGTTATGCACTATGTGTCCAACATAACTTTATTTTCGTTAACGTAATTAATTTTAGAGTTGTACTTAAAACGTATTAGATGTTTCACTGACTGGGGCCATATGCCTGGCTCTGGTCTTAAAGACGCAGATACGTCAAAAATATGTATTAGTAAGTGTCATGTGAGAAAATAATACGTTATGGATGAATGACATTGTGAGAAAGATTGACCGCCTTATTTGTTCATGAGACCCAGAAAATATTAGATACAGGCTCCTAGGTAGATGCTATTTTTCTTGACTTCCGGAAGGCGTTCGATGCAGTTCCGCACTGTCGCCTGATAAACAAAGTAAGAGCCTACGGAATATCAGACCAGCTGTGTGGCTGGATTGAAGAGTTTTTAGCAAACAGAACACAGCATGTTGTTATCAATGGAGAGACGTCTACAGACGTTAAAGTAACCTCTGGCGTGCCACAGGGGAGTGTTATGGGACCATTGCTTTTCACAATATATATAAATGACTTAGTAGATAGTGTCGGAAGTTCCATGCGGCTTTTCGCGGATGATGCTGTAGTATACAGAGAAGTTGCTGCATTAGAAAATTGTAGCGAAATACAGGAAGATCTGCAGCGGATAGGCACTTGGTGCAGGGAGTGGCAACTGACCCTTAACATAGACAAATGTAATGTATTGCGAATACATAGAAAGAAGGATCCTTTATTGTATGATTATATGATAGCGGAACAAACACTGGTAGCAGTTACTTCTGTAAAATATCTGGGAGTATGCGTACGGAACGATTTGAAGTGGAATGATCATATAAAATTAATTGTTGGTAAGGCGGGTACCAGGTTGAGATTCATTGGGAGAGTGCTTAGAAAATGTAGTCCATCAACAAAGGAGGTGGCTTACAAAACACTCGTTCGACCTATACTTGAGTATTGCTCATCAGTGTGGGATCCGTACCAGGTCGGGTTGACGGAGGAGATAGAGAAGATCCAAAGAAGAGCGGCGCGTTTCGTCACCGGGTTATTTGGCAACCGTGATAGCGTTACGGAGATGTTTAATAAACTCAAGTGGCAGACTCTGCAAGAGAGGCGCTCTGCATCGCGGTGTAGATTGCTCGCCAGGTTTCGAGAGGGTGCGTTTCTGGATGAGGTATCGAATATATTGCTTCCCCCTACTTATACCTTCCGAGGAGATCACGAATGTAAAATTAGAGAGATTAGAGAGCGCACGGAGGCTTTCAGACAGTCGTTCTTCCCGCGAACCATACGCGACTGGAACAGGAAAGGGAGGTAATGACAGTGGCACGTAAAGTGCCCTCCGCCACACACCGTTGGGTGGCTTGCGGAGTATCAATGTAGATGTAGATGTAGATGTAGACTATGTCTGAGACTTCAAGGAGGGGGAGGGGGAGACGGCCCTTGAAATTTTCGCACAGGCAGCAAAATCCTTGTAGCCGTCCCTGTTCAGGTGGCATCTTGAGTCGAGATTCAGGCCGTTGGCTGCAGTAACCCCTGAGTTCCGGAAAGTATTTGACTCGAGACTACACAAACTTTTACTAATGAAAGTGCGACCGTATGGCGTACCGTGACTGAACTGCTAATCTATTGGTAGCGATATCGCAGCATGGAGAAGTAAGTTGAGGCATGCCCCGAGGAGTCTGTTGAGACCTTTACTGCTCGGGTTGCATGTAAATGACTTGCCACACGATGTTCGTAGTAACCACGGACTTCAACAGGTTGTGTAGTTATCTATTACGAAGTACTGCCTGAAAAGAGCTCCATAAATACTCAGTCAGTGCCTGATAAGATTTCAAAGAGTACCAACTTGCTTCAGCTATTCAGAAATGTAAAATCGTGCACTTCACAAAACGTTTAAACGTGGTGTCGCATAGCTGCAATATCAATGAATCACGAATGAAGCCTGTGGTATCAATTGATAGAAATATCTGAGTGTAAAGATTTGTAGTAGGTGTGGGAAAAACCAGCTGCTTACAAGCGATACTGGTATTTTAGTTCTGAATAACCTATAGCCGGCCGCTGTGGCCGAGCGGTTCTAGGCGCTTCAGTCCAGAACCGCGCTGCTGCTACGGTCACACGTTCGAATCCTGCCTCGGGCATGGATGTGTCTGATGTTTTTAGGTTAGTTAGGTTTAAGTAGTTCTAAATCTAGGGGACTGATGAACTCAGATGTTGAGTCTGTTAAGTCCCATAGTGCTTGGAGCCATTTGAATTTGAATAACCGATAGTTTTTCGGTAGTTGTTTGGTCTCGATTATAACAGGTGCTTTTTTTTTACTAATAACGAGGTAAGAAAACGGAAATAACAATAAGCCACAGAAGCAGTGCTAACGTTTTCAGTTTTTAAATAAACCTTATTTAAAGTTTTTAAATAAACTTTTGTTAAAAAAGCAGAAAAGGGTAACTTTTATTCACAAAATTTCCATTCTTTGGAAATATTGCGTTATTATAGCAAATGGGGAAAGCGATCAGTGCTATTTTAATGACAATGTCGACCGAAACGAGCAACAAAAGCATGATGTAAGATTTGGTACAGAGTTGAAACTTCCTGGCAGATAAAAACTGTGTGCCGGACCGAGACTCGAACTCGGGACCTTTGCCTTTCGCGGGCAAGTGCTCTACCAACTAAGCTACCCAAGCACGACTCACGCCCAGTCCTCACAGCTATACTTCTGCCAGTACCTCGTCTCCTACCTTCCAAACTTTCTGTGAACCTTGCAGAACTGTGAGGAGGGGGCGTGAGTCGTGCTTGGCTTGCTCAGATGGTTCCCGGCGGGGTCAGGGATTTTCTCCGCCTCGTGATGACTGGGTGTTGTGTGATGTCCTTAGGTTAGTTAGGTTTAAGTGGTTCTAAGTTCTAGGGGACTGATGACTATAGATGTTAAGTCCCATAGTGCTCAGAGCCATTTGACCCCATTTTTGCCGGCCGGAGTGGCCGTGCGGTTCTAGGCACTACAGTTTGACCGCTACGGTCGCAGGTTCGAATCCTGCCTCGGGCATGGATGTGTGTGATGTCCTTAGGTTAGTTAGGTTTAATTAGTTCTAAGTTCTAGGCGACTAATGACCTCAGAAGTTAAGTCGCATAGTGCTCAGAGCCATTTGAACCATTTAAAACGCGATGAAAATAAAAGTTTTGCAGCAAAGAGTCATCAACAACGAATGAAACGTTTCCATTGCTGCAGAAGCAACGCACCTTCAAAAAAAAAATTAAAAAAAAATAAAAATAAAAACAATGAAAAAGAAAAAAATATCATAAATAAGAAAAAAATATATATTAAAAAAAAAAGATGGTAGAGCACTTGCCCGCGAAAGGCAAAGGTCCCGAGTTCGAGTCTCGGTACGGCACACAGTTTTAATCTGCCAGGGAGTTTCATATCAGCGCACACTCCGCTGCAGAGCGAAAATCTCATTCTTGGTACAGAGTTGCTGAGTCGGTACTGTACCTGTTATCATGTGGCGCAGCCTATTAGATGGCACGCGTGTGTATGCAGTGTGCTAGACCTTACCATCTGGTCTATACGGTAGTTTCTCACTGTCATCGTCGGACACCACTTGTATTACATTGCACCATCCCTAGTCTGGAAGTCTTTTGCGAAGTGCTGATCCAAGGAACTACAGTGCTCCATTTGCTTTAAAAGATTAAAAACCAGAGCAGCCACAACAAACTTTCGACATCATTTGAGGAGAAAATTTAAAACTTAACAATTCATTCATAGTATACAATAAAAATATAAAGTAGCTCATCTGCCATCCCAGGCAATTTATAACACTTAAAACACTTGATAATGGCACTTAGAAGCCGAAATCATGATTGTGTAAGTGGGGGAAAAAAACACAACAGTCCAATGGCGGTACTGATTTTAAGAAATACATAATATGCCTTTATCTGCTTGTAGCCCATAAAAACGGACAAATTAACACGAAAAATAGAATCCTTCAACCTCAGTTTTCAGCCTTTAGCATTACTATTCATAACGTTCAAATAGTGATATTATCGATCTTGATTACAACATGATTTTTGAGCAGGGTTTTAAAAAACTGGAATCAAAAGGACAATACCAGTGATTTTTTTGTAGCACTCAATCTCCTAACACTTTTAGAAAAAAAGCAGCGAACGGTGGATGGAATAAGTTTTATTTTATTTATGTATTTAATTTAATATTTTGATTCTACATATCTTGAAACTCAAAGGGGTCAAAATATTTCAATCTTCGTTCGATTTTTGCGTTCATTACAGGAAATAATAGGAATAAAAAACCAAAAAACGTGTATTTCAGAAACTGGTTATCTTGAGCGTTTTTAAGAGCCAGGTTAAACTGGCGTTGAAAAAAACCCGATATAATCGAAGACTGGCTGTTTCAGCGATAACCAGCATCCCTAATTTGTAGGGATGTGAAATGGAACGAAAATATAAGCCCTGTCGTAGGAGAAGCAGATGCGTGTGGAAGACTTCACTTCATTTGCAAGCTACTGAGGAGAAGTGATCATTCTGCCAAGATGATTTGCTTACAAAACACTCGTGAGACATATCCTAGAATATTGCTCAGGTGTGTGAAACTCACATCAAATAGGACTATCAGGGGATACTGAAAGTGTGCATAGAACGCCAGCACGAGTGGTCACAGACACAGAGAGTGTCAGGAAGGCGGTGACAAACCTGAATTGACAGGAGTTTAATCTTGGAGACGTCAACTACGAGAACGAATCAGATATAAACCGTAATGTTTGATTTACGCGCCTTTATCTAAACGGACACCGGCGCGATCTCTGCTCGTAGTTACTTTCGTTTCCAGAGATTGTTCTCTAGCTAGAATGTTGTACCGTTTCTGTGGTCAGAATAATAATATCAGGGGAAGAGGTATTGTCATCTGTTGCGCGACGCATTATAATCAAGTTTCTGACAAGAGAGGGCGTAAAACGGTCCGAAATTTTGAAAAGTCTTGCGATACAGTTGGGAGACATCGCCCTGAGCAAGACTCAAGTGCACGCGCGGCACAAACAGTTTTTACGAGGGCGAGAAACAATTGAGAATGCAGCTCACTGACGTCGCCCAAGGACCAGTATGCCTAAGGAGAATATTCGCATTGGTAGCAAGATTAATAAAGACGATCGCCCAACAGGTGCTGGAATTACTACAGATTTTCGCTTAAACTATAGTAGTATTCAGGCTATTATTACTGACAGCCGTGGATTTCTGAAATTGTCTGCAAAGTGGGTGCCTCGTCTTCTGACCGCAGAGCACAAATTTCATCGTTTGGAGGTGTGCAAACGGCCACTGATTCTCTAACAAACTACAGAGGAACAATTTTTGCACCGGATTGTGACCTGCGAGAAAACGTAGGTGTACCATTACGCCCTGGAATCGAAAAAAAGCGCCATGGAATGGCGCAAAGAGGATGAATCTGCGCCAATAAAAACCAAAAAGTCTGTCCTCGGTGGAGGTTCTTGCAAGTCTTTTTTTTTATTTTAAAGGAGTTTTCCGCGTCGATTTTCTCCACGAACGTCGTACTGAGAACGCTGCATACTACTCCCAACTTTTGGACCAAACAAATTGTGCATATCGTCAGAAATGGCGCGCATTTCCAATCCGAGGAGTGATCGTGCTTCATAATAATGCTCGATCCCATACAGCTGCCTGAACTCAACAAAAAATTCAGGAATTGCTTTGGAAAGCGCTAGAATATTCTCTCTACAGTCTGGACTTATCGTCCTGCGATTTTGGTTTGTTTGGGCCACTAAAAGAAGCAGTCGGAGGATACAAATTTGATGATGATGGCGCTATCGAAGTGCTCGTGTGCAACTGGCTGCTGTCACAGCCACGTTCATCTTACGTAAACGGGATCAAGAAAGTGCCTATCGGCTATGAAAAATACGTTCCCCGTTCAGGAGGATATATACAGAAAAATAAGTTCATGTGTATGGGTTTTTCTGAGGCTTAAGGAGGGTAGGACGTCAAATGGGCCGACTTGGGGCAGGAGAGGCACCACAGGACATTTTAATTTCCACTGTCTATACTTTTAAAAATAAATTCATAAAACTTTAACAACATGACCAGGAAGGATTCAGGATTCACACTCATAGCAGTGGAAGCTCAAAAACGTGACAAAACACATTTTTTTACATGTGAAATTTCATCATTTTTTCACTTACTACTGGCTGCATTTGTTGCTATAGGTACACTTTTCATCCTAAGTAAGAGAGATTCTTCGATGACTTTTGCACAGCATACAAACCATAGTTACAGGTGTATGAAACTCTAGAAGTTATTTAATTTATGAAAAATCAAAGAACTGTTGCATTTTAAACTTCATGTTTAGAAAAAACTCAAGTTTTATAGTTAATTATCTCAAATTTTTCCACAGGTTTTTAATAGATTTGGAAAATTTTAGAATTTTATACACTTGTAACTACTGTTTGTATGCTATGAAAAATTCATCGATGAATCTCTCTTACTTAGGAAGAAAAGTGTACCTATAGCAACAAATGCAGCCAGTAATAAGTGAAAAAAATGATGAAATTTCACATGTAAAAAAAAGGTATTTTGTTACGTTTTTGAACTTCCACTGCGATAAGTATGAGTCCTCAATCCATCCTGCTCATGGTGATAAAGTTTTATGAATTTATTTGTAAAAGTGTAGACAGTAGAAATTAAAATGTCCTGTGGTGACTCTCCTGCTCCAAGTCGGCCCGTTTGACGTCCTACCCCCCTTAAATAAACTCTAAAAAAATCCATTTTATATTTGCTTCACCCTAGCATGCGAAAACCTCGTTAGAAAGTTTCAACAAGGAGTATTAAGTGAGGAATCCACGTATGTACACAGACCCTAGGAAACACTATTTAGAGCGCGCGCAGACGCATTTAAGCAGTCATCCTCCCGCACTCCGTACGTAAACGGAGCGGGGAGGATCCTCACTCGGCACGTGCTGTATCACGACGGGAAGCACCGTGTGCTGAGCGCTCACCTTTGGCACCGGGCACGACGTAACTGAGATCGCGGAACTCGAGGTTGAGGCGCAGTGGGCACAGCTCGACGCCGGCTTCTGCGTCGCCGTCGGTTGCCATGGCGACAGGAGCGCGTGTGCCGCGGACGCACCGACGCACTGGCAGCAGCGGCAGGGAAACTGAACGTCGGCGGCCCCAGCGGACGACTGGTCGCTGCCGTAGCAGCAGCAGCCGCTGCGCCGGCAGCCGATCGCTGCTGTGGTGGGAGGCGGGGCGCCGCGGACAGATAACGCGGCGCGGGCGGCCGCAGGGGAACGCACCTTCTTGTCATCACCGATTTCGTCCAGATTTATGGTATATGTGGGGCTTGGCCAGTAACGAAAGTGACGGAAGTACGAGCTCCAGGTGACCAACACTTTAGAAAGAACCACACTGAACAGCCAAAGAAACTGGTAGACTTGCGTAAAATCGTGTAGGTCCCCCCGCGAGCACACAGAAGTGCCGCAACACGACGTGGCACGAACTCGACTAATGTCTGAGGGAACTGACATCGTGAATCCTGGAGGGCTGTCCATAATTCCGTAAGAATAAGAAGGGGTGGAGATCTCTTCTGAACAGCGCGTTGCAAGGCATCCCAGATATGCTCAATAATGTTCACGCTTGGGGAGTCTGGTGGCCAATGGAAGTGTTTAAACTCAGAAGAGCGTTCCTGGAGCCACTCTGTAGATTTCTGGGCGTGTGAGGTGTCGCATTGCTCTGCTGGAATTGCCCAAGACCGTCGAATGCACAATGGACATGAATGGATGCAGGTGATAAGACAGGATGCTTATGTACGTGTCAAAGGAGACCCGCACCTTCTTGTCATCACCGATTTCGTCCAAATTTATGGTATATGTGGGGCTTGGCTAGTAATGAAACTGACGGAAGTAGGAGCTCCAGGTGACCAACCGTTTAGAAAGAACCACACTGAAGAGCCAAAGAAACTGGTAGACTTGCGTAATATCGTGTAGGTCCCCCGCGAGTACGCAGAAGTGCCGCAACATGACATGGCATGGATTCCACTATAGTCTGAGGGAACTGACATTATGAATCCTGCAGGGCTGTCCATAATTCCGTAAGATCTCTTCTGAACAGCGCGTTGAAAGACATCCCAGATATGCTCAAAAATGTTCACGTCTGGGGAGTCTCGTGGCCAATGCAAGTGTTTAAACTCAGAAGAGCGTTCCTGGAGCCACTCTGTAGATTTCTGGACGTGTGAGGTGTCGCATTGTCCTGCTGGAATTGCCCAAGACCGTCGAATGCACAATGGACATGAATGGATGCAGGTGATAAGACAGGATGCTTATGTGCGTGTCAAAGGAGACCCACACCTTCTTGTCATCACCGATTTCGTCCAGATTTATGGTATATGTGGGGCTTGGCCAGTAATGAAACTGACGGAAGTAGAAGCTCCAGGTGACCAACCGTTTAGAAAGAACCACACTGAACAGCCCAAGAAACTGGTAGACTTGCGTAATATCGTGTAGATCCCCCGCGAGTACGCAGAAGTGCCGCAACATGACACGGCACGGATTCGACTATAGTCTGAGGGAACTGACATCATGATTCCTCGAGGCTGTCCATAATTCCGTAAGAATAAGAGGGGGTCCAAGATATGCTCGATAATGTTCACGTCTGGTGAATCTGGTGGCCAGCGGAAGTGTTTAAACTCAGAAGAGTATTCCTGGAGCTACTCTGTAGAATTCTGGACGTGTGGGGTGTCGCATTGTCCTGCTGGGATTGTCCAAGACCGTCGAATGCACAATGGACATGAATGGATGCAGGTGATAAGACAGGATGCTTATGTATGTGTCACGTGTCAGAGTCGTATATAGACGTATCAGGGGTCCCACGTCACTCCAACTGCACACAACCCACACCATTACAGTCTTCACCACTCCAACTACACACACCCCACACAATTACAGAGTCTTCACCAGCTTCAACAGTCCGCTGCTGAAAAGCAGGGTTCTTGGATTCATCACCTCCTCCTCATACCCGTACATGTCGATATAATTTGAAATGAGACTTGTCCGACCAGGCAACATGTTTCCATCCATCGACAGTCCAATGTCGGTGTTGAGGGGCCAAGGCGAGGCGTAATGCTTTGTGTCTTGCAGTCATCAAGTCACGATTGGGCTTTCGGCTCCAAAAGACCATATCGCTGATGTTTCATTGAATCGTTCGCACACTGACACTTGTTCATGGCCCAGCATTAAAATCTGCAGCAATTTGCAGAAGTCTTGCACTTCTCTCACATTGAATGATTCTCTTCAGTCGTCGTTGGCCCCTTTCTTGCAGGATCTTTTTCCAGCCGCAGCGATGTCGAAGATTTGATATTTTCTTGATTCCTGATGTTCACGATACACTCGTGAAAAGGTCATATGGGAAAATCCCCACTTCGTCGCTACCTCGGAGATGCTGTGCCCCATCGCTTGTGCGCCGCCTATAACACCACGTGCAAACTCATTTAAATCTTGTGATTTCGTAGACTTCCCTTTCGTAATAACTTCTGATATTCTTCACGGGTTTGCAGCCGGATAATGTCGTCATCCAGATACAATATTTCGGCGGACCAGCTGGCCGCCATCTTCAGGTGCGTTAATGCTAGTGCACTGCCTCTCCGGGACTGAATTCCAGCCACAACGACGGAAACCTTTATACACCATGAAGAGAGCACCACGCGTGAGCGAGATGATGGGCAGCGCCTCCAGGTGGCAAGTAGACACTTGATAACCTACCATTGTAGCAGCAGTAACCGATGTAACAACTGCGCCAGACAGTTGCTGACTTATATAGGCGTTGCCGACCGCAGCGCCATATTCTACCTGTTTACATATCTCTGTATTTGAATACGCATGCCTATACCAGTTTTTTTGGCGCTTCAGTGCAGTTTTCTTGCACGGGTCGGGCAAGGAAGAAGCCATGTAACTGAGGTGACAAATGTCATGGGATAGCGATATGCACTTTTACAGATGGCGGTAGTATCGCGTACACTAGATGCAAAATAGCAGGGCACTGGCGGAGTTCTCAGTTGATTCAAGTGAAAAGGTTTCCAACGGGATTATGGCTGCACGACGGGAATTAACAGACTTTGAATGCGGAATGGTAGTTGGAGCTAGATACATGGAACATTCCATTTTGGAAAGCGTTAGAAAACTCAATATTGTGAGACCAAAATGTCAAGAGGGTGCCAAGAATACCAAACTTCAGGCATTACCTCTGACTGTGGACAGCGCAGTGGCCGACGACCTTCACTTAACGACCGAGAGCAGCTGCATCTGCATAGGGTTCTCAGTGCCATCAAACAACACTGCATCAAATAACTGCAGAAATCAATGTAGGACGATGAATGTATCCATTATGACAGTGCATTATAATTTGGCACCAGTGGGCTATGGCAAACGACTGTGAGTGCCTTAGCACCTCTCCTGCCCTCGTGACCGTATTCGTTGGACCCTAGATGACCTGAAAACCAAGGCCTGGTCATATGAGACCCTATTTCAGATGGTAAGAGGTGATGGTAGGGTTCGAGTGTGCAGCAGACTCCACAGAACTATGGACCCAAGTTGTCAACCACTGTGCAAATTGGTGGTGGCTGCATAATGGTGTGGGCTGTGTTTACACGGAACAGACTGGGTCCTTTGGTCTGACTGTACCAATCATTGACTGGAAATGGTTATGTTCAGCTACTTGGTGACTGTTTGCAGCCATTGATGGACTCTGTGTTCCCAAACAAAGATCGAATTTTAAGGATGACAATGCGCCATGTCACAGAGCCACAATTGTTCGCGATTGGTTAGAACAACATTCTGCACAATTTGTGCAAACAATTTGGCCACCCAGCCTGCCCAACATGAATCCCATCGAACATTTGTGGGACATGCTCGAGACGTGAGTTCGTGCACAAAATCCTGCACCAACCCTTCAGCAAAAGAAATGGCTCTCAGCACTATGGGTCTTAACATCTGAGGTCACCAGTCCCCTAGAACTTAGAACTACTTAAACCTAACCAACCTAAGGACATCACAGACATCCATGCCCAAGACAGGATTCGAACCTGCGACCGTAGTGGTCGCGCTGCTCCAGACTCAAGCGCCTAGAACCGCTCCACCACTCTGGCCTGCTCAACCTTTCAGCAATTATGAAGAGTTATACGAGGGCTATTCACAAAGTACATTACGTTTTGGAATTAAAAATAAATAAAGTATTGGAAATTTTTTTTATTATATACAGATGCAAGCCACACTTAAATACTACTTTTCTACATAGTTGCCATTTAAATTAAGGCACTTATCGCAGCGATGGACGAGCTTGGAAATTCCTTCGTCATAAAATTCGGCCGTCTGCACCTTCAACCACGTGGTTACCTCTTCTTAAAGCTGTGTGTTGTCATCAAAACGCTGCATAGCCAACCACTTCTTCATTGCTGGGGATAAGTGGAAGTCGCTCGGTGCCAGGTCGGGACTGTACGGCAGATGAGGAAACAACTCCCACTTAAAAGATTCGAGAACTTCACAAGTGGCATTTGCCGTGTGGGCCCGGGCGTTGTCGTGAATCAGCAAGATCTTTGAGCCCAACTTTCCCCTGCACTTGTTTTGTATTGCTCTTCTGAGGTTGTGCAGAGTTTGGCAATACCTTTGAGAGTTTATTGTAGTGCCTCTTTCCAGGAAATCCACAAAAATCACACCTTTTCTGTCCCAAAAGACAGTCACCATCACCTTCCTCGCGACATTGTCTGCATGCATTTCTTGGGTTTTTGGGGGGAATTTGTGTGCCCCCACTACATTGACTGCAATTTTGTCTCGCAGTTCACATGCTTAACCCATGTTTTGTCATCAGTAACGATGCGATCGAGTAATGAGTTGCCATCTTTCTCGTAAGCATCCAAAAACGTTAACGCTGCAGCCATTCGCTGATTTTTGTGAATCTCTGTCAAGATTTTTGGTATCCATCTTGGACAAAACTTGTGGTAACCAAGCTTTTCGGTAATGATTTCGTGCAACAAACTTCGTGAAATTTGTGGAAAACTCATAGAGAGTTCCATTATTGTGAAATTACGGTTTTCACGGACCGCGGCATCGACTTTTTCGACAAGTTCGGCAGTCACTATGTTGGGTCTTCCACTTCACTCTTCATCGTGAACGTTAGTTCGGCCATTTTTAAATTTTATGACCCATTGACGCTCTCCACCTTCAGTGATTATGTTGTCCCCATACACTTCACAAAGCTACCGACAGATTTCTATCGGTGTACAGTTTTTTGCAGTCAGAAACCTTATTACAGCATGCACTTCACACTTCGCGGCATTTTCAATTAATGCTGACATTTCAAACTGTCACAGTAACTCAACGGAGTACAGCACGAACCTCTCACTAGCACGGCAGGATGTCGACTGAGCGGCGGAATGCCATGACACCAAGATGGCCGCGCTAGCCCCGCCCCTAACGGACACAAACGAAAACGTATTGTACTTTGTGGATAGCCCTCGTACATGCAGCACGACTCAGTATTTCTGCAGCTTCTTGAGTCCATCCCACGATTTTTGTCACGTCAGTGTATGTTAGTAGCGGTTGGCAAAGGGAATGGTATTCCGTGGAGCATGGGGTCGAGACCCTATATGGGCACTCTTTTCTTCTTTTTGAATTTACGTTACTTATATTGCAAATTAAGAAAATAATGATCAATGTATTGTATTCATTAATATTTTCATAAAGGGCAAGAAAAGGAAAGGCAAGAGAAAATATCGAACTGCATATACATTTCCAAGGTTTCTGCAAATAATATTCCAAGAACGGATGGTAATTAAAGCGTACAGGATGTTGTATCCCGTTAGCTTCATTTTGGCCTCTGAGCAACCCTCGGCAGCTAATGCAACCGTGCGATGTCTATTTTTATCGTCAGGTAAAGAATGTGATCAAAAAGCTGTTCTTGTCAAGAGAGAAAAATAAGTCACATTAGGGGAGACTGCACCAAAATAATTCCATTGTACATCATCAGATATTGTCGCCAATATTTGACGAAATCATGCATTCCGCATAGTTTACAACGAAACTGCACGATGAGAGAGGAGAGAACCTCTTACGAATGTAAACAAAATTTGTTTTTCTACAGAAACTTTAAAATGATTGTAAAAATGCCGCATTTATAACGTGCACAAGATCTACATCTACTTTTACATCCATACTCCGCAAGCCATCTGATGGCGTGTGGTGGAGGGTACCTTGAGTACCTCTATCAGTTCTCCCTTCTATTCCAGTCTCGTATTGTTCGTGGAAAGAAAGCTTGTCAGTATGCCTCTGTGTGGGCTCTAATCTACTTTTACATCCATACTCCGCAAGCCACCTGATGGCGTGTGGCGGAGGGTACCTTGAGTACCTCTATCGGTTCTCCCTTCTATTCCAGTCTCGTATTTTCGTGGAAAGAAAGATTGTCAGTATGCCTCTGTGTGGGCTCTAATCTCTCTGATTTTATCCTCATGGTCTCTTCGCAAGATATACATAGGAGGGAGCAATATACTGACTTCTCGGTGAAGGTATGTTCTCGAAACTTCAAGAAAAGCCCGTACCGAGCTACTGAGCATCTCTCTTGCAGAGTCTTCCATTGGAGTTTATCTATCATCTCCGTAACGCTTTCACGATTACTAAATGATCCTGTAACGAAGCGCGCTGCTCTCCGTTGGATCTTCTGTATCTCTTCTATCAACCCTATCTCGTACGGATCCCACACTGGTGAGCAGTATTCAAGCAGTGGACGAACAAGTGTACTGTAACCTACTTCCTTTGTTTTCGGACTGAATTTCCTTAGGATTCTTCCAATGAATCTCAGTCTGGCATCTGCTTTACCAATGATTAATTTTATATGGTTATTCCATTTTAAATCACTCCTAATGCCTACTCCCAGATAATTTATGAAATTAACTGCTTTTTGAGGGGTGTTTGGTTCAACTTTAATCATACAGACATTATATGAATACAGACAATATGAAAATGCAACAAACCCTTTAACAAAGCCATGTCCAAAGTTCGAAATGAAACCAAGATACAGACAGCATCAAAATAGAAAAAGCTTTTTTTAAAGTTTATTTCTTGTTTTCCACTTGGAGAAGTGGCATCTGTTGCTGGTTAATTCAACAGGATGTGGTCAGTTATTCTGATTTTTTTCCACTTTAAAATTTTTTTACATACTGAGAAGGTTATACCACTGGTTGCCAAATGTGTCATGCTTTTTGTCACATTTTGGAACTACATTATCCCATTATCAAGTGCTACAAAACAAGGAAACCATATGATAAAACGTTTTGTAGCACTTGATAATGTGATAATGTTGTCCTGAAACATGTGATAAAAATAGCACACATTTGACAACTGGCAGCATGACATTCTCAGTACCATTCATGAGACAATTATATGATGGTTTCACAATGGGTAATTAAAATTTTTAAGTTTTAGAGTCAATTCTCACTGTATGAATAAAAATATTTTTTTGTGAATAGGGCATTTGATTTAATAGTAATAATTAACTAATTCCAAATTGCTGAATTGAGAATAAGTTGCTCATATTTGTATTAATTATATAAATACATGTAGGTATAAAAGCAGTCTTTTTTTAAAAACATTTGAGGTATGATAAATTATGTGTACTTCTTGCCAAATTTAGTTCTCAGGACACAATAAGGTCTAAAGCTCACCGGTTTTGTTGAACTGCTGCAATTAAAACTGTGTGCCATTATCAGTAACTATTGAGTTTGACAACCCTTCTACTGGGAAAGTTCTTGAAAGAGCTTGAATAGTTACAATACAAGTTATTAATGACAATTGTACCATATATGGAAATTTAGAAAATTCTTCTGTGACGATCAGCCAGTAGCTTTCCAAAAATAATACAGTCTAGTTGCATGTGTGTAAATGTGACCAGTGTTTTGATGCCTGTGGCCAAAAAAGAGTTGTTGCAGGGAAGGTGACTGATGTTTCTGGCATAAGTGACATTTAACCAGTGTCACTTCCACGTACAGTATCTATCAATAGTTCTCCGATAGCAGTGCTCTCTGGCTATGTGTTTGGTACATACGATTAATGTAGCATTTGAAACATTTTGAGTTTTAGCACTTCTGGAATCAAGACTTCTCTCTTCCCTGATTCTGACTGTACTAGAATAATGCCTTTGTTGGCAGTGAGAGCATGTCTCCTGTACCAGTATGATTTAATTCCTGGTTGATTAGTTATTTTTTTACCCAAAGGTCACTCCAAATGAAAGTATTGTGCTATTTTGGATAACAATGGATCCTTTGGCACAAGTTTCACTATCATTTAATGGAAAATGTTCAACAGTACTCTTCCCCTAAGCTATTGTCATTGTGTTTCGACACAAACATGGTTGATGTTTCAAAACCATGATGTCCTGTGACCAGATGCACCAGTTCCATATTCGGAAACAGCTGCTACAGTAGTTAAAAATTTAGCCTGATTGTATGTAGTGAGACTTTTAGTTTCTAGTAAATTTTTTTTTAATTTGTCAAATGCAAGTTGGCAGTTATTGTTCTGGACCCATTTTGTTCCCATTTGTAGTAGTTTGTGAAGTGGTTTGCTTATGGATGCTGAATGTTAGACGAATTTTCTGTAGTAATAAATTTTTCCTAAAATGACACATAATTGCTTGAGTTCTCTAGGAGCTGGAGAGTTCTCAGTTGCTTCAGAGTGTTGCAATGTTGGACTAATTCCTTGTGACAGAATATGTCTAAGTATTGGACCTACTGCTGGATGAATATGCACTTTTCTGTGTTACATTTCAGATTGACTTTCCGTAAAATTTAAATATTCATTCCAAATTATGACACAGCACTTCAGGAGCTATCCCTGACACAATGATATAATCCAGATAGTTCACCATTTAGGTGCTTTCTTAAGGAACTGTTCTAAGTATTGCTTGAACAAACTTGGTGCCCTAGCAAATCCAAATGTCAGTCTCATTAATTACTTCTGAACCATATGTTGAAATTATGTGTAATAATATGATTTAGTATTACATAAAAGCTTATCATTCCCTCCCTCCTGTGTCATTTTTCAAAGCTATATTGGTAAATATTTTGAACCTGGCTGCACTTCAGCAATGGTTACAGAACAGCAAGTGAATAAGACAGCCAACCAGTTGCAATAAATGGTGGCTTTCAGTTAGCCTTAACCATGGTTTCACTGACTTTAAGCCCATATTTTTCAGAAGGGACAGAAACCCCACATTAGCAAACAATCGGTTAGTGAAGTGATCTAACATTGCCACAGGAAATGTGTTGGCAACAATCTGTACATCCATTTGTAAAAGTTAAGGCCCCCAAAAATCAAGGGCTTGTCATATCAGTAAAAGTCACATAAAATGTGAAGAGCTACATGCTGATTGAAGGAAAGTGGAGAGCATGGATAACAGGACAACAAATCCCAGGCACATGTGCCAATAAACATGTCTGCTTTACGGCATATTGGTAATCAAAGAATAATTACAGGCAGGGTAAATTTTTGTGCAGTAATGCTATTGTGACATGACAGAAGTATAAATGTTATGGCTTCAGCAAAGAGAAAATGTGATTATTTTACTTCTTATTGTTAACTGTTATCATTTTAATCTTAAAAATAACTAAAAGAGATAGATCAGAGATAAACAAAAGTTTTGTTCATTTACTGAGTGGACTCTTTACCATGGCTCATGCTTAATCTGAGTTTTAGGATCTTACAAAATTTACAAAAAAACAGCAGCAAAATTAACAAATGTTCTCATTTCTTTTTGAATAATTCAGTAATGTTCGTTGAAATAAAAAACAAAAAAAAAAAAAAAACATAACTATGCTACCTTGATTAATGTTTCATTAAAGTCAGTCAAATTTCAAGAAAAATCCTGTTAATGGTTTTGAGGAAATATACAGAAACAACTCTCACATTTTGTCTCTTCAGGCCTGATGACCATATTCTTCAGAAAATAGTATGTGTTTTCAAGTGGAAAAATCAATAGGTAAGGTTGTACTGTTTCTTGTCCCAGTGCTGAACACAAGCACTTTGGTTTAGTGGCTGTCTTTTAAGTAATGAATGGGAAAAGAAGTGCAGCATATGTGAAAAGTAATTAGGAAAGAGATACATTTTATAACACACTGAATGCTTCAGAATAATATGATTGCTTTGATAATAAACCAAACAGTTTTAAAGCCACAGTTCATTTTATAAATTTAAAGTCACTAAAAAATTTTATTAAAAATCACCTATTTCAGTGTCTAGTTCTACATCTACAACCAAACTCTGCAACACTGTGAAGTGCATGACAGAGGTTATGTCCCAATGTACTAATAATTAGGGTTTCTTCCTGTTCCATCCATGCAAGGAATGTGGGAAGAATGATTGTTTGAATGCCTCTTTGCGTGCTGCCATTATTGTAATCTTGCCTCTGCAGACCCTATTTGAGCAATACGTAAGGAGCTGTAGTATATTACTAGAGTCATCATTTAATGCCAGTTTTTGAAACTTTGTTAGTAGACTGTCTCAGAATAGTTTACATTTTCTTAAAGAGTCTGCCAGTTCAGTTTCTTCACCATCACTGCAACACTCTCCCACAGGTTAAACAAACCTGTGACCATTCGTGCTGCCCTTCCCGTATATGTTCCATATCCTTTGTTTGTCCTATTTAGTACAGGTTTCACACACTTGAGCAATATTCTAGAAGCATCACACGAGTGATTTGTAAGCAATCTCCACTCTAGACTGATTGCACTTTCCCAGTATCTTACAAATAAACTGAAGTCTACCACCTGCTTTACTCATAACTGAGCCTATATGATCATTCCATTTCATATCCCTACAGAGTGCTACACTGAAGTATTTGTATGAGTTGACCAGTTCCAAATGTAGATCACTGATATTACAATCATAGGATACCTTTTTTTTTATTTATTTATTATTTTGTGAAGTGCACAGTTTCACATTTCTGAGCATTTAAAGCAAATTGCCAATCTTTGCACCACTTTGAAATCTTATCAAGGTCTGATTGAATATTTATGCCACTTCTTTCAAACACTATAGATAACTGCATCATCTACAAAAGGTATGAGGCTACTATTAATATTGTCCACAAGGTCATTAATATACAACATGAACAGCAAGGGTCCCAACACACTTCCCTCGGGCACACCTGAAGTTACTTCTAATCTGATGATGACTCTCCAGCCAAGATAACATGCTGTGTCCTCCCTACCAAAAAATCCTTGGTCCAATCACAAATTTCACTTGATACCCCATATGATCAAACTGGTGTGGTACTAAGTCAAATGCTTTTCAGAAATCAAGAAATACTGCATCTACCTAATTCTCTTGATCCAAAGCTTTCAGTATGTCATGTGTGAAAAGTGGGAGTTGGGTTTCACATAATGATGTTTTCATAATCAATGTCAGTTGGCATGGAGGAGGTCATTCCTTTCAAGATACCTCATTATGTTTAATCTCAGAATACGTTCTAAGATTCTACAAAAAATCAATGTCAAAGATCCAGAATGACATTTTCACTCTGCAGTGGAGTGTGCACTGATATGAAAATTCCTCGTAGATTAAAACTGTGTGCTGGACTAAGACTCAAACTCAGACCTTTGCCTTTCATGGGCAAGCACTCTATCATCTGAGCTACCCAAGCGTGACTCACACCCCGTCCTCACAGCTTTACTTCTGCCCGAGTTCGAGTCTCAGTCTGGCACACAATTTTAATCTTCCAGGAAGTTTCAATGCCAAAGATATTAGACAGTAGTTTGTAAATCACTTCTATTACCCTTCTTGTATATGGGTGTTACCTGTGCTTTCTTCCAACTACTGGTCATGGTTTTCTTGTTCAAGGGGTCTGTAATGATTATAGTTAGAAGAGGGGTTAACTCAGCCACAAATTACATATAGACTCTGACAGGAATTACGTTGGGCCCTGGAGCTTTGTTCCATTTTAACAATTTTAGCTGTTTCTCAACACCACTGACACTGCTTTCAGTCATCTTTTCAGAGGATCCTTCAGTGGATCTTTTCAGTTGTTGTGTTATTAACTATTTTTTATGCAGAGCTGATGTAGCATTACATAAATATAAATAGCTCACATTACTTTAAAAGTCACATTCACAAACACAACAAAAGCATCTGCATTAGATCTGACTTCCTGGTGAAATGTAGATTTAAAATTAACACTTAAAAGAATTAAAGTAAAATTCAAAGGGTTGTATCTTAAAGGTTGTGCCATATGATGTCAAGTGTTGTCTTGAAGAAACAGCACACCTGTTTCTCTACCATCACATACTTTTCCTCTTCACAGTGCAGGCTTGACTTTGTTCACAATTGTGCCTGCATAATATAGGCCAGGCCACTGATAGTGCATTTCTCCTACAAAGGAGGACTAGTGAAGGTTCCTGTAGTCCACCTGAACTCAATCATCATCAGTCAGTGTCCTCCACTTGCTGTCTCCTTCCTTGCTCTCACTCCAGTTCTGTACATGCCTTGTATTCTGCTAAGATATTTACAGAGATCTTTCCCCATCTATAATTTCCTCCCATGTTGCATCTAGCAGCCCTGTCTCATCCCCACCATGCCCCAGCACGCTCCCACTGGCAACACTAACATTTTCCCCATCTCTTCCCTGCTATCCCATCTCTCCTTGTCCCGCACCTCTTCCATACTTCCGCTGCCCACCCCAGCTAGGCTGCTGCTCACCCACATGCCATCACAATCCAGTCTTAGTGGCCCAAGATGACAGTGGCCATGTGTTTGTAACTTGTTCTTGTGTGAATCTGTGTGTTTTTTCTACTTCTATTTTGTAAAATAAAAATTGAGGCATGATTATTTTAAGAATGTAAGGAAACTCAGCAAGTTATTGTCTGATAACGGATCTCAGTCCACAGAAATAGTTTTTAACATGGGAAAATGTAAACAGTCTCTTGATTTTCAGGTACCACCCACAAGCAAAACCAGTGCAAAGAATTATGTGTGAATAAGGCCAGCTCTGTAGAACTTATTGTGGAAATAAGCATTTCAAGTGCCACACACCAACAAAACAGTGCTAGTCAAACCCACTACTGGAAATATCAACAGAATATTTGGCACACAAGACATAAAGTTATTTGTAGGTTAGCAGATAAAAGTGTAAAGACTAGAGAAACAAAAAAAGAGTAGAGAAACAATCTCAAAATTTTGAGCATTGAAGTAGCTTCAGGATCTGCAAATCATGGATGGAAAATTGGGGAGGGGAGAATAAAATAAATGTTTGACAGTGTAATGATATGAGAGGATATTTTTGGGGAAGTCTCACAGGTAACTGCATTTGTTTCATCTGTTAACTGTAGGGGATTCTTAGAGAATGAAAATGGAGTGCATAATTATAGCATGAAGAGCATAAAAGCTGACTATCTGGGAGTGAAAAGGATGTTGTTTTTATACATGGCATATTATTTATTCATCTGAAGGTATGAGAATGCTTTTGCCCATGCTATGGGATGGCAACAATTCTGTTTACTGCAACTGGTTGTGTTGTATGAAAACTCATTAAGAGCTGTAGTATGTGACATTGTAGTCTTGGAACTAGGTTTTTACCCTTTAAGGGGATGGCATGGATAAATGTGTGTACTGATGTAGTGTAATGGAATGCAGACTCAGGAAAAGTCTACAAAAATAATTACTGAGTCTTAGTACACTGTATCCTCTGTGACCTTGTCACAGAACATACCAATTTACTGGTTGGAATTTTGCTCATGTAGGAGAGTCCACCAGAAATGTTAATGTTAGTATTGGTGATGCTAGAGAAAGTATAACACCCTCTGGGAGTCTTCCATTATGAGAGACATGCTCTAAATTTATTGTTGCATCAATCCCTTGTAAGTTTCTAGATAAAGGTTACTAATGTATAATTTTATTTATTTATAGTTGGATTTCGTAGGCTTAATTTATTGTGCTGTGACAACCAGTTATGGTTTGTACATTTTTCTGTATGATAGTAACACTAATATGGTACAGGTTTTGTAGAAATGGAATTTGTGCTGTTTGGAATTCTCTGAATGATAATATAGTTATGTCTGAGCAATTTTGTATGGGTGGTTGGCTTAGCTGAAGAACTGACAATCAGCCCACTTCATAGTCTAGTTCAAATGTCAAACAGAAGTTACTTCATGCATTGCATCACTCTCCATAGGTTTTCCACAGCATAGTATTAGAACCAATTTTCGGGGCCACTGGTGTCTGTTCTGTAGCACTGACAAAAATCTCTGTTCTCTGGCCCAACAGAATAGTAGCTCTCCCCCCCTCCCAACTACCCCCCCCCCCCCCACCCACCCACCCGAGGGAGGTATCCTGTAGTGGAGAGTGGAAACTGTAACTCTGTTTGAGGGCTGTGTCTTCCTCTTCTTTGTTTCTAACATTCCTAATCTTTCTTTTCCTTCCTTACTTCCACTCATGGGGTAACATTCTATTGTCCCTATGCCCATGTTTCATCACACAAATCCTTCCACTTTCTGATACATTCAAAACCAGTTTCCACAGGACTACTGGAACTGCAGCGATGTCCAAATAGCTTCCAGTCAATATTTTTATGGTATTGTATCTGAAAGAACTTAACACTTTACTAAATAGGAAATAATGTGAATCATTACATAAAACAATATTATGTAAATTGAAGGGGGAGGGAGAGAAAGGAAAGGAAAGTGAAGGGAAGGGAAGGAACTATTAATGTCAACTACATCAGGACTTTATGTGGAATCAGCAACGATGCATGAAAATGTGTACTGGACAGAAATTTGAACCTGGGCTCCCCTGCTTTCTAAGCAGTTGTGTTAACCTCTTTATCACCTAGACACAGTGTTTATTACAACTGTGCAGAGTGTTATATCCTAGCCAGTAATGCCACCCGAGCCCGCTGCCAAAAGGTTGGCAGCATCAAAGTCCGGACGACGTCCGCATAAGCAGCGCCAGCGAGACAGCAAATCGCCGCAAGTCTGCGCGCGCCACCGCTGGCTTCTGGGTTCTTAAGCGCTGGAGTCGCGAGCGCTAGGACAGTTCTGTATTCGCCGCTCAGTTGTATACTCGCCACTGAATTGTGTACTTGCTAGTCAGTTGTGTGTTCATCGCAGCAGAGCCGGCCGAAGTGGCCGCGCGGTTCTGGCGCTGCAGTCTGGAACCGCGAGACCGCTATGGTCGCAGGTTCGAATCCTGCCTCGGGCATGGATGTGTGTGATGTCCTTAGGTTAGTCAGGTTTAACTAGTTCTAAGTTCTAGGGGACTAATGACCTCAGCAGTTGAGTCCCATAGTGCTCAGAGCCGAGCCATCGCAGCAGAGTTGTTGTTTGTCGTCAGCCGACGCTGACCTAGCCGCTCCGACTCGAACTAGACAGATTTCTGTAGACACGGACTTCACCACTGTGTTTCTGTATCTTCGTTAATAAAGATAAGTACCGACTTTTATTTAATCAGAGTGTTTGGGTTTTCATCTTTCTGTTCACTGTTCCAGTGGACCGGTCGGCCCGCTATTAAAAGTGTGGCGGTGACTTCGTAAGCCGTTTCTACCGCGAATTGTTTGTCGCTACAAACACCGCCACAAAACAGACTATCTCAGCACGCCTCACAGTCAGCCCACACTCCCACCTAGCACCACTGATCTGCAGTTCCCGTCCATGTCCTCCATGCTTGCTACTTTCAGATTCCCACATGAGGTTGAACATATTGTGCATCCGCACTGAAGGTGGTGGATTCATTGCTCGAGACAAATCAGTTATATGAATGCGCCATGCTCTCATTCAGATGTGTCTGAAAGAACAGATACCATGTGGAATCTGAGGTGTGATACATAGTATGTAAACTGAAGGTGGAGGGGAGAAAAAGGAGGCTGAGAGGCATTCTGGGATACTCCAAACAATTGTGGTACACACTGTTTTTGGGTGGCGCAGTGGTTAATGCAATTGCCTAGTAAGCAAGTGGCCCCAGGTTTGAATCCCAATCTGGCACACATTTTAGCTCATCACTGCTGATTCCACATTAAATCCCAAAGCAGCTGACATCAATAGTTTCTTCCCTTTCTCTCCCTCCCCATAATGCATATCATAGCTGCAGATTTTGCATGCTGTCTGTTCTTTTCGACTTGTCTGAAAGAACAGACACTATACACTCATATAAAACAATATTGTCTATAAAGTATGTTGTGAATATCTTATGTAATAATGTAAACTGAGTGGAAGATTATGGTGGCATCTCAGGACGGTTTTGTTGTAATAAGTGGGAGATTGTGGTAGTTCAGGTGTGCCATGTCTCTTAAAGCAGAATCTTGTTTCATTTGGTATAAAGTTTCAGTAGAAAAGAAAAGCTAATGATAAATGATTATTTAGAGCTATTGCAGCATTAACAGAACTGATGGCATTAAAATCCATAAGGGGTATTTAATTTGAAAAAAAAAATTAAGGCTATTACTAAAAAACATTACATGCTTTTACGTACCTGATATACACTATAAACTAGTCACTTTCAAAATCAAACCAAGAATGGTACAGATCTTTTGAGTGGATTAATAATTAATTAATGAGAAGAAAAAGGGTGAACAGGATTAACATTCCAGTGTTGTCATGAAATGAGAAAGAATGACTATTCTTATGATATTTCAAGCATGTGTACAACTAATTTTATTATAATTTTAGTAATAGTTAAATAGGACAAGAGTAGATGAAAAAGTAGTAATTTATATGTAGATGACTCCTATATATTTTCAGATATGTGCTTTATATTTCTACAATTTATTTCAAGTACTTCTCAGGTGGTATGCTGTGGAGGGAGCTAGACAGCCGAAATTCATATGACAGAGCAGGTGCTGCTTGGAGTTCCCAACACCAAAGAGGACCTTAGAGTAGTACACTTCTGTGTGAAACTGTGGATGACCAGGATAAGGATATCAATGAAGAACAAAAAATAATTCCTGTAAGATTTTTGAAGGTGGCAGGGGTAAAATACATGGAGAGAAAGGCTATTTACAATTTGTACAGAACCAGATGGCAGTTATAAGGGTCAAGGGACATGAAAGGGAAGCTGTGGTTGGGAAGGGAGTGAGACAGGGTTGTAGCCTCTCCCCGATGCTATTCAATCTGTACATTGAGCAAGCAGTAAAGGAAACAAAAGAAAAGATTGAAGTAGGTATTAAAATCCATGGAGAAGAAATAAAAACTTTGAGGTTTGCCGATGACATTGTAATTCTGTCAGAGACAGCAAAGAACTTGGAAGAGCAGTTGAACGGAATGGATAGTGTCCTTAAAGGATATAAGATGAACATCAACAAAAGCAAAACGAGGATAATGGAATGTAGTCGAATTAAGTCGGGTGATGCTGAGGGAATTAGGTTAGGAAATGAGACACTTAAAGTAGTAAAGGAGTTTTGCTATTTGGGGAGCAAAATAACTGATGATGGTCGAAGTAGAGAGCATGTAAAATGTAGACTGGCAATGGCAAGGAAATCGTTTCTGAAGAAGAGAAATTTGTTAACATCGAGTGTAGATTTAAGTGTCAGGAAGTCATTTTTGAAAGTATTTGTATGGAGTGCAGCCATGTATGGAAGTTAAACATGGATGATAAATAGTTTAGACAAGAAGAGAATAGAAGCTTTCAAAATGTGGTGCTACAGAAGAATTCTGAAGATTAGATGGGTAGATCACATAACTAATGAGGAGGTATTGAATAGAATTGGGGAGACGAGGAGTTTGTGGCACAACTTGACTAGAAGAAGGGATCGGTTGGTAGGACTAGTTCTGAGGCATCAAGGGATCACCAATTTAGTACTGGAGAGCAGCGTGGAGGGTAAAAATCGTAGAGGGAGACCAAGAGATGAATACACTAAGAAGATTCAGAAGGATGTAGGTTGCAGTAGGTACTGGGAGGTGAAGAAGCTTGCACAGGATAGAGTAGCAAGGAGAGCTGCATCAAACTAGTCTCAGGACTGAAGATCACAACAATGACAACAACAGCAAGATTTTCAGTTTAGTACGAGCTTAGCTCCTGCTCAGACCAGTTGTTTGGACTTGGTAATATGTAATATTAATTTGTTGACGTTCATAAAGGGAAGAATTATTTTGATCGATGAATAACAGAAAAATGAGAATTCACCAAATCAATGTTCACATGGATCTGAATACTGAAAATCAGTGAAAATCAAAACACAAGTAACTGGAAAAATAAAATAAAAGAAGTAGTGATCTGACTTTGATTTTTATTATGCAGTTAGTGTTTTATGCAGAAGAGATTTACTGAGAAGCACATACTAAACACTTTAATTTTGACTGTGATGCTCGAAATTTCCACTATCAATTTACATCTCCTGGAGGAAGATAACCACAAGATACTGGTGGTTTGTTCATGTGTTATGACACTGAAAGATGAACCCATTGCCAAACTGTTCACTGTAATGTTGGATAATATAATGGAGGATCCTGTCCCATTACTACACAGACCTCAACTATCTACAATACTGATATGACACGTCTGACATCTGTACATGGTACTGGCCCACTTCCCTGCTGTTTAATACATGCCTAAGGTGTGCACGGCCACCTCCACACTCTTCTGCAACGAGCAGTGCGCAGTGTGTGGCAGGCACATCCTGCACTCATCAGTGAGGTAAACCCTATGCCATTGATCCCTGTTCCTTTCCGGATATTCCATTGCCCACCTTCTGCATGCACCACAGTGCTGGGATTCTTGTACTGCTGCTTGTAATGGATGCCTGTAGGCCACATTGATCGTATAGTCATGGATGTGTGCTACAGGGGCAACCCAAAAAGTAGATTACATTCTGACATAAAAAAAGGTTTTATTAATTTGAAAGTGCCCTTAAGTAGTACTTTCCAGCATAGTCTCCACACAAATTTAGGCACTTACCATAGCAGTGAACAAGCTTTGAAATTCCATTGTCATAAAATTCTACCAACAGAGACATCAATCAGTTAGTCATGCTCTCCTGCTGATTTGCGTCATTGTCACAGCAATTTGTTGTAAACCGGGTCTTCATCTTTTGAAATAGGTGGGTAAGATGATGATGATGATGATGATGATGATGATAGGTTTGTGGGGCACTCAACTGCGCGGTCACCAGTGCCTGTATAAAGTCCAAATTTTTACGCAGTCCAGTTGAGCGACTGTCACTGATGAAGATGAGGAGGAGGAGGGAGAGGACAACACAAACACCCAGTCCCTGGGCAGAGAAAATCCGCAACTCAATCAGGAATCGAAAACAGGGCCGTGTGCTCCAGCGGCAGCAATGCTAGCCACAAGACCACGAACTGTGGACAACAGACCGGTAGTCACTGGGTGAAAGATCTGCACTGTACAGCAGATGAGGAAACACCTCTCACTTCAAAGCATTCAGTCCTTCATGAGTGCGATTTGCTGTGTATAGTCGAGTGTTGTTGTGGAAGAAAAAATTTTTTAGTCTGACTTTCCTCTAGCAAGCATTTTATTGATTTTTTGGGGGGATTTGTGTGCCCCCATTCCATAGACTGCAGTCTGGTCTCACAGTTCACATGTTTGATCCAAGTCTCATCTCCAGTTACAGTTTGATTACGTAATGAGTCACCATCTTTTTCATACGAATCCAGAAATGTCAATGATGCAGCCATACTCTGGTTCTTGTGGTTTTTCTCTCCAGATTTTTGGTACCCATCTTGCACAAAATTTGTGATCGCCTTCTGTGCAACAGTTTGATGCAACTAACTTTGTGAAATTTGTGGAAAACTAAACACAAGTTTGTCTTTGTGAAACAGCAGTTTTCTTGAACCTTCTCATCAACTTTTGTGACCACTTCACCAGTCACAATGCTCAGTTGTCCACCTCACTCTTCATCATGAACATTAGTTTAGCCACTTTTATGCCTACTGCACTGCTGGCACACCCCACTTTCAATGATTACATTATTTCTATACACTTCACACAGCTGTCTACATATTTCAATCAGTTTATGTTCTTTTGCCAACAAAAACCTTATTATTGACAGTATTTCACAACTCATCGAATTTTTGATTGCAGCACACATTTAAAACTTTTATTGTGAAATAATGAGAAATAACATGAACCTCATGCTGACATGTCTGGATGCCAACTGAACAGACAAATGCTCAGACAACGATATGGCAGCACTAGCTCTACCCATTGTTGCTGTAGTCAAAAACTTAATCTACTTTCTGCTTAGGCATTGTATCTGTATCAGTACAGCTCTCCCATCTGCATCCGAGAAGGTGGCACACAGTTCTTTTGCTTTCTCCCTGAGGTGACATACACATGGTAGTTTGTAGACAGTAGTCATAATCTAATGTCATTGTCTGGAGGCAATACAGACTTATGATGTTTTGTATCTCATAAGAGTGGCTGAATGTTCAGATGACATCACTGTGGTGTACACTACTTTGGCAAGCAACTTACCATGCTGAGAACCAGAGGCATGCATTCTGAGTATGCTAGGTAAGCTCTGGTTACCCATACGAATTTTCAGTAGTGAAAATAACTCTAATTTTTCTGTTATCACTCCTCTGTGTTCTGGAAACATAAATGTTGCTTCTGCAGTGGGAAAGCTGCAACCCTTACCGCTGAGCTAAGAGCTGCTGTCGTGCGATACGCAATGTGGAGTGTATATGCGTGCGCATGGCATAGGCGAGATTTTGAGCGACTCAGGGGAGCTGTGAGGCTTCCGCTGACCTGTTAGTTAGCTCACATGTGACGTGCGCATGCACTGCAGGCAAGCTCTGAGCCTTCTGCTGTCCAGTTAGGTAGCTAACGCATTGCAACATATTTTTTTCAAGTTATTGTTTGTAGGCAACCCAAGTTCTGAAAACACTATTTTTTTTCTTTGGAGTGAAAGAGAAGTTTGAATTAGAATAGTTGCGAGAAGACGTTCAAAGTTCAAAACACAATATCAGTATAATGTAAGTGTGGTAGTCATTTACTTATTTCACATTTCATTGTGTTGGTCTGTTGATTACAATATGATAAAGAATTACAGTCTTAAATGTATGAGACTGATATCACAAATTAATATTTGCGCAAAGCTTTTTAAAGTTGTAATTTGCTTCAGTCTCGTACATATATCACTGATGTATAAAACTGTAAAAATGTCTCAAGACCCGTAAAAATTTCATTTTATTAATTATGCTTTTCTTTATTCTCTCTAATTACACAGTATGGTGGAGGCAGAGTGTATAATAGAACAATTGTTCAACATTTCAAAATTTCTCAATATAGCAGGACAGACTGGATTGCAGGTAGCTCAATGTTTAACAAACTTTATTGCTCACCATGTTACTGTTCGCAAAAACAAACTGCATGGACAAACAATGGATGTAATAACCTCAGGGGTGGTGGCAGGGGGGGGGGGGGGGGGGAGGAGCTATGGGGAGCTATAATCCCCCCCTCTCTGCCCAAATGGAGTATCATATTACATTGGATAAAATGACTTCAGAAATCAGTGAATATTTTTTTTCAACAGATTCACTCAATTTTTTATAATTATGTAGCAATATAGGTGGAAATGCATTTCAAATACATTTTAACAAAAGAATAAGAGTGACAATTAGCTTACTATCTAAACCAATAAACATCATTTAACTTAAAAAAGCGTCTTATTATTTATTAATATACTTTGGATGTATATTAATGTACGAGTACCACTTACAATAATCAAGAAAGCAAAATATGCCAGGTATGCCTACCAACACTTAAACTGCTGACCCTAGTAGACATGTTTTTACCCTGAACTCCAAAACAGTTACCAAAAACTACTTTAAGCAACACCAAATTTTACCAATTTGTCGGTGGAGGACCCCCAACACCCCTTTTGTTAAGTGATATTCCATTCCCCCAACCCCCCCCCCCCCCTGCCATTAGGCCATTAGGTGGACTCCTGTTCCCGGAACTTAGAGACCATCAGAATGAGACAATGCAAGGAAGAAGCAAGATGGATCATGTAGAGAACTAGCAACAACAACAGCAGAGAGAAGTAGTGATTGACGTAAGTTTAGGTCCACTCTAATAGGTGATTATGTCAAACAATGACATGTAGTGTTGGAGCTATCCTTATCTGACCATAGGCTTATGAAGTTTGAAGTCGAAATGGATGTTAAATAGACCATGTCTGATAGGCATCCTAGGAAAACAGAATGGGCCGTATATACAAAAGACCTAAACTCACACTTATCTGAAATCAGAACTCTGATAAGGAATCCAGTAGATTGTGAGGAAATGTCAGACATAGTGACATCTGCTATTATGACCTTGTGTTTAGAAAACTGCCCAGTCACCAAGAAGCACGCAACAGGAGCGTTCCCTGGTGGAACAATAAACTGGAACTGCAAAGGATGCAGGTAAGAAGACTGTTCAATCTTGCAAGAAGGACGGGACTGTGGGCAAAATATCAGGAGGATCTTGCCAAATACAACCTCATGATTAAGCAAGTGACACTATCAGCGTGGAAGATATTATGTGACAAAGTGGAAGGTACAGTCAGTTGTGCTGGACTTCACAAAATTCTCACAAGAATCCTAACTAATCGAAAATGTACCCTAAAGGAGGAGGATGGTGAGTATACAAGGACAGTGAATCCAAAGCTGGATGTGCTCCTCAAGACTCACTTCCCTCACTGCACTCTGGTAGACAACAATGACCAAGATTCAGTTTCTGAGAGGTAAAGGGAGAACTGGGAACCTGGCAAAGCATATGTTGATTTCAAAAAAATCCAATGAATTGTGAGAACAGCTCAGTTGTTCAAGTCACCAGGCTCAGATCGAATCTTTCCAGCTCTACTGCAACAAGCAGGAACGTGGCCAGTTAAAGGCTACTGCAGTCACCAGAGTCATGGGGGCCCCAAAGACTGGGGGCCCTGCCATGAGCCCCATAAATATTTGTTCTTACTTAATAATATCTGGTTTTCTGTTAAAAGAAAAAAAATTATTCAAATTTAGAATGTTAACAGATTCCATTCATGCTAGTCCCAGAACACATTTGTTGTTGATTCTATTTTTTATTACACCAGACAGCTTTGATCAATACCACAGCAGTCATTCTGTCAGTGAAATGACGAAAACAGGGATTTCCATTTCTATCCCAGTCGGTTACTAGCCCAAGTGGAAATACCGGAAACGTTTAATGTTGTCTATCAGCATGGCACACTTTGCCTGCTAGACAAAGTGTGTCATGTAATCCAACAAGCAGTTTGGGATTTTCACTGCTAATCCACATGTGGGCACTTTTGAGCAAAGGGCTCTAATGTTTCCAGTATCTCAATTCAGCAATTCAGCCAGGTGTGAAGTATAATGGGAGTTAGTAGTTTGTGTCCAGCACTATCAGAGCCTGTGATTTGTTTTACGCTAGAGTGTAGAATATGTGTAGGTGCTAAAAAATAAAAAGTAGGTGTGACATCCTAAAGGAAAGCAGTTGTGGCAAAGGGTTCATTAAACAATTTATTAAACTGAATTGACAGTGTTTCAGTGACTGTACAGACTGATTTGAAAGAATGTAGTGTTACTAAAGCTTCATCATTTGATAATGCTGAAGAACCGTATGGTCTGTGCAAGCAAGAACTAGTGGCTGATTAAACTGTTCCACTGGCAGAAATAGCTAATAATAATGTTACTGTGGAAGAAACCAGAAAGGCAAAGTTCTCCAAGACAAAAGAAAATCATCTAAGTAAGGTAACAGCTTTCAAGCTGTTGATGATCTTAGGGGTCTGGGAACCAGGCCAGATAATACAAATGATAATTTTAGGGTAAGAGCAATTAAGGAAGGTCTGCAAGACATTAGTGAAAAAATGTCACATTTCCTGTGGATAGCTTGAGAAGAAGGTATTCTATTGTTTTTCGTTGCTTCCATCATCTATCAAATGATAAAAAAGGTAAGCAAATGTGGCTTGTATATTCTTGAACAAAAGATGTTGTGTATTGCTTTTGCTGCAAGCTGTTCAGTTTAAGCACTGGTGCTATCATGAGGAACGGTTGAAGAGACTGGCAAAGCTTGTCAAATTTCTCTCCAATCATGAACTTTTACTGCAATCATATTACTGAAATGTGCACATGGAAAGAGCTTCTGCAGAGAATCAAAAACTCAAAATTAATTGATCAGCCAAATCAAGATCAAATTCATCAGGAAGAGAAGAGGTGAAGATTGGTTTCATTACGGTTATTTTCCAAAGTATGGTTCCTCCCCCCCCCCCCCCGCCCCCCCCCCAAAAAAAAAAAAAAAAAAAAAAAAAAAAAAAAAAAAAAAAAAAAAAAAAAAAAAAAGCCATTGAGAAGTGACTGTGAAACATTGGAAAATCCAGGTAATGGAAACATTTTAGGCTAAGTAGAATTAGTGTTCACATACAATATTGTGTTAAATGATCATGTCAATCATGTGGCTAAACCTAGAAGGTTGTTTACTTGCTTAAGTAAGGACACATAAAATGAAATCATTATCACAATTTCTGATGAGATTGGATCCCACACTCAAAAATAAATATTATCTAATAATGCTGGACTGTACACCAGATTTATGTCACAAGAAACAATTAACTGTGGTCTTTAGAGTGGTTAAGAGCAGTAGATGTATTTTCCAAACCACATGCAATTGAAGATTTTTTTTTTAAAGCAAGTGACACTAATGGATAAGGTCTTACAGAATTGTTACTTCAGGTACTACAAAACCTTGGCATACCACTTGCAGATTGTAGGATACAATCTTATGACAAAGGAAGCAACATGAAGGGCTAGAAGAGTGGTACTCAAGATCGTATCACTGAAGAAAATCCAAGAGTTCATTATATCCATTGCTGTGCTCATAGCTCAAACTTGGTTGTTAGTAATGCAGTTAAATCATCTATAATTGTGCTACCATTTTTTGGTGTTCAAAGATTGTTCACATTATTTTCTGCCTCTGTGAAGTGCTGGGAGCACTCAAGAATTACATAAACCTGGCTCTGAAGCTTCTGTGTGACAGGAGGCTAGGACTGAAAGTGTTTGGGTTGTAAGACGTGCATTTACAGAGTTGAAGAACACATACAAAAATGTCCCACCTCAATAGCAGAGTGGTCAGCGTGATGGAATGCCATGCAAAGGTGCCCAGGTTCAATTCCCAGCTGGGTTGGAGATTTTATCTGCTCAGACACTGGGTGTAGTTTTGTCTCCGTTGACATCATATCATCCCCCTCGACACGCAAGTTGCCGAAGTGGTGCCAACTCAAAAGAGTTGCATCAGGCGACAGGTCTACCAGATGGGAGGCTCTAGCCAAATGACATTTTTATTTATCTAGTCGCTTGAAAGAAATATCAAAATTTAAGTTTTCTTTGTGTGTTGTGATATGGCATTATGTCTTTTTAATGTCAATGGAGCCAATAAGCGATTCAGCAAGAAGGTATGCAATTAGATACTACAGTAAAATTAATAAAATCAGCACTTAGTGTTATTGAAGAATGTAGAGCCAGCAGTTTTGAAAAGGCTATGAAAGAAGCAGAGGAATTGGTTGCATCTTTATGAAATGTTTCTGAGTTAACAGAATCCAGATGTGGAACAATTAAATGGCAGTTTTCTTAAGAAGTAAGGGTGGGCCAATTCCAGGGAGGAGGATCGCTAAAAGGTAAACTACTTCTGTGTTGTGGCAGATACCGCTATTAGGTCATTGAAGGAAAAGTTTCAGCAGCTCAGTAACTGCTGTGGCATGTTCAGCGTTATTTTTGACATTGAGATCTTGGCAGCAAAGGAAGACAATCTCAACAGAGGATGTAGATATCTTGCAAAAGCTTTGGAAGACCCTAATATGCATTCAGAAGAGAAAAATTTACAGGATCTTGCAAATGAATTGGAACTGTTGTTCCGTATTCTTCCAAAAACTACAAACATATGTTTAGAAGTACTTCAGTACATCTTAAAAATGAACTTGCAAGATGTTTTCCTAAACATAAAAATTGCATTGAGAATATTTTTGTGCATGCCAGTGTCTGCACTTTCAGCAGGACATAGCTCTTCCAAGTTAAAAATCATTAAAAACTGCCACAGATCTTTGATGCGTGGCTACGCAGTCTTGCCGTAAGAGCAGTGGAAAGACAGGTTGCATGTTCGCTCTACATGGAGAAACTGGTGAAGCTCTTTACCACTCAAAAAGCAAGAAAAGTGAAGATTTAGTGTTACTAATTTTTAAAATAATGTTTTTACAATTTAGAACATGTTTCCCCATTTTATTTATAATTAGACAGACTCTATAAAATTATATGTCTAATGGGTATGTAAAAGTTGCTATTACCAAGTCAGCCAGACTTCATTCACAACTATTGTGAACTATTACTAAGATGTGATCATCAGTGATAAAGGATCACAAAAACAACATTTAAGAATGCATATAAATGCAATTTATTTCTATGACAGCTCTTACCGACTGCTTATCTCGAATGTAAAAATAGGTCAGTGTATCATGCTACCTGGAAATGCAGCACTGAACCAGCTGCTATTGCTTCTTAACAACCAAAAATTACAATGAAACACTTAGTCATTACATATCTGTACTGATCTATGATTCCCCTAGTTTATACGAAATACTGCAAGGAAGTTTTTTTTAGTACATTTCACAATTGCCATATACTTGCTAACTATTAAATTTGAGAGTTAAAGAAAAACATTATACCAGGCATTATATTCTGGATATACTTTTTGAGGATTATTTTGCTAGTAATACTGCAAAAATGAAGTTCTACTTCATATGATAATGTGATGCAGGGGGGATTTTTCCAAATGTGAAAAGTGTTTTGACAGATGTAAGGGTGGTCTTTCTGAAAGATTTGGAAAAAAAATATTTAGTAATTTACTATAACAGACACAACTAAAATCAGTTCCGAATTTGTTCAGTATTACTGTAATGTCAGAAATTCATAATAAATTTTTACATTCCTGTTTTTCCAGTTCTATTTGGTATTGGTTTTAGATGCAGGTCCATTTATTTGAAGTGCATATTAGTACATTTTTGATGCAAATTTTCCTAGTTTCAGTGTATATTTTGGGTATCTTTGTGTATATTTTAATGCACAAGTGCTTACATTTAACATGGCAAAGCCAACTGGCGATGTAGCTTGGGGCAGCAGCACTGTCTGCTTACATTTTAAAAAAGGCGAATGCAGGTATTGTGAAATCTACACCATCCAGTATCCTTGCAACTTAAGGTTAACAAGTTACACTCTGTTGTGGATTGGCCAGAGCGCCAACCCACAATAGAGGAAGCCGAAAGGCATGCGTTTAAGCTCACGCAGGATGGTGTGAGGTCTGGAACAGGACAAGTAATGAAGACTAGCAAATAAAGTACGTAGCTTCTGGAATACTTAACTTTAATCCATAATTAGTGAACATCGGTCTGATGGTACATGCATCACAAGATAAATAGCAAATGATAATGGCGCCTTGCTAGGTCGTAGCAATCGACGTAGCTGAAGGCTATGCTAACTATCGTAATTTGTCAGTGAACCATCGCTAGCAAAGTCGGCTGTACAACTGGGGCGAGTGCTAGTAAGTCTCTCTAGACCTGCCGTGTGGCGGCGCTCGGTCTGCAATCACTGATAGTGGCGACACGCGGGTCCGACGTATACTAGCGGACCGCGGCCGATTTAAAGGCTACCACCTAGCAAGTGTGGTGTCTGGCGGTGACACCACACACTCCATATAAAAAAATAATTGAATGCGTTTCTACTAGCTTACCCGTGATTTAGTATGCACTTACTGTGTGAAGCCATGAGAAGTCAGTACTTAATAAACTCCTGTACAGCTTGGATACATATCATGAAAACATACAAATTGTACACAAAATTACATTCAAGAAAAAGAGTAGGGGTCCCAAACTTAGACTTCGATGGTGCCCCCAGAATTCCTTAAACAGGCCTGAGCAAGAGAGATTTTAATGAGACTCCTATGTAGGCTGTTTTAAAGTTAGCCTAGCAGCAGGAATCATTCCTAATGCTTGGAGAACAGTGAAGGTTGTTTCCATTCTAAAAGCAGGAAGAACTGATTATACCAAGATTAAGGATATGATGCAGATCAGTCTGTCCTCCTTTGATTTGAAATGAAATAAATTATATTTGATCCTGTAGGATTACATGGTCTTCCGTGAATGTACATGTAACATATGTCATGTCAAAAATAGAAAACATTCATTATCACATACTACCTAACTATTTTTCTTACATTCTGACATTGTTGATTATAAGTAACAATATATACAAATTTGAATCAAACAATGGAAACTCCGTGTAGGAATATCAACACTGTAGGGAAAGATAAATTGCTACTTACTGTAAAGAAGACACATCAGGTTGCAGACAGACATGATTAAAAGACACTCACAAATAGCTTTCAGCCACAGCCTTCGTCAGTAAAGAGGGAGTCGCACACACAACAATCACAACACACACAAGCAAGCACACCTCACCGCCAACTCCAGCATCTTGGACTGTGAATGTTGTGTGTATCTCTCTCTTAACTGATGAAGGCTGTGTCCAAAAGCTCTTGTCAGTGTCTTTTAATCGTGCCTGTCTGCAACTTGATGTGTCTTCTGTATAGTAAGCAGCAATCTGTTTTTTGCTATATACAAATTTAATGCGATAAGTACTCTTCAACACTGTAAAATTCCTTCGCCACAAGATAGTCTTTGAAAACTTAGTGTCACTTACATTGTCATGCAGTTGGTGGGGTACACAAACATTTGTAGTCCACTCTCCACTATCTTTTGAGACATATATCGTAGTTTTATACATGTACAAGGATCTAAAAGTTAAGATGCTGGTTCTTTTGAAGCAGTTTCTGCATGATTCAGAAGTCTTTCTTCTTAATACGATCCTGATCGTTTTTTCTTATATTGTAAACACCCTTTTTATTTTTTGAATGTTCGATTTCTCCACACTACACTGCAGGTATGGTTTGAAGAGTCCATAGCATACTGTGCACAATAACACTCCATACTGCACGTGTGGTTTGAAGAGTTCATAGTATACTGTGCACAGAAGCTGTTTGTCTGGAATGCTGGAAGTGTTACTTCAGTCTCAAATAAATCCAGATGTGATATGTATTACCGAACACTGGCTGTCTAAAGAAGAAATTCAGTCATCCTCTATTCCAAGGTACTCATTAACAAGCTTTTATTGTAGGAATTTCTCCACACATGGCGGTACTGCTATATTTGTAAAGGACCAGATAAAATTCAGTGAGGTAGGCCTAAATGAACAGATTGCATTATCTGAAGATAAGGAATTTGAACTTTCTATGGTTAAGCTGCCTGAACTAAACTATATAATTATAAATGTATACAGAGCACCAAGTACTAATATTCCAAATTTTATGACCAAATTAGAAGTTCTGCTGAATAGTGTCAGCTCATTAAATATGAGAATAATACTTTGTGGTGATTTTAACATTGATTTATCAAAAAACAGTAATGTTAAACTTGATTTGTTAAACATGACCAAATCCTTTAATATGATCCCCACAATACACTCTCCAACAAGATCAACAGAGCATACTGATTCAATAATTGATCAAATCTTCATAACTGATACTGGTTACAAATTCACTGGCGAAGTACTGAGCATGGGATACAGTGACCATGATGCTCAGCTACTGAGCGTTGACATGGAAAATAGTAAAATCAGCCCCAAAAAAGTATTTCAAAGAAGAAACTTTTCAGATGGCAATATTAGGATTTTTAACTTCCTATTAGCTAAGGAAAATTGGGACAGTGTTTACATGCAAACAACTGTTGATAATATGTTCTTAAGCTTCCATAACACCTTCCTTTATTACTTTAATACAGCATTACCTTTGGAAACAAAAACTTCAAGCAATCAAAATAGAAAGTCGTGAGTAACAAAAGGAATCAAAATTTCTAGTGAGAGAAACAGATTTCTCCAATATTGCTCCAAAAAATACATGGTCACTGAAGAATTTTCTGACTATTGTAAAGCCTACAAAAAAACTTATCTTAGAGTGATTAGACAGGCAAAACTTTTATGGAATGACAATTTCATAAGAAACTCTTCAAACAAAATGAAAGCTATGTGGAAAGTTATTAAAAAAGAAACTTGTAGTTCAACACCTAAAAAGGAAAACATTTCTCTAACACTTAATGACTCTAAGGTCACAGATCCATACACAGTTGTAAACAAGTTCAATGAATATTTCACCTCACAGCAGAAGATCTCATTCAGGCAAACTGCAAGGTATCGTTCTTCAATTCCACCAATACGTCAAACAGCACTAATGCTACAATGTTTGTTTATGAAACAAACCATGATGAAATTAGGAACATATTAAAATTGTTACCCAATAAAATCTCTAGTGGCTATGATGAAGTACCTGACCTCATATTAAAGGTGTGTGCTCCCCATATAGTAAAGCCATTATCAACCATCTACAACCAATCATTGAAAACTGGCATTTTTCCAGATGCTCTCAAAATAGCTAAAGTCTCACCATTACTAAAGAACGGTTCCCCTGATTTAGTATCCAATTATAGACCATTATCCATATTAAGCATCTTTTCAAAAATCCTGGAAAAACTTTTTTATGACAGGCTTATAAATTTCATAAAAAACCACGCACCAATCAGCATTCAACAACATGGTTTTAGTAAATCTTTGTCCACCCAGACAGCAATTTTTGAACTGTTTGGCCACATACTGAAATCAGTTGACCAACATAATATAGCTGCAGGTATCTTCTTAGATCTCTCTAAAGCCTTTGACGTACTAGATCATAAAATACTGCTTGATAAATTGGAAAGAAGAGGAATAAGAGGTGTGGCTCAAACTGGCTATGCTCTTACCTACAAAACCGCAGACAGAAGGTATCACTTCAATACAATATTAATGTACAGAATAAAATAAATAACACAGTTTTCCTCTCGGAGGAAAGAACAATAAGATATGGTGTTCCCCAGGGTTCTGTTCTAGGGCCATTACTTTTCCTCATTTACATAGATGATCTTGTTGAACGTATGAGCCCACAAAAAACTATCCTGTTTGCTGATGATACAAGCATAGTGTTGACTGGATCTAATCCTGAATCCCTTCAGACAATATCTGATAACTCTATGAAAAAACTTTCTGAGTGGTTTAACAAAAATGGCCTAATTGTTAATAGTGAGAAAACTGTATGTATCAACTTCCATCTAATTCCCACATCCAATCAAAAAACTATCCAAGTAAAGTTAAACAATGATAAAATTGAAAATGTAAATGCAACAAAATTTTTTGGGTCTATGGGTCCAACAAAATTTAAAATGGGACACACATATAAACAACTTATCAAAGAAACTCTCATCATTGTGCTATGGACTAAGAATACTAAAATCTACTACAAGTAAATCCACACTAATGCAAGCATACCATGCGCAGTTCGACTCATTGCTCCGCTATGGAATCATCTTTTGGGGAAATTCAACTCACAGCACAAATATATTTAAACTACAAAAAAGAGCACTGAGGATAATCTGTGGCTCAAAAAGCTGGAATCCTGTAAATGTCAATTAATAAAACTTAATGTTCTAAGCATCCCATCCCTATTCATTCAAGAAACAATCCTATTCACCAGGGAATACCTCTCAAGAACAGGCAAATTAATCCAAAACAATGATATACACGCTCATTATACCAGAGGGCAATCTAATATCCATCAAATTTTTTCAAGGACATCATCATACCAAAAATATATAACTCATCTGGGTTATATATAAAAACAAAGATGAGGTGACTTACCGAACAAAAGCGCTGGCAGGTCGATAGACACACAAACAAACACAAACACACACACAAAATTCAAGCTTTCGCAACAAACCGTTGCCTCATCAGGAAAGAGGGAAGGAGAGGGGAAGACGAAAGGAAGTGGGTTTTAAGGGAGAGGGTAAGGAGTCATTCCAATCCCAGGAGCGGAAAGACTTACCTTAGGGGGAAAAAAGGACAGGTATACACTCGCACACACGCACATATCCATCCACACATACAGACACAAGCAGACATATTTGGTCTTTAAATATGTCTGCTTGTGTCTGTATGTGTGGATGGATATGTGCGTGTGTGCGAGTGTATACCTGTCCTTTTTTCCCCCTAAGGTAAGTCTTTCCGCTCCCGGGATTGGAATGACTCCTTACCCTCTCCCTTAAAACCCACTTCCTTTCGTCTTCCCCTCTCCTTCCCTCTTTCCTGATGAGGCAACGGTTTGTTGCGAAAGCTTGAATTTTGTGTGTGTGTTTGTGTGTCTATCGACCTGCCAGCGCTTTTGATCGGTAAGTCACCTCATCTTTGTTTTTATATATAATTTTTCCCACGTGGAATGTTTCCTTCCATTATATTGATAACTCATCTGGGTGTCGTATTACACAATAAAATTCCAGAACAAATAAAAACTGCTCCAGATCCAATATTTAAAAAATAAACTAAAGGCATTTCTGACAAAGCACTGTTTCTACTCAGTACAAGAATTCCTGGAAATGAAAAATGATAAAGTTCCTTTGTAAAATACTGTGATTAGAGTAAAACATTCTGTAGGCAAAATAATAACCTAATTTTTACTATACACAACTATGTTTCAGTTTCACTTCCCAAAATTTTTTAACTCACTTTTTCAATGTACAAGTACACATTCTATTAGTATTAAAATTTAATTGTCTGTGAAATCTCAATGTTAATTTCACGTTTAATGTAGTTTTTAAATGACATTGTCCTTCTGTTGTGTTTCCAGTTGACATTTTCACTATTCTGTAATCTCAGTGATTATTTGTGTAAATTTAAAGTAGCACTATATTGCCTACATGTTTCTTAGTTCCCCATGTAAATTGTTTGTATTCTCTGTATGTGAAGTTACGATATTCATCAATGAACAATTTTGTGTACATTTTTTTAAATGGCAGTCCATTGCCTATTTTTTCCTCCAAACTACATATTGTTAAGAAAAATGACTTGTCCTATATCATGTGTACTTTGTACAACATGTGATCCACAGGATAAATAAATAAATACAAATACTATGAAAACTCCCTCATTATGAATGTGATGGAGCTGTGTTTCTTACAGACAGAATCAATATATTGTTTCCATTTCAGCTTGTTATCCACAGTAATACCTAAGAATCTAGTGGATTCTAATTCTTCCAGTCTTGTTTCACCCCACTCTAAACCCATGTGCACAGCCTTCTCTTTATTTCTGAACACTGCATACATAGCCCTTTTTTAAGTTTATAACAAGTCCATTTTCCACAAGCCACTGAGCTGTGGTGTTTGCAGATAAGTATGTGCTTCTCTCAAGCTGTACCACAGTTTGGTCAATATTCAGTATTGTCATGTCATCTGCATACAATATTTTCTTCTCGTTCTCTTCAACACCTAAGCCATTAACAAACAGACTAAACAGCAATGGTACTATTATGGATCCCTGCAGTACTCCATATTTGATGGCTTTGGTTTCTGACCGGTATGCATTCCCTCCTGATACATTTTGTTTCCTGTTGCGTAACTATGATTTTGCATACTCACCTGCTTGCTCTCGAATATCATAGTCTTCTAATTCTCTTAGCAGTATTTCATGGTCAGTAGTGATGAATGCTTTGGAGAGATCCAGAAATATTGCAGATACAACTTGTTTTTCATCTAAGGACTTTGTAATATACTCTGTCAAACTGGCAACAGCTGATTCTGTAGCTTTACTCTTTCTGAAACCTTGCTGTGATGGTATAAGAATGTTGTATTTGTCCAGATAATCAACTAATCTATTATGCATAAGCATTTCCAGGTTTTTTAAGAAACCTGATACTAGTGAAACTGGCCTGTAGTTGTTGGGGACATCCTTATCCCCTTTCTTGTACACTGGTACCACCCTGCTTATTTTCAGTTTTTCCAGAAAAATTCCATCTCTAAAAGAGCTATTTGCTATGTCCAGCAAAGGTGAGATTATTATCTCACTTACTTGCTTTATTATATGATTCAGTATTTCTTTGTCACCAGCTGATTTCTTGGACTTCAGTTTCTGTATAGTTTTCCCGAGTTTGTCCTCTGTGACTGGTTTCGAGAACATGATTCTGCTCGATTTTTTTTGATAACTCAGTAACCTTCTTTTGTAGAGTATTTCTTTCCAATTTTAAGTTCTCTACCACATTTATATAGTTTTAGCTATTTCTCTACCATCTGCAACCACTGTGCTGTCTATTTTCATTCCCTTGACATCTGTTTCTTTGTTTGATCCAGTTTTTTCCTTGTGCCAAGTTCCCTTTACCTTGTTTTTTTGAGTTCATCATGGTGGCATTAATTGCTCTTGCTTTTGCCTCTCTTATTATTCTTCTATACTTCTTTCATAGCATTTTATAATTTTCAGCTTCACCCCCCCCCCCCCCCCCCCATCTCAGATCATGCAGCTTCCTTCGCAGTTCTGTTATTTCACTGGTAACCACCTTGTCTGACCCTTTTCTTGTCTCTTTACTTTGGGGAATGCTGCATTAAGATGGTGTTTAATTGTTGTATTAAATGAATTATACTTTTCATTCACATTTTGCATCTGTGCAATTTTGTTCCAGTTGTTCTAAAGATGTTAATATTTTGTTCACTGATATTCTTGATTTCTTAGGTTGTTTGGCTTGGTTCCGATATTATGTCCTTACTTCTGTGGAAGCAGATCAGCTGTCCATGACAATCCAATATTTCTGTTTGGACTACATGTGACTCATAGTTATACAGTACCTACTAATATTAGTAATGATATTATCAATAACTGTCTGACTTTCAGAAATAACTCTTGTTGGGGCAGATATTGTTGCCTATATATTGTATTATATTAACAATTCTCCAAAATCTTGGCTCGGTTTTGACTCGGCCGGCCTGTGTGGCCGAGTGGTTCTAGGTGCTTCAGTCTGAAACCGCGCGACCGCTACGGTCGCAGGTTCAAGTCCTACCTCAGGCATGAATGTGTGTGATGTCCTTAGGTTAGTTAGGTTTAAGTAGTTCTAAGTACTGGGGATTGATGACCTCAGATGTTAAGTCCCATAGTGCTCAGAGCCATTTGAACCATTTGGTTTTGACTCTTCTTCCCACGTCAGTATTGAAGTCTCCACATATATCGATGTTTTTCTTCACATTAATTCTTAGTAAGTTGGCAATTTTTTTTCAGAAAGGTGCTAATCTTGTCACTTGGCGATCTGCACACACAAAACTGTCCAACGTCATCAGTCACTACACCAGTAATTTCAAAATCTTTTTCTCTAGCTACAGATAACCTCACAGCTTTACTGTTTTCAGTCTTTACCGGCTTTCTGTTTTTTAAAATATATAGAAACTCCACCACTTTCACGTTTACATCTACAGAAGTATATGGATAAGATATAGTCCTTTATTGTCAAGTTAGCTATCTGACTTTCAACTAGATCATGATCACTGTTACATAGTATGTCTGGTTGTATTTCACTTAGGACTACTACTGCTTCTAGTTTCTTGGCCTCCGTTACTAAATCCAGTGCAGAGCTCATAGCACTAAGTGTGTGAATCGCAAGGGAACACCTGAAATACAAACTTGGATTAATGATTACAGGTTTTGTTGAGTGAACTGCAAAATCTGTCTGTGCCTGGTGATCATAACAGAAATGTGTGGAGGTGGCCAGTTACGAAGCAAGACCAAGGTTTGCAGGCCCACAGGGAGGTGGGACAATCACGGTTTGAGCCTGTATGTTGTGTATGGGCGTTTGGTCTTTTATTTGAGGGAAGAGCAGTACTAGAACAGGAACTAGCAGCTTATTGTTAACTGTACAGGTAACATTTCAGTGATGAGGTCATCTTTCAAGATGTCAATCTCCCCGAGTAAACTGTCTCTACATTGTGAATACTTTCCTTCCAGAGACAGCAATTGATCAAATCGAATGCCTCCAATATCTGCTGGTACGAACCCTCCTGAGCACACTTAGGACCAGTTAGAGACTTGCAGCACTTCACCACAGGGACCCTCCTGACTTGTCTGGCATCCTAAGGAGGGCCGTCGTCATAATGTGGTACACGCTCAAGCAGCAATGTCATGAGCACATTTTGCGCAGTATGGCAAGAATCCAAGCACATTGCAAGGCGTTAGGTGGAGCAGCATGGTAACCTGACAGACTGTTTTCATTTAATGCATGTGGGTTTTTGAACTCACTGCTTTTATTTTTGTTGTTTCGTCTTTAACTCACGTTATTTTTTATTTATTTCTTCAGGCTTATTCTTTGAATCCCAGCTCCCCTCCAATAAAGACCTACACATTTTTGTTGATAGGCAGGTGATGAAAACCTTTGAGCCATTTTTGCTATGGGTGTCTAGCTCTTATTGTGTGTGTGTGTGTGTGTGTGGGGGGGGGGGGGGAGGAGTTATGATTCTAAAATGTTTATCACTTCTCTCATATCTCAAAGTAGCTTGGTATTATGACACACAAATGTAGCAGATTGAATAACGAGTTTGAAAGGGAGTAGCTCAACAGTAACACTGGCTTCTGTTTATTAAATTCATTTATCAATACAGCTGTGTTTGATCAAAATTTATTAACTCTTGCATAATCAATTTTCGGATACAAAAATCCCGCCACTGGGCACGTTTTACCTCACTTGATGGTCATTCAGTTGGTTGGAGATTGTTGTGCTCTTGGGACACGTGCAGACTTTGGGGTTGGTTAGCATTGTACTCTCTAAAAGTGCTCCAGAGTGAGATTTACAAATCCTGAAACTGATTGCATGTGAGTTAATATATTTTCAAAGTACACAACTGTGTTGTCAAATGAGTTTAACAAACATAAAACTGCAGAAATATTCTCTGCAAAACAGATGATATGTAAATCCATTGTTACAAAAGTGTATTTAGTTTCAAATAAGCAAAGTATGCCCTGTGAAACTAACAGGATGTACATGGTATCACTTGCTGGTAGTAGGATTAGCAATTACACAATTGAAATATAAGTATTTAAGAACTCACATATTGCTTTCTTTATTCAACTATGTATGATACAAGGATTATAGCTATACACAGTAAATAACAACTGCAATAGTGATTATGTAAGAATGAAATCAACAAACAAATGTTTTAATAAAAATAACTTGCAGTAATAGTATTAAACAGGAGACTGATATAGGGTACTTCTCATGTACAAATACTTTTATTAATATTAATCATTAATTTTTTGTACAGGAATCTGATACGTTGTTTTATTGTATGATTTTAAAATTAAGAATTTTACATTGTGGATGATATATATTTATAATTGATTGATTCTGTTGATATGAATAACAATTAAATAAAAAACACTATTTAAACAAAATTAATATAATTTCATTAACCTGATATGTAACTTTATATTAATGCTGAATTTAAAATACATTATAAAGTAAATGTTACAAAATGTGAACATCATTTAATACAGACATAATCTCAATGTTATACAATAAAATCTGAGTTTCGCATCAGATAGGACAATGTAAATTTAATACTGATTACTGAGGAACAAAATTGTCCAATACCTCAAAATATTAAATTTACATGATTATATATATATATTATACTGGCTAGTAATGCAAGCATGATTAGTTATTAACCCACTACACTGGCAACTGCAAAATCAGACTTCTCATATGATACAACATTCGATATGACATGTTATATTTAAAATTATTATTTATTGTTATATTTGATTATAAAAATATCAGAAGCTTTTAAAATTATAAGTCACCACTAAATAGTGGTACTAAACAGAAGATATGTATTCTGATTATGCTTCAGAAATACTGAAACCAGTGCAGTTTAGATCATCCCTCATACAGTAGACCAGACTATATGCTAGAAACTGCATTTGACTGGCATCACTCATGAAGGTTCCTACTGTCTAGGTGTCACTATTGCATTGCTAGCCAGGTAAAACAGAGTGTGAAGGAAATAGTCATAAGCGCTTCCATTCTGATAAGCAAATATGAACCTTTAAATATGGGAATCACAGGAATCTAAAGCAACTGAAATGTTAATTTACAACCTCATATTAAACTATTTTGCTAAAAATATGTTTTCTACATCACACTGATGCATTTCACGGCAACAACCATATATACATTCATTTCAAGAACTATGAGCAAAATTTACGGCGATCTTCAGAAAGGAAAAATAAAACTGAATAGTGATAGGAGTAAGTACAGACATATTCAATTACATACAGCTTTCCCTAGCCCCTCACAAAATAGTGAATCACACCCCTTCCCCCCCCGACCCTACACACACACACACACACACACACACACACACGGTTCTTCTCTAGACAAATAAATGTTCTAAACATCAAACATTAATAATCAATCGTCAAAAAGTTATATACCTTTATATTCATTATATTTTTATGCATGGGTGGAACAAATATATTCTGTCAAATGCAATGAACAGTAAAACATGCTAAGAGTAACATTTAAATGTTTATAAACATACAGAATGAAATAAACATTTTATGAAAAGGCGAACACTTTGGTAGCACTTGCATTATTTGATGGAAAGACTTGCAATGCTTGGCCTTTTACATAGGTCTGTGTAACAGATCCATTTTTCTTTTCACACCAAAGCAATGATGACTTTCATTCATAATGCTTTGCTTATTAAATAAATTCATTTTACTTTATCTGGTGCACCTTTCAATTTATGCATGTCATGCGCTTATCTACACATTAGCAATGGAAGTCAGATGACAGACAACTATTCAAACACAGAACACACTCTTGTTACTTACAAAAATGATTAACATTAACTACAATGAGTCTATAAAATTTAATTTAACGGTACAAGCTAATAAGTGTTTTTCTCGGAAATATTTTAATGCATTTCAAAAAATATTGGGAGGATAAGTACATCATGAAGACCAAAAGGTTTGACAATATATTGCCTTTTTCTTGTCATTGATAAGGTTCTATATTCTCTTACATATAAAAAAGAAGAATGAACAGGAATCACTCTGATAAACTGGAAATAGCAATCCACAGAAAATCATGTGTGATCAGTATGCTTAGCCACAGTGAGCATATTACTTTCATTTGATAAATAATTTAAAACAAAATATTATTCATAAAAACATATATGATATGACTTCTGTTATTTAATCAACTAATGGGGGCTAATGTTTGTACATTTAAAAGATATGGTTCATTCTAAAATTGATATCAACTCCCCACTGATGAATCCCATTATATCTATGTATCAGGCCATATTCTGAAAATTTTGGTGACACACAAATTTATAAGTTGTGCACAACAGAGGTGTGCAATATTATCTCACCCCTTGTGTGAATAACAGAAACCTGAAATACACACTGAGGCAGAACAATAAATCAACAAATTGCATCACATTGTTCCAGAAAAAAAAAAAAAAAGAAATTCTTGGACATAAAATTTGAACAAAGCAAACAAGGACAAAGCTAACAATATAATAAATATTCCAGAATGGCATGGGGCAAACACAATAATTACTATATGACAAAAAAATACTGAACTTTTGTAGCTACAATACTAATACCCGTCATCAAAATATTAACTCATACTAATGGAGTGTGCAGTTAACTACTTAGGATATTGTACACAAAAACCATGGTTAAGTAAAGTTTAGTAATATTAGGTGCGATGAACAAAAAACAAACTGATGCATTTTGTTAGTTTTGTTGTTCCAATTGATACAGTAGTTCACACCTTTGACAATGGTGATGAATCACAGTACACAATAAATATGCAATTATTATTTAAGCAAGGCTAATGAAGGAAGAAAAAGTTTCGATAACTAAGGTACAAATTAATGTCCAAATTCCAATTTCAAATAGTTACAGAAATATTAACCAATAAAAAGCAGCAAGCAATGAACACATTCGTAGAGAATATTCACAGACAAACAATTCTAAACTTAATTATATTTGTTTCAGAAAAAATGAAAAGTGAGTTTTAACTAAATGAAACCTAAAACACATTTCTACAACTGCAGGCAAATACTACAACCATAATGAATCCCAACACTGGCCACATACATACTTTCTTGACAAAACTGATAAGAAAATGGGCAACCCATCCACGCACGACCACTGTCCCTTTTCCTTGCAAACGCAAGTTGCACAGTGAAGGGGGAAAAAAAGACAACCTAACAGAAAGACAAAAGATAATAAAAAATTAAGGACTGTGGTCATACTGCATCAATAATTCATTATTTTTCAGTATATCTCTATATTCAACAATAACTGATATTTGTGACATAGCAGAAGTGGCTACATGTGAAAATAATATAACTTAAATACCTAAAGCTGTTGCTTTTGCTATTTGTAGTTCCAGATGTATAACTGATATCAAGCAAATATTTCACTATTATACCAAACGTTTTTGTAGAGTATACTAGTTTATCAATAAGCAATTAGAACACAAGTTATAATAACAAATTGAACACCATCACTGGTATAATGTAACATTGTGCATATGCAAACTATTTGTGTCAGTGCTACAGATTCTCACACTAAATCATTTGGAGCATCACTGCTACTGAAATGGAACAAGCATTGAATGCCAGCAAAATTCACATTAATTCTCAGCTTTTTTAGCACAATAATTTGCTCACACTAAGGATATTTTGTACCATCAATAAATGGCCTTACATTTCTCTTTGAAATATGCACACCTGCCAAAAGTATAACAACACTGAAGGAAAAGCTTGCAAAGAACCGATTACTGTACATTGCAATACAATGGGTTATCAAAAAAGATTAAACTTTTAATTATTGAGCTAGTTATGTCTGAAGAGTAACTGACTGCACCACACAATCTATTGTTTTGAAGTAGACAGCAATAAGTTTCAAAGTTAAAACTTATTTTGTTCACTGTATGGTAACTCTGATTCATGTGTATATTCCCACATACTTACATTAATTTGTGAGAACATAATTATGTCACAACAAAAAGACAGGAGAAAAATTAACATGTGCAGTTTTCTAGCAGCCAATATGATGGTAGACACTAATATGCTTAGTAAAGTAAGTAGTCATCTTACTACTGTATCCTTTGTCAACAGAGTGCAGTCACTTCTCATACATGCGTTTCAAACATTTCCTTAACGTCAGTTAATAGGTTTCAGGAGATCTGAAACAATGATTGCATCCAACTTATCATCACAGAGTATCATAACTATCTGCTACTTTTACAACAAATATTAAAAAAATCATCTATGGTTTGTGAGTCAACTTAAAATCATCACCACTTAGCAGGATGTGGCTAAACTTGTCTGAAACAAAGACTATAATATCTTCATTATCCACAATATCTCAGTTATCAGTATCATCCACTCTTATTGCAACTTCTGTACAAAACTTTTGATTAGATTCATCTGTCTACTACTCATTTCCTCTTAGCTTCTCTTACTTTTAAAAGACAATGGGACGCAACACTTTCATTCTCAAACAATATTGTGAAGACCACATTTCCTCATACTTCAAAATACCTGCAGAGGCTACTGTAATTAAATATACAATTTTGTGCAATTGACACTGAATTTAAAAGTACATCAGCTTCAGATCAACAATAAAAACACTACTTTGCCTTTTTCACTGATTGTAAACAATCTGTTTGGTTTATCATCCCCCTCCCCCCAATCTCCATAATACTGTTTTGTCTTTATGATACATAAGACAGTCATCCTCTGCATTCATCCATGTCAGAAATATTACATATACCTATTATTCAACTGTGCAAAGAAACTGCACCATAGCCTTCAATCTTTTAACATTCATTTTCCAGATTTCATATTTTGTCTTTCCTTACAATCTCTTACAACAGTAATACAATTCTCTACAATAGCAAGTCTTTGGTCAGAGACTGAACTGCTTATCTGAATCTTCTGCTTGTGTCCGGTGATAACACACTAAAGCAGTATCCAAAATAATGCTTGTTTGCTAGCCATAACAGTATAATCAAAGTTTTGCTAGGCTGACTGAGTAGAAATGATTGTCTAAAAAGGTTTTGAGGACGAGACAATGAAAAGGGTTGTTAAATTACACACTGCACAATATGAGCAATCAACACAACACTTGATGGGCCATAAAACAACACTATTTTTAAATTCAAAAGATGTTTGCTGAAGACATAAACTTTTATAACTTGCGCAAATTCATAAATACTCTGTCTTCTTCATAACACAACAGAGATCATTTCTTAATCTCAGCACTTTTGGTGAATTACAGCACTGGCTATTAGGATTACAAATTAAGACTACAAATATTTCTTTTAGGTGTTCATAATTCATTGTAAAATTCCAAAAGATCTACAAGTGCTCAAATTGCAAGACTGACTCCCATACCATGGCCAGCAAGCAGGAGAGAAGGAAATTAATTAAAATGTCTTAATGGAAGCTTGCATGCAAAGATGTATGCCTGCAGTCTATCCCAGAGGGAAAAATGATGCTTCATTATTAATAGAAGACTAAATGAACATAAAAAAATAGTTTCAATGAAAAGACAACAGACAAGATACAAGGTCACTGCAGGTAATCTAAAATAATGTTCAGAAACTTCACAAACAATCTGTGATAATATAACTGGTTTTATCTTACGAAGTATAAACATAACTACCACCTCTGAATTTTACTGCATGATTATGAAAGAGCAATTAATGCATTAAATTTTTTTCCAAAAGTCTATTGTCTAAACAAATCTTCACTTTCTTGCAATACCTCCAAAACTGAACTTGATAAAACTTTCAGTTCCTTACCAGCTTGTTTTTACGTAAGAAGAAAAAGACTCCAGCACACTAGCACAATACAAAAAGGTAGTTAGCACTAAACTTCTAACTAACAAAAATTTTAATGGTTGCACAATACATGTCACTAACAAATATACTGTAAATGCAACTCTAAAAATGTTTCTAAAATAAAAATATACTTAACATTTAAAACAGTTCCATTAACTGAAACATGCACACACATTCGACATGACAACTGAGTTGTAACTGTGGCACAATACTGTAATTAATTATGGCACATTCAGTTGTAAAGATAAAAGTACTTATTTTGAAGTACAATATGAACAAAATTCACATTGCTTTCAAGCAGCAAGGAAATCAGGCACATTACACATAATATTGCCATTGGAAGGAATCCCCCAGATATGATGGCAGCATATATATGCCACTTAATATCAGAAACAATTCAAAACTAATAAAGTAAACTTTATTATAATTCATACCAATAAAACATGAACAAGTACTTAGTGGACCTTTGTTCATTCTTAAATGGAACAAAGAACCACTGCAACAGTAACAATTTATTTCCCCAAACACATCAACAGCAACATCTCTTATGGGCACACTATACAAACTATGATTCTTCGCAAAATTTCTGATGAAGAATGTCTTCTTTATGAGTTTAAATAAAATATGATTTTAACACCACTCCCATTCATGTTGAATGTCACTAAAAAAATCACCAGTCATCTCACAATGATTATGACTTTGCCAAATTTCCTTATTTCTTTTAGAACAAAGAATCTTGGAGAGGTTGGTATTTGGCCTGTTTATGAATGAAACACATTTAACTGGCAAGTATGGGCAATAAGTAAATTCTCACACCATAACAATACACTGAGCAAATATGGCCTCCATACGGCCATGTGTAGAGAATCACTACGAATCGAGGTCCAAGTTAACGTGAACATCGGAAGAAGCCAGTTTTACCAAAGTCTTCTTGATACGAAGGGCAGAAAGTCGGACATTAGGGTTCTGGTGCCAACATTCCTTGATAAGTTTCCCCATTCCACTCAGTGTCTAAAAAGAAAGGAACACCTATGAGAACAATGCACTACAATTTCATCTCTCTCTCTCTCTCTCTCTCTCTCTCTCGTGCACACATGTGCGCGCGCACACACACACACACACACACACACACACACACACACACACACACACACACTGTAGAAGCAAAATAAAATGTAATTTATTTTCTGTTGACATACAATACCTTTTTTGTTATTTTGTATTATCAGAATGCTCATTAGTGTCAAAATATGTTGGAGATTAAATGTGACCATATGCATTCACAAGGGGAAGAAAATGGGGACATCACACAATATTCAAAGACAATGAATCACTGAGGTAAAAAAAAAAAAATTTGGAAGTTTTACAAATTGATCTTCCCGTGTTGCGACACTAAAATGATGTTAGAAATACCTAAGAATCAACTCTGTCCATTGTGGCACATTCAGAGTTGGAGCTGTAATGCATGTCTTCACTGTAAGAAACAGCGTAAAGAATTACTTTAAAACACTACAATGGCCCTCAACTAACAGAAAAGGTATCTACTCTCTTTTTTAGTCATCATTCTTCTGACTAGTTTGCTGTGACTAACCGCAATTTCCTCTCCTGTACCAAACCATCCATCTAAGAGTATCACTTACACCTTGTCCACAATAATTTATTGGATATATTATAATCTTTGTCTTCCAATTTTTGCCCTAAAGTATCTTGAAAGTTTATCTCTGATATCTTAGAACTTGTCATATGTTTCTCCAACTCACAAGCAAACTGTCACCTTTCAACATAATCTAGGCCTCAGGCTATGCTACAGATATGTATCTCATCAGGACTAAGGTTTCCTATTCACATCCATTGGCTTTGCCAACTCGCAAGCAAACTGTTATTTTTCAATCAGTATGCATGCAGCATTCCAAAATGCTGTGCATAAAAACGGGATTTTTCGAGAGCTCATACCTTGGATTCTATTGGTGATAGAAAGGAAAGGTCAAATGTCCTAGCTATACCTTGGGCTACAGACCATTTGTATAGCCAACAGAAGGATAGTCTTAGTGTACCTACCCTACGGGATAGGGTCAAATTTAGACTGTTACACACTTCTTGCAGCTTACACAAGCAGCAAATCAGATCATTAATTAATTTACTATTTGCATTACATATTGTCTATGGTACGCCTTAAGAATCTAATGGAGACACCATTTAGTTCATGGACAGTTCACGAGAAAACTCAAAAAACATGATTTTTGGATACCACAAGTGAGCCACAGATTCCAAGATGGCTGAAATTTTTACAATATATTCGTTAGAGCCCGATTTCAACCAAACATTAAATTTTTCTTGATGTCTTATCTGTTTCCAAGCTACAGATGTTCAAAGTAACCCTAGACGTACATGTAACATACAGAAGTAAAATCTGGTGCGAGGTAAAATTTAAATAATAAATACCAGCAGAAAAGTGCTCATATTTTGACAATATATTCTCTAGGCATTTATCTAGAAGTACCATCTCTCTATTTTCATAAATATTTATTTGTTATTGAGAAACACTGCAAAAACATGGTTTTTGGATGCTAAAACTGAGCCACTGGAAGATAGTAGATGGTGACTGTGGCATGGAAAGAGCGAAGGAGACAATGGCAGTGTGAGAGAAAGAGAGTGACACAGTGGCAGCGGAACAAAGTTGACAGAGACACAACAGAACTAGGAAAAGAGTGAAGGAGATAGTGCCAGAGCGAGAGCATTAAAGAGAACGAGAAAGTGGAAGTGGGTGAGAACCAGTGGTAATGAGAGACAGAGTCAATGACAATTACAAGAAGTAAGAGAGAGATACTGACAGTGACAAGAGATAGCAGCAGTGGCAGTAGGAGAGCGCAAGAGGTGAGACAGTGACAAGAGATAGCAGCAGTGGCAGTAGGAGAGCGCAAGAGGGAGACAGTGGCCATGAGAGGAGATTGTGATAATAGGATGGTGGGGACTGTGGCTGTGATACAGGAGACAATGACAACGAGTTTGGCATGAGTAAATGGGAACAGGCAACTGGGAGTAGATGAGTGTGAGCAACTTACAGTGATGGTCTAATACGTGAACACGTTACGGTTAGGGGAACTTGTGAGAGTAAGATGCAAGTTACATATTAAAAACAGTGTGAATATGTTCGGATGCTACAATTTTTAAATGTGCTCAGAACAGTAGAATGAGGCAGCTGGTATCCCACTTTTCAGTCAGAATATTTTAAAACAAGAAGCCTAATAGCCTTGTTTGTGCTCTGATAGGAGCATTTTTCTTCAGATGTAACCTATACGCTGGGCTACACTACGAACCAGACTGTAACTAAAACCTATATAAAAAAGGGGGTATAGGAGGATACACATCAGTGTTTTGTTCCCTTCCCGTTTGCACGTGTATGACATCACACCATAACATTACAGTACCAGTAGGGTAACTTGAAATGTTTTCCATATATTTCTTCCCTTGCTGATTCTACAAAGAACTTCCTTATTTCTTATCATTCCACTCAACTTTCAACATCTTTCCATACCAGCCCAACACAAATGCTTTCAATCTATTGCTCTCCAAAAGGCCATTACAAAGCTAATTTACCAAGGCCAGTATTAATTTCATTTACTATGATCAGCATTTAAAATTGAAAGTGGTTTACTAGTGCTGCCCGATCTGCACCCAGTATATGCTCTGCCTTAGCTGCTGACCCGCCTTTGCAAGTAAATGCAGAAATTTTATTACTCATCAGAGGTCCACATAATACACCTGGGACCCTATTCGGTACCAGCCCTGTGCTCCAAAACCACCACCTTTTAATTTACAGGAGTTGTGTCACTTTCGTGTAGACATCTGGTGCCACAAATCTCTCAAAACCTACCAATGACTTGCCAAATCCATGTCACACAGAACTGTTGCTTATTAAATTATAAAAGTGGACCAACAAACTATTACGCAGGTAGCCATGTTTCGGCAGTGTATATAGTCATCTATCTCCATGACAACTGATTGTCACTGGCAAACTATTTTGTGCAAAAAGAAATCTTTATTGTATGTCAAACAATGGAAACTTCATGTCGTAACACCAACAATATTAGGAAAAGGATGAATTGCTACTCACCATAAAGATGACCTGGTGGATTGCAGATACACACAACGAAAAGACTGTTAATATTATATCTTTTGGCCAAAGTCTTCTATCCACAAATTAATACAGATTTAAAAAGCATCAGTCTTGTAAAACTCAGCTTGCCCTTTTGTTACCTAATAAGCATCCTGAGAATCAGGGACGAAGAGCAACAGACAAATTACATATTCCTACACTTCCAGAAAGTGTCTGACACAGTGACACAATGCATGCTGCTAACAAAGACCTGAGCATACAGAACAGGTTCTCGGATATGTGAGTGGCTTGAAGATTTTATAAGGACCAGAACCCAGTATGTTGCTGTGGACAGCAAGTGTTCATCGGAGACAAGGGTAATGTCAAGAGTACCTGGGGAAGTGTGCTGCTATAGACATAAACGATCTGACAGATACGGTGAGCAGCAATCTATGAATGTCTACTGGAAGAGAACTTGCTCTAAATGTGGAAAAATGTAATTAATGCAGATTAGTAGGAAAAACAATCCTGTAAAGTTCAAAAACAGTATTATTGGTGTGCTGCTTAACACAGTTATGTCAATTAAATATCTAGGTGGAACACTCCAAAGTTACATGAAATAGAACGAGCTCGTTAAGTCGATTGTAGGGAAAGTGAATGGCAGATTTGGGAAGTGTAGATCATCTATAAAGGGGACTACATTCAGAACACTTTTGATACACATTATTAAGAACTGCTCAATTGTTTGGGATCCCCATTGCATCACATTTACAGAAGACATTCAAGTAACTGGATGCATGCTTTTGTATTTCTTATTATATTCTGTTATTCCAGAACGGGGAAGAGGGGTGGTGGTGGTGGTGGGGATTTGGAACATGTGTTCTTTTCCTGAAACACTACTCAGAAAGTTTAGAGAAACTGCATTTGCAACAGACTGCAAAAGAATTCCACTGCCACCAATATACATCTTGTGTAAAGACACCCAAGGCAAAGTAAGAGAAATTGGGCTCCTACAGGAGCAAATAAGCAGCCATTTTTTCTTTACTCTACTAGTTTGCTCTATTTGCAAGTGAAACAGAAAGGGGAATGACTGACTGGTACAAGGCACCTTTTGCCATGCACTGTATGGTGACTTGTGGAGTACTTGTGTAGCTGTAAATACTCATATTAATGATATGAATATAATAGAGGGAAACATTCCACGTGGGAAAAATATATCTAAAAAGAAAGATGATGAAACTTACCAAACAAAAGCGCTGGCAGGTCGATAGACACACAAACAAACACAAACATACACACAAAAAACTTTAAATATGTCTGCTTGTGTCTGTGTATGTGTGGATGGATGTGTGTGTGTGTGCGAGTGCATACCTGTCCTTTTTTCCCCCTAAGGTAAGTCTTTCCGCTCCCGGGATTGGAATGACTCCTTACCCTCTCCCTTAAAACCCATATCCTTTTGTCTTTCCTTCTCCTTCCCTCTTTCCTGACGAGGCAACCATTGGTTGCGAAAGCTAGAATTTTGTGTGTATGTTTGTGTTTGTTTGTGTGTCTATCGACCTGCCAGCGCTTTTGTTTGGTAAGTTTCATCATCTTTCTTTTTAGATATATGTAAATACTCATATGCGCATATGGTTAATCAATGAGTGATTTAGTGTTACCAGAGAAGCAGTCAGTCACGTAACTGCTATGGTGGCAAATGGAGTTTACTGCTTAAGGACATCTGCACTTCAAGTCTTGCAATCAATTGTACCAACTGAAATTTTGCATCACGAGTCAAAGCTATGCTTTTACAGTTACCTAGACTCCAACGTATCAATTTCTGCACACAAGATAAGCATTCTTCTGTTAATAAGGACAAACTTTTCAGTCTTCTCATGAAATGTCTCCCCCGTGTTAACCAGTTGTACAGTGATCTCACTGACATTCTCTCACACACTCCCCAGTTGATGGGGATGTTATCAGATAAATTATGTGTGGTCAATTTCTGTCCTGTTCAGTGAGATGTGATGACTGAACACAATTAACAATGTGGATACCAGAGTACTGAATGTCTAACGATTTTCTTAAATGGAACATATGGTGTCTCTCTCCAGCTACCATTTCCCATTCAACAGAGCATAAATCTCATCATGGAGCCATAAACACATTAGGAATCTCAAAGAGGACTGTAACTGATGGCACATCCTTGGTTTTTTTCAGGCAACATTAGTGCCATTGTACAACATTATGTGATCAAAAGTATCCAGACACCCCAAAAAACATACATTTCTACATTAGGTGCATTGTGCTGCCACCTACTGCCAGGTACTCCGCATCAGCGACCTCAGTAGTTGTTAGACATCGTGATAAAGCAGAGTGGGGTGCTCTGCGGAACTCACGCACTTCGAATGTGGTCAGGTTATTGGGTGTCACTTGTGTCGTATGTCTGTATGCAAGATTTCCAAACTCCTAGACATCCCTAGGTCCACTGTTTTCAATGTGATAGTGAAATGGAAACATGAATGGACATGTACAGCACAACAGCGCACACGCCAACCTCGTCTGTTGACTGACAGAGACCGCCAACAGTTGAAGAGGGTCATAATGTGTAACAGGCAGACATCTGCAAGTACTACGACAGTTAGGCAGGAGGTAAGAAAACTTGGATTTCATGGTGGAGCAGCTGCTCATAAGCCACACATCACGCCGGTAAATGCCAAATGATGCTTCACTTAGTGTAAGGAGCGTAAACATTGAATGACTGAACAGTGGAAAAATGTTGTGTGGAGTGACGAATCATGGCACACGATGTGGCGATCCGATGCAGGGTGTGGGTACGGGGAATGCCTGGTGAACATCATCTGCCAGCATGTGTAGTGCCAACAGTAAAATTCGGAGGTGGTAGTGTTATGGTGTAGTCGTTTTTCATGGAGGGTCTTGCACCCCTTGTTGTTTTGCATGGCACTATCACAGCAAAGGCCTACATCGATGTTTTAAGCACCTTCTTGCTTCCCACTGTTGAAGAGCAATTCGGGGATGGTGACTGCATCTTTCAACACGATCGAGCACCTGTTCATATCCCACAGCCTGTGGCGAAGTGGTTACATCACAATAACATCCCTGTAATGGACTGGCCTGCACAGAGTCCTGACCTGAATCCTATATAATACCTTTGGGATGTTTTGGAATCCCGACTTCATGACAGGTCTCACCTACTGACAATGATACCTCTCCTCACTGTAGCACTGCCGTTCCCTAAGAACCCTTCTAGCACCTCACTGAACATATGCCTGCGAGAGTGGAAGCTGTCATCAAGGCTAAGGGTGGGCCAATACCATACTGAATTCCAGCATTACCGATGGAGGGTGCTACGAACTTGTAAGTCATTTTCAGCCAGGCGTCCATATACTTTTGATCACATAATACATATACATACTTTTGTTCTAAGACCTTCAACATTTCACTGTAAAAATATTTTATTTATACATATGACAACAGTGTGGAAGAGTTCCACAAAGGGTAACCAAAAGATTCAACAGCAAACTGTGTATCCTGCCTAGTTGGCAATTCCATTTCTCACACAATATTTTGGCAACTGATGTAATTTTCATTGCGTGTTTTGAGTTACTATCAGCCTCCACAGTTTAGACTGTGCTGGAATTTAGCTAAGTGAACATGCCTACAGACATGCAATGTACGACAGAACCAGGTCAACAGGCAAAATACTGTGCAAAAACTATGTTGTTGTTGTGGTCTTCAGTCCTGAGACTGGTTTGATGCAGCTCTCCATGCTACTCTATCCTGTGCAAGCTTCTTCATCTCCCAGTACCTACTGCAACCTACATCCTTCTGAATCTGCTTAGTGTATTCATCTCTTGGTCTCCTCCTACGATTTTTACCATCCACGCTGCCCTCCAATACTAAATTTGTGATCCCTTGGTGCCTCAGAACATGTCCTACCAACCGATCCCTTCTTCTGGTCAAGTTGTGCCACAAACTCCTCTTCTCCCCAATCCTATTCAGTACCTCCTCATTAGTTATGTGATCTACCCATCTAATCTTCAGCATTCTTCTGTAGCACCACATTTCGAAAGCTTCTATTCTCTTCTTGTCCAAACTATTTACCGTCCATGTTTCACTTCCATACATGGCTACACTCCATACAAATACTTTCAGAAATGACTTCCTGGCACTTAAATCTATACTCGATGTAAACAAATTTCTCTTCTTTAGAAACGCTTTCCTTGCCATTGCCAGTGTACATTTTATATCCTCTCTACTTTGACCATCATCAGTTATTTTGCTCCCCAAATAGCAAAACTCCTTTACTACTTTAAGTGTCTCATTTTCTAATCTAATACCCTCAACATCACCCGACTTAATTCGACTAGATTCCATTATCCTCGTTTTGCTTTTGTTGACGTTCATCTTATATCCTCCCTTCAAGACACCATCCATTCCGTTCAACTGCTCTTCCAAGTCTTTTGCTGTCTCTGACAGAATTACAATGTCATCGGCGAACCTCAAAGTTTTTATTTCTTCTCCATGGATTTTAATACCTACTCCGAATTTTTCTTTTGTTTCCTTTACTGCTTGCTCAATATACAGATTGAATAACATCGGGGAGAGGCTACAACCCTGTCTTACTCCCTTTCCAACCACTGCTTCCCTTTTATGTCCCTCGACTCTTATAACTGCCATCTGGTTTCTGTACAAATTGTAAATAGCCTTTCGCTCCCTGTATTTTACCCCTGCCACCTTTAGAATTTGAAAGAGAGTATTCCAGTCAACATTGTCAAAAGCTTTCTCTAAGTCTACAAATGCTAGGAACGTAGGTTTGCCTTTCCTTAATCTTTCTTCTAAGATAAGTCGTAAGGTCAGTATTGCCTCACGTGTTCCAGTATTTCTACGGAATCCAAACTGATCTTCCCCAAGGTCGGCGTCTACTAGTTTTTCCATTCGTCTGTAAAGAATTCGTGTTAGTATTTTGCAGCTGTGGCTTATTAAACTGATTGTTCGGTAATTCTCACATCTGTCAACACCTGATTTCTTTGGGATTGGAATTATTATATTCTTCTTGAAGTCTGAGGGTATTTCGCCTGTTTCATACATCTTGCTCACCAGATGGTAGAGTTTTGTCATGACTGGCTCTCCCAAGGCTGTCAGTAGTTCCAATGGAATATTGTCTACTCCGGGGGCCTTGTTTCGACTCAGTTCTTTCAGTGCTCTGTCAAACTCTTCACGCAGTATCGTATCTCCCATTTCATCTTCATCTACATCCTCTTCCATTTCCATAATATTGTCCTCAAGTACATCGCCCTTGTATAGACCCTCTATATACTCCTTCCACCTTTCTGCTTTCCCTATACACTATACACTAATAAAATGGGCACTTAGAAATATATACAAGGGCTATCCACAAAGTACATTATGTTTTGGAATTAAAAATAAAGTATTGGAAATTTTTTTATTGTATACAGATGAAAGCCACACTTAAATACTACTTTTCTACATAGTTGCCATTTCAATTAAGGCACTTATTGTAGTGATGGACAAGCTTGGAAATTCCTTCGTCGTAAAATTCGGCTGCCTGCGCCTTCAACCACGTGGCGACTGTCTTTTGGGACAGAATAGGTGTGATTTTTGTGGATTTCCTGGAAAGGGGCACTACAATAAACTCTCAAAGGTATTGCCAAACTCTGCACAACCTCAGAAGAGCAATACAAAACAAGCGCAGGGGAAAGTTGGGCTCAGAGATCTTGCTGATTCACGACAACGCCCCAGCCCACACGGCAAATGCCACTCGTGAAGTTCTCGAATCTTTTAAGTGGGAGTTGTTTCCTCATCCGCCGTACAGTCCCGACCTGGCACCGAGCGACTTCCACTTATTCCCAGCAATGAAGAAGTGGTTGGCTATGCAGCGTTTTGATGACGACGCACAGCTTCAAGAAGAGGTAACCACGTGGTTGAAGGTGCAGGCAGCCGAATTTTACGACGAAGGAATTTCCAAGCTCGTCCATCGCTACGATAAGTGCCTTAATTTACAGGGCAACTATGTAGAAAAGTAGTATTTAAGTGTGGCTTTCATCTGTATATAATTTAAAAAAATTTCCAATACTTTATTTATTTTTAATTCCAAAATGTAATGTACTTTGTGGATAGCCCTTGTATATTGCACTAGTCACATAAGAAAACTCCAAAAATTTACAAATTATGTTATTATTGTTAATAACTCATCTATACTTCTGGGGAAGGATGCAGAATTAGAACACATAGCAACAAGTAGTACTTACACAGTTCAAAGTGACACACTCAAGGTAAGTAAGAATTCCTCTCTTAAAGGTATTTGAAAAGGTGAGCAATGTAATGAATAGAAAGGAGTATACTGCAACGGATACCCCAATGGATAATACACATAGGTAAAAAGTAGATGATGATGATTATTATGATTTCAAAATGATCACACAAGGGACACATTCAGCCAAGTCTTCACTGCTGTACTGCAAGTATGCTGTTTGCCAATCATTCTTCATGTAAGCTTACTTGCAATACCATTACTGTTGAATACTATGCAGTCTTTGTACGTGGCTGAGTTCTCTTATACAGTAATATAATTATACTGGAGTCAGCTTCACATGGTGAGAAAAGAATGTAAGAGACAATTTTAACAATAAGCACAGTCCTGAGGGTAAGAGTTCTAGATATTGCAATAAGTTTACTCACAGCATTCGAAGCCCATCGATTGGGCACAATGGGGCGCTGCTGATCCACACACACCACCTTCTTCATATCTTCAAAACTGGGATCACTTGGCACTAGGTCATAAAATGGAGGTTTATAGTCCTCTGCTATACCATTTGACACTGTTCGTCGGCAGACCTCCCATAGAACAAGACCAAATGCATAAATGTCCACACGCTTGTAAGATTCGAAACAATCCAAGTTGATCCTGGAACAGAGGATATCCAAGAAATGTCACTGTTTTACTTTTATAATGAGCTGTGAGTAAAATGAGTAAATTTTGGGACTTACGATTCATCTAATACTTCAGGACTCATGTATCGCTTGGTTCCAACACGAGGGTTGGAGCCTACATCCATCTTTCCTGTCGACTGAACGTGGGTTACAGCCAACCCAAAATCTGCTATCACACACGAGCCATTCAGTTTAACGAGAATGTTCTTGCTTTTGATATCTCGATGGGCAATGGCTGGTTTTCCCTATAATTTGATATGTAAGAAAAAAATGATTTCATTTTCTGTCTGACTCATATAGATAAACATACAACGACTGAACTACTCAAAGATGTTGACAAATAATTCCTTCCATCACACGCTAATTTATCACATAAAACAAAGTTTGTCATTAATATTATGTCACCTACTAGCAATCAGACCATTTACATATAAATTCACTTCTGATTCTCATTAGCCTGGACATTAGGAACATTTACTGCACAATAGCTGGACAAAATAATACAAATTTTGATCTGATTTGCTGCAAGGCCAACTCTGACACTTAAATAAGTGAGAATCTTCTTATGGGTTGATGTACAGTAAAACTTTGTTTATACGTTTTTCAACAGACTACAGAAAAAAACATGTAAGTGTGTATATATGAAATATAGCACCATTCTATCAAATTAATTGGCAAACACAAATGGGAAATCCAGTAAATAAGAAGCTACATTCTACAAAACGTTATATAGGTTTACTAGGTACCACACTTAACAAAGATATAAAGAAAAATGTAAACCGAACAAAAGCGCTGGCAGGTCGATAGACACACAAACAAACACAAACATACACACAAAATTCAAGCTTTCGCAACAAACTGTTGCCTCATCAGGAAAGAGGGAAGGAGAGGGGAAGACGAAAGGAAGTGGGTTTTAAGGGAGAGGGTAAGGAGTCATTCCAATCCCGGGAGCGGAAAGACTTACCTTAGGGGGAAAAAAGGACAGGTATACACTCGCACACACGCACATATCCATCCACACATACAGACACAAGCAGACATATTTAAAGTTTTTTGTGTGTATGTTTGTGTTTGTTTGTGTGTCTATCGACCTGCCAGCGCTTTTGTTCGGTAAGTCACCTCATCTTTGTTTTTATATATAATTTTTCCCACGTGGAATGTTTCCTTCCATTATATTGAAAAATGTAAACCTCTACACAGAAGAAAACATCGTTTCGTAAAAAAGTCTGCAATTTTTGCTTGTTTTTTTTTTTTTTTTTTTTCCCTTTGATGCGGCAATAGCATACACTGTACCCTTAAAATGGGATAACCCTATCATTATTTCATCAGAAACATTGTGATGTGTCACAAATTGTGTAATTACTTCTAACGCATTTACTGCAGTGTTAAATGTCACGGAGAAATGCTGAGGCTCTTCTGTATAATCCTCATCGTCAGTTTCTTCTTCATCCAGGTTGTGCGATGCACACTGAACAATCTCAGCAATAGTCATGGATTCTGTAGTCAAGAGGTTTTTATCAATGTTCATGTAATCCTCAAATGATGCCTGCCCTTCAAGTCGATTCCATTCAACATCATTAGCTGAAATATCGTCAGTATATCCTGGCCATACTTCACGGCTAAATTCGAAATTTTTTAATAGCTCTCACTTTTTATTCTGTGTTTGTATTCGGGATGTTGTAAGCTACACAGTGCTTCATCTGCCTCAAATATTTCTATCAATTTCGTTATATATGCGACGCAGCATGTAAATTTGGGAGTCATATTGATAAACATTGTGTGTCAGAGATAATAGCGCTCCAGGTGGTTGATTTCTCCATGCAGTAAACATAACACAAATGCTTCCTTTGATCAAATCTAAGACGACGCACTAGATTTGATCAAAGAAAATTTGACCAATGTCTAACTTTGACAAAGTTCCTTATTACACTATTGGCCTTACCAATTCACTTCCTGGCAACCCACTTTGAAACACTGCATCATAACTTGTGCACACTGAGGATATTTCAGCAGGACACACACCCACAAAAAAAAAAAAAAAAAAAAAAGTAAGAAAAACATATAAATGAAGTTTTACTATATATAAATGATGATCGATGGGATTTTTTTTTTTTCATTTGTCAAAAAAAGGAAATGAATCTTCAGAGAAGCAGGACCATAGCTACAGGCTTTTAACTGTTTTCCAATGTAAACTAAACTGGCAAAATGATATAAAAAACCAGTGAATGAGAAATCTACAACACTGAATTTCATTCTCATGCTAGTAAAATCAAACATGGGTATGTGCAGTCAAGCGGTGGCATTATCATTCCCTGCTGGGAACAAAGTCAATTCTACTGAATGAACTTGTTCACCTAAAATGACTTCTTAGGCAGTAATTTTCATACATCCCTTGACCATTATAGAACCACTGCCAGGCTACACAGTTGCTAACCACTCCTGCTGTTTTCTCCATGTAAACATACGCAAACAGTGTAAATAGATCCTATAGACCATAGTATGTTTCCACTGGCCAACATTACAGGTTTTCTGACTCTTGAACCATGATGGCTCTTCTCTAGATTCATTTGCTTTGAAAACAACAGTCCTACTTGGAATATGTTGTTACTGTAGTTCACACATCAGTGTTCTGTGGATATGTACTGAGCTCAACAATAACTATCCTGTTTCTTTTCTGCTTGCATTCGGTAGAGGATGCTCCCTTTTGTATTTTGCATGATATACTGATAAAAAAATAGCATTCAGGAAACTTTTAACAGATCTGACATTACTGTCAAGGTGCCCGTACTAAGTGGACATCGACAATTTGCTCCAGAAAATTTTCCCAGATATTGCAAAACAAATGACTACATCAATGCTTTCCCGGTGAGTAAGGTAGCAAATGTCTGAAATGTGGTGTCTATTTCATTCAAAACAAGTACCTTGTGTATGACAAATTATCCAGCAATATTATAGTAACACCTGCAAACAGATTCCACACAATGACACTAGTCATCCAAATAGTGTATCACATTAGGAAATCATAATGAGAATACCTCCGATACAAGTCATTAGAAAACTATTCCACGAGGACTGTTGCAAATATACAAAGAAGCAAATATAAGACAAAAATTACAACACATCGTTTTAATCAACATTTTTTAAAATTTCTTCATGTTTTAAAACAAGCCTTTGGTTTAATATTGTTGTTACATTGCTAGTTTACAAGTATAATGATTTCACTTTCAAACATATTGCAAAAAATATTCTAAAATATCTGCTAATAATTTTCTGTCTTTTCCTCCCACAAATACAACTGCAACACAATGACTTCACTATGTGAACTACTGTATATATTCAACTGCTGCATATCCAAGTTACACTCAGAAATAGAAAAAATTATTTTTGTAATCTTTAGTGGGATTTACATGTTTTATAAATACACATGCCATAAAACCCACAAGAAAAAAACTAATTAACTGGAACAGCACAAGCAAATTGTGAATAATAATATAAATAGAGTTAATATTGCAAGAGGTTAACTCATTTTTATCACTACAGAACACGCGCTTAAGTTGCTGTGTCCTACTGTGGATTGTTACCTGAGTTCCAAAAATTTCTGTGTGGAGATGAACTAATCCATTAACGGCAGAAAGACAAATTTTCATCATCTGATGATGAGTTAGCGTAGTGCGGTTTAGGTGATCATAAAGTGAACCCAAGGGATGGTAATGCGTCACCAGCCAAAGTTGAGTACAAGAGTTCCTTGAGGTCATATCTGATCCTATGTAGCCAAGAATATTCTCATGTCGCAAAAGGACAGTGCTGGAACAAACACACAATGTTTTTTGAGACAAAAACATTGCGATGAGTAAAAGTACAGTCACAGAATAACAAAAATATCACAATTCGTTATTTGCATGATGTGAAACATCGGTTTAAAAACACATTTTTTTCTGTACAGATAGACTTCTGCATGAGTTTAGTCTATGTTTAAAAAATTAAACTTAATTCCATATATAACCACATACAAAACCACAGGTAATTACTTTCATTCACACATCATGTTCTTTAAGTCCCACCATGAAGAAGAACCTTCAAGGGTGTGGAACTTGTCAAGTTGTATGTAATAGGCAAAAAGAATCACTGCTGGATACTTCTGCATAGTATACTAACAACAAATTATCAGACTATAAAACTCCATTCTGAACCTTACAAGAGGTATGAAGAGTCTCTGTTCACCCTTGTTATTAACCATAAATAGCATCATGAAGTAAACCACAAATACCATTAGGAAGAATACGTACCGATGCACAAGTCTAAGAATCCGTAGTTCTCTCAAGACACTTTCAGAAGATGTTTCATTATCAACTTCACAGGCTTCTGCACACTAAATCTTTTTCTCACCTTTGCTGCATTGTCTAGAAGATTATGCCATAGAATAGTAAGGAATGAAAGCATGCATAAAACTTTGGTGCAGAAGTCAACACCATTGTTCTAAGTGATAATGTCCCAGAGTCGTAATAACTATTTTAATATTTGCTAATTTTAACAAATAATAAAAATAAATGTAAAAGTAGGAATTTCTCTTGATTAGCAATTCTTCTTGTGAAGCAACAATAGTAGTCAGTTTTTCTAATATTGAACCATATTCATATAATGCGATTTCAGGATTTTTTTTTTTTTTTTTTTTTTTTTTTTTTTTTTTTTTTTTTTTTTTTTTTTTAGTCCCTGCTTAACGGAAATTGCAAGAATCTTCTCAGCACTGCAATTCAACAAAAGTAATTATGTAGCTGTATATTTGGAATATAGTATGTCAGTGGTATTTTTTGATATAAAGACAGCTTGTTGGGCAAACTAACTGCGAGAAGTACCCTAACAGAGTCAATGACGTAAATAGTTTTTCAGTTGTAAAGCAGGCAGAATAACACTAACTCCAACCTTGTATAACAAACGGATACCAACAATACATACGTAAAAAGAACCACCACAAGAGGAGTGCAGAAGATACCATGGCACTATGAGAGAAGAAGACTGGGAAGCACGTACAAACGGATTACTGCAGTTTGAAACAGCATATTGAAGAAAAAGAACGCACAACTAAAGAAAGGGAAATCATCCAGGAAAATGGAAGTGACGGAAGGTACATGTAGCACAATGAAGGATAAATTATCCACACTACTAATGGAGGCTAAGGAAGAATTTTCTGGGAAGCCAGGCATAATCAAAGGACCACCGTATAAAATAAAAATAAAGCCACATCAGCTATACTTTACAAAACTGTACCTGATACCGCAAGTCAAGAAAGCAGCCATGGAGAAAGAAGTACAGAGGACACTTAAACTCGGTACAACAAAGAGATCTACCATCCAACACAACAGTTCATTGCTTGCAGTGGACAGAAGTTTTAGTAGCCATCAAGTTGCTCTCTAAAGCACATGAGATTCGATTTTACCCGTTAAGTAAGGCAAACAGCAGGGCAATGGCAGAGAATATGGAAGAGGACTACTTTAAGAAAGTGTATGGACATAAGTGAATATTGAGTGACAATGGAATACAGTTCACATCTAAAATATGGAGAGAGAAATTGGAGAGGTACCACACTGAGCCGATATATATATTGATACAGACCAGTATCAAACTCAACAGAGAGGTTGTTGCAGGAGATAAACAATATGTGCCATGCATATTACAGCCATGAACATGAACGCTGGTTGGATTATACTAACGAGTTTGAGGTGATGATAAATAATATGCCCCTTGAATTGACGGGTTTTGTGGTGGTAGAAATACTGATGAACTGTGAGCCAAAAAGTACCTTCAGGGCGGTGTTTGGAGATTTATGTAATGAAAACTTCCTGTGTGAAGAGAAAATAAAGAAGATAACAGAATTTGATAAAGGAGAGTGAGAGAGGAAAGGCAACTTATGATTGATTAATGCACCCAGTCATACATAAAGTGGGTGATCCCATGACAATACAGGATAAAACATCCCAGAAGCTAGACAGAGAGACAAGAAAGTTTTTTCACATCTAAAAAGTTCTGTATAGAGTCATCAGCACTGAAGATCTGAATATGGTGGAGCTGGAGTTGGTGAGAAGAAAGATTATTCACGGTAAAGATGATGTCAAGAACGTCTACAGATACTACGCAAAGGAAGCAAATGAAGTGGCAGAAGATGGGAATAACAGTGATGCATCTTAACAGAAACAGAGAAAGTCTGCAACTTCTTTTTGGACACGTTTTGTGTGTGAAGGAAAATAAAGCAAATAAGAACACATTCCTCAGATGAGAGAGAACTTAAATTTGTGCCGAAAATGCCAAGTTAAAATATTGGAAATACCATCAGAAAATAGGCACAAATTGTTTTGACTTGCTATCTTTGGAAAGTGGGGAGTAACTGTAAACTGCACACCCAGATTTCAGCACTGTGTAGGTGTGGGGCAGCACAGTTTGTCCACACCAGCATGTAGGATTACCAGGCATGACCTGCACATCTGCTGGGATTTGCTACAGACACCACGAGCAGTCAGCACCAGGCGAGAGCACTGACCTCCAAAAATGGTTCAAATGGCTCTGAGCACTATGGGACTTAACTTCTGAGGTCATCAGTCCCCTAGACCTTAGAACTACTTAAACCTAACTAACCTAAGGACATCACACACATCCATGCCCGGGGCAGGATTCGAAATTGCGACCGTAGCGGTCGCGCAGTTCCAGACTAAAGCGCCTAGAACCGCTCGGCCACTCCGCCGGCCATTGACCTCCAGCTGGTTACGCCACACTAAAAGCTGTTTACCAAGATGGGCCATGTGCCTTACCACGAGCAGCATATAACCAATGCGTCAACTAAAAGTGTTTACGTGTGTGAGTGAAAGTGCGGAAAAAGTAATCCATGTTACGTGCTTTACATTTGTCAATTTATCTTTAGTTTTTCTCTGAGTTAGTGGGTTTGAACTAATGATGTAAGGTAATAGATAATACGGATACTGTGGATTTGAATCATTAGGTGACTGGTGTCTCACATCTAGTTGTATGGTTTAAGGGTTAAATGTACTTTATTGTTTTTGTCTGTTTGGCAACATTAAAAATCAAATGATACAGAATCACATGAGTAAAATGTGTTTGCTCAGTGTTTGTATACAAATATATCTGCTTAATGGTTTGTGTCTATGCTATTTGATTTATGAGTTATCTATAACATTATTACGATGTGAAATGTTTAGGAACAGTATTTTTGTTTACTTTTGTTTACAGTATTTTTGTTTACTTTTGTGTCTGGTGTTTTACAAATTTTCTATCCAAATTTGAGAAAGAAACCCACGAGAGAATGTAAGGTGTATCTGTCTTACTGTGGTCTTTGGTTTGCTGGGTAATAGGACACAGTTAGTTGGCGCATGGTTCTCGGATCTAGCGGTCGTACAATTCACGATTGTTGCCCGATGGTTAACACAAGAACCAGTTTAGTGCATGCATTAGGAACGTGTATATACACATATGCGTGTACTTATATTGTTAAGAAGAACAAGTTTCAGTATAATACATAGTGTTTTTGATATAACTGCTGCTTTTGAAGAATTAGTTATTTCTTTCTGACAATCGACATGTTGTATGACTTTGTACATGAACATTTACTACTCCACCACACTGATGATGCTGAACAGAGCCCAACTTTGACTCAAAAGAATATTTACATTACAATAGTGTCCCATATGCTCATCAATATGATGCTATGGATGCATTAGTTGTGTTTTACAAGGGAAAACAGAATTACAGTTCCAATATTTTATGTAAAAGCAAGGGTCCATGCGGTTTTACCAAGTGGGATGTAATTCAAAACAATGGTAATGTGATTACTGTGGCTGGTATTGTGCCCAAATTTCAATAGTTTTTCTAGTACCTTGAATTGTTTATAGGGCTTTGTAGTAAAATACTGTTCCTAATGATGCAATGGTACATTTTAAGTTCCTTCTTATTTACCACTTTTTTGTGTTTTGTTTCCATTCATGAACGTAAAATTAATACAATTTGTTGCTGAACTGAATCACTGCCTTAGTCCATCACTTTATGTGCACATCTTGGTAACATGATGAATACAACTTTTGCTAAAAACTGCTATTTTTTCATATTAACAGAATCTTCCGTCGGTTCTTGGTAGAACAACATTATAATAATAAATGAAAAGCACCAGTTTGCTTTTGTTCTACAATATTATTTTTAAAAAGCAAACTGGTGCTATTTTTTAATCCTAAACCTTGAAAATGGATTTCTTAAGTATTCCTCTAAACTAGGCAGCTGTAAATGTTGCAAGGAACATTATGTACATAAAAAGTAAGGTCTTCTGTCTTACGCACGGGTCTTTCTCCACAGCCACCCAACCTCACGACTGTGGACGTCGGACCCCACATCTTCCACTAAGCATAAAGGCATTTTATTGGGTGGACACTGTGGAAGTTATCAGAGTGAGAAGTGGTGCAAGAAACAGATGTCCGTTTTACTCTTACAGGATTTAAATGGCAGCAATGTCGTTTTTGATTCAAAATGTGCTGAAATCATCTGATTCTGTTGGGAAATCTGTAAATTTCAGAATATTGTCAAATGAAATTTTTAGAATGATCTTAAATGTTGTGAAATATCTCCAATATTCTGGAAGCAAAGAAGTAATACATGAAATGAAATTCCTTAGAAATATTCATAGCAGTAACAAGGAGAGATAGGACAAGAAATGAAAAGGTACAGGAAACAGCAAAAGATGAATACCTGCAGAGCAGGATAGAAACATTAGGGCTAAGATTGTATGAGCATTTGCAGAGCAGGACAGAAACATCAAGGCTAAGATGGTATGAGCACTTAAAGAGAATAGGAAACCAGAGAATTCCCAAGAAAATACATGAAATGGATACACGAAGGAAAAGTACAAGGGAAAGACTAATGGGTAGATGGCTGAAAAGTGTGGACAAGTGCGTTGAAAAAACACAGGCAAGGGCTGGGCTAGAGTGAAGAAAGAAAGATGTTGGGAAAACAGGACTAGATGGTAAGGCTTCTGTTCCAAACGGACCCTGCCTGGTGCTGGAAACTGTTCAAGGTGGTGGTGGTGGTGGTGGTGGTGGTGGTGGTGGCGGCGATTATTATTATTATTATTGTTATTATTATTATTTCTTCCCTTTCTCAGACGTTATGTCTGGTTAGAAATGGAAAGTGACGCAGACCTTGATCAAGCGTGACTTCCTTTTAACTGTACAGTATGTGTTACATTGCATTTAGGAACTTTCGAGTACTTGAACATGTATCAATAATTGCAGATTTCTGTAGTTGTATATATACGTTTGGATGTAGCTGTATTACGTTGATGTACTGGTGGATATTGTGTGGTATGACTCCTGTAGTTGATAGTATAATTGGTATAATGTCAACTTTATCCTGATGCCACATGTCCTTGACTTCCTCAGCCAGTTGGATGTATTTTTCAATTTTTTCTCCTGTTTTCTTCTGTATATCTGTTGTATTGGGTATGGATATTTCAATTAGTTCTGTCAATTTTTTCTTTTTATTGGTGAGTATGATGTCAGGTTTGTTATGTGGTGTTGTTTTATCTGTTATTATTGTTTATTATTATTATTATTATTATTATTATTATTATTCTGGAAGTATCACTGTTATGTTCTAGAAATATCTGTTTCTGAGAATTTACAAGGTGAATAACTCAATCTACTGATTTACATTTTATGGTCAGGCATCCAAAGAATTAAATGCATTTCTTTCCAATGGTGACCGTTACTGGTTCTGTTTCCTTGTAAACTGCTTTATTAGAAGCTAATCTCCAAGTGCTCATTTACTTGGAGCTAGCCTCAATTACGGTAAAAATAAGTACAAAGGGTGATATGAAACTGTAGTTGGAGTCATGAATGATGGCAGTTGAGTTCGTGTTTGCTCTGCACACTTACATCATGCAGTCTCCAACAGCCATGGAGTGTTCAGTAATATTCTGAGCGGTCTGCTGTGAATGGCGTAGGCAGTGTGAGCATTAAACATGAGTGCGGAGAGTTATTTACTGACTTTTTATTCAATTTGTTGCAAGTTGTCATCACTGATGGTGGTGGTGGTAAGTGACAAACTCTACATAAGCAAGCAAGAGATATAATCTGCAGCATACATGCTTTCTTCAACTGTCGTCTGGAACTGGAAATGTTGCAAACCCTGTTTGTGTCACAACATGCACGAACTGTCGATGTTCGTGAACAAGACTATAAGGTTACAAAGCCTGCAAGGAAACATGTACATTTTATTTCATACAAGCTATACACCCAACGTTGTTACATTCATTAGGTTAATTTTCTCCATATCAGTTTAGGCCTTGTCATGTCCTTGGATAAGTTTGAATATACACTCTGGTGAAAATCCTGATCTTGTGTGCCATGTATGTTGTTGGAAAGTGTTTCTCCTTCTCATCTGGAGTGAATCACTAGCTTCCTGTGTGCTCCTTCAATGAGGAAAATGGTGGAAGTCACTTGGCGTCAGGCCTGAGGTGTAGGGAGCGTAGTTGATGATACCCAAGCAAAACTGTTTCAACAGCATGGTAGTCTTCTAGGCTGTATGCGGTTGCGCACTGTCATGAAGGAAGCTGAAGCCCTCAGCGAGAAGTCCTGGCCATTTCCTCCCGATTGCTTTGCCCAACTGTGTGAAGGTCTCGCAGTGTCTGCCAATGTCTGCCATCTTTCCAGAAAGTCCACAAGTATGACACTTGCACTGTCGAAAACATTATGGCCATAATCTTTCCAGCACATGGCATCACCTTAAACTTCTTTGTTTTTGGAGAGACGGGCTTCACTTCACTGATTATCACTTACTGTTGGAGGTGCAGTGGTGGATCCACGTTTTGTCACCTGCAGCAATGCACTGAAGAAAACTGTTCCCTTCCATGGAGAACCACTGTGAGAGTTTCAGACTTACCCCCATGCACCTCTCCTTGTATTGGTTGAACAGACTTCATGGAAGCTATCGGGTACAAACTTGCCAGTACCCCAGAATATCATGAACAAAATTACGAATCTTCCAAATAACATTCCCAATTCTACCATCACCTGCTGCAATGTGATACACCTATTGTCCTGAGTCAGCTCCTCCATGTGAGCTGTGTTCAAATCTGTTGATGCTGTGTTGGGTGTTGTAGGTGATATTTTCTCTACCAGCCTCAAACTACAAACACCATTCTGCAACATGCTGACAAGACATTACAGTCTCTCCATAATCCTCAACCAGCTGCCAGGGAATTTCAGCCACAATTACATGTTTCACCCACAGAAAATTTAACAATTGAGCAGATTTCTTTGCGAGACCAGTTTTCCAAACAAATCATCTTTCGTGCGTTTAAGTTAAAACTAGTGCTAAGTGGCCAACCGTACGTATCAGAATTACCACACATTACTAATTCCTCTATAATAGATGAAACTCCAGGAATATCAGCCACGTAAGTTTACTTTCTGATCAGCCCTCTTGAAACTGAAAAGTGAGTATTTAAGTGTAAGTGAATTTCAGTAATCAATGCCTAAAGGTAACATTTAATTTACGCAGTCTAGTGAAAACAGTGTGTGGCATGAAGAAATAAAAGAGACAGAGAATTAGAAAGATAAGTTGCTTTGGAATAAAAAAAGTATTGTTGATTAAAGAGACAGGTACTGGTTTTGTGAGCAGAGTCACCAAGACAAACTAACACTTCACTCTGCAAACACATTTATTGACCAAAGCACACAAAGTACACATAGAACACAACTTGTTGGAGTAACTTAATCAATTTGGAACTCTAATCATATACAGACTATCACTGTTTGTGATGCCTGCAAGAATTTCCATCCAACGAAATCAGAAACTTCAAATCATAATTATTTGCAGGAAGCAGGAACTGAACTAATGACTTTCAAATCGTTAATCAGCACATGTAACACCTACAGCATGCTGGGTAACAGTATACTGTGTAGATAGTACGTGGCAATATTAGCAACTACTGAAGGTGAGTCAAAGATAGAAAATATCAGAGGAAAGCACGAGGAAGAAAATGCTTAGAAATAAATAGAGAAACATGAAGAATAATAAATATGCAATTAGGAAAGGAGAAAAAGAATAAAAGTTCCTTAATACAGCAGGAAAGTAGAAGACAAATAAAATTATTTTATGCCAGCTCTGAATACACAATTGCTCACTGCTTCTACTATGAGTTTTTATCTTTACTCTTAAATTGTTTACATTCTACAAGAACTTTCCATTGTCAATTTAAAATTATTTTATGTCACACTATAGTTTGTCAATTTTATCCACATCATCTTTTAAATCTTCATTTTAATGTAAGGCATTTGTGTGGCACGATTTGTCCACCATGTCACAGTAAGAACAAGTACTTCGATAATTTGCCTCATACCAAATATTGATAGTTTATTTAGTGTTTAACACTCTTGGACAGTCAGAAGTAACTTCACACATCAATGTGTTTGGAAGGCTGTTGTTTGGTGACTGTCAGTTTTTAAAAAAAAGGAAGTGCAAGGAGGACTCTCCCTCTGAAGGTTTCACTCAAACTTAATTATGTTTACAGATATTAACAACAACAATAATAATCATAATAATAATTTCACATGGCTCAATGACCTAGTGCAAGTCTCTCACCGGATGCAACGTTGGTGAATTGCTTGTCCCTAACCAACCCTAGTTATCCAATCAGGGAAAGGGGAGCCACAGTTTAACATGGAATCTGAACCATGTGTTTTTTCTGGTGACTCCTGATGTCACTGAGAGACTGAAAAATCCATGGTCTGACCAAGATTTGGTCACACAACCTCTCGATTTCCAGGCACACAGTATCACTAGACCACCGATAATTCATCTTACAGGTTTTGATGAGTGAGTTTGAGGGTATCAAAATACGTGACATACATTGTCTTATCTTTTGACTGCAATGACTTATAAGCTTAAATTATTTACATTGTCAATGGACCATAGATCCCACATTTGACACAAATTTCAACTTCATACCTCTACCTGTTCCTGAGGAAAAAGTGGTCTTAAGAGAGAAGGACAGGCAGACAGACAAACAACAGGAAACAACAAATGGCAAAAAAAGATGCAATTACAAATTCACTATTCTTAGGTTTTTTCCTTTACTTGTACTGTGAAACCTTACTTCTTGAGAAATTCTATGATTCTAGATCAACAGGAAGTAACCTATAGGATTTGATGTGTGAGTTTGCAATTATCAAAATATGTGACATAAATGACCATATCATTTCATCACTCCAACTTAGAAGCTTACACTTTTCACACTACCACGGGACTGTAGACATTAGTGCAGGGCATAAATTTCCACTTGATGTCTCACCCAATCTTGACAAAAACAGGGCTTAACAGTTAGACAGAAAGACAATAAAGTGATCCTATAAGGATTCTGTTTTTACTGATTGAGGTACAGATTCCTAATAAAGAACACACTGTAACCAGTTGCTAAACTTAAGTTTTTATTTACAACACATTTCAGACGCTTTGCCCCATCATCAAGTGGCAGTCCTAGTGTTTAATTTAAGTGCACTGCTTCTAGGAAAATCCCTTATTTTGAAACATTATCGATATTTCAACACTGTTGGTTTTCCTGGAAGCAGCACACCTCCAGTGAACACTTGGACTAGTACCTGATGATGGAGCAAATCCTGCAAAACTCATTGTAAATAAAAAGTTTAGCAACTGGCTGCATTGCGTGTTTTTTTTTTACAAGGGGCATTCAATAAGTAATGCAACACTTTAAAAAAAATACATGTTATTCCCCATTCTTTTGCCCACAAAACTTTACTTTCCAACTAGAGGCCCATTCACTGGGATGGCTTTAAGCCACCTTACTGGGAGGGCCCGTATGCCTGTACGGTACCACTCTAATGGTCGACCAATGCCTTGCTGCATCAGTAACCTCTCCATTATCCATGTACTCCTTACCATGGAGTGCATCCTTCAGTGGACCAAACATGTGGAAGTTGGAAGGTCCGAAACCCAGGCTGTAGAGCGGATGAGAAAACTGTCCAATGAAGTTTTGTGAGCTCCTCTTGGTTCCCCAGACTTGGATAACACTTGCATTTTTGTGTCAATGAACATGCTGAGGTTGTTTATTCAATTTCCTGACAGTAGCACAAAACATTTCAGAGTTAAACATTGCACCATGAGAAAGGGCATCAAACAGAATAACCCCTTCAGAATCCCAGAAGACCATCGCCATTACTTTACCAGCTTAGGGTGTGGCTTTGAACTTTCTCTTCAGAGAAGAGGTGGTGTGGTGCCATTCCATGGATTGCCGTTTTGATTCCAGTTCAAAGTGATGACAAAAATTGTCACAACTGCCCTCATAACACGCAAGCAATTTTGTACAGATGGTCCTTTGTTGCTCTTTATGGTCTTCTATTAGGCAGCGAGGAACCCTGCAGACACACACCTCTGAGTATCCCAATTGGTGCATGAGAGTGTCAGCACTACCAACAGAGACATTCAGTCAAGCAACGAGGTGTTTGATTGTGATCCATCAATCACCTTGAAAGAGAGTGTCTGCACATTTCAGCATTGCAGGATTCACAGCTGTATGTGGCCAGCTGACATGCGGGTGATCACACAAATTTGTGTGACCTTGCTATGATGATGACAGACACATTGTGCTTTTGTTCTGTTCACTGCCAGGCCTCCGTAACCATTTTGCAATGCTCTGGTTTTCTGCCAAAAATAACTCAATGACAGATCTCTGCTTGGAATGCACTTCCATTACAGACATGATTTTGAAGGCCACTTATAGTGCTGTCACCTACTGGAACTTCATGAAACAATACGGACTGAAGCGGGAATATTTCATGATGCCCCTCACATATTCTGCATGTTTTCAACCAAAATGGGCTGAGGAAAAAACATGTTGCATTATTGTCTGAATGTCCCTTGTATTTGTATTTTAATGACAAGTAATTATAAACACTGCAAGGGTGAGAGAAAATTGACCCAACTCTATCTTCTTTACCTTTAGTAAATGTTCATTTCAGTAAATTACTCCCACTGCCCACATCCAGTTCTTGAAAGTGCTGGCTTTTGGAATAAATCCTTAGTTGAGCTAGATTGACACTAATCCAGATTTTACAGTAATGTATTCTAATATTCCTGAAAGTAGCTAACTTAAAAGATATTTGCCATTAAAGTTTGGAAACACCCAAAACTACAGGGCCTATTATGCCATTGTGCTTGTTATGTTCCAACTTCCAACTATACTTTTGTTGCTCTAATTTTTCTGGGCCGTGACACCCTTTAGTAATTACTTAAGAATTTGCTGAAATTAATATAAATGCCAACATAAAGCTCAGTCAAATTAGTAAACTATAACCTAGCAGGTTTTCAAATAATTACCTAGTTTCTGAAGAACTAAAATATTCATACACCAGTCTATATAAAGCCAACCCCAACCCAAAACCCTTCAGTCTCTTGTGAAGTTGTACACCACTATCATCTCCATGAGAATCTGCCGCTGACATTATTCAATTAACACCTTTGTAGTAACGTGTACTATCTTTAATTTCTTTGAGTCAATCAGTGGATAACATATGTTCCGGTCGCATCTTTCTGTAAACATCATGAATGTCTATATATTGGTGCCCTATATCTGGAAATCTGTTATGCTAACTGATTACATAAACTGAAACCAGTGTTGTGATAGTATCCTGTCAGAACTATATCGCAAAAATGCACTGTATCTAACACCTTCATATTGATTACTAGAATACTGCAGTACGTGCCTGTGAAAAAAACATCCAATGTGAGAAGTGAATCTGCTCATAGCACTGTCAATATCGACAGTAAATGTGGAACTAGCTGCATTAACTAAAAAATTGTGTGGTGGTGTTATTGGAATATTTCCCATAAAGATAGTTTTACAGCAATCTGATGAACTTTCTATGATGAGACACCAAGAAAAGAATGCACAAAGTTTAGATGTTGTTCTTGCCAAGAGTAGATATGAATAGGTGAGTGTGTGTGATGTAACTAGTAAGATATCATTTATCCCTACATATGCTAATGAGAAGTGAGGTCTTTAAGTTAGCTGTTACCTGTAAATCTCAGTTTCTCGATTCCATGATGCCTCATCTCGGGAAAAGAATATCTTGACAGCAACATTCTCACCATGCCAAACACCCCGCCAAACTTCTCCATATCGGCCCTTACCGATACACTCGGCCAATGATATCTGTTTGGCCAAAGTTCGCTGGATAAGAAGAGGGAGACCGGATCCTGAACCAGAGCTCATTGAGCGATCAAGAAATTCCTGCAGAAAAATGAACAAATATTAATTTTATCTAGTATCTAGTTATCAGGAGAAAGAAAACTGGCGTTCTACGGATCGGAGGGTGGAATGTCAGATCCCTTAATCGGGCAGGTAGGTTAGAAAATTTAAAAAGGGAAATGGATAGGTTAAAGTTAGATATAGTGGGAATTAGTGAAGTTCGGTGGCAGGAGGAACAAGACTTTTGGTCAGGTGATTACAGGGTTATAAATACAAAATCAAATAGGGGTAATGCAGGAGTAGGTTTAATAATGAATAAAAAAATAGGAGTGTGGGTTAGCTACTACAAACAGCATAGTGAACACATTATTGTGGCCAAGACAGACACAAAGCCCATGCCTACTACAATAGTACAAATTTATATGCCAACTAGCTCTGCAGATGAAGAAGAAATTGATGAAATGTATGACGAGATAAAAGAAATTATTCAGGTAGTGAAGGGAGACGAAAATTTAATAGTCATGGGTGACTGGAATTCGTCAGTAGGAAAAGGGAGAGAAGGAAACATAGTAGGTGAATATGGATTGGGGGGAAGAAATGAAAGAGGAAGCCGCCTTGTAGAATTTTGCGCAGAGCATAACCTAATCATAGCTAACACTTGGTTCAAGAATCATAAAAGAAGGTTGTATACCTGGAAGAATCCTGGAGATACTAAAAGGTATCAGATAGATTATATAATGGTAAGACAGAGATTTAGGAACCAGGTTTTAAATTGTAAGACATTTCCAGGGGCAGATGTGGATTCTGACCACAATCTATTGGTTATGATCTGCAGATTGAAACTGAAGAAACTGCAAAAAGGTGGGAATTTAAGGATATGGGACCTGGATAAACTGAAAGAACGAGAGGTTGTAGAGAGTTTCAGGGAGAGCATAAGGGAACAATTGACAGGAATGGGGGAAAGAAATACAGTAGAAGAAGAATGGGTAGCTCTGAGGGATGAAGTAGTGAAGGCAGCAGAGGATCAAGTAGGTAAAAGGACGAGGGCTAATAGAAATCCTTGGGTAACAGAAGAAATATTGAATTTAATTGATGAAAAGAGAAAATATAAAAATGCAGTAAATGAAGCACGTAAAAAGGAATACAAACGTCTCAAAAATGAAATTGACAGGAAGTGCAAAATGGCTAAGCAGGGATGGCTAGAGGACAAATGTAAGGATGTAGAGGCTTGTCTCACTAGGGGTAAGATAGATACAGCCTACAGGAAAATTAAAGAGACCTTTGGAGAGAAGAGAACACCTTGTATGAATATCAAGAGCTCAGATGGAAACCCAGTTCTAAGCAAAGAAGGGAAGGCAGAAACGTGGAAGGAGTATATAGAGGGTTTATACAAGGGCGAAGTACTTGAGGACAATATTATGGAAATGGAAGAGGATGTAGATGAAGACAAAATGTGAGATAAGATACTGCGTGAAGAGTTTGACAGAGCACTGAAAGACCTGCGTCAAAACAAGGCCCCGGGAGTAGACAACATTCCATTAGAACTACTGATGGTCTTGGGAGAGCCAGTCATGACAAAACTCTACCATCTGGTGAGCAAGATGTATGAGACAGGCGAAATACCCTCAGACGTCAAGAAGAATATAATAATTCCAATCCCAAAGAAAGCAGGTGTTGACAGATGTGAAAATTACCGAACTATCAGTTTAATAAGTCACAGCTGCAAAATACTAACACGAATTCTTTACAGACGAATGGAAAAACTGGTAGGAGCGGACCTCGGGGAGGATCAGTTTGGATTCCGTAGAAATGTTGGAACACGTGAGGCAATGCTAACCTTACGACTTATCTTAGAATAAAGATTAAGAAAAGGCAAACCTACGTTTCTAGCATTTGTAGACTTAGAGAAAGCTTTTGACAATGTTAACTGGAATACTCTCTTTCAAATTCTGAAGGTGGCAGGGGTAAAATACAGGGAGCGAAAGGCTATTAACAATTTGTACAGAAACCAGATGGCAGTTGTAAGTGTCAAGGGGCATGAAATGGAAGCAGTGGTTGGGAAAGGAGTGAGACAGGGTTGTAGCCTCTCCCCGATGTTATTCAATCTGTATATTGAGCAAGCAGTAAAGGAAACAAAAGAAAAATTCGGAGTAGGCATTAAAATTCATGGAGAAGAAGTAAAAACTTTGAGGTTCGCCGATGACATTGTAATTCTGTCAGAGACAGCAAAAGACTTGGAAGAGCAGTTGAACGGAATGGACAGTGCCTTGAAAGGAGGATATAAGATGAACATCAACAAAAGCAAAACGAGGATAATGGAATGTAGTCAAATTAAATCGGGTGATGCTGAGGGAATTAGATTAGGAAATGAGACACTTAAAGTAGTAAAGGAGTTTTGCTATTTAGGGAGTAAAATAACTGATGATGGTCGAAGTAGAGAGGATATAAAATGTAGACTGGCAATGGCAAGGAAATCGTTTCTGAAGAAGAGAAATTTGTTAACATCGAGTATAGATTTAAGTGTCAGGAAGTCGTTTCTGAAAGTATTTGTATGGAGTGTAGCCATGTATGGAAGTGAAACATGGACGATAACTAGTGTGGACAAGAAGAGAATAGAAGCTTTCGAAATGTGGTGCTACCGAAGAATGCTGAAGATACGGTGGGTAGATCACGTAACTAATGAGGAGGTATTGAATAGGATTGGGGAGAAGAGGAGTTTGTGGCACAACTTGACTAGAAGAAGGGATCTGTTGGTAGGACATGTTTTGAGGCATCAAGGGATCACAAATTTAGCATTGGAGGGCAGCGTGGATGGTAAAAATCGTAGAGGGAGACCAAGAGATGAATACACTAAGCAGATTCAGAAGGATGTAGGTTGCAGTAGGTATTGGGAGATGAAGAAGCTTGCACAGGATAGAGTAGCATGGAGAGCTGCAGCAAACCAGTCTCAGGACTGAAGACCACAACAACAACAATCTAGTATGACCACGTCACTTATGTATACATGTATAAGGGAAACTCTGTACACATTGTGATTTTAAAAAAAATTGTGTACTCAGGTCAAATGAAAAATGGAAAAATGGGACAAAGTATAACATTCTCTCTTCTGTTCTCCTTTCTAGTGAAGGAATATAAAAGCAAATGAAATGTAGATGCCCAGGCATATGGCACCTCACTCATTTCCAAACTCCACCGTTGATCATCAGCAAGCACACTTTGCTATGATAGACAAGAGGAATAATACAAACCAGAAAACTGGTACTTATTTCACACATTAATGCACTACCACATCAGAAAGGAAGGTGGAAAGGACTGACACTCACTCACTCACTTACTCTCTCTCTCTCTCTCTCTCTCTCTGGTGTGTGTGTGTGTGGGGGGGGGGGGGGGTTTGTTCACGAAATGATGCTTGGCAGGGTGGGGAGTGCTTCTATAGCACTAGTATACCTATTGTCATCCAAAAATCAATACAAAATTAATATTATGCTTTACAAATTCCTAACACTATTGTAAAGTACAAAATTGTTACAAAGCAATTTATACACTATACATGAAGAAAATCTACATCTACATCTACATCTACACTCCACAAGCCACCTTGTGGTGTATGTATGTTGGAGGGTGCTTTATGTACCACTGTCACTTCCCACCTTTCCTGTGCCAGTCCCAAATGGTTCATGGGAATAATGATTGCCAGTAAGCCTATGTGTGAGGTCGATTCTCTAATTTTAGCCTCTATATCTTTTTGCAAGATGTATGTAGGAGGAAGCAACACATTGGTTGACTCTTCTAGGCACTATGTTCTTGGAAATTTTACAGTAAACCACACAGTGAGGTAGAACATCTTTCTTGCAGCATCTGCCACTGGAATTGTTTGATCATCTCCGTGATACTTTTGTGCTTACTAAATGAATCTGTAACAACACATATTGCTCTTCTTTTGATCTTCTCTGTTTCCTCTATATATTCTGTATTTTACCTAGGATGAAAAAGCACTTGGGAGGAGCTGTCAGGCCAAAACAGAATGCTAATTAGAGTGGGCATGTGAGTTGTTGCAATGTTAAAGCATATGAAAAACTATAAATCCTAAATATAAAAATGGAAACGATGGAAGTATATGTTTATTAAATAGCAAGATGCAAAGACAATTCGTAGACTTCTGGAAAGGCAGTCATAGGATTACTTATACTGGGTTTATATCGGTTGAGTCAGAGTAGTAGTAGTAGTAGAAGTAGTAGTGGTGGTGGTGGTGGTGGTGGTGGTGGTAATGAAATGGGAAACTGATAATGGAGTATAGAGTTATATGCAGTTGACAGAAAGAACACTCATGGTGAAATCAGACTTACAACAGACACCATAAACATTAATACACGTCAACTACATATGCGAATGACCTGAAGTTGAAGCTTTTACTAAGACTACTGAAGTCAAAAAAGTGTCAAAATAGTTTGGAATTTAGTGGTAGTAGACGAATGGAATGCAGTCATTGGTTAAAGTAAGGAAAAAAATGGAGGAGAATGGTCCACGCAAGCAAATTTTAAGAGGGGGGAAAGATTAGTGGAATTATGTGCTGGGCACAATTTAGTCATTGGAAAAACATTGTTTGAAATCACTTTGAGAAGACAGTAGTGTGGGAGATGTCAGGGTAGGAAATAAAATACTAGGATGATTAACTTTTGGTAAACTAAAGATTCAGGAATCAAGTTAAGGAATGCACGAGCTAACCATGTGTTGACAGTTATTGTGACCACAATCTAGTATTAACGAAATTCTATTTGAATATCTAGAAGTTAAGGATAAAGCTACTGAAAGCTGGAACCCAGACAAGCTGAAGTAATTATGAAGTGAAACAGAACATGTGACCAAAGAAAGAACAAAGGATTACTGGTGTGGAAAACCAATAGAATTGCCTTAAAAGAGATTTAGGAAACGCATAAAAAAAAATGCTAGGACTGAAACAGGCCCTGGGTAATGCCCTAAAAGTAATGTCTATGAATGCAAATACACTAGAAATTGTTATAGGATAAATACTTATGAAGAGATTCAAGCTTTCAAAACCAACGGTTGCTTCATCAGGAAAGAGGGAAGGAGAGGGAAAGACGAAAGGATGTGGGTTTTAAGGGAGAGGGTATGGAGTCATTCCAATACTGGGAGCGGAAAGACTTACCTTAGGGGGAAAAAAGGTCAGGTACACACTCGCTCGCTCGCGCGCGCGCACCCACCCACACACATACACAGACACAAGCAGACATTTGTAAAGGCAAAGACTTTGGGCAGAGATGTCAGTCGAGGCAGAAGTAAAGAGGCAAAGATGTTGTTGAAAGACAGGTGAGATATGAGCGGCGACAACTTGAAATTAGCAGAGGTTGAGGCCTGGCGGATAACGAGAAGAGAGGATATACTGAAGGGCAAGTTCCCATCTCCGGAGTTCTGACAGGTTGGTGTTAGTGGGAAGTATCCAGATAACCTGGACGGTGTAACACTGTGCTAAGATGTGCTGGCCGTGCACCAAGGCATGTTTAGCCACAGGGTGATCCTCATTACCAACAAACACTGTCTGCCTGTGTCCATTCATGCAAGTGGACAGTTTGTTGCTGGTCATTCCCACATAGAAAGCTTCACAGTGTAGGCAGGTCAGTTGAGAATCACGTGGGTGCTTTCACACGTGGCTCTGCCTTTGATCGTGTACACCTTCTGGGTTACAGGACTGCAGTAGGTGGTGGTGGGAGGGTGCATGGGACAGGTTTTACACCGGGGGCGGTTACAAGGGTAGGAGCCAGAGGGTAGGGAAGGTGGTTTGGGGATTTCATAGGGATGAATTAAGAGGTTACGAAGGTTAGGTGGATGGCGGAAAGACACTCTTGGTGGAGTGAGGAGGATTTCATGAAGGATGGATCTCATTTCAGGGCAGGATTTGAGGAAGTCATATCCCTGCTGGAGAGCCACATTCAGAGTCTGATCCAGTCCCGGAAAGTATCCTGTCACAAGTGGGGCACACTTGGGGTTCTTTTTTGGGAGGTTCTGGGTTTGAGGGGATGAGGAAGTGGCTCTGGTTATTTGCTTCTGTACCAGGTCGGGAGGGTAGTTGCGGGATGCAAAAGCTGTTTTCAGGTTGTTGGTGTAATGGTTCAGGGATCCCGGACTGGAGCAGATTCGTTTGCCACGAAGACCTAGGCTGTAGGGAAGGGACCATTTGATGTGGAATGGGTGGCAGCTGTCATAATGGAGGTACTGTTGCTTGCTGGTGGGTTTGATGTGGACTGACGTGTGAAGCTGGACATTGGACAGATGGAGGTCAACGTCAAGGAAAGTGGCATGGGATTTGGAGTAGGACCAGGTGAATCTGATGGAACCAAAGGAGTTGAGGTTGGAGAGGAAATTCTGGAGTTCTTCTCCACTGTGAGTCCAGATCATGAAGATGTCATCAATAAATCTGTACCAAACTTTGGGTTGGCAGGCCTGGGTAACCAAGAAGGCTTCCTCTAAGCGACCCATGAATAGGTTGGCGTACAAGGGGCCATCCTGGTACCCATGGCTGTTCCCTTTAATGGTTGGTATGTCTGGCCTTCAAAAGTGAAGAAGTTGTCAGTCAGGATGAAGCTGGCTAAGGTAATGAGGAAAGAGGTTTTAGGTAGGGTGGCAGGTGATTGGCGTGAAAGGAAGTGCTCCATTGCAAGAGGCCCTGGACGTGCGGGATATTTTTGTATAGGGAAGTGGCATCAATGGTTACAAGGATGGTTTCCGGGGGGTGACAGATGGGGTAAGGATTCCAGGCGTTCGAGAAAGTGGTTGGTGTCTTTGATGAAGGATGGGAGACTGCATGTAATGGGTTGAAGGTGTTTATCTACGTAGGCAGAGATACGTTCTGTGGGGGCTTGGTAACCAGCTACAATGGGGCGGCAGGGATGATTGGGTTTGTGAATTTTGGGAAGAAGGTAGAAGATAGGGGTGCAGGGTGTCGGTGGGGTCAGGAGGTTGATGGAGTCAGGCGAAAGGTTTTGTAGGGGGCCTAAGGTTCTGAGGATGTATGTATGCTTGTGTTTGTGTGTCTATCGACCTGCCAGCGCTTTTGTTTGGTAAGTCACATCATCTTTGTTTTTAGATATATTTTTTCTATGTGGAATGTTTCCCTCTATTATATTCATATCATTAATTTGAACCCAACAATTACGTTTGTTATTGCCACTGTTGCATTTCGAAATCTTTTCTGTTGTCTTATTTTCTCTTTCTGTTTTTGCCACTTTGTATTCACCTTCTCCTTTTTACCGTAATCTACTACACAATTTTATCCCGCCTATATATACTCAGTAATACGTAACCCACTTCCAAACCATAACCAAAAAAATTTTTTTTTCCGCTTTCAACACTACCGCTGCTATAAAATCCACCGTTTCTAGTTCACAAACAGTTCCTTTCACCTATTAAACAACCATTTCGGCTAGTTTTAATAACTTTTGCTTTATTTCCATTTCCATTTTTCCCACATCACTGATCATATTTAGCCGTTTCCCACAGGTTTTAATGTCATTATTTCTTCGTCAGACAATTGTTAGCCTCATTTTCATAATCTGCCACCACAAAACCACTCCTTTTAATACATTTACACGTAGTTTTTTCGAAATTTTCCCGAATTTCTCCACACCTTAACGTGTTTTGGCGGCAACACAACCACCTAACCTTTATGCACATCGTTGTCTAACAACCCAAGTTCACCACAGGACCAACATAGCCCAGCTTTAACCAACACTTTTTCGCCTTTTTTCACACCAGATCTCCAGTTGCTTTCTAGTTCACCTTTATCCCTCCCCATATATTTTTATTTTCATTTTCATTTCAGCCTCATGTTACACTTTCCACCTTCTAATACCATGTCACCCTCACAACACCCCCACAACGACCCCATTAAGTTTTATTTACATTCCCTCCGCAAACATGCCTTCGCCCTAGCCAGATTACACTCCCATATTTTTTCTCAGGCTTGTCTGACATTTGGCATTACCCCCAAAAGCCTCACACTTAAAGTTTCCATCTCTGGCTGCAACCCTTCTTTCCATCAGTCCCTATACCAGTTCCAAACTGAACAATCCATTGCCCTCACCCACCTAATCCTTCACCTACACATCAACTCAGCCAATGAACACACCCGTCAACTCCTATCCTTAATAGAAGTCCTCAATCTTTCCTCTCCCACATCCACACCGGCTGTTCAGAGCATCCTCCTACAGGCCAACCGCAAATTAGAACAGCATGCCACCCTCCACCTCAAAAAACTATCCACTCTCCTGGTTTCCCACCTCCGGAAAGGAAACTCACTCACCCTTCACAACCTTTCCAGCAAACCTCAACCTCCTCTCACTGCACACAAACCCAGTCTCTCCCATCTACTCAATCTCCCACTTCCAGCTCTGCTCCCTCCAAAACCTCAAAATTCCAATGAACACAATCTGGAACGACAACACCCTAATTCAGTAGTTAACCTTTCCTCCAAACCTCTCTCCCAATCCGAAACCTCTGTCCTATCAAAAGGCCTCACCTTCAGCCCCACTCCCAGATTCAACCAAACAGCCCTCGTCAAAGATTTACTGTCCTACACTCGTACTCTCTGCTGGGAATATCACTTTGCCACAAAGAAAAATGATCCTAATCCTACTCCTAATGATCCAACTCCCCAAGACACTATCCAAATTGAACCCTGCCTGGAACAGTTCCGTCCTCCGTCACAGCGGGACCCACCTCCTCTTCCTCAAAATCACCCTCTCCAAACCTTCCAGGAATTTCTGACTTCCAGCCTTGCCTCTCAATCCTTCTTAAAAAACCTTAATCCTACTCCCAACATCACCACTGCTGAAGCGCAGGCTATCCGTGATCTGAACGCTGACCAATCCATCGTCATTCTTCCGGCGGACAAGGGTTCCACGACTGTGGTACTTGATCGTTGGGAGTATGTGACTGAGGGACTGTGTCAGCTTTCAGACAACACCACATACAAAGTTTTCCAAGGTAATCCCAATCCTGATGTCCAGGTGGAGCTTCAAGGAATCCTCAGAACCTTAGGCCCCCTACAAAACCTTTCGCCTGACTCCATCAACCTCCTGACCCCACCGACACCCCGCACCCCTACCTACTACCTTCTTCCCAAAATTCACAAACCCAATCATCCCAGCCGCCCCATTGTAGCTGGTTACCAAGCCCCCACAGAACGTATCTCTGCCTACGTAGATAAACACCTTCAACCCATTACACGCAGTCTCCCATCCTTCATCAAAGACACCAACCACTTTCTCGAACGCCTGGAATCCTTACCCAGTCTGTTACCCACGGAAACCATCCTTGTAACCATTGATGCCACTTCCCTATACAAAAATATCCCGCACGTCCAGGGCCTCTTGCAATGGAGCACTTCCTTTCACGCCAATCACCTGCCACCCTACCTAAAACCTCTTTCCTCATTACCTTAGCCAGCTTCATCCTGACCGACAACTTCTTCACTTTTGAAGGCCAGACATACCAACAATTAAAGGGAACAGCCATGGGTACCAGGATGGGCCACCTCGTACGCCAACCTATTCATGGGTCGCTTAGAGGAAGCCTTCTTGGTTACCCAGGCCTGCCAACCCAAAGTTTGGTACAGATTTATTGATGACATCTTCATGATCTGGACTCACAGTGAAGAAGAACTCCAGAATTTCCTCTCCAACCTCAACTCCTTTGATTCCATCAGATTCACCTGGTCCTACTCCAAATCCCATGCCACTTTCCTTGACGTTGACCTCCATCTGTCCAATGTCCAGCTTCACACGTCAGTCCACATCAAACCCACCAGCAAGCAACAGTACCTCCATTATGACAGCTGCCACCCATTCCACATCAAATGGTCCCTTCCCTACAGCCTAGGTCTTCGTGGCAAACGAATCTGCTCCAGTCCGGGATCCCTGAACCATTACACCAACAACTTGAAAACAGCTTTTGCATCCCGCAACTACCCTCCCGACCTGGTACAGAAGCAAATAACAAGAGCCACTTCCTCATCCCCTCAAATCCAGAACCTCAAAAGAACCACAAAAGTGCCCCACTTGTGACATGATACATTCCGGGGCTGGATCAGACTCTGAATGTGGCTCTCCAGCAGGGATAAGACTTCCTCAAATCCTGCCCTGAAATGAGATCCATCCTTCATGAAATCCTCCCCACTCCACCAAGAGTGTCTTTCCGCCGTCCACCTAACCTTCGTAACCTCTTAGTTCATCCCTATGAAATCCCCAAACCACTTTCCCTACCCTCTGGCTCCTACCCTTGTAACCGCCCCCAGTGTAAAACCTGTCCCATGCACCCTCCCACCACCACCTACTCCAGTCCTGTAAGCCAGAAGGAGTACACGATCAAAGGCAGAGCCACGTGTGAAAGCACCCACGTGATTTACCAACTGACCTGCCTATACTGTGAAGCTTTCTATGTGGGAATGACCAGCAACAAATTGTCCATTTGCATGAATGGACACAGGCAGACAGTGTTTGTTGGTAATGAGGTTCACCCTGTGGCTAAACATGCCTTGGTGCACGGCCAGCACATCTTGGCACAGTGTTACACCGTCCGGGTTATCTGGATACTTCCCACTAACACCAACCTGTCAGAACTCTGGAGATGGGAACTTGCCCTTCAGTATATCCTCTCTTCTCGTTATCCGCCAGGCCTCAACCTCCGCTAATTTCAAGTTGCCGCCGCTCATACCTCACCTGTCTTTCAACAACATCTTTGCCTCTTTACTTCCGCCTAGACTGACATCTCTGCCCAAACTCTTTGCCTTTACAAATGTCTGCTTGTGTCTGTGTACGTGCGGATGGATATGTGTGTGTGTGTGTGTGTGTGTGTGTGTGTGTGTGTGTGTGCGCGCGCGCGCGAGTGTATACCTGTCCTTTTTTCCCCCTAAGGTAAGTCTTTCCGCTCCAGGGATTGGAATGACTCCTTAGCCTCTCCCTTAAAACCCACATCCTTTCGTCCTTCCCTCTTTCCTGATGAAGCAACCGTTGGTTGTGAAAGCTTGAATTTTGTGTGTATGTTTGTGTGTCTATCGACCTGCCAGCGCTTTTGTTTGGTAAGTCACATCATCTTTGTTTTTAGATATATTTTTCCCACGTGGAATGTTATATATATATATATATATATATATATATATATATATATATATATATAGACACACACACAGATGATGTGACTTACCGAACGAAAGTGCTGGCAGGTCGATAGACACACAAACAAACACAAACATACACCTGAAATTCAAGCTTTGGCAACAAACTGTTGCCTCATCAGGAAAGAGGGAAGGGGAGGGAAAGACGAAAGGATGTGGGTTTTAAGGGAGAGGGTAAGGAGTCATTTCAATCCCGGGAGCAGAAAGACTTACCTTAGGGGAAAAGAACGGGTATACACTCGCGCGCGCGCACACACACACACACACACACACACACACACACACATATCCATCCGCACATACACAGACACAAGCAGACATTTGTAAAGGCCTGTACAAATGTCTGCTTGTGTCTGTGTATGTGCGGATGGATATGTGTGTGTGTGCGCGAGTGCATACCCGTCCCTTTTTCCACCCAAGGTAAGTCTTTCCGCTCCCGGGATTGAAATGACTCCTTATCCTCTCCCTTAAAACCCACATCCTTTCGTCTTTCCCTCTCCTTCCCTCTTTCCTGACTAAGCAACCATTGGTTGCGAAAGCTAGAATTTTGTGTGTATGTATGTGTCTGTTTGTGTTTCTATCGACCTGCCAGCGCTTTCGTATGGTAAGTCACATCATCTTTGTTTTTAAATATATTTTTCCTGCGTGGAATGTTTCCCTATATAAAATTCTATATTTAAAAGTAGTTAGCAAAAGGGATCAAATTTGTAGCAACAAGGCCATAGCTGCAGCACTCCAAGCTGTTGGAATTCGAACATAGGAAAGCAACGTACAAGGTCTGTTCAAAAAATTCTAGAACTTTGTCCACAAAATTTTTTCTATGCTACCTTTTACTTATTGTGCATAGTATTCTTCAAAGTACTCTCTTCTACAATTGATACACTGCTCCCAACACCATTTCCACTTCCAGAAGCAGTTTTGGTATGCCTCTTGCTCGATCACATGAACTGCCATCTGCAAATTTTCTTTTATCTTGTCTACTGATGCAAATCTTAGTCCTTTCAATGGGGTTTTTAACTTTGGAAATATAAAAACTGTTTGCAGGGGCCATGTGATTCTCTTAAGAAACTTCTCGTTCTAATTTGCACAATCCAAAAGCTCTTCACAGATTGTGAGGCGAAGGTCTTTTTGGTCTTGACTCACGAGCCATGGGATGAACATGGCGGCAACTTCATTGACATTCCCGACATGAGCGTCATTAGTAGAAGCCGAACGGTGTCCTGAATGAGGGTTATCTTTAGCTTCTGTCTGAACATTTTTACACCATGTGAACCATTCGTAGCACTGAGCATGGCTTAAGCCCTCATCACTTTGGCTTCCAGCAGCATTCGCTGTGTCTCTGTAAAGGTCACCTTGAGTTTCCTACAAAAATTAATTCAATGCACTGCTCCTCTAACTTTGCCATCTTGAAATTCACAAACTGTGTGACACACTGTTCTACTCAATACAGCTCTGAACAACAACTAAAAGACATACAAAAATGAAACTTCTGGCAGTTACACATTAAACACAGGTGTGTGCAGGGATGCCAACCACATTTTGCTCCAACCCACTATTGTGTGAAATTATAAATATTCTGGAATTTTTTGAACAGACCTCATACACAGAAATAATTTGGTAAATGAGTTCCAATCAAAGTATTGAAAAACAGAAGTGTGTGGTAACATCAAAGTTATAAAAAGATCAATAAATATGAAACCCAAAATCAAGACAATTGTTTTACCATTCAGAATAGCAACATTACAGGCCACTCAAAAACGAAATTAACCATGAATGTACGCTAAGGGAGAATGGATGGAGGACGGATGTCATGAGAGAGATATTGCACTGAAGCAGAGTAAGAAACATGCGACACAAAGACTAATAAACAACAACATTAGAAAGCATAAAACAAGCCACACAATGAAGAGAGATGGAAAAGGTAACTGAATAATGGAAGCAGAAAATAAGATGGGAGATGGAAAAACTATTTGGAGTCTTGAATAAAATAATTTTGAATTGTATGCTGGATCATTATAAAACACTAAAGCAACTAAACTGCCATTCCGACCAATTTGCTACTATCCTATTCAGGATGGTTAACTGCTGGATACTGGTGAATATCTTGCCGTACACACTGTTTATTTCAGTTATCAGATGGCTACCAACATCGCATACCTGGGATGTCATTGGATAATTTGAAGAGCGGCTGCTATACACTGAGGTGACAAAAATCATGGGACAGCAATATGCACATATACTGGTGGTGGTAGTATCATGTACACAAGGAAAAAAATACATTGGCACAGCTGTCATTTGTACTGAGGTGATTCATATGAAGAGATTTTTGATGTGATTATGGCTGCAAAACAGGAATTAACACACTTTGAGCACAGAATGGTAGTTGGAGCTAGACACCTGGGACATTGCATTTTGGAAATTGTTAGGGAATTCAACATTACAAGATCCTAAATGTCTAGAGTGTGCCGGGAATACAAGACTTTAGGTATTACCTCTCACCACAGACACGTAGTGGCCTTCACTTAACGACAGAGATCAACAGCATCTGCATAGAGTTGTCAGTGCTAACAGACAAGCAACACTGTGCACATTAACCCCATAAATCAATGTGGGACGTATGATGAACATATCCGTTATGACAGTGTGGTGAACTTTGACATTAATGGGCTATGGCAGTAGACGACTGACGTGAGTGACTTTGCTAACAGCACGACATTGCCTGCAGCACCTCTCCTGGGCTCATGAAAATATCAGCTGGGACCTAGATGATTGGCCTGGTCAGGTGAGTCCCGATTTCGGTTGGTAAGAGATGGTGATAGGGTTCAAGTGTGGGCAGACTCCAAGACGCCAGGGATCCAGGTTGTCAACAAGGCATTTTGCAAGCTTGTGGTGGCTATGTTTACATGGAATGGACTGGGTCCTCTGGTCCAACTGAACCAATCATTAACCATTTGTAGCCATTCATAGACTTATTCCAAAACAACAATGAAATTTTTATGAATGATAATGCACCATGTCACCAGACCATAATTGCTCATGATCGGTTTGAAGAACATTCTGAACAATTTGAGAGAATGATATGGCCAGCCAGATCACATAGCCTGAAACCCATTGAACATTTGTGGCACATTACTGAGACAACAGTTTGAGCACAAAATCATTCACCGGCAATGCTTTTGCAATTACAAATGGCTGTAGAGGCAGCATCGTTCAGTATTTTTGCACGGACTTCCAATAACTTGTTGAGTCTATGCCACAGTGATTTACTGCACTATGCTGGGCAAAAGAAGGTCTAACATGGTGACATCCATGACTTTTGGCATCTCATTGTAAATGGGGATGGTTGTTCAGTGGGCTACTGCCTGTGCTACTCTGGTCACTCATTGGAAGGCAACTCCAGTAGGTGATGGGTAGGAAATAGCTTATCAGCTGGCTACTGCCTATGCCGCTCTAGTAAGTAATGGGAGGCAACTCTCTTTGGTGATTCGTAGGCAATAGTAAATCAGCAACTCGTATCCAGGGGGTAATATTTTTCTGCACTGTAGCATTAAAGCCAAGTTCTCTCGTGGCCGCTGTTAAACAGGAGTCAACTGGTGCTGCTCTCCGCACTGTAAGCATCTACAAACTTTGGTATGAATACAGTGAAGCCTATTTGGTGAGGCCAGAAGACCTATTAGCACTCATGTGTCGGAGCATGGATGTTATGTACAACTCGGACAGAACAACACGGCAGCTACAGCTGATCATCATCAGGAAAGTGGCCGTTCTATCAATCTTCAAGAACTTCACGTGCTTGCTCGGCAGCCATGGAGGCAGCAGTGAAAAATAACAGACACTATTGAAATAATCAACAGCATGAACAGGGAGGATGGCTACAAGTTACCTACGGCCTGGCTGCCATCAATTCCGGTCTGGCAGACTGCACATTTTCACCAGCCAGTAGCACCATTTGACTAAGGTTTAACAGTATAAACAGCAGCCACAAGAGAACTGCCATGTGGCCTTAACACTTTGCTGCAGGAAACCACTACCCCTGGACACAAGCTGCCAATCTGCAATTGCCTACCAATCACCAATCAAAGTTGTCTAGAGTGGCACAGGAAATAGCCTGCCGATACACTATTTCCTACAATTCACTTACCAGAACTGCCTTCCAGGCACCAGAGTACCATAGCCAATAGCCTACTGCATGGCCAGTCCCTCTACAACCACCTCTCTTCAAATTTTCCAATGACGTCCCAGATATGTGACGTCAGCAACCATCAGATAAAGCAGAAAGTGTAGAGGCGACTACATTCATCAGTACCCAGCAGTTAACCACCCTCAAGAGGACTGCAGCAAGTCAGTCAAAATGTCAGCAATTTAATTGCTTCATTGTTTTATAATGACACATCATAATGAACAGAATTATTTTATTTAAAACGACACTGGTCATGGGCTATTTGAAGTTATTTCATAGGTAGAGCTTGCGCAAAATTACTTGGCCCATCCTCACAAATGCTTTCTCATTCTCATTACTAGGTGAGTCCATCCCTCTGTTCCAAAGGGGCAGCCACCTCAGTTACCTGTTGGCTACTGAGCTGTGAGCTTCATTTGTAACAAGTAAAACATTCTCTGGCTGTTTCAGCTATAGTGCACGAATAGAGGTGTGCACATGTGGTTGCACTGCAACTTCTCTGAAATGATTTTAAAGGAACTATTCAATGAAAAAATTGATTATCATGCATATCAGAGCCTCACTTGTCAGCTTCTTGATAAGCTGCCTTTCATTTCATTAACCATCATAGTTACTGTGATATTTCTATATTTAGTAAGGTACTGTATGAAATTCGAATAGTTTGAAATGAGAAACAGAGGTCAGTCACTAAGAGTTCGTGTTTGGTGCATGTTACATCACATACTGCTGTGTACAGAATGCAGCTAACATCCTGAATTTTTTTTAGAACTTGAGACCGAGATCTATATCCACTGCCACACTCGGGAAAATTGATTGCATGTAGTGCACTTACTTCCAATTGTGCGCGCAAATCAAAGTGAAATATTCACAACATTCCTCAAATCTCCTAAACAGTTTGAGATAGCGAAAGGAATTTTTGGCTAATGATATAACGCAGAGCGGAGAGTATTTTGCAACATACCTAACATGTGAAACATTGTTACCTACTGTGATACAGAGTGACTACAGGTTTTTTCAACGAAGAAATGCAACTCTTTAAGGGAATCATAGTCTGATTTTTGTACTGAACATGAGCTTTTTATAAGTTTACTTGACCACAATTGTAAACTTTTTCAGGGTACTGTCACAGTAGCAATAGTATTAACATGTTAGTGAGGTGAAATTGCGTAAACTCCATTTTTTTTTTTTTTTTTTTTTTTTTTGTTGTTGAAGGGGGGGGGGGGGGGGGGAGGAGGAAGAAATAAATAAAGAATGAAAGAAAGAAGAAGAAGAAAGATGTACAGGCCAAAGTAAATTTCTCCCTCAGTTGCACTTCAGATTAATGCTGTACCTACTGTGCTTTTAATAATATATGTTTGAGTTGTTGAATTATGAGAAGGAAAGCTGCTACTCACCATATAGCAGAGATGCTGAGTCGCGGATAGACACAACAAAACTCACAATTAAAGCTTTTGGCCATTAACACACACACACACACACACACACACACACACACACACAAACAAAAATGCAACTCACACACACGACTGCACTCTTAGGCAACCGAAGCTACACTGCCTGAGACTGCAGTCGTGTGTGTGTGTGTGTGTGTGTGTGTGTGTGTGTGTGTGTGTGTGTGTGTGTATTGTTGATGAAGGCCTGAAAGCTTTAATTGTGAGAGTTTTTTTGTCGTGCCTATCTGCGACTCAGCATCTCTGCTATATGGTGAGTAGCAACTTTCCTTCTCATAATATTGTTACATTCCATCCTGGATTTTTCACTGTCTGATGTGTTGAATTGTTTGTCATACTGGCTTAATCCATTAACATGACTGCAGACTTGCTAACTGTAGCTTAAAGGTTCTGCAAGAAACACGTTTGTGTGAAGGCTTAAGCTGTAGAACTAAGCCTCCCCTACCATGCTGTACCATCTGCAAGAGAGACCCCTTCACTACCATTGCCCCTCCTCTACCACATCATCCACATCATCTGTGCAGCTGGATGCCATTTAATACTGCATGCACTCTACCGAAAACTATGAAAAATGAGGACCTGTTGCTAGAAAATGACAGGGGCGATTCAAATCTGAATTTCCAGTTGCTTTGCACAGCCCCAGAAGGAACACAGCAGAACTCGTAGGCATCATAGCGAAGGTGGAGCAGGAAATATAAAAGGTCATTAATGACATTTTGTGATGGGAAAGTTTCACCAGAATTTGAAAATAGTGTGATTATTAACTTCTGAAAAAGTAAAAGCTTTATTAACTTCTGGAGAAAGTAAGAGCAAATAGATATGAAAATTACTACCCAACAGAGATATATGTAAATTTGTGTCAGCGGGGACTCAAACCCAAGTTTCCCACTTATCATGACCGGTTGGCTTAGCCACTTCAGCTATCTTTGCACACTTTCTGGACCAACCCAAACTTTTACATGTCAACTGAATTCATTAAATTGACCCCAGTACCCTAAAGAGAAGAAGGATATGAAATAAAACACTCTACGAGAGAGAAATAAAAGACTGAGGAATAAATCACAACAGTAACCAAACCAAAGACAATCTGTCTGAAAGTGCACATTTGTGAAAACACTGTAACATGCTCAGATTCTTCATGGCTGCTGTCCATAAGGCAACTGAGATATCGCAGCTCAAGCCAGTCTTACTTGCTGTCATTCTGACACCATTCAGTGTGTGAACAGAGTTGCTGTGACATTGCACTGCAAGTTTCCACTGGTCCCAAGCGCTCTTCGTCGTGTTCAGGTCATCAGTTATGGCAGGCCATTCCATTTTATTGACTCCTGGCTCCTTCAGGAGGGTGAAGGTTGGGCAGTATGCCTTGTGCATCATCATCTTGAAAACGTGAAACCACTGCTGAAATGTTGACCAAGTTTGGACAATAAGTCAGTGATTCCTGTTCTGGTACTGCATGACCCACAAACTATCCTCAATATAGATGAGAAGCATCCAAAGTGTACTTTATATCTGCACAAAACATGGCCGGCACACTTCCCTGCTGAACCTGTAGTACTGCATATGTGATATGCGCACTGGTCCCTGGCCACTTTCGCCTACTTCATGATGGTCGTCTGGTGTCAAATGAAACCAGCACTTCTTGCTGAAGAGAAACCAACAACACTGATCCACATCCAGGTTTCATTCCAGGTGTACCCTTGTCCACTTTCTTCATGCTCCAAAGTGCTGTGGGAGTTAGTCCTGTTGTTTGTAATGGACACCTATGGGCCAAACTATTCATGTGGTGAAATTAGTTTTTGAGCAACTTATGATCTGCTACGGATCATGCATATTATTTATTCTGTAAGGATTTTATCGTAACCTGGTCAAAAATGAAATTAACAACAATAAATTCCCACACGTCAGTAATTTCACTAAACAAGTGTCTTAATTTGGGAGTGTTTCATTTTTATTCTTTAAAAGTGAAGATTACATAAAAATATGGTTCAATAACATTGTTCTTATGGCAGTTTCCCTGTGTCCAGAGGAATATTCATTATATGTGGGAATTTTTTAGAAGCCAATTCAATAATATGGAGTTTTACAGTGTTTATCTTCATAGAAAAGGTTATTTTACTGCTACTGAATCTCCTTCAATCTTACAATAGGCACTTCATCTACAACCTTCTTACTCAGTAAGGGCTTTATCAATTGACAACACATGGCACAAGCGGTACTAAAATCTAATATAGAGGTTTTTGCAGAATTACTGATAAATGTCGCCAGGCTGACAAATCCATTTCAAGTACGGTATGACTGGGGTCAAGCAGTGCACACCAACACACTTATCCATGGTCTTAATGAAGTTAATTAGGTTAACTCCACAATACAGTGCCGAAAATGAAATTGTGATTCGTGTTGCACAACCAAGATATAATGCTTATAATTCTACAAAAGAGTATTGTGTATATTACAGTCCTAACATTTGACTCAATATTAAACTTTCCATATCTTTTTCACTCTTCCATGACTTATACAACTAATTGTGCACTTTACTACGGTGCCTGAATTCCCTAGTTCTGACTGGAAAAAGATCTGAAGAGTTCAGGTTGGTAGTACGTCCCTCGTCTCCGCCAAGTTTAGCTGTCACATTATTCGTATAATACACAAATAGCCCCAGGGCTGCGGTCCCAAAACAAGTCGTGAAAAAACTAAATGTAATGAACAAATAAATAAATAAAAAATAAATAAAATTTAGCTAACTCCGCCATTGCCGGTCCCAAGCCCAGGCCATCTTGCAAGTGATGAGGAAGGAGGAGAGGGAGGAGTAACGCCTCGTTAAAAAACCTGGGTCCATCTGGCTCTGGATGGTAGCATCCTGTAAGGACTCCTGCCTAGGGTTACTAGGTGAAACCTGGCCAACGGTCTTTAAGGTGGACGAGGAATATGCTTCCCAACGCTGGAGAGAGTGGAAGAGCCTAGTGGAATTAAAAATCAAATCAAAATCCAAAAGCGACTGTTCTCAAATTGGGCTGCCTTTGGTCAGTGTCTGTCTCCATATAAGGGGCAGTTGTGAATAATCCTCAGAGGCTAATAACCTCGGATGTAAGAAATTATGGCTCTAAAAGTCACCCTCAGAACTCTAACATTCGGATTCTGGGGAGTATGCAACGTCACACAAAAATGAATTGGAACGTCTTGGAACCGTAAACAAAATAAAATACAGGAAAGCAAACTACTTAGCAACTTTTAATGCAAATCCACTTCTGAAAGTGGGGAAACTTAAGACTCTAATGGACACATTAAACGAACATACAATCATCATTACGATTGTGCAAGAGACCAGGTTCTTGGATGAGGGCAGCTTTGAATCTGAAGGGTTCAGGATACTTACGGGAAGACGGGGACATGAGTTATGAAAAATGTTCCCCACCTTGGGACAGGTTTCATAATTGACAAGAAAGTATTAGGCTCCATTATAAGCTTTGAGTCTACCTCTGAAAGGCTATCCACACTCACAATTAAATCAATCAACAAAGTACATATTGTTGTAAATGTTCATGCCCCTATAAACATTGACAACAAAAAGAATAAGGAGAAGGTGGAGCTATTCTAGAACAAACTAGATGACACGATCCAAAAGATATCCAAAAAACATCATGTCATCCTTCTAGGGGATTTTAATGCCCAAGTGCGGAGAGAGAAAAGGTTCAGGCATATAGTGGGGAGATACCCAGCACGTAACAGGATGAACCACAATGGTATCAGGCTCATTGAATTGTGCCAGGCACACAGTTTGGTCCTGAAGTCAATTAGGTTTAAGAAATTGCCAAGAAAGCAGAAGACATGGGTTTCACCTAACCCTCTCCAGTTAGATTATGCCGTGATAAAGCGGAAATTTCATAAGGAAACTCAAAATGTTAGGGTTCTCACAAGAGCCGACATCGACTCTGACCACTACCAATCTAAAGTGAAACTGAAGATCAGCCCCAAGAGTAACTTTCATAGGAAAAACCTTGCACAACGGAGATATGATCCAGAGCCAACAAAAGAGGAGGAGCAGGAATGGGACAAGTTAAACAGCACCCTAGAAGATCAAGACTGGAAGCAGATGAAGAAGAGCCTTATAACCAAGGCAGAGCAGCTTGGTCCTGTTACCAGGATGAAGCAGCACAGGCGGTGGAACGATGAGTGTGATAAGACCACTAGATCTGAGGAAGAAGGCGTGAAACATGTGGCAAACCAGAAAGGACAAGCGTGCCTGGCACTTTGTGGGAGCTGGAAAAATGGTGTCCAAGGAGATCTAGAAAGCCAAGAAGGCGCAAGAAGACCAACTGCTCAGGAAGATAAATGATGACTTTGCTAAGAACAACATGAGAAACTATTATCTGATCTTCAGGGAGAAGCTAAACAGATATGACCCCCCCAACTCTCCAACTTCACGACCAAAAGGAGAACATGGCAAAAACAGTGTGGAGCAGAGGAAACACATTTTTTTAAACCACTAGTATGCGGAGACGACAGGGGGTACTGACCTTGAATGAATGTTTGCAGACTGCCCATACAACGCAGTTTCAGTCACTATGGAGCGTATAGCATCATGTGTTTGTTGCCGAGCAGTACTTCAGAAACAATGATTCCATAGTCACAGTGCAACGTCTTTTCCGACAAAATTTTAGAGTTGGACGTCGAGGTGCAGTGCCTGATCGAAATACTGTACTCCGATGAGTTGCAGCATTTAGAAGTACTGGATCTGTGATGAAAAGAAACCACCTGGTCTTCCCTGTTCAGTTCGTACTCCGGAAAATGTAGACTGAGTGAGAACGGCAGTTCTTGCTAGTCCAAAACGATCAGCTAGACGACAGGCTGTAGTGCTGGGTACATCATGTCGTTCACTCCACCGCATCTTACATGATGATCTTAAGTTTCACCCGTACAAGATAATGATCGTCCAGCAGCTTAGTGAAGGGGAATTTGTGTTGCGCAGAGAGTTTTGTTGCGTAATGGACGAAATTTTTACAGAAGATGCAGATGCTACAGTCTTCATGACTGATGAAGCGCATTTTCATGTAGATGGTTATGTCAAAGCTCAAAATTGTTGGTATCGGGCACCGGAGAACCCACATGAATTGCACCAAAGACCTCACCACAGCTTAAAAGTAACAGTGTGGTGATGCATTTCAACGATGGGGATTGTTGGACCCATTTTTTTGAAGAGGAAGGAACTGCAGTTACCGTGACATCAGCGTAATACGTTAAAATGTTACACAACTTTCTTCTTCCAGAACTTGAAAGGTGTCAAGTGAACATGAGAGAAATATGGTTTCAGCAGGATGGTGCCATAGCTCACATGGCAAGAGCATCCATGGAAGCAGTTCGACAAATGTTCCCAGGACATGTTATTTCGAGATATGGTGATGTTTACTGGACCCCTCGCTCATCTGATTTGTCAATATGTGGCTTCTTTTTGTGGGGATATTTAAAATCAAAAGTCTACGTGAACAAGCCTCGCACAATTGATGATCTGAAGAATTCCATTCGTCAGGAAATTGAAGCCATGCTGAATGAAATGTTGGAGAGAGCCATGCATAACTATTGGGAGAGGATCCAAATTTGCATCCAGCAAGAAGGATGTCATCTCAAAGTCATTATTTTTCGAACCTAATTAAAGATGTATATTTCAAAACTGCATTATAAAATCTATCACTTAATGCTTGTTTTTATTATTTTTATCAAACCGTGTCCCAGTCATTCAATGGTGAAAAACATGTGTTCCCTCTGCTCCACCCTGTATTAATAGGGGCAACAGTAAGATACTAGCAGAATACTCCAGGGAACTTCTAAACTGCGAGCAACCACACCAAAAGATGGCGTTCGATGGTGGACCGAAGTCATCCCCCAAACCAGAGTCTAAACCACCACCTGTAAGTGAGATCCAGGCAATACTAAATCATATGGAAAATTTCAAGGCATCAGGGATAAACCAGATAACAGCCGAATTATGGAAGTATGCAAGCAAAAATGCAACTGTCTTACTCCAGAAACTTTTTGAAGAGATATGGAAGGAGGACTCATTCCAGAGGACTGGAAATGGCCCTGATACACACTCTTCACAAAAAAGGTCCCAAATCTGAACCCAACAACTATAGAGGGATTTCCCTGGTGGATGCGACCTACAAGATATTGTCCAGAGCTTTACCAGAAAGAGCAGAATCTCAGTTGGATTGCCAAACTGGGGAGTATCAAGCAGGGTTTAGGAAAGGAAGGTCCTGCCCTGAACAGATCTTAAACCTCAGAAACATTTTAACACATCAGAAGCAGAGGGCAAAATTGTATATAGTGACTTTTGTAGACTTCCAAAAAGCCTACGATTCCATAGACAGAGTGTCGTCGTTCAATACCGTGGATGAGTTTAGCCTGGATGGGAAAACTGTAAACATCATCAAAGAGATGATCATGAATATGTCCTCTAAAGTCAGATTCATGGGTGAACTATTGGAACCTTCTGAGATCAGAACAGGGGTCCAACAAGGGGATTGTCTCTCACTCCTGCTGTTTAACTGTGCACTCGAAAAAGTTGTGAGGGAATGGAATGCAAGAACGAGAGGAAGATTAAGATTTGGAGCAAAAAACAAAGGAATCACAATTAAGTGTTTGGCATTTGCTGATGACATGGCACTGCTTGTGGAAATGTGGGAGGAAGCTAAAGAGTAGGCACAGAGGGCAGAACTTAAGTTTTGTTACGAAAACAAAAACGAAGATTATGATGAATATACTAGATACTCCTAAGAGAATTAAAGTAGGAGCTCAAAAAATAGAGGTGGTTAGGAGTTTCAAGTACCTAGGGGAACTGATTGAATGGAACAACATTGTAGTTGAGAGCAATGGAAGCAAGAAGGACCAAAATGGAACTAGCTTTCCAGAAAACCAAAAACACATACAATAACAAAGCTCTCTCTCGGAACACCAAAATAATGCATTATAACACAGTAATTAAGCTGGAAGCACTCTATGCAGCAGAGACACTAGTCATGGGGATGAAAGGGGAAATGGAGAAACTGGAAATCAAGATGAGAGAAATTTTGAGGAAGATCATGGGTCCCAAATTCCAAAGTAACAAATAAGTTTTCTATAGAAATGAAGCCCTCTATGGAAAGTTGGAGAGACACTCAGAAACCATGAGGAAAAGGAGGATAAATTTTTTATGGACACATAACCCAAATAAATCCAGACAGACTAACGAAACAAATCTTTGACATCTTTTTAAAAAAAAACACTAAGAGGTTGCAAGTTAAGATCAACACCAGGAAACTGATTCAGATATCAGTGGAGGAAAGAAAGAAGAATTAAGATAGAATGAAGAACTACTGGGAGGAAAAGAGAGCACAAGAATCTAAGAAGTGATTGATCTGACATACCCCAAAGATGGGTGATTCGAAGTGGGCGAGGGGGGGGGGGGGGGGCGGAGGAGCAGTCACTTCACTGATATGCAATTTGTAACAATAAGTATTATCACTCGAGGACCATTATTGAACACACGGTTTATATAAGTGAATCTCAGTTTCAATTTTGATTAGGTGAAACGTTTAAGTATTTGTTACTTATGTATGTCACTTGTGCTTTTTCGACATTCACTGTGGAACACAAGGCACAAGTATGCAGCCTGAACTGTGTAAGTGTGACTGGGTCTGTGCTGAAGGGAGCAGCAGAGGTTGGGGGGGGGGGGGGGGGGCGAGTGGTTGGGGCTCTCCCTCCCCCTCTCACTCTATTTCATGAAGCAATACTTTAAATATCTTCAAACCCTGCTATATCTCCCCCTTCCCCACCCATTCCAGATTGCTGTGTTCGTTCAACGTGAGAGCTGCATTCTGGCCGCACTGGTGGGAGACAGTAGTTATCTTTGCATGAGGTGTGCCTGCTTGTGTGAATGTCTGTGTGTGTTTTCTTTTCTGACAAAGTCTTTGGCTGAAACCTCAATGTGTAACAGTCTTTTCATTGTGCCTGTCTTCACTGCCTTTTTTCTTGAACTCAACTTCAATTTGATCTATGTTCAACAATCAGTTGAACAATATCTGGATGCACTGTTCTCTTCTTCTTCTTCTTCTTCTTCTTCTTCCATAAAAATGTCCAAGAGTTCCAATTGATGTAGTGTTTTCCTTGACAACATTCTACAATGTTTTCCATACTTCTCTTTGAGTGCTGAAATTGAAAGCTTTGAACTTCAAAGATAAAAATTGGCTATACCTTTTGCCCTGTTAGTCTAACTAGATTCATTACATAATTGAAGATATGATGTTTTAGGGAACTGTGACCACCTGTAATTACACTGGAGAAAGACACCATCTGGGTCACTTTGTGTGTCTTCTTAAGATAATCGATTTCTTTATGTGATACAGGTCATTCCCAGATCCATTCATCAAACTGCTACAAAGTGCAACTTGTCAGCAGGACAAAGATAAAAAAATGACAGATTCTTCGCCAAGACAAACTTCCATCTGCAGCATTTACATGTACGGATGACCTGTATCAATGAAAGTAACAAGTTAGTCTAAGAAAATCTACCTTGGTCCTAATGGTGCCTTCCTCATTTTAGAATCATTGCCTTTAACTTTTCATAATTTATACAATTTTACAATGTTAATAGAGTAATAGGATATACCCTCAATGTGCTGTCCCCAGCTGCAGTTGCTCGGAGAACTTCATCTGACGCATAGAATGGATCATGGTCTGCCATAGCTCGGGCTGCCATCAATCTTTTGCGATGTGTTCTCCTCATCAAGAAGAGAACTATTGTCCCAATAGCACCCAAAGCAAGGACAGGTCCCAGAATAGCAAGGGCCAGCTTCACTATGTAACCTACGTTGCTAACATCATGTGGAACTTTTTCTGTAAAGCAATAATTACAGTTGATGGATCATAGATACATCATACATATTACAAAAGGTGCATAAAATTGAGCAGCAAGATAACTGGAAACAAAGAAATAAGAAATTAACCATGTAATCACTTAGTTTATAGAAATAAAAATTGAAAACAAAAGTAGAACTGCAAAAAGATTTGGTTCCTACTGAATATGGAGTCTCCTTTGAAAAAGCAATATTAACTTGCTGCAGACTTTTTGTTTTGTGCCTGAAATATAAAAGAATCTTTTGCCAAAAGGAAAAGAAACTGCCATATTACAGACTCAAAATGTTCATTTTTTTCAATGATACTTGGGCAAAAGAAACCTAATATTTAAGAATACGTAAGCACAGACTTAACTTTACAACATCAAAAAATTTTTTAATAATAATGAGAAGATAAGGGCTAAAACTCACTGGAGTTGGTAAACTAAAGAGCAGCAATGTACCAACTTTCCTGTAAAATATTACAGAACATTTGCATTATTGGGAAACACTCTCACTGAATCACTCTGAATAGCAGTGTTGAACATGTTTTCACAAGGCGTAACATCAGAACCAATTTCAAATATTTATGTAATTCTGATTCAAAAGTGATGTGTGATAAACATAACTATGATGATGTAATAATATATTTATATAAAGCAGTCATATAAGGTTACAAAATTTATGAAGAAAAAAATATAACACATTATGAAGGACAATCCAAGTCTGAATAAAGGATAAGGATTTATGTACAGAGAATCCATTAAAAAGTAGTTAGCTGGAGGATATCTGGAGGCAATTGTCAATCTCAACACTCGAGCTGTAATTTCATCATCACACCAAATAATTACCTCTTGCATGTATTTTCAGCTTCTAACTGTGGCACAATGGAACAAACACCATCACAGCAACAACCTCACACCCTAAATACATGCAGTCATTGGGCTCTGAGAAACATGGATGATCATGCTGAGAAGGATCAAAGCATATCAAACTCCCTTTTTAGGCATAACTGATGTCAGCACACTACTGAAAATTGTATGAGTTAAATAGCTTACACATACTTGGCAAATTCCAAATTCAAATCATAGTTCTACAGGACACACGTTTCCCATTTTGATTCAGAAAACTACAGAACATATATGGGAAAACGAGCCATAAGGATCAATGGAATGCCAACCATACCTGGTTCAGCCTCCGAAGTAAGTAAAATGATTGTAAATTCAGTACTCAACTTTAATTCTGCATCTGGAATAATTTTTGTACTTGCAGTGAAATGAAGCAGCAAAGTGAATGCCTTGATCAACATAAATAATAAGATAACCTGAACAGAAAGCTGTTTCTGAGAACTCAAGAGACCATCATCATCAATATCCCAACAAACAGCATCAAAATCTTATCGAATGATCATAATGTGTAGGTGGGCAGGACTAAAAAACACATATCAATTGTAGGCATCCAACTAGCACACCAGGACAAATAAAAATGGAGGGCATCTTGTAGACTTATAGCAAGTTTGGCAGTTCCACTTGCTACCATTCTACTACTAAAATAAATATATAAAAAATTTTGTTTTCATATACACACCTAATGCTTACACCATGTATATACAAAGTTGCCAAATTCCTATTCATGCAGCACTTAACTAAATTTCATTATTCAAAGCACAGTTTACCAATTTCTGATGACAACAATCTATTCAGTTCACATGAAAACAATGCCTGTAAACCACGTGCACATCAAAATTCAAATACACTAGAAATTCTTTGATTTAAGATTTACACAGTTTATTTGAAAATCCTTGTTCACATCTTTTGAGCAAATATTTAACTTTTTTTGAAAATGCAATATTTTAAAAGTTATTTGTACTCAGAATTTTCATGTTGTACAATGTTCCAATCTTAAGATATAATTATGTATAAAATCCTGCGTTTTAATTTTGTTACCACAATTTTCCAGTTTCCACAGATGTGTACTTTTCCTAAAATAACATTAGTTTATTAATTATCCCAATTACAAGATTCAACTTTCTATAACATTCTTGGTGAATTTTCAGAATCCCCACACATGTTAAAACTTCCCCCTCGTAAAATACTATTTATTTTCCGTTTTATAATTACACAGCTTTTGGTGACACAAGTTTACTTAACTGTATTGTACCTCTCGCATTTTATATGTTTTGTGTTAATGTTTAAAATCTAAACCTTTCTCCACGCTTTATTTCACACATTCTGATGGCTATGAAAAGAATTTCTCACCAACAATGTGGGGTGATTTGTATCTTGCAATTAAGTAGGATACCTCTAATGATGAGCTTTGGACACTTCTAGGGTCTGATATATGTTTTTAGAGCAATCAAACATTTTCTTGTAGTTGTTGCTCATTAAGCTTACAAAGTTTCATAAGTTTACTTACACAGTATGGATTATGCCTGCAGGTCTGTCTTTTAGTTATAAGTTTCAAGCTAAGTTGGCTAAAATATCGAAACAAAAACCCTATTGTGATCATTCCTCATTATTCAAACAAATGCTAGTACATCTTAACATTACAAAATCAATTTGATATTTACATACTTTGGTTTTGAGTGTAGTGCTAATAGGAACAGAAGAAGACGTGAAAGAAGAAAGTATTTTGATTAAATTATAATATTTTTAATTGCAGTTGTTTCAAAGAAAATGCCTTTTTTGCATTTTGCATTTTCTTGGAAACAACTGCAATTTATATACAGCTGCTGCGAAAATGGCCACTACAAGAAATGTGTTCTAATCTTTTTTCCCAATTTCCTGCTTTCGAAGGAGAAGAGGCACTCTGTGAATCACTTCTACGGGATCTCTTGTTACCACTGTGAATTAGCCACTTACCCATGAGAATGGTAGAATTTTTATCACTTTATTTTTAATCCGGTTCACTACTTACACTGAACACACACTAGAATTCAACTAGCTAGCTCACCGTATTTTAACTGACTCCAGACGCCTCCTGAGTGAGATCGAGTGGACAGTCACAATGGCTGTGATGAACAATCTACTCTTGTAGTCAAAGATATTATGAAAAGGACAGATTGCTGCTGATCATACAGATGACATGCTGAGTTGGAGACAGACACAATGAAAAGACTATTACATGTTGACTTTTCAGCCAAGACCTGCTTCAGAAAAAAAAAGAAAAGAAAGAAAAGAAAACACACACACACACACACACACACACACACACACACACACACAAAAGCAAGCACACCGCATACACATATCTCCAGACACAGTCAGTGTGTTCGTGTGTGTGTGTGTGTGTGTGTGTGTGTGTGTGTGTGTGAGGTGTGCTTGCTTGCGGAATGTTTGTGTATGTTCTCTCTCCTGAAGAAGGTTTTGTCCAAAAGCTCAATGTATAACAGTCTCTTTATTGTGTCTGTCTGCAGCCCAACGTGCCATCTTTATGGTGAGTAGCAATCTTTCCTTTTCCTAATATTGTTGTTATTCTAACCTCGACTTCACACTGTTTTATTCTTCTAGTCAGTATTGCAAGGTACAGGCAGTCACACTGTCGGGCAGCTTATAGTCTTCAGTCAAAAATGGAAAATCCAGGATAGAATAATGACAATATTATGAAAAGGATAGTTTTTATTCACCATATACAAAAGATGCTGGGTCGCAGATAGGCCTTCGAGTACAGCAGCTATAAAGTAACATGCCAGGCGGTCATGGTCTTGCAGCAATCTTGCAAAGTTCTAGGTCAGTTCTTACAAGCTTAGAAACCACTTGCAGCATGTGCAGCTTACTGATCTGTGTTGTGAAGTTTATAATACATTACCAGCAGGCTGGTTTATGTGACATGTTTACTAACAGTATATATGAATTGACTGAAAAAGTAAAATCGATTGTGTTGCAATGCGTCACTATTAACCATTTGATAGCTTAGTAACCCCTGAAAGATTAGATTTATGAAATTCCATGAGAATGAGGCAGCATCAAATGGGTCAGTAACATTGCAAAGTCTTATTTGAAACTCATATCCACAAACTTTGCAAGATCATGGGGGGAGGAGGGGGGGGGGGGGGGGGGGGAGAGAGGAAATCAAGGCATTTGCAAGGGGAATTTCAAACCGACACTGTTGCAGTTTCCAGGAGGAAAATACACCTGAAAGGCACAAAAAGGAGTTTTTGACTCAGGTCATTACTTAATACAAATCAAAGTGAGGTTTCAGCACAACAGATGTAGACCTAAAAGCAAGCTGTTTCCAAGGCCAGACACCAAGTGTCTCGAACACGACACTGACACTCCTCTACAGGATGTACATGAACGATATCTGAGAGAATGACATGGCCTATCTCACACACTACAGACAGCTCTGAAATTAGGACAGCCTCCAACAGAACATAAATATAGATGTTGGAACACAAATAGTGACAGAGTACATAGGAAGAAATCAAATTAGAGAACTGATGAGACATTCATAGAAAAACTGAAAGCTCATAGTCTTTTTGAAATGCACAGAATACGCCCTCCAAATTAATATGCAAACAAAACAAGCTTATGGTAAAAACAGCCTGTCACAAACAGAATAGGACTGACTCAAAAACACTGACATTTTTACTAGACCTACAAGGAGAACCTATATCATTACTAGTCGCCGCTGCTGCCACCACCACCACCACCACCACCACCACCACCATTACATTCCTGTCTAGCAAATGAAACACTGGAGAAGAAACTAATATTAAAGAGAACTGTAGATACAGATTGACTACTTATAAAGCCTAAGCAACTGTCATCAACCAAAGGAAAGATAGTCCTTCATAAAACCAGTGCCAAATACAAATAACAAATGTCCTGAACTGAATAAGTATTTTACACAAGCACTACTGCACTGCAATGAAATGTAATGTAATACTGTCCTGATACACAACCACCTGGCAAACAGCAGCAAAAATCAGTATTAATATTTACATCTGCTAGTTGTACTAATTGTGTGAGAGTTTTTCATAAATTGTGTCAAGTGGTGGTCTCGTTGTGGGTTTGATTTTATGTTGCTCACTCTGTGAATGTCAGCAACTTCACTTCCAACTTATTGACACAACACTTTGTGAATGACCAGTGAGAATCTTGAAATTTCTTAGTTGACAATTTGTGTAGCAAACACATCACTAGATCCACCAGACAAAACAAAATATGTGCACAGTGTAATGGTTTTGAATCAAGTTCTTGGTTTCAGATTACTCCTGCCATATATTTTATTCTGATGAAAATGGTGAAATTATGAAAGTGGTGAACATGTGTTGTGTAACTGGAGGAAATGGCAGGTGAATATTCAGGGTTGCCACAAGCTTCCAAAATTGAAATTCCCTTTTTTTTTCACTGATTTCCAGACACAGTTTTAGCAATTTTTCATGACAAATTTAGAGATGTCAAGAGTAAGGAAAATGGCAAGTCAACAAAAAAATGTAACGACTTCTGCACTTCTGAACGTGTTTTCAATTAGTTGGTTGGTCGATCTGGGGGAGGGGACCAAATAATGAAGTCGTTGGCCCCATCGGATTAGGGAAGGAGGGGGAAGGAAGACAGCCATGCCCTTTCATAGGAACCATCCCAGCATTTGTGTGACGTGATTCAGGGAAATCACGAGAAACCTAAATCATGATGGCTGGATGTGGATTTGAACTGTTGTCCTCCTGAATGAGAGTCCAGTGTGCTAACCACTGTGCCACCTAGATTGGTTGTTTTTAATTCTAATTTTGAATGAGCACCACTTTATTGTCTCCTTTAGAAGATTTATGATCTGGAGGATAAGTAAACAGGTAAGTTGCGTGAGTAAAAGCGACTTTAGTTAAAGGTTTTCTGCTTTTATTAAAGATTTAACTTGAACTCTGAATTAACAACAAGTTTTTGCTCCTTGTCCAGCACAGGATTTATGAACTTTCCAGGAAAGATAATGCATCAGACTGAACAGAAAACATAAAAGGAATATGTTGCATAACATAACATTAAGGTTTCAAAAATAAGAAAGACAGTACTGGAGTATTTACAGTGACATTTTCCCTGCCAAACAATACTAAGTGTTTTGCCAAAAATAAAAAGTAAAAACAAACAATTAAAATCAATCAATGAAACCAGTCAAAATTTCTTTGTGGGAGAAGCAATCTCTTCATCAATTCCACTCAGTTCAGTGGCCCTCTCTGCAAGTATCTGTGACATTCTGCCCTTCAGTTCATTAACATGCTGGACAATGGATCCCTTCCGTCTACCCTTCTGCTTTAAAGCTTCGCCATACTGATCTTGAGTACTGCAATAGTCCAGAACCATTCTCTTGTCAACAAAAATCTTGAAGAAACCGTCAGCTGATTTCAGGTCATCATATAATTGACATACTTGACTCTGTTTCTTAGTTGACTATCATACACTCTTTACTAATGAAAGAACCTTGCTCTACAATGGCTTGACCATCAATCATAATGAGAACCTTTTGAAGAAAGCCATGCAAATGCTGGTAGTTCTCCAAAAGTGATTAATTCTAGTCTAACTTCTCTTGTAGCTTGCACGGAGATCCAAATATTCTTGTTTACCAAGAAATTGTGTGAATTCCTTCTTAACTTAATCACAGTTGTTAGTGCTCATCCAATTCAGTATCAATTTGTGCAAGGTGTTTGAGATTCTACTGTTCCTAGTTCCTGACTACTACTTATCACAGCTGGATCACAAAAGCTTATGTATCTACAAATGTTATACTTCAACAGTGGCTTTAGGAGGAGGACTGAGCAAATTATGATCACAAACTCCCTGCACTCGGCTCTGAAAATTTAAATATCCTTGGCAGACACTTTCAAATTTCTCAGCTCAAACCATACAGCATGACCTAAGTTAATTTATTTGGCAGGAATAACACTAGCTTCATCATCAACTTGTACATCACATACCAATTTCATGGCAGATAATATATCAGTTAGTCTTTAAGGGCTGCAGTCTTGAAAATCTGACAAACTGTGTGGAGACTAAAGACCCCACATCATTAAAAGTTGATGCATTGTCCACATGAATAATCTTCAGCTCAAGACGTAAGTCCCTCACGAAAGCCCAGTTGTTATTTGGGCCATCCATTGATACTTTAAGCATGTTGGTAACAGTCAGGCCTGAAGTTTCTTTCTTAAAACTGTCCAACATATCAGTGGCAGTGGTATGGCCTAAAAATGTAGATGGAAAGTAGTGCATTGCAACCTGTTTGTTTACTTTGTGGCAATATCTGAGTGCAGTACCCATTTTCCGCAACAGACACCTTGTTAAGACTCTCATCAAATAAGAGTACAACATCTCCTTCAAGAGCTGTGAGCCCATTTTTCCTAAAGTGCAGAGATAATCCATAAACGATACCGTTTGTCTTGGTCTACCCAAACTACACGTTACTTCCAATCTCGAGAAAATACCAATCTTGAGAAAATAATGATAATATTTCGTTTGTAGGGTGCTCAATTGCATGGTTGTCAGTGCTCATACAAGTTCCCATCTTCCCACTGTCCAGTCTTGCTACTTTTCCCAAACGATGAGGACAACAAAAACGCCCAGTCCCCGGGTGGAGAAGATCTCAAACCCAGCCGGGAATCGAGCCTGGCACCCCATGATCCAGAGGCAGCAATGCTAGCTGATAGACCACAAGCTGCAGACAATCCTGAGAAAATGGATTGTATATAATGTGTTCGCTTCTGCTCGCACAGGTGTGAGAAAGAAATATTCACAATCTCCCTTGTGCCTCAAACAGTTCGAAATATCAAAACAAGATTTTGATGAATGATGGCATTTAAAGTGGAGAGTATTTTGCTACATGATAAACATGCGAAATTTTCTTATTACTGTGATATATGAGTAGCTGTAGACTTCTGCAATGGAATAATGTAATGTTTTAAGAGTCCGAGAGATAGCTGGTGAAATGAGAATTAGTGTGGCTTTGCAACAAGGTATATTTATTTTTATACCAAGAATGTAGTTTTTCATAAACATTTGATCTGAACTGTCCTCATTTAACAAACCAGTGTTCAAGGATTCTGTGGCAATCACAACTGCATTAGTATGTTTGTGAGTTTTTTTTTTTTGCCAAAAGAAGAAAATTTTAACATGGCAACAAGGGAAATATACAAGTTACTCAAAACTCACCACTGATAAATGAGTGGTTTTCAGGTGACAGCAAGTTTCCGTTGCTACAAGTCTAACGAAGAGACTGGACCAACAACCACATCGAAAAACTTATTGTTGTGTACATAGTTCTGTGTAGTCAGCGTGTACACAACTTTCTCACTAGAGCGCGCCCCGCTAAGCACAACAGCGCAGGCGCAGCGCTCGTCCATCTCCGCACTACGAAATGGCACTGTCTTAGAGACGGACCAAATTCTGCTTCCGCCGATCCGCGTATTAATATGTAACGCAGCCAATGAGATTGCTGCTAACGTAGAACCTTTTCTCCTCGTGGATCACATTCGCGCAGTGATACCTGAACGCGTGAGGTATTATAACGAGTGTACAGACCTCTGATTAGTCAGTCTGCATTAGTCTGTACCAGTCTATAGTCAAGTTTCAGTCTGTGCCTAATAAGATTATCATATTCCTGTACATAGTCATGAAGATAAATGAATAGACACTTTGTCAAGTATCAGAGATATGTGAGAATAAGATTAACGTACTAAGACCAAAGGAACTTCAGATTGTCAATTGTAAACAGCATCCAGAATCAAGTTACATAATATCTATGCCTTTTTATTATTTTAATAAATGTGTGTGAAAATTAATCAAGTTCTGTTTAAAGTTGGTCACCGTCAATCTGCTACTCTAAGCGTGCAAGTGGCATTTCTATCGTCTCACCTAATGGACGCCACGATAAGACCACGAGACATATTGCTCACACTCGCCTACTTCGTTAGAGCGACAAGTCAAATAATCTGATGGTGTGTGTACCGAAGGTCTTACAGTACGCACACCACACTTATACAACTGTATCGTGAAATACCTAGTTTGTCAAAAGTGACATATGAAGAGTACGCAAACAAGAATGTAAACAACAGTGTACAAAGGGATAATTGATACAATTCCAGACAGTATTCCAACTGTGGACCACACTGTACTAAAAACTGAGCTAAGAAATTTGAAATAAAGTTTCACAAAAAAATTCTCTAGTTGTTTGACCACATTGCCCATAGATGCTTTATAATAATCGAAAGTATTTTAAATCCATATTGTAACTGCAGTAAAAGAAACAACAGTGATAAATGAGGAAATACCTAAAAAATGTGAAAGCAGACAGCATTTCTGATGTGAGCAAAAATCAGATATAATACATCGTAAGTAACATCAACAGCTTTTGTAATAAACTGTTTTTAGATCCAGAAAGCAAGCCAGATTGTAAATATGTGTCACTTCAGACCACTGATGATATTTTAAAAAAGCACTTGGTGACAAAAATATACATATTCTTTTAGTTGCAAAGATGGATTTAAAATATCTTGAACAATTTCAGAAATGAGTTAAAAAGATTTAGCCCTTTTGAAGAAGTACAAAAGGAGGGCAAGTTTTGTATAACCAACACTACAGTGAGGGTCAATGAAACGTTTGCTTGTACTGTGTTCATTACTGTAGACTATTACCTACTGTGTTATGCCCCTTTTTTTTTTGAAGTATTGTTTGATTTTTTCCCCCGATAAATACACAAGTACATAGTCTACAAACCATCAGCAACGGCCACAGTTTTCTTCCTAGTATCATACCTACTTTTTCTCAAATATATTAACTACTGTCAAAGTACAAAAATGTATTACAATAAATTAAATGCTTATGACACAACACTGTACAACATTATTGCAGTGAGCCTCAGTCACAACTCCTGAAATCCGTCGCCTGTGGCCTCTGGCTTGTTGAGCATGCTCCACAGTCCTGTGTTCAAAGATAAATCATGAAAATCTGCCTATTTACACCACACATGAATGGACCTGGCCAGTATAGGTTGCAGAGACTAGATCAGACAGAACCTGCACGTTAGTGGAAAATAATGGGCCCCAGATAGGCTGGCCCAGTCCACCAGAGATACCTGTAGAACCGGAATGCAGTTCTGGTCTGTCACAGAAATCCACTTGTGTGGCTTACTATTCATGCCCATAGTCATGAGCTATTGATGAACGAGACTGTGGTGATGGATCTGTGCAATGAATAACATGTGCAAATAGTCTGAGGATCCAAAAACACCATTCCTCGTGCTTCCCTGCCATTCCTGTCGCCAGCTGCTCAGCTAGTGGTGAGCGGTCGCTGAGAGGAGCAGTGGGGAGGGGACAAGCGGTAGGAAAGGACGGAGTAAGGAGAGAGCACACAACACCCAGCAGCTACTCGGCTGTGCCCAGCCAGCGATGTTGTGTGGCATCTCCGTAAAACAAATTGTTTCATCTGCTTCACCAAAAACGACATTTTTCAATTTTCTTTCAAATTTCGATGACATATTTAAAATTCCCTGATTTCCAAAACTTGTAGCACTATTCTCACATGTCTGTGTTCAGGTTTTAACTTTCCAGAATGAATTTTTGAACGTTAGGGAGAATAAAGTTGTGTATGACTACTGCATGAGACATTGGGTAGGTGTTGCAGAGTCCTACTTCTCTTCTGGGGTAGGAAACTGTTGTCTACTATTTCCTCTGTTGTTGTAAGCCATGTGGAGCAGTTGATCATGGTAGCTGTCACAACAACACACCTGCATCATATTGTTCAAACCCTGTATAACAGACATGAAACATTTCCACATTCACTGGACTACAACACAGTTTGGCCTCTTTAATTTGGAATACCTTTGTTGAATTTAGCTGCCAGCATCTCAACTGCTGTCAAAATCTTAGCTCACACGGCCGAGTGTCCACTGTGGATGCTTGCTGGTAGAGACTGTTTGCTTCGGTAAACGGATGGAGGTAAGGGAGTGTTTGATAGTGTCAAATGACACCCAGCTTCCCAATAAGCATTCTCAGTTAATGCACAATAACGGAGACAATGTACCAATATGGCACCCCCCTTTTTTTTATGAAGAGAGCCACATATGACAAAGCTGATTAGTTCATTACATCATGGATATCCCAGTTCAAAATTCTGTAAGAGTGACTTAGCAAAGCAGAAATTTCATAGTGATCAAATTGCACACTGTGTGATGCACTCTACTGCTTACAGACCTCTGGTAAGCCCTGGGCACCTGTGGTTAAGCCATCTGTCTGCAATATCCTTTCTTCAATGATTGCTAGTTCCAATAGGTATGCAGGAGACCATCTGTGAAACTTGGAAAGTAGGAGAGAGGTGTTAGGTGGAAAAAAAAGCTGTGAAGGCAGGTTGCTGGTTGTGCCTGGGTAGCGCAATCGGTAAGAGCATTTCCCGCGAAAGGTAATGTTCCACGTTTGTGCCCCGATCCAGACCACAGGTTTAATCCACCAGGAGTCTTCACGATATTGTATAGATATTGCAGGACAGATCACCCAACTGCTGTTTCTCATCAGAAGTACAGAACTTATTTCTCATTAATCTTTGATACGAACTACTTCAGCTTCTTATTATTCTGCGTATGTCTAGTTTTTCTCATCTAACCCAATTGGCCTTTTTTCATGCATTCTGATACTTTGCAACTAATGCTCTGATCAACTATCCCTCTCCTACTGTGTTGTAGATGTCTATTTCTTTCCCACAATTTTTTATCTTCTTTCATATTTAGCATTCTTTTCCTTACTAGCCCTTTCCATCTTGTATATTCATCACAGTGATTATCATATCCTCTACGAACATTTTCCTCCTGGACCAATTAACACTGTCCACTTGCACACATTTTACCAATTGCCTGCAGTTTTAACACACCTTCTCAAATAGCCATCATGTTCGGAAATGTAAAACTTATTTTCTGCAATTCATTGTCAATTGTTATACTGGAAAGTTGGACTACTGTAAGTTTAACGTATAAAGGGCATTCAAAAAGAAACAAGCTGGAGGCATAATTACAGAAACCAATACCTGTATGTTATAAGTAGATAAATAAATGTGAAAAAAATCACTGAATAGTAATGTGGAATGAAAATTCCAACTATAAGGGGTGTTCAACAAGAAACAAGCCAGAGGCATAATTACATAAACCAGTACCTATATGTTAGAAGTATTGACCCTGGCTGTTGAGACACTTGTCCCACTGTGACACAAGGCAGTAAATGTCTGTCTCATGAAATTCCCGGGGCTGCGATGTTAACAAGTTCTGCACGTACAGTTGGACGTCGTCATCCACTCGAGTGCAGGAAAAGTTATGCTGACATTCTTCTTTAACCAATATGGCCCCCTACTGATTTACTACCTGCAGGACAGGACAGCAGCGAATGCCCAGCATTATTCGCAAACCTTGACCACTCTTCGCCCAGCGATCAAATCAAAACAACCAGGCAATCTCATCCATGGGGTCATTCTGCTCCATGACAATGCAAAGCCTCATAGGGCCAACATAGTCAATGCCCTCCTGCAAAAATTAAAATGGGAGGTTCTCCGCCACTCTCCATATAGTCTGGACCTCTCCCCCTGTGATTTCGCCATTTTTGGTCCCCTAACAAGGCTCTGAGGTGCAAAGAATTCACCTCATACAACGACGTCCAGTTGTATGTGCGAAACTCGTTAACAGCATAGCCCCGGGAATTTTATGAGACAGACATTCGCCGCCTTATGTCACAGTTGGACAAGTGCGTCAACAGCCAGGGTCAATACTTCTAACATATAGGTACTGGTTTATGTAATTATGCCTCTGGCTTGTTTCTTGTTGAACACCCCTTATAGTTGGAATTTTCATTCCACATTACTATTCAGTGATTTTTTTTCACATTTATTTATCTTCTTGTGTATCTGCCAGGAGGTCATATGTAATAAGTTTCTTTGATGAAACTCTGTTAACTGTTCCTGTATTATGACAAGAGAAATGTGCAGTCAAGAAATAACTAAAATGATCTCTCCACAAACAAGTTAGTATATTTAAAAAAAACTTCCGCTACTCACCAACAAAGTTTGCATTTGCTAAATATGGAAAAGAGCCATTATTACAATAGTCTCCTTCACAGCAGTCCATTGCATACTGGCCCCCTGTGTGGCGTTTGGTATGGCCAGACTTCGAAGATGATCCACAAATGAAAGGTACATGGTCAGGAACAGTTGTACAACCTCGCGAAACTCGTTCCACGCCATCAGAATCACGGACTCGAGATTTCCAACACTGTAAACATATTAGCTCTATAATGATTTGTTTTTCATCTAATACTCACTACCAGCACTCTAAATCCCATTGGGGTGAATGAATATGAGTCTCTACATCCAATTTATTTCAGAAACATATCCTCCATTTAAGGCAACAGTTAGTATCAGTGTATCATCTAAACATCTTACTGGGTAGTACATTTATGAAAACATTTAATTCAATCACAGCAAAACACTATATAATTTTGTAGATTCTTTGTTCTTTTCACATGACACAATCATCACTTAAAAAGGAAAGATTGTTCTTCTAGGATGGACACATGCCTGCTTTCAGGAGTTGCAACATCACTAAGATTTATTGCCTTATTTTTTGTTCATCACACTGAACAACGTGAACATCAGTTGCTACTGCTGACTGATTGTCTTTCGGTACTGCCACTGTTGAAGTTCTTCAGTCAGCTTTCAAATTTAGAGATGGGTGTGTCGAAGTCAGTGAATTGTGTGTCAAAATTAATAAATGTGTCAAAATCTTTTCACGCATTTTGCTTTTAAATACAGGTACTGTACATTTATTTTTTAAGCATAATGGCAGAGAAACAATGACAAAAAACAATGGAACTGCTTTATGGGAAATGATGAAAAACAGAGGTTGAAAACAGAAAGATGTAAATATTGTCCAGCAAAGTGAACTGATAACCTCTTCAGGATGGCAGCACCATCATATTTACACCTGATAAGCAGGGAGGGGACATAGTAAGTGCCAGTGTACATTCTAATAGTATTACATGTGGAGTGCTATCACATGCTACATGTCTGTATGCACCACTGAATACTGAGTTGAATAAGAACAAAAACAGCACATATAATAAAGTCAAACCTCCATATAACGATTACCAATACAATGATAAACCGGGGTACAGCAATAATTTTATATGGCCCTGGCTGATTTCCTATATGTACTATGTTAATTACCCTTCGTTACAACGATGAAGTAAGTTTAGCAACATCCTGTTATAACAAAGACAAAATTTCGAGGAATTTACTATTTCCTACTTCTAAGAAGCTCACTACAGCAGTAGGTATTGTTTATTTAGCTACTAGACTTGTGGCACTTCATTTCCAGAAGCTTCACTACATACTACAGTACTGTATTTATTCTAGCGGTAAAGAGAATAGCGTACAGCCGCGGGCGAGCTGTGCTGAGCGGCAAGCGTCAAAGAGCTCCTTTGTTTGAATGAGTGTTTAGTTTGTCCATTGTTGAGCTTCAATAGCAGACAGAAGTGTTTTGTTGGGCTCACAAGACGCTTATATCTGCGATTTTTGCGGTCTGCAAATGTTTTTAGTTTATGTAAATGCTTTGAAATTCGCTAAGATTTGGACAATGGCTGGAAGTTGGAAACAAATATGGTTGTAGACAAAAATTGAGGTTTCAAAGACATTGATAATGGAATGAAACACGTAGATGCAGCAAGGGAGTATGGACTTCCACGATCGACGTTAGCTACATTCCTTAAAAAAAAAAGAAAATAATTTGAAGAAAACTTTGTATGTGGTAAATTTAACCCTTCAAGAAGAAGAAGAATGATGATGGCTGCTGCTGACGATGTGGACAGTGCTACACTGGGTGGTTTAATGAGATGCATGTGCAGAATGTACCAATTAATGGTCGGTCCATTGATATGTCAAAAAGCCTTAGATTTCGCTAAGTTGCTTGGCAATTCTAATTTTAAGGTAAGGAACAGATGGTTGCAAAGATCATTTTTAAAGTGATTTCAGATGAAGGAAAATCAGCACCTTTACGTGATGCAGAATTTTGGAGGAAAAACACAATGTGCAAACTGTTAGAAAAATACAGTTCTGAAAATTTGTACAACACAGATGAGACGGGATTGTTTTATAAAATGAATCCAGATATGATGATGGCCTTTAGAGGAGAATTGTGTAAAGGAGGGAAGCAATCTAAAAGTACGTCTAACTGTTCTCTGCAACAACACTTCAGGGACATATAAATTGACACCACTGGTGATCAGCAAACCTATGGTACTTCAAAAATGTGTAATTAGCTTACCAGGTAAGAGGGTACATGGTACATACATTTTACTTTACCTTCCTTTAATTTATAAGTTAATTCAGTACAGTATAGCTTCTTCTGTAATGTTTTGCTACAGTCGTATTATAAATGTGATTTCTTTTATTGCAGTCAATTACAAAGCAAATTGCAAAGCATGGATGATGTCTACTCTTTTTAGTGAGTAGCTGCTTTCGCTTGATAGAGATGTCAATGAAGAATAAGAAAATTGCATTGCTGGTGATTAACTGTAGTGCGCATAGCAACATGCCAGCGTTGAAGAACACTGAACTATGCTACTTCCCCCCCGAGCTGAACTCTGATTCTTCAGCCACGGGAATAATTAAGAACTTTAAGACAAAATACTGTTCACATTTAGTTCAACACGTAATCACAAACATTGAAAGAAGGTTGAGGAATCCCTCCAGTTTCAATGTGAAGCAGGCTTGTGACATGATTGCTTGTTACTGGAACAGTGTACAGCCAAATGCGATTGTGACCTGCTGGAAAAATGTAAGAATTTCCGAAAGTGAAGATGTAGGTGAGAAAGTTGTGGTGGATGAAATAATGCAGGATGATATTCAAAGTGATCCGGAGATTTGTTCAGCAGTTACTTGTAAAACCATAGATGTTTCAGTAGTTGAATACTTGTTAGTGGATGACGAGGCATTGGTATGTGAAGCAAATACTGACAAACCTATCATCGAGGAATTGAAGGGTAATTCGCCTGCTGAAGATTCTGATGATGATAGTGATGTGGTAAGTGCAAATTCCCCTCCTCTGCTGAAGCTAATAGATCAGCTGGAAACAATTCAGCCAGCAGCATATTCAATGCCTAGTGTTTCAGTGCAGCAGTTGATAAAGACAGTATTCACAAGAGAATCTTTTTGGGAAAAAAAGTGAATTTTTCTGTACACAAAAGTAAGATATTTTACAGCTACAGTATTAATAAAGGAAGTGAACAAAATGTGTTTCACTATTTGCTTTTTATGTTATTTTTCGTCAGGAAAGTACTTCTCAGTCACGAAAACATGGCTCCTCGCTCCGCGTCCCAATAACAAAACCTCATTATAACAATAACCCTTGTACAACAATTTAGTTTTCATGGTCCCATGAAATTTGTTGTAGCGAGATTTGACTGTATGAGGGTAAGCCAAAAATTATCGACAATGTAGCTACACCTTTTATTGCAATATAAATAGGTCACATACATTAATATATTTTTTTAATATAGCTCCCTTGCTTTTTAATGCACTTGGTCCACTGTTGCACAATTTTCCTGGTGCCTTCAGAAAAGAAGATTTTCAGCTGAGCAGCAAGCCACGTACACATTGCAACATTAACTTCTTAGTCCGAGGTGAATTTACAGCCCCTTAATGTCTTTTTGAGAGGACCAGACATGCGGTAGTTGGAAGGGAGTTTCCGGAGCAGTGTGGGCAGCAGTATGTAGACAGGCATTATCGTGCAATAACATGACATTTTTTGATAGCAGTCCTCGTTGATTGCTTCGAATTGCAGCCTGTCAGTAAGCATCTCACTGTAATGAGAACTGTTTATTGTTGTGCCACTATCCTGATAATGTTCCAGCACTGGGTCTTTTAGGTCCCGAAAAACAGTAAGTATCAGCTTTCGTGTGGATGGTTGGGTTTTGAACGTCTTCCTGCTGGATGATTGTGGATGCTTCCATTCCATGCTCTGCCACTTACTCCCTGGCTCGTAATGGTGGAGCCACATTGTGTCACCAGTGACGATTCAGTCTAAGAAGCTGTCATGTTCATTACCATAGCGATCCAAATGTTTTTCACATATGTCCCTATGTGCATTTGTTTAAGCAACACTGTGAGCCAATTTGGGACCCATCTTGCACAGACTGCACTTGCACTAGTCACTTATCTGTCAATCAGAACACTGTAACATGCACATTCAATGTCATCATCATCATCATCATCATCATCATCTGTGGCGTGGATGATTCTGCGGCTCCTTCCTCTTGCGTAACACTTGTATGACCGATTTTTATTTTTGTGATTCATTTGTAAACACTCTGTTGTCGCAAGACACTGTTTCTGTATTGAGTCACATGTCTCTGAGGACTGTGGCCCCGATACACCTTCCGACCACAAAAACCAGATCACCGCTTGATATTCCTCTTTGGTGCAAACTTCTAACAAAGCAGTGACAACAAGAGGAAGAGAAATCGAGGAATTATAATCAAACTTTCATAAAGGACCACAACAGCAAATCAATAACACAAACAAGGACACAGATCTTTATGAAGAACGTAAGAAGAGTTATGTCAACATTGTGGGTAATTTTTAACTTACCTTTGTACATCTCACCTTGGTTGTTCACAACACTTCACTGGCAGTATCCATGAAACTACCTCCCCCAATGATGTTGATATTTCCCACAGCTATGTCTGTTAATTCATCTGTAGTTTCAATTGCAGATAGTAATGCAGACACTCCGTTCAAATGTGTGCCTACTGATTTTATTATATTTTCAGCTTCCTTGTCTATCAAAGTATGTATCCTCCACGAGTCACCACGTATTTTTTTGGCATGATGCACGGCATGTCTAGTCTTCCAGTGCCAAAACAGTAAAAGCTAATGTCACAGCAGCAAAAGCACACTGACTGTGTGGTCCAGTAGTTAGCACTTTTGCTAGTAACAAGGAGGTTAGGGGTTTGATTCCAGATGATCATCTCAAATTTTGCTGACAAGGTGTGGGAGGAGGCCCATTCAGCCTTGTGAGGCCAGGAGAAAGGTTGCTCGAATATAAAAGCAGTAAAATCGATGTCCAAGCTGTCGAAGTAGGGTCATGTTTAAAGTTTTCACCAGGCTGCATTACACAGACAGTTTATGTACAGCAAAAGTATGAGCCGTTATGTTTTCAGGTTTGAGAGCACGGCACTCAACATATGACGACTGCAGACCTGATTCTTGCCAAGGCTCCAGACCAGTTCTATACAATTTAGGTCCATATACACTGCGGAAAAAAATTAGTACACCCTTTTAGAGGTTTCCAATTCACTCAAGATTCATTGTTGCAACAGTGCATATCGAGTACCTGAAATGATTACATTTACAGATTAATAGCACAAGCAGTTCTGAGGTAACAGGTATCGACCCACGCTGGAACACCCATACTAGCACATTGTTAGTCTCCACGGGCATCAATCAAGGTGCTGACTATGACACCCAGTCAATCGTACATATGGCGAATACTGCCCTGGGATGTGTTACGCTACATCTGCTTGACCTGTTCACATAGTTCTCTAAGAGTTGTTTGTTGACATGTCACACAAGTCACTTTTCAGCCGTATCCCACAGAGGCTTGATTGGAGACACCTAAAGATCATGCTGGCCAATGAGGTTACTGCATGTCTTGCAACGCGTGTGAAGTTTCATGGGTACTGTGTGGGCGAGCATTACCTTGTTGGAACAACATATAACCTTCCTGCTGCAAAATGGAAAAAGAACTGATCTAACAACATTCTGCACGTACCAAGCTCCAGTTAGCATCCCCTTCAGAAACACTAAAGGTGAACGAGAGTTGTAGCTTATTGCACATCAGACCATGAGGCCAGTGTGTCTTGGACAAATGCATTCTACAAGGCAGCACTCACCAGGTCTACGTCATATGTGCAAAAAATCATCACTTGCACGCACGCAGAATTTGCTTTCATCGCTGAAGACCATGGCACACCATTTCATCTTCCAAAGTGATTCTCAAGTTGAGTCATGCATCTCGATGCTAGGGTGTGAGTGTGCACGTACTTGGTCCCACTGCTAATAACTGGGTTGCAATAGTTCATGTTGACATGCCTGGGCTCACAAGTCCTTTTATCTGTGCTGTGGTGGCTGTACAATCTTCTACTGCTGCCCTTCAATACAACAATCCTGGCGGGCGTCTGAGGTGGATGCATGTCCAGAACATCGTCTACAGGTGTGACAACGTTCACGTGACCACTGTTATCAGCACTGTTGGGCAAATGACACAGCATGTTCAACTTGGGTGGCAATTCTCTGAAACAACCATCCCGCCATTTCGAAGGCCACAATCCAAGCCATTTCAATATCGCTTAGTTGACTGCAGGAAAAACAAGTGCATTTTCGTTGCATGGTTGCCTGCTGGTTTCATACTTTTGCACCACACTGAGCCTTCTCGCTGTGCATTCCCTACTAAAAGGTAGACATTGATGGCACTCTGGTAGCTATGCTTTTACACTATTTGTTGGCAGATAATGTTAAAAGCATTATAGTACTTCTATTATCACCAGGTGGCATATGCCATCATCAGATCAAAAATGACGTCTTCTTTCCAGGTGTACAATATATATATTTTTTTCCAGCAGCACAGCTTGATGGCAGTAGGAAGGGAACCATTTTCTTGCAAAATTTTGTAAATGGAATGAGGAGGAGAAGGTTAGTGCTCCTTAATTAATGTCAAAAGTCCAGGTATCCTTGTCTCTACATACTTTTAGCTTTTTCTCTCTGTTCCTACATGATAGTCCGAAGTTTTCCTGTTGTAGTCATAGAGGAGAAATAAACACGAAATGGAACTCTGCATTCACAACAATGAAACGTTTCCTAGTACTGTTGATTGACAACTGTCTTCGAACACTGTCATTTGCAACACTTATTCAGACTGCAGAGTGTGTGAATCCACAGTTTGTCTAAATAAACCACAGGCTCCTTTAATTATGATGCTTCATTTTTCCATTAAAAAATCTAATACAGTATGCTCTTTTTTATTTAAGTATGTTCCCTGGTCAGTGTGTAATGACTTGTTAATTCTGGAAACCACTTAAAATAAAATAACATATACACAACAGCTTTTTTTCAGCTAGCCTGGAAGCCCACTTGTGTATGACAAAAGCAGTGATGTTTCTGCAAATACACTATTGCCTTCAACTGTTCATAATATCACACAAACTGCTAACAAGACAATTATCTATATTATCAGTTAAATATTTACTGGGTACATTTTACCGATTTTTTGTTGGGCCAGACACTTGCATCTTGCCCCATTCAGCACTGGGTCCCTTCTGCAGTAACTTGCACATCATGACTTACATAACTTTTGCTTGTTAATATTTACTTGCACCTTCCGTTGCTTGCTCTGTCAGCACTGTTATGCATTTCTTACTCTCTCTGTCAGCAAATTTAATGACATTAACAGCAAGTTGTCATGGCTTTCTGTGAAAGTATTTTCCACAGTCTCCTTTACTGCTCACACTTCGAGGTAATAACGAGTGCTACTTTTACAAAGTTAGCTGCTTGGTTGGTTGGGGGCGGGGACCAAACACTTAGGTCATCGGTCCAATCACATAGTGGAGGAAGGGTAAGGAAGCCGGCCATGCCCTTTCAAAGGAAACATCCTGGCATTTGTCTGAAGCAATATAGGGAAATCACGGAAAACCTAAATCAGTATGGCCAGACACGGGTTCGAACCATCATTCTCCTGCATGCGAGTCCACTGCGCCACCTCGCTCGGTCACAAAGTTAGTTCCTGCTATCTGGATAACCAGTTCACTAAATGTCAGACATTTATTTCTGTGAGTAGATCATCAATGAGTTCTATAGCTGCATATTTCACTCCTTGCTGTGATAAAGTTAGATTCTTTAAAGGGTAAAGCAGATCTTTTTTACTTCTGGCATTTTACTTGTGAATATTTCTGTTATTGTCAAACTCAAATGGATTGTTGATAAATTTCATAAGTGAACAAATGTACTGTGAAGTGGTGATTAATAGTTGAGATGTTTAAAGAAATGCCTACAAGATTTATGCATGTGAACATCCACACATAATTCTAATTACAGTGAAACACCATTTTTATGTTCCTGCATTTTACATTCTTTTTTGTCAGTTCCAACAGAAGTTCTATTCTTTCACTATAATGCATTCCCATCATTAACAATTCTGTGTTATGGGCCTATAACATTTCCCACATTTTAAGTTTTCTTTGAAATTATCACAACCTTTGACATTGATTTTCATACAGCTTTCTAAAAAAAGTGCACCGTATTCTGGCTCGAAGTCAGCCTTGGGACGAAGCAAAAATCGCACACAATACACTCCTTCTGCACTGCACTGTATTACAGTGACTTTTCACAGTCATTTCCAAAGTTATTTGTACAAAAAAACACCAATTTTGACGATGGACATCTCTATAATGGGCTTTCTTGAATCACTGGTATTTCACTCAGTCTTTTGGTTGTTAGAACCTGATGTCAGACGTAAACGTTTCTCCTGCAGATGCTCCTTAATATGATACAGTTTACACACCCTAACTCTTCGAGGACGCCCCTGAGTTTGTGACACCTCCTTGTGGCAACAAGCTGTAGATTTTGTGCCTATTGTAATCTGTTTATGAAGGCTACCAACTTAACTGTTTAACCAACATTGTGTTGCAAGTTTTATTTACTGTAACTTTATAATCATTATCAATAACAAGTTTTACATTAGAACATGAATATCTTTTTAATCTTGTTTCATGAAAGACTTCTGCTTCCAAGTTTTATTTAAACCAAGAACATGATCAAAATGAACAGAGAAACCCGTGTGTGCATTTGTGTACGTCAACACTCAGCCACTGTTTTATGATTGATGCTTTGTATACAGTGGAGACACAAGTACAGCTAACTGCTGTTAAAAAGAAATAAAAACAATATTTCAATTTTTCTTGGTGCTTAAGACTGCAATGTCAATACAAACATTTTGAAAAGGCTACTGTCCATCTTCTTGAAAAAGGGGACAGCCATCCCGAAAATTCACTCACATGACGTTGGACCCTGTCCTTCAATTGTTCTTTCACTAAGCACATTTGCTGCTGATTGTCACCCAAACATTTACTTCAGTTCGGCCTGCAATTTGTGCCCGATTATAGAGTTCATCTCCACTGCTCTCGAACTACTGCTGGGTTGTGAGTCCAAGTAAAAGTAAAAACTTGCCAAGCATGTCCTGTTGTATTCGGTGACTCAGTCAAATCCTTTCAGGCATACCATCAGGCCCTGAGAAATGTCTCTAAAAACACTGATGCATGTCTGATGTACACCCAACTTGTTGCTGTTCTGGAAGCCATTGGTTTCCTGAAATATGGACCTCAAGAATGATTTACTGCTTGTATTCCAGGTCCTGTTCGCTTAGATTGTTTAATTGGAGCCACTGTTATGCAGATATTTTGAAGTACCTGCCTTCTCTGTGAAGCAATGTCACATCATAACCACAATTCAGTTCAAATCCAAAAGCAAAGTCATCAATGAGGTACAGAGTATCTCAAAAGAAAGTTTATACTTATGTCTTAAAATAAAATAGAGGTAAAGTTGTCAAAATAAAACAGAGGTCAAAGTCTATCAACAAATTTTTATTTATTATTGAAATATATAGATTCAGAATTTACTTCTTAAAAATAATGTCCTTTAAATGCAATTCAGCAAGTCAAAGGCACTTATTTAAGTGATGAACAAAATTTTGCATGACATCTCAGCTTGTATGCATTGGAATGGCTGCCACTTTGCTGCAGATATTTTCTTTCAATTGTTCTAGAGAAGCCAGATTATTGACATACACTTTATATTTGACATATCTCCTCAGGGAAAAAATCCATGGGGCTCAAATTTGGACTATCTGATCAATTTTCCAGGGAAAATTTCACAAACTCGCAGTATAGACGCACTGGACATGTGTGCCATGGTTCCGTCTTAGCACTGAAACCATCTTCTTTGCTTACAACCAGAAAAGTATTGCAATTCATGAACCAAAAAGTCATTTAACATCTCCACATAATGTTCCAAATTCACTGTAACTACACGACCACTCTCATAGTCGAAAAAGTCCAATTACCCCTGAGCCAACTTGCAGTCCATACAGTAACTTTGCTGAGTGATGGGGTTTCTCATACTTCTGTTTAGGATTCGTAACACTCCATTAGTGGAAATTTTGATTAATGATGTGACTGTTCAGGTAAAAATAAGCCTTGTCAGATAAGATGACGATGTTAAATGGAGGGCTTTCAGTCACATCATTAACAAACTGCAGCCTATGTCTGGCATCCTGAGGCCTTAATTCTAGCACCAATTGGATTTTTTAAGGGTGCAGTTTAAGGTTTTTTTGCAGAATTCTGTGTATTGATGATCTATGGACATATAAAGAACTTGCATGCTTACTAATGGAGATGTTAGGATCGTCACGAACATATCCCGACTCTCCTCCGATTTGTTGCACATGTGTGGAGACCTCTTCAAATATAACCTTCCTCTGGACACCCTGTACAACAGTTAACACTAAAAGCATTTATTTACACTCTCCGAGAATTCACCCATTCTTGATGACCATAGTCAACTGGATTTTGGTTTGGCCAGTGTTGAACCAGTCTCCTCAAATGTTTTGATCCATTTCCAGTCAATGGGAACACCCGGAGCATAATTTACATTATCCAATCCACAATCACTGCAAAATTTCCTCTGCACTACAGTCGCTGAACCACTGTGTTTGTAAAATTTTCGCACACAGAACCTGAAGTCTGTTCCTGAGAAGCACTTCATACCAACTGAATTCCTAAATGCCAAGCAAGCAATGAACATACCCACACTCTCCTCTGATTTGTCATGCATGCATGGATGCATGGAGACTTCTTAAAATATAAACTTTCCTTTGAGACACCTTGTACAACAGTTATCACTGAAAGCATGTTTATTATCAATACCAACATACAACCAGCACCGAGAGCACAACTATTTATATAAACAATGACTATTCCAAAATATGCATATACATGTATTATGTAAACATAATAAATTTTGAGTACCATCACAAAATGACAAATACTAAATAACAAATGCTAGTGGCTGGGTTCAAGCTAGTGACCTGCAGCAAACCAACCAGCGACATTAACTACTGCACCACTCTGCGTACAGCACAGTTTGTGGCAGTACAAAGACAACTCATACTGTCCCGCATAATGTTACATGAATGGTTTGTTTAGCACGTTAAATAAAAACAGTAGCTGAGCAGTGCTGAGAGCAGCACCAGTAGCTTTCTCTGAATGTAGCTACTTTCTCCAGACATATATAATAAAGGAATCTAGACTTAATTCCCATTACTGCTAGTGTGAGAAAATTACCACTAATCTTTTGTTAGTATGAGATTCGTGTAAAAGCTTGTGATGAAATTTACCTCATGCATCAAAACTAAAAGTTTAACTTGGCACCAGTTGTAAGTTGCCAGTAGGACCTCACTGGTATAGTTAGCTCACTCACAGAATACCCAATACTTGTCAAGTTACGATGGTAACAACACAGCAACAAAAGATGTTATATGTTCTTCATTTCAATAGGCCCAAATCAGTTGCAACTTCATGGAGTAATTTCTGTTGAGAACAAGGCACAGCATCCCTTATAGCTTAAAACATTCAACAAAGACACCAGTAGTTTCGAAATACTGGTTGTCCATAAGCAGGGAAATCCACAGGTCACCCCTCAGTAAAATGTGGAGAGCGTTCAAAATTTTTTTGCACAAAGTATCCAGAAGTCTGTCTACTCAACAAGACAGCAGATAATTCGCCATTCCTCGTGCATCTGTCTGGGTGTTTTGTGGTGATGTTTGCGTTCAAGCCACGCAGAACTATTACAAGCCTTCTGCTGGTGATTAACTACAACTCACAGAGTTTTGTACCAGGCAATTACACACAAGTTTTACAGTGTGAACTGGTATTAACCATCAACAGCAATCATCTGAAGATATCTTCATGTGACAGAATCAAAGAAACCATTGTGTGTACAGTAAAAGTTAATCACTCTGTCCCAACAAAATTTGTAACTCTTTATGGATTCATTCTGGATGTGGAAATGGAAAACAATTACTGTATTTTATTTCACACTTAGTTTGTAGTAAAGTGGTTGCATTCAGTTTAAGTGGAAAAGAGAACCACCACAATGTGAGAACATGCAGCAGAATACAGCTACCACATATCTTTGTCGAACACAATAGACACACTCCAAAGATTCACACGATTTGTGCCTTTTACTCAAGAAAGATTTAAGGACCATTCCTTTTTGTGGAAAAGGTAGCTACAGAAATCAAATACCTGGGTATGTTGATCTGACTTTTTTTCCACAACTGGAGAAACATGCCAATAATTTTTTAACGGGACAGAGCACCCCTACAATGCTACTTGCATGCATGAGCATAAATTGATGGTGAGCTGTCTCAATGATTCAGTCATAATAGAGGTATGGATGTCACATTGGACAGGGCATTCATGCCCATTTGATATCACAGTACATGATTTTTTATTTTGATAGTTTGTGAAAGACTCCCGTCAATGTGCCTCTCCAACTCTGGTTTGGATGTTCGTTGTTCAATGTGCCCTCCACTAAAAGTGCTTTAGTGAAAGGCAAATAAAACCACTGAGCCTAAATTTAATTGTAAGAAGTACCCTGTGGTTATATGCATCATGTAAAAATGAATGGCTCTTCTGAATACTAACACTTGAGTCAAGAGGAATGCTCGATGCAAGTCGTCTGCTTTGGCCAGCTGCATAATATGTTAATGGCTGCTGTCAAGTCACATCTTGCTGTACATGTACACAGCTTTGTTGTCAGTTGGCGAAGCTGACGAATTTCGTCGGTGGAAGAGCTGTTTATGGTGACACTGATTTCTAGCTTAGCCTGAGGTATAGGTTAGACTGGAAGGTTTCAGTTTCATTAAGTTGGTGAAGACAATGAATGTGATACTAATGTTTCCTACGTCGGCAGTCAAAGCTGATAACTTGAATTGAACATTCCTTTATATCTAAAAACTTAGTAGTTGAGTCCTATGCATAATTTAAAATTCTACCTTCATTCAGGTAGAATATATAATCTTTAGAAATCTACGAATCTTATTGAAACACCCTGTACTTTACACATGTGCAACTAGATGAATACAAATTCTTATGGGACTGCAGACGAATAACAATAATGGTTAAAAAATAGCTATCAGGGTCCTTCTGCACAATGTTGTAAACAGTTACTAAGAAAAACAACTCTTAATTTATTTGCCTACTTCTGTACTGATGTTTCAAAAACCTTTTTCTGTATGTATTTTGATACCATCATTGTCAGTGGACATGGCATTGTAATTTTAACAAATAGGAACAAGAATTATTGAACGTGTGATTCCCGTTTTCCTTCAAACTATTACACAAACAACTGGCAAACTAGCAATTTAGTACATATCTCACAGAAAACCAAGCCCTGTGCTGACAACTATACAAATCCATTTGACAAGCAAGCAACTAGGGGGCACAAAATCTGAATTCACACAGGTACCATTGTCAACAGCATAAAAATCAAATGGCTGTGCAACAGTATCAGTTGCAAGATGAAGGAAATTATGTAAAATAGTCACAGTAAATGGCTAAACTGTCTTAAGGAAAGTAATTTTTTTAAAAAAATAAATAAATAAGAAAACCTCAGTATAAAATCTGAAGGTGATAAGATTCAATCTTTAGAAGCAATAGTTGAAACAGGAGAGAGAAAATCAGTTAAAGAATGTGCGTTTTGGTTATTAAAGAAAGAAAAATAATAATAATTTAAAGCAGTCTGGTAGCCAACATATTTAATAATCACTTCCTGACCGAGTGAGGTGGCGCAGTGGTTAGACACTGGACTCGCATTCAGGAGGACGACGGTTCAATCCCGCGTCCGACCATCCTGATTTAGGTTTTCCGTGATTTCCCTAAATCGCTCCAGGCAAATGCCGGGATGGTTCCTATCAAAGGGCACGGCCGGCTTCCTTCCCCATCCTTCCCTAATCCGATGAGACCGATGACCACGCTGTCTGGTCTCCTTCCCCAAACAACCCAACCCGATCCCTGGGCCTCTACCTATAAACCGAAGTAATCACTTCCTGGAAGTAGCAGAAAAGGCTAGTGTGAAGATTTCAAGAGACACAATAAAGAAAAGAGTGCAAGGATAAAAGTCACTAACACATACATATTGTCAAACTCTAATTTCTCCATGCTTTGTCAAAGAAATTACAAACGAACTTGCTCAAATACAAAAAGTGAAACAGTGGTGACAGTATCTTATATAAATTACTAGCATCCCATTCTTCGTGTCTATGCAATGTATTCACTTATATACGCAGCAGATCTACTTCACTATCACGCAGGTTCAAACATGCTATTGCCCGACAGTTTTACAACCAAGGTAGCAAGAGGCTCTCCACAGAAAATATCATTTATTTCAGTTCATGAATTAGAATGTACAAATGTTAAAGGCCAAAAGACTGTCAAACAGTTTATTTCATGACATGCAGTTCACAGTATTCTCCCAGAGAAGCCAGGTATTAAGAAATCGGCAACCTTCCTGGTAAGTTGTATTCAAGCTATCTAACAAAATAAATGTAGAGTGTCACATTAGAAAATACACAGAGACTGCACAATGGAGAACCGTATTCATAACATGGAGAATCCATTACACAAATCGATATTAAGGTAACTCTCTTCTTGTTGTACACACAGTAGAGTAGACGGTCTGCCACTGTGAATCAAAGGACCCGAAACAATTCACTTTACTGGAATATTAGCATCCATAAACAAAATTTTGTCGGTCGAGAACGATTTTCATGGCAAAAAAAATCTGTACTGCACAACGCTTGACAATGATGTTAGAAATAACGCAAGAGAGGGAACGCACTCAATAAAACAGAATATTCTACATCCTTAAGTATTTACCTGACATAAAATTCAACTTAAAGTCACATGTGTTGACTGACAACTCGATTATGGTTGATTTCTCACTTTGTGTGTGTGATTCCACACCACTGCAAGACAAAACAACGAACTAACAACTATAAAAACTGAAACAACAGCTTTACGGCAGTAATGACTTACTACAAAGAACCAAAAAACAGTTAGTACACACCAATACAAAACAAATTGACATGTGGAAACTATTCAAGTGTAGATCAAGATTAGTATTCAATTCCTATATCACTTAAAAGCTAATATCAACACTTCCCTAGTTGCTTTGAAGGTGAATTGATGGAATTACCTGCAGAGCATCATGGCATTCCGTCAGTCCTGAACAATCTGGTGGTTCACAAGAAAGACATTTGAATCTCTTCTTAGAATCTGTCCGTAGTCTCTTCGACTCAAAATTCCCAAAGTCACCAATAAGCTGATCTGGAGGTTCATTAGGTTCCTCACTATCATTGTCAATGCCTTCTTCTTTTAGGTGACTGATTGTAGGATAATTCTGTTTACCTAGTTCAAATGAACAAAGTATACACAAATCTTGAGTACCATTACGCTCGATTTCGGTTTCGTTCACTTAATGTAAAATGTGCAATTTACTAAAATACCAATAACAGCTACGTCATCATCTTTCTACTTACCAGTGCACAGTGATACCGTCAAAACAAAAAGTAAATATGAAACACCTCTCGCAGCAGCCATGTTGCTTCAGTTGTATCAGCCATATCAACAACAAAACTCTTATATGTAAACAAAACTGCGACTTCTGCACGTCCCCATCGCAGGACCGTCGATTCTACTGCCTCGTTCGCTGTATTAAGAAAGTGAATGCATGCTACATTTTTCCGTACACAAATACATTTCTGATTTTACACTGCTCCAACAACACCACAGTAGACCAAAACACAAACTCCCTGACATTAGCCACCACCTAATGTCTTTGTAAGTCAAAGATGATAGGATTTAAGTTTGTACCAATCGACGTTAAGAACTCGATAATATTCCATCAAGAATCACTCACCATATAGAAAGAAATATAGGCAATATTTACGATTGGTTCTCTGTTTAGTTGAATAATCTATTCGTATCGAAGTAGCAGTTAAAATATTTTATCAACTACATAAATAATCTGTTTATCTTAACTGAAAAGTTCCGCTGATGAGTTCTTTTTTACAAATATATTACTCGGCTTTGGAAAGATTCAAACACACATAACGCGGGTACGCACAGCAATTCAAAGTAAGGTTTTACAGAGTGTTTCTATAGAGTTTGGTTGCGAAACGTCATCTTTAGTGTCTGCTGGAGGTAAATTTTGCTGTGTTGTAGCTATTGAAATTGCAACACCATGAAAGCGTCATGAAACAAACTTCAAATTGGCATGGAGTGTACCATATGCATCAATGCAAATGATTAGTACTTCTGCGCAACTGCACAAAGTAGTTATGTCGTTCAGAAATCGTATCTGAATGTTTGTGAGCAGATTCGTGTTATGTTTCGTGTATGAATGAAAAATATCTACCAGCGCGTGTCGGAATTCGACTGGGGCAGAGTCGTGGCTTATCGAGAGACTGCTGCTTATCTTTGCGCAGTATTGGTCAGAAGAACAGTTTAAAAGCAACGATATGTTTGCGTAAATGTCACCGAACATCTCATCTGCGCAGACAAGCCATTGCGTGTGAAGTGTGAACTGAAGATTTTCGCAGATATGAGTTGTGTGCAAACCTGGCAGTTGGAGTTGGAAGTTTGAGCGAAATTGTTTAAATCTGTGGGTTCAAATCACATCTGCGCAGACAAGTTGAAGAGTGTGGACTGTACCTCGGCATAAATCTGACGCTAAAACATATCTGAGTCAGCTGTTTGGTTAGTCAGGTGTTTCGCGTTTGTGTGTGCATTGTAAATTTCAAAATGACAGATACACGTTGGTCTCCCAGATAGTTCGCTGCCGAACTTTTTCGAACTGTGTAGGAGTCATACTTGTTTGTGGAAAATTAGAAGCAGGGAATGCAGAGATAAGAAGGCAGTTGTTTGTAATACTTTAACAGAGAAATTACGCGAGGTTGATCCTACCACAAATAGGGAAACGGTATGTGACAAGTCAGGTTGACTCAAACCATCCTGCTTTGCATGCACTATTGTTTCATTAATTAAGATCTCCATAAATTTATTGTTAACTTACAGAATGCAGAAGAGCTTCTGTAAAGTTTGGAAGGTAGGAGACGAGATACTGGCAGAAGTAAAGCTGTGAGTACCGGGAGTGAGTCGTGCTTCGGTAGCTCAGATGGTAGAGCACTTGCCCACGAAAGGCAAAGGTCCCGAGTTCGAGTCTCGGTCGGGCACACAGTTTTAATCTGTCAGGAAGTTTCATATCATCGCACACTCCGCTGCAGAGTGAAAATCTCATCTGGAAACATCCCCCAGGCTGTGGCTAAGCCATGTCTCCGCTGCATCCTTTCTTTCAGGAGTGCTAGTTCTGCAAGGTTTGCAGAAGAGCTTCTGTAAAGTTTGGAAGGTAGGAGACGAGATACCGGCAGAAGTAAAGCTGTGAGTACCGGGTGTGAGTCGTGCTTCGGTAGCTCAGATGGTAGAGCACTTGCCTGCGAAAGGCAAAGGTCCCGAGTTCGAGTCTCGGTCGGGCACACAGTTTTAATCTGTCAGGAAGTTTCACATCAGCGAACACTCCGCTGCAGAGTGAAAATCTCATTCTGGAAACATCCCCCAGGCTGTGGCTAAGCCATGTCTCCGCTGTATCCTTTCTTTCAGGAGTGCTAGTTCTGCTAGGTTTGCAGAAGAGCTTCTGTAAAGTTTGGAACGTAGGAGACGAGATACTGGCAGAAGTAAAGATTGAGTACCGGGTGTGAGTCGTGCTTCGGTAGCTCAGATGGTAGAGCACTTGCCCGCGAAAGGCAAAGGTCCTGAGTTCGAGTCTCGGTCGGGCACAAAGTTTTAATCTGTCAGGAAGTTTTTGTTGTTAACTTTCTTTTCAAGATTCTGGTGTTAAAGGCTCTCCATTAAGCATAAAGTAACCCTTTATCAAAATGATAGAAATAAATTCCTCCTACAAAACTTTATTACTTAGAACGTTTAGTTTGCTGTCCTGTATTGCAATGAGCTAATTAGTTTCGTCAGAAATGATGACTATGAAAAGATATTGCGATTATAAAATTTCGTACATCTAGCTATGCAGAAAATCTTATGAACTGATAGGGAAATTCGGAAGGAGAGATCACTTCCAAATTAAAGAGCTATTTTTCGTTTTATCAATAAAGTAGTTACATTACCTCAAACTTGATCAGCTTAAAATATATTGTTAGTTAAACATTTCATGTGGTCCAAATTAAGATTGCCAGTTACAGCCAAACTACTGTAAATTTCTGATATCTGTTGACCTACTTTTGATGGCATGATTTTTCTGAAATTATTGACACCAGTATTAATAAGCAAGGGTCCTGAAGTAAAAATTAATACATTTTCAATAGTTAAATTTTAATTGTCAAAATGGTTCCCTTGGTCATAAACACTGGCTTCCCAACAGCATAAGCATATATTAGAACTGCAAATTTTAATAAATGCTGCTAATGATAAATAATATGCAAACAAAATACAACAAAAAGTTAATAGCCAGTAAAAGCTCAGCTTTCTGGGATACAAAATTTGTAAAGTATTATGATCTAACAAAGTTCAATAATACTCTTAAGCGAGTCTTTATAAGAACAAAGCTCACACAATTTTTAGTCAGCCTGCACTCTCACTCATTCTGTCAGTGTCATTGTATTTGGTCTGCCCTTAGTCTTCATATGGTGTAGCTTCTTTTAGCCCAGCTTGGGAATCATTTGTGTTCCCTCTTTTTTAGTTTAATTCAGGCTGAGAGAACTTGTTTTATAGTTATGAGCAATCAGAATTAAACTGTGTGTGTTTTGCTTCATTGAAATAATATTTGTGATTATTGTGACCATTCCATGACTCTTTCTACTTAACTACACACGAATAAACATATGATCACTTCATCTGTACATTGTGAAATTGTAGTTTTTGAAGAAACAAGAACTGCTATGCTCCACATATGTCCATACTAACTATCTGTGCGAAAAAATTATGAGAGACTGTAAGAGACATCATCATCACCGGTAAGATCTTGAATTGGTAAACTTCCAATTGTGAACTTACAAACAAGATTTTGTTTGTCCATTTTAAAGGAAGATCCCACCTTAGCGTTCTATGATGATGATCTAGAAAAACTGCACAGCTACTGTAGACCTACTCCACAAAAAGTAGGTAAAGAAATTCGATGTGGACTGTTCACAGAAAATAGTTAGCAAGGTAATGAAATCATTTAGATCTGGTGCTGGGGGGATTGCAAGCATACTTTCACTCAGTACTGTCTTATGTCATAATTTAATGAGAGCTGTGAGAGCATAGCAAAAAAAAGAAGAAAAGTAAGAGGTCCTATTTGTTCTTAAGAAGAGTGCAGTCAAAATACTGCATTAAGCTGATGATGGAAGATCTTGGAACAGCACCTTTAGGGATATAGTTATTTTTACACCTCTTTACTTTCTAATATAATATGTGGTGCATAACAAGAGTAATTTAAAAGTGACCTATAGAATTCACTACCACAATACAAGAAGTAAAACTTTATGGATATTGTTGGAATTCTGTGAACAATATATTTCGTGTGTGACGGCACAAAGTGCACTGTGTAAAAATAGACGTCTTTAGCATTGTCCAACACTCTTTGTGTGCGCTAATTATTCTGTTGTGTTCGCTGTAAATTATTTGTTCTTGAATGTGCAATATAGTTATTAGTAAAATGTCCTTTTTTTCTCCTTAATTCTTATTCACCTGCGCAAATTCCAATAGGTTTTGGGCCCAGCACGCTTCCACTGCGCCCCATCTACCACGTCCCATAGGTCGTCTAAACGTAAATACGCTTCTACTGCGAACTTCCAGGTTGCATTTGGAATAAGTATATCAATAAAATATTAGGCAGAAAGTATTGGAAAAGTTCCAATTTACGTGAAGTGCGAGTTATCCTTACAAGACGATCGAAATTTTTTTCCCGCATAATTTTTCGGTGTTCTTTACGGCAATAAAAAGCAAGTTACCATTAAGAATGAGTGTGGCACAAATTCCACAGATTGAAAGACTTATAGGTCGCGAAAACTATGCAACCTGGAAGTTCGCAGTAGAAGTGTATTTACGTTTAGACGACCTATGGGACGTGGTAGATGGGATAATGAAATCCACAGATCAGAATTATTCAGGTAAGGATAGGAAAGCAAAATCAAAATTGATATTACTGATTGATTTGGTGAATTATGTTCACGTTGAAAAATCTGCTACAGCGAAAGAAGTCTGGGACAATTTACGAAGTGCATTCGAGGATGGTGGTCTTCCGAGAAAAGTAGGATTATTATGCGAGTTAATTACCACTCGTCTGGACAAATGTAAGAGTGTAGACGAATACGTTAACAAAATAATAACCACGTCGAACCGACTGAGAACCATCAGATTCGATATCGCTGACGAATGGATAGGAACATTGCTGTTGGCAGGACTGCCCGAAAGGTATGCACCTATGATTATGGGACCTGAAAGTTCGGGTATACCAATCACAGGGGACAGTGTTAAGGTGAAAATCCTGCAGGACGTAAAGAGTGCTCCAAGCTGTTGTACATTGGAGAAGGAAGGTGCGTCTGCTCTCTACTCAAAAAACAAAAAGGAGAAACCGGTGAGGTGCTATAAATGTCAGAAGATGGGACATATTGCGTCTCAGTGCAAAGAAAAAGTAAGCCCAAGATCAGACACTCAGCAAAAGAGGTATGTTAGTGATAGCCCAGAGAGAAGGACCAATAACAAAGGTAAGGCGCTCTCATGTTTTTATTCTTTTGGTGGGATGAGTAATCGTGATATGGAATGGATTTTAGACTCAGGTGCATCTGTGCATATTGTTAAAGATAAATCACTTCTTTATGACATCATAGATAAGACTCATATGGGAATATCTACTGTTGATGGCAACAAACTCCAGTGTCACCTGGCTGGGAAATTAGATCTACATGTAAGTGTAAATGGTGAATCAGATATGATTACAGCACACAATGTTCATTATGTGAAAAACGTGGCAACTAACCTGCTGTCTGTAGGGGAAATTGTCAAGAAAGGAAATACAGCCACTTTTGACATGCAGGGTGCAAGAGTAATCAGTGAAAGTGGTGAAGTTATAGCTACAGCAAGTAACGAAAGGGGTATTTTTAAGTTGGATACCATTAACAGTAAGCATAAAAATGTTAGTGATTCAGTATATTCAGCAGAAGGTTTTTTATGGCACCGGAGGCTTGGACATGTAAATAGAAAGAGTATGTCTATAATAAAGGATATGGTAAAGGGAATACAGAATTTTAGTGTGTCCAAGGATCCTTGTGAGACATGTATAAAGGGAAAACAAGCAAGGTTACCCTTCAAGACTAGTAAGAGTAAATCCAGAGAAGTCTTACAGTTAATCCACACAGATGTATGTGGCCCGATGGAGTGTGAATCCATAGGTGGGAGTAATTATTTTCTTACGTTTATTGATGATTACTCACGATATACTCATGTTTATATTCTTAGTTCTAAAGACCAAGTGAGAGATATCTATGAGGAATATTGCAATATGGTTGAAAGGTGGACAGGAAAGAAGATCAAGATCATCAGGTCTGATAATGGGAGAGAATATATTAACCAGAAATTGAAGAAACTTCTGGCAGAAAAGGGAAGCAGGCATCAAACTACCATAAGGTACAGCCCATCTCAAAATGGGGTTGCTGAGAGGGCTAATAGGACCATTGTTGAGAAAGCAAGGAGCATGATGACTGACGCTGAATTATTCAAAGATTTTTGGGCAGAGGCAGTGTCAACAGCTGTATATTTGAACAATAGCTCACCTACAAAAGCATTAAAGAATAGAACCCCTTATGAGATATGGATAAGAAAGAAACCTGATCTAAGCAATATAAGGGTTTTTGGGTGTGATGCAATGGCACATATTCCAAAACAGCTAAGAGGAAAATGGGATCCGAAAGCTAAAAAGTATATTTTTGTAGGCTATTGTGAAAATTCGAAGGGCTACCGATTAATGGATCCATTGACTAAAAATTTTGTCACAAGTAGAGATGTAATATTCTTTGAAAATAGAAAGGACTCAAAAGAGAGCACAACCACTAAGTCAATTGCACCTAGTTCAGAAGGTGAAACCTTGTGTTAGGAAATAGAAAGTGAAGAAGAGGAAGACGACAGCCAACGACAAATGGATACCATTTATGATGACAATGAGTTAGAGGATGAAAAAAATGAAGAAAACAATGTAAGGCGTTCTTCTCGTGTACCAAAACCGAAGGAATATCCGGATTTTGAGATGTATACAGCACAGTCTTTTAGTGATGAGCCAAGAACAGCAGAAGAAGCAATGAGTGGCCCAAACTCTCAAGAATGGAAAGAAGCGATGAAGAGAGAATTAGAATCTTTATATCAGATCAAAACCTTTGAATGGGTTGGACATGTAAATAGAAAGAGTATGTCTATAATAAAGGATATGGTAAAGGGAATACAGAATTTTAGTGTGTCCAAGGATCCTTGTGAGACATGTATAAAGGGAAAACAAGCAAGGTTACCCTTCAAGACTAGTAAGAGTAAATCCAGAGAAGTCTTACAGTTAATCCACACAGATGTATGTGGCCCGATGGAGTGTGAATCCATAGGTGGGAGTAATTATTTTCTTACGTTTATTGATGATTACTCACGATATACTCATGTTTATATTCTTAGTTCTAAAGACCAAGTGAGAGATATCTATGAGGAATATTGCAATATGGTTGAAAGGTGGACAGGAAAGAAGATCAAGATCATCAGGTCTGATAATGGGAGAGAATATATTAACCAGAAATTGAAGAAACTTCTGGCAGAAAAGGGAAGCAGGCATCAAACTACCATAAGGTACAGCCCATCTCAAAATGGGGTTGCTGAGAGGGCTAATAGGACCATTGTTGAGAAAGCAAGGAGCATGATGACTGACGCTGAATTATTCAAAGATTTTTGGGCAGAGGCAGTGTCAACAGCTGTATATTTGAACAATAGCTCACCTACAAAAGCATTAAAGAATAGAACCCCTTATGAGATATGGATAAGAAAGAAACCTGATCTAAGCAATATAAGGGTTTTTGGGTGTGATGCAATGGCACATATTCCAAAACAGCTAAGAGGAAAATGGGATCCGAAAGCTAAAAAGTATATTTTTGTAGGCTATTGTGAAAATTCGAAGGGCTACCGATTAATGGATCCATTGACTAAAAATTTTGTCACAAGTAGAGATGTAATATTCTTTGAAAATAGAAAGGACTCAAAAGAGAGCACAACCACTAAGTCAATTGCACCTAGTTCAGAAGGTGAAACCTTGTGTGAGGAAATAGAAAGTGAAGAAGAGGAAGACGACAGCCAACGACAAATGGATACCATTTATGATGACAATGAGTTAGAGGATGAAAAAAATGAAGAAAACAATGTAAGGCGTTCTTCTCGTGTACCAAAACCGAAGGAATATCCGGATTTTGAGATGTATACAGCACAGTCTTTTAGTGATGAGCCAAGAACAGCAGAAGAAGCAATGAGTGGCCCAAACTCTCAAGAATGGAAAGAAGCGATGAAGAGAGAATTAGAATCTTTATATCAGATCAAAACCTTTGAATGGGTTGGACATGTAAATAGAAAGAGTATGTCTATAATAAAGGATATGGTAAAGGGAATACAGAATTTTAGTGTGTCCAAGGATCCTTGTGAGACATGTATAAAGGGAAAACAAGCAAGGTTACCCTTCAAGACTAGTAAGAGTAAATCCACAGAAGTCTTACAGTTAATCCACACAGATGTATGTGGCCCGATGGAGTGTGAATCCATAGGTGGGAGTAATTATTTTCTTACGTTTATTGATGATTACTCACGATATACTCATGTTTATATTCTTAGTTCTAAAGACCAAGTGAGAGATATCTATGAGGAATATTGCAATATGGTTGAAAGGTGGACAGGAAAGAAGATCAAGATCATCAGGTCTGAAAATGGGAGAGAATATATTAACCAGAAATTGAAGAAACTTCTGGCAGAAAAGGGAAGCAGGCATCAAACTACCATAAGGTACAGCCCATCTCAAAATGGGGTTGCTGAGAGGGCTAATAGGACCATTGTTGAGAAAGCAAGGAGCATGATGACTGACACTGAATTATTCAAAGATTTTTGGGCAGAGGCAGTGTCAACAGCTGTATATTTGAACAATAGCTCACCTACAAAAGCATTAAAGAATAGAACCCCTTATGAGATATGGATAAGAAAGAAACCTGATCTAAGCAATATAAGGGTTTTTGGGTGTGATGCAATGGCACATATTCCAAAACAGCTAAGAGGAAAATGGGATCCGAAAGCTAAAAAGTATATTTTTGTAGGCTATTGTGAAAATTCGAAGGGCTACCGATTAATGGATCCATTGACTAAAAATTTTGTCACAAGTAGAGATGTAATATTCTTTGAAAATAGAAAGGACTCAAAAGAGAGCACAACCACTAAGTCAATTGCACCTAGTTCAGAAGGTGAAACCTTGTGTGAGGAAATAGAAAGTGAAGAAGAGGAAGACGACAGCCAACGACAAATGGATACCATTTATGATGACAATGAGTTAGAGGATGAAAAAAATGAAGAAAACAATGTAAGGCGTTCTTCTCGTGTACCAAAACCGAAGGAATATCCGGATTTTGAGATGTATACAGCACAGTCTTTTAATGATGAGCCAAGAACAGCAGAAGAAGCAATGAGTGGCCCAAACTCTCAAGAATGGAAAGAAGCGATGAAGAGAGAATTAGAATCTTTATATCAGATCAAAACCTTTGAATGGGTAGATATGCCAGGAGATAAGAAACCACTGCAGGCAAGATGGGTATTCAATTTGAAGAACCCTGAAAGCTCATCACCAAAATACAAATCAAGACTTGTGGTAAAAGGATATTCACAAAAACAAGGGGTAGATTACGAAGAAACTTTTTCACCTATAGTCAAGTATGCATCATTGAGATATCTTTTAGCCTTGGCAGTAAAACGAAATTTAATAATTCATCATATGGATGTTAAAACGGCATATTTAAATGGGAAATTGGAGGAGGAGATATATGTCATTCCACCAAGGGAAGCCATAGAAACCAGATCAGAAAGTAAAAAGATTTTGCGTTTGAGAAAAAGTATTTATGGACTTAAACAAAGTGGACGTTGCTGGAATCGATGTCTACATGAAACTCTAATAAATATGAATATGAAGCAATCCAAGGCAGATCCCAGCATTTACTATAAAGGGAGAAAAGAAGAAATAATAATAATGGCGATAGGGGTGGACGATTTCTTTATCCTGACTGAAAGTGAAGGCCAAATGAGAATTTTCAAGAAACAGCTGCAAACCAAGTTTAAGGTGCATGATTTGGGAGAAGTCAAACGTTATTTAGGTATGCAGATTACTAAGGATGAAGAAAGACAAGAATTGAGCATAAGTCAATCATCATACACGGAAAAAATATTAAAGAAATTTGGCATGAGTGATTGCAAACCCATAAGTACTGCAATGGAAGTAGGAGTGAAGTTAAGTGTAAATGAGACTGATGTGGAATGTGACAAGAATGTTCCTTATTTAGAAGCAGTAGGGAGTCTGTTATATTTGTCTCAAACGTCACGACCCGACATTGCTTTTGCCACCAATGCAGTGAGCAGATATTGCAGAGCCCCAAAGGAAAAGCACTGGAAAGCTGTAAGGAGGATATTCCAATACCTAAGAGGAACCTCAAACTATGAGTTAAAATACCATGGATATGGTAACACAAAACTAGAGGGATATAGTGATGTGGACTGGGAGAGTGAATTGGGAGACAGATACTCCACCACTGGCTGCTGTTTTAAATTAATGGGGGCCCTCACATCATGGTCCTGTCAAAAGCAAAAAACTATTGCATTGAGCAACGTAGAGGCCGAGTATATGGCACTATCTTACACCACACAGGAAGCATTATGGCTATGAACATTAATAAGTGAAATAGAACCCAATTTAATAGAGGAACCTACAACCATCTTCTGTGACAATAAGGGAGCCATAAACCTAGCTAAAAATGATGTTACTAGTGCTAGGACAAAGCATATTGATATATGGCACCATTTCATTCGGGACCACATAGAGCGACAGAATATTGCCGTGGACTATCTGTGCACAGAAGACATGTTAGCTGACCTTCTGACCAAAGCCTTGGAAAGGGAGAAGTTTGAGAAGATTGTGGGACTATTTGGTTTATCTTGTGGAAGCAACACACAAAATATAAGTTCAAGGAGGGGTGTTGGAATTCTGTGAACAATATATTTCGTGTGTGACGGCGCAAAGTGCACTGTGTAAAATAGACCTCTTTGGCATTGTCTAACACTCTTTCAGTGCGCTAATTATTCTGTTGTGTTCGCTGTAAATTATTTGTTCTTGAATGTGCAAATATATTTATTAGTAAAATGTCCTTTTTTTCTCCTTAATACTTATTCAGCTGCGCAAATTCCAATAGATATAAAGAATGGAACTTTGTATTTGGGTGTGAACATTGCTGGTAGACATCGGGTGGGGAACTGGAAACCTTGACTTAGAAACAAACAGAACTCATTGGCTATGAATATACCTCCTAACAATATACTATGCATCAAATACATTTAAAATTGTAAAAATACCATCTCTAACTTGCCAGAAATGAGGACAGAGTAAACAGCTTTGCATGTGAAGGGTATGATTTCACTCACTGCTTGTTTCGAAATTGCAGCAGAAAAATTCCAGGTTCTTGTAGCTCCTATTATCATGAATCTTAATGTCACCATCAGTCCCAAGTGTGACGAAATTGCTCTCTTCACATAAGTTTTGCATGGTATGAGTTATGATTATCAAAAGATAATTATACTTTTTTAAAGCCATCCTCAAATTATTACACCAGTCGTCGAGTTCGCCCTACAAGTTGTGAAGTAAATTTATGGGCAAACACACCTTCGCTTAAGCAGCCACTGTGTACACAATTATGATCTGTCTTTCTGTTTCTCACATTTTATTTGCATTTTTTCCATAATAGAATTTCCCCCAAATCTGAATAAGAATTTCCTCCATATCTGCACAAATGAAATAAACATTGGGGTTACTGAAGTGTAGGAAATTTCTTTTCTACAGCAAAAGATACTGGGGGAGCGGTAGGTTGAGACTTGTGCTGTATAAACATCGTACATTTGCAGTAATCTATTGCATGCACAACATATGTGGCGATATCCGTGCAGACAAATCTTTGTGTGTCGATGGACATTTTAAGTTAGTTAGTTTTATGTTCCATGGGCCATTTGTAACTGCGTAGAATGAGTCATGTTACATTTGAAGCTTACAGTGACATGCAAACAGGACTAATGCCGACTTTTTGCAAGGGTTTAAAAAATATGAATGTGAATAATTTTCACCTGCCATTTTTTTTACATATTACATAAATATAAATTCATCTATATAATAGAAGGAGTTGTCAAGAAGAAAGGTTTTCAGTTTGTTTTCGAATTTAACTTTTCTGTCTGTCAGACATTTTGCATCTTTGGATAAATGATCAAAAATGTCGGTGGCAGCATTGTGTACCTATTTTGTAAAGACAGTTTTGATGTGGAATAAAGAATCATTTTTCTTCTTTTATATCATTCTTCCTTTTGAACTGCAGTGAGGTATTTTCAACAAAGTTCACGAAGGAATAAATATACTTTGAAGCTGTAGTCTAACTCCTTAAAAAGATATTTATGAGATGATCGTGGATGGCGCTGCATGTTGTTCTTACAGCACGTTTGTGATCAAGAATAATTTATTTATTTTTTCCTTCTTATAGGTTAGTTATCCTTGAACATTATTCCAATTGACAACATAGAACAAATGATCAAAATATGTTATCTTTCCCCAAGATCTACAGTGATTCAAAGTACAAATGTAACTAAATTAAGTTGTTTCAGGAGTTTAAAAAGCAAATACCGAAATCCTTTGACATAAGCGACTTTGACAGTGGGAACATTGTAATGGCCTGGCGTCTGGAAACCAGCATCTCGCTAACGGCGACGACATTGTCAATTACGATTGCAGTGGGCACGAAATCATCGAGACTGGGCAGTGGGTTAATGGAAATATGAGCCTGGTCGGATGACTCACGTTTCTTGTTACATCAGGCTAATGGTGATGTCTGGATACACCCTCTTAGTTAGTTAGTTAGTTGGTTGCGGGTTCCAAGTGGAAATCTGCTTGAAACATGCTCCGCAACCACGTACACAGCAAACAAATTCGTTACATGGTGAGTTGACATCATATCGAGTGACTGGAGATGATGAAACCATTACCACACAATCCTTGCGGGATGTGTCACCTACAGTCTGAATGGCATTAAAGGATTGTTTTACCATTTTTACTTAGATACCTCCACGACTTTACAGATGATGATAGATTTGGACTGTGGGTGTGTCTCTAGATGACATTCTACTTTAACATTGACTACTTCTCTTGAACACAATTTCTGTTATTGGGCTCGGAATTCCTACAGTTTAGAGTTTATTAAGGGTTTCAAGGAGTTGCTGTACTCGAAGTAGTCTAACCAGAAGAGTCTTGATCAGTTGGCAGATGTCTGTAAGATTGAGAACACCCTTTGCTACATGGAGAGTTAGAATGTCCAACACGATTTTGAATATGTTGTGTCTCATTATAAACCAGTACAGAGCTCATTGGATAGTTTCAGTGAGATGTTTTGGGACCGGAAGACTCTGCACAAGGTGATATAGGATTACTCCTATTTGATTTTGCGTTGATAACCCTGTACTCGCCTGACCTGAAGTCTTGTAACCTATCTTTTGTAACCTATCTCCCCTATTAACGACTCTAACATTTCATACTCCCACTCATAGAACACCAATTGTGTTTTTGCTGTTGGCATCATCCTCCACAGTTGTCCCCACCGAAAGGTCCAAATAGGCCACTATTTTACCTTCAAAATATTTTACCCAAGATGGTGCCATCAACGTTAGTCATACAGTAGGTTCAGAAATCATGGAACAATTACTCAGTAGAATCAGTGATACCTCAGCACAATGCATGATGGTTGTGCTGACAGAAAAACATTAGACACAAAATCCAGACTGGTCGTTCTCGACATCAAGTTTAGAGGTATACTACGAAAATGGTCTTTGTATTTATTTTGGATGACCGTTAAGTTTTACAACAAAGGACATGATCTTTCTTAAAGTTTATTTGCTTTATTTTGCTTACTTCTTTTCGTTGCGGCGTAACCAAGCAAGATCTGTGGCTACCATACGACACAGCGCAGTCTCCATCATCTTAATTCACTATAAATGTCCATAACATGCCCTATGTCTCAGCATCCAAGTTATTCATTCTCTTTACTTTCATCGACACTTCACGTTATTAGAAAGTCTGCAACAGCGATACTCGGGCTGCAGTCAGATCGACAATCAAGCCTGTGGCACGTTGTTGGGATTTTCGCTGGGCACAGCAGAGCAGTGGATTGAGTGGATTGTGTGCAGCTGCGGAGTACGTTACGTGTTCCTGAGTGAGAAATGCTGGATGATGCCCCTATAAACAGTCCATTGGCAGACGTAGTTCAAGTAAGGAAAACGTTGGTTCTTCCTTTGAGTGTCGGCGAAATAGTTCGTTCACAGGTAGCAAAGTAAACACCAAACGATCGCCCTTGTCTATGTCCAAATCTTTACTTTCACGAACACATCATGGTAGGCACACAGACTCGCAAAATGGTTTCCTACAAAACTTTCTGGCAGATGAAAACCGTGGGCCGAACCGAGAACCCAACTGGGGAGCTTTGCCTTTCACGGGCACGTGCTCTACCGACTGAGCTACCCAAGCACGACTGACGACCCCTCCTCACAGCTTCAGTTTTGCCGCTACATCATCTCCCATCTTCCAAAACTCACAGAAGCTCTCCTGCGAAACTTGCAAAACTAACATTTCTGGAAGCCACAGCTTGGGGGATGTTTCCAGAATGAAATTTTCACTCTGCAGCGAAATGTGCACTGATATGCAATCTCCTAGCAGATTAAAAGCGTGTGTTGGACTGAGACTCGAACTCGGGACCTATGTCTTTCGCGGGCAAGGGCTCTATCGACTGAGTTATCCAAGCACAACTCACGAACCATCCTCACAGCTTTTCATTCTGTTTTCCTCTAGTTTTCACTTTAGTTCCCATATAATGCTTCAGCTTTGTAGCTTGTCACAGTTTCTTACGTGGCACCCTAACAGTTCACATTTTTGTGCCCTCAGATTCAGGCAAGAAAAAAAAATTATTTTGCATGTTCTACTTAGAAACAGTAACGGTTTTCGTTTACATTTGTGAGCATATCCTTGTTATTTACAAAAGCATTTAATATGTATCTCATTACATTAAGTAAAGGGAAGTAAATAACAAGCTGGTCTGGTTTTCTGAATACTCATTACGATACCGGTGCTACACTATCTCAAACCCTATATCACGCATGAAACATCTGCACATGACAGACCAAGAAAAGCCGAAAACGTGCTTAAGTCACACGTGAGCTAAGTCAAAGCAAAGGAAGCTCAAACATGGAGCATCACTGAACAATGTACATACAATTAACTTAATCAAAACTTCCGTCCACTAGATACTACTAATTTCTTGTTCTACATAAAGCTATCAGAATAATATCTTAAATATGCTTTGAAACTTGTTGCATGAATTATCATAAGAACGAAATACATACATTTAAAATACTGCTTCAATGTAATACGTTTGCATAAAGAAAATTTCTTCGGCGCTCCCCGTAAAAGTCAAATATATTCATGCATGTACAGCATGTTAGTCGACATTACGCTGCATAGAGAAACTTATAATCTGCTATATAAAATTAAATTCAAACTACTCTTCAACTTAAAATCGTGATAGTTACTAATGACAGTATAGTTCATGTCTCTTTTAGTTGGTCATAGAGCGCAATAGTCTACATCTACATGTACATCATACTCCACAAGCCACCTAATGGTGTGCGGCGGAGTGTACTTTCGGTACCACCATCTGATCCCTCCAACCCTGTTCCACTCGCGAATAGTGCGTGGGAAGAATGATTGTCGGTAAGCCTCTGTATTGGCTCTAATTTCTCGAATTTTCTCCTTTTGATCAATACGCGAGATGTATGTGGGGGGGGGGGGGGGGGAAGTAATACGTTGTCCGACTCCTCCTGGAAAATGCTGTCCCGAAATTTCAATAGTAAATCTCTCTGTGATGAACAGTGCCTCTCTTGTAACGTCTGCCAAGTGGAGTTTGTTTAGCATCTCTATAACGCTCTCTCGCCAGCTAAACGATCCTGTCACGAAACACGCCGCTCTTCGTTGGATCTTTGCTATCTCCTCTATCAGTCCTACCTGATAGCGATCCCAGATAGATGAACAATACTCAAGAATCGGACGAACAAGCGCCTTATAAGCCACTTCTTTCGTGGATGAGTTACATTTCCTTAAGATTCATCCGATGAATCTGAGTCTGGTGTCTGCTTTTACCACTATCTGTTTTATCTGGTCATTCCACTTAAGGTCGCTCTGGATGGTTACGCCTAGATATTTTACGGCAAATGCTATTCCCAGATGTTTGTCATCAATAGTGTAGCTGTACTGTAGTGGATTTCTTTTCCTGTGTATGCGCAGTATGTTACATTTATTTACGTTCAGGTTCAGCTGCCAGAGTCTGCACCACTCATCCATTCTCTGCAGGTGGTTCTGCAAATTATTACTAGCTTCTGGCGTTGCTACTTTGGTATAAACAACTGCATCATCTGCGAATAGCCTTAAAGAGCATCCGACGCTTCTACTAAGTCATTCATATATACTGTAAACAGCAATGGTCCCATCACACATCCCTGTTATACTTCGGATATTACCTTTACATCCGTTGATTTAGTTTAGTTAAGAGTGACGTCTTGAGTTCTATCTGCAAGAAATTCATGAATCCAATCGCAGGTCTGCTCCGATACCCCCTAAGCTCGTATTTTTTTCATTAAACGGCAATGCGGGACAGTGTCAAATGCCTTACTGAAATCAAGAACCACAGCATCAACCTGACCGCCGCTGTCCACTGCGCTGTGGATCTCATGGAGGAACAGAGCGAGCTGAGTTTCGCGGGATGTCTGTTAGCGGAATCCGAGTTGATTTTTATAGAGGAGATGTTCATTTTCCAACAACGTCATAATTCTTGCGCATAAAACATTTTCTATAATTCTACAACATATTGACGTCAGCGGTATAGGTCTATAATTGTGTGGATCTATCTTATGGCCTTTCTTAAAAATGGGAATGACTTGCGCTTTTTTCCAGTCGTTGGTGCCTTCCGTTGCTCAAGCGCTCTACGATATATTACTGCTAGAAGAGGAGCAAGACCTTTTGCATAATCTTTTTAGAATCTTATAAGTAATTCATCTGGTCCTGAAGCCTTCCTATTACTAAGCGTTTGTAGTTGCTTTTCAGTTCCGCAATCAGTTATCTCAATATCTGCCATTTCGACGTTCGCATAACGGTTGAAGGAGGGACAGTGTTACCACCTTCCGCTGTGAAACAACTTCGGAAGACCTAATTCAGTATTTCGGCCTTTTCTCTGTTATCTTCCGTTTCGGTGCCAGTGTGGTCACTGAGAGAATGAACAGAAGATTTTGATCCACTTACTGATTTTATAGGCGACTAGAATCTCTTAGTGTTTTTACTCAGATCGGTTGACAACGTCTTACTTTCAAAATCATTGAACGCTTCACTCATTGCTCTCCATACGCTCATTTTCGCATCGTTCACCTTTTGTTTGTCAGCTAGGTCTTTACTTCTCTTGAATCTGAGTTGAAGTGCCCTTTGTTTACGTAGCGCTTTTCCAACATGGCTATTAAACCATGGCGGGTCTTTCCCATCCCTTAAAACCTTACTCAGAACATACTTGTCTAGGGCATACTGAACGATCCCTTTGATTTTTTTTTCCATTTGTTCTCCACGTCTTCGCCCTCATCACCGAATATTTGATGCTGACTGCTGAGATATTCTGAAATTTGTATCCTGTCACCATTGCTGAGCAAATATATCTTCCTACCTTACTTAACATTCCTTGTAGGACCCGTCGTCATAGATGCTGTCACAGCCATGTGATCACTGATATCTACTTCTACGTTAAAGGATTCGATAAGTTCCAGTCTGCTTGTTGCCAGGACGTCTAAGACGTTACACTCACAGGTTGGTTCTCCAACTATTTGCTCAAGATAATCTTCGGACAAGACATCCACAACAACACCACACGATTCCCTGTCTCTGGCGCCAGTTTTGATGGTATAACACTCCCAATCTATACCTGGCAAGTTGAAGTCACCCCTTACTACAACGGCATGATCAGGAAAATTACTAACGATATTCTGCAAGTTCTGTCTGTAACGCTCTACAACTACAAATCCTGACACAGGTGGTCTATAAAATCATCCGATCACCATTTTTGACCGTTCTTTGATATTCAATTTCACACAAGTGAATTCACATTCGGAAGCCGTGATAACCTCGCTAGGTTTTATCGAATTTTTTACTGCAATAAACATTCCGCCACCATTGGCGACTAACCTATCCTTAGGATAAAAATTCCAGTCTGAACTTAGAATTTCGTTGTCATTGACGTCTGGCTTCAGCCAGCTTTCTGTTCCCAATGCTATCTGTGCATTATAACCTTCAGTAAGCGATATTAATCCTGAGATCTTTCCTTGGATGCTTCTGTAGTTTACTAAAATCATACTAATCTTTTCTATCTCTGATCTGTGAGGACCAACATTCTCTGAGGTCGCTGTGACTGATTTAACAGGCAAATCGTCTTTGCTCCCAAGGGAGGAGTCTTCTAACCTAAAAAAAAGCCCCATGTGCACGCCACACGGGTTCCGCTACCCTAGAAGCCGCTTCCTGCGTGTATTGCACGCCTGACCTATTAAGGGGAACCCTACAGTTCTGCACCCGACAGCGGAGGTCATCCGATACCGTCGCAGAGCCGTCTGAGCCTCTAGTTTACACCTTCCACTGCTCCAAACCAGAGGATTGCGATTTACCATGGGTATGATGCTACAAATAGACAGCTTAGCCTGCACCCCGCGTGACTTGCTAGTTGCCTTCACCAAAATCAGCCAGCCGCCGAAAGGAGGCGAGGATGGCCTCAGAACCCAAGCGGCAGGCGGACATGTGCCATTACATGCAGCCGGCTGCACCCAGTGCGCTCGATAGCCGCCGGCAGGCCTCCTCCACATCAAGGATGAGGCCTCCCGGCAAACAAACCAAATGCACACTGGAATTCTTTCCTGACTTTCCTGCTATCTCCCTGAGGGGTTCTGTCACCCGCCTAACATTGGAGCTCCCAATGACTACCATACCCACCCTCTTTACTTGTCCGGACTGGGCAGGAAAATCGAGCGCTGGCCCAACAGGAGAGGCGTCCTGGGTTGACTCAGAGTTATTATCAACACTGGGTAGCACCTCGTACTTGTTGCTAAGACGTAGCACGGCCTGCTCCCTCTTTCCCCTTCCGCCCAGTGACACGCGAACCCACCACTGTCTGCCACCCAATCTGGAGTGAGGAGGGACCGGTCAGATGTTGCGTATCGGAAGCCGCAGCGACGTCCGAGACACCAGGGGATTCCAGTGGCACCAAAGGTGTCGTAGGTCTCGTCAATGGCGCCCCGACGTCACCGCAACTTCGGCCATTAACTAGAAGCTCGTCGACGGTAGCCAATGCAGCTTCCAGCTGTTGACGGACAGCAGCCAACTCTCCTTGTGTCCACTCACAACAAGCACAGTCCCTAGCCATATCGTACTGTGTATAAAGTGGATGTAAGGTCTCAAATGGCGCTACTGTGTTTGAAAATATACAAAAGGAGAATAAAGTAACAGATAAAATGACTTTTATCTTAATAATACGAATATTTATACAGGGTGATTCAAAAATGCATGTAAATATTTCAAGGGTGTATTTGTGAGGTAAATATAAGACAAAAATGTTCTATACAATTTTTTCCATACTTGGCTTATTACAGAGTTATGAACAAAACAGGATAATACATTCAATACAACGTAAGGTATTTAATTCCCAGAGTTCACAGTTTAATTACAGTGCATTTGGACTAACAACGCAAACTGATAAATAAACGTGACGTAACAAACTGAAACAATTCCTCGCGAACACTGTATTAATTTAGGTCCTGTTGATTGAACTACAGCAATGCACAATAACTAAGGAAAATTGAAGCATTTTACAGACTGTACTGTACTGTACTGTATTTGCACAAATCTTAATGCAATGCATGTTCAAAATGCTGTCCCTGAACTTGCAGACAGACCCGTGCTCGTCGCATCAATGATCTCTGCACATTACACAGTCCGTTCAACTCTCCACGAATAATTTCACAACCACCTTCAATTCTTTGTTGTAGCACTTCTCTGTTCGGTACTGCAGAAGAATACACCAATGTCTTTAGTCGGCCCCATAAATAAAAGTCTAAAGGGTTCAGGTCAGGTGATCTGGCTGGCCAAGCAATTGGTCCTCCGCGACCTATCCATCGATGTGGATACGCAGAATTGAGGTACGCCCTTACGTTGCGGCTGTAATGGGCGGGAGCACCATCGTGCATAAACCACATGGTGGCTCGTGTTGCAAGAGGGACATCCTGTAACAATCCAGGCAATTCTCCCTCCAAAAATTCGCAGTACGCGTGCCCATTCAGCCTTGGAGGCAGAACATGAGGTCCGAGTAAGTAATTCCCCACAATACCACACCAAATGTTTATGGAGAATTGATGTTGATATCCACGCACAATTCTCGCGCCAGGATTCTCGACAGCCCACTGGTGCATATTATGCGAATTGATTACACCCGCACGAGTAAACATGGCCTCATCTGTGAATAATATCCGCCGAATGAACATTGGATCATTCAAATGACGCTCTTGTAACCACTGGCAGAATTGCTGACGGCGAGGATAGTCTTCAGGTGTCAATTCGTGCACTTTTTTCAGGTGAAATGGATGCAACTGTTGTCTCCGAAGCAGCCGCCATACAGTAGATTGTGGAAGTCGTACAGCTGCACTAATTTGTCTCGTACTGATATATGGATCTTGGTCTACCAGGTCCAAAACATGTTCCTCGACGTTCACTGCATGCTCAAGTGATCGACCTGAATGTGGCCCAGGACGAATGCCATACTCCCGCATACGTCTGTCCACAGATACAAACGTCTGATGACTTGGTAACCGTCTTCCTGGAAACAGCTCACTGTACCTTCGTCTTGCTGCAAGTGCATTTCCATCTGCTGCACCATACACAAGGTGCATATCAGCATACTCACTGTTTGAGTACATCATGTGCACGAAACCTTTAGCCTTCCGACGATGAATGAACGACAGGACGTACTTTTCCGTTACCAACAACATCAGCGCCATCTTCCGTACAGTAGGAGTAAACATCACGTGCAAACAAAAACAAACACTATTCATGCAGTTTCGAATCAACTGTTGGGAGATACGTATGTGAATTACGTACCAGAATATGGCATCCTGCTGCTTGCACTGCCGTCGTTTTGATACGGACATGACTTTCGTATTTAACGATAACTGTGGAATTAAACGTTTATGGAAAAACATTTATAGAACATTTTTGTCTTATATTTACCTCACAAATACACCCTTAAAATATTTACATGCATTTTTGAATCACCCTGTATATGTGTTTGGAGAGAGAGAGAGAGATTGATTTTGATTGAGACTTTACTTTAAGTCGTAACTAGTACCCGAATTTTGGTTGCTGCCTCCTTAAATGATCAGCTTCTGCACCAGTTGGTGACGTATTTGGAGGAAGTTATTGTTCTTTATCACTTAAAGTACGACTTTGTTGGTTACTTGGCCGTATTGCGGATAGCTTTGAACCCAAGTTTTCATAGCTTATCATACCTAAGTAAATAAGATCAAACAGCAATCTGCTTTTCGTGAGAAGCTACCTTCAAACTACACGTCCTGCCACATCAAAATTGGTCAGTGGATTTCAGCATCATACTATTGTACAAAATCATAATCCAGTTACTGTGATTAAGAAATTATGAGAGGTTATTACTTATTGAATGAAAACTATAGAGAATGCATTTCCTTTCCTGTATTTTAGTGAACCTTGTACACCTACAATTCTGTCGATTGATAGCCTGCGACGACAATGAAGTTCACCTCCTTTTCCAAAAACAAGATATTTCTATTCTTCACTTCCAGAAAATTTGTATACATAAATGTTTGGCAACTCTTACACGTACTTTACTCAGTTTTATCCCTACAATAGCAATTTTCATTACATGGAACAATACGTTCTGAGCGACGGCCTAACAACACGTCCTCTTTCCACAAGATACAGATCAACAGTCCTCTTTTTTTTAATAAATCAATTGTCTTTTTTTTAGACTCCATACTCAAAGAGTCACAACTACTATCGTTTAGGGGATTGGCGCTAAAGAGTTTCTTGCTGTCCAACTGCACTTGACTTGGTGTTTACATCCATTACTGAGCTTCTCAGAATAAAACTGGGCACAAATTAGTTAAGAAAAGGGCAGTGAGGCTCACATAACATTACAAACACTAAAAGTTGGTGTGCAGATTTCTCACTTAACTCTGAGACCGGAATCTATTAAACAGGAACAAATTTCTCTACACGGAAAATTTACACTAGGAAACTGCCCTAGACAAGGATATTCGCAAGACTTATGCAACAACAAAAACTAAGATTAATTTTCTAACCACTAGTCTACACAGTAAAATACACATGTACAGTTCACTTCGTTGCAGAAGCACGTGAACCAATAACAAAGACTAAATTAGTTTACCGTTTATCAGACAAGTGCTGCCGCTGCTCTGCTGCGCGTCTTCTCGGCTCGGTGGCTGGCGCTACACGTATTTTTCAGATAAATTGTTTGTTCAAAGTGTTCACATTGGTTCCACATTAGTATCATACAAACAATACATCATTTTCGCGTACAAATCTTGCTTCTAGCCACTAAATGCAAACAAATAGTTAAAATGAAATTGCTATCTCCGAACATAAGTGTATGTCTTTTCCTGCTAAACAAGATAACGGAAATACAAAATGGATGCTTAAGTATCAAATTACTCTTTACTCTTTCACACAGGTAATACTTCAGTCGAGTACGATATATTCAGTATACTAACATTAATTACTTTTCACAGAAGGATGCCACAGATACAAAAACATGAATCCATTATACCATTCGATAGACTACTGGTAGTATACGGACTTATTCCTGTGATGGTTCTCAGCTTGAAAACTTGGTGGCTAACTATGTCAATATCTCTTCCAATGCTGGTGGGGATACAAATCTTTAATTTTCTCTGATCTTTGAGAAGCCAGAATATAAGTGCCAGGGTCAGGTATGATAACAATTTTATATGAACAGGTGTAAACCATTGCCATTTACTCTTTCGTTTATGCAGAACAGAAGACGCCGGATGTGATTTTGCAAAAGTGTCTCTCCAAGAGTGTATATCCTAACTTTTTATCGTGAGTTTTCTTTCGAATTCTGGCGGGCTCTGTCAGTGCAATTAGTGTATCTCTCACCTTTTCTTGTAGAGTGACTTCTTCTTTCTAGAGACGTGGCAAAGAGTATCCCATCCATTCATTTGTTTTTTTGTTGGTGCTCAGGAATTCAGCGAGTTTCTAGGGTGTGGTGTAAATTGGCAAGTTATTTACTATTTGCTCGAGAAGTTGTATAAGCTTCACCCTGCGTTAGTGTTGTATATTTGTATATGTTCTTACAAATCGGTTAAATTCTCCGAAAAAAAGTTCAACGGGATTACTTTGCGGGCGAAAATGGGATACCAAAACATGCTTAATTTCATTGTTTTTCAGAAAATCTTTCCATTTGCTACTTGTTAAGTTCGATGCATTTTCTGAGGAATGCAACAGGTTTGTCAACTGTGGGTATGTACTGCTTGTGAATCTTTCTTGTTATACCAGATGCTGCTGTTGACTTCAAGATATATAGTTTAACATATTTAGAGACAAGATCATAAAAAGCTAGTAAATATTTGACAGCACCTCGTGTAGTCGGCGCTGGCCCAGACGTATCGACAGGTACTAAATGCATTGGTTGTGTTGGTAGTAGTGAGTATAATTCAGTGTTGCAGCATTTGTTTGTTAACTTACCATATTGAGACGTGAGACAGGTTTTTAAAGGCTGTTCAGTGCAGCATAAATTCAGTGTTCTCAAGCATTTAATAGCGCCATATACACCCAATCAAAGTGATTATGCTAAACTAAAGATTCTCTACATGTAGTAGGGATACACACACACCAGTTATTACTATCGACATTGCGTCATTAGAGCAATACGTCTCTATGAATCTTGTAATGTTGCTGAATCCTCTCTGATGGGTTACCTGATAGAAGTATTCTTATGTTATGTTATGTAAGACCTGAATCCTGCAAAGTTGCCATGTTAGTACACATGTCTAAACAGTATTGCGTGTAGCAGGTGTCTTTGAGTGATATCAGAAAGTTCAGCTACTCTTTGTGGCAAATGTGATAAAGGATCAGCGACGACATTATCCTTACCCTGTATATGCATCATTTCAAAGTAATTCCTGAAGGAATTTTAGAGTGTAGTAACTTACATGTTAATTAGAGCTAAGTGCATGGTGATCACAGTACACCTTGATAAGTCTACCATAAATGTAATAATTAGATTTCTTAAAAGCCCATATGACAGCTAGAGCATCAAGCTCAGTAGTTGAATATCCACATTCACATTAGGATAAAGTCCCACTTGCAAAGCTGATCATGTCAGTCTCAAACATTTTTCTGCCACCTGAAACAGACAAAATCCAATTCCTGTAGAGGATGTGTTAGTAGCAATGTTAAAGTCTAGCCTCACGTCAGGGTCATGTAGGCTATTGGAATTCACAAGTGCATTTTTAAGAGCATCAAAATCTGTTCTACAACTATCTGACCAAAACATAACTGTGTTCTTCTTTAGTAATCCTAAGAGCGATGGGCTGTTCTGTAATTGATTGTGTACAAAATAATGAAAGAAAGAATATACACCAATGAAGGCTTTTAAATGTTGCTTAGTGCATGGTGTAGGAAAATTCTTAATTGCATGTATGTTGTCTGGATTAGGTACTGTACTTGATGGGGAAATGATAGGATCTAAAAATTTAATTTTCTCTCTACTAAACTTCGACTTTTGTAAATTAGCTGTCAGTCCACTCTGTGAATATTTGCATGAAGTTATATCTAATAAATCGAGGGTTCTTTCCACATGGAAATAACAATAAAAATGTCATCAGCATCTAATGTTACCTTGTCTATAGACCGAAAGGCATAATACAAAACTGATAGCTCCTGCGGGCGCCAACAAAAGTTGTTTATTTCCTGGACTCTACTGTTAATGGTATCTGCCAGAAGGAAGATCTCAGATTGAGACTAGATAAATAGTGTACACAGTGTAACTTTTGTGATTGCTCCTAAAAAATTCACAGGTCGTATATGTGTTGGTATAATAATTTTATTAATTGCTCGTGTGCCTAGGACCAGACTTCCTACAGAAAGAGTCATACTGTATCCATGTGATATGGATAAGTGTTTATCACTCCAGGTTTTATAGGTTTTTCATCGAATACATGTAAATGTGTCATTATTGATTCCTTCAATTTTTGTCGTTGCTCATCAAGATATGGAGATTTAAGCACATCATCAAGTATACTAGTGTTATCCGTATAATTCTTGCTATAGCAAGCAGATGTATCAACAGGTGCACTTGTAGTCTTTTAAATTGTACTGTTATTCCTTGATAGTATCTATCAGGTTTAACTAGAACTCTCAATGCACAATAGCACTTGCCTTGGGAGAAGTCTGTTGTTGCGTTCTTGTCCCTTAGAAACTCAATACCTCCCAGACAGTCAACTAAAAGATTCTTTACAATTTGGAATGTGCATAAAGTCACTCTGCTTCCCATTAAAACTCCGCCATTTGATACAACCTTACACCAAAAGCTCCTGTTATATACCACTAATTTGGTACTTTGTTTACTTCTCTAATTTTATTAAATAATTTTTGTGAGATGACATTCAAAGAGGCACCAGTACCTAGGACAATTGTGATAGGGATTGTTACTGCAGTTGTATTTATAGAGGTCTGCACCATAACTTACATTTCGTTCGAAATTGTATACTGTGCATTGTACAATTCTTCTCCAATATCGTTACCTTCATTATAGCGAAACATGTTCACGTGACTATAAACCTTGCTCCCATCCTGTTATACGACCATCATTGGAGGGCTTAATGATGTCGAATCCAGTTTGTTGAACCTTCATCGTGAACTGTGGGTGGCATTTCATTCATGACTTCAATGATACTCATGGAATGACCTTGATTGGACCAGCATTGTCAGGCGGACTAGGTGGTACCTGATTTGCTGTGGGTAAGTACTATTTTCATTTTTCTGGCTCTGGTTTGCTTTGTGTGCAGCCAGTAACCATTATTACTGTTCCTGTAATTTCGTCCAATGTCATTTTTCTGATAACTGGGATGATACTTGTTGTTATTATTGTATCCCCTATTATTACTCCTTTTCATATTCGGCGGGTGATGATCAAATCGCTTCGCGTCATACCCGTATGACGCCGACTGTGACGTCACAGGCGGATCGCGCTGGTCCCACAACGAACTTGTGACGTCACAATAGTCGTCTTGTCCGCCATACCTCGCGAACGCTCGGCTCCATGCAGGGCCTGTGGTATATCCAAAGACCTTGTAAAAAATAACTAGACTCACTGATGGCGCTGCAGTCGCAGGATAATTTGAACCTTCGGCTGGACGCCATTATAGTGGTGGTAGTCTGATGTGTTGTGTAGCACTGTTGTTTATGAAGACCCTGATTCAACGTTGTATATTTGTTGGGGCGTACATACAGTATTTGTTACTCGTAATTCTACTGTCTGTATGTTCCAATCAAAAGAAGTACAATGGTGAAGAGTTGTGCAGCGATTAATTGTACAAATAAATTCGAGAAAGGAACGAATATTACATTTCACAGGTATGTGGGTATTTTAAGTTGTTTTGTATGTCAGTGCACTTGCTTAGTAAATGTTTTTGTAACACGGTATTAGCATAATGTCTGTGCATATATTTGCAGGTTTCCTTTCTCAAAACCACAGCTGTTACAAAAATGGTTACACGCTGTCAGGAGGCAAGATTTCCGACCGACAGAATACCATTTTATATGTTCCGATCATTTTGAAGAAAGTTGTTTCCTTGAAAATTACGTAAATCGCAGAAAGCTGAAAGATGATGCTGTTCCATCCATCTTTCGTTTTCCAGACCATATACAGCAGAAGATAAATTTTTCTTTGTGAACCACATTTTATTTTAACTATAAAAGTTGAGTTGCAAGCAACAGGAAATTTGAGTTAGCAGGTTTTTTATCGTTATAAAATGCAACTGAATGTGTGTAATTGTAATCTGATTTCACAACTTCTCTTGATGGAACAGTTGTTGAGTTTTATTTATTATATGAAAAAACCACACATATAAACTGAAGTGTACATCTTCGAAAGTAAATATTGTGACTAATGCGATACTGGATGCCTGCCTGAAGTCTTGTTTGTTGTAGCTGTCTGATCGGTAGTGTTTTCATGCTCTAGGTTAGGTTGAAACTTGATAATTTGGTCGTGAGTTGCCAAAGCACTACGCCATATATAACGCACTTTTCGTCATAAAATCTAAAGCAAGGTAGAGTCTTAAAATATCTATTGACATAGTGGGCAAATCTTCGAGTATTTTGATGCATTTTGCGTACATCTATCGTAAATGAACTACGAAAAATGCTAGGGGTCCAGCGCATAACTTTTAGCTACGGCTGATTCCATGTACTATGTAATATAAATTCATAAACAATGACTAGTTGCTGTTTGTTCATAAATTAAAAACTATATTGTAGTAACGTATTTAAATGAGGCATTATGTTTGTGACCTAACTCTAGGGAAGGCATTTTATAACCAAAAGCGATGTATAAACATTCGAAATCCGCGCGTCAGTTTACCACTTTAATGGCCGCCGGCCAGCTATTCAATTTGTCCGCTCTTCACAGTCGACCACTAGTGCGGTTGTGGGGGCCTGGGTATATCAATATTTAATTGAAAAGGTATGCACTAAAGGTCTTAATTTTGTTGTGTGCTATGGAGAACTTGGTATAGACTTAAACACTCAATCAAAAATTAATAAACTCATCTGAAACAGCAACTTGTTCTCCGCTGGAGACGGCTGCTGGCACTCATAAGACCCGCAGTGTCACGCACTATGACGACGCTCCATGGCCTGTCTTTCTCGGGGGGTCACGGATCACGAAATCCGTGCGATCGGCCGTTTCATTGCTGCTGTGCACCGCACTGTTACAGCCGTTATTGTTGTTTTTATTAATTTTACTATCTTCTTATGAAATTTCAGTTGTCTAGAACTGACATAAAGTGTTGTAGGCCGTCTTCCTGTACATGTGCTAACTTTTCACGAATATCTAATGGTAATGGTAATTTCCAGCTTGTCTTTGTGAGAGGCTGGCTCATCCAAGTAAAGTGTTTTGTTTAAATACTTTTCGAAGTTAAGACGATTATTGCCTTGTTTAAAATTAAATTGTTCTGGGTTGAAAACAGGTTTCTCCTGAAGACTACGAGACTAATATTTTGATAAATAGACTCGTTCAAATTGTTCATAAGTCTGACAGCCGTTTATGTCGTCGCCCACAGAACACCATCTCCTTGTACACTGAGTTGCCATAGAAACTAATACACCTGCCCAATATCGTGTAGGGACGCCACCCTCCCCCCGAGGACACAGAAGTGCTGCAAACCGACATGGCATGGACTCGACTAATGTCTCAAGTAGTGCTGGAGGGAGCTGACATCGTAAAATGCGTTTTAGACAGGTACGTGCCGAGTAAAACTGTGAGGGACGGGAAAAACCCACCGTGGTACAACAACAAAGTTAGGAAACTACTGCGAAAGCAAAGAGAGCTCCACTCCAAGTTTAAACGCAGCCAAAACCTCTCAGACAAACAGATGCTAAACGATGTCAAAGTTAGCGTAAGGAGGGCTATGCGTGAAGCGTTCATTGAATTCGAAAGTAAAATTCTATGTACCGACTTGACAGAAAATCCTAGGAAGTTCTGGTCTTACGTTAAATCAGTAAGTGGCTCGAAACAGCATATCCAGACACTACGGGATGATGATGGCATTGAAACAGAGGATGACACGCGTAAAGCTGAAATACTAAACACCTTTTTCCAAAGCTGTTTCACAGAGGAAGACCGCACTGCAGTTCCTTCTCTAAATCCTCGCACAAACGAAAAAATGGCTGACATCGAAATAAGTGTCCAAGGAATAGAAAAGCAACTGGAATCACTCAATAGAGGAAAGTCCACTGGACCTGACGGGATACCAATTCGATTCTACACAGAGTACGCGAAAGAACTTGCCCCCCTTCTAACAGCCGTGTACCGCAAGTCTCTAGAGGAACGGAGGGTTCCAAATGATTGGAAAAGAGCACAGATAGTCCCAGTCTTCAAGAAGGGTCGTCGAGCAGATGCGCAAAACTATAGACCTATATCTCTTACGTCGATCTCTTGTAGAATTTTAGAACATGTGTTTTGCTCGCGTATCATGTCATTTCTGGAAACCCAGAATCTACTATGTAGGAATCAACATGGATTCCGGAAACAGCGATCGTGTGAGACCCAACTCGCCTTATTTGTTCATGAGACCCAGAAAATATTAGATACAGGCTCCCAGGTAGATGCTATTTTTCTTGACTTCCGGAAGGCGTTCGATACAGTTCCGCACTGTCGCCTGATAAACAAAGTAAGAGCCTACGGAATATCAGACCAGCTGTGTGGCTGGATTGAAGAGTTTTTAGCAAACAGAACACAGCATGTTGTTATCAATGGAGAGACGTCTACAGACGTTAAAGTAACCTCTGGCGTGCCACAGGGGAGTGTTATGGGACCATTGTTTTTCACAATATATATAAATGACTTAGTAGATAGTGTCGGAAGTTCCATGCGGCTTTTCGCGGATGATGCTGTAGTATACAGAGAAGTTGCTGCATTAGAAAATTGTAGCGAAATACAGGAAGATCTGCAGCGGATAGGCACTTGGTGCAGGGAGTGGCAACTGACCCTTAACATAGACAAATGTAATGTATTGCGAATACATAGAAAGAAGGATCCTTTATTGTATGATTATATGATAGCGGAACAAACACTGGTAGCAGTTACTTCTGTAAAATATCTGGGAGTATGCGTACGGAACTATTTGAAGTGGAATGATCATATAAAACTAATTGTTGGTAAGGCGGGTACCAGGTTGAGATTCATTGGGAGAGTGCTTAGAAAATGTAGTCCATCAACAAAGGAGGTGGCTTACAAAACACTCGTTCGACCTATACTTGAGTATTGCTCATCAGTGTGGGATCCGTACCAGGTCGGGTTGACGGAGGAGATAGAGAAGATCCAAAGAAGAGCGGCGCGTGTCGTCACTGGGTTATTTGGTAACCGTGATAGCGTTACGGAGATGTTTAATAAACTCAAGTGGCAGACTCTGCAAGAGAGGCGCTCTGCATCGCGGTGTAGCTTGCTCGCCAGGTTTCGAGAGGGTGCGTTTCTGGATGAGGTATCGAATATATTGCTTCCCCCTACTTATACTTCCCGAGGAGATCACGAATGTAAAATTAGAGAGATTAGAGCGCGCACGGAGGCTTTCAGACAGTCGTTCTTCCCGCGAACCATACGCGACTGGAACAGGAAAGGGAGGTAATGACAGTGGCACGTAAAGTGCCCTCCGCCACACACCGTTGGGTGGCTTGCGGAGTATCAATGTAGATGTAGATGTAGAATCCTGCAGGGCTGTAAATCTGGAGGAGCACGAGGGGATAGAGATCTCTTCTGAACAGCACACTGCAAGGCATCCCAGATATGAACAATAATGTCCATGTCTGGCGAGTTTGGTGGCCAGTGGAAGTATTTAAATTCAGAGGAGTGTTCCTGGAGTCACTCTATAGCAATGCTGGACGTATAGGGTGTCGCATTGTCCTGCTGGAAATGCCCAATCGCTCGGAATGTGCAATGGATATGAATGGATGCCGATGATCAGACAGGTTGCTAACGTAAGATTCACATGTCAGAGGCGTATCTAGACGTATCAGGGGCCTCATATCACTAACTGCACACACGCAAAACCATTAGAGAGCTTTCAGTAGATTGAAAAGTCCCTTGCTGACATGCAGGATCCACAGATATATGAGGCTGTCAACATACTCGTACACGTCCATCTGCTCGATACAATTTGAAACGAGACTCGTCCGATCAGGCAACATGTTTCCAGTTATCAACAGTCCAGTGTCGGTGTTGACGGGCCCTGGCGAGGCGTAAAGCTTTGTGTCGTGCGGTCATCAAGGGTAAACGAGTGGGCCTTCGGCTCCGAAAGCCCATATCGATGATGTTTCGTTGAATGGCTCGCACGCTGACACTTGTTGATGGTCCAGCATTGAAATCTGCAGCAAGCTGCGGAAGAATTGCACTTCTGTCACGCTGAACGATTCTCGTCAGTCGTCGTTGGTCCCATTCTAGCATGATCTTTTTCCGGCCGCAGCGATGTCGGAGATTTGATGTTTTACCGGATTGCTCATATTCATGGTACACTAGTGAAATGGTCGTAAGGGAAAATCCTCACTTTATCGTTACCTCGGAGATGCTGTGTCTACCGTGAATATCAGCAATCCAGTAAAACATCAAATCTCCGACATCACTGCGGTCGGAAAAAGATCCTGCAAGAACGAGACCAACGACGACTGAGGAGAGCCGTTCAACGCGACAGAAGTATAATTCTTCCGCAGATTGTTGCAGATTTCAGTGCTGGGCCGTCAACAAGTATCAGCGTGCGAAGCATTCAACGAAACGTCATCGATATGGTTTTCCGGAGCCAACAGCCCATTCGTGTACCCTTGATGACTGCACGACACAAAGCTTTTTGCCTCACCTTGGCTCGTCAGCACCGACATTGGACTGTCGATGACTGGAAACATGTTGCCTGATCGGACGAGTCTCGTTTCATATTGTATCGAGCAGATGGACGTGTACGGGTATGGAGACAACCTCATAAATCCGTGGATTCTACATCTCAGCAAGGGACTTTTCCAGCTAGTGAAGGCTATGCAATGGTGTTGGGCGTGTGCAGTTAGAGTGATATGGGGCCCCTGATACGTCTAGATACGCCTCTGACAGGTGACGCGTGCGTAAGCATCCTGTCTGATCACCTGGAATCATTCATGTCCATTGTGCATTCCGACGGACTTGGGCAATTAAAGCAGGACAATGCGACACCCCACACGTCCAGCATTGCTACAGAATGGCTCCAGGAACACTCTTCTGAGTTTAAACACTTCCGCTAGCCGTCAGACTCCCCAGACATGGACATTATTGAGAATATCTGGTATGCCTTGCAACGTGCTGTTCATAAGTGATCTCTACTCTCTCGTACTCTTGCGGATTTATGGACTGCGTTGTCTTTCTGCACCTCTACTTGTTCACGAGGCCCCACTCGATATAAGGCAGGTGTACCAGTTTCTCTGACTCCTCAAAGTATACCTCCATGCAATCTTGTTCATAAATTATCTTTTTCTTCAATTTGAAAATAACAATGTTTTCGTCCCACACCGGTGAGGCGTAATTCCATGAAACATAAAAGATAACAATTAGAATAGTACACGTCCTGCCTCGGTCTCGTCGTTTGTAATAAACTTTTTTCTCTCTGTATCTGATATGGTTGATAATGAAAGATTTCTCTAAGCTGTTTTGAGAGAGAAAATTTTTATTATAACGACGACGCTCGGAAATAACAAAATTGAAACGATCGGCGTAGCTGGTTTTGCGGAGAGTCAGTAATAGGGTAGTGCTATACCGTGTATCAGTAATAAAGGTTTGAATCGCCAATGCTGGCGTGCATAGAAAAGCATTCAGGATATCGTAATTCGACTTAGTAAATCATGAAAAAATAATGAAGAGAGGTTCTTTGATTGACCGCTTAAATTTGCGTAGAGGGGGCTACAATGGCGACCAGTAAATCACATCACCGTATCACCAAGTTGTCTCGTCTCATGCTAAAGCAGGAACAGATCAGAAATTAGGACAAGGTAGTTACAAAGATTTTTGCACTTTTGTAAAAGTAAGTTTTTCACGTCATAGAACGTACAAACATGAGTGAAATACTGCATCTTCTCACTACAGCGTGCGCCTACAGGGTATCACAATACACAGTAACTATAGCTGAACGATCATGGAGCAGACGGTGTTGGTAGCCCCTTGGTTCTCCTGGACAGTCATTTACTCAACAGATGGACGTCTGTTTGTCCGTAGACACCGCTACAGCCGTGTTCACTCCTGTCCTCTAAGGAGTACCATTCTACCATGCGTGGTACACTTTGACCATGGCGGCATGCAGACTTAGTTGTTTCGGAAATGTTTTCATCCTTGCGACAAAAGTCTATGACCATGCCCTTTTAGACATCAGATAAATCGTTCTATTTCCATTTTATGACAATGACTGCATTGTCCTCCGTGTCCCCATGACATATTTTATATACCCTCCACAGTTGGTACTGCTCCCTGCCGGCTGTGCGTGGTTATTGATGTTGACGTCGAACGTAGGTGATGGTCATGGACGTATCTGCCCCTTCTTACGTCACGTGCCGGGCGGTTAGAATCATGCCGCTTTTGTACCAGGAGAGAAGCAGTTTTGATGATGTGGACACGTTTCTCGGATGCAACTAGTTCCAATAGCCTCCGACAGATGGGTGTACTGAGAATCTACAGCCGGAAATACATACACGCTCAATGTTGCTGACTTCCTAGTTCTCTACGACTCAGGTATCACCGCCAGTTTGACTCTCGAGGTCTTTCCCGTTAAGAAGAAAATTATTGGGTGCATGGATGCATCAGCCAACAAAATTATGCACCAGTTACTTATTTTAATTTTGAACGTTGTATATCAACGACCAGCTAGGCAACATTCATTAACAGTATCTTCAGAATTTATTCAGTGATGCATTTAATCTAGCAATTATTGTAAAAAGCTGTCCAAAATTCAGTAAGATATTGACAGGATTGCAAAGTGCTACAAATATTGGCAGCTTGCTTCAGTTGTTCAGAAATGTAAAATTTAGCACTTCACAAAACGAAAAAAACCATAGTACCCTGTGACTACAATGTCAGTGCAGTACCATCGGAATCATTCAACACATTCTGGTTGAACCAACTTGCAATAGCATAAAATAGAATGATCTAATAAGCTCAGTTATATCTGAAACAGGTAGCAGACGTTTGCTCATTCATTGGTAGGATAGCAGGAAAATACTGGCTACCTACAAAGGAGGTTGCTTACAAACACTCACGCAACCCATCCTAGAATGTTACTCAAGTGTGTGGGAGACATACCAAATAGGTCTAACAGGGGATATTGAACGTAGAGAGAGAAGGGCGGCCTGAAAGGTCAGGTTTGTTTAATCAATGTGAGAATGTTACTGACAAGAGGTCCTCACATTTGGATCTGATCAAGTTTTGCAAGGACGTTCTATATTGAAAATAAAGAGACACATTTTTCAGCTTTTTGCTAGACACCCACTAGCTTTTGAAAAAATCGAGGTCAATGTTTGTAATACTGTTATCGAAAATACCTAACTACTTTGTCTGTTTTTACTCAGTGTGACTTCTGTATCACCTAGGTCTTTCATCTACCATCTACGTGAACGTTTTATTCATTATTTTTGTCGACCTAATGAATCTGTCGATGTGATTTTAAAAATTTTTCTGTAAAAGGAGGACAGTGATAAAATTTTACTTGTAATACTGCTTCATGCATAGGAGAAGTACATTTGTAATCAAGTAAAACGTGGGGGGAAGCCCCTCTCCTACGAAACTAGCTTGTCAGGAAAAGAAAAGGTGAAATTCGTGGTCTAGATGCAAGGTTCCTCAGTGGTAAGAGCCAGCCGATGGCTGGCGGGCGAAGTGTTCGCGTTTTGTGAATTGAATAAGGCAACAAAAACTGCAAGACTACACACTGAAGGGCCAAATAAATTGGTAAAGGCATGCGTATTCAAACACGGAGACATGTAAATAGGGAGAGAATGCCGTGCTGCTGTCGGAAACACCTATGTAGGACAAGTGTCTGGCGCAGTTGTTAGATCAGTTACTGCTGCTACAACGGTAGGTTATCAAGAGTTAGGTGAGTTTGAATGTGGTGCTATGGTCGGCGCACGAGCGATGGGACACAGTACCTCCGAGGTGCCGTGCGACCATTTCACGATTGTACCGTGAACATCAGGAGTCCGATAAAACATCAAATCTCCGACGTCGCTGCGTCCGGAAAAAGTTCATTCAAGGACGGCACCAACGACAACTGAAGAGAATCGTTCAGCGTGACAGAAGTGCAATTCTTCCGCAGCTTGCTGCAGATTTCAATGCTGGACCATCAACAAGTGTCAGCGTGCGAACCATTCAACGAAACATCATCGATATGGGCTTTAGGAGCCGAAGGCCCTCTCGTGCACCCCTGATGACTGCACGACACAAAGCTTTGCGCCTCGCCTGGGCCCGTCAACACCGACGTTGGACTGTTGATGACTGGAAACATGTTGCCTGGTCGGACGAGTCTCGTTACAAATTGTATCGAGCGGATGGACGTATGCGAGTATGGAGACTACCTCACGAATCCATAGACCCAGCATGTCAGCAGGGAACTCTTCTAGCTGGTGGGGGCTTTGTAATGGTGTGGGGCGTGTGCAGTTGAAGTGATATGGGACCCCTGATACGTCTAGATACGACTCTGACAGGTGACACGTACGTATGCATCCTGTCTGATAGCTGTATCCATTCATGTCGATTGTGCATCCCGACGGACTTGGGCAATTCCAGCAGGACAGTGCGACACCCCACACCTCCAGACTTGCTACGGAGTGGCTCTAGGAAGACTATTCTAAGGCTGGTGACCTACTCCTTTTGCGTAACTGCACTTTAATTTATTAGTAATAGGACCTGGGTTCAATTCCCGTTTGTTCTGCTGCTGCTTGCCTTCAATAGACATCGCTAAAGAAACAAACATTGTCCAATGTCTTTGTATTACGCACGATCACGGTCAAATAAGCGTACTTTCACAGATATAACTTTTTCGGTGTACTGCTGATCTAGCACTAGCCTGTAGTGTTATAAGCTGATGCTGTAAAATAGCATTTTCAGTGCTATACATGGAAGGAATGTCTAAAAACAGGCCTTTTTTAATTAATTCAATATGACGACCAAAGTTAATAATGTTCGAGTTATTAAAGTTTTTGTATTTTCATGCTGTAACTTGGGTATCTTTCAATTCATGGCGTCTGGCACAGCGAGATCGACGGTCGAGCGTTGAAGGCATTAGCCTACCACGCCTTGGTCCATGTCCAATTCCTGGGTGGCTTTTGATTTAATTCGATATTTTTTTCTGCGTATTTGGTAATTTGTGACAACATACAACTAACCCATCCCCCTCCTCCCCCCTCTCCCATCACTACCACTACCATGTGCAAATCGCAAGTTTCGATTTTTAAAACCTTGTAGTATAATTTAAAATGAGAAATTATTTTTTTCAGAATATTCTTCTAAAACTCAGGTTTTAATCAAAACAATAAAACCACAATGTTTAATACAAGCAACAGGGTATCGGGAGTTAAGAGTAGCCTCCGCTGGCAGCTGTGTGGGGAACCCAAGATAAATTGAGCGCCGACTATGTTCCAACAAGACTGCGGGGCAGGGAAAGAGGAAGCGATCTTGAGCGCCATAGGCTGAGGTATGTCTGGGCAAGGATGTTTACGTATCGGCTTGAAACGCTGCCAACTTTATCAGCCATGCGTGCGCCGTACGCGCAGTTGATCAGCAGCTACGGCATAAATTACGACACGGAAGAAACAAGATTTCTTGAAAGCACATTATACAGACGCTCGTATTCAAACACTCCTGACTTTATTTGTTCCTCTTCTACGCACGTAACAGGGGACGCCGCCATGCTACTAGATCGCTGAGGTTGCTGGCAGTCATAAATAAAAGACATTCGACACGAAAGTTACAGATATGTACGGGTCACAACTTCGGAGCCTGTACAGGTCAAAACTTCGGAACGAAGCTCAACTTATCTTGAGTACACTCAGTCACTCTCTCTCTCTCTGTCTCTCTCTCTCTCTCTCTCTCTCTCTCTCTCTCTCTCTCTCTCTCTCTCACACACACACACACACACAGTAAGTTATCCCACACTCCTGCCCGTCACATCACGTAGGTCACCCATTGTCAGGTTCAGTGGTCCCGATGCAACGTCATATTATAGTTACGTTGCGATTTAATACTTGTGTACCACTTTAAATCTTCGATGCTGACTTGTTGAAGTAAGTTAAAAAAAAAATCCGTTGGAGATGCCGTAACGCCGTACCGGAGCGCACCAGTCGAAATTAAGCCCTGCAGTAGGTACAGGGTTGCATGTATCGAAAACGACTGATGTTAGTGGTATAACCACAATTTTGGTCGTAGGTAGGCTGAGTGATGACTGGCCTAGTGACATTTATCTCAAAGTTTAGTCTAACAGAACAGTACTGTTCATAGGAACGAACGTAACTTTTTTATGCATAAAACACACAACACTGGTGTAATATTCTACAATATTTATTATTTGTTAGACGAAACTGTTTTGGATGTTACGCCATCATCCAATTTAAAGATTAGTATGTGGTGCAGTGAAATTTTTGTGGCTCAAAGGTCTTAAACTAGTGCCTTTAGAGAGTATCTTAAATTCCAGATATTAAAGTGTTAATGTCACAATTAGTAATAATACAAGATGGATTATTTGAGTGTAAATGCGATGTAAGATTATTTAATTAAGATACAATATGTGACACATTAACTAGTGAACTGTAGACAAAATACAAAAGAAAATAATTGAAGAATAAACTTTGGTGACATATTCCAAAGATGTGGCTGAACAAAAAAACTTGTCTTTAATAGATTCTAAATTACAAACAGATAAGAGACAGCAGTGACATTAAGTAGATGAGTAAAGCAGCTGTGATTATACAAAGTAACTTTTTTAACACAGTGAGAGAAATTGTAGTAACCTAAATAAAGGAAAATGGGGAATGTAAACAAGAGGGGTAATATACAACATGGCCAGGATGGGATTATGAGTAGTATCTGCAGTTAGAAGCGGCGAGTAAGGGAACAGTGTCTGCTCATTCAGTACTAAGCTTGGCCAGATGGTCATGTGTTTCTTAAATTCCATTGTTTCAAGATAGTTCATCTTCCTTCCTTTTTTTCTCTTTATTGTTATTTCATCCCGCTCGCCCCATGTAGGCAGCAGCGTGGGCCAGCAACACTACAAATAACCCACTCTTCAGCCAGAAGAACTTAATGTTAACTTAGATGCTGAGAAAAAAAACAAGGAGACACATGTACTATGAATTTAAAATAATTTGAAAATGTGTCGTGAATGGGATAAATATAAATAATGTAAAACTATCTCCACGAATTGTGTAAAAACGGTGATAAAAACACCTGAGCAACTCTTGAAGAACATTAAACACTTGAAAAACCACTTAAATAACATCGAACTGTGCTTTACCTGCCCCCTTTCCAAAGGACGCCCTTTCTATGGTTCCCTGAGATCCTCTAAACTAAAAAACCGCCCAGTCCTTTCCACACAGCCCCCGCTACCCGTGTAGCCGCCTCCTGTGTGTAGTGGACTACTGACCTCTTAAGCAGAACCCAGAGACCCACCACCCGATGCCGCAAGTCAAGGAATCTGCACCCTACACGGTCACAGAACCACTTGAGCCTCTGATTCAGACTCTCCACTCGGCTCTGCACCAAAGTACCACAGTCGGTTCTGTCGACGATACTGCAGATGGTGAGCTCTGCCTTAATCTCGGAAGCAAGACTGGCAGACTTTACCATTTCCGCTAGCCGCCCGAAAATGGAGAGAATCTCCTCCGATCCAAAGCGACACACGTCATCGGTACTGACATGAGTCACCACCTGCAGTTGGTCGCACCCTGTGCTCTTCATGGCATACGGAAGAACCCTTTCCACATCCGTAATCATTCCCCTTGGTATGCACATGGAGTGCACACTTGCTTCCTTCCCCTCCTTGGCAGCCATGTTTGTAAGGGGCTCCATTACGCACCTAACGTTGGAGCTCCCAACTACCAGCAGACCTGCCCACTGTGAATGCCCAGACCTTGCGGGCTGAGAAGCTTCCTCTGGAACAGGGTGGACGGCTGCATCCGGCTTAGAGACATAGTTAGCCACAGATAACATCCGAAACCTGTTTATCAAACGAACTGGGGAGGCCCCTACGATCAGTCCCTCGGTAAGTTTTTTGCTGCCTGCCAGACTTCGGGATGATCTCTCACTCGACCACGGGTGAGGGTGAACCTTAGTACAGGCAGTGCCTGGGGCGGCGACAGCAGTGGGCCAGTTGGGATGTGCTCGACGTCCCCACCACAGTGATGCCCATTGGCAGCAGCCTCAAGTTGTGTGACAGAAGCCAACACAGCCTAGAGCTGTGAGTGAAGGGTCGCCAACTGTACACAGCAATCACAGTTCCTATCCATTACTGCAGCTGCTCCTGTTTGTAACTCGTAAAAATATGTAATAAACGAACGTTATACTTGATGTATTAGCAGCAGGAACACGAGGCGCTCTATCTTTGACAGTCTATCCGACACTGAGCTACACTAACAGGAACAAACAAAAGCCTATACAATACGACGGTCGATAACAATGGTGGTACTATACGATATGCTGTTATTAAAATAAAAGTAAAAGGTTGTGCCTAGTAAGCACTCGAACAAGCAAGAAATTACAAAAAAAATCTAGTAACTACATGGGTGTCTGTAAATAAGTCGCTCTTGTTGGAAGCTCATAAAAATATATAACGTGGATTTATGAGGTTGTCTCCATACCCGTACACATCCATCTGCTCGATACAATTTGAAACGAGACACATCCGACCAGACAACATGTTTCCAGTCATCAGCAGTCCAAAGTCGGTGTTGACAGGCCCAGGTGAGGCGTAAAGCTTTGTGTTGTGCAGTCATCAAGGGTGCACGAGAGGGCCTTCTGCTCTGAAAGCCCATATCGATGTTGTTTCGTTGAATGGTTCGCATACTGACACCGTTTGATGGCCCAGGATTGAAATCTGCAGCAATCTGCGGAAGAATTGCACTTCTGCCACGTTGAATGATTCTCTTCAGTCGTCGGTGGTCCCGTTCTTGCTGAATCTTTTCCAGCCGCAGCGATGTCGAACATTTAATTTTCACCGGACTCCTGATATTCACGGTACACTCGTGAAATGGTCGTACGGGACCTTGGAGATGCTGCGTCCCATCGCTCGTGCGCCGACTACAACACCAAGTTCAAACTCACTTAAATCTTGATAACCTGCCATTGTAGCAGCAGGTTTAACAACTGCGCCAGACACTTGTTGTCTTACGCAGGCGTTGTCGACCGCACCGCCGAGTTTTGGCTGTTTACATATCTCTGTAGTTGAATATGCATGCCTACACCAGTTTTTTTAGCACTTTAGTGTGAATAAAAAGAGGAAACAGACGGATTTTTTTGTTATGAAAATACGTGACAGCAGAACAGTTGATTGAAAGCATTTTTGGATTTCTTTTTCATACCAAAAATACCACTACCATCCACAACTACGAACAAAAAAAAATCACCCAAGCGATAATCGGTCATAATTTATTTTAATTTGTGGCTTATCAGGTGGATTTTCCAAAAAAATATTCTTTCGTACAATCCGTGCCCCGACAATTTCGAACATAACAAAATCAAAAATTAAACGAATCTGTCGAGCCGTTCTTAATTGATGATATTTCGTGTATGCGACAATTGATATTAATTTCGGACTTTTTCGTTGGATTTTCCAAAAATTTTCTTTTCATACAAATGTTGCTCCGACAATAACGCATGCATCGACACAGTCCTTTAAAAGCATAGTGGAAGGGATAAATTTCAACAAAACCCTCCGATCGTTTCCCTCAACTCAAAGCTGCTAAAGAAAAAGCGAATTTTGGAAAATTCATTTTGCGTTGAAAGAATTACAAGGAGACCTTTCTAAATATTTTGAGAACATTACGAGTCTTACATTTGTTTCTCAGCTGATTTCGAGAACGCTGAAAGCGACGCTGTGCATATCCAGATAGAATTGTTCGATCTGTAGTGTAATTCCCGTGAAAAGGAAAATGTTTTTACAGTAAAGCTGTCCAGGAATTCTACCTTGTGTTCCTTGGGAAGACTTACCACGTGTCCATCATGACGTTGCAAATCTGATATTAATGTTTTGATCAACATAAGTGAGTGAAAGGCTTTTTTCGATTATGAAACTAAGACACGATTACTTAGCAACATGAGTGACGAAAATCTGCGGAACTTTGTGCGTCTGTCCGTACTCCGGCAGTATGGGCCAAATATATATTTTATTGTGCCCTCAGCTCAACATAATAATTAAATAATACTAAAAATTTGTTTGTTTGTGATCTATGTTGTTGAGAAATATGAAATGCGAGACAAAGCCGCATGCCTCATGTGGAGCTTTCGGAGTTTGCCCTCTTCCGACTCAAAAAACACGCTGTGGTAGAGGAGGAAGTGTGCACTTGGGCGAGAGAGAGATTGTAATGTGTGTATAAACACGCGAGCAGTGTTCTTGGCCATACCTGTGTTCAATCGTTCAAATGTAAGTGCAAATGTGGACGTTTTCCACCAATGCAGAAGGTGAACGCTATGTTGTGAGACGCAGGTAATATACTACAATACTTTATTTCTTTCATTCTCTAGAATTTCTCTCATTAACCCCACCTGAGACATTTTACTCGTTAAAACTATCAACTGTTTCGTTGTATTATTGCTAGGTGAAAAACTGAAGCAGATGTAACGCCGATTATGTCTATGCAGTCCATGAAAATAGTGTTGTAGCTCCGAAACGCGTTGGACAGTAATTAGAAAATAAAAATATTGTGACTGAAGACGGAATATTATTAACAAAATCCATCCCTAACCTAGAAGTTACAGTGACGGGCAGCCTACGACTTAATGTATATTAATAATGTTGCACGAATTTACCGTTGTTTATGACAACATAATTATAGCGCTGTAGCGTCTGTAATGTAAACATCCTTCTTTTGATTACATGAAGTGAAGTGCTAAATGCAAGTTCATTAAAAAAAGTGTCTGCTGTACTTGATGAAACTCTCCTTTCCCGGGTTCCTTTTCATTCACGGGAATAAAGTTCTCTTTTCCTGAAGTTCTCGTTTCTGTTCGCACTTGACGTTGTTATTTACCATTTGGTAAAGTTATCAGAGCATCAAAAGCAACTGCAAAGTGATTTGGACAACATATCTACGCCAACTGAACCTCAATAGTGAGAAGTGTGGTGTCTTCCACATGGATACTAAAAAGAATCCGTTAAATTTCGATTACACGATAAATAACACAAATCTAGAGGCTGTCAATTGAACTAAATACCTGGGGATAACAGTTACGAACAAGTTAAATGGAATGATCACATAGATAATGTTGTGAGGAAGATGAACCACAGACTGCGTTTTGCTGGCAGAACACTTAGAAGATGCAACAGATTCATTAAAGACTGCCAAGTTACGCCTGTCCGTCCGCTACTACTGTACTGCCATGTAGTGTGGGATCCATACCAGGCAGGATTGTCGCCCCTGTTAGATGCCGGCACGGTAGCTCAGCGTGTTCTGTCAGAGGGTTGGCTACCCTCTGTAACAAAAAACTGACTGAATGGATCAACGAAAAACCTAAATGGGTGTTATCGGACGTTCGCCCAGAACAAATTCAACGAACAATATAGAACAAAAATAGATAAAAAAAGGTAGCTGAGTGGCCGCGCGACAGAATGTCAATCCTAAGGGCCCGGGTTCGATTCCCGACTGGGTCCGAGATTTTCTCCGCTCAGGGACTGGATGTTGTGTTGTTCTAACCATCATCATTTCATCCTCATCGCGTCACAAGTCGCCGAATCGAAAGACTTGCATTTGGCGAACAGTCTACCCGAGGGGAGGCTCTAGTCACACGACATTTACATTTACCAGACAGGATTGACGGCGGGGATCAAAAGAGTTCAAAGAAGGTGTAACGGGTCACCCTCCTCTGACATACCTTTTTTATATAGAAATATCGATACCATGTATACTATCGATTCTTGCTGAATTCTATCTGAATGAACTTCATATGATTTTGTATACGATGTGTTATATTTCGGGCTAAGATGTGTAAAAAGAAATTAATATATTAGCACTCTGTATGTACAGTTAAAATTACTCTTCTTTTAAAAAGGTTTGAAACTACGAAATTTCTGACATGCTTAAAATTCACATTATTAATTGCACATGTAACGCTAATTATTAAATTCATTTCTGGACTCATTTACAAAATAATGATATATTTTAGCAAAGATTCTTCCCTGTCAAGAAATTTTGTAAACTCTTTTGCTTTGTAAACTCTTTGGAATTATGTGAGTACTGCAGAATGTAAGTAGTGGTGGGCTTGCCTCTGGTGGAAGTAGACGAATTTCTAATCTTGTCAGCAACAATGTGAATTCATGTTCTGAAATGGAATTGTAAAGTCGGTGTGATATAAAAGAATGAGATATTCGTAGCAACAGGTAAATCTTCATCAGTTATTAAGTTCAGTAAGAACCCGCAACGTTATAAAAATTACAGCCTCAAGAACGTAGCAGACACAAGACTTGGAGCCAACAACAATAACGAGATAATGAAGGCAAGTAAGAAGTTTTTCTTTCGTGTATCTTATGCCTCTCGAAGCTTTTGAAAACAATGAAGAGTCTAAGAGAATTTTAATAGTGATGAGTGGGAGGGTAAGATTACAAGGGACAGCTAGTTTTTTTTAAAATTCTTTATTAACAAACCATTACAATTTACAAAGTTAACCCACTTCCTTATTTCATTAGTGGGTCATAATACTTATACTTTTATACTTAGTTTGCAGCTAGTTTCAGTTTTTGTAAGTGAGCTACAGTTGATATTTAACAAACAATGGGCATCTAATTTCTAGTATCTACAGTTTATATCTAATTCCTATAACTAATTACTATATTCTGCAGCGTCACATGTGTCCCAGTGACAGATATAAACCTACTTTTCAATTGCCTTGCTCTTCGAGCTAATCCCGAAGAGCGTGCCCCTGGCACTGGGCAGGCCTCGATGTTAAATTCGCTACAGTTCCTAACGCAGTTTCCTAAAACTAAGTCCAACAAACTAACTTATCCTACGTCATTTCGGGTGTGTGTCACAATCGGTGGTGTTGATCCCTACTCCCCCTTAATCCTGCGCGTGGCGGATTCCAACTGAGGTGAAAAGTCGGCCAGTCCACTCACAGGCGGCATGGGAATAGGGCTCTTGGACGCATTCAGTGGTTGTTGTCTTGGTTATTTAGTTTATCTCTCTTAAGTATTCAGTTAGAACTTTTCGCGATACCTCGTTAGCCAATGTGTTTACGGTCTGAAAAGTTTCCTCTCGTCTAAGTAGTTGATATGTGTCATAGTCGGGTAGTTTGTCTCGTAGTGTGTTCGCGACATCATTGAAGAGGGGGCATTCGTAAACTACATGTTCGGGTGTACCCGCCGGATCGCCACAGTCACACGCTGGTGTAGCCATCTTCCCAAATCGACATAAGTATGTCGGGTAGGGTCCATGGCCAGTGAGAAAATGGATCAGTCCTCGTGTGGGCTCGAAGTATTTCAATTCCAAGCGTTCCCTTACATCAGGTATGAACTGAAAAGTTCTGCGTCCAGCCTCTTCTACCTCCCAAGACTCCTGCCAGAGTTCCTCCCCTCTTTTCCTTATTTCCCTTTTATCCCCCACCCTGATACCGATGATGTCTGCAATCTTCTCATAATTTCCCTTTTTGGCCCAATACCAAGCCGCTTGTTCTCTTATTTTTATGTCCAGAGGGCAAAGCCCCATTATGACTAATAGGGACCCCCTGGAGATCTTCTGTAGGCTCCCACAGATCTTAATATCATGCTTCTCTGGACCCTTCTCACTGCCATGGCGGGCACAACCCTCGTGAGCCTGTGCGACCAGACTCCCGAGCTGTGACCAACAACTGAGGTTAGGATGCTATTGTGGTAGAGTTTAATTAGGTGTGGAGGGAGATGGAATCTTTTATGGCCTGTTGAGATGAGGTTATTTTATATCTGGAGAGCTCTCTGGGTAACGGTATCAATGTGTTTCCCGAAGCTCCACCTCTCATCAATGATAACTCCTAGATAGCGTGTCTCACGTCGCTGGAGAACTGGTGAACCGTCAATTCTGACAGTCGGATTTCTGATGAGATGTCATTTTAGCAACAGGTAAGTGGATTTGCTGGGCGATATCGCCATTTTAGTCGTATGGCACCACTGTTGGAGTTTGTCTATGGCTGTCTCTATTTTTGGTTCAATGTCTTCCCGGTTACGGCCGCCAACCAACAGGAGGAGGTCATCCGCGTAGGCTATCACCTCTAGCACCTCATCACTTTGTTGTTACCGGTCTAATAGAGGCTCCATGTGGATGTCCCAGAAGAGGGGTCCTAAAATGGAACCTTGGGGACATCAATTGGCAATTGTTTTTTCAACTCTTTCGCTAGGGGATGATAGCCAGACCTCCCGATCCTTACAATAGCTCCTCAGGCAACCGTATAGCGGCCCTGGGCACTCTTCCTCCCGCAAGCAGGAGAAGAGCGAAGGCCACCACAGGTTGTCGAAGGCGCCACTGATATCCACCATGATGCCAACCACGTATTTGTGCGGGGTCGAGCCGCAGACCTCAGCCGCCAGGGCGATTGCATCAGATGCCGACCGCCCCAGCTCGAAGCCGAACTGCCTGTTGCTCATCCCGCACAACACTCGGTGTGCCGCCAATCTGTCAGCTAGCAGTTTTTCCAGTATTTTTCCGAATAGATCCAGCAGGCAAATCGGCCTGTATGATTTCACTTCCGCGGGGTCCTTGTCTGGTCCTTTCTTTATAATGACTACGTTTGCCGTTTTCCATTTCTTTGGGAACTTTCTTTGCCTAAGGCATTCATTGTAAAGATGCGTAAGTGGCGCAGTCAGCTGAGGCGCCAGGAACTGCACCACCTCCGCCACAATGCCGTCTGGCCCAGGTGCTTTCCCTCTTTGCTATGATCTTATATGGGCTGCTATCTCCTCCTCTGAGAAGGGATAGACAGCCCTCTCATTATTGTATGCTTCTCGATCTTCATTTCTCAGTTGCTTCTGCCCTTCTGTCTCCCCATCCGCATTGTCGTCAGGCAGCAGGGACCGGAGGAGGACCTCCGCAGTCTCCTGCCAAGATTCCGTCATCCTGTCCCCGTGCCTGACTGTTGATGCTCCAGAGAAAAGCTGATTTTTTTCTCTTACCAACTTATAGGGAAGCCCCCATGGGACCATGACTAGCTGGTTTAGCACGAAGTTTTCCCAGCTTCGCGTCCTAACTTCACGCTGTTCCTTTTGGAACTTCCGCTTTTCCTCCCTATATAGCAACTGCCACCTTTGTCGTTCCTACCAGACGACACTGCGCTGGTAGTGCCTCCTCAGCCCTCTGACAGACTGACGCAGCTCTCCTAGTTCAGCAGACCATGTTGACGGAGAGGCCGCCATGGCCCTCCTCCTAGTCGGTAGAGCTGCCCTCACCGCTCTTGTCACTGCATTCACCAGTTCCTCCGCTCTCTGGTCTACGTCCATGTCCCGATGCATGTCACCTTCCGGTAATGGAGGAATGTCCACTCCCTTGCTAGGCGTTCCCAGTCGGCTCTTTTGTAATTTAGTTGTACCTCCCACCCCATGGCCCAGCGGCACTCTCTTTCTCCTAAGGTGAAAGTTATCATGTTGTGGTCGCTTGTGGTGGCGTTTTCTGTAACTCTCCAGTTTTGAATAAAAATGGCTCTGAGCACTAAGGGACTTAACATCTATGGTTCAAAACGGCTCTGAGCACTATGGGACTCAACATCTTAGGTCATAAGTCCCCTAGAACTTAGAACTCCTTAAACCTAACTAACCTAAGGACATCACACACACCCAAGGCAGGATTCGAACCTGCGACCGTAGCAGTCCCGCAGTTCCGGACTGCCGCGCCAGAACCGCTAGACCACCGCGGCCGGCTAACATCTATGGTCATCAGTCCCCTAGAACTTAGAACTACTTAAACCTAACTAACCTAAGGACATCACACAACACCCAGCCATCACGAGGGAGAGAAAATCCCTGACCCCGCCGGGAATCGAACCCGGAAACCCTGGCGTAGGAAGCGAGAACGCTACCGCACGACCACGAGCTGCGGGCAGTTTTGAATAATATTGGTTGTGTTCGGTGTTACAAGAGTGACATCAATATTTGTGCCCTGTCCTCCTCCTACAGCGTAGCTGGGAGGATTGCCAGGCCTGTTGGCCACCACAAGTTGTGATGCCATAAAGAGTTCCTCGACTTTTTCACCGTTGGCATCTCTTGCGCCACTGTACCACAGGGGGGATTTGGCGTTAATGTCAGCTGTTATCACGACTTTTCTTCCCCGTAACGCCGTGGTAACTCTCGCTAAATGATCTATGTGCTGTTCTATGTTATCACCATACTGAAAATACATGTTTATGAGAGAAACGATTCCCACAGGAGATTGCAGCTCCACGACGTAACAGTGGCTAGTTGTAAACTGTGAGAGTGTGGTGACCCTCAAAAGTTTGTTTGTAATTATAATCGCCGCTTTTGGGTCATCCCCTCTGCTGACTATTTGCCAGCTAGCGGCAGCAAATGCGATTTTCCCCGCCAGGGAGTACGGCTCCTGTAGACAGAGTACATCTAGTCTCCTCTCCTCCACTTCCCTTCGGAGCTCCTGCATCACGAGTCGACTGTTATGAGTGTTAAGTTGTCCAATATTTATTTTTGTCATTAAGGGTAGTACGTATGTATTCGGTCATTCGGCCAGGTCTTACTCCAGTCGAACGCAATTCGTCCATGTGCTAGTACTGATTGTTGGCAAATGTCGTCGAGATCGAATTTCTCACCTCGTCTTTCGAACACTTTCTTGAGCAGGTTTCGCAAGGCTCCGAAGTCGGTGGGGAGATTCACTGATTTTAGCTGGATTCTGTCAACAGCCTCCACAACCGAGAAGGTTATCTTCCTACCGTCTTCATGTCCTACACGGACCACTTGTCGTAAGTCAGTGGTCAGGGTAGCCGGCTGCTCCAGTCTAGATAGTTGCATGGTGTACTCCAAGTTGGGGTACACTCTTACCTGATCGACTGGTGGTAGTCTCACTATTGGTGTGCCTTGTGTAGTAGAGCTCGTGCTTGAGCTTGTCACTGTGTTTTCCTGAATTGGTTGTTTATTCGTGTGTTCGTCTTTAGAAGTTGCCACAGCCACAGGATGCCCTTGCCGTTGTTGGTGTAATATTGGCTTTGTTCCCCGGCTTTCAGAGGAGGGAGTTTCGGCCATGAGGGGGAAGTCAGTTTGTATGCTCTCCGTACCAAAGTCCTAAGGACGCCACTACGTTGGTGTGGAGGATGACAACTCTTAGGATGCAGATACCAATCTGTGTGTGTCGGCTTTCGGTGAACACTGTGTCCAAAGTTCCATCTGGTTTTTTATAAACCATTACACCTAAAAATGGAAGCATCCTATCATTTTCAACCTCCATAGTAAATTTGATACGTCATTGATCAGTGAAAAACTGGATGAAGAGCTGGTGAAGCTTTGTCGTCATGTGCTGACCTCCACGTATTTTTTATTTAATGGTAACATTTTTGAACAGAATGACGGAGTGGCTATGGGTAGTCCTTTGTCACCCTTAGTCGCCAATTTATTTATGGAGGACTTCGAGGACATGGCACTGAGGACTTCAGCTTTGCAACCAACGTGCTTCTGGAGATACGTGGACGATACCTTCTTCGTCTGGCCGCATGGACGTGATGCTCTTAACAGATTTTTGGACCACTTCAACTGTCTTCATCCCCGTATCAAATTTACTATGGAGGTTGAAAATGATGGGATGCTTCCATTTTTAGATGTAATGGTTTATAAAAAACCGGATGGAACTTTGGGGCACAGTGTTCACCGAAAGCCGACACACAGATTGGTATCTGCATCCTAATAGTTGTCATCCACCACACCAACGTAGTGGCGTCCTTAGGACTTTGGTACGGAGAGCATATGGCTCTGAGCACTATGGGACTTAACATCTATGGTCATCAGTCCCCTAGAACTTAGAACTACTTAAACCTAACTAACCTAAGGACATCACACAACACCCAGTCATCACGAGGCAGAGAAAATCCCTGACCCCGCCGGGAATCGAACCCGGGAACCCGGGCGCGGGAGAGCATATGCCGTTTCCGATGCAGACAGGTTAACCCAAGAACTTGAGCATTTGATGACTGTTTTTAAGGAAAGTGGATACACCGAGAAGCAGATTCGTCGGGCTATGGAGTTTGGACCATCTCCGGAGGTGTACGAAGAGGAACATAGATCTGTGGCCTTTCTTCCTAATGCTGGAGGCTTATCGTTGGAAGATTGGACGAATTTTAAGGAACATTAAGAGTGTTTTCCGTCCACCTTCTAAGATTAGGGCTCTGCTCGGCTCTGTGAAGGATGATTTGGGGCTTAGGAAACCCGGGGTGTACAAAATTCCATGTCAATGTGGGAAAGCTTACGTTGGCCGTTCTATTCGCACAGTGCAAGACAGATGTGTGGAACATCGCCGACATACGAGGCTACAACAGCCGGAAAAATCGGCGGTAGCAGAACACTGCCTAAATAAGAGACACAAAATGAAATTTGAGGAAACTGTTGTGGTTGCCAACATTTCTGGTTTTTGGAACAGTGTGTACAAAGAGGCGATTGAAATTAGGTTGACTGATAATTTAATCAACAGAGACAATGGGTTTCCTCTTAGCAAAACGTGGAATCCTGTATTATCTCGCATCAAAACTGAACGTTCTTCGGTGCGGCCTTGATTGCGATATATCGTTGCCAGCAGTGTTTCACTAAGGGTGGCGCCACCTCCCTGTTTTGGAAGGCAGACACCGTGATGGGCGGCGCATGCGCCGTGTACTGAACGGTGGCCTATATAGGACGTCGATTTGCAACCTGACGTCAGTTCTCAGCGGGACTCGTCAGCATAAGCAGCATTTTCCTGAAGATGGCGAACAGTTGGATCGCCGAAATATCGAGTCAATTTGATTTTAGGATCCGGCAGCAAACCCGAAGAGCCTTTCAAAACAGAGTTCCTACTTGGTTTTATCTTTTTGATTTTAATTTTGTCTTTCACGGGATCTATGTTTTTTGTGAAAAGTTCCTGAATTTTCCTTACGCTCGTGTCCTGACCAGGCAGTGTCCTAAGGAAGACTGCTGTGTCTGGTCTCTTTGTCATTTTGTCAATTGTGTCTCTCGTTGTGCTCGGCTTTGTGGGCGCTTGCGCGGCCACGGCCGCCCACGTCTTTGCCGGTTGCCTCCTTAATCTATCATTTTCTTTTTTCTGCTCTTCAACTCTGCCTTCAGTTTAGCGTGGGCAATGGCCCATGCTGCCAATTCGTTTTTAATGATGGCAAGTCCAGCTTGACTTATTTTTCCATTCTTATTTGTTGCTCCATGAGCAACGTGATTCTAGAGTGTCTTTGTAGCACAGACTCATTTTCTGCTTGTCCCAGCTCGTCCTGGGGAGAGGGATCAGGCGCAGCGGAAGCCCGTTGAGGCGCACACGAATCACTCGTTTCAATTGTAGCCATGATTGTAACGAGTGATGAAAAAGGTGGGAGTCCGTCTCTTGCCCCGGACCGGCTCCTATGGCATGGGGGGGGGGGGGGGGGGAATTCTGCAGCTCGCCCACCGCCCTCGCCCCTAGATCAAGGGCACTTCCGAGCTGCCGGGTTCAACGCACCGTCGCCAGTGCACTGGTCCCCCTCGGTAACCCCGTCATCGACGATTTCACCCGACGCTCCTCGGCAACTACACCCCGCACTCCGGAGAGGCGGATGCACCTCTCGCCCTTCGCCGCCTACTTGCCCGAGTTTCCACCTCTCGGCCAAGGACCCACTCCTACTCAGGTGGTGGGTCGGTCCCCCAGTCGTTCGGCGGTCTGGGCCCATCTAACCTGGCCCAGGCGATGTCACCACCTCCTGGGTTTGGCAGAACACGCCCCGGTTACCCAGGGGCGCGGCGAAGCACCCTTGCCGACTCGCGCCGCGATCCCACGCCGACAAACGAGATCACCGGCATGCAGAGCACCTGCTGTTCTGTGCCCTGCGAATAGAAAGGGACTGATGTTGGGTCCCACGACACAGCTCCCCCTGTGCCACGCAACCTTCGCTTTCGCATCGGGTTGGGTCGCAGCTCTCCCATTTGTCGGAAGGCAGAATGCCGAGCTTAACATCTGGCACCACGGGAAGGCGGAAAGAGCCACTTGGGAAGGAGAGGCTATAGGAAACGCATCACTTCCCGTGTGAGGACTGCCGCGGCACGCCCGACTAGAAGCGATACGCCCCAGCGCGAGCCTCCGTGCCTTACAGCGCGCCGGCAACGGGCGGGCCCGCGCCGAACGCGCCGTCAAGCGACCGACCTCACGCCAGACGGTCAGCTAGGTTTGTACTATCGCAGAAATTGCGTCGCCGTTCTTCAGTACTTCTTTACATACTGGTTCCTCCTGAACTGCCTGCTCCTACATTCTCGTGTAAAGGTACACGTGTTTTTATGTACCGAGGCTTCCCTGACGAGGCTGTTGCGGTAGGATAGAGCTCGGAAGGTGCCGCACAAGTCGCTAGCGCGGTCTGCCGCATGTTGGTGGACAAAACGCATTGTGCTCAGCGAGCAAGAAGCGCGGCTCTAATTTGGCGTCCGGGGATGTAGGCGCTGGGCTTTTTGTAATGGCGGCTGCTGCTGTGGAGACGTCGTTAGCACACGCCGTGCCAAGCCATCCCAGGCCACAGCCCGCGGGCACAACTGGACTGCCACTCTACCCGCCGCTTCTTCTCGCTGGCGTGAGCGCTGCTCTCGTTGCTCTCCTCTCCGCCCGATGGTCTCTACAGGGACTTGACGTCCAACTGCGCGAGGCTGTCTCTTTTTTCAAAAGGTTGGTGTAGTATCATTGCCACAGATACTACTACAATGCCACGCCAACACAAGGTTGGCAGCCCGTCGTCTGCCGAGCACAGCGCACTCTAGCGGGCTGTGCAGCTCGACGGAACTGGAGTTGGAGTAATGGCGGCTGCTGCTGTGGAGACGTCGTTAGCACACGCCGTGCCAAGCCATCCCAGGCCACAGCCCGCGGGCACAACTGGACTGCCTTTCTACCCGTCGCCTCTTCTCGCTGGAGTGAGCGCTGCTCTCGTTGCTTTCCTCTCCGCCCGAGGGTTTCTACAGGGACTTGACGTCCAACTGCGCGAGGCTGTCTCTTTTTTCAAAAGGTTGGTGTAGTATCATTGCCACAGATACTACTACAAAGCCGCTCCAACACAAGGTTGGCAGCCTGACGTCTGCCGACCACAGCGCACTCTATCGGGCTGTGCAGCTCGACGGAACTGGAGTTGGAGTAATGGCGGCTGCTGCTGTGGAGACGTCGTTAGCACACGCCGTGCCAAGCCATCCCAGGCCACAGCCCGCGGGCACAACTGGACTGCCTTTCTACCCGTCGCCTCTTCTCGCTGGAGTGACCGCTGCTCTCGTTGCTTTCCTCTCCGCCCGAGGGTTTCTACAGGGACTTGACGTCCAACTGCGCGAGGCTGTCTCTTTTTTCAAAAGGTTGGTGTAGTATCATTGCCACAGATACTACTACAAAGCCGCTCCAACACAAGGTTGGCAGCCTGACGTCTGCCGAGCACAGCGCACTCTAGCGGGCTGTGCAGCTCGGCGGAACTGGAGTTGGAGTAATGGCGGCTGCTGCTGTGGAGACGTCGTTAGCACACGCCGTGCCAAGCCATGCCAGGCCACAGCCCGCGGGCACAACTGGACTGCCATTCTACCCGCCCCCTCTTCTCGCTGGCGTGAGCGCTGCTCTCGTTGCTCTCCTCTCCGCCCGATGGTCTCTACAGGGACTTGTCGTCCAACTGCGCGAGGCTGTCTCTTTTTTCAAAAGGTTGGTGTAGTATCATTGCCACAGATACTACTGCAACGCCGCGCCAACACAAGGTTGGCAGCCTGACGTCTGCCGACCACAGCGCACTCTATCGGGCTGTGCAGCTCGACGGAACTGGAGTTGGAGTAATGGCGGCTGCTGCAGTGGAGACGTCGTTAGCACACGCCGTGCCAAGCCATGCCAGGCCACAGCCCGCGGGCACAACTGTGTGCGATTCTACCCACCGCTTCTTCTCGCTGGCGTGAGCGCTGCTCTCGTTGCTCTCCTCTCCGCCCGATGGTCTCTACAGGGGCCTGACGTCCAGCTGCGGGAGGCTGTCTCTCCGCGCCATCACAAGGTTGGCAGCCTGACGTCTGCCGACCACAGCGCACTCTAGCGGGCTGTGCAGCTCGACGGAACTGGAGTTGGAGTAATGGCGGCTGCTGCTGTGCAGACGTCGTTAGCACACGCCGTGCCAAGCCATGCCATGCCACAGCCCGCGGGCACAACTGGGCTGTCATTCTACCCACCGCTTCTTCTCGCTGGCGTGAGCGTTGCTCTCGTTGCTCTCCTCTCCGCCCGATGGTCTATACAGGGACGTGACGTCCAACTGCGCGAGGCTGTCTCTTTTTCCAAAAGGTTGGAGTAGTATCATTGCCACAGATACTACTACAACGCCACGCCAACACAAGGTTGGCAGCCTGACGTCTGCCGAGCACAGCGCACTCTAGCGGGCTGTGCAGCTCGACGGAACTGGAGATGGAGTAATGGCGGCTGCTGCTGTGGAGACGTCGTTAGCACACGCCGTGCCAAGCCATGCCAGGCCACAGCCCGCAGGCACAACTGACCTGCCATTCTACCCGCCGTCTCTTCTCGCTGGCGTGAGCGCTGCTCTCGTTGCTCTCCTCTCCGCCCGATGGTCTCTACAGCGTCTTGACGTCCAACTGCGCGAGGCTGTCTCTTTTTTCAAAAGGTTGGTGTAGTATCATTGCCACAGATACTACTACAACGCCGCGCCAACACAAGGTTGGCAGCCTGACGTCTGCCGAGCACAGCGCACTCTAGCGGGCTGGGCAGCTCGACGGATCTGGAGTTGGAGTAATGGCGGCTGCTGCTGTGGAGACGTCGTTAGCACACGCCGTGCCAAGCCATCCCAGGCCACAGCCCGCGGGCACTACTGGACTGCCATTCTACCCGCCGCCTCTTCTCGCTGGCGTGAGCGCTGCTCTCGTTGCTCTCCTCTCCGCCCGATGGTCTCTACAGGGACTTGACGTCCAACTGCGCGAGGCTGTCTCTTTTTTCAAAAGGTTGGTGTATTATCATTGCCACAGGTACTACTACAACGCCACGTCAACACAAGGTTGGTTGCCTGACGTCTGCCGAGCACAGCGCACTCTAGCGGGCTGTGCAGCTTGACGGAACTGGAGTTGGAGTAATGGCGGCTGCTGCTGTGGAGACGTCGTTAGCACACGCCGTGCCAAGCCATGCCAGGCCACAGCCCGCGGGCACAACTGGACTGCCATTCTACCCGCCACCTCTTCTCGCTTGCGTGAGCGCTGCTCTCGTTGCTCTCCTCTCCGCCCGATGGTCTCTACAGGGACTTGACGTCCAACTGCGGGAGGTTGTCTCTTTTTTCAAAAGGTTGGTGTAGTATCATTGCCACAGATACTACTACCACGCCGCGCCAACACAAGGTTGGCAGCCTGACGTCTGCCGAGCACAGCGCACTCTAGCGGGCTGTGCAGCTCGATGGAACTGGAGTTGGAGTAATGGCGGCTGCTGCTGTGGAGACGTCGTTAGCACACGCCGTACCAAGCCATCCCAGGCCACAGCTTGCGCGCACAACTGGACTGCCATTCTACCCGCCGCCTCTTCTCACTGGCGTGAGCACTGCTCTCGTTGCTCTCCTCTCCGCCCGATGGTCTCTACAGGGACTTGACGTCCAACTGCGCGAGGCTGTCTCTTTTTTCAAAAGGTTGGTGTAGTATCATTGCCACAGATACTACTACAACGCCGCGCCAACACAAGGTTGGCAGCCTGACGTCTGCCGAGCACAGCACACTCTAGCGGGCTGTGCAGCTCGACGGAACTGGAGTTGGAGTAATGGCCGCTGCTGCTGTGGAGACGTCGTTAGCACACGCCGTGCCAAACCATGCCAGGCCACAGCCCGCGGGCACAACTGGACTGCCATTCTCCTCGCCGCCTCTTCTCGCTGGAGTGAGCGCTGCTCTCGTAGCTCTCCTCTCCGCCCGATGGTCTCTACAGGGACTTGACGTCCAACTGCGCGAGGCTGTCTCTTTTTTCGAAAGGTTGGTGTAGTATCATTGCCACAGATACTACTACAACGCCGCGCCAACACAAGGTTGGCAGCCTGACGTCTGCCGAGCACAGCGCACTCTAGCGGGCTGTGAAGCTCGACGGAACTGGAGTTGGAGTAATGGCGGCTGCTGCTGTGGAGACGTCGTTAGCACACGCCGTGCCAAGCCATCTCAGGCCATAGCCTGCGGGCACATCTGGACTGCCACTCTACCCGTCGCCTCTTCTCGCTGGCGTGAGCGCTGCTCTCGTTGCTCTCCTCTCCGCCCGATGGTCTCTACAGGGACTTGACGTCCAACTGCGCGAGGCTGTCTCTTTTTTCAGAAGGTTGGTGTAGTATCATTGCCACAGATACTACTACAACGCCGCGCCAACACAAGGTTGGCAGCCTGACGTCTGCCGAGCACAGCGCACTCTAGCAGGCTGTGCAGCTCGACGGAACTGGAGTTGGAGTAATGGCCGCTGCTGCTGTGGAGACGTCGTTAGCACACGCCGTGCCAAGCCATCTCAGGCCATAGCCTGCGGGCACATCTGGACTGCCACTCTACCCGTCGCCTCTTCTCGCTGGCGTGAGCGCTGCTCTCGTTGCTCTCCTCTCCGCCCGATGGTCTCTACAGGGACTTGACGTCCAACTGCGCGAGGCTGTCTCTTTTTTCAAAAGGTTGGTGTAGTATCATTGCCACAGATACTACTACAACGCCGCGCCAACACAAGGTTGGCAGCCCATCGTCTGCCGAGCACAGCGCACTCTAGCGGGCTGTGCAGCTCGACGGAACTCGAGTGTGCCTCGTTCACTTCTCAGCTAGATTTCAACCTAGGTAGACGCACTTTTACAATCGGCCCTCAGCCAGTTTTGTTTGCATTGATTCTGTGAGGAGGGCCCATCAGGCTTAGTCCCTGAGAATATGCTGAATTAGTTCATGGTATTCCGTGTTTCGAGATTGTTAGTTCATAGCCGTAGCTTCAATCCTACAAACTACAGAAGACAAGTAATTTTCATTGTACTATGTGTTTCTTGAATAATAATCCTTCTCTCTAACATTGTGCTGTACCGCATATTATTGCAACCTGGACTCCTTCAGCTGCTATCAACTCGGCCTCCTACTAATTTGAATCTAGTAACGAGCCGAAAACACCCACGCGTTTTGCGCCTCTAAACAGTGAGACACAATAGGTGGAACCCCTCCGCTCCCACACCGGCGTGATGACTATCTCAGTAGATCTACTGTCACCTCCGTATTGTGGGGCCGAAGACGAAAAGCGGTGAAGAGTAGCGGGTTTAATTGCAGAGGGCAAAAGTGCCGAAGGAAGTGCCAAGGGATAAAAACTTCTGCAACAATCTGGACGGGTAGTAAGAGCAGCAGCAGATTTTTTTGCTATCTGCGACAGATCATGCAGGGTTATGTTTAATTAGTGACTGGGTATCATGCAATATCTTAGGATCGTCATAAGAGTATCAGTCAGAATCTACGTGACGTACTGCTGGACTGGGCACCGAAGATGTCTCCTGGACCAACTGCAGGGTCTGCTTACCTGTAAAAGCCTCAGTCGTCATATCAGCGGTCGATTTGTCACAGAATCGATCGCACAGGGTAGGAGATTATATGGGTTCTGTTTGTGTTTAGAGAGCAAAATTTGGCTTCCCTGCTGTGGCCGGTTGAGCGGCTGTGTGATTCATGAGGCGGTGCCAGTCAGCTTTAATGTGATGCAGGGATATGCCATTAGTTTAGTTGTTTGTATGTCTTAGCTTGCCATAGGTGGTTATGTGTTATGTTGGACGATAATCCTTCCACTTATGGTTATGGTCGCAGTTTCCCAGTTCGGGACCTACATCCCCACATCATACTCTGCAAGCCACCTAATGGTGAGTGGCGGAGGGTACCTTCGCTACCACTATATGATCCCTCCAACCCTATTCCACTCGCGAATAGTGCGTTGGGGGAATGATTGTCGGTAAGCCTCTGTATTGGCTCTAATTTCTGGAATTTTCCCCTCGTGGTCAGTACGCGAGATGTATGTGGGGGGAAGTAATATCTTGTCTGACTCCTCCTGAAAAGTGCTGTCGCGAAATTTCAATAGTAAATCTCTCATCGATGCACAACGTCTCTCTTGCAGCGTCTGCCAGTGGAGTATGTTCAGCATCTCTGTAACGCTCTCTCGCCAGCTAAACGATACCGTGACGAAACGCGCCACTCTTAGTTGGCTCTTCTCTATCTCCTCTATCAGTCCTACCTGACAGGGATCCCAGATACATGAACAATACTCAAGAATAGGGCGAACAAGCGCCTTATAAGCCACTTCTTTCGTGGATGAGTTACACTTCCTTAAGATTCTTCCGATGAATCTGAGACTGCTTTTGCCACTATCTGTTTTATGTGGTCATTCTACTTAAGGTCGCTCTGCATAGTTACGCCCAGACATTTTACGGCAGACGCTGTCTCCAGCTGTTTGTCATTAACAGTGTAGCTGTACAGTAATGGATTTCTTTTCCTATGTATGCGCAATATGTTACATTTAATTACGTTCAGGGTCAACTGCCAGAGTCTGCACCATTCATCAGTTCTCTGCGGGTCATCTGCAAATTCTTACTATCTTATGTCGTTGCTAGTTTGGTATAAGCAACTGCATCATCTGCGAATAGCGTTAAAGAGCATTTGATGCTTTCTACGAGATCATTTATATATATTGCGAACAGCAACGGTTCTATCACACTTCTCTATGGTATTCTGGATGTTAACTTTACATCCGTCCTTCCGCGGTAACTGAGTGGTCAGTGAGCGGCGAGGACGTCTTGTTTACGTCCCGTCAGCAGAGTCGCGAGCGCGTATAGTTTGTTTACTTCCTCGCCGCAGCTAGTACTCGCGTCCATTGACATTGAGTCGCTATGACTCATTATTATAGAAAATCTACCATCAGCTTCCAGCCTGACTACGCAAGACGACGAGCCTTTGAAATCGAACGATTCATCCGTGACGAAGTTCAAATACCAACACAGCACATTATCGGTATCCACCTATCCATCACAAGTAGCGTCGTTTGCGTCAAGATCGTCGATGACGAGTTATGTCACGCAGTTGTGAACAGATGCGCGAACACTCTCAAGTTCAAACACTCCGACGGTCACATCGGAGAGGTTACTGTTGATCATGCTGGACTAGGATTACGCACACTAAGAGTCTTCGAACTCCCTTTCGAAGTGCCACCGGACGTGGTTACCTCAGCTTTCCGCCCTTATGGGAAGGTAATTAGCCACGTGGCCGAAAAATGGAACACCTTCGAGGCGTACCAGGTTCTCAACGGCGTCCGACAAGTGAAAATTGAATTAAAGAAACCATGTCCCATCCTACTTAGTCACAGGTGGCTGTCGAGCAATAGTAATGTACGACGGACAACCTCGTACTTGTTCTGGTTGCGGCCAGGAGGGTGATGTGCGCTCGGCGTGTATTCAACGTCTCGTTACACAAATTCAATTACATGACACGTCACCACCTCCTAAGCTCACGGCCCTCCCCCTCAATTACGCAGGGGTGACACGATCGACCGTCATGGCAGACGAAAAACCACTTGGAAGACAGGAAGCGTTAGAATGCACACATGTCGCCAGTCCTGGATTGACCACGAACATTAAGGTGTCCGCAGAGATTGAAGAACGCCACCAATCCACTCCACATGAAGATTCGGACGAGAGAATGGAACTCGACACTAGGGTTGTACCGACCTCTGCTTTTCTTCCTGAGGCGGATGCGATACGAGAACCACAAACTCTTTCGGACACAGAAACCTACGTCCGCAGTCAAAGATCACCAAGAAAACATAAAAAGCGACGTCCCACACCCTCATACGATTGCCTCCAGCGGACGTCTTCTCCAGTTGACGACCGGACGGCCGACGATACGACGAGGAAAATGGATGACACATGATAGCCCTCAGCTGTTACTTTGCCTGATTTCGACAAACCCGATTCCGCTCTCTCGGGCAAACAGATCACAAGCACAGCGCCCGCCGTTGGTACACAACCAGAAACAACTGCGGATTCACCCTTCGTCACTCAGCCCACAAGTGTTCTACCGCAGCCAGCGTTAACTTACGGACCTTGGGCGGATGACATTGAAGACGATTCTACGCCCGCTATGGCGGATGAGGGGAGGAGTCTCTCCTCCCACACCTCGGCCCCTCCCGAGTATCAACAGATGACGGCGCGGACGCGGCCTGCAGATTACAAGCCCCACCTTTTACGGCGACGCTGACGGCGGCCCCCACCGCAGGAAACTATCTACAGACCTATCGCTTAACGACCACCAACATTAACACCATTCGGGCACGTATGACGTTGTCGCTGCTCCAAGACATGCTCAGTGCAGCAGACATTGACATTGTCTTTCTCCAAGAAGTCTTCGTCGACGATTTCCCGAGTATGTATAGTTGTAAGGCTCACGTGTCCCACGCCTCGCCAACTAACAGTGGAGTCGCAGTTCTCCTCAGAGAGGGCCTCGAGGCGGACGAAGTCCGATATCTCCCCGACGCTAGAGGAATGGCCGTAACGATGCAAGGCGTCCGCTTTATCAATGTGTACACCCCTTCCGGAACGAATCACCGTCGTGACAGGTTGCTCTTCTTCGCGGAAGGAATAGCACCGCTTTTTCAGGGCAGGCACGATGACTTGATATTAGGTGGCGATTTCAATAGCAACCAATCACCTAAAGATTAGCTGCCCCGCCATTCACCGTGCCCCGAACTTGGGTCACTCATCGGCGATCTCCAGCTGGTAGATAAATGGGAGCATGTCCGAGGAAATAGACCAGGATACACCCATTTCACGAGTCACTTGCCTAGTCGCATCGATAGGATTTACGTCTCCCGTTCTCTTGCGGCAACGGTGAGTGACGCGAGGTGCGGCCAGTAGCCTTTGCTGTTCATGAGGCCTATATATGTGCCGTCACCCGTCGTCACCAACGGGTGTGGCGCAGCCGACATCCGTGGAAATTAAACCTTGCTCATCTCGCATCCCCAGATTGTCGACGCGCCATCGAAGACACGTGAAGTTTGTGCGTCCGCCGCACCCGACGTATCCTACATCGATTAGTTGGTGGTTAAACTGCGCCAAGCCGGCCCTACGGAGAACCTTAATTATGTATGGTCTTGAGACTGCTGCTTGGAGGCGGCAGACCCTCGATTTTTATTCCACCGTCCTTCGCGAATGCGCCTCCTTGCCACCCACACCGGAACGACAGATGACGGTACAGCGTGTGAAAGCACAGATCGTAGCCCATATGCGCAGACACCTCGAAGGGGCGATCGTCCGAGCGCGAACACAAGACAGACTCGCAACGGAGCGACCCACCGTGTACCACGTCATTCGAGAACGTACACTGCGATACGTGCCATCACCACTGAGGATGGCCGTCATCACACCACACAACGCGATATTGGTGCAGCCTTCTTCGACCATTATGCACGACTTTATTCTGCTCAATGTTCCGACCCAACGACGTTGACTGGAGTCTCACAATTGGTTTACGGCATTGTCCCACAGGATTTACAAACTGAATTATTGAACGACATTACGGAAGACGAAGTTATCGACGCCATAGGTAAAGGAGCGGCGAATAAGTCTCCTGGCCCCGACGGGCTCCCTGTGGCGTTTTATAGAACTTTCCAGTATTTACTGGCTCCCAAGTTGAGAGACATCTGTTGGGAGCTTATGTCCCCCGCGGTGCCGCTCCCCGCGACCGTCGCAGAAGGAATAATTATGCCGGTTCACAAACCTAAAGGTGGGGCTCGAATACAAGATTACCGCCAGCTGACACTCGTCAAATGCGATATGAAGATATTCACCAGACTATTAGCAAACCGTCTACGACCGATCCTACCTTACGTCATCTCACCAGATCAGACTTCCCTACGGGGTATCAACAACATCCACACAGCACTGTGTCGATACCGTGACATGCTAACCCTAGCCAGGGCACGCCGCATCCCGGGAGCGCTGGCATCACTAGATTTTAGCAAGCTTTTGATCGAGTGGATCACGCGTACCTAACGTTTGTTCTCCAGCACATGCAGTATCCACAGCATTTCACAGACGTGATGCGCCTCCTCCGAGGGGTGACTTCCAAAGTGTTCATTAACGGGCGTCTCTCTCAGTCCCTCCCGATTTTCCGATCCGTGCGTCAAGGATGCCCCTTGTTGACGTTACTATATGCTCTGGCACTGGAACCGCTCCTCTGTGGCCTCCGTCAACGCCTCACCGGTCTTACCTTACGTGACGTCACATTTCGCTGTACAGCATATGCAGACGACCTGGTTCTCGTGTTCCACAATCGCGACGATGTAATCAGCGCACTAGAATGGATTACCACATACGGTGTGGCTTCCGGCAGCTGTCTCAACGTCATCTTATTAAGGTGCATAAGGCTGTTGCGTTGAACGGATATCATAATGAAAAATATAATTTTGCAGCCAAAAGAGTGAGGAATAACATGGTGTACTGTGTGAAGATATACAATGTTTTGCTTTTTTTTTTTTTTACTTATTTTCTACTTTACTTTCACCATACGAGGGTTGGAACTTAAATAGTGACAACTATTTATTCACAGCCGATACAAAAGAGTTACATGTTTTCACCTGTTACTGTCCTTCAACGTAGTCACCAGCGTTGAGTAGAACACGTTGCCAGCGATGTGAAAGCCGTAGTATACCGTTAGCAGAGCCTGTTCTGTTGATGGTGCCAATGGAGCGGGCTATTGCCTGTCGAATCTCTGGAAAAGTTCTGAAACGAATGCCACTCAATGGTTCTTTCATCTTCGGAATAAAATCAAAGTCACAAGGACTTAAGTCCGGGGAGTATGGTGGATGGTACAGTACTTCCCAGTCCCATCGACCGAAAAGAGCAGCCACGGCATGTGCTGTATGCGCTCCGCATTGTCGTGCAAAATGATGGGTGGGTTGCGCAGAAAGTGTCACGCTTCTTTCGCAAAGCTGGTCGCAGGTGATGCTCCAAAAACGAACAATAATTCTGTGCATTGACGGTCTGCCGTGGAGGAACATAATGCGTTAGGATAACACCATCACAGTCGTACACGAGAATCACCATAACTTTCACCATACTGGGGCTCTGACGCAATTTCGACTTTCACGGCGACCCTTAATGACGCCATTCGTTGGATTGGTGTATCAGTTTTGGCTAGTACGATGTGGCCCATTCTCATCCAGTGTTACGATACGATGTAAGAAAGCCTCTCCTTCGCGCTCATAGCGCTCCAAGTGCGTCTGAGGAGCATCGTAAGGCATCCATTTCTGCATTTCCGTCAAGTTATGCGGAACCCATCGTGATGCAATTTTTCGCATGCCCAGGCGTTCCTCCAGGATGCGAAGCACAGTCGTATGCGCTAATTCGGTTTCGTGGGCGAGCTCACGAATCGTATGGCGTCGATCACTGTCCACTAACGAGGCAGCAGCATGCACTTCTTCTTCAGAGACGCTAGGACGACCTGCCCGATGCATGTTTGCCACAGTTTGCCGACCTTCGTTGAAGGCTTTTACCCAACGTGCCACTGTACTGTACTGCAATGCCGATTCCCCGCACGCCTCTTGAAGACCTTGATGACACTGTCGTGCTGTACGACATCTGGCACATTCAGTCTTGATCCAACTCCGTTGTTCCTGTTTCGAAAACATAGTGACACCGTTACGTTAGACCGCTCGCTCACAAGTGACTGCGTTTCCCTCGATTGTCCGCACGCCGGTGACGTGGGACGGGCGAGTCCATTTGCTCGGAGGTAAAGTAGGTAAGTGGTATCTACGACAATAGTAGATTCCATTGCAAAGTGTCTCCACAGCAGCGTTGCCACTATTTAAGTTCCAAACCTCGTATATGGAAAAGCTGATTTCAGAATGAGTTTTGTAAATTTAATTCTGTTTACCTAATGTAATTGTCATGAATGTGGTTTTACGTTATTCTGATGTACACTTTCTTATCTGTTAACATGTTACTTGAATTCATTTTCTATGGACAGGGTAACTTGAAATTGTGGTTTTGTATAAAACTGTTAAACGATGTAAGCAGAATTTTTGAAATATCATATGTATCGAAAGGTCGAAGGAGAAGATATCAACAAAGAGTCGGGAGCGAGAAGGAGACTGGAGCTGATCGTCGTGCTGTGTATGTACTGTTACGCACTGTATTCGTGGCCGCAAAAAATATGTATTTGGACTGTGCTACGTTTATAATTCTGTGTGTACCGCGATAAGACACCTAGTGTCTTTACGTGTTGCTTATTTGCCAGAACTGTGTTTTGACTCACCAAAAATAAAACTTTCATATGCAGACACGGCCTGTTGTGAAAATATCGATATATCGATAAATCGATACAATTCCAAATAACATAAATATCGGTGATATTTTTATCCCGACATATCGATATCGGAACGGCAATATCGAGTCCCATTATTTTTATTGTACATAATGTCCTTTTCGCAATTTTCTGGAAATATTTGGTAGTGTTCTTTTGATATTGTGTAGAACATTATATTTCTTTTATTTTGTGAAGGAGTTGTGCTACTTTTTGAGCTTTGATGACGTCCAGTCCTTCTGTTTGACTGTGTGAAGCAAATGTACTTGGGACAAAGAAGAAGTCAGACTGCACTGGGGAGGTGGCGATGTGAATGGAATAACGAGATTTCTGATGCGAAGAAGTTGCGTTAAAAACCAATTTTAACGCAACTAGTGTGCCATTTGTTTACATCGCCATTCTTAAAAACAGTCGTTGAAAATCACGAACAAAAATCTGAATGACAAGATTGGTCTTTGCGGTGGGCGGAGATATGTGAGAGGAAATGCTGAATTAATCGGCGCTCAATGCAACCAACAGAAACTGCAACGTTTAACTTCACAATGCAGTTTTCCCACTACAACTGCTAGGTCGCTGGCGTTTGCATAAATGAAAAAAACAGGGAAGTCGACATGAAGCGTTTTGAACAAGTTCCACATGTGACGAAACTGAACGGTGGACCCACTTACATGCAGTTCCCTAAGTGGTTATCGCCAGGCGTGAATGTACATCGTTCTCCTTTCAATTCTTGCTCTAAGCTGGATAAGTAGGCTGCTTGTTTGTTGATTAAGAGAATATTTAATAATATATCTTAAATATAAAACTCTAAACCCGGCAGTATATTTACAATGTGCAACTGATATATTTACAGGCAGAAGCGTCGATATTTTATCAGTTTGTGTATCGATACTATTTTTTTGATGTATTGATGGTCGATAATGTTTTCTTATTAAATGTCGATATATCGTATTTCCGATATTTTTTAAATATCAGCAGTCCTAATGCAGAGCGGTAAGCTATGTGCACGCTGTAAGGATACTGTTTTCGATTGTAGACAGTACAAACTGTTTAGTGAAAACCACGGAATGCGAAATGAAACAGAGAAAAAGGTTGCACATTTTCGTGTCGTGTACTGAAACGAAAAACTTTTACAGTGAATATACGATGAGCTAATTGCTGCGTGACTGAAGTGATTGCGTAGAGAATTGAGCACTGCATTTATTGCTCTGTTTAAATAATGGACTTATGACTTACAGTACGACTGTTTTATTTGCTTAGTGCGGACGGATATACTGTGAAAAGGGCTGCGCCGCAATGGTAAACCAAAAATCTCAAAACTGTGGCTAAAGTGTGTAACAAACATTATGACGTCAGGTTAGGTCACGCGTTAATGGAAAGAAGCGTGTTTTATTTTCGTCGTTGTATGCAGATACACAGAGTGGAGTTAATCCCGCAGACACCGAGCTCACCTGTTACATTCACAACTGGCGCTCACAATCAAAGAGATCATCAAGACGACCGCAATTCCTGGATCACACGCTCAAGGATCATGGAACAGCGAGGCGGACATCGACAACTCGACGACAGCATCAGCTAAGTAGAAACTCTTTTGAAAGACCATTAACTAAGAGACACGGCGAACTATATTGTGCTCATCAGTGATGTAAAAGCTCACTGTGCATAAGCATTTCATGGTGATTAATTTTACATAACTTTAAATTAACATATTGCGATGCTGTTGCGATTTATTTCCAATAATAACGCTCAGAATAATAATTAAACCTGGTTTCGTCCATTAACTTCTTTCCGACATCATAATAATTTTGCAAACTCACTGACTTACGACATAGTCCGTATTATTGCAAACAATTGCTATCAATACTAAGGAGATAAAAGTTATTTTTATTTCCTTTTTTTGCTTTTAATTCCCAATGCTTCTTTGTTTATACAGGGTGGTCCATTGATACTGACCGGGCCAAATATCTCACGAAATAAGCATCAAACGAAAAAACTACAAAGAACGAAACTTGTCTAGCTTGAAGGGGGAAACCAGATGGAGCCATGGTTGACCCGCTAGATGGCGCTGCCATATGTCAAACGGATATCAACTGCGTTTTTTTTAAATAGGAATCCCCCATTTTTTATTACATATTCGTGTAGTACGTAAAGAAATATGAATGTTTTAGTTGGACCACTTTTCCGCTTTGTGATAGATGGCGCTGTAATAGTCACAAACGTATAAGTACGTGGTATCACGTAACATTCCGCCAGTACGGACGCTATTTGCTTCGTAATACATTACCCGTGTTAAAATGGACCGTTTACCAATTGCGGAAAAGGTCGATATCGTGTTGATGTATGGCTATTGTGATCAAATGACCGACGTGCGTGTGCTATATATGCTGCTCGGTATCCTGGACGACATCATCTAAGTGACCGGACCGTCACCGGATAGTTACGTTATTTAAGGAAACAGGAAGTGTTCAGTCACATGTGAAACGTCAACCACGACCTACAACAAATGATGATGCCCAAGTAGGTGTTTTAGCTGCTGTCGCGGCTAACTCGCACATCAGTAGCGGACAAATTGCGCGAGAATCAGGAATCTCAAAAACGTCGATGTTGCAAATGCTACATCAACATCGATTGCACCCGTACCATATTTCTATGCAGCAGGAATTGCATGGTGACGACTTTGAACGTCGAGTACAGTTCTGCCACTGGACACAAGAGAAATTACGGGACGATGACAGATTTTTTGCACGCGATCTATTTAACGACGAAGCGTCATTCACCAACAGCGCGTAAACCGGCATAATATGCACTATTGGGCAACGGAAAATCCACGATGGCTGCGACATGTGGAACATCAGCGACCTTGGCGGGTAAATGTATGGTGCGGCATTATTGGAGGAAGGATAATTGGCCCCCATTTTATCGATGGCAATCTAAATGGTGCAATGTATGCTGATTTCCTACGTAATGTTCTACCGATGTTACTACAAGATGTTTCACTGCATGACAGAATGGCGATGTACTTCCAACATGATGGATGTCCGGCACATAGCTCGCTTGCGGTTGAAGCGGTATTGAATAGCATATTTCATGACAGGTGGATTAGTCTCGAAGCACCATACCATGGCCCGCACGTTCACTGCATCTGACGTGCCCGGATTTCTTTCTGTGGGGAAAGTTGAAGGATATTTGCTATTGTGATCCACCGACAACGCCTGACAACATGCGTCAGCGCATTGTCATTGCATGTTCGAACATTACGGAAGGCGAACTACTCGCCGTTGAGAGGAATGTCGTTACACGTATTGCCAAATGCATTGAGGTTGACCGACATCATTCTGAGCATCGCATTAATGTGGAATTTACAGGTAATCACGCAGTAACAGCATGTTTTCTCAGAAATGATAAGTTCACAAAGGTACATGTATCACATTAGAACAACCGAAATAAAATGTTCAAACGTACCTACGTTCTGTATTTTAATTTAAAAACCTACCTGTTACCAATTGTTCGCCTAAAATTGTGAGCCATACGATTGTGATTATTACAGCACCATCTTTCACAAAGCGAAGAAAGTGGTCCAACTAAAACATTCATATTTATTTACGTACCAGACGAATATGTAATAAAAATGGGGGTTCCTATTTTAAAAAAACGCAGTTGATATCCGTTTGACCTATGGCAGCGCCATCTAGCGGGTCAACCATAGCGCCATCTGGTTTCCCCCTTCAAGCTAGACAAGTTTCGTTCTTTGTAGTTTTTTCGTTTGACGCTTATTTCGTGAGATATTTGGCCAGATCAATGTTGTTAATCAGCGTTTGCATGTTTTATTGTTTCACATTTGGTTTCATACGAATTAATGTGCTCTGGCGATGGATTCTGCTCGCTTGCATTGCCCGCTATTGCATTATTAGGTAGAAAAACGTCACGAGTTGTTCACGTTGTTTAGATGAATATTTTATCAGTGGTAATCTGTTTAATTTGATCTAATGAGCGATCATTCGTAATGTTACAGTTTTTGGGCAATTAATTGTAAGTGTTTGAAGAAAAGTAGGGCATTGCTGGTTATAGTTTACTTATAATTTCCGTGCGTAGTAAATTTAGGGGAAACGAATCGGAATATTGTCAGTTCAAGTAGTTGAACACGGTCAGCTCTAGCCCAGTTGAGGCTCGAGAGATTGTGTTTCGGATGATACGGTTTTGTGATATCCTCTGATCCGTTATCGCCAGAACTGGAATCTCGAATAAAACCAACCTGCTTTCAGAAAAAAAGTGTTACATTATTTATCGAACGCCACTCGTATTAACGGCGTGATAATCAGAGCACAACTAGCATTTACGAGACTGCGACTGTACACGATTTTTGAAATAAAACTGCATAGCTAAAGAACGATTAAGAGAAACGCTAGTAGCTGTTAATACATTATAGTAAGGTTTCATTTACAGCAACATAGTGATAAGATATCTAATACATAAGTAGCATTACTTCTGAGAGCGGAACAACACCAGTGTATGTGTGCCATGGCTGCTGACCAATCAATGCATCAGATTTATTCTTATGATGAACAAAGTATAGTACAGTTAGAAATGCTGGACTGAGTTGTATGCACCAGACTATTAATTCTGATAGGTTTGTACCTATCGAGCGTGGTGGCGCAGTGATTAGCACACTGGAATCATATTCTGGAGAACGACAATTCAAACCCTCGTCAGGCCATCCTGATCCAGGTTTTCCATAATTTCCCTAAATCGCTTCAGGCCTTCCCTAACCCGATGGGACCGATGACTCCGCTGTTTGGGCCCCTCCCCCAAATAACCAAGTTTGTTATCAACATACTGCAACATTTACTTCTGAGAACTAGCAACTGACGGTTATTTCGTGCTCTACAATATACCACGTCGCTTATGCGTCTACGGCTGTGCGGCGAGGCGTTTTTTCCACACTATCCCAACAACGCGACGGGGCGCTGGGCGGCGATGACGTTCTGCCAGGTGGCCTACAGAGGTATTCGCTCCCGCGCAAGACCACAGACAAGCGATGGACGCGCCCTATGAGACTCCTATAGCATGAACTCAACTGTCCGCCATGTTTTCCCCAAGTATAAGATATTCAGACTTGTTTACACATGAGTCACGATGCGCGTGGAGATTTATAATCAAATACATCGAAGAATTCGTCATAAATATGGGCGGTTGCTAAGCTGTGAACTACACTAACCGTTGCAGAAGCGGTTTTCGCGTGCTTAGATTTCCAAGTGACGCCGAACAAAGAAAAAGGGTGGGTTATAAATTGCTGCAGAGTCAGCTGGGTACCAGGACCCGGCGCTCAATTTTCTGTTGTAAGTACGAGGGCAGTTCAATAAGTAATGCAACACATTTTTTTTCTCGGTCAATTTTGGTTGAAAAAACCGGAAATTTCTTGTGGAATATTTTCAAACATTCCCGCTTCGTCTCGTATAGTTTCATTGACTTCCGACAGGTGGCAGCGCTGTACGGAGCTGTTAAAATGGCGTCTGTAACGGATGTGCGTTGCAAACAACGGGCAGTGATCGAGTTTCTTTTGGCGGAAAACCAGGGCATCTCAAATATTCATAGGCGCTTGCAGAATGTCTACGGTGATCTGGCAGTGGACAAAAGCACGGTGAGTCGTTGGGCAAAGCGTGTGTCATCATCGCCGCAAGGTCAAGCAAGACTGTCTGATCTCCCGCGTGCGGGCCGGCCGTGCACAGCTGTGACTCCTGCAATGGCGCAGCGTGCGAACACACTCGTTCGAGATGATCGACGGATCACCATCAAACAACTCAGTGCTCAACTTGACATCTCTGTTGGTAGTGCTGTCACAATTGTTCACCAGTTGGGATATTCAAAGGTTTGTTCCCGCTGGGTCCCTCGTTGTCTAACCGAACACCATAAAGAGCAAAGGAGAACCATCTGTGCGGAATTGCTTGCTCGTCAAGTGGCTGAGGGCGACAATTTCTTGTCAAAGATTGTTACAGGCGATGAAATATGGGTTCATCACTTCGAACCTGAAACAAAACGGCACTCAATGGAGTGGCGCCACACCCACTCCCCTACCAAGAAAAAGTTTAAAGCCATGCCCTCAGCCGGTAAAGTCATGGTTACAGTATTCTGGGGCGCTGAAGGGGTTATTCTGTTCGATGTCCTTCCCCATGGTCAAACGATCAACTCTGAAGTGTATTGTGCTACTCTTCAGAAATTGAAGAAACGACTTCAGCGTGTTCGTAGGCACAAAAATCTGAACGAACTTCTCCTTCTTCATGACAACGCAAGACCTCACACAAGTCTTCACACCCGAGAGGAGCTCACAAAACTTCAGTGGACTGTTCTTCCTCATGCACCCTACAGCCCCGATCTCGCACCGTCGGATTTCCATATGTTTGGCCCAATGAAGGACGCAATCCGTGGGAGGCACTACGCGGATGATGAAGAAGTTATTGATGCAGTACGACGTTGGCTCCGACATCGACCAGTGGAATGGTACCGTACAGGCATACAGGCCCTCATTTCAAGGTGGCGTAAGGCCGTAGCATTGAATGGAGATTACGTTGAAAAATAGTGTTGTGTAGCTAAAAGATTGGGGGATAACCTGGTGTATTTCAATGCTGAATAAAACAACCCCTGTTTCAGAAAAAAAATGTGTTGCATTACTTATTGAACTGCCCTCGTATAAGTTATTCAAAGTAGTTATGAACGTGAAACCATTTGTATACAATTGCGTTTCATTCCCCAGTAGAAAAGTGTAATGAATTACTTTGGCTCAAAATTTTTCAATTTCTGAGATATTTTCTAAATTGGCAAAGTGGAGAGCAATATTTATTGTGATATATTTATACGTATTCATCGTAAACATACAGACAAAAGTGAATAACCCTCAGAGGTGACGAATGTCATAGGATAGCGACATGCATACATACACATGGCGGTAGTACCGCGTACACAAGGTGTAAAAGGGCACAGCTGTCATTTGTACCCAGGTGATTTATGTGAAGAAGTGTCCCACGTCATTAGGGCCGCGCGACTTTTAATGCGGAATGGTAGGTGGAGTTTGACGCATGGGACATTCCATTTCGGAAATCATTAAGGAATATAATATTCTGAGATCCAATGTGCCAAGAGCGTGCCGAGAATACTAAATTTCAGGCATTACCTCTCACCACGGACAACGCATTGCCCTTCACTTAAAGACCGAGAGCAACGGCATTTCCGTAGAGTTGTCAGTGCTAAGAGACAAACAACACTGTATGATAACCGCAGAAATCAATGTGAGACGTACGAAGAACGTGACCATAAGGATAGCGCGGCGAAATTTGGCGTTATGGGCTACGGTAGCAAATGACGCGAGTACCTCTGGTGGCAGAACGGCAGCGCCTCTTCTGGGCTCGTGACCATATCAGCTGGATCCTAAACGGCTGGGAAACCTTGCCCTGGTCAGATGGGTCCCGGTTTCAGTTGCTAAAAGGTGATATTAGGGTTCGAGTGTGGCGCAGAGCCCACGAAGCAATGGACGCAAACTGGTGGTTGCTCCATAATGGAGTGGGCTGTGTTTACATGGAATCGACTGGGTCCTGGCTATGTTCGGCTACTTGGAGACCGTCTGCAGCCATTCGTAGACTTCATATTCCTAAACATCGATAGAATTTTTATGTATGACAATGCACCATGTAACTGGGCCACAGTTCTCCCCGATTTGTTTGAAGAACATTCTAGACTTTCCGAGCAGGTGATTTTGGCATCTAGATCGTCCGACATGAGTCCCATCGAAGATTGATGGGACGTAATCGAGAGGTCAGTTCGTGCTCAATATTTCTGCAAGAGACTTCAATCGACTTGTCGACGTCGAGATGCTGCTCTACCCCGTGCAGAATGAAATCCGACACGATATTAGCAGGTATCCCATGGATTTTGTCACCTCAGTGTACTTAAACCCAATTCTTATATAGGGACAGTACGATGAGTGATAATTTAGATATTTTTATAGCGGGTAAGTCTGTGTTAGGAAGCTTACACAAGTTACATAATCCTCAAAGAGTTAAATTTTGACCACAGCTCAGCAAGTAACAAATTTTGTATCTTATTTCTATCTTAATGAAAAAGAAATTTAGTAACAGCGTGAACTCCACATACAAAAAGCTACAATTGGAGTTTAGTGGGGTGGTGGTTACTCAGACCTCCCTGCTGGGCAAGAACTAATTTAATCTAATGAACAAAAAGAAAAACATGCAATGTTAATTTTAGGTACTGGACTTATACACTTATGCTCATAAATTAAGGATAATTGCAGAATGTGGTGCCACACAACGTGGTACTACACGCAACCGGCGGTAATAGCATAGGCACATAGGAACACACACGACACAGATATGTAAGTCCACGGTATTGATGATAAGTTGAGAAAACCGTCCCGAAACACATGTGGTACAAACCGCCACTGTTTCCTGCGCATGTAGCCCAAGATCAATATGGGATATGATCACCGTGCACACGTACACAGGCCGCACAACGGGTTGCCATTCTCTGGATCAGGTAGTCGAGCAACTGCTGGGGTATAGCCTTCCATTCTTGCACCAGTGCCTGCCGCAGCTCCTGAAATGTCCTAGGGGTTTGACGACATGCAGCGATACGTCGACCAAGAGCATCCCAGACGTGCTCGATGGGGGTTAGGTCTGGAGAACAGGCAGGCCACTCCATTCGCCTGATACCTTCTGTTTCAAGGTACTCTTTCACGATGGCAGCTCGGTGGGGCCGTGTGTTATCATCCATCAGGAGGAAGGTGGGACCCACTGCACCCCTGAAAAGGCGGACATATTGGTGCAAAATCACGTCCTGATACACAAGACCTGTTATAGTTCCTCTGCCAAAGACATGCAGGGGCGTAAGTGCAAGAATCATAATCCGACGTCACACCATCAAACCACGACCTATCAACGACATTAAGGGGTTGGTATCTCGTTCCTGGTTCACGCCAGATGAAAACTCTGCGAGAATCACTGTTCGGACTATTCCTGGGCTCGTCCGTGAACATAAACTGGGACCACTGTTCCAATGACCATGTACTGTGTTCTTGACACCAGGCTTTACGGGCTCTCCTGTGACCAGGGGTCAGTGGAACACACCTTGCAAGTCTCCGGGCGAATAAACCATGTCTGTTCAGTCGTCTGTAGACTGTGTGTCTGGAGACAACTATTCCAGTGGCTGCAGTATGGTCCCGAGCAAGGCTACCTGCAGTACTCCATGGCCGTCTGCGGGTACTGATGGTGAGATATCGGTCTTCTTGTGGTGTTATACACTCTGGACGTCCCGTACTATAGCGTCTGGACACGTTTCCTGTCTTCTGGAATCGTTGCCATAATTTTGAGGTCACACTTTGTGGGACACGGAGGGCCCATGCTACGACCTGCTGTGTTCGACCAGCCTCCAGTCGCCCTAGTATTCTACCCCTCATAATGTCACCAATATGTGTTCTTTGAGCCATTTTCAGCACACAGTCACCATTAGCACGTCTGAAAACGTCTGCACACTTACTTGCTGCACCGTACTCTGACATGCACCAACACACCTCTGTTTATGTGGACTGCTGCCAGCGCCACCGTGCGACAACCGCAGGTCAAATGCACCGCATGGTCATACCCCGAGGTGATTTAAACCCGCAAACCGCCCACCAGAGCGTTGTTTCACCATGTATCAGCATTATCCTTAATTTATGAGCGTGAATGTATATACATACTTCTAGGGTTGAATTCATGCATGACACAATTCTAGCAGATTCAAAGTGATACGACCCTTCAGTTTTCACTGTGGTTACATTCACGCTATGAGGAGGGGATATTAGATACGGGATTAAAGTTTTAGTGATGCCACTGTTGTGGCATATTAGTATTGCACCTTGATACTCAGTACAGAGCGTGCTCGCATTCTGTATGAACAAGTGAGAACACTGAATAGGTTAACCACCCATAAAGTAAACAATGCTGAATGCTCAGAGTTGGGGGAAACATGACCGACGTTTCAGTCTATCAGGTAAGAGCTCTAGACACTATTTCGCTTGTGCGGAATTATACAGGCAGCCGTCCTATCGGGGAGCTCCACCCTTGCGGAAACTATGAGTGCAGCACCAAGCAGTCTCCGCTACAAACCTTATGGCGGTTTGCCCTCTTCTGTCCGTGGGTACAAATATGTGTACTTCGAGATTTCGCTTCGTAAAATTGGTAAATGGTTTTTTTCCCCAACTCAAGACCTGTATGATGTTTTCTTGTAGGTTTGCGTGGTTTCAGTTCGCACTGCTATCACACTCCGCTTGCACTGCCACTCACCATATTTTGAAGATAGGTCTGGGCAGAGTGACTTCCCACAGAGCACGCTCTGAAGGTATTTAGAAACAATGTTCTGTAATTTTGATTCACTTTATTTGACGCTTTTAATACGTGAAAAAGAGACATACAAGGTGTCCATAAAGTACCTTTACAACTTCAAAATTTTATTACAACGGCAGTCGTTGAAATATTTTAAAAAATATTGTTAAAATATTTCAACAACAGCCATTGTAATCAATGTTTATAAAAGTTCTTTTGACAGTGTTTAACAGACCTCTATATGCGCGCCTTTAGTTGCACGAAGCACATCAAGACGGTATTCGATTTCTTGCCATGTTTTCAAAAATGGTTCAAATGGCTCTGAGCATTATGAGACTAAACATCTGAGGTCATCAATCTTCCAGAACTTAGAACTACTTGAACCTAACTAACCTAAGGACATCGCACACATCTGTGCCCGAGCCAGGATTCAAACCTGCGACCGTAGCGGTCACGCGGTTCCAGACTGAAGCGACTAGAACCGGCCACACCAGCAGCCGATCGATGTTTTCCTCGGATGTTCTTGCTCGCCCGCTCCTCCCTTTATCCAACACTGTCCCTGTCTCCATAATTTTTTTTTGCCATGTACGGATTGAAGGACGCGATGGTGGCTCTCTTCGATAATTCGTTCTGAAGTTTCGTCGATATGAACATTCGATTTCGTCTCAATAAACCAGGACACACATTGTGCCTTCTCTTGAGGAGTTGCGATTTTATAGAAGTTCAGTTACTTCCATCAACAGAGTATCTAAAACACAAAATTTTAGTATGTATAAAAACTTTAGTTAACAGTGATTGCAATAAAAGAAATTATGTTACAATATTTCATCAACTGCCGTTGTAATAAAATTTCGAATTTGTAAAGGGACTTTATGGACACCCTGTATATTTAAATGATATTTGTTTCTACTGGAATTATTTTTTATTTTGACCACAGCGAATATCGAAATTCGAAGTACACGTACGTGTACTACAGGTTACATTCTCAAAGGTTTTTCTGTATTTCCTGTGAACAATAGCTATTTTGTTTTGAGTGAGGAAAACCTCAGAATTATGTAATGCTTTGGCCAGTACTTAATTTCGGCCAGACAGCGCCGGAACGGCGTTCCAACACCTCCCAAGATTTTTTTTTCCTTCATTGGAAATTTAAAACAGTAGACAAGTATTAAATCGCAATGTAGCTATAATTTGCCATGGCGTAGGTACCGGTGAACATGAGAATGTGTGACCAAATTGATGCAATGAATGGGGGGTGCGAGGCAAGGTATACTGTGTGTGTGTGTGTGTGTTACATTACGCCTAAGATAAGTGGACTTCCGTTTCGAAATTGTGATAGTGCATATCGGTACCCTTCGTGTCGAGTGTTTTCCGTCTACGGAACTTGTGACTCTTATGGCTTGTGGGGTCGGGGGAGAGGGTGTACGGTTTAAGAGATGCGCTCCCGCACCTAAAAGTTTAGAAATTAAGCACTTACCTTTGGCTGTATGTACCTAGACTGTTAGAAAACAAGATTGTTATAATGGCAACAATCGATTTATGTTATTTCTTTTAGTTATCAACGACGAAGAAACACTTCGCATGCTGGAGCGGACTGATTCCTGTCTGTTACTCTGTTATCTACTGTGTTAGAAGTGAGCCACAAGGCACGTGTCAGTGATGGTAAAGTGCTCAAAAAATAAATCAATAAATAAATAAATAAAAATAAAAAATGGCCAATTAGATTGTTTAACTATTTTACTGATTTAGCTATTTTTAATTGTTTGAATTTGTACAAAAGATTTTGTACGAAGGAAGCAGTACCAAAATGTAACAGACTGTATCTAATAAATTTTAAACTAAATTTGGCTAATGAACTGCTTATCTTCTCATGTAAGAAGTTCCTCACGGCTTTCCAGAGAAATATCTGTGGATGAATGAGAGAACTCTGATAGTAGTTCTCAATGTGATGATAATAAACTCAAGGCCAGAAAAGTTGTCCCCAAAACAAAAAAGCTAAGTAGATAAGACGAGGTTGATCATCTTCCCCGACAAACAGAGGTGAAGAATGTCTAAATGTCGCTAGGAAGGTTGTAAAACCGTTGGCAATAAGTGTAATATAAATCTGTGTTTTCTTAAAAAGCAATTGCTTGTTAAAATAAAAATCTTAAGCTGTGTTATAAAATGTAATTTTCTTCTGCTGAAACGAAGTGAACATATGTGTACCTTAAATACTTAACAAAATATAAAAATTTAAAATTAAAACAATGTATACATGAACTGTATTCGCAGTTGGGGAAAACGAACAACCATCAGCTGTATAAAGGGAATGACGACAGCAAAAATTTGTGGTCTGACCGAGATTCGAACCTGGATTTCCCGCTTTATGCGAGCAGTCGCCTCAAACGCCATTTTTCCCTCATTTTGATCGCTATTGTTCGCGGCATTTGATTTGGGCGGACGTCACATGACAGTTGTTCGAAGTTCATCGTTGACTCAGATTTTATTACAGGGGTCAGCCAGCTCTCTGACCGAACACGTTGAGATATCGTGCCGGCGGTTGGGATACGCGTTCACAATTCAAGGCCAGTCCCAAACTTCCATATTTCGTCTTTCCAGCGTCACAATCTGTACTCGTACACACATTATGTAATTCCTATACAGAGGGGTGGGGGGGGGGGGGGACACTTTCTAATTGAAAGTCGCTGCCTGATATCGGCGGATAAATGCGACATTGTAATGCCTGTTTTGGGTAAGAAGAACGATGGTTTATTCCGTGGAACATGCATGCATGTCCGAACATTACATCGTTCTTCTGAAAGACACAGGTACTGCAAAATCGTACCACAATGTAATTTAGAATGCAACTATGTATAACAACAATAAAATACGAGGGGCTTTTGAAAAGTCCGTGCAAAGTCGAGAGATGGCACCACCGGCGTCTTTGGAAAGATCACACACCAAGTTTCAGCCATATTGGTCTATTGTGTTTGGCATTCGTGTGAATCAAGGAAGTCGAGTGATTGTCAAAAAAATGGACGAAAAAAAATTTGTGTGGTGATTAAACATTACTTTATGGAAGGAAAAACGCTTCAACAGGCTAAAGAGAAGCTTGATAAACATTACGGTGACTCTGTACCTTCGATTAGAACAGTTTTATAAGTGGTTTCAAAATTTTCGGAGTGGCCATATGGGCACAAGTGATGCTGAACGTTCTGGACGCCATGTGGAGGTTACGACTGCAGAAATCATTGATGTAATCAATGATATGGTGATGGATGACAGAAGAGTTAAGGTGCGTGAGATTGCTAGTGCTGTGGGCATCTCGAATGAACGGGTACACAATATTTTGCATAAACATTTGGACATGTGAAAGCTATCCGCAAGATGGGTTCCCCGATTGCTCACGCTTGCCCAAAAACGGAGTCGTGTGAAGTGTTGCAAGGATGGTTTGCAGTTGTTCAGGAAGAATCCGCAGGGTTTTAGCGTCGTTTCGTCAGTGTGGATGAAACACGGCTACATTACTATACTCCTGAGACCAAAGAACAATCTAAACAGTGAGTTACCAAGGGAGAATCTGCACTAAAAAAAGGCGAAGGACCATTCCTTCGGCCGGAAAGGTTATGGCGACTGTCTTTTGGGATTCTCAAGGGATAATCGTCATCAACTATCTGCAAAAGGGCAAAACTATTGCAGGTGTATATTATTCATCGTTATTGGACCGTTTTAAGACCGATTTGCAAGAAAAACGCCGGCGATTAGAACGGTAAAAAGTCCTTTTTCAGCACGACATTGCACCAGCACACACCTTAGCAGTTGTGGTCACAAAATTAATGGAAATAGGATTCCAACTCGTCTCACAGCCCCCTATTCTCCAGACGTGGTTCCCTCTGACTACTATTTGTTCCCTAATTTGAAGAAATGGCTGGTGGGACAAAGTTTTTTTTTTCAAACGAGGAGGTGATTGAAGCAACTAATAGCTATTTTGCAGACTTTGACAATTCCTAATATTCGGAAAGGATCAACAAATTAGAACAGCGTTGGACGAAGTGTGTAAGTCTAAAAGGAGACTATGTCGAAAAACAAAAATAAAAAAATACGTAAGTAGTTTTTATTTTTGCACGGATTTTTCAAACGCCCCTCGTACACGCTGAAAGCATTTTGCTTTGGTTATTTTGTCACCAGGACTGCAGAGGTAATAGAGCGCCGATGTTGTACGACGAAGGAAGATTAGTGTTTAAGGTCCCGTCAACAGCGAAGTGAGTAAAGACGTCGGTGTTGCAGAAACAGCACTCGACCTGGTCGGTGACAGCAGTTGGCGTGACCCCGCCGCCATTTGTCAGGTCACGCGTGGCCTCGCCTGTTGCAACCTTCGTCACCGCCTCCGGACTGTCGCACATTGTCTCCCGAGACATCCGATAACCTCAGCCTGGCCTAACCGAGTCTTGTCCCCACTGTCCGCATTCCGTTATTTGTTTATTTGTATCTTCAGATAGGAGGCCATCCACGTCATACTTTACGAGCTCATTAGCGGCACTGTGTTGAGTCTGAGGTCTAGTAGTAATAAAAGGCCGTGCCTCGAAACCGAAAGGTCGCAGGATCGAATTCCAGCTGGGCCACGGAATATTCACCTTTAACCTAGCCTTCACCTCTCAATGTTGTGAATATCCGCCAGGAACGGTACGTGGTTTGGTTTCCACGTGAAACTGTAGGCCCCCTTCCCTCACATAGGATTGTCGGGGTAAAATGAATCATATGGCACGATCGGCTGGTACTCACTGAAGAGGTATGTTCACCTGCCTGCTGCAAGTCTTCTAGCAGGATTTCACTTCGGCGACGTGGCGTGCACTGTCCTGCCACAGCTATACTGCCGGGTAAAGGGGACCTACAGTTTAACGAGGAATCCGATCCACGTGTCGCTCCTGGCACGTATTCGCATCACTGAGAGATGAGGGCTAGGATAAAGGCAGGCAGAAAGTGTTCAAAGCCTAACTGGCACTCGATCTGACGACCTTTCAGTTTCCAGGCTTGCGCTGTACCAGCAAGATCAGAAAGGTGGACTATTACTAGAATAGGTTACAGGAATGTGAGTCGTCCAAGCGGTGTCAAACTTTTAGACTTGCCACCAAGCTGTTCAGCCACAGAGAATTATTATTATATAACAATTGTTCGCAGTTGTTAAATATGTATTGGAAATACATCGCAAACTCCTTGTCCCCCCCCTCCCCACCTCTCTGTTCATCCTCTCCTTGCCTCTCCCTTTGTCCATCTCCTCCTCCTCCTCCCCTCTCTGTGCATCAGCTCTTCCCTCTGTCTCTATCCATATCTTTCCTCTCCTCTTTCTCCATCTCTTCTTCCCCCTCTCTGCGTCCATCTCCTTACTCCCCCTCTCTATGACCATTTCGTTCCTTCTCTGACCATCTCCTCTTCAACCCTCTGTCTGATCTTCAGCCTCGTTTGTTGTTATTGTAAACGAAACCTTCATTGGGGATTGAACTCGCTTAAAACAAATGGGTAAATCGGTTGTGGCCATTGATATGGGCACGACAGCTGTTCGTTCTGTCAGGATAGCAGCTTCACTAATAGTATTTTCGTATAGTTTTAATCTGCGAACGGGTAGGATTACGAAGCTTCGAAAGATACAGATTTCGTAGTAGTATTCTAATCATAAGCCGATGTGCCGTTAATACAACTTCTTTGTTTTCTGTAACACCAAAGGCGAGAAAGAAAGCAACGTAGCACACTATTGTTATCACAATTTTTGTTTTAAATTTTGAGAAAGAATATATGTCATAGTTAAAACTGACTGCAAGAAGAAAATGAAACTCCATATTTTCACAGCATAGCGCTGCATTTTCTTTCTCGCAATAGCTTTTAACAGAAAACCTCTACATAGTAGTTAAAAAAAAAAACAACATATAACCCATGTCCTTCTGAATGTTAATTAGTGTACCGTGTGCAAATATGACGTAAATTGGTCAAGAATTTTTCTAAAGTTTCTCTAACAACGTTTGCCCCTTCATATATTACATTTATATACCAGACAATTAAATCGGGTGATGCTGAGGGAATTAGATTAGGAAATGAGACACTTAAAGTAGTAAAGGAGTTTTGCTATTTAGGGAGTAAAATAACTGATGATGGTCGAAGTAGAGAGGATATAAAATTTAGACTGGCAATGGCAAGGAAATCGTTTCTGAAGAAGAGAAATTTGTTAACGTCGAGTATAGATTTAAGTGTCAGGAAGTCGTTTCTGAAAGTATTTGTATGGAGTGTAGCCATGTATAGAAGTGAAACATGGACGATAACTAGTTTGGACAAGAAGAGAATAGAAGCTTTCGAAATGTGGTGCTACAGAAGAATGCTGAAGATAAGGTGGGTAGATCACGTAACTAATGAGGAGGTATTGAATAGGATTGGGGAGAAGAGAAGTTTGTGGCACAACTTGACTAGAAGAAGGGATCGGTTGGTAGGACATGTTTTGAGGCATTAAGGGATCACCAATTTAGCATTGGAGGGCAGCGTGGAGGGTAAAAATCGTAGAGGGAGACCAAGAGATGAATACACTAAGCAGATTCAGAAGGATGTAGGTTGCAGTAGGTACTGGGAGATGAAGAAGCTTGCACAGGATAGAGTAGCATGGAGAGCTGCATCAAACCAGTCTCAGGACTGAAGACCACAACAACAACAACATACCAGACATATATAAAAAATATGTTGACAATGTTCGTCTAAACTACAAAAGTTTGTTAGAGTGTCGTGTAAACATTTTAAGCAAATAGATCGTAAACTTTCCCAGATTTTTGTTAACAACGTTTCCTCTTTGTGTAGCCTATGACCGCTGAATGTTTATTAGAGCATCGTGTAAAAATCTGAAGGGAATCGAGCAAGTACTTTACGAGGATTTTTACGACTTGTATTTATGTATCAGAATAGATTAGCCATGCTGATACAGAATTACATGTTCCTCGCTGCAGCGCTAAACATTCGTTGCAACTGGAGGCAGTGTTTATTAGAATATAACCTTCCCTTACATTATAAGGATTACCGAAACTCATATGCATTCATTAACACAAGGATTGATCTTAACCAAACGGGACAAGGTAGGCACAAAGATTCAAACTATGACAAGACGATAAGATACGAAAAAAAGCACCATGCACATTGAAAATTCTATTGTGAGGCTACTAAATAGTTTGCTAACATGTATGAATAACAATGACGGCTCAATTCTAAAGATCAGCTACTCGTGGGTAGAAATGAGTTAGTATAACTTGTGGCTTTTGTGAATATATGCCATTAGCTGCCTGCATCTGAATCCAATAGTATATTTCGCAAGCCAACTAACAGTGCGTGGCGGAGGATACTTCTGCTACAACGATCATTCATTTTTATTCGATTTTACAGTGCTGTGTGAGAAGCTTCCATTTGAGCTCTGATTTTGATGGTGTTCTCGTTATTATCATTTCGCTAGACGTATGTAGGACAGTCATTGTGTTCCCTGACTCCACGTGGAACGTATACTCTCTTTCAGAATTTTGATAGTAAACTGTTCCGCGATTCATTATGGATCTCTTGTAGCCTCCACGGCTGGAGCTTGTTGGGATTCCCCGTAATGTGTTACCAAACGATCCCATGACGAGACGCGCCACTCTTCGTTGGATCTTCTCTTTTCTATTAGCCCAACCTGGAAATGGTTCTGGCCTGGCTCCTGCTTTCCCAACAACCAAGTGTTAAGACACTGAGGAATTACAGACATTGATTTAAATCAAGGAAATTTGAACCCTGGTCTCCTGCTTGCCACACAGATGCTCTGACAAGTAACTTGTAAGCCATCCCGACACATTCCAACTGCAGAGATTACCCTAGCACGCCTCCCATCAGACGCAAATTCTCAACTTATTCTCACACCACTAACGTAGTGCCCCTTGCCCTTATCCTATTACCCGCAAGTAGTCGGGAGATGGGGTTTTCAGCACACTTTTGATATCAAATTGATATGCAAATTAATTACATTGTTAAATTAATCACTGCTGCCTCCGACCACCGCCGCCCCCGACCACGCCCACCACCGCCCCTGGGTGATGTCACGTGTTTTTCTCAGCCTGCCCCTACGTCCCTCCCCCTCCTACCCTCCCTCTCCCACAACCTACCCCATTGTCGGAAATTTTGAAATTTGGCGGTAATTTCACTGTCCCAGGGCTGTGCAGAAGTCCCACTGCACGCGACCCCCCCCCCCCCCATCCCCCATCTGGGAACTGACGGGAAATTAAAATTGGCAGATCCATCTCCGAGATTCCAACCCTGGCCGTCCTGGGCAGAAAGCCCAAGTGCAACCCCATAACACAATTAAACCACCAGAGGCACTTGGCATTGACATATAATTAAAAATAGTGGTGCCTTTTCTGGGATTTGAACCCTGATTCACCTGGATGGAAAGCCCATGAAAACTCTTCAGATGCGGGAGAGGAAGCTGAGGTTAGTGTATTTTATTTATTTTGGTCAGGAAAATGAAGGAAAGATTGGTCCTAATTACATAATTAAACATAAATATCAGGTCTAATTACACAACTATATGCATAGCGCTACACAAGGACGGCATAAAAGCGCAATACAACTCAAAAACTGAAGATGCCGTACAACTGCTAGTATCTTGGTGGGTAAAAATTTTGTAATACGACTCGAAACTAGCGACAGACACACTCAAATTCTAACCTACACCTATAAGCTGGCAGGAAAAATTCAGGGGTGTAAGGTACTATCCTTATTCTTTTTGGTGGGAAATACATTCATCTGACGAAACGCTGGTGTTGGACAGAGATGACTTTAAAAAGTGTTTTACCTTTAAGCATACAGTATCTACCACTGTTTGATGTCAGACGCCTGTTCAAAAACCATCCTGCAGCCCAGGTAATCGAAGCCAATACAATCTATCATGACGGATGGAGAAAAATGCATCACAGTTTTCATTACACTTCGAAATTGCCGTGAAAAAACCAACACTCGTGATGAACGGGTCATGATGCAGCACATGTACTGGGAAAAAGACTGCAAAGGGGGCGGAAGTTGAACGTGCGTTCTCCTCTATAAGCGTCCACAAACTGCCGAAAATCCAGGCCCTCTTCCTCCCTCCCTCCCTCCCCCTCCTTCCCGCCATCCACTTACAGAGGGGGGGGGGGGGACAGGCATTTTGAAACAGTCAGCTACTCCACCCGATGACATATGCTGTCCTCTGTCCACCTTGAGGTGACCGATTCGAAATTAGCTGTAGTTACCTAAGCAATAGGATATAAAAGGATGACTGTTCCAAGTGCAACTTGTTCATCTGTAGTGACACAGCCGCCGCTAATGGATAGGGGGACGCATCTGGAGTGGCGACCTGACGTAGACCGGAGAACGATCCAGACGGCTATTTCAAAAGTCGGCTGCTTGCGAAACAGAAAGTTCCTTCCGCCTAAAGCGAGCGCAGCCTCATGCTGGCATCCCTCAGAACCGTGATAAATGACTGCTATTCCGACCGAGAGAGAGCCACGGACTGTTAGGGAACTAGCCCGCCGTTCTGCAATGGACTATTTAACATTAACTTGACTCCTATAATAAAGCAACTATTAAAAAAAAATACAGTTGCGCTGGTAGTACATCAGGAAGAAAACTTCGACTATTTTGCTGCGAAAATTACCGATCACGGCAGAATGCCCTCGTTATCTCGAAACAGTCATCAGAGTATGCAAAAAGTAAAAATTTAAACTCCGAGGAAAAAGCTTCTATATTTAGCAATTTCTTTCAGCTTGTTGAACAGATTACAAGACCTGAGAGCGCCTGTCACGTTCAGTGTCTGTAAATACTGTCATGCACGTGTGTATAACAAACATTTCAACATTCTTCCACACCATTGGCTCACATGTCGGAAAAAAACCACATTTATTTTACGTTCGACAACAACAAGCTATAATTCAAGAGAATGTTGCCGTTTTATGCACTGTGACAGGCCGCCGCTTATCAATGCGATGCTATAACATACTAGCTTTTACGAAACAAATTATGAGATCCTGTCTCGTCCTGTGTAGGTGGGAGATTGAAATTTCTTTAAAAGATATCGCTGCAACGAAAAGAAAAGAAACGCCTATCACGAATCATTCCGTGGTGCCCTAGCCATCTCCTCTACCCACCAGGCAGCATGTCATTAATATCAATTTTATATGCTAAGTAATTAAGTTGATCATGAGAGTCAGTTTGCATGGCGAGTAATTTTTATTTTCAGTAGTCGGATTACACTCACCCCTTAGGCCAAATGGGAATCCGTGGAGGGAAGACGATGTTCTTTCCGAGGAACACTATTGAGAACCGACATTTGAAGCTGTCCGCAAAGGGATTCAACAGCCCACATCATACATTTCGCGTTAAGTACAGCACTATTAAAAACACGATCGTAGCGACTATATTACCGTCACCCTGCATAAAAAAGCGATCTTGAGTCTACAGGCACACACACCAGTAGCTGATAATGTTACGCTTTCGCGTAGAAATATTTTCTGGGATTTGGAATGAAGTCTATCCATTCTATCATGTACTTGGGTTGGATCCTGTAAAGACGTCTTTTAATGGTTATACCAGCCACTGCTGAATCATATTCGTGCCACTCTCATATCTCGAAATGAGTCCCCTTTTTCGAACCTATCTGCTAAGGATCCCATACAGCAAGAACTCCAGTGCTATTTTTTAGAGTCCGTCTGTATCTTGGTCGTGATCGAAGTCACTTCCAAAGACTGATGTAAAGTTTCATCACCTGTAGTGTAGGATAACCATATCCAACAGACTATCAATCACTTGAGGGGGTTCCTGTTTCGTTCCTCCATCAACAGTTTAATACATTATTTTTTCGATTGTAACACACCTAGTCAGTGTAAAGCGCCATACACTTTGTTTTTTCTATCATGACTTAGAGATTCGTGTCAGCTGCTGCTAAACCGACATTAACACACTTCGATCCTCTGGCTCTCACAGGAAGCTGAACATCGCATGGCATAAACTGTACAGCTACCACAAGACAGTCTGGCAGAAATAAAACACAGAGGCGATGTTTCTCCTTGACAACGCAACAGATGGAAACTGGAGGAGTTTTCGGTATTGTAGAGTGCTTCCAACAGCTATTCGAAGGTACAGTTAATCTGTACAGTTAATCTCATCTTCCCCATCGACAGGGTAGCGAATGTCTCGATGTTCCATATCGAAATGCATTGTTCCTTCATTTTGCAGCCATGTACATAATTATTGTTCCAGTGTTGACCATCACCAAAAGGTGCTGTTCACAACACGCATGGGGTAGTACAAATAAAGAGGTACTGCCATCTTACTGATGAAAAAAATAAACAAATAAAAACATGTGAAGGGCATCGCAGCATTTGGAAATGGGACCAGTCTGTAGCTTAGATGAATGCTACCAAACAACTGTATGGAGGTGATGACCTCTACATTTAATCCATGCTCCACAGTGACAAGTAACAGATATCTGGTGTTGCGCCAAGGCTCCCTCCATCTCAACCAAGTGGTGTAAGTCAATCATTATGTGGTAATCATCAGCATACCCAGTGGATGGTTGGGATGAGAAAGCCATTGTTGATATGGAACGATATAATGTATTACACACCGCAGTTGATAGCGAGATCATTTTCACCCAGAAGTCGGAGAGAGCTATATCTACCACATTCTGCAACTCGTGTAGAAATAGAGTGGTCTGAGTTAATGCTGTAGGATTGTGTTTTGACCATTCGGTGGAAATGGGAACATGTCGCAGCTCCGCCACACATGTACGATGTGTACGGTCAGCACCAAACGAAGCATGCTCCTGCAACACGACGGCGGTACGAACAGTTATGGTGGTGTTTATTATCGGAAAAATTATGAAGACTGAACATCAACAGGTACTGCAGTCCGAAGCAGATCCATGTTCCTCAGGGTCCATTCAAATCTATCACCCAAACATTTTATCATCGTTATTCTGTACCATCCAACAGAGAAAAATTATGAACTATAAAAGCTCTGTTTACTTCATCCCATAGATTTTAACCGCATCTCTCTCTCCCGAAATATCAAAAACGAATACCGTCTATGAGCCGGTATCGAGCATATGTGATGGTCCTATTAAATATACAGGTATTTATCCATTGGGGCAGGTGGCCAGTGATCGACGCCGCTTGCACAGACCGGTGTAAACTTTCATCGCCTGTACTGTATGAGGACCATCACCCACAGGTTACCAATCACAGGAGAGGGCCCCTGTTTCGCTAATTGATACACCGCTTTTTCTGCTGTGACACGCTTTGTACACATCCATACATTTTGCTTTTTTTTCTAATGGCTACTGAGGTCGCTGATATGGAGCACCTGGCAGTAGGTGGCAGCACAGTGCACCTAATATGAAAAACATATGCTTTTGGGGGTGTCCAGTTACTTTTGATCATATAGTGTGTTTCTACAGGCAATGTCTTTCTTGAGTGAGCTAGCAGTTTAGGAGTGCATCAACAATGCAGCAGCTTAATTACTTTTCCTATGATGTCATGAGCAGTATTCTAGTATTTATGGTGAGGGAGAAGAATGGAAAGTTGGACAGACCACCACAATACATATGAAAGAAAATAAACGTAATCCACTGAGTTATGGATCCATTTCATTGACATCAACATGTAGCAAGATGTGTGAACAAATACGTTATGAAATAACCCAAAATATATTACCTATTGACATCAGACCAGAATGGATACGGAAAGCATCCCTCTTGTGAGACACAGCTGCCACTTTATTCGCACGATGTCCCGCATACGGGGGCTCTCACATTGATTCCGTATTTGTAGAGTTCCAAAAAAGGTTTTTCATCTCATTCATCATAGGTGACATCCAGCCACATCGCTTTCCCATGGGCTATCGTGTCAGTTGTGCCACTGGATTCGTGATTTCCTGTCTGAAAGGTCACGCTTTGTAGTAACCTACGACACATCACCTAGAGAAGCGGAAGTGATGAGTGTGATTTGGTAAGTAAAGTGATGTAGACCTTCTGCTATTTCTAATATATATATAAACTATTTAGCAGGCAATCAGAACTTTTTTCTTTAAATTGTGACCGTTAAAGCTGCTGTCTAGTAAACTCCTCAGAATAGCAAATCGAATTGCAAAATGTTGTTGAAAATATATCTTCACGGTGCAAAAAGTGACAATTGACGCTAAACAATAAAATCTGTGAGGCTGTCCACATGAATACCAAGCAATTACACAAAAAATCAGTCACATTTAAAGACTTGCAGAGTCATAAATGAATACACTGCACTCTGCAAGGGCACACATTAAAGGAACTTTGCAAAAAGACAACACAGACAGATAAAGTCTAACCCCCCCCCCCCCCCACACACACACACATCCGAAAAATGGATACACTACAATCTCGAAAGACTCACCATTTACACACAAAAGGAACACCATGTAAAAGACAACACAAACAGCTAAGAAGGGTACAGAAAACACACACACAAAGATCAAATTTAAACAAAATTCAAATTTGGTGCCGAACTCTCTGGTGAACAAATGAACACCGACTGAGTTGGTACACACAACAACCACAATTACACTGTGTTTCGGTGAAGTGCAAAGTGCTTTTACGACCTTATTTATGAAAATAGTATTATATTTACGTGTGAATCACGACAACCAAATGATGCTGAGAATAAATGGCTTGTCACAAGAAAACGCAAGTAAAAACGAACATAGGCGTGAAATATCGCGACAAACTAAATTGCATTTTAGATGATAGGTTAACTCCCAGCAAAATTTCTCATCAACACCGTTTGGTTGCAGACGACAAGCTACCTATAATAAGTAATGCACAAGTGATACAGAAAAATCATGTATACTCACTGTACAGGTATTAACAAAAAGAAACGAACTATTGTTTGAACTAAATATCTACATAATTTTGTAATCATTTAATAAAAATGTTCACATTACCGAATAAACAAAACAGAAACCCACTGATGGTGGCACAGTGGTGGTGAAACAAGTTTGGGTACTTGGAAAAAACGGTGTTTTGCATAACTGGCGGACCTGAACTCCTACAATTCTAACTGCAAACACAATCAACACAAGGAGCTGCAAATCCAAATGATGGATAATGCAGCTAGAGCTGTTTTGCTATAACATGAGCAGACACATCTGCTTTTCACGTTTGATTCAAACATTTAAGGAAAAATAAGTTAAAGAATACACTTATGATAAACGTAGTTATCACAAAATATTGCAACTAGCTAGTAATTGCACGACACAGGATATTATTCTTTCTTGTAAGTGCTCTGCATTAGATCGCCTTAAGAAAATACGTATTCTACCAAGATAACTAAGCGGTTTTTAAAAGTAAAGCTCGTCAAATAATTGTGTATACATCGCATATCATTCACATTTTGAGCACTTGTAAAGTGTACTCAGTGTCTCTGAAACAATAAGTGCTGCATGTCGGGAATTACGTTATTTACAACACTTTCTTCACTCTTATTACTCTTTACTTCACAGTTAAGTGTTTCGTAAAGAGCTGACAGAATCGCTTCAACTTATTGACAGCTCCATTACGTACGAGGCTCGAGAAAAACGATCACTAAAACCTTTATGTTCGAGTTATAATTTCTCTTATGTTATTTCAGATGTAATCTCATTCTTTTGTACAGCGGTAGCAACAAAATCTGTTTTCATTCGGAGGAGAAAGATGGTGGTTATAATGTTGTGGAAATAACGTTTCGCAGTGAAAATCACATGTATTAATATTCTGTCCCCAACTCGCCCCCCTGCCGCCTTACGATTCCTACCACAAGGGAGGAAAATCCACCACACTCTCTCCCCTGATTCGCTATACTACAAAATCAGCAACCACCCTTTAACTTTTTCGATTTACTCCGTCAATCCCATCAGATAATGACTGGACAGTGCTCAGCAATATTCCAGAAGAGATTGCTCAATTATAGTGCTGGCTTCTTGGTTCTTTTAGGGGTTGTGTCAAAAACCCAACATTTTTTCCATCTTCGCCACATGTGTTGTTTTCCAGTTACGTTATTTATATTTGTAACCCCTAGGACTTTCGCTAGATCTATAAAACTCAAAATTCTTTTACTTATCGATTATTCGATGCCTGACGAAACCATCTTAGTAATCATATGGATAACCTCACGCATTTTATTGTTTAGGGTCAATTGTCACGTTTTGCACCGTGAAGGTATATTTTCAACATCATTTTACAATTCACTTTGCTGTTCTGAGGAGTTTATTGAATTGGAGCATTACCTGACACAAAGAGAAATGTTCTGATTGCCATCTAAATCTTTATATATGTAATTCTACTGTACGTGAGTATTCACTGAACTCCTAAACGGCTGGACCGACTTGAATGAATTTTTTCGTATGCGTTTGGGTGGCACCCTGGATGGTTTGGATTCACAAATCATCCCGGCAGATGGCTCTGCAGTCGGTATGTAGGTTATTTATCTATACTTCAACTAAACGGCTGGATCGACATGAATGAAATTTTGTGTATACATTCAAGTGGGGGCCTGGAAAATTTACATTCTTAAATCAGACGGTAGGTGGCTTTGAATTTTTGTGTGCAATATTGAGCGTATTATATTTAGATATAAGTTACGTGCATAGGATTTCGTTTATTTTTCAACATTTTAATGAGTGCATTATATTAAGTGTGTTTCGTTATTTTGACATTTTAATTTTTTCGTACGGTGTCTTTTGATATTTAAGGTGTCGCATTTCAGTGAATATTAAGTGTATTATATTCACATATAAGGTAGGTACATAAAACAATGCCACGTCTTCGTGGACGAGGAGGAAATGTTGGTCGACGGACTCGGAATTCACAATTAGTCCAGAACCGTCGGTTAAATAGATCGGCAGAAGATCAATTGACGGACAATGAAAATTTAAGAAACCAGGCTGCAATCAGACGTGCTAATGAAAGTCAAGAGCATCGCAACGAACTCCTTCGAGCTAATGCATTTAGACAAAAACTGGCCCGTCAACGATTCACCGACACATTCATTACACGTGAACAACAGCGTTTGCAAGTGTGTCACGCATTGACACGTGCATCACTTCTTCGCCTTGCGTTTGAACATGAGTCGGACATCGGCTATTCGTCACATTCACAAATTGTAACCGGTGCTATGAACAAACAATGCCAACACTGTCATGCACTAAAATACAAAGATGAATCGGCCGGTTTCTGCTGCGCGTCTGGAAAAGTTGTATTGCCACCACTGAATTCGCCGCTAGAACCATTGAAAACACTGTTGGCTGGAGCTACATCTCAATCTAAAACGTTTCTGCGTAAAATTCGCAAATTCAATTCGTGCTTTCAAATGACATCATTTGGAGCAATAAAAAAATCGTTCAGAATGAGGATGGTCGCAATTTTCAATCAACATTTAAGATTCAGGGCCAAGTGTATCATCAGATTGGTTCTTTAACGCCGATGCCTGATACCTATTCAAAATTTCTGCAAACCTACTTCATGGGTGATGAGGAGCAGCAAATAAACGCACGCTGCCAGTACAACCATGTCGAGCAGATGGAGGAGCGAGAAATTGTGGGTATTTTAAAACTGTTTTTACAGAATAACAACCAGTTGGTCCAGTTGTTCAATACTTTTTGAAAGAGACTGCAAAATGACAACCATACGATCGTCATCAAGGCAGACAAAGTACCATCTGGGCAGCACGCGGGCCGATATAATGCACCAACCATTAATGAAGTTGCAGTTGTTATGGTTGGTGATGCATTTGAACGTCGAGATATACGAATCCAACGCAAAGATAACACGGTGCATACGATTGAAGACAGTCATCGCTCTTACGACGCTTTGCAATATCCATTGATATTTTGGGAAGGAGAAGATGGATATCATTTAAATATCAAACAAAGAAATCCAGCAACAAGGTCAAACAATGTCGATTTGTGGGCTGCATGTAGAAAAACAGGTCTTTTCACATGGCCAATTATATGTGGCGTGTTCTCGCGTTGGAAAACTATCAAGTTTACTCATTTATACTCCTCAGGAATTGACTAATAATACTGTTCATCAACTCGCATTAAGATAAAATCAAACAAACATTATTGATTATAACGAATTGTTTTTAGAAAAATAGATGTTTTTTCAAAATAAAGAATAAGGAATTTATTATGTTATTTGTCTTTCGTTTCATACTTTATTTAATATCCTAATCACTTGAAATATCATGCAGTCGGATCCGCTAGTCAAATATATGTTTACAGACAGGGGAGGTTACTTTCAGGCAGCAACTACGACCACTCTCGTTGTATGCATTGCGAATTACCTGTATCAGCCATCACAAGGGCAAAGAGGAGGTGACGAACGCTGCAGTTGGGCGCTTGCTCTATGAAAATGCCGACACACTGTAAAGAGTAAGAGGCTGTATCTCTCATTCCAAGTTGACGCTAGAGTAACATTTTACCTACTCTGTGACAGAGCTACAAACACTTATATCGAACCCAGAACAACATATTTAGAAATTTTGTCATCATAAGATGTTTCGCTACACTCAGTTATCAGTAGATCTACAGGTAAGAAACATAAAATATTGAGGAGCTGCTACTGAAAATACCTCTGTTAACTGTATTTCATTCAGCAACTACTCTCACAGCCACACTGTCGTATTTCCGTTGTAGTTCGTCAAAGCTACTCGAGTATGACAAAAAACTTCCCGTTTCATTAAGGTAGCTATTCGTTTTATGGTATTATGGTGACACCATAGTATTAGTGTACTGCATATCAATAGTGTTCCCCATTAAGTTACTGAGCAAAATAGACACACATACCAGACAAATTGTTAACGATATATTCCTCTTCGTACTGAAAACCGTCTGATGATGAGCAGGCAGTTTTATGATTCCATGCATGCAGTGACTTGGTGATACTGAGTTAAGCCATGTTTGAAGTTCAATCGCCAAAACGAAATAAACAAAAATTAGCAAAAGAAAACAAAAACTACTTTTCTTGGTGACTGAACGATAAGGGGCTAGACAGGTAAACAAATGCAGGTGCCAGATTAGGGGACGTGCTTTAGGCATGTAACCAAACTCCTTGGTGCTGTGTTGCGGGTCGCATTTGTTACTCTGCGACTACAAGGCATCTCATCTGTTGGCAACAAATTTCAACTACAATGGACACTTCCCTGTACGGCTTACCAACTATTTTCTCCTTATGAAGTTACCATACCGTGCTTCAAATCGCCATCAGGCCGCACTGATTTAGAGTTATGGTGACCTCCTTAAATTTATTATGGCAAATGGCAGGATGTATCCTTTGAAAGGGCACAAACGACTGCCTTCCCCATCCTTCCCAGTTCGCGATTCTGCTTCGCGCCTAACCAATTTCTCGACGAGATGATGCACCGTAATCCTCCTTTCTTTCTTTTAGCCTCAATGTGACCACTGAAGGCAGATATCGCATAACGATTAATTGATCGTGACACTTGCCAATTATTAGATTCACTGTCATTGACTATAGTAGTAAATCGCAGTAACGTACTTAATCAACGCCTGTTTGTCTTCTTGAATGTAATAACAAACATTATATTATATGATATACAGTGATACATGTGGTGTCACCGCCAGACACCACACTTGCTAGGTGGTAGCCTTTAAATCGGCCGCGGTCCGTTAGTATACGTCGGACCCGCGTGTCGCCACTGTCAGTGATTGCAGACCGAGCGCCACCACACGGCAGGTCCAAAGAGACTTCCTAGCACTCGCCCCAGTTGTACAGACGACTTTGCTAGCGATGCTACACTGGCAGATACGCTCTCATTGGCCGAGACGATAGTTAGCATAGCCTTCAGCTACGTCATTTGCTACGACCTAGCAAGGCGCCATTACCAGTTTATATTGAGATTGTAATAATGTCTAAACGAGAGCGATGTTCTCCAATTGTGGATTAAAGTTAAGTATTCCAAGAACTACGTTCTTTTCTTTATAGGATAATTACTTTACCTTGTTCCAGACCTCACGCCAATCTGCGTGAGCTTAAAAGCGTGCATTTCGGCCTCCTCTAGCAACACGGTGTTAGCTCTTCTGCCAACACTTCAATACATAATGTTATACTTGCTAAATAAAGAGTAGAAAAATACGCTGTAAATCATAGGCTCTACGACCAATGTGTCGCGATCACTTGGGCATTCGCCGTTCTGTACCAAGTCGCCGCTGGCAGAGGGCGCTGAAATTTGTCTTACCATAACAGTCACACGCGAACCCTTTCGCAAAAATGTTTCCACAATGTTTTTCTATTACTGACTGACTACGAAATGAACAAAAATATCTCAGGCCTCCTGTCAGACTGATTCTCGTAGGAGACAAACGGAATATGGCTTAAAAAAAGAAAGGAGAAGGATGGTTTTGATATCGCGGCTTTGCGTTCGCACTGCATGACATTGACTACTAGACCACGAATAGGTTATGCACAACAACAGCTCAAGTGTAAGTCAACAGTTCTTGTGTCATGTGCTCCATACCCCACTATGACAAAAACGTGATGCTAACATAAGTGAAATTCGGTGGCTTATTGGACTGAGGCTAGCTTGTAATGGCTAAGGAGTGGTTTCGATTCCCGCTGGGTGTACCAATTTTTAACAGCCACAAACGTACCCTCTTCAAATCCAGTAATGCCAGACAAAGACCCCAGTACAGTTCCATAGTTCAAATCAACATTAAATACGTCCACTCGCTACTAATTGGAACAGAGTTGGATTAGCTTCTGCTATCAGAGACAGAAGTCACTGCTTGCAGAAACTCTATCTCTATTAAGCTTTCTTACACTAGTAATGCTATTTTAGTTCACGAACCATACGTCAAGGTCATAGGATCTTCATTTGTTATTTTAAGTGACCTTGATATTTTGGAAATATTGCCACTGGACTGTGATTTGAGCTTCGATTCCAATTTTTCTCTGCATTTCAACCCTTCGAGATGCTACTGTCCCATCATTTTATAGTTTCCTCACAATGCCACACTCCTCCATGTCTCTATGAATGACGCGATCCAAACTACTAGTGAAGGGGAATTTGGTAGTTGACACCTCTTTTTGTGGGGTCAACAACGACGATATGCATTGGGTTGGAGTCCGACGTAGCACGGAACTACTCATTGCATTACCTCTGGCCATACATGTGGACATCTCGCTACTGGTGAAGAAACAATAAATATTTCATGTCTGTTCGTAGCTATAAGAAAATAGCGAAAAGCGCCGGGTTCGAATCCCTGCCAGGCAAAAATCATTTGTTTTGTCGTTTCAGGTTGCAATATCACGCTGTCGGTGAACATATTTAATATCTGTAATGTGTTTAGTTAACAGTTCATATAGATACGGGCTCTAGTACCTGTTCGTCACCACAGCTTTACTTGATGACGTTTCGCACTTGTGCATTGCACTTGATTAAGTACCTTCCGTGGTTACTTCTTAGGAGCAATGCAAGATTCATGGGGTTCCCGGTGAGTGATAAATATATCGTCATTTATTTCCAGGTTCGGGCATTAGACCCTTTAAACTGATACTGGTGAATTTTACGTCTCTTTATGTCTAGTCGAGTCTCGATCGGACACGCAAGCTTTGTTCAAATTCGGATCACGAACAGCAACTCATCATGTCATTTAATGAGTGTGATAAGACGTCTGCAGTGTCACTTATTGTACCGAAGTTTAATTTACAAGCCTTAGGGACTGTCTCATCTCTAATAATATGTTTTCAAATACTTGTATGACGGTATTGTCTTCCATGTGGGCTGACTGCCATAAAGAGCAGTGTTCTCTAGTGGTCTCTTGTGTTACCCAGTGTGTGTAGTCAATCAACTGTACTGCAGAGGGTTTAGAGGATCTGTGACGCAGCTGTGCTATATTGGTTGCATACAGTTAGGTGCGGTCCACACATTGGAATTCAGGGATGGGTAGGTCTTTGTGCTGTCGAGTGTACCATGAGTAATCGAAGGGTGCAGAACACTGGTCGAAAGCACAGTGGAACTCACGAATGAACAGAGGGAGCTACGTTTCATAAGATGTCTCTTTACGCTAGTATGTGTTGATTTTTATTGACGACATTTTCATGCATTAAAGATGCGACTGTGCCTAACGTTTTCCTGCTACTGAGCTGTTCTTCTAAACAGCATCCCTTACGACCAAACTTGTTGCGTCTTTATCTGGGATTACTCGTACTTTAGGTATTTGGGCAACATAGGGCTCTGTTTAAAAAGAAGAGCTCGATGTAGTTATAGGGTCGAACCGCATATGTCTGCTTTTATACCCCTCAGCTAATTCGCTGCAGATGATAATCTGTAGCTATGATCCTGCAGTCAAATAGTCTATGCATGGGCTAGAATTGAGAGTAAAAAACACAGAAATACAAAATAAAACTAAAATGAATAATTTAATAACATGGGTTCCAGTCCAACGTCTGTTCAAGTGGTTCAAATGACTCTGAACACTATGGGACTTAACATCTGAGGTCATCAGTTCCCTAGAACTTAGAACTACTTAAACCCAACTAACCTAAGACATCACACACATCCATGCCCCAGGCAGGATTCAAACCTGCGACGGTAGCGCTCGCGAAGTTCCAGACTGAAGCGCCTAGAACCGCTCGGCCACAGCGGCCGGCCCAACGTCTGTAATTGATGTAGACGCCAAATAATTATGTTGAATTAAGTTTATTCAAGAAAGGACATCTCAATAAACGAGAAGTAGTCTGACGATATTCATCTGAGAAACAGACAGAAAATACCCTTATCGGATGCAGTGAAGTCACGTTGAAAGGCTGACGAGAATTGCAGCAAAATCACCAAACTAAATTGTAATCAACGATATGAGGAATCTAAGTTTATTTCGTAATCACTATACAAGAAATATTCACTCGCCTCCGTGGCCGAGGTCCTCAGTCGGCTCACAGCCGTGTTAGCGTGCGGAGCTGCTCCGCGCGCCGTCCGCCGCTCCGCTCTCGGTAGTGTTTACTTCCACGTCGCGGTGTTTGTGTCTATCGAGTCCAGTACTAACGTACTCCGTGGCGCACTCATACCGCCGTGCAACGATCAAAGTAAAGTTTCAGGCCGAACATCCACGACCCAGAGCTTTCGAAGTCGAACAGTTCATCCGAGAGGATCTACGTTTGAACCCCCAGGACGTAATCGGCATACACTTTTCCATCACTGGAAGTGTTGTCTACATCAAGATATCGACGGAGGAAATTTGCACTGACATAATTCATCGTCATGCCACCGGACTAAAATTTAAACATTCTGATGGACACATGGATGCTGTGACAGTCGCCCATGCTGGATTCGGTCTCCGGACATTGCGGGTGTTTGAGCTCCCGTTCGAGGTGCCCCAGGATGTGGTCATTGCCGCTTTCCAACCATAGGGTGCCGGCCGCGGTGGCCGTGCGGTTCTGGCGCTGCAGTCCGGAGCCGCGGGACTGCTACGGTCGCAGGTTCGAATCCTGCCTCGGGCATGGGTGTGTGTGACGTCCTTAGGTTAGTTAGGTTTAAGTAGTTCTAAGTTCTAGGGGACTTATGACCTGAGATGTTGAGTCCCATAGTGCTCACAGCCAACCATATGGCACCGTCTTGGGTCACGTCGCTGAGAAGTGGCAAACATTTACCACCTACCCCGTTCTAAATGGCGTCCGGCAAATAAAAATTGAGCTAACGAAACATGTCCCATCCTTCCTGCTGATTGGCGGTGTGAGGGCCATCGTAATGTACGATGGACAGCCACGAACGTGCACAGGATGTGGCCAGGAGGGACACGTGCGTTCCGAATGCTTACACCGCCGTTTAATACAGACGCCGTTACGTGAAGAGACCCAGGCTTCGACGGTCACGTCCTTACCCATCACCTACGCCAAGGTCGCACAGGACCCCGTCGTGCCACTCCCGATTGCGCCAGCAGTATCGTCAACGCCACCCGCCGCAGCACAACGCGCCGACGACGCAAGTACGGCGTCGCCTCCAGTGCTCGCTTCAGGACCGTCCGGTTTGCAGACCGAAACCGATGTTCCTGTTGGAACCATGGACGTCGACCTCGGTGTCGTGCCGACGTCTGCCTTTGTCCAGACAGGTTCGGCGTCAGATGACGGGCGACCACATTCTGATTCAGAAGGCCACATCAGAAAACAACGGTCGCCTCGCAAACACAGGAAATGACGACGAACGCCTTCCGATGACGCCCTTTCTCAGAAGGCCCCGCGAGATGTCGACCTGATGTCTGACGGTGATCTCTCACATTGCGTCCAGTCACGCGATGTGGCAGCAACAGGCGCCCCTCCTGTGACGCCTCCTCTCCCAGCCAAGGACGTGCCCTCGCCGTTGTCGACGAATGATGACGGCGCTCCCCCTGCCACTCATGATGCCGAATCCACAACACCCGTTCCAGAAGTACGTGACCGTCATATGTCCACGTCGTCAGTTTTCTGGACCGATGACGTGGAAGAAGAAGTAGAACAGCCTGCCAGCGTGTCTGCACAGGAGTCCACCACGGCGACACTGGGGCTGGCGCCCCGCCAGTAATTATCACCACTGCGGCACCACCGGCGGGTCTCCACCTGCCGGCTACTTCTACCGAACGTTCGGCAAATACTGAGGATGACCGTACACAGCAATATCGTATCGCCCCGATGAATCTTGCCACCATTCGTGCCCCCCACAAACTGGCCATGTTCCGAGACACTATTTACTCTGCGGGTGTTGATATAGCACTCTTACAAGAGGTGTTTGTGGCTGACTTCCTAGTTCCCACCGGATACAACGCCCATGTTTCCCCCGCATCCGACACCGGTAGCGGCGTCGCCATCCTGCTACGCGACGGACTCCCTGCAGAGGACGTCATATACCTCCCCACTGCGCGAGGTATGGCCCTCACACTGTTCGGCGTGCGTATTATTAATGTCTACGCTCCGTCCGGAACTGGCCGCCGTCATGATCGACAAACGTTTTTTGCCGAAAGCGTCACACCCCTCTTCACAGGTCCGCAAGACGATTTGGTACTCGGTGGGGATTTTAACTCGACACAAGAGACCGCGGACCAACTCCCGCGACATTCACCTTGTGCATCTTTCTCAGTGGTCATCGACCGTCTACGACTTGTTGACACTTGAAAGAAGCTCCACGGAATTCAACCGGGCTATACATTCTACACCTCTCACTCGTCAAGCCGCATAGATCGCATCTACGTTACCCGCTCCCTTGCTGATGGCACACGTCATGCGGAAGTCTGGCCCTTGGCCTTTTCAGACCATGATGCGTACCTCTGTGACGTCACTCTATCCCGACAGCGAGTGTGGCATAGTCGTGGTCTGTGGAAACTCAATGTCGCTCACCTGCCCTCCTCAGACTGTCGCCGTATGGTCGAAGAAGCGTGGGCACGCTGCCGCCATCGTGGAGAAGGCTATGACTCCACCTTATCATGGTGGCTCTCCTGTGCAAAGCCGACCCTCAGGAAGACACTGATGAGTTATGGGAAGGAATTTAAAGCGTGGCAAACTAATACCATGCACTTCTACTACACCATACTACGTGACTGTACGACGATGCCTTTCTCGCCAGCCCGGCAGTCGATGGTCCATCGCACGAAGGCGCAGATCTCCTTGATCATGCGGCGTTACTTGGAAGGAACCGTAGTCCGTTCTCGTGCTTCTAATCGTATCCCTGAAGAACGTCAGTCGATGTACCACCTCCTTCACGAACGACAACGACGACCACGAGCTCTGATCCAAGTACTCACTGATGTGGAAGGGCGCCGGCACGACACCCAACAAAACATCGGTCGTGCTCTCCATGCTCATTTTGCCGGGCTATACGCAGCCGTACCGCATTCTGCAACACTGATCACAGAAGTCGCTCAGCTTACTACGAACACTCTTCCGGAGGATGCAGTGCATGACCTCCAAGGCGACGTAACCACAGATGAAGTGGTAGATGCTATCAAGGCGGGTACCAATATCAGATCTCCTGGACCTGACGGTATACCCATCGAATTTTATAAAAGTTTTCACTATTTGTTGGCTTCCACGTGGACGGCAATTGCACAAGAGCTAATGTCACCGATGACAGTGGTCCCGAGCGCCTTTCTAGATGGCATTGTTATCCCCGTACATAAACCGCACGGGTTGTCGAGGGTCCAGGACTATCGACCAATTACTTTGCTCAACAGCGACATGAAAATATTCACACGCCTGTTGAGTAGTGCAACCTCTAAAATCATGTATAACGGTCGCCTCACACCGCCCCTGGTCATCGCACGATCTGTACGACAAGGCTGCCCCCTTTCCACGATTTTGTATGCTTTCGCCTTGGAACCCCTGCTCCAGGGCATGCGCCAACGTTTGGAAGGTATGGCTGTGCACGGCCACCGTTTTTGTTGTACAGCCTACGCAGACGACATAGTACTATATCTGCGCAGTGAAGATGAAGTACGAGCAGCACTGACATGGGTGGCGACTTACGGCGAAGCGTCGGGGAGCTGCCTCAACGTGTCAAAATCCAAGGTCCTGCTCATTGGTGAGGGCTTGCTGGAGAGATGCGTTGCCCCCCTTAGTGTCGCCGCCACCATACTATGTCTTGGACTTGATTTCGCAGCAGATCTGCGCCGCTCAGCGAGTATCAATAGTAGACGCTTGCTACAGACAATCAGAGCAAATATCGCAGATCACCGACTACGAGCTCTCGACGTTATCCAACGCGCGCAGTACGTGAACATGTATCATGCTTCCCGTATACCACACGTGGCTCAAGTACTTCCAGTCCCAAATCTCCTGGCCCGACGACTGTTGATGGCTTTCGGCTCCTTCGTCAGGTCGGGGATGTTATTCAAGGTGCAATATGAATCCCTTGCACTGCCACGAGATCGTGGCGGGGTGGGACTCATCCACGTGCCGATTCGTGTCAAGGCACTTTACGTCAGCTCCCAACTAAAACTTTGGCATCGTTGCCCGCAGAGCCTTACTAGCCTCCTGCTTCACCACTTTGCGCCGGCCTCCTTGTCCGCCCCAGTACTGGTATCGACCATTCCAACCCCCTTTTATTACATCCAACGATTTTTCCTGGAGTTCAGCTATGTCTACCGGTCCTTACCACTTACACGTTTGTACCTCACGAAAGCAGTCTCAGAATTGTTACAACAGTGCGGCCCGTCCAACCCCATCGAACGTAAGTATCCACAATACGTGTGGCGAGACATATGGAAGGCGATCCATGCACGTTTTCTCGAATCAGACGTTCAATCAGCGTGGTACATCACCGTGAATGGCAAACAAGTTAACCGAGATCGTCTACACCGCATCCATCTCGCCGATTCATCCCTCTGCACCCACTGTGGCGTGGATGACACGGATGTCCACCGGTTCCACTGTGGCACAGCGTTCGATGTCTGGACACTTGCGCGGCGAGTTTTGGCGTTTCTTACCCGACAGACACCAGCTCATATAGACGTCCACATGCTTTTGTACCCCGATAAGACTTTCTACCCCTCTGCCAAAACTCACTCTGTGAATTGGATCTGTGGCCACACGATCCGCTATCTTTTTACTTCTGGCGACAAGTCTACGCTAGGATATTGGACTTAACGAACGAAACTGCGTCCTGATCCGTAACCCACCCTATAAGCAATATTTTTCCAATTTCTTACGGAGAACCTTCGATGACCCACCTCGTAGCTGGAACGTCCAAGCCCTGAGAAGCTGAAAACTGTATTAACCGAACCGAACTGAATAGAGCTGCAGCCCAGAACCCACGCCTACGCAACGAGAAGACACGTTTGGACGAGCTGGCCTGCTGTAGTCGGAGACACTTCAGGCGCTCCTGTAAGAACTGGTCTTTAACTACAAGTCGCACGACGACTTTCTATAAAATAAAAAAAAATAAATAAATACAATAAAATAAAATAAAGGAAACTTTTTCTTATTTACCCATCATAATTTCTTCCTAAAGGTAAATGAAATTTGATTTTGGCTTTGAGAAATGTTTTCTTTTTTTTTTTTTTTGTCCCACCAGATTACGAAGGAGACTAATTTGTGTTTACTGAAAGGAGAAACCAGTATAAATGGAGTATTTGTTTTCTTTTAAAAAATATGGATAGAGCGTAAAAAAAAGGCGCTATGGTCTGGAACCGCGCGACCGCTACGGTCGCAGGTTCGATCCAATAAAAAAAAAAAAGGTCGCTAACGCACGGTTTTGTGGTGGCCCTTGAACTGGGGGTAAGCTGGTTCGAATTCTGGTGCCATAAAACATTTTCGCTGACAATATTTGGCAAGCAAGGGGGGAGAGGTGGTGACTTGATGTTCCTGATCACTAGACTTTACGCTAATGTCCTCGTTTAAATACCAAACCTAGCCGCAATGAAGTGAGGGCATGAAACACTGTTGACGGTGATCCGTCTGTCAGATGGGGAACGTTATGCTTGGCAGGCATCTTGGTACTATTCGCGAGGAGTAGACTATGTGCCGGCCCAGGTTTCACCCTTTCCTTTCTCATCATGACCATACAGTACAAACATTACACTACACACAAAAACACACACACGCACACCCGATACGTACATGTAGTATTAGAAATGTCGTAATAGAGCATGTTGTAAACAAATAAACAAAAATAGAAAACGTAATATTCACAAATTCAAAACAGTTCAGAGTTCAACATGATGATTTACAAATAATCACACGCGATACAAAGAGCAGTAACTCATGTGTGTATTGAACCGGGGACCTAGAAACGACGGAGAGACTTCGTCCCGCCGTAGTCCTCAGTGGTTCAGAGCCCCACAACAGGGCACAGCAGTCCACGCACCCCACCAGCGCCCTGCACCGAACCCAGGGTTCAGTAACTCATACTCCGAAACTTCCTGGCAGATTAAAACTGTGTGCCCGACCGAGACTCGAACTCGGGACCTTTGCCTTTCGCGGGCAAGTGCTCTACCATCTGAGCTACCGAAGCACGACTCACGCCCGGTCCTCACAGCTTTACTTCTGCCAGTATCTCGTCTCCTACCTTCCAAACTTTACAGAAGCTCTCCTGCGAACCTTGCAGAACTAGCACTCCTGAAAGAAAGGATATTGCGGAGACATGGCTTAGCCACAGCCTGGGGGATGTTTCCAGAATGAGATTTTCACTCTGCAGCGGAGTGCGCGTTGATATGAAACTTCCTGGCAGATTAAAACTGTGTGCCCGACCGAGACTCAGATGGTAGAGCACTTGCCCGCGAAAGGCAAAGGTCCCGAGTTCGAGTCTCGGTCGGGCACACAGTTTTAATCTGCCAGGAAGTTTCATATCAGCGCACACTCCGCTGCAGAGTGAAAATCTCATTCAACTCATATTCTGTTCTGCATTACAAGCGGAGAAAGTTAGAGTCCTACTCTGGAGCACATTGAGACCTCTTGAAATATAAAGATTGCTTAAGAAGTAAATTACGACAGCGGCTGTTCATCACCCAGAATCATACACCTCCATGATCGAATCCACTGGTTATTAAAGGCAGGTCTGTCTTCTTCCAGAACTCATGTAAAAGTGTCCAGCATCGCTCCTATGAGCTCTTCACTCGAAAAAGTCTGTCTACACTTGACTTCCAAAGTGATCCGCCACTGCGTGCCTTTCCATTGGCTGATGGCCATCCTCGCCAGCGGCCTTGTTGCAGTGGTAACATCGGTTCCGGTCAGATCACCGATGCTAAGCGCTTTCGGTCAGGGTTAGCACTTGGATGGGTTACCATCCGATCTGCCAAGTGCTGTTGACAAGCGGGGTGCACTCAGCCCTCGTCAGGCAAACTGAGGGGCTACTTTATTGAGAAGTAGCGGCTCCGGTCTCGTGAACTGAAATACAGCCGGGAGAGCAATGTGCTGACCACATGCCCTTCCATATCCGCATCCAATGACGCCTGTGGGTTGAAAATGACACGGCGGCCGGTCGGTACCGTTGGGTCTTCATGGCCTGTTCAGACGGAGTTTAGTTTTAGTTTCAGGTGCTCTATTAAACCACGAACTAATGAATCAGCGAGTCAGTTGCTACTCCTTATTTCTAACCAGTTCATGTCAGCTCAGCTGGACATGTATACAGTAGGCTAAGTCAAAAAGTCGCTGACACAGCAGGCAGGGCGCTGTCGTCGCTTCATTTATTAATCTTAATGAGAAGCTCGCACATGCAGGTACTAGAGTTGTTAAAATATCACCAAATTCTCACAAAAGTACAGTGAAATATTAGTGCATTGCATCAGAATCTAAGGGATTAAAAAACGAAGAAGATGAGCTTCTTGTTTAGCGTGCAGGAAGTCTCGTTGCAGGCGCTCACCTGGCCACCTTGTAACCAACACACGGCCATCACTGGCACCGAGGCAGAAACAGCTTTCATCATAAAACAGAACAGACCTCCAACCTGCGCTCTAATGAGCTCTCGCTTGAACCACTGAGGTCGCGAATGGCTGTGGTTTCGGGTCACTGGAGTGCACGCTACAGGACGTCTGGCTCGGAACTGTCCTTGAAGTAACCGATTTGCAACAGTTCGTCACTGTGGTGCCGCCTAGTGGCCGAATTTCACATGCAATTCGATGCACCGGAGCCATGCACCAGACACGATGGTCTTCCCGCTGAGTAGTGCCACGTGGTCGTCCAGTGTTCGGTCTTCTTGCGAGTGTACATGCTCGTGACAACTGCTGTCAGCAATCATATCCACTGGCTACATTACAGCGAAGTCTTTCTGCAGTACCGCAGAAGGAAGGTGCAGCTTCTCGTAGCCCTATTACACGACATCGTTCAAACTCTGTGACTTACAAGGGGAGGCCGCCAATTGTGAAATTCAGATTCGATTCATACTGCGCATAATAAAAGCTCATGGCCAGAGGTGTAATGTGGCAAAGCACCAAGATGCACTTCTCAGCCGTTGTCGAGAAAATCGACAGTTAAAAGAAACCGTTGCGGTGAAATACTCTCGACGATTAATAATTTTCTACAGCGTCGTGCCGCAGCGGTAAGCGCTCGGGTTCGTAATCCGAAGGTCGCCGGATCGAATCTCGCGTCATGCAATTTTTTTTATTATTAGTTTTTTGTAATTCAAATATATATATATATATATATATATATATATATATATATATATATATATATATATAAAGTATTAATGAATTGCTTATGCATGTTGGTGAAGGCGGATCGCTCTCCAATTGTATCGCCTCCATTTTTCCGTTTTTTTTTAACAGGGTGTACCAAAGCTCTCCCGTCCGCACTGATTTTACACAATGTTATAAGTTGCGCGAGGAACCGCATCTACCTTCTTTCGAAGTTAGCAGGCAACTACGCTGTTATGCGGCGGCTCGTTTCGGCCCATTCAACATCTGTCATTAAAGTGTAACGAGCGAGTAACGGAGTTTATATTTCATACCTGCCACAGCAAATTTGTGTTCGTGGGGTCTCTATTCTAATTCGAACGTTTGACTTACGCTATACGTATTCGTTTCGGAATATCGTTTCTACGTCTTCCGTTAACTATACATGGTTAACATTATGAAGACAATTAACAACATTTGTGAAATACAACTTTGTTTGCGGAAAACATAATGATGTCGCCAGTTTTTCCACGACAAACGACTTTCAACACCTTATTATATGCATAATTGTTGCAACTGATTGCCGGGAATTATATATATATATATATATATATATATATATATATATATATATATATATTGGATTATAAAAAACAAATACTAAAAAAAAAAAAAAGGTTGCATAGAGTGAGATTCGATCCGGCGACCTTCGGATTACGAACCCGAGCGCTTACCGCTGCGCCACGACGCTGTAGAGAATTATTAATCGTAGAGAGTATTTCACCGCAACGGTTTCTTTTAAGTGTCGATTTTCTCGACAACGGCTGAGAAGTGCATCTTGGTGCTTTGCCACATTACACCTCTGGCCATGAGCTTTTATTATGCGCAGTATGAATCGAATCTGAATTTCACATTTGGCGGCCTCCCCTTGTTAGTGAAGTGTTATTAATGGCATCTTTGCCGCCTCAAAGGCATTCTTGACTAAAATCAACTCAACGAATCCAATCTCAAACATAACTAACGTTCACCACCTGTAAAGCGTGTGTTTAAACCAAACCTGATTTGCATCCTCATAGTGGCACTGCTTGTGCCAGTCTTATGCGACTAATGCAGTTTGGTTCAAATGGCTCTGACCACTATGGGACTTAACTTCTAAGGTCATCAGTCCCTAGAACTTAGAACTACTTAAACCTAACTAACCTAAGGACATCACACACATCCATGCCCGAGGCAGGATTCGAACCTGCGACCGTAGCGGTCGGGCGGTTCCAGACTGTAGCGCCTCAACCGCTCGGCCACCCCGGCCGGCAGATGCAGTTTGAACAGATATCATCTTTCAGTTATAAAAACACGCTTATCAACTTTCGTTTATGTCGCACAACTCCTTCTTGGTGTTGCGATTTCTTTTCAGTCAGTGTATTACGGAAATATGACGACTTGCTTATTACTATAACAATCTCAGCTCAAAATTGTCATCAGCACTTGACCTGTAATTCACATTGATAATATACAGTTCACAAAATTGTTCGAGGTAACTGATATACTATATACGCTATTTGATCAAAACTATCTGGACACTTACTAGCGGACATTAATATGAGGTGCGCCCATCCTTCGCCTTGAAAGCAGTATAAAACACTTTCAATGAGGTGCCTGAATGTCTATGGAGAAATGGAAGCCCATTCTTCCTCAAGAGCCGAAACCAGAGTAGCTTGTGAAGTTGGACACTGGCCTCTAGAGCGGAGTCGCCCAGAGGCGTTCCATTCGGTTCTACTCGGGACCATGACTAGGCCAGCTCCTTTCAGTACAGTTTTTTTTTTTTTCGGTCATCAGTCTTCTGACTGGTTTGATGCGGCCCGCCACGAATTCCTTTCCTGTGCTAACCTCTTCATCTCAGAGTAGCACTTGCAACCTACGTCCTCAATTATTTGCTTGACGTATTCCAATCTCTGTCTTCCTCTACAATTTTTGCCCTCTACAGCTCCCTCTAGTACCATGGAAGTCATTCCCTCATGTCTTAGCAGATGTCCTATCATCCTGTCCCTTCTCCTTATCTGTGTTTTCCACATATTCCTTTCCTCTCCGATTCTGCGTAGAACCTCCTCATTCCTTACCTTATCAGTCCACCTAATTTTCAACATTCGTCTATAGCACCACATCTCAAATGCTTCGATTCTCTTCAGTTCCGGTTTTCCCACAGTCCATGTTTCACTACCATACAATGCTGTACTCCAGACGTACATCCTCAGAAATTTCTTCCTCAAATTAAGGCCTGTATTTGATATTAGTAGACTTCTCTTGACCAGAAATGCCTTTTTTGCCATAGCGAGTCTGCTTTTGATGTCCTCCTTGCTCCGTCCGTCATTGGTTATTTTACTGCCTAGGTAGCAGAATTCCTTAACTTCATTGACTTCATGACCATCAATTCTGAAGATAAGTTTCTCGCTGTTCTTATTTCTACTACTTCTCATTACCTTCGTCTTTCTCCGATTTACTCTCAAACCATACTGTGTACTCATTAGACTGTTCATTCCGTTCAGCAGATCATTTAATTCTTCTTCACTTTCACTCAGGATAGCAATGTCATCAGCGAATCGTATCATTGATATCCGTCTCTCCCTATAGCTTACCCCTGCTTTTTTCAGAATCTCGAACAGCTTGCACCATTTTATACTGTCGAACGCTTTTTCCAGGTCGACAAATCCTATGAAAGTGTCTTGATTTTTCTTTAGCCTTGCTTCCATTATTAGCCGTAACGTTAGAATTGCCTCTCTCGTCCCTTTACTTTTCCTAAAGCCAAACTGATCGTCACCTAGCGCATTCTCAATTTTCTTTTCCATTCTTCTGTATATTATTCTTGTAAGCAGCTTCGCTGCATGAGCTGTTAAGCTGATTGTGCGATAATTCTCGCACATGTCAGCTCTTGCCGTCTTCGGAATTGTGTGGATGATGCTTTTCCGAAAGTCAGATGCTATGTCGCCAGACTCATATATTCTACACACCAACGTGAATAGTCGTTTTGTTGCCACTTCCCCCAATGATTTTAGAAATTCTGATGGAATGTTATCTATCCCTTCTGACTTATTTGACCGTAAGTCCTCCAAAGCTCTTTTAAATTCCGATTCTCATACTGGATCCCCTATCGCTTCTAAATCGACTCCTGTTTCTTCTTCTATCACATCCGCCAAATCTTCACCCTCATTGAGGCTTTCAATGTATTCTTTCCACCTATCTGCTCTCTCCTCTGCATTTAACAGTGGAATTCCCGTTGCACTCTTAATGTTATCACCGTTGCTTTTAATGTCACCAAAGGTTGTTTTGACTTTCCTGTATGCTGAGTCTGTCATATCTTTTTCGATATCTTCACATTTTTCCTGCAGCCATTTCGTCTTAGCTTCCCTGCACTTCCTATTTATTTCATTCCTCAGTGACTTGTATTTCTGTATTCCTGATTTTCCCGGAACATGTTTGTACTTCCTCCTTTCGTCAATCAACTGAAGTATTTCTTCTGTTACCCATGGTTTCTTCGCAGCTACCTTCTTTGTACCTATTTTTTCCTTCCCAACTTCTGTGATGGCCCTTTTTTAGAGATGTCCATTCCTCTTCAACTGTACTGCCTACTGCGCTATTCCTTATTGCTGTATCTATAGCGTTAGAGAACTTCAAACGTATCTCGTCATTCCTTAGTACTTCCGTATCCCACTTCTTTGCGTATTGATTCTTCCTGACTTATGTCTTGAACTTCAGCCTACTCTTCATCACTACTTTATTGTGATCTGAGTCTATATCTGCTCCTGGGTACGCCTTACAATCCAGTATCTGATTTCGGAATCTCTGTCTGACCATGATGTAATCCAATTGAAATCTTCCCGTATCTCCCGCCCTTTTCCAAGTATACCTCCTCCTCTTGTGATTCTTGAACAGGGTATTCTCTATTACTAGCTGAAACTTTTACAGAACTCAATTAGTCTTTCTCCTCTTTCATTCCTTGCCCCAAGCCCATATTCTCCTGTAACCTTCTCTTCTACTCCTTCCCCTACAACTGCATTCCAGTTGCCCGTGACTATTAGATTTTCGTCCCCCTTTACATACTGCATTACCCCTTCAATATCCTCATACACTTTCTCTATCTGTTCATCTTCAGCTTGCGACGTCGGCATGTATACCTGAACTATCGTTGTCGGTGTTGGTCTGCTGTCGATTCTGATTAGAACAACCCGGTCATTGAACTGTTCACAGTAACACACCCTCTGCCCTACCTTCCTATTCATAACGAATCCTACACCTGTTATACCATTTTCTGCTGCTGTTGATATTACCCGATACTCATCTGACCAGAAATCCTTGTCTTCCTTCCACTTCACTTCACTGACCCTTGCTATATCTAGATTGAGCCTTTGCATTTCCCTTTTCAGATTTTCTAGTTTCCCTACCACGTTCAAGCTTCTGACATTCCACGCCCCGACTCGTAGAACGTTATCCTTTCGTTGATTATTCAATCTTTTTCTCATGGTAACCTCCCCATTGGCAGTCCCCTCCCGGAGATCCGAATGGGGGACTATTCCTGAATCTTTTGCCAATGGAGAGATCATCATGACACTTCTTCAATTACAGGCCACATGTCCTGTGGATACACGTTACGTGTCTTTAATGCAGTGGTTTCCATTGCCTTCTGCATCCTCATGTCGTTGATCATTGCTGATTCTTCCGCCTTTAGGGGCAATTTCCCACCCCTAGGACAAGAGAGTGCCCTGAACCTCTATCCGCTCCTCCGCCCTCTTTGACAAGGCCGTTGGCAGAATGAGGCTGACTTCTTATGCCGGAAGTCTTCGGCCGCCAATGCTGATTATTTATCAAAGTTTAGGCAGCGACGGGGATCGAACCCGGGACCGAAGATGTTTTGATTATGAATCAATGAAGCTACCCCAAGACCACAGCTGTCCGCAAACTGTTGTGTCACAGATGTTGCTTTATGACAGGCTGTATTATCATGCTGACACAAACAATCGTCTTCTGCGAACTGTTCTTCTATTTTACACAGCAAAGAATGCTGTAAAATGTGTTCATATGCTTCCACATATAACGTTTTTTTAAGTTCAATAAGGAAGTCACAACCTAACCACAATAAATACCCTCATACCGTAACACCATCTCATACATATTTCACTGTTGGCACTACATGTACTGTTCTCCAGGGATTCACCAAACCCAAGACCTTCCATCGGATTGCCACAAGATACGAGGGTTGTCCAGAAAATAACTTCCGATCGGTCGCGAAATGGACACCACAGTGAAAACCTGATGAAGCTTCGCATAGATGTATTGGGTAGTGTCTCCAGTATTACTGTCGATCGCATCAAGATGCTCTTTTCAGTTGTGAGCGCACTGTGAGCGAGTAAAGGTGCCTAGAACAACGAGGCCCCGCTGAGAGGCTTCGCCTTAATGAATGCAGCCCACCTAACACAACTGCCACGCACTACCTTCGTCATGGCAATTCTCAGCCGTACTCTACAGGAGCAGTGAGGACGCTCCTGCACCCTTTTAGATGGGAAGTGCTCGATCACCCACAACACAGCCCTAATTGGCTCGTCCTGAGTATCATCTCTGTTCTCATGAAACGCTGGATGCGAAGACAACACTTGGGCGCAGGCTACGCGCTATAAACCAGCGTAGAGAATTATTGGAAAACACAGGCGGCTGCCTTCTATGACGATGCTGTTGGAGATTTGGTATAACGCTCTGATAAATGTGTAAGTCGGAGCGGCGTCTATGTGGAGAAGTATCTGTAAAGTGTAGCTAACTCTTGCAAATAAAATATTTCTGATTTTCAATGTGGTTTCCATTTAGCGACCGATCGGAACTTACTTTCTGGACAACCCTCGTATACCGTGGTTCATCACTCTAAAGCATTTGTTCCCAATCATCCACTATCTAGTAGGGTCATTATCAACAATACCTCATGTGTCACTTGTTACTGACTACAGAAATGTGTAGCTTATGAGAAAGTGTTCGATCACTGTAACCCATTAACTCCCTACACAGCGGCATTGAGCTAGTTGGACTGCAGGTAGAACTTTGGAACTCGAGAGTGGTTCTTCCCGCTGATTTCATGCGATTTTTTTTTTTACAACCACCGTTCTCAGTGCTCGACGGTCCCTGTCCGTAACTAAATGAGGTCTGACCGATGTGGTTTAGCTGTGGTTGTTCCTTCGTGTTTCTGCTTCACAATCACATCGCTAAAAGTCGACTTGGGAAACTATAGAAGTGCTAAAATAACCCTGATGGATTTGTTCCTTGGGTGACGAGTCCCACTGACGTCTTCTGTCGGAGCGATTCTGCTGTTACTGGTTCTCTACTGACAACACAATTCATCACACCTTTTGTAATGGTGGATCCGCCTCTCCTGACATCTGCAGTGAATGCCGCATTACATACGGTTGTCCAGATACTTTTTATTAGATAGTGTGCACAGGGATCGTGCCTGCGTTACTGTTCGCCGCACGCGTCCATACATATCGGGGGTAAACGCCCGGTTTCCCAAATACAGCTGCTCCATTACCCCTTATTGCGTCGATATGCTCCCGACAGTAGCTATCAATAGCTGTTAAAGCTCGCACACCCAGATGCGACATATACATGACATGGACAGTATCAAAATGAGCATAGCGTGATCACAGAGGAATAAGAACTATCGGAACGACTGATTTAACAAAAGCAGTGGTTAATTAGCTTGTAGAATAACCGATTATATGAACAATCTAATGGAGGCACCCTACAACACTGTTTAGAAAGTACTGAGCGAACTGCAGCTGTGCCATCCGCAGGAAGTCCACACGTTAAGTCCAGACGTCTTTGGACTTTACGTCGTGATTAACGACTCTTGCTGAAGTTGGGCAATCTCAATTTTATTTCTTTCACTGATGGAGTTCCTGCATTAGTGATGGGGTGGTTAAGGGTATAAAAACATTGTTAGGATGCTGGAAATGTTAGTGTTACAATATTGTGGGGCTCAGCCAACAAAAGATTTTCTGTTCTCATGTTGGTGGGTACGATGAATTACGACGCTCAAAGCTAGTTTGATCCCTTCATTTTCCCTTTTTCCTACGATTTTCACATGTACATAGTTTATGTTTTGGTGGAAGCGTATTTCAAAGAGAGCGGTACGCTGATTAAGTTATTCATGAGACCATGTACAAAGCGAGACCTTGAACCAGTAAGCGGAAATGGCGATTGTCAGTGACGTGCTGCCTACAATGCAGCAGTTGCTTTGGGTGCCATGGCAGTAAAAAGCTACAATGGGCCAAAGAATGTTTCTGAGGAGCAGTCGATTTAGAGACAACGAATAAATTATGTTAGTTTAATTCCCTCGTGTCGCGATGTTATGAGAAGCTGACGACTCTTACCATACGTAAATAATGAGAGAGTGTCTCATCAAGTGTCGAGGTCGCTGTACGGGAGGAAGTGACATGTCGGGGTCCGCAGTCTCCATTCATTGGCCAGACAAGAGGCGGCCACTTGAGCGGATCAGAGAGTGAAAGTAACACTCGTCTGTCTCCAGCTGCGGAGGGCCTCGGCCGCCCATGAAGGAAGCAGCCCCCAGCTAGCTAGCTTTCTACGACGTCCCACTCGATGAAGTGAACTTTTAGAGATCGGTGGTTGAGGGTAATTTATAACCGTTCACTGAATGCGAGTAGTGCACCAAAGCTCATGAAGTACTCTGGTGGCCTCGTTTCGGGTTTTCAGGATAAGATACGTAGCAAGATATCGTGGTCAGCTAGCGGAAAGATAGGGGATGTGATAAATAGCGGAATATGGTATACAATAAATCTAAAGAAAAAGAGCGAACAGTGACTGTAAAGGAAAACAGTTATGAGAAAGTGAAAACAGCAACCTGGCAAAGTCGATGCTTATTAAGAAAAAATGGTGAACTTGCCGTTTCCGAACCGACAGGATAATCATCGTGTAGAAATTAACATTTAAAGAAACACATGGCTTTTGCTGTACATGTGATTATGCCTGATTTTCGTTATAGCGAAATTTCCTTTCGTTGGTGGTGGCCTACAGCAAAAAACTATGTAAGAGAAGAGATTAATTAGCTATAATTTGACGAACAGTGTATTAAAATTACCTGAACAACTTTCTAAAGTAAGGACTGACGTGGTTGGTTGCTTTGTTTTACTTTATTGTAAGAAGTAACCTGCATTTTCACACAGCAACAGACTCACCATGCTAGTGTGCGACAAAATAGTAGTGATGAGAAAGCTATAATGCGGAGAGGAGGCACAGATGAAAACTAGTGAAGAGACTCGATTCAGAGAGCATGGAGACTTGAAAGAAAGAATGGAAGGCGAAAGGTAGCTTAGAAAAGGAAGAAAAGAGGAAAAAAATGAAAGCGAAAAAGGGAAGGAGAAGGAAGTAAGAAAGAAATAAAACAAAATGAGGAAACATAAATTAAATAAAGTGAAAGATAAGAGAGAAAAGACCGCAAAAACAAAGAACTGGAAGCTGCAAGTGAGAGGATGAACAAAGAAACGGAAAGAGAGGAATTGCACTGAGACGAGAAGCGACAACAAAAGCTGGAAGCATACTACCGGAGCAAATAGCTCTGGAAACAAGAAACCTAGGAAGGAAACACGAAGTAGTAAAAAAAAATCACAAATAAAGTCTAATAGGAAAGAAAATGAAAGAATATCAGAAAACTTAGTAGTAGATCCGATACTCTGAAAACAGAAAGCGCAAACCTGAGAAAGATAGCAAGAATCAGACAAGCAACAGGAGGTAGGGACGTATGGACTGTTTGGCAGGGCGTGACCAGGTAGTCCAGTATGAGCGACTGCGACACATCCTGCACCTGTAGCGATTTCGAAGGAGCACGCACTGGAAATGATCAGCTCGCCATTGAAGCATTTAGTAGTGCACGCCAGATCAGGCTTTATGGCTACATGCCAAACATTTCCCACGTTTTATAAACAGCAAAATCACATGAAAAGCTTTCAGTGCAATTTGAGAACGTAGAACTGAGTTTTTAACTCTTTTTCCATTGACAGAACGTATGTGGGATTTGTGTGAACGCTGCGGGTATAAGGCTTAAGTCCAAACGAAGTATGAAAAACTGTCACTTAGAAATCAGTGGTAAGGAAAGTCGAAATCGTACAATAACCGCGTGTCGTACTGTACGTTCGGCCTGTCTCCTTGTCCAAAGTAATTCACTCGGCTTCTCCAAGACCCTCGAGTCGTGTGATCGCTGTCTAGATGAGTCCCGTATGGACAGAGAGGGAATGTTCCTATACTGTGCAACAAAATTACAAGGTTCAAGTTTTCAAAAGCCCTTAATTGTCTTTCACTGTTACGCATAGGACTGAAATTTGGGTCAAAGGTGTCTACAACCCTCCTCTGTAATGGTGCAAAGGCGTGGCTCCCTGGGACGTTACCGTCGGGCACAGAGACACTTGGAACAGCAAGACGTCGACATATTCGAGAAAAAGGCCACAACCCAGTAGTTCGTGTCAGCTGTGAGATGGTTAATGATGTCACATTGACACCAAATTTCACCTGAATTCTACCCAGCACCACCGTAGGCGCATCAAACGACGGTAAGGTCGTCACACGCCCTCTTACCCACATTTCACACCTTCGTTTGACGCCTCTGCGGTGGGGGCTAGAACCGTGACACCCAGCGTCCAAATCACGCAGTGGTCTAATGGGTGGCCGAGGGAAACATATCAGACACACCAACGCTCAGAATCGATTCGAAAAGACCTGAGAGGGAGGCAAAAGCGTGTCAATGAAACCATCCCTTCACTTGATGCATTGATTCGCTCAAATTTCGCCGTCGTAAACGACAGTTCGCAGTGCGATTAGCAACTGGACAAAGTTCTTGACAACAATCGACAGTGCTGCCACCCTCCGGGTGTTTCGACACCACTCTCAGAACATTAGGGGGCTGCAGCCCCATTGAACCCGATCTGACCCTTTTTGGAGTGTAGTGCGATCGCAACTCTTGCTCTGCTATACAGAGTGGCGAGCTAGAATGTGGTTGTAGGGTAACGAGTAGAAGAAAGGGAGAATATTGTCCTGGTAGTACGACTGAGAGAGAAGAAAAACTAGTTGAGTTACGCAATAAATTTATAACAACAGTGACAGCGAATACTCTGCTCAAAAATCACAGCCGGGAGATACCAGAAGATTTCAGTTAAATTACATCATGGTAGGTAGGGATTCCGAAATCGGATATTGGATTGTAAGGCATACCGGTTCTAGGCGCTACAGTCTGGAACCGCGCGACCACTACGGTCGCAGCTTCGAATCCTGCCTCGGGCATGGATGTGTGTGATGTCCTTAGGTTAGTTAGATTCAAGTAGTCCTAAGTTCTAGGGGACTGATGACCTCAGAAGTTAAGTCCCATAGTCCTCAGAGCCATTTGAACCATTTTGTAAGGCGTACTCGGGAACAGATATAGGCTTAGATCACAATATAGTAATGATGAAGGGCAGGCTCAAGTTCAAGAGACTAATCAACAAGAATTAGTGCGCAAGGAAGTGGACACGGAAGTACTAATAAATGAAGAGATAAGCTTGAATTTCTCTGAGGCTGTAGGTGGCTCATTAGCCAGTTCTGTTGAAGAGGAGGAATGGACACCTCTAAAAAGCGCAATCATAGAAGTTGGAAAGATAAAACACAGGTACAAGTAAGGTAACTGCGAAAAAATCTTGGTTAACAGAAGAAATACTTCAGTTGGTCAACAAAAGAACAAAATACAAAAATGTCCAGGGAGAGTTAGGAATCCAGAAACACAATTCACTTAGGAATGAAATAAACAGGAAGTGCAGGGAAGCTGATACGAAAGAGTTAGATGAAAAATATGACAAAATCTAAAAGAAATGATTGTTGGAAGCACAGACTCAGCATACAGAAAGGTCAAAACAACCTTTGTTGAAATTAAAGGCTAGGGCAGTAACATTAAGAGTGCAATGGGAATTCCACTGTTAAATGCAGAGAACAGAGCGATAGGTGGAAAGATTACACCGAAAGCCTCTACGACGACGATGACTTGTCTGATGACGTGAAGGAAGAAGAAACAGGAATCGATAGGGAAGAGATGGTGGTCAAGTTTTGGAATCGGGATTTAAAAGAGCCTTGGACGACCTAAGTTCAATTAAGGCAGAAGGAATAGATAAATTCCATCGCTTTCTGAAATCATTGAGAAAATTGGTTACAAAACGACTATTCATGTTGATGCGGTGAATGTATGAGACTGGGGATATGCCATCACGATGTACAGTCATACTCAAAAGTATCCGAACGACCTGAATTGCATTTCGCCTGATTCGCATGTAATCTAAATAACGCAGCTGTCTAGCAGGTCCTCTGATCGCTCCTTGGTACAGTCATTTGACTATTGAAAATGGTTCCAACAAGTCACCACTAGAAAACACTGCTCTGTATCGCAATAACTCAAGACGTAAAGTAATACCACGATACTAGAAATATCAGGGAACACCTTATCACAAATAAAACTGTCCCTAGGGATTGTAACCTCACATTTATTGCAATAAATGACATACCTGAAATGTTACCACTCTCATTATTCCGTCAGATAGGTAATGCACGTAATAAGTTCGTCATATTCATGATTTCCTCTTCAAAGTATCATGCTGTACATGTTATTTAACACAAAATGACATTAAAAATTTAAGTTATTCACGAGCAGCTAGTATAAATATGTATGAACTGCAAATGACACGACAAACCGGCTTGTTCTTCACATAGATTGAAACCCAGTTCATGCAGACTAAGATTTCGTGACTGACGGAAACTACCAGTCATTCCTGACTAGGCATACAGAGAGTGATATACCTCGATTTTAGATAGTATCAGGTAGCAAATATCAACTTTAAATTACATAACGTAAACATTTTTAACGGATGCGAATTACTACCCAGCATCTATTGTCAGTGTTAACGAACTACGAGAGATGTTAAATATTGCTTCTTCACAAGTAACTTACTTGAAATGCCGTGAGGTAAAGCTTTGTGTTGGACAGGGATTCGAACCCAGGACCTAATAGGATTGTTATCTAAGCACAATCAACTGTGACAAATCGGATTTTTTCGACAGTAGCAAGATGTTTTAAATGAAATGACGAGACGAAACATTAATTTTTTCCTTCCCAGGACTCCAACCCGGCACCTATCGCTGTTATATTCTAGAGATAACGAACGTTAAATATGGGTTTGTTACACCAGCAGCGACATGTGAGCATGTTTGAACTAGAAATATTATAACGAATAGTTCAGTGCTGACTGGGAATCGAAACTCACACATATCGTTGTTAACTACACACTAAGAGACGTTAGCTACCGAATTTTACTCCACCAGCAGCTCGGAATAACATCCTTGAACTTACAGTGATCTCTCAAATAATTCTGTGTCTCACTGGGACTCAAAAACATCAGATATCGTTAGTGTTGACAACGAATAAAAACGCATTAAAAATCAAAATTATTATCCACCAGCAGATAGGTTTTCTCATTCTACAGCTTGATAACACATAATGAAAACTTTAGTGCCGGCCCAGGATTCGAACCCATTCACGCGCAACATGTGAAGATGTTGAGGAATTTGCAGTTTTGAACAAACAACAAATAGTAGTCGAGCTGTATTGTCACGAACGGATTAAATGCCGCGTTAAGGGCGGTCTGAGTTGCATTTCCAGTTCAGAACCAATTTTATCGACATACAGAAGCTCAAATAAAAGATGGAATAAGTGTCCTGTAACGCTACATAGGGTCTGTTTTGTCACTAGAAATAAATAACTAGTATAAGGAAGGTTACTGGTCATAGAGTTCTCACATTTATTGTGGTTCAACCTAACGTCTACTTGGTGGAGAAGGAATATCATGTTTAATGTGAATTTCAGACCACAGTGCCATTATACCTTCTTCACTTGGCTTGGTCAGAAGAGAATTGAATCTGTCTCTCCCTATTAAAAATCATCGCTAGAAGTTGGAATCGAACCAGACCAGCATCATAGAAATCTATCATCAATCCAACAGACCACCAAATCTTATTGTCTGAGACTCCTTTTTCTATCATAACACCGTTGCGGCACACTCGATGAGAATTCTGACACACAGGCTCCCTGTAGTGGTTTGCAGCATTTTCAGTACATTCATTTACTTGGTTTACCGAATCGCCATGAACTAGCTGCCTCGGCTACCCAGTGCATACATTCGACTCCATTTTGTAATCACCGAAATAAAATCACGTAATTGCCACCTACACAGAACTGCCAACAGTGTAGGATGCAGAAATTTAAATAGGAGGTGTTCCTTTCCATTTGAGGTACTCTGCTGCGCTATCTGTTTGTTGAAAACGTCGTGCAGTGCAAAAGAAAAGCTGTAACTATATGTCTCTCAGAAGTCTAGATCCGGCCATATGCATTATCTCACAGCACTGTGGAATGAGAAAGTTCTGGAGGAACTGTTGTTGACTTCTGGAGCCACTGTAGCTACATGACAGCTAGTAACATAACGGTAAGCGTCACGCACCATAGATAAGACCTCCCAAGTTCTATTACTTTCGCTACTAAATTTTCTAAAATGCAATTCTGCTGTTTGCTGAAGTTATCAATTTAATGGAACTTTGAACATAATTACCTTCATTTCTCAACCCAAAATAGCCACATGTGGAAACAGGGCTAACTTCTTCGACATTTTGTTCTTTTCAGGTTTAATAGACGGCCAGGCAGCAGATGCATCTCGAAGCTTTTGTATTATGTATGAGGAGAGCGCATCGTGCCAAAATAGTCAGAAAAGTATTTTCCACTTTAGCTGTCGTCTGGTAGTGGCATTTTATTCTTCTTCAAACCTTGTTTGACAGCTTTCACTCAGAACAAGTTATCTACATGCATGAAAGCTTTAAACATACTCAGTTTTATTAAAACAGACATTCGTCGTAAGGTTGTCGCGGGTAGTTTTATTTCATTTCTTATAATACAGTGCACAATTTTCGTAAGGTTTCTTTTAGCCCTTTTTCCACATGCTGCTATTTTGGGTTGAGAAGTGAAGGGAATTATGTTTAAAGTTCCATTAAATTGATAACTTCAGCAGACAGCAGAACTCCATTTTATAAAATGTAGCAGCGAATGTAAGAGAACTTGGGAGGTCTTATCTATGGTGAGTGACGCTTACCGTTATGCCACTAGCTGTCATGTAGCTGCAGTGGCTCCAGAAGTCAACAACAGTTCCTCCAGAACTTTCTCATTCCACAGTGCTGTGAGATAATGCATATGGCCGGATCTAGGCTTCTGAGAGAAATGTAGTTGAAAGGTCTCTGTTGGATTCCTTTCATGTTTAATTTCTTAAATCTGTTGTCATTTATGGAGTAAATTCCTCTCCTAAATTTACTGTGGCGTTTCTGACTATCTGGGAGGAGACTGAGTAGTGGAACGTGTTACTTTTACACGTAAACAAGAACGATCTGTCACACTACTACACTTTAAAACACAGTTTATATGTAATTCTTATATGTAATTCATGTCACACAGTCTCATACGGAACCTACATCCGCTTTCTTTTATATACTGTATATGATAAGATACTGTCATCCCCCTTCCCTTCTGTGTGAGAGGATGAATGATCAAATGTGTTTGTAGTTGCATGCTTGAGGGTAGCAGACAAGGCTGTCTGCTAGAGAACAGTAGGACCAACGTCGAAACAGGTAGCTACGCTTCCTAAAAGCAAAGAGGTTTCTATCCTTAGTATGGTCCTGTCCGTCCGTTGTCATGTTGGTATAGGAAGCTGCCCCTCTGGCCCCTTCCGTTTGTCTTTGTGAGCCACCCTCAGGAAACACGCTGGGTAGGAAGGCAGTTGCTGTGGGACCGTGGCGAGCGTCTGAAGTGGTAAGATCTCCGGCTAAGCGCGTGTCTGCTAAGTCCGTAGGACAATGGATTTGTTAAGTTCAGCGTAACTGAAAATTTAATCATCTTTATTTCGGGTTTAGCTCTAAAATATCTAAGGTTATCTTAAATTGCAGCGTAGTGTAATGCTCGTGTGAAGTTCATATTATTTTCCGGTTGTTGCTTTGTTACTACTTTGTGAGTAAAGTGGAACCACGTGTTGATCAGTAACTCTAACTAGGTTCATCAATCTTAAATGTGAATGCTTGTGTGATTATAACGTCTCGTCTTGACAATATTTTACAATATAGCAACTTTTCTTTATGCTTTTCTTTATGTTCAACCCACGTGGAGTGTACTTTGCGAGACCAGTACCACGTGTTTATATAACTGTTTGACCCATCAGGTTAATAGTAAGACGTTAGTAACCAGTTCAAGGTTTTGCTTTTGTCAATTGCTTTTCGATCTAATGTATTTTAATTATCAAAATTATTGTGGAGGTGTACGCTTTGTGTAAACCAAGTTGACCACGTGGAGCATGTGGTGTAATCATCAAAGTAGCCCTCAGCTATTCTTTTTGCGAAGACTTCACAAAGAGTTAATATGAATTTAGTATACCAGTGTGTGGTAATTACATGACGGACAGGATTGTGGTATGAACGTAATTTCTTTGGGTAAAAAACTGAATCTGTTGGTTGTGGTTAATTTCTTCTTGCTTATGTTTCAACGTTCTTTGGGTGTTGTTTTGTGAATGCAGTGTTGAATGCAGTCTCCCAATCTTGGCTCCATATTTGATGTGTTCCGTAAGATTAAAATCTCACATTTTTACAATCCTTAAACAAGGCACCAGCTCAGTTATAACTCAAGTATAATATGGTGAAATTTCAATGAACGATCATAAAATAAATTTCCAAATATAAACTGATTTCTTTCTTTTTATTTAAATTCTCTTTATATATATATATATATATATATATATATATATATATATATATATATATATATATATATATATATATATATTACCGGTTTTGTATGACTATTAAAAGATTATCATTAATGTTAGTCTGCTTGGTAAACCTAGACTAAATATCTGATGAAACAGTTGCCCAGTAATCCACGGTTAACTTCTTCCCAGACAGCTCACAGCTTTTAACCCGCTTGTATTCTACTATTAGCACCCGATTACAGCATAGCACAATTCATGTAGCAACATTACATAGTTACAGCTTTTCTTTTGCAAAAGTGTAAATATTCTTTTCTGCTTCTGATCATGTTAAAATTTTGAAAGGGCCATAGTTGTTCCACCCTTTCTACCAGAACAAAAAGTGGGATTGCAGTCTCACGATATTCTAAGAGTAAGGTTGAAACGCCCAGAGAGTGGCAGCACTGTCGACTGTTGTCAAGAACCTGGTCCTATTGCTCTGTGAGGGACGATACTTCTGAAATATTTTCTTATAATGATATCGCGAGGTTTGACAACGTTTCCATCGTGTGATGCTTCCACGGTGGCGTTTACTAGAATTTTGTTACCAATGTGACACCATTAACCGACCCTACAGCTCACGTGAATTATGAGCTGCGGCCTTTTTTCACATGTGTCGACACCCTGCTGTCTGAAGCGTCGCCGTCCCTGAGGGTGACGTCGCAGGGCGCCAAGATTTTGTACCACTACAGAGGAAGGTTGTAAGTCCTTTGAACCAATTTTCAAACTTATACTTCGCAATGGGTGATCACCATGGGGTTTCGTAAAAGTGCATCTTTAATTTTGTTGCGCAGTGTACAACTTTTCTTTCTGATATTCTAGGTACTTCTGCATCCACACAAACACATACACTCATTACCTAACTGTAGAGTGCGTGACGAAGCATGTATCGTACCGACATTAATGATTTTCTGCCCTGTCCCATTCACATAACGAGCGACGAAAAAAATGGCTTCCTATATGTCTGTCGCTAACCTTTCTCTCTTCCCGAGAAGTAGAGAAGAGTGTCGTATCTAGATGGTAGTGTGACTAGGAACACACGACGTTTTTCCGTCTGTAATTCAGTTTAATGATTGTTTTAGAGCCACATCGAGGAGCGCGCACTAGACTACCATAAGCAGTTTCCACTATATTGTACAATTTTTGTTGTTATTGGACATGAGGTTGCATACTGCGCAGCATTTTCAGGTATTTCGTGTTCTACATATTTAAGTGGTGTACAGTATATTAAAACTATTTGGAATATATTGTTAATTCTTTGGGTACGTAACTTTACGGTGAGCAAAATTCTTCATATATTTAAAATTAATTATACACTACAGCTGCGACCGCAAACGGGAACTTTACAATCGCCTTTTATATATATGGTGGGGGTCAATGAAATGAAATGCAAAGAACATAAAGATTGCTGGTATGACGAATATTATTATCAACAGCAGCATAAAATGGTGTCATGGGAGTGGGGTAGGTCATGAAAGGGAGGATAAGACAGAAAATTACTGCAGATAGTGACGCACCAGAAACGATGTCGGACAACTACAATTCAGGTATACACGCCGACATCACAGGCAGACGATGATTAGATAGAATATGTGAAGCAATTAAAATGATATCTTTACGTAAAGGGAGATGAAAATTTAATAATAGTGGGAGATTTGATGCTGCGGAAGAGGAATAAATAGAAGACCGAGTCACAGAAAAATACGGATTCGGCAATAACAATTACAGAGGAGAAAGACTGCTAGGGTTCTGCAAAAGATTTCAGCAAGTAGCAGCAAACACATAATTCGGGAATTACAAGAGAGGGAGGTATACTTCGAAAAGAAGACACAGGAAGATACCAGGGCTATACCAGAGTCTCAGATACTAGACTTACGGCGTTTCCAGAAGCGGATATGCACTCACATCACAATTTAGTAACGACGAGGAGCAGACTTAAGATCAACAGAATCATCGGATTCCATGTGAAAAATGAGACACAGAAGTACTGGGAAATGATGAGGTGCATTTAAAGTTCTCTAAGCCATTAGATAGTGCATTAATGAAGGCAATGGTAAGTAGTTCAGTTGAGGACGAACTAACATCTCTAAAAAGTTCAGTCACAGAAGTAGACCAGAGAAATAGAAGTACATGGAAGGTAACTGCGAAGAAACCTTGGATGATAGTAGAAATATTTCACTTGATCGACGAAGGATAAGTTCAAATACATGTTTTGTACCTTGTATTATAACATCGATATGTTGGAGATAGCAACTTTGTTTTCTGTTTACATATGGAACTGTACCAAAGATTGAGATTTTCACTCTGCAGCGGAGTGTGCGCTGATATGGAACTTCCTGGTAGATTAAAACTGTGTGCAGGACCGAGACTCGAACTCGGGAACTTTGATTTCGCGTGCAAGTGCTCTACCAACTGAGCTACCCAAGCACAACGCACGCCTCGTTCGCACAGCTTTTGTACCAAAGACGTTCACCAATAACAGTGAAACGTCCCCTTTGAACAATTATACACGGCTGTCCTTAACCCGACACACAATATTTTGTTAGCGCAACGCAATCTGACTTTCAAAAATCCCTACAAAAGAATGGCCCTGACTAACATTAAACTATACGTTTCACAAATCACTTACCTCACAAAAATCTTCGCTGCTCAAGCTACTGCAATACAGCGAGCGCCACTACTGCCAGCTAAATAAAAGATTCAAACTATGGAAGGCACTAACTACTGATAGGGATAGTTAGCAAATGAAAGATATTAATAGAGAACAAACAATGTATTTACCTTGATATCATCATGTATAAATATAGCAGTTCATGACAAATTACAAATCTCCGCCATCTCTCTCCCCACATCCACCACTGCTGGCGGCTCACCTCCAACTGCCAATGCTACGCGCTGTTCACAGCCAGCTGCCTTAACACTACAATGGCGAGTATTACAACAATGCAAAGCAGCCACAGACTGCACACAGCACAGCCAGTGATTTTCATACAGAGGTGCCGTTACCAATAAAAAAACCTAAACAGCCTACTTACATAGCCCCCATGCTCCCCACAAAAAATTTTACAAATTTTTTTGGGCACTGGCCAATACATATTTGTTAAAATTTTTTTTCACAATTGCAATGACAAAGAAATCAAAGGCACACACTTATTGATACAATGTTGATCAAAAGCTAAAATTTTCTCACAGTCTATAAAGATAGTCCTGATTCATCACAGTAAAATAGCAGTGTTTTTCTCAAAGTCTGAGCAGTAAAAGAAAATGCACACGGAAGTAGTGGATTTCCATGCAGTCTTGAAGAAGTAGTGTTGTCCTTCCAACGGAAAGACAGTGCTGACTCTCGACATGCTGACAGGTAATGGGCCACAACATAGCAAACCCACTGCAGAGTCGTTCGAAGTTTTGAATAATATTGGTAGGCAGGTCATCACACAGAAGACCCACCGTAGTCCTGGTAGAGATTACGGTATTGGTAGGCCACCAGAGGTGCAGATCCACTGCAGTCCTTGTAGAAATTACGGTACTGGTGGGCCACCAGAGGTGCAGACCCACTGCAGTCCTTGTAGCAATTGGTGGGCCATCAAAGATGCAGACCCACTGTAGTCGTTGTAGAGATGGACAGCAGCCATCTGTTGCGATCTGTTGCGACTGTGCAGGTGCACAATCACCATCGAAGAGTCTTGCGAATAATATAGCAAGTCCATAACCACCACTTGTGAACTCACAAAGTTTTTGGAATTGTCCTTAGAACCAGCAATGCTGTTATCCAGTCCCTTGCTGAATTATTAACACTAACAGTCCCTACTTCTCACATATTGTCCATATACTATGACCAACAGAAACGTGTGCAGTGAACTGTAACTTACAGGTTAATAATATCATGAACTGGTGACAATTACAATTGTATAACATAAGAATACAATTACAAAGGTACAAAATACATCATTAAAGAACATAACAATACAGATAACATTTGTAATAATATGGGCTTTACAAAAGAATCGAAATAACATATACATCAGTGTTACAGAGATTATGACATAAGTAAACACATAAAAGATCAGAATAATTATTGAAACATCAACTTCACACATGAGCATTAAAACAAAACAGAATAAATAATGTGTAAACATCTTTACAAAGTAAATAACATATTATTAATGCAAATTATAATCGAGGATAACAGTATTCCTCATCATAGTGAATGTAGCTTAGTATTAGAAGAGGAAAAAATTCTATGAAACTACACAGAGACAGGAAGAAAACAAATACACAAGGGTACACAAACACATAGTGGGATAACACAAAAGGAAAGGACAGGGTTTGTTTTCAGTGTAACTTTTGGTACTGCAGTATTTTGTGAACAAAACCTTTTTTGTTCTTGGAGATCTCCCTTCGTTCATCATTATTCCCAAAAAGTCCTATCTGTACCTCTTTTCTGTATTCTAACCATATTTCTTTCAAAATAAATATGGCTCATTGTACAATACTCATTTAGGCCCAAATCGTTTTCATATAACTTTCAAAGCATTCTTTCCCTATTCTCCATAGTTAGGTTCTTATATAGTCTACCCCCTCTTAAGCTAACTTAAATCTACTGAGCTCAGATGCTAAACTAAGGGACGAGGCAATGCAGCATCACATAAAACAATTAATATAAATAGCAATGACAAAAAAATGGAAATTTGCAAAGCAAGCTACAGTAAATCTAAATTACCAAGCAATGCAACATTACAAACAAAAAAATAAATCTGGCTTAGCAGAGTAACACAAATTAAAGTTCAGTAGCACTATGCCTGGCAAACAGCAGCTTATATCTAAACATGACATAGCTCAAGCAGAAAAAATAGTACACTAAAGATAACAATGCAGATAAGGGAAATGTATAATCACATCTTAATGTCTAAGTAATTAAAGTGGTGCACCACAACAACTTATTGTAAAAAAAAAATATTACCATATACTTGAAAAGAAAATTGTGTGTCCAGTTACTGTTACTAGTCCCTTCTTATTGTTCTTTCCTCTCCAAGTGCTCCTTTTTTTTAAAGAATGTGGATCATAAAATAATTATTTAATAGATCTGTTGACAGAAAGTGTTCACATTAGCAAATGCATTTAATTTTATTTTATGAAACCAATGCTGCAACACAGCTGAAAAACAGATGTCAAATGAAATAAGCAATTACGCAAACCAAAGCATAAAAACATCATTCAATAGTCATGTGGCATTTCGTAAGTCAGTAGCTCTCAACTCTCATAGAAAAACACTTGTCATAATCAGGTGTGCAGATGTACGAATATTTCCCATCAATTCATAAGCATTGCAGTAATTAGCACAAAGTACGAGTAATCATATGTTTTCAGGTAATGAGCGTGTAATATTTGCGACGCTTTCTACAAAGGAACGTCAATAGCCAGGATAATGGCCTGCCTTTTTTTTTCTACCTGTGCCGCTGAAAGGCTAATGGCTTTTTTTCGGGCGGCTGTCGCCCAGGTGGGTGCCCGCGACGCATTACGTGCAGGTGGTCTCTTAACTTTCTTACGGAAATATTTACGACAGCAGTTTCCGCTACAGTGACAGTCTTACATAAAAATATTTCACAGGTCAAGAATTAGCGTTGCAAATCTGTAGAAACAAAATCCTATGAATATAACAGTGTCCAAAAAGTTTTCGTCGGCATTGTGATACATTCACGCATTTACACATATTTCATAACTCTTAAAGTACGATTCTTGGTTTCCAACATCCTGTTTCACAAGTCAAGAGTCCCTACCCACTATTCATTACTCCTTACCTTATTACACATATACGTATCCATCGACACTCGTCAATATTTCGTCATTATAAATATGAAGCATAATCAAATAACTCATATAGCCTCAGCCTATTAATCATAAACATACCTCAGCAGCATAATACACATCGTCGTCGTAAAAATAACGTCATAACACCTCAGTCAAATCTCAAAATCGTCGTAGCTTCCTCCAATAATTAAAAAAATTCTCTGCTCATGTCAGAAGTGTCATCTGCCTCAAACGTACTTTAAAATCATGCTCCCTTACCAAATATATCATTCAAAGCTCTCATAGTATCACAATGGTTCCGAAAAAATATGAAGAGTTCGCACAGTACAGACAAAATAAAATTTCGTAAGTGTGAAGTTATCCAACTGTGTAATTACGTAAACATGTGTCACCGACGTAGTAAAAAACATGTTTATCTCTCAGTTAAATGATCAGATAGCTGTGTAATTTGTGTGTTAGAGAAATATGGTACCGATGTGTAAAGTTGTATAAGCAAATACCATATTAGCTAGGGTTCCTTGTGGTTGCCACACACATGGTACACAAAGTAAGCATGTACCCCCCTGAGGATTAATGTAATTATACCCTCAGGTGTTACAGATTACAGCAATGAAATGAAATGTATCACTGAAAACCTTTGTATCATTGTACTTCAAATATCTTTAAAAATTAATACTTTTAAGTACAAAATCAATCGCTCAAATAGTGTCCTGTAGCGCTAAATGTGCGTCTTGTTGCAACATAATCTCTGTGGAAGTGTCGTAGTTATCGTCCTCCGAAAGCTAAGTTCTGCAGAAGTCAATGTACTTACCTCATGATAAACAAAAGTGAAATGCTTTGTGTATAGATATCGTAGTTATTACGTACATTACTGTGATCAAGAAAGTACTGTGCTGTAACGTATTGTTGTGCTACGGAAAAGGCAATCTCATTGTAGCTATACCACAAAAGTTACTACTAAAACATGTTTTACTTTGCAGAATAAAACAGAAAAACTGTGCAGAAATAAAACAGAAACACTACAAAAGCAACATTGTAAATTGTCACTCAGTAGTAGCATCGTGATAAAATCGTGTAACTGTCACATAAACTAACACTGTGTCATCTGGTATCTCACAGAAAGTACTTTAAATCCAGAGTATTTTCAAGTAAACCAAAATGTTGCATTAAAATCTCATTAGCAGTACCAGTATGTGTCCTAAGTATGTAAGCCTGATAGTCGTTACGTAATCGTGCAACTAACAAGCAAGAATGTACAAATACAACACTGTGTCGTCTGTTCACTATAACAATGCATTCGTAATTTCTGTTTAAAAATGTTCCCTAGGTTCTAGACTGGATATTTAACTTCAAACATTGTTGCATGTTAACAGTTTCTTAAGTCTGACAAAGCATACTAGAAATGTGAAGTGAAAAGTTTTATGGCAAAGACAAAGTTAAAAAGCAGATTATCTTTCAATAAATGGTTTTACATGTGAAATGTGGTGTAAACCTTTACTCTTCCTAGTACACAGAGTTTCAACTTCAACGCAATTATCATGTGGTATACGTCAGATTCTGTATGGTCCATTGTAAACTAGAAAGAATTTGTGACTCAAGTGTTTCTTCTTATGTGACAATGAATGAGCTTTAATGAGAACTTTCTGACCAATATACAATTTCTTTGCATTTGCTTTACCGTGTAGTTTTCTCCTTTTGTCTGCTGCAGATTTTATATTTTTAAGAGCCAAATCAATTATGTCTTTGTGTCGAAGTTTACGTGTATTCGGGAAAGGTACAAGCTCTCCGATTCTGTTCGGTGGTTCTTCATTCTTCAGTACAAGAGTAGGTGGTAAAGCAGTGGAATCATGAGGCATTTCATTCAGCACGTTTTGAAATAAGTGTAAATATCTGTCCCAATGCTGATGCTTTCTGTGACAATAAAGCCTGCAAAGCTTATTGATTTCTTTCATAATCCGTTCGGAGGGGTTACAATGTGGTGAGTACAATGAAATAAAAACAGGTTTGATTTTATGGTTGCGAAGCATGCGTGACCAAATAGCAGATCTAAATTGCGGTCCGTTATCTGAAATGACTTTAGCAACGTGGCCAACTTCACGTAAGAAATTTTTAACAAAGGCGTTGGATACAGACCGTCCAGTGGCTTTACGTAACGGTGTGAAAGAAACAAATTTTGAAGTAAGTTCAACAGCGACTAGAACGTACGAAAATCCATTAGATGTTCTGACAAGTGGTCCCAAGAGATCAACAGCAGCAAATTCTTTTAATTTAGAAGGAATGATAGGAAACAACGGAGCACGATGTGAGACAGTAGATGGTTTCGCCTTTTGACAAAGTTTACAAATAGACAAGACTCTTCCAATTCTCTTTTCCATATTGTTAAAATAACAAGTCGTTCGAAGAATATGATAACATTTTCGTGGACCAAAATGTGCGTAGCTGAAATGAATGTACCAAATGAGCTTATTAACAAAATCGTCAGGAATGCAAAGTACCCATAGCTTGTCATCAACAGTGCAGCGTTTGAACAGTATGTTGTTTCTAACCAGATAATAATGCCGAATCTGTGTGTGTGTCTTTTCATGCCATTTGCTCTTGATGTCTTTCCAAATCGGATCTTTATCTTGTTCATGAGCAATGTCCTTTAAAGATGTGGTGATGAAGTTTTCAAAGGCGACTTTCTGAATGTAAAGAATACTGAAATTTTTCTCGAGGTTGCCTTCTGTGGTACTTTTCTCAAGCCCAGCCGGTGCGCGTGACAGTGCGTCCGCAACAATGTTCTCCTTGCCGGGAATGTAGACTATTGTGAAGCGGAATTCTTGCAGAAACAATGCCCAACGTTTTAACCTGTCATGATTTAATTTTGAAGACATAAGGAATTGTAATGCACGATGATCACTGTATACTTTTACGTGCTTACCAGAAAGAAAGAAACGGAATTTGTTAAATGCCCAAACGATAGCTAAAGCTTCTAATTCAGTAACGGAATAATTTTTTTCAGATTTTGTTAGCACTCGGCTAGCAAAAGCAATGGTTTTCTGAACGGTAGTGTCATTTTCTATGGCTTCTTGAAATAAATGGGCACCAAGACCGACTTTAGAAGAATCCGTGCTAAGGCAGAAATCTTGTGACAGATCTGGATGAGCTAAGATTGGCGCGTGAAGTAACGCTTCTTTCAAAGAATTGAATTCCAACTGTGCTTGTTCGTCCCAGTTCCAAATAGTATTTTTTCCAGTGAGAGAACAAAGTTTTGGTGTAACAAGAATTTGCATATTCAGAAAACGACGGTAAAAATTTACGAGACCTAGAAAACTGCGGACTTGTCTTTTTGTGGATGGCACTGGAATGGCTCTGATTGCTTCTAACTTTTCAGGATCCGGCTGAATCCCTTCAGAAGAAATAATATGTCCCAAAAACTTCACCTTTGTCCTACCGAATTCAGACTTTTCCAAGTTAACTGTAATTCCAGATTCTGCAAAAATACGTAACAAACTGTTGAGGATGCGATTATGTTGTTCCCATGAAGCTTCTGCTATCAGAATATCGTCCACATATAAGGTGATGTGACGTTTTAAGAACTCAGGTAATATGGAATTTAACCCACGAATGAATGCTGCCGAATAAATGTTCAAACCAAAAGGATGTTTCCAAAGCTGATAACAAACGCCGAAACAAAGGAAAGCTGTGTATTTTCTACATTCTGGATGAAGTTCGATCTGATAAAAGCTGGATCTGAGATCAATGGAAGACAACACTTTTACACCATTAAAATTTTGAAGAAGTTCTTCTAACGTTTGCGGCCTGTCTGTTTCAGGAATAATGATCGTATTGATTTGTCTCGAATCGAAGACAAGCCTGATCGATCCATTTTTCTTCTCAACAACATGTAATGGATTATAGTATGATGGCTTTCACGACCGGATGAAATATCTTCTGGTAAACCTTGCGGGATGTAAGGTCGTGGTCCATGAAACTCTTCAGCTCCTAACGTTTCGTCCAGTGCTTCGCTGGACATCTTCAGAGGGGTGTTTCTTCTCCGGTGAGTCTTGCCGACTTGTTGTATGAGCTTACTGCAGGCTCAATAATGCCCTCATTAAGCATAGATTGTATTTCTGTTCTAACACGGTCCCTATAATGCGCCGGAATTACGTATGGTTTAACACAAAATTTAGTATGCTCACGAACACGAAATTGGTATTGAAATCCCTTGATTGTTCCTGTTTTATGAGTAAAAACTGTGGAATGTGCTTGTAAAATCTCAAAAAGGTCCTGCCTATCAGTGTCATTACAATTCTCAATTGTTTGAATTTTATTCTGAATTAACTTATTAGTGTCAAATGCGCCGTCGATATCATCCCTGTCAGTACTTGCAGAGTGATTGTTAGTGTCTAGTTCCGTAGGAAAGTCCGAACTGTTGTCTAACAGAAGGTAAAGCCGATTAATTTCCTCGTCATGGTTTGAGAGCCAATCTTCAAATTTCAAAGCTATTGACTTACCTTCTTTCTCTAAACTTATTTCAGCATCGTGAAAGTTTAAGATTGCTTTGTATTCATTCAAAAAGTCTACTCCCAATATAATTTCCGTCGACAATAATGGAACAATGAGAAAGTTCATAGAGAAGCTGTGGCTTTGACAAAAGAATTCTAAATTGGTTTGTTGGCGTACATCTACACTTTTTCCAAAGATTGCACCTTGTAATTTAATCTTACGTAACGGAAGTGTGGGGCAATCGTTCGATTTGTTGCATTTGCTAAAGGCTGTTTCACTGATTACTGAAATGGGACTGCCAGAGTCAAGTACTGCCATAAATTTTACGTCATTTACAGTAATGTGAATCACAGGATATGCAATGTTGTTATGTTTTACGTCGTGTTCCTGGAGTAAGATGTCCCTAATGTCTTCCATTTTTACGTAATTACTAGCTACGGCAGCTGCGTCGTTAGTGTCACAAGAACGTTTTGTGGCTGCCAGCGGTGTGAGTCATTGCCTATTGTCTCTTTGTTGGCGCGCGTCGTTATTGGGATTTGGAGACCTAACTTCTACAAATTCACCTCCTCGAGAGGGCCCTGCTCTGTTTGAATCCCGCCAGTTCTGATGCAATTCAGGTCTGTCGTTACGATCACATCGTCTGTCGTCATGTCGGTAGTTCCTGTAGTTTCTTTCTTGTCGGTTAAGTGGTGGAGAATTTCTCCCTGAATCGTAACTCTGCGCCGAACTGTTGCGTCTGAAGTTATTCTGCCTCCCTTGATAATACTTGTTTTGGTTCCCATATTGTCTGTTTCTCTGATTGTCTCTGTGATAGTCATTACTACGGAAATGCGATCTTTCTCTGTAACTATTATTACTCTGCCAACGGTTGTCGTACGGGTGGTGTCTATTTTGGTCACGATTTGCGTTGTAAGAATAGACCAGTCGTGTCCGGTTATTGTTTCTGTCGTCACGGAATTGTGACGGATGTGACCTGTAATTGTTGTGTCCTTGTTTTCGCGTTCCGCGATTATCAGTGTCAATTTCTAGTTCTTGTAACAGTCCCTGAAAAGCTTCAATGTCGTCTTTGCTAAAATAATATGCCGTAAATGTTCAGGCAATTTGATTAAGCAAATGCGGATGAGTTCTGAGGGGATGTATGGGTTTGACAGGTACTGATTCTTGTGCAACATGTCTTCAAAATATTTCATAAGACTGGAGAATTCAGATTGTTCGAAATGTTTCATCATTATGATACCATGTTTTACTCGGTCTTGTGTGGCTTGAGACCAATATGCTGAGAGGAAGGCATGGTAAAATTCTCCTTCACTGTGGCAATCGTGAATGACCGATCACATTCTTACAGCTGGTTCATTCTCTAAGTAGCCACACATAAATTCTAATCTGTGTTCCAACGACCAGTTGGGAGGAAAACAATGAGAGAATTGATGGAGCCATGCTTGTCGATGAATGTCGTTGCCAGAATTCTTAAATGTTTTGAATTTACGTGTAGTAATGAACAGCTTATAGTCAAAATCGTCATGTTGGCGAGTCGCATATCGGTCATTGTTAGGTCGTGTCGGCCGTTCCATCTCAAAATTCGGTGCACATTGCCAATTTCTTTCATAACTTCCGAAATGCCCTGTGTTATTATTTTGCGGCTTTTCCGTGTTTCTAAGTCCCTCTTCCCGTGTTGGAGCGCGAGTGTCCTCTGAAATACGTAATTCTTGTATTACCTGTGTCAGCTGATCTTGTACTTCCCGGATTTCTCTTTGGTGTTGTGTATTAATTTGATTCTGATTTTGTTTGAATTTTCTTATTTGTTCATACTCTTCTGTGTCAGTGAAGGCTACGGGTCTTGTGTCATTCAGATCATCATCTACCTTTGTAGATAAGTTAGTGACCTGATCCGAAAGTTCGGCTACTTTCTCCGATAGTGTACTTATTACTTCAGTGTGTTTTTCTGAACCAAGTTTCAGAGTATCTACTGTGTCCTTAAAGTTTTTCTGAGTTTTTGCAAGTTGCGTAACCGAATCGGTAGATGCAACTGAGTCAAATTTAGCTTGCAAGGTCTCATGATTTTCATGAACAATAATTTGCAGTTCTTTTATGGCTGCTTCGTGATTCTGTAATGCATTTTCATGCCGCGAAAAAATAAGTTGAAAATGCTCACAAATTTGTGTTTTTACGTCATTACAGACTTTTTGACACTTCGATTCAATGTTACGTAACTCAGTAGTTAAATCTTCACGTGTTTGTTCAAGTGTTTGTTCCAATGAGTCTAACTTTTTAAGATTTTGTTCCACTGTGTCTAACTTTTGAAGCTTTTGCTGTGTTTGTCTCTGATTTTGTTCCATTGTGTCTAACTGTTGCTGTGTTTGTCTCTGATGTTGTTCCATTGTGTCTAACTTTTCAAGCTTTTGTCCCATTTGTTGCATTAATTGTAATAACAATGCACTGGTGTCTGAAACATGTTCCTCAGAGCTTTTCGGCAGTGAAGTTGCACCGGCAACATTCACATTTTGACAAGTGGAAAATGTGTCTTGACTCATTTGAGAAAACGGTGGGAACCCAAAACCTGAGTCTGCAGTATTTGCAATATTGTGTTCTGTCATTCCCGATTCCTGAGGCGAGCTGTTGCCGACCAATCGATCGATAACGCTTCCCTGTTCACCACCTATTTCACTGTCTACACCATTGTTTGCCGCCCGCTCCATTTCCCTATGCGCAATTACCAAATTACTACTTTGAACATTAGTTAATTCATTACTCTGTGGCGCTAACACACTGCTTTCGTCTTCACTGTCATTTCTCAGTTTACTTTGGAGCCTAGTATTACGTTTTTCACACGCCATTATTGTCACAGTGTTTCACACGATAACACAGAAAAGCGCAATTTGAAGAGCAAAATAAAATAACATAGCAATGGAAATAATGTCTACTTAATTGCCAGCGCAGCTGCGAAATACTTGGTGCAAATCTACATGCATGCCACAACTGTTTTACTGTACAACAATGAAAAACTACAACTACAAAGGAAATTCTCTATATAATTACGCGCTAGCAATAAACAATAGCTACACTAATTACACAAACTACAAGAAAAAAAATCAGAAGATTCCAGTGAGGTATCCTAGGCTAAGAGTCGACATATGAAACGTCCCCTTTGAACAAGTATACACGACTGTCCTTAACCTGATACACAATATTTTGTTAGCGCAACGCAATCTGACTTTCAAAAATCCCTACAAAAGAATGGCCCTGACTAACATTAAACTATACGTTTCACAAATCACTTACCTCACAAAAATCTTCGCTGCTCAAGCTACTGCAATACAGCGAGCGCCACTACTGCCAGCTAAATAAAAGATTCAAACTATGGAAGGCACTAACTACTGATAGGGATAGTTAGCAAATGAAAGATATTAATAGAGAACAAACAATGTATTTACCTTGATATCATCATGTATAAATATAGCAGTTCATGACAAATTACAAATCTCCGCCATCTCTCTCCCCACATCCACCACTGCTGGCGGCTCACCTCCAACTGCCAATGCTACGCGCTGTTCACAGCCAGCTGCCTTAACACTACAATGGCGAGTATTACAACAATGCAAAGCAGCCACAGACTGCACACAGCACAGCCAGTGATTTTCATACAGAGGTGGCGTTACCAATAAAAAAACCTAAACAGCCTACTTACAACAGCCCAGTCCTCTACATTAGCAAGTAACTTTTCATCGAGATATTTTTATACCGTATGATGAAAATACTTTTTAAAGATCTTTGATCAACTCTTCGATAGTTTGTACAATATAATACTTACAGTCCTGATCTTCTTTTCAGTACTGCTCTGTTTACACTTAGTGTTAGTATCTTTGCTTCTAAAGGTCCTGTGTCGCACATTGATGTTCATGACATGCTCTACATATTAATTAGGCAATGAAAAATGTAATGTGGTGGTTTAAACCTTTTAACCTTGCAAGTATTCATGTATATTTTGCACTTCTTTGAAAAAGAAAATTGTAACATTTCCTGTATACGACATATAATTCTTTGTATCTCTGGAGTCCAAGACTGAAACCGGTTGATATTTGGGTTAACATACAGTAAAAGCTACTGATGTTCAAACAAGCATTTTACACATTATTTGTGCGCTTTTGATAGTCACCCTCAAAAATATTTAATATTCTTAATTTTAGCTTCACTTCCTAATATACAGGGTGGTCCATTGATCGTGACCGGGCCAAATATCTCACGAAATAAGCATCAAACGAAAAAACTACAAAGAACGAAACTCGTCTAACTTGAAGGGGGGACACCAGATGGCGCTGTGGTTGGCCCGCTAGATGGTGCTGCCATAGGTCAAACGGATATCAACTGCGTGTTTTTTTTTAAATTAGGAACCGTCATTTTTATTACATACTCGTGTAGTACGTAAAGAAATATGAATGTTTTAGTTGGACCACTTTTTTCGCTTTGTGATAGATGGCGCTGTAATAGTCACAAACGTATAAGTACGTGGTATCACGTAACATTCCGCCAGTGCGGACTGTATTTGCTTCGTGATACATTACCCGTGTTAAAATGGACCGTTTACCAATTCCGGAAAAGGTCGATATCGTGTTGATGTATGGCTATTGTGATCAAAATGACCGACGGGCGTGTGCTATGCATGCTGCTCGGTATCCTGGACGACATCATCCAAGTGTCCGGACCGTTCGCCGGATAGTTATGTTATTTAAGGAAACAAGAAGTGTACAGCCACATGTGAAACGTCAACCACGAGCTGCAACAAATGATGATACCCAAGTAGGTGTTTTAGCTGCTGTCGCGGCCAATCTGCACATCAGTAGCAGACAAATTGCGCGAGAATCAGGAATCTAAAAAACGTCGGTGTTGAGAATGCTACATCAACATCGATTGCACCCGTACCATATTTCTAAGCATCAGGAATTGCACGGCGGCGACTTTGAACGTCGTGTACAGTTCTGCCACTGGGCACAAGAGAAATTACGGGACGATGACAGATTTTTTGCACGCGTTCTTTTTTAGCGACGAAGCGTCATTCACCAACAGCGCTAACGTAAACCGACATAATATGCACTACTAGGCAACGGAAAATCCACGATGGCTGCGACAAGTGGAACATCAGCGACCTTGGCGGGTTAATGTATGGTGCGGCATTATGGGAGGAAGGATAATTGGCCCCCATTCTATCGATGGCGATCTAAATGGTGCAATGTATGCTGATTTCCTACGTAATGTTTTACCGATGTTACTACAAGATGTTTCACTGCATGACAGAATGGCGATGTACTTCCAACATGATGGATGTCCGGCACGTAGCTCGCGTGCGGTTGAAGCGGTATTGAATAGCATATTTCATGACAGGTGGATTGGTCGTCGAAGCATCATACCGTGGCCCGCACGTTCACCGGATCTGACGTCCCCGGATTTCATTATGTGGGGAAAGTTGAAGGATATTTGCTATCGTGATCCACCGACAAAGCCTGACAACATGCGTCAGCGCATTGTCAATGCATGCGCGAACATTACGGAAGGCGAACAACTCGCTGTTGAGAGGAATGTCGTTACACGTATTGGCAAATGCATTGAAGTTGACGGACATCACTTTGAGCATTTATTGCATTAATGAGGTATTTACTGGTAATCATGCTGTAACAGCATGTGTTCTCAGAAATGATAAGTTCACAAAGGTACATGTACCACATTGGAACAACCGAAATAAAATGTTAAACATACCTACATTCTGTATTTTAATTTAAAAAACCTACCTGTTACCAACTGTTCGTCTAAAATTGTGAGCCATATGTTTGTGACTATTGCAACGCCATCTATAACAAAGCGAAAAAGTGGTCCAACTAAAAGATTCATATTTCTTTACGTACTACACGAACATGCAATAAAATATGGGAGTTCCTATTTAAAAAAACGCGGTTGATATCCGTTTGACCTATGGCAGCGCCATCTATCGGGTCAACCATAGCGCCATCTTGTTTCCCCCTTCAAGCTAGACAAGTTTCGTTCTTTGTAGTTTTTTGGTTTGACGATTATTTCGTGAGATATTTGGCCCGGTCATGATAAATGGATCACCCTGCATAGGTGAAACTTTATCATTTGCTAGACAACTTCGCCATTTTCATGGACTAAAGTAAACATAATGTGGCGACTCCGTCTGAAAGAAAAAAGAAATACTCAATCTGAAAAACAGGGAAGGGAGTTGTAGGTATGGATTGGAAAAAAATTGAGGTAAGGTCTTATGGGACCAAATTGCTGAGGTCATCGGTGCCTAAGCCCACACACTACTTAATGTAACTTTAACTTGCGCTATGGACAACACAAAAATGCCCGAAGGAGGACTCGAACCTCTGACGTGGAGAACCGCACGGACCGTGACAAGACGCCACAGACTGCGCGGCTACCGTACGCGGCGGTATGGATTGCTGAAGGTAGATACACAGATAGAGATATTACGCCGTTCCTTGAGAATCGGTGGACCATTGCCCGCGGCGGCCGGAGTAGCCGAGCGGTTCTAGGCACTACAGTCTGGAACCGCGCGACCGCTACGGTCGCAGGTTCGAATCCTGCCTCAGGCATGGATGTGTGTGATGTCCTTAGGTTAGTTAGGTTTAAGTAGTTCTTAGTTCTAGGGGACTGATGACCTCAGATGTTAAGACCCATAGTGCTCAGAGCCATTTGAACCAACCATTGCCCGCGAGACGCAGAGGTTCTGGTCAGCACAAAGCTTTAATCTGCTATAAAGTACAGCGAATGTCTGCTGCGGTACCGAATGACACGCGAGTTGTGCACGCGCCGCGGCCCCTTGTCACCGAGCGGTGCGTCTAGTTAATGTGGCACGGGCGTCGAACCGAGAACCGCACACGTGGCGGCGGCACCGTGGACTGCGGTCCCCCAACGTAACGGCACCTTAATGAGCGAGCCGAGGCGCAGTCAGCGTCACGCCAGCAGTATGTGGCACGCCGGGACACACCGCGCCTTTGTGCGCCGCTCGGCCGGCCACCGAGTGGAGCTATCGTCTTCTCAGACACGCGCGCGAATAACCATAACAGAGTTTCCCAGCGTGCTAGGAGGCCGAAATAATACGAACAATCTCACGTATAAGCGCAAACCGATAACACCTCCAGTCGTAAACTCGTGAGTTTCATACAGTCTATATCGCCCGACAATACCCTGATTTGTAACGGTGCACGTATAACACAAAAAAAAAATGGCTCTGAGCACTATGGGACTTAACGTCTGAGGTCATCAGTCGCCTAGAACTTAGAACTAATTAAACCTAACTAACCTAAGGACATCACACACATCCATGCCCGAGGCAGGATTTGAACCTGCGACCGGAGCGGTCGCTCGGCTCCAGACTGTAGCGCCTAGAACCGCACGGCCACTCCGGCCGGCATAACACGAAAAGGACTACGACGCACCGTCTACTGTTGACATGTGTGACCTTTCTCAGGAAGCCACCATATACGGGGTACAACTACGCTGAACAGCCAAAGAAACTAGTACACCTGCCTAACATCGTGTAGGGTCCCCGTGAGCACGCAGAAGTGCCGCAACGCGACGTGGCATGGACTCGGATAATGTGTGATGTAGTGCTGGAGGGAAATGAAACCATGAATCCTGCAGGGCTCTGCACAAATCCGTAAGAATACGAGGGAGTGGTAATCTCTTCTGAACAACACATGCAAGATATCCCAGATATGCTCAATAATGTCCATGTCTGGGGAGTTTGGTGGCCAGCGGAAGCGTTTAAACTCAGAAGAGTGTTCCTCGAGCCACTCTGTAGCAAGTCTGGGCCTGTGGGGTGTCGCATTGTCCTGCTGGAATTGTCCAAGTCCGTCGGAACGGACAATGGACATGAATGGATGCAGGTAGTTGGACAGAATGCTTACATACTTGTCACCTGTCAGAGTCGTATCTAGACGTATCAGAGTCCCGTATCACTGTAACTGCACACGCCCAACACCATTACAGAGCCTCCGTCAGTTTCATCAGTCCCCTGCTGACATGCAGGGTCCATGGGTTCATGAGGTTGTCTCCATACCTGACGTCCGTCCGCTCGATACAATTTGAAACGAGACTCGTCCGGCCAGGCAGCCGGACGATGTGGCCGAGCGGTTCTAGGTGCTTCAGTGAGGAACCGCGCTGCTGCTACGGTCGCAGGTTCGAATCCTGCCTCAAGCATGGACGTGTGTGATGTCCTTAGGTTAGTTACGTTTAAGTAGTTCTAAGTTCTAGGGGATGATGACCTCAGATGTTATGACGCATAGTGCTTAGAGCCATATGAACCATTTTGTAACCGACCAGGCAACATGTTTCCAGTAATCAACAATCCAATGTCGGTGTCGACGGGTCCAGGCGAGGCATAAAGCTTTGTGTTGTGCAGCCGTCTAGGGTACACGAGTGAGCCTAGGGCTCCGAAAGCCCATACCGATGATGTTTAGTTGAATGGTTCTTACTATGACAGTTGTTGATGACCCAGCATTGAAATCTGCAGCAATTTGTGGAAGGTTGCACTTCTGTAGCGTTGAACGATTCTTTTCAGTCGTCGTTGGTCCCGTTCTTGCAGGATCTTTTTCCAGCCATAGCGATGTCGGAGATTTGATGTTTTACTGGATTCCTGATATTCACGGTAAACTCGTGAAATGATCGTACGGGAAAACCCCCACTTCATCGCTGTGCTGTGTCCCATCGCTAGTGCGCCGACCATAACACCACGTACAGACTCACTTAAATCTTGATAACTTACCATTGTTGCAGCAGTAACCGATCTCACAACTGCGCCAGACACCTGTTGTCTCATATAGGCGTTTCCGGCAGCAGCGCCGTATTCTTTTAGCGCTTCAGTGTAAGTTCCCTTTACAGAATTTGAGGACAGGATCTTTACACCAAAACAAGAAAAAAAGTGTACGAAGACGGGCTGCCTTAAGAGCTTTGAATTCTTGTTCGTCTTCGCTACTCTGAGACACATCTCTTCTATTGAACAGTTGCTCATAGTTCTTAAGATATGCGTTTTAGAGCCCCTTTTTACTGGACATTTTTTCTTTTTTCGACCCGTACTGCCTCTTCACAAAACATGGAAGTCATAGAAGAGATATGTTTCACAGTATCTAAGGTGAAAAACTGCTCATAACTGTTATGATATACATTTTAGAAGCCATAGTTACCACACATTTCTTTTTTATTGTAAAGATCCTGTCCTGAAAGCCTGTTAAAGGAATTTAGTTACACCCTGTATATAGCAATTTTCTTGGCAATTAAAGCAGCTATAATATACGTAATATCACAGTTTTCAAAAAGAATGTTAATTGAGTGTAGAAGTCCTTTATAAAAATTGAATTATGGAAATAACTGGGGTCAGTCAAATAAAAATGTAATAGGTATTTTGAATGAAGTATAGATTACCAAAGCTAAGCGTCAAGTCGTTAATATCGGTTCATGTCATGACCCAGTGTAATGATACAGTTGATGGTTCAGCGACGCACAGGATTACGTAACACCGTTCCCAAGGCACTGCCCTACTTTACGTCGATTTCATCCCTTCAATCAACAAATTTTCAAAGAGGAATGCTCCACGTAACTAACTCAGTACACACACCGAGAGAAAGAGAGAAAGATTTTATACCAAAGTTCAACTTGACCTCCCTCGAAAACTGTGTTCCTTTTTTAACTGAACATCAGCTAAACGCGTTCCACATGCCTACTCACTATGCGCCTCTGACACGTAAGTTATCGAAACCGTCTCCGTAGGACACTTTCCAAGTGTCTGAACTCGACCACAGCATTTTGGCCTGCAAAGGATCAGTGAAGAGCAGGAAGACTTACACGAGGGAAGTTGGGAGAGAACGAGTGGCATTTACCCACTTCAGTGTGTTTTGTTGCAGGGAAACAATAACGCCCTTTACTAAACATTAGCATCATATTTGTCTCACCAAACATTGTTTTATAAATTAACAAATAATTCGACTCTGGCGGCCGGAGTGGCCGAGCGGTTCTAGGCGCTACAGTCTGGAGCCTCAGTATATGTCTGAATTCTTGTACGTATGTGTATGCATTCAACCACTGTAAAATTTTATGTTTACTGTATCATGAATTGTTAAAGAAGTCGTATGTATAGTTGACTGATTGAGGCCAGTAAATGAATAAATACACACACCTTCCCCACTTGATATTTTTCTACAGTGCAATAAAATGACGTTACCTTTCCTTCTGTTCGTGACCCATTCCCCTAATGTACCATAACTAGAGTGATCGCAACATAGTATCCATAGTAAAGCTACGTCTGCTGAATTCAAAGATAGAAAAAGAACTCAACTTACCGTTAGAGACAGCGTAATATTTAAGATCACTGCCCAGTAACATTAAAATTTGCATTATAAAGTAAGTCACTTGCGTAAATCTCACACCTTAGGGACGGGAAAAACCGACCGGTTAAAACCGATAGAGGTATTTTAGTGCTGAATAAACAGTATTTTTTGGTATTTGTTTGGCCTCGGTCATGAAAGTTTTTTTAATTTTTTACTAATAAATGGATGAAAAACCTGCATACCAATTAGTCACAAGAGTAGTGTTAAAATTTTTGGCACTTGAATAAAGCTGCTTTAGAAAACAATCTGTTTATTCGTACAATTTTCGTTGCTTTGAGATACTGAATTATTGTAAACAACGGGAAAAGCGATCAGAGCTATTTTAATAACAATATCGACAGCTAGAAGCGTGCAACAAACACATAAGAATCGATTCAAAATTGTCTTTGTCCTTTATTACCCAGAAGCACTGATCCTTTCGTTGTTTGGGCACAGAGTCAAAGGTGTATGCCAGGCTTATCATTTGTAGCACAAAAATATTTATCGATGATAGGAAGTTCCCCCCCCCCCCCCCCCCCCCCCCCCCATGAACCATGGACCTTGCCGTTGGTGGGGAGGCTTGCGTGGCTCAGCGATACAGATAGCCGTACCGTAGGTGCAACCACAACGGAGGGGTATCTGTTGAGAGGCCAGACAAACGTGTGGTTCCTGAAGAGGGGCAGCAGCCTTTTCAGTAGTTGCAGGGGCAACAGTCTGGATGATTGACTGATCTGGCCTTGTAACAATAACCAAAACGGCCTTGCTGTGCTGGTACTGCGAACGGCTGAAAGCAAGGGGAAACTACAGCCGTAATTTTTCCCGACGGCATGCAGCTTTACTGTATGATTACATGATGATGGCGTCCTCTTGGGTAAAATATTCCGGAGGTAAAATAGTCCCCCATTCGGATCTCCGGGCGGGGACTACTCAAGAGGATGTCGTTATCAGGAGAAAGAAAACTGGCGTTCTACGGATCGGAGCGTGGAATGTCAGATCCCTTAATCGGGCAGGTAGGTTAGAAAATTTAAAAAGGGAAATGGATAGGTTGAAGTTAGATATAGTGGGAATTAGTGAAGTTCGGTGGCAGGAGGAACAAGACTTCTGGTCAGGTGACTACAGGGTTATAAACACAAAATCAAATAGGGGTAATGCAGGAGTAGGTTTAATAATGAATAGGAAAATAGGAATGCGGGTAAGCTACTACAAACAGCATAGTGATCGCATTATTGTGGCCAAGATAGATACGAAGCCCACGCCTACTACAGTAGTACAAGTTTATATGCCAACTAGCTCTGCAGATGACGAAGAAATTGAAGAAATGTATGATGAAATAAAAGAAATTATTCAGATTGTGAAGGGAGACGAAAATTTAATAGTCATGGGTGACTGGAATTCGAGTGTAGGAAAAGGGAGAGAAGGAAACGTAGTAGGTGAATATGGATTGGGGGACAGAAATGAAAGAGGAAGCCGCCTGGTCGAATTTTGCACAGAGCACAACATAATCATAACTAACGCTTGGTTTAAGAATCATGAAAGAAGGTTGTATACATGGAAGAACCCTGGAGATACTAAAAGGTATCAGATAGATTATATAATGGTAAGACAGAGATTTAGGAACCAGGTTTAAAATTGTAAGACATTTCCAGGGGCAGATGTGGACTCTGACCACAATCTATTGGTTATGACCTGTAGATTAAAACTGAAGAAACTGCAAAAAGGTGGGAATTTAAGGAGATGGGACCTGGATAAACTAAAAGAACCAGAGGTTGTACAGAGATTCAGGGAGTGCATAAGGGAGCAATTGACAGGAATGGGGGAAATAAATACAGTAGAAGAAGAATGGGTAGCTTTGAGGGATGAAGTAGTGAAGGCAGCAGAGGATCAAGTAGGTAAAAAGACTAGGGCTAGTAGAAATCCTTGGGTAACAGAAGAAATATTGAATTTAATTGATGAAAGGAGAAAATACAAAAATGCAGTAAGTGAAACAGGCAAAAAGGAATACAAACGTCTGAAAAATGAGATCGACAGGAAGTGCAAAATGGCTAAGCAGGGATGGCTAGAGGACAAATGTAAGGATGTAGAGGCCTATCTCACTAGGGGTAAGATAGATACCGCCTACAGGAAAATTAAAGAGACCTTTGGAGATAAGAGAACGACTTGTATGAATATCAAGAGCTCAGATGGAAACCCAGTTCTAAGCAAAGAAGGGAAAGCAGAAAGGTGGAAGGAGTATATAGAGGGTCTATACAAGGGCGATGTACTTGAGGACAATATTATGGAAATGGAAGAGGATGTAGATGAAGATGAAATGGGAGATATGATACTGCGTGAAGAGTTTGACAGAGCACTGAAAGACCTGAGTCGAAACAAGGCCCCCGGAGTAGACAATATTCCATTGGAACTACTGACGGCCGTGGGAGAGCCAGTCCTGACAAAACTCTACCATCTGGTGAGCAAGATGTATGAAACAGGCGAAATACCCTCAGACTTCAAGAAGAATATAATAATTCCAATCCCAAAGAAAGCAGGTGTTGACAGATGTGAAAATTACCGAACTATCAGCTTAATAAGTCACAGCTGCAAAATACTAACACGAATTCTTTACAGACGAATGGAAAAACTAGTAGAAGCCAACCTCGGGGAAGATCAGTTTGGATTCCGTAGAAACACTGGAACACGTGAGGCAATACTGACCTTACGACTTAACTTAGAAGAAAGATTAAGGAAAGGCAAACCTACGTTTCTAGCATTTGTAGACTTAGAGAAAGCTTTTGACAATGTTGACTGGAATACTCTCTTTCAAATTCTAAAGGTGGCAGGGGTAAAATACAGGGAGCGAAAGGCTATTTACAATTTGTACAGAAACCAGATGGCAGTTATAAGAGTCGAGGGACATGAAAGGGAAGCAGTGGTTGGGAAGGGAGTAAGACAGGGTTGTAGCCTCTCCCCGATGTTGTTCAATCTGTATATTGAGCAAGCAGTAAAGGAAACAAAAGAAAAATTCGGAGTAGGTATTAAAATTCATGGAGAAGAAATAAAAACTTTGAGGTTCGCCGATGACATTGTAATTCTGTCAGAGACAGCAAAGGACTTGGAAGAGCAGTTGAATGGAATGGACAGTGTCTTGAAAGGAGGATATAAGATGAACATCAACAAAAGCAAAACAAGGATAATGGAATGTAGTCTAATCAAGTCGGGTGATGCTGAGGGAATTAGATTAGGAAATGAGGCACTTAAAGTAGTAAAGGAGTTTTGCTATTTGGGGAGCAAAATAACTGATGATGGTCGAAGTAGAGAGGATATAAAATGTAGGCTGGCAGTGGCAAGGAAAGCGTTTCTGAAGAAGAGAAATTTGTTAACATCGAGTATAGATTTAAGTGTCAGGAAGTCATTTCTGAAAGTATTCGTATGGAGTGTAGCCATGTATGGAAGTGAAACATGGACGATAAATAGTTTGGACAAGAAGAGTATAGAAGCTTTCGTAATGTGGTGCTACAGAAGAATGCAGAAGATTAGATGGGTAGATCACATAACTAATGAGGAAGTATTGAATAGGATTGGGGAGAAGAGAAGTTTGTGGCACAACTTGACCAGAAGAAGGGATTGGTTGGTAGGACATGGTCTGAGGCATCAAGGGATCACCAATTTAGTATTGGAGGGCAGCGTGGAGGGTAAAAATCGTAGAGGGAGACCAAGAGATGAATACACTAAGCAGATTCAGAAGGATGTAGGTTGCAGTAGGTACTGGGAGATGAAAAAGCTTGCACAGGATAGAGTAGCATGGAGAGCTGCATCAAACCAGTCTCAGGACTGAAGACCACAACAACAACAGGAAGTTCTATGGCTTCTTAAGGATTCTTACTGTCTTTATTCTGATGAAAAACTGGTTCAAATGTCTCTGAGCACTATGGGACTTAACATCTGAGGTCATCAGTCCCCTAGAACTTAGAACTACTTAAACCTAACTAACCTAAGGACATCACACACATCCATGCCCGAGGCAGGATTCGAACCTGCGACCGTAGCAGTCGCGCTGCTCCTGATGGAAGCGCCTAGAACTGCTCGGCCACACCGGCCGGCTATTTTTATGAAAGCAGGCAACTTATAGAGCATGACATTATATAACGAGTATTTATGAAGAAATAGGACAAGAAAAATGGCCAATGGATTAATTCATTACTGAAATTTTAATTGCTACCAAGTGACTATTCCTGGTAAATTTTCTATTTTGCCCCCTCTCCGAACTGTTCATTTTAATTTTTTTGAAAGAGCATTTTTAGTTTCGTCATAAAAAAGTCAATTGTGTTCAAATTCCTGTTAAAAAGTAAATAAATGTATTTGAATACAAAATGGGTTTTTCATTAGAAATAGCTATAGAAAAAACTCATTATTTGAAACTTCCTGGCAGATTAAAACTGTGGTTGATCCTTCCACTCAGTTTTTTATTACAGAGGCCAACCGGCTCTCTGACCGAGCACGCTGAGCTACCGTGCCGGCTAACCATCTGAGCTACCGAAGCACGACTCACGCCCGGTTCTCACAGCTTTATTTCTGCCAGTATCTCGTCTCCTACCTGGCAGAAGTAAAGCGTTGAGGATGAGCCCTGAGTCGTGCTTCGGTAGCTCAGATGGTAGAGCACTTGCCCTTATGCCGGCACGGTAGCTCAGCGTGTTCGGTCAGAGAGCCGGTTGGCCTCTGTAATAAAAAACTGAGTGGAAGGATCAACCACCGAACCTGAACAGGATGTCTTGCGACGTCCGCAACGACCAAACACAACGATCAATAATTAAAAAAAAAAAAAAAAGGTAGAGCACTTGCCCGCGAAAGGCAAAGGTCCCGAGTTCGAGTCTCGGTCGTGCACACAGTTTTAATCTGCCAGGAAGCTTCATATCAGCGCACACTCCGCTGCAGAGTGAAATTCTCATTCTGGGAACTTATTATTTACTTGTCATTTCTGTGAAATAATAATTAAAAAATGGAAATGAAGGCACAGTAATAAATTAAAGCTTAACAAGTCATTCTTTGTTTATAATAAGCTTCTAAAATAGGTAATCTGCTGCCTATAACTACGTTATATACCTCTATCTGTTTGTAGCCTTTGGAAAACGGACAACATAACACTAATAGAGTTCTCCAACTTCAATTTTCATGCTTTAGCACTGACTATGTTCGCAGGGCCCAAATAGTTATATGATCATCTACTGAACCATGATTCTTGAACAAAATTTCAAAAAATTAGATTCGTAAGGAGAATACTGATATTTCTGGTAGTATTCGGTCCCTCGTTACTTTTCGAGAAAAGCAGCGAACAGTATACGGACTAAGTTTTTTTACTTACCTATTTTAATTAATATTTTGATTCTAGGTATCTTGAAAAGTATAATGCAAAAGTCTGAGGGGGGACTACGAATTTTTCAGTCTTTATTCGATATCTACGTTTATTATTGGAAATGACAGCAATAAAAAGCGAAACTCTGTTATTTCAGAAATCGGTTACTTTGAGCGGTTTTATCAGTCGGGTTAAACTGGAGATGAAAAATCCTATAAAATCGAAAACTGGTCGTGTCGGCGATAGCCTCCATTCCTATCACAAATCCGTAAACTCATTTATACGTATAAAAACCTCGAAAGACAAAAATAAAAAAAAACTAGGAAACTGATGTTATTCTAATAATTAATGTAAACTGCAGCACTACCAAAGGATTCTGAAACATGTACCATATGGAAAGCTAAAAGAGAATAATTTCAGGCTGCAGAAATAAGATATCTAAGGCCTGTCGAAAGACGTAATTCGATGACACAAAACTCAGATAACGATATAAATGAACTAATAATGAAACTGTAAGGTAAGTACACTACACACGCATATGTACCTGACATTATCTATTTCTGTTAACTATACTCTATGTAAACTTTTTGTTTATGCAATTGCACACTTAACGTTACGCATGTTATTACTTGAATAAATTAAATTTGTTTAAAACGATTGCACCTCGCCTGCAACTGTCAGTTTTACTTTTTTTGCTGTATTAGTACGCTTCCGGCTTTAGGCCATTTTAGATTATCCTAATAATAACGGTAAGAATTCAGTGTATCAAAAATCATTTAAAAATTAAGTACAGTGGCAACCATATCAGAAAGCATGCTACTACCAATAAGGACGTGCTGAACATTTGTCAATAATTGGCGGTGTCACACTATTCCATACTAATCTTTTTCTCTTTTCTGTGTTGTTCTCCAGCCGTATAGATTTCAAATTATACATCTGGATTACTACGTTGAGGAAAGGAAAAACAAGTAATGAAAGTAAAAAAAAGAAAAAAAAGAAAAAATGATGAACCTGCTGCACTTATCGTGACTACCATGGTCATCGATGTTGTGTTGTTGATCGCTGCTATGGTAGAGGACTTGTGCTGTTGCATAGCCCCCTGTTAAACGAGAGATAGGGTGCAGGCCTTTCGCAGCGTACGCCACGAGTAGTAAAGTTTTCGCTACTGTACTGCCTCAAAACATGTCCTGTGGCTCTCTAGTCGAATTTTGTCCTTTGCATACACAAACGCTCTTTTAGTATGAACCGCCTGTATACAACAGTCCTTTGGCGATAGCCTGTGACTACTAAATTATCTTTAAGTAAGAGTGATTGTATAGTTCTGCGTTAAACTAAACAGCTCCCACCTCGTATCTTCGTATAAATACTTTAATCTTGCATGCATAAAATTCTTTATTGTGTGATGTAAGCAAATTGAAACCAGATCGCTCGTAATTACAGCCAGGTAACAGTAATCTCTAATTACATTGCTGTGAAGAAATCAAACTAAAATACGTTTAGTTTTGTAGCTTAGTCTTACCACATCTAAAAGTATTTTAAATACCGTGTCGGTCTGTAGCGATAAATAACTCTTTCCTTTAGAAATTTTAAACCAGCAACTTTACTTAAAGACACCATAGATGTAATAACTCAGTGACGAGAGATATCACTGGCAGGATCAGGCCAATTTACTACGATATTCGTCTAATATCGTGACAATGATATGTTTATATGCCAATATTTTTGTTGTATATTTGCTGTCTTTCTGCCTGTAATAACGTCTGACTAATATCTAACTGCATATAATTTTTTTATTGCTTGTAGCTACTGAACTATTGTTATCGGTGAAATACTGTTATTTCTCTTCGCAGCTTTTCGTAGTTAAGTACTTTTATATTCTTTCAACAGAACTTCATTTTATAATCATACGATCATGTCAATCTGCCAAATAAAAAGAACAGAACTTTCTATTTTGATGCTATATGAAAGGAGAAAATTTAGTTTTTTTTCTTTTAAATCCATACACTCGCTACAATCGAGTACCAGTGCATCTCCATTCCTAACTGCATTCCTTAAAAATTAGTGCCACCACCATTTGGTCCCTGCCGATTAATAAAGATGCAAAAATTCCCAACCACTTTAGGAGTTGTCTTCTATCTAAATTACCATTCTCAGTTACACGTTACAATAAAAAGATGTGGATACTCGACCCAGCTTTATGATGACGTTTTATCAGATTATCAGCTGAACATGAAGTCTTTCTATGGCAACGTTTCGAAAAAAAAAAATGGTTCAAATGGCTCTGAGCACTATGGGACTTAACATCTGAGGTCATCAGTCCCCTAGAACTTAGAACTACCTAAACCTAACTAACCTAAGGACATCACACACATCCATGCCCGAGGCAGGATTCGAACCTTCGTCCGTAGCGGTAGCGTGGTTCCGGACTGAAGCGCCTAGAACCGCTCGGCAACTCCGGCCGGCAACGTTTCGATAAATGTCCTACTCGTCATCTTCAGGCGAAGTGTCAGGTTAATGTCCATGGCGTGTCGTTATAGCCGCTGGACCGCAGGCTCCTCTTGCAACGACTGTTCCAATCGCGCACCTCTGGAAAATTGGGCGTGCGGTAGTGGGGAGAGTCGCCGACACTGGCGGTGGGGTGAGGGGGAGAGGGGGGGGGGGGCGGAGCTCGCGGTGTGCTGGAGAGTCCAGGCGTTGCGTCCTGGCACTGCCTGTCTACCCTACCTGCTAGCTTCGTCCCCTTCCATCAGAGCACTCTTGATGCATTCTTACAGTCGCCGCATCCCATGCAGAGCTCACCTGGAAACCGCTATCCCTGTTGACAAGATGATGGAGCCGTATCTCCACTACCCCTTTGCTAATCGAGTTCCAACACCTTTGGTTGTTAAAAAAATCAAACAAATTACCTTCGTTGAGGCTGTGCTCTCCCACGACAGACTTGTCAGTCTGGTCAAAGCGAATGTTTCTCAAGTGTTCTGATCCTCCCTCTAAAATACACGGCTGCCCCTGGCCGATGTGCTATTTGCCTCATCTGCAACTGATGCTATAGACTCCAGGTGTTCGTAGTTCTGATTTGTCTTTCAACGAGCGGAATATATTTTCGATTTTAGCCAATATCAGAAAATGATTTTGGTGTTACTCTTCTCAAAAAACCTGATAATCTTGGCCATGGGTGATCCAATATACAGAGTGAACGCGAGACGCTTTGTGTCTTCTTCCAGGTCGTCTTCTGTCTTCTTCTTGCTCGACTGGAGAGCACCCCTTATCTGCGTATCCGAGCAGTCGTTCTTGCGAAAGGTTTCCCGAAGATGCTGCAAGTCGGAGGGTGGAGAAGGAGATTAGTGTTTAATGCCCTGCCGATAATGAGGTCATTAGAGACGGAGCAAACGCTTGGATTAGGGAAGGATGGAAAAGGAAATCGGCCATGGCCTGGCAAAGGAACCATCCAGGCATTTGCCTGAAGCGATTTAGGGAAATCACTGAAAACCTAAACCAGAATGGCCAGACACGTGTTTGAACTGTCGTCCTCCTGAATGCAAGTCTAGTGTGCTAACCACTGTGCCACCTCGTGTGACAACTCAGTGGGGAGACTCTCTTTCTCAGATACATCGAATGGTGTGGCCACCAAGGCGGTGAGCACAAATTTCCGTTGTGCTGGATGGTGGCAGCTACTGGTAGTTAGGTATAGACCCATGCACGTCTCTTCTGTAGACAGAATGTCCCAGTGTGCCATCAGTTTTCTTTTTCTTCCGGATACTGAGGAAAGGTAGGCATCCCTTTTCATGTACCTTCATAGTGAGCTTTATATTGTCGTGTATGGTGTTAAGGAGGTTAAGAAAGTCTTGCAGGTTTCCGTCGCCATGCAGCCAAACCACGAATGCGTCGTCCACATATTGGTAGAACGCCTTTGGTCCCACGCACACTGTTTCAAGAGATGTTTTCCCGAAGTGCTCCATATATAGGTTTCTGATGGCTGGTGCTAGAGGGGATCCCATTGCAACTCCGTCTAGCTATTGGTAGAGCTTTACACCAGATTTGAAGTAGGTGGTAGTGAGTGCGTGGTGGAACATTCCATGGGGTCTTGGTCGAAGTGACTCCTACCTTTCCTCGATATCCTGGTAAATAAGAAAACTGATAGCACACTGGGACAGTAGCTGCCAACATCCGGCACAACAGAAATTTATGTTAACCACTTTGGTGCACAGAGTACGACAGACATGTGATAAAGTGAGTCTACCCACCAGTCTGCAGCATCCTCGGGAAACCTGTCGCAGGAACGGCTACTCAGAGACACAGATAAGAAGCGCTCTTCAGCTGAACAAGTAGAAGAAAAATAGACCCAGAAGAAGATACAAATCGTCTGGCATTCCTCCTATACACTGAATCACCCATGGCCAAGCCTGCCAGGATACTGTAAAAAAATAACAATTTTTCGTTCATTGGCTCAACTCAAAAATATACTCAGCTCACTGAAAGACAAATCAGGACTACGAACACCTGGAGCCTACAGCATTAGTTTTGGATGAGGCAAACAATACATCGGCCGGATGCAGCAAAGTATTTATGCAGCGACGCTCAGAACATGAGAGAACCAGAGTGGGATTTTCACTCTGCAGCGGAGTGTGCACTAATATGAAACTTCCTGGCAGATTAAAACTGTGTGCAGGATCGAGACTCGAACTTGGGACCTTTCCAAAGGTCCCGAGTTCGAGTCTCGGTCCTGCACACAGTTTTAATCTGCCAGGAAGTTTCAAGAGAGAAATGTTCCCCTCGACTAACTCACAAATCTGCAGTGGGAGAGCAGAGCCCCAAAGAAGGTCTTATGTTTGATTTTAACAGACAAAGGTGATGTCACACATGAGTAGGTTCCAGGATATGATTATCAAAGAGGTAGTGGAGATATGCCTTCATCGTCTTGTCAACAGGGATAGCAATTTCCAGCTGAGCTCCGCATGGGACGTGGCGGTTGCAAGAATGCACCATAGTGCTCTGATGGAAGGGGACGAAGGCAGCACATGGAGCAGACAGGCAGCGCCAGGACGCGACGCCTGGATGCACCAGTGCACCACAAGCTCCGCTCCCCCCCCCCCCTCCCCCCCGCCACCACCACTGTCCACGGCGCTCTCCACCAAAGACCACCCGTTTCTGTAGTCGTTGCAGACGAGGCAGAAGAGCCCGTGCCCCAGCGACTGTAAAAACACGCAACGGACATGAACCTGACACTTCACCTGAAGATGACGACTAGGAAGTTCAAATGGCTCTGAGCACTATGGGACTTAACTTCTAAGGTCACCAGTCCCCTAGAACTTAGAACTACTTAAACCTAAGGACATCACACACATCCATGCCCGAGGCAGGATTCGAACCTGCGACTGTAGCAGCAGCGCCGGTCCAGACTGTAGCGCCTAGAACCGCTCGGCCACTCCGGCCGAGAAAATCGAGCGAGTGATGTGAATGCTGTGTAATACCTCAACCGATATTGAAAAGAGAATAAAAATTCGGTTGCATTACTTTGGAGCACACTCTCGTGTATGAAGAACAGCAGAGGGCATATACACATGTCAAAAAAAAGTTTTGCATCAGCTCGGTTCCGAGAGTTCCGGAACCTGTACAGAAAATTGGAACAGAGACCAACATAAACATAATTTCCGCACTTTTTATGGCTTACGAAAACCACACATTCCATGTTGTACCACGATACAGCGACACCTTTAGAGGTGGTGGTCCAGATTGCTGTATACACTGGTACCTCTAATACTCCGTAGCATGGCCTCTTGCGTTGAAGCATGCCTGTATTCGTCTTGGCATACTATCCACAAGTTCATCAAGGCACTGTTGGTCCAGATTGTCCCACTCCTCAACGGCGATTCGGCGTACATCCATCAGAGTGGTTGCTGGGTCACGTCGTGCATAAACAGCCCTTTTCAATCCATCCCAGGCATGTTCAATAGAATTGATGTCTGGAGAACATGCTGGCAACTCTAGTCGAGCGATGTCGTTATCGTAAAGGAAGTCATTCACGAAATGCGCACGATGAGGGCGCGAATTGGCGTCCATGAAGACGAATGCCTCGCCAATATGCTGTCGATATGGTTGCATTATCGGTCGGACGATGGCAGTCATGTATCATATAGCCGTTACGGCGCCTTCTATTACCACCAACGGCGTACGTCGGCCCCATATAATGCCACCCGGAAACAGCAGGGAACCTTTACCTTGCTGCACTCGTTGGTAAGTGTGTCTAAGGCGTTCAGTCTGACCGGGTTGCCTCAAAACACGTCTCCGATGATTGTCTGGATGAAGGCATATGCGACGCTCATTGGTGAAGAGAACGTGATGCCAATCCTGAGCGGTCCATTCGGCATGTTGTTGGGCGATCTGCACCGCGCTGCACGATGTCGTAGCTGCAAAGATGGACCTCGCAATGGACGTCGGGAATGAAGATGCGCATCATGCAGCGTATTGCGCACAGATTGAGTCGTAACATGGCGTCCTGTGGCTGCACGAAAAACATTATTCAACATGGTGGCGTTGCTGTTAGGGTTCCTCCAAGGCATAATCCACAGGTAGCAGTCATCGACTGCACTAGTAGACCTTGGGCGGCCTGAGTGAGGCATGTCATCGACAGTTCCTGTCTCTCTGCATCTCCTCCATCTCCGAACAACATCGCTTTGGTTCACTCCGAGGCGCGTGGACACTTTCCTTGTTGAGAGCTCTTCTTGGCACAAAGCAATAATGCGGACGCGATCGAACAGGATATTGACCGTCGAGGCATGGTTGAACTACAGACAACATGAGCCGTGTACCTCCTTCCTGGTGGAATGACTGGAACTGATCGGCTGTCGGACCCCCTCCGTCTAATATGCGCTGCTCATGCATGGGTGTTTACATCTTTGTGCGGGTTTAGTGACATCTCTGAACAGTCAAATGGACTGTGTCTGTGATACAATATCCACAGTCAACGTCTATCTTCAGGAGTTCTGGGAACTGGGGTGATCCAAACCTTTTTTCGATGTATGTAAATCTGCCTTGGCGAATCCCAGATATAACTTCTGTTTGACTATACGACTGCCTATCAATTACTACCAACTGTGATCTTTGTGAGATCTAAACATCAAACGAATCGCACAGCTGAATCGATACTCCTCGTGACAAGCTACGTTACCTAGCTGTGGGGTTTCCCGCAATGCTGTGGGTAAAACGCGAACGTTACCTCGCTCTCCACTCGCACAACCCAGACATGACATACCGCGATCCTAGTGTGCGGGCAATGCAGTGCTGCTGCGGGCTCTGCCTGCGGGAAACGCCTGCGTGCTTCGACAGGAGTCTGTGTGTGCTCCACGTCGCAGAGATTTGCTTGGTTGGTGGAGGAGGGGGAGGGGGGAGGAGGGAAGTCGAACTGAGTAGCTGCGAGTATTAAACTACAAGTGCAGTATTTGTTTCGTTCGCACGGACAGAAGAGAGTAGGTAATTCTTCCGATTTAATTACTGAAACATTCACCAGAGATTTCGGTTCACCGCTTCTCTGCCTCCTAGGATGAGCAGCTTATCGAGTTGGTATCCGATCAGCTTATTGTGTGGAACATGGCTGACGTCCAGTTGAAAAACTAAATGCCAAAAAAGTTAATTTGCCCAGAAATCGGAAGAAAAATGAATGAAGCATCTAAGAAGAAATGTCTTTGATTATGTACAGTGTAATATGAGTATATTTGTAAATATATTTGTAGTGAGCCTTTAATAACAGTTATAATGAGTTGGATGTTGTTCTTGTTGTTATTATTGTGATCAGTATCGTGAATGACGATTAAAATTCAGCCCGTTGAAGCAATCGGTGAATCCGCTCCTCACAGTGAATCCCTCAGCTTTGCCGTAACCGTCGACACCTACCAAGAGCATCATGTTGCCCTGGGCGGTTCATTAATTAATGATACGTCTGCGTTATAAGGCAGTGGAAACTGGCAGTCCTCCGCATTGTCGAGGAACTGTTTTGTTACTAAAATGTTATACTCTCGTTCCTCTACACGATGTAAGAACATTTGTCTGACTGCTTTACCCTTCCTGAGTACTCTTTCCAATAACATACACTGTTATTCCTCTTTCCTAATTTTCGGAGTGCCAAAATTAACAGATTTTTAGATCGAGCAATGTTCTGCTTGTTTTGCCTTCGTTGTCTCCACCACTACTGTCGCGCCGCACTGCACCGCGCCTGTAACAGCAAAATGTCCCTCGCAGCGCTATGTAACTTGCATCGCGCCAATGAACCACACAATACTGCTCTCGTCTGGGGGTAAACCGTAGTATTCATCAATTTCCAACGAACTGTAAAAATAAATTCAAACCTTTCCAAAATCTTTTCTCTCTTTGATACCCCACGAAAAATGTAAATGGAACAAGTTTGTCGCTTACTACATTTAGGATGACTTGCTGTAACAGTTGTGACACTAAATGTAACTGGGTTTTCTCTTTTGATGCTAGTCAATTGTCAGGAAGAGCATTACTGCAAAGGGCATTTGATTCTAAAGCATTATGTCAGGGTGAAAATACTAAATTAATTAATTTTTCTCTCTTAACAACATGTGGGCAGGGTGGGTTCTTCCTTGGCTCGGGTATGAGGTAGAATGAAACAGCATTTTTACATAAGATAACTTTTATTGAAGATTTGTACAACTGTTTCCTTACTCGATGTTCTGGCTCGGAGAGCGGCAGCTGTGTCGTTTGCGAAGCCTTCTGCTGCGGTAGCGGCGGCGTCTGATTACGCGTGGCAGTGTGTATCTCGTGTCGCCGTCTCGCCCAGTTGACTAGAGACGCCCAGCGCGAGGTGGCCCGTTTAATTATTGAGAGCGAAGTCGTGCATCGGATGGTGATAACTTGGATGTGGGGTCCCAGTGTTTCTCTTGTCTAAGCGGCCGCGTGTGTCAGTGTAGTGCGTCGGCCAGCGGAGCGGCGCGGCGGGGAAAGGCTAGTGTCCCGGACTCGAACAACGGACTCCCGCTTGCCTGTCTTCGGCTGTCAGATCTTCATCCCAGATCACAGGTGACTGCTGATGTGAGGCCGTCTCCTTCCCGTCCCCACGAGTCACCCGGGTACGTAAAAATCAGTCTTCAAATACCTTTTAACTTCTGTCTTCTGGCGCCGAGGCTGCTGCTTGCTATTCCATTACAGCGGCGGACTTGGTGCTTCTGTGTTCGATGTAGTCTCTTCCTGCATGACGGTCTTCAGCATCGAAACTGACTGAAAACTACTGCTACTCTTGTCTTCTTTTCTTGTCGGCCCCACTGCGTATCGCGTATTTATTCACTTCAGTTCACTGGAGGTGAACGACTTAACAGTCATTGCCTCGTCTGTCACGTTGAAAAGCTTCTCGAAGAATTTTCTTAACGCCGGTCATTGGCTCTTGGAATGTAGGCGAGGGCCTTTGCTCACATGTGACAACTGAGAAACACGTGAGCCGGTCGGGCGATGCCCTGACGGCTGAATCGAGAGCGCCCGCTTATGTGGGGAGGGCGATGGCTTCTTCTGTCACGTGAAAAGCTTCTCGAAGAATCTTCTTGACGTGAGCCGGTCGGGCGATGCCCTGACGGCTGAATCGAAAGCTTCTCCTGAACGTGCTATGCTGAATTGCAAGCGCCGGCCGTTCCCACTGCTGCTTTGTCCATTGTTTGCCAGTGTGTAATTCTTCTAAACTAAACTAAGTTTTTCATTTATTTTCTAATTTCTCTAATTTATTTACTTATCTTAAGTACCACTCAACATTGCTAAAAATTCCGCGTCATATGCAATATTTTAATTTATTATTTCACTGTCACTGACGCTATTGACCAGAAAGGTTACACATATTGTCGACATTTACTACAGAAGCCAATTATATAATTATGATGTTGTACGACACATAGTTTAGGAAATATGGCGTGCTAAATATTGAGCAGCGCAAAAAGCCAAATATTCTGCAGAGCTTACATTTTTCACTACTTTATTTAAATAGTTGAGAATTTTCAGTTAATTACAAAAAGATGTCAGAAGGCAGTTGTCGTTTCATTCTGTCAGTTGTCTAAGTATGAAAAGCAGCACTTTCATTTCTTGCGTTGTGACACGCACTGTCTCGGGCCTAGGAAAAAGCGTCCTGCGACCCACATCGAACAACGAAAGATGCGAGCGTATTCCGTAGGACGCTGCGATAAATTTCCGCACCTAGGGAAATGTAGCTTAAGCAGTCTGGTTAGATGCCGCTTGTGCGGAACGATGTCAACAGCTTTCAATAAAAGCTCAGAGAGGAAGTGTTTCTGATCGCGTCTTGACGCCTTCTTGCCTTCTGTTCGATTGGAAAACGGGTTCCCCATTTTGTCCAAGTATTTTTATACCCTGTGTGCTGCATAATTCATGACGGCAGTAAAATTAGACTCGCTAAGCCCTCCCCCCACCTCTCCCATCTCTCCTTTTATGCGAACCGTTTAGCCCAGCCCAGCCTCTGTTCCCACTGCGTGCTGTATGACGTATGTAACTTAGCGGCCTCTGCAGCGACTATGTACCGGACCTGACCCCAGTCCCGGTGTCTTTGACGGCGCGGCGTCGGCTGGGCTCGGTTAGGTTGATGTTCCGCCTTAGGCAGCGATCCGGTCTCTGACCTCTGTCTGCCTCTTTGGTCCGCTGATGAGTACCACTAACGGCGTCCCGGCAGAAGCCCCGCCGGCAAATAGTGGACCTGCACTGAGGAGCGCCGCATGTCACTGAATACGCGACACCACAGCAGAAGACACTGTCAAAGCAAATCTGAAAACAATCTAACTACGTGGTACTGCCACACTGGTACAGGGGGCGAGGGGGAGGGTCTGAAAGGTTCATGGCTCGGCACAGAAGGAGAGGCATCAGAGTTTTGACAGCAGTCCTACATATTTACTCAACGAATCTCACACTTTGCCTCCTCGGGCTAATGCACTTGTTACATCACTGTTACTGCGTTTCTAGTCCATTCAGACCCTATGTGATATATGAACAAAGTAGCACACAGCAGCCAAAATTGCGACTTGCGGGTGTTATTCGGATTAAGAAACTGATCTATCATTCGGGTTATTGGAAGAAATTTCTGACCTGTTTGATGATCTTGTGGTAGTGCGCCGACTATAAGACCACATTCAAATTCCTAAAAAATCTTGATAGCCTGCCATAGTAGTAGTAGTAACAGATCTCAGAACTTGTTGTCTTATAAAGGTGTTGCCCACCGCAGCGCCATATTCTGTCTCTTTGCCGGCCGAAGTGGCCGTGCGGTTAAAGGCGCTGCAGTCTGGAACCGCAAGACCGCTACGGTCGCAGGTTCGAATCCTGCCTCGGGCATGGATGTTTGTGCTGTCCTTAGGTTAGTTAGGTTTAACTAGTTCTAAGTTCTAGGGGACTAATGACCTCAGCAGTTGAGTCCCATAGTGCTCAGAGCCATTTGAACCATCTGTCTCTTTACATATCTCTGTATTTGAATACGCAAGCCTATACCAGTTTCTTTGGCGCTTCAGTGTACGTTAGACGTCCTTAAAGTGGGGGCGCGTCCCACATGGATGGTAATAAGGAGTAACGGAGAGTGATAGAGTGGGGCGCTGGCTTTCATTGAAATAGTTATATTTTGTATCATGTAATAAAGACTTCTAGTGAATAAATATTGTTAGCGATAGACGTCATTTCCATGACTCAAGTTCAGCCTGGAACCGCGCGACAGCTACGGTCGCAGGTTCGAATCCTGCCTCGGGCATGGATGTGTGTGATGTCCTCAGGTTAGTTAGGTTTAAGTAGTTCTAAGTGTAGGGGACTGATGACCTCAGAAGTTAAGCTCTAAAGTGCTCAGAGCCATTTGAACCATTTTGCTGCCACAGCCCATTAACGCTAAATTTCACCGAACTGCCCTAATGGATACGTTCGTCGCAAGTCCCACATCGTTTTCTGCGATTATTTCACTCGGGATTGATTGTCTGTTAGCACTGACAAACGTACGAGAATGCCACTGCTTTCGGTCGTTAAGTGAAGGCTGTCGGCCACTGCGTTGTCCGTGGTGAGAGGTAATGCCTGAAATGTGGTATTCTCAGCACAATCTTGACACAGTCGATCTCGAAATACTGAATTCCCTGACGAATGGAATGTCCTATGCATCTAGCACCAACTATCATTCCGGGTTCAAAGTGTGTTAATTGCCGTCGCACGGCCATAGCCGCAGCGGAAAACTTTTCACAGGTATCACCTGAATACAAATGACTGCTCCTCCATTGCACTGCCCTTTTATACCTTGTGTATGCGATACTAACGTCATCTGTATATGTGCAATTGCTATCCAACGATTTTTGACACCTCAGTGTATGGTGCCTTGCGGGGTATCGATATTGATGCAGATGTAAAATATAGATGCAGAAGACGGAAGGAGCTCGTCTTGGCCCAGAGTTCACGTAACTACCTGAAGAATTCAGGAGCCATCCAGAACGCGACAACTAAACTGCTGTACGTACATTGCGTTTGGTTTGATGTTGTCGCTCCACTTTAAATCGCATTCTCTTATATATTTTTAAGATGCTACTGCTCCCAGTGATTGTTCTGAAATCGTGTAATCGCACAAAAATGGGTCTTTCTGCTTATTTACGTGCTACTTTCCATTTGTTTATGCTGGGTGTAAATTGCCAATCCCTGTGTCAAGTGTCGATCTTCTGCATGTATTCATATCTGAGTGCATCTACCAGTCACTTCTGCACACTAAGAAAAAAAAGACCTTAGGAAAGAGTACAGTAACAGCTCTACTCATGATTGTGGTGCAAGAGCCGGACTTAACAGACGTGTACCGTAATTACTAAGCCTAAAAACCCAAAAACGAGTTTTCTGTTCAGTAAACTGTTTTAAGGGAAAGAAAGAGAGATCTGAAACCATCATACTTAAAAAAAATAGTTAACGCATAGTAAATACTATACAGTAGAGTATTACTTACATAACACAGATTAGGGTTGGAAAGAAGGATGTTTGTTTTGGTAAACGTAAAACATCCTTGTCATCCTCAATTTAGTTTCAGAACAAAATTCATGTTACTAGAAAAGTGTACACCCAGAATCTCCATTGGAAAATGCTAACTTCCTGTCACTTGCCTGTTTCCAACTTCTCCTTCATTATGGAGGGATGGTATCTCAATTTTTCCACTCAAGCAAAAGTAGAAGCACAAAAATGTGTTGAGGCGTGGGGATATCACCATCATATGGAAAGACCCTTACAAAACACAATATGTAAAGGCTGTCAGCTCCTCCAGAACTAGTGTTGAGACAAGCACGGATGAAACAGGAACACCTCTAAGGGTAGCAATGCGAAAACCGATATGATTAACCCCGCCTCAGTAAATTCTCACACCACATCAAAAACGAGAGATACGCATATTTGTGGGAGTCGCATCGACAAACAGTTGAAGTCACTAAAACTGAACTGGGATCCAGCATCTACATCTACACCTACCTGGATACTCTGCAAATTACAATTAACTGCCTGGCAGAGAGTTCATCGAACCACCTCCACAACAATTCTCTCTTATACCAATCTCGAACAGCGAGCGGAAAAAACGAACGTAAATATTATGTTCCCGTGCGAGATCTGATCTCCCTTATTTTGTTATGATGATCGTTCCTCCCTATGTAGCTCGGCGTCAGCAAAATATTTTCGCATTCGGAGGAGAAAGTTGGTGAATGCAATTTCGTGAGAAGGTCCCGTCGCAACGAGTAACGCCTTTGCTTTAGTTATGTCAACCCCAAGTACGGTATCATGTCCGTGACGCTCTCTCTCCTACCTCTCGATACTAAAAAACGTGCTGCTCTTCTTGGACTTTCTCGATGCACTCCGTTAATCCTATCTGATATGGATTCCACACCACGCAGCATCGCTCCAAAAGAGGACGGACAAGCGTAATGTAGGCAGTCTATTTAGTAGATCTGTTGCATTTCCTAAGTGTTCTGCCAATAAAACGCATTCGTAGGTTCGCCTTCTCCACAACATTTTCTATGTGTTCATTCCAGTTTAAGCTGTTCGTAATTGTAATTTCTAGGTATTTAGTTGAATTTAAGGCCTTTATATTTAATTTATTTATCGTGTAACCGAAGTTTAACTGATTCCTTTCAGCACTCATGTGGATGACCTCATACTTTTAATTTTTTAGGATCAAAAGCCAATTATCGCACCATACAGATATCTTTTCAAAATTGTTTTGCAATTTGTTTTGGTCTTCTGATGACTACTGGACGATAAACGACAGTATCATGTGCAAACAACCTCAGACGGCTGCCCATATTGTCTCCTAAATCAAAATGTTCAAATGGCTCTGAGCACTACGGGACTTAACATCTAAGGTCATCAGTCCCCTAGGCTTAGAACTCCTTAAACCTAACTAACCTAAGGACATCACACACAGCCATCGCCGAGGCGGGATTCGAATCTGCAACCGTAGCAGCAGTGCGGTTCCGGACTGAAGCCCCTAGAACCGCTCGGCCCACAACGGCCGGCTCTCCTAAATCGTTTATATAGATACGGAACAGCAGAAGGCCTGTAACACTACCTTGGGGAACGCCAGAAATCACTTCTGTTTTAGTCGATGACTTTCCGTCAGTCACTACGAACTATGACTTCTCTGACAGCAAATCACGAATCCAGTCACATCACTGAGATGCTGTTCCATAAGCATGAACTTTGATTACAAGACGTTGTGAAATACAGCGTCAAAAGCCTTCTGAAAATGTAGAAATACGGAACATACACCCAGATTCTACATGTAATTAGCAGACGAGTTATTTCTTGTCTCAACCGTAACATACCGCAGATCCTCAAACAAAACACAATATCCAGCTGTTGAAAGAAGGCTCAGATCATACCCGTGTACAAGAAGATTAGCAAAGGCGACTCACGTATCACTGACATTCACCTAATGTAGAACATTAGGGCGTACTCAACAAACGGAGACTGGCTGGCGAGAGAAGCTTTGAAGGGGTACGGAATCTTCGGGATAGAACGGCGACTCGTCAACACCATCAAGTATGCAGATGACCTTTCAGTGCTCGCCAAAAATCAAAGACTGCTGCAACACATGATCAACCGGTTGATGGAAATCGGAAGGAACTGTGGCATGGAAGTCAATATAGGAAAATCGGAAGTGATACGGACATCAAAACAGGAGAAATCTTTGAGGATAAGTGCCGACACTCGAGAACTGGAGAATTTGATGCAGTTCATGTACTTGAGAAGCTTGCTAACAAGAGATACTCAGAGCACAAACGAAATTCGAGTAAGACTCGCCATGGCCAAAGCCGCACTCGGCAAGAAGAGCACTCTGCTGCTATCCGAAAATTACCTCGAGCAATTAAACAGAGAACCAACTCGTGGAGATAACATCTTGGACCTACTGACAACAAACAGACCCGAACTTTTCGACTCTGTAAGCGCAGAACAGGGAATCAGTGATCATAAGGCCATTGCAGCATCCCTGAATATGGAAGTAAATAGGAATATAAAAAAGGGAGGAAGGTTTATCTGTCTAGGAAGAGTAATAGAAGGCAGATTTCAGACTGCCTAACAGATCAAAACGAAAACTTCTGTTCCGACACTGACAGTGTTGAGTGTTTATGGAAAAAGTTTAAGGCAATCGTAAAATGCGTTTTATACATGTACGTGCCGAGTAAAACTGTGAGGGACGGGAAAAACCCACTGTGGTTCAACAACAAAGCAAAGAGAGCTTCACTCCAAGTTTAAACGCAGCCACAACCTCTCAGACAAACAGATGCAGATGTCAAAGTTAGCGTAAGGAGGGCTATGCGTGAAGCGTTCAGTGAATTCGAAAGTAAAATTCTATGTACCGACTTGACAGAAAATCCTAGGAAGTTCTGGTCTTACGTTAAATCAGTAAGTGGCTCGAAACAGCATATCCAGACACTCCGGGATGATGATGGCATTGAAACAGAGGATGACACGCGTAAAGCTGAAATACTAAACACCTTTTTCCAAAGCTGTTTTACAGAGGAAGACCGCACTGCAGTTCCTTCTCTAAATCCTCGCACAAACGAAAAAATGCCTGACATCGAAATAAGTGTCCAAGGAATAGAAAAGCAACTGGAATCACTCAACAGAGGAAAGTCCACTGGACCTGACGGGATACCAATTCGATTCTACACAGAGTAAGCGAAAGAACTTGCCCCCTTTCTAACAGCCGTGTACCGCAAGTCTCTAGAGGAACGGAAGGTTCCAAATGATTGGAGAAGAGCACAGGTAGCCCCAGTCTTCAAGAAGGGTCGTTGAGCAGATGCGCGAAAGTATAGACCTATATCTCTGACGTCGATCTGTTGTAGAATTTTAGAACATGTTTTTTGCTCGAGTATCATGTCGTTTTTGGAAACCCAGAATATGCTCTGTAGGAATCAACATGGATTCCGGAAACAGCGATTGTGTGAGACCCAACCCGCTTTATTTGTTCATGAGACCCAGAAAATATTAGATACAGGCTCCCAGGTAGATGCTATTTTCCTTGACTTCCGGAAGGCGTTCGATACAGTTCCGCACTGTCGCCTGATAAACATAGTAAGAGCCTACGGAATATCAGACCAGCTGTGTGGCTGGATTGAAGAGTTTTTAGCAAACAGAACACAGCATGTTGTTATCAATGGAGAGACGTCTACAGACGTTAAGGTAACCTCTGGCGTGCCACAGGGGAGTGTTATGGGACCATTGCTTTTCACAATCTATATAAATGACCTAGTAGATAGTGTCGGAAGTTCCATGCGGCTTTTCGCGGATGATGCTGTAGTATACAGAGAAGTTGCAGCATTAGAAAATTGTAGCGAAATGCAGGAAGATCTGCAGCGGATAGGCACTTGGTGCAGAGAGTGGCAACTGACCCTTAACATAGACAAATGTAATGTATTGCGAATACATAGAAAGAAGGATCCTTTATTGTATGATTATATGATAGCGGAACAAACACTGGTAGCAGTTACTTCTGTAAAATATCTGGGAGTATGCATGCGGAACAATTTGAAGTGGAATGATCATATAAAATTAATTGTTGGTAAGGCGGGTACCAGGTTGAGATTCATTGGGGGAGTCCTTAGAAAATGTAGTCCATCAAGAAAGGAGGTGGGAGGTGGCTTACAAAACTCTCGTTCGACCTATACTTGAGTATTGGTCATCAGTGTGGGATCCGTACCAGATCGGGTTGACGGAGGAGACAGAGAAGATCCAAAGAAGAGCGGTGCGTTTCGTCACAGGGTTATTTGGTAAGCGTGATAGCGTTACGGAGATGTGTAGCAAACTCAAGGCGCAGACTCTGCAAGAGAATCGCTCTGCATCGCGGTGTAGCCTGCTGTCCAGGTTTCGAGAGGGTGCGTTTCTGGATGAGGTATCGAATATATTGCTTCCCCCTACTTATACCTCCCGAGCAGATCACGAGAGTAAAATTAGAGAGATTCGAGCGCGCACGGAGGCTTTCAGACAGTCGTTCTTCCCGCGAACCATACGCGACTGGAACAGAAAAGAGAGGTAATGACAGTGTCACGTAAAGTGACCTCCGCCACACACCATTGGGTGGCTTGAGGAGTATAAATGTAGATGTAGATGTAGTAAGCTGAGCTTGGAATTAAGAAAGAAACTGAAACTTCCTGACAGATGAAAACCATGTGCCGGACCGAGACTCGAACTAGAGACCTTTGCCTTTAGCGGGCAAGTGCTCTACCAACTGAGCTACGCAAGCACGACTCACGACCCGTCCCCACAGCTTTAATTCCGCCAGTACCTCGTCTCCTGCCTTCCAAACTTCGCAGAAGCTCTCCTGCAAAGTTCGAGTCTCGGTCCGGCACACAGTTTTAATACACCAGGAAGTTTCATATCAGCGCACACACCGCTGCAGAGTGAAAATTACATTCAAGAAATAAATTGGTGAAGTGCTACATCTGGAGCGTTGCGCTGTTTGGACCAAGGCGTGGACCATGAGAAAAAGGAAGAAAAAATACCGGGAAAATTTTGAAATGTGGTTCTGGAGAAGACGGAAGTAGATTGACCGGGTGACAGACGACGATGTACCGAGAAGAGCAGGAGAGAAAAAAAAAACTGTACTGAATACAATTGAAAGGCTACTAACAAAAAACCCACTAGTCAGAAAACTCGAGGAAAGAGTTAGAGGCGCCATCATGTATTGTTCAGCGCTGTGTATTGTGTATTGAATATTTGAATCGGGGACCTAGAAACGACGGAGAGGCTTCGTCCCGCCGTAGCCATCAGTGGTTCACAACCCCACAACAGGCTACAGCAGTCCACCCATCCCACCGCCACCCCACACCCAACCCATGGTTACTGTGCGGTTCGGCCCCCAGTGGACTCCCCCCGGAAACGTCTCATACCAGACGAGTGTAACCCCAAATGTTTGCATAGTAGAGTAATAATGGTGTACGTGTATGTGGAGCATGTGTTTGCGCAGCAATCGCCGACATAGTGTAACTGAGGATGAATAACGGGAACCAGCATGCATTCGTTGTGGTATATGGAAAACCGCCTTAATAACCATCCACAGGCTGGCCGGCACACCGGACCTCGACACTAATCCGCCAGGCGGATTCGTGCCGGTGACCGGCACGCCTTCCCGCTCGGGAAGCAGCTCGTTAGACTGCGCGGCTAGCCGGGCGGGCTTTGTTCAGCATTACTCAGGTGACTAAACAGCCGCTGTAGTCAGAAACACCTCAAGTCATACTGCACAAGCCTCTAAAGATACGGCGACTCTGCAAAAACCTCACAACTCTGGACTGCTGCTAACAAGAACATCGCTAGTCAATGGTGCTTCAGGCAGCTGTCGCGAGAGCGCTCTGCTCATCTTCCGATAAACCACTGATACACTACATTTCATTTACAACCGCACTCGTTCTTCTAGGTTATACTCCTGTTCTCCAAGCTTTTACTTTGAAACGGACACACATGGTCCAGAGTGACCTCCTGGAAATCCCATTACTCACTCAGAGATAATCCCAGTAGACGCTGTATGTTAGAAGATCTCACTGGCAAGGATGAACATGACGATTTCCGTAACGCCTACCGAATAATTGTGCTCTGAAAACTTTAGTGGCAGATTTCCAAAACTTTCAACAGCCATTTCGGATGCCCCAGGTTTGACATTTGCGAAGAATACGATTTGCTTCAGCAAAAAATAAACGCAGGTATGGAAAATACGGAGAGAAAAGTTTGAGGCACAGAAAGCTGTTGATGTCAGAAAATTGGAAGCTTTTTCGGATGGAACGAGAGCATTTATTATGAAAGCCAAACAGCAAAAAGTTAACTGCATCTCGATTGATTTTATCCAGAATTTACCCTTTCTCATTAATTCTCAACAAGTGTTTGTGACATTACAGCCTTTATCACTGCGATTTTTAACATGTAAAAGTTTTTTTTTCTGTATTTGCGTCAGTATGTGCGAACTTCTAACATATACCAATGAATGTTGTAACCAGATATCTTTGCCGCGCTCCTGAAAAGCGCAGAATATCACGATAGCTATAAACTGTTATACACTGCTATCGATCAGTAAAAAAACGATGCACCTATGTTTCAAAATAACAATTGCCAATTTTTACTTCTGCAGGGAGCCGCGCCGCTCTCTAGCTGTTCTTCTGTGAATGTGTTGCGAGTCGGATGCAAAAGTATTGTGCTCCATACTGATATAATCATTTTATTGTAAATTTAAGAGTTTAAGTGATTGAAAAATATATGTAGCCACAAACAAGCGAGAATGTGTATCATGAAAATTCGCCCCACCGCCACAATGGGTGGCCATGTTAATGTAAGTTTCCGTTTCATAATATAATACTTGAAGCCTTGAAGTTTATTTAATTTCAAAGAAAATCTCTCAACTTTATTTTCATTAATTATACTTGTGATAATCTTTTCTGTTTAAAAGATTTATGCAGCTTATGATCCAGCGTGTGTTCTGTCGGAACAGGAGGCTGTCGTGACGACATCGTTATAGTATTTATTCCAAGTTCTTTCAGTTCCGTTTATATGTTCGTACAAATCCAATTAGTTGGTCCCTTAGGTTTCTTTCATGTAACTTCCGTCTGTTTTCTCCGCGCGATCTTCCTCCGAAAAAAAATTTCTGTTCATTTTTTTTAGTAATTTTCGATATCGCGAAGGAGAAAAGACAGCCGCCTTCTGCTCCGAACGGAACACCACGACTTTTCTAACGTCGGAGAGTACCGCACGAATTTTCCGCTAAAAGGTAATAGAATTTCTTAAAGCTGGATCAATTACACATGTTGCTGCTGTTCTCCGACAAATCTGGTGTGATTAACAGTAATTTATTCTGTCACGACAAAAAGAACCAATTTTATTTTTACCAAAGCAACAAAGCTCTCAATGAAATTACTAAAAAATCATACCAGATCTGGCGCCCGAACAGGGACTTGACTAAAATATTGAAAGTGTCACGGTACTAATATATGATTGTCTTATTTCATGTATCGCTCTTTGGAACCCAATGCTGCATAAAATTACGGATGAGCAATAAATATACGCAATATTGAAGGACGCGGTATTTACACAAATATCTTGGGATTTAATAAGACGCAGATTTGCAGTTTTGAAGACAACGCCGAGTGAGTACCAAATTTTCGTTTGCCATAGTTCTGTCTAAAGAGTAGCTCATTTGACCTTCAAATTCGACCTCACTCTATCCTTTCTGTAGCTTAACGTAAAAAACCACTTTTTTTTTCTACGTAAATATTTGAACATTTTCTGTAACCTTTTGCTTGACTATTTGTTTTATACTGTAGTTAGTATTCTCGTGTAAGTTCAAGATGGATGCCATTTCAGTCTTTTCTGTGTAACAGCGTTGGCAATCAATTGTTTCAACGGCGTTGACTCCATCTTGTCTTTTTGCTACAGACGTGTGTCAGTTATTACCCACGTAACATTAGACATTTGACGAACGCGCCGCGACTTTAACTTGCGCGGCAAGAATAATTGACAATCAGAATTTCAGTTGGCAGTACCCATTTTAAGTTGGCAATAGTTGAATTTCATTATGGCGGACGGACAATCGAGCGCGAACTCTGCAGACGAAAGCGACGGCACTGTTAACAAACATTACCGACTCCGCTCACGCGGAACGACGGCCAGGACAGACGACAGACAAGAGGTAGCTAACGTGGACGACACTCAGCAGGAAACACCCACCTCCCCGATAACGGTATCAGTTGACATTGTCAAAATGTTACAGGAATTGATACTAGACATACAGGAGAGGGAACAGCGCGAACGTGATCGCGAACAACGTAAGAAAGACAGAGACAAGTTTTTATCAGAGCTGAAAACGGATATGACAACACAGATTGACTCAGTTAGGAATGACGTAAATACCATCATTGATGCGAAAGTAGGTACCCTCACTACGCAAGTAGGCTCTCTCACAGCACAGATAGATTCGGTTAAGGGTGACGTCACGGCACAGATAGATTCGGTTAAGGGTGACGTCACGGAGCAAGTAACCACTTTGACAACCCAGATAAGCACTCTGAATAACAAAATTGATAACATTGGTCAGAATATCACAACTCAAATCGAAGCGTGTCGCAAAGAAACCGATTCGGTAAAACTTGTGTATAAAACAGTTGCACGACAGGTAGACGAGTTAGCGACAGCGGTAGCCACTGTAGAATCATAAGTAAGTGCAATGGCGAATGACATTTCGGACCGAACTATTGAGGAAAGAGTTAACAGTAGTGTTGCTTCGCACACTAAAGCACTTACCGAACATTACAAAGAATGGATTGATGTACAAGAGAAGCTAGTTGAGGAGAAGGTTACACGTGACTTGAAAGATGTTAAATCCGCAACCTTAGACATATTATCTGCACCCGGCAGTTCAGGAGACACTGTTTGTACTGAACTAGGCCAAATTAGACGAGTGTTTACCCGGGATTTGCCGGAATGGCGGAAGCAAGTAACAGATGAGATATCCGACCTGAAACAGCAAATTCAAACACTACAGTATGATAACCAGAGTGACGGGAAACACTCACTACCTTCTGAGCCAGATGAACATCAATACCAGACAACACAACAACACAACACACCACAGTACATTCCGCGACTGAAAAATGAATTTAACGATTCACACAACAACAACACTGAACAATTGACACTCACAACCCTCATGAAAGAGGAGAGTGTATTGAAACACAGAGTTTTTCAACCATTCCAACCGGAAAAGCGAAATATTCATCCAGTCGTTTTCCTAAAGAACTTTTCAGGAGTCTTTCCAGCTGCCTGGAATGACAAACAGAGAATACAATTCATTACCGGATACATACAAGGAGAAAGTGCTATATGGGGAACCGAGATGGTTGATAAGTGCAAAACATTTAGCGAGTTTGAGAAAAACTTTTTAAGCAAATTTTGGAGCGTAGGTGTTCAGCAACGCCTACGCAAAGAGGTCTATAACGCCGAACCTTTCCATTCGAACAGTGGCGGACTTCGCCGGTACTTTGAAAAGTACTTGAGAAAGATACAATATTGGGACACTCCCATAACAACAAAAGATGTTATTATGATCCTTAAGTCAAAACTACCCATTTCCATACGCGAAAAATTAGTGAACGTGTCAGAGGAAGATCAGGACGCATTTTTATCCGTCCTTGATTCGCTCGATCTTATACACGAAGACGCGCGTGCGAATGCTAACCGTAAGAACAACAACGCAGGCACGTATTCGAATGGAAACGGTAGTAATGGAAATGGTTCACACGAAACACAATACGGAAACAAACAGTACAATAACCGCAATAGAGGCCGAAACAATGGTTACCGTAATGGTAAACACAAAAACAAGCATTACGGCAACCAACGGTACAATCCAATATACAACACGCAACAACAGTATTACGGGAATGCTCCATACCAATCAAACAATAACGGTAGTAACTTCTACGAGAATGGGAACAAATACAAGGGTAAACGTTGCAACAATCAAAATTGCGGAGGTCAGCTACCTCCACCACAACCCTATGGGCAGCCACAACACCAGCAACAACAGCAATACACGCCTCAGCAACAACCATTCATGCAACAACAACAGTACACGCCACCACAACAGGACTTTAGATACAATAACAATAAACCAAGAAAACAATACAATCCACCGGTATATTTTACGCAGGCAAGTAATGTACCGATTTTTCAGCCTGGTAACCAAGTGCAGTACCAACAAGAGTTTGATACAAATCAACACACACAATGGGTAAAAAGCCAGCGAGAATGGTCAAGTGATGTGACAGAAGAATCAAATCAGTCGCATCACAAGAAAGCGGAAAACTAAAGGCAGCACCTTTTCGCCTCCTTGGGGATGCTGCGGGACATAATGGGGGCAAACTCGACCTTGAACGACTTAACTTAATACGTTATGATCGCGACACTGACTTGAGAGACGATTTGTTGCAGGAAAATATTGAGACACACTTGAATGACGTATGGGAAGACGAAGTACAAGCAATGACTAAAATTTACATAGCCAATACACCAATAGATGCTATTATTGATACTGGTGCAAACGTAAATGCTTTATCACTATGTATGTTTAAGAAAGTTTCTGCAGGGATGAAAATTTTAACGTTATCAGTACAAGGTTGTTCAGTAACAGGAGCGGTAGGATCTTTATCACAGCGAGTCAATTTGCAAGCTCAGGTACCGATAAGGATTAATTCTACTTCTTTCATGTGTGTATTTCTAGTAGTTAAGAATTTGTCAGTGTCATGCTTATTAGGAATGGAGTTCCGGAGGAAGAATAAGGCAGTGATTGATATAGAAAAGGGTATCTGTACAATCCGAGTAGGTGAACAGGAGGTAACGCTGCAATTGTTGCGCGCCAAGGTAAAAAGAGTCAACACTGAGCACAAAGTTAAGGTACGCAGACTGGTACAGCGAATGTTTTTGAACCAAGCACACATAACAAGACAGGGTAACAGTTGGACGGATTTTGATACTGATGACGGACTTCCGACTAGAGAAGAGATTTTGAATAAAGTAAGCGAATCAAGTGAACTTGATTACATACAAAGGCAAGATTTACTGCACTTACTTATGAGGTATCTTCATGTCTTTTCTTCGAAACCTGGAGTAATACGTGACTACGAATATGACATGAAGGTCGCTCCCCATTCTACTTTTTGCAAGACAACGTACTCTGTCCCGTATGCAAGGCGCGAGGCTGTGAAAAATGAAATACGTAAAATGCTTAAGTGGGAGATCATTGAACCGTCAGACTCACCTTACAGTAGTCCGTTATTGCCAGTTTTGAAGCAGGATGGTAGTGTACGTATAGTTTTGGATGCAAGAAACATAAATAAAATAATTATTCCAATAAGAACTCGACCTGAGGCTCACCTTACAGTAGTCCGTTATTGCCAGTTTTGAAGCAGGATGGTAGTGTACGTATAGTTTTGGATGCAAGAAACATAAATAAAATAATTATTCCAATAAGAACTCGACCTGAGGCTATGGATGAACAATTACAAAGGTTTCATGGAGTAAAATTCCTCACATCGGTAGACTTGAGATCGAGCTACTGGCAGGTCAAGATGACATCACAGTCTCGAAAATATACAGCGTTTATATTTGCAGGTAGATCATACCAATTCAAAGTAGTTCCATTTGGTTTGAATGTGAGTTCAGGCGTATTCATAGCTGCACTTGATCATGTATTAGGACCTGAACTGTTGGATCGAGTAACAGTGTATGTTGATGACTTACTGATTGCTACGAAATCTTGGGAAGAACATTTAGACATAATAAGCAAAGTTTTCCAGAGGTTTGTTGACTATGGAATCACAGCTAATCTACATAAGTCTAAATTTGGTAAAAGCGAGATTAAATTTTTAGGACATCTTGTATCATCACAGGGAATTACCCCAGATCCAGACAAACTAGCAGCTATTAAAAACTTTCCTGTGCCCTCTTCTAAACGCCAGTTGAAAGGCTTCCTCGGAATGACTTCCTTTTTCAGAAAGTTTATTTCGGACCAGTCGATGAACAGTCAAGCATTGCATGATCTTCTAAAGAAAAATACTCACTGGCATTGGACGCCAGAGTGTCAGGCAGATTTTGATCGCATTAAACAAGCACTTCTTAACAGCAATATTTTGTTCCATCCAGACATGGATAAAGAATTCTGTATTTCGTCAGATGCTTCATTTCAGGGGCTTGGTTCTTGTTTGTTTCAAATAGAAGTAATTGATGGAAAAGAAGAGATAAGAGTTATCAGCTTTGCAAGTAGGGTTCTGACAGAATGTGAGAGGTCATTCTCGGTGACAGAGTTGGAGGCTCTGGCCGTTGTATGGTCCTTTAAAAGGTTCAATTACTACATCCATGGTCGGAAAATTAAGGTCTTTTCTGATCACCAAGCTCTTAGTTTCTTGCTCTCGTGTAAACTTCTTCATCCTCGTCTTACACGATGGAGTCTCTTCTTGCAAGAGTATGATTTCGAAATAGTATACATCAAGGGTAAAAACAACATTATCGCGGATGCTTTGTCACGCATGCCGCAAGGACTTCCCGAGTCCAGTGAACTTATCGAGCAGATGTCTAACTACCGAATTCTTCTAATGAAAGACCCACTACATAGAAAGTATTTCCTTCAGCTCTGCAAGCAGATGCGCGTACTCCAAGAAACAGATCCCAAATGGCGTAAGATCAAACAACTTCTTCTAACAAAACCCGATCACCACTTGTCCAAATTTTATAAACTACACAACGATGTTTTATTCCATCGAACTTCTCTCCTCTCTGGTAGATGGTGTGTGTGTATACCACACGCATACGTTGAACACCTTATCTGGTACACACATCTTTCCTGGGGTCATTATGGACCTGAAAAATGCAAACGAAAGATTTCTGCCTATTGCTATGTACCAAACTTGCACCATCGAATCCATAAGTTGTTAAGTACATGTCTTATCTGCCAGAAGGCAAAACCCTTCAACCATTCGAACCTAATTCCTCTGAATCCAATTATTACTGAGAGACCAAATCAAGTTCTGGCCCTTGATCTCGCCGGCCCCCTGCCGCAAGGGAGGGGAGGGGTGAAATACCTAGTCGCATTGTTGGATCTTTTCACAAAACATGTGAGACTTTATGCAGTGAAATCATCCAGTGCACTTCCAATCATCCGTCGAATAGAACAAGACTATTTTCCTCGATTTGGCAAGCCGGAGGCCATTCTATCAGATAATGCATCGAATTTCACTGGCAGACAATGGCGCAATTTTCTTGCCAGACATGGCATCAAACAAATACTTATATCTCGTTTCAGACCGCAATCTAATCCCACCGAACGTATCTTCAAAGAGTTCAATAGATTCATTCGAACCTACATACCTAATCGACAAACCCGTTGGATTGACTTTGTATCTTCATTTGAGCAGATTGTCAACAATCTTCCACACTTCTCAACTGGATTTACACCTGCGGAATTAATGACGAGTCATCGGGAAAGAAATGAATGGTTAGATCCCATACCTAAAATTGTAGAACCAGAATTAGATTTAGATGCAAAACTTAGGCAAGCATTGGTATCCTTAGCTGTGCAGGCGAATCTACGCAAGAAGTCTTATGACAAAAAAGTATCTAAGGCTCTTACATATGATATTAATGAAAAGGTGCTTTTACGGACACATTTTAAGCCATCGAAGTTGTTGAAAAGAAATCGGGAATGGAGGCTATTGTACGACGGACCATTTGTAGTAATTAGAAAACCACATACAGGGTGTTATCTAATAGCGGATCCAGCATCTGGCAGAATTAAAGGATTGTATCACCACCAGGATCTCAAGATGTATAACGAGGCAAAGTAACGAGCAAAGGAACATTAGCCTAAGGTTTAACCTGTGAAACACCTCGGTATTCAAACACACCAATACGAGTACTCACACTTTGGCGAAAAAACTATGGAGGTAATTGAAGATTTGATTTATTATGGCGTACGAAAAAGAAAGCACATTCCATTTGAGAGGATAGATTCTCAGTTAGTTTTAAGTTAGTCATAGGTGTAAGCAGTCCAAGTTGGCTGTTGGCATTGAGGAATGCCGTTATTGGTGAAAGGAGATACGGAAGGAAGTAGCAGATTGCCACCTTCCAACTCCAATGAATATATATGTATGTGAAATGTTAGGTTAAGCAATTTCTTTTTCAGCCCTCAAGATGGAATGTTAGTCTTTAAGTGGACAGAGTACAGCCTATTGCGTGTAAACTGTGCGTTATTGTAACACCGCCATGAACTATACCTTTTGTTAGCGCGATCTTTAGAATTAAACAGATTTGTGTAGCCAAGTGTTTGAACTGTCAAAAGCAGTAAATAGCAGAGAGAGAGAGTATCACGTAGTATTTGATAGTTTTCAGGAGATTCAATCTCAGATTCAAAGTATCATCTACGAACAGTAAGCCTCATAAAGATTTAATAGCTAAGCAATAAAGCATTTCCTTTATTCTGTTTTACAACAGCTGTTAGGTCATGTAGTCGAGAGTGCCACTACATGGAAACATATACGTCGTACTGACAAGTCTGAAGTATTCCTGATGGTAAACGTTTCTTCTTTAAACATGTAAGGTGCACTAAAGTAATTAGTTATTTCACAGCCAAGTCCGACAAGCGCCCAGAAGGAAGCGTGATAAACTAGAAAGCTGTCACCAGATATGACTCACATTATAATAATAAAACTAAGATCTGATATTAGATTAAAGAATAGCCACTTGAAGGCACACGTGGCGCATGTCATGCATCTAAGGTCACAAAAATATCCTAGTGTAGTTGTGCTAGAATTTGTATATGTATATAGTGTATTTATGTTCATATTTGATCCTCTCCTCTTCCACTTCCCCATCCTATCCCATTAAAAAAAAGTGAGGATTAGAATTTGACAGGCTCATCTGAGTGCTCTTTAGACGGTTGAAGTGGAAACGTAATTTGTGGGAGAGATCTGTTAGCGAAAGTTTTGTTCTAATCGCGTATCGCGAGTAGCAATGTTGAGAGATTATAATACATTCCGCGAGTAGTACTTGCAGCCAGTAACTTTATGAAGCATGAATCTTCCGGAGAGAAATGTATGAGTATGCTCGACCAGTAGAGACAGAATTTGTTCAATCTGTGCTCTACATAAACAGTGACACTAAATTTTGAAGAGAAACGAAATAACAAGCTGCTTAAAAGATTTGTTTTAAGAAAAATTTTACCTTTGTAAAAGGGAGAGAGAATAACCGAAATAATCGTGCCTTGATGCACAAGTAGTGGTATTCAATACGCTAATCCGGCGTGGCGTGACTGAAAAGGTTAACAGAATTTTGTGACTGTAAGCAAACTTAAGAAATGTATGTATGTATGTAATTTATGGACATTGTTTAATCTTGTAATGTATTTACCTGTGAGTAACTTGAACTGTGAACTTTGAAATCACAATGTGAGATGGGAGATGTGAATTTGCAGACACTCTAAGACGTTCTAAACAAAATGCGAGTGATAAAGTGTACAAAATACGTGTGCAGTGACATGTGTACACGCAAGTGCAGGTAGTGACAGCGATCACAGCAAAGCATTTTGCAAACTATATGTAAAACGTTGGCTTCACTTACCTGTGTGTAAGCAGCATGGCAGGTCGCAGGGACTGTCGTGTGAAATCCTCGAAACAGACGATGGTATTTTCTACCCAAGTTTTCGATACGCCGATCGACGATGGAGAAAGGACACTAGACGTGTGTTTTCCGCGCGTTCTCATTTTAGCAGAGCGCGAGTGACACACGTTAAACTTCATACGAGCATACACGAGCGCGTGTTGCACTGGACTAGTAACCGGCAACAGCGCGGAGCTGCTTGCAATTGGACTCAACAATTAACATTTGAAACACAACCGACGCGCAAGAGACATTGCTAAAGCTATCACAGTGAAACTTAATTATGAACTTTATTTATTCTGTAAAAAGAGAAGTCTTAGCTTCAAATTAATTTCCGTTTAATCAGTCACGTCGGATATTTTGCGATAGATAGTTAAATAAAGACAAGGCATTACTGAGCACTGAAACGTTAACTGGAAGGGAAGGTTATCAATCCTGTCCAGAATCCTATAAAACCTTTACCTGTAAGTCTACATTATAGCACGAACCTAACACAGGTTTCTTTCTGTTTATTTGCATGTAAACGACATGACGCTTGATGCGAGACACTAGAGAGGCAACACGAGCGAACACAAAAAAGACGCTACCCAGGGTCGTGACCTCTCGGACGACGCCGCTCACCGAACGAGAATAGACGTTGCAGACTCCGGTTAAGTGAGCGCGTGACAAATAAAAGTGTACAGTGTAGTGTCAAGTGAAACGTCCTGATTAACAACGACATTCTAAAAGAATCAAATGAAACGGATAAAAAACATTACGAGACCAAACAGCTCACAGACAATTTTAGAGGACTGTTTAAGCAATTATTTCAATGTATCTGTGTATGTTTGTCTACTGACATTTTTTGTTTTCTATATAGAGTATTATTCATTTATCTTTGTGTGTGTTAGACTTAAGATTGTTTTTTGTCATATTTTGTTTCACAGTAACAGCAATTAAGATGACAGTGCAAGGACACCTGACAATGAACTGAGAGAAGTGCCAAAGTGCACAAAAGACACTGAAAGACATTTGTTTTCATAACTGTACTGGAAGCATAAAATAACTGGATGACAAACTCATTCCAATTTTATGTTAGAACTAAAGTAAACAGATGATAAAACCCAGTAATGTCTTGAAACTACATGTGAGTCCTGATGATCCTTCCGGAATCATCATGCCTCACATGGGAGGCATTGTGACATTACAGCCTTTATCACTGCGATTTTTAACATGTAAAAGTTTTTTTTTCTGTATTTGCGTCAGTATGTGCGAACTTCTAACATATACCAATGAATGTTGTAACCAGATATCTTTGCCGCGCTCCTGAAAAGCGCAGAATATCACGATAGCTATAAACTGTTATACGCTGCTATCGATCAGTAAAAAAACGATGCACCTATGTTTCAAAATAACAATTGCCAATTTTTACTTCTGCAGGGAGCCGCGCCGCTCTCTAGCTGTTCTTCTGTGAATGTGTTGCGAGTCGGATGCAAAAGTATTGTGCTCCATACTGATATAATCATTTTATTGTAAATTTAAGAGTTTAAGTGATTGAAAAATATATGTAGCCACAAACAAGCGAGAATGTGTATCATGAAAATTCGCTCCACCGCCACAATGGGTGGCCATGTTAATGTAAGTTTCCGTTTCATAATATAATACTTGAAGCCTTGAAGTTTATTTAATTTCAAAGAAAATCTCTCAACTTTATTTTCATTAATTATACTTGTGATAATCTTTTCTGTTTAAAAGATTTATGCAGCTTATGATCCAGCGTGTGTTCTGTCGGAACAGGAGGCTGTCGTGACGACATCGTTATAGTATTTATTCCAAGTTCTTTCAGTTCCGTTTATATGTTCGTACAAATCCAATCAGTTGGTCCCTTAGGTTTCTTTCATGTAACTTCCGTCTGTTTTCTCCGCGCGATCTTCCTCCGAAAAAAAATTTCTGTTCATTTTTTTTAGTAATTTTCGATATCGCGAAGGAGAAAAGACAGCCGCCTCCTGCTCCGAACGGAACACCACGACTTTTCTAACGTCGGAGAGTACCGCACGAATTTTCCGCTAAAAGGTAATAGAATTTCTTAAAGCTGGATCAATTACACATGTTGCTGCTGTTCTCCGACAAATCTGGTGTGATTAACAGTAATTTATTCCGTCACGACAAAAAGAACCAGTTTTATTTTTACCAAAGCAACAAAGCTTTCAATGAAATTACTAAAAAATCATACCAGATGTTGCGTTACTACATGCCTCTGTTGTGGTATTATGTCTTGGAGATAGACGATTTGGGAACAGAAAATGTCAAGATATACAGGTATTGGAAGTAATGGGCCCCAATGAGGTTACCTCGATACTGCTACATTTCATAAGCAGCATCTGACACTCAGAGTTAATGGAGGAACTGGTTTTAATAAGTGACAGTTGTCCTGGGCAAAACAAAAATCAAACAATAGGCCACTTCCTCTTCTATGTGATGCACAGTCTCAAAATTTTTAAAAGTGTTAAATGCCTTTTCCCTGTTCGTGGTCATAGCTACCTACCAGACGACTCGGATTTTTCGCTTATTTCTGGCCAACGCAGGAATACTACCACCGTCAAACTTCCCGAAACCTAGAGTGAAAGGATTCTGAAGGCCAGAAAGGGTCCATTTCCATTTCTTCGAGATGTTCACCCACCATGATTTGAAGGATTTTAAAAAAGCAACCGCCAGTTTTCAAAAAACCCACACTTTGGGATGTTCGAACTATGCAGTCTGACTTTAATAACAAAGATATACGTTAGCGAGACGCGTACCATGGTACTTGGAGCCGTCACATCATCACAGCTTCGAAGGTCTAAGATCCCGACACAATGGACTTACCAGGAATTTTCACATCCCGTTCTGGAGTGAAACCTGTGAAGACTGAAGACGTATTAGAACTTGCGGAATATGTCGAAAATCGTGCAAGCAGAGAGAACTACTCAAGACTATTTGGCACAGCTGAATCAGTGGATTCACCTACAGCCAGTAGGGAATATGAAACAGGTAACGATGACAATAATGATATAGATGAAAATTAATATTTTGAGATGTTATTGTATACTGTACATTACATTTTTCTTCCTTTATCTTTAATAAATAATTGTTGAACTAATAAAAGTTGTAAGAAGTACTTCAGTATGACAATAACATCTTCATGGTATGTAACTATGATATTATTATGCATTGTATTAGTGACATTTCTATTGAATTTTACAAAAGCCCCGCTAATCCAATCCATTTTCCTTCTCCACACCTTGGGAATATAATTTGGCATCACTGAATCTGTTCTGATAACATTCCTGATGCCTGCAAAATGTTTAGACAAAAGAAAAACAAATTAACTACTTATGGAACGAAGATAAGCACTCTTTTTTCGTTTTGGCAACATTGCGATTTTCCAACTAGTGGGGTTTTTGCCGGCAACCCTTAAACTCTTCAGAGGAAGGCCAACTGAATCGGACACATGCTTAGACACGAGGGTTCTTACACGATGTCATTAATGGGAAGCTCAAAGGAATTGTAGGAATAGGAAGAAGAAGAATTCAACATCTGGACGACAGGAAAGAGGGAAAAGATACAGCAGGCTGAAGGAAAAAGCTAAAGACGGGGAATATTGACACCAGAAATTCTCCATACGAAGACTCGCCGCTGTGCAGAATACTACGTAACATACTCTGAGCTGAAACGTAGTGCGGTATTTCGAATAGAATGCCGTCTCTAATGGCATCCAGCGTGGGTTCCGAAAACATGGATCACGTGAAACCCAAATCGCGCTTTTGTGACGTGACATCCTGAAAGCTATGGGTCGAGGTAATGATATAGACATGGCACTTCTTGACGGCCTAAAAGTATCTGACTCAGCACCACACGAACGCTTAGTACTGGAACCAAAAATAAGATCATATTCGGTGTGACTGGGTAGAGGACGGGAGGGAGCAGTGTGTTATCTCGGATGACGAGTCACGAACAGATGTAGAAGCATCTTCAGGCGTGCCACAGTGGAATGCGTTGGGACACTTCCTGATCACGTATATTGAATTTCCATGTAATATTAGTAGTAACCTCAGACTTTTAGTAGACGATGCAGTTGTATATGATGTACTATCTGAAAAAACATGCACAAATATGCAGACACATCTAGGTAAGATTCAAAGTAGTGCATTGATTAAAATGTTGATTTAAATGTTCGGAAATGTAAAAGTATGAACTTTGGTTCAAATGACTCTGAGCACTATGGGACTTAACATCTGAGGTCATCAGTCCCCTAGACTTAGAACTACTTAAACCTAACTAACCTAAGGACATCACACACATCCATACCCGAGGCAGGTTTCGAACCTGCGACCGTAGCGGTAGCGCGGTTCCAGACTCAAGCCCCTAGAACCGCTCGGCCACACCGGCCGGCTACGAACTTTAAACAGCTTGATTATACTATGACTAAATTATCCGTTAGTCACTCTGGAGTCATTCAACTCACACGAATAACTATGCGTAACAATTTATGGATTCTGGTCATATCTAAAGTACACCAGTGGGAACACGCGGTCAATACCCTCACTGTGTGATGACAAAGGTGATGTCACTGATGACAATGCTACCGAAGCAGAGTTACTAAATACGGTTTTTCGAAACTCCTTTACCAAAGAAATTGAAGTAAATTTTTCAGAATTCGAATCTAGAACAACTGCCAGCATGAGTAACTTAGAAGCAGATAACCTCGATGAAGCGAAGCAGCTTAAATCATTTAATAAAGACAAGGCGTCCGGTGCAGATTGTATACCAGACAGGTTCATTTCAGAGTATGCTGATACAGTAGCTCCATATTGAGCAATCATACTTAACTGCTTGCTCCTCGAAAGATCCGTACCTAAAGACTGGAAAGTTGCGCCAGTCACACCAATACCCAAAAAGGACAGTAGGAGCAATCCGTTGAATTACAGAGCTATATTTCTAACGTCTATTTACAGAAGGATTTTGGAACATATACTGTGCTAGGACATTATGAATTACCTATAAGAATCCGATTTTTTGACAAATAGTCAGAACGTATTTCGAAAATACATTCAATATATTTCTTGTGAAGCACAACTAGCTCTTTATTCTCACGATGTAAAGAGTAGTATCGACATGGGACGTCAAATTGATTCCACATCTTTAGATTTCCTGAAGGCTTTTGACACTGTTACTTACAAGCGACTGATAATCAGACTGCGACTGGATTCGTGAGTTCAAATATGTGTGAATTCCTAAGCGACCAAACTGCTGAGTTCATCGGTACCTAGACTTACACACTACTTAACCTAACTTAAATTAACTTATGCTAAGAATAACACACACACCCGAGGGAGGACTCGAACTCCGTGACATGGTGCCTCAAACCGCGCGGCCACTCAGCACGGCGATTCGTGAGTTCGTATCAGAAAGGTCACAGTTCGCGGTAATTGAGAGAAAGTAATCGAGTACAAGAGACGTAATATCTGCCGCCCCCCAATTAAATGTTATAGAAAAGAAATCGGTTCAAATGGCTCTGAGCACTATGGGACTTAACATCTGAGGTCATGAGTCCCCTAGAACTTAGAACTACTTAAACCTAACTAACCTAAGGATATCACACACATCCATGCCCGAGGCAGGATTCGAACCTGCGACGGTAGCGGTCGCGCAGTTCCAGACTGAAGCGCCTTTAACCGCGTGGCCACAATGGCCGGCAAAAATGTTATAGACCCTCTGCTGTTCCTGATCTACGTAAACGACTTGGGAGACTATGTGAGCAGCCCTCTTAGATTCTTTACAGGTGATGCTATCATTTACGGACTAGTTAAGTCACCAGTTGATCAAAACCAATCGCAAAATGATTTAAACTAGATATCTGTATAGTGCGAAAAGTGACAGTTGACTCTAAATAAATAAAAGTGTTAAGTCCTCCACACGAGCAATAAAGGAAATCTGTCGAAGTTCGGCTACAGGACGGATCACACAAATCTAAAGACCGTAAATTCAGCTAAGCACTTACGGATTACAGTTACGAATAACTTATACTGGAACGATCACGTAGATAATGTTGTGGGGAAAATAAACGAAAAAGAGCGACTTATTGGCAGAACACTTTGAACATGCAACACGTCTGCTAAAGAGACTGCTTACATCATGCTTGTCCTTCCTCTTCTGGAGTTTTTCTGTGTGGTGTGGGATCCGCATCAGATGGGACTGACGGAGAACATCCAAAAAGTTCAAAGAACGGCAGCACGTTTTGTATTATCGCGAAGTAGTGGAGAGAGTGCTACGGACGTGCTGCATGAATTGCGGTGATAATCGTTAAAACCAAACTTGTTTTTCGTTGCATCAGGATGTTCTCGTGAAATTTCAGTCACCAACTTTTCCTCGGTTGCAAAAATATTCTGTTGGCACCCACCTATATAGGGAGAAATGATCATCATGATGAAGTAACAGAAATCGGAGCTCGCACAGAAAGGTTTAAGTGTTCGCTTTTTCCGCGGGCCGTTTAAGTGTGGAACGGTGGACAAATAGCTTGAAGGTTGTTCGATGAACCCCCTGCCAGGCACCTAATTGTGAATTGTAAAACAATCATGTAGATGTAGATATACGAAAGAAATAATCATGTAAGTTCTGGGGTGGGCACAGGAGTTAGCAAGTTCCGTTCATACTTAGAATACTGAGCACACGGCAGTAAGTCTACAACGAAGATCGTAGCTCATCGTAGGACATTTTTCAAGTGTCTGGGAACCATACCAATTAGGACTAACACGGGACACTGAACGTAAAAGAAGAAGCACACGCACAAGGTCAAAGTCTGTTTGACACACGCAGAGCGCAACAATCCCAACTGGCAGAGTCCTGCACAGAGACGCCAAGTATTTCGCAAAAGTTTACTCATAAAGTTTCGTCTGTTACTTCTCATTTCGCCTTTTTTGGTTTACTGCCGATATCCTATGCTCAGCAGACTGTTCATTCCTTTCAAAGGATCTTGTAATTCTACACTTTCACAGGGGAAAGCAATTTCATCTCCGAATTGATATCCTATCAACTGAAATTTTAGTTGCATTTGGAAACCCTTGTTTTATTTCCTTCATTACTTCTGCTGTTACAGGTTGAAATATAGATGAGAGAGACTGCATCCCTACCTTATGACCTTGTTGATCTGAGAACTTCTCTGTTTGTGCTTCCCCCCTTGGTTCCTGCACGTATTTTATAGGATATTACCCAATTTTCTCTACAGCGTATTCGTGCTTGTTGAGGATTTGAAACATATTCCACCAATTTAGACAGCAGTATGGCTTTACTAGTTGAACAGACCATGTCAAAGAACTTTCATAGTTTTTGTTAATTCCTCCTTACGTTGTGAAGTGTGAAATTAGGATTGTGTCTCATCCTTTATCTTTCTTAGCGCCAAGCTGGTCGTCACCTAAACATTTCTGTTTTGTTTCCCTGTCTCGTTTACATTGTCCTACTCAGGAACTTGGATACATGATGGGGCTAGCTAGCTGTTTGCACGATACTTGCCGCATTCATTTGCCTCTAATATCTTCGGGATTTGAGGATGATATTCTTCCGAAAGGTGTGTCTCCAGGCTTATTGATATTACACGTGAATAACAGTTTCGTTCTCACTTGCGCTAGTAGTTACAGGCACGTCGTCCCACCTACCGCAACTGTCTCTGTCGGGCTTAACTTGCAAGGGAAACACACAATCGAGGGGCCCAATGGGTTTGCTCATCTCTCGCACTGTTACATGAGACTTAGACGTAAGAAAGGCTCAGCTATAACTGGTGATCAAAAGAGTTAGCGTCTGAGGGCGTTGCTGCAGCGCAATGCAGCCTAGCATGATTCCGATGAGGGTATACAAGCACCGACCTGTAGGCAAGATATTAGTGTGGCATTCGTATCTTTCCGATGTGCTTGCGTTAAACGCGGAAACATAAACTGTAGCGATGTTGTTACCAATTGCGTCCAAAAAGGATCGACGCGCTGTTATTTTTTCTTGGCTGCCAAAGGACACGCATGGGAGAAGCAAGGTTACCCAAGAGACTCATGGGTTCAGCAGTAGAGGGTAGGAGGAGTCGGGGTAGACCAAGGAGAAGGTACCTGGATTCGGTTAAGAATGATTTTGAAGTAATAGGCTTAACATCAGAAGAGGCACCAATGTTATCACTGAATAGGGGATCATGTAGGAATTTTATAAGGGGGACTATGCTCCAGACTGAACACTGAAAGGCATAATCAGTCTTAAATTATGATGATGATGCCAAAGGACAAACACTGTTAGATATCTGAGAATGAAGAATGTGTGTGGTACAGCATGTCTGTCGAAAACCACCGTTGTGAAATGTTGTCCCAAGTTCCGTGCTGGCTGCGATTCGACTCAAGACGCCAGTCGATCTGAGAGTCCACGTTCATCCATTACGGCAATTCAGGTGCGAGATACTATAGTACCCACCGTGTGCTCCTGATGACATTTCACTTACCGCTTCTTCGGTCAGTTAAAAAGGGCGTTGCAGGTTCGACGATTCTTGTCGAACGAGGATGTGCAGCAGGCAGTTACGGATTTCTTCACGCTTGAGGGCACGGTGCTTTACGAAACGGATATCTGCGACCTGGTGCGTCGGTGGAACGACTGTCTGAATGCTCATGGTGATTTTATCTCATAAGTACAGGGTTATTACAAATGATTGAAGCGATTTCCGAGCTCTACAATAACTTTATTATTTGAGATATTTTCACAATGCTTTGCACACACATACAAAAACTAGAAAAAGTTTTTTTAGGCATTCACAAATGTTCGATATGTGCCACTTTAGTGATTCGGCAGACATCAAGCCGATAATCAAGTTCCTCCCACACTCGGCGCAGCATGTACCCATCAATGAGTTCGAAAGCATCGTTGATGCGAGCTCGCAGTTCTGGCACGGTTCTTGGTAGAGGAGGTTTAAACACTGAATCTTTCACATAACCCCACAGAAAGAAGTCGCATGGGGTTAAGTCGGGAGAGCGTGGAGGCCATGACATGAATTGCTGATCATGATCTCCACCACGACCGATCCATCGGTTTTCCAATCTCCTGTTTAAGAAATGCCGAACATCATGATGGAAGTGCGGTGGAGCACCATCCTGTTGAAAGATGAAGTCGGCGCTGTCGGTCTCCAGTTGTGGCATGAGCCAATTTTCCAGTATGTCCAGATACACGTGTCCTATAACGATTTTTTCGCAGAAGAAAAAGGGGCCGTAAACTTTAAACCGTGAGATTGCACAAAACACGTTAACTTTTGGTGAATTGCGAATTTGCTGCACGAATGCGTGAGGATTCTCTATCGCCCAGAATCGCACATTGTGTCTGTTCACTTCACCATTAAGAAAAAATGTTGCTTCATCACTGAAAACAAGTTTCGCACTGAACGCATCCTCTTCCATGAGCTGTTGCAACCGCGCCGAAAATTCAAAGCGTTTGACTTTGTCATCAGGTGTCAGGGCTTGTAGCAATTGTAAACGGTAAGGCTTCTGCTTTAGCCTTTTCCGTAAGCTTTTCCAAACCGTCGGCTGTGGTACGTTTAGCTCCCTGCTTGCTTTACTCGTCGACTTCCGCGGGCTACGCGTGAAACTTGCCCGCACGCGTTCAACCGTTTCTTCGCTCACTGCAGGCCGACCCGTTGATTTCCCCTTACAGAGGCATCCAGAAGCTTTAAGCTGCGCGTACCACCGCCGAGTGGAGTTAGCAGTTGGTGGATCTTTGTTGAACTTCGTCCTGAAGTGTCGTTGCACTGTTATGACTGACTGATGTGAGTGCATTTCAAGCACGACATACGCTTTCTCGGCTCCTGTCGCCATTTTGTCTCACTGCGCTCTCGAGCGCTCTGGCGGCAGAAACCTGAAGTGCGGCTTCAGCCGAACAAAACTTTATGAGATTTTCTACGTATCTGTAGTGTGTCGTGACCATATGTCAATGAATGGAGCTACAGTGGATTTATGAAATCGCTTCAATCATTTGCAATAGCCCTGTATATCGATTCTCGACCGTACGTCCTTCCAACGGAGATTTTTTTATCGCCTCTTATAGTAGGACGTGCTTCTCCGGCAGTCATTTTCAGAAGAAACATAGGTCGTTGTAACAACAAGTATTTTGTGGAAGGTTTGAAGAAATATAATGAGGACACGGAAAGGGAGTTCGACCTGCCAGTTTCGTTGCGTGTCACCTTAAGACTCCTCCGCAAGCGCCAATTTATCAGCCAACCAACGGACGAACCAATTCCGTGTCAGCCTATACACGTCTCGACCGACTGCTCTCAACTATTACAGCGCTGCTCTGTTATGATATTTTAACTATATATGACGGTAGTATCTGTTCCCGAAAGAACAGTTACCGTGGATGATCATGCAGCTTTGCTAGAAATTGAATGATAATTAAATGGATACCCTAGCTGCAAAAAAGGCGTTGATGTATTTCATTGGGGAAATGTTGAAAATGTGTGCCCCGACCGGGACTCGAACCCGGGATCTCCTGCTTACATGGCAGACGCTCTATCCATTTGAGCCACCGCTATGCCGGAACTCGTACGGGACTTGGTAGATTGATCTGTCACGAGTAATGAGTATGATGGGCAAACATCTATTAGGCGCACTACGAATGTAGTGGTGTGGACATGTTGGGAATGTGGATCTCACGGGGAGCGTGCAAGGGATAATTCCCTGCAGACGCACTATCCTCTCTGCCCGCGGTGGCTCGGTGGATAGAGCGTCTGCCATGTAAGCAGGAGATCCCGGGTTCGAGTCCCGGTCGTGGCACACACTTTCAACATTTCCCCAATGAAGTACATCAACGCCTGTTTGCAGCTAGGGTGTTCATTTAATTATCATTTCATTATGATATTTGGTTTATCTTACGATCACTGAGGTTATTTTCTACGAGACCGCGCTTAGTTTTACACAGAAACAAAACCGGTGGATTACTTTGGATGTTTTAGAGATAACAACGCCAAAAGAAGCCGAGAGAAAGCTGTGGGCAAAGAAGTGGCTAATTCAAAGAAAGAAATTCACCCACGATCTGTTGCTTCAGCACATGGATGCCGATGATTTTCGTAATTATCTAAGAATGGATAAATCATGCTTTTCGGAGGTACTGAACATCATCAAACTATCCTTAACGAAAAATAATGCGGTCATGAGAGAGGCTGTAAGTACGAGGTGAGGCTGTCAATGGCAGAAGTTAAGAGGACCTCACATTTGGTGCTGTGGTAGCCCCACAATTATTAACTAAAACCTGCAGCGTGATTTATAGTTGACTGAGGAAATACGCCATGATAGTTCAAAATACACTAAAACGACGGACGTTCATGTGAACGTTATTAATATATTTAAGTATATAGCATGAAAGAAACCAGATGGGAGTTATAAGAGTCGAGGGGCATGAAAGGGAAGCAGCGGTTGGGAAGGGAGCGAGACAGGGTTGTAGCCTGTCACCGATGTTATTCAATCTGCAATTGAGCAAGCAGTAAAGGAAACAAAAGAAAAATTCGGAGTTGGTATTAAAGTCTATGGAGAAGAAATAAAAACTTTGAGGTTCGCCGATGACATTGTAATTCTGTCAGAGACAGCAAAGGACTTGGAAGAGCAGTTGAACGGAATGGACAGTGTTCGTCTTATATCCTGCTTTCGATATAAGATGAACATCAACAAAAGCAAAACGAGGATAATGGAATGTAGTCGAATTAAGTCGGGTGATGCTGAGGGTATTAGATTAGGAAATAAGACGCTTAAAGTAGTAAAGGAGTTTTGCTATTTGGGAAGCAAAATAACTTATGATGATCGAAGTAGAGAGGATATAAAATGTAGGCTGGCAATGGCAAGGAAATCGTTTCTGAAGAAGAGAAATTTGTTAACATCGAGTATAGATTTAAGTGTCAGGAAGTCATTTCTGAAAGTATTTGTGTGGAGTGTAGCCATGTATGGAAGTGAAACATGGACGATCAATAGTTTGGGCAAGAAGAGAATAGAAGCTTTCGAAATGTGGTACTACAGAAGAATGCTGAAGATTAGATGGGTAGATCACATAACTAATGAGGAGGTATTGAATAGAATTGGGGACCGGTTGGTAGGACATATTCTGAGACATCAAGGGATCACCAGTTTAGTACTGGAGGGCAGCGTGGAGGGTAAAAATCGTAGAGGAAGACCAAGAGATGAATACACTAAGCAGATTCAGAAGGATGTAGGTTGCAGTAAGTACTGGGAGATGAAGAAGCTTGCACAGGATAGAGTAGCATGGAGAGCTGCATCAAACCAGTCTCAGGACTGAAGACTACAACAACAACAGCATGAAAGGTGGCCTGTAAGTGTAGAAAACTCGTTTCAAAGTCGAAGAAGAAAGCCTGCACGTTATGATGGTACACATCATCTAATAAATGTAACAACAGATCCATAAAATCATGCATTAGCAGCCCTCAGAAGTGTAAAAGAATCCCAGACTTCACGCTTCGTAGCAGAGGATTTGGATAAGCGTTGGACTTTTTTATCACGTATAACACTGAAGCAATTGTATTTCATCACTTAACGTCAATTCAGTCTTAATATTTCGGCTTTTAGATTTCATTTCCGATAAGTATCTACTTTTGTAGACCCTCGTCACCAGTTTTGTAAATGCCTCGTCGCTACTGCTGTGGAGGCCGAACTGCCAGTGTTGTTACTGTAGGCCGAGTTTATGAGTTCGTGAAACGGCTTCTGCTGCAGTACACCGCTATGAAATTTCTCACTACCACTGTCCACAGTTACACAGCTCTATCCCAGGTTTAGGTATCAGGTTAGGAGAACGAAGGTTCTACAACACTCCAAAAATTAGTAACAAAGTCACGCAAATCAGTTACTTATCTTTGTGTTTAGTTCAAATATGAAGTCTGCAACATTGCTTGGAGTATAACACCAAAAAGGCAATCAATGGCTAAGTCCAAATAATCGTAGTAAACTTCACAGTACATAGCAAACGCAATTTACAACAACTGTCTGTTCACTACTAACCAGGAAATTACTTGGGCTCGAACAAACAAAAATACACCAAAATCGTGTGAGAAATAATGTATTGCACTAGTGATACTCCCGCATCTGCAAAAGCAGTCGTCCGTTAGAGGCCTCTGCGTTTGCCATGCCGCATTGCACACTGACCTGCCGGTACGCCAGTCGGGACCAGTAGGGACGGTGCAGTCTGCCTCTGAAGTTGCGTTTTGTGACATTATTTGTGTATTGAAGCGTCAGATGGCTCGGCGATTGGTAATCAATCCTGCTAATGTATTGCGATTGGTTGAGATGAAGTTACGAAGAACCCTTCTTCGTGAAGATGGTATTGGTGTAGAAGACGAATCATTCGCATGTTTTCTGGTATCTGTTATAGTGCGGAAATATGAGCATAAGTTAGAAACAGATACTGTTGTAACACTAACACATAATGATGATGATAGAGATGATAATGACGAACAGCTCATTGCAAACGGTAGTGCTACGGCAAGTGCGGGAAGAGGCGATGGAAGCAGTGACAGTGAATACCAACCGTCTCCCAAGAAGAAGGTTAAAGTTGCAAGTATCATCACGGCGTTTGATGACAACACACTGGAGAACATTTACGATGATTATTACGTAAGAGATTTCGACACATACGACAAGTTTCTGAAAAGATACCCTAAACTGAAGTCTAAAAGCAATATTAAAAACATACTGGATTACGTGTCAAAGAAAAGAGAAGGAAATACAGTTTTCAAAGGAAATCGTACACTGCTGTTCAAGACCATCGAGGAGCGTGTAATGGCGAAATTCGATGAAGCGCGAGAATGCGGTTCCGCCGTTCATTATTGGCATTTACAACATTGGGCATTGGACGTAGCCAGAAATCTCGGGTGTACAAACTTTACAGCTTCACTAGGATTTATTACTAATTTGAAAAAGGAGTTTAGGATAATATCACGCCGTATCACTATGCTCCAAGCACGAAAAGATTAGGATGACGAAGAAGAGCTAATTGAAAGAGCTCAAACGTTTGTTGCTGACGTCAATGAGCATATCACGAGAGAAAACATCGATATTAGTTCTGTATGGAACTGTGCTCAGAGTCAGTTCAACTATGAACTTTCTTGTGACAGAACACTATCCATGAAAGGGGAGAGAAACACTGTCGCGATGTTGCAATCAGTTAACTGTGCAACACATAGATACACGTTCGATGTTGCTATATCAATGGACGGACGATTGGCAGACAAACTCTATATTTGCTTCCAACAATCCAGTGGAAAGTTTGGCCCCCTCGTGTCAAGGGAAATAGAAACGCGGTGCCCTCCAAATGTCGTCGTCGATGCAAGTGTGAGTGGGAAGATGACGAAACAGTATCTGTAGACGTTTTTTCTGTCAGTTTTGAATCCACATTTGTCGAGAAAGTCATTATTACTTTGTGACTCCTGGTCTGGACATAAGGATGAACGAGTACTACTGGAAGCATCTGGCGGAAAACATGTAGATTTAAAAATCATTCCGCCTAAAACTATAAAACATGCACAACCTCTGGATGTGAATTTCTTCAGGCAATATAAAATATATGCCAAGAGAATAACAGACTTCATTAAACTACGTTCCAGTAATATGCAGCCGAAATTGCACGACAGAGTCTTTATCATGAATATGCATTCTGTCATTTACAATCAGTTATCTGCGGGAGTATACAGACCAATGCTTCGTCACGCGTGCCAGAACGCTGGCTACGATATTGGTGAACCAGTGAACAACTTCAAAAGTGTCATTGACGTGGCGTTCAACACTGATATTATAGAATGTGCAAATACGCCATGCGATCAACTTGCATTTCTTCACTGTGCGTTTTGCAGTGATTCGTATTGCTCGGAGCATTTTATTAACAATCCGCATTTACATTTATAGTTAAGATTGCGCATAGCGTCTACAATTACATCTACAGTGATATCTAGAGCATGACTGCAGAGCTTTGCAGAAAAACACCAGCACATTCAAAGGCACATAATGGTCCTGTAACCAAACGTTCATACAGATCTGTTTGTTCGAGGCCAAGTACTTTCCTGGTCACTAAACAACGTTCCCTGTCTAAGTTAGCTCTGGACGATGATCTCTACCCAAATGGACGAGAGCTGCTCTTTTATTTTCCGAGCAGGCTTCTGTCCATTGTCCTCCGGTCATTGGATGATTATACTCGGCTGGCAGTTGTCCGAGGCGAAGTCGATATCTTCACCCTCAGCGCCACGGGCTGTGTTTTGTTCGGACGACACAGCAAAAACTTAAAAGCCAGAAAAACAGGAGGTCGACGGGGTTTTGTTCTCTCTGTGTGCCACACGAAACCATTACGGGTTCGCCAAAAAAATGGAAAAGTGCTTCATTTCTTGCATACACATTGCTCTACTCCTGCCGTGACGGGTCCCACAAACATCTGCAGTCTCTAAGTTTTTACAGAAACTCTGTCTTTAAAGTTTAGTCCGCCTCACACCCCGTCATCTACATCAGAACAGCATTTAACCCACGCGATTTAACGAAACAGGAACTTTTATCGGGCGATTGACAGGAAGTCGGTGAAATGGTGAGAGGGTCGGCTGCCTGGTGGTCCTACCCGACCGACATCCAAACAAAATGTTCGTCTGTCCGACGGTCTAAACGTCTACACAGGTCCAGTTTGTCAGTCGGTCGGTTGGTGCGTGTGCATGCTCCTTAAAACCGGCATTTACTATCTTTGTTACTTCAGTTACATACATTTGGAAATGAGGTGCTGACAGGTGTGAAAATGATCGAACTATTAGTTCAATAAGTCACGGTTGCAAAATAGTAACTCGAATCCCTTACAGTCGGATGGAAAGACTGGTAGAAGCCGGCCTCGGGGAAGATCAGTTTAAAAAGCGGAGAAGTATAGGAACTCGCGCGTCAGTACTGAGCCTACGACTTCTCACAGAAGATAGCTTAAGGAAAGGCAAACCTATATTTATAATATTTGCAGACTTAGAGCAAGCTTTTGACAAAGGTAACTGGAATGCTCTCTTTCAAACTCCAAAAGGGGAAGGGGAAAAATACAGGGAGCGAAAGGCTATTTAAAATTTGTACGGAAACCAGATGGCAGTAATAAGAGTCGAGTTGCACGAAAGCGAAGCAGTGATTGAGAAGGGAGTGAGACAGCGTTGTAACCTATCCCCAATGTTATTCAATCTGTGTATTGAGCAAGCAGTAAAGGAAACAAAAGAAAAATTTGGAGTAGGAATTAAAATCCAGCGAGAAGAAGTAAAGACTTTGAGGTTTGTCGATGACATTGTAATTTTGTCAGTCAGCGAAGGACCCGGAAGAGCAGGTGAACGGAATGGACATTGTGTCTTGAAAGTAGGATATAAGATGATCATCGATAAAAGCAAAACGAGGATAATGGAATGTAGTCGAACTAAATCAGGTAATGCTGTGGGAATTGGGTTTGGAAATGAGACACTTAAAGTAGTACATGTGTTTTGCTATTTGGGGAGCAAAATAACTGATGATGGTCGAAGTAGAGAGGATATAAAATGTACACTGGCAATAGCAAGAATAACATTTCTGATGAAGAGAAATTTTTTAACATCGAGTGTAGGTTTTAAGTGTCAGGAAGTCCTTTCTGAAAGTATTTGTATGGAGTGTAGTCATGTATGGAAGCGAAACATGGACGATAAACAGTTTAGGTAAGAAGAGGATAAAAGCATATGAAATGTGGTGCTACAGAAGATTAGATGGGTAGATCACATAACTAATGAGGATGTACTGAACAGAATTTGGGGGAAGAGAAATTAGTGGTACAACGTGACTAAAAGAAGGGATCTGCTGGTAGGACACATTCTGAGGCATCAAGGGATCACCAATTTAGTACCGGAGGGAAGCGTGGGAGACCAAGAGATGAATACACTAAGCAGGTTCAGAAGGATGTAGTTACCCAGAGATGAAGAGGCTTGCACAAGATAGTAACATGGAGTACTGCATCAAACCACTTTTTGGACTTGAGGCAACAACAACAAAAACAACAACAACAACAACAACACCTCTTAACAACAACGAAAAAGCCTGTAAATTACCAAAACCGTAACGTACAACACAAAACATGAAGAAATGCAACAAACCTCAAACAGACGCAATACAGAGTGTATCAAAAGAAATCATCCGATTTGGCACGTCCATATTTCTGAAACTAATGAACATACAATAAATTTTGTTTTTTGACGAACGGGAAACTAAAAAAGTATTTTTTCACACGTTTTCATAGGTGTTAAGAATGCCCTCCTTCAGATGCATGGCATATGTCAATGCAGTATTCAAATTGTTCCCACACTGCAGCGAGCATGTCTTGAGTTACAGCTTCGGCAGCTGTTGTTATGCGATGTCTCAGTTCATTCGTTGTTGTTGGTAACGGAGGCACATAAACAGAATCTTTTATACACCCACACAAGAAAATCACTTACCGTCAGGTCCGGTGACCTTGGAGGCCAGTAATGTAAGGCTGAACATTTGGTCCAGTCTGCCCGCGCCATCGCTCAGTAATCCTTTGATTTAAAAATTCTCGAACTTCCAGATCCCAGTGTGGCGGTGCCCCATACTGTTGGTAAATGAAGTCATTCGAATCAGCCTCCAATTGTGAGACAAGAAAGTTCTCAAGCTTATCGAGATCTGTGCTTCTTGTAACAGTGTTCTCAGCAAAGAAAATTTGACTATACACCTTTTCCCGTGAAACTGCACAAAACACATTAAATTTTGGGGAGTCCCTCTCATGTTGTACAACTTTATGAGGTTGTTTCGTACCCCATATTCTCACATTACGACGGTTTCCCTTGCCATTTAAACGGAACGTTGCCTCGTCACTAAACGTTAAGCGTGGAAGAAAACTGTCATCCTCCATCTTTCCAAGTACGAAATTACAGAACTCCACACGTTGTAGTTTGTTAGCTTCACGTAGAGCTTGCAGTAGCTGAATTTTGTATGGCTTCATGTGTAAATGTCGACGCAACACATGCGAGAGGAACATCGGGGGGCATGTGAAGCTGTCGAGCAGCACGGCGAACGGATTTCTGCGGACTTGTGAAATTATGGCGGATGCGATGGACGTGACGTTTGTGTCAGACACTCGGGGATGGCCTGGTGATTTGTCTTTACACAAACAACCTGTTTCTGGTAATTGTTCAGCCATCATCTAATGCTCTGTGCTGTAGGAGTATCCACAGCATATCTAGTACGAAAGTCACGCTGAACAGTTATTACTGACCCACACTGCGCAAAATGTAAAACACAAAACGCTTTCTGTTGTCCCGACACCATTTTTACTAGAACTGAAGTGGGCGCACACGGCTGCTACCTACCGAGAACCGTGTGAAACTCGAGAGTTTGCTCTTTCCAATAGTATGTTGTTCACGCACATATCAAAAATAACATAATAGTTACGAATTTTGTTAAATCGGATGATTATTTTTGACAGACCCAGTATTACTGCGACATGATCGCCGTAATAAATAATTGTTTCAAGCGTAAGAGCAAAAACTGCACGTTTCGTCATCAAATGAAGGTGGTAAAGTGGAGCAGACGGAAAGCCCAATAACCGCCTATGTAGTCATTTAGAATGGACTTCTAGCTTCAGAATGCGTTTGACTAAAACGGTAAAATAAAATACTGCGCATGTAGATGCTAGATGCCGTATTACTGACAAAAATGTCCGTCCCCGGTAGCTGAGTGGTCAGCGCGACAGGATGTCAATCCTCAGGGCCCGGGTTCGATTCCCGGCTGGGTCGGAGATTTTCTCCGCCCAGGGACTGGGTGTTGTGTTGTCCTAATCATCGTCATTTCATCCCCATCGGCGCGCAAGTCGCCGAAGTGGCGTCAAATCGAAAGACTTGCACGCGGCGAAAGGTCTAGCCAACGCGAGGCCCTAGTCACACGACATTATTATTACTGACACACAAGCTACAGTCACGAGATCCCCTGGCGACCTGGGTGCACATAACGTGTCAAGTGCGAGTGTTGCTGTGGTGCAATGCCTCAAGTGGGAAGGGTGGGGGAGAAGAGGCTGTCGGGTGACCCTACCTGCACAACATACCGACAAGGAAAGTTCGTCGGTCGGTTGGTCAGAGCAGCTACACACGTCGAATATGTCGGTCGGTCGGTTGGTTCGCGTGTAGAGGCGTTTAGGTCGGTCGATCGGTCAAAACGGCTACTCACTCCAATGTGTCGGACCGACATCCCCGGGATAACAAGGCCGCCCAGCAGTGTTAGTGACGTCACACTAAGCGGCCCACAGCCGACGCAGCAGTCCACGGACACCTCCGTACAGACGCGCCTGATGCTAACGATCTTCTGTCCGTCATACAGAAAGGAGCGAACTATAATTCGAACCAAAGGCCAAATTATATATATTCTTGTAAACAGCATAAAGGTTCGTAACGAAATACCGATTACATATACGGGCAGGAATAGGTTCTAGAACTCCTCTGAAAAGTGTTTATCTTCAGTACCAGAATGAACATCAAATTGTCAGGTTTTCTAAATAGAAAAGCACTTTTTTAGTAACAGACAGCAATAATGAGACTTGTAGTTGGTGATTTCTACGTGGAAAAGGAAATAAGCTGTAGAGAGATTGAAAATGGTAAGTAAAGAGAGCCTCAGCCTTTTGTTCACATTCTTACATGTAATGCACTTGGTTGTTTTTCATTTCCTTACCTATCATAACATTTTTAATATTGTTTCAAGAAGTGTATCTTCAATAGCAGAGTGAACTTCAAATGGTCAGGCTTTTCTTAAAGGAAAGAGCAGTCCCTTAGTATCACAGTGCAAGACAGAATCTTGTGTTCAGTGATGTCTATGTTAAAAGGAGAATATTTGATATCTGTCTTTTGTTTCCATTCTTTATTACTGGGGATACACTTGTAAAAATTCTTGAAAAGAGCTGTCACCATGAACATATGAGTAAATTCACAATAGTCATGTTTTTTATGAGATAAATTGAACTCTTGTTACCTTATTGTAAACGAAAGTTGTGAGGGTTTTGCTATGTATGACAGCGTTTAAGATAATTTACATTCAGTGTAATAGCTTGAAAATGTTAAGTCCTGCTGTCAGTTGGCATTTGTCACCACCTGTATGCGAGTTTTAAAGCTAAATAGTGCACTGACAATTATAAAATAGTGGCAAAGTTCCTCAATCGATTAAACTTATTCCTGCCCGTATATGTAATCGGTATTTCGTTATGAACCTTTATGCTGTTTACAAGAATATATATAATTTGGTCTTTGGTTCGAATTATAGTTCGCTCCTTTCTGTGTGATGGACAGAAGATGGTTAGCATCAGGCGCGTCTGTACGGAGGTGTCCGTGGACTGCTGCGTCGGCTATGGGCCGCTTAGTGTGACGTCACTAACACTGTTGGGCGGCCTTGTTATCCCGGGGGTGTCGGTCGGACGATAGGTTCGTGTGTAGAGGCCTTTAGGTTGGTCAATCGGCCAAAACGGCTACACAGGTCCAATTTGTCCGGCGGTCGGGCGGTTGGTTCGTGTGTAGAAGCTTTTAGACGGTTGCGCTAGGACCGCTGCTCAATAGTTGTCACTGTCTTATGGTACTCAGCAGGCTCATAAGACTTCCAACCTTGATTTCTTTCAAACACTTGAGAAGCACATCATGCTAGAGCAGCATGTGTGACATCTGTGTACTGCAGTGCGTGACCCTTAAGCTTCGGCTGTTGCTCCGGCCTGGCTGCCGCGACTCCCTGGCAGGGCCTGGCTGTCCTATGTAAATGTCCGCGGGCGCCCGGCCGCAGTCAGTATGTGTGCCACAGCCGACCTGTTCTCCGGGAAGGCCGATTTCTCCGCATCCGCTGCCGCGCGGCTCCCCAGTAAACACTGTGGTTCGGCCATCCGGGGCGGGGCTTTGCCACCGCAGACGGACGCGCGCTGCACGTACGAGGCGTGAGCAGAGGAGACGGGGGTGGCTGCTGGCTGGGGAGGGAACTGAACCCGCAACTCGGCCAGCAGCTGCTTGTCTCGCTCCGCTAACCGGGCCACCAGCCTAGTCTCGTCCGTATGTGGAACCAATCTTATTCTCGCGGCGGTTCCGTTAGGCCTGCAGGGCGTTCCATTTCCACACGCGCCGTCCGCCTGCGGTTAAATTTCGACACGTTTTGCTGACAGCGAATGCCGTCTTTACTAGCTGGAACTTACCCTTTACTGTTCATATGCTAGACGTGTTTCGGAACAATTCCGTTTTCAACGGTCGTACTGTCCAAACTCTTTTGTATAGGGCATACTCGGGACACTATCGGTATACATGCGACAGCATGTGTACCTAATATGTTCGAAAACGCCGCTTATAAAAACGAGATTTTCCGATGTTCAGGTTCTATTGGTCAGAAAAAGTTAGGCTCGAGTGTTTTGGATAGCTCTTCTGCTACTATTTGTATATCTAACAGACGGATCCTCTTGGTTTCACTATCCTGCAGTACAGGTAAAAGTGTAAATATTACTCTCTTCCATATCGGTTGGATCTTTTTTTCATTTGACGTGGCCTACGGTGGGCTTGATGGGACTTACGGGACACCCCACTATATTTTCGCCGTCACCAGCGGACCAAAACCCAGCCCAGTATTATAAGACGGCCATGAACAGCTAATGGCTCACATTTTTGAGACATGTTCCTAAGATAACAATCTCGAACAACTTTGGAAATTTCACCAGAGGCTGAAAACACCGCTGCGCTCTCTGGTAATACACCGCGTCCTGTATTCGTCCACCGCTGCCCTCGGTGTCACAGCACGAAGTTATAACACCTGAAGATGGGCGTATGAGAGCCCGAAACTGGTCGTGTTCTGAATAAAAGAGCCTTACAACTGTAGCAGTATTTTCACTTTCTGGTATAATGCTCATTTGCGTAAGTTCCTCCGACAGGATTGTTTGGTTTGAAAATTTTCTTGATGATCTGTTTACAAGATACAGAGGTTCAAATTTACCCTACTTCGACACGTAGAACCCAGTATGAGGCGAAATATAAATAATGAATGACGGCAGAAAATTTCCCATATTTTAACGGTATCTTCTTTAGGCATTTATCTAGAAGAACCATCTCCCCTTACTCACAAAATCCACATTCTTTATCGAGAAAATCCCAAAAACTTGTTTTTGGGTACCAAAACCCAGCCGCGAATTCCGAGACTGTTATGCACGGTAAACGGCTGTAATTTTTACGATGTATTCTTAAGGCCTTGTGCACACTAAAAGTCGAGCGATTTTTTTATCTAGGCAGTGTCTATAGACAATCGAGGGATTTTGTTTATAGACAAGTGAGACACATTTCTTGTCTGTAGGCACGCTTTTGTAACAAAATCGCAGAACTTTTGACTCCCCTTTGAAATGAGAGACATGAGACAATTCGTAGTGTGGACGTTTTGGTAGACATGGGTTCCAGTTACTCTCATTGCACGGTGGAAAACGTTTCGTCAGTTTTTTTTATTATTTTCGTTCTTCCTGTAAATAAATGTCGTGCGACTAGGTCCTCCCGTCGGGTAAACCGTTCGCCGGGTGCGAGTCTTTCGATTTGACGGCACTTCGGCGACTTTCGCGTCGATGGGGATGAAATGATGACTATTAGGACAACACCCAGTACCTGAGCGGAGAAAATCTACGACCCAGCCGGGAATCGAACCCGGGGCATTAGGCTTGACATTCTGTCGCGCTGACCACTCAGTTTCCAGGGGCGAACGTTTTTCTGTTGTTAAACAACACTTATCAAGATGTGTCCAACGGAGAAAGTGTTGCAGCTGACTGAAGGTTTTCAATCGGCACCATACACGTGGGAAGCTTGTCACTCGGAACATAAAAATCGCAACAACAAGAAGTTGACTATCGAGGAGCTGGTCAAAAAATATGAAGTATCAGTGAGTGACAATCAGAAAAACATCTTTTCTTTGGAGGTCAGTAGAAAATTACAGCCGAAACGAGGCCCCTCCGCAAACAGTACACGTTTTCACCAACGACTCCTCTTTCGATTTCTTTCACTATTCATTATTATTGTCATTACGCAAGCCGAGGGCTGAAAAAAAAACAAGAACAAAAAAACCTCCGGCCGAACAGGCCATGAAGAGCCAACGGGTACCGACTTGGCGCCGTATCATCCTCAGCCCGCCGGCGCCACTGGATGCGCATGTGGAGGAGCATATGGTCAGCACACCGCTCTCCCGGCCGTATTTCAGTTCACGGGACTGTTACTTCTCAATAAATTAGTTCCTCCGTTTGCCTCACAAGGGCTGAGTGCACCCCGCTTTCCAACAGCGCCCGACAGACTGGATGGTAACCCATCCAAGTGCTAGCCCAACCCGAGAGCGCTTCACTTCGGTGACCTGACGGGAACCGGTGTTACCACTGCGGCAGAGCAGTTGGCTGAGGTCCGAACATGGTCAGCCAGATGTGACTTCGTAGGCTTTCACGGCGTAATAAGTTGTGAAAGTCTCTTCGGGTTTGCTGCTGGATCCTAAAATCAACTCGATTCGGTATTTCGACGCCATCTTCAGGAGAATGCTGCTTCTTCTGATGAGTCCCACTGAGAATTGACGCCAGGCTGCAAATTCGCGTCCCATATAGGCCGCCGTACCGTACACGGCGCATGCGCCGCCCGTCAGAGTTGCTGCCCGCCAAGACTGGGAGGTGACGCTACCCTTAGAACACAGCAAAAAGGAAAGTGACACTTCAACTATCATTAATAGAATGGGAATATTATTGTTTCCTATTTAATCTCCGTACATGGTTAATGTACCAAAGAGGAAATTCATGTGTGAGAGCTATAATATTACAATACAGATGGTTGGCCTGTACATACCTGCCCGCATCTCGTGGTCGTGCGGTAGCGTTCTCGCTTCCCACGCCCGGGTTCCCGGGTTCGATTCCCGGCGGGGTCAGGGATTTTCTGTGCCTCGTGATGGCTGGGTGTTGTGTGCTGCCCTCAGGTTAGTTAGGTTTATGTAGTTCTAAGTTATAGGGGACTGATGACCATAGATGTTAAGTCCCATAGTGCTCAGAGGCATTTGAACCTGTACTTACCTTCCTAGATTAGAATGAACTGGGTATACTAACTACTGCCTCTCAGTGTATTTACTCCTGAATGAAATTTGTCCTAAATGATATATCTCTTTTTCCAACAAACAGCTCAGTTCATACATACAATACCAGGAACAAAAATGATCTGCACAAGGACTTAAGAGCACTTACTTTAGTTCAAAAAGGGGTCCACTACTCAGGAACACTCATCTTCAATAATTTTCCATCAAACATAAAAAATTTAGTTACAAATAAAGATCAGTTTAAAAGAAGCCTGAAACACTTACTAGTGGCCAACTCCTTCTACCCCATTGACGAATTTTTTTATAGAAACAAATGATGTATTGTATATATTCATAATATTAGCATTGCTATTTCAGCCTTTAAAAAAATTGACATGTTCCACATCCACGAGAATCTCCGCAGCACGGATCTATGGAACGAAAAACTAATCTAATCTGGCGGCGACGATATGTCGCACTCAGGGACGATTTTTGAACACTCGGACTGGCTACACCGAAGAACGCTCTGTTTTGATGCGGGATAGTAGAGGATTCCAAGTCCCACTAAGAGGAAACCAATTCTCTCTGTTAATTAAATTATCCGTCAACCTAATTTCCATTGCCTTTTTATAGACACTGTTCCAGAAACCGGAAGTGTTGGCAATTATCACAGTTTCGTTAAATTTCATGCCGTGTCCCTCATTTAAGCAGTGTTCTGCTACTGCCGATTTTTCCGGCTGTAGTAGCCTCGCATGACGGCGATGTTCCACACACCTGTCATGAACGGTGCGAATCGAACGGCCGATGTAAGCCTTCCCACGTTGACACGGAATTTTGTATACACCGGGTTTCCTAAGCCCCAAATCATCTTTCACAGCCGGCCGCGGTGGCCGAGCGGTTGTGGGCGCTTCATTCCGGAACCACGCTGCTGCTACGGTCGCTGGTTCGAATCCTGCCTCGGGGATGGATGTGTGTGATGTACTTAGGTTAGTTAGGTTTAAGTAGTTCTAAGTTCTAGGGGACTGATGACCTCAGATGTTAAGCCCCATAGTGCTCAGAGCCATTTGAACCATTTTTGTAAAATATTTGCCAGGTGTCGATCGGTCAATCAAAGATAAGTAAGAGCACTGATAATCTGAGAGACAATGACATAATTACGCTCTTCAATTATTAGCTTTAGTAGTAGTCAAAACGAAATCTTCGCGATTATCATTGTTTATGGATGGCCAATAACACATTTTCCTGGACCAATATTGCTATTATTTATACGAGATGGATAGAGATAGCGGCGGCGATCTTCGCGACGGCGCAGTACAAAAATAGAGGTAGGTGAACATGCCCTTTTCTCCCTTTGTGGCTGCCATTTTCATTTTTTTAAATTTGTTCATTTTTCGTGACACCAATACCTGCAATCTTCATCTTTTCTCTTTTTTAAACGAAGTCCGATTTATTTTGTTATAATTTTTATCTGATTCTTATTTCCACCATAACTGATATTCTTTGTAACCAGGCCACAAGGAAAGCTAAATCTAAGAAAATACGTGCGTCTACCTCTCCCGTATAGTCGTCATACGTGAGTGACTTTTACAATAGTTACAATTTCTTACCATCGTCCCCAAATTCACTCACTTCTGGATGTGCGCGTCTTTTCTCGTTGTTACAAATAGTCTCGTGTTAATTATTACTTTTATTTTATTGATATTCTGTGGCATAGTTTCCACTTCTGTATATTGCAATTTTCGTAACGCGACTTTCTAATTAAACCCATTTTCCAAATTACTGCACTGGCTGGCGAAATAATCAGAAACATTAAAAAGAGAATAGGGAATGCGAATTACAGTACAGCCTGGTAAACAGTCAATAAATCCGAAGTTATTAAAGCAAATTACAATACTTTAAGCACATAAGACATTTTCATTGCAACTTTAACCATCACATCATTTAAGTAGGAGGTAGGAGGCTCATTGAAATACTCTAGCAGTGCGCAGAGCAGTAACAGCACAGTTCATTGTATGGTTAAGATAAAATTACACCTTTAGAATTACAACTTGCGCGAGCAGTTGAGCAGAGGTAACCAGTATGTATTCAAGTATCGCAAGGAAAACCTTTACCAACACTTGGGCTGACTAACACTTAAGACTGCACACACTGCTATTCAACTCAACATACTTAAAACAAAATAACAGGCTTTACCACTGTCGCACTTATAGAACTTACCAGGCATTGTGAGCCGTGCTGCGGCTTGCGTTGGTGCCGTTTGTGGGTTTCTGCCCTCTGTTGAAGGCCAGACCGTATCCTTTACTTGGAATGGTTGCGGTTGTTTGCCTTCTTCTCGTCTTGATTGGCGCCGCTCGGTTTCGCAAGCGTTGCCTGTCCGCTAGTGGCAGCAGCGGCGGTTATCGATATGTAGCAACTGTTGCCCTATCTTTGGGGCGACGTCGTTGTTTTCCCGGGTCGGGTGAGTGAGGCAGTTCGGTTGGGGACTCAGGAGGAGCCAGGTCCGCGAAGTGCGAGAACACGTTGGAGCCGCTGGCGACGCGCATGGACTGCCAGATGGAAGGGCTGTGGTCACGAAGGTGCACGATCTCGTAGTAAACCAGATCTTACAGGCTTTAAGATGAGTGCATTTCAATTCAAGTAGAGATACCTCCAATGTTGCTGCTCATAGTGTCGCTGAGGCAAAGAGCCGCGAGTGGAGTGCTTGGGGAAAGCGGATCTGATTAGCTTTCCTCGAATTCTTATTACTATTTACTGCGTTCAGAGTGTTGCAATTTTTCAAGTCCAACCAGCGGTATTTTTCCTGCCTGGTGGTCGCTAACGCCCCAGTTACCTGCCCTGGGGTTTAGTGTATGTAACTGCAGTGTACGTTTCCTCGCCTTGCCTCTGCTGTCCGGTAAGGCGTGTAGTTTTGACAGCTTTTTGGATTGTAGTTCGTTTGTGATTCTTCTACTCTGTTGGTAGTGATTCCTTTCTCGCTCCAGGTGTTCTAAGCACAATATTCTGGGGGCGTAGTGCAGTCCACTGGTTCCAGCTTTGGCGTGTTGTTCCATTCTTGCATTTGGTTTATCGGACGTCAGGGAGCATCAGCAAGATTATCATTGGTCATTCGTTAGACTGCCACTAGTCTGAGTTACCATCTTGTGAAGTGAATGCAACTCTTGGCTGCCAATCTCATCGCTAGCGAAAGCGTTTGTTGCCGGACCTTCTTAGAGGCAGGATGCGGTTACGATTGTGGATGGGGCCATAATCAGTTACTATTGGTTGCCTTTTACAGTTACACACATTTATTTTTAAAACAGTCATTCCAAACTCAACAATAAATAAAAAATACCACACGTTATTAATGAAGGAATAAACAACTGTGTAAATAGTAGTGTTTTCAGTGCGTTACAATTTAGCAAATCACCATAAAATACAGATACAGATAATGTTAAAAAAAAAAAAAAAACAAGCCACTGTGATCACGGCTGAAGGCCTTACACGCCAAGAATGCCAATAAATTAAGTACGTTTAAGATCTCACTGCAATTACAACTTACAGGTATTGAAACATTAAAAGGTAAGTGGCCATAAACACAGCAGAAGGTATCAGACGCCAGGTATGGCAGTAAATAAGGTTTTAAGGCTTACTGCTAAATTACAAATATCGATTTTTTTTTTGAAGCAAATGATCAAATCATGGCTGAAGGCCTTACACGCCAGGAACGGAAATTATATAAAAATTTAGAAACCTGCTGTAAAACAGCAAATACAAGCAAAGGTTGATTAAAAGAAACAAGTAACTGAGCACCAAACGAGTGAAATAAAATGATGGTATCCTTGTACCACAACCCTTACACTGCTAGATTTATTCCAGAAGGCGACCGGAACTATTAACTAGACAACATAACCTTTTATGTAGGCATTACAAGGTATGGTAATAAATAATGCAGTAATAAAACACAAGGACCAGTCACAGACGGTGCTCCAGGAATCGACCCCTGAGAAGGTCCGGCAACAAACACTTTCGCGAGCGAGGAAATAGGCAGCCAAGAGTTGCATTCACTTCACAAGATGGTAACTCAGACTAGTGGCAGTCTAACGAATGACTAATAATAATCTTGCTGAAGTTAACTGACGTCCGATAAACCAAATGCAACGATGGAATAATACGCCAAAGCCTGAAGCGGCGGTCTGCACCACGTTTCCAGAATATTCAGCTTAGAGCGCCCGGAACGAACCACTACCAGATTTCCGTCCGATTCGACAAACCCGAAAATCTGAATAAACAACTCACTGGACAGAGCACCAGACAAACTAATAGTAACTAAAGTCCCACTCGATTTGCGTGCGAGGAAAAACAGAAATGTAACCAACCAGAATCAGCAACCACACTTCGCTGCGGAAACAATCGCAAAGCGAGCCAAAACCAAGTACCAAATGAGTGACATCAAATTCATAAGGCACACGAACGCATGCTGACCTCTCTGTGACAAATCTGACGACGGCTGACAGAATGAAACGAATCTCTTCATTTCTTTATTAATTGAGAGTTGAGTAACCACACCGTCTAATCACTGAGCCAAGCGCTTTTAACATAGTTCAAGTACTAAGTGGTACGCAGACCCACTAAACTGCACATGACGACGAGATGATGATCTGTCACAACATCGCATACGTACTACGGGCTCCACACAGGTGACTGACTCAGCTCTACTTGGACTGAAATGCATTCATCTTAAAGCTTGTTGGATCCGGTTTACGGTGAGGTCGTGCACCCTCGCGACCACAGCCCTTCCAGCCGGCAGTCCATGCGTGCCACCAGCAGTCCCGGCGTGTTCCTCGCACTGTGTGGACCAGGCTCCTCCTGAGTCCCCCTACCGAATTCCCTCACTCACACGACACTGAAAAACAACGACGTCGCCCCAAAGATAGAGCAATAGTTACCATGTATCGTTAACCGCCGCTGCTGCCACTAGCGGACAGGCAACGCTTGCGAAACGAGTGGTGCGAGTCAAGACGAGAAGAAGACAAACAACCGCAACCATGCCAACTAAAGGATATGGTCTGGCCTCCAGAAGAGGGCGGAAATCTACAAACCGCACCAACGCAAGCCGCAATACGGCTCACCACCTTCAACTGGTTCAGGTGCGCGCGAGTTCTTCGCCCTTCTTGATGTCCATCAGTAGGAAGTTCACCGGCGAAAGCCTCTTAACCAACACATAAAGTCCTACAAAACGTGGTAACAATTTTTCCGTGATGCCTTGGCTGCCTTGACTTTGCGCTCAAAAGTTCGTTAAGAACACTTCAGTGCCTACATTAATGGATGCTGCCCGCCTACTCTTGTTATCTTGAATGACTGGGTGTTTGTGGTGTCCTCATCATTTCATCATCATTCACGAAAGTGGTGCGATGGGACTGAGAAAAGGTTGGGAATTTGTACGGGCGCTGATAACTGCGGAGTTGAGCGCCCCACAATCCAAACATAATCATCATCATCACCATACTCTTGTTATATTAGGCTTTTTCCGGATGATGTCCCGGTTTGATGTTGTTCCTAGCTGCTTCCCATTTCCTCTTTATCTCCTTTTCATCTTCTTGTTCCGGCAAGAAAGCACTCGACGGCCATAAATTGACCAGCGGAGAGTTCAATGAGGAGGAGAACATTAATTTGGCGGGAGTGGTCTTACGAGCTTCGTGGTGGACGATATTAAAGGCAAAGGACAGCCAATTCAGGGCAAATCCCATTTCTTCTGTGGCGCTGAATGGTGAGCGATGAGGCGGGTTTCATATGCCGCTTTATCCTTTCCGTGAAAGATGATTGCAGATAATAAGGTGTTGTAGTAACATGCATTATCCCGCGATCGAAGCAGAACTGCCTAAATTCTTTGGACTTAAAAGCAGGTCCATTGTCGCTCACCATGGTTTTACTGGGTCCAAAACTGGCGAATACGTTCTCAAGATGCTGAATACTTTTGGCTGACGTAACGCCATTGCTAGGAATTAACCAGACAAAACTGGTGAAAGCATCGATAACAACGAAGACAAAACGATTTTCCCTCTTGGCAAGGGACAATGGACCTAGATAATCAATGAAAAGTCGGTCCATCGGTTGAGATTCGAGAGTCGATTGAAGAAACCCTTTCCTGGAGCCCGTACCTAGCTTAGCTGCTTTACACCGATCACATTCTGCGACCAACTTTGGAACGTCCTGGTCCAGCCTTCGCCAAGTCAACTTCTCTTTGATCTAAGTCGTGTCTTATGGTACCCCGGGTGACCTCGACATAAGGATTGATGAAAATACTTAGAGACTAATTTTATTAGGGCGGTGAGCTGTGTATGGCTCGTGTTCCCACCTTCATGTACAGGGCTATTACAAATGATTGAAGCGATTTCATATATTCACTGTAGCTCCAGTCATTGACATATGGCCACGACACACTACAGATACGTAGAAAAACTCATAAAGTTTTGTTCGGCTGAAGCCGCACTTCAGGTTTCTGCCGCCAGAGCGCTCGTGAGCGCAGTGAGACAAAATGGCGACAGGAGCCGAGAAAGCGTATGTCGTGCTTGAAATGCACCCACATCAGCCAGTCATAACAGTGCAACGACACTTCAGGACGAAGTTCAACAAAGGTCCATCAAGTGCTAACTCCATTCGGCGATGGTATGCGCAGTTTAAAGCTTCTGGATGCCTCTGTAAGGGGAAATCAACGGGTCGGCCTGCAGTGAGGGAAGAAACGGTTGAACGCGTGCGGGCAAGTTTCACGCGTAGCCCGCGGAAGTCGACGAATAAAGCAAGCAGGGAGCTAAACGTACCGCAGCCGACGGTTTGGAAAATCTTACGGAAAAGGCTAAAGCAGAAGCCTTACCGTTTACAATTGCTACAAGCCCTGACACCCGATGACAAAGTCAAACGCTTTGAATTTTCGGCGCGGTTGCAACAGCACATGGAAGAGGACGCGTTCAGTGCGAAACTTGTTTTCAGTGATGAAGCAACATTTTTTCTTAATGGTGAAGTGAACAGACACAAGGTGCGAATCTGGGTGGTAGAGAATCCTCACACATTCACGCAGCAAATTCGCAATTCACCAAAAGTTAACGTGTTTTGTGCAATCTCACGGTTTAAAGTTTACGGCCCCTTTTTCTTCTGCGAAAAAAACGTTATAGGACACGTGTATCTGGACATACTGGAAAATTGGCTCATGCCACAACTGGAGACCATCTTTCAACAGGATGGTGCTCCACCGCACTTTCATCATGATGTTCGGCATTTCTTAAACAGGAGATTGGAAAACCGATGGATCGGTCGTGGTGGAGATCATGATCAGCAATTCATGTCATGGCCTCCACGCTCTCCCGACTTAACCCCATGCGATTTCTTTCTGTGGGGTTACGTGAAAGATTCAGTGTTTAAACCTCCTCTACCAAGAACCGTGCCAGAACTGCGAGCTCGCATCAACGATGCTTTCGAACTCATTGATGGGTACATGCTGCGCCGAGTGTGGGAGGAACTTGATTATCGGCTTGATGTCTGCCGAATCACTAAAGGGGCACAATCGAACATTTGTGAATACCTAAAAAAACTTTTTGAGTTTTTGTATGCGTGTGCAAAGCATTGTGAAAATATCTCAAATAATAAAGTTATTGTAGAGCTGTGAAATCGCTTCAATCATTTGTAATAACCCTGTATTTTACACCCCGTTTTTAACGTACTTCCACGTCACTACGTTAATTTAAATTACTACTGTCACTGAGTTGCTGCTTTGCCTGACCGTGAGCGGCGTTAGTAGAGCGTATCAATATATTCCTCTCGTAGTATCTTTGCTTGACTGCTATTACTTCCGGGTCCTTGTCCGTCGTTGGCCAGTTCGGGTCGCGAGTTCGGGCTGCCAGTCAGCTGGAACGAGTCTTGAGCGCAGTCTGGACCTGCCAGTCGGGGAGTTGCAATGCGGCACTAGTGCAGTCGGGTTGGAACAGTGAGGTCTGCGTCGTCATGGCTCGCCCGGCCATTGCCGCCACACATAACTTGAACCGGGCCACGGTCTTGGTGGATCGTCAGTCGGTTGTCCTACCGGACGACGCGTTTTGGCTCGCCGATCGTTTACGAGTCGGCTGTGTGTGTGCGCGCGCATCGACTCCTGATTTGTCTTCGTGTGTGCTTAGTTACTGTCGGGTATTGTTCAGGTCTTCGTGCGAGTGTTTGTCAGGTTGTGTGTGTGGTTGGCGTTATTTCCACTGACGACTATTTTAGATGTTGTCGGCATTTTGCGGGAGTCGTCGGTTGCAGCAGACCAGGGAAGTTACCTCCGCGCGGTGCAGTCAGCTGGGTCCGCTGGCAGTCCCTGCGCAGTGTCAGAGCGTGTGTGGAGCTGTCCGATCGCTACGAACATCGTGGTTCACCGACCCAGGACGTCAAAGTTGAGTAGTGGTTTCAACTACCCAAGCCACGTCCATTCATGTTGTGTGGTTAGTTTCAGTGTTTCGCTGTTGGAGACGTTTTCCTGTGAGCAACACTCAGTGTGTCTATTGCTCAAATTTAGCCGCCATGCGGTGCAATTAACTATATTGGTTGACTACAGTTCAAGTGCATCAGCGGAATTTTCTGCCTTGTGGCCGTTAGTGTTCTGGTTACCTGCACTGGCCACTGACGTAAATTCAGGCAGTGTTCCTTTTGGGTAAAGTTAACTATACTACCGTATTTCAAATTCAAGTGTACCAGCGGAATGTTCTGCCTTGTGGCCGTTAGTGTTCTGGTTACCTTCCCTTGCTACTAACGTAATTTCAGGTAGGATCCTTTCCTCGCCTGTTGTCGCTGTCCAACATGGTGTGTAGTTTTGACATCTTAATACATATTTCACTGTGGATAATCACGTTCGTAACTTTTGGTGTTTGAGTTATCATGTACCGATTGGTGGCAAGCGAGTCGTTTTCTCGGTCGATCCGTGGATGTCCCCTGGTTTGGTTCCGACGGATCAAGTGTAGTTGGGCTCACCACCTGTCTCACCTAAGTGAACGAGGGCAGACCGATCTCCCTGGCCAAAGACCTTCACAACATCGTTGACTTTGAAACCATTGTTGTAGTAGCACCTTCGCCCATAGAGGGCACACTGAGTATACATCGTCTGTACAGTTATTCTAAAGTTTTAATTGATATTTTATACAATATTTAAGTAATGCCATGGTTGTAAAGAGATATTTTATACATAACTATTTTTATGTTATTATTGTACTTTGTTTTTTACCTTTTGACGATTATGTGAACCCGTTTTACACTGATTGGTTGACGTGAGGTAGAGGGAGAAGAGGTAGGCGGAGCATCTTCGTATTTAAGCGTATCCCCGTCACTTGCTGGCACCAGTTGACATCACAGCAGCTGAGAAGAGTGCTCCACCTACCATTTTCGAAGGATGCCATGGGTATAACAAGTCTTATTGTATTTTATCATTATAAGCATTTTGGCATATTTTATTGTCAATCTAGTAAGGTTTCTATTACTTTCTAAATTAAATTACAGGTCTGATGATGGTCATGTGATATGACCGAAATCCGTCACCTATGATCTTATAGCATACGTGGTGCGATCAAGACTGAATTTTAGAAAGAAGAATTCAGGAATGCATCAATGCAAGAGGACGTGCTACTGCGTATTAGAGGTACCGTGTATACAGCAATCTGGACCACCACCTCTGAAAGTCTCTCTGTGTGGTGGTACAACATACCATGTGTGGTTTTCATGAGAAATAAAAAGGGAGGAAATTATGTTTATGTTGATCTCTATTCCAATTTCCTGTACAGGTTCCGGAACTCTCGGAACCGAGGCGATGCAGAAATTTTTGGTGTGTATATTAATGGCAGTACAGCCATGGTGATTATTCACCAGTGTGTAGAAGAGAAAAAGATATTCAGGAAAAAGAGCCCATACAGTTCATTCAATAACTCAGTTCTACCCACAACTTGTTAAGTTATCAAGAAGTGTTAATCTGTAATGGCTGTTCAGTAATAGCGCTCCATAAAGAAAATAACTAATAACGAACACTTTGTAACGGGCAAGTGCTTCGACAGTACCGAATACATATGGTACAAAACTTAGACGTCAGTTTACAGCCCTACATGATAATGTAGCTTAGACTAGACAATAGTCAGCAGAAGTGGTGCACCCTGGTGAGATGTTACGTCCAGTGCACGCCAACAGTCGATATTTGCTAGAAAATAATTACGGAAAACTCCTTGAAATTTTGCGTTGATGTTCCTCGCGGGAGCTACTCAAGGTAGTACCACGAAAAAATCAACAAGTATGTTATTTAACCAAAAATTTATTAGGGACCCATCAATTAACATTAATCGGGCGGTAGTTCTAAGGTATGTGGTCAACAGCCATTTTGGTGTGTACTTAGATGAACACTGGATATTCCATGCCCACATACAACATGGAACAAAGAAAGATAGGTGTCTAACGAATAAAATTATTAATATGCAATAATAGAGCTTTAGTTTGACCGTGAATGTAATTAGACTGTACCACGAGTCTATGTTAACTGCAGTTGCGAGCTTTGGTGCCAGTGTTTGGGCGCACTGGTTACTGTGTGTCCAACCTGCAGGCGTGTGAAAAGCTCGGCGGGACATTCTTCAGCGTATCTACAAATGTATTAATGGGATTATCACCACTGGACACAATTAAGTATAACAATGGTATCTAAAGGACGAAGAAAAACTCGGTACTGAACAATACACAAAATTCATGGGCAAGCAGTAACAAATCCATTAGCTCGCTTTGTTTCTGTGACCGTCTAGGCGCTTCAGTACGGAACCATGCGGCTGCTACGATCGCAGGTTCGAATCCTGCCTCGGGCATGGATGTGTGTGATGTCCTTAAGTTAGTTAGGTTTACGCAGTTATAAGTCTAGAGGACTGATGAGCTCAGATGTTAAGTCCCATAGTGCTCAGAGCCATTTGAACCATTTTGGTCCTCCATGAGATCTGTAGAGCTGTAGACAATTACGCTGAGGTTGCTGCCTTGCGCCTAGACTTCAGGAAGGCATATGACACCGTCCTGCGCTGACGTTTAGTGGACAAAAAACGCGAGCGTACCTATTATCGGACCAAATTTGCGACTAGATACAAGACTTCCTTACAGACAGACCTCAACACGTCGCTCTTAACGTGACAACATTGACGGCCGTGAAGGTAATTCCCAGAGTACGCCAAGGAAGTTCGATGGGACCGTTACTGTTTACAGTGTGTGTGAATGATCTAGAAGAAAGCATCGGAAGTTCTTCAAGATTGCTCGCAGGTGATACGGTTGTCTATAAGAAATGACGTGCGGAGGATAGATGAATGATGCAGGCTCTGGCTGTTGACCATGGACGTAAATAAGTGTAACATATTTCGAATAGAGAGGGAAAAAGATCCAGTACTGTACTACACTACTGGTGACAAATTGCTGGAAACAGTATCTATTGTAAAATATCTGGGAGTAACTATGCAGAAGGATCTCAAGTGGAATGACCGTATAAAACGAATAGTAGGAAAGACAGATGCCAGACTGAGATTCACAGTTAGAATCTTAAGGATATATGACTGATGCAAGGAGGAAATGCATTACAAGGCGCTTGTTCGATCGATTCTTGAGTATTGGCCATCAATCTGGGATCCTTACCAGGTAGAGCTGACAGAAGAGATCGAGAAGATCCAACGAAGAGTGGCCCGTTCCGTCGGTCTGGGATCCTTAGCAGGTAGGGCTGACAGAAAAGATAGAGAAGATCGAAGAGCGGCGCGTTCCGCCACTAAACGTAGTCTGCGCCAGAGCGTTGCGAAGGTGCTCTACAAGCTCCAGTGGCAGACGCTATTTAATATTTCTAAAATTTAAAAAACCTCTCTCACACCGGCCCGATTTAGCTTCACTGATCAGGATAGTAAAAACATGCGTATATTAAGGGAATTTTCATTGACAAAGCAGGCTTATCACATTCACACAGTTCAATACTGTTCTATCCTGATTAAATTGAGCTTAACTTAAATTCCATAAGGCAGTGAAGCAATTTCGAAGTCTCGGTGCGACGAAAATTGTCAGTCGATCTCCTGGAAACATTTGTAATGATTATTAACTTTCGGTGATCACATGGGGAAGACCGGAGATCTGCTGGTAAGACCGTGTTAGCCTATTTATTTGAAGTAACTGGATATCTTGAGCATACAAAACGGCAAGTTCGTCCAGTGTAAATCAGACGTTCCCCACTGATCCCGTGCAACACAGCGTAGTAAGCAGACACTGTCAATAATAAACAGTTAAATAATACGCGAACACACTTACTTTAGTTTAGTTCATATATTAAATTCCTTCTCATACAGAATCTCATCAAGATGGCGACTAGCTCAACAATACATACATATACATCCTCTTTTCACGACTAATCGGCAAGAAGTCCCCATTCTTTTCATAAGAGAAAACATAGATAGCAGAGAAGCTATTCCATGGAGTAAATGGACGCTCCAAGGAATAATTGGGCTTGAAACTACTTTGCATTGATAATCGGTAAGATAAGAAGAGATATTTCGAGATATGTACTGAGTTATATATTTATAAAATTTCTGAAAATATCGCGGAGAGACCGCTGCAAGAGACATTACAGCTACAAGAGAGGCGTTGTGCACCACGGAGATGTTTACTATTGAAATTTCGAGAGTACTTACGAGTAAGAGTCCGATAACATATTACTTTCCTCCAGGTAGATCTCGCGAAATGCCTAAGTGAAGAAAATTTCTAGAGATTAGAGGTAATGCAGAGGCCTACTGACAAGTTTCCCACGCGCCATTAGCGAGTGGATCAGGGAAGGGAGGATCAGTTAGTGGTGTCAGAACTACCCTCCGCCACACGCCGTTAGGTGGGTTGCGAAAAGTATGATGCAGACGCATATGTAGAAGTAAAGAATTGCGTATTTGGAGAATGGCAACAGAGATGGAATTCCTCAGACACAAACATGAGAGCCAGCCATTATGACCGAGTGGTTCTAGGCGCTCCAGTCAAGAACCGCGCTGTTGCTACGGTCTCAGGTTCGAATCCTGCCTCGGACATGGATGTGTGTGATGTCCTTAGATTAGTTAGGTTTAAGTAAAGTCTAGGGGACTGGTGATCTCAGATTTTAAGTCCCATAGTGCTCAGAGCCATTTGAACCATTTGAACAAACATGAGAATATTTATGTTCCTTCCTGATGTAAACGAAAGCCTTTAGATACATTTTTAACCAAGTTGGTGACTGCTCCACTACCTTTCCTAAAATTTGTAGGTCGCCAGCGACCAGCAGTCACTAGTGGATTCGGCAGAACAGATCACGTCCCCTAGTTGAAGTTATTGCAACGACTGCTAGGCGGGCTTTAACTAGTAAAATTGTTTATAGTTTAATTGCAGTAAAAGAGGACTTCGATACCATAATGTTTTTACAGGTACAGTTCCATAAAAAGCAAGGCGTACCTTGGTGAGCATACACCACATCTGAGACGTGTATGGCCTGCAGACATCCTCTATTAGACGAGCCTAGGGAACGAGAAAGGACGTTTGGCCTAGTAACATAACACTGAAGGCAGCCGAGTACAGGAGTGACAAGAACGAGAACGATCAGTCAGAGACAAGTGATGTGCTCTGATGCAACACCACGCTGTCTGCATGCAGAAGGATGCTGCTGGACCCGACAGCATGGTCGATCTGTACCGAACGTACAGAGAAATTACACTGAAGCGCCAAAGAAACTGATATAGGCATGCGTATTCAAATACAAAAATGGTTCAAATGGCTCTGAGCACTATGGGACTTAACTGCTGTGGTCATCAGTCCCCTAGAACTTAGAACTACTAGCATCTGACTAACCTAAGGACATCACACACATCCATGCCCGAGGCAGGATTCGAACCTGCGACCGTAGCGGTTATTCAAATACAGAGATATGTAAACAGAGAGAATACGGCAATGCAGTGCAGCGCTCGGCAATGCCTATATAAGACAAGAAGGGTCTGAAGCAGTTGTTAGATCGATTACTGCTGCAACAATTGCAGGTTGCAAGGTTTAAGTGAGTTTGGACGTGGTGTTATAGACGGCGCGTGAGCGATGAGACACAGCATCTCCGAGGAAGCGATGAAGTGGGGATTTTCCTGTACTACCATTTCACGAGTGTATCGTGCATATCAGGAATCCGGTAAAACGTCAGATCACTGACCTTGTGCGGCCGAAAAAGATCCTGCAAGAACGGGACCAACGACGACTGAACAGAATCGTTCAACGTGACAGAAGTAAAACCCTTCCGCAAATTGCTGCAGATTTCAATGCTGGGTCATCGTGAAATGTCAGCGTGCGAACCATTCGACGAAGCATAGTCGATATGGGCTTTCGGAGACGAAAGACCACTCGTGTACCCTTGATAACTGCACGACACAAAGCTTTACGCCTCGCCCGGGCCCGTCAACACTGACATTGGACTGTTGGTGACTGGAACCATGTTGCCTTATCGGACGAGTCTCGTTTCGAATTGTATCGAGCTGATGGACGTGTACGGGTATGGAGACAACCTCATGAATCCATGGACTCTGCATGTCACCAGGGCATTGTTCTACCTGATGGGGGCTCTGTGATGGCGTAGGGCGTGTGCAGTTGGAGTGATATGGGGCTCCTCACACGTCTAGATACGACTCTGACAGGTGTCACGTACGTAAGCATCCTGTCTGATCACCTCCATTCATTCATGTCCATTGTGCACTCCGACGGACTTGAGCAATTCCAGCAGGACAACGCGGTACCTCATACGTCCAGAATTGCTACAGAGTGGCTCCAGGAACACTCTTCTGACTTTAAAAACTTCCGCTGGCCACCAGACTCCCCAGACATGAACATTATTGAGCATATCTGGGTATCTTGCAAGGTCCTTACCAGAAGAGATCTCCAGCCTCTTGTACTCTTACTGATTTATGTACTGCCCTACAAGATTCATGGTGTCAGTTCCCTCCAGCACTGCTTCAAACATTATTTGAGTCCATGCCACGTCGTGTTGCGGCACTTCTGCTTGCTCGCGGGGGCCCTACCCGGTATTAGGCAGGTATAACAGTTTCTTTGGCTCTTCAGTGTAGATACACTCTGTTAACAGTAAAGCATCTGTGTGTGTCCTCCTAAGAATACAGGCAAGAGAAGGTAAGTGAAACAACATAACACAGTTCTGTCGTAGGTTGGCACAACTTCGCTCGTGTTGAGGAACTGGCACGTCTTCGCGGTGTGCAGGCTGGCCCGACACTAGAGCCATTGGGAGAGAGAAGAGCGGGCAGGGATCAGCTGGATCGAGCTATCAGAAAAGACATGCGCGACCAGTAGCAACTATTGGTACGACATGATGTACGGCTGAGTACCGTAAGGAACCGGCTGGCGGACGGAACACCCTCTGTGTTGCAAGGTTTTTATAAAGAGTGATTCGGTGCACCTATCAGTTTTAGGCTACCCAGAGTGTTGTATCTTGAGTGAGATTTTCGTATTCTCTCGCTCGCTATACGCAAAGTCCTGCACACAAAATGAAATGACCTTTTTGTAGGAAATTTAATGTAGTTAAATTTTGTACTGGGATACATTTCCGCTGGAAATCATGGTTTTCGAGTTATTCAACAAAAACATACAAAATTATCCGTCTAAACTCACCCCCATCTCCACACTCAATCCACGTCACTCGGATTGCTCGTGGCACACCCTCCTCCCACTTCACAAAAGCTTCCAACTACACGAGGTATTCCCGATATTCCACCTTTTTTTGTCTCTATTGACTGGGCTATTATGCCAACAGCATAGTCACCTATTTCGTTAACATTAACTTAAACGTGCTCTTAAGGATGATGAAAGAAAAACGACTATTGAAAACGTTACGGTGAAACTAATTACGTTGACAATTCAATCAAAACTTAACCCTTACAAGCACAGCTTTGTAGCCAGAAGGCATAGCGAATGCAATGGACCAGTTGTTTACTTTATGCTGTTAAAATTCACAAAACTGTTAGGTTGTATTTGTACAAAATGTACAGTCGCATGAGGAAGTGTCATTAACAACGTACTAGGAATTCTGACAGGTGGGGGCTGAGAGTGGGAGTGGAGATCCGTTTTAGTGCGTTTTATGGTCACTTGTACGTTTTTCTTGAATAAATCGAAAACCGTAGCCTCCAGCGAAAACGTATCCCATTACAAAATTTAAATGCATTAAATTTCCTATAGAAAGGTCCTGTTCATTTTTTCTGTAGGACTAATGGTTTGCGCCTGACGAACGAGACAATACGGAGAGTCTCGAGCGTGGTTTGTGAAGGTCAGATATAACATTGCAGGTTGCACAAAACGATGTCGGTAGGGGCAGCTGAATCACAACGTGTAGCTGAAGTCCAATAATGGTTTGGCCAATGAATATTCTGATGCTGATGGTTCATAGCTCCGATTCTACACAACTGAGGTGTGCAGCTGGACACGCAGGGAAACGGTACGTGCCAAGTTGTCTGTGAACGTTACTGCTGTTTATAGTACCTTGCCCGACCTTGTTAGACGATCTTTGTATTCTAACAAATTCGAAGCTACCGCACGTAATTTGCGTTGAGCGCCAAATTGTCATTAACGAAGTGTGTCAGTGTTTGTTGTAAGTTCTTTCAGACAACGGGTTTAATTTATCTATTTCTTGGATCACGCTAGGTAGCTGGGGCTAGTGTGTGCTATTGCTGTGGCACTTGGGGCTGTTTTGCCGATGTTGTTCAAATGGTTCAAATGGCTCTGAGCACTATGGGACTTAACATCTGAGGTCATCAGTCTCCTAGAACTTAGAACTACTTAAACCTAACTAACCTAAGGACATCACACACATCCATGCCCGAGGCAGGATTCGAACCTGCGACCGTAGCGGTCGCGCGGTTCCGGACTGAAGCGCCTAGAACCGATCGGCCACCGCGGCCGGCCGCCGATTTTGTATGGCCGCAAGCAAGCACTTGGGTGTAGATCAGTTCGCACCCAACTTGTATCATTTATAGTAAGGCTGAGTGTGTTCACCCCACCTTTTATTGGTGCTTTGGTCAACCGTTTGTTACTATGCTGCAAGTAGCTACTGAGAACTGTTCATGGTAGCTGAAATCTAGTGATGCCAGTTCTCCTTAGGGTTGTGTCATTCGATTAATGTTGTAAATGGAAGTATAGCTTAAGTTTTAGATTATTGGTTAATTCATTTTACCTGGCCTGGTGGCCGAAATTCAGCTTTACACTGTTACATAGTAATTCTCAAGCAGAGAACATTGAATTTCATGGGTTTAAGATACGGGTGTTAAAGGGGAAATTGAGTTTGGGTTGTGAGTCCCACCAAAATGCTATTGGATCGTCTTCATAGCCACTGCAGTGTGCTGCCTAGAATTATCATGAAGAAGGAAACATGCAACAGTTACGTTATGGGTCCTGCATGAAATCAGGCGAAATCTCTCAGCAGGCACACATATTCGGCGGGAGAGCATTTTTTGTTGAGTATTTCCGTGCTCATTGTGCGCTCAAAACTGAAAAGAGCAATGTGACCCGATCGACGAACATACTAGAGACAGTGCGCAACACACCTGTGCAAAGTGTCATAGGATTTTCACTATGGATTCCACTGCGCGACCGATCAGACCTTAATAATTACTTACATATTAAAATGTTAAAAATAAAAGGAAGGAAATTAATATTGCAGTTTCGAACAAGGCTGTTATTCAGCAACTGTATACTAGTTACGACATAGGATTAGACAGCCAACGTTACAAATAAACGGCAGGTACATTGACCTAGGTTTCGACACCTACTAGAGATGTCTTCTTCAAAATGAAATGTTGCTAAATCGTAAAATTACATTGCTAAAAAGCACTAGTCAGAATTTGGAGCAGCTATGTTCAAATGTCAGAGACAGCAAAGGACTTGGAAGAGCAGTTGAACGGAATGGACAGTGTAATCAAAGGAGGGTATAAGATGAACATCAACAAAAGCAAAACGAGGATAATGGAATGTAGTTGAATTAAGTCGGGTGATGCTGAGGGAATTAGATTAGGTAATGAGACACTTAAAGTAGTAAAGGAGTTTTGCTATTTGGGGAGTAAAATAACTGATGATGGTCGAAGTAGAGAGGATATAAAATGTAGACTGGCAATGGCAAGGAAAGCGTTTCTGAAGAAGAGAAATTTGTTAACATCGAGTATAGATTTAAGTGTCGGAAAGTCGTTTCTGAAAGTATTTGTATGGAGCGTAGCCGTGTATGGAAGTGAAACATGGACGATAAATAGTTTGGACAAGAAGAGAATATAAGCTTTCGAAATGTGGTGCTACAGAAGAATGCTGAAGGTTAGATGGGTAGATCATATAACTAATGAGGAGGTATTGAATAGGATTGGGCAGAAGAGAAGTTTGTGGCACAACTTGCCTAGAAGAAGGGATCGGTTGGTAGGACATGTTCTGAGGTACCAAGGGATCACCAATTTAGTATTGGAGGGCAGCGTGGAGGGTAAAAATCGTAGAGGGAGACCAAGAGATGAATACACTAAACAGATTCAGAAGGATGTAGGTTGGAGTAGGTACTGGGAGATGAAGAGGCTTGCACAGAATAGGGTAGTGTGGAGAGCTGCATCAAACCAGTCTCAGGACTGAAGACCACAACAACAACAACATGCTCAAATCAAAAGTAAAATAAAATATTCTAGCTTTTGGCACATGTGCCCAACTGGTAACAACGTCAGACTTCCGATTTAAGGACAACCCTAGTAGGTGTCGAAACCTGGCTCAATGTACGTACCGTTTCTGTGCAACCAGTTGGTTGTTTAACCCTATATCGAAAATTAACGTTCACGAATAGCTGAAGAAGCACAAAGAATGTCTGAGACACTGCTAAGCAGCTTTCTTTAGGTATGATGATGATGATGATGATGGGGTCCCATAATCCCAGGAGCGTAGGGGACGATGCTGGAGACCCGCACCGCTGTACTAGGCAAGGTGGATGGGGATGAACGATGATTATGAAGATGACACAACAACACCCGGTGGTCTCGGGGGAGGAAAAATCCCTGACCCTGCCGGGAATCGAATCCGGGACCCCGTGCGTAGGAAGCGAGAACGCTACCCCAAGACCACGAGCTGCGGACTCTTTAGGTACAAAATAACCTACATAATACATGTAATCGAGTTAAATAAAGTCTGCTTGATTCTACTGTAAACGATTCTGAAAAAATAGACTTACTGTGAAACACTCGAAATGTCAAGATTTAAAGCGGACTACACACTGGCGGAAGTTACCCTTCCGAGCACGGTCGTAACAAGCAAACCAAACCTTGGGAAGGCAGACGTAGCGCCGCAACCTCCGCGCTTCTCTGGAGTCCCATCCTGGTGCCTGCGCCCCGATCGCGCTGATTGGTGGAGAGAGATGAGATGGCTGGAGTCTCGAACCTGTGCTCTCACCAGCTGACTGCTGACGGGCGAGGAAAGAGCGACCGACTGGTGGAGTTTTGGTGCGGCCGTCGCCCTCGCCCGTGTACCGTTTCAGTTTGAGAGCTGCGTGCATTTCCTGACAGCAGACCAAGGACAGCTATTAAGCCCGAAGTAAACGTTAACGACAGTCGTAATGCCAGACGATGCGCCGTTCGACAGACAGACGCACCAGCTTCGCTGTCCGCTAATTACTTAACGGGAACCGGAGACTTTTCTTTAATTTTCAACTTTCTTCTCCCTGAGTAGCTCCGTAAAAGCTGACCTCACAGTTTCAGAACCTAACCCGTGCTTGAAAGTATGAAATATTTTCCTTGTGGTTTTCACACACGTTTACTTATTCTATGAAGTTCGTATGAGTGGTACTAAATTACAGAGACTATACAGAAAGTAACCTCCATTATGTTATAAATAAAGGGCGCTAAAGAATTAAAGGCCCACTTATTTGAAACCCCGTCATTTTCGACCATTGCAACAAAGAAATTTGAAGTTTAGCTCTAGCGTGCCTGCAACTTTCCTTTATAATAGTGCAAAAGCTTGACGCTCTGCGACGTCACCTCCGAGCTTGGAAACACTTCAAACACCAAGGTGTCGGTACATGCGGAGAAAAGAGCAGAGCTCTGACGTTCATGTGATACGTAAGGTGGTTAATGTTGTCACATTCGTACCAAATTTCACCACGTTTTTCCCCAACACCACCGGGGACGTGTCACACTATGGGAAGGCCGTCATCCCTCTCCCTCCCCCCCCCCCCATGCCACATCTAACCCCTTCTCTTAAGATTCTATAGTTGAGCTGAGAACTGCACGCCATTGTTGAAATCACGTTGTTTTATTACGGATGGCTGAGGAACAGATTTGAGACATATCGCCGCTCAGAATCGACCCCCAAAACGGTCTCATGTGGTAGCGAAAAGAGCATTAATGAAATCACGCCTTCCTTTGGGGCGTTCATTTACACACCTTTCATAGTCGAAAAAGAAAACCTGCAGTGCGGTGTGCAACATAACGACGTTCTCGACAACCTATGCTCTGCTGACACCCTCTGTACTATTCAACTCATGAATGCCATCTGACCCCTTTGTAGTGCAGTACGACAGCAATTTTTGCTCTGGTGTACAGGGTGGAACTACTAGGAACTGTTCAAAACCATTCGACGAAATTTGAATATGATCCAAGGCAGCAAAAAGTGTTTACTCTTTTCCAGTTCTCCTGTTTCACGTCCTTCTGTGGCGTGATCATGGGAGGGGTCTGACACTGACACATCCATTAATGAATTTGCAAAGGGTCCCCCTAAGACCCCTGCCTTCTGCCCTCCCCCCACTCCCGGTTCGGCCACGCCCTCTGTGCCACCCGTACATCTTTGATGAGCTCTTTAAATAAAAATGTAGCTGTACAGGGACAGTCCTTGACTAATCTCTAGGTACCTGTAGTCAGGCAACCCCTCGACGCCCTTCAACTAACTGGCGCTGTATTGTGCTGTAGTGCCCGATTGGGGCACACAGACTCTGACGGGTACTGAATAGTCTTCCTATCCACAGGTGCTTTGGAGTAGGTCAAGGATCGTCTAGCAAGAGGGAAACTACCTGTTCACTATGCATCCACAGTTTACAAGGTACCACTTACAAATAATTCTAGCCGTGTTTGAAACTTCCTGGCAGATTAAAACTGTGTGCTGACCGAGACTCGAACTCGGGACCTTTGTCTATGCATAGGTCCCGAGTTCGAGTCTCGGTCAGCACACAGTTTTAATCTGACAGGAAGTTTCATATCAGCGCACACTCCACTGCAGAGCGAAAATGTCTTTCTGGAAATATCCCCCAGGCTGTGGCTAAGCCATGTCTCCGCAATATCCTTTCTTCCAGGAGTGCTAGTTCTGCAAGGTTCGTAGAAGAGCTCCTGTCAAGTTTGGAAGGTAGGAGACGAGGTACTGGCAGAACTGAATCTGTGAGCGGAGGTCGTGATTCGTGCTTGGGTAGCTAAGATGGTAGAGCACTTGCCCGCGAAAGGCAAAGTGTCACGAGTTCGAATCTATGTCCGGCACAAAAATTTAATCTGCCAGGAAGTTTCATATCAGCGCACACTCCGCTGCAGAGTGAAAATCTCATTATAGCCGTGTTTCATTCGAGCGGCTCTACTGAATCCTCACTGATTTTCTAGGTGAATCTTGTTTTTCGCCGGACACTAAAACGTGTTCGTTATTATTTAAAAGAACGTAAGAAAATGTGTGACGTTTCATCTCTAACAATAATAGAATTCTGACTGAGGAAAAAAGAAAAGAAGTAAATTACTCTTCTCACAAATCATAAAAAAGTCAACTCCCTAATGTCTGACTGCGAGTTTCAAAAATATTCTCTGACGTCTCCTAAAAACTGTTCTGTAAAGCTTCTGTACGCAACAGACAACTTACCTCGTCTTGCCGCTGCAACTGTGCGATCAGCAACATGCTAAAATATTTCAAAAGCAACACTGCGTCCATGCAGAGTGCAGTGCATGGTCATAATAATTGCACAAACTACTACCATATTTTTATATGTATAGAAATTGAATGATAGGGAGGGGTTTTGTTAGCTAGCCTTGAACGGTAAAAAATGAAAAAAAAACCAATGACGACTATAATCTACTATATTTGCAATGTATATAATCTAAACACTGACAATCTTTATACAGACTTTTAATTATTCCCTCATGTCTATACTCGTCTTATAATTTTACTGATGTTTCGCCACCACGAGTAGCTGGCATTGTCAATGCTTCACCCCCCATTGCTGATGGAGAACTGGAGCCGACCTCGCGGCCGCAGACTATATGTACCTGGTGCGCTATCGTCCGAGGGTAGGTGGAAAAATCGGCCGTGGCAGATCACGCACCAAGTAGTAAAATTCGCAGACACGGAATGCAGCTGTAGAGAAACACATCACACCTGCTTGTTCAGAGAAGCTATAGAAATTCAAAAACACGGGAATAGCTTCAACAAGAAAGAAGAAAGCCTTAAAGTAAACGGATCCTGGCTTCGCGTGCTGCAGCGAACGACCGTCGCAGGTAGCAAGAGGAGAAACGCACAGGAAATGACCGCGGAGAAGTCATCCGACGTTGGCGCGCCATGTACATATACTCTGCGGCTGCGAGCTCTATTCCAGTTCACCACCAGCAGTGGATGGTGAAGCTTTGACAATGCCAGCCACTCGCGCTGGCGAAACGTCAGCAAAATCATCAGACAAACGTCGGCCGAAGAACCCGAGACAGAAGCCAATAGGCAGTTTGAGCATGATTCAGTTTAGTTTTCATAAGAAACATAAGTTCCCGATGATCAGTATACACCTTAGCGTGTTTACCTTGTAGAAAGTAACGAAATTTGTCAAATGCCCAAACTACGGCTAATGGTTCGAGCTCGATGGCAAAAATAGTTACGTTCGGCTTTGGTTAGGACTCGAATGGCAAAAGCTATGCTTTTCTGTGTAAAAATTCCATTTCCTACAATTTCTTGAAACAAGTGTACACCAAGACCAGATTTTGAACTATCCGTCGAAAGGCAAAAATCAAGAGATAAATCAGGATCTGATAATATGGATGCATTAAGCAAAGCAGTTTTCAGTACATCATATTCGGTCTGGGAGACATCACCCCAGTCCCAGACTGTATTCTTAGCTGTGAGTTGACATAGTATAGGTTCTCTAAGCTGATGAAACGTCGATAAAAATTCACGAGACGTAAGAATCCCCTAAGTTGTCGTTTGTTTATAGGTACAGGTAGTTCTGCAATTGCTTTCAGTTTTTTTTTTTTTTTTTTTTTTTTTTTTTTTTTTTTTTCTTTTTTTTTTTTTTTTTTTTTGATCGGGTGATATACCTTTCGTAGAAACAATGTGGCCGTAATTTGCGTTTTACCAAATTCTGATTTTTTTACATTGACTGTGAAGCTATGCTCAGGAAATGTCTCTAATAGCTCGTTCAGTACTGGATGTTCAGTCCACAAATTTTCCGCAACCAAAATGTCGTCAACATAAGTGTTAATATTGTGTTTTAAATGTTTACGTAAGATAGTATTCAGACCTCGGATAAATACAGCAGATGAAACATTGAGACCAAATGGTAATTTCCGAAATTGGTAGAAATTTCCACAACAGAGAAAGGCTGTAAATTTCCTACATTCAGGATGCAATTCGATTTGCAAAAACTAGATCGTAGATCAAGTGAAGACACTAACTTTACACCATGAAATTTCTATAATAATACGTCTTGTGTTTGTTGTTGATCTGTTTCTGGTTGTATTATAATGTTGATCTGTCTGGAATCGAGAACAAGTCTAATAGAATCGTCTTTCTTTTTACAACGTGTAACGGGCTGTTTTATGAACTCACAGCGTGCTCAATAATTCCCTGATCTGGCATCGATCGTATTTCTGCTTAGCCTTTTCTCTGTACGTCAACGAAATAACATAAGGTGCTACAAAACACTTATTATGTTCCTTAACCTTGAATTCGTAAAGTAAATTCGTATAATTCTTGTCTTGTGAGAAGTGAGAAAAAATTTAGAATGTGAATGTCAGATTTCTAATAATTCATGTGTGTCTGCATCAGAATCTACTTCATCTTTTTAACTTTTGTTCAGCTTGATAATGAAATGTTACGTCCTCACGCAACTGTCAGACAAATTCAGTGAGTGTTGTGCCTCAGCGAAAAGAGAAAATGCAAACAGTTCACATCCGTACCAGGTCGGGTTGACGGAGGAGATAGAGAAGATCCAAAGAAGAGCGGCGCGTTTCGTCACTGGGTTATTTGGTAACCGTGATAGCGTTACGGAGACGTTTAATAAACTCAAGTGGCAGACTCTGCAAGAGAGGCGCTCTGCATCGCGGTGTAGCTTGCTCGCCAGGTTTCGAGAGGGTGCGTTTCTGGATGAGGTATCGAATATATTGCTTCCCCCTACTTATACTTCCCGAGGAGATCACGAATGTAAAATTAGAGAGATTAGAGCGCGCACGGAGGCTTTCAGACAGTCGTTCTTCCCGCGAACCATACGCGACTGGAACAGGAAAGGGAGGTAATGACAGTGGCACGTAAAGTGCCCTCCGCCACACGCCGTTGGGTGGCTTGCGGAGTATCAATTTAGATGTAGATGTAGATTTCTTTGTTAACCAAACTCGAAATTTAAGCGTTACAGGTCCGTGATTTACTTGTAACATTACTTCAGCATCGAAAAAGTTTAACATCGCTTTGTATTCACGGAGAAACTCTACACCCCAAATTGCTTCTGTTGACAAATGAGGAATTATCAAAAAATTCACAGAAACCTTATGTTCCTGACACATGAAAACTAACTAAATTTGATTACGTACATCTACACTCTTTCCTTGAGTCACACCCTTCAATTTGGTTCTTAATAGAGGCAACGTCGGACAAGCAAATGATTGAGCACATTTATTAAACACTGGCTCACTAATAACATGAACTGGGCTACCAGAATCAAATACAGCAAATGGTGTAACGTTTTTTACAATAGGATGTACAAGTGTATTTTCACAGCCGTCATTTTCTTGTTGCATTGTGTCCCTAATGTCATCAAACTTACAAAATTGATATGGTTTGTGTGCACTCTGTCAGCAACTGCAACTGCTAGGCATCGTTGTGTCTGCTCGTTTTGCCTAGAGCTGTTGAGTGGGTTGGGCCGTCTATTTTCTACTGTTGCATCACGCTCAGATTTGAATTTCCACGATCAGGCCAATTTTCTATCATCATAATTACTTCGTCTTGCGTAACTGTTATTACTATTATTGTCCAATGTACTCGATGCCCGGATTTCTACAACATTAGCACCACGTTCGGAATCATAATTTGTTCGGTCACGCCAATTCGATTTACTGTGTCATTACAATGACGTCTGAACTTGTCTTCATTGCCATAACGTCTATGTTCATGCGATTCGCGATCTCTATTCCTGTACTGATGATAATTCCCACGATCACGGGAATCATACCTCGAGCGTCTGTAGTCTGTATTGTAAGTCTGATTTCTCATATCATGCCTGTTTTCATCGCGTCTCTCATCATATCGTTCACGCAAACTCCATCTACGTTTTCCGTTACGCTGCTGACGGTAATTTTCCCAAGGCTTATTATACAGGTGTCTTTGTGTTTTATGATCATTGTCAAATTCAAGTTCTTGCAAAAGAGCTTGAAAAGCTTCTAAGTCATCCTTATAATGCCCTGCCATGTCTCAAATTTTCCAAGACTTATTTGAAGCTATTTTTATGTCGTGTCCATTCCTGCCTGTGCTCTAGTTTTCATTGTCGTTGTAGCAGCAAAGATAAAAACACAAAATATTGTCTTAACACAAAACAGTCAACTTCACTGTTACAAAGTAAATACTGAACTACACTCCTGGAAATTGAAATAAGAACACCGTGAATTCATTGTCCCAGGAAGGGGAAACTTTATTGACACATTCCTGGGGTCAGATACATCACATGATCACACTGACAGAACCACAGGCACATAGACACAGGCAACAGAGCATGCACAATGTCGGCACTAGTACAGTGTATATCCACCTTTCGCAGCAATGCAGGCTGCTATTCTCCCATGGAGACGATCGTAGAGATGCTGGATGTAGTCCTGTGGAACGGCTTGCCATGCCATTTCCACCTGGCGCCTCAGTTGGACCAGCGTTCGTGCTGGACGTGCAGACCGCGTGAGACGACGCTTCATCCAGTCCCAAACATGCTCAATGGGGGACAGATCCGGAGATCTTGCTGGCCAGGGTAGTTGACTTACACCTTCTAGAGCACGTTGGGTGGCACGGGATACATGCGGACGTGCATTGTCCTGTTGGAACAGCAAGTTCCCTTGCCGGTCTAGGAATGGTAGAACGATGGGTTCGATGACGGTTTGGATGTACCGTGCACTATTCAGTGTCCCCTCGACGATCACCAGTGGTGTACGGCCAGTGTAGGAGATCGTTCCCCACACCATGATGCCGGGTGTTGGCCCTGTGTGCCTCGGTCGTATGCAGTCCTGATTGTGGCGCTCACCTGCACGGCGCCAAACACGCATACGACCATCATTGGCACCAAGGCAGAAGCGACTCTCATCGCTGAAGACGACACGTCTCCATTCGTCCCTCCATTCACGCCTGTCGCGACACCACTGGAGGCGGGCTGCACGATGTTGGGGCGTGAGCGAAAGACGGCCTAACGGTGTGCGGGACCGTAGCCCAGCTTCATGGAGACGGTTGCGAATGGTCCTCGCCGATACCCCAGGAGCAACAGTGTCCCTAATTTGCTGGGAAGTGGCGGTGCGGTCCCCTACGGCACTGCGTAGGATCCTACGGTCTTGGCGTGCATCCGTGCGTCGCTGCGGTCCGGTCCCAGGTCGACGGGCACGTGCACCTTCCGCCGACCACTGGCGACAACATCGATGTACTGTGGAGACCTCACGCCCCACGTGTTGAGCAATTCGGCGGTACGTCCACCCGGCCTCCCGCATGCCCACTATACGCCCTCGCTCAAAGTCCGTCAGCTGCACATACGGTTCACGTCGACGCTGTCGCGGCATGCTACCAGTGTTAAAGACTGCGATGGAGCTCCGTATGCCACGGCAAACTGGCTGGCACTGACGGCGGCGGTGCACAAATGCTGCGGTGTGGTGGGTCTGACACACCGGTGTCAATGTGTTCTTTTTTCTATTTCCAGGAGTGTAGAAACTTGCGGACATAAAAAGTTTTGAATTAACGCAATGCAGTGGCGTGTCGCAGGTGGCGGATAGGGGGGTCCTCACCAGCTTGCTGGCGGACTTGATCGAAATAAATAATTCACCCATCACCTTTCCAGATCACATCTGGAATTGTAAACCCTGGCCTTGGTCAGACACTTGATCATTGATCAGATAATCAGACAAATAGGAGTTGTCTTCTATTGAAAGAATCCACCGGTTTGGACAGTCACGACGAGATTATCCAGGCGAAGACACCATTCGGTTACGGTGGGGCGTCACACAGAGGTCAAAGGCGAGTCGGAGCGCCTAGTGATGCACCGAATGAACAAACAAACATGCAACATATTCCACATAATAAAGTGCTAAAATTTAACAAACCAGGAAGATTTTCGTGTTTTGCAACAGTAAATATTAATTCTTTGAAGAAAGTCGGTAAATCGAAACATTTAACAGATATCTTACATCAACAGAACATAGTTATCACAGCCCTTCAAGAGTTACGCAATACTGACCAGGACACGATCGAATCAGGAGGATATCGACTTTATAAGGGACCACCAGGACAAAGGGTAATAGAAAATCTTCCCCAATTCGGTGTGGGTTTCTTGGTACACAATAGAATATTGGATTCCATTGAGGATTTTTCATCCAATTCCTCAAGAATTGTTAACAATTAAGGTGGAAAACAAAAGATACTCACTGATAAATATTCATGCTACAACTAACGTTAAAAATAGAACTGACAAAGTTGGAACGGAAAAATTCAGCGATGAACTTGATCAACTAGTAAGGACCATACCGGAAACTAACATTAAAATTCTGCTTGGAGACTGTAATGCGAAGATAGGACGAGAAGAGAAATTTCGAGGTGTGGTGGGGAGATGGCCAGCGCATAAACTTACAAACAAGAACGGAGAGCGGTTAATTGAATTTTGTACTACAAATGGATTGGCTTTCAACACAAGAAGGCTTAAGAGAAGACCACATAAGTTAATGACATGGAAATGTCCTAACGTCAAGCTAGGAGAGTTCCAGATAGATCATGTTGTCACGGATAAGAAATTCCATGAGGAAATCTATAATGTTAAAGTGCTGCGTGGCATCGATGTTGATTCAGACCACTACATTTCAAAAATTAAAATCAAACTGACGCCTAAAAGAAAAAGCAAACCTCAAAAGTTGGATACAAAGAGAACATATGGCCCTAGTTATATTATTGATAATCAGATATATTACGAGAGATCAGGAATATCTTTAAGTGATAATCTAGAAGCCACTGTCAGTCGATTAAATGCCTTGGCTGAAGAAGTAGCTCCTGTACGGAAACGCAAGAAACATGCTTGGTGGAATGAGGACTGCGATGTAGCGATTCAACGTAGACATTAGGCCTGGTAAATTTTACCAACAAAAGAGGACTGAAAGCTCCAAGGAGGAATTAAAAATGCTAGACGATCAACCGCAAAAAAAATTAGAAGGGTCAAAAGGCAATTTCATAAGCACTGGCTAAAATCTATGGAGGATGCTTTCAATCGCCACAATACAAGAGATTATTATCAGACATTCTGACAGTACCAGTCGAAATGCACTCCACCTACTCTTATGATGAAGGGTACAAACGGAAAGGTAGGACATAACAATTATGAAGATTCAGTGATATTGGCTAAATATTTCAAACAGTTACTAAATAGCGCGGAACCTAGACATCATTTGGAATTTGATCCCTATCCAAGAAACAAAATCACCACATCCAGATGAAGCACAAGCAATGATTAACTCGCTTCGGAATTATAAAGCAGCAGGTGAGAACCAACTAGTGGCAGAACTTTGGAAATACGTAAATGTATAAATTATTCTGAACTTACACAAACATCTTACTGACACGGATAATGAAACCTCAAAGGGTCAGGGACAAGAAACTAGTGGTCACGTTTGTCGATTTTAAAAAAGCCTACGATAGTATCCATCGTGAATTTCTAATGTCAATTCTTAAAGAATTTTGTTTACATCAGAAACTTGTCAACCTCGTTGCAGTCTCCCTTCGAAATACTAAAGCTAGAGTAAAGTACAGAAATGAATTTTCTGAACCTTTTGAGATTCATACTGGCCTTCGACAGGCGTTGGATTGTCTCCATTATTGTTCAGTTGTGTGCTGGAACAAGACATGCCCACCATCTGTTAAGATTGGAAAAAGATTCGACGTAAATGCCTTGCATTTGCAGATCAGATGATTTGGCGCTGTTAGCGAACAATACTGATGAAGCAAAGGTTCAGCTAGTACAAGTAGAACGATTAGCGGCAAAGGTCGGATTGTAAATTTCGTTTGAGAAAACAGAAATGATACCCAGCTCCCCAGTTGACACATCCCATATCATACTCCATAATGATAAAAAAATTAAAGTAGTAAAAATGTTTAAATATCTTGGTGAGATTATTACCTGGAATGTTAATGAAAGAGCATCAATAGATAGCAGAACATTAAAACTTCAACGAGCGCAGAGAACCACATGGCCAACCTACAAAAAATGATCTCTCTCAATAAATGCTGATTTTCGACATTACTCCTCCGTCGTTAAACCGGAAGCAACATATGTAAGTATTCAGATTAAATACTCAAGCAACAACTGAAAAATTACAGAAAGTGGATAGAAGAATACTCCAAACAATTATCAGTAAGAAACATCAAGTTAACGAGCAGTGGAGACTTTTGCCCAATTCAGTAGTATATAAAGAAAGTGAATCCATTATTGATACAATGCGGAAAAGAAGGACTGCATTTTTCGGCAACATATCTCCCCTACCAAATACTAGAATCTTGAAGCAACTTTTTGACTGCTTCTGGAACACAAAACCAAAAACATCTGGTTTGAAGAAGTACAAAGTGATCTGGATGAACTGAACATCACCACACACCAAATTCAACACAGAGAAGAGAAACTGCTTCTGAAGAACAAATACACTCGGCTGACATTTAGACCATCAGAACGGAAGAAGTATGTCATATCTGCAGAAGAACGAGCAGCCAGATCACAGCGAATGAAGAAGTTTTGGGAAACGAAGAAATTGCTGACTGCTAAGACCTAAACTTAATCATTGTAGATTCTGTTCGATTTTAATGCTCATTGAATGATCTGGAGGGATTTGGTCAACTAGCCTTGAACGGTAAAAAAGTGAAAGAAACCAATAACGACTATAATGTACTATATTTGCAGCATATATTATTTAAACACGAACAGACTTTACCCAGACTTAATTATTCCGCAGTGTCTAAACTCAATAAACACGTTTCTGGCCACAACAAAGATAAAAATATTACTCTCAATGTGTACATACATAAATCTGACAAAACCCCTCCAGTTTGCAAGCAACCAACAACTACGTGTAGCAAAAAGGCAAATTACAACAACAACAAAAAATCCTCAATTAATGCCAACGTCTCCTTCGGCGCTACTAGCACGATCGCGGCAGGCTGGACCTCTCATGTCGCGTGGCTTCTCCACCGCAGGCTGCGTCCGACCACTTCCGTCTCCTCTCAACGACTGTTCGCTCTCTACTACTCGCGATAATAATATCTCAGACTCAGAGCTGGTGTGTACACACCACAGCAGAATCACTGGTCAACTTTGCAAAGAAGTAGTAACATCCAACTTTCGACACGTTATACTGCAACATCTTGCGATACGCTCCATGATCTTGTAGCTGATGATCGGCAACTGTGTTGGTCTGCAGTTCTGTGTATGCAATCTTTTGTCCCTTTTACATGCACACTTCTCCAGTCGATGCTGTGGGCCCTTAAGTTACTACCTAGTGGTACCGAAATCTCGTAGTATATCCGTGCTATCGAGTTTAGGTTGTCTCTGAATGGCACTGTGACCGATGTGTCCGAATCTACACGGAAGGTGTGGGATTTATATCTTCAGTTATGGTCTGCCAATAGTATGCCCTGGCCCTGCACTTAGGATTGTGAGCAGACGCTACCGCACTGCCGAAGCCGCCCAAAACTCCATCCACCGTCCACCTGCCACAGCTTGCCCTGCAAGGAACACTCCTTGTCTGCATCTGCATACAGGAGAACTGACTGGTTATCACGCCTCGTCTAAGAAAGTGCTTGCGTCCTTAATACAAAACAGAAGCCACAGTGAATTTATTAATTTACTGACTGAAAAAGGAGAGGCTTCTCATTGTTTGTTAACCACTTTTTTCCGAACTGGAAAGTAGTATCAATCAATTGCCTCGTAGCTATACCAATTAAATTATTCGAAGTATATTCTTATAAAGTACGTGATCGAGTCACATTAATGGGAACACCAACTATGTTCGATGTCAATGTGCAATAACCCCTCACAGACCGCAGATGGCAGCACTAGCAGTGGAGGATATATAAAGCATACGAGGGTTGGAACTTTAGTAGTGGCAACTATTTATTTACAGTTCGTACAAAACAGATACGTGTTTCAAAGTTTTGCTGACCTTCAAAGTAGTCATCAGCATTGTGTATAACCCATTGCCAGGGATGTGGAAGTCGTAGGATACTCTTAGCAGTGCCAGTTGTGTTGACAGTTCGAGCGGCGCGGTGTATTGCCCGACAAATTTGTAGTGGTTCTGGAGCGAATGCAGTGAAGTGTTTCTTTCCGTTTAGAAATCGAGTTGAACTCACGAGGGCATAAGTAAGGGGAGTGCAATAGGTGGTATAGCACTTAGCAGCCCCATTTGTCACACAAATCAGTAACAGCTTGCACTGTACGCGCTTCAGTATTGTCCTGCAAAATGATGGTCAGGTCCTGCAGAAAGTGTCATCACTTCTGTCTCTAAGCTGGTCGTACGTTGTGTTCCAGAAATTAACGGCACAGAGACAAAAGTGGCAACACTTTCTGCAGGGCCTGACCATCATTTTGCAGGACAATGTTCAAGCAAGCACAGTGCAAGCTGTTCTACATTTTCATCTGCATGGTTACCCTCCAATCCACATTTAAGTGCCTGGCAGAGGGTTCATAGAACCATTTTCATACTACTTCTCTACCATTCCACTCTCGAATGGCGCGCGCGAAAAAGGAACACCTAAATCTTTCCGTTCGAGCTCTGATTTCTCTTATTTTATTATGATGAATATTTCTCCCTACGTAGGTGGGTGTCAACAAAATATTTTCGCATGCGGAAGAGAAAGTTAGTGATTGAAATTACGTAAATAGATCTCGCCACAAAGAAAATCGCCTTTGTTTCAGTGACTGCCACCCCAACTCGCGTATCGTATCAGTGACACTCTCACCCCTATTGCGCGATAATAAGAAACAGACTGCCCTTCTTTGCACTTTTTCGATGTCCTCCCTTAATCCTACCTAGTAAGGAATTCATACCGCACAGCAGTATTCCAGCAGAGGACGGACAAGTGTAATGTAGGCTGTCTCTTTAGTGGGTTTGTCGCATCTTCTAAGTGTTCTGCCAACAAAGCGCAGTCTTTGTTTCGCCTTCACAATATTATCTATGTGGTCTTTCCAATGTAAGTCGCTCGCAATTCTAATTGCTAAGTATTTAGTCGAATTGACAGCCCTTAGATTTGTGCGATTTATCGTATACCCAAAATTTATCGGATTTCTTTTGGTACCCATGTGGATGACCTCGCACTTTTCTTTGTTTAGTGCCATTCCCACTTTTCGTACCATACAGAAATACTCTCTAGATCGTTTTGTAATTGGAATTGATCGTCTGATGATTTTACTAGACGGTAAATTACAGCTTCATCTGAAAAAAATCTAAAGGGGCTGCTCAGATTACCACCTAGATCATTTATGTAAATCAGGAACAGCAGAGGGCCTATGACACTACCTTGCGGAACGCCAGATATCACTTCTGTTCTACTCGATGATTTACCGTCTATCACTACGATGAACTGTGTGCTCTCTGAGAGGAAATCACGAATCCAGTCACACAACTGAGACGATACTCCATACGCACGGAATTCGATTAATAGTCGCTTGTGAGGAACGGTATCAAAACCCTTCTGGAAATCTAGGAATACGGAATCGATCTGAGATCCCTTGTCGACAGCACTCATTACTTCATGGGAATAAAGAGCTAGCTGTGTTGGAGAAGAACGATATTTTCTGAATCCATGTTGGTTATGTATCAATAAGTCATTTTCTTCAAGGTGATTCATAATGTTCGAGTACAGTATATGCTCCAAAATCCTACTGCAAATTGAGGTCAGTGATATGTTTGACTGATGGGGCTGCCAAGTGCTATACCACCCGCTGCACTCCGCTGACTTAAGCCCACGTGAGTTCAACTCGACTTCTAAACTGAAGAAAACACTTCACGGCATTCGCTTCAGAACTGCTACAAATTCGTCGGGCAATAGACCGCGCCGCTCGAACTGTCAACACAACTGGCACTGCTAAGATTATCCTACGACTTCCACATCGCTGGCAACGGGTTATACACAATGCTGGTGACTACTATGAAGGTCAGTAAAACTTTGAAATACGCCACCATTAAAGTTCCAACCCTCTTATATAAAGCATACAGCAGGGGGGGGGGGGGGGGAGAGGATACAGCGGGGGGGTGGGGGAGGCGCAGTTGTTGTATACGGGAATAAAGCGATTTATCTGACGTACAAACAGGCATGACAATGACACTGGCTTTTGTGCCAAGTGTGGAAGCATTTCCGAAACAGCTACGTCTGTAAACTGCTCGTGTGGCGCTGTGGCTAAAGTATACCGTGCGTGGCAAAATGTATTACCAGCCATGGATGACAGGGGTGAACGATGGCTACGGAGATGTGTACAGGTGAATAGAGTGCAACTATTAAGTAACTGCCCAGATGAGCCAAGGACTACCAGCAGCGTCTCCCCAACGGCCATTCGGCGATCGTTGCTGCCACAGTAAGGTCCTGGTTTATGCACCCATGTTAACTGCTGTTCATCAGCGACGAAGGTTGGAGCCTATACGCCAGTATCGCAACTGGACGTCCGCTGAATGGTGTCAGATGTCCTTTTCAGATGAATGACATTTTATGCTGAGCCGGGCATATGGCCGTTGTTGTGTACAGCGTGAAACGTCTTGAAAGCAAACACCCTGCAAAAATGGTTGAAGCATTATGGTCTGGGGAATGTTTTCGTGGCATTGTGTGGGTGATTTCCTCATTCAGGAAGGCACAACTGATCAACACAAGTAGGCATCTATCCTTGGAAATCATGTTCACTACTACAAGCAGTTTGTTTTTCCTCGGCACGATGGCATCTACCAGCAGGACAATGCAACGTGTCACACAGCTCGCGTGTACGTGCGTCGTTCACAGAGCACTAAGATGAGTTTGCCGTACTCCCCTGACCACGCATCCTCAACCGTGAAACCTAGCGCAGCTCGAGGCGGCGTGGCTCCGCATCCCTGCCGGTACCTCCGAGAACCTCGATGTCTCTCATCCTGCACGTCCGCGCTGCAAAAGATTATTCTGGCCTTTGGCAGGTGATCACAGTGCGTGCAGCCCCCTGTGACCTGGTAGTCAGGGAGAGGCAGGGTAAGGCAACGATTGTAGATGGGGCCGTAATTAGCTACCGGTGGCTACAGTAAACACACTTTATTTGAGGAAATAATTTTCAACAGTCAATTTAAAGGAATTTACTACACTGACGGCTGAAGGCCTTACTAAGAAAGAATTCAAAATTATTTGTCGGCTGAAGGCCACAAGCAACTTCAGAATACTCAACAGCTGAAGGCCTGAATTACAAGTGAGGAAGACAGTTAAACGTTAGAAAATACTAAGATATTTCCTCCTTAAACAATCAAAAAGTGTAACAAGCTATAGTAATGGCTGAAGGCCTCATTAAGAAAGAATTGCACATTATTTGTCTGCTGAAGGCCACAAGCAGTGTTACACATAATCAACGGCTGAAGGCCTGATTAAGAAAAAAAATTCAAAATCATTCGTCGGCTGAAGGGTACAAGCAATTTCAAAATACTCAACGACTGAAGGCATGAATTACGAGTAAGGAAATACTAAAACCTTTTTAAACAATCTTAACAAACTGTAACAAGTTACAGTGATGGCTAAAGCCCTTATCAAGACAGAATTGAAAATTATTTGTCAGCTGAAAGCCACAAGCAGTGTTACAAACAATTAACGGATGAAGGCCTGATTAAGAAAGAATTCAAAATTATTTGTCGGCTGAAGGCCACAAGCAATTTCGGAAATACTCAATGGCTGAAGGCCCAAATTACAAATGAGGTAGGCAATTACACGTTAACAATACTAAAACATTTTCTTAAACAATATCAATAAACTGTAACAAGCTATAGTGACAGTTGAAGGCCTTATTAGGACAGAATTGAAAATTACTTGTCAGCTGAAGGCCACAAGCAATGTTTCAAACAATTAACGGCTGAAAGCCTGAATTACAATTGAGGAAGGCAATTACACGTTAAAACATTAAGGTAAATTTTAAACAATTATGACAACTTGACCAAGTAAGATGGAGTGATCCACAGGCAGTGCTCCATGGATCGACGTGAGGAGGGTCGCTACAGCTGTGCATGCGGTGAGACAGGCAGCCAAGAGTAATGTTCACCTAAGGAGGGCAACTCAAACTAGAGACGATTTAAACGCCGATCAACCCTCTTACCCAATCCACCTAACGACAGATAACCAGTACAACGATGGAATAATTCAGGCGAGGGCGAAGTGACACATAGCACTGCGTCTCCAGAATCCGATGTTTAAAACACCAAAAGGCAGAAGGAACCACTATAACCAAGGTAGACAAGGAAAACAATTATCCATATCCCAATCAAGGAAGCTGTCAAATTACACGCCATGCTGGACAGCATGGGCAAGACGAGGAAAAGTACACTGCCGCAAATTACGCTAACCTCCAGGGCAGGTAACTGGGGCGTTAGCGGCCACTAGGCAGTAAGATACCGCTGGTTTCGCTTCACCAATAACAAGACCAAATTCAAACTAATATCAAGCAGTAGAAGGTGGCTACTAGCTTCCACCAACCTCACAGACTCCACTTGTTGCAGTTGGTCTCACCGACCCTGGGAGCAGCACACAAACAACAGCGAGATCTCAAAGAGTGGAGGTTTCACTACTGGATAAGGTTCACTCAACTTCAATCGCCCTGGGTTCGGTCGTCGGCTACAGCCCTTGGATCCGACAGTGCCTGCAGCCCGCCAGCGGTCCCGGCCTGCCCGTGCGCTGCGAACCTCCTCGCTGCTCCGTCCGGAGCCCAACTGCCTGACACACACGACGACCTGGAAATAGAAGCGGTCGCACCAAAGATAGTACCACAGTACTCAAATGGTTCAAATGGCTCTGAGCACGATGGGACTTAACATTTGAGGTCATCAGTCTACCACAGTACTGGCTATCGATAACTGCTGCTGCCGCCACTTGTGGACAAACAATACTAGCATACTCAGTGGCGCCATTAACACACGAAGGAAACGAGAAGGTACTACCGCTATAACAAGACGCCAAGTTATAAACGGCAAGAACGCGAGCCGCACACGGCTCACCCACATAACGTAACTTTCTTACAGGTCCTCTAATCTCTTTTCAATACAGCATTTCGACTACACAAAATGGTTACTAAAAGAGACCACTAGAGAACACTACACTGTATAGCCATCAGCCCAGATGCGAATTATTATGACGATTACGCAGATATCAGGAAACACGTTATTAGAGATGACTTTTCAGAAAGTAAGTTTCAACCTGATATTTCATGACGAAAATTTTTGTATTGAACTTTGATCTCGGACTTCTCTCCAGCTACTTGGCTCCCACTTAGTTTCATCCCTTCGCTCACTTGAACCGCTGGCTATGAAGACAACATTTTGCCAAAGAAGACGATCTGCAGATCAGCGTACAGAATTGGCAGAAAGCTCAGGCGGGGGCGTTTTATGGTGAGCTTGTTGGAAATTGGTTCAACGCTACGACAAATGTCTAATTGGGAGCGGCGGCTATTTAGAAAAATAGCTCGAAGGTATAGCTAATCGTTGCGCTAACCGTTGAAAATAAGAATTTTTTTATTTTCAATGTGGTTTCTGCTTCGCTATTCGCTATGAAAATTGGGTCAACGCTAAGACAAATGTCTATTTGGGAGCAGAGACTATGTAGAAAAATAGCTCGAAGGTGTAGGTAACCGTTGAAAATACGATTTTTTTTATTTTCAATGTGGTTTCCGCTTCCCTACCAATCGGACCTTAATGTATTAATAGCCCTCGTATGTTTTCTTTCAGTACATACTGTGATTTTCATGAGATGCTGTCAATGCAATATAATTCATTCGCATTACCAAGACAAATATTGTACAGAACGATACGTAATTTTGGTGCGACTGTATTTCACCATGACTAAAGTAGAAACGAGGTGTTACAAAATGACATTAACATGTTATGTATCAATTATTAGTTTTTTTTTTACCTTTTACGACGGAATTAGGAAATATGCTACAGTCGGAGGTCTCCAACAGTAAACGGCGAGAACTTGCTGCGAACGCTGTCTGCTGCCACAGGGAACATCCCGCCATCGGCATGTTGTGTCGCTCGTGTGCTCCACATGAAACAGAATAAGAAAGACATTTATGAAATACGCACAGGGTGGACAATAATGTAGAGAAACCGGAAACACATTACCGTGCCTAATACATTGTAGGAAAACAGTTGACATTCAAATGGTTCAAATGGCTCTAAGCACTAAGGGACATCTGAGGTCATCAGTCCCCTAGAGCTTAGAACTACTTAAACCTAACTAACCTAAGGACATCACACACATCCATGCCCGAGGCAGGATTCGAACCTGCGACCATAGCAGCCACGTGGAGTTGGCATTCAAAATAGGTTGCAGTGGCCTCGGAATGGATAAATACGGGCGCTGTATGGTTTTCATGGGAACTTATACCATCCTACCTGCAAAACAGTAACAAGTTCAGGTACTGATGATGGAGGCGGATACCGATCACACGCACTTCTTGTGCAGGTGTACGCCTTCGCCAGCACCTGGTCGGCACTAGTAAATATTGCATGGCAGGCGCTCAACTAGGTGTGCCTACAACAAGAGAAGACCAAGACACGCCCACAGGCTATGCGCCAATAGCGCCCCCTGAGCAGCGTGCATATAGGGCTCAGTACCCGAGCACGTCGCTTCGCGACTCAGGCCGCATTTCACCTCAATACGTCGCACTATGCTCTGGTCTTCCACAGTGATAGCCTTCCCCTCGCACCTTAGCTAGCTGTGAGGGAACGTTAGTCATTGTATATAGTTGTGACATGGATCCGGACAGCCCGCATCTCGTGGTCGTGCGGTAGCGTTCTCGCTTCCCGCGCCCGGGTTCCCGGGTTCGATTCCCGGCGGGGTCAGGGTTTTCTCTGCCTCGTGATGGCTGGGTGGTGTGTGATGTCCTTAGGTTAGTTAGGTTTAAGTAGTTCTAAGTTCTAGGGGACTGATGACCATAGATGTTAAGTCCCATAGTGCTCAGAGCCATCTGAACCATTTTTTGATACGGACAAGATTCAAGAATTAGTATATGTTATTTGATTACTGTTAACCACAGAACTTTAGACTGGACATCACTGAGATTAAATACTCAACTGGTTCCTGTAATAATGTGTATTTTAACCACGTGTACATTTTGTGTGATAATGAGAAGAAACCGGCCACCCACCTATCATACCACCCTCTCCTCATCCAGCCAGGAACCATAAAACATTACAAGAGGGCACAGCCACAACACTTCTCTCAAAAGTATGCCACAAAGACTCGATAATATAGAGATCTGGTGACTGTGATGGCCAGGTGAGATGCGAAAATTCATCCTCATGCTCACGAAACCAGTCCTGAACGACGTGAGTTGTGTGAAGAGGGCCTCTGATGTCTTGAAACACTGGGGAAAAATCATTGTACCAAGGGACAGACCTGAGTAGTCAAGACGGTCACATAATCCTTGGCAGTAATGCGACCTCCGAAAATAACATGGCGCCCATGGAGTACCACAATATGGCTGCCCAAATCATCACCGAACCCTCGCCACGTTTCACTCTTGGGACGTAAACTCAGCCATAAGATGGAACCATTCGGAAAAAAGACTCATCTGACCAAAAGACTTTCTTCCATTGTTCCAGTCTAGATGTTATGGCTTCGGCACGATGTTTCCCTGTTGCGGATATTTGCGTCATTGATGAGTGGTTTTGGAATTTCAGCTCTCCCTGCAGTTTCCAGGTTATGGAGCTCGCTTCGTGTTGTTTTGATGTCAGTAGGGTTCGCGAGTGCGACATTAAGTTCTGCGGCGACTTTTGCAGCTATCAGCCTCTTATTTTTCTTCACAGTCCTCTTCAATGACCATCGGTCAAGATCACTCAACATACACTTAGTCCGCATTGCGACTTAGCTTTTGATGTTTCTCGATTTTCTCTGGATGCGGTATAAATCTTCGATGGAAGGAAGATTGGGTTTAACGTCCTATCGACATCGGAGTTACGAGAGCTATTCGGAAAAAAAGGAGTGATAGGTCGCTAAATGGAAACCTTAGTGAAAATCAAAACTGTTTTATTTGCAACGGTTAGCTACATCTTCCAGCTACTTCTCTACATAGTCGCACGCTCGGACTTAGACATCTGTCGAAGCGGTGTACCAACTTTTCAGTTCCCCTCGTTATAGAAGACAGCCGCCAGTGCTTTTTCGACAATTTTCTACTCTGAACTGCAGCTTGTTGTCTGTGTCAAAATATTTTCTTCTAGCCAGTGGTTCATTTGAGCAGAGATGAATCTCAGGGGTAGCCACTTACAGCCTGTATTGTGGGTGTTCAAACACTTCCCATCGAAAACGCTGCATGAGCATCTTCGTTGCCCCTGCAGAGTATGGCCGAGAATTGTCGTGTAGAATGAATCGCATGACAGTTATGTTATGTGGGTTGCATAGCTTTAGGCGAAATCTTTCGCCAGGCCCTCATACTTGGCGGGAGACACTAACTTCTAGCGATCTTTACGTTGTCACTGTGAGCTCAGAAATGAAAAGAGAGACATGGTGTGAACGATGGGTGTACTGGACACAGTGCTCAACGCATCTGTGCAAAGCTCCATGAGATTTTCACTGTATTCCATTTCGCGACCAATCGTTCCTTACTTTCCGAATAACCCTCGTATTAGAGACAGAGCACCAGCTCGGATTGTGTCAAGGATGAGGGAGGAAATTGGTCATGCCCTTTCAAAGGAACGATCCTGGCATTTTAGTGAAATAACTGAAAACCTAAATCTGGATGGCCGGGCACAGCTTTGAACCTCATCCTCCTTAATACGAGTCCAGTGTTCTAACTACTGCGCCACCTCACTTGGTATAAATCTTCGATGTTGCGCCTGTCGAACACCAAACACATGGGCTCCCTTGACTACAGAAGCATTCAACATACGAGCACCTACAACTTTCTCACGTTCGAATTTACACAGTTCTAACATAGTACCCTCACAAACACATAGAACTTTGTTCTTACCACATATGGCACTTGCAACGTATTGAGGGAATTGCACGGTTGCCGTTCGTGGTTGAGTGCAATAGAGAAACCTGCACGTTCTGTGTCTCACACATTATATTTCTGAATTTCTTCTTCTGTAGTGGTCAGTCCAAGGATTGGTTTGCAACAGCTACAATGGCAGCTTGTCTCCATTCTGTGCGTCTTTCAGCTTTTCTCTTCATTTCTTTATAGGTGTTACATCCCACATCTTTCACGATTTGATCCATGTACCTCAGTCGTGGTCTTCCTCTTGGTCTTTTTCCCTCGACATATCCCTCTATGATTGTGTTCAGGAGTCCTTTATGTCTTAATAGATGGCCTGTAAATTGCACTCTTCTTTTAACAATGAAACTCCAGAAGCTTCTCTTCTCACCTGCTCTTTCCCGAACCACTTCGTTTGTGACCTTGTCGATCCATTTTATTTTGAGCATGCGTCTATAGCACCACATTTCAAAAGAATTTAGCTTCTGCTGTTCCTCTGTCCCGAGAGTCCATGTTTCACACCCATAGCATGCCACACTCCACACATATGATTTCAAAAATCTTTTCCTGGTTTCAAGGCTGATGCTCTTAGATGTTAATATGTTTTTCTTCTTGTTAAATGCAGCCTTTGCTTGAGCTATTCTACTTCTCACTTCTGCCTTGCTCCTTCCATCCCTGGTAATATTACTGCCCAGATAAGTAAATTTATCAACTTGTTCAAGCAGTTCATTGCCTACATGAACTTGGACTTTCACTTGATCTTCTTTGTCACATGCCATTACTTTTGTTTTTGCTTTATTAATTCTCATATTATATTCTTCACCCATAACTTTATCCGTTCTATTCAGTAGGACTACAAGATCTTCTTCATTTTCAGCCAGGACAGCTATATCATTTCTGAATTATTATATTATAAATTATACCTGTGAACTCTCTATCCTCGACCCCACTTTCATTTCCATATTCAGCACTTTGCAAATTTGTCCCTAATATTTGGACTATATTCGAGGGGATAATTCTCTTCATGATATCACTGTATACAGTTTACATAGTAACCAAAGCGCGAACACTCCAAGAGACTCATTCATACCGCAGCTATACCATTCCCGCAGCTCGAACAGTTCTATGTGCAGCTCCAACTTGCAACCGCATGATTGTGCTAGAAGACAAGTGTGGAGTTTTGCATGGAAATGACACAGACCACTGCTGTTCTTGTGATCGACTGTTAGTCTAATCATGGTTTCGAGCGGTTCCAAGGGTTCGAGGTCAAAGGTGTCTCTTGTCAGTGGGGCCCGTCTCTTAAGTCCACAGCTGTTTGTTTAGCAAGGTGAGTCGCCCGGCGTGTCGCGAGCTACCTAGGCGCCAAGCGAGGAGCCTCCAGCAAGACCGTGGACTAATAGCTGAGTTAGATTATATCCTTAATAAGGTGTTTTTAATATTATGTCGGTTATGGAGCGATATTAAATACGAACTAATTGCCATAGCAGCAAGGGGAATTTATGCTCGGGATTGCCAAGCGATAATGCTTTTCATTTTCTGATATCATCATTTCGTTAAATCATAAATATAAATTAAAATTTTAGATAATTAATCAGTATAAGATCTTAGAATCCATCGTCTCCCAACGCATACATCAACACTTGAACGAACACCACCTTCTTCCCGTTAACCAGTGTGGCATCTGTCCCAATTTCTCCTCTGATGACCAGCTCCTATCCCAACAACTCAACTCCCGTAAATCCGCTATTTTTGTCTCCCTCGACCTTGAAAAAGCCTATGACCATGTATGGCACACCAATCTCCTTTCAAACTCCACACTTTCATTTAACTGTACCCGCCTTATTGCATCATCCCTATCTACTCGTCCACCCTTTGACACTATTAACAATACCAGTTTCTGCACCTTTCATCCCATTATCAATCCACCTCCTACAATATGCTGGTAATACTGCTTTTCTCATCCTCTACCATACACGCCAACGATCCATACAAATTCACCTCTATCTGTGCACCTCCCGGTGTAACCACTGGGTCCTCAAGATCAACCCCACCAAAACTCAGGTATAGGACGAACCACACTCATCTTCCACCTAAATATCTTCGATGAACCCTTGACTGGCAGCCAATGTGGAAATCTCTCATACTAACTATCCGACAGAAAGCCCACAATAGACTAAAACTTCTAAAACTACTAACATCCCAAACTCGGGGATTACACCCGTGCATTATTCTTCACATATACAAAACCCTGATCTGACTCATCCTCTGCTATGCAAATGTTGCACGGGTCTCTGCCCCACCAAAGTTCTATAAGTCCCTTCAAATCCTCAAACGCCATGCACTCCGTTACGCTTTTTGCATCAGTTTACCTTCCTCACCTGGATCCTCTACCATCTCATCAAATCCCCATCGCTCCTCACCCACATCAAACACCCATGTATCTCTTATACTGTCGCAACCTAGTTTCCAATGACCCCATTGCCTCCCCTCCTTTCATCAAATCTGGTCTTTATAAACACATCCCTCCATTCCTACACCTCCACACACACTGTATCCTGTCCACCGCAACTTCAACCAAACCTTCTCCCAGACAATGTGATCTGTCCCGATATATATCCCTCCTGCCAAGTTTAGCACTTGACGTCTATCCCACTCCATATCAGGGCTCCTCTCTCCTTTCCATATCCACCCATTCCCATCCCTTTCCTCTTGCAGTCACTGCCGTACCCACGTGCTGTAATACTCCCCAGCTTCCGTCTTTCCCACTATCCACTTCATCTCCATATTTGTCCTATCTAACAGTCTCCTATCTTTCCACCCACACCCTTCAATACTGTGAAGCAACCTCTCTCCTCCAGCAATACCTGTCACCCTATACCCAGGTACGAATAACAAAGTGATTGACAGAGAAGCACGGTTGAGCGTGGAAGGGCGCAGTGTTGTCGGTTTGACGGTGAGTGCACGCGCATTATGGCTGCAGCAGCAACAGCTGTGCTGTTCCTTACTAAACTACTTTCTCACGCCGCCTGTTAATGTGCGGTATTGAGTTCACTTTACAGGATCGTTGTATCCTTGTGGCTTAACAAACGCTCTCCTGCGTATAAAATGATGCTGTGTTCCTATTATTTATATATCGCAACAAAAACAGTAGGAAGAGCACTGTTGTTAGAATAATCAAAATGAATCACGTTCGGCTGTCGTATTCGATACGTAAGGGGTGTTAAAATGGACCTGAATCGTCCACGTAAATACAATAATCGACAACATTAAAATAATGTAAACTGTGTGAGTACTTATTAATCACTGTAGTGTGTACGCAGAGTGTCATACTTATGCAGAGGAGTATTCCTTAATAATGAGATGAGATTTATTGTGCAACTGTTGTACACACCATTCAGTCAAAAATGCAAAATACAAACACAAAAACAAAGACGAATTAAGGCAAAGGGTAAATACCACTCAGTTCAGAATCACTTTCTTCCTCGACACTGTCGTTATCTGAACTCTAGTCTGTGGATGATCCACTGGAATTGACCAAGGAGATATTTATATTTTCAGTATTACCCTCGACCCTCACTTCATTTTTCCACGCTTTTTAGCAACCGTTTCTGTGTGGTGTACGACATTTCTCCACTTCTCTGGCGTTATTTGTAGGACTGCTTCCTCTAACAGTCTTTTAGTTTCTGCCACAGCGAAGCATTTGTTATTTGTTGCCACATAATTTTTACTTTGTGCCCAGATCATTTCGATGGCGGTAAAGTGGCAGTTGTATGGTGGAAGCCTAAGAACCCTGTGGCCATGTTCTTTAGTTACCTCGTCCACAACATACTGTTGAAACTGGGGTTAATTTTCTTATCTATTGCCACGAGTTCCGCCTTACATAAATCGTCTCGAATGTTCACGTTGTGGCGTTTCAACCATTCAACAATGTCCATCTATTTTCGTTTCCATCGTTGAAGCTTTATCGTTAGTAACTAGGTGGTATGGGGCTTTATCCATTGCAATGACGGACGGCCGATTTAAGTTTTCCAGTTGGTGCATCTTGAGACACTTCAGAAATCTATCGTAGTTCATCCTCTCGTGGTATTCGTTTGTTTTCCTCGATTTGTAAACGGGGAGACAGATACGAAACCAGATGTAGCCCCAGCATGCAAGGCAGGAATTCTTGCGTCCTTTCCCACCGGAACAGCAGAACTTCCGCATATGCTATCATGTATCCACATACGGCACATTAACGATAGTTCTTAAAAATCGACGAAGCCACGCTACGATGTCGCCTCCATACATTACAATTTCCCGTCCACTAATTTTCGTATATCGAAGACGTTTCGATGCCACTGAATAACTCTGCCTCGCGAAGAATAACGCACAGTTGTTAATAGTTGGATGTTCTTTTCCTTCGTAATATCTATATACACTATGCGATCAGAAGTATCCGGACACCTGGCTGAAAATGATTTACAAATTCGTGGCGCTCTCCATAGGCAACGCTGGAATTCAGTATGGTGTTGGCCCACACTTAGCCTTGATGTCAGCTTCCACTCTCGCAGGCATACCTTCAATCAGGTGCTGGAAGGTTTCTTGGGGAATGGCAGCCCATTCTTCACGGAGTGCTGCACTGAGGAGGGGTAACGATGTCGGTCTGTGAGGCCTGGCTATGAAACGATCGTTTCATAGCATCTGTTACTGCTAATAACCAGACACCAGTGCCTACTAGCTTTAATTTGTACGCTAAAGCACTGAAGATGATCATTATGTAATCTAAAATCGACTTTGCTGTTAATAAATCATCACGGCCTGTGCTGACCTTCCTTCTAATTTTATTTCTCATATTGTCGTTGTGCACACAGCACTCTTTGGCGTCACCAATCAGTGTAATTTTAATTGTTCTTTTACTCGGTAAATGTCTCAGTTTGGTTTTCAGTTATGTTACAGATAGTCACGTAGTTAGTAAGCCTTGCATGGCCTTGAAAGAGCCGAATCACGAGTCGAATTTGTCTGCCGTGTGAATTATTTGCTGTTACAGAAATGGTCTGGTATGTGGGGCAGATGGGGTTTGTCGCCTTCGCGGGCAGGCTGAGATCGTGTATGTCTTCGGCGTGTTTTCTGCCCTGGCTTCCAGCCTGATCACCTTCGCAATTGTTTGGCGGTTGCTTTCTACTCGTTTGTCCCGAGTTCCACCGTCTATAAGCCGCACTTCCATCCTTTAGTTAAATATCCGGCCTGCTCGCCGGGACGGACAAGATATTTTAATAAGTAACTCAAGGTGAATTATTAGTATTGTGTAAATTTTGGTTACGTAAGCAATGAAATTAATAGTGTGCTTATGGTGGTGACTGTCTGTGATCCTTTTGCAATCAGATCCAATTATTATTTTTAAAATGCTGTTTGTTATATTAATTCATGATCCAATCACATAGTTTTTCTAAGTTTGGTGAAGGAAAAGCGTCAGAAATTTAAAGACTTGATCTTTGGTAATCCATTTTGTATTTGTGTTTTTTTCTAAGAGGACAAAGGTCCGAATTAAATTTTTATATTGTTATTCTAATCTTGTAATTCTGTGATAATGAAATTTGTTCTTTAGTTGAAATTAAAATTATGTACCAACCACGAGTTTTGTCCATCAGCAAAGATCCCTAGCTTCCTATCTCCTTTGAGTAGATGTGGTTAAACTGCAATTTATGTTTTTCAAGCACGTAATTGAGCAGTACACAGCTGACTTAGAATTAAAATATATGGAAATAAGAAGAAAGTAGCCTCAAAAGGAGCGCATACATGATATGAAACCCAAGATTTTTTACGTAATGACTGCAAAAGTCTTAAAAACATGAGGAACAGTTAGGTTTGAAATGAGTATCGAGAACACCCTAATGCAGGGAGAAGCTGATATTTATTAATTTATTACTTATTCAGCCTGATTAGATTCGAACCTTAAGACCCTCTCTTACATACTACCAGGAACAACACACCAAAGATATTACAAAAACAATCACAGGAATAATAATAAATTAATAATCATAATGATAATCAACACCAATAATGATAATAATAATTGACACTAATGATAATAATAGTAATGGGTTATCGCCTTTTCTGTTCAATGTAGTTCTAGATAGAGTAATGGAAGAATGGAAAAAGAAACTTGAAGAAGAAAATTTCTGGAAACCAATTTCATTAGGAACAAAAAAAAAAAAACCTACGTATACCCTACTTAGTATTTGTGGATGATTTCACAATAATGGCAGACACTTGCGAATGGCTATAAAACAGATAGAAACTCTAAAAGAATGCGCAGAGAAAGTCGACCTGCAGATATCATTTGAAAAGACAGTGTTTACAATAACAAATTTAGAAATTTTCAAACTACAAACCAAATTTGGAGAAATTAACAGAGTATCACACTTTAAATATCTAGGAGAAACTAGCTCTGAAAAATATTCACAACAAGAAAGAATACAAAAAGCTCGTAAAGGTTTAGGATTAGTGCAAAACCTCTATAATAAAAAATGATTACCTTTAAATGCCAAAATTACTCATAACAAAACAGTAATTAAACCATCAATGTTATATGCCAGTCAAACCTTGGCACTAAAGAGGAAAACTGATATAGAAATTCTAAAGAAATAAAAAAGAAAAATAATTAGGAAAGCTTTGGGACCAAGATGGATTGAGAATGGATATATAGTTGAGAAAAGATTCAAAATTCAAGAATATACGAACATAGAGACAAACTTGAGGAAAGCCGACCGGTGTGGCAGGGCGGTTCTAGGCGCTTCAGTCCGGAACCGCGCGACCGCTACGGTCGCAGGTTCGACCCTGACTCGGTCATGGATGTGTGTGATGTCCTTAGGTTAGTTAGATTTAAATAGTTCTAAGTTCTAGTGGACTGATGACCTCAGATGTTAAGTCCCATAGTGCCCAGAGCCATTTGACCCATTCTTTCCTTTTTTAAAAAAAAACATGAGGAAAAGACGCCTCAAATTATATGGTCACATAATGAGGCTTCTAGAACGCAGACTAACAAAAAGAATAATAAAATACGTAGTAAAATGGAGTGAAGAAAGAAGAGCTAAATTCTCGCAAACAATGAAAAGCTGGTGGGCAAATAAAAAGAACCAGAAGAACAAGAAGTGTGGAAAATGAACCATCTTTACTTAGCGTCTTCCACTCTGGGAGCTTTGCGACTAATAATAACAATAAAAATAATAACAGACACCAATAATACTAATGATAATAGTATTAAATGGCACTAAGAATGATACAGATTCGATTAGTACATATTAATACGTGTTTAGTGTTACGGAAGTGGAAGGGGTAAAGGAAGAGGAGATGATTGAAATGACAGTGACAGTGACTGTTAGGAAAGAACAGAATTTAAGATGGGGGAGGAAAAGTTGTGGGTGAGGAGGGACTGACGAGAATTAGCTGTAGACTAGTATTTGGGAGAATTGGCTATTGTAATAGAAGGTGGACCATTAACTGTCTTTTTAAGCTTGGAAGGAAATAAATTTCTCTGATATTTGAGGAAGGTTATTCCAAAGAGGCAGGATTCAAACCTGCGACCGTAGCAGCAGCGTGGACTGGAGTGCTTAGAACCGCTCGGCCACAGCGGCCGGAAAACGATGGAAGAGATTCTCTGAGTTTCGTGGTAATAAGTCTTTTGTGAGTGACTAAAATGCTAGCGTTTTAGACGGCTCAAGTTTCAAATCGATGTTCTGCGTCCACACTGCGGATCTCTGAATATTTAGTTCCCTAACGATTTCCAAAACGTAATGTCCTTGCCTCTAACTCTAAAAACTCTTCCGCGTCTTTTCACATGAATCAGTTGAGTACAAACAACAGCCTCGCCAATGCACTGCCCTTTTATACCTTGTACACGCTGCTACCACCATCTGTATATGTGCATATCGCTAATCGTGACTTTTCACCTCAATGTCTATTCAGACTCCTTCATGCTCAACGCTACATTGGTTAAAAATTCACTAGTTAGAAAAAGGAGACGAGAGTGAAAGAGGAAATGAAATCTGCAAAGTTATGTGCTAAGATGTAGCGCTCGTTGCTGTACAGCAGCCGACGTTCCTGCGTGGGTGGAGTTAGTACGGTACGCTGGGTATTCTTCCTCGGGTAATTTGCTGTGCAGTCTCCCCCAGAAGCAGCTGCAGTAGCGGTCTTCAGCGAGATGAACGAGCGCTGGTGCTGCGACATGAGCTGTGATTCCTCCTCACACACACCGCTACTAGCCGGCTGGCTGGCCTTTGTCAGCGCCGCGCCCTCTCTAGAGGCACCGGAAGCTTTCTGCGCCGGTTCTACTCCAGTCTACTCATTCTCTCACAGCACAGCTACAGCAAAATGTCTCTGGGTAAATAATTACGGAATAGCTAACGCGCCCAACTCTAATTTCTGAAACAAATATTGAAATGAAACATTACGATTTGACACCCGTGGACGATGAGTTCGTCAGAAGCCGGTTACAAATGTGGAACGGACCACGACTGGGGGAAGGAATCTGTCGAGTTCTTTACATCCCACCAGTTGCTGTTAGCGAATCAGGGCAACCACGGGAAACCGAAGAATAAAGGCTGGGCAGTGTTTCGAACCTTATGAATGCGGTCTATTGCATACCCTTGGATCTACATCTAAATATACATCTACGACTGCATCTGCGTTCTGCAAGACGTTTTAAAGGCGTATGGTGAAACATGTGTGTTTGCACCACATCATCCACTATTATGCTGACTGTGTATCATGGCAGTTGGCCGCGACCGTAAACAAACGAGAACTTAGACAGCCCGAGGGGAGAGGAGCGGTTCGGGGGGAATAAGCCCCACATCCCTCACGAAGTGCTGCCTTCCTACGTCCGCGTTCTGCGCATCCGCGAAAGCAGAACTGACATGACGGTGATAAGGATCGCTGATTCCTTTTGATATGGTGAGAGTCACATTCGAACCCTTTATGCACCATGATTAGTCTCTTCACTCTTGCCCGCATCTCGTGGTCGTGCGGTAGCGTTCTCGCTTCCCACGCCCGGGTTCCCGGGTTCGATTCCCGGCGGGGTCAGGGATTTTCTCTGCCTCGTGATGGCTGGGTGTTGTGTGCTCTCCTTAGGTGAGTTAGGTTTAAGTAGTTCTCAGTTCTAGGGGACTTATGACCACAGCAGTTGAGTCCCATAGTGCTCAGAGCCATTTGAACCATTTGAACCATCTCTTCACTCATTTAAAAATAAGAAAAAGAAACAGCAATCGACAACACAAAGTAAACAGGAGTACATATAGCATTTCGTAGTGCCTACAGCGTAATTGTTTGCTACGGTTGGTGGTGGTAGTTCAGGCCCAACCTCTGCCGGTATCGTACGCAACCGTAGTTCAAAACACTCCCAACCTAGAACTGCCACAATATAGCGTCTGCGCAATACGACGCGGCGCTTCTTTGCAAATATACCATTCGCTACAGGGGTTTTGACTACTGGACTATTGGCCGGCAAATACCATACACAACCGAAACTAACAAAGGATGTTCCCGAGAGAAGCGTAAAGGACATGTAGCGCTTTTAATGGAAGGGTTGTAACCTATCACGGATGTTATTTAAGCTGTATATTGAGCAAGCAATAAAGGAAACAAAAGAAAAATTTGGAGTAGGAATTAAAATCCGTGGAGAAGAAATAAAAACTTTGAGGTTCGCCGATGACATTGTAATTCTGTCAGAGACAGGAAAGGAACTGGAAGAGCAGTTGAACGGAATGGACAGTGTCTTGAAAGGAGGATACATGATGAACATCAACAAAAGCAAGACGAGGGTAATGGAATGTAGTCGCATTAAATCAGGTGATGCTGAGGGAATTAGTTTAGGAGACGCTGAAAGTAGTAGATGGGTTTTGTTATTTGCGAGCAAAATAACCGATGATGGTCGAAGCAGAGAGGATACAAAATGTAGACTGGCAATGGCAAGGAAACCGTTTCTGAAAAAGAGAAATTTGTTAACATCGAGTATAGATTTGTCAGGAAGTCTTTTCTGAAAGTATTTGTACGGAGTGTAGCCGTGTATGGAAGATAAATAGTTTATACAAGAAGAGAATAGAAGCTTTTGAAATGTGGTGCTACAGAGGAATGTTGAAGATTAGATGGGTAGATCACGTAGCTAATGAGGAGGTACTTAGTAGAATTGGAGAGAATAGGAATTTGGTGCACGACTTCAGTAGAAGAAGGTATCGGTTGGTAGTACATGTTCTGAGGCATCAAGGGATCACCAATTTAGTATTGGAGAGCGGCGTGGAGACCAAGAGATGAATACACCAAACAAATTCAGAAGGATGAAGGTTGTGGTAGTTACTTGGAGATGAAGCAGCTTGCACATGACAAAGTAACATGGAGAGCTGCATCAAACCAGTCTCTGGGCTGAAGACCACTACAGCAACAACAACATCATTTGAAGTAAAAGAAGGGAATAAAACAAGGAAAAGGCGCAGAGAGATAAGGAAACAAGAACACAGCGAAGAATTAAGACATCTTGGGAAGAGAAAAAGTAGAAGGCAACATCAAAAAATTAAATATTTATGAAACATTCAAGTTAAACACTGTCTTAAGGGTAAAAATTGTTCAAGTGGCTTTAAGCGCTGTGAGACTTAACATCTGAGGCCACCAGTCCCCTAGACTTAGAACTACTTAAACCTAACTAACCCAAGGGCATCACACACATCCATGCCCGAGGCGGGATTCGAACCTGCGACCGTAGCAGCAGCGCGGTTCCGGACTGAAGCGTCTAGAACCGCTTGGCTACAGCGGCTGGCACTTAAGGGCAAATATGCCTAATCATAACATAAGAAGAGTGCTAGAAAACAGTGCTATGAAAGGCTATCAATCGAAATGCAAATTAATAACACGATAATGCAAATATCAGGGAACACATTATTGTATAAGGGGCAATCAAACAGTTTCCGTTTGAAGACGTTGCTGCGGCGTACGTGCACCCGTCGTCTAGATTCTAGACAGTCTGGCCTTAGCTACCGAGCGGAGCGGGCGTGCTGTGTGTTCCAGCCCGCAGCGTGACCAGGCTCACTTTGTTTACTGCCTTCGTCTGACACTAACGCGACACCGTTGCGTCATGAGATCATGGTGAATCGACACAGAAAATCAACACCGAAATTCGCTTTTCGAAAAGACTTTGGCAGGCCAAAAGCACTTTCGATGTCGAGGGCCTGTTAAAGGAGGAGGCTAAGATCCCGATTGCCGACGTCGTCGGCATCCAATTTTCGATCATAAGTGTTAGGGTGGTGCGTAAGTTCGTATCGTGTTTGTTTTACATCATGGTATTCCGATTGATATGGGTTTATTTATCGGTTGTCTTTTTTTATTTGTAGTTTACATATTGTCATTTGGAGGTAGTAAGCGGAGCTGTCGACGCTATAAAATGGAGTGCCAAGTGGAGAAATCGGAACATTTCCGACATATTCTTCTGTTTTTCAGTAGAGGGGAGATAGCAGTGGAGGCAGCCAGAAACATTTGTGCCGTGTGTGGGGATAATGCCATTGGACAGAGCACGGCAAGAAAAAATGGCTCTGAGTACTATGGGACTTAACTGCTGTGGTCATCAGTCCCCTAGAACTTAGAACTACTTAGACCTAACTAACCTAAGGACATCACACACATCCATGCCCGAGGTAGGATTCGAACCTGCGACCGTAGCGGTCGCGCGGTCCCACACTGTGGAGCCTAGAACCGCTCGGCCACTCCGGCCGGCTGCAAGGCAAGAAAATGGTTTTCTCGTTTTAACGAGTCTCGATTTGACATTAGTGACTCTTCACACTCAGGAAGACCTTCGGTGTTTGAAGAAGATCGTTCAAACGCCTTAATCCACAATGATCTATGTCAGTGTACTCGCGAACTGGCAGATGCCATTAACTTTGATCATTCTGAAACGTCCCCTTTTTGAAGAATTATACAAGACTGTGCTTAACCTGACACACAATATTTTTAGCGCAACGCAATCTGACTTTCAAAAATCCCTACAAAAGAATGGCCCTGACTAACATTAACTTATACCTTTCAAAAATCACTTACCTCACAAAAATCTTCGTTACTCGAACTACTGCAGTACAGCAAGCGCCACTACTGCCAGCTAAATAAAAGATTCAAACTATGGAAGGCACTAACTACTAATAGGGATAGTTAGCAAATGAAAGATATTAATAGAGAGCAACAATGTATTTACCTTAATATCATCAAGAGTCATAATATATATAGGAGTTCATAACATCCATTTTTACAAATATCAAAACTCCGCCATTTCTCTCTCCACATCCACCACTGCTGGCGGCTCACCTCCAACTGCGCAACGCTATGCGCTGTTCACATCCAGCTGCCGCTGCCCAACACTACAACGGCAGACAACAATGCAAACTAGCCACAGACTTCACACGGCACAGCCAGTGATTCTTATGCAGAGGTGGCGTTACCAATAAAAAAAACCTAAATAGCCTACTTACATAGCCCCCATGTTCCCCACAAAAAATTTTACAAATTGTTTTGGGCAGTGGCCAATAATGATTTGATAAAATTTTTCATAATTACAATAACAAAGATATCAAATGCACACACTTATTGATACAATGTTGGTCAAAAGCTAAACTTTCTCACAGTCCATAAAGACAGTCCTGATCATTCATCATAATAGTAATTACAGTTGTTTTTCACAAAGTCTCATTAGTAAAAGAAATTGCACACAGAAGTAGTGGATTTCCATGCAGTCTTGAAGAAGTAGTGTTGTCCTTCCAACGGAAAGACCATGCTGACTCTTGACATGCTGACAGGTAATGGGCCACAACAGAGCAAACCCACAGCAGAGTCATTCGACGTTTTGAAGAATATTGGTAGGTAGGTCATCACAGAGCAGACCACTGTAGTCCTGGTAGAGATTATGGTATTGGTGGGCCACCAGAGGTGCAGACCCACTGCAGTCCTTGTAGAAATAATGGTTCTGGTGAGTCAGCAAAGGTGTAGACCCACTGTAGTCCTTGTAGAAATGGCCAGCAGCCATCTGTTGTGACTGTGCAGGTGCACAATCACCATTGAAGAGTCTTGCGAATAATATAGCAAGTCCATAACCACCACTTGTGCACTCACAAAGTTTTTGTAATTGTCCTTAGAACCAGCAATGCTGTTATCCAGTCCCTTGCTGAATTATTAACACACGTGCAAACACTAACAGTCCCTACTTCTCACATATTGTCCATATACTATGACCAACTGAAACGTGTGCAGTGAAATGGAACTTACAAGTTACTTAATTTGATGAACTGGTGTCAAGTACAATTTTATAACATAAAAATACAATAACAAAGGTACAAAATACATCATTAAAGAACATAACAATACAGATAACATTTGTAGTAACACAGGCATTACAAAAGAATAGAAATAAACATATACATCAGTGTTACAAAAATAATGACATAAGTACATACATAAAGATCAGAATAACTTTTGAAACATCACCTTCACATATGAGCAACAAAACAGAATAAATAATGTCTCAACATCTTTACAAAGTAAATAACATAGTATTAGAAAAATTCTACAACATAGCTCTCATCAGCTAAACACATAAAGACAGGAAAAACACAAATAAACAAGGGTACATAAACACATAGTGGGATAACACAAGGAAAGGACAGGGTTTGTTTTCAGTGTAACAGTTGATACTGCAGTCCAACGCAAAACTTCATTCCATAGATCTTTCGTCTTAGTTCAACATTTGTTTCCACCAAAAAAAATCCTATCCAAGCATGCTTTCTGTATTTGTATGTTCACATATTTCTTACCTCATTATTTATTCTCCATTATCTTACCTCATCATTTATTTCCAAGAAAATCCTACCTAAACCTGTTGTCCCTAAACCCTACTTTTTTGTTCATATCCTCTTTCAAAATAGTTTTTCTCCACTGTACACAACTTTTTTTTTGCCAAACCATTTTCTTATATCTTCTCAATGCATTTCTTGCAATTCATCATAGTTAGTTTCTTATATAGTCTACCCCCTCTTAAGCTAACTTAAATCTACTGAGCTCAGATGATAAACTAAGGGACAAGGCAATGCAGCAGTGCAAAACAATTAACACAAACAGCAATGACAAAATATTCAAATTGGCCAAGCAAGCAGCAATATTACAACTAATATAACGCAATGAGCAGCAAACAAGAAAAATAACTCAGTAGTAAACTGGCTTAGAAGAGTAACACAAAGTCAAATTCAGTAACACTATGCCTGGCAAACAGCAGCAGCAAATAAAAAACTTGACAACAATGCAGAAAAAGGGAAATGTCTATTCACATCTTAATATCTATGTCATTAAAGTGGTGCACCACAAAAACTAATTCTACAAAAAATTACCAAGTACTTGAAAAGAAAATTATGAATGCAGTTCCTGTGAAGGTAAATGTCTTTTTGTGCTCCCTCATTTTTTTGAAAAAATTATTATTTACTCGATCTGTAGACAGAAAATATTTATATTAGTACATCTATAAAATTTTATTTTAACCAATGCTGCAGTGCAGCTAGAAACTAGATATTAAACAAAATGAGTAAATAAACACATAAAGGCAAGCCATATGGCATTTCTCTCAATTAGCAAGACAATAGCCGTGAAATGTTTCTCATTGTTTCATTAGGCATTTTAGTAAATATCATAAATTAAGAGCTCCACAGTGTAATCATGTTTTCAAGTTTGAGGGTGTCAGATTTACGATGCTTTCTACAAAGGAATGTCGATAGCGAGGATAATAGCCTCCCCTTTTTTTTTCTACCATCTAATGGCTTTTTCTCAAGGCGGCTGGCACACCTGGCCGCTCTCAAAGAATTACGTCACGGTCACTTACCTTTCTTACCGAAATATCTATGACAGCAGTTTTCGCTACAGTGACAGTCTCATATAAAAATTTCACAGGTCGAAAATTTGCGTTACAAATGTGTAGAAACAAAATCCTGTAAATACAACAGCATCCAAAAATTTTTCGCCAGCATTGTGATACATTCACGCATATACACACACATTTCATAACTCTTAAAGTACGATTCTTGGTTTCCAACAACCTTTTTCACAAACCAGAGTCCCTAACCACTACTCATTATTCCTTACCTTACTCATCGACACTTCTTCAATATTTCATCATAACAGATATGTAGCATAATCAAATAACTCAAATAACTTACTGATCATAAACATACTGCAACAGCATAATACACATAGTCATCGTAATAATAACATCATAACACCTCAGTCAACTCTCAAAATCGTCGTAGCTTCCTCCAATGATTTCAAAACCTAAAAAAATTCTCTGCTCATGTCAAAAGTGTCATCTGCCTCAAACGCACTTTAAAAATCATAATCCCATACCAAATACATCATTCAAAGCTCTCATAGTATCACAATGGTTCCGAAAAATATGAGCATTTCACATAGTACAGACAAAATACAATTTCATAAGTGTGAAGTTATCCAACTGTGTAATTACGTAAACATCTGTCACTGACATAGTAAAAAGAATGTTTGTTTCCCTGTCAAAAAAACAGATAGCTGTGTAATTCTGTGTTAGAGAAATATGGTACCGATGTGTAAAGTTGTATAAGCAAATACCATATTAGCTAGGGCTCCTTGTGCTTGCCAAACACATGGTACACAAAGTAGGCGTGTACCCCCCTGAGGATTAATGTAATTATACCCTCAGGTGTTACAGATTACAGCAATGGAATGAAATGTATCACAGAAAACCTTTGTGTCGTTGTACTTCAAATATCTTTAAAAATAAATGATTTAAGTGCAAAATTAATCACTCAAATACGTGTCCTGTAGCGCTAAATGTGCGTCTTGTTGCAACATAATCTCTGTGGAAGTGTCGTAGTTATCGTCCTCCGAAAGCTAAGTTCTGCAGAAGCCAATGTACTTACCTCATGATACACCAAATTTCAAGTAAACCAAAATGTTGCATTAAAATCTCATTAGCAGTACTGGTAAATGTTCTAAGTATGTGAGCCTTATAGTCGTTACGTATTCGTGCAACTAACAAGCAAGAATGTACAAATAACAACATTGTGTCGTCTGTTCACTATAACAATGCATTCATAATATCTGTTGAAATAAGTTCTCTTGGTTCTGGACTGGATATTTAACTTCAAACATTGTTGCATATTAACAGATTCTAAGTCTGACAAAGCCTACTAGCAATGTAAAGTGAAAAGTTTTATGGCAAAAAAAGCAGATTATCTTTCAATAAACGGTTTTACGTGTGAAATGTGGTGCAAACCTTTACTCTTCCTAGTACGCAGACTTTCAACTTCAAAGCAATTATCATGTTGTATACATCGGTAAAGAATGCTAAAATTTTTCTCAAGGCTAGCGTCTTATGTTATTTTTCTCGGAGCCAGTGGGCGCACGCGGCTGCCTGCTGTGCGAGTCATTGTCTGTCTCTTTGTTGGCGCGCGCCATTATTGGGATTAGGAGACCTAACTTCTACAAATTCACTCTGACGAGAAGGCCCTGCCGTGTTTGAATCCCGCCAGTTCTGGTGCAATTCAGGTCTGTCGTTACAAATATATCGTCTGTCGTCATGTCGGTAGATTCCGTAGTTTCTTCCTTGTCCGTCACGTGGTGGAGAATTTCTCCCTGAATCGTAACTGTGCGCCAAACTGTTGCGTCTGAAGTTATTCTGCCTCCCTTGATAATAATTGTTTTGGTTCCCATATTGTCTGTTTCTCTGATTGTCTCTGTGATAGTCATTACCGCGGAGAGGTGATCTTTCCCTGTAATTATTACTACTCTGCCAACGGTTGTCATACGGGTGGTGTCTGTTTTGGTCACGATTTGTGTTGTGAGAATAGCCTTGTCGCGTCCATTTGTTATTTCTTTCATCGTAGAATTGCGACGGATATGACCTGTAATTGTTGTGTTCCTGTTTCCACTTTCCGCGATTGTCAGTGTCAATTTCTAATTCTTGTACGAGTCCCTGAAAAGCTTCAATGTCGTCTTTGCAACGTCCTGCCAAAATAATATGTCGTAAATGTTCAGGCGATTTGATTAAGCAAATGCGGATGAGTTCTGAGGGGCTGTATGGGTTTGACAGGTACTGATTCTTGTGCAACATGTCTTCAAAATATTTCATAAGACTGGAAAATTCAGATTGTTCGAAACGTTTCATCATTATGATGCTATGTTTTACTCGGTCTTGTGTGGCTCGAGACCAATATGCTGAGAGGAAGGCATGGTAAAACTTTCCTTCACTGTGGCAATCGTGAATGACCGATCGCATTCTTACAGCTGGTTCATTCTCCAAGTAGAAACACATAAATTCTAACCTGTGCTCCAATGACCAGTTGGGAGGAAAACAATGGGAGAATTGATGGAGCCACGCTTGTGGATGAATGTCGTTGGCAGAATTCTTAACCGTTTTGAATCTACGTGTAGTAATGAACAGCTTATAGTCAAAATCATCATGTCGGCGAGTAGCATATCGGTCATTGTTACGTCGTGTCGGCGGTTCCATCTCAAAATTCGGTGCACATTGCCAATTTCTTTCATAATTTCCGAAATGCCCTGTGTTATTATTTTGTGGCTTTTCCGTATTTCTAAGTTCCTCTTCCCGTGTTGGAGCGCGAGTGTCCTCTGAAATATGAAATTTTTGTATTACTTGTGCCAACTGATCTTGTACTTCCCGGATTTCTCTTTTGTATTGCGTATTAATTTGATTCTGATTTTGTTTGAATTTCTTAATTTGTTCATACTCTTCCGTGTCAGTGATGGCTACAGGTCTTGTGTCATTCAGATCATCATCTACCTTTGCAGGTAAGTTAGTGAACTGATCCGAAAGTTCGGCTACTTTCTCCTATAGTGTACTTATTTCCTCAGTGTGTTTTTCTGAACCAAGTTTCAGAGTGTCCATTTGTGTTGAAATCGTATCTACTGTGTCCTTTAAGTTTTCCTGTGTTTTTGCAAGTTGCGTAACCGAATCGGTAGATGCAACTGAGTCAATTTTAGCCCACAAGGTCTCATGATTTTCATGAACAATGGTTTGCAGTTCTTTTATGGCTGCTTCATGAATCTGTAATGCATTTTCATGCCACGAAAAAATAGGTTGAAAATGCTCACAAATTTGTGTTTTTGCGTCATTACAGACTTTTTGACATTTCGATTCAATGTTATGTAACTCAGTAGTTAAATCTTCACGTGTTTGTTTAAGTGTGGTGTCTAACCTTTTAAGATTTTGTTCCACTGTGTCTAACTTTTGAAGATTTTGTTCCATTGTGTCTAACTGTTACTGTGTTTGTCTCTGGTGTTGTTCCATTGTGTCTAACTTTTGAAGCTTTTGCTGTGTTTGTCTCTGATTTTGTTCCATTATGTCTAACTTTTGAAGCTTTTGTCCCATTTGTTGCATTAATTGTAATAACAATGTACTGGTGTCTGAAACATGTTCGTCGGTGCTATTCGGCAATGCATTTGAACCGGCAATATTCGCAGTTTGAAAAGCAGAAAATGTGTCTTGACTTATTTGAGAAAACGGTGAGGACGCAAAACCTGAATCTACAGTATTTGCAAGATTGTGTCCTGTCATTTCGGATTCCTGAGGCAAGCTGTTGCCGACCGATCGATCGATAATGCTTCCCTGTTCACTAATTTTTTCACTGTCTACACCGTTGTTTGCAGTCCGCTCCATTTCCCTATGCACAATTACCAAATTACTACACTCCTGGAAATTGAAATAAGAACACCGTGAATTCATTGTCCCAGGAAGGGGAAACTTTATTGACACATTCCCAGGGGCAGATACATCACATGATCACACTGACAGAACCACAGGCACATAGACACAGGCAACAGAGCATGCACAATGTCGGCACTAGTACACTGTATATCCACCTTTCGCAGCAATGCAGGCTGCTATTCTCCCATGGAGACGATCGTAGAGATGCTGGATGTAGTCCTGTGGAACGGCTTGCCATGCCATTTCCACCTGGCGCCTCAGTTGGACCAGCGTTCGTGCTGGACGTGCAGACCGCGTGAGACGACGCTTCATCCAGTCCCAAACATGCTCAATGGGGGACAGATCCGGAGATCTTGCTGGCCAGGGTAGTTGACTTACACCTTCTAGAGCACGTTGGGTGGCACGGGATACATGCGGACGTGCATTGTCCTGTTGGAACAGCAAGTTCCCTTGCCGGTCTAGGAATGGTAGAACGATGGGTTCGATGACGGTTTGGATGTACCGTGCACTATTCAGTGTCCCCTCGACGATCACCAGTGGTGTACGGCCAGTGTAGGAGATCGCTCCCCACACCATGATGCCGGGTGTTGGCCCTGTGTGCCTCGGTCGTATGCAGTCCTGATTGTGGCGCTCACCTGCACGGCGCCAAACACGCATACGACCATCATTGGCACCAAGGCAGAAGCGACTCTCATCGCTGAAGACGACACATCTCCATTCGTCCCTCCATTCACGCCTGTCGCGACACCACTGCAGGCGGGCTGCACGATGTTGGGGCGTGAGCGGAAGACGGCCTAACGGTGTGCGGGACCGTAGCCCAGCTTGATGGAGACGGTTGCGAATGGTCCTCGCCGATACCCCAGGAGCAACAGTGTCCCTAATTTGCTGGGAAGTGGCGGTGCGGTCCCCTACGGCACTGCGTAGGATCCTACGGTCTTGGCGTGCATCCGTGCGTCGCTGCGGTCCGGTCCCAGGTCGACGGGCACGTGCACCTTCCGCCGACCACTGGCGACAACATCGATGTACTGTGGAGACCTCACGCCCCACGTGTTGAGCAATTCGGCGGTACGTCCACCCGGCCTCCCGCATGCCCACTATACGCCCTCGCTCAAAGTCCGTCAACTGCACATACGGTTCACGTCCACGCTGTCGCGGCATGCTACCAGTGTTAAAGACTGCGATGGAGCTCCGTATGCCACGGCAAACTGGCTGACACTGACGGCGGCGGTGCACAAATGCTGCGCAGCTAGCGCCATTCGACGGCCAACACCGCGGTTCCTGGTGTGTCCGCTGTGCCGTGCATGTGATCATTGCTTGTACAGCCCTCTCGCAGTGTCCGGAGCAAGTATGGTGGGTCTGACACACCGGTGTCAATGTGTTCTTTTTTCCATTTCCAGGAGTGTACTTTGAACATCACTTAATTCATTACTCGGTGGCGCTAACACACTGCTTTCGTTTTCACTGTCATTTCTCAGTTTACTTTGGAGCCTAGTATTACGTTTTTCACACGCCATTATTGTCACAATATTTCACACGATAACACAGAAAAGCACAATTTGAAGAGCAAAAATAAGAGAACACATTAACATAGCACTGAAAATAATATCTCGTTAATTGCAAGTGCAGCAGCGAAATACTTGGTGCAAATCTACATGCATGCCACACCTATTTTACTGTACAACGATGAAAGACTGCAACTACAAAGGAAATTCTCTCTATAATTACGCGCTAGCAATAAACAATAGCTACACTAATTACACAAACTACAAGAAAAAAATCAGAAGATTCCAGTGAGGTATCCTAGGCTAAGGGTCGACATATGAAACGTCCCCTTTGAAAAATTATACAAGACTGTGCTTAACCTGACACACAATAATTTTAGCGCAACGCAATCTGACTTTCAAAAATCCCTACAAAAGAATGGCCCTGACTAACATTAACTTATACCTTTCAAAAATCACTTACCTCACAAAAATCTTCGTTACTCGAACTACTGCAGTACAGCGAGCGCCACTACTGCCAGCTAAATAAAAGATTCAAACTACGGAAGGCACTAACTACTAATAGGGATAGTTAGCAAATGAAAGATATTAATAGAGAGCAACAATGTATTTACCTTAATATCATCAAGAGTCATAATATATATAGGAGTTCATAACATCCATTTTTACAAATATCAAAACTCCGCCATTTCTCTCTCCACATCCACCACTGCTGGCGGCTCACCTCCAACTGCGCAACGCTACGCGCTGTTCACATCCAGCTGCCGCTGCCCAACACTACAATGGCAGACAACAATGCAAACTAGCCACAGACTTCACACGGCACAGCCAGTGATTCTTATGCAGAGGTGGCGTTACCAATAAAAAAAACCTAAACAGCCTACTTACAATTCCACCATCGCGCAACATTTGCATGCAGTGCAGTAGGTTGAAAAATCTGGTGTATGTCTAAGGTGGTAGAATAAATGAAGGTCAGATTCGCATCTTACATGAGAGCTTTATACATCGCAATAGGGAGGTGAATATGACACCTAACTTAATTCAGCGGTTATGAGCAAATTTGCTTATCAGTATGTAATTCAAAATGGGATGATACTCACCTGACCGTAATTAACACACCGTTCCTATATAATGCATGTCTATGAGCAGAATGTGCAACAAGCAGCGAGAGGCGTTTTAGTTTGGAATTCAGAGGGGCGAGAGCAGAGGCAAGGCCGCACCATGGGAGATGCAACGGAAATCACTTAAAGGGGCGACCCAAACCAGGTCAAGACCAGGTGACTCAGAAGGGGAGAGCGAGGTTAACGGGTCATCTGAGGGAGGACATGAAAGAAAGCTTTTAAAAACTGCATTTCAGAATTCCAAATGGATACCAACAAGACCACTGACGCATTTTCGATCACGTGTCCAACGAGTGGTACACATGTGAGAGACAATGTACGCGTTTTGACGTCTGGTGCGGGCACAAAACGTCCGATTGGCAAAAACGCACTAGGAAGGAGTAAAGAGCCGAAGTTTCGACGCAGTTTAATGGTAGGGTTCTTGCGATTGGTAGAGAGAGTTTCCACAAAATAAGAGGAACGCTCCTATTGGTCGAAAAAGGTTGTGACGTGAAGAACGAAAGAACCCAGGTGGGTTCTCTGTACGACGCAGAGAAGAAATTTGGGTGAATACTGTGTTCACAGTGGCTGACACTCAGCTAGAAACTAGCTGTAGCATCGTTTGACTCCAACTGTGGAGAAACAAACCAGCCAATTAGTTAATTGTTCTTGTCAGAACTGAGAGGGCATTATAATATGCACGCTGCTCCAGCCATGCACGTGTATATAGCCAAATTCTAGGACTAGGGATGAGTACATTTTTTCTCGCATAACGAGAAATATAGGAAGAGTTTATGCTGAAAAAAGTCAGCAAAGGTTTTAATAAGTTTTTGTTGAAATTTCAGGGGGAGAGAGCAGCCTAGCAGACGACAGCTCATCGCAGAGGTGTAAACTTCTTGGTTCGCCACACTGCGTCTATTTGTCACATAACTAACCATCCACCGTAGACTTGATTGTCATCCTAAAAATAGTAACTAACTTTGAACTGGAATCGGATGATTTATCGTAGTACTGACCAACATCATAACGAAATAGTAAGAAAATTTTTGTAAAGAAACTTATAGTTAAACTTTAATATTGTTGTGTTCAGGATTATTTCACTTTTTGATGTTGACGAGATGCGTTATCCTGAGAACTGTTTTAAACAAGTCAATACAACTCACACAGTTGTGTTCAATCCTAGAATAAGTAAACCAAATATATCACCTTACATATGCTCTAAGCCAAAACCACAAGAACCAACAGGTGGCAATAGGTGCATCTCTGCTTGCTCGTCATCAGTTGGTTTGTAAACATTACTGACCATTCCTATCCTGCGTCTTTACTGGTGATGAGAAATTATTTCTTTATGCTAAAGTAAGGAAACGAATGGAATGGTTGGCCACACTGGATGGAACTGCCTGTTATGTGCATATCCGAACTATCCTTAGAACTCCCTGTGTCAGACATTGTGGCGGTTCTCTGCCTCCATGCATGGTACAAGAACAAGTGGCAGAAAAGTGGACTCAATTTAAGATGCATCCAGTTCTCAACGGACTACACAAAATGCGGTTTGAGCTCTGACGACACGTATCATCATACCACAGACAGGGGACTTCTGGGCCATAGTTATTTGTGACGCCAACCTAAATAGAGTTTAATATGTGGCAAGGAAGGTCACCTAAGTTACTAGTGTCTCCAACGTCGGATTCCACTACTAGCTCTGCAGGACGTAGCACCACCACGAAGCCAACGATCCTCCCAGTGAACTGCACGGCAGTGCTAATTATGTCTACACCTGTCCATAAACAACAGACCGACGTTGCCTATCCGGATCAACACTCCATGGACCGATGTCCGTGGCAGAACACCGAATGGCGCCATCAGTACCCCAGAGCACTGCAGGCACCACCGACAGCAGCGTGGCAATCGATTCAGTTATTGTATCAACCAAGGCCTTTGTGTTGGGGAAGCATGAGTCAACGCCATCGCCCGACACGAAAGGACACATTCGGAAAGTGTTCATCGAAATGCTGAAAGCAGTGCCACAGGACCATGTCGGAACACAGCAGCTCCCATTCGCCTGAGGAAGAAGATATCGCAGGACGATAACCACGAGGCTGACGTCATTGCTACCAACTACACCCCTGCGGAACGGACGGCGTCCGTGAGCCAGTCCTCTGGCAAACAGCGACCAGTTGGAAGATTCCAGTGCAGGCTGCGAAGCTGCTCGGCCTCTTCCTATCAGTCACTACGACATTTTGGAACATGAACAGTCTTGCTCGCCCACGTCGTGCGCCGAAGACTACGAGACTGGGCACGAGCCTGATCCAGGGTCCACTGAGTTGCCACTGGACCATCCAGTCTGAACAACATCGGGAGGGTCATGGTCGGCGGGATATCATTCGTGATGTCCGCTTCTCTCCATCACCACCATGGATAACCCGGCCCATCCACCGCGCTGCCAGGCTAACCCGTTGGCCAAGATGAATATCAGCATGATTAGCTCCCTTGCCAAGAACCAACTTGTGAGAGAAACAGTACGAGCCACAGGAGTCGGCTTCGCATTCCTGCAAGAAGTGTGGACGTATGGACTCCCGAACTTCCATGGTTACGCAACATATGTAAGGCCTGGTGGTCCCACAGATACCAGCATGGCGATTCCAGTACATGACGGCATCGAAGCCACTGACATTTGTCTCGCCTCCGCTAGAGGATTAGCGGTCACGCCACTCGACACTCGATTTTTTGATGTTACGCACCGTCGGGCGCCACCAAACGTCACAAGCGGGTCAGATTCTACTCCTTTTTCTAGGATGGTATGAAAGCAGCATCTTCACCGGCGGTTTTAATTGCGCCTTTCATCCAAGGACTAAATCCTGGACTACATGCTTTGTTTTGTAATGGTTACGGTGATTCACGACCTTCACTTGCACGACACGTGGGAAAAGGTACAAGACGATAAGTCCGGACACAGGCATGTTATCTTACTAGTTGGGCGTTGGGTTGTTTGGGGGAAGAGACCAAACAGCGAGGTCATCGGTCTCATTGGATTAGAGAAGGACGGGGAAGGAAGTCGGCCGTGCCCTTTCAGAGGAACCATCCCGGCATTTGCCTATCTTACTAGTCATTCGGCAAGCAGACTAGATCGCATATATGTGTCACAAGGTCTTATACAGGGCTGGTGGCCGCCGACTGATTGCCTCTACCCTTCTCCGATCATAGTGCCTATTTTTCACGATGCAACCTCAACTCCCGACAAGTACAGGGTGCTATAACTTTGATAATTCATATAAATTAATTCATAGTACCTACAGAGGTGACTGTAGTGTCAATTTGTAGGGAAATACATCAAGTTTCGTCTCGCGTAGTTCACTAGTACCGAATCGCACCTTAAGGAGCGGTAGCGGCAGTTGTGTTAAAGAAGGCTGCCTTCACTGCTCCCGATCGTGCTAGCTGTATGTTTTGGTTTGAAGAATCGAAGTCGGCGACAACAGTTCAGTGTAATTTCCGTACCAAGTATCCTAAAGATATTATAGTAGGCCTACAATTTATGCGTAGAGTAAATGTTTTGTAGAAACAGGGTGCTCGGTAAGACGTGACAATTCAAGAGGTCGTCCAAGGACATCTGATGACGTCGTTGAGCGAGTGTCAACAGCCCTACGAAACCTACCCGGAGTGCATCTCACGAACTGTAAATCCCAAATACGACTGTTTGGCGTATGTTGAGAAACCGTTTGCACTTGAAACCGTACAGACTGACGATCGTACAAGCAATAAAAGACACTGATAAAACTGCTCGCAAGAACTTCTGTGAGAATATGTTAAATCGATTACATGAGGATGAACATTTCTTGGTCAAAATCATCTTTTCTGACAAATCGGGTTTTCACTTAAGTGGCAAGGTTAACACATTTAACTGTAGGGGCGTGTAATGTAAAAGAATTGAAATTAAATGGACACCCTACTTGCAAACAGGCGTTGATATACTTCATTGTGGATATGTAAAAATGTGTGCCCCGACCGAGACTCGAATCTGGGATCTGCTGCTTACATGGCAGACGCTCTATCCATCTGAGCCACCGAGGGCACAGAGGATAGTGCGCCTGCAGGAACTTATCCCTTGCACGCTCCCCGTGAGACCCACATTCCCATGTCCACACCACTACATTTGTTGTGCGTCTAATAGATGTTTGCCCATCATACTCGTGACTCATGGCAGATTAATCTACCAAGTCCCGTACGAGTTCGGGAATAGCGTGTGCGTTCGCACAAGAAGGTCAATGGCCGGCGGGGTCAGGGATTTTCTCTGCCTCGTGATGACTGGGTGTTGTGTGATGTCCTTAGGTTAGTTAGGTTTAAGTAGTTCTAAGTTCTAGGGGACTGATGACCACAGCTGTTAAGTCCCATAGTGCTCAGAGCCATTTGAACCATTTTGTCAATGGCCGGGAAGCCATATTTTAGCTATATATGACGGTAGTATCTGTTCCCGAAACAACAGTTACCGTGTGAGGTGCCGGGGCTAGCAGTGTATTTAACACTAAATTCTTCTCGAATCTTCATATGGAAATGATGCTCTAAGCCCCCCCCCCCTTTTCTAACTCCTACTTTTGCTGTTGCACATGGATTAAGAAGAAACGCGAACTGATTGTAATCGACCCTGCAAGTGGAGTAGAAAAGAGTTTGGCACCTGCAATAATTTAATTTGATCAACATCAATTAAATAAAGGAAAGTTTCAGTAACGTAGTGAGATATGAAAGGGTTGCTCTACCGATTAACAGAATGAAAGTTCTGTCTAAAATAACAATTTGATTTATTATGACTAAACTCAAAATCATAAACAAAACACTTGAAACATTTACAATACATCAAATTGGATCAAATTGGATACTCAAATAAATGCTGTGAAGGTGAAGTTGTCCATAAACTAGATTGTGACATTTATGACGAAGTGGTATGTGGAGCCAATTCCTTGCAACTCAACATTAATTGCTGCTACGGTAGTGATAACTCAGACAATGAACACCCAAGACATAACAAAGAAAAGACGAACAGGCGCGCTCTGCTGAGCTATGATTATCACAGTGCAAATTCCCTAGTCTGCCGGTGCTGCAGAGATACCTTACCAAGCTGTCTTCTTAAATGCAAGGACACGATCTGGCGTACTGGAAGTGATGGCTGGTTGCTTCGACGTCCCGTCCCATCGTGGTGATAATAATGTCGCGAGTATAGCCCGAAACAAATTGTCCTGGTCTGGTTGTTCCAGACTAAAGACTTCCTCTCAATACAAATGCGCCTCTGAGGGAGACGAAGAAGGCTCACCACACAATCACTGACAGTACAGTGATTGATTTTAACAAGTGAAGTCACACAATAACTCCGATACAGTCAACTTTAGCCAAAACTGCCAAGACAGACAACATAGGCCGCTTGTACGCAGAACGCTCAATTGCCAACTGTACTCGGAAAGTTACGTTGAAGTCGAAACTTCAGCAACTTCATTAACCAGTTACAATCAAATAAAAGTATATTAGACAGGCAACGGAAGGCAGGCTGTCCAGAGGAGCGAGAGCTCAGCCTTGTAACCCACTCCAACCGAAAGGTGAGAACCAACTACCAGAAGAGCACCCGTACAAACCGAACACAGAACATTCCTGCCCCCCACGACAGTGGCCGTGGTTAAAACGCTCCAATCAGCAACTCGAAAACCGGTGGGAAATTCCACTCTATTGCCAAAGCACTACCATTCCACCAATGGAGATTCTTGGCGCCAATTTCTGCGCCGATTTTGCTACGTCACGGAGCTATGCCCTGAGCAAGCCAATCACAGTTACGATTTTGCAGAAAACGCGGGAATTTGCCCGCCAAGACTGCCTGGGTACACAAGTCATTCCCACGCCTCGCTGGTAGCCTGCCAGAAAGGGTTTTCGCTAAGTTTCTGCGAAGTAACGGAACCTCTAGCCCAGCCGCTCCTTCAGGCCCCTGCGGGCGTGTCTCTGCCGCTATTATGACAATGTCGGCGTCTGGAATGCATTCACTCGACTCCCTCACACCCGTCGGCTTAACCCATTCAAGATCAGCAGAGCCCGCCTGTCACCGGACTACCCGGGTGACGAGAGACGCTGCGTGGGAAGTCCGAGGGTGAAGGAATAGCAACTTTTCACGGCATGCAATTAGAGAGGAAAATCGAATTACTCAGAGTAAGATAGAAATATGAGAGGGGGCTTCTGTCACCTCTCAACCATTGATGACCATGCAGCTTTGCAAGGGATAAGTCCTTGCAAGGGATGAGTCCCTGCAGGCGCACTATCCTCTGTGCCCTCGGTGGCTCAGATGGATAGAGCGTCTGCCATGTAAGCAGGAGATCCCGGGTTCGAGTCCCGGTCAGAGCACACATTTTCAACATGTCCCCAATGAAGTACACCAACGCCTGTTTGCAGCTAGGGTGTCCATTTAATCATCATTTCATTGCTAGCAAAGCTGCATGGTCGTCAATGGTAACTGTTCTTTCGGGAACATATACTATCGTCATATATAGTTGAAATTGGTAGGGAAACTATGAAATATGAAAATGGAAATGCTAAGGCTCAGTCTGGATATAGTGGGGCTCAGTGAAGAGAAATGGAAAGTAGACAAGGATTTCTGGTCAGACGAGTATAGGGTAATATCAACAGCAACCGAAAATGCTATAATGGGAATAGAATTGGTTATAAATAAGAAGGTAGGGCAGAGAGTGAGTTACTGTGAGCAGTCATAGGGTCCTTCTCATCAGAATCAACAGCAAACCAACATCGACAAAAATAGGTCAGATGGTACATATGCTGATGCCGCAAGCAGAAGATGAAGAGATAGTGAAAGTATATGTGAATACTGCATGGGTAAAGGAATATGAAAACCAAATTGTCAGGGGATTCGAATGCTGTTGTAAGAGAAGGATTGGAAGAAAGAGAAACGGAAGAATACAGGTTTGGTAGTAGGAATGAGAGAGGAGAAAGATTAATTGAGTTCTGCAGTAAATATCAACGAGTAATAGCGAATGTCTTGTTCAATAATCACAAGAGCAGGAGGTACACTTGGGAAAGGCCAGAAGAAATGGGAAGATTTCATGTAGGGTACATCGTAGTCAGGAAGAGATTCCGAAACCAGATATGGAGCTGTAAGCCGAACCCAGAAGTAAATATAGACTCCGATCATGAAGAGTAGGCTGAAGTTTGAGAGAGTAATCAGGAAGAATCAATGCGCAAAGAAGTGGGATATGGTAGAATTAAGGAATGAAGAGATACACTTGAAGTTCTGAGACTGTAGACACGGACGTAATTAATATCCCAGTAGACTGCTCAGTTGAAGAGGAACGGACATCCCCAAAAAGATCAGTCGTAGAAGATGTAGAGAAGAACATAGGTACAAGGAAGGAAACTTCGAAGAAACCGTGGATAACAGTAAAAGTTCTTCACTTGATCGATGAAAGAAGGAAGTACAAAAATGTTCAAGTAAATTCAGGAATACAGCAATACAAGTTACTTAGGAATGAAATAAGTAGGAAGTACAAGAAAGAACAGGTGAAGTGGTTGCATGAAAAGTGTGAAGAAATCGATAAATAAATGATTATATGAAGGACTGAGTCGACTTATAGGAAAGTAAAAATAACCTTCGGTGAAACTAAAAGCAAGGGTGGTAACATGAAGAGTGCACTGAGAATTCCACTGCTAAATGCAAAATGGGAGAGAGGGAGCGAGAGAGAGAGAGAGAGAGAGAGAGAGAGAGAGAGAGAGAGAGAGAGAGAGAGAGAGAGCGTATATGTGAAAAGAGTACAATGAAGGCCTCTGTGAAGGTGGAGGACTTACGTGATGACGTAATAGAAGAAGTAACAGGAGGTGATGGGGAAGAGATAGGGGATCCAGTATTAGAGTTAGAATTTAAAAGAGCTTTGGAAGACATAAGATCAAATAAGGCAGGAGGAATAAGATAACTTTCCATTGGAATTTCTAAAATCATTGAAGAAATGGCAATAAAACGACTAGTCACGTCGATGTGTAGAATATATAAGACTGGCGATATACCATCAGACTTTCGGAAAAACGTCATCCACACAGTTCCGAACACTGCAAGAGGCGAGAAATTATTGCAAAGTCAGATTAATAGCTCATGCATCCTACCTGCTGACAAAAATAATGTACGGAAGAATGGAAAAGAAAGTTGAGGAACTCTTGAATGACTACCATTTTGGCTTTGGGAAAGGTAAAGACGCCAGATAGGCAGTTCTGACGTTGCCGTTGATATTGGTAGTAAGACTAAAGAAAAATTAAGACATGTTCATTGGATTTGTCGATCTAAGAAAATTCTGGGAAGAACTGGGTAAGCTATAGGAAAAGACCAGTAATATACAATATCTTCAAGAACCAAGAGGGAGGAACAAAGTGGAAGTGCTCGGATTGAAAACGGTGTAAGACAGGGATGTAGTCTTGAACCCCCACTGTTCAATCTACTCATCGAAGAAGCATTAACAGGAATGGAAGGAAGGTTCAAGAGAAGGATTAAAATTCAAGATGAAAGTATGTCAATGTTAAGTTTCTCTGGTGACAATGCTATCCTCAAAGAAAAAGTGAAAAAGAATTACAAAAATAGCTCTGAGCACTATGGGACTTAACATCTGAGGTCATCAGTCCCCTAGAACTTAGAACTACTTAAACCTAACTAACCTAAGGACATCACTAACATCCATGCCCGAGGCAGGATTCGAACCTACGGCCGTAGCAGTAGCGCGGTTCTGGACTGAAGCGCCTAGAACCGCTCGGCCACCGCGGCTGGCAAAAAGGAATTACAAGACATGTTGAACAGGATGAACAGTCTAATGAGTAAAGAATATGGATAGATGATAAATCGAAGAGAGTCAAAAGTAATAAGAAGTAGCAGAAATAAGAACACGAAAAACTTATCAGTACTGGTGATCACGAAGTACATGAAACTAAAGAATTCTGATAGCTAGGCAGCAAATAATGACGGACGGGGCAAGAAGGATATAAAAAACACATCAGCGCTGGCGAGAAGGGCATACCTGGCCATGATAAGTCCACTAGTATCAAGCATAGGCCTCAATTGAAGGAAGAAATTTCTGAGAATGTTCGTTTGAAGCGCAGCATTGTTTGGTAGTGAAACATGGACTGTTGGAAAACTCAAACAGAAGAGAATCGAAGTGTTTGAGATGTGGTGCTACAGATGAATGTTGAAAATCAGGTAGGCTAATAAGGTAAGTAATGAGGAGGTTCTGCGCAGAAACGGCAAGGAAAGAAATATGTGGGAAACTCTGACAAATTACAGGATGATAGAACATCTGTTAAGACGTCACGGAATGATTCATGTTACTAGAGGGTGCTGTAGAGGGCAAAAACTGCATCAAACCAGCCAGAAGTGAGAAGTTCAACGAAGTGTGACTCAAACGTGAGGATGCTCTTGATGTTTACTAATATCATCTTAACCTTTTCTATTTCCGATCTGTGAGAGTAACGTGGCTGATTTACCTTCGTTTTTGACAGGCATTGCGTCACTGATCCTGGTGGAAGAAGGGGATTATCCAAGTAGCCGCTTCCTGCCTGCCCTCCCACTCCCCCAATACGTGCGACGTATTGGGGGAGGGGGAGGGCGCTAATATTCTCCACACGTGTTGTAACGATATCGCGCCTTTAAAATTTCTTCTATTTTACTGTGATAGTTTAGAAAATCATGTCGCGAGCCATCTACTTCAATTTCTACTACATGAAATCCCTTGACAGATACAAAATTCAGTTAACATTTACCCGGTCGGAATTTTTGGAACATACGTGAAACTGTAAGGTACTGCCCAAATTTAACTCGATACGATTACCACTGTGCAGATATGTGACGCGACAGGACAGTTATTACGAATACTCAAAGCAGTGGCATTACATACTGGATTCATAATGCGGAACGACACTGACATTTAAGTGAATAAAACGGCAAAGTATCCTCCATGACTCTTTAGTTTCGCAAGATCATTGATGACACCTGCGCATCTTTGTTGAGCACTGTAAGAAGTTACCTGCACATTTCACAGGCGCCTGAAGGCAGGTGACCGCTTTGACACCACTCAGATTCCGCAAGCCCGCAAGCAGGTGCTAGAGCAGCAGTGTAGTGCCACACAGCTAACGATGTTGAAACGGTTGCCTATCTGCAGTCACCTATGTGTCTGTCGAGGGAATGAAAACGAAAATTTGTGCCAGACCCGAACTAGAACCCGGGTTTCTTGCTGTACACGACCAGCCGACTTAACTGGTTGTCCATGCACGACTCACAGCGAGACCCAAACATCCATACGAACATAAACACCAATTACCGCTTCGAATAACATTCGATTTGCGTCGAAGAACATAGTACGGTGCATGACAGAAAATACCTTGTACTACTGCCAGATATTTTCTTTCCTGGTCATCTCGCAAACAGAGCCTCCATTCGAGCGCTCATTTCTCTTACCTTATCGTCATGGCCCTCTTGCTAAACCTACGTTGGCGGCAATAGAATCGTTCTGCAGTCTGCTTCAAATGTCGGCTCTCTAAATTTTCTCAATAGTGCTTCACAAAAAGAACATCGTCTTCCTTCCAGGGAATTCCATTTCAGTTCACGAAGCATCTCTGTAATATTCTATTGTTGATCAAAGCTACTGGAAATAAATCTAGCACCCCACTTCTGAAATGCTTCGATGTCTCCCTTTGATCCGATCTGGTGGGGATCCACACACTCGAGCATCGTTGAAGAATGGGTCGCACTAGTGTTGTATATGCTGTCCTCTTCACAGATGAACCACACATTCCTAAAGGTTTCTCAATAAACCGAAATCCACCATTCCCCTTCCCTGCAACCATACTTACATGCTAGTTCCATTTCATATCCCTCTGCGACGTTATAGCTTGATATTTAATCGACGTCGTTGTGTGCTGCATTCGAACATTACTAAATTGTTTTTCCTAGTTATCTACATTGTTGTTGTTGTGGTCTTCAGTCCTGAGACTGGTTTGATGCAGCTCTGCATGCTACTCTATCCTGTGCAAGCTTCTTCATCTCCGAGTACCTACTGCAGCCTACATCCTTCTGAATCTGCTTAGTGTATTCATCTCTTGGTCTCCCTCTACGATTTTTACCCTCCACGCTCCCTCCAGTACTAAACTGCTTTGATGCCTCAGAACATGCCCTACCAACCGCTTCCTGCTTCTAGTCAAGTTGTGCCACAATCTTCTCTTCTCCACAATCCTATTAAATACTTCCTCATTAGTTATGTGATCTACCCATCTAATCTTCAGCATTCTTCTGTAGCACCACATTTCGAAAGCTTATATTCTCTTCTTGTCCAAACTATTTATCGTCCATGTTTCACTTCCATACATGGCTACACTCCAAACAAATACTTTCAGAAACGACTTCCTGACACTTAAACCTATACTCGATGTTAACAGATATCTCTTCTTCAGAAATGCTTTCCTTGCCATTGCCAGTCTACATTTTATATTCTCCCTACTTCGACTATCATCAGTTATTTTGCTCCCCAAATAGCAAAACTCCTTTACTACTTTAAGTGTCTCATTTCCTAATCAAATTCCCTCAGCATCACCTGACTTAATTCGACTACATTCCATTATCCTTGTTTTGCTTTTGTTGATGTTCATCTTATACCCTTCTTTCAGGACACTGTCCATTCCGTTAAAATGCTCTTCCAAGTCCTTTGCTGTCTCTGACAGAATTACAATGTCATCGGCGAACCTCAAAGTTTTTATTTCTTCTCCGTGGATTTTAATACCTACTCCGATCTTTCCTTTTGTTTCCTTTACTGCTTGCTCAATATACAGATTGAATAGCATCGCAGAAAGGCTACAACCCTGTCTTACTCCCTTCCCAACCACTGCTTCCCTTTCATGTCCCTCGACTCTTATAACTGCCATCTGGTTTCTGTACAAATTGTAAATAGCCTTTCGCTCCCTGTATTTTACCCCTGCCACCTTCAGAATTTGAAAGAGAGTATTCCAGTCAACATTGTCAAAAGCTTTCTCCAAGTCTACAAATGCTAGAAACGTAGGTTTGCCTTTCCTTAATCTTTCTTCTAAGATAAGTCGTAGTGTCAGTATTGCCTCACGTGTTCCTACATTTCTACGGAATCCAAACTGATCTTCCCCGAGGTCGGCTTCTACATCTTCATTAATTTATATTTTTCTACAATTAGAGCAAGCTGCCTTTCATCACACCAACTAGAAATTTTGTCTAAGTCATTTTGTATCCTCCTACAGTCACTCAAGGACGACACCTTACCGCACACCACAGCGTCGTCAGCGAACAGCCACAGATTGCTGCTCACGCAATCTGTCAGATCATTTATGCATCCTGTATAGAGAATGTGAGCTATCCTATTACGCTTCCCTGGGGACCTCCTGACGATACCCTTGTCCCTGATGATCACTCGCTGTCAAGGACAACGTACTGGGTTGTATTACTTAAGCAGTCTTTGAACCACTCACCCTAGGAACCTATTCCATACCCTTATACCTTCGTTAACAGTCTGCAGTGGGGCGCCGTGTCAAACGCTCTCCAGAAATCTAGGATATGGATTGTGCCTGTTACACGTCATCCATGGTTCGCAGGATATCATGTGAGAAAATAGCAAGCTAAGATTCGCATGTGCAATACTTTTAAATCTGTGCTAATTTGTGGACAGAAGTTTCTTTTTTTTTCCTTTATTGGCCTTCGATTCTCCCCCAGAGGAGGGGGGGGGGGCTGGCAACAGCACAATACCCCCTCTGCAGCCGACAGAAAAGTTAAAAAAAAGACAGAATCAGGAGATATGAAAAACAAACAAAAGCAGGCGATAAAACGGTGACTGTTAAAAACTGAAACATGGAGAAAAAGATATGAAGAAAATATAAAAACAAAATGGTCGGCAATGCTGATTAAGCACATAGTAAATAGACAGACAAATTTTAAAAACACAGCGACAGTCTGGTTTCTCTTCGCACGAGATAAAAAAGACACAACTAGCGACAGTATGGTGGCTGTTTGCAACTCTGACAGGGGACGCGCAACACTGAACACTCACTTAAAACAGCACTATACAGGCGACAGGAGACACGGTGGCACATGAGGGGGGGGGGAGATCAGGACCGATGAGGGGGAAAAGGGGGGGGGGGGAGAGGAAAGGAAAAAAGGGGGGAGCCGACAGAGGGATGGGGACATAGAAAAGGGGGGGCTGGGCCGACGCGAGAAGGAGTGGGAAAGACAGTGGAGGGGAGACCAAAAAGGACTCGGGGGAGAGAAGGGAAGCAGAGAGAGGGTAGGCGGAGAAAAAAAGGGTGAAGAGGGAGAGAGGGGAACTGGAAAAGGAAAGAGGAAGGGAGTGGGAGATGAGGATCAGAGTTGATAGGAGGGATAAATGGAGGGAGAGTGTGCATCATCTGGGAGGGGGGTTAATGGAAACCACCTCAGGAAAGGAGATGATGGGTGTAGAGGTGGAGGGTAGAGAGGACACAATGGTGAAGGCGCGGCAGACGGCAGGGGTTGGAGAGGACAGAAGTTTTCCCATCTCAAGTAAATTAATTATATTCGGACACAGAAAAAGGCATAAAGGTACAGAATAAATCAGCTGAGTTGCTGCCAACAGTCAACTCAGTGGGTCCGGGGAGTTCCCAGCGCCTCTCGCTAGATTGCAAAACTGCCCATGAAGACACTGAAATGGGGAAGAATGATGTTCTAAATGAACAAGAGATTGCTTCCGGGTATTTTATCTTACTCTCAGGACAAGAGATATAACGGACAGTACGTCAGCACCACAGATTCAGACATGTAACTAAAATTCTTCGTTCCATTAAAAGCTGTCGAAACGTAAGACTCAGACAATGCAAGTAACGTAGTCATATATGCAGAAAATTCGCTAACGCGCTGGCGCCTTTTTCTGCCTCGAGAGTCGCTCGCATTGCGATCGATGCTTCCCCCTATTTCACTGATCTTTGTACACTTTCCTCGAGATCCCCTTCGCCTAGTTAACGCAACATTACAGCGCCACATGCTGCCAGCGCCTTCACAGTCCGAGTGGCCTACAGCTGGCTGCGCTCAGCGCCGCTCCAGGTCTTAGTTTTGATTGCGAGAGCACGTGCTCCCTCATGAGATCCACCTCCAGTGCAACAGCATAACGTCCTGATTATTGTGTAACCATTTGACGTTAACAACAATTTGTTTTGTTACAACTCATCTATCATTAAGTTGGAGTAAGTGGAAAGAAATAATGCTTGGATAAATTTTAAGACGGTTTAAGCAAGTATTTTCGAGGTTATTGTATGTTTTTAGATGTTATTTGTGGGCCGCAGGGAATTAAGACAGAAAGCCCAGATTTGCAAGAAACTTGTAACCTGACGTACAGAACTCCTTCAGAAGGATCTTCTTTTCTGTTTACAATCTTGAATGAGTAAATTTGCGAAAAACCAGCGACGCACAAATTTTAATCGAGTCATTAACTATCTTTTAATTTGAAGTTATGATTTTGTAATTTATAATACGTTGTAGAATCAAGATGTTAAGAATGTAGTCAGGCTTTTGACTATTGTGTCTTAAAAGTGGGCGGGACTGTAAAATGAAGCTCGCCACAACGGGATAATGGAATAGTTCCAGTCAAAAGTAATCACCAAACGCGTTAAGATATTTATCCCACAGGGAGACGAGACGATCAATTCCTGTTTCGTAGAACACCTTACGTCGCTGACGGATCTACAACCGCACCCACTCTTGCACTCCCTTGTCCGACTGAAAACAACGTCCACGCATGTATTTCTTAAGGTCGCCAAAGCTGTGAAAATCGCAAGGTGAAATATTCTGACTGTATTGAGGATGCTACAGTGTTTCCCAACCAAATAAATTAAGCGTAGCCTTCCTCCTATTGGTTGTGTGGGAAAGCGTTATCATGCAACTGGATGTTTCCGTCCGACAGCATTCCGACAGTCAGAGGGCAAACGGCAATGCCGACAGTGGAAACATCCCACATATACCCCGTCAAAGTAAGCCAAACCTGTTGCAAATGTTCCAGTAAGGTCATGATGTTAAATGAAACAACAAGTTTACTATTACTGGTGACAGTAAACTAGTTGTTTCAATTATCGTCAATGACAGTCACGGTAAAGCCTAACCTAAAATGTTCGCATTTAAAGTTAATCTGCCCAGTAAGGCAATCAAGGCTATTTTCGAGTACAAAAACGGTGTAGAAAAGCTCGCAATGACGACACAGCATATTCACTTCAATAGAAATTGTCTCAAAAATAACGTCATTCCAAATTATGTCAAGACTGGCGTCAAAACAAACACAACAACTGTAAAGAAAACATTGGAAAACGCACGAAAACTCTGGGTGAAAAATGAACTGAAAGAACTTTATATTAAAAAACAAATGTTCAACGCACAACTCTATAATGGAGAATTACCGTTGGGAAAGTTGCTTCATAGACTAGAATATGATTCCATATCCGAAAAAGTCAGAAAGTACATCGAGTTCATTGTACAGTAAACAAAAACTACACAGAAGAAAAAACCAGCCAATCTTATAAATCAACAGTTACCTCCCAAACTCAACCAAAACAGCCGAAGGAAAAACACATTCTACACACCTTTCCTCAACAACACGGACATAACATTCACTGCAGAAGAAGAAGCACTTCTCTGCAAAAGTTTAAAACACAACGTTCAAGCTCCACTGGACCAAAAGAACCAAGAAAAGCTCATCACTAGTGGCACACAGATCTCAACCATCGCCTTTAAGAAGCAAAATGACAGAATAGCAGCCTGCCACAAAATTAATGAAATTGTTGAGAAGGAAATTGCAAAACAATTCCGAACATACAAGAAAAGAGAAGTCCTTACAAGTACCATTAAGACTAAACTAAACAAGAATGATGCAGTAATTGTAAAAGCTGACAAGGGTAACACAACTGTTGTAATGAACAGAGCAACATATCTAGAAAAAACTTTAGACTTCTTCCAAACCAACAACATAACAGAGATACATAAAGATCCAATAGCCAGAATACAAAAAGAGATTAAACACATTTCAAACAACATCAACTTTCTACTCACCACCCAAGAAGCAAGAAACATTGTAACAATGAGCCCACACGCACCTTGCCTTAGGTCACAACCTAAGATACACAAAAATGGTACCCCCATCAGGCGTATTGTGAACTGTAGAAACAGCCCAATATTCAAACTCAACAAAATGCTTTTCAAAATTCTCAAAGAAGCATACACATTCAATAATGAGAGAACACTTTAAAACACAACAAAGTTTACACAACATGTCAAAAACGTAGAAGCACCTGATGGAGCCACACTTGCCTCATTTGATATACAAAGCCTTTATTCCTCTGTGCCAATAGATCCCACACTAAAGATAATCAATGCCAACCTACAAAAGCACAAAAAAATCCCTTCACTCACATTACTGAAGTAATGGACCTGCTTGAAATCACACTTTCACACAACTATTTTAAATTTAACCATAAAACCTACATACAAACAGATGGCCTGGCAATGGGGTAGAATCTTTCTGGATTGCCAGCTGAAATATGTATAAGTAACTTAGAAGACAAAATCCTGAATTCCAATCGCCAACTCCTCAAAAATATCATGTAACAGTGGCTGATAACAGTAAACTTGTTGTTTCATTTGATGTCAATAACAGTCACAGTAAAGCCTAACCTTAAGTGTTCGCATTTAAAGGTCGTGATGACTTTGTTCTCCGACTGCAGCAGCCTTCTGCTCGCCGAGTTCCTCGAGCGTGGAACCACAACCAACGCGCAGCACTATGAAGTCATTTTGCAGACACCGCTATGCGCTATCAAGTCAAAACAATAACACTATCGGATGGAATCATCCGGTTGCACTACGACGCCCGTCCTCGCACTGTCAATAGGACGAAGGCTACGCTTCAGCAATTTGGTTGAGACTGCAACTTCCTCTGTATAGCCTAGCTCTTTCACCGTGTGATTTTCACGTCTTTAGCAGTCTGAAGAAAGTCATGTGTGGACTTCGCTTTCAGTCGGACGAGGAAGCGTAAGAGTGGATGCGGCTGTGGCCCCGTCAGCAGCGGACTGCGTTCTCCACTGGGAGACCATGGTCCCATTGTGGCGGGTGTTCGATTTTCATTTAACTGCTCCCTTCATCTTAGTCACTATTCACATCTGAAGGCACTTCTCAGAGCGCGATAGCGTTCGCGCCATCTACACTACTGGCCATTAAAATTGCTACACTACGAAGATGACGTGCTACAGACGCGAAATTTAACCGACAGGAAGAAGATGCCGTGATATGCAAATGATTAGCTTTTCAGAGCATTCATACAAGGTTGGCGCCGGTGGCGACACCTACAACGTGCTGACGTGAGGAAAGTTTCCAACCGATTTCTCATACACAAACAGCAGTTCACCGGCGTTGCCTGGTGAAACGTTCTTGTGATGCCTCGTCTAAGGAGGAGAAATGCGTACCATCACGTTTCCGACTTTGATGAAGGTCGGATTGTAGCCCATCGCGATTGCGGTTTATCGTATCGCGACATCGCTGCTCGCGTTGGTCGAGATCTAATGCCTGTTAGCAGAATATGGAATCGGTGGGTTCAGGACGGTAATACGGAACGCCGTGCTGCATCCCAGTGGCCTCGTATCACCTAACAGTCGAGATGACAGGCATCTTATCCGCATGGCTGTAACGGATCGTGCAGCCACGTCTCGATTCCTTAGTCAACACATGGGGACGTTTGCAAGACAACAACCATCTGCACGAATAGTTCGACGACGTTTGCAGCAGCATGGACTATCAGCTCGGAGACCGTGGCTGCGGTTACCCCTGACGCTGCATCACAGACAGGAGCGCCTGCGATGGTGTACTCGACGACGAACCTGGGTGCACGAATGGCAAAACGTCATTTTTTCTGATGAATCCAGGTTCTGTTTACAGCATCATGATGGTCGCATCCGTCTTTGGTGACTTCGCAGTGAACGCACATTGGAAGCGTGTACTCGTCATCGCCATACTGGCGTATCAGCCGGCGTGATGGCATGAGGTGCCATTGGTTACACGTCTCGGTCGCCTCTTGTTCGCATTGACGGCACTTTGAACAGTGGACGTCACATTTCAGATGTGTTACGACCCGTGGCTCTACCCTTCATTCGATCCCTGCGAAACCCTACATTTCAGCAGGATAATGCATGTTGCAAGTCCTGTACGGGCCTTTCTGTATACAGTAGTGTATTTACAAAAATCCTGTTAACTTTAGGGCCTATCTTGCAAGACAAGGTGGAAAATAATGCAGCGTCCTCTGTATAGCCCGGCTCTTTCACCATCTGATTTTCACGTCTTTTACTGCCATGAGTTGTTGTGGTCTTAAAAAGATAAGCGATGCTTGAACTGTGGTGTTTAGCATCTCGAAATAAGTAAATGAATTTTCGGACCACGTTCGACAACAAATCTTTTACGGCTAAGATCTAAAAGTTGAAGTTCCTTCCTTTCTCCGCTACCTCTGTATCTAGTTGAACATGTGAATTTTTGTACTCGTTTTAATTGCCCTTTATACTTTGATAATCCTTGTGTCAGAGTCTATGAAATAGGGAGGAAGACTAAAATCCGCACTTATTCATTCGAGTTGCTCTGTATCCTCTGTGGAAAGTAGGAAAAGTCACAGGGTGTTACGTTATACCGAAAAAAAAGAAAGAAACTTCGCAGCGCCCACAAAACTCAGAACAACGCGTCACCTGTTAGTCCAGTATCTGAATCAGTTGTCAAACCGATTATAGAGTATCAAACTTACCGCCTCCAGAAATTCCTGGGATAGGCTTCCACCAGTTTTTCCATTCTTCCGTAACGAACTCGTGTCGGTATTTGCAATCATGGCGTATGAACTGATAGTTCGATAATGTTCACACATGTCAGCACCTGCTTTGTTTGGAATTGGTATTATTACATTCATTTTGAAGTCTGACGGTATTTCGTCTTTCTCATACATCTTGCACACCAGGTGGTACAGTTCTGTCATGGCTGGCTATCCCATAGATATCAGTAAAATTGACGGAATGTCGGCACTCCAGGGACCTTGCTTCGGCTTAGGTCTTTCAGTGTTCTGTCAAATCCTTCTCGCAGTACCGTATCTCCCAGATTATCCTAATCTACGTCCTCTTTCCTTTCTACAGTGTTGTCTTCATTACATTTCCCATTCACAGCCCCTCTACATACTCCTTCCACCTTCGAGCTTTCCTTCTCTGCTTAGTTCTGGTTTACCATCAGAGCTGTTGATATTCATACAGCTGCTTATCTTTCCCCCAAGGGTCCCTTTAATTTTCCTTTAGGTGGTGTCTATCTTTCCCCTAGTTACGTATATACGCTTCTGTAGCCTTGCATTTGTCCTCTAGCCGTTCCTACTTAGCCATTTTGTACTTTCTGTCAATCTCATTTTTCAGACTTTCTAATCCCGTTTGATTGCTTTATTTGCCGCATTTTTAAGCTTTCTTCTTTCATCAGTTAAATCCAGTATCTCCTGTTGTGTCCAAGGGCTTCTACTAGGCCTTGTCTTTTTACTTATTAGATTCTGTACTGCCTTCACTATGTCATCTCGCAAGGCTACCCATTCGTATTCTGACGTATTCGTTTCCTCTGCTGTAGTCAGTTGTGCCCTATTGCTGCCTCTGGAACAGTCACAACCTCTGGGTCTTTCATCTTATCTACAGAAAAGTTTATTTTGCATTCCTAATCAACTGTAACGATTTCTGCGTCAGACAAAAATAAAATTCTCATCTTTGTAAACTCCTTCTGTACTTGTATGAGTAATATCCGTGTGTCACATCATTTTATCTGTGTTTGCGTCATTCAACTGTCATCTGACGATGGCCTAAGAAGCCGAAATCCGATTCGTGATCAAATAAATAATATTATGCAGAGCAAAATGGTTCAAATGGCTGTGAGCACTATGGGACTCAACTGCTGAGGTTATTAGTCCCCTAGAACTTAGAACTAGTTAAACCTAACTAACCTAAGGACATCACAAACATCCATGCCCGAGGCAGGATTCGAACCTGCGACCGTAGCGGTCTTGCGGTTCCAGACTGCAGCGCCTTTAACCGCACGGCCACTTCGGCCGGCTTATGCAGAGCATCAGATAGTGTTTCGTATTTACTATTCTTGTCCCGTTCTGTCGAACGTGGTCCAAAAATTCATTTACTTTTTTGGAGATGATAAACACCACGGTTCACAGCACCGCTTATCTTTTTAAGACCATAACAAGTCTCCGTGTTGACGTTAAGTGCCCTACACAAACAGATATATACATTTTACTCCTTTCTGACACATACTGTTATAGACCTGAAAGTTTTGTTTCTGCTCCATCACGATTCTTACACTTGGGTTACGTTTCGTTACAATCGCCAGACAACTTCTCTCGCTACCTTGGTTATCGCTCCAGGGTTTATTAAAACTGGAATACTAGTGTGCAGCGCGTACCATGAACCACTGTGCAAGTATCACTTGATGACCATTGCGTCGGCTTTCAGTTAAAACCCTGTACTTGAAATATATATATCTTCAAGATCACGATATAACGTAGTTTGATATTATAGTTTATTGTTGTAGGTTACATGAAACAGCAATGCAGCAATGTTATTTAGTGTTTACATTTTTTTTCGCGTCTTGCAGTCGCTATGACACAATTCGTTGCGATGAATGACACGATGTGATCACTCGGGTACGCTCGCAGGATAAAACATACGAGGGATCGGTGTTTTACTGGAGATTAGGGCGATGCTGCAGTCCTGGAAAGTCAGCAACAAGCTATGGTCGTTGAGAAAGAGCGGACTTTGGTAGTCGAGGTCAGTTGATCAGTTGGTACAGAAATTTAAAAAGTTCAGCAGTTAGTTGTCAGACACTACATATCCGAAAATTACACAACTGTTGGCTACAGTGCGATATTACGGCAGTTCATTCCGAACGCGTAATTCACTGTTCTCTATGAAAATGGTGTGGGAGGACCACACCAAAACAGAAAGAGCAAGTTAAAAGGTGAGCTTCGGGGAAATCAGTTACAATATGCAAGGTGCAAGGTTCAGGTTGCATTTATGACGTCATCATACCACTAAGACGCCAATGCTGTTGCCCAGTTACAGAAATGGATATAGCTCTCACGTTAGGTAAGTATAAAATCCGGAACGATATCTCGATTCACAGTGAAAAGTATGTAAGTTACTGGAGTTTACAAAACTACGTTTGTACTTTGTTTGCAACGGATAATGTAAGACCAACACGCGTTGCCAACTACTAGTTACGGTGCCGAGGCGTCAACTTCTAATGCGAGAACTTTTCAAACACATAGGCTTGCTCAGCAAACAGTGAGAAGATGCGTGTTTGGAATCAGAGATGCGGAAACAAACTGCTCATGCAACAGACGGCAGTGGAAGACGTAATGAATATTATAAGGACAGAACTTGTGGCCAGAAAACTGAACTAAAATCATCAGGTTTGATTAGTGATCAGGCAAAAATGTTCAGTGTTCACGACGTGTTCATTACATTGCAGAGTCCGCATTCAAAGATAGTTTCCACTGATACCACTTCGCGCCATTGTGACCTAAATTGAATTCATCGGCTATGAACCTGAGGACGCAGGACAGGACAGGTAGTTTACATTGTGGAAAGGTGCCAAAATAAGCGGCTGTCAGTTACACTCGAGCATACAACTTTATTTATTTGATCAAACATTACAAGAGCCAAGAAAATTTAAAAAAAATACAGCACTAATTTTTGGAACTTAGTAACCGGCTTCATACACCACACAATCTCATGTCTTATGCGCAAGACCACTTTAATTTAAAATCGGCTGAAAACCAATAACTTAAAACTCAAACCAAAATCAGAAATTTAAAAGGCAGAGGACCTTATCTTAAATTAGTTCTTTCAATTAGGCTGAAGGTCCAAACGATCTCACACCTTAAGGGAAAAATAACTTTAATTTTTAAAAAATCGGCTGAAGGCCCATCTCTTAAGACTCAAACCAAAATTAAATTTTTAAAAGGCAAAAGGCCTTATCTTAAAACAGTTCTTTTAATTAGGCTGAAGGCCCAAACAATCTTACGCCTTAAGGGCAAAATAACCTTAATTTAAATATTGGCTAGAAGCCATACAAATAAAAACAACAAGAACAAATAAGAAAAGGCAGTACACCCAACGGTGCTTAGAAGTTTCCGAGGGTCGGCCTGGAATTCAAACACTAACGCTCGCTTAGGTGAGACAGGCAGTCGGCCCAAACATTCTCGAACCGACGAAAACCCAACCGACAGACAGTCGACGGACCCACCGACAAGATAACATCCACCCCACCCGACCAGCACACAACAGGGAGTTCAATCGAACGTCGTAGAAAGTATTGGCGCCCACAACTTGAGCTGTCAAACTACACACTGTGCTGGACAGCGACAACACGATGAGAAAAATATACTGCCTGAATTTACGTCAACGCCCAGGACAGGTAACCGGAACGTTAACGGCCACAAGGCAGAAGATGCCGCTGGTGCACTTCAATTTAAAATAACCAAGTACAGTTAAACTGCACTGGAGGGTGGCTAAAATTTGCCAACTTGAAAACACATGTTGTTACTCACGGGAATGTCCCAAAAGCCGACAACGAAATCCAAACGACACACTGTGAACAGTCGTGACTAGCTGGTAGAAAAGTCAAATCTTAACTTTTGTGTCCAGGATCGGTGAGCCACGGACCTCGTAGCAATGGGAACAGCACCACACACTCCGACCGCGCGTGGACGCCGCCGCCGGCCTCGGCCAAACTACACGCCGCGAAGATTTCCTCGCTGCTCCACGCCAACAGACCAACTGGTGGCACACAACAAAGCCAGAAACTATAAGCGCCAGTGAAAAGATAGTCAAAGGTGCGAATATCGATACACACCGCTTCTGCCACTCGTGGAGAGAGAGGATAACAGCATAATCACGATAAATGTGGGAGACTAAACATAGAATAGCAACCAAGGTTTAATCCAACGAATAACATGAGCCAGCCATTGCTCAACCTCCCACCCCAAACTTAACACAGGGAGAGGGTGATTCAACCCCTGAGCTACCTGTACTTAACTTGGCTAAGGTGAACCCAATACTGCTTACCTGAAGTGTTCTGCTTGACCAACAGACTTACTGGGCCTAAAATATGCACGATGGTGCAAGGCCCCAGAAAACGAGGAGTAAATTTACTAAGGTTCCCGCCACGCACCTGCCTCTCTGGGAAATTGCGGACATAAGCTTGATCCCCTGGCCTGCTCTTAAAGGTTTCCCGATTACGACTATAACGCTCAGTTTGTTTATTATGGGCTCTGAGTATATTACGCCTGGTCCGGTTCCAGTTTTCCTTGATAACACGAGGACTAATATCGCTGGAATAAGATCTTGAATTCCCCTCAAGTTTCAGAGAGGGGAATTAACCGAATAGGAAAGGGTCAAGGCGGTGCGCGTAGCTCGCAAGGCTTCATGACTGGTGGTATTAAAGGCAAAAGTAAGCCAGGGAAGACTAGAGTCCCATTTACTAGGGGTTTTCTGATGATAAATAATCAATGCGGACTTAAGATTTCGGTTAACTCTCTCCGCAAAGGACCCCTGGGGATATTACGGGGTTGTCGTGATATGCTTGACACCGTTCTGAAAGCAGAAGGAAAAGCAGGAGCATTATCGCTAACAAGCTGCTTGGGTGGGCCAAAAACACTGAAGACATTAGTTACACGATAAATAGTGGTGGCAGCGGTAATGTTACGGCCCGGGAGGAGGCAAAAAAATTTAGAGAACCCATCGATAATAGCGAGTACATATCGATCACCCTTCTTAGTACGAGGTAAAGGTTCTAAATAATCAATATAGAGCTAGTGCATAGGACAGGACTCTCGTTCAGAACTCAGTAAACCCTGTTCAAGAGCATTCTTGGGTTTGGCTACATTATACAAGCAGCATTGGGATATCATCTCTCTCACATCCCGGTCCATAGAGGGCCAAGTTAAATGCTCCTTGATTTTTTGGAGTCTTATAAGTACCTAAATGGCCACCCACCAACGAATGATGAAATTAACGAAAAATCGGGTGCACCAAAGTTACAGGCAAACAGATCTTGCACTGCTTAGCATCGCCCACCCTCTTACAAAGAATACCACTCTTAACAACATACTCATCCGACAGCTCTCCTGCCAACACACGTTGCTTAATGAGGGCCCAAACAGGGTCCTGATCCTTATGCTGAGCCACATACTCAAACAAGAGGGGAATTTCACCCAACACCATACAATTAAGACTGTCTCCATCTACCTGCTGGTTTCTCACACTAGGTGTAGTTTCGGCGAACATCCGGCTGAGGACATCGGCAAGGATATTTTCAGAGCCCTTCACATGTTTAACTTTAAACTGAAATGCCGAAATGCCTACAGCCCACCTGGCAATACGGCCAGTTTTACGCGGCCTAGACAACACACAGCTCAAAGCCTCTTTCTAATTGGAAAACCCTATGTTCAAGGTAGAAGCGGTACTTCTCTAATGCAAATAAAACGGCCAAAGCCTCGCAGTCGTAGACGGAGTACTTGAGTTCGGCATCAGTTAACCGACGAGATGCGTAGGCTAATGGCCGTCTCTGACCCTCAAACACCTAGAGGAGAACAGCTGAAATACCAGCATTAGAAGCGTCAGTTAGAACAACAAACATTTTATTAAAATAGGGTACCCCAAGAACCGCAGGATTGGCCATTGCTGCCTTAATATGCTCAAAGGCAGCCTCCTGGCCGGGTCCCCATTCGAAACGCGCGCTCTTCCGGCGTAACTGATTTAAGGGTGCCGCCAACTGAGCAAAACTGGGAACGAAACGCCTAAAGTAATTTGCAATGCCTATGAATTTAGCAATTCCCCGCTTATCAGTCGGCGGAGGCAAAGCCCTTAAGGCTTTAGTTCCCTCTTGGTCAATGCAAATACTCTGACCCGACACTATATGACCTAAGACACCTGCTGCTTGGCTAGCGTCATCTTACTGGGCTTAACGGTCAGCCCGGCTCCCTGTAATCTCAAAAGAACTTACAAGCTCCAAATGATCCTCAAACGAACGACTATAGATAAGTCGTCCAAATAATTATACACACACACCACGTCGTCAAGGATATTATCCAACAAACGAGTAAGCACGGCCGCTCAAGTTGCTAACCCAAAAGGAACTCTGTTAAACTCAAACAAGTTCCAATTAGAACAAAATGCGGTAACATGTTTACATTCCTCAGCCAATGGAATCTGATAACAGGCCTGATTCAATTCAAGGACTGTAAAGCAATTAGCGCCGGCAAACCAAGTAAAAGAATTATGCTGACCAGGGGTACCGATTCAAGGACAACCTTAGCGTTTAAACGGCGGTAGTCAATCACAGGTCTGAAATCACGCCCCTGATCTTTAGGTACAAGAAATATTGGGGAAGCATAAGCAGATGTAGATGGTATGATTACTCCTTGTTGGAGCATCTGAGATATTTTAGCCTTGAGCATCTTCATCTTAGAGGGTGAGACGCGGTATGGTGACTGCCTAACCGGAATATTGTCGGACAGACGGATATGATAATAGAGAACGTTATTCACAAACAGGTTATCATTAAGGAGCTGGGGAAAACTAGGCAACAAATTGCGTAACTGAGAAGCCTGATGAGGCAAGAGATGGGCCAGATCAAACTCGTTAGCTACGGCCTCAGCGGCCAACGTCCCGACTGTTGGATGTGCAATAGGTTAAGTGCATTCGCAAAGGCCAAACCTCTTCAGGAGCGAAAAGGTGTGTCCGGAATAATCCAGGACCAACCCAATTTTATTGAAAAAATCACACCCCAAAACTAGATTAACGGGCAGTTCCTTAACCAAGGCGAAGGATACAGGCCAGGAAAAATCGCCGACCTATATACTCCCCCGGACCCAACCATGCAGAGGCAACACCTAGCCATCTCTGCACCGGCGATGGGACCGGCCGAAGTTTCGTAAGATGCTCAGTTCCAAAAACGACTAAAAGCTCAATAATGAGAAGGAACTACCAGAACCCAAAAGAGCACAAACTGGCTCGCCAGGTGGCTCCCGAGAACAAACGTAAGGCAAGGGGGTGATGAGGGAGCGACCACCCGAGTACACCAAGGTCTGAAAGCTCGAACCCGAGTTCGCGGCTCAACTCGGCGTCATCTATTGGCTCTGGGTGCACGAGGGTGAACTCGAGAGCGCTCCAAATGAGACGTACTGCCGCACCTGAAACAACGCCGGGGTTCCCTTTTCACAACTTCAGCGAATGTAGATACTCCGGAATCAGCGCCGACGTCCCGCCACTTAACCTCGTGACGTACATGGTTCTCAAGTGGTAATACGGATGCTGCTACGACCACGTCACGGAGCTCTTTCCAGGTTGAAGGCTGCTTACGGAAGACAAAATGCGACATATCCGCCGCACGCATTCCCCTAAGAACGATAGAGACCAATTCTTGTTCAGGTAAATCAGTTAGCAAGGCCAAAGAGGCTGTCTGAATTCTATCGAAATACTGATGTAACTGCTCCCCACCCCGCTGAACTTACCAAATGTAACGACACTCAAGCTGTTTAGCCGGCCGAAGTGGCCGTGCGGTTAAAGGCGCTGCAGTCTGGCACCGCAAGACCGCTACGGTCGCAGGTTCGAATCCTGCCTCGGGCATGGATGTTTGTGATGTCCTTAGGTTAGTTAGGTTTAACTAGTTCTAAGTTTTAGGGGACTAATGACCTCAGCAGTTGAGTCCCATAGGCGTCTGGTTTCTGACCATCAGTAATATCTGACTATAGTGCTGTTTACGAACCCCCGTGGCCAACCTTTGCCTAATTACAAGCTCCCTTAACTGCTGCAAAAAAAAAAAAAAAAAAAAAAAAAAATCACTCCGCCATAGCTCTCGAGAGGAGGTTCTGCAACTCGCCTCTAGCTAACGGGCACAACAACGAAAAAGTTACTTGGTGCGGAACGCGAAAGGCGGCCGCGTGTTGTTCTAGGCGAACCAATAACCACAATAATTTTTCCACCTGATCGAGTCGCTCCACAACCAATTCAGTGATATCTCGGAAGAAATAGGCCAGAGGATTAGGCAAATTGGCAAACACAGCATCTAACTTGACAGAGGGCTGGCTCTCACCCTCTCCCTGACAGCGCAATTCCCTATCTTCACCCTTCCTCCCATCCAACTCCAAACACGTAAGTTTAAACTGTAATGCGCTGACCAAAGTTCCCAACTGAACGGTTAATTTTTTGTGATGATCTTCCACATCTAACGTGCATAATCCGCTATCCGATTAGTTAAATGCATTAACTGTACCCGCACCCTATACAGCTGACTGTCACAAGGTTGGGCTCCCTCCAAAAGGCAAATAGTGTCCTCGAGGCCTTTAATAGCCTCAAAATAAAATTCAATTGACGCTCCTGTCTCAATCACCACCGCCGACGTGACGTCAACCGGCTGAAGAACGGCAGCGCGCAAACGAGCTACCATTCCGGAACGCTGCCCTCAATCGGTTGGCGCCTTATTGCCAACTCGTAAACATGGTGGTCCTTTCTGAGCAGGTCGACCCCCGGACACTGTCTGACTGCCATTACGATAAGCACCTGAAACAAGTAACAGCCAAAACAATATGGTGCCACAGAACACAAACGAAACAAGAGTGAAACTGACAGCAAAGAGAATGGCAAGCACAAACGCAACCACGCTCTGCTACCAGTGCGACGCCCTGCTAAAACCGAAGGATGGGACAGGTAGTTTAAATTGTGGAAAGGAGCCAAAATAAGCGGCTGTCAGTTACACTCGAACGTACAACTTTATTTATTGAACCAAACGTTACAAGAGCCAAGAAAATTAAAAAAAAAAAACAGTATTAATTTTTGGAACTTAATAAGCGGCTGAATATGCCATACAGTCTCATGCCTTAAGTGCAAGACCACTTTAATTTAAAATCGGGTGAAAGCTAATAACTTAAAACTCAAACCAAAATCAGAAATTTAAAAGGCAGAAGGCCTTATCTTAAATCAGTTCCTTCAATTGGGCTGAAGGCCCAAACGATCTCACACCTTAAGAGCAAAACAACTACAATTTTAACCCTTTCAGACCCGAAATTTTTCTGGAGGAAGAAACATTTTTCTTTATGTGGTCTTAGGTGATTTTTTAATGATTTTGGGAGCAAGATTTATACAAAAATATGTACCCGTTTCCAAAACGTACTCTGTTCACTTGGCTTCACTTTAAGGACTAAAACAACTAATTATGAAATATTCTCTGTTGCAATAAATAGTAAAATGATCATTCAGTAATTTCCATGTAAAATAACAACAATATTCAATTATACACTGGAATATAGCGAACCATGTATTCTGGTGGTCACGAGTTAATGCGCACTGCTACATTGACTTGCTGATATTTTTATAGTGATGCCCAACGGTTGGCAGCATTTGCGCGTGATGAAAAGGTTGAACATTTACAAGTGTGTAGCTCAGGTTCGCTTAGGGAAGAAATACTTTTGTTGCAGCTAACAGACTGTAGAAGTTAATGTAAACAATTGTAGCCTGACGGTCTGAAAGGGTTAAAAGAATCGGGTGAAGGCCCATCTCTTAAGACTCAACAAAATCAAATTTTTAAAAAGGCCAAAGGTCTTACTTAAAGCTGAAGGCCCAAACGAGCTCGCTCCTTAAGAGCAAAACAACTGTAATTTTAAAAGAATCGGCTGAAGGCCCATCTCTTAAGATTCAAACCAAAATTAAATTTTTAAAAGGCAAAAGGCCTTATCTTAAAACAGTTCTTTAAATTAGGCCGAAGGCCCAAACAATCTTACGCCTTAAGAGCAAAATAACCTTAATTTAAAAATCGGCTGAAAGCCCATCACTTAAGACTCAAACTAAAACAAACTTTTAGAAGGCCAGAGACCTTACCTAAAACAGTTCATTAATTAGGCTGAAGGCCCAAGCAGTCTGACACCTTAAGAGCAAAACAACTTTAATTCAAAATCGGCTGAAGGCCCATCTATTAAGACTCAACAAAATCAAATTTTTAAAAAGGCCAAAGGCTTTACTTAAAACAGTTTATTAAATTAGGCTGAAGGCACAATTTTACGCCTTAAGGGCAACTGAAGAAACTGCAAAAAGGTGGGAATTTAAGGAGATGGGACCTGGATAAACTGAAAGAACCAGAGGTTGTACAGAGTTTCAGGGAGAGCATAAGGGAACAATTGACAGGAATGGGGGAAAGAAATACAGTAGAAGAAGAATGGGTAGCTCTGAGGGATGAAGTAGTGAAGGCAGCAGAGGATCAAGTAGGAAAAAAGACGAGGGCTAGTAGAAATCCTTGGGTAACAGAAGAAATATTGAATTTAATTGATGAAAGGAGAAAATATAAAAATGCAGTAAATGAAGCAGGCAAAAAGGAATACAAACGTCTCAAAAATGGGATCGACAGGAAGTGCAAAATGGCTAAGCAAGGATGGCTAGAGGACAAATGTAAGGATGTAGAGGCTTGTCTCACTAGGGGTAAAATAGATATTGCCTACAGGAAAATTAAAGAGACCTTTGGAGAGAAGAGAACCACTTGTATGAATATCAAGAGCTCAGATGGCAACGCAGTTCTAAGCAAAGAAGGGAAGGCAGAATGGTGGAAGGAGTATATAGAGGGTTTATACAAGGGCGATGTACTTGAGGACAATATTATGGAAATGGAAGAGGATGTAGATGAAGATGAAATGGGAGATAAGATACTGCGTGAAGAGTTTGACAGAGCACTGAAAGACCTGAGTCGAAACAAGGCCCCGGGAGTAGACAACATTCCATTAGAACTACTGATGGCCTTGGGAGAGCCAGTCATGACAAAACTCTACCATCTGGTGAGCAAGATGTATGAGACAGGCGAAATACCCACAGACTTCAAGAAGAATATAATAATTCCAATCCCAAAGAAAGCAGGTGTTGACAGATGTGAAAATTACCGAACTATCAGTTTAATAAGTCACAGCTGTAAAATACTAACGCGAATTCTTTACAGACGAATGGAAAAACTGGTAGAAGCGGACCTCGGGGAAGATCAGTTTGGATTCCGTAGAAATGTTGGAACACGTGAGGCAATACTAACCTTACGACTTATCTTAGAAGAAAGATTAAGAAAAGGCAAACCTACGTTTCTAGCATTTGTAGACTTAGAGAAAGTTTTTGACAACGTTAACTGGAATACTCTCTTTCAAATTCTGAAGGTGGCAGGGGTAAAATACAGGGAGCGAAAGGCTATTTACAATTTGTACAGAAACCAGATGGCAGTTATAAGAGTCGAGGGGCATGAAAGGGAAGCAGTGGTTGGGAAAGGAGTGAGACAGGGTTGTAGCCTCTCCCTGATGTTATTCAATCTGTATATTGAGCAAGCAGTAAAGGAAACAAAAGAAAAATTCGGAGTAGGTATTAAAATTCATGGAGAAGAAGTAAAAACTTTGAGGTTCGCCGATGACATTGTAATTCTGTCAGAGACAGCAAAGGACTTGAAAGAGCAGTTGAACGGAATGGACAGTGTCTTGAAAGGAGGACATAAGATGAACATCAACAAAAGCAAAACGAGGATAATGGAATGTAGTCAAATTAAATCGGGTGATGCTGAGGGGATTAGATTAGGAAATGAGACACTTAAAGTAGTAAAGGAGTTTTGCTATTTAGGGAGTAAAATAACTGATGATGGTCGAAGTAGAGAGGATATAAAATGTAGGCTGGCAATGGCAAGGAAATCGTTTCTGAAGAAGAGAAATTTGTTAACATCGAGTATAGGTTTAAGTGTCAGGAAGTCGTTTCTGAAAGTATTTGTATGGAGTGTAGCCATGTATGGAAGTGAAACATGGACGATAACCAGTTTGGACAAGAAGAGAATAGAAGCTTTCGAAATGTGGTGCTACAGAAGAATGCTGAAGATAAGGTGGGTAGATCACGTAACTAATGAGGAGGTATTGAACAAGATTGGGGAGAAGAGAAGTTTGTGGCATAACTTGACTAGAAGAAGGGATCGGTTGGTAGGACATGTTTTGAGGCATCAAGGGATCACAAATTTAGCATTGGAGGGCAGCGTGGAGGGTAAAAATCGTAGAGGGAGACCAAGAGATGAATACACTAAGCAGATTCAGAAGGATGTAGGTTGCAGTAGGAACTGGGAGATGAAGAAGCTTGCACAGGATAGAGTAGCATGGAGAGCTGCATCAAACCAGTCTCAGGACTGAAGACCACAACAACAACAAGGGCAAAATAACCTTAATTTAAAAATCGGCTAGAAGCCATACAAAGACAAACAACAAGAACAAATAAGAAAAGGCAGTATACCCAACGGCGCTCAGAAGTTTACATGCGGAAATCGGCTGAGTTACGCGATGTTGGCAAAAAAACAGATTGTTGTGGCCCAGTGCGTGGGAGCGAGCTTCTCTGAAACAGCGAAGCTGGTCTGCTGTTCCCGTACTATTGTCGTGAGCATCTGTGGAAAGTGGTTGAAGAATTCTGAAACCACGAGTAGGCGACAAGAAGTTGGATGACCATACCTCACCACAGAACATAACACAGGGATCGAAGTCTTGCCCGCTTTCTACAGCAGTATAGGCCGTGATTCGTGGCAGATCTGTAAGCAGAGTACAGCGCTGGCCCAGGCACCAATGTTTTGGAGCACTGCGTTCAGCGTACAGGATTGAACACGGTGTTCCACAGCAGAGAACCCCACGTGATGCCTTGTTGACCTAGAACAACGTCAGTTACTATTGCAGTGGACACGGCATCATTAAGGTTGGACCGCGGATCAATGGAATCGTGTCGCATGGTCGGAGAACCGCGTTATTTGTTAAACCAGGTTGATGGTAGTGTCCAGATAAATGCAGCGCGCCACGGACGCAGGCCGCGGGGAGCAGTATTATGTTACGGTTGGGACATTCACCTGGGCCCCCATGGGACACGCGGTAGTAATCGAAGGCATTATGACGGGTGTGGACTATTAGGGACCACCTGTAATCGCTTATGATTGATGTCTTCCTCAACAGCGAAGGCATCTTCCAGCAGGACAGCTGTCCGTGTCGCAACGTCCAAATCGTGCTGCAGTGTGAGGTGTGGCGTCTCATATCTCTCCTATCTAAAGCCTGTGTGTCGGGAGAATGGCTCATGCGTGCACAGTGACAGGTGGTCTGAATCGGGTTCAGTAGAGTATGTAGTTCTAATTTTCATCCACCAGAGTCCAGTAGTGCACAGAGACATTCAAGAAACAGGTCGAGAGAGTGTTTTTGTAAATTGTTCTATTTATTTCTTGAAAGCTGTTTATTTATATTTGTACAGTTTTGTGTATGTTTTTAGTAATGTGTGATGCGTGAATATGTAGATCATTGTTCTGTTGATGAACGCTGTACGAACTACTGTGAGAAATTTTTAAGACAGTGTCAGTGCAGGCGACGGGGAATTTTGTATCATGTCAAGTACGTTTATGGTAAAAGGGAAGCTAATTCGAGTGCAAATGAAAATAGTTAATAATGTAAAGTATAAACAAAATATCAGAATGTTAAATATTTATTTCGGGAAAAAGTACAGTTCGAAATTGTGTTATTTGTTGATTGGTTAGTCATGAAAAGAGCGGACTAACGCGGGAGAATAATGTTTTTCTATAGGCTTTAAAGAAAACTGACGAATGAGAACAAAGTATTCTTCGCGCGTCTTTTCTCTTGGAGACATAGAATTCTTACAGCAGTCTAAAGTAGTCGGAGCCCAGCCTTTCAATGGTACGGTCGTGTGTAGTGCGAGCTCCGAAGGAAGTTATATTCTGCCGGTATTAGTTATGCTACATGTTTCAAACGTGGTTTAAAGTGAAGGCATCTTTATTCCGGTGTTTTTTTTTAGAAAGTACGTATTTTTTACATAATTTTGTGTATGAGAAAAGTAAGTAATTCCGCGTGGCATATTGAGCAGATCGTGGACTAAAGACTTGAGTGCCGGCCGCTGTGGCCGAGCGGTTCTAGGCGCTTCAGTCTGGAACCGCGTGACCGCTACGGTCGCAGGTTCAAATCCTGCCTCGAGCCTGGATGTGTGTGATGTCCTTAGGTTAGTTAGGTTTAAGTAGTTCTAAGTTCTAGGGCACTGATGACCTCAGCAGTTAAGTCCCATAGTGCTCAGAGCCATTTTTGAAAGACTTTAGTGTGTTAGACACCGATAAACTTAATACTACGGCGAGCATTTTTATTTAAGAACAATCCGTGCTTAGAAGTTGTTCAGATTTCGTTACCAGAAACTTGGTAACGTGAATGAATGGGTTTGTGCATGACTGTGTTAAGATTAGCACGGGCTTCGCAGTGAACGTGTACATTATCAAGTTTCAGAATATACACTCCTGGAAATGGAAAAAAGAACACATTGACACCGGTGTGTCAGACCCACCATACTTGCTCCGGACACTGCGAGAGGGCTGTGCAAGCAATGATCACACGCACGGCACAGCGGACACACCAGGAACCGCGGTGTTGGCCGTCGAATGGCGCTAGCTGCGCAGCATTTGTGCACCGCCGCCGTCAGTGTCAGCCAGCTTGCCGTGGCATACGGAGCTCCATCGCAGTCTTTAACACTGGTAGCATGCCGCGACAGCGTGGACGTGAACCGTATGTGCAGTTGACGGACTTTGAGCGAGGGCGTATAGTGGGCATGCGGGAGGCCGGGTGGACGTACCGCCGAATTGCTCAACACGTGGGGCGTGAGGTCTCCACAGTACATCGATGTTGTCGCCGGTGGTCGGCGGAAGGTGCACGTGCCCGTCGACCTGGGACCGGACCGCAGCGACGCACGGATGCACGCCAAGACCGTAGGATCCTACGCAGTGCCGTAGGGGACCGCACCGCCACTTCCCAGCAAATTAGGGACACTGTTGCTCCTGGGGTATCGGCGAGGACCATTCGCAACCGTCTCCATGAAGCTGGGCTACGGTCCCGCACACCGTTAGGCCGTCTTCCACTCACGCCCCAACATCGTGCAGCCCGCCTCCAGTGGTGTCGCGACAGGCGTGAATGGAGGGACGAATGGAGACGTGTCGTCTTCAGCGATGAGAGTCGCTTCTGCCTTGGTGCCAACGATGGTCGTATGCGTGTTTGGCGCCGTGCAGGTGAGCGCCACAATCAGGACTGCATACGACCGAGGCACACAGGGCCAACACCCGGCATCATGGTGTGGGGAGCGATCTCCTACACTGGCCGTACACCACTGGTGATCGTCGAGGGGACACTGAATAGTGCACGGTACATCCAAACCGTCATCGAACCCATCGTTCTACCATTCCTAGACCGGCAAGGGAACTTGCTGTTCCAACAGGACAATGCACGTCCGCATGTATCCCGTGCCACCCAACGTGCTCTAGAAGGTGTAAGTCAACTACCCTGGCCAGCAAGATCTCCGGATCTGTCCCCCATTGAGCATGTTTGGGACTGGATGAAGCGTCGTCTCACGCGGTCTGCACGTCCAGCACGAACGCTGGTCCAACTGAGGCGCCAGGTGGAAATGGCATGGCAAGCCGTTCCACAGGACTACATCCAGCATCTCTACGATCGTTTCCATGGGAGAATAGCAGCCTGCATTGCTGCGAAAGGTGGATATACACTGTACTAGTGCCGACATTGTGCATGCTCTGTTGCCTGTGTCTATGTGCCTGTGGTTCTGTCAGTGTGATCATGTGATGTATCTGACCCCAGGAATGTGTCAATAAAGTTTCCCCTTCCTGGGACAATGAATTCACGGTGTTCTTATTTCAATTTAAAGGAGTGTAGTTTTGCCAGTATTTCCACATTTAATTGAAAATTGTGGCCTTTTCCCGATTCTTAGAATGGTTACGCTGTATGCAGCGTGCTGCGAGCTGCAGTACGGTAGGTTTCTGCTCGGCTTCCCTACCAGCGATCTGCTGCAACGAGTTCATAGGTAGGTGCAGGTCAGAGGACGAAAGGAACCGCGCTGACGTAAGTGGTTGAAGGAGCATGGTAATGAAGTCACGTTGCTGTCTTCGCCATCAAATTCACCTTATCGGAATCCGATTGAACGCAACTGGGACGCTGTCGGGCGCCTGTTGCGCCCCTACAAACCAAACGCTGGTAAGTTAGGGGAAGTGTGTGACCTTTGCGTAGGTATCTGGTGCCTCAAACCTCTGGAGAGCTATCAAGTACTTGTCGAATCCATGGCACGCAGAATCACTGCTGAATTGCGTTCCAGTAATGAAAATGAAATGAGGGTTTGGCGTCACTGGCCGGGAGGCCCCTTGTGGGGCAAGTCCGGCCGCCTTGGTGCAGGTCTTATTACGTTCGACGCCACATTGGGCGACCTGCTATCCGGATGGGAATGAAATGATGGTGAAGACAACTCAACATCCAGTCCCTGAGCGGAGAAAATCCCCGACCCAGCCGAGAATCGAACCCGGGCCCGGAGGACGGCAATCCGTCGCGCTGACCACTCAGCTATCGGGTCGTACTGCGTTCCAGTGGAGGACCAACACGTTTTTAAGTAGATGGTCATTATGTTTTGGCTCAATAGTGTACAGGATGATTCAAAATTCCTATTACAATCTTCTAGAGGTTGTATAGTGGTATTCTACTATAAAAATACAGCAACCAGCCACTTTTTTAATGCGTTTTATTTATGCCAGTATGCATTTCGGGTTTGCACCCATCTTCAGCTGGCAAATTACATGTATCTTCAGTTTCTACAGTGGTACAATATCGACAGCAATTTGGATGCTGCAGGTGGCCTGTGCAAAAGCAGCGATTCAATCATTTACTTATATTTCGCGAGTTTAAATAACGCACTATCAGTTGCTCATTTTACTTACATTCTCCTCTCTCTCTCTCTCTCTCTCTCTCTCTCTCTCTCTCTCTCTCTCTCTCTCTGTCTCTCTCTCTCTTTTTATATAACGGGTTTAATATATGAATTTTTGATAAGGAACGCATACACAAACTTGCAACGTTTGGATATAAAATACGTTTGAAGATCGAGTGAATTCGATTCTCCTGCTGCTTCACGGCACGCACAGAAGCTGAGATGAGGGCACCATCGCCAGTACCTGTTGCAACTATGACATCACATGACACCTTCGTCCCACTACAAAACGGCGGTGAGTAATTATTACATTCAAAAGCGGGAGGGTTGGCTGTGGTATCCCATGGACGCGATGCACTCTCGACTTCGAAGAGGATGTCCTTCGTCAGGTAGAAGAGAACCAGAGGACGATACTCGAAACATTGCCCATGACGTGGGCTTCGGCAGAGCACAAAGGTCAAGCCTCATTGTCTCCCCTTTGTGCGTTCCGTGTGTAAGGTGGCGTTATTTTACAACTTACACACTGCCTTTACATCCAATACGACATAAATGCCAGCATCTCGTGGTCGTAAGGTAGCGTTCTCGCTTCCCACGCCCGGGTTCCCGGGTTCGATTCCCGGCGGGGTCAGGGATTTTCTCTGCCTCGTGATGGCTGGGTGTTGTGTGCTGTCCTTAGGTTAGTTAGGTTTAAGTAGTTCTAAGTTCTAGGGGACTGATGACCATAGATGTTAAGTCCCATAGTGCTCAGAGCCATTTGAACCATTTTTGAACATAATTAAGCCCCTTCAATGCTAGAAAAAACAGGTTTGTGCTCGTTCATTAAAAACATGTATGTGATTGACTTAATTTATTGAGTAAAGTCTGCATGTTGGGTGACTGGGGAACAAGCAGAGCTGTGAAACTTGTGGTAGAACGGAATTACACAGGAAGCTCACACACTCCTTCGGACAATAGGACGGCACAGCCGCTTGCGGCACTAATCCCGGGACCCGCCCGTGAACGGGAACGCGTGTCGGGCGGGCAGGCGTGAGAAGGGGCCTGGTCGGGCAAAAACACCTGCCAGCAGGTATTCGCGTACTTTCCTATCGATATAGAAAGAACTTCCAGAAACTTCGATCTGCATTCTAAACTGCGACTGGTCGGCGTTCAGAAACGAGCGTCTTCCGGAAAGATGATTCGCCATTAAAATTTAAGGGAGAGAAAAAACTTTGAGCAGCGAAAAGAGGAGAGAAGAAATTAGAGTTTTTGCGGGGTCGTGGAGCAGGAGAGACGTCTTGAAGGTCCACGGTACTCGGCGGATGTCTTCGGCTGTAATTTTGGTGAAGTTCTGCGGTTATAGCTTCTGATCATTACAGTGATCTTGCTTATGAGCCGGCGTGTAGGAAAGTGAATTTACATTGGTGAATCACGTGTTCCACTCTGTTCTGCACTGAGGTTTCACACTGTTCATTGAGATAGTAGTTCCTTCTTGCTATTTAGTACAACGGGGGATGTCAGTTAGCCGTGCGGGATTAGCCGAGCGGTCTGAGGCGCTGCAGTCATGGACTGCGCGGCTGGTCCCGGCGGAGGTTCGAGTCCTCCCTAGGGCATGGATGTGTATGTTTGCCCTTAGGATAATTTAGGTTAAGTAGTGTGTAAGCTTAGGGACTGATGACCTTGGCAGTTAAGTCCCATAAGATTTCACACACTTTGTTTGGGGGGGGGGGGATGTCAGTTACTCCTCGCCTAATCACAGATCGCGAGTACATTATAGGGCAGGGCCAGACAGTTTAAGGGCCAGTATTAATACACGGGGAATCTGAGATTTGTAATCATAGTTTAGTTTCTTTAAATTGTTTTTATGATGAATAAATGTGTTAAAATCACGGGATTTATCCTTTAGTAGATAGTATTTTCCTGTACCAATTAATCTTGTCTCTTGTGTACGTTTTACAACTTATTAGTTATCCTGACATTCTATCGTATCCACAGGATAAGATTAGGAAAAGAGTAGGTTATCACATGATGGTTTACATAATTAATGAGAATAACGTACTCCTACTTGGGGACGTATAAGTTTCAGGGCGACTACAGTAGCGTTACAACATCCATTGCGCAAATTATCTCTTGTACGTACTCATGGCAAGTCTGCGCCATCAGTAACCAGTAAAAGAAGTGGAGGTACGTTAGACGTGCAGCGGGAGATTTGGCGGTGATCCATACTCAGAATGATCTTACATCCAAACGGTACATTTCCGGACATGGGTTCCTTATCAAAACTTGCTCCTAAGTCTCCTCTGATAACCTATAATAGGAAACCTATAATATTAATTTTCAAACATCCTGTATATAACGATTCTTCACCTATCTGCAGATGAAGTAACAAATTTTGTGATGTTGTATGTACCTATAATAGTGAAAAATTTTCATGGAGTATCTCTAATAAATGTCATTCTTCCGTCAGCACTGTTCAATAGCGCATAAGGTTTTCACATAACATCGAATCCACATTTATTTCTCTTCCAGTTTGTGAAATAAGTTTTCATTGCTGTAATTCACTAAATCCCATTTATTTCTCTGTATTCAATGCCATGCATTTAACCTAAAATACATTTTCCATTTCATATAACAGTAATATACGCTTCTTTTTCCGAAATGTCATATCTTTGTAATGTATCATTCCACTGCAGCCGCTTTAACACTCATGTACTTTGTAACCACTCAGCATTTGTTTTTATATGTTGTAAGCGAGTCCAAACACATCGTGCTAATTTGTTTTGTGGCCCAACTAAAGTGTTTAATAATGAAAGGTTCAAATGGCTCTGAGCACTATGAGTTTATCAGTCCCCTAGAACTTAGAAATACTTAAACATAACTAACCTAAGGACATTACACACATCCATGCCCGAGGCAGGATTCGAACAAGCGACCGTAGCGGTCGCGCGGTTCCAGACTGTAAATAATGAAAGGAAACACACTTGCGTTTGTGCATGTGAAAACGCAAACAACAATATGAATATGATTCATTGGGGAAAAACTATAATAACAGTTCACATAAATTGCATACCAGCACAAAACTCAGAAGTGTAGCACAACCATTTCTATTACTCATTTGAAACTGTGAATTATTGTTTGTTCTAGAGCCAGTCACCAGTAAATCAAAGTAACATATACTACAAACGTGTGGTGACTGTTCTTTTGGACATGTCCGACGAAATAGACATCAATGTTCTTGGTACAGCGGCCGTGAATGTCACTGTTTCGAGAGAAGTACCGATATGTCCGACACAACGGACAGCACACACATGTAGTATATCTGTAAGCTTGACTGCTATGATATTCTGAATATGAATGCACAATAGCACCTGTACCCCTTGTGTGGATACAGGGGACCCTGCGAGCTGCAGACGTAAATGGACAGCAGGAACGCTGCTTCGTACTGTGCGACAAGTTGAGAATTTGGGGCGGACAGAGAGCGCGCTCTTATAGCCGAAATGGTTAAGGCGAGCGTTCTTTTAAAGGTGGAAATGCGAATTTGAATCCCAGTCTGGAAAAAATTTGTAACTTTCAGCATTGACTTACACATGTTCTTAAGTTCTTGTGGTGATATATATATATATATATATATATATATATATATATATATATATATATATATATATAAAATCAAGATCGCTTGATTTTAAGACCATTATTCCAATTAAAAGTTTCGACAGAAGCCTGCTGTCATCTTCAGACTTGCCTTACATTTTGCATATACATTTCTTCTTCTTTTGCTTACGCCATTGTCCCGCAGTTTTCGCGTGGTCACAATCGGATTTTACAAGGTTAATGGGAAGGGGTGCCGGATGCCCTTCCTGTCACCACCCCGTACCCCCTGGGATGGAATCAGTGTACCCCAGCTGCCTGCATCTAGTGTAAACCATGAAATAGTGCGAACGTGTTTCAAATGTCTGTGAGTCGTGTAGCTGAGGAGGGACGTGAAGTTCAAAATGGCTCTGAGCACTATGGGACTTAACATCTGTGGTCATCAGTCCCCTAGGACTAAGAACTGCTTAAACCTAACTAACCTAAGGACACCACACACACCCATGCCCGAGGCAGGATTCGAACGTGCGACCGTAGCGGTGGCGCGGTTCCAGGCTGAAGCGCCTTAACTGCTCGGCCACAACGGCCGGCCGGTACGTGAGGACCAGCCCAGTATTCACCTAGGAGGATGTGGAAAACCACCTAAAAACCACATCCAGGCTGGCCGGCGCACTGGCCCTCGTCGTTAATCCGCCGGGCGGATTCGATCTGGGGCCGTCACGCCTACCCGAGTCCAGGAAGCAGCGCATTAGCTCTCGGCTAACCTGGTGGGTCGACATTTTGCGGTTACATGTATCGTCGATATTTTCAGAACAAGGTTTAAATACATTAAAAAACTTCACATGGTTTCTCATTTACAAAACAGAATGCGCCCAGATAGGTTGTCAAATGTTCTGGCGCCTTAGTTTGGTCCATGTAACGTTGTCGACATGGCATGTAGCTTTAACTGTATTGGTGCTATGGGCGATCTGCTTTTACCTTTTATTCATTTGACAACCCATCTGGGAGCATTCTGATTTGTAAGTGAAAAACGATTCGGAGTTTTTTTAATGTATTTACACTTTGTTCTCAAAATGTCGACGGCAAGTGTGTGAACATATATGGAAAGTGTAATGCCAATCTGAAGATGACGCACGGCTCTGTCAAAACTAGTATTTGAAATAAAGGGCTTAAAATAAAACGATCTTGGCTTTCACACATACACATGTGTATGTCTGTGAAAGCCGTTTATTTCACCGTGCCGTCATCTTCATATATATGTTGTTGTTGTTGTTGTGGTTTTGAGTCCAGAGACTGGTTTAAGGTAGCTCTCCATGATACTCTATCCTGTGCAAGCTTCTTCATCTCCCAATACCTACTGCAACCTACATCCTTCTGAATCTGTTTAGTGTATTCATCTCTTGGTCTCCCTCTACGATTTTTACCCTCCACGCTGCCCTCCAATACTAAATTGGTAATCCCTTGATGCCTCAACATGTGTCCTACCAAATGAACGCTTCATCTAGTCAATTTGTGCCACAAATTTCTCTTCTCCCCAATTCTATTCAATATCTCCTCATTAGTCATGTGATCTACCCATATAATCTTCAGCATTCTTCTGCAGCACCACATTTCTAAAGCTTCTATTTTCTTCTTGTCCAAACTATTTATCGTCCACGTTTCACTTCCATACATGCCTACATTCCATACAAATACTGTCAGAGACGACTTCCTGACACTTAAATCTATACTCGATGTTAACAAATTTCTCTTCCTTAGAAGGACTTTCCTTGCCACTGCCAGTCTACATTTTATATCCTCTCTACTTCGACCATCATCAGTTATTTTGCTCCCCAAATAGCAAAACTCATTTACTACTTCGAGCGTCTCATTTCCTAATTTATTACCTCATCATCACCCGGTTTAATTCGACTACATTCCATTATCCTCGTTTTGCTTATATATATATATATATATATATATATATATATATATATATATATATATATATATATATATATATATATATATTGATGAAAGTATGAAAGCTGTCTGATGATGAATTGTATCAATTCGAAACCGCTAACCATACTTTTTGAATAAAGTAACCTATAACCAATTTGTGCCTGTTTGCTGCTTTACTATCAACAGTTTGTACCGAAGTATTCGATACACGACCTATTTCGTTACAAGGTGCACTGAATACCTGTCACACTGCTCTCCACGCGCTCCCCCTGGCCAGCCAGTGGTCCGGGACCCCGGCAGAGGCACAGAGCGGGTGGCGGCCCCTTACCTCAGCTGTGGCGACTTCCGCTTGAGCCGCCCCGCGTATCTGGCGAGCGCATCTGCGCACCGCCGCTGTTCTTTTGCTCGCCGCGGGACTCGAAGGCGGACCGCGGGCCGAGCGACGCCGGCGGCCTGCTAGGGGGGGATGTGAGCGGCCTCCCGGAGCAAGTGGTGGGGGCAGCGCGGCTACTTAAGAGACCGGCGCGGCCGGCGCGCCGTCAGTGCCCGCCTCCTCCAGCGCAGCGCCTCGCCATGGACTTACACCGCCCCGCTCCCGCTCCGCTTTGCCGCCACGGTTTGGTCGTGCTGCTGCTTGCCGCTGCGGCGCTCTCAAGTAAGTCGCCGGACGCCCACTCTACCCTCATCTTGTAACAATAACAACACTGCAATCGCCCTCCGCTCCTGCCGGTTGCTTGCGCACAAAATCGCTTCCTGTAAACCTTACCACAATATACGAATTACATAGCTCGTTTAGCTACATTTATTCTCCGCAACATTTCTAAAATAATGCTGACCTCTCTGCGGAGTGCGCTGCAGTGTGTGACGTATATTTACACAGCCCGAACTCAGATACCAGAGACAAAAATTCGAATGTTGTTCTGGGATGTTTTGAGTTTTTTAGTTTTATAGACTAGTGATCTCCTATGGTTCGTTACAGATTGAAAATAGAACTGCCAATTATTTTGTTTGTCTCCTCGCTTACCTTCATTTCTCTGAAAATACTTTCGCAACAGGCAGAAAGCCAGTAATGCGTAATCGCCAAAATGTACAACACAAAATACAGAGTAATGCAACAAGCCTCAGACAAATACAGTACTACTTTCATGTAAAAAAAAAAAATAAATAAATCTTTGTGTTATGCCTTACGGCAGGTCTTGCCAAGGGGGAAGCCTCGTCAAAGAGGTTCATCGCATCAGCGTCTAGGGAAGGGATTCCAGTGGTGGTTTTCCGTTGCCTTCCACTGGTGATGATGAAACGATAATGAGGACAACAGAACACCCAGTCCCTGAGCGGAGAAAATCTCCGACCCAGCCGGGAATCGAACCTAGGCCTCTTGGCGTGACAGACCGCCGCTTTGACCACTCAGCTATCGGGGCGGACACTGTCATGTGACTAGTGGGATAAATAATTACTCGAAGTATAAGTCTAAATGTAATTCTTCCCCGCTGCAGAAAATGCACATTTCGCGGCCAAATTAAAATGGTAAACTGGAGTAGATGTGAAGCCTAAGACGCTGAGAACCGACTGGCGGTTCCAGAATCCGTCGGATTACAGCAGTAACAAAGTGCAATACTGTGCCTGTAGATGCTGTATTACTGATAAAAATGTTCCCAGTATATAACAAGCTACAGCCAAGCGCAGCCACTGGCGCAATGTCTTTCGATGGCGCCTCAGACGCCGCTTTTATTGTGGTAGAACACATCCAGTCTCAAGTCTGTCTGTTGTGAGCTGCCCCTTTCTGTAATTTAACGCAAAACGTCGAAAATGTATCGAAACTACAGTGGGTCACACCAACCATAGGTCAGATTAGATAAGTTGCAGCACACTACAGCAGTCTTGATAATGGCGGTAACTTACAGAAACGCTTCGTCCGTAGTTTGAATAGATATTGGTGCTTGTAAAAAGAATTTTTTTGTAGTCTATGCAAAACCACTTATCTTTCACTGTAACATCACGCTGCAATACAATGTGATGAGTGAGCAGTCGACTGGGGCACAAGGTACGAAAATGTCTTCAACGTCTGATCGTAATTGTTTCCTGTGTTCCAAACTCAGCGACGTTTCATACGGTAGTACTTACTCAAAAATTTTTCGTTCTGTTCTTCACTCGAACTTCGAAGGTAATACCACACATTCAACTGCTCATTGTTGCGGTTGAGTCTAGAAAAACAAAATTAGTACAATTTAATACAGGACCGAGAATATCAAATTTATCCTCTGCTGTTAAACATCGGAAAATTACTAGGCCCTTTAGATACGTAGCATCCATTAAATATAGGTCTATGAAGTGGTCTCAAAATGTTTGTCATATCGATGCCAGTGTTATAAGCACATGCTAAGCTGCGAAATGGAATGAAAATCACAGTTTTAGTTAATTTTTCAAATATTATTAGTACTGTATTCTATTCATCAACTGAAACTGGCTCGAGCCGACTCTAATACGACATATAACTGTTTGTGGCGTCGCCGTTACGATGAGCCAAATGCAGAAAAATTACTCGAATCTATTCGTAGAAGCAGTAGTTCTTTCGAACTCTTTCACAATTACTAACATCGATAAAACTTTTTGCTTCACTTTCTTGCTACTGCAATCGCTACGGGGTATGTCTTCTCACGGCCCCTCTTGAAGAGTCTTTCCAAAAATTCTCCGTATCATTTTTTATTCTGATCGCGAGAAAACATGATTTCACATGTCAGCAATACAACTTGTTTATACACATAATCCTTTTCCTCTCTTATTACTTTAATGACGACCCATACAGTATTACGCCATTATACTATGTCCTTTATTTACATCTTTATGTACCTTTGATAAATTACGAACGATGTCGTTTACTTACCAGGATAAAATTTTTTGCTCTTATTATGAAATCGACAGTAATTATTTTTATCAAAGGATTCTTTTAAGAAAACGATAAAATTATAAAGTGTTAGAATGGCTGGCCAATATTTACTTCCAAAAAGTGAAATATTTAGTGCTACCCATAGACGTATTTAAAAGTGAGAACAGTGTTTATAGCCGACGAAACTATTAGATCCTTCCTGAACGAGGAAAGGGGATAGATTGGGCTTGGTCAGGAACCCTCTCACCCTGGAGTCCGAGTCACCTGCACCTATTTCTAATAGTCTCTAACCTACACCTCTTTCCTACCTGACTAGGAACTAGCAGTTCCGGAAGCAGGGAGCGTTTTTTTTTTCACTTTTAAATTCGTCCATCGTCAGTATTGGAATTTGACTTCTTGAAACTTCAGTCCTGGCAGTATACCGTGTCTGCGCAACAGTCTTTATTTCATTTGGTGAAGCAGTAAGTGATTACGAATCAGCTGCATGTTACCATTAGTATTTCACTTGACATATGAGAGGCAACCAGACTATCGGGAAGACAAGTGAGCGGCTACAATATAAGTGAGCCTAAATTTCAGGTAATTCGTTTTATTTCACATAATTGTCGTATTTACCATAACTTTCAAGTTCTCCTGCTGTAAAGGTTCTCGCAATTTTCCACAAAATTGTTTTATAGCTTCTTTTTTAGCCCATATTCTCGCAAGAAAAGTTTATTTGTGTTTTGGGCAATCCAAAAAAGGTTCAGTAAATTAATTTTCATTACTGCAAATGAAAACGTCCCTGAAGACTACGTATGAATGTAATGTAATGAAGCTGTTTTACGTGAAACAGAAATAAAACAGTTAAAAGTAACTCATCGAGTGCCTTCTTTGAAGGAAATGTAGTTCATAGCGACATTAACAGCTTTGCTATTTATTTTTATCCCTCATACTTCGTTCCATTATCATACTGACGATTCCTCGATGCCGCAAAATATGTCCTATCAACGGATCTCTTCTTTTCCTCAAGTTGTATAGTAAATTTCTTGCCTCCACAATTCGATTCAGTAATGGTTCATTAGTAATCCAATCTATCTATCAAATGCTCAATTTCCTTCTGAAGCACCCCATTTCGAGAGCTATTCTCTTGTTGTCTGAACTTTTTACTCTCCTCGTTTCACTTACGTACAAGGCTATTTAACTTCAACGTCAGTTCTGCAGGACAAGCGAAATTGGCAAGTTTAACCAAGGTAGTGATGCTACAGTCATTTCGCTGCTTCTGAACTTCGCCTTCGAAGCCACCCTTGTCTCTGGCAATCTCTCATTCTTTCGTTCTTCCCACTCCTCCCAGAAATCAGACGGCGATGCGAACTGATTGTCGCGTTTTCTGTTGCTGATGGATGTTTCCTTTCTTTCTGCTACCCACAGACAGATCAACTAGTTTTTTCTATCTTCGATCGACATCTCCTCATCCTGCATGCGAGATTTCCCATTCGCAGCTTTAACGAAGCAGCCCAGCGCCTTCCCCTTGACCAGCTCTGTTCCGTTTTCTCTGTGCGGCACTGCAGTCGCTCATGCAGCTGGGCTGGACCGGCGATCGGATGTGCATCAGTAAACTGAGCAGAGGCGCTCGCTGTAACCTCAGTGGAGTATGAGGCTGGTCGCTAGAGGGGGCATCCACGAGGAACCCAAACCAAAAACCTGACTCTGAACGGGAGTCTTGGAGCTGCAGGCGGTTTCCGTTCTCGCTCTGGCCTGCTAATTCTGGCACTTGTAATAAAAAGAAGAGGGGGGGCGGGGAATTCCTGCAGTCACTTCATGAAAATCTCGCTCTAGGTGACGCCATTCGATCAGTACGCCCTCCCGTCGCTATGTAAGGGACACCACTTGAGTCCCGGCCGGGTAACCGCAAGGCTCAGTGCTGTCGCCCACAATATTCACGACCTGCGCCAACGGCGCGTAGTGTGCAGTTACCACAATTCGCAGATGACTGTGCACATCCATCTAGCGAGAGATTCCATACTACAAACGTACTAAGTCTGCAGAGACAGCTGGAGGTCGCCAGCAGGTCGCGTCGGCAACACAAGATGAAGATAAAGCCAGACAAAACGACGGCAGTTTACTTTAGCAAGGAAAGATGGTAGCTGTTAGACATCTTAAGAATACAAGACAAAGCCATTTAGTGGAGCCTCTCGGTCGAGTTCTTGGGAGTTCTATTTAGCAAACAATTCCTCTTCCACATTCACGTTGAAGGGCTTAAGAATAAGATGATGACGAAACAACTTCTTCAAGGACACGGGCCTCAGCAATACGACTCAAGTTTACTAGGCAACTGCATTAGCAATAGTTCTATACGTCGGCTTAATGTGAAGCAAAATACAAAAAATAAAATAAAAATCGTACAGTACGCTTGCCTCTGATGGATATTAAGAGAGAACGGATTTGCTAGAACAGTTGACCTACACTAGGAACTTGACGTCGACCTGGTACATTACAACATCTTGAAGCATTCAACGAAGATACGTCGACAGTGAAACGAAGACAAAGGTACCACACGAAACATCTGCGGGTTGGGAACAACAGAAGAAAGGCTGTGGCACGGATTTAAAGTTCCACGAATCCTAGTTTCAGAAAGACTGCAAGACCAAGTCGCCAAGGAATACAAAAATTGTGGCCATAGTTTTATGGGCCCTGAGGTCTATTACAATAGCACGTTATGAGAATTTATTTATCCAGAAACGTCCTGACACAAAGAAGTCAATATCACGAAATGTGATGAGACTTCAAATCACACACACACACACCCACACACACACAGAATATCTTGAAACGCTTTAGTTTCTATATTCCCCATATTATGTGGTTTCAACAATGAGATAATTTCATACAAGAATGCCGGTATGACAAACTCCGAGACTAAAACGTACGAGAACAAGAACCACAAGTATCACACTCCTACAGTACATTAAAGAAATAGGCAGCGCTGGCGCAGTGTATATCAAATTTCTCTGATTACGAAGGCCATCTTCGTTGTTCGGCGTCATGCTAAAGGGGCCACAGTAGTGTGAAATGACGGAAATTTGAAAACTGAGAGAAACTGGTTGAGTTGTGTAGAACGCGAGATAGAGGCAGAAACAGTAGACCATTGAGAGATGTGCGTCGACTGACTCCACATGACACATAACACAGCGGCACTAGGATGTTTGTGCGTGTGGGGACACTGCCCTCCCCAGCCCAGTCCCACTGATCGAGCAATCGACCTCTGCCCAGCTCGATATCGACCTCTTCTTTTAACGTAAAATACCAGTCACCAACGAAAAGAATATGCGACGTTCTAGTATGAAGATTTATTATTTTGATTGCCATTCTTGTAGTGTCGCGCTAACATAGTCTTCAGAAAGCGCGTGGCCTTATGAGGGAAGATACAGATGCGAATTTTCAATTTATATTGATTATTAGGTGTTTCAGATAGATATAGCTAATTATTTATGATGCTTCCCGTTACATACAGACGCTGGGAAATAAAGAGACATAAAAATATTAAGTATACGTTTAAGCATGCGACGAACTGTACAGTAGCTCTCAAAAGTATTTTGTAGTTGCGGTGATATGTTGACAATACTGTTTGCATGCAGTCACAACAGAGCAACGCAGATAGCCGTGTTACTGCGTCTAGAGCTTCATGCCGCAGTGGTGACGTATCTAGCAAACAAGCAAAGGCATACAATAACAATATAAGTACATATTCCTTTAGCTCATACATATTTTGTAATTTACTTTGGTGGTACGGTTTTCATTAACTATTGTTATTTAGGCATGCAGACAGTGTTTATTTGTAGAGACAACTAGAAGCATACCAAAACATAAAGAATACTCAGTTAATGTGAGACAAGCTGTTTTGCATGCTTTGAGGAAAGGAAGATCCATCTACCGTTGTTAGATATTATGGCACATCATAACAACTAATAAGTTTGTGAAATCGACGAAAACAGTAAGGAATAGACGCCAATAAGCCAATAATCTAATCCATTACGGATATTTTAGAACCAGTAACTGTTAATTGAATATAAATATATAAAACTGCAACCAGTCACTTTGTTGAATAGTTATTTATTAGTATTAATGCCAATCTTGGTTAAAGTATTTGCTCATAAATTGACTATATTACACGCTAATACGCGAATAGAAATAAGAAATCAGGCCACTTGAAGTTTGTTTTTGTAGTAGTTCATTTATTTATTTTATTTCGTGCTCTCGTGTTAATGCTAGTCTGTTTAAAAGTATATGCCGATATATCGACTTTAAAATATGTAAACAAGAACAAATTACATCTCTGAGCACAGTAGGCCTATGTCATATTTTTTGTCAAGATCTTTGTTCAGCAACAGTCTTATAGCTCAAGCTGGATGCTGACAAAGTTTCGCTATCACAGTGTAAATGCATCCAGATTGTGTAAAAGCGTGTGAAGCGATGTACCAACTGGCCATCAAAATGGAAGCAGATGAACACTAACGGAAAAAGCCGCCCATACTGTCGAAGTAAGCAGAAAACTAAAATGTTCCATCGATATCGACAGATAAACAGTATTCACGGCGATACATTAAAGAATGTTCCATCTTCTTGTCACAGAGCCAGCACCCAGCATTATGCTAGAAATAATGATATAACTTCCAGGATACTATCTGAAGATGAACGATAAAAGGTTCAAAAACCGGTTCATAGAATAATAAATAACTAACTATTCAACAAAGAGACTGGTTGTAATTTTATGTATTTACAAACAACATTTTGAATGATCGGTTTAGAATCGCTGAAGTGATTTCCCGTCGCCGCGAAGAGTTTGAAATAGACGAGGACACTGCACTTCAGTCTTGTATAGAGCTGAGAAAATGCTTTCCGCAGTCGCTGTGAAACACTTTGACAGTCCTGACCGGTGGCGGTGATGTGGAGGTCATGTGGTCGAGGCACTCTCTTCGCAGCCGGAAAGCACTCGGGTTGAATAGCCAGTCCGGCCACACGGATTCGGCTCTCCGTGGTTTCCCTGGGTCTGAGCGTTTAGATGACAAACGAAACAGCTCCTTTAAAAGACATAAGAATGACAACGATGGTGGTTCTACATGGAGATGACAATGTGCGAAGATATATTGTTGCACTTTACTGCCGACGTTTGTTTCAGGGACACACGACGGTTTTTATTTTAGTTTTTACCCCGAAGCAGGAACGTCGACACACAGGCTGATGAAAATAATTTCGTGGAACGTGGTATTGATCAGTAATTAATAAGGACCGCTCTTGGTGGACATGAAAAATGACATTTTCTCCAAATATTTGCGAGCCGTACAGAACATACATTGAAGAGCCAAAGGACCAACACACCGTGGCATGGACTGGACTAACGTCTGAAGTTGTGCTGCAGCGAAATGGCACCGTGAGTCCTGCTGGGCTGTCCATAAATCCGTGAGAGTACCACGGGGTGGGGATCTCTTCCGAACAGCGCGTTGCGAGGCATCCCAGATATGCTCAATAATGTTCATATCTGGGGAGTTCGGTGGTCAGCGGAAGTGTTAACTCAGAAGAGTGTTCGTGGAGCCAACCTGTAGCAATTCTGGACGTTTGGGGTGCCGCATTGTCCTGCTGGAATTGCCCAAGTCTGTCGGAATGTACAATGGACATGAATGCATGCAGGTGATCAGACAGGATGTCACCTGTCAGAGTCGTATCTAGACGTATAAGGGGTCCCATATCACTCCAACTGCAGACGCTCCACACCATTACAGAGCCTCCATCAGCTTGAACAGTCCTCTGTTGACATGCAGGGTCCATGGATTCATGAGGTTGTCTCCATACCCGTACATGTCCATCCACTCGATACAATCTGAAACGAGACGATCCGACCAGGCAACATATTTCCAGTCATCAACAGTCCAGTGTCGGTGTTGGCAGGCCCAGGCGAGGCGTAAAGCTTTGTGTCGTGCAGTCATCAATGGAACACGAATGGGCCTTCGGCTCCGAAAGCCCATATCGATGATGTTTCGTTGAATGGTTCGCACGCTGACACTTGTTGATGGCCTTCATTGAAATCTGCAGCAATTTGCGGAAGGGTTACACTTCTGTCAGGTTGAGCGATTCTCTTCAGTCGTCGTTGGTCCCGTTCTTGCAGAATTTTTTCCGGCCACAGCGATGTCGGAGATTTGATGCTTTTCCGGGTTCCTGATACTCATGGTGCACTCGTGAAATAGTCTTACGGGAAAATACTCACTTCATCGCTACCTCGGAGATGGTGTGTCCTGTCGTTCGTGCGCTGACTTAACACGACGTTCAAACTCACATACATCTTCATGACCTGCCATTGTAGCAGCAGTAACCGATCTAACAGCTGCGCCAGACACTTGTCTTATATAGGCATTGCTGACCGCAGCGCCGTATCCTTCCTGTTTAATATCTCTGTATTTGAATACGCATACCTATACCAGTTTCTTTGGCGCTTCAGTGTATAAAGTTGGTAGCGTTGCCTTTTGGACTTCCTTTCGAACGTCTGTAGGTCATTGAACTGGCTATATGTAAAAGACGATCATTGCAATCACCAAGGGGTTTACGCGAGAAGACTTCGGCGAGGTCAATGAAAGATAAATTACTCTGACTGAACAAGTGTGTGTGTGTGTGTGTGTGTGTGTGTGTGTGTGTGTGTGTGAAGTAATTCAATTAGTGGGGTTAGTGTAGCTGAGTTATTACACGTCCTCGGTGTGGAAGACAAATTGCCGCGGCATGGCAGGTGCAGCTTTGTAGCGAGAAATGGACTGCTTTGTAGCTCGCTGTGCGATATTTCAGCCGCTGATGGGATCCGCTCTCTAGCCTCGCGCCGGCGGCCGTGCGCGCTGAGGTCTTTGTGACGACGTCCGGCGAGAGTGACGTCACTGGCTACGAGAGAAGCGATATACGGCTGGCAACGAACTCCAGCCATCACGCATGCGGGTGGCGGAAGCGGCGCTAGAGCGCCCTGTGTCGGTTCCGTTTACCGGTACCGGAGAAGGCGTTTCCAAGTCATCAGCTCGCATCGACAGCAAACCGAAGCTTGTACGAGATTCGCCTTTCAGGGTTTTACAAAAGAACCTCGACGGCGCTACTGACATGTGGCATTACAGCTGTTTTTGTCGTTGTTAAAGGAATGGCACATGGAAAAACTGGCAGAGTATTTGTTTACACAGAGCATCTAAGGAACCTGCGTTATGAAAGAACAAAGGCGGAAATGTGACGTGGAGGTTTTCCTTGGACGACATATTAAAGATATTCGTGAAGGAACTTATCAGAAATTCCTCCGTTCAAATTTTCGGAATCATTCAGCCTCATAAAAGAGCTTTTGCAATTAATTTGCAGAATTTCGTCGTGGTCGAGCTCCCGCCAGCAATGAATTATGTGATTAATCTATAAACTCAGCTATGCCTTTAAAAAAAAATAAAAAAATAAAAAAAGGGGGAGGGGCGATGTTTTGCGTCACATTATTGAATAGAATTAGCACAGGATACTCCGCCAGATAGATGAATCCTTAGGCATATGGAATACTGCATACTGCAGTACATTCGATTTTAGCTCAAATTGTAACTGGAAATAATCTGTTGCCGATCGATTACGCACAATTTAACTGAAGCTCAGAAAGACTCATCTCAATTGGTGGAAGGAAATGAGAAAAGAAAATCTACACAGTAAAGGCAAAATTCGTATACAGCGTTGTAACGAGAGAGAGATATTGTGCGAGCCGGAAGCTAAACAGCCATCAGTTATCTGAGTGTTCCGAGATGTACCGAAACCACTGGCTAATTCGCGAAACGCTCACAATAAAACGACGGCGTGTTTCTTTGCTTACACCGGACAATCTGCGACAATTGCGTTATAGGGATGAAGAACGGTCAATGCTGTTTAGTATACAACAATTTTTTGTCACAATTCATTTATTAAATTTTGAAAAGTGTTGCGTCATTCTTCATCGCGACAATGTTAGCTGCAACATAGGAAGTCACACGATTGATGGTTTTGTAGAGAAAAGCAACGGACCAGTGTCTCGCTGCACCTGTGTTCACCTCGCTTATAGCGTAGTGACTTCTTTTTACGGCGTAATGTCAAACAAAAAAATTGTGTACCCTTCGATTTTCGTCATCTCATATAGTTGCTGAACCGTTGCAACACGACATTTTTTGTCAAATGTTTGAGTGGAGCGAAAAACAAGAACCTCTAGAAATTAGGAATTATCCAGTTGATTTTTGTCGAATTTTCGCAGCCGAATGAAAGAGCGACGAATAGAGAAATAGCGTTTGAAATTGGCTAGTGTGACGTCTAGTTTCGTAAAAAAATGGTTCAAATGGTTCTGAGCACTATGGGACTCAACTGCTGTGGTCATCAGTCCCCTAGAACTCAGAACTACTTAAACCTAACTAACCTAAGGACATCACATACACCCATGCCCGAGGCAGGATTGGAACCTGCGACCGTAGCAACAGTGCGGCTCCGGACTGGAGCGCCTAGAACCGCAGGGCCACCGCGGCCGGCTTCGTAAAAAAAAAAAAAAAAAGTATTTAATTGCTTCAGGTGTGGTCTACGTGGACAGACGAATATTCGTTGTTGGTCAGGTCTATGTGACGTGCATATTTCGATCTGTCGACTCCTTTTTCATTCCGGATAACACAACGAAGACATTACGAAGATGCTCAACAAACTCTGGAGGCAGACGCTGTAAGAGGGGTGTCGTGCACTATAGAGAGATTTAAAGTTGAAATTCCGAGAGCGTACGTTCCAATATCAATCCCAAAACATAGTAGGCCACCTCCTCCTACCAACATCGTTCGCTGAAAGACCACGATGACAAAATGAGACAAACCTGAGCGCATACGGAGATTTCTCAACATTCATTCTCCGGACGGAACATTAGTGAACGAAACACTGAAGACCATGGTAGTGATACCAAAAGAACCCTCGATCATATTTTGGTTTGCGGAGTCTAGATGTATCTATTTCTCCGCCCTCTGCCTGTGTCGGAGGCCTACGGCCCGAGAACGCCAGCTGGCCTTTCTGGCCGAGCGGTTCTAGGCGCTTCAGTCCGGAACCGCGCTGCTGCTACGGTCGCAGATTCGAATCCTGCCTCGGGCATGGATGTGTGTGATGTCCTTAGGTTGGTTAGGTTTAAGTAGTTCTAAGTTCTAGGGGACTGATGACCTCAGATGAGTCCCGCAGTGCTCAGAGCCGTTTGAATCATTTGAACCGAGAACGCCACAGTCGCAGCAAAGACTGGACCGCTACGCCTGGCGTCTCTGTCTGCCGCTGGAGCGCCGTCCAGCTCGAGAGCGGCGCTGTGCGGGCAGCGTACGCGCAGGCGCCCCCGCCGGCCGGCCGGCCGGCTTTTCTTGCAGAGCGGACGGGACCGGCCCAGACCACACAGCGCCATGTTAACGACAGGACGCAGCCCGCCCCGTCAGGAGCAAGCCGCGGTCCTCGCGTGCGCTCATGCGTGCCGGCAGCCGATGTGCACCTGCCGTGTATCTCTTCCTTTTAGCAAAAACCTTGTTGGGCGCCGAGAGCTGGTTTAATTTTACACAACTGTCCGAACGCGCAAAAACTACCAACCTAAAGGAATAACAGTTGGCAAATACTACTTCGTCTTGCTTATACTGGCGTGTCCGACTAATGTTCAAATGTGTGTGAAATCTTATGGGACTTAACTGCTAAGGTCATCAGTCCCTAAGCTTGCGCACTACTTAACTTAAATTATCCTAAGGACAAGTACACACACACCCATGCCCGAGGGAGGACTCGAACCTCCGCCGGGACCAGCCACACAGTCCATGACCGCAGCGCCATAGACCGCTCGACTAATCCCGCGCGGCCGAACCCGACACAATCTTCACGTACATCTAAAGAAAACCTGATCTGGCCGGCCGCGGTGGTCTCGCGGTTAAGGCGCTCAGTCCGGAACCGCGCCACTGCTACGGTCGCAGGTTCGAATCCTGCCTCGGGCATGGATGTGTGTGATGTCCTTAGGTTAGTTAGGTTTAAGTAGTTCTAAGTTCTAGGTGACTGATGACCACAGAAGTTAAGTCCCATAGTGCTCAAAGCCATTTGAACCAAAACCTGATCTGCATACTCATGGTAGCGCTACTAGATCCGTTATTATGCAACTGGCGCGAAATATGGATAATCATCACTTTCAGATCTAGAAACACTCCTACCAACTTTCGCTTACGTCGCATAACTGCTTCTTTGTTTCGTGATTTTTCCCGTCAGTGTATTATCCAGTTCCAGCCATGTACATTCAGAGACATGGGTTAATGTCTCCAAAAGAAGTTGAGAACTAAAAGTTTGATGCATTGAAAGACTCCACGATGTATATACTCTTATAGATAAGTCATCAGTACTGGTTGACTTACCTTGTTACTTTAATATGAATGTCGGTATTTTAGATTCAGAAATACGCAGAACCCGTCGGTTTCGACTAAGTCATTCCGGAGGCTTCTATTGGTTGTAAGGCAAATCCTGGAAGTGGAGACAATAGTGAAGTCCTGTAGCGCACTATATTTGGCTAAAAAGAACCGAAGTTCTGTAGTGGAGAGCCTCTACAACATTCCGCTGTACCGTTCGCAGTTGAAAACGGAGTATATTTAAGAAACTGCATTACCCTGTTGTGAGAAAAGTGAGAAAGGTCTTCCTCTACATCTAAATGGATATTCTGCAAATCACACTTAAGTGCCTGACACAGGATTCATCGAATCACCTTCACATTAATTCTTTATTACTGCACTCTGGAACAGCGCGCGGGAAAAAGACGGACACCTTTATCTTTCCGTCCGAGCTCTGATTTCCCTTATTTTATTATGATAATCGTTACTTCCTATGACGGTTGGCGTCGACAAAATATTATCGCATTCGAAGGAGAAAGTTGGTGATTGAAATTTCGTGAGAAGATACCGCCGCAACGAAAAACATCTTTGTTTTAATGATATCCACCCGAAATCCTGTATCATACCCTTGAGGCTCTCTCCCCTATTTCGCCATAACACAAAACTTTCTGCTCTTATTTGAACTTTCTCGATGTACTCCGTTAGTCCTATATGGTAAAGATCCCAGACCGCGCAGCAGTACTCCAAAAGAGGACGGACAAGCGTAGTGTAGGCAGTCTCTTTAGCAGATCTGTTACATTTCTTAAGTATTCTGTCAATAAAACGCAGTCTTTGGTTTGCCTTCCCCACAACATTTTCTATGTGATCGTTCCAGGTGGTTGTAATTCGTACGTATTTAGTTGAATTTATGGTCTTCAGATTTGATTGATTTATCGTGTAACCGAAGTTTAACGGATTCCTTTTAGCACTACAGTTTTCATTATTTAAGTCCAATTTTCGCACCATACAGATATCTTTGCTAAATCGTTTTGCAATTTGTTTTGATCATTTGATGACTTCTTAGACGATAAACGAATGCATTATCTGCGAACAACCAAAGACGGCTACTCAGATTCTCTCCTGTTTTACTCGATGACTTTCCATCAGTTACTACGAATTGTGACCTCTTTGACAGAAAATGACGATTCCAGTCACATAACTGAGACGATATTCCATAAGCATGAAATTCTACTACAAACAGCTTGTGTTGTACAGTGTCCCATCTGATGCGAATTCCACACCACATAGCAATACTCCAGAATAGGGCGGACAAGCGTGGTGTAAGCAGTTTCTTTAGTAGACCTGTTGCACCTTCCAAGTGTTTTGCTTATGAATCGCAGTCTTTGGTTGGCTGTACACACAACATTATCTATGTGGTCGTTCCAGTTGGTATTTGTATTTGTAATCCCTAAGTATTTAGTTGAATTTCCAACCTTCTTTGGATCTTCGCTACTCCCTCCATCAGTCCCATCTGGCAAGACTCGCTCTGTACGCACACTCCCAGATACTGACGGAGAGTAATCACACAGAAACGAGTCTTTCTACCTATTTCTGCACAATACGTTACATTTGTCCATGTTCACCGTCGACTTCCAGGCGCTGCACCAAGGGCCAACTTTTGCAGGTCGTCTTCGGTTTCGCCACAGTTTCCTACCGGTGTCTTCTTCATATACGACAGCATCAACTGTGAACTGCCTCGTGAGCTTCTGACGGTATCCACGACTTCGTCTGTATACAGGTGAATGACCGAAACTTGAACTGTCATTCTTAATTGACAGATACCTTCACTCTTAAAAATTAACTTAAGGGTTGTTTATAGGACCTCTTCACATTATAAAACTTGAAAAATCCGAACCTTGCTCTTTTTTTTCAACAGTTCAACATATCGAACGATATTTTCAGTCGACGATAGTAAACAGGTTGTGTAATTTCGTTGCATGGGAAATACTCTCAACTCTTGTTTGAACCGAGACACAGTAGCGTGTATGGCTCTTTAAATGTAGTGATCTACGTAACAATATTCAAAATCTCTTGAATCTGGGCGCTGTTGTGTAAACAACGTCAAATGTGGCTCTCATGCCAGGCTCCGTAGTCACATCCAGCTACAGTTTAATAGGGCAACGCTGCTGAGGTGAAACGTATTTCCTCTTGGCTCTACTCTATCCGACAGAGTCTCAAGGTCGGCTACCACTGTTGTAAACCGAATTATTTGTTCACTCTTAGCATATCAGGAGCGAACTATTTGTGTTGAGTGCACATAGTCATGTTGAAGGGACAGCTTTTGTGAAAACAAGTAAAGACTTGAACCATAGTGAAGCCTCACTTGGCAGTGTTTGCACCACAGTTCATACCGCTTTGCCTTTCAGATATAGAACTTTTCTCAGATATTTTTGAAAAATAATCAACCCCAACATTAACAAGCATTATATCACTGTACTCGTGTCTTCAACAGTTTCATAATATAGTTAGAAAAGTACATCGTTCAGTTTTCTAAATGCTTGCTTCAGTAACAAAATTCGGAGATAACCTCATCTCGATATCTTAGGCCATTCACGAAATAAACAGTGTGCAAGGTTTAGATCTTTCATACTGTACATAGTGAAGAGTAGTGTCTCTACAAGACTCCTTCGAAGTGCACCCAAAGTTACTTTGGCGTGGGGAGATTTCTTCCCATTGAGGAAATATTTTAAAATAAAATATATCTCTGTAGTAAGTAAACAGTAGGACATTAACAGAGATGGAAATACTATTAACAGATGTCAGAAGTATGTATCTGTCAGTCATAATCTCAGATCAGGATTCGAGGAAACAAAAAGTAAGCCAGAGAACAACACAGACTAAACAAGCAAGCAATAAGCTGAATTCCGTCCTTTTGTCAGAGGAAATTAAGAAAAAGACAAAATAAACTATGAATGACTCAGTTCATGATTTATGGTTAATGATAGCAGCTGCAGGCTACATACCTAATCACTTCCAAGGGCACCAAAAATTTGATTTTGTTTATTTCGAAAAATTATTGACCGAGTTCATCATTTTAAATGCTGTCTTAATCTACTCGTTAAGAGTTATAATCCTATGCTAAAACAACACAAGAGAAGTATTACAGTTACAAAAAAATATTTAAATGTGTGTTAAATCTTATGGGACTTAACTGCCTAGGTCATCAGTCCCTAAGCTCACAACTACTTAACCTAAATTATCCTAAGGACAAACACACACCCATGCCCGAGGAGGACTCGAACCTCAGCCGGGACCAGTCGCACAGTATTACAGTTACAAACTGTGTATAGACACCTTGAGGCAATGTAACTCGCCGGGTACAAATACACGGATAGTACTCATCCAGTAATTGACAATGAGAGCACTTAGTAACATGCAGCAAACTTAGGCAATTCCAAACCTTTACGAAACTTCTACTCGCTGTCAGCCCCCACGAACTGACGAAAGAAAAAACGTTTATCGCTTGCTACATTCTCGCTGTTCGTGCAGTAAAACTTCAGCAACAAGCATAATGTTTTCATTTAAGAGAATTACTTTTTTACCACTGACTGTATTCGAAACACATTTTGTAGACTACGTCTACATATACCGCTGAATGTACCTGCAAAATTATATCACTGGACGACGCATAGTTCAGAAGATACCAGATCATAAAAATTTAAATGCGTACAACTAGCTTTTGGTTAAAACTGAGCTTAAATTATCCAGATAATGGTCATCCAGAGTTTGATAATGAGAGCAGCTGGTGACTTCCAATAAGCTTCAAACACAATTTCGAACCGATCACAAACTATTTCTCGCTTACATGCTTAACGGCAAATATTTAACACATTAGCCCATTTGTAAAATAATCAGACGTTTGAAGCTGTTATACATACGGGAGTTCGATTATTTAAAGAATCGGTGGCTTTTTCTGGTTTCTTTATATGGAGCGAAGTCCTGGAAAATGACAAAAAAAGATACAAGAAGACTTGAAAGTGGGGAATTTTTCAGAAGTCGTTGTAGGGTACCTCATATCAGCAATTTAGGAAGCGAATGAAAACTGCGACATACATCACCGAAAAGGTGGAAAAGGGGGTGTTTAAAATGGCAGGGACACATGAGAAAGTTAGTGCGTGAACGATGGCTTAAATACGAGAGAAAAGAGGAAGACCCTGTGCAGAGTGAAAAACCATCTGGAGGAGTGTATAAAAGGAAGAAATTTTAAAGAACATTTGGAGAGGCTTGGATACGGGGTCGCGCGAAACGGTGTAAGCAGTTGTAAACAACTCGCAGAAGAAATAAATAATAAGAATGACGTACGTTCCGTTTGCAAGCAGCTCTTCAATTTAATGGTGAAGCTAATGTCATATTCCAAATACCCTTACTCTTTCATTAGGCGACGTTAGTGACGTGTGTCCAACGCTTACTGTTGGTGGAAGATGGTACGAACCTCGAGCGCAGGTGTATGTGTTTCCTCCTGGGTGTGCTGTACAGCCAGAGCAGCGGCGTGTAGAGTGTAGTGCATAGAGTGCAGTACCGGCCGCCGTTACGGAGGCTGGTGCGCGGTCGGCGGCTGCAGCCTCGCCTGCAGGGTCGTTGGCTCGAGCCCGGTCGCGGGCAACTCGAGCAGAACGGCCGGGCAGCGGCGGCACCGGCGCTTTATCTGCCCTCCGCTGCAGCGCGCCACGCTCGCATATATCTGAGTATCTGCATCCCGCATCCACACTGCAGCCGGCAAGTGCACGGCGGCCCATTACTGCCTACCTGTGCGCCACCTGCTCCCGAGCCCGCTGGGTGCACGACTGTGCCCCGGTGCTGACTAGTTCTACACAGCAGGCGGCCTAAACGTCTCGTCTTATACAGGGTACGAGACTATAAAGAGAACAGAAATACAGGTCAATCTGTTGCAACAGACAGCCAGTACAATACTGAGGTGACAAAAGCCATGAGATATCGCTATGCACGTGTGTAGATGGCGGTAGTATCGCCCACGCAAGGTATAAAGGGCGCTGCATTGACGGAGCTGTCATTTGCACTCAGGTGATCCACGTAAAAAAGTTTCCGACGTGATCATGGCCGCACGAATGGTAGTAGGAATGGTAGTAGGAACTAGAAAATTTCGGAAATTGTTAAGGATTTCTGTATTCCGTGATCGACAGTAGCAAGAGTGTGCCGAGAATGTCAAATTTCAGCATTACGGTTCACCGCGGACAACGCAGTGCCCGACAGCCTTCACTTAACGACCGAGAGCAGCGGCGTTTGCGTACAGTTGTCAGTGTTAACAGACAAGCAACACTGTGCGAAATGACCGCAGAAATCAATGTGGGACGTATGACGAACGAATCCGTTAGGACAGTAAGGCGAAATTTGGCGTCTGCCAGCAAACAATCAACGCGAATGCCTTTGCTAACAACACGACATGGCATCCAGCGCCTCTCTAGGGCTCAACCGATATGGTCACGAGCTCAAGATGACTGGAGATTCATGACCTGGACAGATGAGTCCTGATTTCAGGTAGGGTTCGAGTGTGACGCAGACCACACGAAGCCATGGAGCGAAGTTGGCAACAAAGTACTCTGGAAGCCGGTGGTAGCTCTATAATGTTGTGGGCTGCATTTACATGCATCCTCTCGTCCAACTGAACCGATCATTGAGTGGAAACGTTTATGTTCAGCTACTGGAGACCATCTGCAGCTATTCATGGGCTTCATGTACCCAAATAACAATGGAATTGTCACCAGGCCACGACAATTCGTTATCGTTTGAAGAACATTCTGGACAATTCAAAAAATGGTTCAGATGGCTCTAAGCACTATAGGACTTAACATCTGAGGTAATCAGTCCCCTAGACTTAGAACTACTTAAACCTAACTAACCTAAGGACATCACACACATCCATGCCCGAGGCAGGATTCAAACCTGCGACCTTAGTCAGTCGCGCTGTTCCGGACTGAAGTGCCTAGAACCCCTCGGCCACTGCGGCCGGCTACCTCACACATGTACCGCACACAAGGATTCATAGCATACCATGTTTGACCAACCTTTGATTGTTAACTTCACCCACATTACTTCACAGTCTGAGTGGGCGAGAATCAAAAATGGTTCAAATGGCTCTGAGCACTATGGGACTTAACTTCTCAGTTCATCAGTCTCCTAGAGCTTAGAACTGCTTCAACCCGACTAACCTAAGGACATCACACACATCCATGCCCGGGGCAGGATTCGAACCTGCGACCATAGCAGCAGCGCGGTTCCGAACTGAAGCGCTTAGAACCGCTCGGCCACATCGGCCGGCTCTGGACAATTCGAGCGAATGATAAGGCCACCCAGAGTGCCCGAAGTGAATCTCATAGACTATTTGTGGAACATAATCGAGAGGTCAGTTTGTACACAAAATCCTGCACCGGCAACACTCGCGCCATTATGAACGGCTATAGAGTCACCATGGCTCATTTCTTCAGCAGGGGACTTCCAACGGCTTGTTGCATCCATGCCACGTTGAGCTGCTGCTCTGCTCCGAGCAAAAGGATGTCCGACATGATTTAGCAGGTATCGACATATGTCACTGATAGTATCTGCAAAATCACATCATTGTATTACACGTAGATTAACAGCTATGACGTCAAAACTCTGAGATGGGTGAAAAAATACCGCATCATGTACGAAGCTTTAGCACATTATTCTTTACTACTGAGTCCAAACAGTCGACTCAACAGATCCCTGACGCCTGATAACGCTTTCGATAGTTTTCAACTGTAAAAAGTAGAAGGCTGTAGGCGAAAACAAAAGTCGTCTATAGAGCCATTGCTGTAGAGACGTTTACAAAATCGTGTCGTAGACACGTGACGCAGCTGGTCCCAGCGCACAAAAACTGTCCAGGATCATCTCACATCGAGTCTATTACAGGAGTACATGTAAGATTTCGTTTCTAACAGAAAAATGGCAAAATGAGTACCTGCGCAATGCCAGGTTTGTCAGCTAGTAAATCTATAAAGGAAATCGTGTAGAAGACGCTAGAGGGACCACTTCTAGAATACTGTTCCGGTGTTTGGAGTCATTATCAGGTAGGCACGACAGCATAAAACGAACGAATTCAGACATGAGCTACTACCTTCGTAATACGCCAGTACAGCTCTTACGAAAATGTGGCATGAATGCTCGGGGGACTTAAATAGGTGTCTTTGGAAGAAATACAACGTAGTTCTCGCGAAGGTATGATCAATAAATTTAGAGAACATGTATTCGAACATGGTTATTCGACCATTACATTGCCACCAACATTTATGTCCAGAAATCGTGAGGAAAAGATTGGAGGGCACACACAAAGGCATACAATTAGCCATTGTTTCCTCTCTCAACACACGAATGGAATGGGACAGAAATTAGTTAGTATCGATGGGTTGCAACGTACAATGGCTTGCGCAGTGTACATGAAGATGTAGCTTGTGTACTCAGTCTACTGGATTAAATGCAGAATGTGGAGATGTGATGGCCCAGTACTACATCAGAGATTTCTCAATATAATTAATATATGTTGGAATGGATATCAGATTTAAAGATTCTTGTCACATGCCCACGCCTATATTTAGGAAAGTTCCTAGAAACAGGAAAATAAGTGTTTTATAAATTGGATATAATATATATGCAATAATATTATGTAAAAGAGTAGGAGCCATCAAGACGTTTTATTATTAGAGGAACCAAATTTGTTTTGAAATTGACTATCATATCCAGAAGCACATATACGAAAAGGCTTTGGCTTCAGTAAGTAGGGAAAAATTATGGGAAATCATGACTCGGAGGATATTCGAATCACATAATTAAAGAACCCTACATGTTTATATAAAGATACAAGAATCAGTATACACGTCAGGAAAGGAAGGTGTAGTAATGAGATAAACCAACGTGTGAAGCGGGCTTCTAGTTCGTCTCCTATTTTGTTTACAGTTTATATACACGACCTGATTAGACAATGGAGTATAAAATTAACGGAACCATTTGTATTGCAGCAAATTTTACGCTTAAGGCGATGTTATTTGTTAAAGAGCAGTATATATATGCAATAATATTATGTAAAAGAGTAGGAGCCATCAAGACGTTTTATTATTAGAGGAACCAATATATATATATATATATATATATATATATATATATATATATTACAGAAGTTAATTAATAACTATAATTTTAAAATTACCGTTAAGTGGCCTTCAAAGGTAAATATACTGTTAAAACCCAAATTGCTATCAGTAATTCTATATTAGAACAAGTCACGGGTTTTACTATCTAGGGATATAGCCAGTATATGAAGAGGATTTTAAAAACAACTCACTTATGTTCCAGCAAACTTATGGTACAATAAATAAAAGGCTAAAGAGTAAAACTAGGAAAAAATCACGAATAAAGTACTACAAAGTAAATGCTGTGTGCCTGCTTTTCTCGGTGGATCTGTAGAATGGAAGTTGACAACAGCTGATCAAAACAAGATACATCATCCTGATAGACATCCCTGGTATGTTTCGAATCACATCTCTCTCTCTCACTGGTCATACCGGACTCGGGAGTCCATTACCGCACCAACGTATTTTCACCATCTGTCCCTGTCTTGGGCTATTTCCTTCCATTCACCTTCAATACCTAGGCTCCTCAAATCAGCCTTCACATTGTCCTCCCATCTACGCCTCGGTCTTCCCACAGGACGTTATCCCTCTAAGTGCGCTACCAGTCGAATCACAAGAAGATACAATTTTAGCAGCTAATTTGATCCCAGTATCCACTACGGTCTCATACACAAGTGACTTTGCACATCCCCATAGGAAATAGTTAAGGGGAGCCAGGTCAGGTGACCTCGAAGGTCATGGAACAGGATCTCCCCTTCCAATCCAGCGACCAGGAGGTACATCATTGAGATGGTTGCGAACATCCTCACTGAAGTGAAGCTGTTGCACCGCCATGTATCCACATCCTCTCACGAACGGCCATGGGTACGTTCTCCAAGAACTCAGGTAGACTCTTTGCGCGAATCTCAAGTGTAGGTACCATTGAAAGGGCCAGGTAGAAGCTGTGGCCCATTGAGTTTGTCGCCTACAATGCCGGCCCAGATATCCACAGCAAAACGTTCTTGATGGTGTGACTCAACTACTCACCCCACAAATGGCTATTACTTCTGTTATAAGTACCATCACGATAAAATGAGGCCTCGTCAGTAAACAGCATGCTTTGGTGGAAATCTTGTCGATCACTCCATTGTTGGAGAAACTACTGGCATAATGCGACCCTTGGCGCAAAGTCAGAAGCAGAAACATATACACGAAGTACATACACATCAAAACGTCATTCACTCACAGGAATGGATGGACTTCAGTACGCAACATCACTTTGGCATATACTTATTAGGTTGGTGCTTAAGTTCGTAGCGTTTTTCTTTCGCATGTTGATATTCCGGTCGTTATAGATTTATTTATCAATTCTCATTTTTTATTTGTAGTCCACTATTCATATTTGACTTTATATATTGTCATTTTGTCGTTTAGAGTTGGTGAGTTGAGCTGTGAACGCTAGACAATGGAATACCAAATGGAGAAATCGGAACATTTCCGACATATTTTTCTGTCTGAGTTCAGTAGAGAGGTGACAGCAGCCAGAAATATATGCGCCGTGACTGGAGATACTGCCACTGGTTTTCTCATTTTAAGGAGGCTCGTTTAGTCATTAGTGACACTCCAAGTTCAGGATCAACTTTGGCATTTCATGAAGATCGTTTGAACACATTAATACACAATGATCCACGTCACTGTACTCGAGAATCGGGATACATGATGAACCGTCATGAATCCACCATCGTACGACATTCGCATTCTGTGGGAAAGGTTCAAAAATCGAGTGTATGGTTATCGCATTAAGTCAAAATCACAAAAATCAGCGATTGCATCTCTGCTTGCTTGTCATCAATTGGCTCTTGACGAACATCGACCATTCATGTCCTGTATCGTTACTCATGACGAGAAATGGTGTTTTTCTGTTGACATAAGGAAAACAATGGAATGTTTGAACCCAAACAAAACAGCATCTCTTTGAGCAATGACTGCGCAGATCCACAAAATATAATGTTATGCATCTAGTGGAACAGCGACGGTGTGGTGTACTACGAATTGCTCCCCGGGGTGTAAACATCACTGCTGACATTTATTGATGTTTTGCAGACGCTATCCAAGAACAATGAGCAGGAAGACTGCGTGAAGTGATTCTATTCCACGATAGCGCCCGCCAGCTTTCTGCTAGACTGACAAAAATCCCTATACAAGTGTTGGGTTGGAGAGTCATTCCGCACCCACATTATTCACTTTATCTTACCTCCTCATATTTTCACCAATCCGATCTCTGCCGAACACGTTTCAAAGAACTCTCCTCTCGGGTGAAAATGCTCTCCGAACCTGGTTCGACGAGTTCTTCGCCTGAGAACCACGTGACTTCTACAGGGTGTTTCAAAAATGACCGGTATATTTGAAACGGCAATAAAAACTAAACGAGCAGCGATAGAAATACACCGTTTCTTGCAATATGTTTGGGACAACAGTACATTTTCAGGCAGACAAACTTCCGAAATTACAGTAGTTACAATTTTCAACAACAGATGGCGCTGCGGTCTGGGAAACTCTATAGTACGATATTTTCCACATATCCACCATGCGTAGCAATAATATGGCGTAGTCTCTGAATGAAATTACCCGAAACCTTTGACTACGTGTCTGGCGGTATGGCTTCACATGCAGATGAGATGTACTGCTTCAGCTGTTCAATTGTTTCTGGATTCTGGCGGTACACCTGGTCTTTCAAGTGTCCCCACAGAAAGAAGTCACAGGGGTTCATGTCTGGCGAATAGGGAGGCCAATCCACGCCGCCTCCTGTATGTTTCGGATAGCCCAAAGGAATCACACGATCATCGAAATATTCATTCAGGAAATTAAAGACGTCGGCCGTGCGATGTGGCCGGGCACCATATTGCATAAACCACGAGGTGTTCGCAGTGTCGTCTAAGGCAGTTTGTACCGCCACAAATTCACGAAGAATGTCCAGATAGCGTGATGCAGTAATCGTTTCGGATCTGAAAAATGGGCCAATGATTCCTTTGGAAGAAATGGCGGCCCAGACCAGTACTTTTTGAGGATGTGGGGACGATGGGACTGCAACATGGGGCTTTTCGGTTTCCCATATGCGCCAGTTCTGTTTATTGACGAAGCCGTCCAGGTAAAAATAAGCTTCGTCAGTAAACCAAATGCTGCCCACATGCATATCGCCGTCATCAATCCTGTGCACTATATCGTTAGCGAATGTCTCTCGTGCAGCAATGGTAGCGGCGCTCAGGGGTTTCCGCGTTTGAATTTTGTATGGATAGAAGTGTAAACTCTGGCGCATGAGACGATACGTGGACGTTGGCGTCATTTGGACCGCAGCTGCAACACGGCGAACGGAAACCCGAGGCCGCTGTTGGATCACCTGCTGCACTAGCTGCGCGTTGCCCTCTGTGGTTGCCGTACGCGGGCGCCCTACCTTTCTAGCACGTTCGTCCGTCACGTTCCCAGTCCGTTGAAATTTTTCAAACAGATCCTTTATTGTATCGCTTTTCGGTCCTTTGGTTACATTAAACCTCCGTTGAAAACTTCGTCTTGTTGCAACAACACTGTGTTCTAGGCGGTGGAATTCCAACACCAGAAAAATCCTCTGTTCTAAGGAATAAACCATGTTGTCTACAGCACACTTGCACGTTGTGAACAGCACACGCTTACAGCAGAAAGACGACGTACAGAATGGCGCACCCACAGACTGTGTTGTCTTCTATATCTTTCACATCACTTGCAGCGCCATCTGTTGTTGAAAATTGTAACTACTGTAATTTCGAAAGTTTGTCCGCCTGAAAATGTACTGTTGTCCCAAGCATATTGCAACAAACGGTGTATTTCTATCGCTGCTCGTTTAGTTTTTATTGCCGTTTCAGATATACCGGTCATTTTTGAAACACCCTGTATATTCGCTGAAACGAAAAGTAGTCCCAGCGTTGGCAGATTGTTGTAAATCGTGAAGGAGAATATATTAGCGATGACTAAAGTCTCTGTCATGTGTATCTGTTGTGTTTCTTAAATTTATGCGAAAACGTTACGAACTTGTGCACCAACCAAATATATGAACTATACTTTTTTTAATAGTAAGTCGCAGTACAATATCACTGTATCTCTTAGCGTCACAATAATGCCTATGTTTTTTTACATGATTTTCATCGGCAACTCGTCAGTAAATACGTGCTCGGCAGCGTGTCGTATTTTTCATCTACTAGAGAGTCACACGACACATTCAAGACTCAAGCATATTCTGCACACATGACTCGAAATGGTGACCTACAATTTGCAAGTCAGCAATGCTGTCCCGAACCCTTGGCGACCGCAAAACGGTAGTTGGAACTCCGGAATGTTTGGCGTAACTCGCCGCATGCGAATGAAACGGAGCGTTAAGCAGACTACAAGACGTCAGCTACAGTACCCAGGTGCAATGCTTTAGCAGTCAGGATTCGTCCAGGAACTCTTGCAGCCTTGAATGTAATAATGCTGCCAAAGAGAAAAACCACAGCTGTTCCTAGAAACCGCAGGTTTCTCTGGGAGCAGTAGGTTGCGTTTCACGACGTTGAGGTATTTGTCGCGGTCGAAGTAAGAAATAAATACGTGGTGGACGGAATGGAGTGGCGTATTAAACAGCCTTAGGAGTCGATAGCTTCAAAATCTAGAGGCAAAGCGAACTAGTGAAAGCAAAATGCAATGCCCGGGTCATAATGATATTACTAGCAGACCTCTGGACGCGTTGAAAATAATTACAGTGTTACTTGGAAATCGCAAGTTTCTCGGGAAGCAGCGCGTTGTACATCATGACACTGAGGTATTTGTCACTGTGCAAGTGAGAAAGAAATCCGTAATGGGCGACGATCAATGGAGGGGCAGCGGTGCTGATTCTGCAAAATGAGGCGAGCGTCAGTCACGGGCATCTTTGGGCGCGAAAAATAGTCGCGACTCTTTGTGCACCGGACTGCTTTTGTGCTTTGGAATGACGTTACAGGCACAAGTCTGCAGGGCAGGCGTACAAATCTCCAAGAAGCTTTGTCGCTACCGTTTCGTAGTGTAAGGAAGAGAGGCTGGCGCTGCAATGTATAAATATGAGGTGAAGAGGTTCTTAGAACAGCAACAGGAAAAAACGCGCGCCGCGTTTCATGCGGCCAGAATGGGTTACTGCCTGCCACTCAGGCACAGCGGAGAACTTTTTTGTGACGTCACCGACAGCAGGTACGTTTCGCTACGGTGGGCGGAGATCGACAACTAATGTATGCTGTCTTCTCCTGTCAGATACACGCAGCGGAACTGAGTAAGTACAGGTCAGCCGATGAAAAACTTGGGGAGCGGTTCATAGAATTTTAAAATCACAACTTCTTAGTGTAAATGAATGACGGACCAGGAATTAATTTGGCACAGTGCGCATTAAGGTGCAACAACCTTGCCTGTTCCGGCTTCTGACAATCTTTCCTTGGTCTTTCCGAATATCTTCTTCCCTCAGCTCTACAGTACAACACTTCTTGCGATTTTCTCCTTAGACATGATACCAACAAGCTGTCTCCTCATTTCCATAGCTTTCAATTTTTCCCAAAGAATTTATTCCCCGTTCTTCCCTTATTTTTATTATTTGCAGATTTATCGGCAAGGATAAATCCTATTACTGTTCTAAGAATCTCATCTAGCTTTGTCGCCGAATTTTTTGTGTAAAACTATTAAAGCTTTTTAAATAAAACAAACATTATTTACATCCTTCTTATTCTTCATCCCTACACAATTACAGCCCTTCGCCACTGGAAGACTCCGAAATGTAGCTTCTAATATGGCGATGTGAGGCGTAACTATGCCGATAAGTTAGAAACAGTGTACTGTTGTCTCCATATTCGTACACCGGCCGCACCCGGCCCAGGCGAGGCTTAAAGCCTTGTGTCGGGCAGTCATCAAGGACACACGAGTGGGCCTTCGGCTCCGAAAGCCCATATCAATAATGTTTCGTTGAATGGCGCAGTATTGAAATCTGCAGCAGTGTGCGGAAGGATTGCACTCCTGTCACGTTGAGCGATTCTCTTCAGTCGACGTTGGTCCCGCTCTTGCAGGATCTGTTTTGGGCTGCAACAATAGCTGAGATTTGATGTTTTACCGGATTCCTGATATTCACGGTACAGTCGTGAAATGGTCGTACGAGAAAATCCTTACTTCATCGCTCCCTCGGAGATGCTGTGCCCCATCGCTTGTACGCCGACATCATCACGTTCAAACGCATTATCTTGATAACCTGCCATTTTAGCAACAGTAACCGATCTGACAACTGCGCCAGACACTTGTTGTGTTATACGAGCTTTGCCGACCGCAGCGCCGTATTCTGTTTGTTTACATATCTCTGTATTTGAATGCGCTTGCCTATACCAGTTTCTTTGGTGCTTCAATGTATATTCTTGAAAAGTTGCGTAAATTACAAGTTAACTTTTGTAATTCATGAAACGTATTTTGTGAAATATTCTGCGGAAGAATTTATACTGTCAGAATACTGTCAAGTCAAATATAGTCATGTTCCATTTTATTGTCGCATGTGGCATACTGCTCGGAATTAGTCATATAGTTTATTTAGGAAATGTACTGCTGTTATAGCGTAACTGGCAGTGCGCTAGCTTGCGAGACGGAGTTGGACAAGACCAGGATCGAATCCGAGAATCCAGCCAGACTGGGTTAGGAACCTTTAGGTGACTAGGAGAAATTATTTTATACTTTTTAATTCCGTTTTAAAAACGTGTTATATTAAAACGCTTTTTATTTAATTAATTATCTTATGCTTCTTAGTCTTTCGTGTGTGTGTGAAATTTTTCAATCGATTTCAAACATTTTGATGAGCTTATAACAGTGATATGTCGTAAATTTCGGCTTCAGTTCATTTTCTTTTAAGCTGAGTGAATCAATATATTGCTTCCTTCAATGCGTATGTCGCGAAAAGGCCGTGAAGGCAAAAATTATAGATTAGGGTGCACACTGGAACTTACCAGCAATCATTCTAACTGTTAAACATTCACGACTAGAACGGAAAAAGGGGGCCATAACAGTGGTACCCTCGGTCACTCACCTGTCAAGAAAGCGAGTTAAATTGCAATGTCATCATCTTCTAAGCTGTGTTGAAAGCTTCAAGTCTCTATCTCATTGGGAAGTTAGTTTAAAAACAATTAATAGATTTGTACTGAGAAAGCAACAGACGTGTTGAAGTCACTTGTCTTGAGGATAAAGGCCATTCTTGTATCGTGTGTCTTTTCTCACAAGTAAATATATTTTTAGATCGGTTCCGCCTAGAGGAAACACATTTTCTTTTCTTTTCTACTAAGATTTGTTTCGCTGAAGTTGCTTTCGTCGATTTTCGTTCTATAAATAAAGGGGAAAATTGCTGTTTACTATCTGTTCAAACAGAATTTCAGTTTTTAAGAAAAGTATTTACAAATTTGAAAACAGAGAAAAGAATTTATACCTTTTCATATTTGGCTCTGAGCACTATGGAACTTAACATCTATGGTCATCAGTCCCCTAGAACTGAGAACTACTTAAACCTAACTAACCTAAAGACATCACACAACACCCAGTCATCACGAGGCAGAGAAAACCCCTGACCCCGCCGGAATCGAACCCGGGAACGCGGGCGCGGGAAGCGAGAACGCTACCGCACGACCACGAGCTTCGAACCCTTTTCATATTTGTGAGTGCTAAAGTATATATGTAAGTGTAAGCTTCCGCGGCTGTTGTCACTGTCAACAAAATTCTTCCGGGCTGTTGACACCATTGGCCGGCCGAAGTGGCCGTGCGGTTAAAGGCGCTGCAGTCTGGAACCGCAAGACCGCTACGGTTGCAGGTTCGAATCCTGCCTCGGGCATGGATGTTTGTGATGTCCTTAGGTTAGTTAGGTTTAACTAGTTCTAAGTTCTAGGGGACTAATGACCTCAGCAGTTGAGTCCCATAGTGCTCAGAGCCATTTGAACCATTTGTTGACACCATTCTTCTGGACTGTCTAGTCTAGTTCAGCACAAAGCCGTGAGAAAGGCCGTTTGCAATAGAGGCCGAAACGTCGAACAAATTCATATACTGACAATGCGGTCAACAGCCGAGAAGAATTTTATTGCTAGTGAAGTTATATAGTATTTACGAGCGTTGGAACTTCAATAGGGGCAACTATTTATTTACAGCTCGTACAAAATAGATACGCGTTTCAAAGTTTTACTGACCTTCAAAGTAGTCATCAGCATTGTGTATAACCCATTGCCAGCGATGTGGAAGTCGTAGGATACTCTTAGCAGTGCCAGTTGTGTTGACAGTTCGAGCGGCGCGGTGTACTGCCCGACGAATTTGAAAAAGTTCTGAAGCAAATGCCGTGAAGTGTTTCCTTCAGTTTAGAAACTGAGTTGAACTTACGAGGGCTTAAGTCAGGGGAGTGCAGTAGGTGGTATAGCACTTAGCAGCCCATGAGTCAAACAAATCAGTCACAGCTTGTACTGTATGTGCTTCAGCATTGTCCTTGAAAATGATGGTCAGGTCCTGGAGAAAGTGTCATCACTTCTGTCTCTAAGCTGCTAATTTTTGGAACACAACCTACGGCCAGCTTAGAAGTGATGACACTTTCTGCTCGACCTGATCATCATTTTGCAGGACAATGCTCAAGCACGTACAGTGCAAGCTGTTACTGATTTGTTTGACTCTGCTAAGTGCTATACCACCTACTGCGCTCCCCGTGACTTAAGCCCTCGTGAGTTCAACTCGATTTCTAAACTGAAGGAAACACTTCACGGCATTCGCTTCAGAACCGCTACAAATTCGTCGGGCAATAGACCGCTCCGCTCGAACTGTCAACACAACTGGCGCTGCTAAGAGTATCCTACGACTTCCACATCGCTGGCAACGGGCTATATACAATGCTGGTGGCTACTTTGAAGGTCATAAAAACTTTGAAACACGTATCTATTTTGTACGAGTTGTAAGTTCAAAATGGTTCAAATGGCTCTGAGCGCTATGGGACTTAACTGCTGTGGTCATCAGTCCCCTAGAACTTAGAACTACTTAAACCTAACTAACCTAAGGACATCACACACATCCATGCCCGAGGCAGGATTCGAACCTGCGACCGTAGCGGTCGCGCGGTTCCAGACCGTAGCGCCTAGAACCGCTCGGCCACTCGGGCCGGCAGATGTAAGTAAATAGTTGCCACTACTAAAGTTCCAACCCTCGTAGTTACCAGTTTCAGTGCTGCATTGGCACTATCTTCAGACTCTTCTACACGAAACTGGTTCAAATGGCTCTGAGCACTATGGGACTTAACATCTTAGGTCATCAGTCCCCTAGAACTTAGAACTACTTAAACCTAACTAACCTAAGGACATCACACAACACCCAGCCATCACGAGGCAGAGAAAATCCCTGACCCCGCCGGGAATCGAACCCGGGAACCCGGGCGTGGGAAGCGAGAACGCTACCGCACGACCACGAGATGCGGGCCTACACGAAACTGGGTAAGTCATTTAGACGTTTGTGTTATTATAGCCATCACTGTATCCAATGGCTTTCCGTAGTCTCCTTATCGGTAGACGTGGAGCCTTCACAGCTCTAAGAAAGTTGTGATGGGTCCTTGTCTAACTTCAAGAAATCTACGGAAACCAGTTGGATGTACAGTAGTGGTCCCTATAATAACAGAAACAAGTAGATGACTTACACAATTTCGTGTAGAAAAGCCTGAAGATGGTGCGAATAGGCACCGAAACTGGTACCTAAACGATATTATTAAAAAGTTAAGGCTGTTGATATCTGTTTTCTTCAAGTTAATGAAATTATGTAGGAAAGGTTGTAAACAAACATTTCCTCAGTATTAATAGAAAGATAATTAAATAAAATCACCGACGACGCACTTTCATGACGGGAAACTGAAGACTCACTCAAAAACTGTGAAGCTTCAGTGGGTGGGGGCTACTTTCAACACTCGTCATAGTGCAGGGGATATGACAGTGTGATCAAAATACGAGGATCTACCAGCGCTTCCATAACAGGACCATTGACAGAATACAGATCAGGGTGCTGCAGCTGATTCCAATACCAGCTTCTGAAACAGTGATGCTGTTTCTCTGGGAATGGAAGCAATTGTGTGAGCTGTGCGATATGCAGTGAGACCTAAGAACTAGCATTGCTTGCTGATGTGCTGCTATGTTCCCAGTTCAAACCCAACCACCTGAAATTATTGGTTACTTAGCAATTATCATTTCTGGAAAGTTCTTGAAATTTTTTATGTTTGTTTTGTTTGTATATTCTGGAATACTTGATTTTGCTTGAATAGCAGCATGCTCTGCCCAGGACGTCAGTTGTGGTTCCATATTCGTGTTCGTAATAATCATGCTCACAGTGCCAAGTGTTGGACTTCACTGATAACCCTGCTTTCAGATTTGGATTTGATTCTATTTATGCCATAATAATACCATCTGTATATTGATTAAGTAGTAAAGGAAACAAAAGAAAGAAATGGAGTAGGGATTAAAATCCATGTCTGGGTAAAACGAAGAAAAAATTCTGTTTGCTCATGTCGGAAACTATCCAGTACAGGTAATATTTGCGGATATCCGCGCCCGTGCAAACAGAGGAGGGAGAGGAACAGCAGCTATGGCGGTGGCGAACAGGTTTGCCAGCGGCGGGTCTCGATCCCAGTAGCTGGGCAGCGGCGGCGGCGGCGGCAGCGGCCCGGCTGCGCGCGGCCACAGCGGGCTGGCGAGATGCGGAGTGTGGGTGAACGCCCCCGCGGCCCGCGGGGTCCCTGGCCTTGGGCGGGCGGCCGGCCGGCTGCAGGAAGTCCAAGGACACTCGCCGGGCCGCAACATGTAGAGCGCGGCGCCGCGGCCCGGCCTAGCAAGTAGCGCCTCGCCTCAGCTCTCTCTGTCCCTGTCCCTGTCTCTCAGGGTGTCGCAGTCGGGCCGGCTGCGTCAGCCGATAGCCAGCGCGGGAAACCACACGTCACGCCGCTGCTGCACGCCTTCGCTTGTGGACCGCGATCACATCCACACTCCGTGGCCAAGTGCGTGGCAGAGAGTACTTTCCATCGCCCTTCCCCTTTTCTCGGTCTATATTCCGTAAACTAGGAATGAAGGTCACAGAATATCCCCGCTTTCAAGAAGGGACGTCGAACAGATGTGCAGAACTATAGACCTATATCTCAAACGTAGATCAGTTGTAGAATTTTGGAACACGTATTATGTTCGAGTATAATGACTTTTCTGGAGACTAGAAACCTACTCTGTAGGAATCAGCATGGGTTTCGAAACAGACTGTCGTGTGGAACCCAGCTCGCGCTATTCGTCCACGAGACTCAGAGGGCCTTAGACACGGGTTCACAGGTGGATGCCGTGTTTCTTGACTTCCGCAAGGCGTTCGATACAGTTCCCCACAGTCGTTTAATGAACAAAGTAAGAGCATATGGACTATCAGACCAATTGTGTGATTGGATTGAAGAGTTCCTAGATAACAGAACGCAGCATGTCATTCTCAATGGAGAGAAGTCTTCCGAAGTAAGAGTGATTTCAGGTGTGCCGCATGGGAGTGTCGTAGGACCGTTGCTATTCACAATATACATAAATGACCTTGTGGATGACATCGGAAGTTCACTGAGGCTTTTTGCGGATGATGCTGTGGAATATCGAGAGGTTGTAACAATGGAAAATTGTACTGAAATGCAGTAGAATCTGCAGGGAACGGCCATTGAATCTCAATGTAGACAAGTGTAATGTGCTGCGAATACATAGAAAGATAGATCGCATATCATTTAGCTACAAAATAGCAGGTCAGCAACTGGAAGCAGTTAATTCCATAAATTATCTGGGAGTACGCATTGGGAGTGTTTTAAAATGGAATGATCATATAAAGTTGATCGTCGGTAAAGCAGATGCCAGACAGAGATTCATTGGAAGAATCCTAAGGAAATGCAATCCGAAAACAAAGGAAGTAGGTTACAGTACGCTTGTTCGCCCGCTGCTTGAATACTGCTCAGCAGTGTGGGATCCGTACCAGATGGGGTTGATAGAAGAGATACAGAAGATCCAACGGAGAGCAGCGCGCTTCGTTACAGGATCATTTAGTAATCGCGAAAGCGTTACGGAGATGATAGATAAACTCCAGTGGAAGACTGTGCAGGAGAGACGCTCAGTAGCTCGGTACGGGCTTTTGTTGAAGTATAGAGAACATACCTTCACCGAGGAGTCAAGCGGTATATTGCTCCCTCCTACGTATATCTCGCGAAGAGACCATGAGGATAACATCAGAGAGATTAGAGCCCACACAGAAGCATACCGACAATGCTGCTTTCCACGAACAATACGAGACTGGAATAGAAGGGAGAACCGCTAGAGGTACTCAAGGTACCCTCCGCCACACACCGTCAGGTGGCTTGCGGAGTATGGCTGTAGATGTAGATTCCATATTCCTACATTTCCGGCAAGCATTCGTCACAGTGCCCCACTGCAGACTGTTCACGAAGGTCCGAGCACCCGGAATACATCTACGTGGATACTCTGCAAATAACATTTAAGTGCCTGGCCGAGGGTTCATCGAACCACCTTCACAATTCTCTATTATTCCAATCTCGTATAGCGCGCGGAAAGAACGAACACCTATATCTTTCCGTACGAGCTCTGATTTCCCTTATTTTATCTTGGTGATCGTTCCTCCCTTTGTAAGACGGTGTCAACAAAATATTTTTGCGTTCGGAGGAAGAAGTTGGTGATTGAAATTTCGTGAGAAGATTCCGTAGCAACGAAAAACGCCTTTTAATGATTTCCATCCCAAATCCTGTATCATTTCTGTGACACTCTCTCCCATATTTCGCGATAATACAAAACGTGCTGCCATTCTTTGAGCTTTTTCGATGTACTCCGTCAGTCCTACCTGGTAAGGATCCCACACCGCGCAGCAGTATTCTAAAGGAGGACGGACAAGCGTAGTGTAGGCAGTCTCCTTAGTAGGTCTGTTACATTTTCTAAGTGTCCTGCCAATAAAACGCATTCTTTGGTTAGCCTTCCCCACAACATTTTCTATGTGTTCCTTTCAATTTAACTTGTTCGTAATTGTAATACCTAGGTATTTACTTGAACTTACGGCTTTTAGATTATTTATCGTGTAACCGAAGTTTAACGAGTTCCTTTTAGGACTCATGTGGATGGCCTCACACTTTTCGTTATTTAAGGCCAACTGCCACTTTTCGCACCATTCCAATATTTCTTCTAAATCGTTTTGCAGTTTGTTTTGATCTTCTGATGACATTATTTGTAGATAAACGACAGCGTCATCTGCAAACAACCGAAGACGGCTGCTCAGATTGCCTCCCAAATCGTTTATATAGATAAGGAACAGCAAAGGGCCTATAAAAATACCTTGGGGAACGCCAGATATTATTTCTGTTTTACTCGATGACTTTCCGTCAAGTATTACGAACTGTGACTGCTCTGACAGGAAATCACAGATCCGGTCACATAACTGAGACGATATTCCATAAGCACGCAATTTTACGACGAGCCGCTTGTGTGGTACAGTGTCAAAAGCCTTCCGGAAATCCAGAAATACGAAATCGATTTGAAACCCCTTGTCAATAGCACTCAGCACTTCATGTGCATAAAGAGCTAGATGTGTTTCACAAGAACGATGTTTTCTAAATCCATGTTTACTGCGTGTCAATAGACCGTTTTCCTCGAGGTAATTCATTATGTTCGAACACAATGTATTTTCTAAAATCCAGCTGCATATCGACGTTAACGATATGGGCCTGTAATTTAGTGGATTACCCCTACTACCTTTCTTGAACATTGGTGCAACCTGTGCAACCTCCAAGTCTTTGGCCACGGATCTTTCGTCGAGCGAAAGGAACCTAATTGGTATACAGTCTGGGCCAGAAGACTTGCTTTTATTAAGTGATTTAAGTTGCTTCACTAGTCGGACGATATTTACATCTCGTTACTCATGCTGGCAGCTGTTCTCGATTCGAATTCTGGAATATTTACTTCGTCTTCTTTTGTGAAGGCATTTCGAAAGGCTGTGTTTAGTAACTCTGCTTTGGCAGCACTGTCTTCGACAGTATCTCCATTGCTATCGTGCAGAGAAGGAATAGGTTCCTAGATACTTCTAGTAATAGAACCCAGGACACAAAATGTATTCGCAGTTACGAACACGAACTACTGTATAACGGAATGGCGGCAAAGAAAATTTGCGCTGGACTGGTGGGACTCAAAGCCGAATTCCCCGCGTTGCACGAGTGGCCGCCTTAACCGCTTTGGCTATCCGTACACGAATCACGGCCAGACTCAAGCATCCATATGTCGTGGTTCCTGCGCCACAGCCTGTACTCTTACACACATTATGTAATTCCCGTGCAGAGGCGGACATTTTAAATGAAAGTCGTTGTCTGCTATCGGAGGATAAATCTGATACTGCTGTGCCTGTGTTGTTAGGAAGAACGATCCAGTGTTCATTCTGACATTCTTGATAATGTCCGAAGGAATATTGCATTGTTGTTCTTAATAACAAAGGCACCATAATATCGTATAGAGCCCTGTACGTTGTCCGGTATGGCGAGTGTTCATCAAAGACAAAGGTATCATCAGAGGTGCTCCAGAGAAGTTTTATTTATTTATTTACTGCCAAATTATAGACCTGTTACCTGATGTTTTGAAACATGTCGTACATCTTGCAATTTCCGTTTTTCATCTTCTTAAAGTTTTCTTTTGTTTTATCTACAACATTTATAAAAAGTTGATTGGATAGAGGAGAGATTTGTTAGTACCATCACCGAATGTGACTGACGGCGAATACCTCTGAATGATTTCTTCGAGCCGTTGACCGCCATTCATACACACACACACACACACACACACACACACACACAAATGGTTATTAGTAGAGAAATAGTATTGCTTACCCTATTTATTACTAATCCTATGTATTAGCTTCACGTGCCCGTCCATGTACAGCATTTGATGATTTGAAATTTCCTGTCAGATTAAAACTGTGTGCCGGACCGAGACTCGAACTCGGGACCTTTGCCTTTCGCGGGCAAGTGCTCTAGCACACAGTTTTAATCTGTCAGGAAGTTTCATAGTAGCGCACACTCCGCTGCAGAGTGAAAATCTCATTCTGGATTTGATTGTTTCTTGGCTGGATCGCCATTACCTTATGTTTATTTACTGCCACATCTCGGCTTCGTCCTCGGTGTTTCTGTTTTCGCTGTCACTGTGGGTATCAGCCGGCCGAAGTGGCCGTGCGGTTAAAGGCGCTGCAGTCTGGAACCGCGCGACCGCTACGGTCGCAGGGTCGAATCCTGCCTCGGGCATGGATGTGTGTGATGTCCTTAGGTTAGTTAGGTTTAATTAGTTCTGAGTTCTAGGGGACTAATGACCTCAGCAGTTGAGTCCCATACTGCTCAGAGCCATTTGAACTGTGGGTATCGCTGTCCACCATCTGGAGACTGCTGTTACGTTCCACAGAGGCATGTTTATTAGGTCGAGTCCGCTTGTACTCTTCATTTGTTGTTTTTGAAATACTGTTCGTCAATACGTTTAATTGTGTCCATTGTTCTTTGTCTCTTATTGCTGTGTATATATATCTATGTATCTGTGTAATCTAATTGTAGTGTATGTCTATTGCTCGCGTATTGTCCGCAGAAAAAGACTGTGTGTACTGGGGAACCTTCTTACCTGCATGTGCATGTAGGTGTCTGACTCAGACTCACGCGATTTAAGTGCGTGGGGGTAAGGTCCGTGTCCGGTTAAGAAATGTACCACACCGCGGCTGGGATCGATATCTTTCATTCTCAACCGCTCCCTTATGTCAGAGAGGAAGTCGTGCAGTCTACGTCCATTATCACGTACATCCCACTCACCTTTCCATGTATCCAAACGCCAACTTTTAAGGTGACGTATGTGACGTATCGTTTCTATCGGCACACCAGTTATTGTGTGTACTTTATCTAGTTTCCCCATCTTTGACCAGTACCTTGCAACTCTGTGTTTGATCTTGATATTTATGGGGCATATTCCGAGCACCACACACAGCGCATCCACTGAGGTGGTGCCGAAGGCTCCAGATAGCATAAGTAGGACATTTCCCTGCCCTCGCCTGACCGATGCTTTGTTGGTGACCACGTTCAGTCTATGTGCCCACGTGCAAGGTGCGAAGCTGAGTACTGATTCGAAGAGCGCACAGTGATATGTCCGTATGACCGGTAGAGGTAAGTGCGGTAGGACCACTCTTATTCTCTATATACATAAACGACATTACGGACAAAACGAGCAGCAATTTACGGCTGTTTGCTGATGATGCTATGATGTACAGCTGTGAGCAGTCGCTGAGTGACTGTAGGAGGATACAAGATGACAGGCGAAATTTCTGATGATGAATGGCATATAGCCGTAAATGTAGAAAAATTTAAGAAATGTTGGAATACAGCATTAGTAGTGTGCAGCTTGACACATTCACGTTGGTTAAGTATCTGGACGTAATGTTGCGAAGGGATATGAAATGAAACCTGCCGTAAGGACGGTAGTAACGAAGACGAATGCCCGACTTCGGCTTATTGGTGGTACTCTGCGAAAATGCAGCTCATCAAAAAGGAGACCGCGTATAGAACACCAGAGCGATGCAGTCGTGACTACTGGCTGAATGCTTGGGCTCCCCACCGCGCCTGATTAAGCGAAGACATTGAAGCCATTCAGAGGCGTGTGGCTAAATTTTTTATTGGTAGTTGGATCAACACGAGAGTGTTACAGTCATGATTCTTGAACTCAAATCGGAATCCCTGGAAGGAAGAGGACCGTCTTTTCGCGAAACACTATTGAGGAAATTTAGAGAACCGGCATTTGCGGCTGGCTGCGTAACGATTCTACAGCAACCAACGCACATTTCGCACAAGGACCGCAAGAAGAAGAGAAATTAGAGTTCGTACGAAGCCGTACAAACAGTCGTTTTTCCATCGCTCCATTTGCGAGGAGTGATACTAGTCAGCGCGTAAGGTGGCTTCCGGAGTATGCAGATGTACATGTAGGTACATTACCGATTCTTTCCGTTCCATTAGGGAATGGAGCAGTGGGAAAGAAGACTTCCTGGATGCCTATATAATGTGTAATCTTTTCCGCGCGTTCCCCACGGCAGCAGTACTTAGAGTCTTTAGTATATTCCTCGATAATAGTTTCTTGCAACTTTGTGAGCAGGTTTTCGCGGAATGGTTGGCGTCAATCTTCAAGCGCATCTCCGTGACGCGCTCTCCAGTTGGTCAAACCAATTTCTATAGTCTGTTAGTCCTATTTTATGTTTGTCCCACACACTTGAGCCATACTATAGGGTGGGTCACATCTGTACAATGACTGCAGTTATCCAATATCTTAGGAAGGAATCGAAGTCTGCAACTGAAGCCGGCCGAAGTGGCCGTGCGGTTAAAGGCGCTGCAGTCTGGAACCGCAAGACCGCTACGGTCGCAGGTTCGAATCCTGCCTCGGGCATGGATGTTTGTGATGTCCTTAGGTTAGTTAGGTTTAACTAGTTCTAAGTTCTAGGGGACTAATGACCTCAGCAGTTGAGTCCCATAGTGCTCAGAGCCATTTGAACCATTTTTTGAAGTCTGCAACTGAACCGTTATTGGGGTACAACAGGTCATGCATACCCCTGACTGCTTTGATCAATTCCTTTAATTCCTTTATGGGTATCAGGTGAGATGAACGCGTGTCAGCTTCACATGACCGATGGTTTCGGAATCCGTGTTGAGTCGACATGACTGAAGTTGTTTCGTTCGAGATAACCTCATTATTTTGAGTGAAATATATTTTCTTAGTTTCCACAACAGATAGTGTTTTTTTATCACTGTTGTACACGGTAGGTATCTCTACTTTCTTCCAACCAGTAGGTACAATTCCTCTTTTGGAGCAACCTACGGCATCTGATACTTAAGAGAGGACTAACTTAGTGCAAGCTTTGTACCGAACCTAAGGAGAATTCTGTCGACGTCTGTCGCCTTATTCAGCTCCAAACTATCCTTCTGTCCTTACACAGATCACACAATATAAGAAAAATAACAAACGGTAGTTGATGAACTTCCATTTGCCCCACCTCAACTGTTTGCTCCGAGTTAGCGGGAGATTTTTCCTGTATCGGTATTCATTCTGGGGCTCTCACAATTGGACTGATGAAAAAGAGATAGGGAGATAGATAGATAGAAAAGATGTAAATAAGAGCAGAATACTTTGTCTAGAGGTTGTTCAGCCGGAGCGAGACCGTCACAGAGATGCCTGCCGTAGTCCCTTATGAGGAGCCACAGAAAAGGATATTTGCAGCGCGCAGATAATTTCAATGGAAACTCCAAGGAGCCGCGTCCCAGAACCTGTTCCGGTTCACATAGATCGAGGTGAGATTGTTTGGCCCAGACAGTGCTGATATACGCAGAGACGGGACTCGCATTCGGAAACACAGCGGTCCAAATAGCCGTCCGGCCATCCAAATATTGCTTTCCTCTGGTTTATTTAAATTGCTCGAGGCAAATCTCCACTTAATTCCCCATCTTCGTGCAACCATGCCTGAGCTCTGTGTCTAATGACGATATCATCGGGACGTTACATCTAGTCTCGCTTCTCCCAGCTTACGTCACACCTAATTATCTCGACGATAAAACTGAGGAAATTCGGCTGTACACAGGGACTGTACTATAATTTATACCGGTCTCTGATCGCAAAAATCATTTCATATTTTTTTGATTACGAGCTGGAATCAACTACGTACATATTCATATAAGTTTTAGTTCAAAAGAAATTAAGAAATATTATGAAAATGTCAAGCAAGAACGGCGGCGTTAGAAATGTAAAACATATTTGGCTATTATCTTATGGTTGTTCATACCACATTTTAGCACAGACAGATCTGAAGATGTTGTGAACTATGACTTAGTCACGAACAAAGACAGTGATCCAGGAGGTACAGAAATTCTTTCTGTAATTAAAGTCTTTTATCACAAACAAATGGTCGTCAACATACCGATTTCTCTTATGAAAAGGGAAACCAAATATAGCTGCTGGATAACAAATCTCCCGTAATTGATAAATTTTAAACTAGTGTAAAGAGACTAATCTCATATGAGCAGAAAACACAACATTAAAAATACGATGAAACATAGCTGAAACAAACCCAAGAAGTTCCTCAGGTTTCGCATGCGGGCAGTATACGATAGTGTTGAAACTGTTGCCTATCGTGCAGGCGCCTAGGAACCGTTGGATGGGTGTCTCTCTACATTGACCCCAAACAAAGGTGCGAGGGTGGTATCGAGGGTGATGCTGAATTGGGGATCTTAGAGCGACCTTTGCAGTTTTATGCACGCGCGTAGTGAATCGAAGCCCCCCATCCTAGCACACGCCATAATAGGGCGCGAAAACGGAGGGATGAAAATGAACCGTAAACACTCTCTGCTGCTTCGGATCGTCTTCAAATTTCGTCAGACGGTTTAGAATCGTCCGTAGCAGTTTCACCCTGTAGACCAGAGCAAAAATTGCTCTCACGCTGTATTCCAAAGGGGTGATATGGGGTTCAATGGGTTGCACTCCTGCAATGTACTTAGCGCAGAGTTGAACCGTCTGGGGGGATGTCAGCAATGTCAATGGTTGTCAGGAAGGTCGTCCTATTGCACTGCATTGCAGTGCACTGCAAACCGTCATCTTCGGTCGCAAAATGAGTGAGAATGAACTCCCGAAGGGAAGGAATGATTTCATTCGCGCCCTTCATAGCTCCTCCTGGAACATTTCTGTGCCGATTCTGAGCAGCGATGTGTCCGAAATGATGTCCTCGTCCGTCCATAAGAAAACTGCGTAATTTTAATGCTGCTCTTAGCGCTTCTGACCTCCGTCCCAGAAAAGGGCGAGATGTGGCTAAGATAAGAGAAGATGTGGCGGCTTTCCCATCGTGTGACATGTGTGGACACAACTGTGTGAAATGTGACATCATAACTCGCACGAGCTTCTGAGCTCTGGCCTTTTCTTAAATATATTGTCATTTTTGCACGAGTCGACACCTTGCTGTTTGAGGCATTGACGAGCCCGAGGGTGACGTCGCAGGCGCCACACTTGTGCACCATTACAGAGAAAAGTTGTAGGCACCTTAGAACCAAATTTCCAATTTCTGCGTCGCAATTGGAGAAAATGACGAGGTTTAAAATAAAACGACCCTTCAATTTTGTTGTGCAGTACCTCCGACTTACTGACCGACTAACCTGGTTAATGATTCATGGACCATGGTGCACAGGCCGGCCGTTGTGGCCGGGCGGTTCTAGGCGCTTCAGTTTGGAACCGCGCGATCCCTACGGTCGCAGGTTCGAATCCTGCCTGGGACATGTATGTGTGTGATGTCCTTAGGTTGGTTAGGTTTAAGTAGTTCTAAGTTCTATGGGACTGATGACCTCAGATGTTAAGTCCCATAGTGCTCAGAGTCATTTGAGCTTCGGTGCACAGTCCCGGTTGAAGGTTGCCTTTCTAACGGCTTCCAGAGCAAACAAAAGTGTAATTTTGCATATTTCATGTAATGGCCCATCAAATTTAAAATGGTGTCATAAGCCGCTTATTAGGAAGCATAATCTTATGTGCAAGGTTTAACACCGTAACAAGTATTTGTATATGTGGTGTGCGGCATAACTCGTGGCGCACAAATTTACCCAGACTATTTTGATCCATTATTTGAGAATGAGACTTCCAACAAACTTTTAATACTATTTTAAACACTTTCTAAAATTTTTCATGTCTATTTGCTTAAAATCATATATTTAACACACTAACTCATCTGCAAATTAATCGTAAATTTGAAGGTGTTTTATACGTCGGAGTTCGATCTTTTAAAGAACCAGGGTTTTAGTGGTATGATCAATGCAAGGTGACGTTTTGAGAAGATACAAAAATAAGTTAGCTTCGTATTGCCGAAACTGACGACAATTTTTTGTCATCACTGACTGGAATTTTTAAAAAATCTGAACGTGCTCGTAATTGTTGTAACTGGACGAAACCAGAAATGAAATATTTTAAAAATTCAACAATCCTACGATTTCAAACGCTAGATGGTTGCTCCCTTTAGCGTAACGATGGTTAGAGGTGTACTCACGTTATTCCGGGCACATGCCATCGGCGAATGGGATGTTGATGCACCTACGGTGTAGATGTGCCTTTAGTGGTACAGTACGTCACGTTTTGGTCCTATGTGCGAGCTGTGCTCGCTTTGTTTAGAGTCCAAGAGCTCCGGCCAGAATTAAGCCAGAACGCGAAACAAACTCTAAGACAAAAAAGAACGACGCACCGCGAAGAAATTATCTGAATGGGGCAGAAATCGGCAGATTTTATGATGATTACGAATTAAGAACAATTGCTTGATTTATTCGAGAGAAAGAGCTTCATAAATTGAGCGAGTCAATAACGTTCCACCTCTGGCTCTTATGCAGGCAGTTATTCGGCTTGACGTTGATTGATAGAGTTGTTGGATATTCTGCTCGGGATATCGTGCCATATTCTGTCCAGCTGGCACGTCAGATCGTCAAAATCCCAAGCTGGTTGGAGGGTCCTGCCCATACCGCTCCGATTGTTCTGAACTGGGGAGAGATCCGTCGTCTTTTCTGGCCAAAATAGGGTTTGGCAAGCAGGACGACAAGGAGTAGAAACTCTCGCCGTGTGCGGATGGGCATTATCTTGCTGAAATGTAAGCCCAGGATGGCCTGACACGAAGGGCGCGTCTTCGGCCTGGAATCTCATTGACTGGAGTAGAATTGTCTTCAGTGATGAGTCCTGCTTCGAACTGAGCCCCAACGACCAGCGAAGACGTCTGGAGATGTTTCGCACAGCGGTGGGATACCAAACGGACTGTCGTCTACCATATGGCCCGACAACCAGAGGAGCGATGATCTGGGGTGCCACTTCATTTCACAGCAGGATGACTTTGATTTGTCTTCAGCGGCAACCTCACAGCACAGCGGCTAGTCGACGATATTCTACATCCTTTTTATAGCTCTTCATGGCAAGCCATCCTGGGTTTACATTTCAGCAAAATAATGTCCGACCACACTCGGCGGTAGTTTCTACTGCTTCTCTTCGTGCTTGCCAAACACTACCTCGGTCAGCAACATCGCCGGATCCTTCCTGGAGCATTATGGCCAGGGCGCTCCAACAACTCGAGATTCTGACGATGTAACGCGCCAGTTAGGAGTACCTTTAACAACTCTATCAATAAATGCCAAGCCGAATAACTACTTGCATACCGGTAAAAGTCGATCAAAGCGTTACTGACTTGCTCAATTTGTAATGCTCCTTGTCTTAAATAATCCAATTTTTCTGAAATTGTAATAATTTGTTTGTCTGTACATATACATAAGATTTCAGTCCCTTTCGGGTAATTCTTTGTGCTGCGTCGTTTTGTTTTATTTCATTTTACGCTACTGACCATTAAAATTGCTACACCAAGATGACATGCTGATGATAAACGGGTATTCATTGGACAAATATATTATACTAGAACTGACATGTGATTACATTTTCACGCAATTTGGGTGCATAGATCCTGAGAAATCAGTACCCAGAACAACAACCTCTGGCCGTAATAACGGCCTTGATACGCCTGGGCATTGAGTCAAACAGAGCTTGGAAGGCGTGTACGGGTACAGCTGCCCATGCAGCTTCAACACGATACCACAGTTCATCAAGAGTAGTGACTGGCGTATTGTGACGAGCCAGTTGCTCGGCCACCATTGACCAGACGTTTTCAATTGGAGGGAGATGTGGAGAATGTGCTGGCCAGGGCAGCAGTCGAACATTTTCTGTATCCAGAAAGGCCCGCACAGGACCTGCAACATGCGGTCGTGCATGATCCTCCTGAAATGTAGCATTTCGCAGGGATCGAGTGAAGATAGAGCCACGGGTCGTAGCACATCTGAAATGTAACGTCCACTGTTCAAAATGCCGTCTCTGAGGTGACGGAGACGTGTAACTAATGGCACCCCATACCATCACGCCGGGTGATACGCCAGTATGGCGATGATGAATACACGCTTCCATTGTGCTTTTACCGCGATGTCACCAAACACGGATGCGACCATCATGATGCTGTAAACAGAACCTGGATTCATACGAAAAAATGGCGTTTTGCCATTCGTGCACCCAGGTTCGTCGTTGAGTACACCATCGCAGGCGCTCGTGTCTGTGATACAGCGTGAAGGGTAACCGCAGCCATGGTCTCCGACTTGATAGTCCATGCTGCTGCAAACGTCGTCTAACTGTTCGTGCAGATGGTTGTTGTCTTGAAAACGTCCACATCTGTTGACTCAGGCATCGTGACGTGGCTGCACGATTCGTTACAGCCGTGCGGATAAGATGCCTGTCATTTCGGCTGCTTGTGATACGAGGCCGTTGGGATCCAGCACGGCGTTCCTCCTGAACCCACCGATTCCATATTCTGCTAACAGCCATTGGATCTCGATCAACGCGAGCAACAGTGTCGCGATACGATAAACCGCAATCGCGATAGGCTATAATCCGACCTTTATCAAAGTCGGAAACGTGATGGTACCCATTTCTCCTCCTTACACGAGGCATCACAACAACGTTTCACCAGGCAACGCCGGTCAACTGCTGTTTGTGTATGAGAAATCGGTTGGAAACTTTCCTCATGTCAGCACGTTGTAGGTGTCGCTACCGGCGGCAACCTTATGTGAATGCTCTGAAAAGCTAATCATTTTCATATCACAGCATCTTCTTCCTGTCGGTTAAATTTCGCGTCTGTAGCACGTTATCTTCGTGGTGCAGCAATTTTAAGGGCAGTAGTGTATTTTATTTGTCATCGCACTGCTGCGACTCTTGACGGGTACCGCCCTACGTAGACGAGAACCCAACGGCGCGCTGAGCTGAGGAGCGGCTCTTGCCCAGAAGCAAGCAGCGGCCGACCAGCGTGGTTGGCGGCCAGGCGACCGATCCGCAGCACAGACACGTTGCGGCTATTGGTGGCCGGCGCAGGTGACTCACGGGGCAGATGCCTAGGCACGGCTGTCTACCTGCCGGGCGAAAAAGCAGCAGCCATTACATTACAGTAATTAAAACGCCAGCGCTGCCGTCCCTGGCAGGCAAAGAATTTATAGAAGCTACTTACAGGCGGCCGCCTCGCTGCGATAATGGCCTCGGTTTCTTGTAATGACCGCCTCTGGACTCGTAGTTTCTTCCGCACGTTCGTCGCCGCTCGTCTTTCTTCCTCTTATTAGGCTAATTTACGTACCTACTGCAGCGCACGAATCTTATCTGGGCGTTTTTGCAGCAATTACGGAGTGCGCGTTTCATGTAGTAGACGTTATTTCATTCTACAGACCTTTGGCTGTCTCCCTCAGGCACCTGCATCTTCCCCTTCCCTACACAAGTACGCTTCTGTTTATTTGTACAAGACTTCCGTCTCTGCATTTATTGTCTTTATCATCATTGTTAAATTTCTTGCTAAGGTACGTTCACTCTGAGAGCTTCACTCGATTTTACAGATAAGGTTTATAGGGTTCTCTCCTTAGAGACATCAAGCACATTTTCTCTGGCGTTTCAATAGATGTTCGCAATTTCGTTTTTCCAATGTGTAGCTGGAGTCATACCAAACAAATAGTACTCATGAGACGCCCAGGGTCGACCGAAAACGTCGGTTCGTTTCCAGTTACAAACAAAATGATTTTTAAACCGTTGCTTTACGTGTTCAAATTAGAGTCTCAAATTAGAGTACCGCGACACTTTCTTTATCGACATGTATTAAGAGGAACAGTAAGACTCGAAGAATAACCAGCACTGGCCCACGGTGACTGCTACCACCAAGCGTGCAGTGCTACTGAGTCGCTGTTGGAGTACTGGTTAGTCCCCGTGTTTTACTGTCGCTGTTAATACATACATCGACAAAACCAATATCGCACTAGTTCTAATTTGAGAGTGCTTTATCGGTTTCTTTTTAGTGAGAAAGAAACCGACGCTCTCTGTTGACTCTGGGCGTCACATGAACGACTTGGCGAGCAGTAACTGTTTGCGCTGGCTCAAGCTACACAGTACACGAACGAAATTGCAAATATCTGCCGAAAGATCCTAGACACCCGGTAAGTGTGTGTGTGTGTGTGTGTGTGTGTGTGTGTGTGTGTGTGTGTGTGTTTGTGTGTTTGTGTGTGTGTTTGTGTATGCTACAATATACCGGGTGATCAAAAAGTCAGAATAAATTTGAAAACTGAATAAATCACGGAATAATGTAGATAGAGAGGTACAAATTGATACACATGCTTGGAATGACATGGGGTTTTATTAGAAACAAAAAACTAGAAAAGTTCAAAAAATGTCCGACAGATGGTGCTTCATCCGATCAGAATAGCAATAATTAGCATGACAAAGTAAGACAAAGCAAAGATGATGTTCTTTACTGGAAATGCTCAATATGTCCACCATCATTCCTCAACAAGAGTTGTAGTCGAGGAATAATGTTGTGAACAGCACTGTAAAGCATGTCCGGAGTTATGGTGACACATTGGCGTCGGATGTTGTCTTTCAGCATCCCTAGAGATGTCGGTCGATCACGATACACTTGCGACTTCAGGTAACCCCAAAGCCAATAATCGCACAGACTGAGGTCTGGGGACCTGGGAGGCCAAGCATGACGAAAGTGGCGACTGAGCACACGATCGTCATCAAACGACGCGCGCAAAAGATCTTTCACACATCTAGCAATATGGGGTGAAGCGCCACCCTGCATTTTGGTTCTAATAAAACCCCATGTCATTCCAAGCATGTGTGTCAATTTTTACCTCTCTATCTACATTATTCCGTGGTTTATTAAGTTTTCAAATTTATACTGACTTTTTGATCACCCGGTATTTTACTGATACACGCAAAGACGTTTACCTAACGAGAACTGCACTCTTTCGGGTATATTCACTTTATTTTTGTGCTGAAAGATTTCTAGGCGCTTCAGCCCGGAACAGTGCTGCTGCTACGGTCGCAGGTTCGAATCCTACCTCGGGCATGGATGTGTGTGATGTCCTTAGGTTAGTTAGGTTTAAGTAGGTCTAAGCTTGGGGACTGATGGCCTCAGATGTTAAGTCCCATAGTGCTTACAGCCATTTGATTTGAATATAGTCCGAGTATTTTCGCGCCGTCTGTAATAATTATCGTGTTAATCTTCTAACACAATATTATACCTCTTAATGAGAATTTTAAATTCTGCGAATAATTATTTGAAACATTGAAAACTAATTTTTTGTTGCTCTTGAGAGCCATTGGATAGACAACCTGCAACTTGTAGCGGGTTCCGGAAGAGTCGCTTAGTAACGAAGATCGCCGGAAGAAGGCGACATCGTTGTCACGAAGCTCAGTTGAGTAAATCTATAGAGTCCCGGATTCAGAAAGACAGTGCGACCATTCTGCTGCTACCAGCACCATACATCTATAAGGACCAGGAGAATGAGATGAGACGGTTTTGGGCTGGTACAGGGCATACGGATGCCCGAATGGAAGAGGACAGGGCTTCGACACTACTGGTACGACATACCCTTCGGCATGCTCTGTACAGGAGATATCTAAGAAAGTGTGGAAGTTGTACGCGCATCAGAAAAATTACGAAACTCATACCCTGTGGTCAGATCGGCTGTCTTGTTCGCGAGTACCTGTCGTGTGGCTTTTCCATCCCGTGACGATGTGGTTTCTGGTTCATTTATGCTGCGTGTGTATTTATTATTCACTGCCTCACCCCGAGCTTTCTGTCGTGGACAAGGCGTCCATGTACAACACGGGGCCTGCCTCACGAAATAGCACCACACGGTTGCCAAGGAACATCACCAGTCCAGGCGCTATTGTATGGAAATGGGCACCCGAAGCGTTTGGTGCTGGTCAACTCGCAGAAGACGCGGAGCTGTTAAAGTGTTTTCCTGTGGCACAGCGCCTGGCACGGCGTGGGCTCCTGCTGCTGACAGCTAGAGGTGATGCCAAAAATGTCGTAACCGCAGCTCCTAGTACCACCCACGTCTGCCCGCTTCACCTGACTGTGGACTTCAGGCGGTCCTACATGCTGTTATCGTAAAACAACGTCACGTGTAGACAGCCACCAACTTCGGGAATACCACCTACAGTCTTCTTACACTTGTCTCCACCAAAATAGCCACTCTGTCGCTGAGGAGTGGGAGCACTCGACGCGAAGTTGTCCGTATGGTATTCTTGACAACAAAATGGTCGTTTTCCGATAAAGGCACGAAAAATGGGTTGGGGGGTGGGGGCGGGGAGGGGGACCAACCTTGCCTCTGTAGCGGTACTCAGTGACAGTCTTGTCAACGAAAAAGTTAAATTACATATTACAGCGTATGGTCACACAATTGATACCATGAGCATTTTTGAGTGCACACTAAACCATCATCAGATAATATGTGTAAGTTAGTTAGTAACTGAGAAAAGTAGAAATGGTATTTTCCACTTTGGACAGTTACTAAGCGACGTACCCAAATTATCTGATGATGAACAAGTTTCTTTGCGTGGCCATCCTCCTCTGCAAGCACAGAAATATTTGTTTTGCAAATAAAAACGCCTTTTCTTGCTGTACTGTAATTTATTTATCCCAGACGCGTTTGGCGTTTTTTTACTCTAAGGCATCTTCAGTATGATATAGAACGATAAAGTTTTGTTTTGATATGTATTATTTTCAAATTATCAAATAGTTTACGTCGTATTTTTGTGTAAATAAGTAATTACTTACAGTTTGTTGCCATCTGCGTTTCCTCTCATCTTCTCTGGAGGTCGCACTACCACTTCATTTCCGAAACATAAGCACATTTTTATATTCCAGTCTTTTTCTTCATGCTGTTCACCCAGTTTACCTTTATTTTTGTGGGGCACTATTGCTCTTTTGCCACTAATGATACATATTTTTTCGAAAACTGTGCTTTTAAAGACCTAAATATTGTGAGTTCATTATGTTTTTATATATATATCTGTTCGAAAACTGTGCCTTTAGACACGTAAATATTGTAAGTTCATTACGTATTTATATATATTTGTTCGAACACTGTGCTTTTAAAGACGTAAATATTTGAGTTCACCATGGACTTATGTATTGAACTGGACTGTTTGAAACAGCTCCAGCGTTGCACTCAACTTCCTTCACTACCAAGCTAGTGTCATCAGAAAACAGAAATATTTTAGAATTATCTGTAATGCAAGAAGATATATCATGTATATAGATAAGAAACAAGAATGGCCCCTAGAACTGATCCCTGCGGCACCCCACATTGAACCGTGCCCCACTCGGACCCCACATCATAGCCGTTCTCATTACTGTGGAGAATGACCTTCTGCTGTAAGAGGTGAAACAATTTGAAGCTACTCTCCGTATTCCATAATGGTCCAACTTATGCAGAAATATTTTGTGATCAACACATTCAGACGCCTTAGTTCAATGAAACAAGATGCCTAACGTACGAAAATCTCTGTTTAATCCACCCTGTACCTCACAGAGAAAAGAGTATACAGTATTTTCAGTTGATAAACCACTTCCAAAGCCAAACTGTACATCTGACAGCAATTTTTTTGAAATGAAATGATCAATTATCCTTACATACACAGTCTTTTCAATAAATTTAGCAAATATTGATGGCATAGAAATAGGTTCAAATGGTTCAAATGGCTCTGAGCACTATGGGACTCAAATGCTGAGGTCATTAGTCCCCTAGAACTTAGAACTACTTAAACCTAACTAACCTAAGGACATCACAAACATCCATGCCCGAGGCAGATTTCGAACCTGCGACCGTAGCGGTCTTGCGGTTTCAGACTGCAGCGCCTTTAACCGCACGGCCACTTCGGCCGGCATAGAAATAGGTATAAAATAGTCTACATTATCTCTTTCCCCCTTCTATAAAGCGGCTTTACTTCTGAGTACTTTAATCGTTCAGGATACTGCCCATTATTAAAGGAATGTTGTTGTCGTGAGGGCGCGGCCGGAACGCAGGAGAAGGGCGCGTGTAACGGGCCGCCACCTGCAGCTGTAACTGCAGCTGTGTCCAGACAATGGATCAGCTGCGGCTGGCGGCTGCGCGGGTCATCGCGGGTCAGGCGCCGTCGCTTAGACTAGAGGGCGGAGAGGGTCACGCCGGGCTGTCACCTGGCTGAAGGCACGGGGTCCTCACTGACTGTGGCATTAGAACCCAGTGGAATGACCAGCGCAAAGCCCGGAACAAAGCGAAAGTGCTTGCAGCAGGACATAGTGTTGCATCGCTGCACTGTGCTCGACACCTACGTACACTATGTGATCAAAAGTGTCCGGACACCCCCAAAAACATACGTTTAACATACTAGGTGCATTGTGTTGCCACTTACATCTACATCTACATTTATACTCCACAAGCCATCCAACGGTGTGTGGCGGAGGGCACTTTACGTGCCACGGTCATTACCTCCCTTTCCTGTTCCAGTCGCGTATGGTTCGCAGTAAGAACGACTGCCGGAAAGCCTCCGTGCGCGCTCGAATCTCTCTAATTTTACATTCGTGATCTCTTCGGCAGGTAGATGTAGGGGGAAGCAATATATTCGGTACCTCATCCAGAAACGCACCCTCTCGAAACCTGGACAGCAAGCTACACCGCGATGCAGAGCGCCTCTCTTTCAGAGTCTGCCACTTGAGTTTGCTAAACATCTCCGTAACGCTATCACACTTACCAAATAACCCTGTGACGAAACGCGGCGCTCTTCTTTGGATCTTCTCTATCTCCTCTGTCAACGCGACTTGGTACGGATCCCACACTGATGAGTCCTTTGTTGATGGACTACATTTTCTAAGGACTCTCCCAATGAGTCTCAACCTGGCACCCGCCTTACCAACAATTAATTTTATATGATCATTCCACTTCACCTCGATCCGCACGCATACTCCCAGATTCCTTCTTTCTGTGTATACGCAATACATTACATTTGTCTATATTAAGGGTCAGTTGCCACACCCTACACCAAGTACCTATCCGCTGCAGATCTTCCTGCATTTCGCTGCAATTTTGTAATGCTGCAACTTCTCTGTATACTACAGCCAGATACACCATATCAGCGACCTCAGTAGTCATTAGAGGGAGCAGAAGGGGGCGCTCCGCGGAAGTCAAGGACTTGATTGAGTGTCACTTGTGTCATACGTCTGTAGGCGAGATTTCCACACTCCCAGACATCCCTAGGTCCACTTTTTCCTTTCGATTCCCGGCGGGGTCAGGGATTTTCTCTGCCTCGTGATGACTGGGTGTTGTGTGATGTCCTTAGGTTAGTTAGGTTTAAGTAGTTCTAAGTTCTAGGGGACTGATGACCATAGCTGTTAAGTCCCATAGTGCTCAGAGCCATTTGAACCATTTGAACCACTTTTTCCAATGTGATAGTGAAGTGGAAATGTAAAGGGACACGAACAGCACAAAAACATACAGGCTGACCTAGTCTGTTGACTGACCGAAACCGCCGGCAGTTGAAGAGGGGTCGTAATGTGTAATAGGCACACATCTATCTACACCGTCACGCAGGAATTTCAAACTGCATCAGGATCCACTGCAAGTTCTATGAAAGTTAGGCGGGAGGTGATGGTCAAGCGGCTGCTCATAAGCCACAGATCACACCGGTAAACGCCAAACGACGCCTCGCTTGGCGTAAGATACGTAAACATTGGACGATTGAACAGTGGAAACACGTTGTGTAGAGTGACGAATCATGGTACACAATGTGGCGATCCCATGGCAGGGTGTGGGTATGTCGAATGCCCGGTGAAAGTCATCTGCCAGCGTGAGTAGTGCCATTCGGAGGCGATGGTGTTACGATGTGGTCGTGTTTTTCATGGAGGGGGCTTGCACCCCTTGATGTTTTGCGTGGCACTATCACAGCACAGGCCTACATTGGTTTTTTAAGCTCCTTCTAGCTTTCCAACGTTGAAGAGCACGGGGATGGGGATTAAATCTTTCAACACGATCGTGCACCCGTTCAGAATGCACGGCGTGTGGCGGAGTGGTTACACACTAACATCCCTGTAATGGACTGACCTGCACAGAGTCCTGACCAGGATCCTATAGAACACGTTCCGGATGTTGTGGAACGCTGACTTCGTGTCAGGCCTCACCGACCGTCATTGATACCTCTCCTCAGCGCAGCACTCCTTGAGGAATGGACTGCCATTCCCCAAGAAACCTTCCAGCACCTGATTGAACGTATACCTAGGAGAGTGGAAGCTGTCATCAAGGCTATATTGAATTCCAGTATTAGCGATGGAGGTCACCACCACCTTGTAAGTCATTTTTAGCCAGGTGTCCGGATACTTTTGATCACATAGTGGAGTCTTGATCCTACTCATCCTTCCCTACACCGATGACTGTTGGATATCCACTCAACCATTTTCTATCAGCTCTTCCAAATCCGTGAATGCCATGAGCTGCTCCTGAAACTATAAGCGCTCGGCATAGCGTATTTTATATTCCATTGTCCCACCCCCTCTGTTCTTTCTGATTCCAATCACCAGTGTTGCGTACCAAGAAAGATTCTTGTTAAGCCTCCATACAAGACTGAACACTTCTAAATTTCTCTTGTTGTTCTTTTCGCGAAATATACGTGGGAAGAATTAACACATCACTTGACTCTTCTTGGAACGTACGCTCTCGGAATAATGACGCCTAACCACAACGTGGTGCAGAGCGTCTGTCTTGCAGGCTCTGGTATGGAATCAGGAGAACATCACCGTTACGCTTTCTCACTTCCCAAACGAACTTATGGTCTTATTTCTTCTGTCAGTCTTATACGGTTGAAGAACCAAACAACAGACAATATTCAAGTATCGGTCGAACGAGGATTTATTAAGCTGCTTCCTCGAGGGGTGAACTACACTTCCTGAGATTTCCTTCGTCCTCGTCGCTGCGTCCACCTCTACTCGAGTTCTTTAGCAACGCACCAAATCCCTCTCCACCTGTGACACCCCACCACAATGAGTGGGCCTATACGTCCTGTACATAGCAAAACCCGGCTCCCTGGTTTGCCATCCCCTCAAGCAGCCCAATATCGACACAGTGCGCCCGCAAGGTGCCGCTTTCAGACAATCCCTTACCAGTCACCTTTCCAGGCACCTCCTCAGTCTATAATGGTGGCCTACCCTCTGTCCTAACCATCCCGAGCCCTGTTCCGTGTCACCCTCTCTGCCACACGACTGTTAGCCAATTCCATTCCCGTCACCCTCATCACCGCATCACTTATTTCTGCTACTCACTCTGCAAACATCTACTTCGTACGGTACAGAGCAATCAGGTGCTTTATTCTGGTTATAAAAAACTTCCATACGTATTTGATTTTAAAAGACAATGAAAAAATGAAATGATCGTATGGCCTGGAGGCTCTAACCGTGGAAGTTCGACCGCAAGGTGCAAGTTGTATTTAAGGTGACGACACATTGGGAGAACTGCGCGTCGGTGATGATTAAATGATAATGAGGATAGCACAACACCCACTCCACGAGAGTAGAAAATCTCCAACTCGGCCGGGAATCGAATCCACGCACGCTGCGCAGTGGGCAAGCACATTAGGGCTATGCGTGAAGCGTTCAGTGAATTCGAAAGTAAAATCCTATGTACCGACTTGACAGAAAATCCTAGAAAGTTCTGGTCTTACGTTAAATCAGTAAGTGACTCGAAACAGCATGTCCAGACACTCCGGGATGATGATGGCATTGAAACAGAGGATGACACGCGTAAAGCTGAAATACTAAACACCTTTTTCCAAAGCTGTTTCACAGAGGAAGACCGCACTGCAGTTCTTTCTCTAAATCCTCGCACAAACGAAAAAATGGCTGACATCGAAATAAGTGTCCAAGGAATAGAAAAGCAACTGGAATCACTCAACAGAGGAAAGTCCACTGGACCTGACGGGATACCAATTCGACTCTACACAGAGTACGCGAAAGAGCTTGCCCACCTTCTAACAGCCGTGTACCGTAAGTCTCTAGAGGAACGGAGGGTTCCAAATGATTGGAAAAGAGCACAGGTAGTCCCAGTCTTCAAGAAGGGTCGTCGAGCAGATGCGCAAAACTATAGACCTATATCTCTGACGTCGATCTGTTGTAGAATTTTAGATCATGTTTTTTGATCGAGTATCATGTCGTTTTTGGAAACCCAGAATCTACTACGTAGGAATCAACATGGATTCCGGAAACAGCGATCGTGAGACCCAACTCGCTTTATTTGTTCATGAGACCCAGAAAATATTAGATACAGGCTCCCAGGTAGATGCTATTTTTCTTGACTTCCGGAAGGCGTTCGATACAGTTCCGCACTGTCACCTGATAAACAAAGTAAGAGCCTACGGAATATCAGACCAGCTGTGTGGTTGGATTGAAGAGTTTTTAGCAAACAGAACACAGCATGTTGTTATCAATAAAGAGACGTCTACAGACGTTAAAGTAACCTCTGGCATGCCACAGGGGAGTGCTATGGGACCATTGCTTTTCACAATATATATAAATGACCTAGTAGATAGTGTCGGAAGTGCCATGCGGCTTTTCGCGGATGATGCTGTAGTATACAGAGAAGTTGCAGCATTAGAAAATTGTAGCGAAATGCAGGAAGATCTGCAGCGGATAGGCACTTGGTGCAGGGAGTGGCAACTGACCCTTAACATAGACAAATGTAATGTATTGCGAATACATAGAAAGAAAGATCCTTTATTGTATGATTATATGATAGCGGAACAAACACTGGTAGCAGTTACTTCTGTAAAATATCTGGGAGTATGCGTGCGGAACGATTTGAAGTGGAATGATCATATAAAATTATTTGTTGGTAAGGCGGATACCAGGTTGAGATTCATTGGGTGAGTCCTTAGAAAATGTAGTCCATCAACAAAGGAGGTGGCTTACAAAACATTCGTTCGACCTATACTTGAGTATTGCTCATCAGTGTGGGATCCGTACCAGATCGGAGATCGGTTTGACGGAGGAGATAGAGAAGATCCAAAGAAGAGCGGCGCGATTCGTCACAGGGGTATTTGGTAACCGTGATAGCGTTACGGAGATGTTTAACAAACTCAAGTGGCAGACTCTGCAAGAGAGGCGCTCTGCATCGCGGTGTAGCTTGCTCGCCAGGTTTCGAGAGGGTGCGTTTCTGGATGAGGTATCGAATATATTGCTTCCCCCTACTTATACCTCCCGAGGAGATCACGAATGTAAAATTAGAGAGATTAGAGCGCGCACGGAGGCTTTCAGACAGTCGTTCTTCCCGCGAACCATACGCGACTGGAACAGGAAAGGGAGGTAATGACAGTGGCACGTCAAGTGCCCTCCGCCACACACCGTTGGGTGGCTTGCGGAGTATAAATGTAGATGCAGATGTAGATGTAGATTACCGCTCAGCCAAGCAGGCAGACGGTTCAAGTGACAATAAACCATTATCACCAACCGTCTAGAGCACTATTTTTTAATAATTTAAAAAATGTACATACATACGTTTATCATACATTTTACATGTATGCCAGCTTTTGACAGATCAGCGGCGTATGTACCGGGCGTTTATACACGTAATCAAACTTTCGCTACTGGAACTGGTATAGACGGAAAACTATTTAGCGTATGGGTAGCCAATTTTGAAGGAATGATGTTCAGGTTGTGTGCTGCAGCATTTGCGATGTTAGCAGTGTAAGTGTCGTGGCTTGTCGTTAGGCGCCGGTACTGGTAGGGCGGAACAAAAGCATCTGTGTGCATTACAGTTGCAGACAGTCGATATGGGTCTGGATAAGACGAGCAGAGCTTTGCTCATCGAGCTGTTTTTATCAAGACAACAGTAATAGTGCTGGTTCACGTATTACTTAAAGAAAGACAACAGAAGGTCATTCTCCACTGTGTTGAGAATGGCTATGATGTGGGGTCCGAGTATCGATGCATTAAAGCCATACGGAGAGGTTCTCTTTCCACACCAGGTTTGAAGTAACTGGCGATTTGGGAATTGCTCTTGGGAGAGGCCGACGGGGTCGCAAGTAGTTGAAGAAGTTGTTGCTACTGGCTGAGAATGCTGGACGCAGTGTGCGATCTTCAAGCAGTGCACGAGGTGTGTCATAACAGCTGAACGTCCCACGTTACACCGTTCGAAAATTGCTGCGAACAATTGTGAAATGGTATATTAAGTGTGGTTTCAGGCAGATAGTCATCACACTGAGGAATATTTGTAACCTAGAACGTAAACCTGGTACGCAGTAAACAAATGTTCCAGTGCAACATCCGTTGCTGCCGAACTGCAGTGGGGCCGAGGCTGTTTCCGAAACAAGTTATTGCAATATGACGATGTATTAGTATATTATACTTTTTAGTTTTAGACGTTGTCCATTATGGACTAATCGTAGTTCCTTTTATTCTGAAGAAGGTTGGGTAATCCCAACTGAAACCTAGGTAAATCTAGGTAAACATTGCAACTGAGGCTGTTGTTAATTTAAAATTAATATTTGTACAGTTGCTGACAGGGCCGCGAAATGTTGAAAATATTGTAATATGGAAACTAAAATGTGTTTCTTTCAATGGTTTATTCTTTATTTCTCTTTCGCTTGTCTTTACAGATGTCTGCACAAAGTGTCATTGTTCTACGATCACTCGTTTTTCATGAGAACCAAGTAGCGGAAGTTTAATTATAACCACTCAGTGCTACTACTTCATCCTAACGGGAAAGGAATGTGATAGCTACAACGATGGAAACAAAAGGAGTTACACGAGCTCCTCCTAAGCGAGTACCCCTAAAGAATATGTTCTGACCTTCATTTTACGTATTCGCTTAGCTTCTCTCAAGCAAACTCAGTAACGGTCTATAAACTTCCCGCAGACTTGACACGAACCATCCTATCGTTTCTACTCTGATTTAGAATCGCCGCGCTCTGCCACGATTTTGTCAGCACAACCCTCAGTCTCAAGCAATCAAGTTGTCCACGCCGGGCTCTGTGGCCGACCGGTTCTACGCGCTTCAGTCTGGAACCGCCCGACCGCTACGGTCGCAGTTCGAATCCTGCCTCGGGCATGGATGTGTGTGATGTCCCTAGGTTAGTTAGGTTTAAGTAGTTGTAAGTTCTAGGGGACTGATGACCTCAGATGGTAAGTCCCATCGTGCGCAGAGCCATTTGAACCATTTTTGACAGAAGCAACGCAGGAAACTTAGGAGGCAGTCAATTTGAAAGGGCCTTTGCCTGAACCGCCTTAGAGCAGAACACCGCTGACTCGTACTTGGCCAGTGCCCAACGCGACAAATCTCGTGAGCTTCACGCAGGCGCCCCAGAGTCGGTGGTAGGCAGAGGGCAGAGCGCCCCGTGTGGTGTGCAGTCTGCAGGCTGTGCCGTGGTCCGGTCTGGCCCGCTCACAGCGGAGCAACGGGACCGTAGGCGAGCGGCCGCAAGATGGCGGCTCCGATGCAGCTGCAGCCTAAATATACCGCGGCGCACGTAAAGCGCACCCGGCGTCCCGTTATTACCGCCGCCGCCACGCGGGGACGTTAATTAACCCACCTGGCTCTTACGGCGCCGTAAAGGCTACCTCCAAAAGCTCGCGCTACAATAGCCGCTAAGAACTTCCACAGTAACTGCTGCGCTTGCCTTACCCCTTCCTTTTATTATTCTCCAAGTTGGACTGTAGTGACATTACCCAGAAGTGTGAGTGCTGCAGTCTCCATCTCTATAAACTACCGACTTGAATCTCAGTTGCGTATGAGACAGGTCCATATGGGTGATCACAAAGTCAGTATAAATTTGAAAACTTAATAAACCACGGAATAATGTAGATAGAGAGGTAAAAATTGACACACATGCTTGGAATGACATGGGGTTTTATTAGACTCAAAAAAAAGACAAAGTTCACAAAACGTCCGACATATGGCGATGGACAGCAAACGTCAGTGACTGCGCATGACAGTCGTGTATAAAAGGAGCTGTAATGAGAGAGAGAATCACTCCACCTCCACACCCTCCATCTCCTTCATCAGGGCAATTTCCAACGCCTCCCCCTCCCAGATGACGAACTTCGCCTTGACATCTACCCTTCCTTCCAACTATAACCTGGCCTTGTTCCCCCCCCCCCCTCCCCAGGGCCCCCTTCTCCTCTTTCCTCCTTCTCCCAGAGCGGATTTTCGTCCGTCCCCCCCACCCCTGAGACCCAGCACCCCATACTTGCCTCTCTCCTTCCCACATCCCTCCCTACCTGGCCCTCTTCCGCGCGCCCCACGCTCCCCACCCCCACTTCTTCCCCTCCCTCCCTTCTTCAGGTCTCCCTCATCTCCTAGAACCTGGGAGATCCTCTGTATTGATCATCATCAGTGTGCCACATCAGTGTTGTGTTTAGTGCTGTTTCTCGTGTGCGTCAAGAGGTGTGATTTTAATTGTGTACTGCCTTGAGGTTCGCCATCAGTGTTACGTTATGTGCTATGCCATCTGTCAACACCTTTATGCTCCAGTCATACTGTGCCTTGTGTTCTTTTAATCGTCGCAGCGTGTGGCTTTTTGTGTGTGCTACTTTTAAACAGTTTTTTATCTCCATTTTACAGTCACCCCGTTTTTTGTCTATTGCCTTCCATGATGTTCCCCCTTTTTTTATATCTATGTTCACCTTATTCTCTCCTTTGCTGTTTTTAAATGTCTTCTATTGTTTTGTTCTCTGTCTTTCGGCTAAAGAGCAGCGCATATGCTGCTGCCAGCCCGCCCCGATGGGGAATTGAAATACAATAAAGAAAAAAAAAAAGAGAGAGAATCAGATGCGCCAGCAGTCGCAGCATGTTGACGTTACCTGAAAAGGTGCTTTTAGTTCAAATGGTTCAAATGGCTCTGAGCACTATGCGACTTAACTTCTGAGGTCATCAGTCGCCTAGAACTTAGAACTAATTAAACCTAACTAACCTAAGGACATCACACACATCCATGCCCGAGGCAGGATTCGAACCTGCGACCGTAGCCGTCGCTCGGTTCCAGACTGTAGCGCCTAGAACCGCACGGCCACTAAGGCAGGAGCGCTTTTAGTGAAGCTGTATTATCAGAATGGCGAATGTGCTGGTTCAGCGTTACGATCCTATCCCCATAGGAAGGGGATTCGAACGGGTAAAGGTCCGTTGACAAATGCACCTGTGGCGAGAATGACTTCGAAGTTCGAAGCCACGGGTTGTTTAGACGATTGACCCCGTAGTGGCCGACCGAGCACAAGGCGTAATGCTGCTGAGACAGTTCAGGAAAAAATGTGCCCTGTAGCGGGTTCGTCTATTCACGGGGAAGTTAGCGCTCGTGCAGTCTCACGTCGCACCGGCAGAATTTGGGCTATCGAAAATCCTAGAACCGTCGTGGAAACTCCATTGCACGACGAGAAAGTCACGGTATGGATTGGATTTATCACATCTACCGTTATCGGGCGTTTTTTTCGACGAAATGCGTGATTCTGGTTTTGTAATTGCTACCGTAATGGGTGAGAGGTACGCCGATATGTTACAGAATCGCATCATCCCCAGCCTGGCTGATAAACACCTGCTGGAACGTACGATGTTTATGCAGGATGGGGCTCCACCCCATATTGGTAGACGCGTGAAAGATATCTTGCGCGCGTCGTTTGGTGACGATCGTGTGCTCAGCCGCCACTTTCGTCATGCTTGGCCTCCCAGGTCCACAGGCCTCAAAAAATGGCTCTGTGCACTATGGGACTTAACATCTATGGTCATCAGTCCCCTAGAACTTAGAACTACTTAAACCTAACTAACCTAAGGACATCACACAACACCCAGTCATCACGAGGCAGAGAAAATCCCTGACCCCGCCGGGAATCGAACCCGGGAACCCGGGCATGGGAAGCGAGAACGCTCTCGCACGACCACGAGCTACGGACCCCCAGACCTCAGTCCGTGCGATTATTGGCTTTGGGGTTACCTGAAGTCGCAAGTGTATCGTGATCGACCGACATCTCTAGGGATGCTGAAAGACAACATCCGACGCCAATGCCTCACCGTAGCTCCGGACATGCTTTACAGTGCTCTTCACAACATTATTCCTCGACTACAGCTATTGTTGAGGAATGATGCTGGACATATTAAGCATTTCCTGTAAAGAACATCATCTTTGCTTTGTCTTACTTTGGTATGCTAATTATTGTTATTCTGATTAGATAAAGCGCCATCTGTCGGACATTTTTTGAACTTTTGTATTTTTTTGGTTCTAATAAAACCCCATGTCATTCCAAGCATGTGTGTCAATTTGTAGCTCTCTATCTACATTATTCCATGATTTATTCAGTTTTCAAATTTATACTGACTTATTGATCACCCGGTATTTTAGTGAAAGCGCATATATTTTTACACACGGGGTACTTCGTAGTCTTCGCATTAAACTTTGAGGAATGACAGTGTGCGTTACGGGAAACTACTTTTGTTAGTGATATAATGTTCGCTGACGGTGTTCCCGACGGCCGCTAGGCGTCCTATAATACTCGCCAGCGCTTGGACGATGAGATATCACCGCACCAGAAGGGAGACCGAACAAGTGGGGAGAGTACATTGAAGACCTCTATGAGGAAGGGAAGGGCTTGTCTAATAACGCGACAGAAGAAGAAACAGAAGTAGATAGGTAAGGAATAACGGATCCAGTGTTAGAATCAGAATTTAAAAGAGCTTTGGAAAACTTAAAATCATATGGGGCAGAGGGGATGGGTAACATTCCATCGGAATTTCTAAAATCATTGGGGGAAGTGGCAACAAAACGACTATTCAAGTTGGTGTGTAGAATGTATGACACTGGCGAGATACCATCAGACGTTAGGAAAAACATCATCCACACAATTCCCAAAATTGCAAGAACCGACAACTGCGAGAATTATCGCACAATCAACTAAACAGCTCATGCATCCAAGTTGCTGACAAGAATAATATACAGAAGAATGGTTTACTGGCTGTAGAGCTACATGTATTCTAGCCAGGAGCCTAAAATTGCAGTTAAGGAAAACAGACCCAGAGTGAGTAGGACTGGCGCACTGAGAGTTTTAATAAACTTAATGATGTATGTAGGTAATTCATCCATCCTGGGAATCGAGAATATCGACGATTTCTGCTTGTTATCGATATCGATACTGGCAAGATATCGTTCCTGGGACTAGCCCGGACATACAAAAAGAAGCGAGCAGGGGCTTCAGTTCATATATGTGGAAAGAGAAGATTAAAGAAAATATTTTTATTTATTTACTAAAACAAGATTACGGTTTACATTTTACTCGTATATTTCCATGCGACACTGTTTTTTATTATGCTTTTGACAGTTATCGAATGCAAAGTACGTTCTAATAGCACCAAAATATTTTTATATTAGATAATTATAATTTTACAATTTTCCGATTTTTTTCCCTTTACCTGTATGTGGAACTCTGCTTCTTGCAGAATTTCCTGATTCTAAGTGAATCCGAATATCGTGCAGGTTTTGATAAATGAGTTTGCGAGTTCAAGTATATGTTACATAAATTGCCGTACTTTTTAATTGTATTGACTTACAACTTAAATTTTTTTACAGGGGAACATAGACCGTAGTGTGTGATATAAATTTCAGCTTGATAAGTTTACCCGTTATGAGAGAAAAGGTTATTAACAGACGGACAGAGAGACAGTCGGGTAAAAACAGACAATTTTTTTCGTGTTACACAATTACAAATTTACAATTTTCGGATTTTTTCTGTTACTTGTACTGTGAAACATTACTTCTTGCTAAATTTCGTTATTCTAGGTCAACAGGACTAACCCTAGTGGGTTTAATGTCTGAATTTGCGAGTATCCAAATGTGTGACATGGATGACCGTATCTCTTGATTGCACTGACTCTTTTGACTGCACTGATTTGGAAGCTTAAAATTTTTACGCAACCGAGGGACCTCAAACTTCGGTATGTGACATAAATTTCAACTTGATACTTCTAACCATTCCATAGAAAAATGGTTCTCAACAGTCGGACCGATACACAGATAGAATGATGGACAACAAAGCGATCCTATAAGGGTTTCATTTTTACCGATTGAGAAAAGGAACACTAAAAAAGGAAAAACTATCACTTGGGATGTACGTAAGGCTCTGTAGTGCTCCATTAGTTTTCCACGCACAACTCAACAGCTGCTCGACGAGGAGTTGCGTGCGAGCGCCAGACCTCAGCTGCACGACTAACCAGTCCACTAGCTCGCCGTGTGTCGGAACTTCCTGGAAAATGAACGCGGCCTGTAGAAGCTGCCGGTATGAGGAAAGCACGCGCCCTGTCCTTGAACTGTAGCCACGAACGCTAAGCCCCACCCACACCACACACCCGGGCAAACCAGTCCCCTAGCGTTCGCGGTTTCTCTGGTCTGGTCTGGTCCGGTAACATAAGCCGACACTGCTCGTTTGTGTGTCCCGTCGCCACGTCACATGGGTCAGTGGAGGCGGGGAGTTCGTAGCGCGGGCCTTCACTCACCGAAAAAAAAAGCCGACGCCTTTTCGAGAGATCTCGGTCTCAATTCTTCAGTTAAGGGGGGTAGGACGTGAAACGAGCCGACTTGGAGCAGGAGAGGCACCACAGGACATTTTAATTTGCACTGTCTATACTTTTACGAATAAATTCATAAAACTTTGTTGGCATGACCAGAAAGGATTCAGGATTCACACTCATAGCAGTGGAAGTTCAGAAACATAACAAAACAAATTTTTTTGCATGTGAAATTTCATCATGTTTTCACTTATTATTGACTGCATTTGTTGCTGTAGGTACACTTTTCTTCATAAGTAAGAGAGATTCTTCGATGAATTTTGCACAGCATACAAACCATACTTACAGGTGTATGAAACTCTAGAATTTCCCAAATCTGTGAAAAACTGTGGCAAAAATTTAGATAATTAACTATAAAATTCGAGTTTTCTGTAAACACGAAGTTTAAAATGTAACAGCCCATTCATTTTTTTTTCGTAGATTAAATAAATTCTAGAGTTTCATACACCTGTAGCTATGGTTTGTAAGCTGTGCAAAACTCATCGAAGGATCTCTCTTACTTATAAAGAAAAGTGTATCTATAGCAACAAATACAGCCAACAGTAAGCGAAAAAATCATGAAATTTCACTTTTAAAAAATATTATTTTTTCGTGTTTTTGAACTTCCTCTGCTATGAGTGTGAATTCTGAATCCTTCCTGGTCATGCTGACAAAGTTTTATGAATTTATTTGTAAAAGTATAGACAGCGCAAATTAAAATGTCCTGCGGTGCCTCTCCTTCTCGAAGTCGGCCCGTTTGGCGTCCTACCCCCCTTAAACGGTATCCGGAGCTATAGCTTTGAAAACCATCAGATACTGAGCTTTGACGTAACGAACACTTAAATCGGAATGGCGCCATCTGCGTTTGCTGCTGTCAACCCGTCACAGGGGACGTGTGTTGCCAAGCAAACGTGTTTCACGTGGTAGAACACGACACAAAATGATACTTGTTCTTTGCGCACTCATCTCAGCACTGTTCGCAACGTCGATCCTCCATATCTGGAGTGCCAACTGTGCGAGGACTGCCATTGTCTCTTCCCCTTGTTGCGCATTATCGCATCTCTACAAGTCCCTGGAACAGTACAGCACAAAAGCGTACAGGCTGACCTCGTCTGTTGACTGACAGAACCGCCGGCAGTTGTAGAGGGTCGTAATGTGTAATAGGCAGACATCTATCCAGACCATCACACAGTTGTTCCAAACTGCATCAGGATCCACTGCAAGTGCTGTCAAGTGCTATGATAGTTAGGTGGGAGGAGAGGAAACTTGGATTTCATCATCGAGCGGCTGCTCAAAAGCCATACATCACGCCGGTAAATACCAAAAGACGCCTCGCTTGGTGTATGGAGCGTAACCACTGGACGATTGAACAGTGGAAAAACGTTGTGTGGAGTGACGAATCACGGTACACAACGTGGCGATCCGATGGCAGGGTGTCGGTATGGCGAATGCCCGGTGAACGACACCTTCCGTCATCTGTAGTGCCAACAGTAAAATTCGCAGGAGATGGTGGTATGATGTGAACGGGTTTCTCATGAAGGGACTTGCACCCCTTGTTGTTTTGCGTGGCACTATCACAGCACGGGCCTACACTGATATTTTAAGCACCTTCTTGCTTCCCACTGCAGAAGAACAATTCGGGGATGGCGACTGCATCTTTCAACATGATCGAGCACCTGTTCATAATGCACGGCGTGTGGCGGAGTAATTACATGACAATAACATCCTTGTAATGGACTGGCCTGTACAGAGTCCTGACCTGAATCCTATAGAACACCTTCGGGATGTTGTGGAACGCTGACTTCGTGCAAGGCCTCACTGACCGACATCGATATCTCTCTTCAGTGCAGCATTCCGTGAAGAATGGGCTGCCATCCCCCAAGAAACCTTCCGGCACCTGACTGAACGTATGCCTGCGACAGTGGAAGTTGTCATCAAGGCTAAGGGTGGGCCAACAAGATACTGAATTCCAGCAATACCGATGGAGGGCGCCACGAACTTGTCATTTTCAGCCAGGTCTCCGCATACTTCTGATCACATAGTGTAAAATATCAAGGGTAAAATACCGGTGACACAGTAGTGCCAATTTGAGCCAAAGCAATTATAACATTAATTAAAAGTATCAACTCAAGCTCGATAACTCCTTGTGATAAAAAATTTAAAATCCCCAATGCTATCTTAAAATGCGGAAAGATACAGGTATTCATTCTTTCATCGCGCTATACGAGATTGGAATAATAGAAAATTGTGAAAGTGGTTCAATGAACCCTCTGCCAGGCACTTAAATGTGATTTGCGGAGTATCCATGTAGATGTAATTCTTAAACAAATTTATAATAACAAATTGACAGCAATTCAAACCTAATAGTGCAGTTTAGCAACAAATGAAACCGAGACCCCCTTATCATAGGTTTTGTACACACCGGTTTTTCAGGTGCCACAATTTAAAATTTAGTCATTTAGACAAATTACATAAGGCAATTGCTTAACTCAAGACAAAATCTGCAGCATTAGAATTCATCCGCTGCTACCTCAGTAGCTTTACAGAGCCATAATCTTGCCATCTTATTTTATTTCACACGACAGTCTTGCTCTCATTTCTACATCTACATCTACATCCATACTCCGCAAGCCACCTGACGGTGTGTGTGTGGCGGAGGGTACTTTGAGTACCTCTATCGGTTCTCCCTACCGAGCCACGCCGCCTAACGAAGCACATTCGCACAATAAGCTTCTCTGGTAAAGAGATCTACACAAACAGCGATTGCACCAGAGAGGCACAAAGTCGAACTATACCAAAACTTTGCGGATGGTTTCGATACACGGCAGAATGGCATATCCTAGCATCTACATGTGACGTATAAAGCCCTACTGCAATGCCGCTGGACACACTCCTGTCCACGAAACGGCAAACAGGTTAGTGTGGTGTGCGTACTGTAAGATCTTCGGTACACACACCATCAGATTATTTGATTTGTCGCTCTAACGAAGTAGGCGAATGTCGGCAATAAGTCTCGTGGTCTTATTGTGGCGTGTTTATCTTCTGCCGTTAGGTCAGATGATAGAAATACCACTTGCACGCTTAGAGTAGCAGATTGATGGTGACCAACTTTAAACAGAACTTGATTAATTTTCACACACATTTATTAAAATAATAAAAAGCATAAAATTACTTAACTTGATTCTGGATGCTATTTACAATTGACAATCTGAAGTTCCTTTGGTCTTGGTACGTTAATCTTATTCTCACATATCTCTGATACTTGACAAAGTGTCTATACATTTCTCTTCATGGCTATGTACAGGAATATGATAATCTTATTAGGTGCAGACTGAAACTTGACTATAGACTGGTGCAGACAAATGCAAACTAACGCAGACTGACTCATCGGAGGTCTGTACACTCGTTATAATACCTCGCGCGTTCAGGCATCACTGCGCGAGTGTGATCCGCGAGGAGAAAAGGTTCTACGTTAGCAGCAATCTCATTGGCTGCGTTACATATTAATACGCGGATCGGCGGAAGCAGAATTTCGTCCGTCTCTCAGGCGGCGCCATCTCGTAGTGCGGAGACGGACGAGCGCTGCACCTGCGCTGTTGTGCTTAGCGGGGAGCGCTCTAGTGGGAAAGTTGCGTACGCGCAGACTACGCGGAACTATGTACACAACAGTTAGCGCAGTCAGCGCACCTGATGATGGCAACGTGGTCGATTGCCGAAATATTGTGTCCTGTGCACACTCATACCAGGCTGTTCACCCGAGATATATTTCGTCATAAAATACGCCTGGAGAAATTGAAGAATCACAGGTTAGCAATGATCGCAAAGTGATATTGCGACTAGTGACATCACGAAACTCGACGAGTTTCACGCCCTAGTTCGCTTTCACGTCCCTTGTGTAGTGTACTTAGCGAAGATGCTTTTAGATCGGTTGATTTCGTCCTGTTAAAAACGTGTTGAGTTCTACCTGCTAGGAAGTTGTGAATCCAGTCACAAACGAAGTCCGGTTTTCGGTAAGCCCGTATCGCGCGCATTTCGTCGAGTAAACGGCAGAGTGAAGCTGGCGTGGCATGGCCACCTGTTGTCGCGTGGCCAGACGGCAGCCAGGATCCGTCCACCCATCGGCAGCCGCAGGCTGATGCGACGCCGTGCGCTGCGGTGAGAGCTGAGGAAGTTGCGAGCCGTCACGTGCGGAGCGGAGCAGACCGGTTCCACGTTCCGCGGTCTACGCAGCTCGCCGGCCGGCGTCTCGCGTGCAGAGGCAGCTGTGACGGATCGCGAGCGCGGCTGGTCCGCGATTCGCTGCTCCACTCGCATTCACGGACGGTTATGAGTCTCTTTCGACTTGCATCGGTCAGCAGTTCAGACGAGACGCAATTTGTTCTATAAAATGAGAATTCAGCGATAAGTAAATTTTGTCTTCTGCTAATATTTCGGCTGCAAAACGTTTAGCCATCTTCGGTGCGACTGTGAAAGACTGTCGGGTAAGTGGTCCTGTTCTCACCATATATACCAGCAGGGCGAGCCGCTAGCGCATGCGTACACGGAAAACTCGTAATGTCGCAAATCCTAGCACACAGGGGGACAGTATCGTTGTCTACGAGAGCTAACTAAGGCCAGTGCCGGATTCCACAATCTGTCAAAAAAAAAAAAAAAAAAAAAAAAAAAAAAAAAAAAAAAAAAAAAAAAAAAAAAAAAAAAAAAGCACCCTCTCTTCAGGCCACAAGTGGCCCATCGGGACAATCCTACCGCCGTGTCATCCTCAGTGGAGGATGCGTATAGGAGGGGCGTGTGGTCAGCACTCCGCTCTCCCAGTCGTTATGATGGTTTTCATTGACCGAAGCCGCTACTATTAGGTCGAGTAGCTCCTCAATTGGCATCACGAGGCTGAGTGCACCCCGAAAAATGTGCAACAGCGTATGGCGGCTGGATGGTCACCCATCCAAGTGCTGGCCACGCCCGACAGCGCTTAACTTCGATGATCTCACTGGAACTTTTTTTTTCAAGCGCTCTACCATCTTTTTTAATTTAATTTTATTTTTTTCAATGGCAGGCTTACCACCTTTGCTGACATACATTTTGTTGTACTACCGCATAAATAGTGTCTACAATGTCCATATGTTGACAAGTAGTGCCTAATTGGAAAATTAATGAATTAAGGAAATGAATAAAACTGAAAATGCCCAAATGAAAGACATGAGGACGTTGCGGATAGTACAAATGCAAAAGAAACATGCTCCTGTAGCAATGAAATGAAATTCGTGTCGGGGGCGACACCTGCTCACGACCCGACGTTCGATAGAGCAAGAGAGCCATCTACCGACTCGTTCTCTAGACGTTGGTGTAAGACTGGGTTGTCTTCTCGAAATTAACTAAGGGTCCGTAAGTGTGATCGATGTCTATTTCGGCTTCTTCGTCTATCTCATCTCTCACCCGTCACACCCCATCGGGCCGGCGGGTCGGTAAATGTAAGTCGCAAGTAATTAGCGAAGTCTTGCCCATATTTCTTATGCTGTCGCAGCTTCGCGTGTCCATCCAGGAGAAAATGCCAAAAATCAATTTTGTCCTTTTCCGATTCGTTATACACGTAGCCCACCACCATTCCCCGTACCCATGTCACTGCATTGGTTTTTTGGACCGGAAAATAAGATTCTTGGGGGAAAAAAGTGTGTCTGATGAAATTGTGTGAGGGGCGGAGCGTAACAGGAACGCCAATATCTGTTGTGCCAAGTTCCACACTGGAGCCGTCCCACTACATGCTAAACGATGTTCATCAGTGTCCACTGTTGCGCAGCCTAAACATAGTGGAGTGTCTGCCAAATGAATCGCGTGCCGCCGTTGATTCGTTGCGAACTTCCTATTTACCACCACATACCATGTTGAGCGTACCGACGTTGGGAGGTAAACGTTCCGTATAACGCGCCATATCTGTCGCCAGTTCTTGTCTGGGTACTTCAAATGGCTCTGAGCACTATGGGACTTAACATCTATGGTCATCAGTCCCCTAGAACGTAGAACTACTTAAACCTAACTAACCTAAGGACATCACACAACACCCAGTCATCACGAGGCAGAGAAAATCCCTGACCCCGCCGGGAATCGAACCCGGGAACCCGGGCGCGGGAAGCGAGAACGCTACCGCACGACCACGAGCTGCAGACAAGTCTGGGTACTTCTTTTCCAGGGTATTCCTGGGACACCGGCGCAGTAAGAGTTGGTATACATCTCGCGTCGTCGGTAGTCGTGTTGTTGGGAAGGAATCTCTGACATAGCTAAGCTCCAAAAAAAAAAAAGACTTGAAATGAGACGTCTTCGGTGAAATATGGCCCACATTGACTGGGGGCAGCATGTAAGTGGGCGCTAGTACATCGGCCAACGCACCCGAGATATTGCGAAATTGACCGCGCCACTGTCGGAAAATCGTACTGACGAATAACGCCCGTGCCTTTTCATATACGTTCGCTAGACCAAGTCCACCCTCTCCAGGTGGTAGCGTAAGCGTTGTGTATTGGATCTTAAACAGGTGTCCCACACTGACGTAGGTTCCGAAAGTTGCTTGTATCCGTGATGCCATTGTGCGCGTTAAAGGCAGGACATGCGCTACGTGAGTGAGTCTCGGTGCTAGGTATACGTTAACAATAGGTCACCCTCTGAATCATATCCAACGCTCTTAATATCTGTAACAGCACCATTGTCCGCATCAGCTTCAATATGCGTCGGTAGTTATCCGCTGCTGTCCGCTGCACATCCGTGTGGAACGTAATACCTAGGCATTTTATGGTCTTAACTAACATGGGCGGGCCTTCCTCCCCCGGTTGTAATCCTCGACCGACATTCATGCAGCGTGATTTTTGTAGATTGAGCACGCTTCCTGCCGCCATTTCGTATCGCTGTATCCATGCCAACGCCGTACGTACTTCTTCGCCTGTCCGTGCCACCAGCATCACATCGTCAGCATAAGTGCGGCAATGAAAGGTCAGTTGTGGCAACGGCACTCCCTCCAACCGTCTTCGGAGACCATATAGACAGGATTCCAAAGCCATTGCATACAAAAATATCGAAAGGGGGCAACCTTGACGAACTGACCTTGAAATATGAACTGGTGTATCCACTGCAGCAGGGCCGTTGCCTACAATCTATCAACGTATTCACCATTTAATTAAATGTCTCGTCAACGTGTTTCAATAGCATCCCTGAAAATAGAATCCCAGTAGGATGATAGAGATGTTAAAATCTGGACGTTCTCGTGGTCTGCCCGAATACTGGGCTCGGCCGCAACATAATCATCACGGCTTGAGAAGTTGAAGAGTTTCGCTTCTCGAGATTATGCCTTAGGCGCAGCTGTTCTTTACCTTCACGACCTGTCACTATTATACCTCTGTTCTTTAGCTTCACGACCTGTCACCATTATACCTCCTCTCCTAAGAGTCGTGGGGCATACTTTCTGTGGTGATTTGGCAGATTTTTTACTTCCGTAGCTGGAATCAGCCCAATAAATTACTCATAAATTTAGACAACATTGTCCGTGGAGCGCAGCGATCTGGTGCTATATTTAGGTTAAAACAACAGTCGAGAAGCCGGCCGCGGTGGCCGTGCGGTTCTAGGCACTTCAGCCCGGAACCGCGTGACTGCTACGGTCGCAGGTTCGAATCCTGCCTCGGGCATGGATGTGTGTGATGTCCTTAGGTTAGTTAGGTTTAAGTAGTTCTAAGTTCTAGGGGACTGATGACCACAGATGTTAAGTCCCATAGTGCTCAGAGCCATTTGAACCATTTTTGTTATTGTGATCTCGACTGTTGTTTTAACCAACGTAAACAATTACTGCTCGTCACGTCTTTCATGTGAGATCGAGTGGCAACAGCAAGCGTCGGTCTATTTCCCGTTACAAACAAAATGATTTTAAAATCGGAGTTTTAAGTGCCCATTTGACAGAGCGCTCCCATATTAGCCTAGCACGACATTCGTTTTATCGATATGTATTAACAGGTGCAGTGAAACACGAAGAATCCATCGGGGGGCGAACCGCACAATAACCCTGGGTTCGATGTGGGGCGGCGGAGGGGTGAAGTGGACTGCGGTTGTCGTCGTGGGGTTGCAGACCACTGCGGCTGCGGCGGGGACGGAACCTCTCCGTCGTTTCTAGGTGGCCGGTTAACATACACGGTCCCTACGTGAGCAGTAGGGAAGAGTCTGTGATATATTTCTAAATCCCTCAGTTAAAGCTGTTTCTTCAAACTTTGTGAGCTGACTTCCACCAAATAGCTGGAGCCTGTCTTTACAAGTGACTGCCATTTCAGTTATTTCAACATCTTCGTGAGCATACCGGTTAAAATTCGACCTGCTCTTCTCTATATACGTCTAATACATCCTGTTAGTGTTGCTTGCTACGGCTCTCACATACTCGAACAATTCTTCAGGTTTTGTCCAACTCCTTAGCTGATCGGTCACCCTGCCTTCTTGTCGTGGGGAGGACCCGGTTTCCATTCCCAGCACTGGCAGCGTTTTGGTTTTGGTACAAGGAGTGGAACGTTGTCATCCCAGCCACGCGTGCACAACTGCGGAGCCGCTTGAGTGACGAGTAGTGGCTCCAATACTCACAACGGCTAGGAGAGCGTTGTACTGACCGCAGCCAAATGATGCCACAAAGCACAGGGCGATACGGCGGTTGGTCACATCGCGCGGTCTTCAGGGACCTCCCTACAGTAAAATAAACGCACTGATATCGTCTTACCACTTCTTTGTTCTTCACGTAGGATCCTGTTTCCAGTCGGGTCCCTAGCGCTGATTACGCCCTCCACGTATAACGCACAGCACTGATTCTCAAGCCTGTAACATGCATACGTATTATACAATCACAATAAACCTAAAATGTAGAAACACCTTATCCAAAACAAGAGAGTACAAATTTAACAATCAAGTAATAGAACCACTCGATAACGTTTTTCGATGAGGTGCACTTGAAGACAAAACGTAGATGAGCAGTAAAAGAAATGAACAGGAGAGTAAAATAAAAGTGTGGTGGAGCCGCACTTCTGGAGAACTAAAGGCGACGGCCAATCCTTCCAACACCTGAGAAGCAATCCCACAAGAGGTTCCCAAAGGACTACCTTGCCTTACGAGAGATGTCCGGTGGCGATACATCATGCTCGAAGATTTGGAAAACACTGAATCACATCGAAACGGATGTAGCGCCAGTCAAAATAAATCTACTCAGAGGGGGTCTCAAAAGCGAAGCAGGCAACAAATGCAGTCGCAGCATCTTCTACAACGTCCCAATTGCCCCACGAGATGTGGTCTTGACGCCCTATGGCTTATAGGAATGAAGCACTGAGTGTGGTCCGATATTGGACTGCAGAACTTTAAAAGAAATTTTCCAGGCACGAAAAAGGGAAGTTGAGGCTCTAAATTTTCGAAAAATTTATGGAAAAAAATTCACAATCTGTGGGTATTACCAATTGTAACTAGTGGTGGTCTGACGTGAACTCCGAAAAATATTAAAAAGCGACGGATTGCATCGATCAATGGCGAGATGGAAGTTGGGAATTCAAAAATGGTTCAAATGTCTCTGAGCACTATGGGACTTAACATCTGTGGTCATCAGTCCCCTAGAAATTAGAACTACTTAAACCTAACTAACCTAAGGACAGCACACACATCCATGCCCGCGGCAGGATTCGAACCTGCGGCCGTAGCGGTCACGCGGTTCCAGACTGAAGCGCCTATAAGCGCATGGCCACACCGGCCGACAGTTGGGAATTAACCAGAGAAATGAGTGGTAGTGTAATGCATAATGACGACTGTAATTAATAACTAAACGGAGGTGGGCAGGACATGTAGCAAGGAGTATGGATGGCAGAGGTCCACAGGAGTTGTTTACTGGGGTCCAGGAGCTATGGAAAAAGCCGGACGGGGACCTGACAGGTGATGAGAGGATGGCGTCAAAACGGGCAGGGGCAGTGTTAGTGCATGGAAAAGTTTGGAGAAGGCAGCTTTTTTTCCTAAGGGTGGAGCCCCTCTTCATCTCCGTTTGGTTAGTTACTATCTAGAAGTTCTTGGGATGTGGGGCCGTAATGTTGTCCGTACGTCTTGGTAAGATTCCCACTAATAAGGGTGCATCGAGGTGATAGAAGTGGTCGAAAAGCGAACGGAAGATAGCGGTTTTAAGGGAAGAGGGGGGGGGGGGGAGGGAGGGGAAAGCCAATGCAAGCGCCAAAGGAAAAAAAAAAAACCTCTGCTATAGTCTCGGCGGGTAGTAAGAGTTTTGTGTCCTGCCTGGAAGGCGGCGTGTGGGTAGGAGCAGGAGCAGGAAAATTGCGTCGGTACTGCAGTGAGTAAAAATGGTTTACTGGTGCAAGAAAGAATACATAACTTTGTACAGATGCGAAGTCTTAGACCCGTCATATGTACAGCAAAGCTGAAGCGAATTTTCCTGGCTGACTGCACCTGATGAAATGGGGAGCATCTGTAGCGATGCTCGTAGAGCTCTCCAGCGCCGATTAGAGGGCGCTGTCGTCGGTGTCGTAGTGCCAACCTAAGCAGTGGCTATCGATACCACAAAGAGCAGTGGCGGTTTCTTGCTGTCTGTGACAGATCTGCAAGGGTGAGGTGGTTGTTAGGTTTGGTACCGTTGTCATAGCTTAGATTGTCATAAAGAGTATCACTCCTGTCGAGGATGGGTACCGTTGGGCTGAGCACCTATGAGTCTCCTGTCGCGTCTGTACCTGTAACAAGCCAAGGTTGTTATATAAGTAGTCGACTGGCCATAAATCGATCGCACGGTGCAAGAGATTTGATTGGATTTGTTTGCGTTTGGTGTCCAATACGGTTTCGCTGCTTTGTCGGTGAGAATCAGTGATGATGGTGGCAGTGGTAATGAAGATAAATATACGACACTTAAGAGGGCTGTCCCAACGACACGCTGTAGGCCACTTAAGTGCAGTTATAATTCTAAGTATTTACACAACACAGTCTATATATAACGTCGAGCGCGTCTGGATGTTAACACGTTTCCTTATCAGGGATACCTTATTCTACAACGGTAGTAAATTTCCTTGCCTCCGACTTTCCCACAGTCTCAGCCCATCAGACATTTCGCGTTGCTTGAGTGCAGTTAGATGCATCGCCTTGCCTCTTGAACATTTATTACAGGCCGCTCAGTGAAGCCGGTTTTGTACGAGGCGTGGCAGGAGCTACCAGTAAGAGGCTTAGCAGCCGCACCGACCCATCTGTCACGCTGCCAGGCCACTACGATGTCTGCTGGAAGGAGACGCGCCATTCCATCCATTCCTTATCGCAGCACTAATACCGAAAAGACAAATGCTTATCATTCTCTTACATGATGAGAATTTTCATTTTTCACCCTTCTGACCACTGTCTTTTCACTGTAGGAAGGACGAAGTAAGAACTCTCTTGCAAAGCCGACCTGTTTCTCTGGCCAACAGCACAAACATCTCAACAGCGCAACTGCTGTAAGAATATGCCGAGCTGGAATTCAATATACGTTAAACAGGGTCGTCTCACTGCCTAACGTACAATGACGAAAAAAAGAACGCAACAACAAAAAATTGACTGGCGACTCCATAAAGTGCTGTGTGCACAACAACCATATGATAAGTAAAATTAGAAGGAAGGTCAGCGTTGGCCATAATTTTGATGATTTATTAACAGCAAAATCGATATTCGATCACATAATGATTATCTTCAGTGCTGGAAGTTAAAAATTTTCACATAACGATCAGTGAATAAGAAACAAAAGACCACAAATACATCTGAGTATAAACCAGCTGTTGGCAAGAACATACCCTTAGTGTACAAATTAAAGCTCATAGGCACTGGTGTCTAGCTATTAGCAGTAGCAGAAGCTATGAAACGATCACAATGATTGAAGCCGCTGTTTCCATTCGCCTATACAGCAGACCTCGGTGTGACAGGGGCTTGGAACGCCATTTATGTGACATGTGTCACGTGAAGACTTAACATTACTTTATTTAGCAAGAGATTAGCACAAAATACCAAATGTGCACTTGCAAATCATTAACTCAATATTTCAAATTTGAAATTGTGCATTAATAACGCATAGCAAAAAGGAAGGGGGAAATGCACATCTTGCCGACATACACTGGCGTGTTATTTTCAAACCAACTTAAAAAAAAAAAAACATGGAAGAATAAAAACCAACAGGTAAAATTATAAGATGTCGGATTACAGGACTAGTAAAAATATACAAATAACATGGCATCAAATACAACAGAATTTGTTATAGCACAGTAACCGCCGTCTGGCGTGGGAAGTCAGAGGTATAAAGTTCATAATTTGCGTAAAATATTACGTTGAAACCAAGAAGTCAAATACATAAATAGTGGTAATTGTACAATATATGTCACGATTTAACAGGTCAAAATGTCATGGAACACATTACGTGTTGTAAAAGAAAATTTAGGGTGACGACTAACAATTTTTTATCGTATATAACGACATGATGATACACACATCTCATTCGTCCCGCTGGGACATGTTAACACATTATAATTATTTCTGAGGCTTAATTACAAAAAATCATCGTAATTATGAAAAGCAGAATGATTAAAAAGCTCATTGTGGATGTAGAAATCGTTTAGCGTACTCATGAGTAACAACTACTGTTACAAATTGCAAAGAATTAGTGATATGTTGGCTAGAGACACAAGTGTACGAAATACCCTAGCCTAGCAGAAACGTCCACAATCACACCTATTATTTATAGAAAAAATTTCCTCGTGTGATACAAACGGAACTTGGGTATATGGAAACAGTGTTCTCTTTAAAGTATAAAAGCTTTGTCCCAAAAAAATACTTCGCACTCTGGTTATACACTTTTGCACAAGCACTGGGTCACAACCCACCATACATACATTTACAGTTGATATAAAAGAAATGAAAACCGTCAAGCAAACGGTTTTGGATGGTCATATGAAGGACATAATTTTATTACATGTCTTATAGCAGCAGTGGGACCCCTTATAACATAAAAGCTGAGTTCGAAAATACCCATATATCCAAAGTGGGCCATAACAATTAATCTAAAATACAAGGTGTCGCTAAGTAGTAATATACATCGTACATCCAGAAAAAAACCGTCATAACTTAGGAAAGGTAACAGTACAAATTATTCCCAAAATAAACGTCGCACTGTAGACAAATTGGAGCCAGATTACGCACATTTTTCCGCTATTACTTACTAAAGCAATTAAAATGTAGTGACAAACTAGCAACATGAAATAATCACATGAAAGTGATGAGATTTAAATTTCTTGTCTATTAATAATGAATATACAAAAAATAATGAATAAACAGTAACGAAATTTCGGAAATACTTTTGTCTTGGTAACATGTTTAATTGATTAACATTGCAAGATCAGAGGTTAATGTAAGCGTGTGATAAGCCATTGCAAATGTGAAATGCTGGCGCACTAACAACCTTTGTCAGGGCCAGAATCTTGAAAGCAAGCATGCAAACGTGCATGCATTGTGTAATACAGATTCTGGATGTCAGTTTGTGGAATAGAGTTCCATGCCTGTTGCACTATGTCGGTCAATAAATGGACGGTTAACGCAGGTTGTGTAAGACGCTGGAATTGTCCTCTGACGATGTCCCATATGTGCTCGACTGGATATAGGTCTGGTGGTCCAGCAGGCCAAGGCAACAAATCGACACTCCGTAGAGCATGTTGATTTACAACAGCCGTATGCAGAAGAGTGTTATCCTGCTGGAAAACACCCCTTGGAATGCTGTTCGTGAATGGCAATACAGCAAATCGACACTCCGTAGGGCATGTCGGATTACAACAGCAGTATACGGAAGAGTGTTATCCTGCTGGAAAACAACCCTTGGAATACTGTTCGTGAATGGCAATACAGCAAATCGACACTCTGTAGAGCATGTCAGGTTACAACAGCAGTATGCAGAAGAGTGTTATGCTGCTGGAAAACACCCCTTGGAATTCTGTTCGTTAATGGCAATACAACAAATCGACACTCCGTAGAGTATGTCGGGTTACAACAGCAGTATGCGGAAGAGTGTTATCCTGCTGGAAAACACCCCTTGGAATGCTGTTCGTGAATGGCAATACAACAAATCGAATCACCAGATTGACGTAAAGATTTACAGTCATGGTGCGTGGGAGAACCACGAGAGTAGTCCTACTGTCATACGAAATCGCACCGCAGACAGTAACTCTAGGTGTAAGTCTAGTGTGACTAGCACGCGGAGGCCTCCAATAAGCTCTCGCTTGACACTACTGAAGTCGCAAGTGGAAGTGGTTTGGGGTGAGTGCAACACACGCAGCAGGGCGTCTGGCTCGGAGATGCAGCCGATTTGTAACAGTTCGTTGTGGCAGTGTGGAACCGACGGCTGCACAAATTGCTGCTTCAGATGCATCACGATGCGCCGAATACGATGGTCTTCCCTCTCGCTTGTGCTACGTGCCCGTCTGGTGCCCGGTCTTCTTGTGACCATACTTTCCCGAGACCACCGCTGCCAGCAGTCATGTACAGTGGCTACACTTCTGCCAAGTCTTTCAGAAAAATCGCGGAAGGTACATCCAGTTTCTCGTAGCCCCATTACACGACCTCGTTAAACTCAGCAAGTTGTTAATAATGGCGTCTTTATCGAATTATTCTTGACTAAATCAACTCACCACGTCCAGTCTCAAATATAAGTAACCCTCACGTCCACCACAGCATGTATTTAAGGAAAATCTGATTTGCATCCTCATAGTAGTACCACTGGTGCCACTTTTATGCAGTTGACACGAAATTTGAATAACCATCATTTTTCAGATGTAGAAACACGCCTACCAACTTTGTTTATGTCGCATAACTACTTATTTGTTTTGTGATTTTCTTTCCGTTAGTGTATGTTCCATTTCCAGCCAAATGAATACCGAGACATGGGATAATGTCTCCAAAAGAAGTTGATGCCTAAAAAGTTAATGCACTGAAAGACTCCACGACGTATATGTAGATAGGTCATCTGTACTGGTTCACTTCCTTTGTTATTTTGACATGATTGTCGATATTTTGGATACTGAAATACGCAGGATACTTTGGTCTCGACTAACTCATTCCGTAGGTTCCCGTTGGTTGTAAGACAAATCCTGGAAGTGGAGAGCTCCTCCCGGATCCATGTAACCGAAAAGTCCTCTGCCGCACTATATTTGGCTAAAATGAACAAAAGTTCTGTAATGGAGCGCTTCTCCAACATTCCGCTGTACACTTCGGAATTGAAAAATGGAGTATGTTTAAGAAAATGCATTACTCTACTGTGAGAAAGGTCCAATAGCTATATTCTTCCTCTACATTTACGAATATTCTGCAAATCAGACTTAAGTTTCTGGCAGAGGGTCCATCGAAACCCCTTCACAATAAGTCTCTATTATTCCACTCTCGAACAGCGCGCGGAAAATAATTAACACCTATATCTTTCCCTGGCGCTCTGATATCCCATATTTTACAATGATGATCGTTTATCACTATGTAGGTAGGCGTCACAAAATATCTTCGTATTCGGAGGAGAAAGTTGATTGAAATTTCATAAGAAGATTCCGCCATAGTGAAAAACGCCCTGTTTTAATGGTGTCTACTCAAATGCTGTATCATATCCGTGACACTCTCTCCCCTATTTCGCGATAATACAAAACGTGCTGCTCTTCTTTGAACTTTTTCGATGTACTTCTTTAATCCTATCTAGTAAGGATCCCAAACGGCGCAGCAGTACTCCAAAAGAGGACGGACAAGCGTAGCCTAGGCAGTCTCTTTAGTAGACCTGTTCCATTTTCTAAGTGCTCTGCCAATAAATCACAGTCTTTGGTTTGCCTTCTCTACAACATTTTCTGTGTCTTCTTTCCAATTTAAGTTGTTCGTAGAATGAGATTTTCACTCTGCAGTGGAGCGTGCGCTGATATGAAACTTCCTGGCAGATTAAAACTCGAACTCGGGACCTTTGCCTTTCGCGGGAAAGTGCTCTACCATCTGAGCTACCCAAGCACGACTCACGCCCCCTCCTCACAGCTTTACTTCTGCCAGTACCTCGTCTCCTACCTTCCAAACTTTACAGAAGCTCTCGTGGTTCGCAGGTACTGGCAGAAGTGAAGCTGTGAGGACGGTGCGTGAGTCGTGCTTGGGTAGCTCAGACGGTAGAGTACTTGGCCGCGAAAGGCAAAGGTCCTAAGTTGTTCGTAATTGTAATTCCTAGGTATTTAGTTGCACTGCCTTTAGATTTGACTGACTTACGGTGTAACAGAAATTTAACGGATTCCTCTGAGAACTCACGTTAGTGACCTCACAATGTTCATTATTTAGGGTCAATTGCCAATTTTTGGACCACGCAGACATCTTTTCAAAACCGTTTTGCAATTTGTTTTGATCTTTTGATGACTGTATTAGACGATAAACGACAGCATAATCTGCAAACGGACTAAGACAGCTGCTCTGATTGTCTCCTAAATCGTTTATGTAGATAAGAAACAACAGAGGGCCTATAACACTACCTTTGGGAGACGCCAGAAATCACTTCTGTTTTACTCGATGACTTTCCATCAGTTACTGCGATCTGTGACCTCTCCTGCTAAATGGTTGATACGCCGAAGCTGGAATCTTTGTCTTCTGTAAGGAGTGGGCTCACGTGTTAAGTCGGCAGGTAGTTAAGTCAGCAGGTGAGGGGAGCAGGGCGAGACAAAACAGAGCAGGCGCGCTCGCAGGTGCAGCCGGGAAGCGTGAAGGTCGCGGCCGCTGCCGCTGGCGGGCCGTCCCACCGGCGGTCACCGCCCAGCCTCTGCAGTCGGGACTCTTCCCACTGGGAGGTCTGTGTCTGCAACTCCACCGCCCGCTGTCTCCCTCCAGGCCTTGCGGGCGTATCTACATCTACATCTACATTTATACTCCGCAAGCCACCCAACGGTGTGTGGCGGAGGGCACTTTATGTGCCACTGTCATTACCTCTCTTTCCTGTTCCAGTCGCGTATGGTTCACGGGAAGAACGACTGCCGGAAAGCCTCCGTGCGCGCTCGAATCTCTCTAATGTTACATTCGTGATCTCCTCGGGAGGTATAAGTAGGGGGAAGCAATATGTTCGATACCTCATCCAGAAACGCACTCTCTCGAAACCTGGACAGCAAGCTACACCGCGATACAGAGCGCCTCTCTTGCAGAGTCTGCCACTTGAGTTTGCTAAACATCTCCGTAACGCTATCACGCTTACCAAATAACTCTGTGACGAAACGCGCCGCTCTTCTTTGGATCTTCTCTATCTCCACCGCCAACCCGACCTGGTACGGATCCCACACTGATGAGCAATACCCAAGTATAGGTCGAACGAGTGTTTTGTAAGCCACCTTCTTTGTTGATGGACTACATTTTCTAAAGACTCTCCCAATGAATCTCAACCTGGCACCTGCTTTACCAAAAATTAATTTTATATGATCATTCCACTTCAAATCGTTCTGTACGCATACTCCTGGATATTTTACAGAAGTAACTGCTACCAGTGTTTGTTCTGCTATCATATAATCATACAATAAAGGATCCTTCTTTCTATGTACTCGCAATACGTTACTTTTGTCTATGTTAAGGGTCAGTTGCCACTCCTTGCACCAAGTGCCTATCCGCTGCAGATCTTCCTGCATTTCACTACAATTTTCTAATGCTGCAGCTTCTCTGTATACTACAGCATCATCCGCGAAAAGCCACATGGAACTTCCGACACTATCTACTAGGTCAACTCTCAAATCCCAGCGTACCATCGACTGGTGAGGCTGTAACACCCCACCCGTTGCTTGTCCGATTTTGCGTGTGACAAACAACTTACAGAGAAACTGTGAGTGGAATTGTACGCAAAAACGGATGACGCTAGATTTAAATATGGCCCTGTCACCCCTAATTAATCTGTTGTGGTTGTGTTGACGATAAATCATACCTATTTTTCGCTCCAAACATGAGCGATCACGAGCCCTTAGGGAGTTCAATGACATCAAACACATGCACAAAAATGAAAAATAAGCATGAGGTTGGATTCGGGATCTTCTACTGAAAGTAAAGGCTCTACTGAATAAAAAAAATTATTATAACCTACAGATCAATGCTGAATAAACCACAATGAACAATTTACAAATTACCCTCCTAACTGGGATTGGCAGTGAACTGTGTTGAAATCGGTCCATAACGCGAGCTCTTATAACTTGGCTGACCGACTGACATCGACACTAAACGTAAAACACCAAGAACTACTACACCCCAAAGTATCGTGAAACCTCTGTGGAAACAGCAATTGCACCTGATACAACTATTTAACGTTACTCTTAGCACAGGCCGAAGCGGGAGCGATCTCACCGTAATATTCCTGTTGCAGCGGCGATCACTGACGGTGACGGCGTGGCTGTGATGTCGGCGTGTGGCGTCTCGGAAAGTACACTCCTACAATACTCGGACAATACTCGTCCTCTCAGAACAAAAGACCAAGACTGGAGACGACTTGTCTAACGTCCTCTCAGTACGAGAGCCCAGAACGGAAGACCTCTACAGAGAGTCGAGCAAGATCGCGCTTTACCTCTGTTTTCCCACCTGAACTTTTAACGAGCGAATCACATCACTAGAAGCTCTAAAAATACCCAGTTTGCCAGTGTCGACTAATGTACGGCCTAGGAATAGAACTCTTTTCCACAATTCTTCCCTTTCTACAAAATTTCGCAAGTAAACTCCGCCCACACCGGCTGGGAAGAACCACAGCTATGGGCAATAACACGTTTACTGGAATTTTTCTCCTAAGAGACCACTCGAGATTTTCCCGGTAAGATTCCCCGTCGTAGCGAATACAAACTCCTGCATTGAAAGTTCTGTTATTCGGAACTCATGGCCTGCCCCACCTGAGCTACTCGAAGGCGTAAAATTAATGGGACATGGGCGATAGCAAGCACAGGAAAGCCCGTCCAGCTCTGTTTTGGTAAACACTTGAACACCTGCAGCCGCGCATCCCTCAGAGGCTGGCGGCCGCTGTGGCCTCTCTAAACCGATTACAGAACTTCCCCAGTTCACCAATCATACCGTCAGGCTGTGGCCTTCGGCGACTAGCCGGGGACATAGCCGAGCTGTGTCTCGCATACTGCCTCTCGGAAAATCTTATAATTACAAAATCGCGTAATTCTCGCTGTATATTTCTAGCCAGCGTGCCGATGCGTTTCCACATAGATTTCCTACACCGTAATTTAGAGTATTACTCCCTCCAACAAACAACAACAACTTATCTACAAAGCGATTGCACCACTGTCAGTCGTTTTTATTGGCCCAAAGTGCTCGCAAAGTGATTACAGCCGGCCGGGTTGGCCGAGCGGTTCTAGGCGCTACAGTCTGGAACCGCACGACCACTTCGGTCGCAGGTTCGAATCCTGCCTCGGGCATGGATGTGTGTGATGTCCTTATGTTAGTTAGGTTTAAGTAGTTCTAAGTTCTAGGGGACTGATGACCTCAGAAGTTAAGTCCCGTAGTGCTCAGAGCCCAAGTGATTACAGTCACGTTAAATGGACTTGTGTAAGGTGCAAGACCGTTGCCACCTTACAAGGCACCACAGAGACTGCGTTGGTCACTGAAGCTTATCAGGCATTTTGGATTGTGTCAGAGCAGACGTTATCCTGATGGAAAATGCCGCCTTTCAAACCCGGCAGACTATAGGGACTTTTGAAAAGCAGCATATCCTCCATGTCTACACGTATAGTGATAGTTACCTGTGGAATGCAGTCTGTTAACAACGGCCTGGTCCGCAGCTCGTGGTCGTGCGGTAGCGTTCTCGCTTCCCACGCCCGGGTTCCCGGGTTCGATTCCCGGCGGGGTCAGGGATTTTCTCTGCCTCGTGATGACTGGGTGTTGTGTGATGTCCTTAGGTTAGTTAGGTTTAAGTAGTTCTAAGTTCTAGGGGACTGATGACCATCGATGTTAAGTCCCATAGTGCCCAGAGCCATTAGCCAACAACGGCCTGTTGCTGACCGTTCTCCTTATCGGCGGGCCCTCGAAACATCGCGTTTTTATTCGACAGAACAACATCGACCTTGCCTCACGGTGGAAGCTGAGGAGATACGCGGAGGAGACTATCTACATTACAATTTTTCGTCCTCTGCTAGAATACTCCTGTGTGCTATGGGACTCTTGCTAGGTAGGATTGAGGGAGGACGTCGAAAAAGTTCAAACAAAAGCAGCTCGTTTTATATTATCACGAAATAGGTGAGATAGTGTCACGGATACAATACACAATCATTAAACGAAGGTGTTTTTCGTTGCGACGAGATCTTTCAATTCCCAGGCTCCCCTCCGAATACGAAAATGCTTTGTTGATACTCACCTACATAGGAACAAATGATCGTTGTAACAAAAGAGGAGAAATCAGAGCTCGCACGGAGAGACTGAAGTGTTCGTCCGCACGCTGTTCGAGTGTGGAAAGGCAGAGAAATTAAGTGAAAGTGGTTCAATGAACTCTCTGCTAGACACTGTCAATTGTACAGTACTCATTTAGATGTAGATACAAAACTATCTCGATTCTTTAAAGCTTAGACGTAACTCTTTCATCAGTCCCCTCAAAAGGCTTCACGAAATTGGGATCTCTCTAAGAATTACTGCAAAGAATCAAAGAGGTAACGTTCGTTAAACGAGAATGCTAGTGTTTTAGGAACTGCACTGTAAACGAATTTAGACATATCTACCCATAAATCGAACATCCAAACACATTTGCACCAACTGGACTGAAACTCAACTCCTACGAACAGCTAAATGCAACTGATCAAACGTAATTCAAGGATATTTTTTTAGTGACCGTATGTGGCAAGTTCAATTGTCTTAAAAAACATGCATTGTCAGTCCAGTTGTATTCGGGAACACTCATTGCCCATACATTTGTCAGATTGAACATACGTGATCAGTCTAGCCTGGGAAGTTAATTGTAAGGCGGACTTTTTCGTTGGTGAATAAATTTTTTGAGAACTATCACAAGAAGAAGCTGCGTGCTGCTGTCGCTCCCCATTCTGAAAAGATGGGAGTCTATCTGTACCACGTCCCCAAAGGCTGCCGAACGGTAGCTTCCGATGAAATTCAAATATAATTCTAAATTCAAAAAAGAACTGGTAGAAAGGTCTTAATTCTGTCTGGAACGGTCCTATAATCTCTTCCCACCACATTTTAGTCGTTTTACGGTTTATGTGACATCCTGTACGCATTGATATGTTCCTCCAACAGGGATGTCTAGCAGTCAGTCTTCTCTTATCTTCAGCAACTGACGTCGAAGCATTTTCGTATTTGTCTCCTGAACTCTCGGCAATTTTCAGGCTCCCAGCTATTTTATGTCTTTTCTCGTTTCATGTGTTTTGCAACTATCTAACACTTATACAGGGTGTAACAAAGGTGTGCCCAAACGTTCGGGAAACACTCCTCAACCGTAGGGAAGAAAGTATTCCGATATGGATATTGATACAGAGACCTTTTATTTCCATGTTAGAGATCAGTTTCTATAACTCTACAACACATTAAACATGGGAAGAACACAGGAAAAGAACGCATCGGCACACTAAGTGAGATGCTGCAAATGCCCTCCGTTTGCAAGGATACATGCATCTACCCACCGTCGTATTGAATCCCTGATGCGGTGATGTACCCCGGAGAACTGCCTACTGTTTTGCAGTCTTCCACAAAAAATGGCTCTAAGCACTATGGACATTAACATCTGAAGTCACCAGTCCCCTAGACTTAGAACTACTTAAACCTAACTAACCTAAGGACATCATACACATCCATGCCCGAGGTACGATTCGAACCTGTGGCCGTAGCAGCAGCGCGATTCCGGACTGAAGCCTTCCACAATACGGGCACAAACACTCTGTACATTTTGTTTCAGAGTTCTAACACGTAGAGTATTCTCTAAGAAAGCAGGGAAAGTTACCCCGTTGAGCTAGGATGGATGAACACGAGCCCGTAAGAAAGTCACCAACAATGCCGGTTCAAACGTTGACACAAAATTGTGCACTCACGTCATCAACAAAGATTTTCTGAGGATTCTCGACAGCTCATACGTGCTGATTGTGAAAATTAACAGTCTGATAACGTTGTAAGGAAGTTTCATCCGTGAACAGCACTTTTTCAGTAAAGTGTGGGTTGATACATTGTTGAGTAAACCTTTCGCAGTTCCGTGCAGGAACATCGGCTGCTCATTAAACGGATGCAGCAGGTTCCCATGTAGCACTCTGCGGACTGTCATGTGGTCAACATTACTTGCAGCTATTTGTTGCAAGGTGACACTAGGGCTTTCGTCAACTGCACGAAGAAGTTCCTCCTCCAGCTGAAGTGTCCTCATCCTTCTAGGCCTCCCCAGTGGTAAGTAGTAGGCTTGAACGTCCCATGCTCCATAAGACGATGATTTATTACTTCAAACGCCCTATTGTCTGGGCAGTGCTCTTCTGGAAATCTCTCCCGATACAAACACTGAGCGCCACGTTCATTACCGTCTGCTAATACACACCAAATGAGCATCTGCCGATTCCACTCTTGAGTACTCTACCGGAATCCCAGTTCGTGATGAACGCTAAGAAGCTGATGCTACTTGCCTGACACCAGTACAGTAACGAAATAAGTCGCAATACTGCACAAGTAATGAAATGAGTCACATGTCAGCATTACCTTCTTTCATTTGGAACAATAAACACGAACAGCTAAATGCAACTGATCAAACGCAATTCAAGGATATTTTCGAACAGTATCTGAAGTAATTGATAGTTCGGTGCCAAAAGAAGTCTACTTTGCTTATTTTCATTCTCTTGTGACGTATGGCATTATATTTTGGAGTAACTCTTCCCGTTCTCAAAGGATACTTTTGGCTCAGAAAGGAGCGGTTCGGCCAGTAAGTGGTGTAAGTTCGCGAACCTCTTGTCGAACCGTGATCACTAGTCGGGTATTCTGATACTGTCCTACCTTGTTAACAGTATCAGCCCATTCCCAAGAATTAGCAGCTTTCACTCAGTTAATACTAGACAGAAATCCAATCTGCATTTGGATCGCACTTCCGTAACTCTTGTGCAGAAAGGCGTGCAGTATTCTGCTGCAACCATTTTCAATAAGAATTCAAAAATCTTAGCAGTAATCCAAGCGCTTTCAAATCGAAACTGAAGGGCTTCCTCATGGGTCACTCCTTCTGTTATAACGAGCAGCTCCTTGAAACATTAAGCTCAGCCTGTATTGTATTGTTGATTGCGTTTACATAAATTTATGGCTCGTCTTTTTTTGGGTTCCTAAACATTTTATTTTATCTGTTATTACTTTTATGCTTTAATTTCGTTTACTGACACGTTCCATGACCTTGGAGGTTGCTCTTCATTTTGGTCCTACGGAACGAGATGTGTAAACTAGAATTAAAAAAAATGGGAATAAAGGGTTTCCAGATCCATGTCCATGTAGTTTTTTATTCTTCTATGGATGAGAAATATTTCCTGAAAATTTGACCGTACATTTTTGATATACGCTGTATGTATACCAAGATCGTAGATGAAAGTGTAGTTACTCTATTTATAACAATTACAATCAGGCAGATGTATTAGATGTGAAGAGATCCTGATGAGACTTGAAAGCGCTCTTAGTTTGATAGAGAAACTAGTTTCGTTCGGCATTCATCACATCTTTAGCAGTCACGTCCAAGTGTTTGACACGCGGCAACACCGGATTAGCCGGCTGTGGTGGCCGAGCGGTTGTAGGCGCTACAATCTGGAGCCGCGCGACCGCTACGGTCGCAGGTTCGAATCCTGCCTCGGGCATGGATGTGTGTGATGTCCTTAGGTTAGTTAGGTTTAAGTAGTTCTAAGTTCTAGGGGACTGATGACCTCAGATGTTAAGTCCCATAGTGCTCAGAGCCATTAGAACCAATACCGGATTAAATCAGTTCCCTCTTTCGCTCTTGTAGGCTCGTTTCTTTGTTCTTCTGTGAGTCATACACTAACCTTGTCTTCTGTCAGTTCAATCTCGTACCGTAATGAGGTTCTCTTCGTTTCGCAAAGCACCCTTCCGAGGCCCTATTCATTCCCTGCTACGATAGCGGTCTTATCTACCCAGCTAAGTATGCCAGTCTTGTGGCCGTATTGCACTCACAAAGGCCTCCTCGCCTCTCCTCATTCCATTCTCACTCTCTCACGAGGAAGCGTCGGATATAATAGCGACTGAGATTGCCTACCCGTATTTGTGCTGCTTCTTCGGTGATGATTTCTTAATGAAAGCAGTCTTAATTTTAAAACGAGCCTCCTTTCATGTCAGAGACCATAATTTATTGTGTCGGAAATGTTCCGGCGCCGTGCTAATGCAGTGTTTATTTCTGTACAAGAACTGGGTACGACTCAACAGCATGACCCCATCTCACAACAAGACCAGACAACAGTCGTATGTCTAATTTTTTATATTTCTCATACGGTAAGGTCAGAACTCAATTTAAATCACCCAAAGCTGTTACAACTCTTAAAATTTCTCGAGGAAATCGACTTTGAAGTTTTCCGACCATCTTTCACAGCGTAAAGTGAGGACCTCTTTTCGGCAGCTAGCAAGGCTCTATGAAAGGATGCTCGCATGACACATGAACGTCCTAGGTTCGTTTCCTGGCGGATGCAATTTTTTGAATAGAGGTGAATGTTCTAGTAGCATTTCCCTGAGGCGTAATATACATAAAAATGAAAGAAAAAATCAGTAGTGCTCGAGACTGGTAAGACTGGAACGCAGGTTCGAGTCTTGATCCGGACTTTTTTTTCATTTTTTTCTTTCATTTCAAATACCTACAGCACTTAAGCATAAAGCCTGTACAATATACACGAATTAACACGTAACCAATCGTAATTTTTATGAAAAACTGACGTCTTCTCGTTTCTAGTTACATACCATGCGCTTAAGTCCAGTTTTTATTGCAAATATAAATTATTAATCACCAGTCTTTTATAAAAATTGTTAACAATGGTTATTTAAATTGAAAACATACAAATAATTTTTTTTCGTATTTGTGTTTTATACACTTGAGAGACAGGCTTGTGGAACAAGCATCTTTGTTTAAAGAGTTACTACAGCTGAGAATCGAGCCCAGATCGCCGACATGGCAAATGAGCGTTATACCTCACATCCACACAGCCCATATTAATAAATAAATAAATAAATAAACCTTGCTTTAGGTTGTTAAAGACGATCTGAAAACTTCACAGTCGATTTTCTCGAGAATTTTTAGAGAAGTATTTAACAGCCTTGGGGATTTATATTTTGGTTCTGAACTTAACGGTCTCCTTTTTATTACGATGGTAGACTCAATTTTCTTCGCTCTATGCTCCCACATGTCTGCAATAGCATTGTATTGTTGATTGGGTTTACATCAACTTACGGCTTGACTTTTTTGGGTTCATAAACATTTTATTTTATCTGTTATTACTTTAATGTTTTAATTTCATGTACTGATACGTCCCATGGCCTTGGAGGTTTGCTCCTCACTGTGGTCCTACGGAACTAGAGAGAGAACGGTGTGCTGAGTTTCCTAGCGAGGGCTTCTCACGTGGAAGCAATGGCAATTACCGCAGTGTTATTTAAGGCAGCCAGAAAGAAATTTTAAAGTGGATTCGGTGAAATGCGTTTATAGTAAAAATGTGATTCCTAAAAACAGATTGCAGCAGGAGGAAAAGAGAATCAAGTGCTTGACACTGCAAATTCAGTTAAATGCTTAGGGATTATAATTACGAATAATTTAAGTTAGAAGATCACCTAGATAATTTTGTGGATAAAATAAACCAAAAGCTACGATTTATCGGCAGAACTATGAGAAAATGCAGTAGGTCTACTAAAGAGGCTGCTTTACACAACGCTTGCCCTTTCACTTCTCGTGTACTAACGTGCAGATTGGGGATCCGCATCAGAGAGGATCGAAGGTGAACACTGAAAAAGTTGAGAGAAGGGCAGCTCGATTTGTATTATAACGAAATAGGGGAAAGAGTGCCACGAATATGATACACGACCTGGTGTGGCAATCATTAAAACAAAGATGTTTTTCGATAGTGCAACAGCTTCTCACAAAATTTGAATCAACACCTTTCTCCTCAGAGTGAGAAAAATTTTTTTTTCGCGCCTACCTACATAGAAAGAAATGGTCATCGTAATAAAATAAGAGAAATCAGAGTTCACAGATAAAGATCTAAGGGTTCCTTTCTTCCCCTCGCGATGTTCGAGAGTGGAACGGTAGAAAAATAGCTTGAAGGTGGTTCGATGAACTACAGAGTAATCATGTAGATGTAGATGAATATGCAAATGTAAAAATAATAAGAGATGTAATTCTCGCAAAAATGACAGATAATGTTAATTAGCATATACTTGATGAATTCTTAGCCGGCCGGAGTGGCCGAACGGTTCTAGGCGCTACAGTCTGGAACCGCGCGACCGCTACGGTTGCAGGTTCGAATCCTGCCTCGGGCGTGGATGTGTGTAATGTCCTTAGGTTAGTTAGGTTTAAGTAGTTCTAAGTTCTAGGTGACTGATGACCTCAAAAGTTAAGTCCCATAGTGCTCAGAGCCATTTGAACCATGAATTCTTATTTTAATGAACGAAAAAAAACGAAAAAAACGAAAAAAATAATGGCCGAATTGAGACTCGAACCATCAATTTTGTTATTACCAGTGTCGAGGACTACCGATTTTCCGATTTATTTTCCATCTTCATTTATTTTACACTTCATGGAAACACTCGTAGCACATGCAAGTTTAAATTTTTATCCATTCTGGATTTATAACACTGCGACTGTCTTGTTAAAGGATTCAGGAATTACTGCAACCAATCGCCGTTTTTTCTTCAATTTTTATTTGTTCATGCCCGTTTTCGAATCGCCTGGCGATTCATCATCTTTGGAGACAACAGCAGCCACACTCTTGGTTTGTTTATATTTTGTAAAGTATGTGGGAGTCGCCATCGGTGGAAAATTGCCTGTTTCACTTGATATTTAACGATAGTGGAAAACATACATTATGTTTTCCAGAGCAGTGCTTGCAACAAGAACAAAAACACTGAGTAATACCATCAAATTAATCTTACCTTCTTAATATTCTTCCCACATATAGTGCTCACTATTCCGTCATTAAATTTTCCACAGATGCACGACCCCCACAATACTCCAAACTAAATTGTATCATCTGATGATGAATCGCCAGGCGATTCGAAACCGGTCGTGAATTAATAAAAATTTAAGAAAAAACGGCGATTGGTTGCAGTACTTCCTGAAACCCTTACATGCAAGTTTATTTGAAATTCTGAAGTGGTCAGGACTTGAAGCAGGGTCGCCCAGGTGACTTGTGAGCATTCTTCAAAAAAATGGTTCAAATGACTCTGAGCACTATGGGACTTAACTTCTGAAGTCATCAGTCCCCTAGACTTAGAACTACTTAAACCTAACTAACGTAAGGACATCACACACATCCATGCCCGAGGCAGGATTCGAACCTGCGACCGTAGCGGTCGCTCGGCTCCAGACTGTAGCGCCTAGAACCGCACGGCCACTCCGGCCGGCTGCGTTCGTGCTCTGCTGCGTTACTAACTTCAACTCCTTATGTGAAGCAATTGCAAGAATCTAAACAGAAGAAATCAGAGGCTGAAGCTAAGAAAGCAGCGAGAAATTTATTTGGGGAGAAGAATGGAAGATCTTCCAATTGTAGACCTAAAGCAGAAGAATCGTCTAGTGACTCGGCATTCGATGTCCATCTTGATGACAGTGGGGATTCAGACAGCAGTGATGACGATGACACAGAGTGTCTGTTCTGTACTGGGCGCTTTTCTGAAGGCAGACACGGGGAGAAATGGGTACAGTGCACGAGATGTTATCGCTGGGCTCATGAATATTGCGGTGTCACAGAAGACAATTTTGTTTGCCCCGGATGTCGTAAATATAGACCTAAGTATTGTGAAATGAGTGAAGGATAACAGAAATGAATGAACATGTAAAAATTGTATATTCATATGTCATTATTATGTAATAAAATAATTAAAGCAAAATATTATTACTGTCTCATATTAGGAAATCTTGATCTCATTTCTACGAAATGCCTTGTTTGTGAAGATTTAATAACTACTCTGAAAGATTGTTTATTACTGCAAATACGATAATTATATGGCTCAAATGGTTCAAATGGCTCTGAGCACTATGGGACTAAACTGCTGTGGTCATAAGTCCCCTAGAACTTAGAACTACTTAAACCTAACTAACCTAAGGACAGCACACAACACCCAGCCATCACGAGGTAGAGAAAATCCCTGACCCCGCCGGGAATCGAACCCGGGAACCCGGGCGTGGGAAGCGAGAACGCTACCGCACGACCACGAGATGCGGGCGATAATTATATGATAAAATTAGATAATGCAAGATCTTATTACCACCATAAAAAATACAACTGCACTTACTTTTAGGTCTTTCAAATGGGTTTACAAAAGTGTGTCTCATATTAGGCACCTTTCCTCTACCCTCTGCCAGACACTCCACAGTGGTTTGCAGAGTACGGATGGAGATGGAGCCGTAGAACAGTAACGGTCTTACGCCAATCCGTAGATTATGCCTCGGCGCCTGTTGGCTCTCCCCACGCACTGTTCTGCCTCCCAAGAAATTTACGTCCCAGTCGTGTATCCCACAGGAAGGTGTTAGTCTTCAGAAGGTATCGCGTGGCGCTCGGCCGAAAGGAATGAGGCTTAAAGTACGGTCTTTAAACGTACTTTGATACTATGTCTGATGTGAAGATGGCGCACGAATGTCGTGATTCTGTGGTCGAATTTCCGTGAGGGATAGATCCTCACATTGCCACTAGCATACATTGTACCGTACACTTGGATGCAGAGCGAAAGACCCGTTGTAGTCTGGAGATAGCCTGAGGATGACGAATACTGTGTCGACTACTCGGCACCGGGTAGAGACTACTGCAGCCACAGAGGCGGCGGTGCAGACGCACGCTGTGGCTGCAGAAGCGCTTAGAGTAGCGTCTCTAATGAGCGCGTCCCACAATGCGGACCGTATCGCCAGCTCAGGCTAGCCGGAGCGGGGTGGTGTGGGCGTTGTGATGGCTATCGCGTATCGTGCTGCATCCTGCGCGGGCGTTTAGGCGAGGTCAGTCACCCCGAGGTGAAACGACTCCTCCTGCTGCTGCGCACAAATGAACCAGGTCAACCGTACCCGCCGATACAGGATATCGGTTTCGTCTTCTCGAAAAGAGAAAACTGATAAAATTTCTTTTGAATTTGTTTTTGGAATGTAAGCCGGTGTGACAGACCGGACTCTAATGTAGCCCGAGGTCTACGTTAGACTGAAAGGTGACGGTTTGCTTCTGAGTTAGGGAAGTGGTACCGAACTGTTCAGTTAATATCATGAACTCTCAGATGTTCCGGGACTCCATGCAACAACTGCATTTCTCTGTGTGTCGCTGACAGGCGTCTGCTTAATTTGTTCGTGCGCTTATAGCTGCTATTCATGCAAAATAAATTCTTTACAGATGATCCGAAGAACGCTTTTGATAATATTCTGAAGAAGAGATTCTTCAAAAGGCTTCGTGGAACAAAGCACAGAATTATTTTTTTTTTTTTTTTTTTTTTTTTTTTTTTTTTTTTTTTTTTTTTTTTTATCCGGGAGACGCAGTACATGTTGCTGCCGTGCGAAAATTCGAGAATTTAGAGGCATTGCTCGTGAAAGATAAAAATTCTGGATTCGTGTGTCGGTCGCACGTACAGCTTTAATCTGCCAAGGAGTATCATTCGATAAGGTACCATCCAGAGATAACTTGCATACATAGCCAACTCCAGCTAAATTCGTAACCGAGACCAGGGTTACTCGGCTGTGATAAGTCTGAGGCAACCAGCTCGAAACTCGGAGGGGCAGAAAATTTACATTTGTAAAATTCGTTTGGAAAAGCGATGCCATCTTACATTTGCTAATAATATCAGTTTGCCACAAGATCTTCGGATGTCCCCGATTCTCTCTGCAGCGTCTATGAGAGCATAACACGCGAAGTTTCGTCACATGGGAACAATAAAATCGATGGACAATTTGATACTTTTCGCGCGTAGTGGACGTTCGCCGGGCAACATATTATATCTACCACATCCGAATCTTTCATTCTGCACTCTGTATTACAATTTTCTGACGTATTCCAGTCTAAGATGTAGCAGGAGAAAAGTGTGCAAGATATTCATCACATGGGAGCAGAAAGATTTCGATATTACTTGCCAATGAAGACACTGATGCAAGGAAGTCATGACTTTGTTGGCAGTACGGCGACTAGCAGTGCCTTGTTGAACCCACATATTCCGTATTGCTGCTCCTTACGTACACAAAGTGTTGCGCCGGCTTTATAAAGCGTTCGTTGTTCACTCTCTCATGCACGAATGTGATTTAGATTCGTCCACCGAACATTACAGGCCAAACTCGCAACTCTTGTGGATCAGAGGAAACGTGTGCTGCTTTTCCATAGACCAATAGCGAGATTCTGGGCATTCGCGTATAGCTCAAGCTGAATGCGTGAATTTTGTGCTGTAAGGTTGCAGCGAATGACACCAAAAGCGTTTCTGCTATGAAATAAAATGACGCCTCAGACTATTACTCCCGATTGTCGGGCCGTATGGAGGATAACAGTCGGGTTGGTATCCCACCGCTGCCCGGGTGTCTCCAGACACGTCTTCACTGGTCAGTGGGGCTCGTCACTGAAGACAGTCCTACTCCAATCAATGAGATTCCCGACCTGAAACGTGTCTGGAGACGCACCGGACGGTGATGGGGTACCAACCTGATTGTTGACTGCCATATGGCGCGACAGCCACGAGTGGTAGTCTGAGGTTCCGTTTCCTTTCGTAGCAGGACCCCTTTGGTGCCTTCCTCGGTACCCTTACGGCACAGCGGCACTTCGACTATAGCCTACGCCCTGTTTTGTTGCCCTTCCTTGAAAACCATCCTGAGCTCACATTTCCACAAGACAAAACCCTCCCGCACCCGGCGAGGGTTTCTACTGCTCGTCTCGGTGCTTGCCAAACCCTACCTTCGCCATCAAGGTGGCAGGATCTCTCCACAATTAAGAAAGTTTGGAGCATTTTGGCCAAGGCCCTCCAACTATCTTGGGATTCTGACGATCTAACGAGCCGAATGGAGAGAATTTGGCATGACGTCCCTCACAGGGGCATCCAACAACATCAATCAATGAAACTTCCTGGCAGATTAAAACTGTGTGCCGGACCGAGACTCGAACTCGGGACCTTTGCCTTTCGCGGGCAACTGCTCTACCAACTGAGCTACCCAAGTACGACACACGCCGCGTCCTCGCAGCTTTAATTCCGCCAGTACCTCGTCTCCTACTTTCCAAACTTCGCAGAAGCTCTCCTGCGTACCTTGCAGAACTATATTTCATTCTGGAATATCAATCAATGCCAATCCGCAAACTTATTACTCAAGGTCCAGAGGTGGATGAACGCATTATTGACTTGCTCAATTTATGAACTTCTTTCTGCTGAATAAATCGTCTACATTTTTCTGTTTGTTTGTACATGTACATCGCATATATCGATTTTCGTCCCGTTCGGGTTATTCCTTCCTCACGTGTCGTTCTTTTTTTTCTTAGAGTGTATGTCATTAACTACATCTGCATGCTATTCAGCTCATGTAAAATCTTCTATTACAGCCAAAAAACGCTACAGAGTTTCTCATTAACCCAAAATGCAGAGAACGTGTCTGCTTCCGATGGAAGTAAGTCGTCGAGATTGTTTCGGGAAGAGGCCACACCATCATCATGCGCAGCGAAAGTGTCTCGGCGGGTTCTGGATGAAGGCGATTACACTGCTGCCGGACTGGTCTCGCTATATACTGTACCAGCTAACTGCCGCGTAATGGCTATCGCACAAGGCCACCTCCTGCCGCTCTGCTCGACAGGCAGGCGCGCCTAGGTAATTGCTTCAGAAGAAACCAAAACGACCATAACTCGACGTAGCTGTCGGCGGTTAGGTCTTCCTCACTTTTTTTCTTTTCTTTTTTACCGAACGTGAAGCTGTAGCAAGCGGCAAGCGGCACGGCAGCCGATCAGGCCCTCGGCAGAGACATTCCTCTACTACAGGGAAATCGTCAGCATGAGTTAGGTGCTATTTGCCGCAGGCAGGCGCTCGGGAGAGGAATGAACAGGTGCCCAGCGGCCGCCGCCGTGTAATTGCTGCATCGTTTCTTACTGTGAAACGCTGTCCACTCACTATTCTAAGTCACTAACATTCCCACGATGTCTTCAGCAGCTGCCTACAAACCGCTTCATTCGCCGTTAGACAATATCAGTTCCTACTGACATGGTGTTCACGCTCGTATTTCTACGAATTGATGCTATATCAAGAAATTAGAAATGATCGTTATTTTGTCAGTGGTATATGCGACGTGACAGACACACACAGACGCTGGACCCCCATTCGGGACGATGTCGGTTCAGATCCCCATCCGCCTATCCAGAGTTGATTTTACGCGATTTCCCTGAATCGCTTGACGCAAACGTCACGGTGACTCCTTTGAAAAGTGTAACCCTACTCTACCTACATCTACATCCATACTCCGCAAGCCACCTGACGGTGTGTTGTATTGTATTGTATGTTAACCGGAGGCCTAGAAACGACGGAGAGGCTCCGTCCCCGCCGCAGCCGCAGTGGTCCACAACCTCACGACGACTACCAAAGTCCACTTCACCCCTCCGCCGCCCCACACCGAACTACTCTTTCAGGGTTATTGTGCGGTTCGGCCCCCGGTGGACCCCCCCTCCCCCCCACTCCCTCCCAGAGAAGGTCTCACACCAGACGAGTGTAACCCCTATGTTTGCGTGGTAGAGTAATGGTGGTGTACGCGCACATGGAGAACCTGTTTGCGCAACAATCGCCGAAAAAGTGTAGCTGGGGCGGAATAAGGGGAACCAGCCCGCATTCGCGGAGGCCGATGGAAAACCTCCTAAAAACCACCCACAGACTGGCCAGCTCACCGGACCTCGACACTAGTCCGCCGGGCGGATTCGTGCCTGGGACCAGGCCCTCCCCTATACTTAGAATTACTTAAACCTAACTAACCTAAGGACATCACACAACACCCAGTCATCATTACAATATTCGTCGTGCTTCTCAGTTCCATGGTTTAAAGAACCTGCAGGATATAGGCTGGGTCCAGTTCAGAGATTAAAACTGCTGCCTTCGGTGTGGCAGGTTAAATTCCTGGTACTTCTTCGGATCCCTCTGAGGTAGGAAGGTCTGCAATGGGGACCATCCAGCCTTGAGGCCAAATGAGTAGCTGTGTGAATAAAGAAGCAGTGGGATGATCATCAAGATTCGTCTACTGACAATAGCGGATGCAGGGGTCCCACGATCATAGATCACTCCTCATACTGCCTTGAAAGCTGCAGTCGGCCAGTCTCAACAGGTCTAAGGCATAGTCTGAGAGTGGTGGGAGTGGGTTGTCTGGTATTTCGGAGATACAGAAGAGTTACTTATTATCTGCGTGTCTCATATTTGTACGTCAGTTGTGTTCTGTCAATGTTAAGTTCAACAACTAATACCAGTACTATAAAATACACTGTGCAGTCACATTAATGTGACCACCTGACAAAAGCCTGAATAAGATCTGGGAGATTCCGAGAGGCCAATGCCGTGGCAAGATGAGCTAGATTTCTCTGTTGAGGATCCATGGCGCTCAGTGGTCCCACGGATAATCAATTGGGTTCAAATCCGGGTCAGGAGAGTATGTTAAACTATCCTGATGCTCTTGGAACCACGCACGTATACTGTGAGCTGTGTGGCACGTTGCATTGTTCTGCTGATAAATGCCACAGAGCTGAGGAAAAACAAACTGCATGTAGGGGTTGACATGGGCCCCAAGGATGGATGCATGCTTATGCTGATCCATTGTGCCTTTCAGAGTAACGAGATCACCCAGGGAATACCCGCTGGTCTGGACCCTTCTAACGACTGTTGCAGGATGTTTGCTTTCAGACGTTTTACGCCGTTCACAGTAACGGTCATTTGCCCCATGGAGCATAAAATGTGATTCATATGAAAAAGTCGTCTGTCAACACGGACGTCCAGTTACGGTGTTGGGGTGCAAATTCCAGGTTTCATCGCCCATGAACAGTAGTCAGCGTGGGCGAGTGAATCGGGCGCCTGCGGCAGAGGTCCGTACACAGCGATGTTCGCTGGTCGGTCGTTGAGGAGGCACTGTAGTGCATCTGGCTGGTTAGTTACGTAACAGTTGCACGCCTATTCGCCTGTACACACCTCTGCGACTGTCATTCACCTCTGTCTTCACAGCTGATTTTGGATAGCGCTATTTTCCCATGCACGGTGTATGAGGGGCGTTAGAAAAGTCCGTGCAAAAATAAAAAGTACTTACGTGTTTGGGGTAAACCCTTTTTATTTTTCGACATAGTCTCCTTTTCGACTCATACACTTCGTCCAACGCTGTTCTAATTTGTTGATCCCTTCCGAATAATAGGAATTGTCCAAGTCTGCAAAATAGCTATTAGTTGCTGCAGTCACCTCCTCGTTTGAATAAAATTTTTGTCCCACCAGCCATTTCTTCAAATTGTGGAACAAATAGTAGTCTGAGGGAGCCAAGTCTGGAGAACAGGGGGGATGTGGAACGAGTTGGAATCCAACTTCCATTAATTTTGCGATCACAACTGCTGAGGTGTGTGCTAGTGCATTGTCGTGATGGAAAAGGACTTTTTTGCTCTCAAATCGCCGGCCTTTTTCTTGCAGCTCGGTTTTCAAATGGTCCAATAGCGATGAATAAAAAAGGTTCAAATAGCTCTGAGCTCTATGGTACTTAACTTCTGAGGTCATCAGTCCCCTAGAACTCAGAACTACTTAAACCTAACTAACCTAAGGACATCACACACATCCATGCCCGAGGCAGGATTCGAACCTGCGGCCTTTAGGTCGCGCGATTCCAGACTGTAGCGCCTAGAACCGCTCGGTCACTCAGGCCGGCAGCGATGAATAATGTTCACCTGTAATAGTTTTATCTTTTCCAGATAGTCGATGAGGATTATCTCTTGCGAATCCCAAAAGACAGTCGCCATAACCTTTCCGCCTTTTTGGTGCAGATTCTCCCTTGGTAACCCAGTGTTTAGATTGTTGTTTGGTCTCAGGAGTATAGTAATGTGGCCATGTTTCATCCACAGTGACGAAACGACGCTTAAAGTCCTGCGGATCCTTCCTGAACAGCTGAAAACCATCCTTGCAACACTTCACACGATTCCGTTTTAGGTGAAGCGTGAGCAACCGCGGAACCCATCTTGCGGATAGCTTTCTCATGCCCAAATGTTTATGCAAAATATAATGTACCCGTTCATTCGAGATGCCCACAGCACTATCAATCTCACGCACCTTAACTCTTCTGGAATCCATCACCATATCATGGATTTTATCAATGTTTTCTGGAGTCGTAACCTCCACATGGCGTCCAGAAGGTGCAGCATCACTTGTACCCATATGGCCACTCCGACAATTTTGAAACCACTTATAAACTGTTCTAATCGAGGGTGCAGAGTGACCGTAATGTTTATCAAGCTTCTCTTTAGTCTCCTGAGGCGTTTTGCCTTTCATAAAGTATTGTTTAATCACCACACGAAATTCCTCTTCGTCCATTTTTTGACAATCACTCGACTTCTTTGATTCACACGAATGCCAAACACAAAGAAATAGACCAATATGGCTGAAACTTGGTGTGCGTTCATTACAAAGATGCTACTAACTAAAAATGACCTCTATACGCGCCGGTGGTGCCATCTCTCGGACTTTGCACGGACTTTTCAACGCCACTCGTACTTTGACTGCGGTGGAACGAAAACAGTTAACAAACTTACTTATTTCGGAAATTCTTCCACACTTGGCCCGGAAGCCAATGATCATATCCTTTTGGACATCAGATAAATCGGTCCGTTTCTGCATTACGACCACGAATGCACTCTTTTCCGCGTCCCCCCCCCCCCCCCCTCCTCCCCCGACATGCTTTATGTACATTCCATTGGTAGTGCTGCCATCTGCCGTCTCTGAGTTGCTACTGAATGTTAATGTAGACCGCGCACCGTGGGCACATTAATGTCACCGGACCATGTATGTTATGATGTCTTTGTCACGTACTTTCCTCAAAAGCAGTGGGTTTGAGCTTAATGTATTCACTGTTCAGAGATTTAGAAATCTCACTTTGTAGCGCGGTGTGCACCTGTTTGAAAGTTTTCTTTTATTTATTTATTTATTTATTTTTTTTTTTTTTTTGAGTCATCAGTCTTCTCGTTGGTTTCATGCAGCCCGCCACGAATTTCTCTCTTGCGCCAACCTCTTCATCTGAGGGTAGCAGGTGCTACCTACGTCCTCAATTATTTGCTGCATGTATTCCAATCTCTGTCTTCCTCTACAGTTTTTGCCCTCTACAGCTCCCTCTGGTACCATGAAAGTCATTCCCTGATGCCTTAACAGATGTCCTATCATCCTGTCCCTTCTCCTTGTCAGTGTTTTCCACGTATTCCTGTCCTCTCCGATTCTGCTCAGAACCTCCTCGTTCCTTACCTTATTAGTCCACCTAATTTTCAACATTCGTCGGTAGCACCACATCTCAAATGCATCGATTCTCTTCAGTTCCGGTTTTCCCACAGTCTATGTTTCACTACCATGCAATGCTGTGCTACAAACGTACATTCTCAGAAATTTCTTCCTCAAATTAAGGTCTATGTTTGATACTAGTAGACTTTTCTTGGAAGGAATACCCTTTTTCCCAGTGCTAATCTGCTTTTGATGTTCTCCCTGCTCCGTTCGTCATTGGTTATTTTGCAGTCTAGGTAGCAGAATTCCTTAATTGCATCTACTTCGTGATCATCAATCCTGATGTTAAGTTTCTCGTCGTTCGGGACTGATGACCTCAGATGTTGTCCCATAGTGCTCAGAGCCATTTGAACCATTCTCGTCGTTCTAATTTCTGCTACTTCTTATAACTTTCGTCTTTCTTCGATTTACTCTTAATCGATATTCTGTTCTCATTAGACTGTTCGTTCCATTCCTCAGATCACGTAATTCTTCTTCAGTTTCACTCAGGATAGCAATTTCATCAGCAACTTTTTTTTATTTCCATCATTGCTTCCTCGATGTACAGATTGAACAGTATGGGCGAAACACCACATCCCTGTCTTACATCCTTTTTAATCTTAGCACCTCGAACTTGGTTGTCCAATCTTGTTATTCCCTCTTGGGTCTTATACGTATTATATATTACCCGTCTCTCCCTATAGCTTAACCCTTTTTTTTCAGAATTTCGAACATCTTGCACCAACGCTTTTTACAGGTCTAAAAATCTTATGAACGTCTTGATTTTTCTTTATCTTGCTTCCATTATCAATCACAACGTCAGAACTGCCTCTCTAGCCCTTTTATCTTCCTAAAGCCAAGCTGATCGTCATCTCTAACACATCCTCAGTTTTCTTTTCCATTCTTCTGTATATAATCTTGTCAGTAGATTGGATGCATGAGCTGTTAAGTTGACTGTGCGATAATTCTCGCACTTGTCAGCACTAGCAGTCTTCGGGATTGTGTGGATGATATTTTTGGGAAAGTCAGATGATATGTCGTCATATTCATACATTCTACAAACCAACGTGAATAGTCGTTTTGTTACCACTTCCCACGATGATTTTAGAAATTCTGATGGAATGTTGTCTGTCCCTTGTGCCTTTTTTTGATCCTAAGTTCTCCAGAGCTCTTTTAAATTCTAATACTGGTTCCACTATCTCTTCTAAATGGACTCCTGTTTCTTCTTCTATCATATCAGACAAATCTTCCCTCTCATAGAATCCTTCAATGTATTGTTTCCACTTATCCTTTCTGGCAGACTAAATCTGTGTGCCGGAGTAGCTCTCAAACATGTGACCTTTGCTTTTCATGGGCAAGTACTCTACCCACTGAGCCATCCAGCCATTGTCAAGGCCTGTCCTCACAGCTGTTCTTCTGCAAGTACCTCTCTCTTAGTTTCCTAATTTCATAGAATTTCATTCTGGAAACATATACTGAAAAAGTTGCGTCAAGTCCGAAATGTAGGACAAGAATTACTGGAGAAAGTGAAGCCGTAAGAGAAGGTCAGAAGTCGCCCCTGCATAGTTCGATCGACAGAGCATTTTTCCCCGCGAAAGGACAATGTTCCGGCTTACGAGTCCCTGTCGGACACACAGATTTGTGGAAAGCCAAAATGAGTGTTATGAAAGTAATACATCACAGATCCTAAAAGGTTTTGTGTAAAGCCTATAAGCAGATCGAAGTCACGTCTCGCCTGGGCCCGTCAACCCCGCAACTGGACTGTTGATGAATGGAAAAATGTTGCCTGGTCCGACGAGATTCGTTTCAAATTGTAGCGAACGGATGGGGACAACCTCATGAATCCATGGACCCCGCATGTGAGCAGGGGACTGTTCAAGCTCGTGGAGGCTCTGTTAAGGTGTGGCGCGGCTGCAGTTGGAGTGATATGGGACCCCTGATACGAGCACATACAACTCTGACAGGTGACAAGTACATAAGCACCCTGTCAGGTCACCTGCGTCCATTCATGACCATTGTGCATTCCGACGGACTTGGGAAATTCCAGCAGAACAATGTGACGCCCCACATGTCAAGAACTGTAACAGAGTGGATCCAGGAACATTCTTCTGAGTTCAAACACTTTCGCTGACACCCTAACTCCCCAGACATGAACATTACTGAGCATATCTGGGATGACTTGCAATGTGCTGTTCATAATACACTCCTGGAAATGGAAAAAAGAACACATTGACACCGGTGTGTCAGACCCACCATACTTGCTCCGGACACTGCGAGAGGGCTGTACAAGCAATGATCACACGCACGGCACAGCGGACACACCAGGAACCGCGGTGTTGGCCGTCGAATGGCGCTAGCTGCGCAGCATTTGTGCACCGCCGCCGTCAGTGTCAGCCAGTTTGCCGTGGCATACGGAGCTCCATCGCAGGCTTTAACACTGGTAGCATGCCGCGACAGCGTGGGCGTGAACCGTATGTGCAGTTGACGGACTTTGAGCGACGGCGTATAGTGGGCATGCGGGAGGCCGGGTGGACGTACCGCCGAATTGCTCAACACGTGGGGCGTGAGGTCTCCACAGTACATCGATGTTGTCGCCAGTGGTCGGCGGAAGGTGCACGTGCCTGTCGACCTGGGACCGGACCGCAGCGACGCACGGATGCACGCCAAGACCGTAGGATCCTACGCAGTGCCGTAGGGGACCGCACCGCCACTTTCCAGCAAATTAGGGACACTGTTGCTCCTGGGGTATCGGCGAGGACCATTCGCAACCGTCTCCATGAAGCTGGGCTACGGTCCCGCACACCGTTAGGCCGTCTTCCGCTCACGCCCCAACATCGTGCAGCCCGCCTCCAGTGGTGTCGCGACAGGCGTGAATGGAGGGACGAATGGAGACGTGTCGTCTTCAGCGATGAGAGTCGCTTCTGCCTTGGTGCCAATGATGGTCGTATGCGTGTTTGGCGCCGTGCAGGTGAGCGCCACAATCAGGACTGCATACGACCGAGGCACACGGGGCTAACACCCGGCATCATGGTGTGGGGAGCGATCTCCTACACTGGCCGTACACCACTGGTGATCGTCGAGGGGACACTGAATAGTGCACGGTACATCCAAACCGTCATCGAACCCATCGTTCTACCATTCCTAGACCGGCAAGGGAACTTGCTGTTCCAACAGGACAATGCACGTCCGCATGTATCCCGTGCCACCCAACGTGCTCTAGAAGGTGTAAGTCAACTACCCTGGCCAGCAAGATCTCGGGATCTGTCCCCCATTGAGCATGTTTGGGACTGGATGAAGCATCGTCTCTCGCGGTCTGCACGTCCAGCACGAACGCTGGTCCAACTGAGGCGCCAGGTGGAAATGGCATGGCAAGCCGTTCCACAGGACTACATCCAGCATCTCTACGATCGTCTCCATGGGAGAATAGCAGCCTGCATTGCTGCGAAAGGTGGATATACACTGTACTAGTGCCGACATTGTGCATGCTCTGTTGCCTGTGTCTATGTGCCTGTGGTTCTGTCAGTGTGATCATGTGATGTATCTGACCCCAGGAATGTGTCAATAAAGTTTCCCCTTCCTGGGACAATGAATTCACGGTGTTCTTATTTCAATTTCCAGGAGTGTATATCCACATCCCCACGTACTCTTACAGATTTGTGGAGAGCCCTGCAGGATTCATGGTTTCAGTTCCCTCAAGCACTACTTCAGACTTTAGTCGAGTCCATGCCATGTCGTGTTGTGACACTTCTGCGTGCTCGCGGGAGCCCTACTCGATATTAGGCAGGTGTACTAGTTTCTTTGGCTCTTCAGTTTAATTTACCCTGGAAGGACGTCGCTTTCAGAATCGTAGGAGTAATACAGGAAACATTCATAACTGCAGGAAGAGCAGCGCCTTTTGTCACAGGCTCGTTAAGTACAGGAGAGCGCGCCTCAGACAGATATGTTCATCAATCTGCAGCGTCAGACGCATTGTGCACCATAGCTCGCTGTGTAAAATTCCGATGACGTGCGTTCCTAGAAGTCAGGCCACATGTTACTTCTTCAAACACCTCGCGAATTGACCATGGGTAAATCAGAGACGTTAGACTTCATACGGAATATGAAGTGGGAGAGGAGGGGTGAGGATGCGAGGAATTTGGGGGGGGTGGGGGTGGGGGGGGGATTCTACTGACTTCCGAAGCATCCTTTTCCACACACCGATCGGTAGCGCTTCCAGAATACAGTGTAGTTGTTGACAGCACCTGACTGGAGGAATGACTGATAACTTAAAAGAACTGTAGTGGAGTGCCGGGGTCTTCCCCTGTTCCTTTACCAGCTTCTGCTTTGTCACCAGAGTTCAATACTCATCTCCCCCCCCCCCCCCCCTCCTGTTCCCCCTGCTCTTGCTATGACTGCGAATTTTTTATTAGCTTTAATTGCTGAAGGGACATCAGGGACATCTTTGCCTTGCTCTCAGGACATGCTTCGAGATTCCTTGCGGTTGCCCCGCCAGACGCCGACCAAACCGCTTCGTCACGACCTATTCAACCTCAAAGACATTCAGCTAATTACACAAGCGGCGTTTCGTTTTATCCCATTATACGGCACGCCGCACTAAAAGGCCTTCATTAATCTAAGGTCCTAAGCAGAATGACCACTTTTTTTACGTCGCTGTGCATGTGGCGGTTTTGTGTTCCGCTTCATTAACCACACCGCCTTGTCCTGTAGAAGGTTCAGTACTCGCGGCAGCAAACTAAATTACACTCGAGAGCTAAATAAAAATGCATTAGCGAATGTTGTGCAGGTACTTATAGCGTTCGCCACAACCTCACTTTCTCATACGGCGTCGCAAATGGTATCATTATAGTCGCCTCTTTTAGCCTCTTAGATTGTAGTTTAACTAGTAACAGCGCGTTAAAATCACCTGATGGTCAGTTGCTAAGAACTCGTACCGGTTATCATACCACGTCGGGGACTTGAGATTTAAAACTAAAATAAAAAGCTTTCGCAAAAAAAAAAAAAAAAAAAAAAAACCGTTAGTATTACGTACGGGTGCTGAACAAATCACTGGAAAAGTGTCACTCGTAATGTCCAGAAATAAACATGTCGGTCACTTTTGTGAATCATAGAATATAATTTTTAAAGACAATAATTGCACGCTTGGAATTAGAAACTGACGTTAAAGGAAACGAAAAATTTCTTAAAGAGCAAACAGAAGAGCATCAAGAGGAGGGAGGCGATCGATAAGACCTTTGACACTGAGGTGCTGCACCTCGGGACTGATATTTACCGACATTATTATCTGGTGCGTGCATAATAGTGCGTTAAGAGTCCCCAGTAGAGTTGCTACAGTAAGGGCAGGAAGTTGGCCGCCGGCGGCCAGGTACTGATCGTTGAAAGTCGGCGCTATTCGGAACACTCCTTGTCGGCTATTCTCTGCTTCGGATTGCTGCCATCCTCAGCGACCCCAAAGTTGTGACGTTGTAATTCTCTGACGAATTGTTGTTGTGTTGTCTGTGTGAGTTGACGATGAATTATTAATAAAAGTAATTGTATTTGAATGCGTTGTACAATAAGAGAGACGAATCCAGAGACTTACTAAATGTTTTCAGTCTCGATTTTCTTCCATTCATTGCGTTGTATCACAACTTTACTTTAATTTCATATTCCTTGGTACAAATATGTACCGCATTTGTTGATGGCCGTCTCTATAACGAGCATTCGTGAGTCTATGCCACTTATACCCAAGTAGCGCACGTCCGTGAGTCGTTAGTACTGGAAGACAAACAATAAGACATTCTGTGGTGTCATCGCCAGACACCACACTTGCTAGGTGGTAGCCTTTAAATCGGCCGCGGTCCGTTAGTATACGTCGGACCCGCGTGTCGCCACTGTCAGTGATAGCAGACCGAGCGCCGCCACACGGCAGGTCTAGAGAGACTTACTAGCACTCGCCCCAGTTGTACAGCCGACGTTCATAGCAATGGTTCACTGACAAATACGCTCTCATTTGCCGAGACGATAGTTAGCATAGCCTTCAGCTACATTTGTTACGACCTAGCAAGGCGCCGTATTCAATTGATAATTAATATTATGAAGCATGTACCGTAACGAGAGATGTTCTACAATTGTGGATTAAAGTTAAGTATTATATCATCTACGTACTTTATTTGACATTCTCAAGACATTGTCCTGTTCCAGACCTCACGCCAGTCAGCGTGTAATTAAACGCGTGCATTTCGGCCTCTTCTAGAAACACAGTGTTGGCTCTTCTGCCAACACTACACATTCCCTCTCTCATAGCCCTACCACAGAAGTGACTACGATACTTACGCCATGTCCCTGAGGTAAGCGGCAAATTTTTCTAACAGTGTCGAATTCGCTAACGTCAACTAAAATTAAGCCCAACTTAAAATATTACTGTCTCTGTATCTTCGTTACTGAACAGAAAGTACTCTCTTAAGAAGCTCGTAACGGCAGTTGACGTTCCTGGATTCTGCTCTCTGTTGCTAGATACTTGTTATTACAAAATATGACAGAACGGCAGGCCGTCGTTTCACGACCGTAGACTTTAAGAGTGTGGAGTGCGATGTTCAGCCCGATGCAGATAAGAGCTGCAAAGAGCTTAGTGAGGGCAGGTCTCAGCCAGACGCGGCGGAGATGTGGACATGCGGAAGGATCACCAGAGCGATCTGCCAACAGAGAAAAGTGAAACCAGGGTGTCGTAGATGTACGAAATAACTGATGTAACGAGCAATATTAGGTTCATGAAAAACAGCGGCCGACTATAAGCAGAAAAGAATTCAAACACGTTAACAGAGCATTACGACACCGAAACAGTCAAGTAATGAGAGATGAAACAGGAGGGCGATCAAAGCTGCCACAGCGAGACGGCACCTCCCCCAGAAGCTCGCGACTGATGTTTCCACTACAGTACAGCCAGTTGTAATACAGCCTGTACCGGTAATCCTTACCAGATATCTACACTACTGGCCATTAAAATTGCTACACCACGAAGGTGACGTGCTACAGACGCGAAATTTAACCGACGGGAAGAAGATGTTGTGATATGCAAATGATTATCTTTTCAGACCATTCACACAACGTTGGCGCCGGTGGCGACACCTACAACGTGCTAACTTGAGGAAAGTTTCCAACCGATTTCTCATACACAAACAGCAGTTGAAACGTTGTTGTGATGCCTCGTGTAATGAGGAGAAATGCGTATCAGCACTTTTCCGACATTCATACAGTTCGGATTGTAGCCTATCGCGATTGCGGTTTATCGTATCGCGACACTGCTGCTCGCGTTGGTCGAGATCCAATGACTGTTAGCAGAATATGGAATCGGTGGGTTCAGGAGGGTAATACGGAGCGCCGTGCTGGATCCCAACGGCCTCTTATCACTAGCAGTCGAGATGGCAGGCATCTTGTTCGCATGGCTGTAACGGATCGTGCAGCCACGTCTCGATGCCTGAGTCAACAGATGGGGACGTTTGCAAGACAACAGCCATCTGTACGAACAGTTCGACGACGTTTGCAGCAGCATGGACTATCAGCTGGTAGACCATGGCTGCGGTTACCCTTGACGCTGCATCACAGACACGAGCGCCTGCGATGGTGTACTCAACGACGAACCTGGGTCCACGAATGGCAAAACGTCATTTTTTCGGATGAATCCAGGTTCTGTTTACAGCATCATGATGGTCGCATCCGTATTTGGCGACATCGCGGTGAACGCACATTGGAAGCGTGTATTTGACGTCGCCATACTGGCGTATCACTCGGCGTGATGGTAAGGGGTGCCAATGGTTACACGTCTCGGTCACCTCTTGTTCGCATTGACGGCACTTTGAACAGTGGACGTTACATTTCAGATGTGTTACGACCCGTGTCTCTACCCCTCATTCGATCTCTGCGAAAGCCTACATTTCAGCAGTATAATGCACGACCGCATGTTGCAGGTCCTGTATTGGCCTTTCTGGATACAGAAAATGTTCGACTCCTGCCCTGACCAGCCCATTCTCCAGCTCACCAATTGGAAACATCTGGTCAATGGTGGCCCAGCAACTGGCTCGTCACAATACTCCAGTCACTACTCTTGATGAACTGTGGTATAGTGTTGAAGCCGCATGGGTAGGCCGCTATTACGACTAGAGGTGTTTGTTGTGGGTACTGATTTCTCAGGATGTATGCACCCAAATTGCGTGAAAATGTAATCACATGTCAGTTCTAGTATAAGATATTTGTCCAATGAATACCCGTTTATCATCTGCATTTCTTCTTGGTGTAGCAATTTTAATGGCCAGTAGTGTACATTGAACTGAAGAAATATCAGTTATATTATACAAAACGTGTTTTGTCTCATTTATTTTTATGAAATATTAACCTGGTATACATTTCAGTACATTTAATTCATTTCATCTACGAGGGTGTGGTGAAAATTAATGCCTCCGAATTTTTAAGTGAACACTCTTGAAGCTTTTCAAGTATAACAAACATTGTTAACATTTGCATCTTTATTCTTCATGTCTGCATATTTATTTCACAACGTCGTCACCCTAGTGACGAACACATTTCTCCCAGCGAGAGAGCAGTGTGTTGATACCGTCACTGTACAATGGTTGACTTTGTTGACGGAGCCACGGCCTCCACTCTGCTTGCACAGCTTAATCACTGTCAAACTGAAATCCTCGAAGGTGTTCTTTAAGTTTTGGAAACAGATGAAAATCGGATGGGGCCAAGTCGGTACTGTATGAAAGATGATCGAAGACAGAGAACCCAAGGCAGCGGCTTGTTGCAGATGTCGCAGGGCTCGTGTGTGGTCTGGCGTTGTCATGCTAAAGGAGACAGTGCTGCAGTTGTGGACGAACTCTTCGAAACTTGGCTACAGCACGCTGTGTCTTAAGGCACCGACAAACCGGATGGTTATAATTATAATGCGGGCTACTCACAGACGTCCAGTGTGGATTGTAATCATCGTACGGCAGCGATACTTGGTAGATATTCTAACGTGTTCCTGTGGTATCGTTTTACTCTGGAAAAAGTAGTTATTTTGCTGCCAACGGCCTTGTCAAAGAGGGCGGAGGAGCGGACAGAGCTTCAAGGTACTCTCTTGTCCTAGGTGTGGGAAACTGCCCCTAAAGGCGCAAAAATCAGCAATGATCAACGGCATGAGGATGCAGAAGGCAATGGAAACCACTGCATTAAAGACACGTAACGTGTATCCACAGGACATGTGTCCGGTAATCGAAGAAGTGTCATGATGATCTCACCATTGGCAAAAGATTCCGGAATAGATACCCATTCGGAACTCCGGGAGGGGATTGCCAAGGGGGAAGTTGCCATGAGAAAAAGATTGAATAATCAACGGAAGGATAACGTTCTATGAGTTGGAGCGTGGAATGTCATAAGCTTCAACGTGATAAGGAAACTAGAAAATCTAAAAAAGGGAAATGCATAGGCGCAATCTAGATATAGTAGGGGATAGTGAAGTGAATTGGAAAGAAGACAAGGATTTCTGGTCAGATAAGTATAGGGTAATATCAACAGCAGCAGAAAATGGTATTACGGGAGTAGGAATCATTCTGATTAGGAAGGCAAGGTGTATGAGGATATTGAATGGGTAGTACAATATGTAAAGTGGAATGAAAATGTAATACTCATGGGGGACTGGAATGCTGTTGTAGAGTAAAAGGTTATAGGAGAATATGGGCTTGGGACAAGGAATGAAAGAGGAGAAAGTCTAATTGAGTTCTGTAACAAGTTTCAGCTAGTAATAGCTAATACCTTGTTCAAGAATCACAAGAGGAAGAGGTACACTTGGAAAAGGCCGGGAGATTCGGGAAGATATGTTAGATTACACCATGCTCAGACAGAGATTCCGAAATCAGATACTCGATTGCAAGGCGTACCCAGGAGCAGATATAGACTCAGACCACTATATAATAGTGATGAAGGGCTAGGCTGAAGTTTAAGACATTAGTCAGGAAGAATCAATAAGCAAAGAAATGGGATATGGAAGTACTAGGAAATGACGAGATACGCTTGAAGTTCTCTAAGGCTATAGATACAGCAATAAGGAATAGCTCAGCAGGCAGTACAGTTGAAGAGGAATGGACAACTCTAAAAAGGGCCATCACAGAAGTTGGGAAGGAAAACATATTTATAAAACAGGTAATTGCGAAAAAAACCATGGGTAGAAGAAATACTTCAGTTGACTGATGAAAGGAGGAAGTACAAAAATCTTCCGGGAACTCAGGAATACAGAAATACATGTCACTGAGGAATAAAATAAATAGTAAGTTCAGGGAAGCTAAGACAAAATGGTTGCAGGAACAATGTGAAGAATCGAAAAAGAAATGATTGTCGGAAGGACAGACTCAGCACACAGGAAAGTCAAAACAACCTTCGGTGACGTTAAAACCAAGGGTGGTAACATTAAGAGTGCAACAAGAATTCCAGTGTTAAATGCTGACGAGAGAGCGGATGGGTGGAAAGAATACATTGAAAGCCTCTATGAAGAGGAAAATTTGTCTGATGTGGTAGAAGAAGAAATAGGAGGCGATTTGGAAGAGACAGGGGATCCAGTATTAGAATCAGAATTTAAGAGATGTTTCTGGTTGTCTCCGTTGCTGACATCCCTCTGTTGAACTCAAACGAAAGAATACGTTGCAAATTCTCCGATTTTACCTCTTGGCACTCCATTTTCTAACGTCCCCAGCTCCACTCACTATCTACAGATGCCAAAATGACAATATGTGAACTCAAATAGCAACAGCGAACTACAAATAAAAATTGCAATCCCTAAATAAATTTATAGCAACCGGAATACTAACATGCAAAACACAAACACTACATACTTATACAACAACCTAACGCACCGCGAATGCTCCGCTGCGTGCAGGGTCGCGGGAAATCGATTGTTGTTGTTGTGGTCTTCCGTCCTGAGACTGGTTTGATGCAGCTCTCCATACTACTCTATCCTGTGCAAGCTTCTTCATCTCCCAGTACCTACTGCAACCTACATCCTTCTGACTCTGGTTGGTGTATTCATCTCGTGGTCTACCTCTACGATTTTTACCCTCCACGCTGCCCTCCAATACTAAACTGGTGATCCCTTGATGCCTCAGAACGTGTCCTACCAACCGATCCCTTCTTCTAGTCAAGTTGTGCCACAAACTTCTCTTCTCCCCAATCCTATTCAATACCTCCTCATTAGTTATGTGATTTACGCATCTGATCTTCAGCATTCTTCTGTAGCACCACATTTCGAAAGCTTCTGTTCTCTTCTTGTCTAAACTATTTATCGTCCACGTTTCACTTCCATACATGGCTACACTCCATACAAATACTTTCAGAAACGACTTCCTGACACTTAAATCTATACTCGATGTTAACAAATTTCTCTTCTTCAGAAATGCTTTCCTCGCCATTGCCAGTCTACATTTTATATCCTCTCTACTTCGACCATCATCAGTTATTTTGCTCCCCAAATAGCAATACTCATTTACTACTTTAAGCGTCTCATTTCGTAATCTAATTCCTGCAGCATCACCCGATTTAATTCGACTACATTCCATTATCCTCGTTTTGCTTTTGTTAATGTTCATCTTATATCCTCCTTTCAAGAGCATGTCCATTCCGTTCAACTGCTCTTCCAAGTCCTTTGCTGTCTCTGACAGAATTACAGTGTCATCGGCGAACCTCAAAGTTTTTATTTCTTCTCCGTGGATTTTAATTCCTACTCCGAATTTTTCTTTTGCATCCTTTACTGCTTGCTCAATATACAGATTGAATAACATCAGCGAGAGACTGCAACCCTGTCTCACTCCCTTCCCAACCACTGCTTCCCTTTCATGTCCCTCGACTCTTATAACTGCCATGTGGTTTCTGTACAAAAAGTAATTACCCTCCGCTCCCTGTATTTTACCCTTGTCACCTTCAGAATTTGAAAGAATGTATTTAAGCCAACATAGTCAAAAGCTTTCTGTAAGTCTGGAAATGCTAGGAACGTAGGTTTGCCTTTCCTTAATCTATTCTCTAAGATAAATCGCAGAGACAGTATTGCCTCACGTGTTTCAACATTTCCACGGAATCCAAACTGATCTCCAGCGGGGTCGGCTTCTACTAGTTTTTTCCATTTGTCTGTAACGAATTCGCATTAGTATTTTGCAGCAGTGGCTTATTAACCTGATAGTTCGGTAATTTTCCAATCTGTCATCACCTGCTTTCTTTGGGATTGGAATTATTATAGTCTTCTTGAAGACTGAGGGTAATTCGCCTGTCTCATACATCTTGCTCACCAGATGCTAGAGTTTCGTCAGGAGTGGCTCTCCCAAGGCTGTCAGTAGTTTTAATGGAATATTGTCTACTCCCGGAGCCTTGTTTCGGCTTAGGTCTTTCAGTGCTCTGTCAGACTCTTCACGCAGTAACATATCTCCCATTTCATCTTCATCTACATTTCTTCCATTTCTATAATATTGTCCTTAAGAACGTCGCCCTTGTATAGACCCTCTATGTACTCCTTCCACCTTTCTGCTTTACCTTCTTTGCTTAGAACTGGGTTTCCATCTGTTGTTGTTGTTGTTGTTGTTGTTGTGGTCTTCAGTCCTGAGACTAGTTTGATGCAGCTCTCCATGTTACTCTAGCCTGTGCAAGTTTCTTCATCTCCCAGTACCTACTGCAACCTACATCCTTCTGAATCTGCTTAATGTATTCATTTCTTGGTCTCCCTCTACGATTTTTACCCTCTACGCTGCCCTCCAATGCTAAATTTGTGATCCCTTGATGCCTCAGAACATGTCCTGCCAACCGATCCCTTCTTCTAGTCAAATTGTGCCACAAACTCCTCTTCTCCCCAATTTTATTCAATACCTCCTCATTAGTTATGTGATCCACCCATCCAATCTTCAGCATTCTTCTGTAGCACCACATTTCGAAAGCTTCTATTCTCTTCCTGCCCAAACTATTTATCGTCCATGTTTCACTTCCATACATGGCTACACGCCATACAAATACTTTCAGAAACGATTTCGTGACACTTAAATCTATACTCGATGTTAACAAATTTCTATTCTTCAGAAACGCTTTGCTTGCCATTGCCAGTCTACATTTTATGTCTTCTCTACTTCGACCATCATCAGTTATTTTGCTCCCCAAATAGCAAAACTCATTTACTACTTTAAGTGTCTCATTTCCTAATCTAATTCCCTCAGCATCACCCGACTTAATTCGACTACATTCCATTAACCTCGTTTTGCTTTTGTTGATGTTCATCTTATATCCTCCTTTCAAGACATTGTTCATTCCATTCAACTGCTCTTCCAAGTCCTTTGCTGTGTCTGACAGAATTACAATGTCATCAGCGAACCTCAAAAACCTGAGGTCTTGATATTCACACAAGTGGTTTTCTTTTCTCGTAAGGGCTGTTTAATTTTCTTTTGGGCAGTATCTATCTTACCCCTAGTGAGATAAGCCTCTACATCCTTACGTTTGTCCTCTAGCCATCCCTGCTTAGCCATTTTGCACTTCCTGTCACTCTCTTTTCGGAGACGTTTGTATTCCTTTTTGCCTGCTTCATTCACTGCATTTTTATATTTTCTCCTTTCATCAGTTAAATTCAATATCTCTTCTGTTACCTAAGGATTTCAACTAGCCCTCGTCTTTTTACCTACTTGATCCTCTGCTGCCTTCACTATTTCATCCCTCAAAGCTACCCATTCTTCTTCTACTGTATTTCTTTCCCCCATTCTCGTCAATCGTTCCCTAATGCTCTCCCTGAAGCTCTGTACAACCTCTGGTTCTTTCAGTTCAGCCAGGTCCCATCTCTTCAAATTCCCACCTTTTTGCAGTTTCTTCAGTTTTCAGGAAATCGGTATGTCAGTGAAAAGATAGCCACTAAGAGTCTTAACTTTGTCGCGCGTCATCGAGAGTCTGGACACGTTTAGCCGCACAGGTAAGAATTATTAACCTGATCGGAAATAGTAACTCGCTCCCCGCCGGAGACGGTAGTTGTAGCTCGTGAGACGTGTAGAGTCACTTGCACCTGAGGGCCCGCGGCCGCGCCGGCAGGTGGCTGACGTCAGACTGTCTGCCGCGGCGCCGCAAGAAGGGCAGCGGTGGCGCGGAGCAGGCTGTCACCGTGACGCGGCCGGGGGCGGCCTCTGGACCTCATTTCACGCTGGCTGCGACTCGCCCAGCTCCTGTGACGCGGGTCCACCGGACCGAGAAGCCGCGGCCACACCTCGCCGGGCAGACGCGCTCGAGCCTTGGGGGCGGCAACCCGCGGCAAACCCCTCTGCCCCCCGGCCGTTATGCTGGCCGCGTCCACAGATAGTCCCCTGTACCTTTTGGCAGTCCCTGTTCGAACCCCGTTGCCTGCAACTCCATCGCAGCTGGAGCACGGTTACCAGGCACTCTAGGCACGGCAACTGCTCGTAGTGTCAACACTGAGAAGTCCTTCAGGAGCCGCCTCATTTGCTAGCTGACACGGGAAGGTAACGACATATTGTCGCGAAAACTATAGTCATACGCAGTGCAGTGACTAGAGCAACAATGTTATATATATGTTGTTGCTTTAGTCACTGCGCTCTGTATGACTATAATTTTCGCGACAATATATATATATATATATATATATATATATATATATATATATATATATATATATATATAGGGTGTTACAAAAGGTACGGCCAAACTTTCACGAAACATTGCTCACACACAAATAAAGAAAAGATATTATGTGGACATCGGAATCGCTTAATTTCCATGTTAGAGCTCATTTAAGTTTCGTCAGTACGTACTGCTCAATGGAGCACGTTATCGTGATTTCATACGGGATACTCTACCTGTGCTGCCAGAACATGTGCCATTACAAGTACGACACAAAATGTGGTTCATGCACGATGGAGCTCCTGCACATTTCAGTCGAAGTGTTCGTACGCTTCTCAACAACAGATTCGGTGGCCGATGGATTGGTAGAGGCGGACCAATTCGATGGCCTCCACGCTCTCCTGACCTCAACCCTCTTGACTTTCATTTATGGGGGCATTTGAAAGCTCTTGTCTACGCAACCCCGGTACCAAATGTAGAGACTCTTCGTGCTCGTATTGTGGACGGCTGTGATACAAAACGCCATTCTTCAGGGCTGCATCGGCGCATCAGGGATTCCATGCGACGGAGGGTAGATGCATGTATCCTCGCTAACGGAGGACATTTTGAACATTTCCTGGTACGTTCTGTTGCTGTGTGTATCCATTCCATGATTAATGTGATTTGAAGAGAAGTAATAAAATGAGCTCTAACATGGAAAGTAAGCATTTCCGGACACATGTCCACATAACATCTTTTCTTTCTTTGTATGTGAGCAATGTTTCGTGAAAGTTTGGCCGTACCTTTTGTAACACCCTGTATATATATATATATATATATATATATATATATATATATATATATATATATATATATATATATGTGTGTGTGTGTGTGTGTGTGTGTGTGTGTGTGTGCGTGCGTGTGTGTGTGCGTGCGTGTGTGTGTTGTTCCTCTAGTCACTGCGCTGTGTATGAATATATTATTATTATTATTAGCGAATGTCCCCATGGGAGAACGATAAGCAGGTGATTAACATTTCTTAATGTTCTTCTTATTTTCCCAGTATTTCTTCATTGCCTCCCCAAAGGCCTTCTTCCTTTCTTCGGTCCACTTTGGTCGGAAAGGTTTAGATTCCGTCTCTGGAGTAAACTTCCACTTGTCGATTTTTCTTCTGAATGTATCCCGGTCTGGTGTGTTTGTTATGTCAATTTTTGCCTTTTTCAAATCCTTCTTAACTTCAGTTACCCAGGGTATTGTTGCCTTAAGTGATGTCATATAGTCCAATATATATATATATATATATATATATATATATATATATTATGGCTGTTTGGAAAGTAAGGTCCGATCGGTCGCGAAATGAAAGCCACAGTGAAACCCAAATTTTTTTTATTCGCAACAGTTAGCCACACCTTCCTGCTACCTTTCTAAATAGTCGCCGCTCCGACTTAGACATCTGTCGTGGGGTTTTACAAAATTTCCAGTATCCTCGACACAGAAAGGAGCCGACTGTGCTTTCCGTCAGTTCTCTACGCTGGTCTGCCTTTCGTTGTTTGTGAGAAAATGTTGTATTCGTAGCCTCCAGTTCACGTGAGCAGAGATGAACATCGGAGAGACCCAATTGAGGGCTGTATTGTGGGTCGTCAAATACTTCCCATCAGAAACGCTACAGGAGCGTCTTCATTGCCCCTCCAGAATGCGGCTGAGAACTGTCTTGACGAAAGAAACATACGATGAAACTTCCTGGCAGATTAAAACTGTGTGCCGGACCGAGACTCGAACTCAGGACCTTAGCCTTTCGTGGGCAAGTGCTAGTTCTGCAAGATGGTAGAGCACTTACCCGCGAAAGGCGAAGGTCCCGAGTTCGAGTCTCGGTCCGGCACACGGTTTCAATCTGCCAGGAAGTTTCATATCAGCACACACTCCGCTGCAGAGTGAAAATCGCATTCTGGAAACACGATATTTATGTTATGTGGGCTGCATAGCTTCAGGCGAAATCTCTACTCTGGCTTCCATACGTGGCGGGATACCCTGTTGTCGTAGGCACCTCTACGCGTTGACTGTGCCCTCAGAACTGGAAAGAGCGACGTGACGCAATCGACGTGCATTATATATATATATATATATATATATATATATATATATATATATATATATATATATATATATATTGAAAACTGTAGCGCAGTGGACAATTAGAACAGGATGCATCAGTCGTCGAAGTTACAGGGACAATACTGTAACGCTAGGGTCGCAGGTTCGAATCCTGCCTCGGGCATGGATGTGTGTGATGTCCTTAGGTTAGTTAGGTTTAAGTAGTTCGAAGTTCTAGGGGACTGATGACCTTAGAAGTTAAGTCCCATAGTGCTCAGAGCCATTTGAGCCAATACTGTAAATCTGAATGATTTATTACACAAATGGATTATTTGAGACACATAATCAAAAATATGACATGATAGACTCTGTAACAGTTTAATCACTGAGTATACTATCGAAAGCAAAAATATGGAAGTCAGCAATACATAGACAGTTATCGCAGTGTGCACATTTTATGAAAGCGGGATGGTCACAGTTTTCATGGAAATACTCATCCGTTAACCCTTCTTTGAAGCAGTGCTCCAAAGATATTTGAAATACATCGAGGAAGTCTTTGCTTTAGTCTCACTGAAAAAAATGCAAAGTTGTTTGAGTTGGAAAATCGTGCCGTCGCCAACTGAAAATACAGATACGACTGAAGGCATAAGAAGTGGTCTCTACTGAGGAGGTTTCATAATTGCAGCTACAATAAATTTCACAAAAATTTTGTAAGGATGAAAGAATAAAACTTCGGAAGGTTGAACAGTGCTGTTTACATTGCTGGAATCAACTTCTTGATGAATTCAACACTTTCAGGGACTGCAGAGCTGTATTTGTATAGTTCGTCGCCTCTGTTGGCTGTCCAGGAGTCAAACAAAAGAAAGGCTTTCGCTTTTTCTTGTATATCTGGCCTACCGTAGGGATTAGGCTAATTACAGCGTGCAAGAAGTATTTAAGCAGTCACTATTTCCGCACTCCATACACAGTTCGAACAAGAAGAGACCCTAACATGTACAATACTGACTGGCCTTTGCCATCCACTTCACAGTGGTTTGCAGAGCATGTATCTAGATGTAGACTGACAAAATTTACTCCCTAGCTGCCAGTTTAATTTCTGCAATCACGCTTTCGACTACAGCCATCCGCGCTCAATTCACCCTTGGTGAGCACGACCACGATCCGAGCCTCCTACGTCGCGACCCGCCGGACATCCCTGCGCACCGCAGCGCTGCATACCTCATAGTTTGGTTTTTCACCTCTAACGTGAAAGCATGTGAACACCAACGGGAGCCAAGCGGACGGCACAAGTATAAACATTACGTTTTGTCAAGTTCGAAGTTGTAATTTGCGAGTGTGTCTCATCGAGAACACGTATGACCTACCGGCTACCTGCGTATGTTCTAGCACAGGTAATCAAGTAGGTGACAGGTACCATGAAAATAACTGTAAGTAATCCCAAAATATTTTCTCAAAACAAAGTTACGTTACAGATAAAATGGTGTATTAACATACCAGGCAACGTCATAATAAAATCATTCCGTTGCAGATATGAAAGCTTCTACAAAACCCATTTTACGAACTAAAGTAATCTTCAAAACAGACATATAATGTTTTTGACGCGAAAACGTCAATTTTTTATTGTGTGGCAACAAACCGCCAGATTTGAATAGCTGGTCACTGCGAGATTGATAATGCGTGAACAGTGTTCGGACCCGACAACGGATGAATCATGTCTGTACGTGTTTGTCACGCAGTATTTGTTTTTCCTGTGACGTCGTCATACCAATGTAGGCACATGCGCGTAATTGTTGCAAATTATCTTTGTGTAAAGTTAGAAAGCGATGTAGTATGGAAACGCATTTAGGTGGCACATTGATTCGGACGTCATTGTGAAGAGCTTCTGGAGTACAACTAGGACCAATAGTCAGACAATAAAAATACTCGCCGGAATATAAGAGAATATCGGTATTAAATTAAAAATTACGAAAGATGAAAGCTGTCGTTTCATGCGACTCGTAAATATGCACGGAATTGTAGGAAAAGAAAGACAGAGGAAAGCTCGCGTCAAAACAAAGCTAAAAAGCTTAAAAAGTCCAGTGCCTACCTTCTCCAGGAAATAAAAAAATTGCTCAATGTGATTACGTGGCTGTCACACCGTGCACACAACGTCAGCGACAGTCCATACGTTTACGGATCATGTGCAGCAGGCGTCGTTGGACAGCAACACAGAAAACAGTGATAATATAGACAGAGGTGACGACGTTACAACAACAAACAAGTGTGTATTGCGACCACCAGTTATCATCGTATTGTCAACCGAATCCGATACATCGGGAATCAGTGTGCGTACTTCCTTGGAGGATGCTACGGTATTCTGTGATGGTATTGAGCATCCCTCCAAAAAATGGATAACCGCTGGGAAGCAACAAGTGTCGTGATTTATCCTGACGTTTTTACGAAAAATCTACGTCGCGAATCCGAAATTTTTTATATGCTTAGTTTTCTTTCCAATAATTTACAGATTTGATTAAAGGTGTGCTCTGGTGTAGGTACGAATGTCCTGGCACTGAAAAGAAGTGTCGTTCAGTAATATCGGACATGAATTCTTGTAATTTACGGTGCAGTTGTTCAGTAACTGGCTCGGACTCGGCCCAGTGGAACACTCCCGAACCCCAACAGAGGCAGCGACAGAACTGCTCGCCGAAGTGACGCTCTGCACACTTGGACGCGTCAGCCCATTGAGAAGCTGCCCCAGTGTTTAAGAGCAGGCCGGCCAGTGCTGTAGCCCTGGACAGGAGGGAGGTGAGGCCCCCCGCTGGATCGCGGCGCTTTGTCTGCCTGCTCCAGCGGCGGCGAGCCACGCCCTGGACCTAACGGCTCTGGAGCTCTGGAGCTGGAGGTGGGGCTATAAGGCAGCCAGGCCTTTGTGTTGGGCGCCACACACAGCTGCGTCACCGTCCACTCAAGCCTTCTGCAGCCATCTGTGATCTCGACAGCTCACCAGCGAGAACCGTGTGAGGAATCGTGTAAAATCATTTCGGGAGGGAATCAAGAATTTAGTTGTCACTATGACACACTATTACGACTACAAAAATGACATTTCGACCGACTTTGTAGCGGTTGCATTCAGAACTATTAAATTGCTGGCTTCTAGTTTTATAATTCTTTTAGTGTTTCACAATGATGCCCGTCTAAAACACAAAATTTTTTTCGTTTCTCACGAAAGAATAAGCACGCCAAATACAGAGCTATTATAAATGACTCATTCGTTTTCAGAATTCTATATTTTACAAAGTACTACATGTACAAATATGATTGATGTACCAATGGAACCGTAAACTCACCGACTTTGCTTTGTGCCCACCAGTTGGCGTTACGAGTGCATTACTTCGGCAAAATGGCGGCAAAGCAAGAAAAGAGTTTTCGTGTATTGGAATATGCGAGATGTTTATCTGTTGCAGCAGAGCGTGCATTCGAAAGGAATTATAGAAAACAACCACCATGGAAACAGAGCATTGTGCGCTGATGCCTTCGACCACAGATGCCAGTAGACTGGGCACTACGGCATTTTCGTGACTCAAACAGCTTCCGGTTGAAATCACGTGACTATTGGCAAAACGTGGTTGTTTCGTGTGGCGCTTACGAGTATTCCGAGAGCTTTGTCGCCGGTAGCGGCATTACATTTCGTGTGTAACGACTGTAAAGCTAACGAAAATCTGTTTGCTGAAAATCTCTTAATTGTAGTTTATATAAATTTTACTCACATAAAGGTCCTGTCACGTAAATTATTTGTTGAAAGTAAAACGTGTGATTACATTTGGGAATGTATGTTTGAATATTTAGTCATAAACCTATGTAAAATTGTTTCTTTTTCGTAGCATTAGGACAAAGGGCGAAGACAGCTATGCGTAACGGCGCTGAAATGCAAGGACTTCAAGCCAATTATCCACCTGAGCCTTTGCTCAGAACTCTTTCAGGAAAAATGTATTGGACAAGGCCAAGACCGGCGGGAGTTAGCTTCGCAGTGATGCTGTTCCGACGCTTTTCGAGTTTCCTGAGCATAGTACGGCCCTGTAAACCCCAGAAGAAGACTGTCACTAGATGAGACCTCGACAGACATTTCTCTGCATAGTACTTGTAAGTCTGAATTTGTGTTAGAGCGAATGTCTTAATAAAGACCCTGTTAAAACACAACTGAAAACCATATAGGGCGTTCCGTTCCTTGCAACGAATGCTTTTGGACGGGTGTAGAAATTATCTTTTCTTTTGCTAAATAAGTATAGTAGAAAATTTTGTTTTGAACAAAGGAAGCTGATGCCCAGAGAAACAAAAGATTTCGGTACATTGGGGGCTGTTCAGAAAGCGATTTTGCTACTCCTCGCATAGCTGAAAAAGTAGTAAATGTAGCCAAAAAGCAGCTGATAATTAAAGCCAGCAAGATAAGCAGTCTGAAGCGTTCATCTCTCAGAATGAAGAAGAAAGCTCTATTTCCTACGTCTTTGATAATTTTTGTAGAATTTACCTTAACTGACAGTGTATCTAGTAATTTCGTCTCGCTACCCTCACTAGTGGCATCTGATGTATTTGTCACTCTTTTGTAACTGCAATAGCAACAAATCCAGGTCAGATGTAGCTCTGGCTTAATATAGTATAGCGCATGTAAATATACAGTACAGCGTACTCAGTGCTAAGGTTCCACTCGATCGTTTTTGATCCGAATAAAGCAGACAAGGCAGAAGACATGGAAAGCTGTCAAAAGTCTTAACAGATTATCATAGTCCATGTCCAAACTTTAAATTAGTTGAATAGTAATCATAAAATAAATAACAGTACAGTTCAGTGGAACCATTTTTAAAAAGTTAGAAAGATCAGAATCGATCGTGTACATGATTGTCGATCTAAACTCGTCTTTTACGTAATGTTTTATTTTTTCAGTTCGTTACCAGCGAAATAGTTTAAACAACGGAGGGGACTGTGTTCGCTATCGACTCGTACGTTGACCATCCGTTCTTTCCCAAAACTAAAGCACTTGGTTAACGAAAATAGAAAACTCAGATTTAGAAAGTTACATTATATTTAATTACCATTTAATTTTTAGCATGAGTACTAGCAGATAGAGCAATTACACACATACACACACACACATACACACACACATGCATAGATAAAAGTTCAGTGGTGTTCTACCCCGTATTCCCACGTAAGCATAAACAAAACATCAACAACAACACACGTGTCTATCAGCTGGCCAGTTCATTTCAAACCTGTCGGCGACTCTTAGCCAATTAGAAATAAGGCAGAGATTATTCCAGGACTGTACGCACGCCGAGTAATGGCGGACATGAACCTTCATCACTTCAAATTTGGAATTGAATATAGTCTGAAAATTGGAGTCTGAAAATTTCGGAAATTGTTTTAAATTATTTAGAATAGTTGTATTTCTGATTATAATAATTTCCTGGATGGATGAAATGACTGATAAGGAAAGAATATTACATAGGTGATGGGCTTTGTTACCGATGGAAATGAAATAACTTCAGTTTTGTTACAATACAAATTACTGCTCAAACTGAATAACGAAAGGTTAATGCATACTTTTGTTGTTGTGTGAGCTCGCTTTTCGTATCGGTTTATCACGAAATGTCTGGATTTTACGATGTTTAACTCGCAGCTGGATGCCGTGTTGCATCGATAATATCTGGCGGTGCTAGTATTTGTCATTCTCGTAATGAAGCTGAAATTTCCAGGTTACTTACTCTGTCGTTTTAGATGTTGTTGCGACCAGTCTCTCTCCTATTAGTTATCGTTGAACACAATGTCGTAATTTTTCCGCAACGGGCTTTACGCACAGAGTGAACGGGAACGCCACATATGATAATTCAGCATAAACTGACGGCCAATGTGACAGTCCATAACTAGCACGTTATCGCAATGGCACCTGGTTTTTAATTCGCAGTTCGCATTCACTTCATAGCCCACATTCGAATAGCGCACTTATTGTTTCGGTGATCAGTAAGCATTATCGGCCATAACAGTAGCAGAACATTATTTGAATATTGCCTCAGCCTTCACTGTTTATTAACTACATGCAGTTAATTACTGTACCCAGGCAGTACGTATTAATTCTGTCCACATGACATGCAGTCAGTTACTGTACCCAGGCTGTACGTATTACTTCTGTCCACACGGTAATGTCCACATTTCAACCAGATTATACAACACGTAAAATTCGAGAGCTGTGACACACGCTCCCACCGCGTCCATGGACCAATCCACGACTTTCTCACAATCGATATTTCACGTCGACTTCACAAGCTGCAGTAACAAAGATACTTGCACAAACTTTGGTTCCATGATTTACACACACACCTGCAATTACAGAGATATAACGATACTGATAGCTGGAGGTTTTAAATGTAAATTTAGGGATGTCGTTTTCCAGGTAGACCGGAGATTTCTATTGTCCCCGTATTAGAGAGTATCTAGCGTACAGACTGCGAGAAATTCAATCAGAGATTTATGGCTCTTATAGAGAGGTATGAAGTTTTTAAGGAAGCAGGGATAGAAATGCAGGGAACGCGGGATTATCTAAAATTTGTATATACATCTGATTGCAGTTTTGAGAGTCGAAGGACATGAAAGAAAAGCAGTAGTAGAGAACGGAGTGAGACACGGTTGCATTGAGTCCCCCATTTTATTTTATTTGTACACCGACCAAACAGAAAAGGTAACCAGGGAGCAATCGCGCATAGGGAAATTAAGAACAAGTTAAAACTTTCGGTTGAACCGAAGATATTGTGCACTACTGCGCAACTCTCGCACTACACCTTCCGCCATTCCCTACCTCAAGGCATCAGTCTGCGTGGCACTACAGCCACCTAAACATGGCTACTGTCATTGTTGCTCCCGCCAAGTGTGAATTACGAAGTGTAATTCGGTTTCTGTAAGCATAAGGGAATAGCGCAGCAGAAATTCATCGGAGAATGAGCTGAGTGTACGGTGATAACTTCGTGACTGATGATGTTGTGCGTGAATGGTGCCGAAGATTTAAAGATGGCCGAAATGACATGCATGATGAAGGGGGCCACGGATGCAAGTCTGTCGTTACAGCCGACCTTGTTGAACGAGTTAAGACAATGGTTAGAGAAAATCGTAGGTTCACCATAGCTGCTTTGTCTATGGAAATTACGGAGGTTTCAAGATCTGTCGTGCACTCTGCCGTTGGTGAACACTTAGGCTACAAAAAACTTTGTGCTCGTTGGGTTCCAAATATATTGACAGACGCTCTCAAAAGTCACCAAATGGCGTCAGCTTTGAATTTGCTTGACCATTATTACGATGAAGGAGAGAACTTTTTGAAATCAGTTGTTACTGGAGATGAAACTTGGATCCAGTACGACACACCAGAAACAAAACGAGAGTGCAGATTTAAGGCGGCGATTGACCCTTTTGGCAGAGGACCCCTGCGGATAATACGGAGTGGTAGTTACATGCTTAACACCGCTCTGAAAATAGGCCTTGTAAGGAGCCGAAAGAAAGGCCGGCGCATTACCACTAACGATTTGCCTAGGGGGTCCAAAAATACTAAATACATTAGTTAAATACGGAATGGTGGTATTGTTCTGTAGCGCAACCTTAAACGAAAGTGCAAAATTACAGGTAATAGTAGAACATAAGTTTTAACTGGAGAGTAAGTAGGTAGGTTGAACAACTAAAGAAGGGGCAGTGAATTGAATTGACGTGAAAAGAAACTTGTGAGACAACATGACTAAAAGTAAGGATAGATTGATAGGACACGCCCTAGGCCATTGAGGAATTATCAGTTTGATAATACAAGGAAGTTGGGGAGGGTAAAAACTGTAGATGGATGCTAAGAGATGAGTACAGCGAGCAAATTCGAGTGGATGTAGGTTGCAGTAATTATTTAAGGACGAAGAAGCTAGTACAAAATCGAACAGCGTGGAGAAGTGCATCAAAACAGTCTTCGGACTGAAGGGCACAGCAACAACAACATAGAGGCATAAGAACAGCTGTTTCGTGACACTCCTTCGCGCAAATTGAACCGGTCGTGAATGATATCGATGCCCTGTATGATGTTTGGGGAGTGCATATGTAGAGATACATGTACGTCGAATCCGCCTTGTAAGAATCTCCACGCCGTGTAGCTGCTGGTTAGTGGAGGCTTTAAGGACGACGCGGCTCAGCCGGAAGCAGGCTGGCCGGCCGTTTATAGGAGGAGAGCGTGGAGCAGGCCAGCGGAGAACAAGTGGAGCGACCTCTGAAGGCCAGTAGGGTCGCCCGGAGGCTGCGTCAGTGAAACCTGCGCCAACGCGAGCGCAACACTCGGCGCTTCGCGGAACTACACGGCAGCACTTGTTCCTGCGTCTCTATGCGTTTCGTTGGGAAGTGGGCATACAACCCACCAGTCGCTACCATCACATCACGTGTGAACGCTGCAACGGGGACGCAAAAGAAACACACAGTGAAATATCCAGCAATTTTTCGAACAGATGGGAAGAATTGCCACGTCATTTGGTTGTCAGGATTTGCAAAGGCAGTGCCAAATGTGGTCCACAAGCAGTAATTGTTTTTATGAACAGTGTCATGTTACTTCGGTGAAGCACTGCTTAAATTATTTACTTGTTAAAAACCATTCTAAACGCAATATCACATAAATTATTTTTAATTCGAGATAAACAGTTTCAACAGTCTTAGCTGTCATCTTCAGGTCTTAAACATTTTCTTGTAGTGAAACATGTTCATTTTACGCTGAACCTCATGCACAAGATGTTAACTGGATAAAAATCAGCACAGTATAAACGTTTGCCATCGCTAAAATATTTAAAAACACACAGCACATTGTCCAAAAGGCCATGTCCATATGCATATTGCTCACAGATGCTTGTTGCATGATACAAACACGGTACACAATAGCACATCTGTTTAGATATGTTGGACACATACTAACCAGTACGAATCCAATTTAAATGGCATACCTCACATTTAAAGTGGGTTCTCACACACATCCATGCCCGAGGCAGGATTCGAACCTGCGACCGTAGCGGTCGCTCGGCTCCAGATTGTAGCGCCTAGAACCGCACGGGCACTCCGGCCGGTGACTGCATATGCAGATCACAGGAAAACTACAATGAGGTGACAATAGTCATGGGGTACCTTATAGTATCGTGTCGGACCTCCTTTTGCTCGGTATAGTGCAGCAGCTCGGCGTGTCTTGGACTCAACAACTCATTGGAAGTGCCCTGCAAAAATATTCAGCCATGCTGCCTCTATAATTGTCCACAGTTGCGAAAACGTTGCCGATGTAGGATTTTCTGCATGAAACGACCTCTTGATCATGACCCATAAATGTTCCATGGGATCCATGTCGGGCGACCTGGGTGGCCAAATCATTCACTCGGACTGTCCATAATTTTCTTCAAATGGCATGGCGTATCGTCATCCATAAAAATTCTATCGTTGTTTGGGAACACGAAGTTGATGAATGGCTATAAATGGCCTGCAAGTAGCAGAACATAACCATTTCCAGTGAATGATCGGTTCAACTGGACCAGAGATCCCAGTCGATTCCATGTAAACACAGTCCACAGTATTATGGAGAGACTTCGTTGGCAACTTGGGTCCATGGCTTCGTCGGGTCTGCACCACACCCTAACACTACTATCAGCTCTTACTGACTGGAATCGGGATTTCTCTGATAAGGCCACGGTTTTCCAATCGTCAAGGGTCCAACCGTTGTGGTCACGAGCCCGGGAGAGGCGTTACAGACGGTGTCGTGCTGTTAGCAAAGGCACTCACCTCGGTCGTCTGCTGCCAAAGCCTATTAACGCCAATCCCGCAGCACTGTCCTAAGGGGTACGTTCGTGGTACGTCCACCATTGATTTCTGCGGTTATTTCACACAGTGTTGCATGTCTGTTAGTACCGGCCACTCTACGCAAACGCAGCTGCTCTCGATATTTAACTGAAATCGTCGGCCACTGTCCATGGCGAGAGGTAACGCCTGAAATTTGGTATTCTTGCCAACTCTTAACACTATTTATCTCGGAATAATGAATTCGTTAACGATTTCCGAAATGGAATTGACCCAAGGGTCTAGCTCCAACTGCCATTCCGCATTCAAAGTCTGTTAGTTCCTGTCGTGCGGCAATAACCACGCCGGAAAGCTTCTCACATGAATCACCTGAGTACAGGTGACAGCTCCGCCAAAGCAGCTCCATTTTATACTTAGTATATGTGATAATACCGCCATCTGTATATAAGAAAAACTTTGTGTTGTGCCTTACGGCAGATCTTATCATAGGGGAAGCCTAGTCAGAGAGGTCCACCCCATGAGCATCTAGGGAAGTGATTTCAGTGGTGGTTTCCCGTTGTCTTCCACTGATGATGATGAAATCATAATGAGGACAACACAACACCCAGTCCATGAGAAAATCTCCGACCCAACCGGGAATCGAACCCGCCCCCCCCTTTTTTTTCTGTAATCTCATTTTGTTCGTTTTCGTTCGTTTCATCTGCTCGGTGCGGACGTCGCAAGACACCCGTTTCGGTTCGTCGTGGACCCATTAACTCAGTTTTTTTATTACAGAGGGCAAGCTAACCCCCTGACCGAGCACGTTGAGTTACCGTGCCGGCTGGCATGACAGACCACCGCCTTGACCACTCAGCTATTGGGGCGGCCATCTGTATATGTGCATATCGCTATCCCATGACTACATTTCAAAACAACTTTTCAACACACGTGATTTGCAAGCTTTTGCGCTATTGTTCGTCTATCAAAAATGTTCAGATGTGTGTGAAATCTTATGGCGCTTAAATGCTAAGATCATCAATCCCTAAGCTTGCACACTACTTAACTTTACCGAGCGAGGTGGCGCAGTGGTTAGCACACTGGACTCGCATTCGGGAGGACGACGGTTCAATCCCGTCTCTGGCCACCCTGATTTAGGTTTTCCGTGATTTCCCTAAATCGCTTCAGGCAAATGCCGGGATGGTTCCTTTGAAAGGGCACGGCCGATTTCCTTCCCCATCCTTCCCTCACCCGAGCTTTCGCTCCGTCTCTAATGACCTCGTTGTCGACGGGACGTTAAACACTAATCTCCTCCTCCACTACTTATCTCAAATTATCCTAAGGACAAACAGACACACCCATGCTCGAGGGAGGACTCGAACCTCCGCCGGGACCAGCCGCACAGTTCATGACTGCAGCGCCTTAGACCGCTCGGCTAATCCCGGGCGGCGTTCGTCTATCTATAAGGGTTTTGCATATGGAACACGTGGTGTCAGCAACCAGCGAAGACGCAATGTCCCATTGGGGAGAACTTGAGGGTGCAGTGTTACCTTGAGGAGGAGGTGTTAATTCAGGAAGAGGCGTTACATTCAGGAGGAACTGTGGCACTGGGTAAGAGATGTTACACTTCTGAAGAGGTGTCACACTGGAAAAGGGGCAGTAAGCTGCAGGAGAGGCGGAAGGAACGTTTGCCAGAGTCGCTGGATTCTGGGTTGATGACGCTTACCGTGGCCATAACACAGCGCCTGTCTGGCCGCCTCCCAGCCGAGCGGTGAGCTGGTCCGGTCCCCTTGGCGAGCGTCCGTGGGAACGCAGGCGGCTCAGCTCGGCGTCGTCAATCTGGGCCGCGTTTTGGCGCAGCAGCAGCCCCGGCTGATCCCAGGGCCCAGTCCCCAGCACTGCCTCCTTATGCTGACCCGGTCACCCGCTGGCACACTTATGGCGCAGCTTGCCGCTCTCCGGCACGTGGCACACTTCACAGCCGACCGCTCGCGGCGCGTCAAGTGAAGGGAAGACTAGGGTGTCCCCGCCTCAGCTTCCGCCTGGACTGCGCGCCCACCGTTACTGCTGCCGATGAGGCGGTTTGACCGTCCGCAACGCAGTCAGCCGTGGCCCCAGCACTCCAGGGACCGAGGGACAGCAAACACGTCCATAAACCGCAAGTGTGCCATCTTTGCACAGGAGAAATGCAGGAAGATCTGCAGCGGATAGGCACTTGGTGCAGTGAGTGGCAACTGACCCTTAACATAGACAAATGTAATGTATTGCGAATACATAGAAAGAAGGATTCTTTATTGTATGATTATATGATAGCGGAAGAAACACTGGTAGCAGTTACTTCTGTAAAATATCTGAGAGTATGCGTACAGAACGATTTGAGGTGGAATGATCATATAAAATTAATTTTTGGTAAAGCAGGTGCCAGGTTGAGATTCATTGGGAGAGTCTTTAGAAAATGTAGTCCATCAACAAAGAAGGTGGCTTACAAAACACTCGTTCGACCTGTACTTGAGAATTGCTCACCGCTGTGGGATCCGTGCCAGGTCGGGTTGACGGAGAAGATAGAGAAGATCCAAAGAAGAGCGGCGCGTTTCGTCACAGGGTTATCTGGTAAGCGTGATAGCGCTACGGAGATGTTTAGCAAACTCAAGTGGCAGACTCTGCAAGAGAGGCGCTCTGCATCGCGGTGTAGCTTGCTGTCCAGGTTTCGAGAGGGTGCGTTTCTGGATGAGGTATCGGTTATATTGCTTCCCCCTACTTACACCTCCCGAGGAGATCACGAATGTAAAATTAGAGAGATTCGAGCGCGCACTGAGGCTTTCCGGCAGTCATTCTTCCCGCGAACCATACGTGACTGGAACAGAAAAGGGAGGTAATGACAGTGGCACGTAAAATAGATGTAGATGAAGTAGCCCCTGTTTACACTGAACAACAAACCCAGCTAAAACTTGTTTGCTGTGTGACCTACCAACACAGCTGTAATTACTCATCAGTCACCACCCGATACAGTAGCTAAATATGCAAATCAGAAGCATGTAGTGGGACGTTAGCCGGGAGGTTAGACCACGTGACAGGCGCAGCTGTAGAGAGGGTTGCCGCTCTCCCAGGCACCTGCTCATTCACTCTAGAACCAGTAAGTGTGACGCAAGCATTAGCAGCGTGGATCGGCTCTGTCTATGAAGGCAGCCTTTCTTTCTGACTGCCGCTTCCTAACATGAGGTGCATACTAACTTCAAGTTCACGGTTACAATATTCTGATCGAACCTCTGTTTAGAGTACGAAAGGGTAAAGTTTGTAGTCTCCGCTGTAACTCCGTGTCACACGGTAACGTGTTTTGTGAACGTTAGCCTCTGCGCCAGTTTTTGTTACTGTATCAAAAGCGACTTCCAGTTTGTCACTGAACAGCAGATATCATCTTTTCACTTTTCAGAACGTATATCTCCCTCGAAAATCACGTTATATTTCACATTCTACACATGGTTTCCTATTTATTATCTAAAGAAATTTCGTCCCTTTGGCTTCGCATGTCATAATGAAATACTTTGTCTTCGTTCCAACTTCAGTCGTGACTTTTTAACTAGAATTCACACAAAGACAGTAGTTAATGTATCACATAAATTAGATTCAAAAAACTAAATAAGAAAAAGGAAGCTATTCTTTAGTATACTAGGTAATGGGATGAAAGTGTTAGGCAAAGAAACCAGAAACGACTCAGCATATTTGTTCGTTTTCCTTCCTCCCTAGTCGACTGCAGTAGATTTTCCTATTCATGAATACAAAACCTATCTCCATTCATTTATTTCGAAATATTGCGTGTTAATAGCAGATGTACGGTACAGAAACGAGATAAACATGCTTCGTGAAATACTACTGTATTTACCTCTAGCAGTAAATTTGTTTCATTTGGAATGCGATAGTCGCATTCCAAACCTAATTAATTTAGCGTTTGACTTACTAAAGAACAAAATCAGTACTCTTTCAACACGTAACTTAGAATTTTAAAACATTGTAGCTCGTAACTGCTGTGGCCCAGGTCGTTGGAGTACTGGTCATATTTCGAAACTAACACACACCGAATATGAAATGTTGTGGGACTTGTAGAGCCATTTTCCTTTCTTTCCGCTTGAAATCAAAGTAATTTTAACTTTGCATAAGATTATCTCAACGGAAAAGATTATCTCAACAGAAATTCGCTTCAGTGAACGCGCAGAAAGAATCGAAAATGGTGATCTAGCTTCTGACAACTCTAATGAAAGGACGTCAGAGACCACATAGACATTTACATTATGCCCTGACTTTGTTTACGACATAGGATAGGTGCGTCTCTTGAACATCGTCGGGTACGATCTTGGATTCAGAACTCTTCGCATATATTGGCTGCCACATATCGACTTAGCCTGGTTTGCTCTCAAAACGATCCACAAGCTACATTCGTAACAAATGACAACAAAAAATTAAATTTAAGAAAGTAAATCTTGTTCCATTTTAGGTCAAGAAATATAAATAAACGCAAATTATCTGACGTATCAAATGGTTCAAATGGCTTTGAGCACTATGGGACAACTTCTGAGGTCACCAGTCCCCTAGAACTTAGAACATCTTAAACCTAACTAACCTAAGGACATCACACACATCCATGCCCGAGGCAGGATTCGAACCTGCGACCGTAGCAATGGCGCGGTTCCGGACTGTAGCGCCTAGAACCGCTCGGTCATTCCGGCCGACTATCTGACGTATCACATACGGTGAATAGTGCAACTTTGGCTAAAACGACGTTTTTTTGTAGTTGCGACTAGTCGCTTTATAATGTTATTACGTCATTAGCCGACTTTAAAGTCACCCTCAGGTGGCGGGTACCTACGGGTACCTACAAACACTCCCTCCACATTGTTCCAAGGGTAGCTGTAAACAGAGGGCTTTCTATACCTTCTGCTAAATTATGTAATCACCTTTTGTTTATGTGCGTAACTGGTCAGAAAGTGTACAGATTGACCGCTACGGTTGCATGTTCGAATCCTGCCTCGGGCATGTATGTGTGTGATGTCCTTAAGTTTAAGTAGTTCTAAGTTCTAGGGGGCTGATGACCTCAGGAGTTAAGTCCCATAGTGCTCAGAGCCATTTGAACCATTTTGAACGTGTACAGATGGGGTCTGTTTACAGCAGCGCCACGATCCAATCAAGCGTCCAGCTGCCCTCGGTAGAAAATGTGAAGCGGCTGCTCCTACCCACCCCGACAAGGTGGACCTGCAGTGGCGCGAAAGCCACCTAACGGGAGAATAAAGAGAGGGGATTTTTAAGAGGCTACCATGGATCGCAGAAGCCGTACAAACAGTCCGCTGTACACATGTCGTGGGACTTTTACGCCGAATCACTTGGCCAGGTGATGGTCTGCCGTGGGTGATGAAAAACGGTGGCAGTTCCTACAATAGAAGCAGTGTCCGCTGGTGGCACGCAGATGTCGAAGGTGAGCACGACGGTTATGAGATCGCGGCCGACTCCCCCAGCCAAAGACACCTGCGAGAGCCGCAGGGACAGGCAGACCGGTCATCAGCGTCTTCCGTTAGTACAGCGACAGACGAACTGTTGCGGCGCAGAGGCCTCCGTGTCCGCCACAAGAGTTTAACTTTCCAGAGCTCGCCTGGTCGCCGGATAGCGCTCGCGAGGACTCGAGTAGAGGAGAGAGAGAGAGAGAGGACGCAGCCAATTCCTTGGTGAGGGATTAGACGGCCGATGTTCCCGCGCGGGTGGTTTTTTACTTTGCGGCTTAATGCGCGTCCGGCGACACACGAGAGGGGTGAAGGGGGGCGGGGTGGGACACTGCGGCCACACCAGAGCAGAGCTGGCGTGCAGGCCGTCCGCTCCCACGGAACCGGCTCGTTAGCCGTCCGCAGAAGGCGGCTGCATCGCTCACACGCACGCACACACACACACGACACACGGCATCTCTGGCACATTCCTCGCTCCCCTGCCCTTCCTGTGTGCTACCATCTCCACCTGCGTTGTGGTCGTCTGCAGTCCCAGCAGCTCTCCTCGCCAGTCTGTCGTGTGCAAGGCTCTTCATCTCTGCGTAACGACTGTAGCCTATCTCCACTGTACACTGGAACCTGCTTACTGACCTTAATCAAACCTCGACCTGCCACACACACACACACACACACACACACACACACACACACACACTCACTCCCTACTGGCCATTAAAATTGCTACACCAAGAAGAAATGCAGATCATAAACGGGTATTCATAGGACAAATATACAGGGCTATTACAAATGATTGAAGCGATTTCATAAATTCACTGTAGCCACATTCATTGACATATGGTCACGACACACTACAGATACGTAGAAAAACTCATAAAGTTTTGTTCGACTGAAGCCGGACTTCAGGTTTCTGCCGCCAGAGCGCTCGAGAGCGCAGTGAGACAAAATGGCGACAGGAACCGAGAAAGCGTATGCCGTGCTTGAAATGCACTCACATCAGTCAGTTATAACAGTGCAACGACACTTCAGGACGAAGTTCAACAAAGATCCACCAACTGCTAACTCCATTCGGCGATGGTATGCGCAGTTTAAAGCTTCTGGATGCCTCTGTAAGGGGAAACCAACGGGTCGGCCTGCAGTGAGCGAAGGAACGGTTGAACGCGTGCGGGCAAGTTTCACGCGTAGCCCGCAGAAGTCGACGAATAAAGCAAGCAGGGAGCTAAACGTACCACAGCCGACGGTTTGGAAAATCTTACGGAAAAGGCTAAAGCAGAATGCCAGTTCGGCATTTCTTAAATAGGAGATTGGAAAACCGATGGATCGGTCGTGGTGGAGATCATGATCAGCAATTCATGTCATGGCCTCCACGCTCTCCCGACTTAACCCCATGCGATTTCTTTCTGTGGGGTTATGTGAAAGATTCAGTGTTTAAACCTCCTTTACCAAGAAACGTGCCAGAACTGCGAGCTCGCATCAACGATGCTTTCGAACTCATTGATGGGGACATGCTGCGCCTAGTGCGGAAGGAACTTGATTATCGGCTTGATGTCTGCCGAACCACTAAAGGGGCACATATCGAACATTTGTGAATGCCTAAAAAAACTTTTTGAGTTATTGTATGTGTGTGCAAAGCATTGTGAAAATATCTCAAATAATAAAGTTATTGTAGAGCTGTGAAATCGCTTCAATCATTTGTAATAACCCTGTATTATACTAGAACTGACATGTGATTACATTTTCACGCAATTTGGGTGCATAGATCCTGAGAAATCAGTATCCAGAACAACCACCTCTGGTCGTAATGGCGGCCTTGATACGCCTGGGCACTGAGTCAAACAGAGCTTGGATGGCGTGTACAGGTACAGCTGCCCATGCAGCTTCAACACGATACCACAGTTCATCAAGAGTAGTGACTGGAGTATTGTGATGAGCCAGTTGCTCGGCCACCAATTACCAATTGGTGAGAGATCTGGAGAATGTGCTGGCCAGGGCAGCAGTCGAACATTTTCTGTATCCAGAAAGGCCCGTACAGGACCTGCAACATGCGGTCGTGCATTATCCTGCTGAAATGTAGCGTTTCGCACGGTATGTGCTGGCCAGGGCAGCAGTCGAACATTTTCTGTATCCAGAAAGGCCCGTACAGAACCTACAACATGCGGTCGTGCATTATCCTGCTGAAATGTAGCGTTTCGCACGGTAGAGCCACGGGTCGTAACACATCTGAAATGTAACGTCCACTGTTCAAAGTGCCGTCAATGCGAACAAGAGGTGACCGAGACGTGTAACCAATGGCACCCCATACCATCACGCCGGGTGATACGCCAGTATGGCGATGACGAGTATACGCTTCCAATGTGCGTTCTCCGCGATGTCGCCAAACACGGATGCGACCATCATTATGCTGTAAACAGAACCTGGATTCATCCGAAAAAATGACGTTTTTCCATTCGTGCACCCAGGTTCGTCGTTGAGTACACCATCGAAGGCGCCCCTGTCTGTGATGCAGCGTCAAGGATAACCGCACCCATGGTCTCCGTGCTGATAGTCCATGCTGCTGCAAACGTCGTCCAACTGTTCGTGCAGATGGTTGTTGTCTTGCAAACGTCCCCATCGGTTGACTCAGGTATCGAGACGTGGCTGCACGATCCGTTACAGCCATGCTGATAAGATGCCTGTCGTCTCCGTTAGGATCCAGCACGGCGTTCTATATTACCCCCCTGAACCCACCGATTCCATATTCTGCTAACAGTCATTGGATCTCGACCAACGTGAGCAGCAATGTCGCGATACGATAAACCGCAATCGCGATAGGCTACAATCCGACCTTTATCAAAGTCGGAAACGTGATGGTACGCATTTCTCCTCCTTACACGAGGCATCACAACAACGTTTCACCAAGCAACGCCCGTCAACTGCTGTTTGTGTATGAGGAATCGTTTGGGAACTTTCCTCATGTCGGCACGTTGTAGGTGTCGCCACCGGCGCCAACCTTGTGTGAATGCTCTGAAAAGCTAATCATTTGCATATCACAGCATCTTCTTCCCGTCGGTTAAATTTCGCGTCTGTAGCACGTCATCTTCATGGCGTAGCAATTTTAATGGCCGGTAGTGTACATTGCTTTCTATTACCAAACTGACTATGCACTGATTTTATTTTGGGGCGCACAAGACATTTTCACTCCAATTTTCTACCCACAAAGAGACTCTACGAACTTCCTCTCACCGATTCGATCCATATTGACAGTGGGTGCAAAGCACGACTAGGACTCCAACATACGTAAACAGGAAGACACCACTCGAAACTGTTTTTGAGTAGAGCAAGTTTGAAAATTTTACACGTGTTTATAAACTTCGTATTTTCCATAGCGTTCCAGGACCGTGGAGCCAGGGCAGTAGGCCATCATTTTCATAATCTCGGGGTCTGTGAATTGAATCTCGCTAATGCTACTTTTTTTTTTTATTCCCACATAATTCTAACAACAGATTTATTATGACTCTACGGCAACTCTGGAAAAACGGGTTCGTACGGCGAATCGTAGTGTACCTCGACTTATGCCTGGAAAAGGGGCTCACGGTGTGTCGAAACGTATCTGCAAGGATACTTGGAAAACAGATCATGGCGGGTTGGGACGATACTGCAGGATCTAGACAAAAATGCGATTTTTCGGGGTTAAGGGTATGAAAATAATAATGATTTGTTAGATACTTGTAATCAGCGCAGTCATAATAAATGTGTATTAAAATTACTTGGGAATTAAAAATTTTAAAAATTTACCAGCAGAGCGATTCGATCCATAGGCCCCGCGTTTATGAAACTAAGTTCTTGCTGACTGTGCTGCGGATTCCTTCAATACTAGTCACCACACGAAGCACGCCTGAAATTTTAAATCTCGCTTTTCTCGAAAACGGTGGAGAGCTGCATCATTCTGATTCCAAGTGTTGAAGTGCTACTTATACCTAGGCACTCTGTCAATATGAATCATATCTATGAGCGGAATCTCGTACGGTCCCCTATATGGTATGAATAGCTGGCAGACACAGAAGGGCAGGTTCAGTAGCCTAAATGGAAAGGTTTTTCCTATCCTCCACACCCGCAGGCAACCTGTTACGTGCATATGACTTTAAGCTGAGTATATATATATATATATATATATATATATATATATATATATATATATATATATATATATATATATATATATATGTGTGTGTGTGTGTGTGTGTGTGTGTGTGTGTGTTTAATTCATTTGCAATTGATTCCGAACACTTATTACGGCCTTATCTTGAAGCACAGAGGCACACTTATCTATATGGTATACACTCGCAAGTGTGGCAACCTGTTACGTGCATATGACTTTAAGCTGAGTGTATATATATATATATATATATATATATATATATATATATATATATATATATGTGTGTGTGTGTGTGTGTGTGTGTGTGTGTGTGTGTGTGTGTGTGTTTAATTCATTTGCAATTGATTCCGAACACTTATTACGGCCTTATCTTGAAGCACAGAGGCACACTTATCTATATGGTATACACTCGCAAGTGTATTGTGATAAATATAGGAAAGTCAAATTGATCTACAATGCCATGTCGTCCAGTGGTCGCTCAAAATAGCATTCCTTTCATGCTGTAACCCTTCTTGCTCAATGGCCCTGTATTTGTAACTGACTCGCAGTGTCCGTTCAACATGCATGTAGTGGCTAGGCGGTCAACAGCGCATCGGCTTACAAACCGCCTACTTCCTGACTCTATTTTCAATTGTAGCTTTCCCCTCGTGCGTGTGGTAGGAATTTGTAACTGGAAAGAACTTCAGGGCCGTATTCTCTGCATTTTCCTGCTAGTTAATCGAGACGGTTGCAAGGCTTCCGGCGTCATTTCCGTTCCTGGGTGACGTCACCGGTGGTCAGGAAGTGCAGAGAGATCCTACGGTGTTTCCACTGTGATCGGCGGTCGTGCGCGTCAATGAGGACAGGGAGGTGGCAGAGGGACGCCGACGGCCACGCTTCCGGTTCGTGTCCAGGGGTTGTGACTGCTTCTGTCTGGAGGGTCCGGCGTTCGCTGGCCGCGACAGAAACTGCGGCTTGATCGACAGGAATGGCGCAACCGCTCTCGAGAGTGCAGCAAGCGCACAGGTAGAGCAGTAGCTATCAGAACAGCGTGCTGTGTAACTGTGAGTGCGTTATGTCGAATGGGGGCAAATTGTTCGTGTTGGTATGGTGGATGCCTCCGTGACCAATATAGCCGAAGCGCTTGGTGTTTCAAGAGGCGTAGTATCGAAAATTTATATTGTATACAGTGCCGAGAAAATGGCTCTGAGCACTATGGGACTTAACATCTAAGGTCATCAGTCCCATAGAACTTGGAGCTACTTAAACCTAACTAACCTAAGGACATTACACACATCCATGCCCGAGGCAGGATTCGAACCTGCGACCGTAACAGTCGCTCGGTTCCGGACTGAGGCGCCTAGAACCGCTCGCCACCGCGGTCGGCGTACCGAAAAAAACCTACACTAAGCCACAACGTAAACGGAAGTGTATGTCGAGTGATCGTGAAAGACTGTCATTGAAGAGGATGGTCACGAAAAATAAGAGGGCCAGAGCTGCAGAAATCACTGAACAACTGAAAGTCGCATTTACGAACCGTGTCAGCACCAAAACAAAACGAAGGCAGCTCCACAAATATGGAGTTGCACGGAAAGCTGCAAATTCCCGTAACAGGAAAACGTGATGCCGAAGACATAAGCCCTGCTCTACGGAGCTATGGAAGAAAGTAGTTTCGTCGGATGAATCTTGTTTCACACTGTTTGTAACTTCTGGTCGAATCTACGTGTCGAGACGGCGGGGAACCTATGATGATTTCTGGAGGCACATCTTATTATTCTATGGCCCCTTGGTTACGATGCGAGGTTGCATTTTTGTCAAGGATTATGTGACAGTTTTTGTTGATCAGTCCACCCCGTGGTTCAAAGCTTTTTCCCCAGTGGTGATCCATCAGATCGGATTAAATGAAGACATTGAAGCAATTCAGAGGCATGTTGCTACATTTGTTACCGATAGATTCGATCAGCACAAATGTATTACGGAGATGGTTCGGGAATTCAAATGGGAATTCCTGCAGGGAAGACAATCGCCTGGCGAAAGATGTTTCAGAATGCGATAATAATCGTCGTGAATCTGTGGCCCAGCACAAAGTCCCAAGCGACTGGAATAAAGCGCTGGTATATAAGAAAGATATTTACAGACCAATATCTCTAACTTCTGTTTGCTGCAGAATCCTTGAACATATTCCAAGTTCGAATATAGTAAACCTTCTTGAGACAGGAGCTTATGTCCAAGAATCAGAATGGTTTTAGAAAGCATCGCTCGTGCGAAACTCAGCTTGCCGTTATCTCACGTGATATACGGTGAACCATGGATGAAGGGCAACAGGCATATTCCATATTTCTAGATTTCTGGAAAGCACTAGACACGGTGCCCCATTGCAGGCTGTTAACGAATGTACGAGCATGTGGAATAAGTTCACAGATATGTGAGTGGCTCGAAGACTTCTTAAATAGGTTGTGCTCGACGGGAATATTCATTAGGGAAAGCGTATCGTCACGAGTGGCACTGGGAAGTATGATGGTGCCGCTGTCCTTCTTTGTGTACATAAATGATTTGGTTGATAGGGTGGACAGCAATCTGCGGTTGCTTCTACATCTACATCAACATCTACATCCATACTCCGCAAGCCACCTGACGGTATGTGGCGGAGGGTACCTTGAGTACCTCTATCGGTTCTCCCTTCTATTCCAGACTCGTATTGTTCGTGGAAAGAAGGATTGTCGGTATGCCTCTGTGTAGGCTCTAATCTCTCTGATTTTATCCTCATGGTCTCTTCGCGAGATATACGTAGGAGGGAGCAACATACTGCTTGACTCCTCGGTGAAGGTATGTTCTCGAAACTTTAACAAAAGCCCGTACCGGGCTACTGAGCGTCTCTCCTGCAGAGTCTTCCACTTGAGTTTATCTATCATCTCCGTAACGATATCGCGAGTACTAAATGATCCTGTAAAGAAGCGCGCTGCTCTCCGTTGGATCTTCTCTATCTCTTCTATCAACCCTATCTGGTACGGATCCCACACCGGTGAGCAGTATTCAAGGGCCGCGCGGGATTAGCCGAGCGGTCTCAGGCGCTGCAGTCATGGACTGTGCAGCTAGTCCCGACGGAGGTTCGAGTCCTCCCTCGGGCATGGGTGTGTGTGTTTGTCCTTAGGATAATTTAGGTTAAGTAGTGTGTAAGCTTAGGGACTGATGACCTTAGCAGTTAAGTCCCATAAGATTTCACACACATTTGAACATTTTTTTGAAGTATTCAAGGAGTGGGCGAACAAGTGTACTGTAACCTACTTCCCTTGTTTTCGGACTGCATTTCCTCGGTATTCTTCCAATGAATCTCAGTCTGGCATCTGCTGATGATGTCGTGGTGCACGGTAAAGTGTCGAAGTTGAGTGAGTGTAGGAAGATACAAACGGCTTAGACAAAATTCCTAGTTGGTTTCATGAATGGCAGGGAGCCCTAAATGTGGAAAAATATAAGTTAATGCGATTGAGTTGGAAGAGCAACCCTGTAATGTTCGGATACAGTATTACTGGTGTCCTGCTTGACACAATCAAATCGTTTAAAGATTTGGGCGTAACGTCTCAAAGTGATAAGAGGTGGAACGAGCATTTCAAAACTGTGGTAGGGAAGGCGAATGATTGACTTCGTTTTATTGGGAGAATTTTAGGAAAGAGGGCTTCACCTGTTAAGGGTACCGCATATAGGGCGCTGGTGCGACCTAATCTTGAGTACTGCTCAAGTGTTTGGGACCCGTACCGTGTCGGATTGAACGAAGACATCAAAGCAATTCAGAGGCAGCAGGCTACATTAGAAAAGTTAGAGAACCGGCATTTGAAGCTGACTGCCGAACGATTCTACTGCCGCCAACATAAATAAGATATGAGAAATTAGGGCTCATACAGGGGAGTAAAGACAGTCATTCCCCCTCTATTCGCGAGTGGAACAGGAGGGAAAATGACAAGTAGAGGTACAGGGTACCTTTCGCCACGCACCGTAGGTGGCTTGCATAGTATCTATGTAGATGTAGACATTTTTATGAGTGTAGGAGTCTGCCGTGTTTTCACGTGAGTGGGGAAACGTCGCGCTGTCTCGTCCCCGTGTCGCCAGCCGCCACCCACGGACTGCCACCGCAGCGCGGTCGCTCGCCTCTCCTCGCGTCGGCCGCCCGCCGTGTGTCAGCCTCCTGACCCGGAGAACAGACGGCGACTCACAGAGCAACGGTACCCGGCGCGGCCGAGGCGTCCGTCGTCTCCCCGGGCTGCGGAATGCGCTGCAGTGTCCTGCGCCGACTGCCGGCCGCCGCAGGCGGCTCTTGCAATGCTATTATACCTGTTAACATCTCGAGACTCTCTGACACCAGCCAGCTACACACGAGTGACGACTTCTCCTCTTTGCTAGAGTGCTTTTGGGCGAAAAACTACATTTGTACGTACACTCCGGAAACCACCTCATAGTGTGTGGAGGAGACACTTTGCGTACCACGTATACGTGTCTGAAGAAGGGCACTTTGTGTACCATTGTCACTGTATCCACTTCCCTATAAAAATAGCGAATGTTTGTTGTTACGCTTCTGTGTGATCTGGAATACCTCTAATTTTACTTTCACAGTCATTTTCGCGAGAGTAACACAAATTCTTTACAGACGAATGGAAAAACTGGTAGAAGCCGACCTCGGGGAAGATCAGTTTGTATTCCGTAGAAATTTTGGACCACTTGAGGCAATACTGACCCTACGACTTATCTTAGAAAATAGATTAAGAAAGGGCAAACCTACGTTTCTAGCATTTGTAGACATAGAGAAAGCCTTTGACAATGTTGACTGCAATACTCTCTTTCAAATTCTGAAGGTGGCAGGGGTAAAATACAGGGAACGAAAGGCTATTTGTATTTTATACAGAAACCAGATGGCAGTTATAAGAGTCGAGGGGAATGAAAGGGAAGCAGTGGTTGGTTCAAAAAATGGTTCAAATGGCTCTGAGCACTATGGGACTTAACATCTGAGGTCATCAGTCCCCTAGAACTTAGAACTACTTAAACCTAACTAACCTAAGGACAACACACATAGCCATTCCCGAGGCAGGATTCGAACCTGCGGCCGCGCGGTTCCAGACTGTAGCGCCTAGAACAGAGCAGTGGTTGGAAAGGGGGTGAGACAGGGTTGTAGCCTATCCCCAATGTTATTCAATCTGTACATTGAGCAAGCAGTGAAGAAGACGAAAGAAAAATTCGGAGTAGGAATTAAAATCCATGGAGAAGAAATAAAAACTTTGAGTTTCACCGATGACATTGTAATTGTGTCTTGAAGGGAGGATATAAGATGAACATCAACAAAAGCAAAACGAGGATAATGGACTGTAGTCGAATTAAATCGGGTGATGCTGCGGGAGTTAGATGAGGAAATGAGACGCTTAAAGTAGTAAATAAGTTTGGTTATTTGGGGAGCAAAATAACTGATGATGGTCGAAGTAGAGAGGATATAAAATGTAGAATGGCAATGGCAAGGAAAGCGTTTCTAAAGAAGAGAAATTTGTTAACATCGAGCATAGATTTAAGTGTCAGCAAATCGTTTCTGAAAGTATTTGTATGGAGTGTAGCAATGTATGGAAGTGAAACATGGACGATAAATAGTTTAGACAAGAAGAGAATAGAAGCTTTCGAAATGTGGAGCTACAAAAGAATGCTGAAGATTAGATGGGTAGATCACATAACTAATGAGGAGGTATTGAATAGAATTGCAGTTAGGAGATATTTTTGGCACAACTTGACTAGAAGAAGGGATAGGTTGGTAGGGCATATTCTGCGGCATCAAGGGATCACAAATTTAGTATTGCAGGGCAACGTGGAGAATAGAAACCGTGGAGGGAGACCAAGAGATGAATGCACTAAACAGATTCAGAAGGATGTAGGTTGCACCAAGTACTGGGAGATGAAGAAGCTTGCACGGGATAGAGTAGCATGGAGAGCTGCATCAAACCAGTTTCTGGACTGAAGACCACAACAACAACAACAACATACAGGGTTATTACAAATGATTGAAGCGATTTCATAAATTCGCTGTAGCTCCATTCATTGACATATGGTCACGACACAATACAGATACGTAGAAAAACTCATAACGTTTTGTTCGGCTGAAGCCGCACTTCAGGTTTCTGCCGCCAGAGCGCTCGAGAGCGCAGTGAGACAAAATGGCGACAGGAGCCGAGAAAGCGTATGTCGTGCTTGAAATGCAGTCACATCAGTCAGTCATAACAGTGCAACGACACTTCAAGACAAAGTTCAACAAAGATCCACCAACTGCTAACTCCATTCGGCGATGGTATGCGCAGTTTAAAGCTTCTGGATGCCTCTGTAAAGGGAAATCAACGGGTCGGCCTGCAGTGAGCGAAGAAACGGTTGAACGCGTGCGGGCAAGTTTCACGCGTAGCCCGCGGAGCATGCTGGAAAATTGGCTCATGCCACAACTGAAGACCGACAGCGCCGACTTCATCTTTCAACAGGATGGTGCTCCACCGCACTTCCATCACGTTGTTCGGCATTTCTTAAACAGGAGATTGGAAACCCGATGGATCGGTCGTGGTGGAGATCACGATCAGCAATTCATGTCATGGCCTCCACGCTCTCCCGACTTAACCCCATGCGATTTCTTTCTGTGGGGTTATGTGAAAGATTCAGTGTTTAAACCTCCTCTACCAAGAAACGTGCCAGAACTGCGAGCTCGCATCAACGATGCTTTCGAACTCATTGATGGGGACATGCTGCGCCGAGTGTGGAAGGAACTTGATTATCGGCTTGATGTCTGCCGAATCACTATAGGGGCACATATCGAACATTTGTGAATGCCTGAAAAAACTTTTTGAGTTTTTGTATGTGTGTCCAAAGCATTGTAAAAATATCTCAAATAATAAAGTTATTGTAGAGCTGTGAAATCGCTTCAATCATTTGTAATAATCCTGTACGTAGGGGAAAATAACATATGGGTTCACTCTTCTAGATAGTACGCACGCTCTCTGTGACACGCAACGCCTCTCTTGTAGCGCCGGCTCTGGACTTGGTTCATCACCGTGACGTTTTTTCGCTTGTTAAATGAACCTGTAACGAAACGCTTTGCTATTTTTCGGATCTTCTGTATTTCCTCTATGAGTCCTACCTGGTACGAATCACAGACTGCCAAGCAGTGTGCAAGTATCGGTGGAACGAGCGTTTTGTAAGTTACGGCCTACGTCAATGGTTTACACTTGCTAATGATTCTCCCAGTCAACCGGTCTGGCATCTGCCTTACCTGCGATTAGCTTTATGTGGTCATTCCACTTTAAATCACTCCCTGCGCATACTCCCAGATATTTAACAGATGCCACTGCTGTCACTGACTGATCGGCAATCGTCCAACGAAACAATAGCGACACTTTCCACCTACTTATGAGCAACGCGTTACGTTTGTTTATATTGAGGCCTGCTGCGAATCCCTGCATCCTTCGCATGCCTTCCCGCATTTCGCTAACATTTTCTATCGTTGCTGCTACTCCATGCACAACAGCATCATCCACGAATAGCCTTACGGAGCTTTCGATGCTATCCGCATGCCAATTTATGTATATTTTGAACAGTTATTGTCCTATAACTCTCCCTCCGGGTAGACCGATTCCTGATTTTGCCTCTGAAGATCTGTCTCCGTTAAGAACGAACTGCATTGTTCCATTTGGTATGGACTCTTCAGTTCAATAATGAAGCTGGTACGGTATTCCGTAAGCTGTTATTTTGTTGCTTTGGCTTCAACGCGGTACCGTATCGAACGCCTCCCGAAAGTCAAGGAATACGGTATCAGCGGACTACAGAATGTAAAGTGGGGGGACATCACACAGTATATTCTCTATCCACATTGCTACAGCTCCACAATCATCATCATCGTCACCATCCATCGTCAGTTTTGAGTATCTCTCGTTATGGAGCTACCGTAATTGTTCAGTTTATCGACTACATGGTATTCCAGAGTCTCTCCTTCCGTGATGTTGAGACTGGAGCATTTTACGTAGCTCCTATTCGCTGGAATCCCAACGACATTTCGGTGCCGTTCGCATTCGTACGTCTGTGCATTACGTTAGATTTATTCTGCGCTGCGCGGGGTAGCCGCGAGGTCTGAGGCGTCTTGTCACGGCTCGCACGGCTCCTCCCGTCGGGGGTTCGAGTCCTTCCTCGGGCATGGATGTGTGTGTCGTCCTTAGCGTAAGTCAGTTTTTAAGTTAGATTAAGTACTGTGTAACCTTAGGGACCGATGACCTCAGCAGTCCATAAGACCTTACCACAGATTTCCAAAATTTACTCTGCAGGCCATCGCTAAGCTTTGTCTCTCTCTTTCGTATGTCGTGGGCGGTCCGCTGGTTTCAGTGATTCAGCAAATGTATATTTTACTTTGTGACCAGATGCCGTTCCCGTGTCCTCAGTGGTCACTAAAGTTGTGTGCACGGTGTGTTTATGAATCCTGTGATGTCCGTGCCGTGTGTTCGTGCATCGAATTTTCTGAGGCGGAGACTGGAGACCCACCTAGCATTTACTGACACGAGTGTGGAAATCCGAGTAAAAGGCACACTCAGTCTGACCTGTGTACCACACCAGTGGTCGTTAAACCGCAGAGCGGATTCATTCACCGTTTTTTTTTTTCCTTTATTGTAATTTTAATCACCTATACAGGTGGGCTGGCAGCAGCACATTACGCTGCTCTTCAGCCTTAAGTGGAACAATAACATGACATAGAGGTGATACAGACAATACAAAAAACGGCGGGCAAAAAATGGAGATACAAAAAACAATAAACATGAAGCCGTTCACGTTGGAAGATAAAAACACTAACACTTGTGGACACGGCGCACAAAACACGGAGAACGGCGATGGCACATGTGCACAGTGGAGTCATAACTGCACGAAACACAAAACGAAGCACACACACGAGATACTGATGTCGATGATCTCCGGCGCGCGAATGTTCACTATGCGTGTGCGAGTCCGGGGACCTGCCAAGAGAGGAGGAGGAGGAAGGGGAGTGGGAGAGCGAGAGGCTAGAGCAGAGATGCCACAGGCAGGGGAGAAAGGGGGAGGGAGGAAGGGGGAGGGGAAACCCGGGGGAAGAAGGGTGGAGGGAGGGGACGTGGGAAAAGGAAAGAGAAGGGAAGGGGTAGAGAAGGGAGGGAGGGTGCCCAAAGGAAAGAACACCGGAAGTGGGGGGTGGGGCAGGGTCAAAGTTGATAGGAGGGGTAGATGGAGGGGAGGAGGACATCATCAGGGAGGGGGAGCTGGCGGAAGCCACCTTGCGAGAGGGTAAGGAGGGTGGAGGGATGGAGACCGGGTGGGACGTGCGAATACAGGCGCGGCAGCGGGCGGGGGTGGGAGAGGATCGGGGAGACGAGCGGGTGAGGAGGATCGAGTTTGCGGGAGGTGTACAGGATCCGTATCCTTTCAAGGAAAAGGAGGAGGTGGGGGAAGGGGATGAGATTGTACAGGATCCGCATGGGGGAGGGGAGACGGATGCGATAGGCGAGGCGGAGAGCATGACGTTCAAGGATTTGGAGGGATTTATAAAAGGTAGGGGGGGGCGGAGATCCAAGCCGGATGGGCATAACAAAGGATAGGGCGGATGAGGGACTTATAGGTGTGGAGGATGGTGGAGGGGTCCAGACCCCACGTACGGCCAGAGAGGAGCTTGAGGAGACTGAGGCGGGAGCGTGCCTTGGCTTGGATTGTCCGGAGGTGGGGAGTCCAGGAGAGGCGAGGGTCGAGGGTGGCGCCAAGGTACTTAAGGGTGGGAGTGAGGGCGATAGGACGGCCATAGATGGTGAGGCGGAAGGAAGGGGTGGTTTTGCCTAACATGATCGCCTGGGTTTTGGAGGGATTGACCTTGAGCAAGCACTGGTTGCACCAAGTGGTGAACCGGTCAAGATGGGATTGGAGAAGGTGTTGGGAGCGCTGTAGGGTGGGGGCAAGGGCAAGGATGGCGGTGTCATCGGCAAACTGGAGAAAGTGGACGGGGGCTGACGGCGGCGGCATGTCCGCCGTGTACAAAAGGTACAGAAGGGGGGAGAGGACGGAGCCTTGAGGCACATCGGCAGAGGGGAAAAAGGTGTAGGAATCTGTGTTATGGATGGTGACATAGGAAGGACGGCGGGAGAGAAAGGAGCCGATCAGACGGACGTAGTTAATGGGAAGGGCGAAGGTTTGGAGCTTGAAGAGAAGACCGGAATGCCAGACGCGGTCATATGCACATTCGAGGTCCAGGGAGATGAAGATCGCGGAGCGACGGGAATTAAGCTGTTCTTCATTCACCGTTTCGCGCTGCGCCTTATATTGAAAGAGGAGCTGTAAGAATTTCATCTGTATGCTGCTCATTCTGGCGAAGAGCCCAATACCCACTCCCGTACAGAAAATTCCTATAATATGGCGAAAAATATTGTTGAGGGGCATGATTTTTGACATGTGTGACTCTTTGAGCGGCTTAAAGAGGTACAAACCCTGCTGTAGTTGTCTTAATCGATCAGTGCCACAATCATTAATTAATTAATCGTGGTCTGTACATTCTGTCACGAAGAAAAACCTTCAAGAACTCACTATTCAAGACATACGTTCGCAAAAGATAAGCACGCTGCAGAAAGTTAATTTGTACCCTGTATTAAGTGTCATTATACTGCTAAATACTAGTAGTGCACGTACCCGTTAGATGTAACGTAGTAAATTAGTAGGACATTACTACTTTGGAAAAAAGTGCTGCCCCCTCTGTTATAATAATCAGTTGCTATTAATCTCTCAATAGAGAGTTAATATTCACGTTAGTATTTTCGAAAGAAAGTGGTGAGCCGCATTTATAACAACAGATGCCCGTATGCAGTGCAACGGAACTTGTCTTGCAGCCGTACAATAAAGCAACAGGTATCTGGTGTCATAGCTGCCATCCCCTCCATATACAGGGTGGCCCATTGATAGTGACCGGACCAAATATCTCACGAAATAAGCATCAAACGAAAAAACTACAAAGAATGAAACTCGTCTAGCTTGAAGGGGGAAGCCAGATGGCGCTATGGTTGGCCCCCTAGATGGCGCTGCCATAGGTCAAAAGGGTATCAACTGCGTTTTTTTAAAAATAGGAACCCCCATTTTTTATTACATATTCGTGTAGTACGTAAAGAAATATGAGTGTTTTAGTTAGACCTATTTTTTCGCTTTGTGATAGGTGGCGCTGTAATAGTCACAAACGTATAAGTACGTGGTATCATGTAACATTCCGCCAGTGCGGACGGTATTTGCTTCGTGACACATTACCCGTGTTAAAATGGACCGTTTACCAATTGCGAAAAAGATCGATATCGTGTTGATGTATGGCTATTGTGATCAAAATGCCCAACTTGCATGTGCTATGTATGCTGCTCGGTATCCTGGACATCATCCAAGTGTCCGGACCGTTCGCCGGATAGTTACGTTATTTAAGGAAACAGGAAGTGTTCAGCCACATGTGAAACGTCAACCACGACCTGCAATAAATGATGATACCCAAGTAGGTGTTTTAGCTGCTTTCGCCGCTAATCCGCACATCAGTAGCAGACAAATTGCGAGAGAATCGGGAATCTCAAAAACGACGTTGTTGAGAATGCTACATCAACATCGATTGCACCCGTACCATATTTCTATGCACCAGGAATTGCATGGCGACGACTTTGAACGTCGTGTACAGTTCTGTCACTGGGCACAAGAGAAATTACGGGACGATGACAGATTTTTTGCACGTGTTCTATTTAGCGACGAAGCGTCATTCACCAACAGCGCTAACGTAAACCGGCATAATATGCACTGTTGGCCAGCGGAAAATCCGAGATGGCTGCGACAAGTGGAACATCAGCGACCATGGCGGGTTAATATATGGTGCGGCATTATGGGAGGAAGGACAATTGCCCCATTTTATCGATGGCAATCTAAATTGTGCAATGTATACTTATTTCCTACGTAATGTTCCACCGATGTTACTACAAGACGTTTCACTGCATGACAGAATGGCGATGTACTTCCAACATGATGGATGTCCGGCACGTAGCTCGCGTGCGGTTGAAGCGGTATTGAATAGCATATTTCATGACAGGTGGATTGGTCGTCGAAGCATCATACCGTGGCCCGCACGTTCACCGGATCTGACGTCCCCGGATTTCATTATGTGGGGAAAGTTGAAGGATATTTGCTATCGTGATCCACCCACAGCGCCTGACAACATGCGTCAGCGCATTGTCAATGCATGTGTGAACATTACGGAAGGCGAACTACTCGGTGTTGAGAGGAATGTCGTTACACGTATTGCAAAATGCATTGAGGTTGACGGACATCATTTTGAGCATTTATTGCATTAATGTGGGACTTACAGGTAATCACGATGTAACAGCATGGGTTCTCAGAAATGATAAGTTCAGAAAGGTACATGTATCACATTGGAACAACCGAAATAAAATGTTCTAACGTACCTACGTTCTGTATTTTAATTTAAAAAACCTACCTGTTACCAACAGTGCGTCTAAAATTGTGAGCCATATGTTTGTGACTATTAAAGCGCCATCTATCACAAAGTGAAGAAATTGGTCCCACTAAAGCATTCATATTTCTTTCGCAATACACGAATATGTAATAAAAAATGGAGGTTCCTATTTAAAAAAACGCAGTTGATATCCGTTTGACCTATGGCAGCGCCATCTAGAGGGCCAACCATAGCGCCATCTGGTTTCCCCCTTCAAGCTACACAAGTTTCGTTCTTTGTAGTTTTTTCGTTTGATGCTTATTTCGTGAGACGTTTGGCCTGGTCACGATCAATGGACCACCCTGCGTAATACCTGAAGACGGCCTCTTCCGGCAAAAGTGTCCATTACAACAAAAGTACTTCTTCCGGACTATACTTTGTTCATAAAATTAAAAAACAGAATTTGTGCCATCGCCTGACAACGTTTCTCTTTCTTTCTGAAAACACGAAATCATTTCCGATCGTTACTTTTTTACCTCAATGTAGTTACAGTCAGGATCAGCCACCAACTATACAGGGTGTTTTACAATTAGTTTCGCAGGCTTCTAGGAGTTGCAGAGTGCAATTAGTAGATAATGTATTGATAAGGAGCCCACGTCCTGAAAATTACAGTTTACATGTAAATGAAGAGGGTCGGATCACTTTCCGATGTCCCCGTTCACGGTACGGCAGGTACTGGAAAGCTGGACAACGCATGCAACGAAAATGTTTCCGGATCGCCTCAATCCACCACATGCCATTTATGTCCGACTGCAACAGTGCTCGCAAGAAACTGGTACGTTCGCAACTAAGAGAGTCGAATGGGAGCTCTACTGATGTGCACCAGGGTATGTGAACCGTGTGTATGAAAGCATGCGTCGTAGATACACCTTATGGAACGAACAGCAGGATCAGCAGGTGGACCAGCTCCTGCAGAGCACAAAGGTCAGAGCTGTGTGCGTACCGTGAAGCGGGACATTTGAAAGAGAAAGGATTTTCAAATTTATTTTATGTGCATTTACAAACATGGGTGCTCTTAAAAACATAATTCACTAACTTTTACTACAATCCTCTAAGAGCCCGTAATAGGAATTGTGCAACATCTTGTATGATTACGATCGTAAAGGACCGTGTGCGTGAAAAGCAGTACCGCTCCTATCAAACGTCACTTCAATCTACGACTAAAACTGCCTGTTGAGAAACACACATTAGCTATTGCCTATTGGAAGCTTTAATGTAGTGTATGCGATCGATTGTTTCGTAAGAAAGAGTTTACCAGTTTGCGATATAACTGCCGGCAGATGGCAAAGTAATTTCAGGAGTATCTTAAGAACTGTTTTTAACTCACTAGCTGAGAAATCCCACATTGCTCGGGTAATCATTATACCAATTTTCTATTAGAAATTAAAGCACAAAAAGAACTGCGTTTGTAGTATATTGTAGAAAAGATTTCATTTGCGTATCTTCGTGAAAACACCTCTAAAATTACGAAATAATCGTACAAAGAAATATGCATAATGTACAAATGTATAAATGCCCAAATTAAGAAACGTAGTATGCAAAATGTAATTTCTCTGTAATGTTTCTTTTAACTCAGAACATGTTTATAAGCAATATTTCTACTTATATGTCCAGGACCAATGACCAATAGAGTTAGTGCCAAAATGTAAAAACGGTTCAAATGGCTCTGAGCACTATGGGACTTAACATCTGAGGTCATCAGTCCCCTAGAACTGAGAACTACTTAAACCTAACTAACCTAAGGACATCACACACAGCCATGCCCGAGGCAGGATTCGAACCTGCGACCGTAGCGGTCCCGCGGTTCCAGGCTGAAGCGCTTAGAACTGCTCGGCCACACCGGCCGGCCGTGCCAAATGTAATAAATTCAAATGTCATGCGTGATGCGTAGCTTCTTCACGCATTCAGTCTTTATGGCGTCATATCTCCTGATCTATGTCTCATACAATGATATAATTCTGTAGCTACATTCAGTGGCACACGTGGATACTGTCTGCAAAGCATGTTGCGAATAGAATTAGTAGCATATTTAAACATCACGCACAATGTGGCAGTTTTTCACGCATCTCGTTGTTTATGACGTCATATCTCCTGAGCTATGATAGGTAGGTGTTTCTTACCCTTACAGACATTGTTGCCTGATTGTAAGGGATATGTGTACCAAATTCTGTTGAAATCGGTCCGGTGGTTTAGGAGGAGATGTGGAACATACACAAACATGCAATTTTTATAGTATGTACAATTGTGAATGATCCAGTGAACGGTTGATGGAGGGTTTTGCAGTTAACCCTGAACATAGAAAAATGTAACGTATCGGATGTAAATAGTGAGAGAGAGAGAGATCCACTACTGTTGGATGTCCACAACCAGAAAATCAGAGATATTACAGCTCGCACCGAAGTTTAGCGACCATGCTTCTTCTAACGTATCGTTCGTGAATAAACCGGGGAAAAGAGAGAGAAAATAGCGTGGCTGGTAGTACGCTCTGCCATAAACCGTAAGGTGGCCGGCGGAGCGTGGAGGTAGCCGTGGAGTGCCTTCCCAGCGCATCCGGTAGTCCGCTACCGTCGGCCGTTTAGATATTCCGCTTGCAAGTCGGTGCTAATGGGTGCCGCGAACTCGAGTCGGCGTACGCCGCCATACCCAGAGACAATAAGAGCGAGAAAGAGAGGGGAGAGAGAGAGAGAGAGAGAGAGAGAGAGAGAGAGAGAGAGAGAGAGAAAGAAAGAGAGAGAGAGAGAATGTAGGTGTAGAGAGGGGAGGGGGGGGGGGGGGGGAGAAGAGACCGAATGCATTTCATTGAGGCACGAGGCGTTCGGTGCGCTGCCAAGACAGGCGAGGTCACCACGAAGCGAAAAGAGCGACCAGCTGGCCGTTTCGTCGGCGGCTCCCCGCCTGTTTCGCCGTCATTTACGCGAAGAGCGTAGAGAGGTGCTAAGCTGACGATTTACTCTATTGTATACATCCACTTTCAGAAATGCCGGGCAGTTGTCACTATACCTCTACAGCGATTCTCTGGAGAAGGCGTAATGTAGCGAAACGCTCCAGCTTTCGACAGTTTGTCAAACACCAAGTCGGACGTACGAGGCGGAGAACTGTAGTTATCGCTGTTACCGTCAAACCTGGTGACGGTGTCAGTCCCTTACACATTCATCTTTCCATGCGACACATTTTTAGAGTTCCGTACCTGACAACCAGCCAGTGAGAATGGAACCATTACAGGTTCACTCCATTGCCTATCAGTTAGAAGGTCAATCCGTCTGTCCGACTGTTGAGATCCCCGTTTCTCAGAAACGAGCAGACTTATCAAGTTCTGTCGATTGGCGGTTTGAAATTTAAGGCTCGAAGTCAATGTCATCGAAACATACGGCCATTTATGTCATATTTCGATACTCGCCAACTCACTCATCAAAACCCGTACCATACTTCCCATTGACCTACAAACAATGAAGTTTGATAAGAAGCACGGTTTCACACTTTAAGTAAACGGACAAAATCATAAAATCTTGTAAAAATATCGCACGAAAAAAATTTTTTGACGTTTTTTTGGCATTAGTAATTGCCAATAATCACAGGAACTACTGTAGGGATGTTGATTTGGCTTTCAATAGCCGGCCGGTGTGGCCGTGTGGTTCTAGGCGCTTCACTCTGGAACCGCGAGACCGCTATGGTCGCAGGTTCGAATCCTGCCTGGGGCATGGATGTGTGTGATGTCCTTAGGTTAGTTAGGTTTAAGTAGTTCTAAGTTCTAGGGGACTCATGACCTCAGATGTTAAGTCCCATACTGCTCAGAGCCATTTGAACCATTTTTTGGCTTTCAATAACAGTGATTCATGGAGAAGGTTTGCGTGTATAATTTACAAATAACCAATCAACCATTGTTCTAATAGGCCTTGAAGGCCCAACGGTATCGACCGGCCGCCGTATCATCCTCAGCCCTTAGCTGTCACCGGATGTGGATACAGAGGGGCATGTGGTCAGCACACTGCTCTACCAGCCATTGTCAGTTTCCGAGACCGGAGCCGCTACTCCTCAATCAAGTAGCTCCTCAAGAGGCCCCACAAGGCCTCAGTGTGCCCCGCTTGCCAACAGCACTCGGCAGACCCGGACTGTGACCCGAACAAGAGCTAGCCAAGCCCGACAGCGCTTAACTTCGGTGATCTGACGGGAAACTGTGTTACCATTGCGGCAAGGCCGTATAATTTGCAGATAATCCGTGGTAACTGGCTGAGCTGGGGTGAAATGAAGTCCCTTATAGATGTGAAAACGATGCCATTGCCATCTAGCGGCGATAGGCGAAAGGGCACCCGACTACCACGCTGAATGTCTGTGCTTACGACACGTACAGCATCTGTAATATTTCAGAGCGAAGTAAAACTGGTAATGATACAGCATTGCAGTCCTACTGTTTGGGATGAGCTTCCGATATCCCATAAAATATGCACTGAAGCGTTGCACAGAACAATGTACTTTTTACTTCTCTGGAGACTTCCGTCAGATATTTAAAAAAATGGTTCAAATGGCTCTGAGCACTATGGGACTTAAGTTCTGAGGTCATCAGCCCCCTAGAACCTAACTAACCTAAGGACATCACACACATCCATGCCCGAGGCACGATTCTAACCTGCGACCGTAGCGGTCGCGCGGTTCCAGATTGTAGCGCCTAGAACCGCACGGCCACTGCGGCCGGCGTCAGATCTTAAAAATAATCGCAACAGAACAGACGAATTCAGTGCATCTGTAATTGCCTGTTAGCTTAGCATGTTAATATACGAGGTGTGCTGAAAATTAATGCCTCCTAATTTTTTATGCGACGACTCTGAAAGGTTTTTCAAAATTTTAAACATGTCTGAAGCAGCAGCTGTTGGAAATCTTCACGGTAAATGATAACAGCCAAACAGTTGCAGAATAAAGATTTATTGAAATCCTTGACCACGGTTTCGGTATATCTAAATATACCTTCATCAGAAGCAAAAATACACTAAAATCACATCCTGCAGTGGAGATGCATAAAACAATCGAGCCAATGGCGTCGTCAGTAGTTCAAATTAAAATATCATCCCCATCTGTACAACATAAGACTGACAAACAACCTACTAAGCAAGTTGTCATAATGTTTTAGCTCGTCAGTGTAGACAGTCTGATAAGAAATAACAAAAAACTTTTTCCTGTGATATAATTACAGATTTACAGTTTTCGTATTTTTTCCTCTGGTTGCACTGTGAAACATTCGTTTTTGCTAAATTTGATGGCTTGCAGGCCAACCCTATAGGTTTTGAGTTTGCGAGTATCGAAATATGTTACATAAATGGCCGTATCTTTTGATTGCCTTCACATAGAAGCTTCAACGTTTAACACTGCCAAGGAAGAATAGTTCTTAGCATATGGTATAAATTTCAATCTTATACGTCTACCCGTTCCTGACAAAAAGTCTTTTTAACAGTCGGCTGATATCCTGCTGGTATCGATTTCGATAACAGGCAAAAATTGTCGAAAATTTCGATTCCCGGAGTGGATGAACTATTTACATACATGGTTGAGTTTGTATGGGATGCTTGGTGCATGCGTCCTACCCGCATTTATCTGGATTTTTTTTATTTCCTACGTTGGATTACATGATGGACGTACAAGTCTGGAGGGACGTTAATCCCGCAGTCTTTCATCTTCCACCTCGGCGATGGAGTGGCCGCTGAGATTGCGCTCGGCGCGAGCACCGTGGGTTATGTAGTTGGATCTGGCTGCTGTCTGGCAGACGAACGCACTCTCCGTAATGCGCGAGGCGAATGCAGGCGCCAGCGGTGCCGGGCTGTGGCTGGCCGCTGCCCGCTGCCCGCTACCCGGGCCCCTGACCCCAAACATGAGACAGGCGGTAGGCAGGCGGTGGGCGGGAAGCGCCAAGTGGCTGCATTGTCATCAGCTCCGGCGCGGCTGCACCGCTGCGAGTCAACACGACACAGCGCAACTGCACAGCTTCTTGTCTGCCCGTCCCTGTCTGTCTCTCTCTAGCCACCGCCCGGCCCATATTCTCAGACAACAGCGGCCTGCCTGACTGGCGTAGCGGTCCCTCACAACTGTAGACTGCAGCCTTTTGCCGCTGACAAACAACGGCCACCCTGTCTGGAGGCACACATGTATCACCATATGTGTACTTGACGTGACCAAAAAGTCCTGGGATACAGATATGCACATATACTGAGGGGTACAAGTCCATAACTGGTAAACTAATTGACGGAGTTGTCTCATCTTTGGTAGTGCAATAGTTTGTAATTCCGGCAATCGCCACACAAGCGTTGTATCACGTTGTTTTGTTTTGTCAGATGACAGTCGCCAGATAGTGTTTTGTTCTTAGTTGCACCTAGTTACTCGAGTAAACATGGCTGGCGCAAGGCTTACCATTCGATGAAAGGAAGTCAGTTTTGAAGTGGTATTTTAAGTACGAAAACATTAATGAAGTTCAACGGCAATGGCGAAATGAGTATCAAACAAAGCCACCGACACGTTTAACGATTCGTCGCATTCGACACAAATTTGAAGCTGAAGGTTGTGTTAAAGATGTACACAAACAACGATCTGGACGACCTGTAACAATAACAAGCCCAGCTAACTCCCGTCGTGTGTTACAACAATTCACCCGCTCACCACAGAAGTCTGTGAGACAGTGTGCCGTGAAACTGGGGTGAGTCGCTCAAGTGTTCGGCGAATTTTGAAGACAGCAAAGTGAAAGTGCTGCATCCCACGATTGCTACATGCAATGAACGAGGACGACCCAGATCGTAGAATGGAGTACTGCGAGTAGTTTACTAACATGGTGCGCAACGATGAAGAGTTTGCAGAGATGATTGTGTGGTCTGATGCACAGCTAAAACTCAATGCTACAGTAATTCGCCACAATTGCTTCTACTGGGCCGCCGAAAATCCGAACGTCCATGTAGACAAAGCTGTGAATTTGTCAGGAGTAAATGTGTGGTGTGGATTGTCTTACTGGGGCTTGATTGGGCCATTCTTCTTTGACGGCACAGTTACCGGTTAGGTGTACCTTCAGAAGCTTCAGACGTCCATTTTACCTGCCATCCGATACTTGTATGGAGACGGAAGAGTTTACTTTCAACAAGATGGCGCCCCAGCCCACTACCAAAATCGTGTTAGGCCGTATCTCCACGAAAATCTACCAGGAAGATGGATAGGCCGTAGAGGTGCTGTGGAGTATCCGCCACGTTCCCCAGACCTAACTCCTCTGGACTTTTACCTGTGGGTAACACTAAGGACACCGTTTATCGACAAAAGCCACGCACATTGGATGAACTTCGAGAACCCATCGTACATTAATGTGCAAACATCCAACTGAACACATTGCAGTCAGCAGTAGGTGCTACAGTTCGGCGACATCGTTTGTGTGTGGATGTTAATGGTGACCATTTCGAACACCTACAGTGATACCTTTAAGTTGGACTTTAAGCTACACTTTCACCAACAATGAGACAACTCCGTCAATTAGTTTGCAAGTTATGGACTTTTAAACAGTGGATACATTTTTTTGGACCCATCTGTATAGATGGCAGTGGTATCGCGGGCACAAGGTATTACAAAAGGGCACTGCATTGGCCGAGCTATCAATTACAGTCAAGTTATATATGTGAAAAGGTTTCCGACGTGATTATGGCTACATGACGGGAGTTAACAGACTTCGATCGCGGAGTGGTAATTGGCTCTAGGTGTATGAGACATTCCATTTAGAAAATCGTTAGGGAATTCAATTTTCCGAGATCCAGAGTTTCAAGAGTGTCCCGAGAATGTCAAATTTCAGGCATTACCTCTCACCACGGACAACGCACTGGCCGACGGTCTTCACTTAACGACCGACACCAACGGCGTTTGGGTAGAGTTGTCAGTGCTAACAGACAAGCAACCATGCGTGAAATAACTGCAGGAATCAATGTGGGACGTACGACGAAAGTGTCCGTTAGGGCTGTGCGGCAAAATTTAGCGTTTATTTGCTACAGTAACACGACCGACTCGAGTGCGCCGGCCGCTGTGGCCGAGCGATTCTAGGCGCTTCAGTCCGGAACCGCGCTGCTGCTACGGTTGCAGGTTCGAATGCTGCCTCGGGCATGGATGTGTGTGATGTCCTTAGGTTAGTTAGGTTTAAGTAGTTCTAAGTCTAGGGGACTGATGACCTCAGATGTTAAGTCCCACAGTACTTAGAACCATTTGAACCATTTTGACGCTAGTGCGTTTGCTAACAGCATGGCATCACCTGCAACCCCTCTCCTGAGCTTGACCATATCGGTTGGACGCTAGACGACTGGAAAGCCATGACCTAGTCAGATGAGTCTCGATTTTAGCTGGTAAGAGCTGACGGTGGGGGTGGAATGTGACGCAGATGCCACGAAGCCATGGGCTCAGGTTGTCAACAAGGCACTGTACAAGCTGGTAGTGGCTTCATAGTGTTGTGGCCTGTGTTTACATAAAACGGAGTGTGTCCTCTGGTCCGTGTGAACGGATCATTGAAAGGCTGTTCATGGACTTCATGTTCCCAAAGAATGATGGAATTTCTATCGATGACAGTGCACCATGTCACTGGGTCACAATTGTTCGCGGCTGCTTTGACCAACATTCAGGACAATGTGAGCAAATGATTTGGCCACCCACATCGCCCGACATGAATGCCTTCGAATTTTTTATGGGACGTAATCGGGAAGTCGGTTCGTGTACAAAATCCTGCACCGGCAACACTTTCGCAACAATGGACAGCTCAAGGGGCTACATGGCTTAATATTTCTGCAGGGGAGTTCCAAGGACTCGTTGAGTCCGTGACACGTCGAAATGGTGCAATACGCAGGGCGGAAGTAACCCATGACTTTTGTCACCTCTGTGTGCATGTGCGTACCCCAGCAGTCTGCGTGATTATGAAACACACTCTCTAGCATGATACAGGGGGAAAAATATATCAAAAAACTTTGTAATAGAAAAAATACATTTTAACCAATAACTGTTTTTATTTCAACTTCAATACGTACCAGTTTCGCTCGTGGACCATCTTCACAGAACATCTATCAAAAATGCAAAATAGAACGGAAAAATATAAAACAGAAAATTCGTAAAAGGCACATAAGCACAATCTGCTCGTGAATACTTACAAGGCAAAAACAGCTCAAAATTGGGGGGGGGGGGGTGCTTGAGGGGGGGAGGAGGTTCCTGTGCGACCAAACTGGTGAAGTTACCCGTCCCTAGGCTTACACACTACTTAATCTAACTTAAACTAACTTCCGCTAAGAACAACACACACACCCCGCCCGAGGGAGGACTCGAACCTTCGACGGGGGGTAGTCCTTAGAACGCACGAGGGCTTAAGTCATGGGAGTGCAGTAGGTGGTATAGCACTTAGCAGCCCCATCAGTCAAACAAATCAGTAACAGCTTGCACTGTACGTGCTTGAGCATTTCCGTCTGTAAGCTGGACGTAGGTTGTGTTCCAAAAATGAACAGCATAGAGACAGAAGTGATGACACTTTCTGCAGGCCCTGACCATCATTTTGCAGGACAATGCTCAAGCATGTACAGTGCAAGCTGTTACTGATTTGCTTGACTGATGGAGCTGCTAAGTGCTATGCCAACTACCGCACTCCCCTGAGTTAAGCCCTCGTGAGTTCAACTCGATTTCTAAACTGAAGGAAACACTTCACGGCATTTGCTTCAGAACTGCTACAAATTCGTCGGGCAATAGACCGCTCCGCTCGAACTGTCAATACAACTGGCACTGCTAGGAGTATCCTACGACTTTCACATCACTGGCAACGGCTTATACTCAATGCTGGTGACTACTTTGAAGGTCAGTAAAACTTTGAAACAAGTATCTATTTTGTACGACCTGTAAATAAGTAGTCATCACTCTTTAAGTTCCAACCGTCGTATTTTCAAGTTGCGCTGCATGCAAATGCGTTGTCTGTGTATCTCTGGGATGTTAAACCCTAATCTTCCTTTTTTGAAATCAAATGGTTCAAATGGCTCTGAGCACTACGGGACTTAACTTCTGAGGTGATCAGTCCCCTAGAACTTGGAACTACTGAAACGTAACTAACCTAAGGGCATCACACACATCCATGCCCGAGGCAGGGTTCGAAGCTGCGACCGTAGCGGTCTCGCGGTACCAGACTGTACCGCCTAAAACCGCTCGGCCACCCCAGCCGGCTTCCTTTTTCCCCAGCAAACAGTTTCATTTCGTCAGCTAGGAAGTTCCACAGTCCGCAATTAGATTTCATGTCATCTATTGGCAGAAAACTATATATCTTATTTACGGGGTGATTTGTAAAATGTTATGTGATCAGGTTACCCAAGTCGCCTGTGCGACTATGGCGCTATTTATTTCGAAGTCTGATACCACAACAAGTGGACATCAGTGCATTGAGGTGCAGGCGAAAAGTTTAGGCAAAACGATTCAGGGAGCACTTGAGGATCCCTCAGACTACTGCCAGCTGGCCGACGGCCGGTGCAGATCGCATCAGAGCCGCTGGCGGCCTTCGTAACCAGGCGAGGCACTCGCCCAAGCCAGCAGCTGCGACGGACCCGACCGCGGCCGCTACAACTCGTGTTTTGCAGTTTTAATTAGAGCGCCAGTTCTGAACACTTTTGTGCCAGGAAGCTTCAACCCGTAGTGAACCGATATTTTACCTGCGCTTCCAGCCATATGTATTGGTGCCCTTTTTATCTGGAATGTCGTGATGACTCGACACGAACTGCTCGAGTCATAAAGCCGGCCGAAGTGGCCGTGCGGTTAAAGGCGCTGCAGTCTGGAACCGCAAGACCGCTACGGTCGCAGGTTCGAATCCTGCCTCGGGCATGGATGTTTGTGATGTCCTTAGGTTAGTTAGGTTTAACTAGTTCTAAGTTCTAGGGGACTAATGACCTCAGCAGTTGAGTCCCATAGTGCTCAGAGCCATTTGAACCATTTTTTCGAGTCATAAAAGTTCCAACCCAATACCCTATCCAAATCCCCTTGAGCTAAGGGAAGAAGATTAGAGTTTAGCGTCTCGTCAACATTGCGGTCATTGGGCTCTTTATTATTTTCGTATATTTTTTTAAAAATCTTCCTCTTGTGGCAGAAGAGCGTGTACGTACGCAGAATCCTCTGCACTTTTGAGAACGACAAATCCGTGCCAAAGTTTTCATTTTCGTTTCAATTATTTGTTTTATTCGGTTAATCTTCACAAGTACCTTGAGAAGGGTTAAAAGACTCAAGTTTGGCTAACTATTGTCGGTTCTGGTTCCATGCTATAAACTACCAACAAGATCGAGGAAAGAGAAGTATTCGTCCGGAACGAAATTTTGCAACGGTAAAATATTAAAGAGCATAAATGTTGACGTTAGCCGGCGCATGTGGCCGAGCGGTTCTAGGCGCTTCAGTCCGGAACCGCGCTGCTGCTACGGTCGCAGGTTCGAATCCTGCCTCGGGCATGGGTGTGTGTGCTGTCCTTAGGTTAGTTAGGTTTAAGTAGTTCTAAATCTAGGGGAATGATGACCTCAGATGTTAAGTCCCATAGTGCTCAGAGTCATTTGAACCATTTGTTGACGTTAACTTCAAAATGTTTTCTGAATGAAACTACTTGCAACTGAAGCTTGTTATTGTATACTTTCTTTTCTTAAAACACTCTTACCTCATATTTCCTTAGGGCATTTAAGATGATAAATTACTTTGCAGACAGTTGCCAAGAGAAAATCACAGGTCTAATGCTCGTTGATAGTGCGGGTAACGGTGGTAAGGGCAGTTTTTGACAAATTTCGTAAGTTCGTCCGAGGCGCTTTCGCTACGAGGAATCTCTTCACTTTTTATTGTTTTATCTGGATTCAGCTGCAATCGATATCTGCTGCATGTATGTGCTCAGGACCTACATTCGTTGCTATTGGACAGTAATATAGCGCGAGGTACTGAGGTTTCTCACCACTGGTTTTTCCTTATTGCTTGCTTGTTCTTCCTCATTTCCGACGATAGATAGCACGCCTCGCCACACATCCATCACGTAGGGTTACAGCTTCAGGGCACTGCGGATTGGCGAAACTTCACGATGAGGGCACTTTAGTTTTAGCTGCCCAGTCAGTAGATTTTAGCCTCTCAGTGTCTTAAAGAACATTGTACATTGCTTATCTTTTTTTTGTTATTAGCGTTAGCTTGTATCTTAACTGAAATATTAGACAGACTCTCTCTTCTCTCTCTCTCTCTCTCTCTCTCTCTCTCTCTCTCTCTCTCTCTCTCTCTCTCTCGCTTTTTGTCTCTTGTTAGCTTTGCTTGAAGATAGTCGTATGATTTAACTGGTCTGTTCTCATTACTGTAACGCATATATTAATGTAATAAATTAGCTTTACTATGCATTGACTTGCCGAATCGATGTGATATTACCATATTATAGTATTCAGGTCAATCCACGTTGACCAAGGTAAATTACGTAGCATTTTATGTCATCGTACTCAGAGTGGCTTATTCACGAAGATAGTAATCTGTGTTACTACAAAATAACTTGCAGTATTCCATTCAGGGATTTAGCGAGAGTCTGCAATAAACTGTTAGTCTCATGCCGCCTAAACAACAGTAAGAAAAAGAGCACAACATGATATATTACATACTCAAACTGAAATAATTGAAAATCCGTATCTTCTTTAGCCACATCTAACCGAGGCCTTTTATTCACTACACCTTCATTTTTACGCCGGCCGTGGTGGCCGAGCGGTTCTAGGCGCTTCAGTCCGGAACCACGCGACTGCTACGGTCGCAGGTTCGAATCCTGCCTCGGGCATGGATGTGTGTGATGTTCTTAGGTTAGTTAGGTTTAAGTAGTTCTAAGTTCTAGGGGACTGATGACCTCAGATGCTAAGTCCCATAGTAATGAGAACCATTTTGATCCTTCATTTTTACTGCGGGCACATGGCTGATCTCTCACTTATTTTAGAATCCTACGTGCTGTCACAGCTTATAACTTTAATTTTCCTTTAACCTTAGATTACTAAACCCTCGCAAAATTTACGATTGCAGTTGGTAGCAATTCGCAGTTCCCGCCAATTTGGTATCATCAGTATAGGGTGTAAAATAGGACATTTTGTAGTTATTTTTTATTGGACATAATTGTAATGAACTAGTACTTTGAATAAAATATGTAGTTGTAAAATTCACGATGGTTTAATAAAAATGCAACATTTCCCTCCCTTTAGTGTCCTAAAGTAAAACAACTGGTTCACAAAATCATAAGTAACCCGTCACTCGGGGTAGTACACCTCTAAAGCAGGTGAGCGATATCAGAACGACGCCTGGCTAGACGGACAGTCTGTTTGTGGGGGCGGTGCGTTCACATCCGCTCCTAAGCCAATAGCGACTTCCTGGCGGCAGGTCCGGGAGCTGGCCTCGTTTACAGAGGTCGGCGTCAACAGGCGATAGGCCTGTATGTGTGTGTGTGCGTGTGTGTTTACACGCGAGACGCCGCCACGATTGAGGAGCTAGACGCCAATGTTCGAGGAATGCGATAACACAGGTCGTCTAGTCTCCGAGAGAGGTCACTCCTTTAGCCTGTCCTCACGACAAGTTTGGTGATTGATGGAAAGTAGACTCCACGATATGGTAGTAGACGCCTGTGTTATCAAAACCGGTATGTTGTTGTTGACAACGCACGGAAGCTTAGCCCCTTCAGTGCGTACATTCAAAGAATGCAGCATCTTGTTCGAGGCTATAATGCAACAGAAGCACCACTTTGGTCGGTGGACACTTATATTTCTGAAATATTTCAAGTAATATTGAGAAAAGGGTGGACCTACTGCGCAAATTCAGCCACGAGGTTTGATGAAAAGGGTATCCATCACAGAGCCGAGCACCGAAGACAGGTAGCGAGGGCGGCGCTTCAAGTGGAGTGGCAAACTGTTTAATAGAGGGGACGCCGCCTGTTAGTTTCCGATTCACTATTCTCGGACGATATCACTTGGGTATCTTCCCTGTCGCCCCAATTCACTCATACACAAAAAACGTATGCTTGACTGCAGATGTTAACAGCAAATGCTCACATACGTTGTTCGTTGACTAGATAGGTTTCGATACTTATGCCTTTCTCAATAGCTCTTAGCCGCTCCTGTGCAGATGAACACTTCTACTACATACTATAGTGACTCGGCCATCGAGAAAGGGCTATTGAGAATAAGTTCCGAAACCGGTCTAACCAACAAGCGACGTGTGCTCAGTTACACCCTAAGCCAACAGTATGCCCGATGTAAACAAAACAGTTGCTAGAATGAAATTTTCACTCTGCAGTGGAGTCTGCGCTGATATGAAAATTCCGGGCAGATTAAAACCGCGTGCCGGACCGAGACTCGAACTCGGGACCATTGCCTTTCGCGGGCAAGTGCTCTACCAACTGACGAGTTCGAGTCTCGGTTCGGCATACAGTTTTAATCTGCCAGGAAGTTTCAAAATAGTTGCTATCGAAGAGATTGGTCAGCAGCGTTGTACGGCAACAAAACAGTCCCGAGATTCGTGCTGCATGGTTCAGCTCAATGTTGCTGCATTCAAATTTCACACGGAAAGAAATGTATTCGAGTCAGGCTGTGGAACATGCAACACTTTCCGCATAGAAGCTACGCCGACGCCCTACCGTTGAGAGAACTGGGTTCGAATCTCCTCCGACTGTGGACAGCACAACTAGACGCACAGATGAAGAAGAACTGAGGAACTAGCAAAGGAAAGGGGGAGAGCACACTGGCAGTTAGTTGACGAGTGCGACGAGGCATGGAAAGAACGGGAAGTGATGACGCTGGAATTCCAGCAGCACATCCGCTACTGTAGCTGTTGAGAGTGGCCGACACCTGAGCAGAATGAGCACAGCCGCGGCGCCCCGCCAGCTGCCATGCACCTGCGAGGACGCGCTGATGAGGCACTGCCGGCACTCAGAGAAGCGTGATAAGGGTCAGTATGAGGAGGCACGAAGAGGAACCGCCGTAACGGGCCGGCGGCAGCGGTAAAGGCGCCACTCCAAAAGCTACCAGCGGAGGACCGCCTCAGCGGTGGAGCACTTCTCCTCACTGCGTCTCACCGACAACGGCGAGCTGCAAGAACGGCTGCCGGTAGGCTCCAGGTGAGCTCCAACTTCTCTGATTGTCGTCGTCCTGGTCTTTCTCGACATGTAACATGTTCCCAGAATAAATTTTCACTCTACAGCCGAGCGTGAGCTGATTTGAAACTTCGTGGCAGATGAAAAGTGCTCTATCGACCACTCACAGGAATCTGCCTCAGTCTTCTTGCAACGCAGCTGCCAGAATTTCAAGAGTAAATCTTTCCGTGATGCGCAGAGCCTCTCTTGTAACTCTTGCCACTGGAGTTTTGCGAGCATCTCCGTAACGCTTCCGCGCCTACTGAGCGATCCCATGACGGAATGCGCTTCTCTTCATTAGACCTTCGATATTTTTTTTCTGTTTTTGATCTCATATTCGGTAAGATGGAGTGTGTTCTCTCTTGGCCATCCCTATACAGGTTGATTTTTTTCCACCGTGTACAAACTCTAGGGATTTATCGATGAGAAGAAATGCATGGTTTCCACGCTAGAGACCATTCATTCTTCAGAGGCAAGGGTAAAATACAGGTAGCGAAAGGCTATTTACAATTTGTACAGAAATCAGATGACAGTTATAAGAGTAGAGGGGCATGAAAGAGAAGCAGTGGTTGGGAAGGGAGTGAGACAGGGTTGTAGCGTATCCCTGATGTTATTCAATCTGTATATTGAGCAAGCAGTAAAGGAAACAAAAGAAAAATTTGGAGTAGGAATTAAAATCCAGCGAGAAGCAACAAAGGCTTTGAGGTTTGCCGATGACATTGTAATTCTGTCAGAGACAACAAAAGACCTGGAAGAGCAGGTGAACGGAATGGACAGTGTCTTGAAAGGAGGATATAAGATGAATATCAACAAAAGCAAAACGAGGATAATGCAATGTAGTCGAATTAAATCGGGTGATGCTGAGGGAATTAGATTAGGAAATGAAACGATTAAAGTAGTAAATGAGTTTTGCTATTTGGGGAGAAAAGTAACTGATGATGGTCGAAGTAGAGAGGATATAAAATGTAGACTGCCAACGGCAACGAAAGCTTTTCTGAGGAAGAGAAATTAGTTAACATCTAGCATAAATTTAAGTGTCAAGAAGTCGTTTCTGAAAGTATTTGTGTGGGGTGTAGCCATGTATGGAAGTGAAACGTGGACGTTAAATAGTTTAGACAAGAAGATAATAGAAGCTTTTGAAATGTTGTGCTACAGAAAAATGCTGAAGATTAGATGGGTAGATCACATAACTAATGAGGAGGTATTGAATAGAATTGGGGAGGAGAGAAATTTGTGGCACAACTTGACTAGATGAAGGGATAGCTTGGTATGACATATTTTGAGACATCAAGAGATCACCAGTTTAGTACTGGAGGGCAGCGTGGAGGGTAAAAATCGTAGACGGACACCAAGAGATGAATACACTAAACAGATTCAGAAGGATGTAGGTTGCAGTAGGTACTGGGAGATGCGCAGGATAGAGAAGCATGGAGAGCTGCATCAAACCAGTCTCTGGACTGGGGACCACAACAACATCAACATTGTTACAGATACTGCGGTCTAACACGCGCTGTACCATGCAGCCACAGTTACAGTGTGTGTTGAAAAAGCGTTCCATGTGCCTCAACGGATGTTCTATCTTATACGTTCACATCAGCCAGGCTTCATCCGAACATTGTCAAAGGCAGCATGAATACGCTGCTCCAATGTCTCCACGGCCCCATAAGCAGAAATCGTACGGGTTGTGATCCAGTGAATGAGCAGGTCATGCAACTGGACCTCCTCCTTCGAGCCATCGGCCAGGGACGACACGACTGACATGTGTGCAGACGTTAACGGCGAAGTGGGCTGAAGCACCGTCATGTAGCAGTCACGTATCTCTCCGAATCATCTACCAATGCTGACGATTCGCTGTCACCATACCATGGGGGTTCTGCATACCATCCCACAGGTGACTGTTATGAAAGTTGCGGGTACCACTCCGCGTGAAGGTCGCCTCATCTGTGGACAGGATGTATGACACAAATCACGGAATCGTGGTTGCCTGGTGAAGAAGGCAGCAACAAAAATGCTCCCGATGTGGAAAGTTGGACGCTAGTAAGCCCTGCACACGACGTAAGTGATAAGGGTAGGAACAATTGTCACGCAGAATGTTCCACACGGTCGCCTGGCGTACCCTGTACTGGTGGGCCAACTGCCTGGTACTGACACGGCGGTCGCCTTCCACAGTGTTCATCCAAGTCTGGTGTCCGAACATTTCGGGTACGTCCTTCATGATTTCCTTCTTCCTGAAACGACCCTGTCTCAAACAAATGGCGAAACACTGTTGCAAACATTGGATGCTGTGTTCGTTGTTCAAATAGTTCAAATGGCTCTGAGCAATATGGGACTTAACTTCTGAGGTCATCAGTCCCCTAGAACTTAGAACTACTTAAACCTAACTAGCCTAAGGACATCACACACATCCATGCCCGAAGCAGGATTCGAACCTGCGACCGCAGCGGTCGCGCGGTTCCAGACTGTAGCGCCTAGAACCACTCAGCCACCCCGGCCGGCTTGTGTTCGTTGTCGGCGGGGATAAGTCTCCTGATACAAGTTTGTTGCCTGCCATCCGCTGGCATTTGCCTTTCCGTAAGTAAACACCATCTCTGCATGCTCTCGATTCAAATACGGAACCAATGTGTACAGCGCTGTATCACATCCGCTATAAGATGTGCCAGCAAGAGAAATGAATCGGACACAACATTATCAATTACGGTGGCACGAGAGAGGGCTAGGACATGACGTATGAAGAACAGTATCACCCTCTAAGAGGAAAGAATGCACACTATAACTGTGGCTGCATGGTACAGAGCGTATTAGACCGCAGTCTCTTTTACAAAGTATTATTGAATAAACAGTCTCTGGCATGGAAACCATGCATTTTCGGACATAAGTTCATTAGACCTTTGTTGTTCTGTATCCTCTCATCGATCAATCGCTAGAGTTTGTGCACGGTGGAAAAAATCACACTGTATAGTTTTCTGAGGTTTAGCTAAATTGTTTCAGGCAAATACCTTCATCAAGTTCCCTGCCGACCACTTGTCATATTCAGTGTATATCTGCATTCTGAGCTATCTGAGCTGTCGTTATATGATGTCAAATTCTATACCACTGTGAGATGATCCCTGGGTAAAATAGAAAAATCAAATCAAATCAATCCTCCTTGATAAGGGACCCAGATGGACCAAAGCTCAAGAATCCTGAAACATCCCTTTCGCTGGTACCTCGGAGCTTGCCTAGTTTCGTGCACAGTGCTACTGATGGCCGTGGCCACAATACATAGTACACTAACCATTGTGCAGCGTCCGAGACAAATTACGCGACGCACTGCTTGGCGGGTTCAGTTGGAAACGTTTAGTGGCGGACCCGGGTTAACTCTCTGCACTGCTATACTGTAAGATCAGTTTAAATATGGGTCGCCAGCCACGTTTTGACCCGCAAGACACGGTTAAACTCACCAGTCCAAAGTCAGTAACTAAATCAAATGGTTCAAATGACCCTGAGCACTATGGGACTTAACATCTGAGGTCATCAGCCCCTAGAACTTAGGACTACTTAAACCTAACATCACACACATTCATGCTCGAGGCAAGATTCGAACCTGCGACCGTAGCAATCGTGCGGTTCCTGACTGAAGCGCCTAGAACCGCTCGCTCACAGCGGCCGCCTCAGTAACTAAAAGTCTAGCAGCTATGTAACTACTTTCAGAAATATTCCGACATTCGACCACAGCACTGGAGTACATTCACAGCCAACACTTGAACGCACCGCCTCCAGCTGGTTACTAGCAATTCACACCGATAATCACCACAACAACAATACAGTGACACAGTTCAAAGCGAATAGGGAAAGTGTCACACAAAAAATCACTCTCACAACTATACGGAAGGAAATGTAATTTAAAGACATGAATTAACTATAGCCACCTCCGTTCCTTCTATCTAACACTACCTCCAGCCAGCTAACGGCTCCACATTCTGCTCTCTCTCTCTTTTTACCGAACTGGTCGTCTCGCACTAATCCGCAACTCTCGCCGAGAAAAACAGAAGTTCCTAAGCAGACTTTCGTGCCTGCGCCCGAGAACCCACTTCCGATTCTCACTGACTTCCGTCTGTAGTACGGAACTTGGATTTTTTTCCTTTATTGAATTTCGATTCCCACCCCCCCCCCCCCCCCCCGAAGGGGGCTAGCTGGCAGCAGCTTAGTACGCTGCTCTTCAGCCTACAGAATTTTTAAAACATAAGGAGAAGATAAGAAACAACAAAAGCAGGCGATAAAACGGTGACTTAAATTGTAAAACGGCGGAAAATTGTGGAAAGTTAAAATATAAAACAAAAGGTTGGCAATGCTAATAAAATACACAGGAAGCAGACAGGTAAAATGGTAAACAGACAATTAAAAAAACACGGCGACAGTCTGGTTTCCGTTCGCAAGAGATATAAAAATCACACCCAGCGACAGTATGATTTCCGTTCGCAACACTTCGGAAAAGACGCACAACACTGAACATTCACTGGAAACAGTGCACTAAAAAGTCGGCACGAAGATGGCACACTGCAGTCAAGGGGCGATGGGGGGGGGGGGGGGGGAGGGGGGGACCTGGACAGATGAGGGGAAAAAAGGGTGGAGGAGAGGAAAAGCGAAGGGGTAGGGGGGAACCGACGGAGGGAGAGGACTCATAAGGAGTGGGGGGGGGGGGGGGGGAGTAGGGAGGAACTTGGATATTCATAAAGGTTGACATACTCCCGACTTCAGAAATATACTATGAGAACGTCACCTCCGACCCAGAGGGCACACCGTTTCTGCGCCCCATGAGGGTTGCCAGACAACTCTTCCTTTCCGTGAGAGCCAACCGCTCCATGAAATTATGTGACATTTAAACTTTTCAGCCAAACCGAATCAGTAGTAGACCATTCTCATTGGCTGTTTCCTGCTTCCATTTACAGGGCTTCCGGTAAGGTGCTGCCTCCTGGCAGCAGTTTTAGGTATTCCCTGTAAAATACCGGCCGACATGGGGATATTATTTGTCCTGGGAGTCAGCGTAGTCGGTTTCGACCACCACCCATTTAGGAGGATTAGGGAAAGACCGGCCCGTCATCGTCAGGCCGAACAAGATCCCCCTCCCCCCGATCTGACGCAACAAGTAAACCGCCAATGCCTCGCGTGTAATACGGTACAAAACTTTTGCTTCATTGTTTTTGTGAAGACTCAAGATGGGCTCCTCTCTTTAATTCGCTGGCGTTTCCCGGGAAAGCTGTTTCACCAAAAAGGTGCCAACCAACGTATTGAGTAATTCTACCACCACTGAAGTGATTTTTGGGACACGATGGAGAACTTACGATGTCTCGACGATTCGATACCTGGTGCTGCCCGGTGCTATCCCTGGGGTTGAATAGAGTTCAAATGGCTCTGAGCACTATGGGACTTAACTACTGTGGTCATCAGTCCCCTAGAACTTAGAACTACATAAACCTAACTAACCTAAGGACATCACACACATCCATGCCCGAGGCAGGATTCGAACCTGCGACCGTAGCAGTCGCGCGGTTCCGGACTGCGCGCCTAGAACCGCTAGACCACCGCGGCCGGCTTGTATGGAGTGAAGCGGAGACACAGTACGGCGTGTTGTGTCTCGAATCGTGCCGTGTGCCTAATGGACAGCGCCGAGCTGCACTTGACATCTACAGGACAGTCGCGGCATTCTCGCGACTAACGGACTGTCGTACGTCCCCCACTGGGGCTGACTTCCGTCCACCACGTCTCCGTTAACTTGTATGCGGTTTTTCACATTCGGCTTTGTGGAGCTCTCGAGCACGTCGCCTAATTCACCGGAAGCTCCTCAAAAGAAACCCGCCCGAGCGCAAAGCACGGCGTCATCAGGCGGCGGTAAGAAGCGTCGTCCGGCATTGGCAAATGGAGAGCTCTTCCAGCTCAGGGGGAGTGTCATTAGCGCCCCCCCCCCCCTCTTGTCTGCTGGCCGCTTCTTCCAGAGGTTGGTTCCCCGTCTGCAAAAGCGAAAACTTTTGCTGCGGTGTAGAAGCGGTACCAGTCACTGTTACGTCAGCTCCACACAGGGTCGATTAGCAAGTGTGATCCCCTGTTCAGTACAGCACCAGTAAGTTACTCCACAAATCCACAACTTGGGGATTTCATTCATGAAGTAGAATTATTTTGATGGCTGCCTCTCACTCCAGGTCTCTGGTCCCGAAGTTTACTTGTGCTGTTAGGTTTTACATCTAAGTGCAAGGTAAATACAGATAAATAAAATATTTCTTCGCAATTCAGCACTTATTTTCTAGACAGTTGATAGAAGTCTCACGTGACTGTCATGTGGCATGTTAACACACTGTTGCCGAATTACATTTGGTTGTTTAAAATGGTTAAAATGGCTCTGAGCACTATGGGACTTAACTGCTGTGGTCATCAGTCCCCTAGAACTTCGAACTACTTAAACTTAACTAACCTAAGGACATCACACACATCCATGCCCGAGGCAGGATTCGAACCTGCGACCGTAGCGGTCACGCGGTTCCAGACTGTAGCGCCTAGAACCGCACGGCCACTCCGGCCGGCACATTTGGTTGTATTTCACAAGAACTAAAGTATTAAAGGTCTACGTGACGTACCTCAACGTTACCTCACTTTCAAGTGAGGTTTTGAGTCTACTTTAAACGTGCTTAAATACGAATGTTTCCTGTCGTTTCGTTTTCGAAGGGGGTGGGTGGGTAGCACATACAGGATTATTCATATCTCCGGGGTTTCAGAAAACGACTGCGCAAAAACTACAAGACATACTGAAAACAGAGCATTTCTCCAAGTTTGTAACTCACGCTAGAGGTGCTTAATATGGATTTCGTTTGTGATGTGGCAATCGTTAATTCGTGGGTGCGAGTCGTTGATACGATGTGTCCGGGAAGGCTCAAAGGCAGTCCACATTGCGTATCTGGTAACCGGGTTGCCTTATCTCCAGGTAAGAACTCATTCGATGTGACAATACGGACCCGATTGTTAACAATGAAATTTGAGAAAAGCACAACGTACAGGTGTAATCTCTGACAACAAGAATTCCGCTAACCATTAATAGGCATCCCTTTAGCAGTGTGCCATTGATACACAGCAGTAATGTGCAGCAGTTCTATGATAACCTATCGTGGGATTATTACCTCGTAGGACTGTAAAAACTGATAACGTAAGTTACCAATAATAACCATTCTTTCAAATACAAGCATTAACGCTTGACACGATGTGGCGGAGATTACAGCTTGTGAAACGAACATATGAACGTCTTCCTCCATATGGAGCAAGCACTACATGCGCTCACTTTGCACTTCGTGTCTTGCGTCTGTGGCTGTAAAATTGACACACGTATATAATTTATGCATAAATACTGTATGTCATGAAAATTCATTCTCAGAGTTGTAGATAGTTCCCGCAATAGGCGAGAAACCGTTTCATTATTCGCTTCACAACAAGAGGTAACTAACATACAGCACAGCACAGCATCAACTATGGAAAAGCAGCTACTCTGCTCTAGCGCTTACGCAGAGTTATTGTTATTATTATTAGTGACAGCTGTCAGCTTCAAAGCGTTGGCAGCCTGAAGTTTTCCGATTTATGTTAGTTCAGAAATAAACATTACAGCAGTGAACTGATTTACAAACTGTTGTTGTAGTGCACACATTTTAACTTGGTTGATTGTAAATGGGAGTGCAGGGTGTGGGTGAAGCAAGTACCGCTAGCGAGGAGAGTGGCGCGGAAGAAACATGGTTTGTAGCAAGTATCTACTCTCAGTGCCCACAGTTAGCTTCCTTTTGTGAGCAGAGATGTTGGTAACGCTCATGTTGCTGTGAGAATTACTTCATCATATTATAAAAAATAAAAGGTGGTTAGGAACAAGCAGTACCAACTGTCTCGCTGACCCATTATTTCGTGGCTTAATAAAGCACCTACAAAAACGAAACATTTGTTTTCTGTCATTTTAAGAACAAAACTGTTCAAAGAAAGTTCTTAAAGTTCTTTTCCATTCCAAAGTTTAAAGTTTAGTTAGGCGCTCATGTTGAAAATGGAAAAGGAGAGGGGAGTGGGTGGGGGGTGGGGGGGCGGGTTCTAGCTAATGTCTGACTGCTGTCAGGGGTAACGGTTGGGAACCATTGTGCTAGACCATGCCTGTTCACCGAACTGCTAGTGCGAGCTGACTGGCGCTCAAGCCTCAGCAGTGAGCAAACAGCCGACTCACGGCGAGTAATGGTGGCGATAGGAAATCTGAACGAGGCAGCTCGGCACGAGAAACTATTGTCAACGAATGTGTTCTATGACTCTAACGTTAGTCAGGTTATCTTCCATTCAGAAGGCTGTTACACTCAGCGACTGTTGAGTTCAATGAGCTGTGGATGAAGCCCGACCAACAGGCATTACATGCATTAATCAAAAATGATAGTGCTATGAGAATGGCTAGTTTCTAGCTGAAATCTAGATCTGCCAATAAAATTTCAAAAGGACGACTGATAGCTGAACTCTATTATTTACAAGTCTAACCCCAGTTCTACGGAGATGTATCACTTCGCTGTGATCAGTTAATGGCTATCGTGGGAATCTAATATCCTGAGACTGTTTCACTGATGAGAAATGACAATTGAATCAAACACATTTCCTTCCATTAACGAGAGGAAGAGCATGGGTCAGCTATGTACATGATATTTCTTACGATTGATGCAGCGTTATGATGATGTCCTTTTCGGACGAAGTTTAAATTGACACCAACTTGCAGTTCGTGACTGTTTTATTCACACGTTGGTCATAAAAACACTAGATGTCAATGAATTCTACTAACTTTGCTTTTCACTAACCACTTTTCGGGCACTGCTAATTCGAAGAGGAGCCTTTAATTTGCAGTCAGTGAGTGAGTTTCTGTGGGAAGAGCCGGCCGGTGTGGCCGAGCGATTCTAGGGGCTTCAGTCTGGAGCCGCGCGACCGCTACGGTCGCAGGTTCGAATCCTGCCTCGGGCACGGATGCGTGTCATGTCCTTAGGTTAGTTAGGTTTAAGTAGTTCTAAGTTCTAGGGGACTGATGACCTCAGACGTTAAGTCCCATAGTGCTCAGAGCCATTTGAACCCATTTGAGCCATCTGTGGGAATATTTTATTCTCTTCGCCGGCCGCAGTGGCCGAGCGGTACTGGGCGCTACAGTCTGCAACCGTGCGGCCGCTGCGGTCGCAGGTTCGAATCCTGCCTCGGGCATGGATGTGTGTGATGTCCTTAGGTTAGTTAGGTTTTAGTAGTTCTAAGTCTAGGGGACTGATGACCTCAGATAGTTCCATAGTGCTTAGAGCCATTTGATCCATTTTTTTTCTATTCTCTTCACTGTGGAAAAAAGTTGCTCGCACTAATATGTAGGTCCGTGCATGGACACAATTGTAGCTGTGAACTTGTGAAATTGCGGAAATTTATGATAAGCAAAATTTTTATAGGAGTCTACAAGACTTTTTTTTCCTACGAAATTTATCACACAACAGCCTTTCACTCTGCAGGTCGATAACTATAACTAGCCGACATGCACGAACGTCTTTTAAACTAATGCTGGTGTGTTTGACCGTCGTTTTGAACTTCCTAACCCGGCCATAACGCTGCATTTCTTCGATTTACCAAGAGATAATCTCCATTTGAAGCATTTGTCTATTAAGTGTCGGTAGTTTTCGTAGTAGCTCTGGTCAGATAAGGTCCTAAACGCGTTAACTGCACGTTAGGTGTATTGCATATCTATCGGGTGTTACACTCACGACGGACCCTTTCTTTTTGTAAGAGATCATTGTCTTACCAGATCCCCAAAAACCGTAAGCGGTGAACCGTCTAGAAACTGAGTGAGAATATATAAAATGTCTGGGTAGCCTACGGAATATTTTTGTTCTAGTTATCCTCCTGTCTGTCACTTAATGAACTGTGTTCATAGCAAAATTAAAATTCTCAATTTTTAATTCATGTTTAATTCGAAAATTGTTGATTTGCAACGTGAAATAGAGGGATGTTGGAGTAGAAATAAAGAAAACAAAGCAGATTTATAACATAGCGCTAGAAAACGCAATTTCCTCAATAAAAGGTAAAATTTTAAAAAAGCAAAACAAAAATATATATCAGACATGATTCAATACTTCGTCCAAGTTACATAAAACATGTTTCTGTTACTCATAAATAACTTTTGCATTGTTCGGTAACAAAACGAAACTTTTGCCTTTCATCATCTTGAAGAACGTTCTACTGAGTACAAAATAACAATATCGTGAATGTAAACTGTTTTTGCATCGAACGCAATTGCTTTGGTTACATAAAAGCGCAGAAGTTACGCCATCAAATATTTTTTTATTGCTTATAGAATGGAGAATGAAATTTTCACTCTGCAGCGGAGTTTGCGCTGATATGAAACTTCCTGACGGATTAAAACTGTGTGCCGGACAGAGACTCGAACTCGGGACCTTTGCCTTTCGCGGGCAAGTGCTCTACCAACTGAGCTCCCCAAGCAGGACTCACGACCCGTCCTCACAGCTTCAATTCCGCAAGTCCCTCGTCTCCTACCTTCCAAACTTCGCAGAAGCTCTTCTGCATACCTTGCAGAGCTAGCACTCCTGGAAGAAAGGATATTTCGGAGACATGGCTTAGCCGCAGCCTATAGGATGTTTCCAGAATGAAATTTTCACTCTGCAGAGGAGTTTGTGCTGATATGAAACATCCTGGCAGATTAAAACTGTGCGCCATGAAGGCTGCAAAAGGCAAAGGTCCCGAGATCGAGTCTCGGTTCGGCACACAGTTTTAATCTGCCAGGAAGTTTCTTATAGAGTGTAGTTTATATTCTGTAAGGATATAAAAAAAACACACTGGACTAACACTAAATGACGTGTGGTTCTGATTATGTGCAAAACAAACAAAAAAAGACAAGTCGTCGGCTCCCAGTTTCTCTCTTATATAGTCATTAACGTTGCTTTTCTTACCAATGTTACCAATACTACCGGTAATCCTATCATTTACTACGTCATGTGTGCAGTCTGCCAAAAGAATCAAACCGTAGTTTTGGTAGAGCGCAACGCTAAGTACGAGTATATACGCTTGCGTCTAAGGCTACGGCGAACGTTAACAGATGGTCGTTCCTCTGAAGACAAAGCACCGTTTGCACTTCCCCTGCGCCACATCACGGCACCTGACCGACGCGTCTTGTCTCGAGCGCTCACTAGCCAGGAGGAGAGCGAGGGTGAGCACTCATGCTCGCGTAGCGCACAGCCTAGTAGAAAGAAGTTATGTTACCCGCCGTACGCTCCTCGCACTTAGGTGGCGTGGAACGCAGGTGCTGCAGAACCAGACAGTGCAGCGTAGATTCTCTGCTCCGAAGCGCTTGGCAGAGATGCTTCCTATCGTACCACGTGTTATGGTTTCTTGTCGTTCCATCCGTGAATGCAGCGCGCGAAGAATGATTGCTAAAAAGCCTATACACACTCTGTAAAAGGTCTGATCTTGTATCCGTCGTCCCTAAGGGAGCGGTACGTTGAGGGATGTAGTGTGTTTATGGATGTCACTTTAATACTAGTTGTTTAAACTTTGCAGGTAGCTGTTCGCTGCACATTTTGTGTCTATCTTCAGTTTCTTCAGCATCTCTCTGACACTTTCCCATGCGTCGAACAAACCTGTCATCTTTAGTGCTGTCGTTCCTTCTACACGTTCAATGTCCTCTGTTAGGTCTATTTTGTTTGGGTCCCATACACTTCATTAGTATTCTAGGATTAGTCGCACGGGTGTTTTGAAAGAAGTCTCCTTTGTAGACTAAGTGCATTTTCCCAATACTCTGCCAATAACCGAGTCTGCCACCTGCCTTATCTCCGTCTGAGCCTATGCGATTATCCCATTTTGTATCTCTACAAAGTGATGCACCCAGGTTTTTTTTTTTTTTTTTGTATGAGCTGATTTATTACATCTGTGAATCACTGCTATTCAACTGGCAGCATGGTAATTTTCTTTGTTTTGCGAAGTATATAATTTTACACTTCTATCCATTTAAAGAGAGTTGCAAATATCTGTACCTCTTTCAAACCTTATCGGGAGTCGATTTGGTGATTGTCTGCTACGCCATTACAACATGAAAAGCAAGGATTCCAACACGATTCCCAAGGGAACATCTGAGATACTTATACATTTATCGACGACGCTCTGGCCGCGCGGGATTAGCCGAGAGGTTTCAGGCGCTGCAGTCACGGACTGTGCGGCTGGTCCCGGCGGAGGTTCCAGTCCTCCCTCGGGCATGGGTGTGTGTGTTTGTCCTTAGGATAATTTAGGTTTGGTAGTGTGTAAGCTTAGGGACTGATGACCTTAGCAGTTTAAGTCCCATAAGATTTCACACACATTTGAACATTTTGACGACGCTCTATCTAAGTTAAGACTATGTGGCCTGCCTACTAAGAAATCCTCGAAACCAGTCACAAATTTCGAGTGGTGCTACAATATGATTTTAAGCTTTGATGTGGTTATGAGTAAAACGCTTTTCGCAAGTATCGTTGAAAGAACCAGCCTATCAGTTTGGAGTGATTTAGACGTTTAGAAACGATAAACTTCTCATGACTGTATCCCAGCTGCTAATAGGTAGGTTTTTGTAACCATTTTCTGCAAGCGGTCGCTAGCAACTCTTCTAGAGTAATATAGACCCTTGGATTTAAATGGACACAATTTAGCCGCGAGAAAGACTTAATCGGCTAGCATGCCCACAGAGCAGATGTACACCTGCTGAAATCCGCCAAGACAGTACCGCAGTGCAATTTCCAATGTGGCACTCAAACAATAAGCGTTTATATCCCTTATTTAAGGGTCCTGCTTGCGTAGAAACAGTTCTCAAATTCCTCTGCAAATGCTATAGTCAACCTGTCGTTGTCTCCACACTTAGAAACTGAGCGTTACTTAACTAAGGAGATATTCACACACTTACCATTAAAAACATGTTATTGAAACTGAAGTATATCCGCCTGATATAACCAGCGTTTTTCTCCTGTCATTTACCATTTCTCGACCCTTGTACAGCATTCTAGTGAGCCGACTCTTAGTTGAGTCCTTATGGCGTCAGGTTCAATGTTACTCGTAAGTCCTACCTGTTGCCGACCGCAGATGCTCTAATAGTACCCCAAGGCATGTTGGGCAAGCAAACTTCGGATTACGAATGTAAGGAAAAAGTGTAAAACCGTTACTCTCCAAAGAGAATTGAAACTATGTATAATGTACATATACATATGTATACATACTGCGCAGTTCACCCTACGGTGCTTGGCAGAAAGTACCGTTTACCGCTACTAGTCATTTCCTTTCACGTTCCACTCCAAAATAGGGCGACGGAAAAGCGACTGTGTATATGCCTCCATATGAGCCCTAATTTCTCGTACCTTATCTTCGTGGTACTGACGCAAAAAGTGTGTTGATGGCAGTAGAATCGTTCAACAGTCAGCCTCAAATACCGGTTCTCTAAATTTTCTCAATAGTTTCCCTCGAAAAGAAATTCACCTTCCCTCCAGGAACACCCATTAGCGTTCCCCAAGCATCTCTACAACACTTCAGTGTTATCCGAACCTACCAGTCACAAATCTAGCAGCCCGCCTTTTTATTACTTGATGTGTTCCTTTAATCCGACGTGGTGGAGGTCCCAAACACTCTAGCAATACTCAAGAAAGGGTCGCACTAGCCTCCTATATGCAGACTCTGTTAGAGATGAACCACATTCTCTCAAAATTCTCTCAATAAACCGAAGTCGACCAATCTGTTTCCCTACCACATGCTCGTTCCATTTCATACCGCTTTGCAACGTTATGCTCACATATTTCAAAGACCTGGCTGTCTCAAACAGGACACTACTAACACTGTATCAGAAGGTTAAGGGTTTGATTTTTCTACTTATTCGCATTAACTTACATTTTTCTACAGTTAGGGCAATCTACAGTTCATCACATCAGCTATAAATGCTGTATGTCATCTTGTATCTTACTATCGTCACTCAATGAGCAGACCTTCCCATACGCCACAGCATCATCAGCAAACAGCCGCAGACCACAGCATGCCTTGTCTACCAGATCATTTACGTATATGTAAAGTAATAGTGGTCCTATCACACTTCTCACATTTCGCTCGAGCAGACGCTGAATACTATGTACGTTAGTTACTGAATAAAGAGGAATATTGCAGCCTCCCCGTACTGGTGGCCACGTCTTCCTTGTTCTGAAACTGTGCGATCGCCCCATTTCATATACTCAAGTTCCAACCAGCACTAGGAGTGACTCGTAAATTCGGCAAATGGAAAGCAGCTTTGTGTTTCAGTTCAAAAAGCTCATTTTCTAACATACGTATTTGCAGGAGCTGCAAATATATGGATCGTTATAACATAAAACACAAGAAAATGAGCATTTTTCATCTCTAATAGCGTTACCCGAAGACAACAGCACATTAATAAGTCTGACAGCATCTTATATGGAATGGCAGACAGTTGTAATGCGACTCCCAGGATAGGTTACGGTAATAACGCTTCTACTTAGACTGATGTAATTAAATTTTCTTGTGACATATGAGTCATATATTTATCTAAGATAATGATTGAAGCTAAAAAAAAATGAATTAAAATCTATGCTCTGGCCAGGCGTTTCACCGAGGTCTCCTGGTTACACGGCAGATGCGCTAGCCATTACATCGCCATAGCAGTACAGGTAACAGAGATGCATGGACTTCCTACTTCAGCCTATTTTCCACCTGAGGTACAGGCGGTGTTTCTCCGTAACGTACAAATCTGGGGTGCTATTCCAATACCGGACAGCCACAGCAATACTGAGAATTTAAAAGGGTGAAATGTCATCGACGTACCGCTCTGCTACGAGGTTACCGCAGATGACAACCAAAAAGGTCCTGCTGTGAAAGGAAATGGCATCCGAGGCTAACAGTCCTGGTTGTCGAGCCTATGGAGGGCGGCAGTCAGTATCCCACCACTGTCAGAGGCGCCTCCACACACGTCGTCAGCGTGGAATCTAATTGGATTGAGTAGACTTGTTATCAGTGGTGGAATTGGCGAGTCCCGCTTCGAACTGAGCCCCGAAGACATATTTGGAGACGCTCCGGTCAGTGATGGGATTCCAAACTGACCATCACCCACCATACTGCTAGACAACCAGAAGTTGTTACCATTTCGTTTCATAGCGTGACCATTCCTTGTACTCACGTTGGGCATCCATAACAAATTTGGCCATTTCATCTACGTTCCGGTCACGGGCACCTTCAAAGACAATAGCTGCATTCTGCCATTCTGTCAAGTTTCCACGTTGGCCTATTTTCCTACGCTTACTCCATATATGCGGTTGTCACCTACTCACCTAACGGGATCCTTGGTGGTGGAGGGTCACCAGACCGCCAGGTACCAGTTCAGCGCGATCTACTGCGCTCCAATGCGACCAGTCTGCCATATTAAGGAGATGACTAGTATTTTGTTTGGTGAGCTCAGAAAAATTCTAAGCCGCGTTACGTTCTTCCCCTGTCGCAGAAATCTAGTTGCCTTTGATTGGATGGCGAACAAGGTACAGCCGGAACTAGTCGGGTAGTAATGAGAACGCAGCTTGCCGAGCGAGTTCTTGTTATGCACCGTTGTCGCTATAACTCGCTGCCAGCTGTAGGAGAGGTGATCTCTTTCTCCGGGATTCCGGAAACTTCACTGGCCGGTCACTTCAATGTCACCACCTATCACCACCTATCGGTCTAATGATGCGCGTTCCTGTAACACCGCATCGAACATCCATTTTTTCATCTTGGAGTCGTTGCTGACACACAATGTTACTGTTCTCCGTTGGCCAGTACCTCGTGCGCTGTGAATTCACATGACTGAAAAGGTGAAACCATTCTTCATCACCCGTGATGCAATAGAAAGGATGTAACAAACTATCTTTGATGTGATTCGAAAGCCATGTGCAGTAATCTACAAGTTTCTAACTATCCTCCTCCCGTAATCACAATCGTCACACGATATAGCCTCAAATTAAGACTTTTTAGTATCCGCTGGAAGCTCCTCTTGGTTCAAATGGCTCTGAGCACTATGGGACTTAACTTCTAAGGTCATCAGTCCTGCACCTCCTCTTACTTACATACATCTGTTGAGCCAGTTTTACGCGTAGACTTCTTTGGGCTCTGAATAATTCTTCGGTGAATGTCTGCAGTTACTTCTGGTGTGCGAACTGAAGGAATTCTTTGTTGTTTTATATTCTGCACAAATCCGTAAGTAAGCGAATTTTTATACAAATTCAGTGTTGCTTTCTTTGCTGGTAGTCCTCTGTCTGGATATTCGACCTCGAAAATTTCGCGACTTTCCTTAATCGCACCTATTTTCACATTTGCTTCCACAATTGCCACAATTGCAATTCGTGCTTCAGTCGAGGAAGTCGTTTTGCAGACCACAAACGTCTAACTTCGCTGACGAAATAAACTGAAATGCTAACACAAGAATGCTAATAATAGATTAGTGCATTGAACTCTCCTTTGTCGTAGCTGTTTACTTTGTTTCAGAAGTAGAAATTCATTATCACTGAAAGGGGAGGCGGGCAAAATTTAACAGCGCCACCAGTTGCTTTAACTACGGCGGAACTCGAACTGTTTACGGACTTAGCCGTTTCGTAAAAGCTCCCACCCTTTGGCCCGAAAGCCAATGATGATTCCGTTTTGGACGTCAGTAAATCTTTCCACTTTCGCAGTACAGCAACGCACCGTTTATCAGCGTACCCCCGACACGCTTTGTAAACGCTCCTTGCTACCACCGCCCCCTGCCCTCTTACAGTGGTTATCGAACGCTGACGTTGAATATACACATAGATACTCCATAATCCACCTTACGGTGCATGGCGGAGAGCACGCCACCCCACTACTCGTCATTTCCTTTTATATTCCACTCGAAATAGAGCAAGGGAACTGTCTGTATGTCTCCGTATGAGCCCTAATTCCTCGTATCTTACCTTCGTGGTCGTTACGAGCATTGTATGTTAGAGACAGTAAATAGTTCTGCAGTCAGGTTCAAATGCTGTAGTATATCGAGAGGTTGTAACGATCGAAGATTCTAATGAAATGTAGGATCTGCAACGAATTGACGCATGGTGCAGGGAATGGCAATTGAATCTCAATGTAGACAAGTGTAATGTGCTGCGAATACACAGAAAGAAAGATCCTTTATCATTTAGCTACAATATAGCAGGTCAGCAACTGGAAGCAGTTAATTCCATAAATTATCTGGAGTAGGCATTAGGAGTGATTTAAAATGGAATGACCATATAAAATTAATCGTCGGTAAAGCAGATGTCAGACTGAGATTCGTTGGAAGAATCGTAAGGAAATGCAATCCGAAAACAAAGGAAGTAGGTTACAGTACACTTGTTCACCCACTGCTTGAATACTGCTCACCGGTGTGGGATCCGTATCAGATAGGGTTGATAGAAGAGAGAGAGAAGATCCAACGAAGAGCAGCGCGCTTCGTTACAGGATCATTTAGTAACCGCGAAAGCGTTACGGAGATGATAGATAAACTGCAGTGGAAGACTCTGCAGGAGAGTTGCTCAGTAGCTCGGTACCGGCTTTTGTTGAAGTTTCGAGAACATACCTTCACCGAGGAGTCAAGCAGTATATTGCTCCCTCCTACGTATATATCGCGAAGAGACCATGAGGATAAAATCAGAGAGATTAGAGCCCACACAGAGGCATACCGACAATCTTTCTTTCCACGAACGAGACTGGAATATAAGGGAGAACCGATAGAGGTTCTCAAAGTACCCTCTGCCACACACAGTCAGGTGGCATGCGGTGTATGGATGTAGATGTAGATGTAGAAATGCCAGTTCTCTAAATTTTCTCAAGAGTGTTCCTCGAAAAGAACGTCGCCTTCCCTCCAACGATTCCCATTTGAGCTCTTAAAGCATGTCCGCAGTACTAGCGTGCTTATCGAACCTACCAGTAGAAAATCTAGCAGCCCGCCTCTGAATTCCTTCGATCTCTTCCTTCAATCTGACCTGGTACTGATCCCAAACACTCGGACAGTACTCAAGAACAGGTCGCACTAGCGTCCTGTATGTAGTCTCGTTTACAGATGAACCACACTTTCCTAAAATTGTCCCAATGAACTGAAGTCGAGCATTCGCCTTCTCTACCAATGTACTGTATTGCATTGGCGACCTAGAAACGACGCAGAGGCTTTTGTCCTCGTCGTAGCCTCAATGGTTCACAACCCCACAACAGGCTACAGCAGTCCACTTGCCCCACTGGCGCCCCGCACCGAACCCAGAGTTATTGTGCGGTTCGGTCCCCAGTGCGTTAGACCGCACGGCTAACCGGGCGGGCTTCCCTACCATATTCCTCACATACTCGTTCCATTTCATATCGCTTTGCAACGTCACTCCCAGATAAGTCGCTCAATTATCGCATTACGGCAATGACTGCACTGTTTTCCGCGTCCCCCGACACGCTTTATACAGGGTGAAAAGTATTTAAGCCGACAAACTCTGGGAGGCTGTAGGGGACATCAAAACAAATACTTTTCCCTAATGACATTTTTTTCCTATGAGAAGTATTTAAACCGGTAGAGGAAGATTTCTCTGGTAGCAAATTAATTAAACCAACTAACACATTTCCATTTTTTTATGACCAAAAGACAACACATTAACACAACCCAATTTCAATTACAGTATATTTTCAAAAATGCCTCCATTGACACGTAAACAAAGGTTACACCGTCGGATCATGTTCTGTCTGACACGGGCAAAAACCGCAGGAGTATCCTGAATTGTTCTTGCTGCTGCTACTATCCGGGCAACCAGATCCTCTTCTGATGCAACAGGAGTTGCGTAAACAAGATTGCGCATCTCTCCCCACACAAAGAAGTCCAGAGGGGCATATCTGTGGATCGAACAGGCCACGGTACAGGACCATCTCTGCCAATACACGTTTCTGGGAACCGTCGGTCCAGGAATCGACGCACACAACGACTGAAATGTGCCGGCGCCCCGTCATGTTGGAGCCACATGCGTCGTCTTGTAGGGAGCGGGACGTCTTCCAGCAATTCTGGCAATGCTCTGGCGAGAAAATTGTACGAGTAATAGTTCCTGCCATTTAATGGCGTAGGTAGCAGATTCTGCCCAATTAAACAGTCCCCAACAACACCGACCTACACATTACCGAAGAACCGCACTTGATGAGCGCTAGTAATTGTGGCATGTGGGTAATCCTTACTCCAAACATGGAAATTGTGCATGTTGAAGACTCCATTACGTCCGAACGTTGCTTCACAGGTAAACAACACAGAGGATGGAAAGTAGGGTGCATTTCACACTGTGCTCTGGGTGGATAATCAACCGGTTCCAGGTTGTGGACACGCTGTAACTGAAATGGACGTGCCGGCCGAAGTGGCCGTGCGGTTAAAGGCGCTGCAGTCTGGAACCGCAAGACCGCTAAGGTCGCAGGTTCGAATCCTGCCTCGGGCATGGATGTTTGTGATGTCCTTAGGTTAGTTAGGTTTAACTAGTTCTAAGTTCTAGGGGACTAATGACCTCAGCAGTTGAGTCCCATAGTGCTCAGAGCCATTTTTTTTTTTTTTTTTTTTTTTTTAAATGGACGTAACAATTGCTCTCGAAGGACTATTCTTACATTCGTCTGATTCGTCCCCATGTTACGTGCAACTGCACGAGTGCTGATTGAAGGATCCCGCTCCACATGCTGCAAGACAGCTTCCTAAAATTGCAGCATTCTTACAGTGCGACGGCGTCCCTGTCCAGGTAGTCTGCTAAATGACCCGGTCTCACGCAGACGTTGGTACACAGCAGCAAAGGTCGTATGATGCGGGATACGGCGATTAGGATATTGTTGTCGATAAACCCGCTGTGCAGCTCGTCCGTTGTGGTGCGCTACTTAGCACGCACCGACCATATCAGTGTACTCACTCCACGTGTATCGCTCCATTAGTAAACAGACGATGCACTACTACACTGGTGGACAGCAGTTGCCTACAACTGAAGAGCGTAACACGCCCTCTAACAACTGAAGATCGTAATACGGTGCATGGGGGCTTATTTATTAATTTTGAAAATCATTTTTATTTTTCGTAGCTGTATGTCCGATTACGCTGTGTCTCGCAAACGGTTGGCCCTGACTCGTATTATTACGCAATCTGACTGCATAGAACAACAACAAAGAATGAAATGAAAATTTTCGTTAACACAATTAATTAATTAAGTCCCCGGCAACTATAAAACCTACGAAACCAAAGCACAAGTATAACTGTTCTGTGTGTGGAAGTATGACTCAACGTACACATCTGGCACGGTTCTTCTTCAATGAGACAAGAAATTTCAAATACCATTTATACTGACGTGATAAAAAAAATTAGAAATACTGTAATTGCGCAAGAAAACCAGAATTACACTCTAATACAAGAACACAAGCCAGATGCTTTGTTGACTGAACCTGTAATGACGCATTATTCAGGACATTGAAATAATGAGAAAAAAAAGAAAAGGAGTTTGTTACCTTCATTTATATTGATGAAAAGCACTCTAATCATTACAATATCTCCACACCGACTCGCTACTACCACATCTCAACAAGAACTCCCTACTACGACCTCTCGACAAGAACTCTTCACTACGACATCTCAGCAAGCACTGACTACTACGAGTTCTCAACAAGCACTGCCCTCCGCTACTTCTCAATAATCACTGCCAGTGGAGGCGGCGAAACAAAACTCTCTGGCGCTGTGGCTCAGTGTAGCCACCTTTCAACGGTCTCTAGCAACTGACGAGCGTAATACGACCTCCATCGGTTTCAATAATCCTCATAAGAAAAAATGACATTACAAGGAAAAATATTTGTTTTGATGTCCTCTACAACCTCCCAGGGTTTGTCGGTTTAAATACTTTTCACCCTGTATACCCTCCACAGCTAGTGCTGCCACTTACCGTCTGTGAGTGCTTATTGCAAACTGCTATCGAACACGGGGTATGGTCACATTAACGTGACCGGAGCGTGTAAATCCTACCGCTGGCGGCAGCTGCCCTGTCCAGCCCTACGCCTGTGGCCGGCCACGGTGGCCGTGCGGTTCTGGCACTGCAGTCCGGAACCGCGAGGCTGCTACGGTCGCAGGTTCGAATCCTGCCTCGGGCATGGGTGTGTGTGATGTCCTTAGGTTAGTTAGGTTTAAGTAGTTCTAAGTTCTAGGGGACTTATGACCTAAGATGTTGAGTCCCATAGTGCTCAGAGCCATTTGAACCATTTTGAACCTACGCCTGTGAATTCCGGGGCAGAGCGGCGCACGCCCTCAGGGAAGCCAGTGACCGCGGCAACAGGGCCACACGCAGCACAGAAGAGCAGACCGGGGCACGGTGCGACCGTTACGCGGCCGCCGTATTTCAGCCCCTGTGACAGCGCCGCCCCTGTCTCAGGTTTTTTGCAGCCATAAATCTCGCCCTTGGCGCGTCTAAGTCGCGCCTGGGACCGGTGCGGCATCTTCTGACTACCGCTGTGCGACCGCATGCCGACTCCTGTGCGATTTCCTGTTTCCCATGCAGCAGCTTTCAGAGTCGGCGGAAATCGAGGTACCAGGCACACACGCAGTCTCGGATCCAGCGTTCTCTCACTCCAGCCAGGATGGACGCACTTGACCTCTTTCCACTGAAGGCTGGAGCCACTTTGCCGACCGTAGAACTTTCTGTCGGGACTTCTCTTACGTGGGCACCACGCCGTGGTCTAAAGCCGTCGGCACGTAGACCGTGCATTCGCAGGTTGAGCGTGCCGAGTTTCTGAGGAAGACAACGAGGGCTTCAGATACGGAGCACAAGCTCGGATTAGGTAAGGATGAAGAAGGAAAGCGACCGTGCCATTTCAAACTAACCATCCCAGAATTTGCCTTAAGCGATTTAGGGAAATCACAGAAATTAGGATGCCCGGTCATCCTCCTAAATGCGATTCCGGTGTGCTAACCACACCTCAATCCCGCTAACGTCATAGCGTGAAAAAGCACGTTGGGGAGTATTTCCGAACGGACAGGACAATATCTAGCATGCGTTTGAATGTTGACGAATGGGGTGACAGAAGACCACCTACGTCACTTGCACGCCATCTCCCTCCAGTACAGAGTCGCGAGACGCCATACTGGCTTTCAGTTGAAGCTCGTACGTATATGCCGTTAGTAATCAGCAGAAAATTGACAATCTCTCGGAAACCCGTCGGTAATGGTATGATATGTTGTAATGAAATGACAGGAAATGTCATATTGGTGGTTAAAGAATTATTGTAATTTGCATATTACGAAAATATGCCGTTTCAAGGCATCCATAAGAAATGCAAGTTTCCTGGTGAAGTACGTTGTAATTAAATGTCAGTTAATAACATTTTTACGACCAAATCCTTCAGTTAATAACAAGTCTACGATTACAGCTTAAAGGAGACGGTAAGATGCAAAGCATGGCCACAGAGCAGTCATGCTAGGTATAGCACAAGGAGCAGTGTCCTAGAATTGTTAGGCAACCGCTGATCTGTTGCTAACCCGCGTTTCACTGCATCCAAAAAATGTTTTACTGTCCCTCGCGTTTTCTCATAGGTTCTGGTATTTTCTTATACTCTATAATATTCGATGCTATGTAAATATAAGTGCGGTCTTTCCGAGGAGTAAGTTTGTTCGTTTGGCTTGATCCACAAGATAGCTTGCACTACTTACAGTACGATATTTTGCAAAAAATTCAAAGGGCTCTGAGCACTATGGGACTTAGCTTCTGTGGTCATCAGTCCCCTAGAAAGAACTACTTAAACCTAACTAACCTAAGGACATTACAAACATCCATGCCCGAGGCAGGATTCGAACCTGCGGCCGTAGCGGTCGCGCGGTTCCAGGCTGTAGCCCCTAGAACCGCTCGGCCACCCAGGCCGGCCGATATTTTGCACTTTCTTGTTTTAAGTTTTGTATTTAACACGTTGTAAAGATTCTGCTGTTGAATAGGAACGGTAATCAAGTAAGAATGACCTTAGGATTTTACTAAAAAAGTGAGCATGATGAAATAATTTTTATATTATGTGGAGAACTATTGTGAATTTTTCCGCACTATTTGTAATAGAATTTTTATAAGCCGATGTCCGTATTGACTGGACATGGTACTTTCCTTTTTACCTTATAACATGGCCATAGATATTAAAGTTTTCAGTTACGTATACTACAGACAGAACAACATGATGAGCATGTGGACAGTGGGGGAAACGTGCGTTTTAATGGAGGTGTTTGACTCCCGTCCATTTCATAAACAGCGTGATTTGGGAACCAGACATAACCGAGAACTGCTCCTGGAGCGCGCTGCGATCGCGTATACCACATTGCGGCACACGTACCGTATGCACAAGCCACATCCTATCTGGGCGTTCACCAGCACGTTGAACTTGGCACGCTCAACGTTGACGTTCGACACGGTCCGTGTGCCGACGGCTGAGTCTTCCGTGCCCAACGTTCCGTCTCGTGATGATGGAGCCATGCTGAGATACTGCGTTGTCGCCAGAAAACCATCAAATTCGATTTTCTTTTATCAATTTCCATCATTTCTATGTAGGTTGTACGCACGGATAGGCCACAGAAATTCAAGAACACAAAAAAAGTTAGTCAGAAAATTAAAAAAAATATTGTAGACAAAAATTTTGTGATAATGCCAATACCAGGCGCGCAACCCCGTGCTGTACAACCCTCCTCATTGAAACTGAATATGATTTGGACGGGACGTTGTTAAAGACCACAGGTTTAATCTATACTGCTATGTAAAAACAAGTCGTTTAATGTTGCTACAAAAAATCTTGACAAGTTGTTGACCTATTTACTTCAAATTTTACACGATGCTCTAATGAACATTCGGATGGACGTAGGCTGTAAATTGTTTTAAACAACAGCGCACAGGTATTCTGTTATTACTGACTGAGAGAGAGCGAATGCTGTGCTGCACTCTGCTGTAAAGATGTGGAGTGTTGTTTTCTTTCTCACAGTCAGTTTTAACTACGATAGCGTGGCATTTAAACCATTAGACAAATTATTTCTCCCATTATAATCTTTCTTGTTATACATGTTTTTAAATAAAAACTGTATACGCAACAATGGGGCGTTTTGTTTCCTTTCTCGCTGTTGGTTTTCACAGAAAACAGTGTCCGCAGCTCGTGGTCTACTGGCTAGCGTTGCTGCCGCTGGACCACGAGGTCCCGGGTACGATTCCCGGCCGGGCCCGGCATTTTCTGCGCCTCGGTACTGGGTATTTGTGTTATCATCATCATCTCATCATTCGAAACGTGGCGAGACTGTAAATGGGAAGACTGGGAACTTGTACGGGCGCTGATGACCACGATGTTGAGCGCACCACAAAGCAACATCATTTTCATCACAGGAAAGAGGAAATATCAGAGAGAGGGATGAAGAGGAGATGGACAAAGAGTAGGGGAGGAGCTGATCGACAGAGAGGGGGAGGCAGAAGAAGACTAGAAAGTATAACAAATTCTCATACATATCCATTCGAAATATCGTGCTATTAATAAATTAAACGACGATCGGCTGCAAGCTCGAAATTTGAACTTGTTTAATGATGTTTCAGTCACGGAACTAAATTATTTTTAAAAGATCATTACTAATATCACTGATGCATAAGACTGTAATACTGATTAAGTAAGTTAACAATAATCACTTTAAAAAAAAAATACTGCCATTAACCTGTGACACAATGTAGCAGAGGCTACAGTTCGTGAAATGCATGTATGTGCAACATCTTCCACACTATACTTTGTACCAGGATTGTTAATATTTTTAAAAATATCAAGAATTCGATATATCGATAATTAAAACATATGATTATCTGCCTTCGATATATCAAAAAAGTTGGCGATGTATCGACGGGAAGAATATCGACGTACCAGTCAAAAAAAAAAAATCAGCTTCACATTATAAACATACTGCCAGTCTTAGAGCTGTATATTTAAGTACTGATTTATTATTAGATATTCTGTACATCAACAAGCTAGCAGCCTGCTTATCCACTTTAGAAAAATAACTGAAATGAAAACGACGTACGTTCACCCTTGGCGATAACTACTTTGCTAACAAACTGCATGAAGGGCACAATAAAAGGTGTCCGATGGGTCCGTCGTCCAGTTTCTTCACATACTGGATTCGTCTGGAACACTTAATGTCAACTTCCCTGTTTTTTTCATTTCTGCAAACGCCAGCGCCCTGCAGCTGTAGTGTTACAATTGCGTGGTGAAGTTAAACGTTGCAGTTTGTGTTGGTAGCACCGAGCGCCGATTACGTCAGCTTTTCCCATCATACGTCTCCACCCACCGCAAAGACCAGTCTAGTCATTTACATTTTTGTTCTTCAGTTTCAGCAACTGTTATTGAAGAATGCAGATGCGAAGAAATAGCACATGAGTTGCGTTAAAAGTTATTTTTTAACTCAACTGGTGTGCTATTTCTTCACATCGGACATCTTGTTATTCCATTCACACCGCCACCCCTAGTGCATTTCGACTCCTTTGTGCCAACTATACTTGCTTCACACTCTCAAAGAGAGACTGGACGTGATGAAAGCTAAAAAAGTATTCAGACTCCTTCACGCAGTGAAAGTAGAAATATGTTCTACAGCAATTTGAAAATAACAATATAATATAAAATAAAAATATAGGCACTCGATAATCCCATTTCGATGTATCGGTGGAAAGAATATTGCCGGTATATATCGATATACAGGGTGATTCAAAAAGAATACCACAACTTTAGGAATTTAAAACTCTGCAACGACAAAAGGCAGAGCTAAGCACTATCTGTCGGCGAATTAAGGGAGCTATAAAGTTTCATTTAGTTGTACATTTGTTCGCTTGAGACGCTGTTGACTAGGCGTCAGCGTCACCTTTCTTCGAAGGTGCTACTGTAACTGGACTACAGTATCTGGAGATGTTAGAGAATTGGCTGTTCCCTCAGCTCGAACAAGAAGCACAACAATTCATATTTCAGCAGGATGGAGCGCCACCACATTGGCACTTATCTGTCCGTAACTACCTGAACGTCAACTACCCGAGGCGATGGATCGGCCGCCAGGCAGCCCGTGACAGAGCACTTCATCACTGGCCTCCAAGAAGCCCTGATCTTACCCCCTGCGATTTTTTCTTATGGGGGTATGTTAAGGATATGGTGTTTCGGCCACCTCTCCCAGCCACCATTGATGATTTGAAACGAGAAATAACAGCAGCTATCCAAACTGTTACGCCTGATATGCTACAGAGAGTGTGGAACGAGTTGGAGTATCAGGTTGATATTGCTCGAGTGTCTGGAGGGGGCCATATTGAACATCTCTGAACTTGTTTTTGAGTGAAAAAAAAACCTTTTTAAATACTCTTTGTAATGATGTAGAACAGAAGGTTATATTATGTTTCTTTCATTAAATACACATTTTTAAAGTTGTGGTATTCTTTTTGAATCACCCTATATTTTGGTTAAAATATAGATATATCTATATTTTATCAACAAGCGTACTTTGTACAATGCCTTTGTGATAGTAACACTTTGACACGTCTGTCACATGTGCTTAAATACTCCAAGAAAATGCCTTCTTCGTGTTGTAGGTATTTCCCACAATGGAACAGAAATTGTTTCATTATTCACTTGGCAATAAATAAACGAATCAATTGACAGCACATCACAATAATAAATATAACTACCTTGCTGTAGGGCTTACAAATTACTGCTACTGCTACTGGTATTATTATTATTATTTTTATTATTAGTGGCCGAGGAAAGGTACAAAGCATTAATAGTCTCGGTTCTTCCAATTTCTATCCGCTCAATGGTAAGGTGTCCAGCGACTAGGTGGTTTACAAGCAATAAGAACAGTGCAAACATTTTCAATTGCTAGAGTCTAAGTCGGGGTGCAAGGTTTGGGTGAAGCAAACGTTTTTAGGGAAAGAAGTGGTGTAGAGGAAGAATGTTTTGTAAAATGTGTCTACCCTCAACGTGGATTATTAGCTTCCATTTCTGAGAAACGACTGTAGATAGCACTCGCGATGCACAGGGAATTATTTCATTCTGTATAAAAAGTTGTTAGATGTAAACGGTACCAAATGTCTCACTGACTCATTAGTTCGTGGATTAATAAAACGCCTACAAAAACCAAATATAATTTATCTTTGCTTATTTTAAAGATGAGAGTGTTGAAAGAAAATTATTTTTCATTCTGAAGTTTAGTTAGACGCTAATGTTGGCGATGGCGGTGGTGGTGGTGGGGGGGGGGGGGGGTAAGAGGGGGTACTCGCCAATAAATGATTGTACTCAGGAGTAAAGATCTCAGAAAGGTTGGGAACCAATGTTTTTAAAGCTACTGTCATGGAATTCAACGGTATACGTTAGAATAACATTAATTTTTCCTGATGGGACTGCTACACAGAAGAACACCCTTCTTATCAATCGTGGGACAAAAAACTCTCGGCTTTCGTAAACCAGTTTCACGAGAAACAGAATTAATTTTTAAGTTGAGGAAGAATGAAGATCACCGAACATGACGTAGTTCTATTAACAGAGCGAGAAGAAATGGGACCGCATGTCTCAGGAAAGTGCAACACGATAGTCAATGACGATGTCTGAACGTTTCAGCCGGCCGCTGTGGCCGTGCGGTTCTAGGCGCTTCAGTCTGGAACCACATGACCGCTACGGTCGCAGGTTCGAATCCTGCCTCGGGCATGGATGTGTGTGATGTCCTCAGGTTAGTTAGGTTTAAGTAGTTCTAAGTTCTAGGGGACTGATGACCACAGATGTGAAGTCCCATAGTGCTCGGAGCCATTTGAACCATTTTTTTGAACGTTTCAAACTACATCTTCATCGTGAAGAGCAGTTGACCTCATACCATCTCGCGAAATGCAGTGTACGTATGAGACGTACAACCACGTTACATTTTTCTGGCTCTAGTGCTTAACTGACCTAGTAATGTCTTATGAAGGAAATGAAAATGATGATCTAATGTCATGAACACATAAAACCGGCTGCTGTTTCCTCTATTAATCATGATTTATGTTAGTCTTATAGGAACACAAGTGATGCCCAGTAGCAGCAAAGCGAGTGCTATTTCGATACTCAAATGTCGTGCCTGTCGATCACGTTCTTTCTGGAAGCGTACTGAGTGCAGCACAAATAGTGTTCACACAAATGTGAACAGCGGCTAATTACAGTTGAAAATCAATCATGTTTGATGTGACAATGATGACACCTACTTCTATTCTCCCGCATCACAAAATGGTCTCACTCCTCATATCTCAGATGAATACGCTCACTTCACTGTGACTCACACGTAATTCTAAATCACCCATAGCCGATCTTGCGAGAAAATGTGATCTCATGCCATTTGTCAAACCCATCGAAGCAATTTCCTGTCTAGTAGCAAACATGGTTGTGTCACGAGCTATACACGATTGCAGCATCACGGATGCTTCGTGTGAAGTCAGCTTTATAAATTGCAAGCGTTTTCATAACACACAGGTAAAGAGCACGTCATAACATTCTATGCAGTCTACGTCACAGAACATGTTTTCTGAACCAACAGACCAGAGGTCTGTGCCGCACGTATTCATCCGTGTTTCTCAAATCTTACTTTGGACCCCCAAACTTTCTGCACCATTCTTAAACTAATGAGAAATGATTAGCTTCTCATGGCCGTAGTTCATTGCAATGTAGAATTTTTTTTTTTTTGTAGAAATTATTTATTTCATAATTGCAGTTTCTACAGTAAAGAGGCTTATTTTTGACAATGATATGTGTACTTGTCAGATTAGTTTAGCTTAATTTAGTTATGTCATGTTTCGTAGATCATTTTCACGATTATTCTGTCGATATGATGTGGAACAAGTCAGATTACAAGATATACCGGGTGATCAAAAAGTCAGTATAAATTTGAAAATTTAATAAACCACGGAATAATGTAGATAGAGAGGTAAAAATCGATACACATGCTTGGAATGACATGCGGTTTTATTAGAATAAAAAAAACAAAGTATTGATAGACGCGTGAAAGATCTCTTGCGCGGGTCGTTTGGTGATAATCGTGTGCTCAGCCGCTACTTTCATCATGCTTGGCCTCCCCGGTCCCCAGACCTCAGTCCGTGCGATTATTGGCTTTGGGGTTACCTCAATTCGCAAGTGTATCGTGATCGACCGACATCTCTAGGGATGCTGAAAGACAACATCCGACGCCAACGCCTCACCATACCTCCGGACATACTTTACAGTACTGTTCTCAACATTATTCCTCGACTACAGCTATTGTTGAGGAATGGTGGTGGGCATATTGAGCATTTCTTGTAAAGAACATCATCTTTGCTTTGTCTTACTTTGTTATGCTAATTACTGCTATTCTGATCAGATGAAGCACCATCTGTCGGACATTTTTTGAACGTTTGTATTTTATTGGTTCTAATAAAACTCCATGTCACTCCAAGCATGTGTGTCAATTTGTACCTCTCTATCTACATTATTTCGTGATTTATTCAGTTTTCAAATTGATACTGACTTTTTGATCACCTGGTATATACACACATGAATAGTGCTAATATTAATATTACTGAAATTTTTAGTTCTACACATGCAATTACATTCAGAGATAAAAATTTGTTACCAGTTCTGAAGCAGAAACTCGTTCATGGAATAAAATGAGTTGTTCAAAAGAAATGATTTTAAGCTAGATATTAAACTTCACCTGCTACCTGCCAGATACTTTATGTTGATGGAAAAATGATCAAAGATTTTTGTTGCGGAATAATGTACTCCTTTTTGAGCAATTGACAGCTTCAATAACGGATAGGAAAGGTCAGAGGATTTTAATGTCTGACATGTGCTGAAGCAAAATCGTTTGCAGTACCACCTGCAAATGGCCACAAGATTGAAACTGCAGTTGTGAAATAAATAACTTCTACAGTCAACAGCGAATATGATTGTCATTTAAAAAACCTCACAGAAATGTTCGATCGCAAGGAAAGAACTTAAAACTCGGTAGTTTCTTATGTCATGAGAACGTCAATAAAAAATCAGACATGTATCTGTTTAAATGCGACTGTTATTGACATTAAATGAAACAAAAAGTTTACTGTTACCAGTCACTGTTTATTTACCTCCATGACGCATTTCAAAGGTTTAAACCTCCATTGTCAGGTGGATTTCTATTTGTTAGCGTGTGTGCGTGCTGTGTTACGATATTTTGGAGGAAGTTATGACACTGTCTAGTGGAGAAACAAAACACTATTTCAGAACATTGTTTGGGTTTCTTCTGACAAAAAACTAAACGTATATCTAACGGTAAAAAGAAAATAAGAAAAACAATCTCTAGTGGTCACAGGTTCCTTTCACTGTCATAACACATCACATGTATGTTGTCAAGCTTGGAAATAAAGATGGCATCCGGAAACCATTAGTTGGAAGGATCATATAGCAGAAGATAAACATTATCACAAAGTCCAAAGAATATACACCGTAAAAACACTATTATAAATTAAGTTTTAAATTATTTTGGAGATCTTTGTTTTGAGGTGTTGAATAGATGCGTTGCAATAAAATTTTCAGGTGGTATATAAATCGGTTTTTGTCAAGTTGATATAGCTTAAACTTCATATTCGTTTATATAATCAGGTGACGTGTTGCAAACTTTAAGTACAATAATTGTGTTGGCTACAGTTGTAAAACTGTACATAAATAACATTTTTGGATGGGATTCATATATAGGAGGGAGAGCTATATGCCTCATTTGTGTGGCCGTATTATCCGTAGTTGCTTTATAATTCTTGACGGTATTTTTGTTCTGTCGTTGTAACTACAAAAATAAGTGAGTTTTTCACCAGACGCGTTTCGCTTCATTGAGGAAAAGCATCATCAGTGGTTTGTAATTAAGTTATTTACATTTTGATTTGCTCTTAGATCGAAAAACAGTTCGTTAAGAATAGGTTGATTTGTAATTACGGTGATTTTCGGCTGACTTCTCGCTTATTGGGAAATGCCGTCTGCTAGCACATCACTGTGTTTCACACTGATAATTTTGGTATAAACTTGTTATTTCATTTAATGTATATGTTAACGATGTATTAAATGTGTCATTCATATGGACAGAAGATAAGAAAGTAGCATTGCCAAGTAAATTATATTTGTCTATGTTAAAATGGTAAAACTAAAACCTGTGCCTCCTTGATACACAATAAAGAAAGAAAATTTCGGAAGAGACGTTAAACACAAACCTCTACTTGTATAATGAATTACTTAACTGAAACATCCAGACAGACTAAAGCTCTGGGAGCTCTAATAACTCAGACTTTGCAATTCGTGGGCAACCGTCTATTATTGTATGATATATCCAAGCACATCTTACAAGCCACCCTCGCAGCAACAGTTCTTTGTTCAGCCAGTTATCCTTTCTTCTCAGTTTAGTTTAATGTTATTAACATTCTAGATTGCAACATTCTCCGGGGTGACTGAGTGCTCCGATCGCGATTCTTCAGCGAGTTACAGCATAGAGCCTAAGTGAAGGACGTTGCTACAAAAATAAAATGATTTAGCTAACACTTAAAGTAGTAAAGGAGTTTTGCTATTTGGGGAGCAAAATAACTGATGATGGTCGAAGTAGAGAGGATATAAAATGTACACTGGGAATGGCAGGGAAAGCGTTTCTGAAGAAGAAAAATCTGTTAACATCGAGTATAGATTTAAATGTCAGGAAGTCGTTTCTGAAAGTATTTGTATGGAGTGTAGCCATGTATGGAAGTGAAACGTGGACGATAAATAGTTTAGACAAGAAGAGAATAGAAGCTTTCGAAATGTGGTGCTACAGAAGAATGCTGAAGATTAGATGGGTAGGTCACATAACTAATGAGGAGGTATTCAATAGAATTGGGGAGAAGAGGAGATTGACTAGAAGAAGGGATCGGTTGGTAGGACATATTCTGAGACATCGAGGGATCACCAATTTAGTATTGGAGGGCAGCGTGGAGGGTAAAAATCGTAGAGGGAGACCAAGAGATGAATACAGTAAGCAGATTCAGAAGGATGTAGGCTGCAGTAGGTACTGGGAGATGAAGAAGCTTGCACAGGATAGAGTAGCATAGAGAGCTGCATCAAACTAGTCTCAGGACCGAAGACCTCAACAACAACAACAACAACATCCTTTACAGAAGAAGGTCTTTATGTAACAATTCTCTAAAACAGATTCCACAAAACAGAAAAAGGAAGAAACGTTTCAAGTTTAGCGTCTTCTATACAGCGCGGTCATCAGAAGCGGGGTTGGAGTTCAGACAGGCTGAGCGGTGCCATGCGGCTGCTCTAGCGCCTGAAGGCAGGCAAACCCTTCGACACCCTTCATTGGGTATGCCTGTCCTCAGGTGCTAAAGCAGCCGTGAGGCATCACTCAGCAGAATAGGTGTCTGACAAGCACATTTGTAACGTGCTCACCAACGGTATGTGGGTGGCACCTAGGGTGCTGGAGGAACCCTTTGCCATTCTATTCACACCCTACTATGTAGGACCATGTGAACCCGACACTTAAAAGGCAGTAACCAACAGACATTCCAAGATATAGAAAATCTTATCATCTGTTAAAAGAGGTCTTCTCGTTGTATGAAATATTCTTCTACTTCGGAGCCACGATCGAGCTTATGACACGCGTCAAATTCTGACGTGTATTTTAGAAATTGTTTCGGTAAAAATCTCTATTTCCAATTTTTCTTTGCTTGCATATCACGTCTACCTCTAGGTCTTCGATCACGTGTCCAGACATTCTAATGCCTTGAATAAATTTCTTGCGTTTCCAAAAGCGAGAAAATAATGATTAAAAATTAAAAATTCTGATTTTTGTCCACATGTAAAAATTGTTTTTGTATAATTTCTGAATGTTTTCCTGCCGTCGTAGTGAATCCGAGGACAGATACGGTGTAGCTCTCCCCGCTAGTACATCCTGCATAAACTCTTCATACCTGCGTACTGTATTCAAGCCTGGCAAATTCATAATTCCTTCATGCCTCAGAAAGATGCCAATCGTTCCCAGAATGAGATTTTCACTCTGCAGCGGAGTGTGCGCTGATATGAAACTTCCTGGCAGATTAAAACTGTGTGCCCGACCGAGACTCGAACTCGGGACTTTTGCCTTTCACGGGCAAGTGCTCTACCAACTGAGCTACCGAAGCACGACTCACGCCCGGCACTCACAGCTTTACTTCTGCCAGTACCTCGTCTCCTACCTTCCAAACTTTACAGAAGCTCTCTTTCAGGAGTGCTAGTTCTGCAAGGTTCGCAGGAGAGCTTCTGTAAAGTTTGGAAGGTAGGAGACGAGGTACTGGCAGAAGTAAAGCTGTGAGTACCGGGCGTGAGTCGTGCTTCGGTAGCTCAGTTGGTAGAGCACTTGCCCGCGAAAGGCAAAGGTCCCGAGTTCGAGTCTCGGTCGGGCACACAGTTTTAATCTGCCAGGAAGTTTCATGCCAATCGTTTATTACAGTGAACTTATACTGTTAAGTTCTCTTTCCCCTTACTCGTTTCAGTACCTCTTCATTTGTTAGTCTACGTACCCACGTAAACTTCAGCATTCTTCTGTAGTGTCACATTCCTAAAGCATCTGCTGTGTTCTCGTCTATACTGTATATGGTCCACCTTTCATTCCATCTACGACGACACTCGAGGCAAATATTTTCAGAAATTAATTCCTAACACATTTCTATGTTAATATACTAATATACTCATCTTTTCGAAAAATTGTTTTTTGTCATTGACGGGTGGCTTCCGTCAGTTAGTTTGCTGCGCAATATAAGGTGCGATCAAAAAGTTTCCGTTCGAAGGCAGTACAATCCACAATCGGTATGTCAGGCAAAATCACCGTAAGCACTGACACAATCATTCCGACTACGCAAAAGGTTGAAGATGCCGATTTGGTAAAAACACTGTGTCCTGCTGCATGAAGAAGTCCGTAACTGCCTGCTCGTACATCCGACAGGAACCGTCGACCCTGAACCGAAACTTTTTGGTCGCCCCTTATAATAAAACTGGCTACTACCGCCAGTGTGTAATTTCTTAATCCAGTTACCTCAGAACTACTTGATTTACGTCGACTACACTGAATTACTGTCGTTCTAATTTTGTTGATATTTCTCTTACAAGCTATTTTGAAGACACTATCCATTCCGTTCAGTAGATCTTCGAAGTACTTCGCTGTCTTTCACTGTCAAACCTTAAAGTTTTTATTTCTTCTCCCTGAATTTCAATTCCTTTCCAAAATCCTCCTTAGTTTATTTCATTGCTCGCTCGATGTACAGACTGATAGCATGGGGAACATGTTGCGTAAATGCTTCGTCTATGCGTAACTACTGTAACCTACATCTACTTGAACCTGCTTAGTGTATTCACAGCTCCGCTAACAGCCTCACTCCGCTGCTACTCCCTCCTATCCTTCTGATTCCACAGAATCTGTCTGGATTGCACGGAGAACATTTGGGCAGGATCGGCCAAGATTTCGGCTCACTGGCTACGCCCACGCCATAGTGCCAAAGCGCTCAGCATCACTTCACATTTCCCCCACCGCCACGTTTGTCTGTCTGAGGACGAGGAGCGGGAAAAAGGGAATCAGCGAATGCGCCTCATGTAGATGGCAGTACAGTACTGCATACGGCTTGGTTTTGTATTTCACATTTCTCAGCAACACAGATCACAAACAAATCAATTTTCAGTGTTAATTAATTATTTTTGGCGTGCTGAATACGTATTTTTTATGTGGTAAGAAACATCGGCATACGGATTGAAGATGCCACGTAATCGTAACGTATTTACTTTCATAATCGAAAAAACGTCTTTCACAGAATTTTCGCTCGAAACATTGTAACACTTTTGTAACCTCATTATGTAGATTTGGAAAATGTACCTGAGGAAAGCAATGTAGACGTCCTGGACAGTTTTAACGTAAAAAGATTTGTCATTAAAATTGGCCAGTCAATTACATCTGCACATGCACAGGGAAGCTTTCCGGCAAACGTTTCTGAAAAACGATTCGAAAACAAATGTAAGAGTGGCAGTGCGCTCAAATCCTTTAGAAACTTTCCTGATAATTCTTGCAAGGACACAATGAATCCTTCAAATCTCGCGGTTTCTTTAACGCCAGTGAGCTTAGGCTCTGGGCTATCTTTGTCAGAATGTGTCCCTTTTACAACGCGAGTTTTCTTCTAAATGAATCCCCTCCAAATCAGAAAGAAGTGACCTTGCAGTCTTGCTGTAGGCAGCGTGCAGTCAAGTCCATTTGCAATGAGAAGTCTGCAATCAATTCCGGATGTTCTAATTTTCGTTCCAGCACTCCTTTCTCCTTCATAAATTGAACAATAGCGGGTTTTAAATCGAGAAACCTTTCCAGGCATGCCGCTTGACTTAACTTACGTACTTTGCAGTAATACAGTATATGAGGCCTCCATACTCTTCGTTCATATCCATCGAAAACTGTTGAAAACGACAATGTAATTATGTGTGCGACTTCAGAAATTTTACTATTCTTATCAGCAGTTTCTTCAAGTGCTCCATGCCTGTGAATTTAGCACAAAGTGCTTCTTGATGTGCAGTACAATGAATCCCGTCTGTCGGTCGTTGTAATTTTTTGCTCTTTCATTGTCATCTAAATGTTCAAATTCTTTCTGCATGGTACTGTAATGTCGTTTCATAGCAAATAAGCAGTACCCCTCGCTTATATGAATTGAGAACTTTTATCCTTCTCTTCCATCATTCCCATTCGTTGTACAGGATTGTGACGATAGACCGCTAGACTGCCTCTTTTTGTGCTAACAGCTACTGGATCTGTCAACGACACGAACAAAAAGCGAAGGGCAAAAGCGCTGATAGCACTATTCTCAGACAGAGTTGTGCCGACCGAAAAATGTCGCACCGCAATGTTACATGAAATGTCGAGCAGTTCAGGCTAACTCCGAAAAGGGGCGAGCAAAACAGAATGACAGGTCGGGCCATCATGGTCCGCACGCGAGCTGCACATGACGCACTAGTGAAGTTTGACACGCCGTGGCCGGCCTTGGTTTAAGCCCTGGGGAAGTGAATATTGGCCGTGTCGGAATCTTACTTGGTGCTGGCAAGCCTCAGATTCCCTCCAGTACCGTAGTATTACAGCAGTAGGTAGCTGGGCACCGCGCGGGAAGGCGGCCCAGCAATGGCCATAGACCTCTGCTACCTACAAGCTGTCCGACCGGGAGTCAGGATGAGGGTCCAGCACGGGTCACGACCATCACGCCGGGTCGGTACGGTCGTGAGCAGCAGAGTGCAGCCCCGCTTAAACCACGTCCTCTGTGCGGTTTATCCGAGCCGCGTCTGGACAGAAAACAGTGTCCGCAGCAGTAAACCTCCTCCCTCTTTATTCCTCCATGTCGCCTGCCTAGTGGTCCTTTATAGGTCGTTACCTTCACAGTGAGCGTTGCACACCAGTCGGAAGCTAACCGACTGTACGGCAATGTGGGAGCCGCAAGTAGTGGCGAAACGTAGTGGAGGAGCCGGGATGGTCCTCACTTCAGCCAAGAAGGCCCGCCGAGCGCCGTCGCTTTTACTGCGATGCCGCTAAGTCAGCGTCATTTTGAAAGCCTTCTACTTTATCTATTGTTAGCTGTTTCTAACACTGTAGGACTGGTCTTTGCAAAAAAAAAAAAGTCAGTTCGAATATATGCATATATACTTACAGTTACACAACCTTTACTTGAATTCCATCGACGAAACTTCGGACGTTGTTGATGGATATATCGTGAGTACTTTGTGTAAGAAGCCCATGGTCTCCTATGGCTAGTTACAGAACAATAATGTAATTGTGATTAAAGCAATTTATTGCCCCAATCAGCTTTGTTTGCGTAAAGAAGGGTTTTCAATACACTAGTAAAGCCTGTAATATGCAGGCGCCAAAACGTACAAGACAAGACTCAGATCAGCAACAAACACTGTTGGATAAACGAAACCGAGATGTAGTGAATGCAACGGAGAAGAATGTTTTCCATCCGGCCAGAGCCGTAACCGCGCCACAAAAGAGAATACCAGCGCGACTCACACTCCAGAGAAATTAGGTCACTCGAGAGCTCAGCGACACAGGCACGGGCACAGGCAATGCCTACTTAAAAGAAACAATTCCTACACTCGCGTCAGTGTGAAACTGCGGGAAAACTGACCGCGGAAAAGATGTCAGTGTATTCAAAACGGGAAAGACCATGGTTGGTGTAAGGCAAAGTAGGGCGAAACCGGGTACCTCATTTTTAATTCATGTAGATTATTTTCATTGATCAATAAATTTGCAAATTAAGGTTATTCAAATCTTTCCACACCCCGTTGGATAAAATAGGGTAACCATTCAAATGAATGGAAGAATTTGAAAACAAAGAAAAGGTTTATTCTGCTGCAAAAAATACATGAAAACATATAGAAATCCTTATATAGACCTATACTACCAATGGATACGAAAACTCTTTTTTTAATATCAAAACTCGTTTTTAACAAGGAACTTCAATAATTCCAAGTATTTCAGTAACATAAGCGAAGTTCTCGATAACCGGTCCTAATTAAAAACCGAAAACACAATTGATTAAGAACAGAAATATCAGACCAAGTGGTTTTTTAGGTCCGTAGCACTGGATCCTCTTCACCTGATGAAGTATAAGAATATATGTAGAATTATTGGAGGTATGGATACAGTGTCTGTCTCATGAACAATGTTCAAGTACTGTGGAATTAGAAAACCACTTAGTCTGATATTTCTGTTCTTAACAAAGTATATGTATGTATTCACCTTCGTTACAACTTGACCTCTTCGTTTCTTTCCCATAAAAAGATATAATTTTGAGTTTTTCTTGTCTTCTTTATTTTTCCTGGCTTTTTCTTCAACTTCCAAATCACTTTTGTATGGAGAGCTGGTCAGGATTGCTGATTTGCCCCTTCTTCTTCTTGTGATTTCTTTGCACTTTCTGCCAAGTCAATCTTTGAGGGAGACATTGGAAGCATTTGGCAACCCGGTTTTGTCCTACCCAATGTATCCGATTTTGTCCCACAGTGCAAGATTGAACAAATTATGGCGGCGGGAAGTTAGCATTCACATTATGTGCATCATATTAATATTGAAATACGCTAAAGACCATGTTTAATAGAAATATTTACTTAATATTTTTATCAGCTCGAAGAACCGCCTCATCGCAGAAAAAATTCAGGAAAACTTTGAAAATGAAAGGAAAGACAATACGTGTTCGCTAATGACGTTTATTTACCTCTCCCAGAATGACGACTGTTGATATTTCTGAGTGTTATGAGGCCGGTGGCAGCACTAGTGACGGAAATCTAAATCTACCTGGTTCGACCTGCACACCCGGGTTTTACCATACCTTGCCCTATGCCATGGCGTACTTCATCTAAAAGACCAGCAATGTTTATCAGTTGCAAAATAGAGAGACGCTTTGACGATCTTACCTCTATTCTTCTTCGCAGTTTTACAGCAAACTTTGGAACATCTGATCCCAAGAACGGTGTTATGTACGAAACTGAGGTCAATACTGAAATATTCTTTTCTTGAATTTAATTTTGTAATTATTTTGAAATAGACTTAGAAGACCGTTCGTTGTAAAAAGTTTTATTTCTTGTTTTGTCAGATTCTATGTTGCTTTAGAGTTGGTAATCGGACAAAATGCTGTCGCTAACATTGTAGCATGAATCGTTTTCAGAAGGCCGTTAGTATTTAGGATGTTCCGTACTATTAGGGTCAAAATTATAGGTTTGGTAGATGGTCCTAAACTCAGCGAATGGAGATAAAGAACTAATGTTAGGAAACGAATATCTAGTTCCTTATTGACATAAACAACTTATCGCCGACAGCCTTAAAACAGATACCCATCAGTCTCAGTGCATGCGTTGCAGTTGAACGGTCCACCGAGAGAACTCGACTCTGGCTTCAGAATGATTCGGCCCCTTTGCTTACACATGTTAAGTTGACGCCGTCACTGCTGGTGCTGCAGTACCGATCGCACTACTCCCTGCATGCGCTTCACCGGCACTTTGACTGCTGGTTACTGGTGGAAACCTCGCTGTCCAACGCCATCTCTTCAAATTCTACCGTGTCGACGATTCTCCGACGAGTGCGCTCTGTACCTAGAAGTTTCTATCCAAGGCGATAAATTCCATCCACTTAGCATGAGGACATTTCCGAAACTTTCGTCTTATCACACGTTTGGTTTTTCGCTCAGTAAGTCCGAGTGGTGCATACACTATCTCATCAAAAGTATCCGTACATGCCTACGCATTGCGAAATTGACCATTAGATGTCACGACAGGCGGAACCGCGAATATAAAAGCAGGCGGAGTGTACTGTGGTGTTAAGTGGAAACGCGAAGGAGCAACCATAGGTAAACCAAGACCAAACGGACTTCCTGTACTGGAAAACAGGGACCGTCAAGCATCGCGGAGGGTATATGCAAAAAAAAAAAAAAAAAAAAAGAAAAGAAAAGAAACCCTCATGAAATCAGCGGAAGAAACCACTCGTGAGTTCCATAGTGCTGACATCAGTCGACCCGCAGCATTCTTTGTTCGTGGAGAGTTAAAACAGAGGGCAGAGAGATGCCACTGGTTGGTGGATGACTGATAACGAGTGATTTCAAGTGATGAGTGACGATATACTGTGGGTTTGGCAGATACCTTGAGGACGTTGTGTGCCACCATGTATAGTGCCAGAGATGATGCTCTAAAGAGATGGTGTTACGGAATGGGACTGTTTTCCGTGGTCAGGGTGTAGATTCTTTATAGCGCTTAAGAAAATGCGAAGTGCGAAATCACATTTTATAACATTGTGTACTTCGGAGACTATGATTGTTTGCGTCAACATAACAATGCACCCTCTCATAAAGCCGCAAGTGTGAGGCGATGGCTTGCGGACAGTAACATTCTTGAAATGGACTGACCTCCTCAGCATCCGGACCTGACCCTAATGGAACACCTTTGGAACGAGTATGAGCGTCGATTTTGCCCCAGTTTGGTTGGTTGGTTGATTCAGGGGAGGGGGCCAAACAGTGAGGTCATCAGACCCATCGGATTAGGGAAGAATGGGGAAGGAAGTCGGCAGTGGCCGGCATTTGACTGAAGCGATTTAGGAAAATTACGCAGAACCTAAATCAGGATGGCCGGGCGCGTGTTTGAACCGTCGTCCTCCCGAATGCGAGTCCAGTGTGCTAACCACTGCGCCACCTCGCTCTGTCTTTACTCCAGCCCCCAATGTCTGATATTACTACTTCTGGTTTCAGCTCTTGAGGAAGAGTGGTTTGCCGTTCCTTCCCAGACATTCAGACGCCGCACTGAAATTGTCTCCAGCCGTCATAAGCGCGATGGGCGGACACACCCCACATTAATGTCCGGATTCTTGTGATCAGACTGAGTATATAGCTGCGGACGTACTGAGCGGAAATATTAAAATAGGTTTTGTTAGAGTCCTTACGTTAATCGGATGGAACTTATCACCATAAGCAGAAAAGTACGAGAAATAGCCCTTCTAGGTACAGAGACAGAATCGTTGCCTACCACAGTGAAATTCGAAAAGATGGCGTTAGAAAGTGATGTCTCCACTATTAATTAGCAGTCAACATGCATGTGAAGCGCACACTGGGAGTACAGTGACGTGTACTAGAGGACCGACAGTCACGATGTCAACAAACGCTACTGTGTGCAAACAGAGGGGCCAAATGATCCTGAAGCGAGTGGACTATTCAGTTGCAAAGATATGAACTGTGACTGGCGTCTGAATCTGCAAATTTCTGTAAAGATAAACCCTCCTTCTTCGACGTTCAACCGTTATTGGAAACAATCTTCAACTCCAGTGCAGACACCTTACAGACGATAACGTATTGCTTTTCGAGGTAGCGCCAACAACTTCGATGGGGCAGGCAGTTGGCTGTCGTGAAACACGGTCAGCGTACAAGCATTTGTTGCGTGCACATACACACACGTATCACTCCCTCAAATCTTTACAGTTCTGGGACACGCTATAACAGTCATGTAGAACAGTGAGCCTGATCTCTTTCAACGCTGTTTCTTGTAGCATGGTCAGACGTGGAATGTAGCTCGGATGGAGGCAGCTGGCTGGCGTAGCCGGAGGCTGAGCGCCGACGTTTCGCTGCAGTGGACGCATCTTCATGAACTGTTTTTGCTGTGTTGCAGGCGCGGCGGCTGGCGGCCCGCAGTGCCCGCGGGTGTGCTCCGCGGCGGGGGCAGAGCCCGTCTGCGGCTCTGATGGCTTCATCTACAGCAGCTCCTGCGACCTGCGCAAGAAGACCTGCGGAAAGGGTGAGTGCCACGTCTCCTCGTCCACATCTCTCCTGTATCGGAACAAGACACCGCTAGTTTTTTTCCTGTTTGTGTGTAGCTTCCCATCAATTTTGAAGTAGCATGTGTCCCAAATAGGATAATTTTATCGATATTTGAGGAATAGCCGCATTGAACCATCCCATTTAGTTTTGGCCGTTTAATGCTGGAGGTGACTGAAAGTGTCTGTGACACTGGTCACATTATTTATTTCACCTGGCAATATTATAGCCATCAGGCAATCTTCTGCATCTAACCATACTCCGCATTAATTTTGTTATGATAAGCATGTTTTAAGTTACGTCTAATATATAAGATTATAGAACGTTTAGTAATTACTATAGTACAGAAAAAGAAACACTGTTTACATTCATTCACGTCAAAAACAAAAAGGACAAGTTACAGGAATTTTCGCACATCCATATTTAAATTGGTGGGACATCAGCTGGTATAATAGTATCTAGAATGAAATTTTCACTCTACAGCGGAGTGTGCGCTGATGTGAAACTACCTGGCAGATTAAAACTGTGTGTCGGAACGAGACTTGAACTCGGGACCTTTGCCTTTCGCGGGCAAGTGCTCTACCGGCTGAGCTACCCAAGCACGACTCACGCCCCGTCCTCACAGCTTAGAGCACTTGCCCGCGAAAGGCAAAGGTCCCGAGTTCGAGTCTCGGTCCGGCAAACAGTTTTAATCTGCCAGGAAGTTTCAGCTGGTATAATTTTTATTAAAAATGAAACTCCTCCAACTGTACTTAAGATTGCATATTTATTTGGCTACTAGTATCGACGTTGCGTCAACGCCATCTTCAGGCCCGTACACTTTGATGATATCAATTGTGTGTGGCTGGGTACTTGAAGTCCGAGGTGAGACCAGTACGTGCTCCACATGATCCTCTTAGTTGAATGTAATTCTCACACTAAATGTGGAGCACATATTGGTCTCACCGCGGACTTCTGGTACTCAGCCACACACAACTGATGTCATGAAAGTGTACGGACCTGAAGATGGCGTTGATGCAACGTCGAAACTAGTAGCCAAATTAATATGCAATCGTAAGTACAGCTGGAGGAGTTTCATTTTTAATAATAAAAAAAAGTTACAGGAAGGTGTGTTTAAATTACGGAGGCTAGTGATAATGCACGTGAGAGGAGAGCTGAAAGGGGGGGGGGGGAGGGGGAAGAAGTGGAATGCGATGAAACATAATTAATCAAGATAGGGGAAAGGAAAGTGATGTCACTGATTGAGGAAGAAAAAGAGAAAGAGGAAATATATGGGAATTTTTGCTTTAGTGTTTGATAGAGGAAAAATTGAACATACACATCAATTTTTGGAGGCACATTGTCAGGGCGACAGTTCAAAACGCTATATGTGTTTGAAACTGCTAATCTGACTAAGAAAATTAATTAGGAGACAGGCACACCTTTAAAACTCAAGCTTAATTACGGTGTATAAATGTTTTACCTAAGACAATCAAATGTTAAGGCTCTAGCTGTGAATCCTAAAGTGGAGAATTGCGTAATACTGAATACACGATTAATTGAAGGTGACAACAGAAACAAGTTTTAAATTAACACATTAATTTATTGAAATAAGACACAAATTGCGTGATAAACTGCCTGAAAAACAGCCTGACTGCCCAATTACAAAATTGCATTATTTGATTTACACCAAGGCAACCTGCTGGTGCCCAGAGTTCTTTGAAAGATTTGAGAATGCGCCCTGTAGATGCAACTGCCGTTCTGAAATGCCACACGAGTTGCTAACTAAATGTACACGGTGACTGTTTGCCTGACTACTAGACTGAAAAATACATCCATTTACCAATGCAGTGTATGATATGGGGCAGATAACTGCAATTATGTGACTTCATTCTAACCAACGATTCTTCTAAGGTGCCGATGCTGCTAGAAATGTTCACCGTATCAGCATGAGACGCGCAGTGTATTACCGTCGCGACTGGCTGTCTGGTCCTAAGATAGTAAAAACTCTGCTCAAGTCTAGGTCCTTATTTTGCGGCATCCTTTGTTTCTCTTGTAAAGCATGAGATTGGTATCGTTTGAAGGCACAATTCTGAACAAGGCGCAGCGCTGGCTCCCATTGATAAAAGTTCTTTCCCTCCGCACTGCTCGGCTGTTAGGCTGGAGACGTGACGCAAACGAATAACAGCCACCGGTGCCGTGGGGAATCGCCTGACAATGCAACTTTCACTCTGACAATATCCCACACTACCTGTCTTGTTCTCTGCGAATTCCAGAGTCGTTGCTGGCTGCTGGGGTTCACTTCTTCTTTATGTCGGGCCCTGACTTGCCTGTCCCAAATCCTGTGAACGCTGTCCCTAAGTACTCTCAGAAAGCAAAGAAAAAGGACACCCACACCATACAAATATAGTTAAATCATGAAGATAGCTGGAGACCAGTAAATACCGTCACTGCAGGGCAGTTTACTTTTCTGAGCAACTATTGGAATATTCCATCTCCTCATCATCCTCTTAGTTGGAATGTGATTCTCACACTAAATGAAAAGAGACACGCCACTTTTCAGCAGAAAAAAGTGCTTCATATTATTCTTTAAAGCAACAGGACAGAGAAGGTGTTGGCGATTTTTTAAATTAAATTGCCGGCATTTGAATGTACACTCCTGGAAATTGAAATAAGAACACCGTGAATTCATTGTCCCAGGAAGGGGAAACTTTATTGACACATTCCTGGGGTCAGATACATCACATGATCACACTGACAGAACCACAGGCACATAGACACAGGCAACAGAGCATGCACAATGTCGGCACTAGTACAGTGTATATCCACCTTTCGCAGCAATGCAGGCCGCTATTCTCCCATGGAGGCGATCGTAGAGATGCTGGATGTAGTCCTGTGGAACGGCTTGCCATGCCATTTCCACCTGGCGCCTCAGTTGGACCAGCGTTCGTGCTGGACGTGCAGACCGCGTGAGACGACGCTTCATCCAGTCCCAAACATGCTCAATGGGGGACAGATCCGGAGATCTTGCTGGCCAGGGTAGTTGACTTACACCTTCTAGAGCACGTTGGGTGGCACGGGATACATGCGGACGTGCATTGTCCTGTTGGAACAGCAAGTTCCCTTGCCGGTCTAGGAATGGTAGAACGATGGGTTCGATGACGGTTTGGATGTACCGTGCACTATTCAGTGTCCCCTCGACGATCACCAGTGGTGTACGGCCAGTGTAGGAGATCGCTCCCCACACCATGATGCCGGGTGTTGGCCCTGTGTGCCTCGGTCGTATGCAGTCCTGATTGTGGCGCTCACCTGCACGGCGCCAAACACGCATACGACCATCATTGGCCCCAAGGCAGAAGCGACTCTCATCGCTGAAGACGACACGTCTCCATTCGTCCCTCCATTCACGCCTGTCGCGACACCACTGGAGGCGGGCTGCACGATGTTGGGGCGTGAGCGGAAGACGGCCTAACGGTGTGCGGGACCGTAGCCCAGCTTCATGGAGACGGTTGCGAATGGTCCTCGCCGATACCCTAGGAGCAACAGTGTCCCTAATTTGCTGGGAAGTGGCGGTGCGGTCCCCTACGGCACTGCGTAGGATCCTACGGTCTTGGTGTGCATCCGTGCGTCGCTGCGGACCGGTCCCAGGTCGACGGGCACGTGCACCTTCCGCCGACCACTGGCGACAACATCGATGTACTGTGGAGACCTCACGCCCCACGTGTTGAGCAATTCGGCGGTACGTCCACCCGGCCTCCCGCATGCCCACTATACGCCCTCGCTCAAAGTCCGTCAACTGCACATACGGTTCACGTCCACGCTGTCGCGGCATGCTACCAGTGTTAAAGACTGCGATGGAGCTCCGTATGCCACGGCAAACTGGCTGACACTGACGGCGGCGGTGCACAAATGCTGCGCAGCTAGCGCCATTCGACGGCCAACACCGCGGTTCCTGGTGTGTCCGCTGTGCCGTGCGTGTGATCATTGCTTGTACAGCCCTCTCGCAGTGTCCGGAGCAAGTATGGTGGGTCTGACACACCGGTGTCAATGTGTTCTTTTTTCCATTTCCAGGAGTGTATATAACATTCTGCAAGTCATATGCCTTGGCCGGGTACTGAAAAGTGAAATTGTGTTGGGTACTTTGTACCTAATGCTTTTGCATAACGGCACTACTTGGCAACGCAGATTTGCAGTTCTTAACTACCCTACATGTAGATGCAGTTTTACGTGTCTCAAGAAACAACTTTCCGAATAATTCGGAACAGCAACTGTTTGGTACATTAGAATATTCGCTTGTAAGTGCTAGACACGAAATTTTATTACAAAAAAATTCGAAAAAGGTGTAATAACACTGTTATCCCAATTTTTATGAAACTGTATTCTTACCCTACTGCGCGTTATACAAACAAAACTGGCGAACAAGTTTTGCTGTGTCACACGTAAAAGATTTTTTACTACAGACACCTTTTCATGAAGAAAGTAATTAAGTAAGCATGAGCTTTTCTCGTCGATGGGAATCAAAAGGAACTTTTATTTTTTATGTCATTTGCAGTTACATGTTGAAACTGATGTGTCCGTCCAGGTTGCAATGACTGTACAAGTTTATTTATCAGAGATTAACAGCACGCCTACTCTGACGTGGACTGAAACAAAACATAAAATAAGTCACTTCTTGTAATAGAGCAATAATACTTCTGGCTGCTGAAGATCGGTTAGTTTGTCACTGAGTCTAAGTTTCTTAAACACACACTTAAAACGAAAGTCAAGAAGGACGCTCAGTACTAAACTACAAACTGAATGAACAAAGTTTAAGTCACTTAAGGAGCAAAACTGTTTAAGTCCGGTGTATAGCGGTTTGTAAGTCAAACAGGAATGAAATTACAAGCCCATAAGCCTGTCACGACAGCAGAGTCCCCATCTTGGCTCTGAGCACTATCGGACTTAACTTCTGAGGTCGTCAGTCCCCTAGAGCTTAGAACTACTTAAACCTAACTAACCTAAGGACATCACACACATCCATGCCCGAGGCAGGATTCGAAACTACGACCGTAGCGGTCGCGTGGTTCCAGACTGTAGCGCCTAGAACCGCTCGGCCACCCCGACTGGCAGAGTCCCCATCTTCCTCGGCGAGGAGATCACGAACACTCTAAGACCGAGATGGCAGCTCCCAAGGTTGCGAAATCAGACGTGAATGGCAGTGACATGGAGGCCAATCTAGAGCGAGGATCCTGAGTGACAGAATCCTTTCGAAATCGACGCCTGGCTCAGCAAACTCACTCGGAGTGAAATTGTCTGGTCTGGCTCGAGGGCTGCCGCTAGTAGCTACCATTCAGCCCTAGGATACAGCTGGGCCTGTTTGCGAGACATGTGAAAGAGAATAGATCAATGTAGCCAGTAGCGTTTAGCTATGCTTAGGTCACCTCCTGCTGAAACGGTCGGAGCTTGTCTCCTGGAAAATTGTCCCCTGCGTGTTAGGCATCTGGGAAACGCTGTCGTGAAGTTGCTTGCTGAATTGTAGACGTTAAGCCTCGGTACAGCAGGAACTATTACAAATTTTATTTTTCAAAGCATCTTCCATTTTCTTCCTAAAATTCTTCAGTAATATGTTGACGGAGTAGTATGCAACATGCTTCAGCATAAAGTTTACTGTGTGGATGTTTATATCCCGCTGACCAAAAAACAAATAATTAAGCATGCTCTATAGTTGTTGCTGAAGCAAATAGATTAACTAGTTTGTTCCAGATATAATTTTTCTGTAACTATTTTATTTGCGACAACATAAATGTAATATCGTTTCTCTTCTGCCAAATGATGAGATGTGGTCATAAAGCTGTAATCGTCACATGAAGTAAACCAGGTTACGTAAGTGTAACTTGATGGTGGTGTCAGTTCTATGGTGTTAGTTCTTCTCTGGGTACTCACCCTTCAACGAGATAGGATGAGCTACCAGCCACCCTACACCGCTGACATGTAGGTACAAGATAAAGTCCAAAGAAAAAAAAATGATGGTGATTATCTGCTGTCGAAGCACTCACCAACGAATCTGTTAAGAAAATCACTTCTGAAGACTGCAAGAAAGCCATCAGACATCATGGGGAAAGCATGACAGAATGAAGCTATGCTTCAAAATTGACTAGATAAAATGGTTATGTCACTACAGAACGGTAGTGCCAGTGTTACGTCAGGCATCTGTGATAGTGGCGAGAGAGATTTCGGTTGAATTTTTCTATTTTGATCATAAGAAAGGACAGGTGGATTCAGCTGAGTCTTCACGACTGTTATTAAGAAGCGTGTTGTCAGCAATTTAGCCTGGTGAAATTCATCTCAAGAGCTCCGCCGTTACCAGATAACCTGTGAGTGGACGGGCGGAATGGCCCCTCGGCTGAGAGCCTAAAGCCGTCGGCACACGGACCGTGCATTCGAACGTTGAACGTGCCGAGTTTATGACATCATAACGTGCAAACAGCACGTTGCGAAGTCTTTACGAAAGTGCAGAGCAATATAAAGCATGACAAATGTTCTGAACGTGCATTTGAACGTTGATCAGTGAGATGGTACAACGCAAACTACGACACATACACGCCATAAGTCCTCAGTTCAGAGACACGAGATGCCATACTGGCTTTCAGTTGAAGCCTATATGTACGTACAGGGTAACAATTATGACCTATGTGGAACAAAACCGTCACAACTTCTGGACGGTTTGCGTTAGGATGTTCAAACCAAACGGTTCCCCGCGGTGCATGATGGGAATTAGTATGCGAAGGCATGGTTTGGCTTAGCGACGAAGCCAACTTTCATTTGGATGGGTTCGTCAGTAAGCAAAATTAGAGCTTTTGGGGGACTGAGAATCTGCATTTCGCCATAGAGAAGTGGCGTGCAATGTCCAGCCACGGAATAATGCTTGTGTACATTAATGATCTCTCATCAGTTAGACTGCCAGAAGCAGAGTACGTTTTGTTTGCAGATGACACAAGTATTGCAATAAATAGTATGAGTGTAGTTCTAGAAAGATCTGCTAATGATATTTTCATGGATATTAATAAATGGTTTAAAGCCAACTCACTGACATTAAACTTCGAAAAGACTAACTATATGCAATTCAGAACCTGTAAGAGGTTTCCACCCAGCATATGCATAAAGTATGAAGAAGAGCAGATAGAAGAGGTTGATAGTCTTAACTTCCTGGGATTACAACTTGATAATAAATTCAGTTGGGAGGAGCACACCACAGAACTGCAGAAACGCCTTAACAAATCTGTATTTGCAATTCGAGTGTTAGCAGACATAGGTGACACAAAAATAAAAAAATCTTGCATACTTTGCCTACTTTCACTACATAATGTCATATGGTATAATATTTTGGGGTAACTCTTCGAGTCAAACAAAAGTTTTCAGAGTCCAAAAGCGTGTAATACGTATTATTTGCGGGGTAAATTCACGGACGTCCTGTAGAAACCTCTTCAAAGAACTAGGTATACTAACTACTGCCTCTCAGTATATTTACTCCTTAATGAAATTTGTCCTAAATAATACATCTCTTTTTCCAACAAATAGCTCAGTTCATACCTACAATACCAGGAACAAAAATGATCTGCACAAGGAATTAACAAGCACCTACTTTAGTTCAAAAAGGGGTCCACTACTCAGAAACACTCATCTTCAATAATTTGCCAGCAAACATAAAAAATTTAGTTACAAATAAAGATCAGTTTAAAAGAAGCCTGAAAGACTTACTAGTGGCCAACTCCTTCTACTCCATTGGCGAATTTTTTAATAGAAACAAATGATGTATTGTATATACTCATACTATTAGTTTTGTTATTTCAGCTTAAAAAAAAGTGACATGTTCCACATCCAAGAGGATCTCCTCAGTACGGGTCTATGGAACGAAAAACTAATCTAATCTAATCTAATCTTGGTGCGTTATACCTTGATGGCACGTAGAATACCAAACGGTATGTGAAGATTTTGAAAAACGGTTTCCTCGCCATTATCCAATGTGACACTCATTTCGACAAGATGTGGTTCATGCAAGACGGAGCGCGACCCCATCGAAGCAAGAGGTTGTTTGATGTCCTGGAGCAGCACTTTGGAGACCGCATTCTGGCTCTGGGATACCCAAAGGCCACTGGCATGCGCCTGGATTTCCGCCATATTCTCCGGATCTGAACACACGCGACTCCTTTTTGTGGGCTATGTAAAAAAACAAGGTGAACTGCAATAACCCGAAAAGCATTGTTGAGCTGAAAACAGCCATCAGGAGACCATCGACAGCATCGGTGCTTCGACACTTCAGCGAGTCATGCAGAATTTCGCTATTCGTCTGCGGCACATCATCGCCATTGATGGAAGGCATATCAAACACGTCATAACCTAAATCGGAATATTTGTAGTGGCGTTTAGATATTGAATAAAGTGTGTGCATGCTGTAGTTTTTAATTAATTTACGTTCCTTTTCATATAGTTCTATAATTGTCCCCGTTTGTAACCATCAGCAAATGTCGTTAATTGTATGATCTGCCGTAATAAAATGACGGGAAACGTCATATTGGTGGTTAAGGAATTATTGTAAATTGCGTATTATGAAAGTATGGGGTTTCAAGACAACGGCATACCGAGAGTCCAAAAGAAATGGAATGTTACTGGTACAATATGTTACAAGTAAATGGCAGTTAATAACATATCCATTAAAGCTTTCAGGAGGCGATAAAATAAATTGTATGGTCGTATAACACTCATGGTCGGTATAGCGCAATGAGTAGAGTCGCAGAATTGTAAGGTGTTGTGAGACATACTGCTGGTCGAGCCTGACTAGATTTAATTTTTTAAAAATTTTTGCTAGCCTTCTCGTTTTCTAATAGGTTCTTATACTTTCTTATTAGTTTAATAAGAGTACATACTATAATATTCGATGTTATGTAAATATAAGCGCTCTTTTTCTGAGGGGTAAGTTCGTTCGATTAGCTTAATCTACAAGAGGACTTAGAGTACTCGCAGTAAGATATTTTGCACTTGTTTTTTATTTCACTTGTTGTAAAGATTTTGCTGCTGTTCAGGTAAGAATAACGTTTGGATTTTACTAAAAAGAGAGAATGATGAAGTAATTTTATCTTATGTGGAGAACTATTGTAAACTTGTATTTGCACTGTTTCACTGTAAATGGTACTTTCCTTTTTGCCTTACATGTCCAAGGCTATTGAAGTTTTTATTTATGTATACTACGGCCGGAAAAACACAATTAACATATGGACAAGGGATGAAATGTGCGTTTTCATAGAGCTAACGTAAGAGCTACACGCCCTCCCATTTCATAAACTGTGTGATGTGCGGGCCAAATGTAGCCGACAGCTGACGCTGGGGAGCACTGCGATCAGCTGTACCATGTTGAGGCACTGCACAAGATGGATTGTTTTTGGGCGCTCAGCACTATGTTGAACTCAGCATGCTCAAAATTGACGTTCGAAAGCATGGTCCGTGTGCCGACGGCATCCCCAACCCCACTCATGTTGGCTGTAGAGACCTTCTGCTACACCATACAGTGTGCGAGGATCCGAGGCTACGCAACTATAGAAACTCGGTATCATTTCATTGTAGTACTTGGTGGTAAACAGCTGTCGCGCGTTAATAACCGACATTTTTGGATTCATATGTTCGTTTCCGCCACCTTGGAAGCATCCATTGCACCCTTACGCTCCGTTTATATCAATACATTCGCCGTAGACCACTCATACCAAAGCTGACCGTGTTTAATATACGAATATTGGGTTTGCAGCGCTAGAGATCAGCCTCATTGTTTTGTCAGTTTTAAACAGGTAGTCTTTGTTGAACTTCCCCTGTCCGTGTGCCCACAAAGTGTTTCCACCCATGGCTCTTTACCTTAATGTGTGACTGAATCGCGGTGTTCGTCTTCATTAAACGGTTTAAGAACACTCTAAGGGACTGGATTACTTATTGTTGTGTATGTTTGTACTCTCGAAGAGGCACTACGAAGGAATTATCCGGATGGGGCGGGAGTCGGTAGATTTAATGTACACTGTGTGCGAGTGGGCATTGTCTTGCTGAAATACAAGTCCAGGTTGGGTTGCCATAAAGGGCAACAACTGTGGGCGTAGAATATCGGCGACGTATCGCTGTTCTATAAGGTTGCCGCGGATGACAATCAAAGGGTTCCTGATTCTAAAATAAATGGCATCCCATAGCATCACTCGTTGTTGTCGGGCCTTACGGGGAGCGACAGTCACGTTGGTATCCCACTGCTGTCCGGGGTGTCTCCGGACACGTCTTCGGTCCGGAATCTCATTGGCTGGAGTAGAATTGTCTTCAGCGACGGTTCCCGCTTCGAATTTTGAGACCAGATGACCAGTGAAGACGTATTTGGAGACGTCCCGGACAGTGGTGGAATACCAGCCGACTGTCGCCCATCACAGAACCCACAGCCTAGAATGATAGTCTAGTGCGCCATTTTATTTCGTAGGTAAGGAATGAGGAGGTTCTACGCAGAATCGAAGAGGAAATGAATATCTGGAAAACACTGATAAGGAGAAGGGACAGGATGATAGGACATCTGCTAAGACATGAGGGAATGACTTCCATGGTACTAGAGGGAGCTGTAGAGGGCAAAAACTGTAGAGGAAGACAGAGATTGGAATACGTCAAGCAAATAATTGAGGACGTAGGTTGCAAGTGCTACTCTGAGATGAAGAGGTTAGCACAGGAAAGGAATTCGTGGCGGGCCGCATCAAACCAGTCAGTAGACTGATTGATGACCAAAAAAAAAAAAAAAAAGAAAAGAGGACTCCTTTGGTTGTCATCCGCATACACTCCCCGATTTGTTGCCCGTTATGGCAAGATGTCCTGGGCTTACATTTCAGCAAGGTAATACCAGCCCACGTGAAGCGTTCCTACAGTCTGTCTTCGTGCTTGGCAAATCTGCCTTGGCCAGTCAGGTAGCGGGATCTCACCCAAACTGAAAACATTCGGAGCATTGTGGCCAGGACCCTCCAACCAGCTCTGGATTTTGACGACCTAACGCGCCAATTGGACAGAACTTCGCACGATATCCGTCAGGAGTACATCGAACTACTCTGTCAATCGATGCCAAGCCGAACAACTGCTTGGATAGAAGCCACAAGTGGGCCAATGCTTTATTGACTTGCTCAATTTGTGAAGCACTTTCTATTGAGTAAATCATCCAGTTTTTCTGAAAGTGTAATAATTTGTTTGTCTGTACATGTACGTCACATCTATCGACTGCCGCCCCATTCGGATAATTCCTTCGTTCAACTTCCTTTGTGTCTTAGTGCATACTTTATGTCTTTTCATGTATTTACGGCTTGACACTCGGCAAGCCTGCCGAACGCCTGCGTAGTTCGAAATTGTGTACTGGCTAGTTATCATCTCTTTGCATCGAGACTACTTCTCATTTCAATGTGTTTACGATAATGTATCTGCTTATCCTTTAACTGTCTGTTACTGCTCTGCAGTCGCCACCTATTCTAATCGTTAATCAATTAATTTCAATCAGCAACCGAAATCTAGATACAGTGCGTAAAGAAGAATCCGACGCCATCACAATCCTGAAAGTAGCAGGCTAGCAGGTGAGATCCTTCTAATCTGGTTGTAGGGAAGACGGTGACAGGTAGAACTCATTTATTTCTTTCATCTCGATCTCGGAAAAATTAAAAAAAAGCATGCTGCTGCTATCCGTTTCTTGTAATGAAACCAACCGGACTACTGCTCAGCTTTTTGACGCGAGAGAGGCGTTATACACTCACCTAAACCGAGTGAGAAAAAAGCGTGCTGCATGCCGAAAATTCGGTAGCATCGTGCGAAAACGCATTTTCGTAAACTTTCCATATATCGTCTAATTAATGTGTTTCCTAAATAAACCGAGCTGTGAACATGGCGTAGCTCTTCCAGAACGCACTTATGTGCGAGTTTGGACGAGCTGAATGAACATCTGTTCATCGCCCCACGTGCTATTTTCCGACAGTCAGTACTAACATAATTCTGAATTCGTTTTCTAAAGAAGAACTCATATTGGACTTGGAGACAGTTTATGCTATTATTCTCAACGTCACACAACATATATTGTTTTTACCGTTGTTCCGTTACTAGCAAGTTTAAAGCCTGAGAAAGATCGAAATTACTTATACTTGCTGTGGACCAATTTGTTGGGGTGAAATTTTCTCTGCGCACCCAACGAGTCCACGTCTTACTTGCCGGTTGAGAAAATGAACACGGTAACCTTGAGCCCTGCCAAGCAATTTCCGTTGTAGCCAGGAACACAGCGATTGCGGGACACGACAGCACACGCAACCGATTTCAGCCGTTCTGCTACAGGAGATGGCAAATGTTGTAGCATCAAAAGGTCAATGCTACGGTCGCAGGTTTGAATCCTGCCTCGGGCACGGATGTGTGTGATGTCCTTAGGTTAGTTAGGTTTAAGTAGTTCTAAGTCTAGGGGACAGATGAAAAAAATGGTTCAAATGGCTCTGAGCACTATGGGACTCAACTTCTGAGGTCATCAGTCCCCTAGAACTTAGAACTACTTAAACCTAACTAACCTAAGGACATCACACACATCCATGCCCGAGGCAGGATTCGAACCTGCGACCGTAGCGGTCGCGCGGTTCCAGACTGAAGCGCCTAGAACCGCATGGCCACTCCGGCCGGCGGGACTGATGACCTCAGATGTTAAGTCCCATAGTGCTCAGAGCCATTTGAACCATCAAAAGCTCAATGTCCTAGCAATATCCCTAGGTGCCGTTGCTCGATCACAGCCAGTTGGCTTTGGCGGCCTTTTGCAGTTGATGAGAGTTGCTAGATACGAGTACTGCATAGCTGGTGTTTAGCGAGACAGTGGACGAGTGGTAACCGAGACTCTGCACGGCAATCCGGAGATGCCGGCTGCCGGTGAGCAGGTGTGTGTCTGCTGGTACCACAGGCAGCACGAAGGCGCAGCTATGAGATCAGAAGCAGTGTGTGTGCTCTGCTGCGAGGGCAGTGCCCTCCAAACAAACGAGAGGACGGAGTGCAGCACATCCACTAATAAGGTTCATCTCGTGCTTTGTTTAGTGAAGTAATTTCTCTTACATACTGCATGCTACGAAATGTTGCGTTTCATTTCTTCAGTGTTTACTACGAGTTAAAAAACTAAACAAGCTTTGAAATCAATCAGCAGGATTACCCTCGTTATTCTGGCGTGGTAACTGTATAAAACCACGCGATGATGAATTTCCATGAACCCTCGAAAACTAATTAATAGCAGGCCACCTCATTAAGAACTAACCTCTAAATGCTTGTGCGCGAAATATACGGCCCTAGACATAGCTCTTAAAGTGGGGAATTTACAAACAAATATCTCACTCTAACTAACTCTCTGTGACTGGAGTAATATGTTGGTGATCACTGAGCTGATTGCTAATATCTTCCAGGATATAAATTAGAAGCCTAAAACTTAATGTATGTGAAGGAGTCGACCACAAACAGCCATTAAACTCCACACACATATTTATTCGTAAACACATTAATGAGAGCAACATATTAATGAATGATTAAAACCGGTGATAATTAGCTCTAACAGGAATTTATGTCAAGATTACATGGAAAGCAGTGTCACTCCCCTATCAGTTATTAATCCTTTCCCTCCTAAGAATTTAGTCTCCCGTTGTTCAGTGATAACTGACAACTATTAAAACCCGTAATACATAATCGGAAAAGTGACTGAAGTTGGTGACTAAAATCCAGAAGACCACTCATTCATTAACAGTGCAAAGGAGACGAGACAGGCGATCGTCCTGGATTTCACAAATGTGAAATCAGTTTTACTACTCTGCCAGTGTTGCCAATTACGCTCACCGTAAGAAAGACGTGCAGGCCGCTTCACGAAGACGGAATTATCAGCACCTGAGCCGGATTCAAAGATGCAGCACCTTCTACCGCTCAGGACCCTTTCGCATCCTACCGGCGAAAGGTTCTCAAGCGGCACTCATTTACGCACTGCGTATTCCTTGTCGCCAAAATAGCTCCAGTCGCCAATGGCAGAATAACTAACCACTGCGATCCAATCACGAGGATTCCTTCGAACAGAGAATCCCGGCAAAAAATAGCACGTTTTTCCTAGCTTCCAATGACAATATGAAATCCCCCGCCTACCAAAACATTTTCATTTCAGTGCTACAGTCTGATCTCACACTTCTTTATGCTAACCGCAAATTATGCTGCCAATGTCCATAGCCTCGCAACCGGATTCGAGAAATCCAGAGAGAACCGCTATCCGCTATCAGGCTAGAGTTTCTGGTAGCTTGCGCATCCTACTAACGGCTTACTAATCTTCAAAAGAAGTCAGAAAAACAGGGAAAAGTAGCCCCCGATTCCTGTACGCGGCGCCGTACCGCTCCATGCTGGACCTTAACCACCAGCAGTAATTGCCGCCCCCTGAAGGTTCGGCTGCGGCCCGTACACCGTTCACCGACCTGCTTGGCCGAAGCATTTCCCGTCGCTCCGAGTCGAATACTCTGAAGATTCGAACGCACTCCAGACATTTGTAATCCAACAAAAACCGTCAACCAGTTAATAAGGAGAGAAATGCAAATTACACAGGGCACCCTACTGCCACTCACAGTGTTTTATGACGTCAATAGCATTTCCCATGCCGAATTTTCCTGTTGTCAGCCTCAGAACGATAAATATGTTCTAATTATTAATAAAATCGGCACGTAAAAGGCGTGCCGCGTTTCATCTAAATTTAGCAGCAATTTGCATTCAATAAACATTGAAACTAGTGATATTTTCTTCTTCACTTCTTTCTAAGCTAAGGCCCGTTTCCTTCAGTACCCCTCAGTCTACTTTGAAATCGTCACCCCATCTTCTCCTTCGATGGCCTGTATGTTTTTTACCAGCTGCTGATTTATTTCTTCCGATTTTCGCAATCACCCGTTCATCCATCCTGTCTCTGTGCTCTTTCTATTAATATTTTCTCTTACGTGTCCACTCATTAATAGAGTCCACTTTACATCCTTTTCTAATGCTTTCACTTCTCCATCTCGATATATACCCTGTAATCCTCTGCGGCATTTACATTTCCGGGGTTTTCATACGTCTTCTAGTTTCTGATGTTCCAGGTCTTGTCTCATCTGTGTATAACTAGTCTTACTATTGTTTTTATATTCTTGCCGTTACACCTTTTCCTACATCTTTGCTGTTCCAAACTGTATCATTTAACAGTTTCAAGAAGGGCCTCAGTCGCCCTGGTTGGGGCGGCTGGACGGCTGCTCTCAACACATTTGCCGACAAGTGCAGCATTGTAACTATAAATGCAATAAACTCATTTGTTGTGTCATTTGAATTGATTAAATCTGCTTTAAGTATTCGTAAAAGGTAGATTATGAGATAGTAAAAATAGCATATATTCAAACACTTTTATATTGAAAAAGAAATTGTACACACCGTTCTTACACACAATTTGTCTGAGTGTTGTTTGTTTTAAAACACTCAAGCGTGTAAAGAGCCACATGGCAATTTGGGCACCACCAGACCTTTTCGTTTCGGCACGTTTTCCCATCTTCCTGTTAGACGAAAGTAATATGGACGCAACACAGAGCAGCGACATACAAGGTGCTATATTCGAGTACGGAATAATTCAAACACTACGTGATAGCACAATGCAGAGGCGCTTCCTTGTGCTGTCTACATGGCTACCGACAGAGGGAAGGAAGCACAGTGTCAACTACGAAGTTTTACGCGTTGCACGAGAAAGGCTCGGGCGCCGTCCACTTGGCTAACTATCGTTTCACGGCTCTTACTCGGGTTCCGGCAAGTTTAAAAAGAGGGGGAGAGAGAGGGAGATGTATACAAGATAAACCTCTTCCCCCGAAAATTTCTCTTGTTCATACCTCCTCTGTGTTACCACAGATGACGTGTCACTGATCTCATTTGTTCTAAGATGTCAGTAGACGCGAGGTGCCTATTTGCTTCCACCGCCCTGGGTGGTATGCATAAGTTCTAACAAATGTTCACCAGCTTGCAGTTCTCTATAGTTGTTATCGTCCCCTGCGCAAAGAACAGCACGTAAATCGTGAATCCGTTATCTTGAGGCTGTAGTAAACGAACTGATATTGTATGAATAATAAAATTTTCAGTTAGTTTGTTTATACGGGATGCCACTCCCTTTTTTATTAGCAGGATGCGAGAAACTGCACAATTGTATGCCACTTAATGTATCACAAATAATTTCCTTTCTTCACACTTTTATACAAAATAAACAAAACAATGAACTGCGTATTTGCGTAATTACTATCAGATGGTTCTCAGTTATATATACAAATAACTAGAGCTAGCTAATTAAGACCTTAACCGATACCAACCAAGGCAGAACAAATGTCTGTCTTCCGAGAGGCCGGGATATCTCCGATCTGACAGCCGAACCACTTCACCCGCCATCCAAGTTAGGCGCGATCCGATCTCCGAAATGCTTCGTCTGCCTATCATTTATCAGCTGTTCACTGTGTTACTGGTAATTAACACTTGAAATAGTGGAATGATAGCCTGCTATTCAGGGATGCTTTTACATGAAATGCAAGTAAATAGATTGTTTATTTTTTGTAATATTAATAAGAGAACATCATTTTGGGGCGCAACTTCCTCATGCAGCAGCCAATCTCGGAGAAGGCTCACAATTTAGGCAGTATTTCTCATGATACCAGCACCGAAAAAACTATCTGTCATAGGCACCGCACACCACATTGCGTCGTCTTCGCACTGCTGCCTTGTCGCCTGCTCTAAGGATAGCTTCTTGTACCTGAATATGATGGTTGGAAAGCCAGAAATATTATAGGGTTCCGTCGCCAAAGTGCTAAACACCCTGCCACTTTGTTTGCTTTTGCTACTTGTTCTCTGACCTCCTTTTCGACATTTCCAGTGATGGACAATTCAATACCAAGGAATTTAAATGTCATTACCTGTTGAATAATTTTTCCATCTACTTACAGTTTGCACCTAAATGGTTCCGCATAAATGATCATATATTTCGTTTATTTGAGTGAATATGACTATTTTTGGGTACTTGGCTGCCACATTAAATACAGCGTGTTTAACGCTTTGTAGCATTTATTACGTTCAACTTACAATTATAAATAATACGTCAGATTAAGAAGAAACTCAAACGCTTTTGTTGGTATATCTGTGCGCAAAGAGTAGACTATGGAACGACCAATAGTGAACGAAGAAAGTGTTGAACGAGAGAGAGTGCTTACGCATAGCCTCAAGAAATCAGTTCGAAAGAGTAATCGTAAATTAGAACTTCCAGTGACTTCTGTGTGGAAACTTTTAAGAAGACGCCTACGACTACGTGCCTTTAGGTTGCACTTGTCACAAGTTCTAAAGTCTACAGGCTACGCTTTACGTGCCAAATGCAGTGGGCAAAACCTCGTTCCAACTGTGTAAATATTGGCAGACCAGACCACTGCTCCCTGTCTCCCGACCTGTTGCAGGCGACAGTCATTGTGGCAAAACTGTGTCACGTGACACACCTTAAGCAACGAGAAGTTTAAGCAGAGTATACAAATAACAATAACAATTACAAAATCACACGTAATAATAGTAAAGATGGTGATAATAAAATGGAGTCAATAGAAAAACAAATCTAATCAAGAGTAAGGGTCCCAAAGTGAAGTAATACTTAATGAGTACTAAACCAGGTAACTCATGCAGACTGCCCCAGCTAGGTGCACTGCTAAAAAGTAATAAAATGTTGCATTTTAGTTACTTTCTTATTCTTCACACTACGTGTTTCAGAAGGTATCTTCCATCTCGAGTTGTCTATAGATAAAATCTGTAGATTATTTTCAAAATTCAGTAGTTAGAGATTTCATCTAAACACAATTAAAGACGCAATGTAATTGCTGTAACTTTGGTGTCATAAATAAATCGACTCTGTAACAAAAGTAGGACGTTTTATTACTACTAATCCAGATTGCCACAGACGCGACCATTTCATCTACATCTCCATCTACATTTATACTCCGCAAGCCACCCAACGGTGTGTGGCGGGAGGCACTTAACGTGCCACTGTCATTACCTCCCATTCCTGTTTCAGTCGCGTATGGTTCGCGGGAAGAACGACTGCCGGAAAGCCCCCGCGCGCGCTCGAATCTCACTAATTTTACATTCGTGATCTTCTCGGGAGGTATAAGTAGGAGGAAGCAATATATTCGATACCTCATCCAGAAACGCACCCTCTCGAAACCTGGACAGCAAGCTACACCGCGATGCAGAGCGCCTCTCTTGCAGAGTCTGCCACTTGAGTTTGCTAAACATCTCCGTAACGCTATCACGCTTACCAAATAACCCTTTGACGAAACACACCGCTCTTCTTTGGATCTCCTCTGTCAACCCGACCTGGTACGGATCCCACACTGATGAGCAATACTCATGTATAGGTCGAACGAGTGTTTTGTAAGCCACCTCCTTTGTTGATGGACTACATTTTCTAAGGACACTCCCAATGAATCTCAACCTGGCACCCGCCTTATCAACAATTAATTTTATATGATCATTCCACTTCAAATCGTTCCGTACGCATACTCCCAGATATTTTCCAGAAGTAACTGCTACCAGTGTTTTTTCCGCTATCATATAATCATACAATAAAGGATCCTTCTTTCTATGTATTCGCGATACATTTCATTTGTCTATGTTAAGGGCCAGTTGCCACTCCCTGTACCAAGTGCCTATCCGCTGCAGATCTTCCTGCATTTCGCTACAATTTTCTAATGCTGCAACTTCTCTGTGTGCTACAGCATCATCCGCGAAAAGCCGCATAGAACTTCCGACAGTATCTACTAGGTCATTTATACATATTGTGAAAAGCAATTGTCCCATAACACTCCCCTGTGGCACGACAGAAGTTACTTTAACGTCTGTAGACGTCTCTCAATTGAGACCAACATGCTGTGTTCTGTTTGCTAAAAACTCTTCAACCCAGCCACACAGCTGGTGTGATATTCCGTAGACTCTTACTTTGTTTATCAGGCGACAGTGCGGAAGTGTATCGAACGCCTTCCGGAAGTCAAGAAAAATGGCATCTACCTGGGAACCTGTATCTAATACTTTCTGGGTCTCATGATCAAATAAAGGGAGTTGGGTCTCACACGATCGCTGTTTCCGGAATCCATGTTGATTCTTACTGAGTAGATTCTGGGTTTCTAGAAATGACATGATACGCGATCATGTTCTAAAATTCTGCAACAGATCAATGTCAGAGATATAGGCCTATAGTTTTGCGCATCTGCTCGACAACCCTTCTTGAAAACTGGAACTACCTGTGCTCTTTTCCAATCATTTCGAACCTTCCGTTCCTCTAGAGACTTGCGGTACACGGCTCTTAGAAGGGGGGCAAGTTCTTTCACGTACTCTGTGTAGAATCGAATTGGTATCCCGTCAGGTCCAGTGGACTTTCCTCTGTTGAGTGATTTCAGTTGCTTTTCTATTCCTTGGACACTTATTTCGATGTCAGCCACTTTTTCGTTCGTGCGAGGATTTAAGAAGGAACTGCAGTGCAGCTTGGGAAAAAGGTGTTTAGTATTTCAACTTTACGCCTGTCATCTTCTGTTTCAATGCCATTGTCATCCCAGAGCGTCTGATATGCTGTTTCGTTCCACTTACTGATTTCGTGTAAGATCAGAACTTCCTAGGATTTGCTGTCAAGTCGGTACACAGAGAGGGACATAAAATTTAGGAAATAGTAAAACTCTAGTGCATTAATCGACTTGCTAATTTGCACATGGCTTGTGGTAGCACTGCTTGCGTTCCTTTTCTTCCCGTTTGGCCGGTATTACACTATCAAATTTCTTTGTCCAAAATCTTTGTCCAATATCTTTGTCAAAGATATTTGATGGTGTAATAGGGACTTTGTCAAATGTCGTCCAATATTTGATCAAATCTAGGGCCTCGCTGTATATTTGATCAAAGAAACCGCTTGTCTTCTGTTCACTGCAATGTGACATGTTACCACATGGAGCGCTAGCATCGCTGCAGCGTACTGTCGTCTGTAGTGTTTTTATAACCATTGCCGGTAAATACAATTGGTATGTGCCGACAACTACAAAATTAATAGAGATGTCTGAAGCTGATGAGGCGCTTTACAACGCGAGGCACCCTGAATACAAAAATAGATTAAGAAGATTGGAGACCTAACCTGATCTAACCTAACCTAACCTAACATAACCCTCTCCTGTAGCAAGGAATGGGAGTGTTATAGTGAGCCTGTCTTCAGAAGATGTAGCAGTTCTTAAGTGAATATTGTGCTTTGTGATATGAGGATACACTTCATTGAGCACATACAGAAATGTTTGCTCATCCATTCTTAAGTAATTGATGTACGACTTGATGTCTTCCACTGTAAGCTCACGTAACAAGTTTTGTTGAATGCTTTTATCGTGTCGTCGTAAAACCCACGGCTTCGCCCAGATTAGATTAGTTTTTCGTTCCATAGATCCGTGCTGAGGAGAGCCTCGTGGATGTGGAACATGTCGATTTTTTTTAAGCTGGAATAACAATACTAATAGTATGAATAAATACAATACATCATTTGTTTCTATTAAAAATTTCGCCAATGGAGTAGAAGGAGTTGGCCACTAGTAAGTCTTTCAGGCTCCTTTTAAACTGATCTTTATTTCTAACTAAATTTTTTATGTTTCCTGGCAAATTACTGAAGATGAGTGTTCCTGAGTAGTGGACCCCTTTTTGAACTAAAGTAAGTTGGTTGGTTTGTGGGATTAAAGGGACCAGACTGCGATGGTCATCGGTCCCTTTTTCCAAATACTAAAAACACCCACAGAGAATAAAAACGAGTAACAGAATAGATCACAGACGCTTTTAAGTCCTTGTGCAGATCATTTTTGTTCCTGGTATTGTATGTAGTATGAACTGAGTTGTTTGTTGGAAAAAGAGATATATTATTTACGACAAATTTCATTAAGAAGTAAATATACTGAGAGGCAGTAGTTAGTATACCCAGTTCTTTGAAGAGGTTTCTGCAGGAGGTCTGTGAATTTACTCCACAAATTATACGTACTACACGCTTTTGGACCTTGAAAACTTGTTTGACTTCAAGATTTACCCCAAAATATCATCCCATATGACACTATGGAATGAAAGTATGCAAGCTTTTTCATTTTTATGTTTCCTATGTCTGCTAACACTCGAATTGCAAATACAGATTTGTTAAGGCCTTTCTGCAGTTCTGTGGTGCGCTCCTCCCAACTGAATTTATTATCAAGTTGTAATCCCAGGACTTTTAAGACTGTCAACCTCGTATGTATGGTTCCATTTTTTCCCCCACTTCTTTTCCGCATGTGCACACAATGCAATTGGAGTACGTAGAACTGCTGCGGTTGTAACATGTTGTTGTCAGCCATCTTGAACTTTGACGAAAAATTTGATGACAGTGTAATACCCCTTCTAGCGCTACGTCAAAGATCTTTGTCAAATATATTGGACGGAATATTGGATCACATCTTTGATCAAATCTTTGACAAAGAAATGTGATAGTGCAATACCGGCTTTTGAGTAACCCTAGTTGTGTGTTGTGTTGGCAGGCGTGACGGTGGTTCCCCCCGAGAAGTGCTCGCGGGCAGAGGGCGCCAGCTGCAGCCACCGCTGCGGCCGTGAGAACGAGCCAGTCTGCGGCAACGACGGCCGCACCTACCTCAACAGGTGTATGCTCCAGGTCGAGGTCTGCAGGTGAGGCAAGCCAGCACAGCGCAGCGCACCATGCATACAGGATGTCCACATTGAAGTTCCATCACTCCTATACGTTAATTACGTCCAAGTCGTTCCGGAGTTACCTATGCACCTGCAACAGTAGTGCTGTTCTGTAGTCAACAGCGTCATCAGCTAGCCGTCTGATAGCGCCGGGGGTCCTATCCGAGAAACTGTTTCCTGTACTGAGAACATTAGTGACTCTCACAATTATATTTGCTGTGGGTTCACAGTCTCGTAAAATTCTTTGAAAGACTTCATTTTCGCCATTGACTCTCCGGTTATTAAAAACCCACTCTTCCAATTTCAACCTTTTGCTCGTTTGTAAGTGGGTATGTATTATATTAGCGGTAAATAAAATGTGTGACTAGGGCCTCCCGTCGGGTAGACCGTTCGCCAGGTGCAAGTCTTCCTAGTCGATGCCACTTCGGTGACTTGCGCATCGATGGGGATGAAATGATGATGATTAGGACAACACATCACGCAGTCCCTGAGCGGAGAAAATCTCCTACCTAGCCAGGAATCGAACCCAGGTCCTTAGGATTGACGTTATGTCGCGCTGACCACTCAGCTACCGGGGGCGGACATATTACTGGTATATTTAGCCCGGTGTATATTGTTTGTAGCTTTTATCCACTTTAAAATGACCAAAAGGCTGAAATTGGAATAGTAGAATTTAATAAACATAGCCAATGTCGAAAATGAGGCTTTTAAAGAATTAGTGGTTGTATTGTACTTCCTTGAAATACATCCGCTCTTAGACGCAACTTTTTTTTCTGTAGAGCAGTTACTATCCAGTAGAACTCTGTTATTAAAACGTGCATAAAGCCATTCGCATATCTATGAAGATACTCCATATGCCCAAAGAGACTGAACTGCTAAGTTGCATGCATTTTACATCAATATCTAACTTTTCGATGGAGTCGATTATGGTGTTACACTCTGGATGATAAAGTCTACATCGTGTTCACTAATCGTAGTAGTCTTATGATCCGTATGTTCTTCCCAGTTATGCATCCTGTACCCCTCACATCACCATCTGTCTGATGGTCCCCAACTGTCCTGTTAAATATAATTTTCTTCAAGACTAAACCCAGTTACACTTGAGATTCGTTTTGTCAAAAGTGTCTGCATCTGGTACATGGTTTGTCTTAGGAGAACACTTTCAGAGGTCTATTATCGTATCTAAAGTTAATTAGTTTAGTGTTCCATGGAACTTTTCTGTGATTATTCTTAATTGTAGGAATAAGTCATTTCATATTGTTATACAAATATGACTACATGCTGATTATTTGCAAGGCAATATTTCCCTAATACAAATGTAAATCAGTTATTTCTCTCCACTACTTTTTACTTGTGTTATATATATTCATATAAAGCAGAGTGTATGTGTGTGTGTGTCTGGGATCTACTCCCAAACCCCTGGATCGATTTCAACCAAATTTCACACAGAAAGGGCACGCCTCACAAGTATCAGTACTGTGGGGTTTATAACCTCCCAGCTCCAATGGGAGCGGAAATATGGCCAAAAATGGTTTTTTTTTTTTGTCCCTGGCATACAGGATGCCGAGAAAATATGCATGCTGTGTGGAAACAATATTGGCCTGCCAAATAAATGTCCTTTGCAGGACAGCCTATATTTTAGGGGCAAGAATGGTTTTCCAGGCCCAAACATGCAGGCTGCCCTACATGGCAGGCTTGTTGTGTTCAAATTGTGCTGGGCTGCTTTGTCTAACTGCTTTGCATAGTGACCTCTATGTCAGAGGCAAATAAATGGTTTTCAAGCTCTTGATGTGTAGCCTGCCCTGCGTAACAGCCATGCTGCGAGTGTAGTATCAGTCTGCTTTATCGAACTGTATAACAGGGGCTACATGTGCATGGCAAGGGGCAGGTTGAAATGGATAGTAGAGGGGATGGACAGAGTGAGAGGGAGGAAGAAATGGACAGAGGGAAGGAGGGGGAGATGCCTGAGGGAGGTGGAAGGTGTAAAGTGGCAGTGGGTGGGTGAAAAAGGAAGAGGAGAGGCCGAAATGGAAAGAGAGAGGGAGAAAAGGATATGGTCAGAAGGCGAGGGAGGAAGATATGGTCAGAGAGGTGGAGTGGAATAAATGGACGAAGGGAGGGAGAGGAGGAGATGAATAGACAGAGGGAGTGAGGAGGAGGAGACAGGTAGAGATGGGAGGATGAAGTGGACAGACGGAGGAACGAACAGGTGGATGCAGAGAGGTGAAGGATGACGTTTGTCCAATATAGGTGCTGAACACATGCGTGGGCGAAGCCGTTGGAGAAGGGCTGGTATTACATAAATAGAATTGCAGTCGGCAACAGAAACCAAAACATTGCATTGAAACAAGCGTTCAGTTCATAGTGCTGTGGAATGTGGAAAAAACCGCAAATTGGCATTCATAAGAAGAAGAACAACACCAAAAATGCAACAGGAGCGTAATATGTAAGAAATTGTCCACGCAACCTGCCACTGATGATGCCTTGCAGAAAATAAAGGTGAAACGCGTATGGCACTAAAATTGTGTTTTATTCAGTTGCTGTCAGACGGTCGATAAGCAAAAATTATCAATATACCGTAATATTACACGCAACTGAGGAAGGTAGGACTGCAAAAGTTTAAGATGTGAATTTACTGCCTTCTGATACGTCTTGCCAAGTGGTTCGTTAAATAGCAGCTCCAGTTACTGAACGGCTTCGCGCCCTGGTACTTGACCTCTTTCTGGTATTCCCACGGAACAGCAACTTCCGCCTTGACGGCAGTCAAATGACTGAGCCGGCTCCGATATGAGCCTCCGGTACGCACACGTAGCTCTTTCGAAACTTGCCTCACGAGGAGATTCACTTTATTTATCACCGATACCACAGACTGCCGACTTGTAAATGCACTCCGCAATGCCTCCTCCGTCCCCGGGGGCACTAAACTGACATCCTCCATGCTACAAGGACTGCCGGCCGTCCCCTGATTTCGCGAGCTCCGAAACTGTTTTCCTCAATTATTCCAACACTCAGGCCTCTCGGATAATTAGCCTCGAAGACGGAATTCAAACACTGCCACTGGCCATTTCCAGTTCTCAGTAAGAGCTGCTTCCTGCCAAGACCTTTGAAGTTGATTTCCCACGGCTGCTGCCAGTCCATCGGCTATCCTGCGGAAATCCCTCGACCTCGCAAACGGCGCGGTCGGTCCAGTCCGCTTCACGTTTAGCTGACAGGACGAAAGCTTCCTGCCCCGGATGCCGGGAATTGACTCGAAGTCTGGCTTACACAGTAGCTACTGGGCGAGCGCGCATGCGCAACCAGGACTATCAGACCAATTGTGTGATTGGATTGAAGAGTTCCTAGATAACAGAACACAGCATGTCATTCTCAATGGAGAGAGGTCTTCCGAAGTAAGAGCGATTTCAGGTGTGCCGCAGGGGAGTGTCGTAGGACCGTTGCTATTCACAATATACATAAATGACCTTGTGGATGACATCGGAAGTTCACTGAGACTTTTTGCGGATGATGTTGTGGTATGTCGAGAAGTTGTAACAATGGAAGATTGTACTGAAATGCAGGAGGATCTGCAGCGAATTGACGCATGGTGCAGAGAATGGCAATTGAATCTCAATGTAGACAAGTGTAATGTGTTGCGAATACATAGAAAGATAGATCCCTTATCATTTAGCTACAATATAGCAGGTCAGCAACTGGAAGCAGTTAATTCCATAAATTATCTGGGAGTATGCTTTAGGAGTGATTTAAAATGGAATGATCATATAAAGTTGATCGTCGGTAAAACAGATGCCAGACTGAGATTCATTGGAAGAATCCTAAGGAAATGCAATCCGAAAACAAGAGAAGTAGGTTACAGTACGCTTGTTCGGCCACTGCTTGAATAGTGGTCAGCAGTGTGGGATCCGTACCAGATAGGGTTGATAGAAGAGATAGAGAAGAAGAAGATCTAACGGAGAGCAGCGCGCTTAGTTACAGGATCATTTAGTAATAGCGAAAGCGTTACGGAGATGATAGATAAACTCTAGTGGAAGACTCTGCAGGAGAGACGCTCAGTAGCTCGGTACGGGCTTTTGGTGAAGTTTCGAGAACATACCTTCACCGAGGAGTCAAGCAGTATATTGCGCCCTCCTACGTATATCTCGCGAAGAGACCATGAGGATAAAATCAGAGAGATTAGAGCCCACACAGAGGCATACCGACAATCCTTCTTTCCACGAACAATGCGAGACTGGAATAGAAGGGAGAACCGATAGAGGTACTCAAGGTACCCTCCGCCACACGCCGTCAGGTGGCTTGCGGAGTATGGATGTAGATGTAGATGTAGAAGTGATGTCCTACGACTTGGTTTACATTTACTCGCTTTTTCCTCTCCATTACCATTCTTCCTTTGTGTCACTGCAACTTTACTGACCTGATTCGTGTTCCTCGATAGTCTTTTTCTTTATAAAGTTCGTTCGTCGATTGAGAAATAAACTCTAAAACAATTTCAAAAAAGGCACCACGGAGGAATTATCCGAATGGGATGAAAATCGTTAGATGTGGTGTACATGTACAGACAAACAAATTATTACAATTTCATAAAATTTGGATGATTTATTCAAGAGAAAGAGCTTCACAAATTGAGCAAGTCAATAACGCGTTGGTCCACCTATGGCTTCTATCGGAAGCATGGCATCGATTGAGAGTTGTTCGACATCCTCCTAAGGAATATCGTGCCAAGTTCTCTCCAATTGGCGCATTAGATTGTCAAAATCCCGAGCTGCTTGGGGAGTCCTTCCCGTAATGCTCCAAAAGTTCTCAGTTGGGGAGAGTTCTGGCGACCTAGCTGGCCAAGGTAGGATTTGGCAAGCACAGTAGAAACTATCGCCGTGTGCGGGCGGCTATAATTTTGTTGAAATTTAAGCTCAGGGTGGCTTGCCGTGAAGGGTAATAAACCGGGGCGTTGAATATCCTCGATGTACAGCTGTGCAGCAAGGGTACCGGAAATGACAACCAGAGAGACCCCGCTATGAAAAGAAATGGCACCCCGGACCATCACTCATGATTGTCCGTCCTTATGGCGGAGGACAGTAAGGTTGGTATACCACCGTTGTCAGACGCGTCCGCAGCTCGTGGTCCAGCGGTCGCGTTCTCGCTTCCAGAGCCCGGAGTACTGGTTCGATTCTCGGCGGGGTCAGAGATTTTCACCTGCCTCGAGATGACTGGATGTTTGTGTTGTCCTCATCATTTCATTATCATTCCTGAGAGTGGCGAGATCGGACTGAGCAAAGGTTGGGAATTTGTACGGGTGCTGCTAACTGCCGAGCTGAGCGCCCCCCAAACCAAACATCATCGTCATCGTCGTCGTCAGAGGCGTCTCCAGACCCGTCTTCGCTGGGCACTGAATCACAGTTCAAGCGGGACTCATCACTGATAACTATTCTACTCCAGTCAATGAGATTCCCGGCCAAAGACGGGTCTAGAGACGCTCCAGACTGCGGTGGAATGACTATTTCGTTAAAAGATCTCTTTTCAACTGCCACCCCTTTTCGTTTTCATTTCCGTGACACTTTCTCCCCATTCCGCGATAATATAAAACGAGCTGGCCTTCTTTGAAGTTTCTCGGTGTCCTGTGTCAGTTCTGTCTGGTAAGGATCCCATACCACACAGCAATACTGACTAATTATAAACTCCGTATTCTTCAGCAGTGCATACGAAGGTTTTACGGTATGGGTCAAAGTTTTAGCGTGCAATAAGATTTACAAAAGCCGTCAATATTTTCCTAGAACTCAAACTTTGTAACTGAAATATTTCGTAAACTATCTTAGGAGTATTGTACACTTTTGTAACGAAAAAAATTAGGGCTCCAAGACTGCGACACTGGTTACTTCAAAGGATTACATTTAAAGATTCGAAAATTCTGGAATACATACAACGACAACAATTTGAATTAAACAGGTAAGGTATGTTAATTCTAAAGTAAACAGTCGTTAGTGGGATTTGGAGCACACATGGTTTTTATAAATCGAAAATTTCGAGTAAATAATATATTCCTCAATAAAATATTTATACTGTTATTACCAGCAGCCTGTAAATTATACACTGAAGAATAAAGATTTTAAAAATACAGCTTGCATGATGATTTGGAGAGTTCATATATTCACATTACATGTATTTCATATGGAACAGAAAGCACAAAAGAAAGAGCAAAATCATATTCACGCTAGGAATGGTACTACTGGAACTGAACCTACTCTCCACCCAGCTATGTTCCAACATTTCTACACTGTGCTACAGGATTAAATGATCACTTTTTCGAAACCTCATAACAGTATTCCATTGCAATGCAGGAGTTTGAAATTTGATTCATAGGTGCTTACAACTGTCCTCTGTAATGGTGCAAAAGCATGGGACCCTGCGACATCACCCTCAAGATGGACGACGCTTCAGACAGCAAGGCGTCGACACAAGGGAAAAGAAGGCCAGAGTGAGAAGTTCATTGCATCAGAGGGGCGCGAAGAAGGTTGCCCATCTACAGGCACCTAGAGCTACTTTGCAGGTCTTCACTGTAAAGGCACATTTTTAAAATTCTCAATAAATGTGCGCAGGTGCCACTGAGGGTACTGCCGATCTATGGGGTCTTAAAGGGACTCTTCACCATTGTATTCGTGCACTTGTCAATGCCGCTTTCCTTTGTGATCATGCCACAGGAGGGCGTGAAACGGGAGAGCTAAAAAAGCATAAGCACAGTTAGCTGCTTCAGATCACGTTCAAATTTCGTCGAATGATTTTGAATTGTCCCTTGTGGTTGCAACCCATACATGAGAGCAAAAATTGGGGTAGCGGCCCACCAATGGGGTGCGATCACGTTCAATGCCGATGCAGCCTCGCAGTATCCTCAGAGAGGGGCTGAAACATCAGGGCACGGCAGCAGCGTCAAAGACTGTCAAGAACGACATCCTGTTGCGCACCGCACTGAGAACTGTCGTTCGGACCGCGAAATATACGGGAATCGAGGCCCCACGGAAAGCGGTGGTTTCATTGACGACCCTTATGCCGCACATTCTGAGGCCTTGTCGTGTCGATTGTGAGCGGCGATCTGTTTGAAATGTTTCCCTCTGTCACCTACACTCCTGGAAATTGAAATAAGAACACCGTGAATTCATTGTCCCAGGAAGGGGAAACTTTATTGACAGATTCCTGGGGTCAGATACATCACATGATCGCACTGACAGAACCACAGGCACATAGACACAGGCAACAGAGCATGCACAATGTCGGCACTAGTACAGTGTATATCCACCTTTCGCAGCAATGCAGGCTGCTATTCTCCCATGGAGACGATCGTAGAGATGCTGGATGTAGTCCTGTGGAACGGCTTGCCATGCCATTTCCACCTGGCGCCTCAGTTGGACCAGCGTTCGTGCTGGACGTGCAGACCGCGTGAGACGACGCTTCATCCAGTCCCAAACATGCTCAATGGGGGACAGATCCGGAGATCTTGCTGGCCAGGGTAGTTGACTTACACCTTCTAGAGCACGTTGGGTGGCACGGGATACATGCGGACGTGCATTGTCCTGTTGGAACAGCAAGTTCCCTTGCCGGTCTAGGAATGGTAGAACGATGGGTTCGATGACGGTTTGGATGTACCGTGCACTATTCAGTGTCCCCTCGACGATCACCAGTGGTGTACGGCCAGTGTAGGAGATCGCTCCCCACACCATGATGCCGGGTGTTGGCCCTGTGTGCCTCGGTCGTATGCAGTCCTGATTGTGGCGCTCACCTGCACGGCGCCAAACACGCATACGACCATCATTGGCACCAAGGCAGAAGCGACTCTCATCGCTGAAGACGACACGTCTCCATTCGTCCCTCCATTCACGCCTGTCGCGACACCACTGGAGGCGGGCTGCACGATGTTGGGGCGTGAGCGGAAGGCGGCCTAACGGTGTGCGGGACCGTAGCCCAGCTTCATGGAGACGGTTGCGAATGGTCCTCGCCGATACCCCAGGAGCAACAGTGTCCCTAATTTGCTGGGAAGTGGCGGTGCGGTCCCCTACGGCACTGCGTAGGATCCTACGGTCTTTGCGTGCATCCGTGCGTCGCTGCGGTCCGGTCCCAGGTCGACGGGCACGTGCACCTTCCGCCGACCACTGGCGACAACATCGATGTACTGTGGAGACCTCACGCCCCACGTGTTGAGCAATTCGGCGGTACGTCCACCCGGCCTCCCGCATGCCCACTATACGCCCTCGCTCAAAGTCCGTCAACTGCACATACGGTTCACGTCCACGCTGTCGCGGCATGCTACCAGTGTTAAAGACTGCGATGGAGCTCCGTATGCCACGGCAAACTGGCTGACACTGACGGCGGCGGTGCACAAATGCTGCGCAGCTAGCGTCATTCGACGGCCAACACCGCGGTTCCTGGTGTGTCCGCTGTGCCGTGCGTGTGATCATTGCTTGTACAGCCCTCTCGCAGTGTCCGGAGCAAGTATGGTGGGTCTGACACACCGCTGTCAATGTGTTCTTTATTCCATTTCCAGGAGTGTATAAGAATCCCGCGTGGTTTCAACACTGGCCGTCGCGGTTCTGGCCGTCATCGCAGAGGCGTCAAAAGAAGGGGTGATATGTGGGTAAGAGGGGGTGTGATGATCATACCGTGGGGTGACACGTCGACCTTGGCGTTTTCACCAGAACTATGGTGAAATCTGGTGCCAATGTGACATCATTAACTCATCTTACACGTCACGTGAACCTGTGAGCTCTGGCCGTTGTTTTTCTCTTGCTTCGTGAAGCGCCGCCTAGCAGCCCGAGGGTGACAGTGCGGGGCGCCATGCTTTTGCATCATTACACAGGAAGGTTGTAGGCTCGTAATTACAACCATCGTGATGTGTCATATCACTAACTCTTCTTTTCAAGGACTCTCAAAATAATTTAAATATCCTGTCCAGAGCAATTGAAAGTGAAGTAACACTTCATCAAAGTGGTTTTTATGCCATAAAAATTAGCTACTCTTATCAGTAACCGGTATTAAGAAAACAGATTTAACACACAGTTTTAACTGAAATTCAGCTATCATAAACATTGATTCCACTCGTGTAGTCAAAGATCGCAGACGGGCTGCGTCTTACTACCCGAAGTCGCAGAAACCGTGCCGACCTAACACAGGAGAACAGACCTGGCGGAGTCGGCGTCGACACCTCCCCTCCCGTGACTGTGGGCAGGCTACCGTTCGTCTAAACACCTCCGACGCTCTCCTCTATCGGCACGGAGCGGTCGTCAGACCGAGTGAGGATTTCTGGTGCACCCATCGCAGCATTCCGCCCAAGGAGATGGCGCGCGCCTCTCTGCGTCTCCTAGTGGTGCAGGTCTCTGCCGTTCTCTATCTCGCCTAACACTTACGGATGAAGGATTAACTGCAGTTAATCGATTAACCGTAATTATTCCGGTAATAATTTACTGGTATTCTGATATCTACACTGAAGCGCCAAAGAAACTGGTACAGGCATGCGTATTCAAATACAGAGGTTGTAAGCAGGCAGAATACGGCGATGAAGACGGCAACGCCTCAACAAGTGTCTGGCGCAGTCGTTAAATCGGTTATTGCTGCTACAACGGCAGGTTATCAAGATTTAAGTGTTTGAACGTGGTGTTATGGTCGGCGCACGAGCGGTGGGACACAGCATCTCCGAGGTAGCGATGAAGCGCCGATTTTCCCATACGACCATTTCACGAGTGTACTGTGAATATCGGGAATCAGGTAAAACATCAAATCTGCGACATTGCTGCGGCCGGGAAAAGATCCTGCAGAAACAGGAGCAACGACGACTGAAGAGAATCGTTCAACGTGACGGAAGTGCAACCATTCCGCAAATTGCTGCAGATTTCAGTGCTGGGCCATCAACAAGCGTCAGCGTGCGAACCTTTCAACGAAACGTCACCGATATGGGCTTTAGGAGCCGAAGGCCCAATCGTGTATCCTTGATGACTGCACGACACAAAGCTTTACGCCTCACTTGGGCCCGTCAACACCGACATTGGACTGTTGACGACTGAAAACATGTTGCCTGACCGGACGAGTCTTGTTTCAAATTTTATCGAGCGGATGGACGTGTACGGGTATGGAGACAACCTCATGAATCCATGGACCCTGCATGTCAGCAGGGGACTGTTCAAGCTGGCGGAGGCTCTTTAATGGTGTGGGGCGTGTACAGGTGGAGTGATATGCGACCCCCGATACCTCTAGATACCACTGTGATAAGTGACAAGTACATAAGCATCATGTCCGGTCACCTGCATCCATTCGTGTCCATTGTGCATTCCGACGTACTTGGCCAATTCCAGCAGGACAATGCGACACCCCACGCGTTCAGAATTGCTACAGAGTAGCTCCAGGACCACCCTCCTGAGTTTAAACACTTCCGCTGACCACCAAATTCCCCAGACATGTATGTTACTGGGATGCCTTGCAACGTGCTGTTCAAAAGAGATCTCCACCCTCTTGTACTCTTATGGATGTATGGACAACCCTGCAGGATTCATGCTGTCATTTCCCTCCAGCACTGCTTCATACATTAGTCCATGCCACGTATGGACAACCCTGCAGGATTCATGCTATCATTTCCCTCCAGCACTGCTTCACACATGAGTCCATGCCACGTATGGACGACCCTGCAGGATTCATGCTATCATTTCCCTCCAGCACTGCTTCATACATTAGTCCATGCCACGTATGGACAACCCTGCAGGATTCATGCTATCATTTCCCTCCAGCACTGCTTCACACATGAGTCCATGCCACGTATGGACGACCCTGCAGGATTCATGCTATCATTTCCCTCCAGCACTGCTTCACACATGAGTCCATGCCACGTATGGACGACCCTGCAGGATTCATGCTATCATTTCCCTCCAGCACTGCTTCACACATGAGTCCATGCCACGTATGGACAACCCTGCAGGATTCATGCTATCATTTCCCTCCAGCACTGCCTCACACATGAGTCCATGCCACGTATGGACAACCCTGCAGGACTCATGCTATCATTTCCCTCCAGCACTGCTTCATACATTAGTCCATGCCACGTATGGACGACCCTGCAGGATTCATGCTATCATTTCCCTCCAGCACTGCCTCACACATGAGTCCATGCCACGTATGGACGACCCTGCAGGATTCATGCTATCATTTCCCTCCAGCACTGCTTCATACATTAGTCCATGCCACGTATGGACGACCCTGCAGGATTCATGCTATCATTTCCCTCCAGCACTGCTTCATACATTAGTCCATGCCACGTATGGACGACCCTGCAGGATTCATGCTATCATTTCCCTCCAGCACTGCTTCACACATGAGTCCATGCCACGTATGGACAACCCTGCAGGATTCATGCTATCATTTCCCTCCAGCACTGCTTCATACATTAGTCCATGCCACGTATGGACGACCCTGCAGGATTCATGCTATCATTTCCCTCCAACACTGCTTCATACATTAGTCCATGCCACGTATGGACGACCCTGCAGGATTCAGGCTATCATTTCCCTCCAGCACTGCTTCACACATGATTCCATGCCACGTATGGACAACCCTGCAGGATTCATGCTATCATTTCCCTCCAGCACTGCTTCACACATGAGTCCATGCCACGTATGGACAACCCTGCAGGACTCATGCTATCATTTCCCTCCAGCACTGCTTCATACATTAGTCCATGCCACGTATGGACGACCCTGCAGGATTCATGCTATCATTTCCCTCCAGCACTGCTTCATACATTAGTCCATGCCACGTATGGACGACCCTGCAGGATTCATGCTATCATTTCCCTCCAGCACTGCTTCATACATTAGTCCATGCCACGTATGGACGACCCTGCAGGATTCATGCTATCATTTCCCTCCAGCACTGCTTCATACATTAGTCCATGCCACGTATGGACGACCCTGCAGGATTCATGCTATCATTTCCCTCCAGCACTGCTTCATACATTAGTCCATGCCACGTATGGACAACCCTGCAGGATTCATGCTATCATTTCCCTCCAGCACTGCTTCATACATTAGTCCATGCCACGTATGGACAACCCTGCAGGATTCATGCTATCATTTCCCTCCAGCACTGCTTCACACATGAGTCCATGCCACGTATGGACAACCCGGCAGGATTCATGCTATCATTTCCCTCCAGCACTGCTTCACACATGAGTCCATGCCACGTATGGACAACCCTGCAGGACTCATGCTATCATTTCCCTCCAGCACTGCTTCATACATTAGTCCATGCCACGTATGGACGACCCTGCAGGAGTCATGCTATCATTTCCCTCCAGCACTGCTTCATACATTAGTCCATGCCACATATGGACGACCCTGCAGGATTCATGCTATCATTTCCCTCCAGCACTGCTTCATACATTAGTCCATGCCACGTATGGACGACCCTGCAGGATTCATGCTATCATTTCCCTCCAGCACTGCTTCATACATTAGTCCATGCCACGTACGGAAGACCCTGCAGGATTCATGCTATCATTTCCCTCCAGCACTGCTTCATACATTAGTCCATGCCACGTATGGACGACCCTGCAGGATTCATGCTATCATTTCCCTCCAGCACTGCTTCACACATGAGTCCATGCCACGTATGGACAACCCTGCAGGATTCATGCTATCATTTCCCTCCAGCACTGCTTCATACATTAGTCCATGCCACGTATGGACGACCCTGCAGGATTCATGCTATCATTTCCCTCCAGCACTGCTTCATACATTAGTCCATGCCACGTATGGACGACCCTGCAGGATTCATGCTATCATTTCCCTCCAGCACTGCTTCATACATTAGTCCATGCCACGTATGGACGACCCTGCAGGATTCATGCTATCATTTCCCTCCAGCACTGCTTCATACATTAGTCCATGCCACGTATGGACGACCCTGCAGGATTCATGCTATCATTTCCCTCCAGCACTGCTTCACACATGAGTCCATGACACGTATGGACGACCCTGCAGGATTCATGCTATCATTTCCCTCCAGCTCTGCTTCACACATGAGTCCATGCCACGTATGGACAACACTGCAGGATTCATGCTATCATTTCCCTCCAGCACTGCTTCACACATGAGTCCATGCCACGTATGGACAACCCTGCAGGACTCATGCTATCATTTCCCTCCAGCACTGCTTCATACATTAGTCCATGCCACTTATGGACGACCCTGCAGGATTCATGCTATTATTTCCCTCCAGCACTGCTTCACACATGAGTCCATGCCACGTATGGACGACCCTGCAGGATTCATGCTATCATTTCCCTCCAGCACTGCTTCATACATTAGTCCATGCCACGTATGGACGACCCTGCAGGATTCATGCTATCATTTCCCTCCAGCACTGCTTCATACATTAGTCCATGCCACGTATGGACAACCCTGCAGGATTCATGCTATCATTTCCCTCCAGCACTGCTTCATACATTAGTCCATGCCACGTATGGACGACCGTGCAGGATTCATGCTATCATTTCCCTCCAGCACTGCTTCACACATGAGTCCATGCCACGTATGGACGACCCTGCAGGATTCATGCTATCATTTCCCTCCAGCACTCCTTCACACATGAGTCCATGCCACGTATGGACAACCCTGCAGGATTCATGCTATCATTTCCCTCCAGCACTGCTTCACACATGAGTCCATGCCACGTATGGACAACCCTGCAGGACTCATGCTATCATTTCCCTCCAGCACTGCTTCATACATTAGTCCATTCCACGTATGGACGACCCTGCAGGATTCATGCTATCATTTCCCTCCAGCACTGCTTCACACATGAGTCCATGCCACGTATGGACGACCCTGCAGGATTCATGCTATCATTTCCCTCCAGCACCGCTTCATACATTAATCCATGCCACGTATGGACGACCCTGCAGGATTCGTGCTATCATTTCCCCCCAGCACTTCTTCATACATTAGTCCATGCCACGTATGGACGACCCTGCAGGATTCATTCTATCATTTCCCTCCAGCACTGCTTCATACATTAGTCCCTGCCACGTATGGACGACCCTGCAGGATTCATGCTATCATTTCCCTCCAGCACTGCTTCGTACATTAGTCCATGCCACGTATGGACGACCCTGCAGGATTCATGCTATCATTTCCCTCCAGCACTGCTTCACACATGAGTCCATGCCACGTATGGACAACCCTGCAGGATTCATGCTATCATTTCCCTCCAGCACTGCTTCACACATGAGTCCATGCCACGTATGGACAACCCTGCAGGACTCATGCTATCATTTCCCTCCAGCACTGCTTCATACATTAGTCCATGCCACGTATGGACGACCCTGCAGGATTCATGCTTTCATTTCCCTCCAGCACTGCTTCACACATGAGTCCATGCCACGTATGGACGACCCTGCAGGATTCATGCTGTCATTTCCCTCCAGAACTGCTTCATACATTAGTCCATGCCACATATGGACGACCCTGCAGGATTCATGCTATCATTTCCCTCCAGCACTGCTTCACACATGAGTCCATGCCACGTATGGACAACCCTGCAGGACTCATGCTATCATTTCCCTCCAGCACTGCTTCATACATTAGTCCATGCCACGTATGGACGACCCTGCAGGATTCATGCTATCATTTCCCTCCAGCACTGCTTCATACATTAGTCCATGCCACGTATGGACGACCCTGCAGGATTCATGCTATCATTTCCCTCCAGCACTGCTTCATACATTAGTCCATGCCACGTATGGACGACCCTGCAGGATTCATGCTATCATTTCCCTCCAGCACGCCTTCATACATTAGTCCATGCCACGTATGGACAACCCTGCAGGACTCATGCTACCATTTCCCTCCAGCACTGCTTCATACATTAGTCCATGCCACGTATGGACGACCCTGCAGGATTCATGCTATCATTTCCCTCCAGCACTGCTTCATACATTAGTCCATGCCACGTATGGACAACCCTGCAGGATTCATGCTATCATTTCCCTCCAGCACTGCTTCATACATTAGTCCATGCCACATATGGACGACCCTGCAGGATTCATGCTATCATTTCCCTCCAGCACTGCTTCATACATTAGTCCATGCCACGTATGGACGACCCTGCAGGATTCATGGTATCCTTTCCCTCCAGCACTGCTTCACACATGAGTCCATGCCACGTATGGACAACCCTGCAGGACTCATGCTATCATTTCCCTCCAGCACTGCTTCATACATTAGTCCATGCCACGTATGGACGACCCTGCAGGATTCATGCTATCATTTCCCTCCAGCACTGCTTCATACATTAGTCCATGCCACGTATGGACAACCCTGCAGGATTCATGCTATCATTTCCCTCCAGCACTGCTTCACACATGAGTCCATGCCACGTATGGACGACCCTGCAGGATTCATGCTATCATTTCCCTCCAGCACTGCTTCACACATGAGTCCATGCCACGTATGGACGACCCTGCAGGATTCATGCTGTCATTTCCCTCCAGCACTGCTTCACACATGAGTCCATGCCACGTATGGACAACCCTGCAGGATTCATGCTATCATTTCCCTCCAGCACTGCTTCACACATGAGTCCATGCCACGTATGGACAACCCTGCAGGACTCATGCTATCATTTCCCTCCAGCACTGCTTCATACATTAGTCCATGCCACGTATGGACGACCCTGCAGGATTCATGCTATCATTTCCCTCCAGCACTGCTTCACACATGAGTCCATGCCACGTATGGACGACCCTGCAGGATTCATGCTATCATTTCCCTCCAGCACTGCTTCACACATGAGTCCATGCCACGTATGGACGACCCTGCAGGATTCATGCTATCATTTCCCTCCAGCACTGCTTCACACATGAGTCCATGCCACGTATGGACGACCCTGCAGGATTCATGCTGTCATTTCCCTCCAGCACTGCTTCACACATGAGTCCATGCCACGTATGGACAACCCTGCAGGATTCATCCTATCATTTCCCTCCAGCACTGCTTCACACATGAGTCCATGCCACGTATGGACAACCCTGCAGGACTCATGCTATCATTTCCCTCCAGCACTGCTTCACACATGAGTCCATGCCACGTATGGACAACCCTGCAGGACTCGTGCTATCATTTCCCTCCAGCACTGCTACACACATGAGTCCATGCCATGTATGGACGACCCTGCAGGATTCATGCTGTCATTTCCCTCCAGCACTGCTTCACACATGAGTCCATGCCACGTATGGACGACCCTGCAGGATTCATGCTATCATTTCCCTCCAGCACCGCTTCATACATTAATCCATGCCACGTATGGACGACCCTGCAGGATTCGTGCTATCATTTCCCCCCAGCACTTCTTCATACATTAGTCCATGCCACGTATGGACGACCCTGCAGGATTCATTCTATCATTTCCCTCCAGCACTGCTTCATACATTAGTCCCTGCCACGTATGGACGACCCTGCAGGATTCATGCTATCATTTCCCTCCAGCACTGCTTCGTACATTAGTCCATGCCACGTATGGACGACCCTGCAGGATTCATGCTATCATTTCCCTCCAGCACTGCTTCACACATGAGTCCATGCCACGTATGGACAACCCTGCAGGATTCATGCTATCATTTCCCTCCAGCACTGCTTCACACATGAGTCCATGCCACGTATGGACAACCCTGCAGGACTCATGCTATCATTTCCCTCCAGCACTGCTTCATACATTAGTCCATGCCACGTATGGACGACCCTGCAGGATTCATGCTTTCATTTCCCTCCAGCACTGCTTCACACATGAGTCCATGCCACGTATGGACGACCCTGCAGGATTCATGCTGTCATTTCCCTCCAGAACTGCTTCATACATTAGTCCATGCCACATATGGACGACCCTGCAGGATTCATGCTATCATTTCCCTCCAGCACTGCTTCACACATGAGTCCATGCCACGTATGGACAACCCTGCAGGACTCATGCTATCATTTCCCTCCAGCACTGCTTCATACATTAGTCCATGCCACGTATGGACGACCCTGCAGGATTCATGCTATCATTTCCCTCCAGCACTGCTTCATACATTAGTCCATGCCACGTATGGACGACCCTGCAGGATTCATGCTATCATTTCCCTCCAGCACTGCTTCATACATTAGTCCATGCCACGTATGGACGACCCTGCAGGATTCATGCTATCATTTCCCTCCAGCACGCCTTCATACATTAGTCCATGCCACGTATGGACAACCCTGCAGGACTCATGCTACCATTTCCCTCCAGCACTGCTTCATACATTAGTCCATGCCACGTATGGACGACCCTGCAGGATTCATGCTATCATTTCCCTCCAGCACTGCTTCATACATTAGTCCATGCCACGTATGGACAACCCTGCAGGATTCATGCTATCATTTCCCTCCAGCACTGCTTCATACATTAGTCCATGCCACATATGGACGACCCTGCAGGATTCATGCTATCATTTCCCTCCAGCACTGCTTCATACATTAGTCCATGCCACGTATGGACGACCCTGCAGGATTCATGGTATCCTTTCCCTCCAGCACTGCTTCACACATGAGTCCATGCCACGTATGGACAACCCTGCAGGACTCATGCTATCATTTCCCTCCAGCACTGCTTCATACATTAGTCCATGCCACGTATGGACGACCCTGCAGGATTCATGCTATCATTTCCCTCCAGCACTGCTTCATACATTAGTCCATGCCACGTATGGACAACCCTGCAGGATTCATGCTATCATTTCCCTCCAGCACTGCTTCACACATGAGTCCATGCCACGTATGGACGACCCTGCAGGATTCATGCTATCATTTCCCTCCAGCACTGCTTCACACATGAGTCCATGCCACGTATGGACGACCCTGCAGGATTCATGCTGTCATTTCCCTCCAGCACTGCTTCACACATGAGTCCATGCCACGTATGGACAACCCTGCAGGATTCATGCTATCATTTCCCTCCAGCACTGCTTCACACATGAGTCCATGCCACGTATGGACAACCCTGCAGGACTCATGCTATCATTTCCCTCCAGCACTGCTTCATACATTAGTCCATGCCACGTATGGACGACCCTGCAGGATTCATGCTATCATTTCCCTCCAGCACTGCTTCACACATGAGTCCATGCCACGTATGGACGACCCTGCAGGATTCATGCTATCATTTCCCTCCAGCACTGCTTCACACATGAGTCCATGCCACGTATGGACGACCCTGCAGGATTCATGCTATCATTTCCCTCCAGCACTGCTTCACACATGAGTCCATGCCACGTATGGACGACCCTGCAGGATTCATGCTGTCATTTCCCTCCAGCACTGCTTCACACATGAGTCCATGCCACGTATGGACAACCCTGCAGGATTCATCCTATCATTTCCCTCCAGCACTGCTTCACACATGAGTCCATGCCACGTATGGACAACCCTGCAGGACTCATGCTATCATTTCCCTCCAGCACTGCTTCACACATGAGTCCATGCCACGTATGGACAACCCTGCAGGACTCGTGCTATCATTTCCCTCCAGCACTGCTACACACATGAGTCCATGCCATGTATGGACGACCCTGCAGGATTCATGCTGTCATTTCCCTCCAGCACTGCTTCACACATGAGTCCATGCCACGTATGGACAACCCTGCAGGATTCATGCTATCATTTCCCTCCAGCACTGCTTCACACATGAGTCCATGCCACGTATGGACAACCCTGCAGGACTCGTGCTATCATTTCCCTCCAGCACTGCTTCACACATGAGTCCATGCCACATATGGACAACCCTGCAGGACTCGTGCTATCATTTCCCTCCAGCACTGCTTCATACATTAGTCCATGCCACGTATGGACGACCCTGCAGGATTCATTCTATCATTTCCCTCCAGCACTGCTTCATACATTAGTCCATGCCACATATGGACAACCCTGCAGGATTCATGCTATCATTTCCCTCTAGCACTGCTTCATACATTAGTCCATGCCACGTATGGACAACCCTGCAGGATTCATGCTGTCATTTCCCTCCAGCACTGCTTCACACATGAGTCCATGCCACATATGGACAACCCTGCAGGATTCATGCTATCATTTCCCTCCAGCACCGCTTCATACATTAGTCCATGCCACGTATGGACAACCCTGCAGGACTCATGCTATCATTTCCCTCCAGCACTGCTTCACACATGAGTCCATGCCACGTATGGACAACCCTGCAGGACTCGTGCTATCATTTCCCTCCAGCACTGCTTCACACATGAGTCCATGCCACGTATGGACAACCCTGCAGGACTCGTGCTATCATTTCCCTCCAGCACTGCTTCACACATGAGTCCATGCCACGTATGGACAACCCTGCAGGATTCATGCTATCATTTCCCTCCAGCACTGCTTCATACATTAGTCCATGCCACGTATGGACAACCCTGCAGGACTCATGCTATCATTTCCCTCCAGCACTGCATCACACATGAGTCCATGCCACGTATGGACAACCCTGCATGACTCGTGCTATCTTTTCCCTCCAGCACTGCTTCACACATGAGTCCATGCCACGTATGGACAACCCTGCAGGACTCGTGCTATCATTTCCCTCCAGCACTGCTTCACACATGAGTCCATGCCACGTATGGACAACCCTGCAGGATTCATGCTATCATTTCCCTCCAGCACTGCTTCATACATTAGTCCATGCCACGTATGGACAACCCTGCAGGACTCATGCTATCATTTCCCTCCAGCACTGCTTCACACATGAGTCCATGCCACGTATGGACAACCCTGCAGGACTCGTGCTATCATTTCCCTCCAGCACTGCTTCACACATGAGTCAATGCCACGTATGGACAACCCTGCAGGATTCATGCTATCATTTCCCTCCAGCACTGCTTCACACATGAGTCCATGCCACGTATGGACAACCCTGCAGGATTCATGCTATCATTTCCCTCCAGCACTGCTTCACACATGAGTCCATGCCACGTATGGACAACCCTGCAGGACTCATGCTATCATTTCCCTCCAGCACTGCTTCACACGAGTCCATGCCACGTATGGACAACCCTGCAGGACTCGTGCTATCATTTCCCTCCAACACTGCTTCACACATGAGTCCATGCCACGTATGGACAACCCTGCAGGACTCGTGCTATCATTTCCCTCCAGCACTGCTTCATACATTAGTCCATGCCACGTATGGACGACCCTGCAGGATTCATGCTATCATTTCCCTCCAGCACTGCTTCACACATGAGTCCATGCCACATATGGACAACCCTGCAGGACTCATGCTATCATTTCCCTCCAGCACTGCTTCACACATGAGTCCATGCCACGTATGGACAACCCTGCAGGACTCGTGCTATCATTTCCCTCCAGCACTGCTTCATACATTAGTCCATGCCACATATGGACAACCCTGCAGGATTCATGCTATCATTTCCCTCCAGCACTGCTTCATACATTAGTCCATGCCACGTATGGACGACCCTGCAGGATTCATGCTATCATTTCCCTCCAGCACTGCTTCATACATTAGTCCATGCCACGTATGGACGACCCTGCAGGATTCATGCTATCATTTCCCTCCAGCACTGCTTCATACATTAGTCCATGCCACGTATGGACGACCCTGCAGGATTCATGCTATCATTTCCCTCCAGCACTGCTTCATACATTAGTCCATGCCACGTATGGACGACCCTGCAGGATTCATGCTATCATTTCCCTCCAGCACTGCTTCATACATTAGTCCATGCCACGTATGGACGACCCTGCAGGATTCATGCTATCATTTCCCTCCAGCACTGCTTCATACATTAGTCCATGCCACGTATGGACGACCCTGCAGGATTCATGCTATCATTTCCCTCCAGCACTGCTTCATACATTAGTCCATGCCACGTATGGACGACCCTGCAGGATTCATGCTATCATTTCCCTCCAGCACTGCTTCATACATTAGTCCATGCCACGTATGGACGACCCTGCAGGATTCATGCTATCATTTCCCTCCAGCACTGCTTCACACATGAGTCCATGCCACGTATGGACAACCCTGCAGGACTCATGCTATCATTTCCCTCCAGCACTGCTTCATACATTAGTCCATGCCACGTATGGACGACCCTGCAGGATTCATGCTATCATTTCCCTCCAGCACTGCTTCATACATTAGTCCATGCCACATATGGACAACCCTGCAGGATTCATGCTATCATTTCCCTCCAGCACTGCTTCACACATGAGTCCATGCCACGTATGGACGACCCTGCAGGATTCATGCTGTCATTTCCCTCCAGCACTGCTTCACACATGAGTCCATGCCACGTATGGACAACCCTGCAGGACTCGTGCTATCATTTCCCTCCAGCACTGCTTCATACATTAGTCCATGCCACATATGGACAACCCTGCCGGATTCATGCTATCATTTCCCTCTAGCACTGCTTCATACATTAGTCCATGCCACGTATGGACAACCCTGCAGGATTCATGCTGTGATTTCCCTCCAGCACTGCTTCACACATGAGTCCATGCCACATATGGACAACCCTGCAGGATTCATGCTATCATTTCCCTCCAGCACTGCTTCATACATTAGTCCATGCCACGTATGGACAACCCTGCAGGACTCATGCTATCATTTCCCTCCAGCACTGCTTCACACATGAGTCCATGCCACGTATGGACAACCCTGCAGGACTCGTGCTATCATTTCCCTCCAGCACTGATTCACACATGAGTCCATGCCACGTATGGACAACCCTGCAGGACTCGTGCTATCATTTCCCTCCAGCACTGCTTCACACATGAGTCCATGCCACGTATGGAACCCTGCAGGATTCATGCTATCATTTCCCTCCAGCACTGCTTCATACATAAGTCCATGCCACGTATGGACAACCCTGCAGGACTCATGCTATCATTTCCCTCCAGCACTGCTTCACACATGAGTCCATGCCACGTATGGACAACCCTGCAGGACTCGTGCTATCATTTCCCTCCAGCACTGCTTCACACATGAGTCAATGCCACGTATGGACAACCCTGCAGGATTCATGCTATCATTTCCCTCCAGCACTGCTTCACACATGAGTCCATGCCACGTATGGACAACCCTGCAGGATTCATGCTATCATTTCCCTCCAGCACTGCTTCACACATGAGTCCATGCCACGTATGGATAACCCTGCAGGACTCATGCTATCATTTCCCTCCAGCACTGCTTCACACATGAGTCCATGCCACGTATGGACAACCCTGCAGGACTCGTGCTATCATTTCCCTCCAGCACTGCTTCACATATGAGTCCATGCCACGTATGGACGACCCTGCAGGATTCATGCTGTCATTTCCCTCCAGCACTGCTTCACACATGAGTCCATGCCACGTATGGACAACCCTCCAGGATTCATGCTATCATTTCCCTCCAGCACTGCTTCACACATGAGTCCATGCCACGTATGGACAACCCTGCAGGACTCGTGCTATCATTTCCCTCCAGCACTGCTTCACACATGAGTCCATGCCACATATGGACAACCCTGCAGGACTCGTGCTATCATTTCCCTCCAGCACTGCTTCATACATTAGTCCATGCCACGTATGGACGACCCTGCAGGATTCATGCTATCATTTCCCTCCAGCACTGCTTCACACATGAGTCCATGCCACATATGGACAACCTTGCAGGACTCATGCTATCATTTCCCTCCAGCACTGCTTCACACATGAGTCCATGCCACGTATGGACAACCCTGCAGGACTCGTGCTATCATTTCCCTCCAGCACTGCTTCATACATTAGTCCATGCCACATATGGACAACCCTGCTGGATTCATGCTATCATTTCCCTCCAGCACTGCTTCATACATTAGTCCATGCCACGTATGGACGACCCTGCAGGATTCATGCTATCATTTCCCTCCAGCACTGCTTCATACATTAGTCCATGCCACGTATGGACGACCCTGCAGGATTCATGCTATCATTTCCCTCCAGCACTGCTTCATACATTAGTCCATGCCACGTATGGACGACCCTGCAGGATTCATGCTATCATTTCGTTCCAGCACTGCTTCATACATTAGTCCATGCCACGAATGGACGACCCTGCAGGATTCATGCTATCATTTCCCTCCAGCACTGCTTCATACATTAGTCCATGCCACGTATGGACGACCCTGCAGGATTCATGCTATCATTTCCCTCCAGCACTGCTTCATACATTAGTCCGTGCCACGTATGGACGACCCTGCAGGATTCATGCTATCATTTCCCTCCAGCACTGCTTCATACATTAGTCCATGCCACGTATGGACGACCCTGCAGGATTCATGCTATCATTTCCCTCCAGCACTGCTTCATACATTAGTCCATGCCACGTATGGACGACCCTGCAGGATTCATGCTATCATTTCCCTCCAGCACTGCTTCACACATGAGTCCATGCCACGTATGGACAACCCTGCAGGACTCATGCTATCATTTCCCTCCAGCACCGCTTCATACATTAGTCCATGCCACGTATGGACGACCCTGCAGGATTCATGCTATCATTTCCCTCCAGCACTGCTTCATACATTAGTCCATGCCACGTATGGACAACCCTGCAGGATTCATGCTAACATTTCCCTCCAGCACTGCTTCACACATGAGTCCATGCCACGTATGGACGACCCTGCAGGATTCATGCTGTCATTTCCCTCCAGCACTGCTTCACACATGAGTCCATGCCACGTATGGACAACCCTGCAGGATTCATGCTATCATTTCCCTCCAGCACTGCTTCACACATGAGTCCATGCCACGTATGGACGACCCTGCAGGATTCATGCTGTCATTTCCCTCCAGCACTGCTTCACACATGAGTCCATGCCACATATGGACAACCCTGCAGGATTCATGCTATCATTTCCCTCCAGCACTGCTTCATACATTAGTCCATGCCACGTATGGACAACCCTGCAGGACTCATGCTATCATTTCCCTCCAGCACTGCTTCACACATGAGTCCATGCCACGTATGGACAACCCTGCAGGACTCGTGCTATCATTTCCCTCCAGCACTGCTTCACACATGAGTCCATGCCACGTATGGACAACCCTGCAGGACTCGTGCTATCATTTCCCTCCAGCACTGCTTCACACATAAGTCCATGCCACGTATGGACAACCCTGCAGGATTCATGCTATCATTTCCCTCCAGCACTGCTTCATACATTAGTCCATGCCACGTATGGACAACCCTGCAGGACTCATGCTATCATTTCCCTCCAGCACTGCTTCACACATGAGTCCATGCCACGTATGGACAACCCTGCAGGACTCGTGCTATCATTTCCCTCCAGCACTGCTTCAACACATGAGTCCATGCCACGTATGGACAACCCTGCAGGACTCGTGCTATCATTTCCCTCCAGCACTGCTTCACACATGAGTCCATGCCACGTATGGACAACCCTGCAGGATTCATGCTATCATTTCCCTCCAGCACTGCTTCATACATTAGTCCATGCCACGTATGGACAACCCTGCAGGACTCATGCTATCATTTCCCTCCAGCACTGCTTCACACATGAGTCCATGCCACGTATGGACAACCCTGCAGGACTCGTGCTATCATTTCCCTCCAGCACTGCTTCACACATGAGTCAATGCCACGTATGGACAACCCTGCAGGATTCATGCTATCATTTCCCTCCAGCACTGCTTCACACATGAGTCCATGCCACGTATGGACAACCCTGCAGGATTCATGCTATCATTTCCCTCCAGCACTGCTTCACACATGAGTCCATGCCACGTATGGACAACCCTGCAGGACTCATGCTATCATTTCCCTCCAGCACTGCTTCACACATGAGTCCAAGCCACGTATGGACAACCCTGCAGGACTCGTGCTATCATTTCCCTCCAGCACTGCTTCACACATGAGTCCATGCCACGTATGGACGACCCTGCAGGATTCATGCTGTCATTTCCCTCCAGCACTGCTTCACACATGAGTCCATGCCACGTATGGACAACCCTCCAGGATTCATGCTATCATTTCCCTCCAGCACTGCTTCACACATGAGTCCATGCCACGTATGGACAACCCTGCAGGACTCGTGCTATCATTTCCCTCCAGCACTGCTTCACACATGAGTCCATGCCACATATGGACAACCCTGCAGGACTCGTGCTATCATTTCCCTCCAGCACTGCTTCATACATTAGTCCATGCCACGTATGGACGACCCTGCAGGATTCATGCTATCATTTCCCTCCAGCACTGCTTCACACATGAGTCCATGCCACATATGGACAACCTTGCAGGACTCATGCTATCATTTCCCTCCAGCACTGCTTCACACATGAGTCCATGCCACGTATGGACAACCCTGCAGGACTCGTGCTATCATTTCCCTCCAGCACTGCTTCATACATTAGTCCATGCCACATATGGACAACCCTGCTGGATTCATGCTATCATTTCCCTCCAGCACTGCTTCATACATTAGTCCATGCCACGTATGGGCGACCCTGCAGGATTCATGCTATCATTTCCCTCCAGCACTGCTTCATACATTAGTCCATGCCACGTATGGACGACCCTGCAGGATTCATGCTATCATTTCCCTCCAGCACTGCTTCACACATGAGTCCATGCCACATATGGACAACCTTGCAGGACTCATGCTATCATTTCCCTCCAGCACTGCTTCACACATGAGTCCATGCCACGTATGGACAACCCTGCAGGACTCGTGCTATCATTTCCCTCCAGCACTGCTTCATACATTAGTCCATGCCACATATGGACAACCCTGCTGGATTCATGCTATCATTTCCCTCCAGCACTGCTTCATACATTAGTCCATGCCACGTATGGACGACCCTGCAGGATTCATGCTATCATTTCCCTCCAGCACTGCTTCATACATTAGTCCATGCCACGTATGGACGACCCTGCAGGATTCATGCTATCATTTCCCTCCAGCACTGCTTCATACATTAGTCCATGCCACGTATGGACGACCCTGCAGGATTCATGCTATCATTTCGTTCCAGCACTGCTTCATACATTAGTCCATGCCACGAATGGACGACCCTGCAGGATTCATGCTATCATTTCCCTCCAGCACTGCTTCATACATTAGTCCATGCCACGTATGGACGACCCTGCAGGATTCATGCTATCATTTCCCTCCAGCACTGCTTCATACATTAGTCCGTGCCACGTATGGACGACCCTGCAGGATTCATGCTATCATTTCCCTCCAGCACTGCTTCATACATTAGTCCATGCCACGTATGGACGACCCTGCAGGATTCATGCTATCATTTCCCTCCAGCACTGCTTCATACATTAGTCCATGCCACGTATGGACGACCCTGCAGGATTCATGCTATCATTTCCCTCCAGCACTGCTTCACACATGAGTCCATGCCACGTATGGACAACCCTGCAGGACTCATGCTATCATTTCCCTCCAGCACTGCTTCATACATTAGTCCATGCCACGTATGGACGACCCTGCAGGATTCATGCTATCATTTCCCTCCAGCACTGCTTCATACATTAGTCCATGCCACGTATGGACAACCCTGCAGGATTCATGCTAACATTTCCCTCCAGCACTGCTTCACACATGAGTCCATGCCACGTATGGACGACCCTGCAGGATTCATGCTGTCATTTCCCTCCAGCACTGCTTCACACATGAGTCCATGCCACGTATGGACAACCCTGCAGGATTCATGCTATCATTTCCCTCCAGCACTGCTTCACACATGAGTCCATGCCACGTATGGACGACCCTGCAGGATTCATGCTGTCATTTCCCTCCAGCACTGCTTCACACATGAGTCCATGCCACATATGGACAACCCTGCAGGATTCATGCTATCATTTCCCTCCAGCACTGCTTCATACATTAGTCCATGCCACGTATGGACAACCCTGCAGGACTCATGCTATCATTTCCCTCCAGCACTGCTTCACACATGAGTCCATGCCACGTATGGACAACCCTGCAGGACTCGTGCTATCATTTCCCTCCAGCACTGCTTCACACATGAGTCCATGCCACGTATGGACAACCCTGCAGGACTCGTGCTATCATTTCCCTCCAGCACTGCTTCACACATGAGTCCATGCCACGTATGGACAACCCTGCAGGATTCATGCTATCATTTCCCTCCAGCACTGCTTCATACATTAGTCCATGCCACGTATGGACAACCCTGCAGGACTCATGCTATCATTTCCCTCCAGCACTGCTTCACACATGAGTCCATGCCACGTATGGACAACCCTGCAGGACTCGTGCTATCATTTCCCTCCAGCACTGCTTCACACATGAGTCCATGCCACGTATGGACAACCCTGCAGGACTCGTGCTATCATTTCCCTCCAGCACTGCTTCACACATGAGTCCATGCCACGTATGGACAACCCTGCAGGATTCATGCTATCATTTCCCTCCAGCACTGCTTCATACATTAGTCCATGCCACGTATGGACAACCCTGCAGGACTCATGCTATCATTTCCCTCCAGCACTGCTTCACACATGAGTCCATGCCACGTATGGACAACCCTGCAGGACTCGTGCTATCATTTCCCTCCAGCACTGCTTCACACGTGAGTCAATGCCACGTATGGACAACCCTGCAGGATTCATGCTATCATTTCCCTCCAGCACTGCTTCACACATGAGTCCATGCCACGTATGGACAACCCTGCAGGATTCATGCTATCATTTCCCTCCAGCACTGCTTCACACATGAGTCCATGCCACGTATGGACAACCCTGCAGGACTCATGCTATCATTTCCCTCCAGCACTGCTTCACACATGAGTCCAAGCCACGTATGGACAACCCTGCAGGACTCGTGCTATCATTTCCCTCCAGCACTGCTTCACACATGAGTCCATGCCACGTATGGACGACCCTGCAGGATTCATGCTGTCATTTCCCTCCAGCACTGCTTCACACATGAGTCCATGCCACGTATGGACAACCCTCCAGGATTCATGCTATCATTTCCCTCCAGCACTGCTTCACACATGAGTCCATGCCACGTATGGACAACCCTGCAGGACTCGTGCTATCATTTCCCTCCAGCACTGCTTCACACATGAGTCCATGCCACATATGGACAACCCTGCAGGACTCGTGCTATCATTTCCCTCCAGCACTGCTTCATACATTAGTCCATGCCACGTATGGACGACCCTGCAGGATTCATGCTATCATTTCCCTCCAGCACTGCTTCACACATGAGTCCATGCCACATATGGTCAACCTTGCAGGACTCACGCTATCATTTCCCTCCAGCACTGCTTCACACATGAGTCCATGCCACGTATGGACAACCCTGCAGGACTCGTGCTATCATTTCCCTCCAGCACTGCTTCATACATTAGTCCATGCCACATATGGACAACCCTGCTGGATTCATGCTATCATTTCCCTCCAGCACTGCTTCATACATTAGTCCATGCCACGTATGGACGACCCTGCAGGATTCATGCTATCATTTCCCTCCAGCACTGCTTCATACATTAGTCCATGCCACGTATGGACGACCCTGCAGGATTCATGCTATCATTTCCCTCCAGCACTGCTTCATACATTAGTCCATGCCACGTATGGACGACCCTGCAGGATTCATGCTATCATTTCCCTCCAGCACTGCTTCATACATTAGTCCATGCCACGTATGGACGACCCTGCAGGATTCATGCTATCATTTCCCTCCAGCACTGCTTCATACATTAGTCCATGCCACGTATGGACGACCCTGCAGGATTCATGCTATCATTTCCCTCCAGCACTGCTTCATACATTAGTCCGTGCCACGTATGGACGACCCTGCAGGATTCATGCTATCATTTCCCTCCAGCACTGCTTCATACATTAGTCCATGCCACGTATGGACGACCCTGCAGGATTCATGCTATCATTTCCCTCCAGCACTGCTTCATACATTAGTCCATGCCACGTATGGACGACCCTGCAGGATTCATGCTATCATTTCCCTCCAGCACTGCTTCACACATGAGTCCATGCCACGTATGGACAACCCTGCAGGACTCATGCTATCATTTCCCTCCAGCACTGCTTCATACATTAGTCCATGCCACGTATGGACGACCCTGCAGGATTCATGCTATCATTTCCCTCCAGCACTGCTTCATACATTAGTCCATGCCACGTATGGACAACCCTGCAGGATTCATGCTAACATTTCCCTCCAGCACTGCTTCACACATGAGTCCATGCCACGTATGGACGACCCTGCAGGATTCATGCTGTCATTTCCCTCCAGCACTGCTTCACACATGAGTCCATGCCACGTATGGACAACCCTGCAGGATTCATGCTATCATTTCCCTCCAGCACTGCTTCACACATGAGTCCATGCCACGTATGGACGACCCTGCAGGATTCATGCTGTCATTTCCCTCCAGCACTGCTTCATACATTAGTCCATGCCACGTATGGACGACCCTGCAGGATTCATGCTATCATTTCCCTCCAGCACCGCTTCATACATTAGTCCATGCCACGTATGGACGACCCTGCAGGATTCATGCTATCATTTCCCTCCAGCACTGCTTCATACATTAGTCCATGCCACGTATGGACGACCCTGCAGGATTCATGCTATCATTTCCCTCCAGCACTGCTTCATACATGAGTCCATGCCACGTATGGACAACCCTGCAGGACTCATGCTATCATTTCCCTCCAGCACTGCTTCACACATGAGTCCATGCCACGTATGGACAACCCTGCAGGATTCATGCTATCATTTCCCTCCAGCACTGCTTCACACATGAGTCCATGCCACGTATGGACGACCCTGCAGGATTCATGCTGTCATTTCCCTCCAGCACTGCTTCATACATTAGTCCATGCCACGTATGGACGACCCTGCAGGATTCATGCTATCATTTCCCTCCAGCACTGCTTCACACATGAGTCCATGCCACGTATGGACGACCCTGCAGGATTCATGCTATCATTTCCCTCCAGCACTGCTTCACACATGAGTCCATGCCACGTATGGACAACCCTGCAGCATTCATGCTATCATTTCCCTCCAGCACTGCTTCATACATTAGTCCATGCCACATATGGACAACCCTGCATGATTCATGCTGTCATTTCCCTCCAGCACTGCTTCACACATGAGTCCATGCCACGTATGGACGACCCTGCAGGATTCATGCTATCATTTCCCTCCAGCACTGCTTCACACATGAGTCCATGCCACGCATGGACGACCCTGCAGGATTCATGCTGTCATTTCCCTCCAGCACTGCTTCACACTTGAGTCCATGCCACGTATGGACGACCCTGCAGGATTCATGCTATCATTTCCCTCCAGCACTGCTTCACACATGAGTCCATGCCACGTATGGACAACCCTGCAGGATTCATGCTATCATTTCCCTCCAGCACTGCTTCATACATTAGTCCATGCCACGTATGGACAACCCTGCAGGACTCATGCTATCATTTCCCTCCAGCACTGCTTCACACATGAGTCCATGCCACGTATGGACAACCCTGCAGGACTCGTGCTATCATTTCCCTCCAGCACTGCTTCACACATGAGTCCATGCCACGTATGGACAACCCTGCAGGACTCGTGCTATCATTTCCCTCCAGCACTGCTTCACACATGAGTCCATGCCACGTATGGACAACCCTGCAGGATTCATGCTATCATTTCCCTCCAGCACTGCTTCATACATTAGTCCATGCCACGTATGGACAACCCTGCAGGACTCATGCTATCATTTCCCTCCAGCACTGCTTCACACATGAGTCCATGCCACGTATGGACAACCCTGCAGGACTCGTGCTATCATTTCCCTCCAGCACTGCTTCACACATGAGTCCATGCCACGTATGGACAACCCTGCAGGATTCATGCTATCATTTCCCTCCAGCACTGCTTCACACATGAGTCCATGCCACGTATGGACAACCCTGCAGGATTCATGCTATCATTTCCCTCCAGCACTGCTTCACACATGAGTCCATGCCACGTATGGACAACCCTGCAGGACTCGTGCTATCATTTCCCTCCAGCACTGCTTCACACATGAGTCCATGCCACGTATGGACAACCCTGCAGGACTCGTGCTATCATTTCCCTCCAGCACTGCTTCACACATGAGTCCATGCCACGTATGGAAAACCCTGCAGGATTCATGCTATCATTTCCCTCCAGCACTGCTTCATACATTAGTCCATGCCACGTATGGACAACCCTGCAGGACTCATGCTATCATTTCCCTCCAGCACTGCTTCACACATGAGTCCATGTCACGTATGGACAACCCTGCAGGACTCGTGCTATCATTTCCCTCCAGCACTGCTTCACACATGAGTCCATGCCACATATGGACAACCCTGCAGGATTCATGCTATCATTTCCCTCCAGCACTGCTTCACACATGAGTCCATGCCACGTATGGACAACCCTGCAGGACTCATGCTATCATTTCCCTCCAGCACAGCTTCACACATGAGTCCATGCCACGTATGGACAACCCTGCAGGACTCGTGCTATCATTTCCCTCCAGCACTGCTTCACACATGAGTCCATGCCACGTATGGACAACCCTGCAGGACTCGTGCTATCATTTCCCTCCAGCACTGCTTCACACATGAGTCCATGCCACGTATGGACAACCCTGCAGGATTCATGCTATCATTTCCCTCCAGCACTGCTTCATACATTAGTCCATGTCATGTATGGACAACCCTGCAGGACTCATGCTATCATTTCCCTCCAGCACTGCTTCACACATGAGTCCATGCCACGTATGGACAACCCTGCAGGACTCGTGCTATCATTTCCCTCCAGCACTGCTTCACACATGAGTCCATGCCACGTATGGACAACCCTGCAGGATTCATGCTATCATTTCCCTCCAGCACTGCTTCACACATGAGTCCATGCCACGTATGGACAACCCTGCAGGATTCATGCTATCATTTCCCTCCAGCACTGCTTCACACATGAGTCCATGCCACGTATGGACAACCCTGCAGGACTCGTGCTATCATTTCCCTCCAGCACTGCTTCACACATGAGTCCATGCCACATATGGACGACCCTGCAGGATTCATGCTGTCATTTCCCTCCAACACTGCTTCACACATGAGTCCATGCCACGTATGGACAACCCTGCAGGATTCATGCTATCATTTCCCTCCAGCACTGCTTCACACATGAGTCCATGCCACGTATGGACAACCCTGCAGGACTCGTGCTATCATTTCCCTCCAGCACTGCTTCACACATGAGTCCATGCCACGTATGGACGACCCTGCAGGATTCATGCTGTCATTTCCCTCCAGCACTGCTTCACACATGAGTCCATGCCACGTATGGACAACCCTGCAGGATTCATGCTATCATTTCCCTCCAGCACTGCTTCACACATGAGTCCATGCCACGTATGGACAACCCTGCAGGACTCGTGCTATCATTTCCCTCCAGCACTGCTTCACACATGAGTCCATGCCACATATGGACAACCCTGCAGGACTCGTGCTATCATTTCCCTCCAGCACTGCTTCATACATTAGTCCATGCCACGTATGGACGACCCTGCAGGATTCATGCTATCATTTCCCTCCAGCACTGCTTCACACATGAGTCCATGCCACATATGGACAACCCTGCAGGACTCATGCTATCATTTCCCTCCAGCACTGCTTCACACATGAGTCCATGCCACGTATGGACAACCCTGCAGGACTCGTGCTATCATTTCCCTCCAGCACTGCTTCATACATTAGTCCATGCCACATATGGACAACCCTGCAGGATTCATGCTATCATTTCCCTCCCGCACTGCTTCATACATTAGTCCATGCCACGTATGGACGACCCTGCAGGATTCATGCTATCATTTCTCTCCAGCACTGGTTCATACATTAGTCCATGCCACGTATAGACGACCCTGCAGGATTCATGCTATCATTTCCCTCCAGCACTGCTTCATACATTAGTCCATGCCACGTATGGACGACCCTGCAGGATTCATGCTATCGTTTCCCTCCAGCACTGCTTCATACATTAGTCCATGCCACGTATGGACGACCCTGCAGGATTCATGCTATCATTTCCCTCCAGCACTGCTTCATACATTAGTCCATGCCACGTATGGACGACCCTGCAGGATTCATGCTATCATTTCCCTCCAGCACTGCTTCATACATTAGTCCATGCCACGTATGGACGACCCTGCAGGATTCATGCTATCATTTCCCTCCAGCACTGCTTCATACATTAGTCCATGCCACGTATGGACGACCCAGCAGGATTCATGCTATCATTTCCCTCCAGCACTGCTTCATACATTAGTCCATGCCACGTATGGACGACCCTGCAGGATTCATGCTATCATTTCCCTCCAGCACTGCTTCACACATGAGTCCAAGCCACGTATGGACAACCCTGCAGGACTCATGCTATCATTTCCCTCCAGCACTGCTTCACACATGAGTCCATGCCACGTATGGACAACCCTGCAGGACTCGTGCTATCATTTCCCTCCAGCACTGCTTCACACATGAGTCCATGCCACTTATGGACAACCCTGCAGGACTCGTGCTATCATTTCTCTCCAGCACTGCTTCACACATGAGTCCATGCCACGTATGGACAACCCTGCAGGATTCATGCTATCATTTCCCTCCAGCACTGCTTCATACATTAGTCCATGCCACGTATGGACAACCCTGCAGGACTCATGCTATCATTTCCCTCCAGCACTGCTTCACACATGAGTCCATGCCACGTATGGACAACCCTGCAGGACTCGTGCTATCATTTCCCTCCAGCACTGCTTCACACATGAGTCCATGCCACGTATGGACAACCCTGCAGGATTCATGCTATCATTTCCCTCCAGCACTGCTTCACACATGAGTCCATGCCACGTATGGACAACCCTGCAGGATTCATGCTATCATTTCCCTCCAGCACTGCTTCACACATGAGTCCATGCCACGTATGGACAACCCTACAGGACTCGTGCTATCATTTCCCTCCAGCACTGCTTCACACATGAGTCCATGCCACGTATGGACGACCCTGCAGGATTCATGCTGTCATTTCTCTCCAGCACTGCTTCACACATGAGTCCATGCCACGTATGGACAACCCTGCAGGATTCATGCTATCATTTCCTTCCAGCACTGCTTCACACATGAGTCCATGCCACATATGGACAACCCTGCAGGACTCGTGCTATCATTTCCCTCCAGCACTGCTTCATACATTAGTCCATGCCACGTATGGACGACCCTGCAGGATTCATGCTATCATTTCCCTCCAGCACTGCTTCACACATGAGTCCATGCCACATATGGACAACCCTGCAGGACTCATGCTATCATTTCCCTCCAGCACTGCTTCACACATGAGTCCATGCCACGTATGGACAACCCTGCAGGACTCGTGCTATCATTTCCCTCCAGCACTGCTTCATACATTAGTCCATGCCACATATGGACAACCCTGCAGGATTCATGCTATCATTTCCCTCCCGCACTGCTTCATACATTAGTCCATGCCACGTATGGACGACCCTGCAGGATTCATGCTATCATTTCCCTCCAGCACTGCTTCATACATTAGTCCATGCCACGTATGGACGACCCTGCAGGATTCATGCTATCATTTCCCTCCAGCACTGCTTCATACATTAGTCCATGCCACGTATGGACGACCCTGCAGGATTCATGCTATCATTTCCCTCCAGCACTGCTTCATACATTAGTCCATGCCACGTATGGACGACCCTGCAGGATTCATGCTATCATTTCCCTCCAGCACTGCTTCATACATTAGTCCATGCCACGTATGGACGACCCTGCAGGATTCATGCTATCATTTCCCTCCAGCACTGCTTCATACATTAGTCCATGCCACGTATGGACGACCCTGCAGGATTCATGCTATCATTTCCCTCCAGCACTGCTTCATACATTAGTCCATGCCACGTATGGACGACCCTGCAGGATTCATGCTATCATTTCCCTCCAGCACTGCTTCATACATTAGTCCATGCCACGTATGGACGACCCGGCAGGATTCATGCTATCATTTCCCTCCAGCACTGCTTCACACATGAGTCCATGCCACGTATGGACAACCCTGCAGGACTCATGCTATCATTTCCCTCCAGCACTGCTTCATACATTAGTCCATGCCACGTATGGACGACCCTGCAGGATTCATGCTATCATTTCCCTCCAGCACTGCTTCATACATTAGTCCATGCCACGTATGGACAACCCTGCAGGATTCATGCTATCATTTCCCTCCAGCACTGCTTCACACATGAGTGCATGCCACGTATGGACGACCCTGCAGGATTCATGCTATCATTTCCCTCCAGCACTGCTTCATACATTAGTCCATGCCACGTATGGACGACCCTGCAGGATTCATGCTATCATTTCCCTCCAGCACTGCTTCACACATGAGTCCATGCCACGTATGGACAACCCTGCAGGATTCATGCTATCATTTCCCTCCAGCACTGCTTCATACATTAGTCCATGCCACGTATGGACAACCCTGCAGGATTCATGCTATCATTTCCCTCCAGCACTGCTTCACACATGAGTCCATGCCACGTATGGACGACCCTGCAGGATTCATGCTGTCATTTCCCTCCAGCACTGCTTCACACAAGAGTCCATGCCACGTATGGACAACCCTGCATGATTCATGCTATCATTTCCCTCCAGCACTGCTTCACACATGAGTCCATGCCATGTATGGACGACCCTGCAGGATTCATGCTGTCATTTCCCTCCAGCACTGCTTCATACATTAGTCCATGCCACGTATGGACGACCCTGCAGGACTCATGCTATCATTTCCCTCCAGCACTGCTTCATACATTAGTCCATGCCACGTATGGACGACCCTGCAGGATTCATGCTATCATTTCCCTCCAGCACTGCTTCATACATTAGTCCATGCCACGTATGGACGACCCTGCAGGATTCATGCTATCATTTCCCTCCAGCACTGCTTCACACATGAGTCCATGCCACGTATGGACGACCCTGCAGGATTCATGCTGTCATTTCCCTCCAGCACTGCTTCATACATTAGTCCATGCCACGTATGCACGACCCTGCAGGATTCATGCTATCATTTCCCTCCAGCACTGCTTCATACATTAGTCCATGCCACGTATGGACGACCCTGCAGGATTCATGCTATCATTTCCCTCCAGCACTGCTTCATACATTAGTCCATGCCACGTATGGACGACCCTGCAGGATTCATGCTATCATTTCCCTCCAGCACTGCTTCACACATGAGTCCATGCCACGTATGGACAACCCTGCAGGACTCATGCTATCATTTCCCTCCAGCACTGCTTCACACATGAGTCCGTGCCACGTATGGACAACCCTGCAGGATTCATGCTATCATTTCCCTCCAGCACTGCTTAACACATGAGTCCATGCCACGTATGGACGACCCTGCATGATTCATGCTGTCATTTCCCTCCAGCACTGCTTCATACATTAGTCCATGCCACGTATGGACGACCCTGCAGGATTCATGCTATCATTTCCCTCCAGCACTTCTTCATACATTAGTCCATGCCACGTATGGACGACCCTGCAGGATTCATGCTATCATTTCCCTCCAGCACTGCTTCATACATTAGTCCATACCACGTATGGACGACCCTGCAGGATTCATGCTATCATTTCCCTCCAGCACTGCTTCATACATTAGTCCATGCCACGTATGGACGACCCTGCAGGATTCATGGTATCATTTCCCTCCAGCACTGCTTCATACATTAGTCCATGCCACGTATGGACGACCCTGCAGGATTCATGCTATCATTGCCCTCCAGCACTGCTTCACACATGAGTCCATGCCACATATGGACAACCCTGCAGGATTCATGCTATCATTTCCCTCCAGCACTGCTTCACACATGAGTCCATGCGACATATGGACGACCCTGCAGGATTCATGCTATCATTTCCCTCCAGCACTTCTTCACACATGAGTCCATGCCACGTATGGACAACCCTGCAGGACTCGTGCTATCATTTCCCTCCAGCACAGCTTCACACATGAGTCCATGCCACATATGGACAACCCTGCAGGATTCATGCTATCATTTCCCTCCAGCACTGCTTCACACATGAGTCCATGCCACGTATGGACGACCCTTCAGGATTCATGCTGTCATTTCCCTCCAGCACTGCTTCACACATGAGTCCATGCCACGTATGGACAACCCTGCAGGATTCATGCTATCATTTCCCTCCAGCACAGCTTCACACATGAGTCCATGCCACGTATGGACAACCCTGCAGGACTCATGCTATCATTTCCCTCCAGCACTGCTTCACACATGAGTCCATGCCACGTATGGACAACCCTGCAGGATTCATGCTATCATTTCCCTCCAGCACTGCTTCACACATGAGTCCATGCCACGTATGGACGACCCTGCAGGATTCATGCTGTCATTTCCCTCCAGCACTGCTTCATACATTAGTCCATGCCACGTATGGACAACCCTGCAGGACTCGTGCTATCATTTCCCTCCAGCACTGCTTCACACATGAGTCCATGCCACGTATGTACAACCCTGCAGGACTCGTGCTATCATTTCCCTCCAGCACTGCTTCACACATGAGTCCATGCCACGTATGGACGACCCTGCAGGAGTCATGCTATCATTTCCCTCCAGCACTGCTTCACACATGAGTCCATGCCACGTATGGACGACCCTGCAGGATTCATGCCGTCATTTCCCTCCAGCGCTGCTTCACACATGAGTCCATGCCACGTATGGACAACCCTGCAGGATTCATGCTATCATTTCCCTCCAGCACTGCTTCACACATGAGTCCATGCCACGTATGGACAACCCTGCAGGACTCATGCTATCATTTCCCTCCAGCACTGCTTCATACATTAGTCCATGCCACATATGGACAACCCTGCAGGATTCATGCTATCATTTCCCTCCAGCACTGCTTCACACATGAGTCCATGCCACGTATGGACGACCCTGCAGGATTCATGATATCATTTCCCTCCAGCACTGCTTCACACATGAGTCCATGCCACATATGGACGACCCTGCAGGATTCATGCTGTCATTTCCCTCCAGCACTGCTTCTTACATTAGTCCATGCCACGTATGGACAACCCTGCAGGACTCGTGCTATCATTTCCCTCCAGCACTGCTTCACACATGAGTCCATGCCACATATGGACAACCCTGCAGGATTCATGCTATCAGTTCCCTCCAGCACTGCTTCACACATGAGTCCATGCCACATATGGACGACCCTGCAGGATTCATGCTATCATTTCCCTCCAGCACTGCTTCACACATGAGTCCATGCCACGTATGGACAACCCTGCAGGACTCGTGCTATCATTTCCCTCCAGCACTGCTTCACACATGAGTCCATGCCACATATGGACAACCCTGCAGGATTCATGCTATCAGTTCCCTCCAGCACTGCTTCACACATGAGTCCATGCCACGTATGGACGACCCTGCAGGATTCATGCTGTCATTTCCCTCCAGCACTGCTTCACACATGAGTCCATGCCACGTATGGACAACCCTGCAGGATTCATGCTATCATTTCCCTCCAGCACTGCTACACACATGAGTCCATGCCACGTATGGACAACCCTGCAGGATTCATGCTATCATTTCCCTCCAGCACTGCTTCACACATGAGTCCATGCCACGTATGGACGACCCTGCAGGATTCATGCTGTCATTTCCCTCCAGCACTGCTTTACACATGAGTCCATGCCACGTATGGCCAACCCTGCAGGATTCATGCTATCATTTCCCTCCAGCACTGCTTCACACATGAGTCCATGCCACGTATGGACAACCCTGCAGGATTCATGCTATCATTTCCCTCCAGCACTGCTTCACACATGAGTCCATGCCTCGTATGGACGACCCTGCAGGATTCATGCTATCATTTCCCTCCAGCACTGCTTCACACATGAGTCCATGCCACGTATGGACAACCCTGCAGGACTCGTGCTATCATTTCCCTCCAGCACTGCTTCACACATGAGTCCATGCCACATATGGACAACCCTGCAGGATTCATGCTATCATTTCCCTCCAGCACTGCTTCACACATGAGTCCATGCCACGTATGGACGACCCTGCAGGATTCATGCTGTCATTTCCCTCCAGCACTGCTTCACACATGAGTCCATGCCACGTATGGACAACCCTGCAGGATTCATGCTATCATTTCCCTCCAGCACTGCTACACACATGAGTCCATGCCACGTATGGACAACCCTGCAGGATTCATGCTATCATTTCCCTCCAGCACTGCTTCACACATGAGTCCATGCCACGTATGGACGACCCTGCAGGATTCATGCTGTCATTTCCCTCCAGCACTGCTTCATACATTAGTCCATGCCACGTATGGACAACCCTGCAGGACTCGTGCTATCATTTCCCTCCAGCACTGCTTCACACATGAGTCCATGCCACATATGGACAACCCTGCAGGATTCATGCTATCAGTTCCCTCCAGCACTGCTTCACACATGAGTCCATGCCACATATGGACGACCCTGCAGGATTCATGCTATCATTTCCCTCCAGCACTGCTTCACACATGAGTCCATGCCACGTATGGACAACCCTGCAGGACTCGTGCTATCATTTCCCTCCAGCACTGCTTCACACATGAGTCCATGCCACATATGGACAACCCTGCAGGATTCATGCTATCAGTTCCCTCCAGCACTGCTTCACACATGAGTCCATGCCACATATGGACGACCCTGCAGGATTCATGCTATCATTTCCCTCCAGCACTGCTTCACACATGAGTCCATGCCACGTATGGACAACCCTGCAGGACTCGTGCTATCATTTCCCTCCAGCACTGCTTCACACATGAGTCCATGCCACATATGGACAACCCTGCAGGATTCATGCTATCATTTCCCTCCAGCACTGCTTCACACATGAGTCCATGCCACGTATGGACGACCCTGCAGGATTCATGCTGTCATTTCCCTCCAGCACTGCTTCACACATGAGTCCATGCCACGTATGGACAACCCTGCAGGATTCATGCTATCATTTCCCTCCAGCACTGCTTCACACATGAGTCCATGCCACGTATGGACAACCCTGCAGGATTCATGCTATCATTTCCCTCCAGCACTGCTTCACACATGAGTCCATGCCACGTATGGACGACCCTGCAGGATTCATGCTGTCATTTCCCTCCAGCACTGCTTCATACATTAGTCCATGCCACGTATGGACAACCCTGCAGGACTCGTGCTATCATTTCCTTCCAGCACTGCTTCACACATGAGTCCATGCCACATATGGACAACCCTGCAGGATTCATGCTATCAGTTCCCTCCAGCACTGCTTCACACATGAGTCCATGCCACATATGGACGACCCTGCAGGATTCATGCTATCATTTCCCTCCAGCACTGCTTCACACATGAGTCCATGCCACGTATGGACAACCCTGCAGGACTCGTGCTATCATTTCCCTCCAGCACTGCTTCACACATGAGTCCATGCCACATATGGACGACCCTGCAGGACTCGTGCTATCATTTCCCTCCAGCACTGCTTCACACATGAGTCCATGCCACATATGGACAACCCTGCAGGACTCGTGCTATCATTTCCCTCCAGCACTGCTTCACACATGAGTCCATGCCACATATGGACGACCCTGCAGGATTCATGCTATCATTTCCCTCCAGCACTGCTTCACACATGAGTCCATGCCACGTATGGACAACCCTGCTGGACTCGTGCTATCATTTCCCTCCAGCACTGCTTCACACATGAGTCCATGCCACATATGGACGACCCTGCAGGATTCATGCTGTCATTTCCCTCCAGCACTGCTTCACACATGAGTCCATGCCACGTATGGACAAACCTGCAGGATTCATGCTATCATTTCCCTCCAGCACTGCTTCACACATGAGTCCATGCCACGTATGGACAACCCTGCAGGATTCATGCTATCATTTCCCTCCAGCACTGCTTCACACATGAGTCCATGCCACGTATGGACGACCCTGCAGGATTCATGCTGTCATTTCCCTCCAGCACTGCTTCATACATTAGTCCATGCCACGTACGGACAACCCTGCAGGACTCGTGCTATCATTTCCCTCCAGCACTGCTTCACACATGAGTCCATGCCACATATGGACAACCCTGCAGGATTCATGCTATCAGTTCCCTCCAGCACTGCTTCACACATGAGTCCATGCCACATATGGACGACCCTGCAGGATTCATGCTATCATTTCCCTCCAGCACTGCTTCACACATGAGTCCATGCCACGTATGGACAACCCTGCAGGACTCGTGCTATCATTTCCCTCCAGCACTGCTTCACACATGAGTCCATTCCACATATGGACAACCCTGCAGGATTCATGCTATCATTTCCCTCCAGCACTGCTTCACACATGAGTCCATGCCACATATGGACGACCCTGCAGGATTCATGCTATCATTTCCCTCCAGCACTGCTTCACACATGAGTCCATGCCACATATGGACAACCCTGCAGGACTCATGCTATCATTTCCCTCCAGCACTGCTTCACACATGAGTCCATGCCACATATGGACGACCCTGCAGGATTCATGCTATCATTTCCCTCCAGCACTGCTTCACACATGAGTCCATGCCACGTATGGACAACCCTGCAGGACTCGTGCTATCATTTCCCTCCAGCACTGCTTCACACATGAGTCCATGCCACATATGGACAACCCTGCAGGATTCATGCTATCATTTCCCTCCAGCACTGCTTCACACATGAGTCCATGCCACATATGGACGACCCTGCAGGATTCATGCTATCATTTCCGTCCAGCACTGCTTCACACATGAGTCCATGCCACGTATGGACAAACCTGCAGGATTCATGCTGTCATTTCCCTCCAGCACTGCTTCATACATTAGTCCATGCCACATATGGACAACCCTGCAGGATTCATGCTATCATTTCCCTCCAGCACTGCTTCACACATGAGTCCATGCCACATATGGACGACCCTGCAGGATTCATGCTATCATTTCCCTCCAGCACTGCTTCACACATGAGTCCATGCCACGTATGGACAACCCTGCAGGACTCGTGCTATCATTTCCCTCCAGCACTGCTTCACACATGAGTCCATGCCACATATGGACAACCCTGCAGGATTCATGCTATCATTTCCCTCCAGCACTGCTTCACACATGAGTCCATGCCACATATGGACGACCCTGCAGGATTCATGCTATCATTTCCCTCCAGCACTGCTTCACACATGAGTCCATGCCACGTATGGACAACCCTGCAGGACTCATGCTATCATTTCCCTCCAGCACTGCTTCACACATGAGTCCATGCCACATATGGACAACCCTGCAGGATTCATGCTATCATTTCCCTCCAGCACTGCTTCACACATGAGTCCATGCCACATATGGACGACCCTGCAGGATTCATGCTATCATTTCCCTCCAGCACTGCTTCACACATGAGTCCATGCCACGTATGGACGACCCTGCAGGATTCATGCTGTCATTTCCCTCCAGCACTGCTTCATACATTAGTCCATGCCACGTATGGACAACCCTGCAGGACTCGTGCTATCATTTCCCTCCAGCACTGCTTCACACATGAGTCCATGCCACATATGGACAACCCTGCAGGATTCATGCTATCAGTTCCCTCCAGCACTGCTTCACACATGAGTCCATGCCACATATGGACGACCCTGCAGGATTCATGCTATCATTTCCCTCCAGCACTGCTTCACACATGAGTCCATGCCACGTATGGACAACCCTGCAGGACTCGTGCTATCATTTCCCTCCAGCACTGCTTCACACATGAGTCCATGCCACGTATGGACAACCCTGCAGGATTCATGCTATCATTTCCCTCCAGCACTGCTTCACACATGAGTCCATGCCACGTATGGACAACCCTGCAGGATTCATGCTATCATTTCCCTCCAGCACTGCTTCACACATGAGTCCATGCCACGTATGGACGACCCTGCAGGATTCATGCTGTCATTTCCCTCCAGCACTGCTTCATACATTAGTCCATGCCACGTATGGACAACCCTGCAGGACTCGTGCTATCATTTCCCTCCAGCACTGCTTCACACATGAGTCCATGCCACATATGGACAACCCTGCAGGATTCATGCTATCAGTTCCCTCCAGCACTGCTTCACACATGAGTCCATGCCACATATGGACGACCCTGCAGGATTCATGCTATCATTTCCCTCCAGCACTGCTTCACACATGAGTCCATGCCACGTATGGACAACCCTGCAGGACTCGTGCTATAATTTACCTCCAGCACTGCTTCACACATGAGTCCATTCCACATATGGACAACCCTGCAGGATTCATGCTATCATTTCCCTCCAGCACTGCTTCACACATGAGTCCATGCCACATATGGACGACCCTGCAGGATTCATGCTATCATTTCCCTCCAGCACTGCTTCACACATGAGTCCATGCCACGTATGGACAACCCTGCAGGACTCGTGCTATCATTTCCCTCCAGCACTGCTTCACACATGAGTCCATGCCACATATGGACAACCCTGCAGGATTCATGCTATCATTTCCCTCCAGCACTGCTTCACACATGAGTCCATGCCACATATGGACAACCCTGCAGGACTCATGCTATCATTTCCCTCCAGCACTGCTTCACACATGAGTCCATGCCACATATGGACGACCCTGCAGGATTCATGCTATCATTTCCCTCCAGCACTGCTTCACACATGAGTCCATGCCACATATGGACAACCCTGCAGGACTCATGCTATCATTTCCCTCCAGCACTGCTTCACACATGAGTCCATGCCACATATGGACAACCCTGCAGGATTCATGCTATCATTTCCCTCCAGCACTGCTTCACACATGAGTCCATGCCACATATGGACGACCCTGCAGGATTCATGCTATCATTTCCGTCCAGCACTGCTTCACACATGAGTCCATGCCACATATGGACAAACCTGCAGGATTCATGCTGTCATTTCCCTCCAGCACTGCTTCATACATTAGTCCATGCCACATATGGACAACCCTGCAGGATTCATGCTATCATTTCCCTCCAGCACTGCTTCACACATGAGTCCATGCCACATATGGACGACCCTGCAGGATTCATGCTATCATTTCCCTCCAGCACTGCTTCACACATGAGTCCATGCCACGTATGGACAACCCTGCAGGACTCGTGCTATCATTTCCCTCCAGCACTGCTTCACACATGAGTCCATGCCACATATGGACAACCCTGCAGGATTCATGCTATCATTTCCCTCCAGCACTGCTTCACACATGAGTCCATGCCACATATGGACGACCCTGCAGGATTCATGCTATCATTTCCCTCCAGCACTGCTTCACACATGAGTCCATGCCACGTATGGACAACCCTGCAGGACTCATGCTATCATTTCCCTCCAGCACTGCTTCACACATGAGTCCATGCCACATATGGACAACCCTGCAGGATTCATGCTATCATTTCCCTCCAGCACTGCTTCACACATGAGTCCATGCCACATATGGACGACCCTGCAGGATTCATGCTATCATTTCCCTCCAGCACTGCTTCACACATGAGTCCATGCCACGTATGGACGACCCTGCAGGATTCATGCTGTCATTTCCCTCCAGCACTGCTTCATACATTAGTCCATGCCACGTATGGACAACCCTGCAGGACTCGTGCTATCATTTCCCTCCAGCACTGCTTCACACATGAGTCCATGCCACATATGGACAACCCTGCAGGATTCATGCTATCAGTTCCCTCCAGCACTGCTTCACACATGAGTCCATGCCACATATGGACGACCCTGCAGGATTCATGCTATCATTTCCCTCCAGCACTGCTTCACACATGAGTCCATGCCACGTATGGACAACCCTGCAGGACTCGTGCTATCATTTCCCTCCAGCACTGCTTCACACATGAGTCCATGCCACGTATGGACAACCCTGCAGGATTCATGCTATCATTTCCCTCCAGCACTGCTTCACACATGAGTCCATGCCACGTATGGACAACCCTGCAGGATTCATGCTATCATTTCCCTCCAGCACTGCTTCACACATGAGTCCATGCCACGTATGGACGACCCTGCAGGATTCATGCTGTCATTTCCCTCCAGCACTGCTTCATACATTAGTCCATGCCACGTATGGACAACCCTGCAGGACTCGTGCTATCATTTCCCTCCAGCACTGCTTCACACATGAGTCCATGCCACATATGGACAACCCTGCAGGATTCATGCTATCAGTTCCCTCCAGCACTGCTTCACACATGAGTCCATGCCACATATGGACGACCCTGCAGGATTCATGCCATCATTTCCCTCCAGCACTGCTTCACACATGAGTCCATGCCACGTATGGACAACCCTGCAGGACTCGTGCTATAATTTACCTCCAGCACTGCTTCACACATGAGTCCATTCCACATATGGACAACCCTGCAGGATTCATGCTATCATTTCCCTCCAGCACTGCTTCACACATGAGTCCATGCCACATATGGACGACCCTGCAGGATTCATGCTATCATTTCCCTCCAGCACTGCTTCACACATGAGTCCATGCCACATATGGACAACCCTGCAGGACTCATGCTATCATTTCCCTCCAGCACTGCTTCACACATGAGTCCATGCCACATATGGACGACCCTGCAGGATTCATGCTATCATTTCCCTCCAGCACTGCTTCACACATGAGTCCATGCCACGTATGGACAACCGTGCGGGACTCGTGCTATCATTTCCCTCCAGCACTGCTTCACACATGAGTCCATGCCACATATGGACAACCCTGCAGGATTCATGCTATCATTTCCCTCCAGCACTGCTTCACACATGAGTCCATGCCACGTATGGACAACCCTGCAGGACTCGTGCTATCATTTCCCTCCAGCACTGCTTCACACATGAGTCCATGCCACATATGGACAACCCTGCAGGATTCATGCTATCATCTCCCTCCAGCACTGCTTCACACATGAGTCCATGCCACATATGGACGACCCTGCAGGATTCATGCTATCATTTCCGTCCAGCACTGCTTCACACATGAGTCCATGCCACGTATGGACAACCCTGCAGGATTCATGCTATCATTTCCCTCCAGCACTGCTTCATACATTAGTCCATGCCACATATGGACAACCCTGCAGGATTCATGCTATCATTTCCCTCCAGCACTGCTTCACACATGAGTCCATGCCACATATGGACGACCCTGCAGGATTCATGCTATCATTTCCCTCCAGCACTGCTTCACACATGAGTCCATGCCACGTATGGACAACCCTGCAGGACTCGTGCTATCATTTCCCTCCAGCACTGCTTCACACATGAGTCCATGCCACATATGGACAACCCTGCAGGATTCATGCTATCATTTCCCTCCAGCACTGCTTCACACATGAGTCCATGCCACATATGGGCGACCCTGCAGGATTCATGCTATCATTTCCCTCCAGCACTGCTTCACACATGAGTCCATGCCACGTATGGACAACCCTGCAGGACTCGTGTTATCATTTCCCTCCAGCACTGCTTCACACATGAGTCCATGCCACATATGGACAACCCTGCAGGATTCATGCTATCATTTCCCTCCAGCACTGCTTCACACATGAGTCCATGCCACATATGGACGACCCTGCAGGATTCATGCTATCATTTCCCTCCAGCACTGCTTCACACATGAGTCCATGCCACATATGGACGACCCTGCAGGATTCATGCTATCATTTCCCTCCAGCACTGCTTCACACATGAGTCCATGCCACGTATGGACAACCCTGCAGGACTCGTGCTATCATTTCCCTCCAGCACTGCTTCACACATGAGTCCATGCCACATATGGACAACCCTGCAGGATTCATGCTATCATTTCCCTCCAGCACTGCTTCACACATGAGTCCATGCCACATATGGACGACCCTGCAGGATTCATGCTATCATTTCCCTCCAGCACTGCTTCACACATGAGTCCATGCCACGTATGGACAACCCTGCAGGACTCATGCTATCATTTCCCTCCAGCACTGCTTCACACATGAGTCCATGCCACATATGGACGACCCTGCAGGATTCATGCTATCATTTCCCTCCAGCACTGCTTCACACATGAGTCCATGCCACGTATGGACAACCCTGCAGGACTCGTGCTATCATTTCCCTCCAGCACTGCTTCACACATGAGTCCATGCCACGTATGGACAACCCTGCAGGACTCGTGCTATCATTTCCCTCCAGCACTGCTTCACACATGAGTCCATGCCACATATGGACAACCCTGCAGGATTCATGCTATCATTTCCCTCCAGCACTGCTTCACACATGAGTCCATGCCACATATGGACGACCCTGCAGGATTCATGCTATCATTTCCCTCCAGCACTGCTTCACACATGAGTCCATGCCACGTATGGACAACCCTGCAGGACTCATGCTATCATTTCCCTCCAGCACTGCTTCACACATGAGTCCATGCCACATATGGACGACCCTGCAGGATTCATGCTATCATTTCCCTCCAGCACTGCTTCACACATGAGTCCATGCCACGTATGGACAACCCTGCAGGACTCGTGCTATCATTTCCCTCCAGCACTGCTTCACACATGAGTCCATGCCACATATGGACAACCCTGCAGGATTCATGCTATCATTTCCCTCCAGCACTGCTTCACACATGAGTCCATGCCACATATGGACGACCCTGCAGGATTCATGCTATCATTTCCGTCCAGCACTGCTTCACACATGAGTCCATGCCACGTATGGACAACCCTGCAGGATTCATGCTGTCATTTCCCTCCAGCACTGCTTCATACATTAGTCCATGCCACATATGGACAACCCTGCAGGATTCATGCTATCATTTCCCTCCAGCACTGCTTCACACATGAGTCCATGCCACATATGGACGACCCTGCAGGATTCATGCTATCATTTCCCTCCAGCACTGCTTCACACAGGAGTCCATGCCACGTATGGACAACCCTGCAGGACTCGTGCTATCATTTCCCTCCAGCACTGCTTCACACATGAGTCCATGCCACATATGGACAACCCTGCAGGATTCATGCTATCATTTCCCTCCAGCACTGCTTCACACATGAGTCCATGCCACATATGGACGACCCTGCAGGATTCATGCTATCATTTCCCTCCAGCACTGCTTCACACATGAGTCCATGCCACGTATGGACAACCCTGCAGGACTCGTGTTATCATTTCCCTCCAGCACTGCTTCACACATGAGTCCATGCCACATATGGACAACCCTGCAGGATTCATGCTATCATTTCCCTCCAGCACTGCTTCACACATGAGTCCATGCCACATATGGACGACCCTGCAGGATTCATGCTATCATTTCCCTCCAGCACTGCTTCACACATGAGTCCATGCCACGTATGGACAACCCTGCAGGACTCATGCTATCATTTCCCTCCAGCACTGCTTCACACATGAGTCCATGCCACGTCGTGCTGCGGCACTTGTGCGTGCTCGCGGGGGCCTACTCGATATTAGGCAGGTGTAGCAGTTTGTTTGGTTCCTCGGTGTATTTCACGTCACTTAACTTTACATACTCGATTATCCTTACGATCAATTATTTCAAATTTTCCTTTGTTTTTAAAAGCCATGTTGAGTGTTGTTCCAGTATCTATATCTACATTTACGTATATATTCCACAAGCCACCGTACGCTGCATGGTGGACTGTACCTTGCACTGCTACTAATCATTTTCTTTCCTGTTCCACTCGCAAAGAGAGCGACGGTAAAACGATGGTCTATAAGCGTCCGTAAGAGCCCCAGTTTCTCCCATCTTCGTGGTCCCTAAGCGGAATGTCCTTTGTCGGTAGTATAATTCTTCTGCATACGGTCTCAAATGCTGGTTGTTTACATTCCCTTAGTACTGCCTCGCGAAAAGAACGTCGTCTTCCCTACAGCGTTTCCCATTTGCATTCATGAAGCATTTCCGCAATACTTGCATGCTGATCGAACCCACCAGTAAAAAATCTAGCAGCACGCCTCCGAACTGATCTGATGTCTTCCTTTAATCCGGCCTAGTGTGGGTTTATTAGTTGAATACCGGGGAAAAGCAACCAGGATATTGCCTAAAAACACTCTCACGACCCATCCTAGAACACTGCTCAGTTGTGTGAGACCCGTACCAGATAGGATTATCAGTAGATATTGAACATATACAGAGAAGGGGAGCACGAATGGTAACAGGTTCGTCTGATCCACGGGGGAGTGGCTCTGAGATGGTGAAAGAACTGATCTGGCAGACTCTTGAACATAAACGGAAGCTATCCCTAGAAAGTGTACTTAAAAAGTGTCAAGAACCGGCTTTAAATGATGACTCCAGAAATTCACTACAATCCCCTATACATTGCTCCCATAGAGATTGTAAGCATAAGATTAGATTAATTACAGCACGCGCCGAGGCTTTTAAACAATCATTTTCCCTCCCGCCATGCATGCATGAAACGGGGAAAACCCCTTATCTTTGGTATAGTGGGACGTACCCTCTTCCATGCACGTCCCAGTGGTTCGCAGAGTATACTGGCTGATCAAAAAGTCAGTATAAATTTGAAAACTGAATAAATCACGGAATAATGTAGATAGAGAGGTACAAATTGACACACATGTTTGGAATGACACGGGGTTTTATTTGAACCGAAAAAATGCAAAAGTTAAAAAAATGTCCGAAAGATGGAGCTTCATCTGATCGCGGTCCTCTGGTTTGGAGCCGTGTGGAGGGTCTAAACCAGAGGCTCAGACGACTCTGCGACTATAATGGTTGCAAATTCATCGACCTCCGTTATTGGGTGGAGAACTGTAGGGCCCCCCTAGACAGGTCAGGCGTGCACTACACACCGGAAGCAGCTACTAGGGTAGCAGAGTACGTGTGGCGTGCACACGGGGGTTTTTTAGGTTAGAGGGACCCCCCCTTGGGCGAAACGATAAAATACCTGACGGCTTACCAGAGAGGACATTATCATCGTTGATAAAGAACGTCCGTCCTCAGAGACCAAAAACAGGAAAAGTTAACGTAATATTGGTAAACTGCAGGAGTATCCAGGGCAAGGTTCCTGAATTAGTATCTCTTATTGAAGGAAATAGTGCGCATATAGTATTAGGAACGGAAAGTTGGTTAAAACCGGAAGTGAACAGTAACGAAATCCTAGACACAGAATGGAATATATACCGCAAGGATAGGATAAACGCCAATGGTGGAGGAGTATTTATAGCAGTAAAGAATTCAATAATATCCAGTGAAGTTATTAGCGAATGCGAATGTGAAATAATCTGGGTTAAGTTAAGTATCAAAGGTGGGTCAGATATGATAGTCGGATGCTTCTATAGACCACCTGCATCAGCAACCGTAGTAGTTGAGCGCCTCAGAGAGAACCTGCAGAACGTCGTGAAGAAGTTTCGTGATCATACTATTGTAATAGGGGGAGACTTCAATCTACCAGGTATAGAATGGAATAGTCACACAATCAGAACTGGAGCCAGGGACAGAGACTCTTGTGACATTATCCTGACTGCCTTGTCCGAGAATTACTTCGAGCAGATAGTTAGAATGGTTCAAATGGCTCTGAGCACTATGGGACTTAACATCTATGGTCATCAGTCCCCTAGAACTTAGAACTACTTAAACCTAACTAACCTAAGGACAGCACACAACACCCAGCCATCACGAGGCAGAGAAAATCCCTGACCCCGCCGGGAATCGAACCCGGGAACCCGGGCGGGGGAAGCGAGAACGCTACCGCACGACCACGAGATGCGGGCAGATAGTTAGAGAACCAACTCGTGAAGCTAACGTTTTAGACCTCATAGCAACAAATAGACCGGAACTTTTCGACTCCGTGAATGTAGAAGAGGGTATCAGTGATCATAAGTCAGTGGTTGCATCAATGACTACAAGTGTAATAAGAAATGCCAAGAAAGGAAGGAAAATATATTTGCTTAACAAGAGTGATAGGGCACAAATCGCAGAATATCTGAGTGACCACCATCAAACGTTCATTTCTGAGGAAGAGGATGTGGAACAAAAATGGAAAAAATTCAGAAACATCGTCCAGTACGCCTTAGATAAGTTCGTACCGACTAAGGTCCAAAGCGAGGGGAAAGATCCACCGTGGTATAACAATCATGTACGAAAGGTACTACGGAAACAAAGAAAGCTTCATCATAGGTTTAAGAGTAGTCGAATCATAGCTGATAAGGAAAAGCTGAACGAAGCGAAAAAGAGCGTAAAGAGAGCAATGAGAGAAGCATTCAACGAATTCGAACATAAAACATTGGCAAACAATCTAAACAAGAACCCTAAAAAGTTTTGGTCATATGTAAAATCGGTAAGCGGATCTAAATCCCCTATTCAGTCACTCGTTGACCACGATGGCACCGAAACAGAGGACGACCGAAGAAAGGCAGAAATACTGAATTCAGTGTTCCGAAACTGTTTCACTGCGGAAAATCGTAACACGGTCCCTGACTTCAGCCGTCGCACGGACGCCAAAATGGAAAATATTGAAATAAACGATATCGGAATTGAAAAACAACTGCTATCACTTAGTAGCGGAAAAGCATCCGGACCAGACGAGATACCCTTAAGATTCTACAGTGATTATGCTAAAGAACTTGCCCCCTTTCTATCAGCAATTTATCGTAGATCGCTGGAAGAACGTAAAGTACCTAGCGACTGGAAGAAAGCGCAGGTCGTTCCCATTTTCAAGAAGGGTCATAAATCAGATGCGAATAATTAGAGGCCTATTTCGCTTACGTCAATCTGTTGTAGAATAATGGAACATGTTTTGTGTTCTCGTATTATGACGTTCTTAGATAATACAAATCTCCTTCATCATAACCAACATGGATTCCGCAAACAGAGATCATGTGAAACTCAGCTCGCCCTATTTGCCCAAGAAATTCACAGTGCCGTAGACACTGGCGAGCAGATTGATGCCGTATTCCTGGACTTCAGGAAGGCATTTGATACGGTTCCGCACTTACGTTTAGTGAAAAAAATACGAGCTTACGGAATATCGGACCAGGTTTGTGATTGGATTCAGGATTTCCTAGAAGAAAGAACACAACATGTCATTCTTAACGGTTCAAAATCTGCAGATGTAGAGGTAATTTCGGGAGTACCGCAGGGAAGCGTGATAGGACCTTTATTGTTTACAATATACATAAATGACTTAGTTGACAACATCGGTAGCTCCGTGAGGCTATTTGCAGATGACACGGTTGTCTACAAGAAAGTAGCAACATCAGAAGACTCGTACGTACTCCAGGAGGACCTGCAGAGGATTAATGCATGGTGCGACAGCTGGCAGCTTTCCCTAAACGTAGATAAATGTAATATAATGCGCATACACAGGGGCAGAAATCCATTCCAGTACGATTATGCCATAGGTGGTAAATCATTGGAAGCGGTAACGACCGTAAAATACTTAGGAGTTACTATCCGGAGCGATCTGAAGTGGAATAATCACATAAAACAAATAGTGGGAAAAGCAGGCGCCAGGTTGAGATTCATAGGAAGAATTCTAAGAAAATGTGACTCATCGACGAAAGAAGTAGCTTACAAAACGCTTGTTCGTCCGATTCTTGAGTATTGCTCATCGGTATGGGACCCTTACCAGGTTGGATTAATAGAAGAGATAGACATGACCCAGCGAAAAGCAGCGCGATTCGTCATGGGGACATTTAGTTAGCGCGAGAGCGTTACGGAGATGCTGAACAAGCTCCAGTGGCGGACACTTCAAGAAAGGCGTTACGCAATACGGAGAGGTTTATTATCGAAATTACGAGAGAGCACATTCCGGGAAGAGATGGGCAACATATTACTACCGCCCACATATATCTCGCGTAATGATCACAACGAAAAGATCCGAGAAATTAGAGCAAATACGGAGACTTACAAGCAGTCGTTCTTCCCACGCACAATTCGTGAATGGAACAGGGAAGGGGGGATCAGATAGTGGTACAATAAGTACCCTCCGCCACACACCGTAAGGTGGCTCGCGGAGTATAGATGTAGATGTAGATGTAGAATAGCAATAATTAGCATAACAAAGTAAGACAACGCAAAGATGATGTTCTTTACAGGAAATGCTCAATATGCCCACCATCATTCCTCAACAATAGTTGTAGTCGAGTAATAATGTTGTGAACAGCACTGTAAAGCATGTCCGGAGTTATGGTGAGGCATTGGCGTCGGATGTTGTCTTTCAGCATCCCTAGAGATGTCGGTCGATCACGATACACTTGCGACTTCAGGTAACCCCAAAGCCAATAATCGCACGGACTGAGGTCTGGGGTCCTGGGAGGCCAAGCATGACGAAAGTGGCGGCTGATCACACGATCATCACCAAACGACGCTCGCAAGAGATCTTTCACGCGTCTAGCAATATGGGATGGTTCTAATAAAGCCCCATGTCATTCTAAGCATGTGTGTCAATTTTTACCTCTCTATCTACATTATCAAAGTGGGCGGAGGAGCGGATAGAGGTTCAGGGCACTCTCTTGTCCTAGGGGTGGGAAATTGCCCCTAAAGGCGGAAGAATCGGCAATGATCAACGACATGAGGATGCAGAAGGCAATGGAAACCACTGCATTAAAGACACGTAACGTGTATCCACAGGACATGTGGCCTGTAATTGAAGAAGTGTCATGATGATCTCTCCATTGGCAAAAGATTTCGGAATAGTCCCCCATTCGGATCTCCGGGAGGGGACTGCCAAAGGGGAGGTTACCATGAGAAAAAGATTGAATAATCAACGAAAGGATAACGTTCTACGAGTCGGGGCGTGGAATTTCAGAAGCTTGAATGTGGTAGGGAGACTAGAAAATCTGAAAAGGGAAATGCAAAGGCTCAATCTAGATATAGTAGGGGTCAGTGAAGTGAAGTGGAAGGAAGACAAGGATTTCTGGTCAGATGAGTATCGGGTAATATCAGCAGCAGCAGAAAATAGTATAACAGGTGTAGGATTCGTTATGAATAGGAAGGTAGGGAAGAGGGTGTGTTACTTTGAACAGTTCAGTGACCGGGTTGTTCTAATCAGAATCGACAGCAGACCAACACCAACAACGATAGTTCAGGTATACATGCTGTTGTGGCGTAACAAGACAGCTACGCCACACTGAAGTAGCCGAAAGGCACGCGTAATCTCACGTAGGCTAGATAGAGGTCTGAAACAGGATACGTAATGAATGGTAGCAAGAAAAGTACGTAGCTGCTTTAATACTTAACTTTTAATCCTTCATGTGAATACAGCATTCCTTGATGATACAAGTGAGACTCTATCTTAAAATGGTTAATGGCGCCTTGCCAGGTCGTAGCCATTGACTTAGCTGAAGGCTATTCTAACTGTCTCTCGGCAAATGAGAGAAAGGCTTCGTCAGTGTAGTCGCTAGCTACGTCGTCCGTACAACTGGGGGCGAGAGCTAGTCCGTATCTCGAGACCTGCCTTGTGGTGGCGCTCTGTCTGCGATCACACAGTGGCGACACGCGGGTCCGACATGTACTAAATGGACCGCGGCCGATTTAAAGCTACCACCTAGCAAGTGTGGTGTCTGGCGGTGACACCACATTCCTCCCCCGCAAATCGGCGAACGGTCGTGTTATAAGGCTTCCGCCCGCCGTGGGGAGGACCCCATGTTGACGTATGCGATGAGGTGGGGAGCCTAACAACAGGCGAGGCTGTGCCACCCGCACCCGGCCATTCGGTCCGAGGGGAGCTAGGAAACGCCTGAAAACCTAGTCCAGGGTGCACGTCAACATGCGGTGTATGCGCCCGTAAAGAGACAGGAGGGGCCGAAGGGTCGACCTCCATTGCGTCGGGGTACCCGACGCGCGATGACGTCATGTGGTCCGGAGCGGGCAAGAGTTCCATGGCGGAGGACGGCTGGTCACGGGAAGCGATCGGCGGCACGTGACCCAGGGAGGCGCTTGGCGGCTGCAGCGAAGTGTCCACTGCGGGCGGCGCCGGCGGGAGAACAGGCGGCGGCTGCGGCGTCGCGTCGCCATGGGGCAAAATCGAAGGCATCGTCGGTAACACCTGGGGATGAGGCGAGCCAGTAGATGGTCCCCAGGGCGCTGACCGGACGGCACCGTCGCTGAAAGCAGACGGGGAGCGGCAGAACCCGTGCGACGACAGAGGCGCAGCTGATTGAGATGCCGACGCACCTCACCAGAGGCCCCCAAAACCAAATACATCGCGCGGCCGAGGCAGCGAAGAATGCGCCCTGCGAGCCAACGCCGTGAACCTCGATAGTTGCGATAGAATACAACGTCGCCTGGAGCAAAAGCAGAAGTCTGCCGCTGCGCAGGAACCTGATGCGGCGGGTGCAGCAAAGACATCAAGGTGCGATGAGGACGACCGTGGAGCAACTCAGCCGGCGAGCGACCATCTCGGGGCTGAGAGCGATACGATGACAAAAAGAGCAACAACGCGTCCTCCCGAGAATGCGACTCTTTCAACTTTAACATCTGTGACTTGAAAGTCCGGACCAATCGTTCAGCGGCACCGTTGGACTGAGGCGAAAACGGCGCGGATGTCAGATGTTGAATACCATTGGCCGTGCAGAAAGACTGAAATTCGGCGGACATGAATTGTGGGCCATTGTCGGAAACAATAGTCTGCGGAAGACCTTCAATGCAAAAGATAGCAGACAACGCTTGGATGGTGGCAGTTGACGTCGTGGAAGACATCCGGACAACAAAAGGAAAATTACTGAAGGCATCTACCAGAACCAACCATCGAGCATTCCAGAATGGACCAGCAAAATCGATGTGCAAGCGTTGCCAAGGGGAAGTGGCTTTTGGCCATGCAAAGACTTTCCGCGGCGGTGCGGATTGTTGTTCGGCACACGCCATGCAAGAAGAACACATATTCGTAATCGCAGCATCGATTCCGAACCAAGTACAGTGCTGACGAGCAAGTTGTTTCGTTCGCACTATACCCCAATGTCCTTCGTGAAGAAGCCGTAAAACAGAGGACTGGAACGAACGTGGGACCACGACTCTGGACTGATCATTATCAGAACGCAACAACAAAACACCACGTCGAACAAAAAGTCTCTCCTTATAAGTAAAAAATCGGCGAACCAACGGATCCTCGATCCGAGACTTTGACAAAGGCCATTGCGTAGCAACAAAACGCAAAACGGTAGCAAGGACCGGGTCAGCAGCTGTGGCTGTAGCTACACGACGAAAATCAATCGGAAACGATTCGACCACTTGATCGGTTTCCGAATCAATGAACATGCAAGCAAGTTCGGAAGAATCGAATGCTCTATCCTCAGCAACAGGCAAACGGGACAACGCATCGGCGTTTCCGTGCTTAGCAGTGGACCGATACAAGATATCGTAGCGGTACTGCGAGAGGAAAATAGACCAGCGAATAAATTTCTGCGCTGTACGCGGAGGTACAGGCTTGTTCGGATGAAAAAGCGATGTCAAAGGTTTGTGGTCTGTGATGATGGTAAAGTGACGACCATACAAGAAATCATGGAACTTAGTAACACCAAACACGAGAGCCAAAACTTCTTTCTCTATCTGTGAGTAATTTCTTTGCACAGACGAGAGCAATTTTGACGCAAAGGCAATAGGGCGATCATGCGACCCATCTTTGTGCGCAAGCACAGCTCCGATCCCGAAATCCGATGCATCTACCATCAACAAAAGGGGTTTCTGGGGATCGAACGGCGTAAGGCAAGTATTAGAAAGCAACGCCGATTTCAACTGGCGAAAGGCGCGTTCGCATTCCGTCGTCCAGACGAACGGAACACCCGTACGGCGTAAGTGATGAAGCGGAGTGAAATTGAAAAGGCATTGCGCACATTCACTCACACCTTGGGATTCTAAATCGTGTAATGTTCTTGCGACCTCCTCACGCAATACGTGGGGAACATTGCGCGCTCGGAAAAATTTCGGTTGCGCGTTGACTTTCAGTTCCAAATGTGCTTCATAGTTCTTAGCGCAACCAAGGCCCGGTGCAAAAATGTCTGCAAATTCTTCACACAGACGAGAAACACTGTCTGAAGGCACAGTCTGATTCACTGATAGGACCTGATTTACAATAGACAAGTTAAACAACTGAAATAAATCTAAACCAAACAAGTTCACTGCAGTAGAAGAACAAAGAACGTAAAATGACACAAGTTTTCTTTGTCCCTTATATGTTGCAAGAAGAGTGCACTGTCCTAACACAGGGATCTGCTGTCCTGAATATGTAGTGAGCTTAACAGTTGCGGCACACAACGGAGGTTTGACCAGTTGTTTGTACGTGTCGTGATTGAGCAATGAAACTGCAGCTCTGGTATCGAGCTGGAATGGTATGACCTTGCCATTAAAGTCCAAATCTACAAAAAGTTTATTGTCCTGCTGACTACAAGAGCGACTGCTTTGTGCAATTTGAACAGACACTGGTACAGAATCAATTGCTAATTGACGTGATTTCCGGTGACGTCGACGCACACTTTTTGTGGGACGAACACAGTCACTGTTAGAGAACATGGCACTGGACGAAGTGGAATTAACTACATGAATGTCCATGGGGGAAGGTCCACGAGCCTGAGTGTCCTTGGTTCGATTCCGGCGCGAAGCAAAGGGCCTGGAATGATTAAGAGTGTCTGATCTGAGCTTTTTCTGCCAAACACTTTGAACATGTCCTTTCATATTACAGAAAAAGCATATAGCTTGGCGTGACGGGCAATTTTCACGCGAATGTCTAGTAGCACACCGCGGGCATGATTTCACTGCATTTGTATGCTGGCACGGCACACCTGGTTTAGAGCGTGGCGGCAGCTGCGTGGACGTGCGCAAGGGCAGTTTACCGGGCCGCGCAGCGCGCCCGGCGGGCCGGTTAATGTTACACACGGCTGGCGAAGTTGCAAATGAGTCCTGAGCAAAGTCAAGCGTGTCTTGTCTATCCAATATGTCTATCACTTGTTGAAGGGAGGGATTGACGAGTTTCAAAATCTGTTCCCGTATACGAACATCAGAAACGTTCTGTGCTATTGCATCACGTACCATAGTATCTGAATACGGGAGTCCACATTCACACTCAAAAGCACAATCCCTTGTAAGGCCTTGCAAAGTTGCAACCCACTCCCTATTAGTTTGACCGGCTGTACGTTTTGTACGAAATAAAGTATACCTTTTTGCAACTACATTAACTGTTTCTTTGAAATAGGCGTCCAATGCCGACAAAATTTCGTCGTAGGACAGTGTTGCTACATCGCGTCGGGGAAACAATTTCACTATCACACGGTAGGTGGACACACTGACACAGGATAATAAGTGAGGCTGCCGCTCATTACCTTGAATTCTGTAGGCGGCGAGATGGAATCCAAATTGGCGTGACCACTCAGTCCATGTCTCTTGGGTTGGGTCAAACTTGCGAAACGGCGGTGCAACTGCATGTTGTGGCTGCAGTAGCGGTGAAGCGGCGGCTGCCGCATCGGTTTGAATGGCACGTTGACCCTGGACGAGCTGTCCCAGGGCATCCAATAACGCCTGCGTCTGCTGATTCTGCAAGCGATAAAATTCGGACAGTACATCGGGCAAACCCATGACACAAGTAAATGTAAGCAATTAGAAAGAACAAGACCCTTTCCGTTGACTCGTCGCCAACTGTTGTGGCGTAACAAGACAGCTACGCCACACTGAAGTAGCCGAAAGGCACGCGTAATCTCACGTAGGCTAGATAGAGGTCTGAAACAGGATACGTAATGAATGGTAGCAAGAAAAGTACGTAGCTGCTTTAATACTTAACTTTTAATCCTTCATGTGAATACAGCATTCCTTGATGATACAAGTGAGACTCTATCTTAAAATGGTTAATGGCGCCTTGCTAGGTCATAGCCATTGACTTAGCTGAAGGCTATTCTAACTGTCTCTCGGCAAATGAGAGAAAGGCTTCGTCAGTGTAGTCGCTAGCAAAGTCGTCGTACAACTGGGAGCGAGAGCTAGTCCGTATCTCGAGACCTGCCTTGTGGTGGCGCTCTGTCTGCAATCACACAGTGGCGACACGCGGGTCCGACATGTACTAAATGGACCGCGGCCGATTTAAAGCTACCACCTAGCAAGTGTGGTGTCTGGCGGTGACACCACACATGCCGATGTCGCAAGCTGAAGATGAACAGATAGAGAAAGTGTATGAGGATATTGAAAGGGTAATGCAGTATGTAAAGGGGGACGAAAATCTAATAGTCATGGGCGACTGGAATGCAGTTGTAGGGTAAGGAGTAGAAGAAAAGGTTACAGGAGAATATGGGCTTGGGACAAGGAATGAAAGAGGAGAAAGACTAATTGAGTTCTGTAACAAGTTTCAGCTAGTAATAGCGAATACCCTGTTCAAGAATCACAAGAGGAGGAGGTATACTTGGAAAAGGCCGGGAGATACGGGAAGAGTTCAATTAGATTACATCATGGTGAGACAGAGATTCCGAAATCAGATACTGGATTGTAAGGCGTACCCAGGAGCAGATATAGACTCAGATCACAATATAGTAGTGATGAAGAGTAGGCTGAAGTTCAAGACATTAGTCAGGAAGAATCAATACGCAAAGAAGTGGGATATGGAAATACTAAGGAATGACGAGATACGTTTGAAGTTCTCTAACGCTATAGATACAGCAATAAGGAATAGCGCAGTAGGCAGTACAGTTGAAGAGGAATGGACATCTCTAAAAAGGGCCATCACAGAAGTTGGGAAGGAAAACGTAGGTACAAAGAAGGTAGCTGCAAAGAAACCATGGGTAAAAGAAGAAATACTTCAGTTGATTGATGAAAGGAGGAAGTACAAACATGTTCCGGGAAAATCAGGAATACAGAAATACAAGTCGCTGAGGAATGAAATAAATAGGAAGTGCTGGGAAGCTAAGACGAAATGGCTGCAGGAAAAATGTGAAGACATCGAGAAAGATATGATTGTCGGAAGGACAGACTCAGCATACAGGAAAGTCAAAACAACCTTTGGTGACATTAAAAGCAACGGTGGTAACATTAAGAGTGCAACGGGAATTCCACTGTTAAATGCAGAGGAGAGAGCAGATAGGTGGAAAGAACACATTGAAAGCCTCTATGAGGATGAAGATTTGTCTGATGTGATAGAAGAAGAAACAGGAGTCGATTTAGAAGAGATAGGGGATCCAGTATTAGAATCGGAATTTAAAAGAACGTTGGAGGACTTACGGTCAAATAAGGCAGAAGGGATAGATAACATTCCATCAGAATTTCTAAAATCACTGGGGGAAGTGGCAACAAAACGACTATTCACGTTGATGTGTAGAATATATGAGTCTGGCGATATACCATCTGACTTTCGGAAAAGCATCATCCACACAATTCCGAAGACGACAAGAGCTGACAAGTGCGAGAATTATCGCACAGTCAGCTTAACAGCTCATGCATCGAAGCTGCTTACAAGAATAATATACAGAAGAATGGAAAAGAAAATTGAGAATGCGCTAGGTGACGATCAGTTTGGCTTTAGGAAAAGTAAAGGGACGAGAGAGGCAATTCTGACGTTACGGCTAATAATGAAAGCAAGGCTAAAGAAAAATCAAGACACTTTCATAGGATTTGTCGACCTGGAAAAAGCGTTCGACAATATAAAATGGTGCAAGCTGTTCGAGATTCTGAAAAAAGTAGGGGTAAGCTATAGGGAGAGACGGGTCATATACAATATGTACAACAACCAAGAGGGAATAATAAGAGTGGACGATCAAGAACGAAGTGCTCGTATTTAGAAGGGTGTAAGACAAGGCTGTAGCCTTTCGCCCCTACTCTTCAATCTGTACATCGAGGAAGCAATGTTGGAAATAAAAGAAAGGTTCAGGAGTGGAATTAAAATACAAGGTGAAAGGATATCAATGATACGATTCGCTGATGACATTGCTATCCTGAGTGAAAGTGAAGAAGAATTAAAACGGAATGAACAGTCTAATGAGTACACAGTGTGGTTTGAGAGTAAATCGGAGAAAGACGAAGGTAATGAGAAGTAGTAGAAATGAGAACAGCGAGAAACTTAACATCAGGATTGATGGTCACGAAGTCAATGAAGTTAAGGAATTCTGCTACCTAGGCAGTAAAATAACCAATGACGGACGGAGCAAGGAGGACATCAAAAGCAGACTCGCTATGGCAAAAAAGGCATTTCTGGCCAAGAGAAGTCTAGTAATATCAAATACCGGCCTTAATTTGAGGAAGAAATTTCTGAGGATGTACGTCTGGAGTACAGCATTGTATGGTAGTGAAACATGGACCTTGGGAAAACCGGAACAGAAGAGAATCGAAGCATTTGAGATGTGGTGCTATAGACGAATGTTGAAAATTAGGTGGACTGATAAGGTAAGGAATGAGGAGGTTCTACGCAGAATCGGAGAGGAAAGGAATATGTGGAAAACACTGATAAGGAGAAGGGACAGGATGATAGGACATCTGCTAAGACATGAGGGAATGACTTCCATGGTACTAGAGGGAGCTGTAGAGAGCAAAAACTGTAGAGGAAGACAGAGATTGGAATACGTCAAGCAAATAATTGAGGACGTAGGTTGCAAGTGCTACTCTGAGATGAAGATGTTAGCACAGGAAAGGAATTCGTGGCGGGCCGCATCAAACCAGTCAGTAGACTGATGACCAAAAAAAAAAAATCTACATTATTCCGTGGTTTATTAAGTTTTCAAATTTATACTGACTTTTTGATCATCCGATAGGTGTAGAACCTCCTGACACAATGCCTATCTTAGCAGTCACAGTATCGCTATCAGACAAGTGTGGCGTGGGTGATCCTGTACAGGGACAGAGCATGTGAGCCATCATCGTGACTGGACTGAAAATGATGGGGCGTGACAGTGGTCACAGAGCATACGGAAATCGAGAAAACACAGGTAACCTCTCGTTTTCCGTTGAGCTTGGCAGACACCAGAAGTGTCTGAAGCGCTCCTCAGCGAGGCAGCTTCTGGTCGCTAGACGCACCGCGCCTGTTTCTGGGCACGCCTTGTGCCGCTGACGGTAACTGTCTCTGTGCAAACGCAGGCGTGTGTCGCGTCTGAACAGCAACACCTTGTGCCTGGGAGGTATGCGGAAGCGTGGACGAGCAAACTGACGGGAGGCGAGGCACTCGCCCCTGTGCGCGGGTAGTCGAGAACAGTTAGGGAGGGCACTCAGGATGTGCTCCGCTGGGCGGTGGAGGAGGGGGAGGAAGTGGTATGCAGAGAGCGGCGGGCCAGCTGCCGCGGCTCCAGACGCCCCCGTCCCGTGCCGCCCCCGCACACAACCGGTTCCCGCGGCCGCTGAGTCAGCCCGCGGGGCTCGTGACGTGCCGGCCGTCGCTCTCGTCGTCCATCTGATCAGACCGGCCCGCGCACACACGTCTGGCCGGCCTCCCGCTGCACCGCACCCTGTATCAGATGCACGTGGCACACTTCTGAGGGGCCCGCCGGCTGGGGGATGCGGGAGGCGCGGGCCGTCCGTGACTCCGTGCACTCGCCTGCCTCGTCTTGTATGAACACTTCACAGGACCAACTATGGGGGGTCGGAAATAGTCATGGTCAAAATTACTGAGCTCTACATTAAAACCGCAGCTTCAGGAAGGATAGCGAATGATTAAATTTTACACTGATGTCACACAGACCATGCGATGTTGTTGTTGTGGTCTTCAGTCCTGAGACTGGTCTGATGCAGCTCTCCATGCTACTCTATCCTGTGCAAGCTACTTCATCTCCCAGTAACTACTGCAATCTACATCCTTCTGAATATACTTAGTGTATTCATCTCTTGGTCTCCCTCTACGATTTTTACCCTCCACGCTGCCCTCCAATACTAAATTGGTGATCCCTTGATGCCTCAGAACATGTCCTACCAACCGATCCCTTCTTCGAGTCAACTTGTGCCACAAACTTCTCCCCAATCCTATACAATACCTCCTCATTAGTTATGTGATCTACCCATCTAATCTTCAGCATTCTTCTGTAGCACCACATTTCGAAAGCTTCTATTGTCTTCTTGTCCAAACTATTTATCGTCCAAGTTTCACTTCCATACATGGCTACACTCCATACAAATACTTTCAGAAACGACTTCCTGACACTTAAATCTATACTCGATGTTAACAAATTTCTCTTCTTCAGATACGCTTTCCTTGCCATTGCCAGTCTACATTTTATATCCTCTCTACTTCGACCATCATCAGTTATTTTGATCCCCAAATAACAAAACTCCGTTACTACTTTAAGTGTCTCATTTCCTAATCTAATGCCCTCAGCATCACCCGACTTAATTCGACTACATTCCATGATCCTCGTTTTGGTTTTGTTGTTGTTCATCTTATATCCTCCTTTCAAGACACTGTCCATTCCGTTCAACTGCTCTTCCAAGTCCTTTGCTGTCTCTGACAGAATTACAATGTCATCGGCGAACCTCAAAGTTTTCATTTCTTCTCCATGGATTTTAATACCTACTCCGAACTTTTCTTTCTTTTCCTTTACTGCTCAGTATACAGATTGAATAGCATCGGGGAGAGGCTATAACCCTGTCTCATTCCCTTCCCAACCACTGCTTCCCTTTCACGTCCCTCGACTCTTATAACTGTCATCTGCTTTCTGTACAAATTGTAAATAGCCTTTCGTTCCCTGTATTTTACCCCTGCCACCCTCAGAATCTGAAAGAAAGTATTCCAGTCAACATTGTCAAACGCTTTCTCTAAGTCTACTAATGCTAGAAATGTAGGTTTGTCTTTCCTTTATCTATCTTCTAAGATAAGTCGTAGGGTCAGTATTGCCTCGCGTGTTCCAATATTTCTACGGAATCCAAACTGATCTTCCCCGAGGTCGGCTTCTACTAGTTTTTCCATTCGTCTGTAAAGAATTCGCGTTAGTATTTTGCAGCTGTGACTTATTAAACTGATTGTTCGGTAATTTTCACATCTGTTAACACCTGCTTTCTTTGGGATTGGAATTATTATAGTCTTCTTGAAGTCTGAGGGTATTTCGCCTGTCTCATACATCTTGCTCACCAGATGGTAGAGTTTTGTCAGGACTGGCTCTCCCAAGGCCGTCAGTAGTTCTAATGGAATGTTGTCTACGCCTTGGGCCTTGTTTCGACTCAGGTCTTTCAGTGCTCTGTCAAACTCTTCACGCAGTATCGTATCTCCCATTTCATCTTCCTCTACATCCTCTTCCATTTCCATAATATTGTCCTCAAGTACATCGCCCTTGCGTAGACCCTCTATATACTCCTTCCACCTTTCCACTTTCCCTTCTTTGCTTAGAACTGGGTTTTCATCTGAGCTCTTGATATTCATACAACTTGTGGTGGACCTGCTTTTGCCCGGTGTAGTGCAGCAACTCCACGTGGCATAGACTCCACAAGTCCCCTGCAGAAATACTGAGGCTTGATGCCTCTATAGCGAACCATAACTGCGAAAGTTTTGGTCCAGGATTTTGTGCAAGAACTGACCTCTCGATTATGCCCCATAAATATTTGATGGGATTCATCATGTCGTGCGATTTGTGTGGCCAAATCGTTCATTCCAATTTATTTTTTCCACATTCAGTGCTCTGAACATTGCATTTCGTAGCAGTAGTGATCCACCCCACAGAAGTCCAACAGCTTCCAGAGCGCGATTGTATCCTGTATGAGCTCAGCTCTCGCCGTCTCGCGAATCTGGGTCCATCAACACCCATACATGTCTGCTAAAAGAAGGTTTTTTCCCACATTTGCTGATACGTAACTGAACAGACTCCGGAAAGTTGACTCTGCCGAACGTTTCACCATTTTCAGTTCAAAAAAAAAAAAAATGGTTCAAATGGCTCTGAGCACTATAGGACTCAACTGCTGAGGTCATTAGTCCCCTAGAACTTAGAACTAGTTAAACCTAACTAACCTAAGGACATCACGAACATCCATGCCCGAGGCAGGATTCGAACCTGCGACCGTAGCGGTCGCGCGGTTCCAGACTGCAGCGCCTTTAACCGCACGGCCACTTCAGTCGGCCCATTTTCAGTCTTACGGAGGTGATATACCAACATGAAACTCTAAAAACTTCTATTCACTACAAAGTAAAGGAAAGAACCTTTCAAAAAGATTCACCCGATTTCACAAGAGTATATCTTGTATATGAAGTTGAAGTTAACGTTGAACATTTGTGGAAAAGTAAATGAAGATTTTGATCCAAAACGTAATTATAAAAAGTGGTGAAGATTGTATGAGCATACATGTAAAAAAAATATGCACTTGTAAAATCGTATCACTCTGTTGAAAATGAAATCTGTATAGGACTTTGCGTGAGTAGTAACTCGTACCAAGTTTTTGCCTTCATTCATGTAGGTGATTTGTGAAATTGGATTAATCTGTCCGAAATATCCTGTATTTAGCTCAAAAGCTATTCGAAAACTAACTTCTGTTAATTTATAAAACAAAGAATCCATAAAATTATGATTGATTATTTCCTTTCCGTCTCGAAAAATGTCATCTCTCCCCATCCGTTTATCACTCCTTCTGTGTCTTAACAAAGGCCAAGAAGGGTCGACGATTTCTGTCGAACGAGGATGTGCAGCAGGCATTATGTATTTCTTGACGCAGCAGAAGACGGCATTCTACCAAACGAGTGCCGGCCGGTGTGGCCGAACGGTTCTAGGCGCTTCAGTCTGGAACCGCGCGACCGCTACGGTCGCAGGTTCGAATCCAGCCTCGAGCATGGATGTGTGTGATTTTCTTAGGTTAGTTAGGTTTAAGTAGTTCTAAGATCTAGGGGATTGATGACCTCAGGTATTAAGTCCCATAGAGCCATTTGAACCATTTTGAACCAAGCGAGTATCTTCAACTTGGTGTGTAGGTGAGATGATTGCCTCATTGCCCACGGCGATTTCGCTTGATTGGCGTTCGCTTTCTGGACTGTACGTCCTTCCAACGGAAACTTTTTGATCGCCCCTTATAGACTGAACTTAATTTTACCAAGAAAGCATAAACATAAATCTCTGACAGCATTTTCTACCAAAGAATGAAACTGCAAAACAAACTGCCGAAGAATATTAAAGAAATTGCTAAAACAAACTTATTTAAAACGACAACTAAAAAGTACCTGTTAAGCAATACATGTTGTACTTCGAACGATTGCTTAGATAACACTGAGTAGCGGTGTGGTAAAAAAAAAAAAAAAAAAGTAACATATGTGGACAGCACAGAGTAGGGGTTTGGTAAAAAAATGTAAAGCATGCCAGTGGTAGTAACGATAATAAAACATTTACAATGCCACAAGACATTTTCGCACTTTCTTTTAATTTTATGGTGAAACTTACTCCTAAAGCTACGCAATGAATAATAATAAAACTGTGCCCTCTTTTGAGCTCAATATCTCACTCTTTATAGAAGGATTCTGACTCAGTTTTCAGGCTAACAAATGGCAAGTTGCGATACACAAAATGTAATGGCGTCAACTCAAAAAATGGTTCAAATGGCTCTGAGCACTATGGGACTTATCAGCTGTGGTCATCAGTCCCCTAGAACTTAGAACTACTTAAACCTAACTAACCTAAGGACATCACACACATCCATGCCCGAGGCAGGATTCGAACCTGCGACCGTAGTAGTCGCGCGGTTCCGGACTGCGCGCCTAGAACCGCGAGACCACCGCGGCCGGCTGACGTCAGCTTATAGCGTGTAGTGCTATGAGACCATGTGTGTGTAGTGTGCCGAGTGACTGCGAGTGAGAAATGAACGAGCAGTGTGGCATTAGCGTTTTACATTATTAAACAACTTTTCTGTAAAGCAGCATTGAACGCTAGGGATAAACTAAATGAGGTAGCAATGTTTCAAACAGAGTGGCTTTGTGTTCGAAGGGGGGCAGCTCCAACATTTTACATTATTAAACAACTTTTCTGTGAAGTAGCATTGAACACTAGGGGTAAAACAAATGAGGTAGCAATGTTTTAAACAGAGTGGCTTTGAATTCGGGAGGGTGGAGGCTTCAACCTTCATCGGGGCATCCTGATTTAGGCTTTTCGTTATTTCCTTAAAATGCCGCAATGGTTTCGACTATAAGGCCACGGTCGACTACCTGTCCCCCCTTTGTCATAGTAGACCTATAAGTATGTAAATGTCAGTATGTATGTAAATTATTTGAGTTTTGTTGTTTCTAAATTATAATACATGAAATGTCCAACATCCTCGTGAAAAATATCTACGGATGGATAAAATAACTACTACTGCTAAACAAAGTTATAGCTGGGAAGATACTGAATGATAGTTCAGTAATCGTGGACCAACAGTTTTATTTGATTCAGTGTTTAACCTTTGCAACAATTTCATTTGTAACAACAGTCATCCACTTCTTTCTTCGCCGTGGACGATAGTCCTAGCTTCCCGAAACTGAAGGTACCATTTTCATACAGCACTCTCACAATGCACAATCTGTATACTGTACTAAGTTCGCTATGAATGGTTGCAACTTTCGTGTTTATCGCAAACAGAAAACGGATTACGGCATGTGATTCACAGGCGTCGGGATTTCGGATGACAGCGGCGATTTATATTTACACCGCATAATAGACTCCAGCAACATTTCCGCTGCAATCCACACCCGGCTGGCGACACAGCTATGTTCATCATAAGAATAAACCTGATGTAAACAAACACAATCACGATGATTGATCAGAATCCGCAGCACACGTATGCTGGTGTTGTTATGCTCTTGGAAGTTGCTCCTACGTTTATTGAAAGTTGAAGATACTATAATGTATTAACAGCCGTCAACGTTTTTCTTAATCACTCTTTAGCCGTGTAGTTTTTATTTCAAAAATCGTGTACAGTCGCAGTCTCTATACATTTGTGCTCTGATTGTCGCTCTTTTAACACGCAGTATGAAATTGGCTCAGGCTACGAAGGTTGTCCAGAAAGTAAGTTCCGATCGATCGCGAAATGGAAACCACAGTGTAAATCAGAAATGCTTTACCTGCAACTGTTAGCTACAGTTTCCAGCCACTGCTCTACATAGTCACCACTCCGACTTAGACATTTGTCGTAGCGTTGTACCAACTTTCCAACATCCTCGTCATAGAAGGCAGCCGCCTGTGCTTCCCGCCAATTCTCTACGCTCATCTATAGCTCGTTGTCTGCGCGAAAATGTTGTCTTCATAGCCAGTAGTTAATGTAAGCAGCGACGAAACACAGAGGGAGCGAATTACGGGCTATAGTGCGGGTGATCAAACACTTCCCATCGAAAACGCTGGAGGAGCATTTTTATTGCCCCTGCAGATTGCGACCGAGAATTGTCACGAAGTAGGAACCGTATGACAGTTCTGCAATGTGGGCTGCATAACATCAGGCGAAATCTCTGACCAGGACCTCATACTTGGCAGGAGACACTATTTTCTACGCAACTTTATGCGCTCAGGACTGGAAGGAGCGAAGTGATGCAAACCGACACGCATACTAGACACAGTGTGGAACACATATGTACAAAACTTTATTAGATTATCACAATGGTTTCCATTTCTTGACCGATCGTAACTTACTTTCTGGACAACCCTCGTACTTACTGCTCCGTAGCGAAACACGCGTGTGGAACACGGTTAAAAAGTGCCGAGAATTAGGTTGTTCTTAATGTTTTCCATAAATTTACAGAAAAAATCGGTTTTGAATTTTTTTCCGAGAGACTGTATTTGATAGAGCTGACACGAAAATACAGGGTGTCCCAGCTATCTTGTCCACCCAAAATATCTCTGGAACAATAACAGCTATTGGAAAACGACTTTCACCGGTATCAATGTAGGGCTGGGGCCCATGAATGTACATATTTGGAAACATTCTAAAACGAAAGCATATGTGTTTTTTAACACAAACTTATGATTTTTTAAATGGACCTCCTATATTTTTTCTTCAGCAATCCATAGCATGACAAAGCACATACACAATGGCGTTGATTGCATCGCAATATTCCCATTACATCCCGAGATATTGAGACGCGAAGTTGACGCTTGAAACACCCGACATGCGCTGCTAGCGCACGTCCTGAGGCTCAGGCGTGAACCCCATGCTGCCCGTAATCGCGATGTGATTGACATGCGTAATCACACTTCCATACTTATTAAGAGGTCCGAAACGAATAATACGGTCTGCTGCCATCCTGCATTAACGTCCCGAGCCTCAGGACGTGCGCTAGCAGCGCATGACGAGTGTTTCAAGCGTCAACGTCGCGTCTCAATATCTCGGGATGTAATGGGAATGTTGCGATGCAATCAACGCCATTGTGTATGTGCTTTGTCATGCTATGGATTGCTGAAGAAAAAATATAGGAGGTACTTTTAAAAAAACATAAGTTTGTGTTAAAAAACACATATGCTTTCGTTTTAGAATGTTTTCAAATATGTACATTCATGGGCCCCAGCCCTACATTGATACCGGTGAAAGTCGTTTTCCAATAGCTGTTATTGTTCCAGAGATATTTTGGGTGGACAAGATAGCTGGGACACCCTGTATATTGGCTGTGTAGCGGAATCGGTAACGTAGCAGACTAAATATGTGGTGCCGTTCGTGGATCCCTGGTTCATGTCTCGCGTTGGTGGGCTTTTTTTTTTGTTCAATTTTAAATACCTACATATCGTAATTGTAAAATTCTTCACCATCTTTTTATGAATTATGCAGGTCTTCTTGTTTCTGATTACATATTGCACATGAAATTCCTGTTTTCATTTCAAATATAAATTCTTAATTATAAAGGTTGCTTAAATTAAGAAAACACAACAATTTCTTTTTTAGGGCAAAAATGAAAAATTAAATACTCATTATTTGGAGTGTATCCATTGTTTTATACCACAGAAGTAGCCTCACACGAACAGGAGTGATAAGTGTCGTAGAAACATGAAAAACAATTATTTTCACAGCATCGAGCACACCATACAAATGCTGCATTTTTACGTTGGCCACTGTACCATTATAATATGAACCCAACAGAACTGCTCTGGAGCCAAGTTAAGGGATTTGTTGTAAGAAATAACAAGACTGTTAAGCTGCCAGACGTACTGGAACAAACGCATGCAGCTTTTTTACACGTCACTGCTGAACGCTGGCGGGATATAGATCGCCACGACATAAAAGAAGACGAGAAAACACGGCGCCTGGTGGCTTCATAGATTCTGTTGTTGATCAACTCGTTATCAACGTAGCAGATGACAGTTCCAGAACTGAAATGCATTTCTCTGATTCGTGTAAAGAAGGAGGTAAGACATTACCAGACGACTGACTGTAATTAACCCCTTCAATGGCTTCAGTATTCAACAGTACGGTGAAATCCCTGTAGCATGCTTTTGCATCACGTATAGCTCGCTCAGAAAAATTACCCTGCGCTTAAGTTAGGAATTTTCATCACTACTGTTTGTAATTAGATTACTATATTAGATGAGACAGAGAACATTTTATGCTTTCCGTCTGGTCACCTAAGAAGCGTGCAATAGTGCTGGAGTTTTGCCGAATATTATTTCATTCTCTTTAAAAATTAAATGGCATTCGAAGCTATATTGCTTCTCTGTTCCCCTCTTTTTTCGTCTGAACTGCAGCTGGTCGCATCATTGCAGGTTAAATGGACCAGCTGGCTGGCCAGTGCTGTCCAAGTTAAACACCGGTAAAGCTGTTGTCCTGCATTATTGCTCAGTCCATGTGCGTGTAACAAAGCAAAAACTTTATCCTTGTGATTTTACTTGGTGGACTGCACAGAGTTTGGCTTTCGCTCCACATGAAATGAAATCCAATGAGATTCAACCAAATGCGGAAGAATATATGGCGTAATATTTACATCAGGTTTATTCTTATGATGAACGCACTATAGATGATGAATTAAAAAATCCCGTTACCACCTCCTGCCCCCCACTCCTCCACGCAGCAGACAGCATCAAAACCTACTTCCCGAACAGCCCTCGTACAACAAGTAAATACACACCTGCTTTTGTCGAAACAGCGGTTCTCCTACTAGTTTTACCATCCTCAGCTAGCATGTGTTAGCGTAGATCACGTGTAACCGTTTACTGATAAATCACTGAACGCCTCGCCCCCAATTGTTTAAAGAACGAACTCCCTATGTATCAAACAGCTTCAGACGTCTGACTGCTTTACAAATGAGTTAATGTGTTAAATATTTTGTCATTTTGCACGTAAACCCGCCAGAGTTTAGTTAAGGTTTGAAATTACGCTAAAAGTTAGTTGGAAGTAGCTAAGTGCTCTAATTATCAAACACTTCAGTATAGTTTGGGTAAATTGCGCTCAGTTTTAAGAACAAGAGAGTTTTTCATGGATCTCAATTTTTATTACGTCATATCTCCTGAACTATATGCCGTACAATGATATCGTTTTGAAAGTACAGTCAGTGGCATATGTGGATACCGTCTGCAGAGTTTGATGAGAAAGAAGTTTGTAGTAAAGAAATAATGAATTAAAAGGCCATGCCTGACCCTGCAGTTTCACTGCATGAACAGTGAAAATGTAGCAAGCGAGAAACTTTTTTTCTCTCTTTGTCATTTTGTGAGGGTGTCAGCGAGAAAAAGTTTCGTAAAGGTTTGAAATTACGTGCTCTGATTTTCAAATACTGGCTGAGCATAGTCTGGGAATTTACCCGCCGTGAGTTACTTTGCCGCGAGGCATATACACAGTTTCCAATTGCAACAGTTGACTTATTCGGTTAAGCCATCAAGCCGGCCGCTGTGGCCGAGCGGTTCTAGGCGCTTCAGTCCAGAACCGCGCTGCTGCTACGGTCGCAGGTCCAAATCCTGCCTCAGGCATGGATGTGTGTGATGTCCTTAGGTTAGTTTAAGTAGTTCTAAGTCTAGGGGACTGATGACCTCAGATGTTAACTCCCATAGTGCTTAGAGTCATTTGAACCATTTAAGCCATCAACGTGAGGTTACCAGCAGAAAAATGGTCGTATCGACGCATAAAATATATGAATATGCTCCTGGTTAACCTGACTGAGAAGTGGGTTACCAGTCATTTTACCTGCTTGAGTGCCGTTAAAAATTTTCGAAAAATCTTGGTATGCGAAAATATTCGCGCTCTTTTTAACATGCAACTCACCTCTCACTCCCCCCATTTCCCGTAACTGTAATTCCCTCACTCCCAGTAGTCCACAGGTGCAAGTCGCTCACATCCATCTACTGCCACTTGTCCACTCTCACTCATTTATTCAGCCCAACTGACTGTCACTATCTCTCTGTGTCTAACTGTCGCCGTCTCCTGCCTCACAGCCACAATCTCCTTCGTTCCCTCCTACTATTACTTTCGCCTGTCACTGTCACAGTCTTCCTCTAGCTCTCTCTTACTTCCACTACCTCAGTGATTATTTCCCACTGCTACTGCCTCTCCTAACTATCACTATCTCTCTCTCTCTTCCTCATTGTCATTATTGATTGTAGGCTCTCTCATTATCTTTGGCTCTCACCGACTCACCGCTTCTGTTTGTTTCTCTCCCACTGGCACTGTCTCCTTCACTATTTTCATAGCACTGTTCTGTCACTGTCAACTATGTTCCACTGCCCCTATGTCCCTCTCTTTGTCTCTGCCATTCGCTCTTTCTATAACGTAACTACTATCTTCCGGTATTTATTATTTTTCCGTGTCTTTCCCACTGCCAATTCTCTTTCTCTCTCAGCATAAGAAAGTACGAGTATCTTTTCGGGAAAATTTTTAAAGGTGCTGAGGAAAGTAGAATGAGACAGCTGGTTCTCTGACTTTTCAGTCAGTGTATTTCAGATATGAGCATATTCACCGTTTTTGTGGTCCGATTGAAGATTTTTCCACTGGTCTTTTCCCTTATACAGCAGGGCATGTGACTCATATAAAAAGATTTTTTTAGGTCAGTAAAATTTTGATAATTTACTTATAAGAAATTAAAATAACGCAAAACTAATTACATTTTTACATCTCAGACCGAATTTTAGGTGCACGAAAGTTCAGCATGTGTTTCGGTACTGCGACATGGGTTTCCCAGAACCGTTCTGATGATAACGGAGATAATTTACAGCGTATTTTTCAATGCTACGTCACTTGATAAACAACGTTCTCGCCCCACATCGGATTTTACGTGTACTAGTAGGGTAACTTCGAGTCTCTGTATCCTAGAAACGGATAAAGATATCAAGAAAATTTTCAAGGCTGTTCATGATCGGGATCTTAGGAAAATATTGTAAAAGTCTCAGCCATCAGCAGTCTGGGAACCTGTGGCTCGGTTTTGGTACCCAAAACCATGTTCTGGGGATGTTTCTGGATAACGAGTAAAGGTTTTTAAACACGGCAAGATGGTACTTCTAGATAGCAGCCTAGAGAATGTACTGTTAAAATCCGAGTAATTTGCTGCGGTTAGATATTTAGATATCCGCCACTGACGTTGAAAAAAGGTGGAAAAATCTTTTTTTCGGTTTTTGTGAGAATCCCTCCATGTGCTAAATGGTGCCTCCATTGGCCCCTTCAAGGCACAACGTAGACCATATCTAACGTAAAAAGAACCAATCGATTTTCTCCATTTGCTTAAGCTGGAGGAAGTGTGTAATGTTCAAACTTTGACTCGGTGCTGCAGTCAGTTACAGTAAGACGGTCCTTCTGTTGGGTATGCAGTTGGTCCCTAGTCCGAGGAGTATCCAAAAAGCTCAATCCTACCTTTCTATCACAACAGAGCCCGAGGTATGAGCCCCGGAAAAATCCCGTTTTTAAGAGCAGCGTTTCGGAACGTGCTGGTAGCACACGCTGTCACACGCGTACCGATAGCTCTTCATAAATAGATTGCAACTGCATTCTAAATTTTTAAATTCGGTCAATAGCTGTACGAAGTAGTGAAATATAAATTTTTGTTACACCCGCAAGCCGTTAGTTAGACAACTTGGAACTGGGAGCATGCACCGGGCTCAATATTTACCACTGTAGCCCCTTCGCTTCCGTACTCGGTTCGTAGTCTAGTAACTAACGTTGCTTCCTCTGGATCACGGAATCCCGGTTTCTTTCCCGAACGGATGGGGTATTTTCTCTGCCTAGAGGCTTGGTGTTTGTGTTGTCCTCATCATTACATCATCATTCGTGAAAGTGGCGAGAATGAACAGCGTCAAGACTGGGAATTTGGACGATCGCTGATAACCACGCAGTTGAGCGCCCCACAAACCAAATGTCATCATCATCTTCGTTTCCCGCGTCGAGTATACGAGAACACGGAACTGGTGGCTTTTATGTGTATACAGGACCCATGTAACGCCAGAGACACACGTCAGTGCTTTGCTTACGTTCTGCACGGTTTCATTACCTACCACAACAAATTTCAGCCCTCTGTGTCATCAATAACATGTGATAGAAATAGTAAAAGGATAAACATGCCTCTGACGCCTCGGAACTGAAAGGGGCAGGCAGCTGACCTTTTTGACGCAGTCTGCAACCTGCTCGACTATGTAGTTGCACAGCTCTACCAGCGCTCAGCGAACCGTGTGTGTGTGTGTGTGTGTTGTAGGGTGGGCATCCAGCTGTCGCACGTGGGCGCCTGCGGCAACTCGTCGGCGCAGCGCGAGAACTGCCCCGTGTCCTGCGACAGCGCCCCGGTGGACGGACCCGTCTGCGCCTCCGACGGCAACGTCTACGCCAGCTCCTGCCGCATGAAGCTCGCCACCTGTGGGTAAGTCTGGCTGTCTACTTCTACATAAATACTGCGCAAACCCCCGTACGGCATGTGGCCGAGGGCAAACCCGTACCACTACTAGTCATTTCCCAAATAGGCGAGGGAAGAACGACTGTCTATACGCCTCCGTTGTTGTTCTTGTTGTTGTGGTCTTTAGTCCTGAGACTGGTTTGATGCAACTCTCCATGCTACTCTATCCAGTGCAAGCTTCTTCATCTCCCAGTACTTACTTCAACCTACGTCCGTCTGAATCTGTTTAGTGTATTCATCTCTTGGTCTCCCTCTGCGATTTTTACCCTCCACGCTGCCCTCCAATGCCAAATTTGTGATCCCTTGATGCCTCAGAACATGTCCTACCAACTGGTCTCTTCTTCTTATCGAGTTGTGCCACAAACTCCTCTTCTCCCCAATGCTATTCATTACCCCCTCATTAGTTATGTGATCTACCCATCTAATCTTCAGCATTCTTCTGTAGCAACACATTTCGAAAGCGTCTATTCTCTTCTTGTCTAAACTATTTATCGTCCATGTTTCACTTCCATAGATGGCTACACTCCATACAAATAATTTCAGAAACGACTTCCTGACACTTAAATCCACACTCGATGTTAACAAATTTCTCTTCGTCAGAAACTCTTTCCTTGCCATTGCCATTTTATATCCTCTCTACTTCGACCATGATCAGTTAGTTTGCTCCCCAAATACCAAACCTCCTTTACCACTTAAGGTGTCTCATTTCCTAATCTAATTCCCTCAGCATCACCCGACTTAATTCGACTACATTCCATTATCCTCGTTTTGCTTTTGTCGACGTTCATCTTATATCCTCCTTTCAAGACACTGTCCATTCCGTTCAACTACTCTTCCAAGTCCTTTACTGTCTCTGACAGAATTACAATGCCATCGGCGAACCTCAAAGTTTTTATTTCTTCTCCGTGAATTTTATTACCTACTCCGAATTGTTCTTTTGTTTCCTTTACTACTTGCTCAATATACAGATTGAATAACATCGGGGAGAGGCTACAGCCGTATCTCACTCCCTTCCCAACCATTGCTCCCCTTTCATATCCCTCGACTCTTATAACTGCCATCTGGTTTCTGTACAAATTGAAAATAGCCTGTCGCTCCCTGTATTTTACCAATGCCACCTTCAGAATTTGAAAGAGAGTATTCTAGTCAACATTGTCAAAAGCTTTCTCTAAGTCTACAAATGCTAGAAACGTAGGTTTGCCTTTCTTAATCTTTCTTCTAAGATAAGTCGTAAGGTCAGTATTGCCTCACGTGTTCCAATATTTCTACGGAATCCAAACTGATCTTCCCCGAGGTCGACTTCTACTAGTTTCTCCATTCGTCTGTAAAGAATTCGCGTTAGTATTTAGCAGCTGTGACTTATTAAACTGATAGTTCGGTAATTTTCACATCTGTCAACACCTACTTTCTTTGGGATTGGAATTATTATATTCTTCTTGAAGTCTGAGGGTATTTCGCCTGTCTCATACATCTTGCTCACCAGATGGTAGAGTTTTGTCAGGACTGGCTCTCCCAAGGCCGTCAGTAGTTCTAATGGAATGTTGTCTGCTCCCTGGATCTTGTTGCGACTCAGGTCTTTCAGTGCTCTGTCAAACTCTTCACGCAGTATCGTATCCGCATGAACCGTCGTGTCTTATCTTCGTAGTCATTACGCGCAATTTATGTTGGAGGCAGTAGAATCGTTCTACAGTCATCTTCAAATGCCGGTTCTCTCAGTTTTCTCAATAGCGTTTCTCGAAATGAATGTCGCATTCCCTCCAGGGATCCAGTTTTTCCCATTTGACGTCCTGAAGCATGTCCGTAAACCAACAGCCTTTTGAATGGTTTGATGCGGCTCGCGACGAATTCCTCTCCTGTGCCAACCTCTTCATCTCCCAGTAGCACTTCCATCCTAAGTCCTCAATTATCTGTTCTATGTATTCCAATCTTTGTCTTCCTCTACAGTTTTTGCCCTCTGCAGCTCCCTCTAGTACCATGATGTCTTAACAGGTGTCCTATCATTTTGTCCCTTCTCCATGTTTTCCGCATCTTCCTTTCCTCTCCGATTGTGCGCAGAACCTCCTCGTTCCTTACCTTATCGGTCCACCTAATTTTCAGCATTTGTCTGTAGCACCACATCTCAAATGCTTCGATTCTCTTCTGACCCGGCTCTCCCACAGTCCACGCTTCACTACCATACAGTACAGTGCTCCAAACGCATATTCTCAGAAATCTCTTCCCGATAATAAGGCCTATTTTTGGTACTAGTAGACTTCTCTTGGCCAGGAATGCCCTGTCTGCTTATGCAATTCTGTTTTTGATGTCCTCCTTGCTCCGTCCGCCATTGGTTATTTTGCTGTCTACTTTATCTACTTCATGACCATCGATCCCGATGTTAACTTTCTCGTTGTTCTCATTTCTGCTACTTCTCATCACTTTCGTCTTTCTTTGGTTTAATATCAGTCCGTATTCTGTACCATTAGACTGTCCATTCCATTCAGCAGATCATGTAATTCTTCCTCACATTCACTCAGGATAGCGATGTCATCAGCGAATCGTGCCATTGATATCATTTCACCTCTAGTTTTGACTTCACTCCTGAAGCTTTCTTTTATTTCCATCATTGCTTCTTCGGTGTACAGACTGAACAGGAGGTGCGAAAGACTACATCATGTCTTACACCCTTTTTAATCCGAGCACTTCGTTCTCGGTCGTCCACTCTTATTATTCCCTCTTGGCTCTTGTACATATTGTATATTACCCGTCTCTTCCTATAGCTTACCTCTCGAACCTACCCGTAACAGATCTAGCCGCCTGTCTCTGAACTGCTTCCATGTCTTCCTTTAATACGTCCTTCTACGGGTCCCAAACACTCGAGCAGTACTCAAGAGTAGGTCGCACTAGCGTACTATATAGTGTCGAATTTTCTCAATAGACCGAAGTCGACCATTCGCCTTCCCTACCACCAGCCTCACATGCTCGTTCCATTTCATATCGTTTTGCAACGTTACGCCCAGATATTTAAACGATGTGATTGTGTCAAGTAGGACATTGCCAATGCTACACAACTGGCCATTAAAATTGCTACACCATGAAGATGACGTGCTACAGACGCGAAATTTAACCGACACGAAGAAGATGCTGTGATATGCAAATGATTAGCTTTTCAGAGCATTCACACAAGGTTGGCGCCGGTGACGACACCTACAACGTGCTAACACGAGGAAAGTTTCCAACTGATTTCTCAAACATAAACAGCAGTAGACCGGCGTTGCCTGGTGAAATGTTGTTGTGATGCCTCGTGTAAGGAGGAGAAATGTGTACCATCACGTTTCCGACTTTGATAAAGGTCGGATTGTAGCCTATCGCGACATTGCTGCTCGCGTTGGTCGAGATCCAATGACTGTTAGCAGAATATGGAATCGGTGGTTTCAGGAGGGTAGTACGGAACGCCGTGCTGGATCCCAACGGCCTTGTATCACTAGCAGTCGAGATGACGGCATGGCTGTAACGGATCGTGCAGCCACGTCTCGATCCCTGAGTCAACAGATGGGGACATTTGCAAGACAACAACCATCTGCACGAACAGTTCGACGACGTTTGCAGCAGCATGGACGTCTCGGTCACCTCTTGTTCGCATTGACGGCACTTTTAACAGTGGACGTTACATTTCAAATGTGTTACGACCCGTGGCTCTACCCTTCATTCGATCCCTACATTTCAGCAGGATAATGCACGACCGTATGTTCTGTACGCGCCTTTCTGGATACAGAAAATGTTCGACTGCCGCCCTGGCCAGCACATTCTCCAGATCTCTTATCAATTGAAAACGTCTGGTCAATGGTGGCCGAGCAACTAGCTCGTCACAATACGCCAGTCGCTACTCTTGATGAACTGTGGTATCGTGTTGAAGCTGCATGGGCAGCTGTACCTGTACACGCCATCCAAGCTCTGTTTGACTCAATGCCCAGGCGTATCAACGCCGTTATTACGGCCAGAGGTGGTTGTTCTGGGTACTGATTTCTGAGGATCTATGCACCCAAATTGCGTGAAAATGTAATCACATGTCAGTTCTAGTATAATATATTTGTCCAATGAATAACCGTTTATCATCTGCATTTCTTCTTGGTGTAGCAATTTTAATGGCCGGTAGTGTATATCCGAACATAACGGGTTTGTTTTTTCTACTCATCTGCATTAGCTTACATTTTTCTACAATTGGAGCTAGCTGCTATTCATCACACCAACCAGAAATTTGGTCTACGTCATCTTGTATCGTCCTGCAGTCACTCAGCTTCGACGCCTCACCTTACACCAAAGCATCATCAGCAAATAACTGTAGATTGCTGCCCACCTTGTCCGCCAAATAATTTGTGTACACAGAGAATAATAGCGGTCCTGTCGCACTTTCATGGGGCACTCATGACGATACCCTTATCGTTAATGAACACTCGCCGTCGAAGACAACATAGTGGGTTCTATTACTTAAGAAATCTTCGAGCCATTAACATATCAGTGAAACTACTCCATATGCTCGTACTATCTTTAACAGCCTGCAATGGGGCACCGTGTCAAAGGCTTTCCGGAAGTCTTGAAATATGGAATCTACCTGTTGCCGTTCATCCGTAGTTCGCAGTATATCATGTGAGAAAAGGACAAGCCTAGTTTAGCACAAGGGATATGTATGTCGCCAATCAAGATCTGTTGTTATGATAAGTCACTCCAGTTCCGCAGACTGCCAGATTCACGACCCCCGTGGGCGCACGGTACTCATTTTGTGATTTGAGCAAGGTCGCAGGTACATGGCTTCATTTTATGTTTGTACATGTAGCGAATTCTGGCTAGGTAAGAGTTACGCCTTCTCATCCTGCGCCAATCCCTAGGAGTAGTAAGGGTGTCTTACTCCCACAGTATGTATGGAGGGTGACCAGAAGCAGTCTGAAAAGCTTGTAAGCGCGCTGCAGGGTACGTTGCGCAGAGAAATTGTTAAGAAAATAACCGATCAGGCCGTTGCGCGCAAATTCAAGCGGCCCGCCAGATACAATAAGTAGCGCACGAGATTACTGAGCCTTTGGGTCGGGTTCTATCCCTAATACTGTCTCATGTCCAATCTTTGAATCGCTCCCTTGTTGAGTTTTAAGAAACCAAATGAAGAATGCGTTTGGCGACACCGTCCTTAGCGGGCAACGGCCTGACTGGATAACTTAAATGCTAATTAACTCGGGAACGGCGCAACGTATCGAATTATTTTCTTAATAATTATTTCTCAACACAACCTACCCTGCGAAACCTTTACAAGCTTTTCACATTGTTTCTTACCACCTTGTATACGAATAATGATTCACTTATATACCAAATGTTTTTATAATTATCTTAGGCGTTCCTATGTTATACTTTTATGTCCCCCGTTTTCAGCCGCATCTTCAGCCGCATCGGCACTAGGGCTGTCTTACCATCACAGTATTTTTTTCCCAGATAGCAAGTGGTGTGTTTTCACCAAAAGGAAAGCACGTTTAGAAGCTATCTTCACTTATCGCTGTCTACAGTTGCCTGCCAGGCTGTTTAGCAATATACCCGCATTACAGCACTGCTGTGCGGCTTGCTGATCGTTGTCTTGAAGGGGTAATATGCTTCTGCGCTGAGCAACAAAATTAAAGGATCGCTTTTTCGAAACCTCGTTATTGTTTCCCATTGCGGTGCATAAGTTTGAAATTTCGCTCAAAGGTCACTACAATCTTCCTCTGTGATGGTACACAACCGTGCCACCCTGCGACCTCACCCTCGGACACAGTGACGCTTCAAACAGCAAAGAGACCACACATTCGGGAAAAATGGCGAGAGCTTAGAAATTTATTTGAGTCAGAACCGCAACATCCAGCGCTGAAATCACGCTGATTTCTTATGCGTGGCCGACGAAAACATTCGAGCCACATCGACGTCCAGAATCGAGACGGGGATGCATCACAGAGCCCTTCCCTTAGCGCATTGATTCACCCACATTTCACGGTCTAAAACAACAGTTCGCAGTGCGATTAGGAACAGGAGGTTGTTCTTGACAAATCTGGATAATTTTGCCACCCCATAGGCATTTCAGCCCTCCTCTGTGGACATTACGGGGCTGCAACCCCACGTGATGGCACCCCTTCGGAATGTAGTGTGATACCATGATTTGCTGTGTCTTAAGGGGCGGAACCACTAGCACCGTTCAAAACAGTTCCATGAAATCTGAATGTGATTCGAAGCAGAAAAGTGTTTTTATGGTTTTCTTATCCCTCCTTTTTCGCGTCTTCCTTTGGCGTGATCACGGGTTAGTTCGACATTGGCACAAGCGAAATTAAAACGTGCTCCTCTGAGACCAACCAGTTCGCAACACCCTCGTGCCACCCACGAACCTGTCCTAAACACGGTAAACGTGTACCTGTCAGAAACTTCAGCGCTGCGGCTCCTCTGGTACCAGAACGTAGGTCAACTTCACCTAATGTTGTCGAAGGGGTTGCCTAACCCTCAGGCCATACAGCAATCTCGCTGCCTGTACAGGCGTCGAAATTTCTGACATGTACAAGTTTAACGTGCTCAAGAAAGGTGCGTGGGTGGCACCTAGGGTGTTGCCGAACTGAGTGGTCTCAGAGGAACACGTTTTAATCTCGCATGTGCCTATGTCGAACTCTCCCGTGATCACGCCAGAGGAGGGTGCGAAAAAGGAGGGATAAAAAAACCATAAAAACACTTTTCTGCTTCGGATCACGTTAAAATTTCGTCGGGTGATCTTGAACGGTCCCTAGTGCTCCCAGCCTATATGGCACAACAGAAATTTCTGTCACCTACGCTCTAAAGAAGTGAGTCAGTGTTGTTGCAGCCCCACGATGCCGTTGGAGTAGGGTTGAAACGCCAAATCGAAGGGGGGGGGGGGGGGTAGGGGGGATGCCAGAGGTGGCCAGATTTGCCAAGAACGTCGTCCTGCGGATTGTCGTTTTCGACCGTGATATGTGTGGGAATCAAAGCGCCAAGGGAAGGGGTGTTTTCCCGTTTACGTGATTCACATTAAGGCTGCACAAACTGCTTCGCACATTCACTTGCACTTAGTTACTTACAATGTGAACGATATATATACAATCTGCTATTGATCTCGTCATTGACTCAGACGACACAACAAGTCAAAATTATATTATCCAGCAGATTAACCAGTAGTAGCAGCCTGAAATTAAAACTGTTATGTATATTTTTGTCTTTTCATCAGAATGCTTTAGACGCCGTTACGTAAGGATCAGGTATTTAGTTAACATTCTTCATTCTCTTCTACACAAAACATATTAATATGTCAGAAAGTTGCTTATAATAAAAGTCACAAATTATGGGTGCGGGTAAATTTTCGTATTTAAAAAGTTGCTTTAGATAATAAAATGAAATTGATATTGTCGTTAAGTACCATCATCACAAAAGGTTGCACAAAGCGTCAGAACTGTAGGGTTGTTAGAGCTGCCCTTAATAATTCATAGTAATATAGATAATATTCACTCTCGGTTCAATGCATATACCCGGCTCGGCTCTAAGAGCGGGCCGAATCGCGTGTAACACACTGCATGTTACTCTGAGCGCGCAAAAGCATTCTTTGGTCTCGTGACTCGTCCAGTCTGGCAAGCTTATGATGGATTCCCTACTGGTGACGTACACTGCCAAGCCTCAAATCAGTCACGACATCAGTGGCGCCTAGGCCTTAAGAACATTTATCACTACTATCACGTTTGCTCATAATTCGATAAAAATTTCATTAACTGCAATGAGTTCATCAGGGTGTTACCGTATGTGTATCCAGCAGTGTAATTATAAAGGGTGGCTTTGATATTTATAGCGAAAACTGACACAGGTAAAAGTATACAGTACGGAATCAGGGACATTCCTGTAAACAAGGGTGTGCAGAAGACTTGCGAACATACGGCCGCGCCCTGGCACCGCCGTCAGTAGCAAGTACGGCCCTAGTTAGTACAAATCCGCCTGAAATGTAAAATTTTCGAGTAAGTTTCCCATCTAATCAGTTGCAAGTTTACTCATGACTCAGGGTACGGAAACGTGGTAAATGCTTGACATGCCGCCAGCACACTTCGCTGTTGGTGGAAGACATGTAATGCGCCAGTATGGTCCAAAGTATATCGGTCGAGCAGGACCCGTGCCGTAGCCTGCAAGATCACCTGACCTCAATCCTATGGATTTTTCCTTAATCACACCACACTTACACACCATTTCTTAAATACCGTAAAAGAGGAAGCGGCATGGAATCGTGGTTGGTAGTCACAATTTATCATTAAGACAATTTATTGACATTACGCCTTTTAAGGAATTTGACAATTACAAATTGTGGACGAGCCACTAGATAAAACTTTGCAAATATAGTCAGAAACCCAATGTACTGGGTACTCAAACAAACAGTACCTTATTAAGAAAACGGAATTACTGACAAACTTCAGAAATTCAAACTCTCGTATAGGATTTCGCTCAAAATACATATAATAAAAAGAATTGCCAGTAAAGGGTGACTTAATGACACTTGAACACTAGTGCCAAGCTAAGATCCAATTACATAACATAATAGAAGCACTCAAATAATAAACTACAGCAGAAACACTGATCTTTAAAAATAAATGTTCACGTGCTCAGACGTGTTAATAAAAAAAAATTACTAGAAAGAGCTGCACAAGGAATTCAGCGGATGCTATGCAGCTTAAGGTTTAGCCAATAGCCAATCCGTAATATTTAAGGAAACAGGTTCATATACGAACAGGTTAGATACAATATATACTTATATATCTACCAGCTTAACCCGCCTTGGCGGAAGGAAGATAACTACTAAACTTTGGAAGGTGGTATGTGATCAACTTCCGGTAGTGGCCAGGTTCTTAAACACTGCCAGGACTAGACCTCGGACGACATTTCACTCTCCGCTAAGGCGCTGGCACAATCAGAAGTTTCTGCCCGAAGACAAAGACATTCCAACAACTCTGAAACATAGAAACAGTCGGCAGAACCTTTGACTCGATGTATGGGTAATCGTGTAAAGGAACACGTTACACTACTGACAAAATCGCAACTTTGTCCTTAAGTATTTTACACATAGACAACTGTATTAACAGAGTGCAGACTTTGAAAACGCCAACATAAAATAATTTGATTACAAGAGACACAAAGCCTATTAAAACTTCTGTGAAAACTTTCAAATAACGGCCACCATTTAACTAGGCCAACTGAACTCTTCCACACCATCTTAAAGTTCGACTATGAAACTCTCACCGCAATAATAAAGTTTAATTGGCTCTGAGTGCGTCGGTCAACAAAACACAATTACGACCACTTACTTCATATCACGTACAGAATACGGGGGAGCGGGTTCCACGGCTTCACCGCCTTACTTCAAATTTTGTTCTCAGCGAAGTCACAGAACTTGTATCTCCAAGCTGCCCATATCGCCCGACCAACTTCACACAACAACACGTAACGGTCATCACGCTCGTTCGGCAGCCGTTGACACTCGTCTCACAGCGAAAGTCACGAGATATAGAGGGTTACCCGTCGAAGGCTAACTACTAAATCGCTTCGCCCGCCAACCCGGAAAATAAGACACGCCAAAAGCGAGGATAGCTTAGCTCAACCACAATCGATCTCAACGATACATGACCAAAATAACATTGGCGCCAGCTCGACACGGCTCAGGATCATCGCAAATGTGAAGTGTACAGGGCTCCTATTCATATAGTTTAAGGACTGGAGCAGTGAGTTGTACAGTCAAGCTTTACCAGAGGGGGTTTGAAAGAATTCGCATCTAAGTGGAGATACCAGTTCAATGTGGCATCCAAATGCGAGGACAACCCGTGGAACACCTCCTTTAACGAGCACGGGTGAGCAGTAAGTTGTAACGTGTAGCGTGCTGAACTAGTACCGTATTTCTTGTTAAGTTAGACGATAGGTGAAATTGGTGCCCAAATACAAGGGGACTTGATTAAAAAGTTTACATTTAAAATATAGGGTGCTTAAAAATTAAACTGTCGCTACTCGAGAGGACCCACCATGATAAACGAGTACTCTTAGGACCATGAAAATTTCTAAACATTCGTAAGGACATGCGGGAGAAGAATAACAAATAAATCAGTAAAAGAAACATTTAAATTTCCACGTGAGAGGAAAACATTTGTTAATTGCGTACCAAGATGACGACCCAGTTAGAAACATTGTTGTGTGACGACCATTTGCGTCCACAACATCCTGGAACCGCACTAGAGACTGCTCTACTGCCGCCCGAAAGAATTGAGGCGGGATGTTGGCTACCTCCCTCGCTACACTCATCTACTGTCCCATTGACAAGCCCTGTCCTGCACTTAAGCCCACAGCCACAAATCACACGGGTTCAAATGTGGCGATCTTTGTGACCTCGCGGTTTGGAACAATCAGCCATTGATTCGGTGGCCGGCCGGAGTGGCCGTGCGGTTCTAGGCGCTACAGTCTGGAACCGCGTGACCGCTACGGTCGCAAGTTAGCATCCTGCCTCGGGCATGGATGTGTGTGATGTCCTTAGGTTAGTTAGGTTTAATTAGTACTAAGTTCTAGGGGACTGATGACCACTGCAGTTAAGTCCCATAGTGCTCAGAGCCATTTGAACCATTTGAAGCCATTGATTCGGTTTTCTCCAAGTGTATTACCGAGTAATAGAGTGACCTCACGAGTGATGTGAAATGGAGCTCCGTCGTGTATCAAAATAGTTGAGTCCAAAGCACCTCTCTCCCGTAGAGCAAGGATCACAGCGAAGCAGATCACAGTAACGTGTGCCGTTCATGCTGCATTTCCGTGATCCTTGGGGGTCAGAGTTCCTCAAAGAAAAACAGACCAATCATGAACTATGCCGCGAATCCCACCACAGAGTGACGTGTTCACTATGCAGGGAAACTTCAAGAACGTTCGTTAGCAGTGGCGATCCCAAATGCGACAATTGTGAGTGTTCACTGACCCAATGGGTGTAAAGGCACACTAATACTTGTGTTTCAACCGTACGTCACCGTACCAGCGCCAGCTCCTAAAGGCAACTCATGACACTAACAATGCAAATCCTTCAGCTCACAGCCTCAACATCGTTCCTACGAAGTTGAGTAAATAAATACACTCCTGGAAATGGAAAAAAGAACACATTGACACCGGTGTGTCAGACCCACCATACTTGCTCCGGACACTGCGAGAGGGCTGTACAAGCAATGATCACACGCACGGCACAGCGGACACACCAGGAACCGCGGTGTTGGCCGTCGAATGGCGCTAGCTGCGCAGCATTTGTGCACCGCCGCCGTCAGTGTCAGCCAGTTTGCCGTGGCATACAGAGCTCCATCGCAGTCTTTAACACTGGTAGCATGCCGCGACAGCGTGGACGTGAACCGTATGTGCAGTTGACGGACTTTGAGTGAGGGCGTATAGTGGGCATGCGGGAGGCCGGGTGGACGTACCGCCGAATTGCTCAACACGTGTGGCGTGAGGTCTCCACAGTACATCGATGTTGTCGCCAGTGGTCGGCGGAAGGTGCACGTGCCCGTCGACCTGGGACCGGACCGCAGCGACGCACGGATGCACGCCAAGACCGTAGGATCCTACGCAGTGCCGTAGGGGACCGCACCGCCACTTCCCAGCAAATTAGGGACACTGTTGCTCCTGGGGTATCGGCGAGGACCATTCGCAACCGTCTCCATGAAGCTGGGCTACGGTCCCGCACACCGTTAGGCCGTCTTCCGCTCACGCCCCAACATCGTGCAGCCCGCCTCCAGTGGTGTCGCGACAGGCGTGAATGGAGGGACGAATGGAGACGTCTCGTCTTCAGCGATGAGAGTCGCTTCTGCCTTGGTGCCAATGATGGTCTATGCATGTTTGGCGCCGTGCAGGTGAGCGCCACAATCAGGACTGCATACGACCGAGGCACACAGGGCCAACACCCGGCATCATGGTGTGGGGAGCGATCTCCTACACTGGCCGTACACCACTGGTGATCGTCGAGGGGACACTGAATAGTGCACGGTACATCCAAACCGTCATCGAACCCATCGTTCTACCATTCCTAGACCGGCAAGGGAACTTGCTGTTCCAACAGGACAATGCACGTCCGCATGTATCCCGTGCCACCCAACGTGCTCTAGAAGGTGTAAGTCAACTACCCTGGCCAGCAAGATCTCCGGATCTGTCCCCCATTGAGCATGTTTGGGACTGGATGAAGCGTCGTCTCACGCGGTCTGCACGTCCAGCACGAACGCTGGTCCAACTGAGGCGCCAGGTGGAAATGGCATGGCAAGCCGTTCCACAGGACTACATCCAGCATCTCTACGATCGTCTCCATGGGAGAATAGCAGCCTGCATTGCTGCGAAAGGTGGATATACACTGTACTAGTGCCGACATTGTGCATGCTCTGTTGCCTGTGTCTATGTGCCTGTGGTTCTGTCAGTGTGATCATGTGATGTATCTGACCCCAGGAATGTGTCAATAAAGTTTCCCCTTCCTGGGACAATGAATTCACGGTGTTCTTATTTCAATTTCCAGGAGTGTAGTTTTCCGTCTACTCTAGCCCAATAACTTCCCTGCGCAATTGCACATTTGTACTAAGTAGGACAGTATTTTGTACTGAAGTTGGTGGCTTGAAGAGCCAGACAATTGACGCGTAACATACTGTATCTTAATTTACACATGCAAAAGCATTCTCTGGCCTCGTAACTATTGAGTCTGGTAAGCTTCTTGTAGTTACCCTAATGGTGATGTATATTGCTACGCATCAAGTCCATCAGTACAGCATTGGTGCCTAGGCCTTAACAAAAATTAATCAGTACTATTTTGATTACTTGTGGCGTGTGTGTTACAGGCAGGGCGTGGTGCGCGCCGACAAGAAGTTCTGCCAGACGACGCGCCACTGCCGCGAGTCCTGCTGGAGAGTCTCCAAGCCCATCTGCGGCTCCGATGGCAAGATCTACAGCAACTCCTGCCGCATGAAGGCCAAGAACTGCGGGTGAGTACGCGCTCTCTCTCTCTCTCTCTCTCTCTCTCTCTCCCAACCTGAACGTTCCACGGCTCTGGTATTTAGATTATGTGCACGGAATGATCTGTGCCCGCCGTTACGTTGGTTTATGGGGGTCCACCCCTGACTTTCACCCTTAAGGAATATCTTTGGCAGCTGATCGCCACAGACAGACATGAGCGCTGCGACTTTGGCATCGTACTCCGTGTTCACTGTGCAACGGAATTAAACGATCATTTTTTCAGAACACCATAATTGTCTCCTATTGCGACGCACAAGTTTTAAATTTAAGTCAAAGGTGTCTACAACCTTCTTCTGTAACGGCGCAAAGGCGTGGCGCCCTGCAACGTCAACCTCGATCTCGACGGCGCTTCAAACAGCAAGAAGCTCAGTTCATGTGTCGTGTAAAATGCTTTAATGATATCATCTGGCTACCAAATTTCACCATAATTGTGCCGAACTACTCCGTAGGCGTGTCACACAATGGGAAGGTCGACACGCCCCCTCTTATCAACATTCGACTTCTCCTTTTGACGCCTCTGCAGTGGATGTCAGAACTGCCTCACCAAGCATTGAAACCACGTAGTTTTCTCATGGGTGACCGAGGAAAACATTTTGGACACACCCGCGCTCAAAATCGACACGAAAGGGCCTCAGGAGGAGGCATAAAGGGTGTCAGTGGAACTACCCTTCCCTTGAAACGTTGATTCGCACATAATTCGCGGTCTAAAACGGCAGTTCACAGTGGAATGAGCGGCAGGACGACGTTTTTGACGACCACTGACACTGTTGGCAACCCCGGACGTTCCAACCCTTGTCTAAGGATACTGTGAGGCCGTATCCCCACTGAACACGGTCGCGCCCCTACGGTGTGCAGTGCGATCACAATTTTTGCTCTCATGTAGAAGTTGGAACACTAGGACCGTTCACAACCGGTTAGTTGACGAAGCTTGAACGTGATCCCTACGAGCAAAAGGTTCTTACGTATTCTTAGTCCTTCTGTTTCGTGCTCTCCTGTGACGTGATTCTCGGAAGGGGAAGGGAAAGTGTGTTTGCAACATTGAAACTTACATGAATAAAACGGGAAAGATTCCCACTAAGATCCCCCAGTTACACAATACTCTCGATGGCATCCGCCCATCTTTATTGAGAATTTTTAAAATGTACCTGTACTGAGATAACCTGTGCAGTAGTCTAAGGCGCCTGCAGGCTGGCAATCTCTCGACATCCTTCCGATCCCAGATGCACTGCTACCAGGCGCCTAGGACTACTACATAGGTTGTCTCAGTACAGGTACATTTTTAAAATTCTCGCTAAAGATGGGCGAGCACCACTGAGAGTGTTGTATATCTGGGGGATCTTGGAGGGACCTTTGCCGTTTTATTCAATGTTGCACCCCCCCCCCCCCTTCCCCGCCCGCCCCCTCCCCAGTGATCACACTACAGCAGGGTCCGAGATAGGAGGGTTGAAAACGCATAAGCACCCTTTTCTGCTACGTATCCCTAGTGGTTCCATTCCGCATATCACAGCGAAAATTGCTGTCGTACTACCCTGCAAGAGAGTCACATCATGTTGAGTGGAGATACAGCCTCACAGCCTCCTTAGACAAGGGTTGAAACGTCCGGGGTTGTCAGCAGTGGCACTGGTCGCCAAGAACGTCGTCGTCTTGCTGCTCACCCACTGCCAACTGTCGTTTCCGACCGCGAAATGTGTGCGAATCAACGCTACAAGGACAGTGGTAGTTTGATTGACACCCTTTATGCCACTTCATGAAGCCTTTTCATGCCGATTTTGAGCGGGGTTGTGTCTGAAATGTTTTCCTTGGTCATCCGTACGAAAACTGCGTAATTTCAACGCTTGGTGTGGCAGTTCTGACATCCATCGCAGAGGCGTCAAAAGAAGGAGTCGAATTTTGATAAGAGGGGCAGTGACGACTTTCCCATTGTGTGGCACGCCCACTCTAGCTTTCGGCACAATTGCGGTGAATTTTGATGCCAAAGTGGCACCATTAATCCGCCTCAGACGACACATGAACTTCGGAGCTTTGGGCTTTTGTTTCCGCACGTGTCGACACGTTGCTGTTGGAAGCATCGTAGAACTCGGGGGCGACGTCACAGGGTGGCGCGCTTTTGCGCTGTTACGAAGGAAGTTTGTAAGCACCTTTGAGCCAAATTTAAAACTTCTGCATCGTAATGGAAGACAATTACGGCTTTTCGAATAAGTGATCCTTTAATTCTGTTTGCACGGTTTTTACACAGGGTGTCCCAGGAGAAATGGTCTATATTAAAACTATGATAGGAACGGACATTTGAAGCAAATCACTTCATATGATCATATGCCCTACTCCGAATGGTTTCTGAGACAGAATACATTTAATGTTTCTAGTTATTTATTTTCTGTATTACTCAACACAGTTTCAGGTTTAGATATGTACACCAGTTAGTAAACATTACAAAGTGCATTTAACAAAGAATCAATTGAAAAATTTGTACCTTTAACACCTCCACCTCTAAGCAGTATCTTACATCTCACATAACATCCGTTGGCTAGCTCACAATAAAAGTTCGAACATCCCACAGTCAATTTCACTGCATTTGTGCACTGTTGGGAAAAGACGTTGTGTTGCTTGTCTGAGTGCCTCTGCCTAATGAGGCAGCAGAGTCTATGATGCGACCAAGCAGTTCATCTCGTGTGTTCACCTTTCGTTTTTACATCTCGGTCTTCGTCCTATCCCATAAACGAGAATCTGATGATGTAAGGTCTTGCGATCTTTGATGCCAGTTAACTGTACTCGGGCTGAATCGCATAGGGGTTGAATTCTAGGTCCACTCCTCTTTCTCATAAATGTTTTCTATCTCGGAATAGTGCATTTGTCCATCTGAAATGTTTTGCTTCAAATGAGTGTTCCTGTCATATACCTGGATATTGGCCTTTCCTCCAGCGAAAACCTTTACAGACGTTTGCTTCATTTATATTTCGTACATTGTGTGTGAAACCATATGTTGGTGTTACCCTCCAGTCTGAGAAAATTGCAGCACATACTTTGCAAAAGAAGGATGTTGTACTAATACTGATAACTGAGTGCATCCTCTGTATGTGTCTATAGAACTCTGTCCTTTTCCAGATGTTTGTAATCATATCTGTCTGTACAGTTCTTTTGTCGCACTCTTTTTCCAGATCCCCTCATTCTGAATTGTCCCAGAGATGTTTCTCAGTATTTTCCTCTCTCCCTGACTTCCGTGCTTGTAGTATGCTTTCTTCTTTGGACATCGAGTTCAGTCCTATTTTCTGTATAATCTCTTCCAGTATTTCAAACATTCTGCTTGTGCTATTTTTCTGTACTTAGTTTCCATTGCGTGTTTGTCTGTGGACTATGTGACGATGGACTGCGTTTCTCCATACGATTTGTTTCTGGCTGAGATTTATAGTGGTGCTCTAGAGCTTCTTTGGCGTCTGTTCTGTTACTTGTTATAACAGTTACATCACCAACACATGTCATACACTTTTTATGTTGACTATTCTTTTCTTTTACTTCAATAGTTTGTGTACCATTAATAATTTATGAGCAGCAACTAGATCTTATGCTTATTATACATGACGCTGAAACCAAAATATAACATCTGCCATAACCAATAAGATAAAGATTTTATTTTATTTTCAAGTTTTTTTTCAGAGTTTGCACACAGTTTGTAAGTCATTTGCTACAAGCATACATTTAATTTGTTGGTGATATATTATATCAATATGGTTTACCAATGTACTATTTTTCTATAAATTTGTCATTTCTATTAAACCTGCTTAGTAAAGTACAAAATTTGGTAGATCTGTTGTGTCTAGGAATCCTGCCTACTCGGTTCACTAGACAATCAATCAAACAATTCGCATTAATGAGTTTTATTACAATAAGACAAATATAAACACTTAACTTTGTACATAGATGTGTCGCATGCAAAGACCGACATACAATATAATCAGTCTTCTTCAGCATAGTCAAACACAACTCTGTGCTACATAGAGATTCCTAACGAAGTGGCTAACGTTGACGCCGCTATCCAAGTGGGCTCCACCAGTCGGGCGCCGTGCTTATGTCCTCTTCACCTAGGGACCGCTGCTGTCGCGTTGTCGTCCTGGAAGGAGGTCGGTCAGCGTCCGATTGGCTGTCTTCTTCTCACAGCCTTCTCTTCCCTGTCGTCCTCGACTGGCGTTCCGGCGCTGACTTTACGCTGTAACAAAATCTATGTAGAAAAAATTGCAGACGTATAGTGTCATGGAAGGGGGTGTTGGTTGGGGAGGAGAGGATGCATAGCTTCGGCAATTCTGGCAGGAGGGAAGGTCACCCATACAACTCTGGTAGGAATATCCTGAAACTGTTTTCTCAGTTGTGTGTCCACGAGTGTGATCGTACACAGCGTATACAGTATGAGGTATGCCCGTAGTATCCCTGTGGAGGGGGCGGCAGCTGCTGCGTGCTGACGCTGTGCCGGCCCACTACACGTGTCCTCTGGTCCACAGGAAGCACGTGTTCGAGGTGCCGATGGCGTTCTGCGTGGCGGGCGACCGGCTGGCCTCGCCGTCCTCGGCCAAGGACTGCCCGCTGTCGTGCCAGGGGCAGCCGCTCAAGCCCACCTGCGGATCAGATGGCGCCGTCTACCGCAGCGACTGCGAACTGCGCATGCTCAACTGCGGGTGCGTAGCGTTCAGTCTCAGCCGTACCGACACGTAACCCCCTCTCTCTGACAACTAACTGCATACACCTCTCACTACCCGGCTGAACACTCTCTGTTCCCTCCTAGCCCCCACTTCCCAATCCGTACGGTAAACACACGGGACAAAAAATTACTAAACACTGACTCTAACCTTGACAGTGGCCGAGGAAGAGAGACTATACGTTTCTTCAGGTATTATTAGTGTATTTTATTTGGTGCTATTTATAAATGTCCTGCCACCTAATTACTAAAATGCGTCACGTCTTCCACAATGTTAAATTGTATACTCACTAACATGAAGCTTACTTGATTCCTTATTATCTTGACAAATTTAACGATGTTGCAGCTTGTAAGCTTAAAACAAATTAGAAAACGGAAATGTTTAAAATTAACAATTTATGTATTAAGATGATAGGAGAAAAAGAAGCTAGGTAAGAGTTTAGATTTGTAGAATGCCACCATCGATGCTGTCCAGGAGGGAGTACGTCAGAAAGACATTGGGCCTGTCAGTCTTGGACGTCCGCCAACCGATCTCCTACTAATTGCCACCTGAGGGCGAAGACCTCGGCAATGCTTGAGTCTCTCTACCTCAGACGGTGGGATCCTACATCTGGGTTAAGTCAATCTACACAGCAGCGTGTGCTGACTTCTCTTTCCACATTTCTCTTACAAAATGACTCTGAGTATTATGGGACTTAACTGCTGAGGCCATCAGTCCCCTAGAACTTAGAACTACTTAAACCTAACTAACCTAAGGACATCACACACATCCATGCCCGAGGCAGGATTCGAACCTGCGACCGTAGCGGTCGCGCAGTTCCAAACTGTAGCGCCTAGAACGGCTCGGTCACACCGGCCTGCTTTCTCTTACAGCTTATTAGATCTACAGCTTTGCTTCCACCGTTTTCCAATAGATGGCAGTAGAGGCAAGTGGTGTAGGATATATCATCTAAATCAACAAAATCGAAACGAGGTTGATGGAATGTAGCCGAATTAAATCAGGTGATGTGAGGGGATTAGATACTTAAAGTAGTAAATGAGTTTTATTATTTTGGAAGCAAAATAACTGATGATTGTCGGAGTAAGGAGGATATAAAATGTACACTGGCAATTGCAAAAAAAGCTTTTCTGAAGAAGAGAAATTTGTTTACATCGAGTATATATTTAGGTGTCAGGAAATCCTTCCTGAATGTGTGGAGTGTAACCATGTATGGAAGTGAAACATGGACAATAAACAGTTTAGACAAGAAGAGAATAGAAGCTTTTGAAATGTGGTGCTACAGAAGAATACTGAAGATTAGATGGATAGAGCACGTAACTAACGAGGAGATGCTGAACGGAAATGGGGAGAAGAGAAATTTGTGGTAGAACCTGACTTAGAACGGATCGGTTCGCAGGACACATTCCGAGGCATCAATGGACCACCAATTAGTACTGGAGGGAAGCGTGGAGGGTAAAAACCGTAGAGGGAGGCCAAGAGATGAATACAGTAAGCAGCTTCAGAAGGATGTAGGCTGTAGCACTTACTCAGAAATGAAGAAGCTTGCACAGGATAGAGTAGCATGGAGAGCTGCATCAAACCAGCCTTTGGACTGAAGACGAAAACAACAACATAAAACATTCAAACGGTTCAAATGACTCTGAGCACTACGCGACTTAACTTCTGAGGTCATCAGTCTCCTAGAACTTAGAACTAATTAAACCTCACTAATCTAAGGACATCACACACATCCATGCCCGAGGCAGGATTCGAACCTGCGACCGTAGCGGTCACCCGGTTCCAGACTGTAGCGCCTAGAACCGCACGGCCAATCCGGCCGGCCAACATAAAAGACAATGACCTGACTGACTGAATGACTCGTCAATGCTCAGCCCAAACCGCTGAGGATAGAAACTTGAACTTTGGAGGAAGGTGTGTATCTTATACTGTACGCATCGTTTAAGAAGGGGTTTTTCTAAATTCCAACATTAAGGGGGTAAAATAGGGAATGAAGGTTTTTTTTTTTAAAAAAAATTCGCTATTAAGGCAATTTTGAAGCTAGACCTACGAAAAATAGTATATGGTTACCCGGTCAGAAATAAAGAAATACATGTTTCATTAATTTTGGAAATTTAACCTTATGGGGGTGAAATATTGGATGAAAGCTTTTTTGAAAATATATCATTGTTAAAGAACTACTTGTATGTTTAAAGCTACATCTGTGAACATTGGTAATACGTGTTTCAGTGTTTCAGTGTGCAACGTCCCCTTTCAACAATTCTTACATGACTGTGCTTAACCTGACACACAATATTTTTAGCGCAACGCAATCTGACTTTCAAAATTCCCTACAAAAGAATGGCCCTGACTAACATTAAACTATACCTTTCACAAATCACTTACCTCACAAAAATCTTCGCTGCTCAAGCTACTGCAATACAGCGAGCGCCACTACTGCCAGCTAAATAAAAGATTCAAACTATGGAAGGCACTAACTACTGATAGGGATAGTTAGCAAATGAAAGATATTAATAGAGAACAAACAATGTATTTACCTTGATATCATCACAAGTCATAATATATATATCAGTTCATGACAAATTAGAAACCTCCGCCATCTCTCTCCCCACATCCACCACTGCTGGCGGCTCACCTCCAACTGCGCAACGCTACGCGCTGTTCACAGCCAGCTGCCTCTGCCCAACACTACAATGGCAGACAACAATGCACACTACCCACAGACTGCACACAGCACAGCCAGTGATTTTCATACAGAGGTGGCGTTACCAATAAAAAACCTAAACAGCATACTTACATAGAGAAAACATAAACAGCCTACTTACATAGCCCCCATGCTCCCCACAAAAAATTTTTTACAAATGGTGTTGGGCACTGGCCAATACAGATTTGACAAAAATTTTTCACAATTACAGTAACAAAGATATAAAATGCACACACTTATTGATACAATGTTGGTCAAAAGCTAAAATTTCTCACAGTCCATAAAGACAGTCCACATTGTTCATTACGGTAATCACAGGTTTTTTTTTTTTTTTTTTTTTTTTTTTTTTTTACAAAGTCTCATTAGTAAAAGAAAATGCACACGGAAGTAGTGGATTTCCATGCAGTCTTGAAGAAGTAGTGTTGTCCTTCCAATGGAAAGACAGTGCTGACTCGACATGCAGACAGGTAATGGGCCACAATGGAGCAAACCCACAGCAGAGTCATTCGAAGTTTTGAAGAGTATTGGTAGGTAGGTCATCACAGAGCAGACCCACTGGAGTCCTGGTAGATTGTGGTATTGGTGGGCCACCAGAGGTGCAGACCCACTGCAGTCCTTGTAGAAATAATGGCGTTGGTAGGTCATTATAGATGCAGACCCACTGTAGTCCTTGTAGAGATAATGGTATTGGTGGGCCACCAGAGGTGCAGACCCACTGGAGTCCTTGTAGAGACGGCCAGCAGCCATCTGTTGCGACTGTGCAGGTGCACAATCACCCTCGAAGAGTCTTGCGGAGAATATAGCAAGTCCATAAACCACCACTTGTGCACTCACAAAGTTTTTGGAATTGTCCTTAGAACCAACAATGCTGTTATCCAGTCCCTTGCAGAATTATTAACAAACGTGCAAACACTAACAGTCCCTACTTCTCACATATTGTCCATGTACTATGACCAACAGAAACGTGTGCAGTGAAATGTAACTAACAAGTTAATAATGTCATGAACTGGTGACAATTACAATTTTATAACATAAGAATACAATTACAAAGGTACAAAATACATCATTAAAGAACATAACAATACAGATAACATTTGTAGTAAAACAGGCTTTACAAAAGAATAGAAATAAACATATACATCAGTGTTACAAAAATAGTGGCATAAGTACATACATAAAATAATGAGAATAGTTTTCGAAACATTAATTTCACACATGAACATTGAAACAGAACAGAATTGTAAACAACTTTACAAAGAAAATAACATATTATTAATGCAACTTATATTTGAGGATAACAGTATTCCTCCTCATAGTGAATGTAGCTTAATATTAAAACAAAAAAGATTCTATGAAACAGTACACAGAGACAGGAAGAAAACAAATACTCAAGGGTACACAAACACATAGTGGGAAAACACAAAAGGAAAGGACAGGGTTCGTTTTCAGTGTGACATGTGGTACTGCGGTCCAACCCAAAACCTCATATATCTTTCCTCTTATTTCAACCTTTGCTTCCACCAAAAAAATCTTATCCAAGCATGCTTTCTGTATTCTGTTCATATTTCTTTCAAAATAATTATTTCTGATTGTACACTACTCATTTGGGCCCAAATCCTTTTTATATAACTTCGCAATGCATTCTTTACCTATTCTCCATAGTCAGTTTCTCATATAGTCTACCCCCTCTTAAGCTAACTTAAATCTACTGAGCTCAGATGCTAGACTAAGGGACGAGGCAATGCAGCAGCACAAAACAATTAATACAAACAGCAATGATAAAAAATACAAAAGGCAAAGCAAGCAGCAGCAGTTGTAATAACTTATATCAAAACATGACATAGCTCAAGCAGAAGAAAACATTACACTAAAGACAACAATGCAGATAAGGGAAATGTATATTCACATCTTAATGTCTATGTAATTAAAGTGGTGCACCACAAGAAGTTATTCTACCAAAAAGTTACCAATTACTTGAAAAGAAAATTATGAATGCAGTTACTAGTTCCTTCTTATTGTTCTTTCCTTTCCAAGTGCTCCTTTTTTAAAGAATGTGGATCATAAAATAATTATTTAATAGATCTGTTGACAGAAAGTGTTCACATTAGCAAATGCATTTTATTTTATAAAAGCAATGCTGCAACACAGCTGGAAAACAAATGTCAAATGAAATAAGCAACTATGAAAAGCAAAGCATAAAAATATCATTCAGTAGTCATGTGACATTTCATAAGTTAGTAGCTCTCAACTCTCGTAGAAAGACGCTTGTCGTAATCAGGTGTGCAGATGTACGAATATTTCCCATCAATTCATAAGCATTTCGGCAATTAGCACAAAGTGCGAGTAATCATATGTTTTCAAGTAACGAGGGTGTCGCATTAGCGATGAAAGGCACACCCTAATGGCTTGTTCTCCAGGTGTTTGACACGTCCCACGCCCCCTTTTTTTTTTCTACCTGTGCCGCTGAAAAGGGCTCGCAATAATGGCTTTTTCTCCAGGCGTCTGACACCGCTGGGTGCCCGCGACGCATTACGTGCAGGTGGTCACTTTGGTTTCCCACATCCTGTTTCACAAGTCAAGAGTCCCTACCCACTATTCATTACTCCTTACCTTATTACACATATACGTATCCATCGACACTCGTCAATATTTCGTCATTATAAATATGAAGCATATTCAAATAACTCATATAGCCTCAGCCTATTAATCATAAACATACCTCAACAGCATAGTACACATCGTCGTCGTAAAAATAACATCATAACACCTCAGTCAAATCTCAAAATTGTCGTAGCTTCCTCCAATAATTAAAAAAAAATTCTCTGCTCATGTCAAAAGTGTCATCTGCCTCAAACGTACTTTAAAATCATGATCTCATACCAAATACATCATTCAAAGCTCTCATAGTATCACAATGGTTCCGAAAAAATATGAAGAGTTCACACAGTACAGACAAAATACAATTTCGTAAGTGTGAAGTTATCCAACGGTGTAATTACGTAAACATCTGTCACTGATATAGTAAAATAAATGTTTGTCTCTCTCAGTTAAATGATCGGATAGCTGTGTAATTTGTGTGTTAGAGAAATATGGTACCGATGTGTAAAGTTGTATAAGCAAATACCATATTAGCTAGGGTTCCTTGTGCTTGCCAAACACATGGTACACAAAGTAAGCGTGTACCCCCCTGAGGATTAATGTAATTATACCCTCAGGTGTTACAGATTACAGCAATGGAATGAAATGTATCACGGAAAACTTTCTTTGTAATTAAAAAATCTTTAAAAATAAATGTTTCAAGTACAAAATTAATCACTCAAATACGTGTACTGTAGCGCTAAATGTGCGTCTTGTTGCAACATAATCTGTGTGGAAGTGTCGTAGTTATCGTCCTCCGAAAGCTAAGTTCTGCAGAAGCCAATGTACTTACCTCATGATAAACAAAAGTGAAATGCTTTGCGTAGAGATATCTTAGTTATTACGCTTATTGTTGTGATGATGAAAGTACTGTGCTGTAACGTATTGTTGTGCTATGGAAAAGGCTGTCTCCTTGTAGCTATACCACAAAAGTTACTAATAAAACATGTTTTGATTTCCAGAAGAATTCAGAAAACTGTGCAGATATAAAACAGATACACCGCAAAAGCAACATTGTAAATTGTCACTCATTAGTAGCGTCGTGATAAAAATCGTGTAGCTGTCACATAAACTAACCTCTGTGTCATCTGGTATCTCTCAGAAAGCACTTTAAATTCAGAATGTATTTTCAAATAAACCAAAATGTTGCATTAAAATCTCATTAGCAGTACTGGTAAATGTTCTAAGTATGTGAGCCTTATAGTCGTTACGTAATCGTGCAACAAACAAGCAAGAATGTACACACACAATAACACTGTGACGTCTGTTTACTATAACAATGCATTCGTCATTTCTGTTTAAATAAGTTCTCTTGGTTCTTGATTGGATATTTAACTTCAAACATTGTTGCATGGTAACAGTTTCTAAAGCATACTAGTAACGTGAAGTGAAACGTTTTATGGCAAAGACAAAGTTAAAAGGCAGATTATCTGTCAATAAATGGTTTTACATGAGAAATGTGGTGTAAACCTTTACTCTTCCTAGTACGCAGAGTTTCAACTTCAACGCAATTATCATGTGGTATACGTCGGATTCTGTAAGGTCCATTGTAAACTAGAAAGAATTTGTGACTCAAGTGTTTCTTCTTATGTGACAATGAATGAGCTTTAATGAGAACTTTCTGACCAATATACAACTTCTTTGCATTTGCTTTACCGTGTAGTTTTCTCCTTTTGTCTGCTGCAGATTTTATATTTTTAAGAGCCAAATCAATTATGTCTTTGTGTCGAAGTTTACGTGTATTCGGGAAAGGTACAAGCTCTCTGATTCTGTTCGATGGTTCTTCATTCTTCAGTACAAGGGTAGGTGGTAAAGCAGTGGAGTCGTGAGGCATTTCATTCAGCACGTTTTGAAATAAGTGTAAATATCTGTCCCAATGCTGATGCTTTCTGTGACAATAAAGTCTGCAAAGCTTATTGATTTCTTTCATAATCCGTTCAGACGGGTTGCAATGTGGTGAGTACAATGAAATAAAAACAGGTTTGATTTTATGGTTGCGAAGCATGCGTGACCAAACAGCAGATCTGAATTGCGGTCCGTTATCTGAAATGACTTTACTAACGTGTCCAACTTCACGTAAGACATTTTTAACAAAGGCGTTGGATACAGACCGTCCAGTGGCTTTACGTAACGGTGTGAAAGAAACAAATTTTGAAGTAAGTTCAACAGCGACTAGAACGTACGAAAATCCATTAGATGTTCTGACAAGCGGTCCCAAGAGATCAACGGCAGCAAATTCTTTTAATTTAGAAGGAATGATAGGAAACAACGGAGCACGATGTGAGACAGTGGATGGTTTCGCCTTTTGACAAAGTTTACAAATAGACAAGACTCTTCGAATTCGCTTTTCCATATTGTTAAAATAACAAGTCGTTCGAAGAATATGATAACATTTTCGTGGGCCAAAATGTGCGTAGCTGAAATGAATGTACCAAATGAGCTTATTAACAAAATCGTCAGGAATGCAAAGTACCCATAGCTTGTCATCAACAGTGCAGCGTTTGAACAGTATGTTGTTTCTAACCAGATAATAATGCCGAATCTGTGTGTGTGTCTTTACATGCCATTTGCTCTTGATGTCTTTCCAAATCGGATCTTTATCTTGTTCATGAGCAATGTCCTTTAAAGATGTGGTGATGAAGTTTTCAAAGGCGACTTTCTGAATGTAAAGAATACTGAAATTTTTCTCGAGGTTGCCTTCTGTGGTACTTTTCGCAAGCCCAGCCGGTGCGCGTGACAGTGCGTCCGCAACAATGTTCTCCTTGCCGGGAATGTAGACTATTGTGAAGCGGAATTCTTGCAGAAACAATGCCCAACGTTTTAACCTGTCATGATTTAATTTTGAAGACATAAGAAATTGTAATGCACGATGATCACTGTATACTTTTACGTGCTTACCAGAAAGAAAGAAACGGAATTTGTTAAATGCCCAAACGATAGCTAAAGCTTCTAATTCAGTAACGGAATAATTTTTTTCAGATTTTGTTAGCACTCGGCTAGCAAAAGCAATGGTTTTCTGAACGGTAGTGTCATTTTCTATGGCTTCTTGAAATAAATGGGCACCAAGACCGACTTTAGAAGAATCCGTACTAAGGCAGAAATCTTGTGACAGATCAGGATGAGCTAGTATTGGCGCGTGAAGTAACGCTTCTTTCAACGAATTGAATTCCAACTGTGCTTGTTCGTCCCAGTTCCAAATAGTATTTTTTCCAGTGAGAGAACAAAGTTTTGGTGTAACTAGAATTTGCATATTCAGAAAACGACGGTAAAAATTTACGAGACCTAGAAAACTGCGGACTTGTCTTTTTGTGGATGGAACTGGAATGGCTCTGATTGCTTCTAACTTTTCAGGATCCGGCTGAATGCCTTCAGAAGAAATAATATGTCCCAAAAACCTCACCTTTGACCTACCGAATTCAGACTTTTCCAAGTTAACTGTAATTCCAGATTCTGCAAAAATACGTAACAGACTGTTGAGGATGCGATTATGTTGTTCCCATGAAGCTTCCGCTATTAGAATATCGTCCACATATAAGGTGATGTGACGTTTTAAGAACTCAGGTAATATGGAATTTAGCCCGCGAATAAATGCTGCTGAAGAAATGTTCAAACCAAAGGGAAGTTTCCGAAACTGATAACAAACGCCGAAACAAAGGAAAGCTGTGTATTTTCTGCATTCTGGATGAAGTTCGATCTGATAAAAGCTGGATCTGAGATCAATGGAAGACAACACTTTTACACCATTAAAATTTTGAAGAAGTTCTTCCATCGTCTGTGGCCTGTCTGTTTCAGGAATAATGATAGTATTGATTTGTCTCGAATCTAAGACAAGTCTGATCGATCCATTTTTCTTTTCAACAACATGTAATGGATTGTTGTATGAGCTTACTGCAGGCTCAATAATGCCCTCGTCAAGCATAGATTGTATTTCTGTTCTAACACGGTCCCTATAATGTGCTGGAATTACATATGGTCTAACACAAAATTTAGTATGCTCACGAACACGAAATTGGTGTTGAAATCCCTTGATTGTTCCTGTTTTATGAGTAAAAACTGTGGAATGTGCTTGTAAAATCTCAAAAAGGTCCTGCCTATCAGTGTCATTACAATTCTCAATTGTTTGAATTTTATTCTGAATTAACTTATTAATGTCAAGTGCGCCGTCGATATCATCCCTGTCAGTACTTACAGAAAGATTGTTAGCGTCAAGTTCCGTCGAAAATTCCGAACTGTTGTCTAACAGGAGGTAAAGCCGATTAATTTCTTCGTCATGGTTTGAGAGCCAATCTTCAAATTTCAAAGCTATTGACTTACCTTCTTTTTCTAAACTTATTTCAGCATCGTGAAAGCTTAAGATTGCTTTGTATTCATTCAAAAAGTCTACTCCCAGTATAATTTCCGTCGACAATAATGGAACAATAAGAAAGTTCATAGAGAAGCTGTGGCTTTGACAAAAGAATTCTAGGTTGGTTTGTTGGCGTACATCTACACTTTTTCCAAAGATTGCACCTTGTAATTTAATCTTACGTAACGGAAGTGTGGGACAATCGTTCGATTTGTTGCATTTGCTAAAGGCTGTTTCACTAATTACTGAAATGGGACTGCCAGAGTCAAGTACTGCCGTAAATTTTACATCATTTACTGTAATGTGAATCACAGGATATGCAATGTTGTTATGTTTTATGTCGTGTTCCTGGAGTAAGATGTCCCTAATGTCTTCCATTTTTACGTAATTACTAGCTACGGCAGCTGCGTCGTCAGTTTCATAAGTATGTTTTGTGGCTGCCAGCGGTGTGAGTCATTGCCTATTGTCTCTTTGTTGGCGCGCGTCGTTATTGGGGTTTGGAGACCTAACTTCTACAAATTCACCGTGACGAGAGGGCCCTGCTCTGTTTGAATCCCGCCAGTTCTGATGCAGTTCAGGTCTATCGTTACGATCATATCGTCTGTCGTCATGTCGGTAGATGCCATAGTTTCTTTCTTGTCGGTCACGTGGTGGAGAATTTCTCCCTGAATCGAAACTGCGCGCTGGACCGTTGCGTCTAAAGTTATTCTGTCTCCCCTGATAATATTTATTTTGGTTCCCATATTGTCTGTTTCTCTGGTTGTCTCTGTGATAGTCATTACCGCGGAGAGGTGATCTTTCCCTGTAATTATTACTACTCTGCCAACGGTTGTCATACGGGTGGTGTCTATTTTGGTCACGATTTGTGTTGTGAGAATAGCCTTGTCGTGTCCAGTTATTACTTCTTTCATCGCGGATTTGCGACGGATGTGACCTGTAATTGTTGTGTTCCTGGTTTCGCGTTCCGCAATTGTCAGTGTCAATTTCTAATTCTTGTAACAGTCCCTGAAATGCTTCAATGTCGTCTTTGCAACGTCCTGCTAAAATAATATGTCGTAAATGTTCAGGCAGTTTGATTAAGCAAATGCGGATGAGTTCTGAGGGGCTGTATGGGTTTGACAGGTATTGATTCTTGTGCAACATGTCTTCAAAATATTTCACAAGACTGGAAAATTCAGATTGTTCGAAGTGTTTCATCATTATGATGTTATGTTTTACACGGTCTTGTGTAGCTTGAGACCAATATGCTGAGAGGAAGGCATGGTAAAACTCTCCTTCACTGTGGCAATCGTGAATTACCGATCGCATTCTTACAGCTGGTTCATTCTCCAAGTAGCCACACATAAATTCTAATCTGTGTTCTAACGACCAGTTGGGAGGAAAACAATGAGAGAATTGATGGAGCCATGCTTGTGGATGAATGTCGTTGCCAGAATTCTTAAATGTTTTGAATTTACGTGTAGTAATGAACAGCTTATAGTCAAAATCATCATGTCGGCGAGTCGCATATCGGTCATTGTTAGGTCGTGTCGGCCGTTCCATCTCAAAATTCGGTGCACATTGCCAATTTCTTTCATAACTTCCGAAATGCCCTGTGTTATTATTTTGCGGCTTTTCCGTGTTTCTAAGTCCCTCTTCCCGTGTTGGAGCGCGAGTGTCTTCTGAAATACGTAATTCTTGTATTACCTGTGTCAGCTGATCTTGTACTTCCCGGATTTCTCTTTGGTGTTGCGTATCAATTTGATTCAGATTTTGTTTCAGTTTCCTAATTTGTGCGTTCTGTTCTGTGTCATTAAAGACTACCGGTTTTGCGTCATTCAGATTATCATCTACCTTCGCAGATAAATTATTTAGCTGATCCGAAAGTTCAACTACTTTCTCTGATAATGAACACATTTCCTCAGTGTGTTTTTCTGAACCAAGTTTCAGAGTGTCCATTTGTGTTGAAATCGAATCTACTGTGTCTTTTAAGTTTTCTTGACTTTTTGCAAGTTGCGTAACCGAATCGGTAGATGCAACTGCGTCAATTTTAGCTTGCAAGGTGTTGTGATTTTCATGAACAATAGTTTGCAGTTCTTTTATGGCTGCTTCGTGATTCTGTAATGCATTTTCATGACGCGAAAAAATAGGTTGGAAATGCTCACAAATTTGAGTTTTTACGTCATTACAGACTTTTTGACATTTCGATTCAATGTTATGTAACTCAGTAGTTAAATCTTCACGCGTTTGTTCAAGAGTTTGTTCCAATGAGTCTAACTTTTGAAGATTTTGTCCCATTGCGTCTAACTGTTGCTGAGTTTGTCTCTGATTTTGTTCCAGTGTGTCTAACTTTTGAAGCTTTTGCTGTGTTTGTCTCTGATTTTGTTCCATTGTGTCTAACTTTTGTAGCTTTTGTCCCATTTGTTGCATTAACTGTAATAACAATGCACTGGTGTCTGAAACATGTTCCTCAGTGCTTTTCGGCAGTGAATTTGCACCGGCAACATTCACATTTTGACAAGCGGAAAACGTGTCTTGACTCATTTGGGAAAACGGTGAGGACGCAAAACCTGAATCTACAGTATTTGCAAAGTTGTGTCCTGTCATTTCGGATTCCTGAGGCGAGCTGTTACCGACCGATCGATCGATAATGCTTCCCTCTTCACTAATTGTTTCACTGTCCACGCCATTGTTTGCCGCCCGCTCCATTTCCCTATGCACGATTACCAAATTACTACTTTGAACATCAGTTAATTCATTACTCGGTGGCGCTAACACACTGCTTTCATTTTCACTGTCATTTCTCAGTTTACTTTGGAGCCTAGTATTACGTTTTTCACACGCCATTATTGTCACAGTATTTCACACGACAACACAGAAAAACACAATTTGAAGATCAAAAATAAGAGAACACATTAACATAGCACTGAAAATAATATCTAGTTAATTGCAGCTGCGAAATACTTGGTGCAAATCTACATGCCTGCCACAACTGTTTTACTATACAACAATGAAAGACTGCAACTACAAAGGAAATTCTCTCTATAATTACGCGCTAGCAATAAACAAAATCTACACTAATTACACAAACTACAAGAAAAAAATCAGAAGATTCCAGTGAGGTATCCTAGGCTAAGGGTCGACATATGAAACGTCCCCTTTTGAACAATTATACAGGACTGTGCTTAACCTGACACACAATATTTTTAGCGCAACGCAATCTGACTTTCAAAATTCCCTACAAAAGAATGGCCCTGACTAACATTAAACTATACCTTTCACAAATCACTTACCTCACAAAAATCTTCGCTGCTCAAGCTACTGCAATACAGCGAGCGCCACTACTGCCAGCTAAATAAAAGATTCAAACTATGGAAGGCACTAACTACTGATAGGGATAGTTAGCAAATGAAAGATATTAATAGAGAACAAACAATGTATTTACCTTGATATCATCACAAGTCATAATATATATATCAGTTCATGACAAATTAGAAACCTCCGCCATCTCTCTCCCCACATCCACCACTGCTGGCGGCTCACCTCCAACTGCGCAACGCTACGCGCTGTTCACAGCCAGCTGCCTCTGCCCAACACTACAATGGCAGACAACAATGCACACTACCCACAGACTGCACACAGCACAGCCAGTGATTTTCATACAGAGGTGGCGTTACCAATAAAAAACCTAAACAGCATACTTACATAGAGAAAACATAAACAGCCTACTTACAAGTGTTCACCCTTAAGGGGGTGAAATAGGGGATGAGACTTTTTATGAAAATATTTGTTTATGAAAGCATTTTTGAAGCTCAATCTACGAAAATTTAAATTTGGCTTCCCAGTTAATTAAAAATACGTGTTTCGCTGTTTTTGAAAATTTAACCCCTGTATGGGTGAAACGGTGGGTGAAAGGTTTTATGGAAATATTTCATTGTGCAAGTATTTTTGAAGCTAAATCTATGGAAATTTGTATTTTGCTTCTATGCTAGAAATAAAACATACGTATGTCACAGTATTTGGACATTCAAGCCCTAAGGGGGTGAAATAGGGCGTGAAACATACACTCCTGGAAATTGAAATAAGAACACCGTGAATTCATTGTCCCAGGAAGGGGAAACTTTATTGACACATTCCTGGGGTCAGATACATCACATGATCACACTGACAGAACCACAGGCACATAGACACAGGCAACAGAGCATGCACAATGTCGGCACTAGTACAGTGTATATCCACCTTTCGCAGCAATGCAGGCTGCTATTCTCCCATGGAGACGATCGTAGAGATGCTGGATGTAGTCCTGTGGAACGGCTTGCCATGCCATTTCCACCTGGCGCCTCAGTTGGACCAGCGTTCGTGCTGGACGTGCAGACCGCGTGAGACGACGCTTCATCCAGTCCCAAACATGCTCAATGGGGGACAGATCCGGAGAGCTTGCTGGCCAGGGTAGTTGACTTACACCTTCTAGAGCACGTTGGGTGGCACGGGATACATGCGGACGTGCATTGTCCTGTTGGAACAGCAAGTTCCCTTGCCGGTCTAGGAATGGTAGAACGATGGGTTCGATGACGGTTTGGATGTACCGTGCACTATTCAGTGTCCCCTCGACGATCACCAGTGGTGTACGACCAGTGTAGGAGATAGCTCCCCACACCATGATGCCGGGTGTTGGCCCTGTGTGCCTCGGTCGTATGCAATCCTGATTGTGGCGCTCACCTGCACGGCGCCAAACACGCATACGACCATCATTGGCACCAAGGCAGAAGCGACTCTCATCGCTGAAGACGACACGTCTCCATTCGTCCCTCCATTCACGCCTGTCGCGACACCACTGGAGGCGGGCTGCACGATGTTGGGGCGTGAGCGGAAGACGGCCTAACGGTGTGCGGGACCGTAGCCCAGCTTCATGGAGACGGTTGCGAATGGTCCTCGCCGATACCCCAGGAGCAACAGTGTCCCTAATTTGCTGGGAAGTGGCGGTGCGGTCCCCTACGGCACTGCGTAGGATCCTACGGCATCCGTGCGTCGCTGCGGTCCGGTCCCAGGTCGACGGGCACGTGCACCTTCCGCCGACCACTGGCGACAACATCGATGTACTGTGGAGACCTCACGCCCCACGTGTTGAGCAATTCGGCGGTACGTCCACCCGGCCTCCCGCATGCCCACTATACGCCCTCGCTCAAAGTCCGTCAACTGCACATACGGTTCACGTCCACGCTGTCGCGGCATGCTACCAGTGTTAAAGACTGCGATGGAGCTCCGTATGCCACGGCAAACTGGCTGACACTGACGGCGGCGGTGCACAAATGCTGCGCAGCTAGCGCCATTCGACGGCCAACACCGCGGTTCCTGGTGTGTCCGCTGTGCCGTGCGTGTGATCATTGCTTTTACAGCCCTCTCGCAGTGTCCGGAGCAAGTATGGTGGGTCTGACACACCGGTGTCAATGTGTTCTTTTTTCCATTTCCAGGAGTGTATTATGAAAATATTTCATTGCAAAAGCATTTTTAAAGCTAAATCTTTGAAAATTGGTGTTTGGCTTCTCGGTTAGAGATGAAAAAACACATGTTTCACTGTTTTTGGAAATTCAACCTCTAATGGGGTGAAATAGGGTGAGGCTGATTCACTGACTCATTACCGCCCAGCCCAAACCGCTAAGGACAGAAACTTGAAGTTTAGGGAGGGTGTGGTTCTTACACTGTACGTATCGTTTAAGAAGAAAATGTCTGAAATTCCACTCCTAAGTGGTAGAAATAAGGGACGAAAAGCTTTTTGAAAGTCTGTCGCTATTAAGCGAGTTTTGGAGCTAGAACAAAGAAAACTGGTATGTAGTTTCTCAGTCATAAAATAAAACATATGTGTTTCAGCATTTTTGGAAATTGAACCACTAAGTGGGTAAAATGATGGGTGAAAGTTTTTTAAATAAAATATTGCTAAGAAACTACTAAAGGATTTTTAAGGCTACATCCGTGACAACTGGTATTTGACTTCTCGGTTAGACATAAAAAAATACGCATTTCAGTACTTCTTGAAATTCGACCCCCAAAGAAATGCAATAGAGGACGAAAATTGTCAACAAAATATTTCGTTGCATTAAAAAAATTTAAAGTTAAATTTATGAAAACTGGTATTTCACTTCTCTATTAGGTATAAAGAAATATTTGTTATGGGGCGAAATTGCTATGAAAATATCTCCACAAGAACGCAGAAGACATGATTAAAAACAACTTTGGACCCCAGCTACCAGAATCGCTTTTTGCTCAGAAGTACATTCGGAAAAGACCATACTTATATGTGCTTAATTTGCGTGAAAAGCTTAGAAGGTGTTCCAGTTTGTGAACAACATAAAAATTCGATTAAATTAAAACAAAAAAAATTCTGCAGGCCAGATAGTCTACGGGAGCGAAGCAGCGGGCGCAAAGTTACATATATACACTATGTGATCGAAAGTATCCGGACACCTGGCTGAAAATGACTTACAAGTTCGTGGAGCCCTCCATCGGTAATGCTGGAATTCAGTATGGTGTTGGCCCACCCTTAGCCTTGATGACAGCTTCCATTCTCGCAGGCATACGTTCAGTAATGGAATATTCCTTGGAGAATGGCAGCCCATTCTTCCGAAGTGCTGTACTGAAGAGAGGTATCGATGTCGGTCCGTGAGTCCTGGCACCAAGTCGGCGTTCCAAAACATCCCAAAGATGTTCTATAGGATCCAGGTTAGGACTCTGAGCAGGCCAGTCCATTACAGGGATGTTATTCTCGTGTAACCACTCTGCCACAGGCCGAGCATTATGAACAGGTGCTCGATCGTGTTGAAAGAGGCAATCGAAATCCCTGATTTGCTCTTCAACAGTGGTAAGCAAGAAGGTGCTTAAAAGACCAATGTAGGTCTCTGCTGTGATAGTGCCATGCAAAACAACATGCCTCCATGAAAACACGGCCACACCTTGACACCACCGCCTCCGAATTTTACTTTTGGCACTACGCACGCTGGCGGATGACGTTCACCGGGCATTCGCCATACCCAAACCCTGCATTGGATCGCCACATTGCGTACCGTGATTCGACACGCCACACAACATTTTTCCACTGTTCAATCGTCCAATGTTTACGCTTCTTAGACCAAGCGAGGCGTCGTTTGGCATTTACCAGCGTGATGTGTGGCTTATGAACAGCCGCTCGACCATGAAATCCAAGTTTTCTCACCTCCCGCCTAACTGTCATAGTGCTTGAAGTGGGTCCTCATGCACTTTATAATTCCTGTGTGAAGGTCTGGATAGATGTTTGCCTATTACACGTTACGACCCTCTTCAATTGTCGGCGGTCTCCTTCAGTCAACAGACGAGGTCGGCCTGTACGCTTTTGTGCTATACGTGTCCCTTCACGTTTCCACTTGACTATCACATCGGAAACAGTGGACCTAAGGATGTTTAGGAGTGTGGAAATCTGGCGTAAGGACGTATGACACAAATGACACCCAATCACCTGACCACGTTCGAAGTGCGTGAGTTCCGCGGAGCGCCCCATTTTGCTCTCTTATGACGTTTAATGACTACTGAGGTCGCTGATATTGAGTACCTGGCAGTAGGTGGCAGCACAATGCACTTAATATGAAAAACGTATGTTTTTGGGGGTGTCCGGATACTTTTGATCACATAGTGTATATGGTGTGCTTCATCAGTCAGTTTAAACATAAATAACTCGAACGCTTAAGCTCTGTATGTACCAGTTAACATTTGTAAATGTTTGATATTAAGTACACAATACTGATCCTGTTTTCCTTGTTGGCAACATTGCACCAGTAAGTTGGAGCACATCCTTTTTGCTAATAACAAGTAGGGTTTGAAATCATTTACAACCTCGCCGTTGAGCGCCCATAGCTCCGGTTTGGATACCTCTTCTTTAGTATTGACCGTCCATTGCCAGTGCTAGCATTCTATCGTTGCTGTATGTAGCACAGTAAAGTATAGCTTAGTGAATGTCATGTAAAGCAAGAGAATCTTGTCCCCATCCCGAAACTATACCACACCACACAAACACCACTCTTTTTCCCATGGCATAAGTCGAGTTCTGCGCGGGGCTTCAGTAGTTGCTTCCTCTGATTCCTGGAAAAGCTTCCGTTACTGACTAATAAAGTTTACAAAAATCCATTAATTGTTGAGAAGCAATTGCGTGAGACTGTCTGAATTGTGGGTAGAAAAAGTTACCATGACTTTATACGCAAGGCACAAATCCTGCTTGTGTCTCCTCCTAAACCACTGCACCGATTTCAGCCAAACTTGGGGCGCATATCCCTTGCTGTCAGGCAACAATAGCTGTCAGGGCAGGAAACATTTATCTGCCATAGTTCAGGAGAAATGATATGATAAACAATGAGATGCGTGAAATACTGCAGCATCATGCACGATGTTTAAATTTATTATTTCTGTGCCACTAACACTATTCGGAATAAATTTCGCAGACAGTATCTACATTTGTGGCAAAATGCATCTACAAAATCATATCATGTATGTACTGGACCGGGGTCCTAGATACGACGAAGAGGCTTCGCCCGCCGTAGCACTCAGTGGTTCACAACCCCACGACAGGCCACAGCATTCCGGCCACCCCACCGCCGCCCCACACGGAACCCGGGGCTATTGTGCGGTTCAGCACCCAGTGGACCCCCGGGAACGTCTCATACTAGACGAGTGTAACATCAAATGTTTGCATGGTATAATAATTATCGAGTACGCGTACGTGGAAAAAGTGTTTGTGCAGCGATCGCCCACACAGTGTAACTGAGGCGGAATAAGGAGACAGCCCGCATTCGCCGAGGCAGATGGAAAACCGCCTTAAAAACCATCGACAGGCTGGCCGGCACACCGTATCTCGACACTAATCCGCGGGGCTGGATTCGTGCCGTTGGCCACTCGGGAAGCAGCGCGTTAGACTGCGCGGCTAGCCGGGCGGGCTAAATTATATCATGGTACCACACATAGTCAAGCAGATGTGACATCATAAACACTGAGATGAGTGGTAAACTGCCGCATTGTGCGTGACGCTTAAATTTATTAATTCTAACTCTATTCGCAACATATTTTGCAGACAGTATGCTATGGACCACTCAATGTAGATACACAAATTCATCACTATGCGACACATAGTTCAAGAGATAGGAAAGAAACTCTCAGATGCGAGAAAAAAAATGTCGGATCATGCACGAAGTTTTAACACATTTGTTCTTTACTGATACAACACAACTATAGTTGAGTCAACTTACGGAAATCTCTGACACCTGGCAGTGCCTGTGAGAGCTTTCAGCTGCGAAGCGCGAACATCCATAGGCGAAAACAATAGGAGTTTATAGCGCTATACAGAGGCCTTGCCACAAAGATGTTTAAAATTTGCACTGTAGACACGCGAAGCAGCTGTACTTATACATTCGTACATTGTGCGTGTTTCTTTGTGCGACTGTTCATAATTTCAAAGGTGTTTTCACGAATACATGGAAATATTGTATTATTCTGCCCATTCATTTAATGTAGGGTACCTATGAAAGCTGCTTTTTCGGATCGCTAGACAATAATTCAAGCAAATCATACTAATGGAGTTTATTACAGTAAGTTAAATTGACAGTACCTTGCGTATTCACAAAGAGGTGTCGCAAGCAAATGGCAACATGCAAATGATCAATGTGCTTCGGTATATACAATTTCAATGCAAACAAAACAAAATAGTTCATAAGTCACTGCTATGGCGTTTCTATAATGGCTCGTCTTCCACTGCGGCCGCGTTTTTTTTTTTTTTTCCCCTGAGGTTAAAATGCAGCTTCACCGGTGGCTCACGGTCTTACTGTCTTAGTGGATAGTAAAACTGTTCCATTCGACAATGATGTCATTCCAGAGACATCACTTGAGTGCACGTTGAAGATGTGGCGGTGAGACTTGAAATCCCATACCACCCTCCGACGGTGGAAGTTCAGGTCGCAGGCACATACTAACCAACTACGAACTACAATAGGTATCAACAGTGGTGGTTTATGATGGTCGATACCCATCGAATGGTCAATTCAACACTAAAGTGACCATAAAAGTGCTATTGTTAGCCATGGTCAGGCTCGGAGTCCTCAAGGGTGGTGAGAGGAACAGGGTGTCAGTACCAATGCCAGGGAGGCATTGTGCCAATGTTTTGTAAGCCGGTGACTGTGTCGCGTAGGGCTTCTACTTTGGCATAGAGACGGCTTGTCTTCTTTCGCATGGACGTATCGAGAGTGGCCATTTCCTCGTGGAGGGTAACTACCCTAATGAGGGGAAGGGCATGCAGGCTTCAGCGATGCACCTTATTCTGCAGGCGCAGGAGGGTATGCATCTGGGAGGCACTAATTTTAGCCCATGCAGTGGAAGCATGGGTGAGAGAAGGATGGACAACCATCCAGTACAGCTGGAGTGTGGTGTCGAGGTTCAGTTGCCCACTGTTGAACATTGGGTACAATGTTCCTTTTGGGTTTCATATTCTGCATGGTGATGGAAGAGCAGTTTTTTATGCATCCGTACACCTAGATATTTGGTATCGGGGGACCGTGGGACCTGGACGCCTGCAATAGTGATGGTGTGGCGGAGGATAGAGCGCCGTTTGCTGAAGTAGACTGCCGTAGTTGTGGCGGCATTGAGGGCAATCTTGTTGGAACGACACCAGGTCACTGTTGCATCCACTTGCCTCTGGAGGCGAGCATTGAGCTGGTCTGTGTTGCAGCTGGTGGTGTTCATAGGAACATTGCTGGCCGCGGCTAAGCCGGGCGGCGCTTATATTCTCTTGGCCTAGATGCCGCTCCTGCCGCACTCGTGGCGTGCTATTGGCTGACGTCGTTTCACAGCCCTCTTTGCTGTAACGTTCCAGGTCGACGAGCCGGCGCCTGATTTTACATCGGAACACATATTACATTACAAACACGGTTCATTTTTGGTTTCCGTTTCTAATAGAAAAATTAGCAAAATGAATACCCTAGCAATGCCCAGTTAGTCAACTAGTACCAAAGTAAATTTTATAAGACAGTAACTACCGGTGCTCTGTTTGATCTTCAACAGACTTCTCATTGGAAAGATGGATATTGTTGTGGCAGACGATACAGTCCCTAGTTCCTGCAGGTGAGACTTGTAAAAGAGAAAAGCGGACGCAGATTTGGCAACGCTTGTATGTGTGTTTGCAGGGCGCAGGGTCGGCGGAAGATCTCCCGCGTGGACATCGAGAAGTGCCGGCCGCGCATCCAGCGCTGTGAGAAGCTCGCCTGCACCGACAACTCGACCAAGGGCCCCGTCTGCGGCTCCGACGCCAACACCTACGACGACATGTGCAAGCTGCAGAAGGAGGCCTGTCTGTGAGTCGCTACTCTGTATTTGATTTTGTTGTTCGGAAGGTCTGTCAGTTATCTTCTAGTCGCTGAACTATCCAACTGAGTACATGCAATGAAAGCTTGTGCGATTTTTAAATACCACTGCCTTTTACAAAAGCCTGAAAATTATTTCAGTGCGTAACTATAAAGCACTGGGGAACGTGCTGTCCATAATCTCCAGTCTGCAGGTCCGTGACTCAGCTCGCCGAAATTGAAATAAAATGTTATAATTCTTTATGCACACTCTAATACAAAAAAAAGGACGCACCACCAAGGAATTATCCAAATTGGACGGAAATCGGTAGATGTGATGCAAATGTACAGACAAACAAATGATTACAATTTCAGAACAATTGGGTCATTTATTCAAGAGAAAGAGCTTCAGAAATTGAGCAAGTCAATGGCGCGTTAGCCGACCTCCGGTCCTTATGCGAGCGGTTATTCAGCTCGAGATTGATTGTTAAGATTAGTCGGGTGCTATCCTGTGGGACAGCACCTTAAATCGTCAAAAGCTCACGATGGTTGGAGGTCACTGCCCGTAATGCTGCAGAACTTCTCAATTGGGGAGAGATCCAGCGAATTTGTTGGTCAAGGCAGAGTTTGGCAAGCACTAAGACAAGCAGCAGAAACTCTCTCCGTGTGCGGACGGGCATTATCTTGCTGAAATGTAAGCCCAGGATGGCTCGCCATGGAAAGCAACAGAACGGGGCGTAGAACATCTTCGACGTACCGCTGTGGCGTAAGCGTGGCCGCGGATGACAACCAAAGGGGTACAGACATGAAATGGATTGGCACCACAGACCGATCACTCCTGGTTGTCGGGCCGTATAGGCCACAGTCAGGTTTGTATCCCACGTCTGTCCAGGGCGTCTCCAAACATATCTTCGCTACTCATCGTGGCTCAATTCGAAGCCAGACTCATCACTGCGTCTATATCTACAGGGCTATTACAAATGATTGAAGCGATTTCATAAATTCACTGTAGCTCCATTCATTGACATATGGTCACGACACACTACAGATACGTAGAAAAACTCATAAAGTTTTGTTCGGCTGAAGCCGCACTTCAGGTTTCTGCCGCCAGAGCGCTCGAGAGCGCAGTGAGACAAAATGGCGACAGGAGCCGAGGAAGCATATGTCGTGCTTGAAATGCACTCACATCAGTCAGTCATAACAGTGCAATGACACTTCAGGACGAAGTTCAACAAAGATCCACCAACTGCTAACTCCATTCGGCGATGGTATGCGCAGTTCTTCTGGATGCCTCTGTAAGGGGAAATCAACGGGTCGGCCTGCAGTGAGCGAAGAAACGGTTGAACGCGTGCGGGCAAGTTTCACGCATAGCCCGCGGAAGTCGACGAATAAAGCAAGCAGGGAGCTAAACGTACCACAGCCGACGGTTTGGAAAATCTTACGGAAAAGGCTAAAGCAGAAGCCTTACCGTTTACAATTGCTACAAGCCCTGACACCCAATGACAAAGTCAAACGCTTTGAATTTTCGCCGCGGTTGCAATAGCTCATGGAAGAGGATGCGTTCAGTGCGAAACTTGTTTTCAGTGATGAAGCAACATTTTTTCTTAATGGTGAAGTGAACAGACACAATGTACGAATCTGGGCGGTAGAGAATCATCACGCATTCGTGCAGCAAATTCGCAATTCACCAAAAGTTAACGTGTTTTGTGCAATCTCACGGTTTAAAGTTTACGGCCCCTTTTTCTTCTGGGAAAAAATCGTTACAGGACACGTGTATCTGGACATGCTGGAAAATTGGCTCATGCCACAACTGGAGACCGACAGCGCCGACTTCATCTTTCAACAGGATGGTGCTCCACCGCACTTCCATCATGATGTTCGGCATTTCTTAAACAGGAGATTGGAAAACCGATGGATCGGTCGTGGTGGAGATCATGATCAGCAATTCATGTCATGGCCTCCACGCTCTCCCGAAGTAACCCCATGCGATTTCTTCCTGTGGGGTTATGTGAAAGATTCAGTGTTTAAACCCCCTCTACCAAGAAAAGTGCCAGAACTGCGAGCTCGCATCAACGATGCTTTCGAACTCATTGATGGGGACATGCTGCGCCGAGTGTGGGAGGAACTTGATTATCGGCTTGATGTCTGCCGAATCACTAAAGGGGCACCTATCGAACATTTGTGAATGCCTAAAAAAACTTTTTGAGTTTTTGTATGTGTGTGCAAAGCATTGTGAAAATATCTCAAATAATAAAGTTATTGTAGAGCTGTGAAATCGCTTCAATCATTTGTAATAACCCTGTACATGGATACCCTGAAAATCACATTTAAGTGCCTGGCAAAGGGTTCATCGAACCACATTCACAATTCTCTATTATTCCAATCTCGTATAGCGCGCGGAAAGAACGAACACCTATGTCTTTCCGTACGAGCTCTGATTTCCCTTATTTTATCGTGGTGAACGTTCCTCCCTATGTAGGTCGGTGTCAACAAAATGTTTTCGCATTCGGAGGAGGAAGTTGGTGATTGGAATTTCGTGATAAGATTCCGTCGCAACGAAAAACACCTTTCTTTTAATGATTTCCAGCCCAAATCCTGTATCATTTCTGTGACACTCTCTCCCATATTTCGCGATAATACAAAACGTGCTGCCTTTCTTTAAACTTTTTCGATGTACTCCGTCAGTCCTATCTGGTAAGGATCCCACACCGTGCAGCAGTATTCTAAAAGAGGACGGACAAGCGTAGTGTAGCCAGTCTCCTTAGTAGGTCTGTTACATTTTCTAAGTGTCCTGCCAATAAAACACAGTCTTTGGTTAGCATTCCCCACAGCATTTTCTATGTGCTTCTTCCAATTTAAGTTGTTCATAATTGTAATACGTAGGTATTTAGTTGAATTTACGGCTTTTAGATTAGACTGATTTATCGCGTAACCGAAGTTTAACGAGTTCCTTTTAGCACTCATGTGGATGACCTGACACTTTTCGTTATTCAGGGTCAACTGCCACTTTTAGCACCATTCCGATATTTTTTCTAAATCGTTTTGCAGTTTGTTTTGATCTTCTGATGACTTTATTAGTCGATAAACGACAGCGTCATCTGTAAACAACCGAAGACGGTTGCTCAGATTGTCTCCCAAATCGTTTATATAGATTAGGAACAGCAAAGGGCTTATAACACTACCTTGGGAACGCCAGAAATCACTTCTGTTTTACTCGACGACTTTCCGTCAATTACTACGAACTGTGACCTCTCTGACAGGAAATCACAAATCCATTCACATAACTGAGACGCTATTTCATAATCACGCAATTTCACCTCGAGCCGCTTGTGTGGTACAGTATCAAAAGCCTTCCGTAAATCCAGAGATACGAAATCGATCTGAAATCTCTTGTCAATAGCACTCAGCACTTCATGTGAATAAAGAGCTAGTTGTGTTTCACAAGAACGATGTTCTCTAAACCTATGTTGACTGTGTGCCAATAGACCGTTTTCTTCGAGGTAATTCATTACGTTCGAACACAATACATGTTCTAAAATCCTCCTGCATATCGACGTTAACGATATGGGCCTGTAATTTAGTGGATTACTCCTACTACCTTTCTTGAATATTGGTGTGACATGTGCACCTTTCCAGTCTTTGCGTACAGATCTTTCGTCGAGCGAATGGTTGTACATGACTGTTAAGTATGGAGCTAATGCATCAGCATACTCCGAAAGGAACCTAATTGGTATACTGTCTGGACCAGAAGACTTGCTTTTATTAAGTGATTTAAGTTACTTCACTACTCCGAGGATATTTACTTCTACATTGCTCATGGTGGCAGCTGTTCTCGATTCAAGTTCTGGAATATTTACTTCTTCTTTTGTGAAAGGCAATTCTATTCCAGTCAGTGAGATTCCAGGCCGAATGTACCCGACACCGCTGCTAACAGGCATGTCGGTATTAAGAGGTCAATGGTAGTCGGCGCAAAGGGCGCCGTGATCTCTGCCCCCTTTCTGTGAGCCGTCTATTAATGGTCCATGTGGCCACTAAAGCACCAGTTACACGTCGGATCGATGATGATGACGAGTCTTGGGCTCAGAGTGCCTCTCGGTCATCACGTTCTGTCGCCTCTAGCTGGACCCATTTCTGGCAACATTTTCCAATAGCAGCAACGCTCTTGTTCACAGAGCGATTCACCCATTACTCCAACCGGCTTCTTTCGAGTGCTTTTTAAGGTAGCAAGACTTCAAAGAACTGCAAATATATTAACTGTGGGTGAGAACTTTTATAGAATTTACGGCAGTAGACTTTCATTTAACGTAATAGTCCTCTCGCAGATGCTGCCATCTGGGTGTATTGTTCACACGCCTGTCTGCGAGGCATAGTTACTGTTCAAATGAGTACATGGAATGAGATTCGCAAAGACGTTGTGCCACGGTATCGACAGCCCCTTGTTTACTATCCTTGCCAACTGCGCGGTTAAATTGCCCAGCAGCGTCAAAAAATGCATCCATCGGCTGCCAAAGTTCAGAATTTTGCATTTTCTGTAGATACCTGCATGAATATCAATTTGTGAACAATTTGCATAACTCCTTCGTGGTGCGTTTTTTTTCTCCTTTTTTTAGTGTATAATCCAGAGATGTCATGAACTAAGACGTTAAACGAAAGCGTACTATCGTTTAATAAAACACTACGTTCAATAGAAGTTCTTGTCCACAGTTAATATTTTTGCAGTTCATGAAAATTTTCCTATCTTAATCAGTACTCGACACAGTTCAAACACGACTTCTACTCGAAGTTCCAAGTATTGTTTATTATCACTCCTTCTGTTAATTAAGTGCAGCATTGGTACGCGGCAGGTACTGCCTTGTTCCGTAGCCTCTTCTCTACAGCTCCATTTGGCGGGAAGCCTCAGCATTGAACGGTTGTGTTGTTACAGTGTAAAGTATGGAACCCTGCGCAGACTGTCGGTCAATGTGATTTAAGCAATGCGGAGTCATTAAATTCTTGATAGCAGAAGGTGTCACCCCAAAGGAGATTCATCAGAGAATGAAAGCAGTTTATGGTGACTGTGTTGATGTGAGTACTGTTGCTTCGTTGGGCTACTAAGTTTAAAGATGTTGAGGCGGGAACATCTGACCTGCGTGACAAACAAAGTGTTGGACCTCCTGTGACAGCACCCACCCAGTTTCACAAGCAAAATGTTGACCGATTGATTCAGGACGATCGTCGTATCACTCAGAGAGAAACTGCAAGCGCAATTGGAATTTCACAAGAACGTGTGGGTCACTTCATTGCTTTGCTTGGCTATAAGAAGATCCGCGCACGATGAGTACCCCTGCCCCAGGTGCTGACTCCTGAAATGAAAGCGCACAGACTTGAAATTTGCCAGGAACTCCTCTCGCGGTACGAGAATGAAGGTGACGCCTTTCTCCGTTCAATTGTGACAGGAGACGAAACGCGGGCACACCATTATGACCCGGAGACGAAACGTCAGTGTATGGAATATCGACACAAAGACTCGCCCCAGAAAAAGAAATTCAAGACGCAGCCTTCAGCTGGAAAAATCATGGGCACGTGCTCATGTGAAATGCCGATTGTGCCTGCAGTTTCTCTCTGAGTGATATGACGGTCGTCCTGAATCAATCTGTCAATATTTTGCTTGTGAAACTCGATGGTCGCTGTCACAGGACGTTCAACTCTTTTGTTTGTCACGTAGGTCAGATGTTCCCGCCTCAACATCTTTAAAACTTACTCGACCAAAGAGTATGTACTTTTGAAATTTTGTAAAAAGCGGATTTTTCTCGAAACTAATGAGCGGATCGTGCTGAAACTCAAAATATGTCATCTTGATATTGGTTTTACATCTTGCAAAGTATTGTGACATTATTTAAATACTTAATTTTATTTCAAACTATTGTGCAGTTCTTTGAGTATCAGTGCATACGTTAGGATATGCCCGATCCCTCACTCGCCTGCTATCGTGGCTGTGTATCCACAGTACTTGCCCCCCCCCCCCCCCCACCACCCTCTCGCGCTACTGCCACCATGCTCTCTCTCTCTCTCTCTCAAACCATCAGATGTGACTCACTACTTTGCACCCCACCACAATTGAATGTGTACTGACAATTGAAAATCTGTGCCACCCCGGAGCTCGACTGGAATTCCTGCTTATCAAGAGTCTCACCTCAACATTTAGACTAACTGAGCTTGATTCCAGTAGTCTAACATCTATTTACACTGATGGTTCAGCATAACTGAACAGTTTGAACTGATATCATTTTAAGCCACTAATTTCATTTCCATCAATCCATTCATTTCATTTCATTCCAGTGCATTTAACTCATTTCCATCACAATTATTCTTACTACTTCAGTGTATTGAAATGAAATGAAATAATTGTATGGCATTATTGGCTAGGAGACCCATCTATTGTTGTTTGGACACCTAGCCCAAGTCTCTCTATTTGATGCCACTTCAGTGAGTCGCTTGTCGACAATGAAGAAAACACAATATCCAGTTCCTGAGTAGGTAAAATCTCCAACTTGGCCAGGAATCAAACCCAGGCCTCCTGCATGGTATACAATTGCACTGACCTCTCAGCTCCAGAGATGGAAAAAAGATTTGATAGAACCCCATTACTCATCCTATTATGTTATTACATCCCTGTATGACGGGGCTTGTTACATACTATGAGAGGCAATGTAACACAGCAGTGTAAGACTGTTGTTGTAGAAACTACCATGTTAACTATTTACTGATGCTTCAAGATGTGTCCTTTCAGCCTAACCTTTCATTTAGTCTAGCTGTTCTATAAATAATTCTCTTTGGTGATGTTTAAAGTTTTATTTTCAAGCCTAATGCAGGAAATGGAACTCTTGAGAAAATAACAAAAATCTTATTGAAAATAAACACCTACATTTACATCAATGTGACTACTCTGCATTTCACACTTAAGTGCTTGGCAAAGTGCTCAGAGAACCACCTTCAGGCTATTTTGCAACCATTCCATTCTCAAACAGCACCTGGGAATAACAAACACTAAATCTTTCCATCTGGCCTCTGGCTTCTCTAATTTTTTCTGTACAGCTATTTCTGCACTTGTAGATAGGAGTCAAGAAAATATTTTCACACTCGGAGAAGCTATTTGGCGATTCAAATTTCATAAAAAGATCTCAAAGTAATGAAACACACCTTGCTTATTATGTCCGTGACATACTCTCCCATATTTCACGATAATATGTAACAAGCTGCCCGTCATTGAACTTTTTCGATGTCCTCCATCAATCCTATCTGATAAGGATCCCATATTGTGTTGCAATGTTCCCAAAGAGGACGTCAAGTCTAGTGCAAGCAATCTAATAGGTTTGTTGTATCTCCTAAGTGTTCTGACAGTAAAAAACTACAAAAAAGAAAAAAAAAGTGATACACACTTGTTGGTGGCACGTTTTAGTCCACCACTATGTAACTGAAGATGGTGTAAGAGTCAGTTTTGACAAACAAGCTACAAGAAGCCTGAGAAGCCAATGGGAAACCAGATATTTTATGTTGGAGACAGGCAGTCACATACTTAATAGAAGTGGCGTGTAGTTACAATTTTTTAATGATGTACTTACATGTTTATCTTCTTCTTTCATTTTCACAGTAAAGGAATACTGATGGCACATGTGGGCAACTGTTCTGACCTAACAGCACAGGATGAATGCCCAGAAGAATGTCCAGATACTGAGGACAAGCCAGTGTGTGCCTCTGATGGAAATGTCTACAGGTTAGTGAAAAACGCATCCATGCCTGACTGCAGTTTCATGATTTAGCAACATTTTAACAGAAATTGTTGTACTCTGTCATTATTTTTATGATTAATTCTCTCTCTGAAAGGCATGTCATGGAACATTTAATACTGTTTAGTTACTATTTTCATCAAACTTTCACAGTTACAAGTGGAAGAATGGAGATTAATTCATGAAAATTTTGTTTTTCCTCTTCCTCCCACTTTGGCTGGATCTTGCCTTTCTAAATTTTTACGTTGGATGTACATTAGACCTACACTGACACATTAGCTGAGAAGGAAACAAAACTACAAAATGTTTAATACTATTTGTTGCTACCTTTTCACTCAGTTCCTTGAACTATCAATCAGCTAAATTTCTTTCTTTATGCTTCATTTAGCACTTATCTGGATATATATATATATATATTTTTTCAAAAAGGAGTGTAGGTAAAGTTTGCCTCTCATGGATGACTCCATTTCATGCCATTATGTAAAACTTTTGGCATTACTTATAAGTCTATATCTCAAGTAGCTGCCATTATTAACATATTTTCACGTAAATCATAACTTTTTCAATGACCAACAACATGTGATGAGTGATTTTTCAATTTATTTCCATTTATTTGTCGACTGAACAGTCTATGGCTGTTCCAGTTTACAGTGTTTGGTGGGCACAACATTTCCGCTGAGATGCTGCTGTTGTCATGTTTTCTGACAAACTGACCTCCTGGTGGTGCACTACTGATTTGCATCCCCATCCCTTGTGTATGGAGCAGCTTGCAGGAGGAGGTGATATGTCGATTCTGCACCCCCAGGAGGTCAGTTCATCAGCACACCTGATGATGGTAATAGCTCTGATTGCCAAAATATTGTGCCCACTGGACACTGTGAACCAGAAGTATGCCTGTGGACTGTTCAAATGACATGTCAGATGTTTCAAGAATTATAACCTCTTTATATTTCTTCTCTTACCAAGATAGGAAACCAAGGCAATAATAATGAAATCTAACTTTTTCTTCTCAGTAATGGGCAGGTGAATGTATTGAACAACAGAATTGCTTTTAGATGTTCACTATAACACTGTGTGTCCAAATGATTAAAACAATCTGTACTTCATACTGCTCATGAGATTAGCATGCACAATCTCTGCTATAAATCCAGCAAATGCAGTGCTGCTGAATACTGAAATATGCAAATAACTGATGTGCGTCATCCCATACAATCTCCTAATAAATTAAGTTTATTTATGTGTTCGCTGGGAACCCAATTATCTTTTACATGAAATCTTATCTCCTTCAACAAATTCTTGATCCACAATGTATGCATGTTATATGTTTGAGAATGAACTGTGTCTCTTTGTTTCAGATCTGAGTGTATCATGCGGCGAGAGACATGCGGACAAAAAGTAGTAGCAGTTCCTCTTCATCACTGCCGCACAACTGAGCGTTGCAATGATATATGTGATGAGGAGAGTGCCTTTGTTTGTGGTTCGGACAATAAATTCTATCGCAACGAATGTGAGATGCGTCGCAGCAACTGTGGGTGAGTGTGACTTCCATTCACTCATTTCAAGTTGCAACAGGCAACAACAGGGAAGAACGGTGGCAGGTGGCTTATCTTCACTGGATGGAATAGGGCACACAGTGTATATCTGCAAATCATAGGTAAAGGCAACTTCCGAACCTACACCAGTGTGTGTTCCTCGCATAGTAAGGAAAAAGAAAATAACATGCCCTTTGTGGATAGTCTACAATCTTTCAGTGTTACAAAACAAGTCAGATAAAGTTCATCAGTATAAGGAAAAGGATAGATTGCCACGCAACATAAAGATGACATGTTGAGTTGTAGACTGGCACAACAGAAAGACTGCCACACATTTATATGAAGACGGCATCAGTTCTTTCGGACACATTCAAAGGAACAGATACTATCTTCATATAGTTAAGGTTAACTGGCCATTGACCTTCGTCTTCTGTGCTTGATACACACGCATTGCCCAACTCTTATGGGACTCAGTAAGATTGTTTGCTGCTAGTAATGAGTGTAATGGGCAGGGACACTACGAATGTAGTGTGTGGACATTAAGTTGGGAATGTGGGTCTCACAGGGGCAGGCAAGGGATAAATCCCTGCAGTTGCACTATCCTCTGTGCCCTCAGTGGCTCAGATGGATAGAGCATCTGCCATGTAAGAAGGAGATCCCAGGTTCGAGTCCTGGTCGGGGCACACATTTTCAACTGTCCCCGTTGATGTACATCAATGCCTGTAGACAGCTTAGAGTCTTGATTTAATTATCATTTCATGTCACACATTTAGCTTTCTGCCGAAGTCTTCTTCAGAAAAGGAACCCCCACACATGCACACACTCACATACAGACATTCATTCACACAAGCAAGCACACATCGTGCACACATGACCACCATCTCCAGCAGCTCAAATTGGAATGCAGCTGTCACACGGAAAAATAGCAACAATATGGAGAGGCCAGAAAAGCATTCAGTGGCAGAATCCATAATTTATTTGCAGATCTTGTTTTTGATTATATAACTATAACATAGTCATCATTAGTACATTACAAGACAAGTCATATAGGTTTCTTTGTTTCTGCTATGCAAATGCTATCATCAGTTGTCACACGCTTATACTCTGACATGATTATGCCTATATGATTTTTATGCTAATGCACTGATGATCATTATGTTATAGTCAGATCTAGATCTGCAATAAATTATGGATACTGGGCTGACTGCTGTCCTTCTTCACATTTGAGTACAAATTACTATCATGAAGGAGTGGTATGGTTTCCAATGAACCCAACTGCACACAGTTTGTGACTTAACATCATATGACTGTCACTGGTGAGCATCTTATCTTGGTGAAGATTGTTCTTTAAACATTTACTATCTGTGGAGCATTTCCTGTATACAACTTGCTAAATTAAAGATAATTCTGTTGAGTAACTCACTCTAATCAACTGACACATATCTTTAAAGAAACTCTTAAAGTTAATGTATTAATTTTTCTGTTAGATAAAGTGCTCTACTCAACTGACCGGCATCTTCAAAGAAACTCTTAAAGTTATTGTATTAATTTATAGTTTGATTAATATTAAAACTTTTATAAAATTGAGGTACTTTATTGTACTGTACTTGAGTGCTTGTTCTTGACTTCCTTCTACATCCCCAGACTCTCTTCCCTGCACCATACTTGGAATGTGATTCACATAACTTAATCACCATATAATTGGGGCACTGTGTGGTTGACAAGCACACAGACAAAACTGAAGTCGTTGCTGAGCTTTTGGACTATACCTTCTTTAAAAGCTAAAAAAATATAATCAATAATGGAAATTTCTGTATGAAACATTACGTAAAATAAATTAAAGCCAACCAATGCCTTTTAGCAGACTGATAGGATGAGCTGTTTTCTTCCTTGCCATTGGTTTTACAGAAAACAGGAAAGTTGTATTTATGGCTTATCGGCTTATGATTAAAAGATGACAATGCAATCTGAATTGTCTGAACTTAATAACCTCAGCAGTTCAATTATTAAAATTATGCAGAATACTGTCACTGAACCTGTTATCCTCACAGATCCAGCAGCTGGTGATGTCACTCATATCATGTATGCCAATGATCCCAACCAATTTACCCAGATTCATTTTAAGCGACTTCAGTCCCAAATTAAAGTTTCGTTTGCAATACCAGTAAATAAGGCTCAAGGTCAGAGAGAGACAGAGTGGGAAGAAAGGGAGGTTGGGGGGGGGGGGGGGGGAGAAGCGCGATCAGGATGTACATACAATTCCCATACATATTTAGCAGTTGTGAATCATTTCCAAATTTGCTAGTGCATATATAGATACACACACACACACATGCAGAGATGATGATCTCATGGAACAGTTTTATTTGCTTACCTTCCATGCAAGGCTGAGATTAGTAATTGCAATCATTAATAAAATATTTTTCTCAGTCTTCCGATGAAAATGCACTAGTCACTAAATACACAATTACAATATATACACTCCTGGAAATTGAAATAAGAACACCGTGAATTCATTGTCCCAGGAAGGGGAAACTTTATTGACACATTCCTGGGGTCAGATACGTCACATGATCACACTGACAGAACCACAGGCACATAGACACAGGCAACAGAGCATGCACAATGTCGGCACTAGTACAGTGTATATCCACCTTTCGCAGCAATGCAGGCTGCTATTCTCCCATGGAGACGATCATAGAGATGCTGGATGTAGTCCTGTGGAACGGCTTGCCATGCCATTTCCACCTGGCGCCTCAGTTGGACCAGCGTTCGTGCTGGACGTGCAGACCGCGTGAGATGCCGCTTCATCCAGTCCCAAACATGCTCAATGGGGGACAGATCCGGAGATCTTGCTGGCCAGGGTAGTTGACTTACACCTTCTAGAGCACGTTGGGTGGCACGGGATACATGTGGACGTGCATTGTCCTGTTGGAACAGCAAGTTCCCTTGCCGGTCTAGGAATGGTAGAACGATGGGTTCGATGACGGTTTGGATGTACCGTGCACTATTCAGTGTCCCCTCGACGATCACCAGTGGTGTACGGCCAGTGTAGGAGATCGCTCCCCACACCATGATGCCGGGTGTTGGCCCTGTGTGCAGTCCTGATTGTGGCGCTCACCTGCACGGCGCCAAACACGCATACGACCATCATTGGCACCAAGGCAGAAGCGACTCTCATCGCTGAAGACGACACGTCTCCATTCGTCCCTCCATTCACGCCTGTTGCGACACCACTGGAGGCGGGCTGCACGATGTTGGGGCGTGAGCGGAAGACGGCCTAACGGTGTGCGGAACCGTAGCCCAGCTTCATGGAGACGGTTGCGAATGGTCCTCGCCGATACCCCAGGAGCAACAGTGTCCCTAATTTGCTGGGAAGTGGCGGTGCGGTCCCCTACAGCACTGCGTAGGATCCTACGGTCTTGGCGTGCATCCGTGCGTCGCTGCGGTCCGGTCCCAGGTCGACGGGCACGTGCACCTTCCGCCGACCACTGGCGACAACATCGATGTACTGTGGAGACCTCACGCCCCACGTGTTGAGCAATTCGGCGGTATGTCCACCCGGCCTCCCGCATGCCCACTATACGCCCTCGCTCAAAGTCCGTCAACTGCACATACGGTTCACGTCCACGCTGTCGCGGCATGCTACCAGTGTTAAAGACTGCGATGGAGCTCCGTATGCCACGGCAAAACTGGCTGACACTGACGGCGGCGGTGCACAAATGCTGCGCAGCTAGCGCCATTCGACGGCCAACACCGCGGTTCCTGGTGTGTCCGCTGTGCCGTGCGTGTGATCATTGCTTGTACAGCCCTCTCGCAGTGTCCGGAGCAAGTATGGTGGGTCTGACACACCGGTGTCAATGTGTTCTTTTTTCCATTTCCAGGAGTGTAGTTTCCCTCCCATCACTCTTCAAGGAAAGAGAAACATGTTCATTATTTCCCAGCTTTCTTATTTTATTACTCTCCTGTTTCTTGAACTACAACATAACTCTTAAGTCTATCCCTTTCTACTGACTTTAAGTGTGCATTAAAGAACACACTGAACAAAATAACTGTGACAATCATGTAAGACAATATTGTCTCAGTAATTTCTCAGTCTGCTTTAACAAATTAATTATTTCTTTTCAGGAAACATGTCTATGCTGTTCCACTGAAACGCTGCCTGAGTGGCTTTGTCTTCCGTGGTTGTCAGAAGATCTGTCCACCACATTATGACCCAGTATGTGGCACAGATGGTAAGACATACTCCAACGAGTGCTTCCTCGAACTTGAAAACTGCCGCTCGCGGTCGCTGGTTTCTAAAGCACATCTTGGGCGGTGTGGGGAACCGATAGCATCTCCTCCACGCAACTATTTGTATTAAGTCACTTTACTATCATTTACTTTTATATACATCATACATAATATGTCTTAGCACAAAGTGGTCTCTGGCTTTTTATTGCAAATTGCGGGGAGAATGAGGCAAACTTTATCCAGAAATGTCACTTGGATGTTGATTTGTTAGCAAAATAATGAAAGACTGTTTTTCATTTTCCATCGCCTATGAGATGTACACATTAATAACTTGAAAATGGTATGCAATTTTGCCACACAGGAGATATCTCACAAATCAAAACCTCTCTTAGAAAAGAAATTTACTTAAATATAAATTTTTTCCTACCCCATTCAAGCCTTCATAAATCCTGTAAGTTTCTATAAAAAAAAGAAGTATATCAGAGAGTGCCTGAACTTATTCACTAGGGGCTGAAAAGTTAAATTTCACTTTAATACAAGAAGGCTATCTAAGGCCATGTCCCTGATAAAACTACGAGGTCCATCAGCTTCCTCTCTAAAAGTGAAGTCCGTTATTAAATCACAACAAATTTAAATATTTTGCTTTTATTTCTTATTGTTATGGTCACTCCCAGCATAATAAACAGCTGAGAAGTAATTTCATTTCTTGAGACACAGAAGGGTTGTGTAAAAATATACATCACAGACAACAGGTGGATATAAGTTGTTTATTAACAATTTCATTGTTAATCATTCTCGGCAGTTTACAGCATATTGTAAGTTTAATGAAAAATGCCTCTAATTTATATGAACTATGGCACATTCCATGACTGCAGGTATTAATACTTTCTTGATTCACATTATAGAAAAGTAAAAAAAAAAGTATAAGATTAGTTATGTTTAACAAATTATTCAACAAGTAGGATACTTCACTCAGGAAATGATGTTTTAAGATGAGTACTTCAAATCAAATATTTGCTACTGTGTACTACTTTTCACAATGCCAAGACAGTCTAGTTCCTGAAACAAACCCACTTTCTTAGAAATATTGTAGTACAGAAAATGAAGCAAGAGAAGATTTCTTTCATTAAGTGACATAACAGTAGTATGTAGTATAATTTATATTAAGACTATTTATAAGATTTAATTTATTTTATTTTCCTTTGCTTGTAAATATATATAAAGTGTATGTTCTCATTAATGTCAAATGATTTATAAAATTGTTCCTAAATTTTTGTTTATGTTTTTATACGGAATTCTTTTGTAACCTAATTTGCACAAATCTCACATTTACTTATGTATGCCCTATATTTGTCAGTCAAGATGTTGGAAAAAAAGTTTCAACTGATTTGATCGTCGCTTTACTCTAGAATATAGCTTGCAGAGAAATACATGCTTCATATGTAATTAGTATTGCCACATCCCAGTATGGTGCTAAAGATTATAACAATTTTGAGTACTAAGTGACAATGGCAATAAGAATTTGATGGGCATCACAGTACTCTAAAATGTTTGAGATGTAGTAGTCGACAAGCCACATTATATGGTAACTTTGGATTCTGAATGTTTCATAATGAAATCTAAAAGTGCATAAAAACATCACAAAAAGTGCCTTTGATTTCCCTAATATAAGATAAATCACAAATGGCAAATGCAAAATTGTATGAGTCAGACTGTAAATGAAGTGATAATGTGATAATTTATTAATTAATTTAGTAAGTGAATGTAAAACATTTACTCTTTGAAAGTGAATATTTCAATAATGGTATGTTTATGGTCTGCATTTATTTTTTTGAAATACATGTATATAAACAACTGAAGTTTTACTTGAATTTTTATCAGTTTGCAGTTTTTACCTTTGTTGTCCTCAGTTTTGCATTTGATCCATTGACTTCTAGAATTTACAGAGGACGAAAGCCACACACAGTTAGACTTCCTATTTATTAGATTCTTTCGTGAGTCTAAGTCAAAACTCTGTTTTACTACCCAAGGATCTTCTTTATGTTTTTGGCACACTTTGATGATATTAAAATTTTTGGAAAGCAGTTTCCTGGCTTTTAAATAAGGAAGGGTTCGGGTGCACTCTGTCCATTTCCACACCTTCAGACAGTCGGTGAGTGGAAGACAAGAATTACTTCAAGCTTCTTTTTCTTCTTTCTTTCTTTTTTTTCCCTTGCAGTAGCAGACTGGGTGGAGGGGAGGGGGGGGGGGGAGGAGGAGGGGATGAGAGGGTTGGAGGAGGGTGGCCCATGTGCGGCCTCCTTTCGTCCAGAGGGCAGGGCCTCCAATTCTCATGGTCTCCCTGGAACCAGACAACTTTTAATCAAATCCCAAATGAGGCCAAAGTATCTTCAGTAAATAACATTTATTTTAGAGTTCCAGACCCCACACATACACTAAATATAAACATAGATACCTGCTTACCTATTATAATGCCTTAGTAACTGTCAGTGGGTGCAGTCAGAATTTTAAGAATTTTTGTAAAATGTTGCATGAAACTTAAAAACTGTAGAATGATAATCAATTGTTTGCTACACACAATTATTCTTCATGTAATGCCTTTTGATACCTATGCCACCTACACAGGTATACTACAAGTACAGTTTAAAAACATCTGAAGTGCTTAACATTGATTTATTAATTTTTTAATTACAGTAGTTCATTCTAAAAATTACTTTTTCAAAGATTACAGATAATTAAAAACACTACAGTCATTTAGATTTTATATGTTGGAACTAATTGTAGAAAAATGCTTTTCTCTGCCGCATTCGCCCAATATCATAAAAATCAATCTACCTCTATAGTCAGTGCCTTGAAGGTGTTGCATCCTACTCACATCTACATCTATACTCTGCAAACTACCATGCGGTGCATGGCAGAGGGTATATTCCATTGTACCAGTTATTATGGTTCCTTTCTGTTCCACTCGTGTATGGAGTGTGGGATGAGTTCGGCATGAAACATAAATAACAGATATTTCTGATGCATCTAACTCAGACTTGTCTTCATCAAATGACACTGCACATTGGTCAATACCTGTTCCCGTGCATATCAAAATTGTGATTACTGAAAAAGGTAATTAAATATATCAAAACAAGAAGGGACTTTCGGAATCTATAGGAGTACCAGGTGCACACATAAAAGGAACACATCATTGTTTTACTTTGTTGTGCTTCTACTCACATTTGAACAAGATGAATATTTATGGAAATAGATGCGATACTCACCATCACCAAAGAAACTATACGGTTTTTACTGTCACTTATTTGCCTCTGAGGGTAATACCAACAAAAATAAATTTATTTCTGTCTTCTGTTAGTGTTGGTAATTGAATCCAAAGACATCAAACCAGTAGTTGTCACTTGAACATTTAGCAAATTAAGAAAAATGGAAAACACTCTCTTGGCTTGAAACTTAATAAAACCATTGACAAAGATAATCAGAAAACTGTGAATGATAAGATCAAAAAGTGGAGATACATTTTGCACTGCCTTTTAGATAGTATGCTGTTTTTAGCCAAGCAAAACTTTGCTTTCCATGGTCATCATGAAGATGTTTCATCAGAAGACAGAGAAAATTTCTTACAACTGGTGCCATTAATGGAGAAATGTGATCTAGTATTGAAAAAGCATTGTTTAAAACCTGAAGTGACTGCTGATGGGTCAATGAGAGTACCTTCTTATTTGTCAAAAGGGGTACAAAATTATTTTATTTTTATGTTGGGTGAACATTTTAAGGAAAAAAAATGGCTCTGAGCACTATGGGACTTAACATCTGAGGTCATCAGTCCCCTAGACTTAGAACTACTTAAACCTAACTAACCTAAGGACAGCACACACATCCATGCCTGAGGCAGGATTCGAACCTGTGACCATAGCAGCAGCGCGGTTCCAGGCTGAAGCGCCTAGAACCGCCAAGCCACAGCGGCCGGCACCCATACTGCACATATGAAAAAGGCTAAACGTTGTTGTTGTTGTGGTCTTCAGTCCTGAGACTGGTTTGATGCAGCTCTCCATGCTACTCTATCCTGTGCAAGCTTCTTCATCTTCCAGTACTTACTGCAACCTACATCCCTCTGAATCTGCTTAGTGTATTCATCTCTTGGTCTCCCTCTATGATTTTTACCCTCCAAGCTGCCCTCCAATACTAAATTGGTGATCCCTTGATGCCTCAGAACATGTCCTACCAACCGATCCCTTCTTCTTGTCAAGTTGTCCCCAATTCTATTCAATACCTCCCCATTAGTTATGTGATCTACCCATCTAATCTTCAGCATTCTTCTATAGCAACACATTTCGAAAGCTTCTATTCTCTTCTTGTCCATACTATTTATCATCCATGTTTCACTTCCATACATGGCTACGCTCCACACAAATACTTTCAGAAATGACTTCCTGACACTTAAATCTATACTTGATGTTAACAAATTTCTCTTCTTTAGAAACGCTTTCCTTGCCATTGCCAGTCTACATTTTATATCATCGACCATCATCAGTTATTTTGCTCCCCAAACAGCAAAACTCCTTTACTACTTTAAGTGTCTCATTTCCTAATCTAATTCCCTCAGCATCACCTGACTTAATTCGACTACATTCCATTAGCCTCGTTTTGCTTTTGTTGATGTTCATCTTATATCCTCCTTCCAATACACTATCCATTCCGTTCAACTGTTCTTCCAAGTCCTTTGCTGTCTCTGACAGAATTACAATGTCATCGGCGAACCTCAAAAGTTTTTATTTCTTCCTTATGGATTTTAATACCTACTCCGAATTTTTCTTTTGTTTCCTTCACTGCTTGCTCAATATACAGATTGAATAACATCAGCAATAAGCTACAACCCTGTCTCACTCCCTTCCCATCCACTGCTTCCTTTTCATGCCCCTCAACTCTTATAACTGCCATCTGGTTACTGTACAAATTGTAAATAGCCTTCCGCTCCCTATATTTTACCCCTGCCATCTTCAGAATTTGAAAGAGAGTATTCCAGTCAACATTGTCAAATGCTTTCTCTAAGTCTACAAATGCTAGAAATGTAGGTTTGCCTTTCCTTAATCTAGTTTCTAAGATAAGCATTATGGAATAATTTTTGACAGGACTGTTTATGAAAGCAGAACTGACCAAATGAGTAAAATAATTGGATATGCCCTTATGTAAGACAACGTTATGGAAATTCAAGTATCCTTCTTGGTCTTCTTTTTTTGTGTGAGAAGGATATATCAAAAAAGATGGGGTGGATACTGTGTTGTGCAGGGCTCATGGTTACGACAATGCTGCATCTGTGTCAGGTATACATGCAGGAATACAACAAAAAAAATTGAGGAGTCAATCCAAAAGTTCTGTTTTGTCCTTTGCTAATCATTCCTTAAATCTTTGTGGAGTTCATGCATTCTCATGGGAGCCCTCTAGCATCACCTGTTTTTGAACCACAGAGAAGTTATATTCATTCTTTTTGTCTTCTACATATAGATGAGAACTATGTCTAAAAACAAAGATGATGTAACTTACCAAACGAAAGCGCTGGCATGTCGATAGACACACAAACAAACACAAACATACAAACAAAATTCAAGCTTTTGCAACCAACGGTTGCTTCATCAGGAAAGAGGGAAGGAGAGGAAAAGACGAAAGGAAGTGGGTTTTAAGGGAGAGGGTAAGGAGTCATTCCAATCCCGGGAGCAGAAAGACTTACCTTAGGGGGAAAAAAGGACAGGTATACGCTTGCACACACACACACATATCCATCCGCACATACACAGACACAAGCAGACATTTGTAAAGGCAAACTCTTTGGCAGGTATCATACTGCAACTGCAGCGTAAGTCTAGGATAGTCTATCACAGACACTGCAAATCCTTTTTTTTATGTTGGTACATTTGGCACAATAACATATCACATGTTGACTTCATCTACAGAATAGTTTTTTTTATATTGTTTTCTTTACTATTCATGTTGTGCATGGTTTGTTCAAATGGGTAAACTGAAATAAAAAGTTACCAACAAAAATTTATCCAAAGTTGCAGGTTTACAAGTTGATCTGACATTTTCCGCATTTGACAAGGGGAGATCATGCGACAGAATCCACTGATCCCAATGTGGGGGTCATACCTGAGAGAAATGCATGTAAAAACGATTTGGTCACTAAGCATTTGTTTTCAAAAAAATAATTTTGTAATTTTCCTGTGTTGACTCCATAGCTACAGATTTTTTTCCCTCCTTTTTCCTAAAACACTGGTGCAATGCTTGAATAAATTAAAGAGACCTAACACTTTAAGCTAATGTTCAACAATCATAATAAAAAGACAGTCCTGTAAATCATCTTGTTCTATTCATATATAAATTGAAGTCCCTCACCATGGTTTCTGTTTGTATGTTTGGGGTAATCTCAGGAACTACTGTCGACATTTTGATAGGGTTTTCACTAATATATATACTGATTTATGAGGAAGCTTTGGGAGCAATGGAAGCAGGTAACTGCAATGCAAGGCCAGAGTGAGCTAACGCTACCAGGAGGCTACACTGGCAATGCTTTTGGGCAAACCCAGCAGCATGGTAGCTTGTGTCTCCCATCACTGCCATGAGAAGTCGCTCCAAATGCCAATAAATATTGCACAGTGGCTGCTAAACAAAATTACTGCTACATCAGATACTTAAAGTTAGCCGTGAGGGGCCAGGGCAGGTTGCTAGTGTAGTATGAAATAAGACTCAATGGAGAGATGTCAGTTTGTACGGTGAAGTTCAACATGAATTCTATCCAGTACATTCTGAAAATTTAACTCTGACAGAACACACCACAGTTTGATAATCATTCTGTTGTCACATGTGATCACATCATCTAAATAACCAGTGAAATTATAATTACAAGCAATGTGGATGTCTGAAGACCACAGAAAGCACACATCAAAACTGGGATGAAGTATGTAGAACTTAATGAGTATGGCTGCCAGACACCAGTGGAGACATCATCAAAATACACTCAACCAATGATGTAACTAATTAAGGGTAGACCAAACAGTGACAAACTAGTTCAACTTGAGAATGATAAAAGAAACTTTGTATGAAAATAGGTGACCATTTACCTGCCTCAAGCTTACCAACATTTTATTGACTTAATCCTCAGAACATTCTTTGTTCATTCATGCCACAAGCCACAAATTGGGCCTCTTCTGAAGATGCACATCTGTTCATAATTTACTACTGTAGTCATCACTTTTCCCCCTCAACAACAAATGCTTCTGACTGTAGCAGATCACTGAATACAATGTGGCACACTTAATGGCACTGTAATATCTTGTGCAAGTAGTCACATGTGAAAGCGTAGAAAATTATTGCTTCACATGTGTTTGACAGTGAACATTTAGCACAATCATACTGGTCCATCATTCTGTGCCTCAGTGCTACTGGATACAATTTGATGGGCGCTGAAAGAGTTCCTCACCATTCAATGACACAAAGAAAATTATGTCCTGCTGAAGGTCATTATCTTATGGTTCAATTATAATTCTGTGGAAAATTTGATCACATGGTGGAAAATAGCCCAAAATTCCTAAACAATTAGTAGGAAATTTTCCCAGAATCTCTCTGAGTGACTGTGAACAGAAATTGTGTGCTGATACATTAGTCTTCCAACAAGTAAAACATTTCCGGCATACAATAAGCATTCACATGTTTTTTTACCATCAGAAATTCATATACCCAAATCTGATACTGTGTAATACTATTGCCTCAACTCCTTCCTGAGCTCAACATATCATGAGGTGATTCTGGCTCATTTCATCAGACAGGCAGAAGTAAAGATACGGAGATGTAATAGAGCCATGAAAGAACGGCTTTGCTTTTGAAGTAATCTGCAAGTGTGTATAGCATGTGCAAAGAAAGCATTGAGATATTGAATGAACAATGTACGATTCTTTTTCATGTTATTACACCAACTTGTTGAAAGTATGTATAAACTGAATGTGGCAGTGCATTTGTTAAGACACTTGCCTCTGATTCAAGAGGATGAGTGTTCCATCCAGCTATCCAAAATTGTTTCAGGAAAATGCTGGGATGATTCCTTCAGTGAGGCCATAGTCAACCACCTGTCATATCTTTACTAAATACACCTGTATGCTTGTAAATTTCTGCATATATGATTTACATTTCTTCAGTTATAAAGCTGACAAACCCTGCATCATTGTAAACAGTCCTTGGGTGAATGTATTACAGTACTATACAACACTAGGTAGTGTTACTAGACTTCATCAATGCTGCCTGACCTAAATCAAAACTTGTGATGTGCTTCCCTCAAGGAGATATGTAGCTTTCTCTACTAAATGCAGGAGTAATTTCCACACATATTCTTTCCTTCATTTTATATTTATTCAACCTCATACAGAAGTATGGTATTTGGAAATGAAACTGGCAGATATGTTATGCAGACAGTAACACAATGTTACTGTATAAGACAAAGATGATGATTATATGCTGTAACAGCAAATATTTCCATTGCAGACATGATGTATTTGTACCTTGCAGAAAATGAATATGCTCATGTATTGCAAACTAACATCCCATAGATGTTCAGGCTTACATGAGGTTCCTCTTCATCGAAATATCTTCACTCAAACTCAGCTAGGGGTTGAACTGCATGTGTCACATTACATGCCCTAAATTAGACACTTGTGATTAGTTAAATTGTCTGGCTGATTGCAAGTTTTCAAAATAAAAAGTTAATATAACATATAGCAACAGTAGTAATAATATAAGGAGCTAAATTAACAACCCACAAATGATGTAGGCCACACAGATGTTATTTGGTTAGAATAATGTTTATTCAGAAAGCAAACTGATAGCGAAAGCGGTCGTATTTAGAGTTACTGTTACAAACAAGTGCATATCCATTTGACACAGTTTGATCATTCACAATCTCATCACAAAATGCAAGTTATCTACAGGAAAAGTTAGAGTTCACACCAGGCACATGGTTGCTCACCACTCAGACTAAGTCCCGCGATAACTAACAACACGAAATTTTCTAAGTCGTTTCACTTCCTAGCTGCCTAAAGACCGACTGACCACTTTCGCATCTCAATCCGAACTGTACCCTTTGGTGTCTTCAACTAAACTGTCCGTTTTCGCGTATGCACCAGCACTGTGTCTGCTCGTCCCTGGCCGTGTTTCCAGTGTGCTGAGCATTGTCGCTCAACTGACTAGGGCAGTTCCCTTTCCTGAAACCGTCCATCTGATTGGCTGCAGCTTTTCTACATTACTTTACATTTTAACATATTTAAATAATCAAAGCTTGACCACTTTCACGTTCTAAATAAAGTAAAATAATATCCATTACATAATAAAAGTTAAATTCTTTTACATAAAACCAATGCAATTTCCTTCTTAGCTTTGAATGCCACAGCTACTAGCCTTTCACCAATGTGCTTTCTGATAAATAAATAACAAAAGTAACTATTATGCACTAAACTTTACAGCAAATATTCTATTACCTAATGATTCAGTAAGGTGTCTTGCTGCCATAGTTCAATGTGTTTTGTGTCGAGGAAATGATGATCTGATGTTTAACTGTAAATACTGATAATTTAAATTTACTCCCATAAAGCGGGGTGACTTCGAAAGGTGGGGCGATTTTGAACAGCAATTTAGCGCCTTTTTAAAGTAAATGCTGCACTCTAATGTGTAAATATGGAACTAAGGTCACAGTTGTTAAATATCACCAGTAATCAATACATTCAGATGATAGGATAGTAGATATGAAATAATGTTGTATACCAATGCCAGAAAATAAAATAATTTTCTGGAAATGTAAGTTCCTTCACAAACGCAAAAACATTTGCCTATTATTAGAAGCATTTTTGAGTTCAGAATTTGAAATGAGTTTTTATGGGCAAGGTTAGCACTTGAATAAACATTTACAAAAAGCAGAAAATATGATATTTATTCTTTGGTGACATAAAAAAATAAAATGTGAAGGCTTGTCTTTCAAGGGGTGACTTTGAACAGTGCTTTCTGTATTCTTTGACACATCAGCTCCATGGAAAATATCTTTTACTGAAGTTTCGTTCAAAGAAGAGTGTAAAATATTATGTTGGACATGTTATCACTGATGATGAAATTAAACTTCTGAGGAAATGGCATTCCAAGGTGGAATCAGATGAAGTTTATTTTTTTGTGTGTGGCCTAATTTTCCCAATGTGTCAGGTTTTGAGAAACATGACATTTGTAGGATTCTGCCTGATTCTAAGGTAAATAGAAGGGGAAGGCTTTATTTTGAGCTTAATTTGATGTCTCTGACATCTGTTAGTAGACACTCTTTCCCAGCAGCTTCCTTTCCTGTAGAGTGTTTACAGATGTATTTCCTAAAAATGTGATAACTTTATTTCATTACTTTTGTTAAAATCTTACAGACTGTTTTGAAAAGATCTATTTTCAAATAGTGTTCTTATTTCATACTTAACTCAGCACCCATTTTACCAAAAATAGTTTTTTTGCTTATAAAAAGTTTCTGTTTCACTGTAGAACAAAAAAGGGAAACTTCCATGTACACTTTGTCTCAAATTCAGAAGGCATGTAATATGTGAAACTCTCATACTCAGAATATGGTAAGAAACAGATGTAAAACAAAATGTGTGATTGGAAGGGCGAGGGAGGGAGAGGGAGGGAGGGAGGGAGGGGGGGGGGGTAGAGAGAGAGAGAGAGAGAGAGAGAGAGAGAGAGAGAGAGGCAATATCTCCTCTCTCAACTCACAGTAACGTTACTGAACATATTCCTTTTTCAAAGAGTATTCAACTGATGTTATTTGAATTATGTGGGTAAGAACTGGAATGTGAATGTGTAGTGCTGAAATATAGCTGACAATTGCCTAAATTAGTGTTCACATTATTTTACAGATTTTGTTAAAACTGTTGCGTCAATTTTAATCGTATTGCTGATATAGTGACTGGACAAAGGTTGCTTTATAAAGAAAATCTCTCTGCAAAAGACAAACTGGTTTAATTTCTTTTTAAAACTCTGAAGATGACAAATGCACTCTTAATACAGTAGTAATAAAACAGAAATAATAATATGACAATAACAACAATGATAATGACATTGCTCATAAGGCAAGCATAGTTACCTATGACAGGTATAAATTATGAGTTATATCTCACAGGAAAGCACAATTCTGTGCTTGTCACACTGATATCAGGCACACTCTCATTCAACACTGTGACTAGTTAAGTGGATGAGTTCAGCAACTGAGTACTGCTAAACAGATAATATACAAGTTTCTTTTATCACTGTGAATAGGAGGAACAAAATTTACTGAGGCATATAAAATTTTGGCTACAGCAAATGAGGTTCAACAGTCTGGCTCTTAAGGTCTGAAGTAGTATCATCAGTTCACTGCATGCACAATAAGGCAGCAGGCAGCTAAAGAACAAGAACAAAAAAAATCATTATAAAAATCCAAACATACAAATACACATCTTTATGGTTACACTTCAACAAAGGATCCATGAAAACAAGCTACAATAATTTAGCTGAGTAACTGAAAAACGCAACACTTTTCTATCTCACGGCTTTGCTGAAAACTAATTTTCTACATCTGGTCATTTGTATTTTATGTCTTGCCCTTAACACATGAATATGAATAGGAATACTGTTGCAAACACACTACTTTCAATAACATCTGAATTTCCACTAGCCTACTAAAGGCGAAGATGACAGCAGAAGTTTAGCCAGAGTCTGAAGTGTTGCATAGTTCAGAACTAAAGCACACACGGAATTCAAAAGTGCTACAGTCACACTCCACTGCCTTAACAACAGTATTCTGTACACACCAGATATATAGCTTGAGCAAATCAATTAAATAAAGACTGTACATAAAACTTTATATTGCAGCAACATTTCCTTGATAATAATATTTATGCTTGCTGTGCATAAAGGCAGAGTACAAATATTCTTATATGTGTACAATACACAAAAGCATTTAGCGATGCCACATACAAGAATATAAATAATCTTATTAAAGTAGTCTTTCATTTGTAACATTCTCAACTGGCTAATCACAATAATTTATAAGATGCTACACTGTCACTGTATGCTTCAGTATGTTTGATACATACATGTGTAAAATAAGTATGTTTTTCAAAAATTCCATTTACTCCTCATCATTACGTCCAAAATACATACAACATGAAGAAACATAGTGTTTACTGTCAAATTTGTTAAGTGAAAACTTAAGTGAAACTGAAACTCCTTTCTGATTGCAGAATGAAGTGAAAAAACAAATATTCACAATGCTGTCATTGATGATGATGATGATGATGATGATGATGATGATGACAATAACACACATGAGGAAACTTCACAATTTCCTTTATTTTTACTTAACGGTACCATTCTATTCTGTCAAATTATTTTATCTATAAAAATAGAGCACCAAAGAATGAGATTTACACTGGCAGAAGTGTTGTGAATATTGACAAAAACAGTGCACAGTTTCTTAATCAAACTTATAAATTAATGTCCTTGGTACTTAAGATATTTTAAAGTAAAAAAAAAATGTAAAAATCAGGTTACTGTTGGCAGTGGAGCATTTCCTGGTTTATATACCATACAAAAGATAGCAGTCTTCCTTTTAACCTCTGGAAAGCAAATGTTTGAGGATGATCTAATCTAGAATTAAAGGATGATTCAGAGGAAAGCCAGACTATCATTAAAAACTGTTTTCTCTCGTTTTCCTCCACTCATATGAGCACACATCTGAGTCTTATACTGTTTCAACGCAAACTGAATACAAGCAAGAATAAAGACTTAAAAAACTAAAGTTAAGGAATGTTGAGAAGAAAAGCCCACATCTCCAGAAGGAGCGACACCACGGAGGTGGACTCGCAGCACAGGTGGTCGTGGCCTGCTCGCGCTAGCTGGTGGCGGGCGTGGGGGCAGGTGTGGGGGCTGCGGCAGAGGCAGCTCCCGTGTCAGGCGGTGCGCCACGCATCAGGGCATCGACGTCCGGATGCCGCAGGCGCACGGCATCAATGACGTCGAGCAGGTTCTTGGCGTCCATTGCCAGCACGTGAGCTGCTGACAGCATACCCCTGAAAAACCACCCGCACAATCACAATTTACAGCATTAAAAATACTAAACACATACAGTTTCTCCAAACCGTATATGTAAGGTTAAGTGAATAGTACAGAGACTTGGTTCTCTCTTGCTACTTAAATATCACCAAATGGAAAGAGGATGTCTGTGTTTTTGTACTTCATACTGAGCATTAATGCCACTGTTATTTATATGTTTACAGCAGATCAGGATTTTTTTTTCATTCGTATGAATGAAATGACATATGATTATGCTCTATATTCTACTGAAAAACTATGCAGTTTCACCATTGTGATCTCTACTGTTTGCCAATCTTGCCAGAAACGAGATGATGTTCAAAAATAGTATGTGGAGGTATCATACCAGTTTCAGCACTTACTTATTTCACTGTGAGGCACTAATTAAAATTCTACATTCAGACTGAAGAAACACACATAGAGAATGTTTCGGGATCCCTCCGACATATATTGAACAACAACAGCCTGTGCAGAGTTTCACTTTGTGACAAAAAAATGCTATCTTACCCAAACACGAGTGAGGCACATTGGTCACAGAACGCAACCTGTCCAGTCAATTCAAGGTAGTTTGCTGTTCTCCTTCAAAGAATCCAGTCTGCCTAAGAGGTTATTACTGTTTACATGTGAGGTTCTGGATCTAGCATGGATTGCTGGCAGTTTGAGTTCATTGACATTATTTTGTATTACTTCAAGTGAAGGTTCACATCACATACACTTGGCATACCTACAAGAATCAGATTCCTAACAGAAGGCACATACCCTATAGGATCTGCACTGCACTTTGACACATTTAAGAAACAAAGAATCTTCATCTATAGCACAGAAGGAGTGGAAATCATAATATTGTAACACTGGTTTTCGAGGCAGTCATGATACAAGGTTTAGCAGAACAACTTAAACCAACATACTTGATGCGGAAAGCTATGTGGGCATATATTACAAAACAGCTTGGAGGATACTCTATGAGTACTATCCATATGTGATGCAAGCACTATGGTAACCCAATTAGAAACTTTACATGGAATTTGTGAAGTGGTTTCTTCATCAGAATGCTAATAATTCTACCTGCCATACAAATTTTATTCACAGATTAGATCTACTTCCGTTGTGCTATCCATTTTTTCAGTCAGCAGACAGTCACATCTGGTATAATAAGAACCAACTGTTAGATGTCAACTACAAAGGTTTTGTAATGACGAAAATGTATTTTCATTACATCATTAGACAAACACTCTCAAGTTAGTTCGTTCAAATAACTGGTTATAATCAAGTGAGGTGTGCGTATACAACTTAAATTTAAAAAAAGTTTATTGTTATCTGTATTACTAAATGACTAACCTGGAGCGAAGACCCAGCTACGGATTGGCTATTTAATGGCTTTCAGGGGTAACAAAAATTTTTATTTTTAATATTTCATACTGTTACTGACCAAATTTAAAATGCTGTCAAATTTTACTCATTAAGAGCAACAATCTTATGTTGAATGTTTAACACAATAAATTCAGTATTACAGCTATAACTTACGTATACATCTAGAGGCAGCCTAACACAGCGCACAAGTTACTCAGACTATATTCATCCACTATTTGAGAATGAGAGCACTTGGTGACTGCTAACAAGCTTTACACATCATTTCAAACCTATACAAAACTTTTTATAACAGACACCCCATACAAACTGATAAAGGAAAAAAGTTTATCATTTACTGTATTTTCATTGTTCACACAATTAAATTACAGCATCAGGCACGAGTGTCAATATATTACTTCTTTACTAAACTCCACCAGCACGGTAAACAAAATTAGGTACTGTTTTTCTGCGATTGTTAGTTTGTGCTAGAGTTTTTGCAGTGACAAGCTGCAGCCACATAATATGGCAGGGTCATTCCATGGTTATGGATGTAACAATTGTACAATTTACATTGAATATTAACACAAAAATAAAAACAGATAAACCTGACTATGATACTACATACAGCAAAGGTTTGATGATACAAGCAGCATTGATTTGCCATTAAACAAAGGAAAAGGAATGTTACAGATGTAACTTTTCATGGAATCATCTAGCAGAGCGTACAACACACGCCAGTCAGGAGTTTCCAGTGCACTGGACAAACAACCTCTGAGATCCAAAGGCTCCACAATAGTGATTCAGATTCCATGAAAGGGTTGATCTGTGTAAAAAGATTTTTAATAGATTATTACTGTCCAGGACTTCAGTCAAGTAAGATCTAACAACAGCTGAATAAATTTGTCTGGTTTTCACTAAACTCTTATTTCATGTAAGGTAATGTTCAGAAAAAACAGAACTTCTTGAATGACTACAGATAGGATGTTCATATTCAAAGGACATGTACATTAGTATGTTCTGCAGAAATGATCAATATTTGAACCAAGTTAGTCCACAAATTCTCTCAAGTTAGCTCATTCAAATAACTGTTTATAATCGAGTCAGGTATGTGTAAACAGTGTCATTCGGATGAGGTGTCAATCTTCTCGGGGAGGGGGGTTCTGGGTGGTGTAACCTGACCTATCTTGTCATGCTCTATGGCCTCCCATGAATCGACATGACGCGACATGACCTACCAGTAAAATGTGGCTGCGGCTCTCGTTTTCTCTATAAACCAAAGGTAATGGATTGGTGTGAGTTGAGCAGATGTGCAGAAAGCCTCACAGACATATGCGCAAACCACACCTTCAAATCAGTGAGTCTGATTGCATCACCCAGATCCCCCCCCTACCCGAGTATATCAACGCCTTGTCCGAATGACATTTCAGAACAGATCTGCACCCTCTTCGGATCTGGCACAACAGTGGAACAGTGTAACCCATCATACACTATCAGCGGTGACAGTCCATCACTGTTTATTATGGCACGTGTTATGTGCGTGTTGACCATTTCTCCGTTTGCCCTCAATGAATGTGCAGAAACATGGTAGATAGCAATGGTGTATGGAATGACATTACTTGGGATAGGAATGGCATCAGATAATGTTTCTGGACAAATCCTGGTTTGTTTGTCTGAAATTTTTTTTTGGTTCGTCACAGACAGGGAGAGGCACTACAGCGGCTGCAACCTCAAAAGACATACATTGCCAGCTCAAGGCCTTGTGGTGTGGGTGCTATTGGGTACAATCACAAATCGCAGGTGATGCATGTCCAGGCCACTGTGACCAGTGTGACCTACTTGAATGGCATTCTGCAACCCGTAGCCTGCACAACACCCCAGACATCATTTTTCAGCAAGGTAATGCACGACCACATGCTGTTGCATGAACACGTGCCTCCCTAGTGTCAAAGGATGTCAGCCTTTTGCCCTCGGCTGCCAGATCACCAGACTTGTTGTCAATTGCAAATGTATGGGATACGGTGAAATTACAGATGCAGTGCTGCGACCCAATGTCAACCACCACAGATGAACTTTGTAACTAGGTCAGTGCAGCATGAATGGTTACACCACAGGATGCCATTCACACATTATAAGCGTCTATGCCATCACACGTGGAATAAGTTATCAGTGCCCATGGCAGACTCTGTGCCTACTAGGCAACAGCACACATGCTGAACCAATGTGACTGAAATGCTAATCGTTACTGCAGAATATACTAATGTTCATGTCCTGTGAATATGAACATCCTATCTCTATTCATTTAAGGTGTTCTTTTTTTTCTCCTCTGAACATGAGTGTAGTTTGATGTGCCACCAGATATTTACTTAATCAAGATATAAAAAAAAGAATCAGTAACAATGGGCAGAGTACTGTCACAGCTTTCCAAGAACATTTGGCCAGTAATGTTTAGTAATCACCACATATGACATGTTCTTCTAGCAGCATACTAAACTGGAACAACTTAACATCAGTTTCTGAATACTGCCATTATGGAATTGCTTGACCTCGTACCACCTGCTGGGTGCACCAAACTCAAATTTCTGTGTTGGCATATGAGCACAGTTAACTGTAGACTTTGGAATTTGGATATATCAAGCAGAACTTTTTGTTTGGTCTGCCTTACTTCTACGCAATTTAATTTTCTTTTTCCCCGTACTTGACGCACATTAAGAGTCCAGTGTAAACTGCTCCTGCCTTCACCAGGGCTCAGTTGACTACCCAAATCAGTGGTTGATTTCACGAAACGGAACAGAATTATCCATGTTCAGCATACGTGAGCAAAATGGTCAATTCCGGACAAGAACTGAGCTGATATGAGACTCTCAGAACCTTAAGGACATTCTGAATGCATCAACACAATGACACGTTCAAAATAAATCATTCCTTAGCAAAAGACTTTTTTCTGTGTGTTTTGGTTGTAAACATATTACTTACATCATAATGTGCTCCCATAACGACATGGGATGTCACTCCAAATGCCAATTCATTACAGAACACATAACATTCATGCATCCAGACAATTTTCCCACTGTGTGCTGCTTACATCCCACAAGTTATATGAGAGTGATGATATTCAGTTATTTAACACTGTTCTCTGAAATATATTCATAAATTGTGCTGTGGCCCATGAACAAAATGTGCTAGGCTACACAAGTCGTCTGACCATAGATACTTAACGCTACCTGTGCTAAGCCAGGCCGGGTTGCTAGTTGTCTAATATATTTAAATTAATTTAGGAAGTGTTTTCTGAATATAGTTGTAAGAAGTGTAGCCTTGTACAGATGTGAAATGTAGACAATAAGCAGTTCAGGCAAAAAGAAACAGAAGCTTTGGATATCTGATGCTACAGAAGAATGGCTGAGATTACATGGGTAGATCGAGTAACTGATGTGGAGGTACTGAATCGAATAGGAGAAAAAAGGAATTTATGGCACAACAATTGGTTAGTAGGGCACATCCTGAGGCATCAAGGAATCATCACCTTGTTAATGGAGGGAGGGAGGGAGGGAGGGAGGGAGGGGAGAGAGAGAGAGAGAGAGAGAGAGAGAGAGAGAGAGAGAGAGAGAGAGAGAGTGTGTGTGTGTGTGTGTGTGTGTGTGTGTGTGTGTTCGCGCGCGCGTTAAAGGCGAGTGAGGGTGGGGGTAGGCTTTTATAGAAGGAGATTAAGGTTTGACTACAGTAAACAGGTTCAAATGCATGAAGGTTGCAGCAGTTATTTGGAGATGAAGAGACTTACTTACAACACAGGATCAAGATAGACTAGTGTGGAAAGTTGCGCTAAACCAGGCTTTGGATTATAGACGACAACAACAACAACAACAACAACAACTACTACTACTACTACTACTACTACTACTACTCCTGCTGCTGCTGCCGCAGCTGTATAGAAGAATGTAAGAAGGCAAAAACACTCATGAGAAACAATCATCAACACTTACCTACGGTACTCGGCATCGAGCGTAGTAGCACTGTAGTTCTGTGCCAGCCGCATCGCACTCACCAGCTCACCCATGTCCTTGCTCAATACCTTATGCGCCATCTCGACCTTAAAAAAAAAAAAAAAAAAAACACCTCAGTATAATACTACTGGGTTCAAAAAATACAACTTCTGCAGAAATCATTATAAGCACAATGACAAAAATGTTTCTTCACACAGTCAAAACTATCTACGAAATACAAAATGTGATAATCCATTACGCCAACAGAAGGAAAAAATTAAAAGTTTGTGCCATGCTGTGTGGACATAAGAAGATTTGTAAGCACTGCTGGAATTCTACACTACATAAACAAATGCTCCCCATCCAACACCTACCAGCTGTAGCTCATAAACAAACAATTCAAAGAACTGATGAAAACAGGGACATGTGAAACATCCAAAAGTGTAAGAGATGATAATATAGATAGCCAACTTCCTTTTACTTTGGGCATTTAGGCAAATGACTCTCAGAAATTTAGCATCAATTCTGGTCTCTTTTATTTGTCTGTGGACAGCTAAACATCTCAACTGTATGGTGGTTGGTCACCTTTACTCCTTCCATCATCAGCAAACATGCTTTGTCTTCCGTTTGGTACTTCCTATTGGCATTACCACTAACATATCGTTAGAATGAATGGTAACAGATGACATGCAGCAGTAGTACCCAATATCCAATTGGTAAGCACATTATTCACCACTACATTACACACTTCCATTAAATATTTCTTGTTTCTAATCATCATGACCTATCCTCTCAAAACCAGAGTTTTTTAATTATAAAAATGAATACTGGTTTCTTAGTGAATACAGTGATCAACACAACGAGCCCATCAGTTAAGACATCCTGATACATCTAGAGAGAACATGATATCTGGGGAAATTTGGTAGTACAACTGTTCAAAAATCATGTTGAAAGATTTTGGATACACAGTAATGAGCTTGATAGCGAACATGTATACAAATGGAGATAGTGTGCAATGAGTATCAATGCCCATTTTAAATGTAATGTCCATCATGTTCCCTTGACTTGAATCCTACCTCAATGACTTTACCAGACTTGTATTATGCTCTTCTTTACATTAACATCAAACACTCATAAACAATCTCAATGAAGTGTTACTATGCTACTGTAAAGCAGTGTTTCCCCCGAGTGCACACTCTTTTAAGGACCGTAATAACACTTTCTTTATCCATTTCTGAACTGTTCCATTAGTACAAAAGCTGCCCTCTCATACTTGGACAAGAGTCTCATAGAACATACTTCAGTATATTATATTTGACAGAATATCCTATTATGAATAACATCAATAAGGGTCAAGATTAACCTTACACAACATGAGATATCTCATTAAATACCCCAACGCTTTGAGAAAAAATGAAAGATTAGAAATTACGATCCCACCATCACCAGAAAATTGATACCAAAAGCAACACTAGACTAGCTAAATAAAGGTAAGAAAGGAAGTGGACAGGGCTTTTGAAATTTCATACCAAAAGGTGTCCAATGTGATTTTTGAAAACAATGGAAAATGTGAATTGTGATGGCTAAACTGGGTTTGAATGCCAATCCTCCAATACGAATCACTGAGGCACAATGTTTGTTTTTTTATTGAGCCTTCTACTCAAATTTCATTAGCCACCAGGATTTCATTTTTAATATTTCCTTTTCCTTCATTCTTCACTTTCTCCCACATTACTCTGCTCTATCTTTCTCCATTTAACTGTTTTCAGTTTCCAAAGGAATCATTCAGTCCGACACTTTGGTTTCCCAAGGATTTGTGAGTTCAGCTCCTGTGCCCTTTATCTGTGTCTTACAAGGCTATTAGCCTTTTATATAATCTCCTCAAATTTATGGACCTCTTACCTCACGATGAGCAGAGACGGGGAAATGTGGCACGAGCACATCCACACTGGCCAGGAGCGCCCTCAGCTCGATGCCCACCTTCTTCACCAGCTCGAGGTACTGGTCGGCCCGGCTGTTCTGCACACCTGCAACACAAAGATGACAGGACTCTTATCAGGATACATGTCAGAAAACACAAATGACATGGAGATCAATCTAATTTTACAGCAATGTAGACTATAACCAGCTTTAAAAATTTTATGAAATTTTCGGATTCACACACTATAACCTTCATGTGGTTTATATGGTACCTATGATCAGATAGCAACATTTAGTCTTTTCAAGCACCACATTATCATGTTTGTACTCCACAATGATCTTCCAATGGTACACATTATTGTGAATGAAACTAAAAACTGCAGTGGAAAAATTTTAGCCCTATAATATATGCTCACTTCTAACTAGATGCCTACCACTAAAGCTCATTCAGTAAAATGTAAATGTCTTGTGACTAGGGCCTCCCGTGGGGTATACAGTTCATCGGGTGCAAGTCTTTCGATTTGACATCACTTTGGCGACTCGCGCGTTGATGGGGGTGAAATGATTATGATGAGGACAACACAACACCAAGTCCCTGAGCGGAGAAAATTTTCGGCCCAGCCGGGAATCAAACCTAGGACTTTATGATTGACATTCTGTCATGCTGACCACTCAGCTACCAGGGGTGGACAGCTCATTCAGTGAAAATTTACACATAATGAACAACATGCAATTTGTTGGACAGTTGGCTAAATGTGAATACTGATGCAGATATTCTTTAGACAGTTAGAACTACATGACATGGAATGCAAAAACTTTTATGTGATTGTGATGTCAGTGTCTCAAACAGATTTACAAATATTTTGAGATTAATAGATACTGCTCATGGGCTTCGCTTTAATGCATTAGGGAACACTCTCTCTCTCTCTCTCTCTCTCTCTCTCTCTCTCTCTCTCTCTCTCTCTCTCCCTCTCTCTCCCCCTCCTCCTCCTCCTCCTCATTTTCATAAAAAAACTGGTTACATCCCAATGATACAAAATTAACCTCAATAGCAAGACTTAAAGTAGTGAGGCACTGTAGCAGGGAGGAGGAAAATTTCATTGAGGATTTAACTTCATAATCACTAACATATATACAGCACCAAGCGATAATATGTCTATTTTTAACAACAGCCTGGAGGTTGTGCTGCACAGACTCAGCCCGTTACATATTAAGACAAAGCATTTTAGCAACTACCATTGTTTTTACAAAAGACAGTAATAGTGGAGATGCTTTAATAACCATGACAAAAGCTTTTAATCCATCCCCACAATACATTTCCCACCAATTTCAACAGCAAACAAATTCCACAACTGACGACATATTTGTCTGTGGTACAAACTAAGCCTTCACTAGCAATATTCTGAGCTTTGACCACAAAGCACAGTTCCTATGCAAAGAGATGGAAAAAGCAGTAAAAGCTGCAAAAAAGAATGAGTAACAAAAGTCATTAAAATTTCCAGTGGGGAAAAACAGATTTCTGCAGTACCCTTGTAACGGACACACAGTTTCCAAGAATTTGCTGACTATTCTAAAAATAAAAGAATATAACATTTCAATAGGATCATGTCATAAAATCCTGACACAGCGTCTTGGAATGCATCATGTTGTCACCAAGTTTGTCCCACAGCTCATGAGTCAAGATCAGAATGTCTTTCACCTTGCAATCTGTGAAGAGCTTTTGGATCGCACAAATGAGAATGAGATGTTCCTTAAGAGAATCATAACTGGTCATGGGACGTGGGTCTACGGTTATGACGTTGAAACCAAGTTTCAATCTTCACAAAGGGTCTGGAAAGGTTCTCCAATACCAGAAAAAGCTCAGACCAGAAAAATCTCATCAGGTCAGGTTGGATGTCAAAGCCATGCTGAAAGTTAGCTTTGACTTTGAAGGATTAGTTCATCATGAATTCATACCACAAGAACAAACTGTTACTTAATGGTACTATCGGGACGTGTTGTGATGTCTGCGTGAAAACGTGAGAAGGAGACAGCCTGTAATGTGACGAGACAATTCATGGCTCTTGCATCACAATAATGCACATGCACATTCATCCCTGTTGATGTGGGACTACTGCACAGAAAACAAAATCACTGTGCTGCCTCGTTGTCTGTACTCTCCACACCAGGTCCCTGCAGACTTTATTTTATCTTTCAAAGTTGAAAAACCCACTGAAAGGATTAATGTTTGCAATAACAGATGTGATAAAAGAAAATTTGCAGATAACACTTCACATTATCCAGCAAGAGCCATACCAAGACTGCTTCTGGAACAGGAAATGGCATTGGGAGCAGTGCAACAGTTGTGGAGGAGAGTATTTCGAAGGAGACCAGAAAAATTTTGTGGCCAAAGTTCTGGAATTTTTTGAAAGTCGCGTGTAGCACTCTTGACATCTATAAATGATGTGGTTAAGTATGCTCCATTTATTTGGGTCCCTTAAAGCTCACCCATGTTTTCAATTTCTGTGATTGGTCTTCTGTGTGTGAGTGTGCCATATAACAGCATTGGGGAACCAATGTTTCCCACATGCTTTGGTTTCACTTTGGCTAAGGACAAAGTGTTGCAGGTGTGTAGGGTTGGGCTGTGGCTCATCAGGAAGTATACCATACCATGGCTAGGGTCAACATGTCTCAGCCTAAACTGTTCCCAGATGTTTGAAAAGGAGATGACTCAACAGCCCCTGTCAGATGTTTTCCATTCTGTCTCAACATTGAAAAGATTTAATTGATGTTTTTCTTCAATATGCTTTCCTGTTGTCTCGTGTGCCTCAGTCAGTCTTCCCCTCTTAAGCCAGTATGCTGCTGTTTTGCGTCTAATGGTTGTGTCAGTGGAGTATGTTGCAAGTACAATCCACAGGGCTTCCATGGACATGGTACCAAATGCCCCTGATATCCTGAGCAATAAACTTTTGTTGTCCACACCTCACAATGGTTTTGTGAGTCATGAGAGACAGTTTATGTGTCCAGGCACATGCTGTAAAGCATATAATAAACTCAGAGTACACTGTATGAAACATAAATAGTGTCTCTAACGGTAGTACGTTGTGAGATGAGTTAGAGCAGCAAGTTTGTGCATCAGCCTTGTTGCTATTTCAGTTGTAGGTCTTATGTGCTCACTGAATGTCAATTGTTATTTTTCTCTGTATGCTAGTATTATTTGGTCTAATGATGGGGTTCCTCTGCAGTGCCCCTCTGATTAGTAAATATACTGTCTTGTTTGCCACAGTTGTGGGTTCATTACAGCTGCACCAGTTACTATTTTTAAAAGGAGTTGTGTGGCCTTGCATCTGATCTGCAGTTACTATTATTAGGAAGTCATCAACAAATGCTGCCATAACATTAAAGCTACCATCTTCATCCAGATTGTTTAGGAGTGTTTTTATTGCAATGTCCCAGAAAACTGGCCCACTGACTGAACTTTGTGGGCATTGTTTAGTTATTTTCTCCATAACCTTTTGTGTTCCCACTTACCATTGAGCCACCCTGTCTTTGCAGTAGCCAAGTTAGCTGTTGTATAGTACTGTTGGTGTTTGGATCTCTCATAGCCTTGTGAACAAAGCAGACCACCAGAGATCATTAAGGGTGGGGTGGCTGTGTCTATTGCTACTGCTGCTGCAATTTTTCTCGTGTGTTCTGTATTATTCCCAGCATGTGGTTAACTGCGTTGTCTGTTGAGCTTTTGGATGTAAAGCCACACTGAGGTGAACTAAGGCCGAAGAGCCTCCTTTATGACTTTAGTTGATCACAGATGAGATTCTCCTGCACCATAATCAAAGTGTTCAAAGGTAGTTGGGTCTGTTGGCTCCCAATCCTCTGATTTTTTTTATGATTACGTTGTTCACAGTTTCCCACGCAGTAGGGAACCTTCCTTGCAGTAATGCTTCATTCAATAACACTGATAGAAAATGGGTGATCCATGCAACAGTATTTGTGTGTGTTGCTGAGTGTCTGCCATCAGCACCAGGTCTTATTCTTTCACTGTTTAATTGCTAAAGCTACCTCTTCTGAGGCAAATGAAAAAGCAATGAGGCCATTTGAGTAGATTTCATCCATTTGTCCCTGTAAGTCCGTGTGATGTTGCTAGTCATTTGTCTTTTTGTCATCAATGAGAAGCTTTTTCAGCAGGTACTCTGCTGAAAATCTCCAGTGTCTTGTAATAGTGCCATCTGTGCATAAGAGTTGACAGTACGGTTGGCATCTTTATCTTATCTGTTTGAAGTTTAAATGGTTTGCCTCTCACTCTGGTTTGTGACTGAGTGTTGACAAAATTGTTACAGTGAACCTGTCTGATCTTGTACCGCTCATTTTTATATTTTGGTTTTGTGTTGCTGTATAATTAGTCTCACTTTCCTCTCTTGTGCCATTTTTGCTTTTCGGTAAGTTTCCTTTTGTGTCTAGCATCATTCCTTAGTCTTGTTAACTCAGTGGACCAGGAGAGTTTCTGTCTGGGTGCATGGTTATTTTTGGGATAGGCAACTGTTGCTCTTTTTGTAGCAGGTCCATCATTCACTGTATCAGGGGAAATTCTTCAACCACATACCTCAATTTTTGCCTGTTAGCCTTGTTTAGAAGTTTTTCCTGTTGTGAAGTGTGTGTGTTCCTGTCTGCATATGTGCCTATATGGGCAATATGGCTTTATTATCACTGTATATGTGTGTGCATGTGTGTGTGTGGCATTACCTAGTACTTCCCAATTGTCAACATATATTATGGATTCTGCATTTGCTAGTGAAATGTCAATACTGTTGGTTCTTCTACCATTGTTTGTCCTGCTTTGTTTAGAACAAAAAGGCTGCATTCATTTAATGCACCAACTACGATTTGCCCCTTTTGTTTGTTCTGTCTGTATGCCATAGCAACGACCATGTGTTGCTGTCATAAAGTAAGAGAAGTTTTTTGTCCTGGGAAAATTATACTGTATATGACCAGTGAAAGGCTCTGCATCATAGGAATACTGTGCATACATGGATGTGATAATCCAAGATTCCTGTCCATGCATAATTTCTGCTGTGGCTTTATGTTCAGAACAGAGTTGTGTTATTCTTGTAACTGTGTAATTCACATTTGTTATTAAAATAGCAGCCTTGGCATCTTGGGTCCCAGTAATTGTTGTGAGATGTTTGGGAAAGCCTGAATATCTGTCTACACCTTGTTCAGGAGTCTACCCATTTCAACACCTACTGAAGTGCTCCTATTGCAGTTTAATTGTGTGATCTTCACAGCTGGTATTTAGTAATGGAAAGCACTCATGTGTTGTCTCTTTAGGGCTGAAATAAATGCACTGATGAGCCCTAATGAAATCTTTATAAACTTTATCAAGGTTTAAGCCCCCTGCTCTTCATTCACCTGTAAGCCCCCTGCTCTTCATACGCCTGCTGCCCCTAAGAGTCTGCAGATCTCAAAATGTTCATTCTGTCTGCCTGGTCCATTGTCAGGAAACATACCCCCCCCCCTCCCCCCTCGGGAAATTGAAGCATATCACGCGGCACAGAGCAGTCTGAAAAATTTCCTGATTTTCTAACCTACTTATCCATAAATTATCCTCAAGATCATCACAATCAATTACATCGTCAATGCGCAGTTTGGGGCTTCTGCTTGTGTCCTGTGAAATATATATCTGGACATTCGCATTCCCATATTAGTGTACACTGGGAATTGTTTGTGGATGAAGTATTTGTAACCGTATTATTCATTAAATTGACTGTAAGAATATTATGAAAAGGATAGCTGCTACTCAACACATAGTGGAGATGCTGGGTCGCAGAAAAATGGTTCAAATGGCTCTGAGCACTATGGGACTTAACTACTGTGGTCATCAGCCCCCTAGAACTTAGAACTACTTAAACCTAACTAACCTAAGGACATCACACACATCCATGCCCAAGGCAGGATTCGAACCTGCGATCGTAGCAGTTGCGCTGTTCCGGACGCTGAGTCGGAGATAGGTACATCAAAAAGACTGTAAAACAACGCTTTCAGTCAAACAGGCCTTCATCAGAAAAGATAAAACACACACACACACACACACACACACAAACACACAAACACAAACACAAACACGCGCGCACGTGTATATTCACACAAATGCAACTGATGCACACATGACCACAGTCTCTGGCTGGTACGGCCAAACATTCAAGAGTCGGCAGCTAGAGACTGTGGCCTTGGGTGCACGAGTTGCTTATTCCAATGAGGGCCACAGTCTCTGGCTAGTACGGCCAAACATTCAAGAGTCGGCAGCTAGAGACTGTGGCCATGGGTGCACGAGTTGCCTATTCTAATGAAGGCCTGTTTGGCCAAAAGCTTTGTTTGACATTCTTTTTGTTGTGCCTATCTGTGGTCAGCATTTTTGTTACGTGTTGAGTAGCAACTATTCTCTTCATATTGTAATTATTCCATCCTTGATTTTCCGTTGTTAGACTGATTGCATTTTGCTTTGGGCTTTTGATGTCCACGTTACTGGACTACTATTTGTCATGGTTATTTGGCAACTCAGAGTCTTCTTTGTGGTTATTTCTTTGTTTGCCTGTCCTGTGCATCCTGCTAGCATACGAAAATTGTATGGGTTCTATGTATGGTTTGCATTTGCTAGAGTCATATTCTGGCTGTAATTTTAACAATGTGTTTTGACCTAATGAACTATTTGCTAGTCTTTATCTTTTTGTGTTTCTTGTACTGGTGTGTCAATATGTCTCCTGTTTCTTGTTTCTCGGTTCATGATATGAATGTGTGCAGGTACCACTGATGTGCCCTAGGGTATGCTTTCACGACGTTTTTTTAATTTTTTTATTACATTCTCCACTATACTGGTGGAAAATGCCCTCCACTCGTACAAGTCTGATCTGAAGACTGCCCACTGGAACATGTCTTTTATCTGCCTAGTTTTCTGGTAGTCAATGTAGCCCGTACACAGGTCATCAACGTGATCAGTGATGATTAAATAGCTTTGATGTATTATGCCACATATCTGCAGCAATGGAAGATAATTCATTTCCTGATATGTTAATTATGCTATACCTGTCTGTTGTCACCAAATAAAGCAAGCCGCCAATCTCTTTTTCTAGCCGATGGAGGCTTATGTTTGCGCCTGCATATATTATTTATTTGCAAATCCATATCTGTGTTTAAAGAAGGGGTTAATGTCTGACCATCGTATTTGTATTACACTTTTGTGAAAATCATCAGTGATGTCAAATTTATTGCACTCTATTTGCCTTTTGTGCAACTGCTTGTAAGTGGAGCAAATGGGTCCCCCTGCTTTTGCATATATCCTGTTTCTACATTTCCATGGTATGCATCCAACTGTGACTTCCTCTCAGCATTCTGATTTCTTGTGGCATGGTTTGGCACAATTTTCATGGATTGATTCTTTATTGCAGAATTTTGGTGGATGACCTAGGCCCAAGAAACTGAAAAATTTTGAACAGCTACAAGGTCTTTAAGGTATAAGGACTTGAAGTGAATATAGACTCTTTGCCTTTGCAGCAGCGAAAGGCAAACCCTTGGTGTGACTTCATGGATATTATTATCTGTTTGTTTACGCTTTGGGCCTGTTTTGAACTTTATTTTTAACTTCCTCATAGAAATCTTCCTCAGAGATGTGTTCACCTAAGTTGGTCTCATATTGTTCCTCCAGGATGTTATGATCAGTTAACAGTAGTTGTGATCTGGTACACTACAAGGAGAGGGATAGAATGTACTTGGTTCTTCACATCTCATGTCTTTTAAGTGGACTTCTTTTCTAGGAGTTTTCTTTTATCTGATTGTGCTTCTGTTTTATTTATTTATTTGTTTACTTCTTGTCAGTGTTTTACGCATGTTCCTCCCGTCACTGTGGAGAACCTCCTCATTTCTTGATGAAAAGCTCTTGGGTTTCCAGGTGGGTGGCAGTGTTAATGTGCCGTGACATTCTTTAGAGTGTCATACTTCTCATCTTATGGCAAAGTATCGAGATACTGCACATGTCATTACGTTTATATTAGTGATTTTCCCCCTTTACTGAGCTGTGTGCAGCTGGGTACTGACCAGCCAGTGGGAGGGGAGGGAGTGAGGTGTACCAAGACACTGCTCAAATCTCTGTCTGGCAATTCCAAAATCTTTGTCTGGCAATTCCAGATGTGTCTTGCATGCTGTACAGTGCTTGGCAAACTATCATGATATTGCCACTAACATGGCAATACCATCCAGCATCCAAGCTACATCTGGAATGCCCTGAGATTTGAGCACTGGCACACCTGTTTCCCCCACCACTACATTCTCATCACCCTTCCTGCCCATTGGCTGGACGATAACCAGGCACCTGCAGCCAGTTGGAAGGGTGAAATGCTATTACAAGTATTGCAACATTCACAATATCTTGACAGTTTGCCAGAAGATGATGAGTACGACACTCTATGAAACATCACAGTATTTTAAAACTGCCACTCAGCTGCAAACCTGAAAATGCTCAATAAATCCACCTTCACACAAATGGCACCTCTAAGTGGAGATGTTCTGCAGCTTCAAACAGCTGAAGAAAGATTACAGCAGGATACTGCAACTTCTCAGCACATCAGCTTGACTTCAATAGTGTAAAAATGAGAACATACTACCACGGTCCATGGAATTTTGATACCCAGTGAAATCGAAGAAGACGACCAAATATTACAACAAATTGGCAAGGACATAGTGAGGGAACGTATTCGCTCCACATTAAGAGCTGGGCAAGAATGTGCATACCCTGCTCTCCAACCAACTACATATGGCATGGGCACTATGAGTACATATTTGGGAATGACTGGTGTACAGCAGCTCTTATGCCAATAGTAAAGTACAGAAATGATGTGCTGCCATGAAACTGCTTGGAAAATCTGACAGACTGTCTGGAGCTCAGATAATTAACAAGGAACCAAATAACCCCAGAGGTATGGCAAATTTGACAGAGAAATTACTAGATTCAGCTACAACTTCGGCACTCACAAAAAGGCTGAGTTCACACCCTTCCTGAGGACCATACCTAAATAAGAAATTATTAGTGGTGTGGAGGAAGCAATAGAGATCTGCCAAGGGAAACCTGCAGCGTCATTGACAAGCCCTGACTTCCGAAACTGAACATGATTGCACTGGAATGGGAGGCTCTCCAATCACTGAGAGATGATGCCGACATCATGGGCCTTCCAGCAGACAATGGGAATGCAACAATGTTGATACACAATGATGATTACCAGTATAAAATTGGCTTGGTGCTAAAGGGCACAGTCTAGAAGAAGCTCAAGAAGAATCCAACCTTGACGATGACCAAGAAAACTGTGCCACTGTTGAAGAGCTCAATTCTACCACAGGACTTCCCAAAATATGCTTGTGGAACACTGCAATCATTATGCGAAGAACTTGGCTGATTTTGTGAAAGTACTTAAGGGCATGTGACTATAAAGGGACGATCTGCTCATGAAATTTGATGTTACACTACTCTTCACAATAGTAGCTCTTCAGGCTCCTTGATATTCCTTGACATAACAATGTCAAAAATTTGGGGTTTCTCAGCATACAATCCAGGACACTTTTTTTTTTTTTTTTTTATTTTTATTTTATTATACGAGTGACCTCTTTCAACAGATGAACCCCCAACATTGTGTTCTACTTGCTGACATATTAGTTTATTTCTCTCTGGATCTCAGCTAGAAGGTTTGCAGTGAACAGCAGAAAACTCTATGCCAATAGATACAGAGTAGTGCAACATAAATAAACTAATCATAAATGCTGGGAAAACTGAAAATATCAGCTTTATCTTAACTCATCATCTGATCAAAAATGTATTTGAGCAAGATTAAAAGAGAAAATTGTAGAATATGTTAATGCTACAAAATTTTAGGAGTATGGATTCTGCAAGAAACACACATATGCAATTTGTCGAAGAAACTCTCATCTCATTGAATAATACCACATTTGTATGAGGAGCACTACAAGTCTGTTGCAATGCCAACACTCAATCTGAGCTCTGTGACAACGGCTGTTACTGAGAATAGCATCTGTAATGCAAGTGTGGCATTCCAGACTGTGGATCATCAGCCAACTACATCCTTCCTTCCCTGAAACATCTGTACCATGCCTTGAGCTTTGCAATGGACATGCCCGTGCTCTCTGTACATTTGTGCCACTCTTCAATGAATATTTGTTCGCCTCATTCCTTCCACCGTCAGGTATTGCACTACACACCTTTGCTCTTCTTTTGAAGCCTCCATTTCAACTTTTCAGCATGACTGCATGCAGTGGATGGCCAATGCATATACAGGGTGTTACAAAAAGGTATGGCCAAACTTTCAGGAAACATTCCTCACACACAAATAAAGAAAAGATGTTATGTGGACATGCGTCCGGAAATGCTTAATTTCCATGTTAGAGCTCATTTTAGTTTCGTCAGTATGTACTGTACTTCCTCGATTCACCGCCAGTTGGCCCAATTGAAGGAAGGTAATGTTGACTTCGGTGCTTGTGTTGACATGCAACTCGTTGCTCTACAGTACTAGCATCAAGCACATCAGTACATAGCATCAACAGGTTAGTGTTCATCACGAACGTGGTTTTGCAGTCAGTGCAATGTTTACAAATGCGGAGGTGGCAGATGCCCATTTGATGTATGGATTAGCACGAGGCAATAGCCGTGGCACGGTACGTTTGTATCGAGACAGATTTCCAGAACGAAGGTGTCCCGACAGGAAGACGTTCGAAGCAATTGATCGGCGTCTTAGGCAGCGCGGAGCATTCCAGCCTATGACTCGCAACTGGGGAAGACCTAGAACGACGAGGACACCTGCAATGAACGAGGCAATTCTTCGTGCAGTTGACGATAACCCTAATGTCAGCATCAGAGAAGTTGCTGCTGTACAACGTAACGTTGACCACGTCACTGTATGGAGAGTGCTACGGGAGAACCAGTTGTTTCCGTACCATGTACAGCGTGTGCAGGCACTATCAGCAGCTGATTGGCCTCCACGGGTACACTTCTGCAAATGGTTCATCCAACAATGTGTCAATCCTCATTTCAGTGCAAATGTTCTCTTTACGGATGAGGCTTCATTCCAACGTGATCAAATTGTAAATTTTCACAGTCAATATGTGTGGGCTGACAAGAATTCGCACACAATTATGCAATCACATCATCAACACAGATTTTCTGTGAACGTTTGGGCAGGCATTGCTGGTGATGTCTTGATTGGGCCCCATGTTCTTCCACCTACGCTCAATGGAGCACATTATCATGATTTCATACGGGATACTCTACCTGTGCTGCTAGAACATGTGCCTTTACAAGTACGTACGACACAACATGTGGTTCATACATGATGGAGCTCCTCCACATTTCAGTCGAAGTGTTCGTACGCTTCTCAACAACAGATTCAGTTACCAATGGATTGGTAGAGGCGGACCAATTCCATGGCCTCCACGCTCTCCTGACCTCAACCCTCTTGACTTTCATTTATGGGGGCATTTGAAAGCTCTTGTCTACGCAACCCCGGTACCAAATGTAGAGACTCTTCGTGCTTGTATTGTAGACGGCTGTGGTACAACACGCCATTCTCCAGGGCTGCATCAGCACATCAGGGATTGCATGCGACGGAGGGTGGATGCATGTATCCTCGCTAACGGAGGATATTTTGAACATTTCCTGTAACAAAGTGTTTGAAGTCACGCTGGCACGTTCTGTTGCTGTGTGTTTCCATTCCATGAGTAATGTGATTTGAAGAGAAGTAATAAAATGAGCTCTAACATGGAAAGTAAGCGTTTCCGGACACATGTCCACATAACATATTTTCTTTCTTTGTGTGTGAGGAATGTTTCCTGAAAGTTTGGCCATACCTTTTTGTAACACCCTGTATGTGCTTGCTCTGTCATCATGTGGGTGTGCGCCTGTATCCCTCTAGCAGGGAGTATGGGACCTCAGTGCTCTTATAGAGAATGCACCTTCTTCCACAGGCCATGACACTACAATTCTTTCAAAAGTTTTCATTTGACAGCCTTCAGCTTGTTTTGTTTCGAATGCACTTTATAGATGTAAAATGATGACAGCTACATTAAGAGCTTTTGACTTATCTGTCGGGGCCTGATGTGTTTGCTCGGCTGTGGGGGCTCCAGATGCCCAGATGCCTCTACAACAGTCTACTGGACTACTGTAAAGGGTGTACTGTAGAGTAGCCAGTAGGAAAGCACAAAGTTATGAAAAAGATCGCAAAATGTTGCCCACAAAAGTCAATATGTGGCCCCATTTTTGAGGGTATAATGATTGAGCCTCTCTTGAAACAACATTACGCAGATGAGTCATAGCCTATGCTGGTGATGTCATGGAGGTGCTGTCCAAGTACTCCAGGGCTACATTAGAACAAAAAGCAAGTTGTGTTCATACACAATTGAAACTGTGGTATGCTACAAAAAAATTAGCTATAGGTCCTCATAAAGCAACATATCTTTCAGTGACAAGACCCCCACCCCCCAACAACATTGATGGAACTCCCATTTGGCACAACAGTGCAACAAGATATTTATGAGTTTAAATAGATGAGAAGAGAAACTTTCTTGCGCATGTCAAAGATGCAACTCGGGAGCACAAAATACAATGCACAAGATTTTTTAATTGGATAGATACAAAATCTACTCACCAAGCAGCGGCAGAACATACAGATAAAAGACTGTCGTAATCGGCGATCTTTTGGAGCCAGTGGCTCCTTCTTCAGGCAGAAGGGTTGAAGGGGAAGGAATATGGGTGAAGGGAAAGGACTGGAGAGGTCCAGGAAAAGGGGTAGATTTAGGGAAAGTCACCCAGAACCATGGGTCAGAACCCTCTTGCCAGTTTGCTGTCATCTGTCTTGTTCAAACTGTCGTCCATTTTCTACTTTGTGTGTTAATCCATTCATTTATTTATCTGTTTCATCAAGATTAATCAACACTTTGCCCTTACATCTTTTCTAATATTGATTTCTGTGCCAGTAGACAGGTTCATTTTTATTTGCACGCAACAATTCCATTGTTATTTACGAATTTGCATACAACAATTTACGGTTCATTACACTGCATGGCCTTCTCTCGATTGTCTTTTGCCAATTTATTCACAAATTTGACAGCTATTTTCCTTTCCACCATCCACTTATCTTGTTTATACGTAATTTTTTCAAATTTTTGTGCATTTGTTTTTTGACAAACCACTCTGATCGACTTTTATTGCCATCTCTTACATCACTTTAATTGCCAAGCTAAGTAGTTTATATTTTCTCCAATGACTTTCACTTTCTGTTTGCCCAGTTTCTAAAATTTTGTCTGTTTTCATGACTTTCCCAATCCAATTTTTTCCTTTTATCATTTTCCGTATCATACGAGTCTTTCCTTCTCATCCGGTATGATAAGTCTCCCCTGACCCGCAGTTCTGGGTGACTGTCTTGAAATCTACCCCTTTTCCTAGACCTCTCCAGTCCTTTTCCTTCACCCTTCTTCCTTCCCCTTCAACCCTTCTGCCTGAAGAAGGAGTCACTGGCTCCGAAACCTTGCCAATTACAACATTCTTTTATGCGTCTGTTCTGCAGCCGCTTGGTGAGTAGATTTTTTATCTATCCAATTAAATAATTTTGTCAATGCAAAAGATTTGTCACACAGGAAATATCCATTATGAACCCCCACTGCATGCTGTGAGGGCATATCTCAATGCAATCCTTGCACGAATAGTTGTATCTGTAGCAAGTGCGAGGGCCTATAAACTTTGCTATCAGTGTTACACTGTAATCCTCAGGCAGATGCAGAGAAAAGTGCTTCTACAAGTAAGTGGGGTATTTGGTACAAACACCACACAGGTGTTAGCAGCGATTCTGGTAATTTTTTCATTAGATATCACTATGAGATACCAAGCAGTGCATAACTGGCTATGAATAGGACACAATGACAATGTGTATATAATTACTCAGATTAAAGCAATTAATAAATTCAAGTTGAAGACTTAGAGAAATGAGGAGTGGCAGCATAATTGGGATTCTATAGATACGGGCCATGGGGTACGCAATTACATCCTAAGCATTAGGTCAGGCTCAGGATGAGGCACGTCAGTCCCAGCAGGGGTATGACTCACTTTATTACAGGCCACGGCCCATATCCCAGCCTTATACACAGAGCTCAGAGGCAAGCAACAGGCCTGTGTGCTGTGGCGGTGAAGGCACCCTGGAGCACATCATTCTCCAGTGTCACAATCTGGACATAGACAGGGCATACATCAACAGTTACAAAAGGGTAGAGGATATAACAAAAGCTGTAGACTTGTGGAATCTAGTAGATAATGCAGCAAATAAAATATCAATGCTTGAGATGAAAAAATATCATCAAAATCATGGCACATAAAATGTGGGAGATAAAAGACTTGGTGTGGCAGTATGTGGGGAAGGGTGATAGGGATAAAATTGCACAGAAGTGCAGACAAACAAAGCAACTGCAGCTGGCAGCAGCAATAACATGAGAACAAGAAGAAGAAGAAGAAGAAGAAGAAGAAGAAGAGGACGAGCTGTGGACACGTCTCATTAATCTCACTCTCAACAACCAAAGGAACTGGTGCTCACAGGAGCTAACCAGAGATGGTTCCTACAGGTTTTGCTTAGGGGGTGTGTGCACTTTACTGCACCTGGAGTTCTGAAAAATGTGGATCCCAGTTTTAATGATGATGGATCCAGTATTGAACAAAGACTATCTGAAGAATCTGATGTAGAATAGTATAGCTTTCTCAGAATCAACCTACAAATAATTTTTGCAGATTTAAGTTTTAACTGTTATCTTAGTTTGACAATATGGAATCTGATTTTTCATTGCATGGAAATACGCAGTTTGTTTAGTCATTATTACAAATTGAAACAGAATCGACCAGATTTTGTGTGGACTTGAGTCTTACTTAGTAACACAAAAAAGGTGGCATTTCAGATCAACCATGTATTTTCAAGTAGTTTATTGTGTGTCTTACATTGCAGTAGTAGAGGTAATATCATGTTCCATCAGTAATTATATAAGTTTTGTCTGGAAATGTGTTGACTTGAGTACTTCCAAGACACACAATGAAGACCCATGTAGTAGCATCGCTACATATCATTCCATCAAGTTGCATTTAAGGTACAAGCTGGACTCGAGAAGGTCCAAGAATATTATGTACCATGTACATATACGTATTATCATAATTAGTTAGGATGTTATATTTTCATCTTCTTTAGTTTTTGAGTTAAAATCCTTCTGTAACCAATAAATATTATAAAAATGTGTGTGTGTGTGTGTGTGTGTGTGTGTGTGTGTGTGTGTGCACGCACGCGTGTGTGTGTAAGTTTCACGTGTGCACACACGTGTTTTCCACATCCCCTTCTAAACCACACGAGCAATTGCAACCAAACATGGTAGACATGTATTCCAGCGACAGGCAAAAATCGCTATAGGAATAAGAACCACCTACCTAATAAATACAGTTCAGGAGATATGATGTCATGAACAATGAGATGCATGAAAAACTGTCACAACATGCAAGACGTTTCAATGTATTACTTCTGTACTACTCAACTGTGTTTGGAATAAATGTCACAGACAGTATCTATATATACTACTAAAGCCCGCATCACGTAGAACAGCACTTCTGCGTGTAGAGGCAGAGCATAAAGGAAGCGTGGGGGGAAGAGAACTGACAAGCGCGGCAGCAGAGTGTGGGCAAACAAAGTCCCCGTTGCTGAACTGCATTGTTGCGGATAACAGTCAGGCTCGCTTGCTTACGGTACATTGTATTATATGTTCAAATCCACAAGGGGAATAATAAATATTAAAACCAATTTTGATCAATCATCATGAGAGAAATATTAATTCAAATCATTAATTCATGTCCACTGCTCCACAGATTTAATCTGCGATACGTCGTGAGGCGAGAACAGCTGACACAATTCTGTGAAGACGTAAAGTACAATTTTTCTCAAAACTACATTGAAACTGCTTGCAATAATTACCATTTATTGCAATTTGAACTACATTATAAGTAAAAATTTAATAAAAACAAAATAAACTTCAAGCACAAACCAAAATCATTATGTTTGCTTGACCACTGCTTCTGTTCAATAGAATTTTTAAAAATGTGTAAGGTAGGTGTGTGTGTGTGTGTGTGTGTGTGTGTGTGTGTGTGTGTGTGTGTGTGTGTGTGATAAAATAGTTAAGTGTAATCACTGTGTGTAAAAAAGAATTAGGGATAGAAAAGACTAATGTGAAAGACTGCCATAAAAATGGTCAGTAAGTTGTCACATTTTTCACTGTTAACAGGCTTTATGAGTTTTAAACTAACACATTCAATATTACAGTGAGAGATCACATTTATAATCAATTGAACAAGCAAACAATTATCCATCATCTGTGACTAACTCCAGGAAATCTGACCGATAACGTCAAAAAGCACCAATACCTTGACAACTAACAATTGACAGAGGTTTACAATATGGTGAGAGAAGCTTAACTTTTCCTTGGGCAATATGTTGAACATTATAGTATACATAATTAAAAGGATACAAAGTCCTAATCAAAAAGGCTAGAAAGTTCTCATTATTATGTATTCAACTGATATGTTGATAAACACATTTTTTAAACCACAAATCTTTAAAACTAAGAAATATTATTACTTTGTTCCAAAGTCTACATCGCAATCCCATCGTCACTTCTATTTGAGTTTGTTTCCGAACAATCTGATATTAAATTTACGATAATAGGTTCAAGGCTTATAGCCGTCATCACTTCCCTGTCAAATTCTTCTTTCTGGAGCTTTTCAGAATACCACACAGACTGTGCCCATGCTACAGGTGGGATGTTGACTGTTGCCTCATTGTCTATTGCCTCATGCACAAGTGCACAAATTGTTCACTGTTTGTTGTCCTGAATGTTTTGTTTTTTTTCTCCCACATAGCCTTAAAATCCTTTGCCCAAATTAAATCCATGGGGCTACAACGACAGTGACACGGGGGTAAACGCAAAACTGTGTGATTCCATTCACGTGCAAAGAAGTCAAGTTTGTATGTTCTGTCACGTGACTTGTACAGTATAAATTAATGAGCTGCAGGAGATAAGCACAAGTCTGGTTTATACGGTGCTTAATATTTTTATTTTTAAGTTGGGGAAAATATCTGCTTTTCTGGTGTTTGTACTTGATGTTTTCTCTATAAAAGTTTAATTACTACTGGCAATGACTGATTTTGGAGTAAGGTATGGCAAGAATTGTGAATCGTGTCACGAAACTGACATCATTCATTACCAAATGGTAATCACTGCTGTTTTTCTTGCATGTAAATACAAGTTTATTCTCAGAAATAAAACAAGAAGACGAATCACTATGCAGAATAATTATATGAGAACCTATCCCCATGAGAAATTGAATACCGCCAGTACCATCAATCATTTTTCAGCAGATCATCTTGGAATGATTCTAATTGACCCATGTTTCATCAAAGTAATACACTGTTGAATTACCTACTTCTCTTGTATTGTGAATCTCTATATGGGATACAGTTCATCCTGCACCTTACCATTGAAGCCTGCATAATTTTAACACGTTTCTGTTATGTCTGGCATTCATCATTCACATGGAGCACTTTAAAACATTGTTGTTAAAACTATCCATTTGTGTTACAGGTTCCTTGTGATTTCGATGGTTTCCAGGCGATACAAAACCAACTGTTTCTACAGTCCCTACAGCTCTGACACATTTCTTTACACTTCTCTTTACAGTTCTCGTGCCAACACCAAATGGTTCTGGAGTCCGTTCTTGTGTTTTACAATGTCAACAGTAGGAGACCTGCTTTTAAATTCATGTTTGAAAAATTAATAAATGTGGTAAATAATCCGCCTCACCTGCTTCTGAAGCACTTCACATTTATTGCCATAACCTGACTTTTTTTTTCTTTTTTTTTTTTTTTTTTTTTAATCCTACTTAAACATTTACAAGATACACATTCACAGCTATAATTCTGCAAGAAAAAAAAAAGGAAACAAAAAAACTGATAGTTGAATGAATAATTCGGTTGCAGCGAAGTGCGGCAACAGTGCAGCATATAGGAGCAAGATTCTCACTCTCTAGTGCTAGCCGCTCGGAAAGAGAATGAATATTATTGACTGTCAGTGGCTAGTGGAGGGGGATGTGCAGAATGTCTGAAAATTTTGCCGCCTTCTTACTTGAAGCCAACAATGAATGCACCTAAACAAGTGTGTCATGGTGTCACACATAGTTCAGTAGATACGGCATCATAAACACTGAGATGCATGAAAAATTGCCACATCATGCATGAAGTTTTAATACTTTTTTTCTTAGCTTACTAACACAGAAAGCTTTGAGTGTGAGGTCGCAAAAGGCTAATGATGTCTACAGCATTCAATGCCTCGAAAATTGTCTATAATGCAACGACAATATTGGAGTCCTCAGGCAACAGGTGGTGGGACTAGAGGTATCCAATGGGAGCACAGAATGAGCCACAGAGTGTAGTTGAACTACTTAGTCAGTGGGTAACTCACAACAGTGTTACAGACTATAGTGGTGTTATAGGGATAAGAGCAATGGCAATGATAAACAAAATAAAGAAAATACTGCATTATATCTACGACAACAGTTGCCAAAGTTGGCATTTTATCAGAAAGGAACTCAAGAAATTTTGCAGAGTGAGAAAGAAGTGGCAGATGAAATGATATGTTTCTGCAAGATGAGTTAGTGGAATTTATAGTGTTGTATATATTGGAATGTGCAAACATTGCCCATGAAGAGTACAATGAAAGTGAAAATGATATCGAATCAGGTGTCAAGTCATGTAGTTCACCATAAAAGTCAATCATTGTCCACAGAGCAGGTACTAAACCTAATTACTTACATGGAAGATCATCCACAGCACAGTAAAAAAAAAAAAAAAAAAAAACTATGAACGAATTTCAAATAGGTCCACAGCAATATGACCTTGTAGCGCATAAGAATGTCTATGGATATTCAAAGGAGGATAAGGTGCACTTGTTACAAAAACTGGTATTTGCACAATTCAAGGATGCTCAATACAATTTACAGGTAGATGCAATGTTTCTAGATTTCCGAAAAGCATTTGACTCAGTACCACATCTACATTTATTGTCAAAAGTTTGATCATATGTGGTATCAAGTGAAAATTATGACTGGATTGAGGACTTTTGGTTGGGAGTACACAGCAAGTTATCTTAGATGGAGAGTCATCGTCAAATGTAGAAGTAACTTTGGGTGTGCCCCAGGGAAGTGTGTTGGGACTCTCAATGTTCATGTTGTATATCTGTGACCTTACGGACAATATTAATAGTAACCTCAGACTTTTTTGCAGATGACGCAGTTATACGAAGATAATCCCAAAAGTAAGGTGTCCTATTTTTTTATAAGTATATAGTCCCGTTTTTTTCTACAATGGTTTACATCAGTTTACAGCTTGAACATTTAGCTATTTTTCAACATAATCACCATTTCTGTCGATGCATTTTTGTAGACACTGTGGGAGATTTATATGCCCATGTCATACCAGCTCACCGCCATGCTGTTCAGAAAGTTATGAACTGGCGTGATTGTTGCTTGGTCTCACGTGTAAAGTGGTATGCCCAGGTTTCGTCACCCATTACAATTGAGTCCAGAAAGTTGTCCTGTTCGGCTGCAAGGCAGTGAAGAAATGCACGGGAAGCATAAACTCATTGCCGCATGTGATCCTGAGCCAGCACGCGTGACACCCATCTTGCACACACCTTCTGGTAGTTCAATGTTTCCATTAAAATCCTGTGAGCGGTGCTTCGGGAAACCTCAGGAACCAACGTGCAGAGATCATCCAGGGTGATCCGCCAATCTTCATGCATGCTTTGCTCAACCTTCAACACTGTCTCCTCAGAAACTGACAGTCTCCCGCTCCTTTGTTCGTCATGAATTTCGGTCCGACCAGCTGCAAACTCTCTACACCACTTACAATCAGTTTTGACATCCATGCATGACTCACCATACACTTCCGTCATTTGGCATCCTTTGCATTCAAAAACTGAATAACTGCACGCAATTCATACTTAACGGTAACATCCAACGGGAGCTCCATTCTCAAAGGCTGCCAAGCCAAGACTGAGCACCTCAGCGCGGCGGGTGCATGTTTACACACAGCGCGTGAAGCACTCTTCATAACAGTGTGACCAACTGCCACACAAACAGAGTTTACTTATAAAAAAATAGGAGATCTTACTTTTGAGATTACCCTCATATATACTGAAATACTGTTTGAAAGAAGCTGCATAACGGTTCAGTCAGATCTTGATATGAATTCAAAGTCATGCAAAGACTAGCAACTTGCTTTAAATGTTCAGGAACGTAAAACTTGTGCACTTCACAAAATGAAAAAAAACATAGTATCCTGTGACTATAATATCAATGAATCACAGTTGGAATTGGACAACTCATACAAATACCTGGGTGTAATACTTTGATAGAGATGTGAAATGGAATTATCACATAGGCTCAGTCATGGATAAAGCAGGTGGTAGACTTCACTTTATTGGCAGAATACTGTGGAAGTGCAATCAGTCTATAAAGGATATTGCTTACAAATCACTGTTTGACCCATTCTAGAATATTGCTCGAGTGTTGGTGAAACCCTTACCAAATACGACCAATAGGGGATGGTTAACATATACAGAGAAGGGCAGCATGAATGATTACTGGTTTGTTTGACCCATGGGAGAGTGTTACTGTGATGATGAAGAAATTTGACAGGCAGACTCTTGAAGATAGACGTAAGCTAACATGAGAAAAGTTACTAACAAAGTTTTAAGGAGCAGTTTCAAATGACCACTCTAGGAGTATACTACAACCCACTACATATCACTCACATAGGAATCATGAGGACAAGATTAAAATAATTACAGCATTCACAGTCATTCAAATAATCCTTCTTCCCATGCTCCATACGAGAGCGGAACAGGAAGAAACCCTAATAACTGGTGCATTGGGCGTACCCTCTGCCGTGTACCTCATAGTGGTTTGCAGAATATGGATATAGATGTAGTTACAGGGCAATGAAGAGGTGGTGCCACAGAGATGTTTACTAAATCAGGTTGTAGATATGTGATGCACTTGCACCAGCATACAGAAACTGTCTGGGATCATGTTCCACACCCATGAGAATTATCTCATTTTTGGGTCTATGGGATGAAAACTGAATCTAATCTTGTCTAATCTCACGTTTATTGATTTGGTCGCTGTATTTATACATATGTACATTATAAATACTTCTTTGTATGACTGTTCCATAATGTCAAAGGTCTTTTCATGAATACATGGAAATGAAATTTTTTTATACTTCACTGCAAGCATAGTTCATTTTTTTGTTTTTGTTTCTAGCAATTGGCAAAATGAATACCTGGGCAGTGCTGGATTTGTCAGCTAGTAATGCATGTAAGCGAAGAGCTTAGATTGAATGTTTGATAGCAGAGAACTAGGTGTAGTCAGTCTGGGTCCACAGCCCTAGGGAATGGCAACTCAATAGTGACACGAAAACGTGTAACTATCAAGGCTAAGTAGACAAAGATAGTAGAACTAATGGAAAGTTATAAAGCAAAAATCTCTACTACCATGTAATTATTGTTTCCATTATGTAAAATTTACAACCAGCTTTAAGTTTTGTAGATTGCAGGTTTATGTGTAAAAATTAAATATGAATTTCTCTCTCTCTCTTTTCTTTAAGTGATCCTAGACAAGTGGCTAGTGCTTACAACAGCTGTTTCTCAAACAGAATACAGCAGTTGACAAATACGCTTCATGATGAGCAGCCAGAAAATAAGAGTGCAGTCAGATCAAACAACTCATGCAAATACGTTATTCATGTATCTAGCAACATACGATGATCTACTCAAAGTTACAAAAGGATTACCTAATAAATACTCAGTAGGTGTTGATGAGATACGAGAAGCTATCATCTAAGCTAGTGCATTCATTGTAGAACCACTAGCATAAATAGTAAATTCATCATTTGAGAGTGGTGTGTTTCCAAATAGACTAATACCTCTGCATAAGAAGGGTGACAAGTGTGAAATTACTAAGTATATGCCAGTTTCAGTTTTGCCAAGCTTCAGCAAAATTATGGATAAAATGTTCTTTATAAACCTTCTTAAATAGAGAAATGCTGATAAATTACTTACAGCATGGGTTCAGATCTGGAAAGCCACCCAGTCAGGAAATTTTGCCTTTTTAAATGAAATATCAATGGTAGTGAACGATAAACAACATTTACTGGGCATATTTTTTGATCTGCTTTTAATGTTACTGGTCATAACTTTCTTTTGCATAAGAGAAGTGATTGTGGAATTAGAGGCCAGCTTAAAATGGGTATCCAATCATGCCTCAGAGATCAACAACAGATTATAGAAATAAAATACAAAGACAGTGAAACACACAGAACGTCTAGTTCTTACAGTAATGAGCAAAACATCAAGTAGGGAGTCACACAAGCATCTATCTTGGGACCTGTCCTATTTCTGCTGTATGTAAATGACTTGCCAATAAAAAAACTGATAGGACAATAATACTCTTTGCAGGTGACATTAATATTCTAATTAGACCACACAGTGAGTAAAATCTGCAGGTAACTGGAATACTGGTAACGCAAAATTTAGCACGGTGGTTCAGCACCATCATATTCATCAGGAATTCTGAAAAAAATGTGGCAGTTAACCTTCATGCCATACAAAACCTCCATACTTCAAACTCTGTTTTAATCATTGATGGAAAAAATGTTTCAAACGCAAGTCAAATAAATCTTTCAGGCATATATAATTTGGGGGATTTGGAGTGTGAGGTGCACCCCAACAATCTAAAAATAAAACTGAATACAATTATGTACGCTATCTGAATTCTCACTCGGAATAAAAGCTACTCATCACTGTGGCAGTATACAGTCACTACTGATGTACGGGGTGATCATAATTAAACTTCCAAACCGCTGTAGAAATAACACCACTGGTCGGAATGAAGTCAAATTGCAACAAAATATTATTGGAGAAGGGGGAAAACATATGGCAGAAGAAAAATAAATAGTTACAAAATGAAGCAACAGATGGCACTAAAAGCATCATAATTTAATAGTGGTCAACTACAAATGACAAATGAATTATACAACAATGCCTCAGGTGTACATTTGATGTTAAACAAACTGTACTACTCAGTGCGCATGTGTGTACAGGTGTGACACTGTTAGTGACGTAAGACCATCCACCATGGCAAGGTCATGGGTCATTCCATGTCAAGTCATCCAGGCCAGACTGATGACCTCAGACGTTAAGTCGCATAGTGCTCAGAGCCAATCATCCAGGCCATGACACCCATTATCTAGTTGTGGATTGAGATTCTGTGTATCACTTTTGTATCTAATATCATGAACTTTAGCCAATTTTTATGGCTTTATATACATTCTGTTGGTAGAAATTGATGAAAGTTTGATGCAATGCATTACTTGGAACAAACCGTAAAAATTTGAAAATTGGTTGCCGTTTTTAAACAAAAAATGATATACTGACAGTTTTTTCCCTGAATATCCTTCAAGACATATAGTTTCTGAAAACATTTACAAATTGTCCATTAAATATTTGTAAATTAGTTTTATTGTTAAATTAGAAAAAAAAATATTTTGGACAATTGCTCCCTGAGGCATCAAGGGATCACCAATTTAGTATTGGAAGGCAGCGTGGTGGGTAAAAATCGTAGAGGGAGACCAAGAGATGAATACACTGAACAGATTCAGAAGGATGTATGTAGGTTGCAGTGGGTACTGGGAGATGAAGAAGCTTGCACAGGATAGAGTAGCATAGAGAGCTGCATCAAACCAGTCTCTGGACTGAAGACCACAACAACAACAACAACAACAACAACAATACAGCTTTACAAGCAGAGCACAATCCTGCATTGAGCCAGTCATGACAAAACGCCGTAGATGCGAAAGGAGTAAAAGCTGTGTACCCATTGTGTGTATACCAACTGCAACAGGCCGTGCACCTGACAAGTGTTTTCATTTACATATTCTGACGCATACAGTGCCATCTATTGATCAATTTTCACTCTATTTTTTTCCTTTTGCCATACATTTTCCCCCTTCTCCGATAATATTCCGTTGCAATTTGACTTCAATCTGACCAGAGGTGATATTTCTACAGCGTTTCGAAAGTTTAACTTTAATTATAATCATCCTGTACAAAACTATTTTCTGATGGAATTTCAGAATGAAAAAATTTAAAATACAGAAAAAGATTCTCAGAGTGATAAAGTAAGCTAAATGCTGGGATTCCTGTAGATCCCTTTCTATGAACCAGAAAGTATTGTCTCTGCTTTGTTTGTATATATATGAAACACTAATCTTCACAAATGGGAGCACCTTAAAGAGATCCTGCAGACCTGTACTCAAGGCCTACAAAAGAATAAACATGACATTCCTAGCTCTAAGGTCTCATCGACTGAAGAGGGCATTGTAGAAGAGAGAAAATAATAGCATGAAAATCTAGCAGTTACATAGCTATCCAATACTGTGTCATGAGTAGTCATTCAAAGTATGAGAGAATTTAGGACAAGAATAAATATTAGAAATTAATGGCACATAGTACTGATAAGACAAGTAGCTTTCACAAGCTTTATTGCAGAAATGTGATCTCAGATTCTGCTGGCATTGACGAAAATGGAGAGAATCGTATTCCTCCACTAATCTCAGAGGAAGTATCTCACCTAAAAAAAAATACCCACAAGTTCTTTATTTTGTATTATTATTACATCTAATAACCGTAAAAATGAAATGCTCTATGTTCATAAGAAGAAAAATATATTTGCAAACCAGCATAGATATAATGCATTATACACATCAAAATCTGTTAGACAACATGAATCTGCTTTTTTGGTTGATATGCTGCTGGAACTGGACGGTATGGATTAGTTTTCAAACCTTGTGACAGCAGCATGATGGCCCTCACTACGCTGGTCGTGCAGTCGTACACGCGGTCATTGGTACGGTCGAGGTCAGCAGTTGGGGTAGGTTCCATTTTCTGAAAAACACAATATATTAACAGAGACCAGAGACACCAACTCTTTAACATTTATACATATAATGAAGAACTGTTAACTTCAGCCTTTGTGATAAAAAAAAGTAGTGTATACAAGAGTCAATCTATTACACAGGCCAATGATGGAAAAACTGTCTTGCTGAAAATACCTTATTCCCATGTTTTTTAGGGTGGGAATTCCAAACATTATACTTAAAAACTGCATCACCCACCATTTCTTCACATTTTACGTTTAAATTTATTAAATTAAGTGATTTTTTAAAGAATCTAACAGCTTTTATATAGTTAAAATAATTTAAAAAGGAGTTGTAATAAATGTAAATGACGTTGGTAGCACTACTGAAAAACATTTGCTGTCAAAAAAAAGGTAGATCCTATTTTTGTGTTAACAGATGGTGTTTTGTTTACTGTTAACCTAACCTCACTTTCCAGTTTCCTGTACATGTGCTCAGTACAATGTCTCATCATGGTTGTAAAAACTCCGCTGACAGTTATTGTTATATTTGTGATGAAAGTGATTAAAAAACATCAAAGAAACATTACAGACTTTGTGAGAAAGGTTTATCTATGATACTTTGGATCTAAAGTTGGTGATCAAGATAAATTTTGGGCACCAAATAACATATGTTATGCGCGTGTGAAGATCTGAGAGAATGGTCCAAAAAGCTGAAAAAATCCTTTAGATTTGGTGTTCTTATGATATGGAGGGATCAACACTGGTGCGGAAAGAACTGACCTGTGAGGGATTCTTTAAAACCTGGTGGGAAGAACATTCTATGCAAAAACCTTGTAGATCCAAAAAACGTACTCCTACCACACCTACATATAAAGCTAGGCCTAATGAAACAGTTTGTAAAGGCTTTGCCTAAATATGGACAATGTTTTAAATACCTCTGCCAAAAGTTTCCATACCTTTCAGAAGCTAAACTAAAAGAAGGCGTCTTTGTCGGACCTGACATTAGAAAATTGATGTCTCATGTTAACTTTGAATCCACAATGGCCTTAAATGAGAAAGTTCTCAGGACATGAAAAAGACCCAGAATATGCTTCTATTATAGCTACAATGTTAAAGAAGTTTAAAACTTTAGGATGTTTAATGAGCCTGAAAGTTCCTCTTTTTGAACAGTCACTTTGATTACTTCCCGGATGATATGGGAGATGTTAGTGGGGAGCAAGGAGAGCGTTTTCACCACGACATTAAAGTGATGGAAAAATGCTACCAAGGCCACCAGAACATCAACATGATGGGGGACTACTGTTGGTTACTTCACCAAGAGGTTCAGCAAATGACTCATCGCAGTAAAAGCTACACAAGAAGCTTCAAAGTAAAAAGAGAAAGAAAATACAAACTAATTCCAGCTGACAAGTGAAACTTCTATTAACACATATTATTGTTTTAAGTATCTTACTGTAAATACAAACCATGCTTATGTTGTAACAAAGCGTTTCATTAATTTCCCTGTTTACCGTATAGCATAGGATTCTTACACTATACAATAAAAAGCACATTGCTTGAAAAATATGGGTGATTAAAAAAAAGAGAGAACTAAAACTAGATTTGGATTCAGCTCATACAAATCTATAAAGATCAGCTATCAAAGTAAAAAAGATTTTCAAAAAAACATTTTTCACTGGCCTGTGTTATTTATTTATTCATTCACCTATAGACAAATTTCTTTGTATAGACATCAACATTATACAAACACATATACATTATTGATAGCACAGGTATATAAGATAACAGAAGAAAACATTCTATATGTAATAAAATCAGAATACAGACACATATACATTATTTATCATGGAATCACATTCTGCAAGATTAAAGGAATGGAAAGAACCTGCTTCAAACAACAGAAATGAATCACATGATTATTCTGATGGCATTTATTGTGTTGCTTACCAATGTACTCCATCCTCTTTGGTTACTTTCTAATTGGTCAACTTGATTATTTATTTGTAATAACTTTTACTGCATAAAGTCTTTGAGTAAAAACTGTTTTTTAGTAAATATACTTTCAGACATGTTTTAAATTTACACAGGTATGGGCTATTACACACTGTGGTTAGTATTCATAGGGCATTTGCAAGTTGAGCACATTATTTTTCCAAGTACTCTGTTATGTTCACCCCATTTTAACTGCTGATCAGTATACCCAAAAATTTTGCACTAGCTATGTACTCTATGGTCTAATTATCTACTTACAATTTTTTTTATATTGGGTCTTTTACTTACACAGAAATCCATGTTACTAGTCTCTCTTACATTAAAAGTTACTTTATTGTTTGTGGACCACTGTAAGTTCCTTGTCAGTTTTTTCTTCTAACATTTCTTGTCTGCCATCTGCAATTATTTTATTGCTGTCATCAGCGAATGACACAGTTTCATCCTGAATGACCCACAGTGGGAAGTTATTAATATAATTGAGAAATACTACTGAATATAATGCACTCACTTGAGGGACTCCAATGTTCAAATATTCTGGATCTGTACGATGTTTACTATGTTTTTGAGTTACCTGAAGTTTGGGCTATCTCTATGATCTGCACACTGGTTGCTAGGTAAGATCTAAACCATGTAATTTTTAAATCTCTTCATATGAAAGAATTAAACAATCATTGTCCAGTTTTCTTAGTGAAAACTTTTTCTGAAATATTTGAAAAAGTAATGAACTCAAAGTAGTCTCACACTTAAGTAGAAACAATTTAATTACCATATTTCAGTTGGGATCCCAGAAGGGTTGCTTGACTGTGAATGTCATTTATACATTCATTCATCAAATAGCATAATCCTCAAATAATAAAATACCACCAGTTGCGATTTTCTGTGATCTTTCCAAGGAATGTGTGTAGATTATGTTAATGTCTGAGAAAAACTCAAGTTTTATGGAACTGATAGATTTATGCACAGCTAGTATGAATCATCATCAAACAGTGCTCCATCGCCCACCCAACCTCCACAACATCCTAGTCCATCCCTAAAACACTCCCAATGCCAACTGCTCGCCACAGGGTTCATATCCCTGTGGAAGACCCAGGTGCAAGACTTGCCCAATCCACTCACCCAGCATGTCCCCTTCCAGTGCTATCATAGGCTTATTCTACCCAATCAGATGCTGCACCACCTGTGAAAGCAGTCACATCATATATCAGGTCTGCTGCAATCATTGCACAGATTTTTATATTGCTATGACTACCAACCACCTGTTCACCAGGATGAACAGCCACAACCAAACTGTGACCACAACCAAAATAGACCACACTGTGGCACAACATGCAGCTGGACATAACATGCTTTATTTCAGTGGCTGCTTCACAATTTGGACCACCTGGACACTCCCCTCCTCCACTAGCATTCTTGAACTGCACAGACACGAGTTATCCTTACAATACACTATGTGTTCATGAAATAATCCCAGACTCAAACCAAGGTAACCTACTTTTCCTGCACTGTCCAACCAACAGTTTCCACCCCCTCTGTTCCATCAGCTCCTCCCTATTCACATCCCAGCACCCTCTTTATGTGATGCCCTCTGCCAATGGATCCATCTGTCTTTCCACTTCCCTTTTCCTCTGCTTTTCCACACCCAGTTTTGCCCCGCCCCCCCCCTCGCCACTCCCTTTGCCACATCCCTGCATCTCCCAGTACTGTGCCTAGTGGCAGTCTTGTCAAGCCTCCATCCTTCCTCACTCACTCCAGATTGTTGCTTATGTTCAACATTACAGTTGCATTACAGTCTGAGCTGCCAGAGATGGCAGTCATGTATGCATGAGTTGTGCTTGCTTGTGTGAAGTAATATGTATATGTTTCAATTTCTGAAGAAGGCTTTGGCTAAACGCTAAATGTGTAACAGTCTTTTTGTTGTGCCTGCTTGCAACTCAATGTGTCAATTTTATAGTTTGTTGACATTCATATATTTACAAGATTTTTTACATATAGGTTTATTTTAGGCAGAGACAGCAGTGTAATAAGCACATCAAAGAACAAGTATTCACTTTACATTGTTCTCAATACATTGTACTATGCTTTGAAGATTCTTGAAAATGGCATAATGCTAAAACTGCAATTAAAAAATGAAACACTTACAGCTGAGAGCAAGATGATGTCATTTAAAAAATTTATAAAATGTGTGGACCCATATTAGAAGATAGCTGATAGCTCGAAATGTCTTCACTCAGAAAAATCAGTTACTTTGCACCAGTGTTCAGCAATGAAGACAACCAAGTTACCTATGGATTCCAGTTCAGTTTCTAACTGGTGTACTTTGTTTCTTATTGAGAGCACTGTTGTTAAATACTGTTATACACTTAAAGCTGCTTATCTTGGGCACTTCTTCTTCCTTGCTACTATTAAAAAATCCTTCGGGTGGGAAGCAGACACTGTCCTTTTATTCACACTGGTGCATGCTGGTTCTTCTTCTTCTTCTGCTTCTAATGTTACTGCTGCTGTAGCTCTTGATTCCTCCTCTGTTACCACTTCTTTTCTCTTTTAGTCTACTTCACTACATGCTGGATCTTCTGTTGCAACTGATTTTACATTCCTTGTCATTAATGCTGTCTTATTAGCTGCTGAAAGCAGAAAGATGGAAGGAGTATATAGAGGGTCTATACAAGGGTGATGTACTTGAGGACAATATTATGGAAATGGAAGAGGATGTAGATGAAGATGAAATGGGAGATATGATACTGCGTGAAGAGTTTGACAGAGCACTGAAAGACCTGAGTCGAAACAAGGCCCCCGGAGTAGACAATATTCCATTAGAACTACTGACGGCCTTGGGAGAGCCAGTCCTGAGAAAACTCTGCCATCTGGTGAGCAAGATGTATGAAACAGGTGAAATACCCTCAGACTTCAAGAAGAATATAATAATTCCAATCCCAAAGAAAGCAGGTGTTGACAGATGTGAAAATTACCGAACTATCAGTTTAATAAGTCACAGGTGCAAAATGCTAACGCGAATTCTTTATAGACAAATGGAAAAATTAGTAGAAGCCAACCTCGGAGAAGATCAGTTTGGATTCCGTAGAAATGTTGGAAAACGTGAGGCAATACTGACCCTAGGACTTATCTTAGAAGCTAGATTAAGGAAGGGTGAACCTACATTTCTAGCATTTGTAGACTTAGAGAAAACTTTTGACAATGTTGACTGGAATACTCTCTTTCAAATTCTGAAGGTGGCAGGGGTAAAATGCAGGGAGCGAAAGGCTATTTACAATTTGTACAGAAACCAGATGGCAGTTATAAGAGTCGAGGGACATGAAAGGGAAGCAGTGGTTGGGAAGGGAGTGAGACAGGGTTGTAGCCTCTCCCCGATGTTATTCAATCAGTATATTGAGCAAGCAGTGAAGAAAACAAAAGAAAAATTCGGAGTAGGTATTAAAATCCATGGAGAAGAAATAAAAACTTTGAGGTTCGCTGATGACATTGTAATTCTATCAGAGACAGCAAAGGACTTGGAAGAGCAGTTGAACGGAATGGTTAGCGTCTTGAAAGGAGGATACAAGATGAACATCAACAAAAGCAAAATGAGGATAATGGAATGTAGTCGAATTAAGTCCGGTGATGCTGAGGGAATTAGATTAGGAAATGAGGCACTTAAAGCAGTAAAGGAGTTTTGCTATTTGGGGAGCAAAATAACTGATGATGGTCTAAGTAGAGAGGATATAAAATGTACACTGGCAATGGCAAGGAAAGCGTTTCTGAAGAAGATTCAACATAAAATATTAGAGCAACAGGTACAATTGTCTGTTGTGCAATGCATTATAATCAAGTTTCTCAGAACAGAGGGTGTAAACTGCCTGAAATTTTGAAAAGACTTGCAGCACAGTTTGGGGACAACATCCCAAGAAAGACTCATCAAATGTGTGCATGGTACAACCAGTTTTTATGAGAATGAGAAATAGTTGAGAATGCAGCTCACCAACGTTGCCCCAAGATCAGAATGACTGAGGAGAATATTCATGATCAGCGAATAACAGTTCCCTAAATTGCTGCCAAGGTTGGTACGGGCTGTGGTAGTGCTCAGGTGACCATTACTAATAACCCTGAATTTCGGAAAGTGTCTACTAGGTAAGTCCTTTTCTTCTCAGGGCAGAGAACCAATTTCATCATCTCGAGGTGTGCAAATGGCTACTGACACATTATCAAACTGAAAGCAAAAATTTTTGCAATCGACTGTGACCTGTGATAAAATGTGGGTGCATTATTACACCCCAGAATTGAAAGAAAAAAAAGCAGTGTATAATGGCATAAAAAGGGCAAATCTGTACCCACTAGTGCCAAGAAGTCTCTCCATGGGGAAGTTCCTTTCAACACTCTTGTTTGATTCTGAAGTAGTCCTCATCAATTTCCTCCCTGAACATCATACTGGGAACCACGCAGTCCAGACTTATTACCCTGTGATTTTCATTTCTTTGGACTACTAAAGGAGAGCACACAGATTTGATGATGATCACATTGTTGAACGGTTTACACACAAGTGGCTGCTGTCAAAGTTATATTCGTTTTACAAAAATGGGATCATGAAACTACCTATCCACAGAGAAAAATGTGTTTCCTGTTCAGAAGACTATAAATATAGGCCCGCAAATGTTAGGTATGGAGATACGGCTACTAAAAGATCTTGCCTAAAATTTAGCAACTTCGCTAATATGAAGCCATCCCAAATCTGTATGAGGTTAAAGTAAAGCACGATTTCCATTCATTTTCTTGTTATTGATCTGGTGAATCTAATAAAATATGTCCCAGATGTGTATCTGTAGTAGTTTTCGATAATGTCCAGGGAAGCAAAGAAGTAATTTCGTAAAATTTTTAATTTATTAACTACTTGGCCTAATTTGTTTTTTAAATTCCAGACAAAGTTTTCAATAGAAGTTGTAGAGAATTTAATTTTGAAAAAATAATGGTAATAACATTGACTGAAACTGTATGAATGTTTCAGATAATCTGCGGTTTCACTTAAATACACTGTTGTTACTATATACTTTCACTGAGCAATACAGAAAAGTAATGGATTTCAAGGTTAGGAAACGACTGAAACAACTCACTAATGGTTGCCAACAATGACATTAACATTTCTACATTCTTAATGGAAAGTAAACAAACTTACTTGTATAATAATCTTTGCTTCTCTGGATGTTCTGGAAAACTACTGCAGATACACATCTGGGACATGGTTTATTAGATTCACCACAACAATAACAACAGAATAAATGGAAATCGTGCTTTACTAAAAACTTGTACAGTTTTGTGATGGCTTCATATTAGAGAAGTTGCTAAATTTCAGGTAAAATCTTTTATTAGCCTTAACTCCATACCTAAACATTTGTGGACGCATGTTTAAATGAATTTTTTTCTATAGTTTTACTTGTAGAATAACATATTAATACATTTGCATATCTTCGTGAATCATCCTATATAGAAGACCAAGTTCATGTGTATGAATGGAAGGTTAAGTAAACTTATAAAAATACAGTTCCAGTTTATATTTGATTCATTCTTGTATTACCAACGACATAGTCCTTACTTCATCACTCTGTTTCCAGTATACAAACATAGCAGAATTTTATAATTATATCAGCAACATCAACATCCGTTACCATTAGGTGTGCTTCCGCATGTTGGCTGGAGGTGGTAGGAGAGCAAGTACAGTCAAATGCAGAATCAGTTTAATTTGGTCATGTCAGTAGTGTAACTGCCATGGCAGTTCATATATGAAACCTTTTTGCTGTAAAGTAAGTATACCTACGATCATTCCAAAGATTGGTTTGAACTCTGAAGTACTTCACTAAAACTGGTCCTACTGGAGGCAGTATGCCACTGCCTATCTCTGGCATTTGAACTGAGTTACCCACCCTGTTACAGAGCAACAATTTAACATGAACTATGATGCAACTAAGCATTTTTCATATTAATCAATCTTTGCCAGAAGTGAAAGAATTATTTATCAAACAAAAACTGCACTGAGCCACAGAAACAACACTGAGTATACACAAGAGAGTGCAGACCAAGAAGTAAACAAAGGGAATGTGGTGTTAATTTACATTATTCTTTAGTTTAGTTAAAGATAAAAAATATTCAACAACTTTTTTTTGTATTTACAATGAAGAATAATTCCTTTACTTGTGGATAATTTATTCACGAATAATTTTTTTTAATTATCTCTTTATTCAAATAATCTCAATGTCAGCTTCATTGTTGTTTGTGTTGTGTGTCACCATTTTCCTCAAGCAATACAACAACAGTTTACCCCAAATCTGTAATAACTGATAACAGATATCTTCACACAGCACTACAGTTTCTATGCTGACCTTGACAACAATGACCCTCTGAGGCTCCTCTGCGTGCAGCGATCCCGTCTTCGTACTGCCCCCACTGCCACAGGGTGTGTTCGACCTCTCAGGTGTCCCAGCAGCTGTGGCTGGACCATCTGGGCACTCGTCCGGCTCTGACGACACACTGACTGAAGCTGTTGAAGGGAGCCGCTTTTTCTGGAATTTAGAAGTTATTCATTCTGAAATTCTTCACCAATATAATATACATTTCCAAAATCACTAACTTAACAAAAAAGTGAAGTACCCAAAAGGGGAGGAGGAAACACAAGGAAACTTCACAGGTTCAGAGGATAGGTGGTGTTATTTCAGTGACTACAAAATCAATTCTAATTTACAAATAACTTGGTGTATGAGCCCACTTATCAGAATGGCATTGCTCCCCCTCTGGTCTGGGTGCATGCACTGATTCAGCTGGGACAAGTGACACAGAGCCCATTGTCTCCTCTCTGAAGCAAATTAGCCCCCAACAGTTGTAAATGGTCCTCAGTATCCTGGCTGCCACTACGGGATGGAGCTGATGTCCGAGCTGGTCTTGCACAATTGTCTATCAAGGATAGGTCTGGGGATCTTGTTGGCTAGGAGAGACACGTGCCATGTGCTGACAAGCATTGTCCTCCTTAAAAATGGTACAATGATACTGTAACAAGATGTCTCTCCTGACCCAGGGTTCCGGGCAACTATTAAGAACTCTCCCCTTTCCCTAAAACCCACCAGTGTTTTTCCTTCACCCATCTTCCTTCCCCTTCAATCATTCTGGCAGGAGGAGGAGCCACTGGTTCCAAAAGATTGCCAATTTCAATTATGTGCATTTTCTGCTGTTACTACATGGTAAGTAGATTTTTTATCAATCCAATAACATTATGTCCTCAAAATATGATTATTTTTGTTGGTACACTATCAGCTAGGCATTTCAATTCAATTGTTTGCGTGTGCACATGATTGAATCTCCCTGCTGCTGTTGGCACATTATAAGGGTGTGATGAAACTGATGTAATGACTGAATGACAGGAGTGGGGAGGATGAGAGACATCAAATGGGGAAAGTGGGAGACTGAAGAACTTTATTTATGGAAATTTTAGTTAATTTTCATCAAAAGGTCATTATTAGCAAATCAAGGAATATCAGATGACCATTTCTAGAAACTTCTTAACTTTGAAGCCAAGGGAATGAAACAGACTGACAGGTCACAGTGACACAGACCCTGCAGGAGTAGTACCATTTCACGGTTGCAGGCAAAGACACCAGGAATTGTGGCATGTTTTGGTGGCATCTTCCTCAAAATTAATAATATGGGCTCATAACATTGCAACTATTGTCAATAAATGAATACAATGGAAACATAGCAGACAGTTGGCACTTGTTGAAGTGACGAAAAGATATTAGACATAAAGAACAGATCCCAAATGCCTGTAAAATAGTGCTAAGCTGCTTACTATATAAGGAAATGACAAAATAGATGTCAGCAATAATAAAAGTATACTCTGTATGAGAATGTAGACTTCCCCGGAATATACTGCTGATGGACTCTACGTGCACTTCCATCTGGATGGAATTCCATGATGTATCGATGAATGACACTCTCATCATCTTCTGCCAAAGTCTCAAGATTATACACACACACACACACACACACACACACACACACAACTAGATGTAAGTGGAAGCTGCCTCTCGTCAACCTCCTTCCCATTTTTTTGTGCAGGGGTAGGCATGCTGTGGTGGGAAATGGAGCACCGGATTCAACTCTTGGCTCAGAATCGTGAAGTGTCAACTGCTGTGTGTGGACTGGGCGTTTAGCTGTTTGTGCAGGCTGTCATGCCAAACTTAGCTGATAGCCCTCATCCCTGTAGATCAGTGGTAGTCAACCTGGTCCCCATTGCCCATAGAGGGCATTTCAGCTATCATGGTGGGCAGTACGTGGTGGGGGTTTTAAAAATATATTCATTAGGTTTTCATAAAATTTTGACATAATGTATATGGTAAGTAATTACTATTGTATGTTTTAACTTGCTGTAACTCTGATTTATAAATTTTAAAAAGGTAAAGTTGCTACCCTACTTTGTGAATTACCGTTACTGTGGAATTGGTGGGTGGTTAGAAAATTTTTCTACTAACAGAGGCACAGAAGTGGGTGGCAGGTAAAAAAGGTTGACTGCCCCTGCTGTAGAGGATATTATCTTGGGAACCTATTCCATTGAGATGTTAATAATGCTCTTCGAAAAGCAACTAGCTTGTCACATTTTTGTTTTCTGAAATTTGAATGTACATTCCTCATTGAGGCTGTATACCGCTACTCCTGATTTATCTTTGTGCCTCAGACATATGCATCTAGTTTGTCCCTTGCAGCATTGCAAGAAAGAGTGCTTTGTTTACCTTATTTAGGGGAGGTCACACTCTTAAGGGATACCATATACACTGGGCTACTTGCAGTTTGTCCTTTGCTGAGACAAGCACACCTTTTGTATTTTATGACAATTGAGAGATGGTTTGGATGTTGTTTTTTATGAAAGTTCTTGCAATATTGACTAAGGAGGCCCAATACAGAGGATAAAGATGAGCTTCTCTTTCTTTATCTTTTCTTTGCGGATGGCTGTGTCACTCGTTTTCTTCAGTGTGTGTTTAATCTGCACTTTACTGTACATATTTTGATGATACATATCTTTGAAGTGTTGCAGCTCAATTACGAGGCTGTCTTTGTCACAAATGGCACATGCCCTATGTACTAGAGCTGTTAGAACAGTGTACTACTGAGCTGGATGATAATAAGCTCATTACATGAAGTACAGATTTGTGTGGGTTTCTTTCTGTAGACCGCATGTCCTAGGGTATTTATTTATTTATATAATATAGGGAAACATTCCACGTGGGAAAAGTATATCTAAAAAGAAAGATGATGTAACTTACCAAACGAAAGTGCTGGCATGCTGATAGACACACAAACAAACACAAACATACACACAAAATTCAAGCTTTCGCAACCAATGGTTGCTTCATCAGGAAAGAGGGAAGGAGAGGGAAAGACGAAAGGATGTGGGTTTTAAGGGAGAGGGTAAGGAGTCATTCGAATCCAGGGAGCGGAAAGACTTACCTTAGGGGGAAAAAAGGACAGGTACACACACACACACACACACACACACACACACACACACACACACATTCATCCGCACATATACAGACACAAGCAGACATTTGTAAAGGCCTTCCGCACATATACAGACACAAGCAGACATTTGTAAAGGCCTTTACAACCCACATCCTTTTGTTTTTCCCTCTCCTTCCCTCTTTCCTGATGAAGCAACCATTGGTTGCAAAAGCTTGAATTTTGTGTGTATGTTTGTGTGTCTATCAGCATGCCAGCGCTTTCGTTTGGTAAGTTACATCATCTTTGTTTTTAGATATATTTATTTATTGTTCCATGGGACCAAATTAAGAAGTCTCCATGGTCATGGAACGAGTCAATACATGAAATTATAACATGATAGTAGAAACAGATAAAATGAAATGTAAGTAACATATTCAGGCGACAATTCGTAAGTTTAAATAAAGAAAATCAACAATGTAACACTGGAATTTGCTTGATTTATTCATTTATTTATTTATTGTTCCATGGGACCAAATTAAGGAGAAGTTTTCATGGTCATGGAACAAGTCAATACATGAAATTATAACATGATAGTAGAAACAAGGCATGTGCTATTTGTGACAAAGTCAGTCTCCCAATTGATCTACAACACTTAAAAGATGCATTTCACTAAAATGGGTGCAAAAAGAGCAAATTAACCATGCACTGAAGAAAGCAAATGATACAGCCAACTGTGAAGCTCCCTGCCGCCGTTGGATAAGCAGCTGAGCAGCAAGTCGTATACTCCTAGCTCACTCATTTGTTACATAGTTTAATTCTTAATTTCTTTGCGTGTTTTTGGTACTTGCATTGTTTAATTCATAAATTTCGAGCGTATTATAGTATTTGAGAGTTGTAGCATCGCGTTTTAGTACCTGAATAGTGTAAATTCACGTAGTCGTTTGTCTACTGTTTTGTTTTGAACGGCCAGTGTCGGTTGGTCGCAGTCAGTGTGCTCCCTGCCGCTGTTGGATAAGCAGCTGAGCAGCAAGTCGTATACTCCTAGCTCACTCATTTGTTACATAGTTTAATTCTTAATTTCTTTGCGTGTTTTTGGTTCTTGCATTGTTTAATTCATAAATTTCGGGCGTATTATAGTATTTGAGAGTGTAGCATCGTGTTTTAGTACCTGAATAGTGTAATTTCGCTTAGTCTCCTTCCGCCGCCGAGCAGTGTCAGCAGTGCGCAAGTAGCAGCATTACTGCATTTACTAGGCAATCTTGTATTTTAATAACCGTTTAAATTTTGTCGATTTGTTTGCGCTCTCTGTAGATTAGTTCAGACGTTCTTAGCAAAACAGTTTTTAGCATGGATAGGGACTGCAACTGCTGTGTTCGGATGCAGGCTGAGTTGGCATCCCTTCGCTCCCAGCTTCAGGCAGTGTTGGCTTCGGTCACACAGCTTGAGGCTGTTGCCAATGGGCATCACTGTGGGGGTCGGGATGGGGGTTTGTCGGGGACGGCCAGCTCGTCCCACGCATCCCCTGATCGGACTACGACTGTGGTTGCCCGGGATACTGCCCGCATTGAGGCTGATCCCTCACCTGTGGTAGAGTGGGAGGTCGTTTCAAGGTGTGGCAGGGGGCGAAAGACATTCCGGAGGGCTGAACGGAAAGCCTCTCCAGTTTGCCTGACGAACCGGTTTCAGGCTCTGTCTCAGGCTGATACTGATCTTCGGCCTGACATGGCTGCTTGTCCTGTTCCAGAGGTTGCCCCTCAGTCTGCAAGATCCGGGCAGTTGCAGAGGGTGGGCTTACTGGTAGTTGGGAGCTCCAACGTCAGGCGCGTAATGGGGCCCCTTAGGGAAATGGCAGCAAGAGAGGGGAAGAAAACCAATGTGCACTCCGTGTGCATACCGGGGGGAGTCATTCCAGATGTGGAAAGGGTCCTTCCGGATGCCATGAAGGGTACAGGGTGCACCCATCTGCAGGTGGTCGCTCATGTCGGCACCAATGATGTGTGTCGCTATGGATCGGAGGAAATCCTCTCTGGCTTCCGGCGGCTATCTGATTTGGTGAAGACTGCCAGTCTCGCTAGTGGGATGAAAGCAGAGCTCACCATCTGCAGCATCGTCGACAGAACTGACTGCGGACCTTTGGTACAGAGCCGAGTGGAGGGTCTGAATCAGAGGCCGAGACGGTTCTGCGACCGTGTGGGCTGCAGATTCCTCGACTTGCGCCATAGGGTGGTGGGGTTTCGGGTTCCGCTGGATAGGTCAGGAGTCCACTACACGCAACAAGCGGCTACACGGGTAGCAGGGGTTGTGTGGCGTGGGCTGGGCGGTTTTTTAGGTTAGATGGCCTTGGGCAAGTACAGAAAGGGCAACAGCCTCAACGGGTGCGGGGCAAAGTCAGGACATGCGGGGACCAAGCAGCAATCGGTATTGTAATTGTCAACTGTCGAAGCTGCGTTGGTAAAGTACCGGAACTTCAAGCGCTGATAGAAAGCACCGAAGCTGAAATCGTTATAGGTACAGAAAGCTGGCTTAAGCCAGAGATAAATTCTGCCGAAATTTTTACAAAGGTACAGACGGTGTTTAGAAAGGATAGATTGCATGCAACCGGTGGTGGAGTGTTCATCGCTGTTAGTAGTAGTTTATCCTGTAGTGAAGTAGAAGTGGATAGTTCCTGTGAATTATTATGGGTGGAGGTTACACTAAACAACCGAACTAGGTTAATAATTGGCTCCTTTTACCGACCTCCCGACTCAGCAGCATTAGTGGCAGAACAACTGAGAGAAAATTTGGAATACATTTCACATAAATTTTCTCAGCATGTTATAGTCTTAGGTGGAGATTTCAATTTACCAGATATAGACTGGGACACTCAGATGTTTAGGACGGGTGGTAGGGACAGAGCATCGAGTGACATTATACTGAGTGCACATCCGAAAATTACCTCGAGCAATTAAACAGAGAACCGACTCGTGGAGATAACATATTGGACCTACTGATAACAAACAGACCCGAACTTTTCGAATCTGTATGTACAGAACAGGGAATCAGTGATCATAAGGCCGTTGCAGCATCCCTGTATATGGAAGTTAATAGGAATATAAAAAAAGGGAGGAAGGTTTATCTGTTTAGCAAGAGTAATAGAAGGCAGATTTCAGACTACCTAACAGATCAAAACGAAAATTTCTGTTCCGACACTGACAATGTTGAGTGTTTATGGAAAAAGTTCAAGGCAATCGTAAAATGCGTTTTAGACAGGTACGTGCCGAGTAAAACTGTGAGGGACGGGAAAAACCCACCGTGGTACAACAACAAAGTTAGGAAACTACTGCGAAAGCAAAGAGAGCTCCACTCCAAGTTTAAACGCAGCCAAAACCTCTCAGACAAACAGAAGCTAAACGATGTCAAAGTTAGCGTAAGGAGGGCTATGCGTGAAGCGTTCATTGAATTCGAAAGTAAAATTCTATGTACCGACTTGACAGAAAATCCTAGGAAGTTCTGGTCTTACATTAAATCAGTAAGTGGCTCGAAACAGCATATCCAGACACTACGGGATGATGATGATGGCATTGAAACAGAGGATGACACGCGTAAAGCTGAAATACTAAACACCTTTTTCCAAAGCTGTTTCACAGAGGAAGACCGCACTGCAGTTCCTTCTCTAAATCCTCGCACAAACGAAAAAATGGCTGACATCGAAATAAGTGTCCAAGGAATAGAAAAGCAACTGGAATCACTCAATAGAGGAAAGTCCACTGGACCTGACGGGATACCAATTCGATTCTACACAGAGTACGCGAAAGAACTTGCCCCCCTTCTAACAGCCGTGTCCCGCAAGTCTCTAGAGGAACGGAGGGTTCCAAATGATTGGAAAAGAGCACAGATAGTCCCAGTCTTCAAGAAGGGTCGTCGAGCAGATGCGCAAAACTATAGACCTATATCTCTTACGTCGATCTCTTGTAGAATTTTAGAACATGTTTTTTGCTCGCGTATCATGTCATTTCTGGAAACCCAGAATCTACTATGTAGGAATCAACATGGATTCCGGAAACAGCGATCGTGTGAGACCCAACTCGCCTTATTTGTTCATGAGACCCAGAAAATATTAGATACAGGCTCCCAGGTAGATGCTATTTTTCTTGACTTCCGGAAGGCGTTCGATACAGTTCCGCACTGTTGCCTGATAAACAAAGTAAGAGCCTACGGAATATCAGACCAGCTGTGTGGCTGGATTGAAGAGTTTTTAGCAAACAGAACACAGCATGTTGTTATCAATGGAGAGACGTCTACAGACGTTAAAGTAACCTCTGGCGTGCCACAGGGGAGTGTTATGGGACCATTGCTTTTCACAATATATATAAATGACCTAGTAGATAGTGTCGGAAGTTCCATGCGGCTTTTCGCGGATGATGCTGTAGTATACAGAGAAGTTGCTGCATTAGAAAATTGTAGCGAAATACAGGAAGATCTGCAGCGGATAGGCACTTGGTGCAGGGAGTGGCAACTGACCCTTAACATAGACAAATGTAATGTATTGCGAATACATAGAAAGAAGGATCCTTTATTGTACGATTATATGATAGCGGAACAAACACTGGTAGCAGTTACTTCTGTAAAATATCTGGGAGTATGCGTACGGAACGATTTGAAGTGGAATGATCATATAAAACTAATTGTTGGTAAGGCGGGTACCAGGTTGAGATTCATTGGGAGAGTGCTTAGAAAATGTAGTCCATCAACAAAGGAGGTGGCTTACAAAACACTCGTTCGACCTATACTTGAGTATTGCTCATCAGTGTGGGATCCGTACCAGGTCGGGTTGACGGAGGAGATAGAGAAGATCCAAAGAAGAGCGGCGCGTTTCGTCACTGGGTTATTTAGTAACCGTGATAGCGTTACGGAGATGTTTAATAAACTCAAGTGGCAGACTCTGCAAGAGAGGCGCTCTGCATCGCGGTGTAGCTTGCTCGCCAGGTTTCGAGAGGGTGCGTTTCTGGATGAGGTATCGAATATATTGCTTCCCCCTACTTATACTTCCCGAGGAGATCACGAATGTAAAATTAGAGAGATTAGAGCGCGCACGGAGGCTTTCAGACAGTCGTTCTTCCCGCGAACCATACGCGACTGGAACAGGAAAGGGAGGTAATGACAGTGGCACGTAAAGTGCCCTCCGCCACACACCGTTGGGTGGCTTGCGGAGTATCAATGTAGATGTAGATGTAGATGAAGAAGAGGTAGAGAAAGAGAAACTCACCTTTCTCCCCCATACTGGACCTCTTCCAGCCAAAATTGTGAGAATCCTTGGAAAACAACATCAAAGCCATCTTCTGTCTACCAAAAAATACAAAAGGTGTGCTTGGCTTGGTAAAGAACAAGCTAGGCTCAGTAAAGGAAAAATTGCAACTGCAAATACCTTTTGTGTGTGTCTATATCATTCTTGTGAGTGTGGCCTCCAGAACGTGAGGCAAACACAGCACCGTTATCTTTCAACGCAGTGTGGTCCATATAAGTTTGGGCCTTGATAAATCAGCAGTGGCAGAATGCAGCCTCATCAAATGAAATACGTTTGAAGAAAAACAAAAAACAAAAATTTTGTGTTGAGCTAGTGACTTTTTGGAGTGCATTTTTAAAAAAATTGCTTGAGATAAGGCTCCACAATAATCTTGTCAACAGGGATGCAAGCTACAAATTAGTTCAGTGTGGAACCCTGCACTAGCAGCTACACAACGAGCCCACATCCAGCAACTGACACTTTTTGATTCTGAGCAAGTTTGTCTCCCACCATGGGATGCCAAACTCCATGCCAGGTGGGAGGTGGAGGGAAGGAGGGATAGGGGTGAGGTGGCTGCCATTTAGGTATACATACATGGGTCACTTGCCTAATCTTGATGCTTCACCAGAACTTGATGAGAGAGACCCTCATCAAAACACTGTGGAATTTCAATGCAGCCAACCAGATGAAAGCTCAAGATTTTGTCAAGACGATATCCTTACTACCTGCAGTTTTCCAAATTATTCTCTGGCAGAGAATTACGATAATATCAAGCAGAGTTGAATAGAGATAGACCCTTTGCAAAACAAATCAACAATCTGAAGTTCATATTGGAGTAAAGAACTAAAAAAGCATTTACCTGAAACAGCAAGAAACACAAAATCTGAAATGACGTTACAATATTGGAAATTTTGGGTTGAAAATGATAAATACGAATTAAAGTAAGACAGGAGTTAGATAAAGTGACGGATTATTTTCAGTCTTATTTAACGGTGAAACTGAGAATATTACTGCAGAATTCGGGAAGATATTAACAGAATCTGTGATCACGAGTGGAACACAAATTGGCTGGGAGTGAATCTCCAAACTGATTTTTTAGCATTTGCACACACAATTACAACACTGAAACATATAGAAAATAGCCTTGACCAGCATAGTTGAGAGCTAAAGACTATAAGATGCACCTTAATTTTTAAGTGTTTTTTTATAACATTTTTACAATTTTTATTATTAGACTGCAAAGCAGACTAAAAAAATGTTAGTTTGTAAAACTGATCTGATCTTTAAAATCTCTGAAAATCATCTAAACTTTCTTCTTCTTCTTCTTCTTCTTCCTCTCCATCATCATCGTTATCCCCTTCATACATAAGATGCTCTTTACCGCCAGTGAGAGCAGTGCTTATGCTGCATTTCTTGAAGGATTTAACAGTAATGTCTTCTCTCATTCTTCACCATAACTGTTTTACCAACTGACAAACTTGTTTGACTGTAGGTCACTTTAAAGCTCCCTTCAGCATGAATTCATGCTGCGTTCCATCCATCACCCATTTGTTTGTTTCCTCTCTCATATACACCTTAAATGGTTTATTTATTGAGACATTAACAGGTTGCAATTGTGAAGTAAGTTCCTCTGGAATAACAGAAAGCTCTATTTCCCTGTCTCAGTTTCTTTTTCAGGGATCTTTTTAGATGACTACTAAACTGGCATAGCATGAGAAAAGAACTCTTCTTCAATTAAGCACTTTTCCTTCCCTCCCACACTTTGTTAATCCATAATTTCATACCAGCCTTGTCCAACCAGCTCTTGTCATGTATGTGAACAACAACAACTGGCAGTATTTCAGAAGGTTTTGGCACTGTTTTGTGTTTGAAAATGATGATTGGATTGAGTTTAGTATCATCAGCACAATGTGAAATGACAACAGTGTAGTACATTTTTTCATGACCACTTGTTTTAGGTAGTTGCAGTTTTAGCACCTTTCATGGCAACAGTTCTGTTACTCGACACATCAAATATCAGAGGAGTTTCATCCACATTAGGTACTTTGCTTAGTTCCACACAGGTTTTCTTTCAATCTTGAATAATAAAGCAATGGAAACATAATATTAAGTCTTCATACTCTTGTGGCATTTTCCGAGATATTTTGCTTTTAGCTTGCATGCTAAGTGCACAATGTTTCATAAACCCGCAGCACCAACCAGCTCCACCCTTGAAGTCTGTTAAGTTCCACTGTAGTGCTAGCTTACAAGCATGTATTTGAATCATTTTTGTATTAATTACAGTGCCATTTTGACTGTACCCTTGAATCCTTCTCAATCAGTAATCTTCTATTTTTGGCCATTTTGCATTCAATCCTCTATTTGTATATTTAATCTTCCTCATTTTTTTTAGTTCTCCTTTACTAGCCCATCAATTGCGAATGGCTTTTTTCTGATGGTGGAGGGCCAAAATGCTGCTCAGTTGCTGTTTCCATGGTGTTTTCCATATGCTATTGCTTTCAGTGTATAGCGCACATCATATGAATACAGCAGAGTCTCTATAATCTGTCCAGTAGTCTGACACAATGAGCCAAGATCACAGGATGTGGACATGTGGCGCCACTTCAAGTGAACTGTTTAGTAAACAATATGTAGTCCCCCACCAATTGTTGATTAATGCGCACATTGTTCAGTTGAGTTATTACTCTCTTTAACTTGATTGGGATAGTATTATTGAGGGTTCTGTAACTTTCCTACAATATGTCTCAAGCAGGTAGTGAAAAACGTAAACACAAGACATTGACTTTGGTTGAAAAATCTGAAATTATTAAAAATTAAACAAAGGAAAAAATTAATGATTTAGCTTCATTTTATGATGTTGGGTGTGCTACTATTTATGACATTAAAAAAATTGTGATAAAACTGAGGGTGCTGCGCACAATTTGAACAGCAAAAGCAGTGACAGGAAACAGCAAAAGCAGTGACAGGAAAATGATAAAAACTGGTGAGTAACCATTAATTGAAGTGTTTTCTTCAGGAACACAGTAAACACACTCCAATTTCAGATCTTATTAAAAGAAAAAGCGAAATTTTTCTATAAATAAATTAAGAAAAAAAGATGATTTCCGTGCAAGTACCAGATGGCTTGATAAGTTTAAAAAAAAGATGTTGTATCCACTTTTAAGCACAACACAAGAAAAACCCTCTTGTGACTTCAAAGCTGTAGAGCCATACAAACAAAAATTCAAGAAAACTTTAGAAGAGTTAAATCTTTCTCCTGATCACATTTGCAACGTGGATGAAAGCAGATTGTTCTGGAGACTTTTGCCCAACAAAACATTCATCCACAAAGCAGAGGCACGTGCTCCCGGCAGAAAAATGTCTAAAGACAGGCTCACATTTATGCCATGCACTAATGCTAGCGGAACTCAAAAACTTGAGCTACTTGTCACAAGAAAATAAAAAAATCCTAGGTCATTCAAAAATGCAAAATGTGTACCAGCCGAATATAAACACCAAAATGAAAACTTGGATGACATGGAAATTGTTCAATGAGTGGTTTCACAAGGAGTTCATACCAGCAGTCAAAAAGTTCCTCAAGAAGCAAAATTTGTCTCAGAAAGCTTTGTTGGTGCTGGATAACTGCTCCGGATACTCTACAAGCCATCATGCAGTGGAGGACACTACGAGTCACATCCTTTCCTGTTCTACATGGTAACAGAGCGAAGGAAAAACAACTGTCTATATGGCTCCATATGAGCCCTAGTTTCTCATATATTATATTCATTGTTCTTACGCGCAACTTATGTTAGGGGAAGTCAACTTTAATTGCCAGTTCTCTAAATTTTCTCGTTAGTATTCGAATGTTGCCTTCCCTCCAAGGACTCCCAGTTGAGCCTCCAAGCATCTCTGTAACACTTACGTCTTGTTAGAACATACCAGTAACCAATTCAGCAGCTTGCTTCTCAATTGTTTCGATGTCCTCATTCAATCCAACCTGGTGCGGATCCCAGACACTCAATTGGTACTAAAGCATAGGTCGCTCCAGTGTCCTATATGTTGCCTCCGTTACAGGTGAACCACATTTTCCTAAAATTCTACCAATAAACTGAAGTTGATGAAAATGAACTTAAATCTTAATATGGTTTGATAAAAGAGATGTTCTTCCCCTGCTTGTTCCCCCAAATGTAGCTCCTTTGTTCCAACCTATGGATCAGAATATTATCCAGACAGTTAAGGTTCATTTCAAAGAAGCCTACTGTGTAGTGTAATTATCAAAGAGAAAAGTATTACTCAATCATTATGTTAAAGATGTTGTTTACAACCTTGCTTGGCCTTGGGAAAGTGTTTCAACTGAAGTGTTAGTATCTGCATTGTGCAAACTGTGGCCAGATCTTCATTTTTTAAATGAGCACATAAAATGTTTTAAAGAAGGTAAAGGGATTGAGGAACATGTTGAACCTTCTAACAACAAGGGAATCATACAGCTCCAAGAGACAATTGACAATAACTGTTCAAATGATTCTGAAACACTGTCTGTTAGCTACATAAATGACTGGTTATTTGAAAATGAAAATTGTCAGCTGAGTGAGTGATAATGAGATTATCCAAGACATGTTAACTACATATAACAATGAAGAACAAGACCCAAATTAGATTCCTAAAGCCTGCAGTGAAAAAGTTCCAACGCTCACTCATTCTCACCAGCTGACTGCAGCCTACTGACCAGGTTTGTCTCCTCCTCCTGCAACCAGCGGCTGTCCTCCTCTGACTGCTGCTGCTGCTGCCTGAGCCGTGCTTCCAGCATCCTGCGCTCCAGTTCCAGTGAGCCGTCACCGTCACTGATGGCCGAATCCTGGCCATCTGCCGATATCACAGCAGTGTCTCCGTAGAGCTGCTGCTGTTGCTGTTGTTTGTGTAAAAGAAGGTACAAGAAATGAGGATAGGCCCATCCGATTAAATCTGTTACAGTGATTACTTACAAAATATCATATTTTGAAGATTTTTTTATTTATTTATTTTAATGAGTGAATACTAGAAAACAATGCACATTTCAAACTCAGTTATATCAATATATACATGCAGGCAATAACTGCTAGTGGCCTGCACAACTCAGTCATTTGTTATGGACCACTGCATTCATATGGCAGACGTAACTTCAAAATTTTATAGCTTTAGTGTTGCATAAATTACTACATCCTGTTGCTTAGAATGAAGTACATTACTGCAAATGTATGCCATCACAACTGCAATTGAAAGAAAACAATATTAAGCTTTAATTTCCTGACCATAAAAAGGTCATTGCAAACCAAACACAGTTTCAGTTTGGGCAACAATAGGGAACCAAATCAGCTGTGTACTTTTCAAAGTAGCCACCACAGCGCTTTCCTTAAGTAATTAAAGGCAGTGGTGGAATAACTGGACCTAAACCTGGATGGAATGTAAGATCATTCTGTAGCTAATGATTGCGCCACTTTGCTTGGTGACTGATGGGAGCGAACTGAAATATCAAAATTAATGAAAGTGGCTCTTCATTGGAGTTCAGGTAAGGCACTGTTTTGCATGAAAGATCTGAAAGAAACTGAGAAGTTATGGGGAGACACTTGCGTACCTAAAACATTATAGGCTGAACTTCAGCCTTAGCCATTTGATTTCACTCACAGCAGAACCAAACACCATTAAGTGATGTGGAAAAGTAATCTTAGTTTGTAATATAAACTTTCTAGATCATGAGTTTATAAAATGATATGAGTAGTTTTGATTGTGCTCCCAATCATTTTTATATCATAAAATACCTTTACAGAGAGTAATAACTGTTTACTCTGTAACAATATTTTATGGTTTGAAGATGATTGCTAGCACAATGAGAACTGGTAATATCATTTTATAAATTAGTGAACTATAAAAAAAGTTTATACTGCAAACATTATTGTTGAATACTATTCCTTCCAATCACTTCTTAATAATACTCCTGAAGTTTTTTCAAAGACTAGTTTGAACTGCAAGAGTGACAGCATTGCATACTGATTATCAGCAACAATTGTAGCTAATACTGATAGTCTGAGACTGATACATGGAGACCTTCAGTCAGTCATCAGCAAAGAATTGAATAGCCAACTATAGTATTCAGTATCCTGCATTCAACACCTCATTACATTTACTTTTAACTTTTGCTCTATATAGTAGCAATATACAATTGTGTCTTGTAAATCTAAAAGAGTATGTTAAATGGCCCAATATCTCCTAGTTAGGTACTGAAATAAACAAAACTACATTTAAACTGCACAGCTTCCACATTACAATCTAAACATATAAAAACAAGAATTTTGCCACATTGGACAAGAATATTGCCACATTAGGTTACGTGGGAGAGAAAAACAATTAGTTCAACATCTAACACAACACCAAACACAGCAACACACATTTTGTAATTAAATCAACATGACACAATTCAAATTTTTTGGCTTATCAGAACTGACAATTGTTTCAACACTGTCAGTTCATCTTTGTTTATTATGAGGAAATGTATGTTAGACACATGAAATTTTGAAAACTAAACTAAACTCACAACATTACATACATCTATTTCAGAACCACTAAAATATTTTCCACTACTAAAAAAATACAAAGATGTCAAACAGGCAACATGCGAACAAAGAACACAACTAAATCACATGTAACAGTGAAAAAAGTTTAAACTCATATTGTAAAACATGCAAAAATTTGAACTTAAGAAATAACTATAAGAGGAAATGAAACAAAATTGATATAAACACAATAATAAATTTAAAATATACATGCTGCTCAGTCAATGCCATGCTACCAGTGAGACTCAGTATCATGCCAAGCTGATACTCTGCAATAGTGCATAATACTGCCTTCTGAGATTACATTTCATGTGGGAAGGCTTCAGATACTTACTGTGAGCTTAAAATAATGCTATATCAAGCAATTTCAATAAATACTCACGATTCCTGCACTTCTCAGCCTCACAAAATACTAAGCAGCACACAGGCATACACTGCCGCAAAATCCTGAGGGGAGGAGGAGGGGACATGTACTTTGTCTACAACATATTCAGTTTCTTTTCATTCATCAGTTGATGTCACAAATCATCTTCTATAAATTCCATGACAAAGGAGTAACCTTCAGAGATGTGGAACGACTTGAGTTACACATCGACAGGCTTCTTCTATATAGTACACTGACAACAAACTATGATTAGTGCCAATCACCCACACTGATGATAAAAAAAATACCACTACTCAGTTGCTGCTTTTATCCGATACTTCAAACTTACACAGAACACTATCTGCTGTCTATACAATGGCAAAGTCAAGATTTCTTTCATGTTGTTGTTGTTGTTGTTGTTGTTGTTGTGGTCTTCAGTCCTAAGACTGGTTTGATACAGCTCTCCATGCTACTCTATCCTGTGCAAGCTTCTTCATCTCCCAGTACTACTGCAACCTACATCTTTCTGAATCTGCTTAGTGTATTCATCTCTTGGTCTCCCTCTACGATTTTTACCTTCCACGCTGCCCTCCAATACTAAATTGGTGATCCTTTGATGCTTCAGAACATGTCCTACCAACTGATCCCTTCTTCTAGACAAGTTGTGCCACAAATTTCTCTTCTCTCCAATTCTATTCAATACCTCCTCATTACTTATGTGATTTACCCATCTAATCTTCAGCATTCTTCTGTAGCACCACATTTCGAAAGCTTCTATTCTCTTCTTGTCTAAACTATTTATCATCCATGTTTCACTTCCATACATGGCTACACTCCATACAAATACTTTCAGAAACGACTTCCTGACACTTAAATGAGATACGCAGAATTGACTCCCTGAGTCCAAATATTCTTTGCCTCCTGGGCAATGTCCTAATTGCTGGCAGTAAAGCATCTATGAAGCATTTGATGATGACCTAATTAATATGCTTTATGCATGTTGAAACTGTTTACCCACAAAATACATCAAAATATTGATAATGTACTGGAATGCAACGCCATTTCAAATTGGTAACTGACATGCTTAAACAGAGAGAGGTCTTTTTTTCCAGCTAGTCACATGTCTTCGACAAAATGAGGACTATGTATCACATCATAGAGACTGTTCGGTTATCTCATAATCTAATCTATATGATAGGAGTGGCACTTTTTGAATGTAGCAATTTCTATTACATTTTTAATACATTTAGTATTCCAAGATTTTAAAAATGGCTGGAACAGCAACTGTTGAAATTTTTCACGATAAAGGATGACAGCCAAAACAGTTGCAGGATAAAAATTTATTAAAATTCTTGACCGAGGTTTCGGTATATATAAATATACCTTCATCAGAAGTAAAAATCTAAAATTACATCACGCAATGAAGATTAATAAAACAATTGTGTACATTGCATGATGTAATTTTAGATTTTTACTTCTGATGAAGGTATATTTATATATAATGAAACCTTGGTCAAGAATTTTAATAAATTTTTATCCTGCAACTGTTTAGGCTGTCATCCTTTATCATGAAAAACATTTAGTATTCGTATGTTTGCTTCTAAAAGTCCTGTGTTGTATACTGACATTCATGGCATGCACTACACATTTTAAGTTATGACTAATGTAATATGGTGGCTTCAACCATTATAACTCTTATCCATGAAGATGGTCCAAGACTGAAACCGGTTGATATTTGGGTTTAAAATAGAAGCAGTTGATGGTTTAAATATGCACTTTATACAATTTCTATGCCATTCTGCTCATAATACCATTACAAGACAAGTGTTTCAAAATTTAAACCGCCTTGATCTAGTAACAAACTGCCAACATGGATTGACACATCCACGATACAAATACCAGCGAGACCCTGCAGCTCGTTCCCTGAGCATTTTTCAGAGCTTGGTTACTATTACATCTTCAGTACAAAGCTTTAACATCCACAAAGGAACTCATTGTCATTTAAACAAGGAAGGCAGACAAAAACAAGTTCTCCTGAATAACTGTCGAAACACAAGACAGCAACATACCCATCCTTAGCTATTCTAATTCAGTATCAAAGTGCACAACAGAACCAAACTTACTCCACATACTCATCTGTCATACAAAACTGGCTGAACTTCTCCTAAATGAGTAAGTGCCACTTTGGTTGTTAACTGATTAATCACAGAGAAAATACTTCCTTTTGTAAGTGGATACAATACATTTTCAACACTATTCAATCAACTGGGAGCACCGAAAGACTCCTGAAGAAGATCCTAGTAGAAGGGTCTAAATCACTGGGACAAAGTGATATGCATTTGAATGAAGCTTACTGGAAAGCACATATTTGTATACAAAATGGATATGAACAACAAAAAATGGGATTCCAGCTTCACAAAAATAATTGTTGGATGTAAAGTAAAATAGCCCAAATTAATGTCATAGAAGAAGAAAATAGATGCTGAAGTAAAATCTAGCTGAGAAATGCAGAATCACAACAAGGTACAAACTGTGTGCCAGTACTTGCCTGCTAGATTCAAACAGTGGGCATAGCAGCACTCACATGCGCAGGCCTCAATGCAACACTCCATGCTGCATACTTAAAACCAGGCAGGCGTGGAGTGTAGTGGTGTTGCAGTCACTTCTAGCTCGAGGAGGTAAAAAGGGAAAGGAAAGGAAACAGTAGTTCTTTGGTCATCCTAGTGTTAGGTTTCTTTCCTGGCTCATTCTTATGTTAGCAAATAATACAAAAAGATATCATGACAGTGTTCTTGAGAAATACACATTTTAATTTAATATTTAATTAAATTGTAAAATAATTATAACAAAGCACTGATTAATATTCAAAACAGTTTGACTTATCTTTAAAGTAAGCACACACAGACAAAATACAGTACATGAGCACTTCTTCATATTTGAAAATTTATCTCTGAAACATATGTGAATAGATGTCTGTCTTGCAGGAAGCTAGCCATGGCATATCTACACACAACATAAAGAAATGTGGAAGGACAGAGCAGCTCAAACAGCTTCAAGCCTGGTCCTCCAGTGTAAAACATGAGAATTACAGTGAATTACGTATTTCAGTTTCTTCAATTGTGGCTTTCTGAATTAGCTATACAACAGTGTATTATTAAAAGTAGTTAATTTATGTGGTAAATCAAAATGATGCTTTCAAACTAAGAAATAATTACTGATCAGTAGGGTATTAGATTACACTGGAAGTGGTACTGATAAAAGGCAAACTACACAAGTTCTTTTTTACAAATTACAAATGTGCAATCTGAGTACAGTGTTCCACACAGTACCCACCAACCCAATAACCAATTTCATCCCAGACAATTAACAGAATTTTATGTCAATCAATGCAACACCAGCAGAGATGCAAGCCTGAAAGCTGGCTAACTTTGTTGCAAGTTGTAGTACAAACTTTCTGCCCAAAACAATTCTTACACAGAATTATTTCATTTTCTTCAGTAACTACGTGCGGCTTTCTGAATTAGCTAGACAACAGTGTATTATTAACTACTTTTAATTTAAGAAAAAGATATATTGCTACTCACCACATAAAGGAGATGCTGAGTCACAGACAGGCACACAAAAAGGCTGCTATACATGGAGTTTTCAGCTGAAAGACCTCCTCTACTGTAGACAACACACATATGTTCTTGAAAGAACATCTCACACACACATGACCACTGTCTCTGGCCACAAAGGCCGGACTGGGAGCAACTGCACCTGACAGGAGAAGCAATTTGGGTGGTGGTGTTCAGGAGGAAGCTGAGGCGGGGGTGGGGGGGGGGATAGCAGGATAGGGGTGGGGAGGGTGTAGTGCTGCTTGTGGGACTATACAGGAATGACATGGGGAGAGAGCAGCACAGCTAGGTTTAGTTCAGAGGTTTGAGGCAGGGAAAGGGGAGCAGAAAGAGGGGGGGGGGACAGGAGCAGAAAAGGAGAGAAGCAGAGGAGGGGGAAAAAGAAAGAGACTAGTGGGTTCATTGGTGGACTAGAAGGCTGTGTAGTGCTGGAGTGGGAGCCGTGAAGGGAATAGGTGGGTGAAGGACATGGACAAATGAAGGTTGAGGCCAGGGGATATGGGAACATAGGATGTATCGCAGTGTGAGTTCCCACCTACGCAATTCACAAACGCTGGTGTTGGTAGGAAGGATCCAGATGGCACAGACTCTGAAGCAGTCACTGAAGTGGAGTACATTGTGTTGGGCAGCATGTTCAGCAACTGGGTGGTCCAGTTGTCTCTTGGTCACACTTTGCCAGTGGTCATTCGTGGAGACAGAAAGCTTGTTGGTTGCCATGCCCTTGTAGGACACAGCACAATGGTTGCTACTTAGGCTGTAGATCACTTGACTGCTTTCGCAGGTAGTCCTGCCTTTGGTGAGATAAGTGATGCTGGTGACTGGACTGGAGCAGGTGGTGGTGAGAGGACGTATGGGACAGGTTCTGAATGTAGATCTCTTACAGGGACATGATCCATGAGGCAAGGGGATGGGAGCAGGGGTGGAGTAGGGATGGACAAGGATATTGTGTAGGTTCAATGGGTGACAGATTAACACTTAGGAGGGCGAAGGGGTGAGAAGGATAGTGGGCAGGATATTCCTCATTTCAAGGCAGAGAGAGAGAGAGAGAGAGAGAGAGAGAGAGAGAGAGAGAGAGAGAGAGAGAGAGAGGCAGCCAAAACCCTGGTGAAGAATGCAGTTCAGTTGCTCCAGTCCTGGTGGGTACCGAGTAATGAGGGAATGTTCCTCTGTGGCCAGATGGTGGAAATGTGCAAGGTAGTACGTAACTGTAGAGGCATGGCATGAAAGATTACTTCTCACATCAGCAGCAGTTGCTTGCAGTTCAGCCTCTGTTGCGAGAGACAGCGACCGTGTGTGTGTGTGTGTGTGTGTGTGTGTGTGTGTGTGTGTGTGTGTGTGTTGTGCATGCATGAAAGTGTGTGTGTTTTTTCTATAACAGAGAAGACTTTTGGGCTGAAATTCCATGTACAGCAGTCTTTTTGCTGTGACTGTCTGCAACTCAGCATGACCTCTATATGGTGAACAGCAATCTATCCTTTTCATAATACTGCCAATGTCCCATCCTTAATTTTCTATTGCTTGATTTTATCCTTAATTTAAATAATTGTAGTTAAATATCTGTCCTTTTACAATACTCATACAATTAAAAACATTATATTACAAATCTTACAATAATAGGCAGGTATCAAAGCACATTTAGCATGTTATGTCTACTGTCCTAAAAACGAAAACTGAAATCCGACAAAAGGTAACAGCTGACAAAAAACACCACATGTTTGGCATTCGTAGGCAAACCACATCGTTTAAGATCTTCTGAGGAGTGCTAAAGTCAGAAGGTAAGACATGGAGTAATCAGAAAATTTATGGAACATGAAACTATTCATGGTTTTTTTTTTTTTTTTTTGCTGCTGTTGCTGCTCCAAAATGAGAAATGAAATCAATTTAATTTTTGAGTGTAGTACCTTCAAACTTGACACTGCTTTATAAATTTATTGCTATACTGTAAATTTTTTGCTGCTGCTTGTAATGGTACTTGAATTACATAACCATTACGGCAGCTCACCTGAACCTCTCGATACCAATAATATTCTACTGTGTTTCTGCAAAGTAGTTGACATATTTCTGAGACAACATTCAGATTTGATTTCATTTGTGATACATCGATATGTTTATATTGCAATGATATTATTCTCGTGTATTCTTTCTTTTGTCACTATGATCTTTGACATACTTGTAACTCTGATTTTTGGGCGCGTAAGCGATTATTAGTTAGTTAGTTGTTAGAGAGTCGGACCTCGAAAAAGTCAAGTCTTGGACGTCATGTTGGAAAGATGCATATTGTAGTTGGCTTATAAAATGTGAGGAAGATGTTTTCAAGTATGTTTTGTATTGTGAAGTGATGTTTGTGTGTTACGTGATATTGCAATAAAAGCAATTAAAAGGAAGGGTAACTTAAATTCGGAGTGCTGATTATTTTTTTACATCACCATTGTCCAGCAAAAGTGTAATCTTCAAGAATGGTTTGTGCAGCGCATCTACAAAACTTTTGAATACAGCAGAATAAAACCTAGGCCTCTTTGCATCCGAGCTTGGAATCATAACCACCTAGATTTTCAACGATTGAGCCATTATTTTAAGACGAGACCAGCGTGGGAAATACAAAAAGATGAGTGCCTAGTTTTTTGATTATTACATGAAATGACTATTAATTGTGCTCTAATGAGACCTGCTACATAATATGACTGTTGTTGCCCGAAAATGCAGTATTTAGCAGTGTGAGCATCATCACAATCGTTATTAAACGCTGACTTTTGTTGTGGTAGGGTTGTTTGATGCTCCAAAATGAGAAATGAAATCAATTTAATATTTGAGTGTAGTACCTTCAAACTTGACACTGCTTTATAAATTTATTGCTACACTGTAAATATTGAGCTGCTAACTCTTCATTTCTTTCTTTGCTTTTTCAAGAGCTCATTTTGTAATTCCTGCTTTTAGTCACCTCATTTTCCAATTAACATCATGTCCCTGATATCAAAGGGGCACAAGGAATGAGACTAACAGTAAAAGAAAAAATTAGAGGGAAATGAAAGAGGAAGTGTTTAGCATCTCAACACCTGTACCCGACATAATTATTTCTTCAACAATCGCTACAATTTCATACACAATTACCTGTTTATTGCATCACCTTAGTTGGTTCTTATGCTTTGATTGAAGGAATTCTTTTTTTCACTCTGAATAGTGTATGAGATTAGTAGTCACTACACTCAATCTTTGTAATTTCTTTACCTGAAATATTATTTCCCATATTTTTCTGACATTCTATAAAACACTCAAAACAAATTTCATAATTTTACTGTTATGGTATCCATTTCCTTTCGCTCACTGGCAACACAGTATCTTTCTAAAGTTCATCTTTTATTTCTGAAACGTCAATAAATAATGTCATATGTCAAAGGTCTGAGTATCTTTTAAGTCCAAGAGCTGTGATCATATGATGCACAAGAAAACAAAACTCCTGTATCATTATACTACACAGGTTTTCACTTTGTAAAGTAATCTATTAGTGTGAATAAATATGTTTTGTAATTTTAATTCATTGTCTGATATCAACAAAATGTATGAGAAATTTAGAAAATATATCTTGAAGGTTATAAGATAGTATCATATAATTCTAGAACTAGTAACAGGAAAGACTATGTGGCTACATATACAAGAAAAAAACTCAAGTCCCAGGATACAGATCTATGTATATTATTTGAGCAGTTTTTAAATGCTGTGTCCTTTCAAGCTTTGTTAGGCAATTAGACACAGAATTACCGTATTTACTTGAATCTAAGCCGCACTCGAATCTAAGCCGCACCTGAAAAATGAGACTCGAAATTCAAAGGGACAGAAAAGTTTTAGGCCGCACCTCCAAATCGAAACAAAGTTGGTCCATTGTAATATGAGAAACAATTTAGGTCAAATCAATGACGATACAACTACAGTATTATAGTTTGGTTCGAGTCGTAAGCTTAGCAGTTAAGCTCTACCAGGTAGCCATTGCTAAGCGTCAGGCGCTCCGCCCGTACTTCTACGGGTAACCTTCCTTTTTCACATGCTTCGTCTGGTTTTAACGGATTGCTTATTTTTCTTTGATCTGATAAGTGCCGTTCTCTTTGTTATAGGTGTTTCCGTCACTCTAAGCTGAAAATGCATTACTGTACTGTGTCATGCATTGTTTGTCGCATTCTGATAATGAGTGTTTATGGACTGTCGTCGCTCGTGGCATGGCTTGCTTTTGTGCACACTACCGCCACTTACAATTAAAAAGAGAGAGAGGAATCATCTCATTAGCGAGACAATGGCAAGAGACTGCTATTTGTTGTTACTTACACTGCTGTTTTCTTTGATAATGATCAACAAGAACCAAATAATAGACTGCTTATGATAGAAGATGTTCTGAACGAGAGTTTAGCGAAAATTTTTCTCCGTTTGAAAATCTTTGCAGACGCCTCTTTAATACAATACATTCTGCACAGAAATTAGAGTCATCTTAGATTTAAAAATCTAGTCAATTGCCGTGCTTCGTTTCTGACTGTATCACTATTAGGCATAAGAATAATACAAATATCAACATGACATAATATGTGTATTCTTCCGCGTTTGCTGTTGTCTCATTCTAGTTTCGTAGTTTATTAGGCAGACAGGATTTAAACGAGATAGCAGCAAACACGAAAGAATACATGGCAAAATGTTTATATTTGTATTATTCTTATGGTGAAGAGAATACTGCATGTGATTCACAATTCATAAAAGTTCCTATTAGCAACCATCTCTTCTCACAGGTAGGAAAAAATTCGGAATGTAGAGTTGGCCATATTGACAAACATCCCAAACAGTCTTGCCAGACGGATTTTCATAGTACTTTGAAATGCTGCTACATTCGAAGATGAACAATACGGCATTTGTATTTACTTCATTGGATAATGTATGAAAATGCAGTGGTCGAAAATCATGGTGGAGAAAAAAAGCTCGTCTTCCACCTTTTTTTTATTTATTTACTGACGCAGAGATTTTGGCACCAGTATTTATTTTTGTGCTTGCAATGTATGCCTGTGTAGCGTTACATATATTCGACGGCAGAAGTTAGTTGTACCAGCACCTACCAACATTTTTCAGAACTTCCGCTTACTTTGCATTCGATTCTAAGCCGCAGGCGGTTTTTTGGATTACAAAAACCGGAAAAAAGTGCGGCTTAGATTCGAGTAAATACGGTATGATTTTGAACATTGGAGAGTTACTACATATTGTACATAAATGTTTTGTTTTTGCCTAGTTATTGTCTGAACCCGAGTTATTGATAGCCAGATAAGCGAGTAATGTCAAATTTTATATCCTTGTCACTTGTCACTGTTTCATCAGTGGTTTTTGGAAGAACTTTATAATGCAATACACACTCACAACAACTTGTAGTAACTTCTCAGTACACCTTCCCACTGGACTTTTCTACACAGATAGCAGTATTTCATCTCAAAAATTGAGTTCTGAGTGAGTGAGAAAATTGCAATAGTAATTTTTTTTCTTATTTCTGGGATTGCAAGATCTTTCTGTACATCATAAAATGAAACATTAGAAAACTGGGATAACATATTACCAATGCCACTTCAGAAACATTAGAGGGGTTCTGTCTTTGCAACACAACAAAGGAGTACAATTAAACTTACCATTTGGAATGAGAGAAGAGGGTATACAGGGTGGTGGGAGAGAGATAAACTATTGAATTCCACAAAGCACGATACCTGATGCACTGCTGCTTCTGTCCTAGATAACTAATCTACTAAGATATTGAAAGGATTTTAGAAATTAAAAATTTGCTAACACCACAACTACGAATCCAAATCTTATTAGTGGTCATAATAAACTGTCTGAATTTGCTTATAATTGATTCACAATACATGCCTTTAGAAACCCATTTATGTTAAAAAAAAAAAAAGAAATAGTTGGCCTATTTAAACTTTCTATTGTTGCCAGAGTAACAGTACCGTAAGTTGGAAGTAAGGATGAATTTGTCTCAGACTCCAGTTAAATGATTTTCAATTTCTTTTTAAAATGATCAGTTTCAACGCTACTAGCACCATCTTCAGCTGTACCTGTGTACATTAGTGAATTATTATAAGCCAATGCATACATAATACGTTGCATTAATACTGATATTATGTGTTACAAATTCCTTGACCTACTGCAGTAGTGAGATTAGCTAGTGGTCCATTAAGTCGGGGAACTACCTCACACTGGCCTAAAAATCCTACCTAAGCTGCAACGCATGCATGTCATGTGAGATTCTCAATATTCTTGTGCTCTCTTCACACAGACTACAGGTTCTAGAGAAAAAAAATGAATAGGTCCTTTTCTGTAGGAAGTTTAATGTAGTTTAATTTTGTACTGAGAGAGATTTTTGATGGAGGGTGCAGTTTCCGAGTTTTTCAGGAACAGCTTACAAATATGATATTAAATGTGCTCTGTCTCAGAAATAGTTCAGAATAGGCCACATGTCCATATGAAGTTTTATTTGTTCAGATCACTAATAACATCATCCATTAACACATGTGTATGTGACCTTATAATTGAACAGGTTAACATTTTATTCAAAGAGACAGAAATAAAATAAAATAATGTTTTATGCTACATAAACGGTTACAGGCTAAACAAAGGGGAACAACATACTTGATTTTAGCTTCTAACCATCTAGCTCAATCAACAGTAATGGAATGTGTGATGCAGTTCTTTAGTGTGAACAGGTACATGTGAAGATGGGGCTAATAGCTTAAAAATTAATCATGTTAGAATGAAAAATGAATAAAATAAAACAAAAAAAATAAATAAATGTTGAACATCTTTTAATTGCAGTCTGAGGAAATTTCATCCTTACTTTCAACGGATAGCTGGTCAATTTGTTTGTATAGGGTACTCAACAGTGAAGTTATCAGTGCTCTTATAAATATTATATGTGCTTAAAATATCTTAAATGGCAACCATATTGCCATAGAAATGTACTCAAATCCACTTACTCTCTCACAAACATACTCATAATGTACAGAGCACTTTGACATAAGCTTTGTGCCATAAATAAAGCTATCAAATAACACCAAATTTCATATGCCTGGAACATAATTCTACATTTTTTGTGCAGGAGGAATGTAAATGCACCTTGTACATCAGAAACTGATGCATTAAAGAAATATAGAAAATATGACTTTCTTAACTCAGTTTCTGAAATACTGATGTGACAGGGAAGGCTCTATAAAAGGGAAATTGTCCCCAGAGGACCCGCTGGCGAAATTGTCTGAGAACACCTCCAAACAATGTTGCAAACCATTTTCAAACAGCAGCTTGCACAGGGCCAGGTCAAAATGATGTCTCCTCAGCTCACATTGAAAGTGTTTAGAGCTGTCTGAACTTTACAAACCAGGTAAGCCTGTTGTTCATCATATGCTCCAACATATTTCCCCAAAGGACATTAATGATCTTTCATTGGTTTCAGGGGATTGAAAGGGGGACAGGGGGAGGGAGGGGGTTGAGGAAGTCTGCCGTCTCCTAAATGTGACTTAAGAGGGTGAGGAGGATGTCTTTAGCTGCATCTGTGAGGCCTCACAAAATGGTGTAATTGATTCAGTCATGAAAAAACATGTCAGAGACAAAAGACTGTTATCTATAGCTCTCTCATATATACGGGACACTTTTATTTTCATAATTATTGGATCAAAATTTGCAACTGTGCCTCTGAGCAATAGGTCTTCTATAGTAGTCATTCCAGTAAGGAACTCCACTACTGCCTGGCATGGAATAGAAAACATAATGTCGTTCCTGCACCACTCTAGAAGAGTGTTTCATAGTGTACAGTACATACTGTTGCTATTCTATCACACACAATGAACTGAAACACTGAGTGATCAAACACAAGTTCAAACTGTGAAAGGAAAGACAGACAATCATCAATTATGAAAATCATAAATGGGAAGTGCTCTAAGACTGAAATTTTTACGCATAAATACAAGAGCGATAACACAAGGGGTAGTTAGAGATTTCATTATCACCTCAAAAAATACAGTTACATTATTAATTCTTTTGTTTGTTTGCAGGTACAAGTCTGGGATGTACTTCCCTTCCACAATCTTTATCAATAACAAGTGCAAATTAGATGAAATAGTACATATAAAATGACATGCATCCTCATACAGACACACATTCATTAGTTTTCCCTTTTCAAACATTTTGGAATATTCTTGTACACTTCTAACGTAGCATCAATGGATGAAAAATTTTCCTGGTATTCTATTATGACTAACATGTATGTTCACTACTTAACCAAAGTGTTTTTCATGTGAAGGTATCTGAAGAAGTACCCTCACACTTAGTCCACATTTCTGCTGAAAACTTGTCAGGTATGTATCAGTATCTTGAATGTGTTGCACAACAACATGGTAATGTCATATGTTAGTATACACCTAGAACACTTATTATTTAACTCATTTCTAAGACTTGAAGCACTTACACTGGGAGCTCTCAAATCACCAGCAAAATTGCTCTTCTGGTATATTTTTAAAAAATGCTTTTATAAAAGCTTCAGTTCTAACATCCTCAAAATGTAATTGCTTTGCAGCTGACAGTTGTAAGGCTTGGATGATCTGACAAATAGTCATAAGCAAACAAACTGGCCCAGTGTTCATTCACATATTTATGAAAATACAGTAAACCCCCTTTTACATGGAGCTTTTGTGATTCGAACAGCTTATTCCTTTAAAAAATGTTTTCCTTACATGTGGACCCCTGAAGGAGTGAACCAGAATCGTAATTCGAATATTTTTAGGTGGTATATGTAGTCTTCAAGTACAAACTCATCACTTGCTAGAAATTAGAAAACAGCTTAACATAATGATAAATTAGCCTTAGCAGGCAAGGCTTATAAGTTACTTATTACTGCCAAACAATCACAGGAAACTTATTCTTTTTTAAAATGTTATTAGTTTGTTTCTACCTTCTTGCACAGTATACTGACAAAGTTGTTAAATGGTAAGTGGTCTTCATTTGCTGGCCGCATTCTCAAGTGTATCAAAACTTTTAGTGTGCGGGCTGTTGATTCAGTCATTGTATAAGATGATATGGAGTAACTAAAAACCATGAACTTATCAGTGAACACTATCAACTAAAAACTATGATCTCCCTACTGAACAAAAAAGTATTGCCACTTACTTTATTTGCAATTTGCAAAAACAAAAAAGAAGTTGCAAACTATGACAAGTCACACATTTTATCAAAATGGGGTTTTAATTTGTGGTTAAAAACTTGTTGCAGCAACACTGATCCTACAACAGTTCCATGGGACCAACATAAATGTTAATTTAAAGAAGGGCTTTCTTAAAAGTTGGTCCATGAATACAGAGTTTTACTGTATTACTTCTTCAAATTACAAGCAACAAATCCAGCTTTCATTTCTATTTGAGAAGTTGTGCATTTTTTACAAAATAATAAGTTGTGTTTTATTCCTAGCTAAATAGCTACATTTTTAATACTCATTTACACTACACACAGAGTAGGGTTGGAAAGGAGTGAGTGGAAATATCCTCCATTGATATTGGAGTGAGACTCATCAGCGCTGTGTTCACCAATGTCAATTTTCTGACACCCAAAGTTGTTTTGATTCGATCCAAGGGTGATGTTCAAATCGCTCACATGGTAAGAATTACATAGAAATCAACCTTACTCAAACGTTAATCACATGTAGAGCTGTCACTGGCTACCGTAACTTGTGCAATGCTATATTTTGCTAGAGAAAAGCACATATCTTAAATGTGATGTTCTGTTTTAATTTAATTACACAATCATAATTATTCTTACCAATCTCCTGTGCAGTTTAATCCACTCACAATGACTATTAGTATTCTGAAAGGCTACAGAATAACAAACAAATCACACACTTTTCCCATGCTGTTAATAGCTCGAATATTGACCAGAACCATCAGTAGATGAGAACAAGACAGGTAGTTTTAGTGACACATACGGATGTCGGGAAAGGAGAGGCTGTTTTCAGGAACCTGCGACTGCACACCACCACAGCCCAGCCCAAGGCAGAGGGCGAACCTGTTCAGAGCTGGGGGAGGGCGGCTCTGCCGGCGCTGGTGCCGGCACTGACTGATCAGCAGGATTATCGGGCACGCCCGAGGGGCCAGCCCCGCAGTTCGCAGCGGGCTCAAAGTCTACCGCTAGTGTGTTGAAGACCGAGGCCGGCGTGTTGTACTGCGCCGGCGACAGCCCACGGGTTTCATTCTCGCGCAACAATTGCACCAGCACCTCCGGGTTCTGCGCCACTATGTACGTAGTCGGCCCGGCAGCAGCATTTGCCGATGCGGGATTCGCAGCACCCGGGACGGGAAATCGAGCTGGCTTTGGAGGTGGAGGGTCATCAGATCCAGATGAGCCTGTAATAAACACACATAAATTAAGTAGACTTTTCAGACTGGAATAATAATGCCATACAAAAATGGTCATTAAGGACAAAACAGTTGTAGCATGACAGATACTTCTCAGTACATAATGTACACAAAAGCTCAATGATTCCAAAACTGAAAACAATGTCTTCATTTGGAGAAATTACAGGCAGTGTTGTAGCATGTTAAGCAGACTTATGTATTACAACATCCCTGTATGACTCACTGTGTTCTGTCTATCTTTGACAAAAACAAAGACTCTTGTTGATGTGAAAGCAAGTAGCATGTTTTACTCACTTACTTGAAGCTACATCGAACATTCTGGTGCTGAGACCCAGGAGGAATCACTGCAGTCGACACACAGAAGAATTTCTGCAAGCTACATTTCCGACTTTGCTAATACGAAGGAGCAACAACACAATCATAGTCTACAACTCAACCTACATACGTATTCTGTAAGCCACCATACAGTGTGTGTAGGAAGAGTACCATGTCATTTCCTTTCCTGTTCCACTCACAGATAGAGCAAGGCCAAAATGACTCCCTATATGCCTCTGTATAACCCCTAATTTCTATTATCTCATCTTTGTGGTTCTTATACAAAATGTACATTGGTGGCAGTAAAAACATTCTGTAGTCAGCTTCAAACACCAGTTTTCTAATTTTTCTCAATAATGTTCCTCGTAAAGAATGTCAGCTTCCCTCCAGGAATTACCATTGGAGTTCCCGAAGCATCTCTGTAATACTTGCATGTTGTTCGAATCTACTGATAACAAATCTAGCAGCTGGCTTCTGAACTGCTTTGATGTGTTCCTTTAATCCAACTTGGTGCGGATCTCAAACACTCGAGCAGTACTCAAGAATAGGTCACACTAGCATCCTATAAGCAGGGCATTACTAATGCTGTATCCAAGCATTAAGGGTTTGTTTTTCCTACTCATCGGCATTAACTTACATTTTTCTCCATTTAGAGTTAGCTGCCATTAATCATACCAATTACAAATTTTGTCTAAGTTATCTTGTATCCTCCTCCCGTCACTCAACTTCAACACCTTTCCGATCACCACAGCATCATCAGCAAATAATCACAGATTGCTGCCCACCCTGCCTGCCACATCATTAATGTACATAGAAACTAACAGCAGTTCTATCACACCTCCTTGAGGCACTTCTGACAATAGATTTGTCTCTGATGAAAACTTGCCATAGATGACAACATGCTGAGTTCTATTACTTGGAAAGTCTTGGGAACCTACTCCATATGCTTGTACCTTCATTAACAGTCTGCAATGGTGCACCATATCCAATGCTTTCTGGAAATCTAGAAACATGGAATCTGCAAGCCGAGTTTTGCATGAGCTATGCTTTTTAAATTTGTGGACATAAGCATTTCGGTCTCTAGGAAATTTATTACATTCAAACTCAGAATATGTTCTAAATTCTGCAGCAAACCAATATTCAGGATATTAGTCTGTAATTTTGTGGGTCCATTCTTTTACCTTTCTTATATACAGGAGTCACCTGAGCTTTTTTTCCAAAGCTTGGGACTTTGTGCTGGGCTAGAGATTTGCACACAAAAAAGAATCAGAGGGGCGCAGCAGCTCCAACTTCTCACAGCAGAATAAATAACTTTCGAGGCAATTTATCACCCAGATTAACAATCAGCATAATTATATACAAATGCATTAAGGCACTGATGTTAGCTAATATCATGATACAATTCTATTGGTACCTCTAATTCCCAGGGTTACTAACATATGCATTTCATCTTTAAATCCAGATTGGCTGGAGATGAAAACAAATTCCTTACTAAATAAAGGGATAAGTTTGTCTATCTGATCCAAAAATTTACAGTCAGACTCTGCAGTTTGCTGTGCTTCGTCAAGTTGATGCTTCGTGTGAAATTTCATTATCAATTCTATGGCACTGTTTGAAGTTAAGCAACCATCCACTGCTTCCCTAGACATCACTGTAATGTATGTTGCACACAGTCTGATGTGAATAATGTAAGAGCTCTCTATCATGCACTTCCTACAAGTTCTATCAATCACCCCTGAAATGCGGAAACACCAGTTTTTGTAACAAGTGCATCTTGTCCTCCCTTGAAGATCCATATTTCTCCTGGTCATGCTGCTGTGTACTTATTTGATATCTGTTCTTCATTGGTTTTTTTACAATGCTGTGGATGATCTACCATGTATGTAATTATGTTTAGTACCTGCTCCTTGGACAAGAATTGAATTGTCCTTTACTATGTTTCATTGGAAACAGGATTTGTGGCTCCCTGTCCAATGTGGATGATGAACTACATGGTGCAATACCTGTTTCAATATCACTTTCACTTTTTAAACATGTATCATCATCATTGTACCCCTCATGCACATTGTCTGCACTGTCTTGCATATATGGCACCACATTCCAACGGCTCATCTTGCAGAAATGCTAATACGTCTTCTGTCACTTCTTTCGCACTCTGCAAAATTCCTTGGGTTCCTTTCTGATGAAATGTCAACTTCAGCAACTGTTGTCATAGATATAATGCAATGTTTGTTTAAGGTTGTCATTTCTCTGTTTTGTATCAACTCCACTAGTGCTGTAGCACTGTTGTGAGTTACTTGTCAACTAAACAGTTCAACTATGCTCCGTAGCTCATGCTGTGCTTGCCTCTGGATACCTCCAGTCCAAACCACTGTGGTCACTGGCAACCAATATTGTCACTGCATTGTAGATAATATATGGGGTATCGAATTGTGTAAACATCATTGGCCTTTTGTGACCTTACACTCAAAGAGTTCCTTGTCAGGATTGCCAAACTGTTCCAGAGATATGAGAGCATCTCAGGATACTGTAATCATGTAATAAGTTTTTCCTTTGTGTTAAGCAAGGCCATACTTTTAAAATAGTGCAAAGAAAAGCAATGTTTTCTGCTCATTCTGTTAAGACAACCAACACAACTCTATTTGTGGCCACAAAACATCAAGATCTTCTAGAGCACAAATGAGTTCTAGCTCAGTGGGCAATGCAGACACAGGATGTCCCAGCTTTACACTCCTGCAGACAGCAAGCAATTATGTTGAAGTACTCACAGATGAGAAAAAACTTTTGCATTGTATTCTGGACACTAGTAAAATTTCTTTGACTGCCATTCTGAATTTACAAATGGTTGACATTTTGGCCCTGACAATCAATGCATTTGAGTCTGCAGTTACCACATCTGAATCTCACAGAACCATCCATCTGAATTTATGAAATATATGGAATAACAAGGACTTTGGTATCAACACCTCCGAGAGTTCACATTCATCAGCAGCCACACATCTGCACTATGAGATGCCACAATTATGCAACATGCATGTAACCGGCCACTGGCTGAATCTATTGACAAATATAGGATGTTTCCATTGATCTACTTACAGGAGTCGACCAGTACTGGCAAACTGTTCATGACATATCACCACATGAAGATCTCTATCTCGAAGTTTAGCTGGATCCTTACTGGAAATCAATCAGGCATTTCAGCAATCCACATTGCCTTTAACCTTGTTAACCCCATGACACAAGAGCCAATGGATGACAACAGGGGCTTCTGAGATTTAGAATCAATAGGTATTAACTCTGAACAGCAATCTTCAATGAGAGCAAGAGACTCTGCAATTTTGGAAGGCTTTAATTCACCTTACCATATCCAAGATGGGCAATGGGTAGTTCACCTACCATATTCCACATATGTTCTTTCTAACAAGTTCTGAAATTCTGAAAGATAGTTTGCTGCATTGCAAAGGCATCTGCTAAAAAATATCGAGTTCAGGCATTCTTACAATACTCAGATGTTAGAATATATCAAACAATACTAAATTGAAGCAAGAACTTCTTAAACACATATTTTATCTGCCACATCACACAGTCAAAAAGAATGACAAGAAACTATAAAGTGGCAAGTTGTTTTCGATGGATATGCTCATGAAGAAGGCGCTCCATCGCTTAACGACATTTTTTAAATTGATCCTAATCTTCTGTCAAAAGTAATGGCTGTGCTTCTACAATTCCACCTACAATGTTTCACCATTATGTATGATATCACTCAAGCATTCGTACTGCTTGCTCTTCACTCAGTTGATCAATATCCCATAAGATTCCTGTGGTATAAGGTCCCCATCAATGAAATTTTACAATCAATTCAGACAAGTTAGACAACTGTTTACCACTTCAACTGTATTACTTTTAGCCTTACATGCAGCCTCTTCCTGTTATCAGCCACTTTCAGACAACTGGCAACCACTTACAAGTCACAATTCCCCCATGGCTGCAGCCTTTACACATAAGAACATGTACACGAAGGATGCTGCAGATGGAACTGAAGAACATGATAGATTGGTGTCTGCCTACTACAGGCTGGTGTCACTGATGTAACAACTACAGCTTTCACTGTCAAAATGAGAGACAAATTCACCACACTTGACCGAAATATAGATAGCCCAAGGATAAGACAGAAATATGAATGCTACAGTACAGTGTATATCATGAGACACAACAAAGAATCATTTTCCTTAGCCCAAATGGCTATCACAGACAAAATATTAGACAGGATAGAAATGAAACCAAATTTGTCATAAGCTATTTCAGGCTTCTACACTCCCCTGGGTTTAGTTTTCTCAGTATCCATAACTGGAAAAATTTATTACAAGCCACTTGGCTGCTAGGATTGTATTGGGAAGAAATCCTCTCACATCAGCTTGCCTCGAAATGGCTTATGTGGCTTCTGCCACTTCCAAACCTATCTAATATATCAATACCCAGATGGATCTCCACCTTATAGAACAGTGGTTTGTGGATCATATTTTTTGTGATACTTCTGACTGCATACATTGTGTCAGCTTGCATATCACTTGTGATGAACATGGAAACACTTTTGCACATCTGGTGTGCAATGAAAACAGTTTAGCACCTGTCATGAGAGTAGCAAACTCATGTTTCAAATTGCTGGCTACATTGTTGGGAACAAGACTTGTTACATTGTTACTGCAATGCTACCAACAGTGACACTGGGAATGAAATGCTTTAGACTGACTCCTTCATAGCCATAGAATGGGTAAGAGCAGATCCTAGCACCTAGAATTTGACTGTCCCATGTACAGCTTGGTGGAAGGGTGGTGAAAAACAACGGTGCAGTAAAACAATGTGTTCATGAAGAACTTGGGTGAAGCAGTCTGGATGAGGAGAGACTTTATACTATTCTTGTAAGCATCAAAGTTGCACTCAACTTCAGATCTATCTCCGAGAGTGATAACAAAATACTCACACCATCACAATTCCTGATGAGGAAGGGTGGGGGGGGGGGGGGGGGGGGACGACTTACTAGTTTACTGAGAGGCATCAAGCCCTCAAAGACAACCGACTTAGTAAAAGAATTCAGGCTCCAGCAGTAACTAACAGAAGCCTTCTTGCCATGACACATACGGAAAAAGGTGAGACTAAAGAACTTAAAAACTGGCACAAGATGGATTTTATCAGACTGTTAACCTCCATACCCCAGGATAAAAAGAGATTACCATGCCAATCCAACTGGTTATAGCACTGGATGTTGTCCAAGATGAGGAGAATGTCACGACACATTAAAAAGAATTATATCTTTGTGGTCTTTTTTTCTTTGATGTAAATAAAAGTTCTTGTTGATGTTAAGGCAAACGGTGCATGTTAGTAAATTACTATGAGCTACACTAAACAGGCAGAACACCAAAAGAGATACAACAGGAGATATAAAATGCCCTCCAAGTCACATTATAGGAGGGACAGAAGCAGCCACTACTGTGGCGACAATGCACCACAGCCAGTTAAGGGAGCTTACAGCTCTGACACACACTCATTTGTGTAAAGTGAACATCACAGTAGTATAGTCCTCTTTAATGAAACTGAATGTCTGTGTTTCTGCAAATGTTCAATTGGGGCCATTTTAGAAGTGCCTGAGGAGAGCAGATTAAGCGAAAATGAATGACAATTTTCTAGTACACCTGTTGGCATTGATTTTGTGAGAGTGGTTACAAATCACTTGGGGGTTGTGGCTGCAACTGTGTTACATGAGAAATATTATGATACAATAATTTTCTCACAAGCTGGCTGACAAAGTAGAACTTCTGGTACAGACTAAAAGTAAAATATGTCAAACCCTCAAGGAAGATACAATGATGGAATGTCGGTGTGCTCTGTACCACATAATTGGAGAATCTGTCATGTACCGGATCTCCAGTAAACATCAGTGTTCATTGTCTCAGAGTTCATGTAGAAACAATTAAAAGTACTATGCTTTATCAGATTTTGTGGCATACTGAGCCCCTGGTTTGTTAACAAGTGAGATAGCTCATGTCACTGGGCTGTCCCTAAGTGTAATTCTGTGACCAGGCTTTAGCCTAAACAAAATTGGGGCAAGATCACCCAGGAGCATCTAGATCCAGACCACTATTTCCCTTTTACTCATACACAAAGAAAGTAACTCACTCACAGTGATCATTGTAAACAGCAGCAACAGGCAGAATATCAACACAAACAGCCTTCAATCATTTTTATTAGTACATTAACAAAAATAAGACTGTAGTAATGAAAAAGAGAGATCATGTGAGGAAACACTTTGGAAGAGAATGGAGAAAGTGGTTTGTTCTCTGACAAATGGTGATTTCGAGTAACACACAACAACATACAACTGGAGAGAGTGGGACACAAAGTAACTGGTTAATTCTGAAAAGCATCATTACTGATGCAAAAGATTGATGGTGTGGATAGGAATTGATATTTGTGGGCCTTCAGAGTTCCTCATCATGATACAGCATTCTGTGATGGTTCAGAGGTATAGACAGGAGATCCTGTGACATTTTGTGTGTAATGTTCTGTCACTATTGAGAATCTTTTCCCCTTTGTTGATTACTCTCATTTGTAAACAATGGAAACTCCAGACAGAAATTTCAACAATGTAGGAAGAAATAGATTTCTGCTTACAGTAAGGAAGAGATGCTGGAGTTGGCAGTCATGTGTGCATGAGGTGTGCTTGCTTTGTGTGTGTGTGTGTGTGTGTGTGTGTGTGTGTGTGTGTGTTACTGATGAAGAATGTGGCCGACTGTAGGAAGAAATAGATTTCTGCTTACAGTAAGGAAGAGATGCTGGAGTTGGCAGTCATGTGTGCATGAGGTGTGCTTGCTTTGTGTGTGTGTGTGTGTGTGTGTGTGTGTGTGTGTGTGTGTGTGTGTGTTACTGATGAAGAATGTGGCCGACTGTCTTTTAACCGTGCCTGTCTGCAACTTAACATGCCTTCTTTACGGCAAGCAGCATTCTGTCTTTTCCTACACTATTCTAATTTGCATTATGCCTGAGCTGGTACAGGCTGAGATCAGTCATTTGATGTAGTTTCTGAATGTGATACTTCCTCATTGTATCTAAGGGTTGCTTACTATGTTTTCTGGAGCCAGGCCAGCCTCTTCTATGCTGTTCCACAACTTCAGACTACCATTCTTATGGAAAGACACATCGTCTGCCCATGAACTGATTACAGTCTTAATGAATCCGTGCTACACACACGCAATTCTCTGACGACAGTTGATAGTGATTATAATGTGGGGTGGGGGGTGGGGCAAGAACTGCGAACCAATATTTTTTTTATATGTATAATTCTTGTACTTTCTGTTGAATTAGCACCATCGAAGTATAAGTCACTTGTTAAACATCACTATGCCAATAGACAGTTACAAGCCATTGTCAAAACCATGTATACTGGCCAGAACAATCCCGGGTCACACTAGGTGATATTCATTATGTGTACACTGACTTTGAACATACTAATATAGAATGCAAGATGATATTTAAGCAGATACAAAGCAATATATCAAAAGTAGCTGATGGGATTTATGTTTGGAAACATTCCACGTGGGAGATATGACACACGCACACACACACACACACACACACACACACACACACACACTCACACACACTAAAAAATCATAATAAAATTGAGAGAATAAAATGCCTGGAGACAGTGATCATGTGCGTGTGTGTTGTGCTTGAGTGAATGTGTGTGTCTTCTATTTCAGAACAAGGACTTTTCCATCCAAAAGCTTAAATGTTAAGCAGTACTTTTCTTTGTACCTGTCTGTGACTCAATGCCATCTCTATGTAGCGAGTAGCAATCTGTCCTTTCATATTGTTGTTATTCCATCTTGGACATTCTGAAGTTTGAATAAATAAGGAATGATAAAAATTTCATACATATAAATTTAAAAATCCTATCAGTTCCTTCCAGTATATTGTTCTGTATCTACTTAACTGTTGCAGTCAGAAAAACATTTAATAAAACTATTTCTATGTAACAACCTGATATATGAAAAGTAAACTGCATACAAACAAAAAACAGCAATGAAAATTGAATAGCAGCAGGAAAACACTGTCTGTTAGCACAACACTCGTATTGTTTAAGTCTGTTGGAAGTCCATTTACATTACAAATATTCCTTGAAATATTACTCACCCCATGACATTGCTTGCACCCTGCGGTTTTCTCTCCTCATTGTTTCCTGCTGCTGATTTCGTTCCTCCAACAGGATCTCACTGTTGACAAAGAAAAACATAGGGGAGGTAGAGAAAATTTCAGAAGTCTGCACTACAATGTTCTTAAATTAACAACATAGGTAACTATAGAAAAGAAAATGTTAAAATCACAAAGCAAGGAAAGCCAACCAGTAATTACCCTTCAAAAGCATCACTTCTGATACTGCCAATAGAAACAAATACAATACGAAACAATACCCCTTTTCAGAAAGGAAAGAGAAACTGGTTGGGGAGTTTGGGAAATTCTGAGTGAGGGGGGAGGGGGGGGCTGTAACCTGCCACTCTCCTCCAGTCCACCAACATACGCCAAATAGTTTCCCTTTCCTCAATGAAGAAAGAGGTCACTGTTCTGAAAGCCAGGACCAGTACTTGCTACTTCAATTACTTCCATCAGCAGTAATAGGAGCTGCACCTTATGAAGGCATTGGATTTAGTTACTCAGAAGTTTGTATATTTCTTATATCACATTGTCGTTCACAAGGTGTTGTATGTTATCAAAACTGTTACTCAACTACTTTTTCAAAAGTAAGTAGAAATGCAGTGGCGTGGGATGGGGTCAGAAGCTACACAAACCTCTGAGGAACTCTAATTTTACATGTTATAAACAACAGGAGCTTTTATTCACAGTTACAAGAAATGTAGCAATTAGAAGAGTAAGTCACTCCAAAACACAATTTATGAGAATCATGTAGTGCAAGACACAAAAACAAATGAAAGCTCGAATGTGACGCACAAGTTTCAATTACAACATATTTCATAAGTTATAAACAGAACAGAGACAACTGTAGAAGTATGTACTCTGTGAAATTAGTTACATGTTCCAGTGATCAATCGCATGATAACTGTTATGTTGTGGAATGTGTCAAGTAAATAAGGAATACACACATGAATCAAGGTTCTTTTTCTTGTTTATTCTTTTTTTTTTTTAAAAAAAAAAAAAAAAAGAAGAAGAAGAAGAAGAAGAAGAAGAAGAAGCTTAAAATCTTTATTGCTTATCCCATTCCCTTAAATGACACAAAATGCATCTATTATACCTACAGACTTATTTATTCCTATTCAAGAATTCATCCATGGTATAGGAGTTGTCAAGGAAATATGATTTCAATTTATTTTTGAAACTATTACTGCTGTCTGTCAGACATTTTAAAGGTGAATTTTCCAATTACGATTCTCATATAAACCCAAAAACTCAATATGCTCTACCCTGGTTACTGACTTCTGTTGATGTGTTATATTTATTGAAGGAACTGTACTCTTTGCAGTAGAAAACTGGATGTACTTGGCTTTTTCAAAGTTCAGAGCAAGCCCATTCACAGAAAACCAATTAAGAACTTTTCCAAAGACATTATTTGTATCATTTTCTATTGGAGTTTATTTTACTGGATTAATAATGATGCTTGTATCATCAACAAACAGTGTCAGTTTAGCTTTTTGTTTCAAATAAGAAGGGAGGTCATTCACATACACCATGAACAAAGGGACCCATGAATGTACCCTGTGGAACACCTTCTGCAATTTCACCCAAGTTAGATGTAGTGGCAAACTTCCTTAAATCAATTAAACGATATAAAGAAACTTTTTGCTTCCTGTTCTGTGGAAATGACTTAAACAACTCATTTGTTTTTCCATTTATACCACAGAACTGTAATTTCTGTAACATAATATCTTGTTTCTCACTATCAAATGCTTTGGATAAGTCATAGAAAATTCCCATTGGTGACATTTTACTATTTAAAGACTCTATTATGTGGGCAGTGAAATTGTATATTGCTGTCTCAGTGGAACAGCATTTTTGAAATTCGAACTGTGATTTACTAAGTATCCCATTACTGCTGAGATGGCTAACCATTTTTGAGTACATTACTTTCTCGACAATTTTTGAGTATGTTGTAAACAAGGATACTGGCCAGTAATTATTGACATCTGTGGTGTCCCTTTTTTTGTAGAGAGGCTTGACAATGACATATTTTAAGCAGTCTTGCAAAATACTTTGAGTTAGTGATGCATTACGTATGTGATTCAAAACATCAGCTGTAACTGTTCGACATTGTTTTCATATGATTTTCCTTATTTGACAAGAGGTTGTTACGTGAAAATTAATCTAAGATTTCTCAGAACTGACTCTTCCATGTACTGCTTGGCTTTTTCTTTTGAACTATTCTCACCAATTTTTTCACCTACACTTAAGAAATTGTTGTTAAATACATTAGCTACTTGTGTACTGTTGGTTAAGATGGTCTCATTCTCTTGAATAGTAATACCACTTACCCCAGTGGTTACTTTTCCTGTCTTCCTTCTAATAACATCCCATATTGATTTTATTTTATGGCTGTAGTTGTTAATTTCATTCTCTAACATACATATTTCTTGATCTTCCGACAACTTTTCTCAGTATGTTACAATAATTTTTATAGTGTAAAATTACTTCTGGGTTTTTACTAATTCTTGCTGTCTCATACAGTTTTCTTTTTCTTTTGAAGACACTTTAATACCTGTATAGTAATCCACAGTTTCTTTGAAAACTGTTTGGTGCTACATTTAGTAATGTTTTTGGGCAACAATGTTCAAAAAGAGATATAAATTTATCAAGAAATATGTTGCATTTATCTTTAGCATTTGGCTCATTATATACATCTCCCCAATTAACATTTCTTAAACATTCTCTGAAGTGCTCTATAGATACCAGGTTGTGCAACCTTACATTTTTATTTAATGGTTCCTGAACTGTACACCTTGGTACATTTTTTAAGTTAATCAATTGTGCATCATGGTCTGATAATCCATTTATCGCAGGGAAAGATGTGTTAGTTTTAAATTCTCTTGCTGTACAAATACATTACCTAGTAGAGTGCTACTGTCTTGAGCTATACATGTACAGAAATTGATTACTGATTATGAGCTATATGTCATTAATAACACTTCTGGTTCACTTTTCCAAGTAGAATTGCTTAGAAACTTTATATTGAAATCACCACAGTTTCATAACTTCTTCTCTTTGTCTGACAGGCAGAAAAACAGGAATTACAACTTTTTTAATGAATAGCTCCCTAATGGAGACCTCTACACTGTTGCTAATATCAATACTACATTATCAAGCTGTAGTTCACAAGCACAAACTTCAAAGTGCTGATCGACACAAAATTTGCTTACTTCTACAGTTTTGTATTTATACCCTTGTTTTGTGTAAATGGCAACTCCTCCTTTATCCATGCTAGATCCACAAGTGTAAGATGCTAAATTATACACATTTATACTGGCACTATCCATCTCCATAGTTATTTGGATCTCAGACAGACAAAGTATATCAATTTCATTTCTATCAAACAAGGGAAAATCCAGGATGGAAGGTAAGAATATTAGAGAAAGAAAATTGCTACTTACCATATAGCGGATATGTTGAGTCTTGATAAGCACAGCAAAAAGATTCACACAATTTTACCTTTTGTCCATTAAGGCCTTTGACAGCAATAGACACACATACATACACACCCACATACACACATACACTCACGCAAAAGCAACTGAAACCACCGGTGGTTGTGCCTGTCGCGACTCAGCATCTCCCCTTCTCTGATATTATGATCCTTCTCTAATATTATAATCTCATTCTTATTTTTGAGATCATATATAGTGCATTTAAAGTAAGTTGCAACTTTTGACAGTTCAATACGGAGCAAGTGCAGGGAAGCGAAGTTACCAACATGTGCTGGGCGTGTCAGCAGGTGACCACAGTATAATGCCAGGCCTACTCGGCACGGAACCTGGCAAGCTCATTTGACTGCATGAACAGCAAGCTGACCAATCTGCAACCATTTGGTAATGAATTCTCATTCTCATTCACTTTATACTTTAATTCATCAGCTTCATGATGAACCACATATTATTTCATTAATGATCATAGTTATGGTGATATTTAGATGGGAGGTAAACTCCTGCAATAAATTCTTTGCTTGCAATCAAAAATATATGTCACTACGAATTTGGGTTTGGTGTGAGTTAGGTTACATGTTGCCGTGTATTAAATGTAGAAAGTATATTGAATTATCCTTTAAACTTGGAACGATATCATTGTCTGTTTCCCGTCTCGAGAAAATGGAGTATATGTAAAGCGCTCTGTCATGAACTCAAGCATTGGCAAGAAAAACTAGAATGAAACAGTAATAACTTCCTCGTATCTCATAAATGGTTTGAGATATACAAACAAGATCTTGGCCTATGATGGCATGTAAAGACGAGAGTGTTTTGCCATATGATTAACATGCAAAACTTCCATATTTATTGTGATATTCAAGCAACTACAGGTATGAAACAGAACTGCTGTGGGTTTTGTAACAATGTAAGTAAAGAATTTACATATTTATTTTGATACTGAGAATGAGCCATTTCATAAACTACTGACCTGGCTTGCACTCAGTTGTTAGTTTAATAATACACTATTTCAGGATTCTGTCACAATTTCAGCTGCATTAGTGAGATGAACATTTCTCAACTCGGCTGTGTTTTGACAAAAGAAGCAGATTTCAACATGGCAACAAGATAAGTTACGTACTCCTCAAAACTTGTCACAGTTCTCAATGAATTAGTGTCTCCTCAGCTACCTTCTTGGTATGGCTGACAAGCCAAGACCAGTCCTGTCATGTAACATTTGCAGTGGCTTCTTTTGTCAGCATTTCAACCTCGGTGAGCAGAAACTTCTTGATTTTTGCTACATTACTTTTCACCTACGCCCATTTACTGTCAGTCGAATTTAAATGAGTTTGATATGAAGAAAGCCTGATCTTTTGCAGCAGAACGTTATCTTCGCAGCCGGTGAATGTGTTCTCGGATGACACTTTTATTGCAAATCTCCTATTCAGTTACTGTTGTTATTAATGCAATACCGACACAAAATAATTTGTTCACAACACCTGAGGACTACAGAACACTTCAATGCCAGAAAATACGACTTTACGAGGAGAGCTGACAAATGTTGACGCATCTGAGGCATGAAACCACTTGGTACTGTTTACTCATGATGTGGCAACAGGGGCGCTTTACCAGCCGAACCGCTGGTGGTGTGGTAGGGAAAGCCGGCTTGCCACTGGTGTTAACTTCGCAACAGTGTCACGTCCCCCTCTTGTCAGCCAAATGTCGAAAGTCGCAACTAGTTTCAAACCCACTATAAACATACTAACAGCTCATCTACTTTATTTTTTTATTCCCCTGATGTTTTGATGAAGTAAGTTTATACTACCCTTAGCTTTACCCTATTAACTGTACATGAAGCTTCTTTTATTCTATTTTTCTTGACTGTTGTCTGTCTGTATTTTGGCTTTATATAAATAAAGGCACTAACAGCAACGAAAATGGAAGAAATGAAAGTAAAAGAGAAAGAAAAAGCAAATTAAGAACACTATAAAAATGAATCAATATAAACAGTATGAAACTGTGAAGAAATTTAGAAATAGAAAATATCTTGATTCCATAGAACACTTCCAAGGCAACTTACAAAAGTTAACTCCAGTCCCTTTCCAACATTCTGTAGTGTTTCTACTACATCTGTGCCTACAAATAAGAACAACTTACTGCAAAACTTCTCTTATTTCCTTGAAACTTGGCCTTTTTGATGGTTCATAAGCCCAGCACTGCGACATAAGACTGTACAGCCGTGGAGGGCAGTTGGGTGGAAGAGCCAGTCTTTCGCCATTTTCAATTTTCCCAATGACATCATTATTCTTCACTCCTTGAAATGGCTTCACACCTAACATGAGTATCTCCCACATGCACACACCTAGTGAAACAGAAAAAAATGCAGCTTCCAAATTACCAATGAATATTTAACATGCACCACAACAGTCTACAGAAATGGAACACTGAAAAAATTAAAGGAAAAAAAAAATTAGTGTAACTATTAAATACTACCTCAGACTGTCAATTCTATGTTTGTGGACAAGTGTAAGTTAGCTCAATACTTTTTTTGAACATTCAAAGGAACAACATGTTTTTGGAGTCTTCAGACTTACTTTTGTTCCAATGCCCATTAAATGTTTTTAAACAGTTGACACCATAAAATTTATTGCCTACATCAACTATCTCATTCTGGCTGGCCACATCTTAAATTAAAAATAAAAACGAAATATTACATCCCCCCTATATGTCTCCCCCAACAGTTCCTTCCAGTGACTGTGATGTATTATTACTTACTTGGAATTAGTATTACAGAAAATGCAGTAATACATAGAAAATTTCATACTATGCAGGAACAACCAAATGTCAGTATATCTTCAAAAGCAATGACAAAATAAAACTACCACACAACAGTGAAGTGTACTATATCTCTGTTGGGCACAATAAAATTTATACCAGTTAATTAGGTGGAGCCACTGCAACCAGAGTGTCTAAATCTAAGAGCTACTGGAAGCTGTAGAAGAGATTCAACTATGTGCTTTTTTAAGGTAGTCATCCTGACTTTTGCCTCAAGTAATTTAGAGAAAATAGGAAACCTCAGTCTGAAGAAATGCAGCTCCAGGACCTTACCTACTGTACCCCTTTGCTAAGCCTAAGGGCAGAGCAGAATGTGCTGACAGCCCTTGAAATCTATGAACATCTGGGACAGAGACAAAACTCAACTTCAAAATGATCAAACCCACACAAGTACTTTTCTTTTTGTGAACTTCAATCACCTTCAATGACCTAACCCTGTCATTTCTCCACAGTTTCAACTCAAACTGTTCCATCCCACTCTTCCATTTTATTTTGCACCTACTTTACTGTGAATTAATATTTTTAGTACTTTGCCGGACATATCCGCCACCTCCCTCCCCTCAAAACAGGCGAGTCCCTTTCGCCCTGCTGTCTGAGTAGCGTGGCCTTCCTCTTTGACCTTCCCCAGTCCATCCCTCCCCTTTCCAAGGAAGCAACTACTGTTCCCAAAAACTAAGATAGTGTTGTGTACCTTTATGTGTGTATCACTAGTTCTATATATTTAGTGTCCAAAAGGTAAAGGTAATTAAAGCCAGCAATTATGTCTCATATTTTTGTACTTTTTTTGAGTGAATGTTCCATTCAATAGTAAGTTACACAGCAAGGATGGTCTTGTGAGTATAAAAACCACACACAGACAAAGTAAATACTGTGGAACACACAAAGTGTGTGTTTTCTAATTTGCAATGTACAAAAAAATCAAATATTTCAGTTTTATATAACCTTTGGAAAAAGTGAAAAAACTTAAGTGTCATTGAAAAACTCTTACCAAACATCCAGACATCTGACGCAGTGGTGAACCGCCGAAAGTTGATCGACTCTGGCGACATCCATTTAATGGGCAGCTTTCCCTTGGATGCCTTATAATAACTCTGATCTTCTACCCACCGACTAAGACCAAAGTCCGCCAATTTCACACAGTTATGGGATGATACAAGAACGTTGCGTGCTGCTATGTCCCTGCACAGTTGGATGCAAAAATCTCAATAGTTAAGCAACAAAAAGTTTATTTTATATTTTTTAATCAGTCATAAAATTGTACCAAAAAGAACAATCACACTTATTGCAACTGGTTGGAGAACATGCACATATAGGATAAAAACATGTAATGTTTCATGACGAGCACACATTCATGCACAAGGTTTGTGTCTGGATCAAAAATTCCATTTTGCTTTCAAAAAAGCCTTTATTGTCAGGCTATGAACAAACACACTTTTGCGCCTCTACTGTCAATGTGAAAGGAACCTTTAGAGATGCTTTCAGCAAGTTCATTGCAGAGCCACAATATAAACATCTTCTGTTATTCATTTTTGTTCACATTTTGCTAGGTGCATATGTCATTCAAAAAAGAGGCACGGCAAAAAACAAAAAAACAAAAAAAAACAAAAATAAAATTCTCAAACATCAAAGTTAAGACAGAAATGTAGTGAAAATTTCAGCCAACTTTTGATTTCTTTAACATTCACTAGCACCTACGAAACAATGGAAAATCCAGGATGGAATGTAACAATATTATGAGAAGGAAAGTTGCTGCTCACCATATAGCGGAGATGCTGAGTCACAGATAGACACCAAAAAAGATTTTCACACTTAAAGCTTTCAGCCAATGGACTTTGTCAACAACACACACACACACACACACACACACACACACACACACACACACACACGACTGCAGTCTCAGGCAACTGAAACCACACTGCGAGCAGCAGCAACAGTGCATGATGGGAGAGGCGGCTGGGTGGGGGAAAGGAGGAGGCTGGGACAGGGAGGGGGAGGGATAATATGATGGGGATGGCAGACAGTGAAGTGCTGCAGGTTAAGTGGTGGGAAGGGAAGAGGTGAGGAGGGGAGGGGGGAAGTAGCGGAAAAGGAGAGACATAGAGAGAAGTTCATTTAAAAAATAAACAAAAAAATAAAATAAATAAAAAAGATCAAAGAAGAGGTGGAATTATGGCTGTGTAGTGCTGGAATGGGAGCCGGGAAAGGGATGGATGGGTGAGGACAGCGATTAACGAAGGTTGACGCTAGGAGTGTTACGGTAACGTAGGATGTATTGCAGGGAAAGTTCCCACCTGCGCAATTCAGAAAAGCTGGTGTTGGTGGGAAGGATCCATATGGCACAGGCTGTGTAGCAGTCATTGAAATGAAGGATATCATGTTTGACAGTGTGTTCAGCAACAGGGTGGTCCATTTGTTTCTAGGCCACAGTTTGTCGGTGGCCATTCATGCAGACAGACAGCTTGCTGGTTGTCATGCCTACATAGAATGCAGCACAGTGGTTGCAGCTTAGCTTGTAGACCACATGACCGGTTTCACATGTAGCCCTGCCTTTTATGGGATAGGTGATGTTGGCGGCCGAACTGGAGTAGGTGGTGGTGGGAGGATGTATGGGACGGGTCTTGAATCTTGGCCTATTACAGGGGTATGAGCCATGAGATAAGGCACTGCGAGCAGGGGTTATGTTTCAGTGGACAGCGGAACACCACAGTGGGAGCGGTGGGAAGGATAGTGGGCAGGACATATCTCATTTAAGGGCACAACAAGAGTTAATCAAAACCCTGGGAGAGAATGTAATTTAGTTGCTCCAGTCCTGGGAGGTACTGAATTTCGAGGGGAATGCTCCTCTGTGGGCGGACGATAGGGCTTTGGGAGGTGGTGGGAGACTGGAAAGATAAGGCACAGGAGATTTGTTTTTGTACAACGTTGGGATGACAATTACAGTCAGCGAAGGCTTCAGTGAGACCCTCGGTATATTTCGACAGGGACTGCTCATCACTGCAGATGCAATGACCATGAGTGGCTAGGCTGTGTGGAAAGGACTTCTTGGTATGGAATGGGTGGCAACTGTCGAAGTGGAGGTACTGCTGGCAGTTAGTAGGTTCAATATGGATGGAGGTACTGATGTAGCCATCTTCGAGGTGGAGGCCAACATCTAGGAAGGTGGCTTGTTGGGTTGAGTACGACCAGGTGAAGCAAATGGGGGAGAAGTTGTTGAGGTTCTGGAGGAATGTGGATAGGGTGTCCCCACCTTCGATCCAGATAGCAAAGATCCTAATGCCCATGGCCTTACCACTTTTGAACAGTACGTTTCCCAATGCCCAATGGATTCCAAAACAACAACCTCCTTCCTAGTAGCCATGACCAATTATATCCTCACCCACAATTACTTCTCCTTTGAAGGCATTATCTACAAACAAATCCGGGGTACAGCTATGGGCACGTGCATGGCACCATCCTATGCCAACCTATTCACGGCCCATCTAGAGGAATCCATCCTAAACACCCAGAATACTAACCCCCCCCCCCCCCCCAGATTCATTGATGACACCTCATGACTCATACCCCATACATCCTCCCACCACCACCTATTCCAGTCTGGTCACCAACATCACCCATCCCATCAAAGGCAGGGCTACCTTTGAAACGAATCATGTGGTCTACAAGCTAAGCTGCAGCTGTTGTGCTGGATTCTATGTAGGCATGACAACCAAAAATGAGCTCTGTCGGCATATATGGCCACCAACAAATGGTGGCCAAGAAACAAGTGGCCCACGCTGTTGCTGAACACGCTGCCAAACACGATATCCTTCATTACATTGACTGCTTCACAGCCTGTGCCATATTGATCCTTCCCAACAACACCAGTTTGTCTGAATTGCATAGGTGGGAACTTTCCCTGCAATACATCCTACGTTCCTGTAACCCTCCTGGCCTCAACCCTCATTAGCCGCTGTCCTCTGACATCCAGCCCCTTCCCTGCTCCCATTTCAGCACTATACAGCTGTCATTCCACCACCACACCCAGACTTTTTTCTCTTTTTCATTTATTTTATTTCTTTATTTATTTCTCCCTATGTCTCTCCTTTTCCACTACTTCCCCCCCCCCCCCCCCCTCCCCTCCCCACCTCTCCGCTGCCCACTACCCAACCTGCAGCACTTCACTGTCAGCCATCCCCACCATACTATCTCTCCCCCTCCCTGTCCCAGCCTCCTCCTTTCCCCCATCCAGTCGTCACTCCCATCACGCATAGGTACTGCTGCTTGCAGTGTGGTTTCTGTTGTCTGAGACTGCTGTTGTGTGTGGGTAACATTTGTGTGTGTGTATGTGTGTGTGTTGTTGACAAAGGCCATTGGCCGAAAGCTTAAAGTGTGAAAATCTTTTTATTGTGCCTATCTGCGACTCAGCATCTCTGCTATATGGTGACTAGCAACCTTCCTCCTCATAATATTGTTACTAGCACATTATGGCTTCTTTCCCCTGTCTTTTAAGTGTTTTCCTCATAATGACTCAGCAATTGAAATTCTGATGTTTGCTTTTGTTGTTTCCAATCAACCCAGATTTAGTAATTCCAGCTTACAGAATTACAATATCTCTCCAATCAGATTATTATTGTTAATATAGGACCACGTGAAGCTTCTGCCTCTGATATGAGATTGTATCAGGTGCCACATTTCTTTCATATTCTCGCTATGCATTTTCTTCCATCCAAGTTGTTTCTGCATTGTATTCCCTGGCGTCTTGGCTCACCTTCCTCATGAGAATTTTGTGGTTGATGGTTCGTCTGTCTTATATATCCAAGCCAGTATCCTCTGTATCTTTTCTTACTTCAGTGGTTCACTTTATGTTCTTAATGCTTCCTGTGCACCCCAAGATCAGTTTAGTTTGTCAGGTGTCTGTCATTCGTTTGATATGTGTAGCGTCATTGCCACAGATACTACAACACGGCCGCGCCAACACAAGGTCGGCAGCCCGTCATCTGCCAAGCACACTGCACTCTAGCGGGCTGTGCAGCTCGACGGAACTGGAGTGTGCCTCATTCACTTCTTAGCTAGATTTCAACCTAGGCAGACACACTTTCAAGATACTTGTTTTGTCTCTTGTCTTCTCCGCAGTCTGCAGCCTTCTTTTGTCTTATTGGGTCCCAAGATGTGTGTAGTGTTTTTTCTCTATAGTTTCTTGATATTTTCTAGTGCACCTTTCTGATTCTTGTGCAACATTTCTGATCCATATAAGTTTTCTGGTTTGATTAGTGTTGTAATATCACATTTTTAGATTAGGTGTTAGGTATGATTTATTGTACATGTTTACATTTTTCCAGAATGCTTTACTTATCTTCTGAGTTCTCTGTTCTTGAACTACTGTTTCTATCCTATTTGTCTGCATCAATTTACCATGATACTTGAATTTGTAGACACTCTTGATCTCACCAAATTTTATCAAATTCTTTTTTGGTGCATCTTTATGCTTTTACACAAATTCTGTTTCTTCAAAGGTGGTCAACCTCTTCAGCTCTCTCTTTCAGGACTTATATTTGCTTTACTGCAGTTTCTGTGTTATCTTTAAGGACTGCAAAATTCTCAGTGAATGTCAGACAGCATTTGGTTTTCCTCCCTAACCTGACGGGTTTCTTAAGTATCTGTATCTTCAATTGTTTCTCCTATTTAATATCATTTTTGTCTGATAGTGTATTGAACAACAGTGGTGAAATACCATCATCCTGTCTCACGCCTGTTCCAATCTCACAGGATATACTCCATGAATCTAATTTTAGATACTGTGCTGTCATAAGCCGTCACCAGCACACCGGTTAGCAAAGATGAAGCGTGAAGTTCGATTAGCAGGTGCTGGATCAAGTGCGTCTAGGAGAGGAGAGGCCAGAAACACACACACAAGCAACACGCCTCCAATGCCCTCTCAACAGCATGTATTTAGGCTGCCACCACTGACTGGAGGGCCTCACTCACTCATTCACTCACTCATTCACTCACTCATGCAGTTTGGCATCTGTCAGTTTATGCAGAGCAGGTGTAGTTTATCACAGACTACAACAATATATAGCGACCGGATTAGTGAAGGTAGTGGGACTGGTTCACCTCAACCAGAATTGCACTTTACATCAATCTGCATGAAGACTATTGCTGATTAGCTTGTACCACAAAACATGGACTCTATTCAGTTAAGTAAATATATACATTTCATGTAAATAAGGAACCGTATTAATCCACGTGTGCATTTGTGTTGTAGAAATAGAATACCGGCCACCCATAACAACACCATCTCCCTTGCTTCCTTGTGGTACAAGAATCTACAGATATGGTGTTTGTTAGAGTCTGCTTAATAGTGTTCACTATCTTCTTGTTGAAGTCCTCTCTGAATCAGCTATCATTATCATCATCCTTGTTCAATAAAGAAAAATGATGTAAGACTTATTAAATGAGGCTATCAAAAGTTTGCATATATTGTAATTGAAATTTTGAGCAATTTCCATATTCAGGAAAATGCACTGAAGAGCCAAAGAAACTGATACACCTGCCTTATATCGTGTAGGGACCCCGTGAGCATGCAGAAGTGCTGCAACATGGCTTGGCATGGATTCAACTAATGTCTGAAGTAGTGCTGGAGGGAATTGACACTGTGAATAGATCCATAAGAGTATGAGGGGGTGGAGATCACTTCTGAACAGCACCTTGCAAGGCATCCCAGATATGCTCAATAATGTTCATGTCTGAGGAGCTTAGTGGCCAGCAGAACTGTTTAAACTCAGAAGAGTGTTCCTGGAGCCTTCTGTACCAATTCTGGACCTATGGGGTGTCGCATTGTCCTACTGGTCGGAATGCACAATGGACATGAATGAATGTAGGTGATCAGACAGGATGCTTACATGTGTGTCACCTGTCACAGTAGTATCTAGATGTATCAGGAGTCCCATATCATTCCAACTGCACACGCCCCTCACCATTACAGAGCCTCCACCAGCTTGAACATCCCCTGCTGACAGGCAGGGTACATGGATTCACTGGGTTGTCTCCATATCTGTACATGTCTATCCACTCGATCGAATTTTAAATGAGACTTGTATGACCAAGCAACATGTTACCATGTTATCATCATCAAAAATCCAATGTCTGTGTTGATCGGCCCAGGCAAGGCATAGAGCTTCAGTGTAATGCAGTCATCAAGGGTACATGAGTGGGCCTTTAGCTCCAAAAGCCCATATCGATGATGTTTCACTGCATATGTTCACATGCTGACATTTGTTGATGGCCCAGTATTAAATCTGCAGCAGTTTGCAGAAAGGTTGCACTTCTGTCACATTGGACGATTCTCTTCGGTCATTGTTGGTCCCGTTCTTGCAGGATCTTCTTCTGACCACAACGATGTTAGAGATTTGATGTTTTACCGGATTCCTGATATTCACGGAACACTCACTCATGAAATGGTCATACAGGAAAACCCCACTTCATCGCGATTGATGCTGTGTCCCATCGCTCATGCACCGACTATAACACCACATTCAGGATCAATTAAATCTTGATAACCCACCATTGTAGCAGCAGTAACTGATCTAACAACTGCGCAAGACACTTGTAATATATAGGTGCTGCCGACTGCAGTGCCGTAATCTGCCTGTTTACATATCTCTGTATTTGAATACACATGCCTACACTAGTTTTTTTGGCATTCAATGTAAAAATACTAATATGCCAAAACAGATATGTACAAAACAATGTTAGTAATATATTACTGGATTGGAACTTTAATAGTGGCAACTATTTGCTTACAGCTCATACAAAATAGGTGCATGTTTCAAAGTTTTACTGATCTCCAAAGTAGTCACCAGCATTACGTATAACCCAATGCCAGCAATGTGAAAGTCATAGAATACTCTTAGCAGTGCCAGTTGTGTTAACAGTTCGAGCAGCATGGTCTATTACCCGATGAATTTGTAGCAGTTCTGAAGCGAAAGCCATGAAGTGTTTCCTTCAGTTTAGAAATTGAGTTGAACTCGAGAGGGCTTAAGTCAGAGGAGAAGGTGATATAGCACTTAGCAGCACCATGAGTCAAACAAATCAGTAACAGCTTGCATTTACATGCTTGAGCATTGTCCTGCAAAATGATAGTCAGGTCCTGCAGAAAGTGTCATCACTTCTGTCTCTAAGCTGGTCGTAGGTTGTGTTCTAAAAATGAACAGCATAGAGACAGAAGTGATGACACTTTCTGCAGGAGCTGATCATCATTTTGCAGGACAATGCTCATGCATGCACAGTGCAAATTGTTACTGATTTGTTTGACTGATGGGGCTGCAAAGTGCTATACCACTTACTGCACTCCCCTGACTTAAGCCCTCGTGAGTTCAACTCTATTTCTAAACTGAAGGAAACATTTCATGGCATTCGCTTCAGAACTGCTACAAATTCATCGTGCAATAGACCGCATCGCTCAAACTGTCAACACAGCTGGCACTGCTAAGAGTATCCTATGACATCCACATCACTGGCAATGGGTTATACACAATGCTCGTGACTACTCTGAAGGTCAGTAAAACTTTGAAACCGTATCCATTTTGTACGAGCTGTAAATAAATATTTGCCACTATTAAAGTTCCAACCCTCATATATTCTATTGTTTTGATGATCCATTTGACAGTTGGATTAAAAATTGGTAATTTACATGTGGATGAAGAATTACAGATAACTGCGACTGCACGCAGTATGTACATTCAGTAAAAACAAGTGCAAAAAGAAATGGATGAGTGGGGAATGGAGCGATGAGTGGGAAAAAAGACTGTATAAGGTGATTTAAATTAACAAGTGAGGAAGCACTAAGCTGAGTTTGATAATTTTAAAATTAAAAGTGGGCTTTGTAACAGATATTTGTAATCATAGTATAAAAAGATATTGACTAGACACAGATGTACAAATGAAACACTGTCAACAACAGAAAGTAGATAAGTTACTGTCACGGTTTTGTGCACTTTTTTTTGTCTGGACAACAGATCAGAATGAAGGCTGTACATATGCCTATGTGTATATTTATTGTCATGCTATTTGCTTGAAAATGACGAATGCTCAAAATTGCAACTGCAATAAATAATTTGTTTTTGGCACCCATAAACAGTAACTACCACATTTGACAATTATATGCAACATGTGGACCCCTTCCTCATACAACTATTAGTTAAGTATTGACATTCTGCTTCATTTACAGATGATCAGTTTTAGTTATAGACTAGAGAAAAATCGTTAGTATTTAATGACCTGAAAATTAACAAACACTGTTAAAACAGGCAAATGTAGGTTTCAATGATGAGAAATAATATTACTTAATTATATTCAGTGTAAAATACTCACCTGTGCACAAACTTCTTACTTTCCAGGTATGACAGTGCAGTACTAAGTTGATATGTATACTGCAGCAGTGTAGCTAAGGTGAGTATATGACGGTTGCTCTGGAGATATGCCCTCATCTCCCCTAACCTCGCCAGTTCCATTACAATCCAGATGGGGCTCTCTGAGCAGACTCCAATTAACTTGATGATGTGGGGATGATCAAACTGCTGCATTATGTCTGCAAAATATTACACAGCAATTCACAGTTAAAAGTCAGTACCAGACTGTTCCTCTCGGACTGATCTGTAATTCATCATTCATCAGCACTACAAATACAGGATATCAAAGTATTTTTTTTCTTTGTCTTCAGCTTTTTGTTTCAGTATATTAGTGAAAACATTAATAAGGCATGAGAGATTTGTCAAGATAAATTTGCAACAAGTTTACATTGTCTGTGATAGCCTATAAATATATTCTTAAAGTAGGTTAATCATTAAATGGAAGCACCAAACTTCACAGTGTCAAACAATTTTCCCACATATTACAATTCTATCTTCTCAGGCAAATGGAGTGAACTTCTTCCATCAAACGAAGCTAACAATTATTCTCATTACAGTTCAGTTGGGTACCTGCTGACTGTTGCACTAGTTACTGACATCAAATTTTTAACTTGTGACTATGCTCTTAGACGTTAGTTGAAATTGTTAGATACATATGTTTTGAGATTTACAGAATAATGTCGATGTGACTCAACATACATACTTACGTGTTATACCTAGACAATCATACAGATTAAGGCAGGAGTGAAACACCAGTTAATGAGGTCAACCCATTATTAGTAATATTCAGGTATCACTATAAATTTTCAATTTTACAGTATTTTTCAAACATGAAAGACAGGAGTAAGAAATCTACAAGATAGGTCACATCATCTTCACTAGCCTTGAATATTACTCATCCTGCACCGCCACATGCGTGCGTTATAACATGTCATCAAGGAGGAATATACATCTGTGTATGTAAAGTTCTGTCTGTTCCAAAGAAAAATCCCAGTTCTATAACTCTGCTCCATTGCCGTAATTTTTATGTATCTGATCTCCAATCAACACCTCCTTAAGATTTTAAATAAGTTGATTTGTGTCCTCACAGGAAGTTCTGAATGACCACACTTTAACAGACAAGAATGCTGCATCTACAAACGATATTTCACAGAGAATCACAAATCTACATCTACATCCTTAATTGGCAAACCACAGAAGTGCAAGGCTGAGAGAAATTCCCACTGTACCACACATTAGAGTTTCGTTCTGATTCATGTGTGTGCAGAGCCCTCAGGGATAACTGCTTAAATGTTTCATATGTAATGAAAATACCAAAACAGAAAATTGTTTGTTTAAGAACTTGATAGTGTCCAACTGAGACGGAGCACAAGCTCGGAGAGGCCCCAGTCAGGGCACTATACCAGCATTTGACTTCACTCATTTGAGGAAACAACAGAAAAGCCAAATCAAGAGCTCCGATGTGGATCTGAATGTGGTTACTCCAAATAGCAAAACAGGAATTCACCAAAAGAAAATACAGATACACACACTCACAGCAGTCATCCTAACCATTTATGCACCAGCAGAACCTAATATTTGTCTCAGTGTAGTGAGTAGCACAACACAGAAGCAACACTATATTTCTTTCTATCCCACTGTTTGACGGCAAGTACAAATAATTGCAGCACATGATTATAACTGAGGAGACTCCAGAACGGAAGCTATATAGGGCAACAAAGGTAGGCAATTATCTATCTACAGACTGGTATGTGGCACTCCGATATAAACTCATGCTCATAAATTAAGGATAATGCTGATACATGGTGAAACAACACTGTGGCAGGTGGTTTGCGGGTTTAAATCACCTCGGGGTATGACCATGCAGTGCATTTGACCTGTGATCGTCATATGGTGGTGCTGGCAACTGTCCACATACGCAGAGGGGTGTTGGTGCATGTCAGAGTACAGTGCAGCGAGTAAGTGTGCAGATGTTTTCAGACATGCTAATCACGACTGTGTATTGAAAATGGCTAAAAGAACACATATTGATGGCGTTATGAGGGGTAGAATACTAGGGTGACTGGAGGCTGGTCAAACACAGCAGGTCGTAGCACGGACCCTCCGTATGCCACAAAGTGTGATCTCAAGATTATGGCAACGATTCCAGCAGACAGGATATCTCACTATCAGTGACCACAGATGGCCATGGAGTACTGCAGGCAGCCTTGCTCGGGACCTTACCGCAGCCACTAGAACAGTTGTCTCCACACACACACATTCTACAGACAACTGAACAGACATGGTTTATTTGCCCAGATACCTGCAAGGTGCATTCCACTGATCCCTGGTCACAGGAGACACCCGTAAAGCCTGGTGTCAAGAACACAGTACATGGTCACTGGAACAGTGGTCCCAGGTTATGTTCATGGAAGAGTCTAGGTATAGTCTGAAAAGTGATTCTCGCCGGGTTTTCATCTGGCGGGAAGCAGGAACCAGATACCAACCCCTTAATGTCCTTGAAAGGGACCTGTATGGAGGTCGTGGTTTGATGGTGTGGGGTGGGATTATGATTGGTGCACATACACTCCTGCATGTCTTTGACAGAGGAACTGTAACAGGTCAGGTGTATCGGGACGTCATTTTTCACCAGTATGTCCGCCTTTTCAGGGGGTGCAGTGGCTTCCACCCTCCTCCTGATGGATAATAACGCACGGCCCCACCGAGCTGCCATTGCGCAGGAGTACCTTGAAATAGAAGATATCAGGCGAATGGAGTGGCCTACCTGTTCTTCAGACCTAAACCCCATAAAGCATGTCTGGGATGCTCTCATTCAATGTATCTTCTGCACGTCTTCAAACCCCTAGGACACTCCAGGAGTTCTGATAGGCACTGGTGCAAGAATGGGAGGTTATATCCCAGCAGCTGCTTGACCACCTAATCCAGAGTATGCCAACTCGTTTTCTGGCCTGTGTACGTGTGCATGGTGATCATAACCCATACTGATGTTGGGGTACACGTGCAGGAAACAGTGGCATTTTGTAGCACATGTGTTTTGGGACAGTTTTCTCAACTTATCACCAATACCGTGGACTAACAGATCTGTGACATGTGTGTTCCCTATGTGGCTAGTCTATTAGCGACAGTTTTGTGTAGTGCCACATTGTGTGGCACCACATTCTGCAATTATCCTTAATTTATGAGCATGAGTGTCTATAGCAGCATAGAAAAATTCACTAGCTTTCAAGTTATCACTTTCTTTTACAATTTAAGCACTGTTTTGCACATAAAATAAAGCAGTAACAATAGCCCCAACATTCTATCATCATTGTTTTGTTCAAAATTTAATATTATTATTAATGTAAAAAGAAGATGACCCTTGTGATGACACAGATATGCTGAATCTTGTCCAGGCTGGGAAATCAATAAGAATGTGTGTGTTTCAAAAACAAACTGAATCCATTTCCATAGTTATTCTGTAAATATGGCTATTTTGGGTCATTACAGACCAAATGATTATTGTTTCTGGTATTCACCTAAAATGTATTGTGGAAGGATCAAAAATAAGTGAAGATGGTAACATTGAGATGAGAATTACAAAAAACAAAACAAAAATTAAAATTTAGTTTTAACACTAAGAGGCTGAAAGAAACACTACATTTGTTGTTGACACACTCTCTCTCTCTCTCTCTCTCTCTCTCTCTCTCTCTCTCTCTCTCTCTCCAATCTTAAGTTAGTGAAAGGCGATTCTTGGAGATACGAATATACACTTTCTGAGGTAATAAATGTCTGCAAAGACAGAAATTCATTTTCTCAAGTACAGAGAAAAAAGTTCATACAGTAAATGTGAGTGTGATAAAGGGTGAGCAGGGCGTTTACCCTTTAACTTTTCATTAAAAGTAGTGTTCTTACATTTTTTACTTTTTTCAGGAAAAATTAATTCAAAGCAAGTAGAAGTTGTAATTCATGATAGTAAACTTAGCAGAGTACAAATACAACTATAATAATCTGACAGCAACTGTGAAGGTAAGGTAAGTCTGAGGAGGAGGAGGAGGAGGAGGACCAGGAGGAGGGACTCTTCAACAGTCAGACTACATTTCAAAATATAATCAGTCTGTAAATTCAAGAGCGAGCAACGCTTTTGGTGGGGGAAGTGGCCTTCCCTGGAAGAACCCTGCCACTGTCCTACAGGGGTGCCCAAAATCTGTTGCTCGTTACCTGTCTAGCAGTGTAATTCAGCGTGCAGTGATATGTGTCAACTCTGTTCATGGGGTCTTAGTTGCCAGTGTCCGTCAGTTAACTTTGTATACTTATGGATATACTTTGGTATCTGAAAGCGATGGATAATCGCTCTGCATTGCAAGAAAATGTGCAGAATATGAAGAATAGGAAGCATTTGCAGAGTAACGAGCCCTTGATCATCTCTAAGGTTGTTACAGTGTGTATTAAAGAGCCAACACATAAAGAACTGTTGGCTAATATTACAAGTCCCAATCAAAGGCCTGCAATTCATGCAAACATCAGCCTTGCTGTAGTAGGATGCATAAGAAAGGAGTGCAAAAATAAACCACATGGTTTATTGGAATTGCCACAAAGGAAAACTAATAATTTTGGGAGGAAATCCATCATTATAGACAGTTTCACAAAATCAGTCACTCAATAAATGATGGAAGACTTTTACATAAATTAAAAAATAGTGCTGACATTATGGAAATTACTTACTGCTGTAAAAAAATCCATTTCCCTTGGCAGAAAGATGTTTTACACAAGACACTATGTGAAGTGGGATTTACCTGGAAAAGATCTGTAAGTAAGCAGAAGATTCTGGTAGAGAGAACAGATGTAATTCACTGGCAATTTAAGTACTTGATCCAACTGAGGAAATTAAGGGAGCAAGGCAGAAACTTCTTTTATACTGATGCACCTTGGGTAGACAACAACATTACTTACAGAAAATGTTGGCAGTGTCCTGGCATTGATGGCATTATGGACAAAGTTAGTGGAAGCAATAGGTTTGCTGTGGTCAGTATCAGCTCAAAAGATGGGTTTTTATGCACAGTTAATTTATTAACTGGAATGTGCAACAGGAGCTACCATATGGCAAATGATCTACAAAAATTTTTCAAATTGGATATCGACTAAATTAATTCCGAATCTGCCACTGAACTGTGTTAATGTTATGGACAATACTTCATATCACAACAAGGAGCATAACAAAAGTCCAACAGATCCTTGGATAAAAGAGGAAAGATGGAATTGTTATTAAGGAAACATGGTGGAAAATGATTTGTCAACGAGAAAAACAAAATTACTTGATTTAATTAAACAACATAAGCCAGAAGACAAAGTATTTGAAATTAATAAAATACTTGAAGCTCATGGACACACAATGCTGTGACTTCCACCATATAACTGTGACTTAAATTCAATTGAACAGGTGTGGGCAATATTCAAAAATTTTGTAAGAGGAAGAAATATATATATGGAGATATTTGCATGAGGAAGTTACTGCTGTTGATGAAAGAAGATATGTAGCAACTTTCCGAGTATCCATTTTTTATTCCAACCTAAATTTTGAAGAAACCAAAAAAAAGCATAGACAAACACTTCTTACAGGTTTTGAAACTATAACTCCAGATGATCGGAGTGCATACTGTCTCCATGTAGAGAAACTTGAAAAAGAGTTCTGGGTTAAGGATGGGATTGTTGAAGACATACTAGATGCCATAGTTATTAATTTAGAAAGTGACGACAATGATGATAATGACAGTGGCACTGTTAATGACGACCTTTAAAATACAAATTATGTGAATGGGCAACGAATAATTTCTTAAAAAAATACAGAACATTGTGTATGCTTTCAAGCATGAGTATGTTCATATACTATAAAGTTTCGTTTAATAGAAATTTACTACAAGTACTAAAAGTGTTAAACAGTTTTTCAAGGTAAATGCAGTCATATGTCATCCAAAGCAACAAATACCTTTATCACTAATTGAACAAAATTAGCATGGTAAAATTAACTGATTTCTCGCTAACAGCATGTGATTCAATCACATAAAACTTTTGATTCTTATGGAAAAGCAGCATTTGAATGTATTCTGTCACTAAAACTCTATCTCAGTTACTATTCACCTGCTTCTAAGACACACTGCTTAAGATACGTATGCAACAGCTATCCTAAACACAGCTGAAATTTCCTTTGAAACATGCACACTGATTTTGGACTTCTGTACAAAAAGCTTGACATTCGTGGTGCATTCACATACTGATTTTTATTTTTTTTCTAAGAACTTTATTTGTTAATCTACAGCAATGCTATCCTCTTCAAAATATTCCCCATTACTTACTACATACTTATGCTTTTGTTTTTCACAATTCCAGAAACACTTTTGGAATTGTTTCTTTGGGATGGTTTATAGCTCTCTTAACTATACATTTTTAATCTCATCTATCATTGTAAAACCACTGCACTGCACTGCCTGCTTTGAAATGTTCATATCACTTGTAAGCCCTTGTTTTATTCATAGCAGACTCATCAAAAGCAATACTTAACATTTCTAAAAGTTTAATATACTTTATTCCATTCTTATAACAAAATTTAATAGAAACTCTCTGATCTATTTATATACAAAACAAATAATGATTAGTGCTACCAAAACACATGTAACATTTTTCATAGCTGACAACAGACTAAATACCCAATATGCATAACATTGTACAGATACTTTTCAGACATGTTTGTGAAGACAGTGACAAAACACGTAGTACAAATCAGACCAATACAACATGCGAAATTATAAATTTCTCGTTACTTTTTAAACACTCTTCATGTTGCAAGAATTATTATGTTTCAATGCAGCCCTTCAAAGAAAACTTCTACCTTTTACTAGAAACACAAAGTAAGAACAAGCCTTACATTCTACAGATTGAGTGCACTATATGGGGTGTGTTTTATTACGAGCAGTAAAGGAACATACATTTACATGAACAGATATTTGGTTCTATGTTTGTAGTACAATCCTGAATTCTGTTCCTATGTTAATATTGTTTACTCTACAATGTTGTGTTTTGGAAGGAACTATCATCTTTTGTATTCCTTATGGTCCCAATGTATTTATCTAACAATAAATGCTGCCGGGACATATCTGTACACGGCATCACCACAGATTTCAAGCGCGCGCTGCAGCAGGGCCAGTACTACATTATGAAACAGCCTGTGGAAGCACCTAGTTACTTATCTGGGTAGACAGAGTGGGGTCTTGCTCACTCACTCAAGTTCATGGACAGACTATACAGGCTTCTCAACTGGAAGGCCATAATTTTACCATTGTAACAACTCAATTGTCTTCTGTATTATAACGTCACAAAAAAACCTCCACTGCACATTTGTGGCATTTAAAATTTAAAGAAATATTAGGGTTTAATGTTGTGTCAATAACAATTTCATTACAGGTGAAGCTCAATCTCAGATTAGAGTAGGCCATATCTTTGTCAAAGGAACAATCTTAAAATATGCCTCAATCACATAAAGCCTAGATTTAGATGGAATTTGGAGGCTGGTTCTCCTGGGTGTAAGCACTGGAAGTTCCATTACTTTACATGTTCTATACTTACATGCTTCCTCCAGAAACTTCTCAGCAGTGGCAAGATCGGCATCAGCTTTGCAGGTTTTTACTGCAACAGGTACCGGTGTTCCATCGGCAGCTCTGAATGTGCCTTTGTGAACGTCCCCGAACTGGCCCTCACCAATTGTTTCACCCAGCTCAACACGGCTACGGTCCAGTTCATAATCCTTTGCTGCAACCAAGATTCCCACAATGAACTATTTCCAGTTAACAAAAAAACAACAGCACTTTTTATTTCTGGGAAACTAAACACAGATCCTAAACAATACTTGCAGTATGTGGGCAAGTATCAACTATTGCTTCTTTGCTGCGACCCGTGTGATACTGACAATTTGGTAGTCATTGGTTTCATACTGGCACATCTCAAAATTTATTGCTTTACATCTGAATTAGGGCTTCTGAAGAATTTTTAGTTTTTGAATTCATTTATCTCATAAACAATATTATCTCCATTTTATGTATTATGAATGAATAATTCCATTTCTTCCACTATGTCCATTCTTTTACTTTTTCAGGTTTCGTACAAAATTTCAAGATTGCCTTGTCCTGTGTCTTTAATGTGTGTTGCTAATGCTGATTTCTTATATTTTCCCAGTCTATGAGAGTCTATATGCTCTAGTCGAGTTCTGAAATTTCTGCCAGCCAGTCCAACATAATATTTATTGTATTAGGTGCTGGTAATTTCGTAAATGCCAGATGCACCAAGAACTGTATATGATTGTTTCATACTGTGGATGAGCTTGTTATTTAGGTGGTTAGTGGTGCAAATGCTGATTTTTACGTATGTGTTTTTGAATACTCTAGCTATGAATTACCTACTAAATTTATCAGAAATTATACAAAATGGCATTTTTAAACATTTAACTGCTGGGATGCTGTCAGCTGTGAGTGTAATTTGCTATTTCTTGTTCACATTATTGTTTCTCTGCTGAGATATTGTATTAATGAACATTGGATCTATGAAACATATGCTGCAAAATATTTTATGGTTTTCTATGTCATGGTGGAGTTCTGTATATCAAATTGAAAATTTGTTGGTTCTGTATAGCACTGATTTATATGCCACATTTTTGGTGGATGTGGGATGTGCAGAACTGTTTGATATAGTTGTGTCAGAGCCAGTATGCTTTTTGTGAGGACTGAAAGACACCTGTGAGTTCTGTTTTGATATTTTCATGTCAAGGAAAGATATGGTGTTGTCCTTTTCATCCTCAAAAGTTAATTAGATTTTATTATGCAGACTACTGAATTTATTAAAAGGGGTTGCTACTTCATCATTTGTGCTGTTAAATAGAATGAGTATGTCATCCACATACCTCTTACAGAATTTATATCATTCTTTATCAGTATGTGTTTAGTGAAAGATTGCTGCAAAATATATCAATGGAATGGGATGCAACTGATATCAAAAATGTCTTGTGAACTACAACACAAAATTTTACTTTTGAAAAAATCATTTCTATAGTGATAATGGATAAAAGGATCAAATGAACTCTTCATTAAAATCCATTGGGAATTGAGCACAGACTTTTACATTTAGCTGCTACAAGTTTAAAAAAACAGGTAAATAGATACTCTTGCCAGTACTAGTTACATGGAATTTTAAAGGTTTCAAGCAAGTCTGACAGCAACAACAGCTTACTGGGATGAGAAATACGTACTGGCAGGTGTAGAATAGTCCCCTTCCTCATCCACAATTTCTGCATAGTCTTCAGAAAGCATGGTTCCTCTTGGTGGCACTTTGTCTCCACCTCCACTGTCAGGGTACTTGGGAGGGTGAGCATCTGCGAAAGTACACAATTTGTGAAATCATCAAGCACACAGTATACTTAGAAGACATCAAAGACCTGTCAGCACCAACTATGTAACAAATCTGCCATTATTGACACATAATATTAGTGAATTAACTATCACTACAAACAGAAAGGGAGGAAATGCCTTTGAAAATAGCAGGCACATAATGAAACTGACATAGAATGAAATACATGCTTTTCTTTAATGGAGACAAACAATTAATGTGAATACCAACCTTTGACAGCACAAGGGCAGGGAAAGCGTTTCCACACGGCAGCTTGTACAAAAACAGTAAACAAAGTTTCATTCTGAATCAAACATGACAATAATTATTTTTGCAGTTATTGTATTTTTTGCAACTGAAACTGAACAATAAATATTTAAAATATGTCTGCTTGCTGAATAATAAGCAATGGAAATTTTAACTTTAGTACAATAATAATGTAAATATAACTGAATACAAAGTTGTTACAATAACAGAAATCCCAGACTGGAAACAATAAACAAAACTGAGAAAAAGGTAGCAAGTTTGTTGAACAACATAGATGTGTTACTAGTTTTGAGCTGTCAATCTTTCTCTAGTTAGAAAGAGAGAGAGACAGAGACAGAGAGAGAGAGAGAGAGAGAGAGAGAGAGAGAGAAATGGCTTCTTCAAAGTAGTTTCTTATCCTTCTTCTTCTTCACTACATGTCTTATACAAATCACCTGTTACAGTACTCTTTCTGTTGTATGGCCTTCGTACATTTCTCCTGCTAATGCTTTTATCACTAAGAGCCTTTACCAGGAGTCTTCTCTAACCAAACTGTCTACAATTCCTTCCATTTCACACTATTTTCTTTTAAGTAATATATTGCTAAATCTTCGCATAAGCCCTCAATTATTTTATGATCTCTCACTATTCTTAGAAATCTCATTTCTTTGGCCTATATTCTACAGTCTTAGTGTCTTGTTTTCAGTCATGCTTCAGTACCATAAATAAGGGTTGGCACTACTACGATTTTGTAAAACTTCAGCTGCATTTCTTTCATAGATTTATTCTGTCAACTCAGTTTTTACATCATTCCATGAGGAGCGTCAATAAGTAATGTACCACACATTTTTCTCGGCCAGTTTCAGTTGAAAAAAATGTGGAATTTGTTGTGGGACATCAAGGAATATTCCCACTTCAGCCCCTACAGTAGCATAAAGTTCTGATAAGTGATGCCATTATATATAGCAATCAAAATGTTGCCTGTAATTGAGGTGTGTTCCAAGTAGAGAGCTGTCATTGAGTTTCTTTTGGCGGAACGCCAGAGCATCACAGGTATTCACAGGTGCTTGCAGATCGTCTACAGAAGCACATCAGTGAACAAAAGCATGGTGATCCAGTAGGCAAAGCATCTGTCATTTCGCTACAAGGTCTCAAAAACCTGGGCCATTCTCCCACATGCCAGCTGGCCACAACCCTCCGGAAATCGAAGGAATGATTTCAGTGTGTTCAAAACCACAAAACTGCCAATGAACTTCTCTTTCTCCATTACAACATAAGGGCTCACATAAGTCTCCACACCTGAGAGGAGTTCACAAAACTGACTGTTCTTCCTAGTCCACCCTATAGCCTGGATATCACACCTTCCAACTTCCATCTGCTTGGCCCCTAAAGAACTGCAGGAAGTTGTACATAGATGATGGGGAGGTTACTGATGCAGCAAAACACTGGTTCTGACATTGACCAGTAGAGTGATACCATGTGGGCATACAGGCCCTCCCAGTAATGTGGCCATCACATTGAACAGAGACTATGTTGAAAAATATGGTTTTACAGCCAAAAGAGTGAGGAATAATATGTTGTGTTGTAATCCTGAATAAAACTGACATACTTTCAGGGAAAAAAAAGTGTTGCATTGCTTACTGAATGTCCCTCATACACATGAAAGTAAATATATTTAATTTTTGGTCCATTCCACAGTTGTATTCATATGCGATGTTGCCTCCAAGATATTTAAATTTCAATTTTATCCAAGATTTTAGTGCTCAAGACTGCTTTGATCTTACTGATTGTATGCCTTGAAATGCCATCACTTTCATTTTACCCATAGATATTTTACGTTGTATTCTGACTCTGTTCATTGCAATCAGTGCTCGGTTGCCTCCATATAGGATAGCATTTAGTCTAATGTCACAATCTAAAAATACTACTTTTTAGTCACCATTTTCTGTTTACTGATCACTGCATCCATATAATGCAATCTTAAGCAATGCACCTATTATAAATCACATATCTGAGTTATTCATGAACCTTATTTTCAAGATTCAAAACCCAAAAACCTGAAGTGGGATAATATTATATCTTCAATATCTGGGGCTGTAATAAAAGCACATAAATCAAAGTTATAGCTCAGTTTGATTGTGAGTGTTACCTAATTCTAGTAATAGCAATACACAAAACTTGTACAGGAAGCAGACAGGTTAAATAAGCAACAGTGATATGTTGTTGTAGTTATAATAATGACTTATTAAAAATGAAACATGCAAAGAGAATGCAACTATCACCAGGTATCTATCTGTTGTGATGACAATGAAGTAGAAAAATGTCCACGAAATAGATGGAAGAAAGGTTAAATGGACAAAGTCAGCAGCTTTAGAAAAATAAAGTAATTAATTTAAAAAAAACTGTGTTATGTAAACTATAGAGGTTGTTTTATTACTTTTAATTTTCTTAGATTCAGTTTGAATCAGTAAGAAAACAAATATTTACATAACAACTGAAAGGTTGTTAACAGACTTTTTCCATGGGTAACTTCTTGATTAAGGACTTTTTTCACCAATAACACACTGTCTCCAGTCACAATATTTCCAACTTCCTTCAGAGCCATAACTCTATTTTCGAAGACTATTCTGACATGATAGTGAATTATATCTGCTTCAGTTTGTTACCTGCCTTTGGCCACAAATCATCTCCATGGGTGAAACAACTTATAAATTTACACTTATACACCAAACAATTGAACAGGTTTATGACTGTACTACTTGACACAAATGACAAATTGCTACTGAAAAAGTTAAGCTGATATAGCTACATAAATAATTTATGTATTTCACTGTGATGATTTTCACTACTACCAACTTTCATAATAAGAGTGTTTGTAACATTCTACTAAGCAAAATACTAGAAAAATAATAATTGCCAGATCCACCATCAAAGGAGCTGAACTTGTTAATATTCAACATTTTTTTGCTATTTGTTAGTAGGTATTCATTTAGGAATGACTACAGTACTTCACTCTAAATAATATGAATTTAGTCCCCTGGAGTATGAAAAGTGTCCTCAATAGCATTTAGATGTATTACTGTCATTTCCGAATCTGTCCAGGGATAGTCATCAACACAGGCACTAGATAAGAATTATGATGTAACACCTACTTCTCTTTCATTTTTTCCTTATGTTAAATAGCCAAGCACGGAGAAGACTATTATCCCAAAAAATTGATCCCTCCTATGTTATTGTTGTAGATAAGATACCAAAAGTCAGATCATCTACCAACTGCTACAATCATCTGAATAATGATTTACTCATGACTTTTTTTTGTGAAAAGCTCAGCTTACCAACAAATAGCAAAATATTTCAAGCTACTTAGAATAAAGCATCAGAAAGTAGCGCATAGCCCATTTAGTTTTTGTTGTAATGATGTGACTAGTTTGTGAGAGCAAATAAAGTTATTTATGAAATACAGCAACTAACCACTTTATGTATTTTTATTTACACCAATACACATTTCATGCTTTCCTCTTTTTTGCAATTGGTTTAATACATATTTGAATCTTCAGTAAATACATCATTGTGTCCTCTAAGTCTTAAGCGATGGCATGTCTGAATAAAATTTCCGAGCCACATCAATTTCAATAAAACTCTCCAGCTTTCAATGGCTAGCTCCCCCACCGTTGCCAAGTGTAAAACTACTGACTGCCAGAGCTGGCACTATTTCCCACTTGTATACCCATGATTAAAGTCACTGGCAGCAATCAGAGAGGGCCAAAATGACGTGTGCGAAAGGCAAGGTGGGCAGCTCCTCGCAGCTCTGGCCTGCCACAAGACTGGGTGATGTTAGGTGGAGCGACAGGTCAGTGCTGCATTTGAAACTGCTGCTCCCACCTCCCTAAAAGCATTAAGCACCCATCCTGCTTCCTTTTGACATCCAAAGCCTGCCCCCACACCCTACTCAGTGTGTATCCGTAGTCTCTGTTGAAATTGTTGCTGTTTATGGCCAACTTGTCAGGCTCCTTTTGCTTAATATGTCTCTTGTGCTCAGTACAAGGCTCTGCAACTTTGCAAATTGTCTGGCCTATATAAATGCTGCCACACTCTTAAGGGACACCATGCACACTGGGCACACAAAGAGCTATGTTGTCTTTAACAGGACGTAAAATATATCAAATCTAAGGGGTGGACCAGAACACTGGTCTCAATCTGTGACTCTGCAGCACACATCCTAACTTGCTGCTCGTTCCTCCAGAGTATGGCAGAAAAGTCACCAACTTGGCTTCTTCCACCAACTCACAAGAAGTCCATCTTCAGTGACACCTGAAAGCATTTGCAATGTCTCTTTTGCTGTAGCCATTCTCCCTGAACAAGTGCTGCAATTCAAACTGTGCCAGGTTGTCATCAGAAATAACTTTGGCTTTGTCTATTAATGTGTATCAACCACTTTGTGTACATGGTGGTGTAAGCTACCGGCTTTCAAATATCGATCAGTGTGCATCAGTTTCCTGTACACTGAATGACAAAGTTGGACTCCTGCCTTCCACTCAACTAAAACATCTAAGAACTGTAGCTTTCCATCCTTCTCCATCTCAATGGTAAATTTAATGTTGGGATGGACACCGTTCATGTGATCCACGAACTACTACAGTATATTTTAACCGTGCGACCATAACAGGGAGATGTCATCGATGTACCTAAGGAAGCAAGACAGACCCAACACCACAGAGTTCAGAACCTGCTCCTCAAAGTGGTCCATATAGAAATTCATGACTGCAGAAGACAGTGGTGAGCTCATTGCTGTGTCATCCATCTTACATCCTCAGGTACGTCGACGACACGTTCCTGATATGGCCTCATGGTGAACATACACTGCAGAAGTTCCTAGATCACATGAAGTGTCCGTCCCAACATACAATTTACCATCAAGATGGAGAAGGGTGGAAAGCTACCACTCTTATGTTTTAGTTGAGTAGGAAGCAGGAGGCTGGCTTAGTCATTCAGGGTACACGAAACCAACGCATACTGATCGATATTTGAAAGCCGGTAATTTTCACCACACTGTACACAAGAAAGCAGTCCTGAACATGTTAATACACACAGAGTCAAAGCTATTTCTGATGATGATCACCAACAGTCTGACTGCAGCACTTGAGGCATGTGTTCACAGAGAACACAGCAAAAAGAGAGACTGTGAACACTTTCAGGTGTCACTGAAGAAGGATGCCTTGTGAATCGGCAGAAGAAGCCAAGCTGGTGGCATTCCTGCCATACTATGGGGCAACGAGCAGCAAGATAGGATGTATGCTGCAGAGACATTGATTGAGACCAGTGTTCCAGCCCGCCCCTAAAATAAGAGGTAAGTTGCACCCTGTTAAAGACGACATAGCTCTTCATGTGCCCAGAGTGTACGGTATCCCTCACGAGTTTGGCAGCATCTAAATAGGCCAGACAATTCCCATGGTTGCAGAGCATTATACTGAGCACAAGAGACATTTTTAGCAAAGGAAACTCGACAAGTCAGCCACAGCTGAGCATTGCCTCAAAAACAGACACAAAATACAGTTTGAGAACACAAGAGTCTTGACTCATGCCTCAACATACTGGGACTACATTATAAAAGAGGCGGCTAAGATTAGAACGAACAGCAACAATTTCGACACGGGCTACACACTAAGTAGGGCATGGGAGCAAGCTTTGGATGCCAGAAGGAAGCAATGATGGATGCTTAAGGCTTGTAGGCAGGGGGGAGCAACAGTTTCAAACATGGTGCCAGGTCCTCACACCACCTGACATCATTTGGTCCCGCGATGGGTCGGACCTGCTATGAGCTGCCCAGCTCACCTTCTGTGCACGCACTGTTTCAGCCCTCTCTGATTGGTGCCAGTGACCTTAATCATAGATATATAAGTGGGAAATAGTGCCAGACCGGCAGTCAGTAGTTTTACTCCTGACGACAATGGCAGAGTTGGCCATCAAAAGCTCGAGAATTTTATTGGAATTGACACTACTTGAAAACTGAGAAGACTTTATTAATTACATCATTAACCAAACAGAAATTTGGATAATGCAGCTTGCTTTCTAGTCTGCTTGTTTTTATTCCAGTCTTCACTTTTACAGATGTGACACAAACACTTTTCCACTTGTATCTTGCACAAAATCAGCACAGTATCAGGCAGCATGGATACTGTGCTGTTTTTGTGCAAGATATAAGTGGAAAAGGATTGTGCCACACCCATAAATGCAAAACTCAGTATGACAACAAGCAAGTAGAAAGCCAGCTGCAGCATCCAAATTGGTGTCGATGCTTCAAGGACGTATTTACTGATGTTTCAAATATGTGTTCCACCAATTCAAGATGAGTGAAAGCCCCAAATACTTGTTGGCATAAAAAATACATAAAGAAGTGGCTGATCATTGTATTTCTTAAAATAAAATAATCTAGCCACAGGGCTCAACAAGCAGTAAAATGTATTAATTATTTTCAATAAATAAAATGTTATCTCCTGAAAAGCATACATGTGTAATTATTCCTACTGATCAGATGATCATTAACTTTTTGTGGGAAATTTTTTGTAAGAAATAAAACTAGCAACGGCATCGGTCAATGTACACGGCTCACCTTTTCGGTCCCACAGAGACTCTTGAGAGCCGGTGACGAGTCGGCAGTAGCCATCCACGAGGTCAGCTAGGCTCTCCGCCTCCCTCAGGGATGCACAAGTCAGCGATAGCGTTTCAGATGAGCCTGCCAGCCACATCTTAACAACAGCCTTGGGGTGAGCATCACAGTCTGAGACAAGTGTCTGCAGTCCACGGACTCTGTTGAACTCTGAAATCTTAGTCGGTGTTGTTGCTCGACCCGACATGTACGATATTCCCAGCTCCGGTCCTATCACCAGTTCCACTGGGATGGAAATGCTCGATTGCTAATATAAATGATGCATATATCTCATGAAATATCACAAATGAAATAATGTATACATGATGATAAATTCATGTAATTTTAATGTATTGAATGCAATTCCAAAGTTGTTCACATACAGGTAGTGCATAAATCAATTGTCATTTAGAAATAGTAACATGAAAAGAATATGTAACAACTTACTCCAAGAGAGCAGCGGAAGCGTTCTTGGTCGAATCGGTAATGTGCTCTGAGCAGTTCCAAGAATTTAAACATGCATTCCACCTCAGAGAGAGACGCAAATTTCTTGAAATGCTGCTGGATCATTTTCCGCAGCTGCTTTGGCTTCAAGCTGTCGAGCACAGCACGGGGCAAAAATTTGTGCATTCCCACCTGAAACAGAGAGCTGCATGCATAAATGAGCAGCAACATCAGATCGATGTGATTTCCTATAAGAGTGCACAAAAAATGAGGATTCAATCAGGGGCAGTGCCTATACAAATGGCAAACCAATGTGGACAACACCTTAAAAATTATCAGATTATTTTCTTGTGACTTTGCCAATACGTTGTGTACAATATATTCAGTATACATTATACTAGGTTAGTATTGTATTGCAGTACATAGTAAGTATGAACACACTACATGATATCAGTGACAAGTATGGTTGTCTGCTAATATATCAAAACTTTTCACTAATTCTTGTGGAATTATCAAGCATGTTTCATACAGTGTACGAAGTAAACTTCAAAATTAGTTGTCTGGTACACTAATTAATGTTCAGTAATATATATGTACAAGTTGAACACTTTACTAATAACTTTTTTTGCTTCGAAAACTGTTTGAAGACTCTAAATCAGTAAGCACTGCACAACTTCTTAAATGGTTTTTGTATGAAGTCATTTTAAACATGTAGCCTTAGGAATTACATTTATCAGTTCAGTTTACATGGATCATATTACAATAGTTAGAAAAGCATATATTAACTGAGATTCATGTTGGGGTCCCATGTCCTGTAATATCTAGCTGTAATTGTAGATGTTCTCTCAAAGTGTATAATGTCAGGCTTCATAAGTATTTTACCAACATATAAATTAAAATCTTTACAACTGAACCATACTCAATGTAAGCTGCTAAATTAAAATAAATATTTGCATTGAGTGTGATTTAATGTCAAAGAATTATTTTATTTGTTGCAAGTATACCACTCACACTATTCTTGAAGTGCTGACAGTAACAAGTCTTAAGTCGAGGGACTTCTAAAACCTCAGCTACAATGTACATGGAACCACAAAGTTACAAGTTACATGTACACTTAATCCATGGTGTTTTAATATATACTAGAAAGTTTTGAAGTGTGGTGTTTCAGACAGATGAAGATTAAATAACTAATGGAGAAATACAGAATTTAACTGAAAACGAAAAACATTTGTTCTCTTCTATTAAATGACAGCTCCTGTTGGATAAAAATGTATTTGCTTACATGACCAGTTACAGCCCTTGGCCGCTATTGACTCCTGTTGCGGCTGAGTATTTGATAACAGTCTAGGGTGCGAACATCTTGTATAAATCTGTACTTCTTTATGCAATTGGAACAGCTATTTAACAAAACTTATAATGACTGTTATGGACACGCCAGCATAGCTGTCCACTTCCAGGGCATGGGGAGGTGTCCTCTCTGGAACAAGTCCACCTTGTGAATGTTGTTTTTAGGTGGTTTTTCACATCCACCTACGTAAATTTCAGAGAGTTCCCATGTCCTGTGTCAGATACATGATGCGCAAAAGCTTTGTAAATTGCAATTACACTAGATGCAGACAGAAGGGAAACACGGATTCCTTCCCACTGAGGTGGGTGGTAGGAGCAGATGACAGTAGCTTTAAAATGTCTCTGGGAGTGTCAAATCCATCATAGTAATGGACTATATAAGGGTATGGTAGGTGCTCCGCAAAATTGGAGGAGAGCCGTACCAGTCCTGACCAAAAGTTGGCTGGATAAAGGTCACTGGAAAGGAAGGGAAAAAAAGGGTAACGACAATTATAAATTCCCTACATTTGAGGTAAAAAAAAAAAAAAAAAAAAAAAAAAAAAAAAAAAAAAAACATGATAGACAAAAATCACGAAGACCTTTACAACACTACCTGACTAAAAGATGAGATAAAAAAGTAAAGTTTTGTGGGCTACGTTGATAGGACACATCCTGAGACATGAAGAAAAAGTTAGTTTGGTAATGGAGGCACATACGGTGGATAAAAACAGACAGTTGTATCAAACCAGTATTTTAACTGAAGACTGTAACAATTACAGTAAATGTAAGTTCCAAGTTCAATCAGTGATCGCAGCAGATCATGAAACTTAAATCTTTGATCAAAAATATTTACCTTAATGTCAAATACAATAATGGGAAGATTTAGTAAACACATTAGAAAAATAGAATACTACTACAGATGCCAAGTGGATTTCATTTAACACACTACTACTGTGTCTACAAAAACAAAAGATGAATAAACTAGCACCATAGAAGCTGTGAAGCCCTATCTAAACCAAACTTATTTTGCTTCTGAAATACGTAACAGGAGAGCAGCATTATGGTAATTTAGCCAACAGCCCACACTGGAAATGTATATCAAATGCAAACAGTGATGCCAAGGCCAAGTAACTCTTGAATCTCTTTTCCCGAGGGACTTTCACATGCACAATGGCAACAATACTGGTATTTGGTGCACAGTTAAGATGTTTATAAACAAGGAATACCGCTGTAAAATTAGGGAGATTGTGGTACACTGGGATGTTCCCTACCACTGTAAACGTAGTCACCCCACAATTTATTAATCCTCAAGAAATTTAATTTGGATCCACATTTGATGATGATGATGATGATGATGTTTGGTTTGTGCGGCACTCAACTGTGCTGTTATCAGTGCCCATACAAAGTCCCAATCTTTACACATTCCAATCTCACTACATTCACAAATGATGATGAAATGATGAGGACAACACAAACACCCACTGGATCCACAACTCAGAATCACTCTTTATGTACCCATATTATTATGAATCAATCTGCACTGGCAATCAACTAACCCAAACACTTTTGCCATCAGACACATTATAATATCTGAAACACCTTCTCAATTATATGCAATCAATCCACAGAACCATTTCCAAAGACACTGCACACACAACTAAGTGTGACCACACTCATGATGGGCGAAAGAGAAAGAGCCTGCTCGTGTCACATAAAAGAGAGATAGAGACACACACATAGAGAGAGAGAGGGAGGGAGAGAGAGAGAGAGAGAGAGAGAGAGAGAGAGAGAGAGAGAGGAATGAAATGATGGCTGGAACAAAATTGCTTACTTCTTAGCATTCAAAATTATTTCAGAGAATTAGCTGGGACTTATCAAGAATTGTGAAATATTTACAAGTGCTGCAAGAATCATGGAATATTTACAAATGCAAGAATCGTGGAATATTCACAACTGACATATTGGTTAGGCTACATTCGTTCAATGCAACTTCCTCAAAGCAGTCCCTACATATATCTTAACTGCTTAAGGCCTGTGTCCACTAGCAAGTAGCTTTCACAAGCTCTTTCTGATGTATTTACTTTAGAACAAAAACTTGTACAAGTTTACCTCAGCAAGTAACTTGGGCAAGTTAATTTCAAGAACTTGCTGGATAAACTTGCAGAACTGTTTCCAATGGAGTCATGTTGCGAGATAGGCGAGTGGAAGTTTAGAATGCCACACTTAAAAACAACTGTCGTAGCATTATTATTACTGAAGAAAAATCATGACTGAAGACAAGAAGTTAAGAAAGAAGAAATGTTTGGGTGAAGAAATGGATACAGGGGCACATGTATTAAAGTTGTGAATAAACACTACTGAATGAACTAAAATCAGAGGAATATGCTCAGATTAAAAACTTACTGAGAATGTAGTATGCAAGTTTCTAATATATCTTGTCTATTCTATGACCAAATATTTGAAAACAAGATACAAAAGTGCAGCAAGCTATATCACCAAGAGATTGCCTTTACTTACTCTTCAATTTTTACAAACAGTATTTACTAGTTTTAGTATGGATGTAAATTCTTATATATTTAAGTTAACATTAAAAATTCAGCTAAAATTGATAGACATCTGCATTAAAATTCTACACCCCTTTTTCTGATGAAACAAAGTGAAATTCATTTGTAAATTCATTTCACACTTCCCTGGCTGATGGTGACTAATTATACAGGGTGTTCAGAAATTCCCATTACCAACTTCCAGGACTTGTAGCGAGGAGTGAGTGCATAATGTTTTGAATATGAACCCATGTCTGGAAACGTCATTCAATGACACTAAAGAGCATCAAAGATATAGGGGCCTGCACCTGTAAATGTGCATATATACAGGGTGATGATGATGTTACAAACTTTGAAGAATCATGGAAAAGCATAAGTGTACAAAAGCTGTACACTAAAATTGTTCTGATACCTCTGACAGTGGAATACAGGTAGCAGGACTGTTGTTGCTAGAATTGTTGGGTAGGAAACTTTCACAGGTGGTAGTATGGACCAAAATAAGAAAAAATGTCTAGTTAACATGGGCTCCAAATTGCATACCTTAATGGATATGAGCACTTGTTTAATAGAGGAGATGAGTTTCACACTAGCGAAGATGAGCAAGTGCTCATAGCTCCTCAGATAAGCATTTAGGAGCCCACCTTTACTAGACTTTTTTATTATTTTGGTCCATACTAGCACCTCTGAAAGCTGCATACCCCATATTCTTAGCAACAACAATACCGGTACATGTGTAGCTTTGACCCTGTGTAGCATTGTTGGACGGTGTTTCCATACATGGGTTCCTGTTCAAAATATTGTATACTCACTCTCCTCTACAAGTCCTAGAAATTTGTAAATACCCTGTATATGTTTAGTGGTTCTAATGGTACATTTGAAGACGAGCACGGAAAAATGGGCTAGCCCTCAAATATAAAAGCTTAGAGATAAGTGTTACCATCTATTGCTGGGTACAGAAACTATCAGAACTGACATTGGTCTCAACCCTAAATATCACAGTGGGATATTTATGGGTGAGACCAATGTCAGTTTTGATAGTTCCCTTACCCAGCAACAGATGGCAACACTTATCTCTTAAGTTCTGTACATGTGAGGGTTAGCCCATTTTTCCATGAATGTCTTCATTTGTTTCTTGCCTATCTATCTTTGTGCCATTCTCCTTTTTGACACTGACATTTCTGTACCACTTTTTAACGCACAAAACTTCTGCAAGTTTGAAAAAAGTTTGTAGCAACTGGCAAGTTCAGCAAGTACTTCTTGCAGCAAGTGTGTATGATATTGTTTCCAATAATTTGTCGAATCTACTTAAGAAAGTTCAGGAAACTTGTGGAACTCATCTTGCTGGGTGTGTGTTCACATCAAAGAACTTGGAGAAGTAGCTTCTGCAAGCAACTTGCTAAAACTTCCTTGTTAGTGCATACATGCCTTTATATCAATGTGAAAATTTATAATCTATAAGCATCACACACTTATAATTCTAAATATCATCTATGGAATACTTCACACTCCATGACTGCATGGGCTCTATCAAAATATCATGAACTGCCGACCTCCATCTCTGCTCAGTTGCATATACCAAACATACTACTGATACTGGAATTTCTCTAGCAACAACTTTTAAATTATTACAAGAGGTAGACAACATTAGCATCAACTCAACAGCTCGATCTCACTAGGATAACTGCTGCAGAATAGGTCGTGCTGTCATAATACCCAATGGCTGACTACTAAAAAGCAGAGTAGCAATACTGCCTAGCAGATCCCAGGTAGTAATGTTTACTTTAAAATCTGTACAACTGCTTACAGTGAGAATGAGGTTGGTAGACTCATGCCTGACATGAAATGCTCAGTTCAGTCACTGTCTTCAGAGGCTAGCATAAACAATAAACATTTCACATGTGCTAGCTTGTGCTTGGTGGACTTTCATATTGCCTTCTATCTCCTCTACTATACTCTGATTAAAATAAATTTGCAACTGAAGTTTGATTGTGCCAAGTGATGGGGGCCAGCCAGAAGTCAATTTCAATTCTTTCTTGAGCACCACACGCAGACAATGCTGCCTGTTCGGTAGGTGCATGCAGAGCCCTGTCAAGTGTGGCTAGCTGTAGAATGCCAACATGCCCATTACTGCTGCCATTGAAATCTATCAACCCCAAAGTTATTTTAAATTTTCATGTTTTCTACAGAAATGGTGTGTAAATAACCTCTTTGTCTGTGATAAGATTTCCAGGAGTAGCAATGAAAGAACAATAAAACTAGATAAAAGGGTAATTAAAAGTGTAGAACCACCACAAGTCACATGTAACTTTTTATTATTATACATGTTTCACTTTACCAAAGCAACCATCTTCAGAAATTATGTAACCAAGGACTACATGTTACAATATGGTGGCTCTATAATTTTAATTTCTAACTGTCACTTTTTCCAATGCCTGCATTCACTAAAAGGTAATTATTTTTTTCCCCTTCTCCCTACTGTCCTTTAGTACAGAATACCTACTGCAGCAAGACAATTTAGAAGGACTGGAAAATATAGCATGGAATGTAACAATATTACGAAACGGAAAGTCGCTACTCACCATATAGCAGAGATGCTGAGTCACCGACAGGCAGCAACTTTTCTTTTATTAGTATTGTTAGATATACTGGATTTAGTCATGTGTTCACTAGTAACCAAAACAGAAATCTACATCAACAAAGAGGGTCCTACTAGATGCTTAGAAATACCTGACAATTGCTGACTCTCAAGTTTTACATATGTACATATTTACATTTTTTGTGTGTCAAGTGACTTGTGAGGCATACTGCTTTGAACTGGAATGCTGTCCATTAGCACTAATATCATTTTATGTTGTGCTGAGAGAGAATAAAAATTTATTATACCTCACGTTCCAGGTACTCAAGATTGGACTTCTTATCAAGGGCAACATGAGGCATCTCTTTGTAGAAATTCCTGATTTCCAAGCAACATAGTTGTACAGCAACATCGTAGTCTAGAGATGGATGATCAGCAGTCAAATAGTCCAGGCGAACCTGAAATTATATTAAAAAGATGTAAGTAACAATGACAGTTCTAACTTTGCATATTAAGCAAAATAAGAGAAGGCTGTATATTTATTGGATGGACATGTAAATTGATAATGCAGGTAGTAGAAAACTATTTTCAAAGTCACAATTCTTTCAGCATATGAGAGTTCTTGCAAAAGGAGGAGGAGGCCAGAGACAAAAATATTACTCAACAACAGTTGTGACATACCAGGTCAAAAAAACATGTTATATAAATGGTATGAAAAATAGAAATCTGAAACTGAGTTAACTGCCACACCTATAAGTATCATAAATTTAAGTGTAATAAGATTCCATCATCGGGATGTTTGAAAGGTTACAGAATAAGGTAAGGATTAAGCAATAAAACATCTGGCAAACAAGAGTGCCCAGTATATCTAATTTCAAAAGTTCTTTAACTGACATATGATAAAAAAACTAGCAAACACTGCTGATGTCTGGCATAAAGGACAACCACTTTCAGCTACTGATGCAGAGTTTGTTGCAAAACTGCATCTTCTTAGTTAACTATAAGATCTGCAAAGAACTGTTTGGCACTTTCACTTAGTTAAGGCAAGATACTGATCCTGTTGTGCAGCAGTTGTTCTTTGACAACATCCTTGCACTCAGTCAACACCACTGAGATCAGTCCATGCCTCGTGCACTTCAATACCTTCCAGGATTCTACCTTGCAAAAAGAGTATTCAAATAAGATTTAGTAGATTCATACACTATACTGAAAAGCTGCACTCTATTCACAACAAAAGTGCAAGCAGTACAACTTCAAAACTGCCTCCTGCTGCCTTTCTTCATTAGTGAACTACAGGTCTCTAGAAAAAAGATGCTAGTTTGTGTATATCAGAACAATGTGCCTACTGCTGGAGGTCTTGTAGTAATTTGGGACAGTGGAATGCATCACGGATAAGTCTTTAAAAATCAGTTTTTGATAAAGTAAAGCTGTATTTGAATACATATAATAGTTCACTACCTGATCATAATAAAATGCAAAGGTAACACGATCCTTCTCGTACAACTCATTCAGATTGTCCGGAAGGTAGCGCACCCGCAGCTCATACCGCCATTCTGAATGTGGGTGCTGGTACTCATACTTTTCTTGAACCTAAAAATTGAAAATTAACATTACGTACATGCACATTTGATGAGCATTAAAAAACAATGTTAGGTTATACAGTGAACAAATACATATGCAGTGAATTAAACACAAAATATTGTTACAGAAAACAGAGAAATCTAGCACAGGAATACCGAGTAAGAATTACATTCATTATTTCATTTGCATCATATCAGTACTACAAAAATTAAGTATGGTCATAAAGGTGAAGCAAGTTTTCTCACTTGGTACATTGTGGTGTCCTGGTGTAACCAGAACACCTCCCCTGATGGTGGGTGGACAAGACGCATGGCATACATGCTCTGGCATGCTCTTTCACCACTAGCAAGCCGGCTGGTAACCAGGGATATGATGCCCTGAAATCACAAAACAATAACCTTTCATTTCCGATGCTTTCAAAGAAGTGACACACTAGTTTTTTCAGAGATTTTCTTTAGATCATTTGTTGTGCATTCTACAAGTACATGCTTCCTGTCACCACTTCTAACAGTACATTACTATTTTTTTCAGACACTGCATTTATGACATTCTTTCATGTCATCTGAGAGTTGAATCCTTTTGCATTCCTGTGTTTCTCTTTACTTCTATATGTAATTTAAGAAATATTTTGTGTAGATTGTGCTGAGCAGAAAGTGCATCCTGTGACAGACGCAATTACATTTACATTTATTTTGACAATCGATCTCAATCACATACTGACTATTCTCAGACCAACTGTACCAAAGAACAACAATTATGCATTGAGGTGACAAAAGTTACTAGATAGTGATGTACACATATACGGATGGCAGTAGTATTGTCTACACAAGGTATGAAAGGGCAGTGTATTGGCAGAGCTGGAATTTGTACCCAAGCAATTCATTTGAAAAGGATTCTGGTGGGATTATAGCCACGTGACAGGTATTAAGAGGCTTTCAATGCAGAATGGTAGTTGGAGCTATCGCATGGGATATTCCATTTTGGAAACCGTTGGGGAATGAAACAGTGCAAGATCCACAGTGTCAACTGTGTGCTGAGAATACAAAATTTCATGTATTACCTCTCACCATGGACAATGCAGTTGCTAACAGCTTTCACTTAACAACTGAGAGCAGTGGCATTTACATAGTGTTGTCAGTGCTAACAGACAAGTGACACTGTCTGAAATTACTGCAGAAATCAATGTAGGGCATACTATGAATGTATCCATTAGGACAGTGCAGTGCGGTGATATTTGGCGTTTAAGGGCAATGGCAGCAGATGACCGACATGAGTGTCTTTTCTGCCAAAAGCAAATCATCAGCTGCACTGCCTCTCCTGCACTCATACCCAAATCAGTTGGGCTCTAGGAAAAAAAAAAAAAAAAAGTTCAGATGAGTACAGATTTCAGTTGATAAGAGCTGATGATAGGGTTTGAGTATGGTACAGACACAAGACAAGTTGTCAACAAGGCTCTGTGTAAGCTTGTGGTTGCTCCACAATGGGGTGTGCTGTATTTACATGGAATGAGCTGGCCCAAGTGAACTGATCATTGACTGGAAATGGTTATGTTCAGCTACTTGGAGATCATCTGCTGTTATTCATGTAGTTCATGTTCCCAAACAATGATAGAATTTTTATGGACAACAATGCGTCATGTCACTGGGCCACAATTGTTCACCATTAGTTTGAAGAACATTGTGGACAATTCACGCGAATAATTTGGTCACATAAATCATCCGACATTAATCCCATCGAAGATTTGCTGGACCTCATTGAGAGGTCAGTTTGTACACAAAATCCCACACTGGCAACACTTGCGCAACTATGGACGACTATAGAGGCAGCATGGCTCAATATTTCTGCAGGGGACTTCCAACGACTTGAGTCCATACCATGCCAAGTGTTTGTTGCTGCACAAGTTGGGCAAATGGAGGTCTGGCACAACATTAGTAGGTATCCCACGACTTTTGTCACCTCAGTGTATGTAAGATACATAGACAAAAATGAAGCAGTTAAATATTTTGATTGAACAGTCACTGAAATTGTGGAATGCACACTTAAATATATCTTCTGTACATCTACATATAAACCTATCTACATACTCTGCAAACAATGATATGTTGCGTGGTGGATACTACCTTGTACCAAAACTAGTCATTCCCTTTCCAGTTCCATTTGCGAATATAGTGGGGTAAAAACAATTATCTATACGTCTCTGCACGAGCCCCAGTTTCTCTTGTCTTTACAGACCTTACTTTTGGCAGTTGAGAAATCGTTCTGCAGTCAGCCGCAGATGCGAGTTCTCTAAATTTTCTCAACAGTGTTTTGCGAAAAGACCGTCATCTTCCCTCCAGGGATTCCCATTTGAGTTCATGGAGCTTTTCTATATTACTTGCATGTTGATCAAACCTAATATAGCAACACGCCTCTGGACTGCTTTGATGTCTTTCTTTAATCTGATCTGTTGGGGATCCCAAACACTAAAGCAGTATTCACTATTGAAGCTGCACTTTCCTAGTATTCTCCCAACAAACCAAAGTCGACTATCGCTTTCCTGTTACCGACATCTTTCTGTTTCATATCACTTTGCAACGTTATGCCAAGACATTTTATCGACGTGACTGCATCATGCAGCACAGCACTAATACTGTATTCGAACATTACAGGAGTGTTTTTCCTACTCTTCTGCACTTACATCTTTCTACATGGAGCAGGCAATCATTCATCACACCAAACAGAAATTCTACGTCATGCTGTATCGTCCTACAGTCAGTAAATGACGACACCTTCCAGTACATTGCAGTGTCATCAGCAAACAGTCGCAGATAGCTTCCCAACCTATGCATCAGATCGTTTATGTATAGAATGAGGACAAGAGTGGTATTACAACAGTGAACTTCCCTGGGCCAAAAATATCATTATGACGACGATCTTCGTTTATATCTACATTATTACTCTGCAATTCACATATATGTGCTTGGCACCTGTTTCGTGGAACCTTTTTCATACTGTATCTCTATTTCCACTCTCGAATAGCAAGAAGGAAAAATGAACACCTAAAATTTTCTGTGCGAGCTCGGATTTACCTTATTTTGTCACGATGGTCATTTCTCGCTACGTACACCAGAGTCTACAAACAATTTTCGTTTTGCGACGAGAAAGTTAGTGATTGAAATTTCGTGAGAAGAACGCCGCAATAAAAAATGTCCTTGTTTTGATGATTGCCACCCTAACTCGCTTATCATATCCGTGACACACACTCTCCCATTTCGCGATAATACAAGTAGCGTTTCTTTGGACTTTTTCGATGTACTCTGGCAATGTTATATGGTAAGGATCCTACATCGCACAACGATTCTCCAGAAGAGAACGGACAAGCATAGTGTAGGTAGTTTTTTCAGTAGATTAGTTGCATCTTCAAAGTGTTCTGTCATTAAATGCAGTCTTAGTTCGACGTCCGCACAATATTTTCTATGTGATGATTCCAATCTAAGTTGTTCGTAATAGTAATGCCTAGCAATTTAGTTGAATTGACAAGGTGTAAATTTGTATTATTTACCCTGTAGTCGAAATTTAATGATTTTTTTTTTTTAGTACTCATGTGGAGGACGTCCAACTTTTTGCTGTTCTGAGTCAACTGCCACTTTTCACACTATGCAGCTATCTTGCGTAAATCACTTTGTAATTCGTATTGATCTTGACAAGTTTACAATATGTTAAACGACAGCATCACCTGTAAACAATCTTCGATGTCTGCTCTGGTGTCTGCTAAATCGTTTTTATATACAGGATGATTCAAGCAAATATGTTAATATGTTATTCTACAATGGTTCATGGTGTGGATTCCTGTAGTCATGTCCTAGTTCATGAACCACGGGCAACGTATGAGTGGCCAAGTAAGTGGTCCCGACAGTCGGGATACCAGTTACTTTGGAATAAGGCTAGGCATCTCGGACATATTCTGAGTCGTGGTCACCGTTGTGCTCATACGGCAAAGACTACCAAATCCACCGGTTAGTCCTTCAACCGTTAGGGGTAAAACTCAATGGGACTCAGGGCAAGTAAGGCTAGCAACCTACTTCCCTGGTACTTTAAATATGATGCTGGCAACAATCAGAGCAAAATGCCTCGGACCTTTGGAGGTGACGGAGTCCCACCTCTAACTGACAAACCAGGGACTCCTAAGATACGACTTGGCAAACAAATGGTAATGAGATGGGGAGCTATTAATATCAATGGGGGCTACTCTGGGAAGAAAGTAGAGCTGGCAGAGGCTGCAAGTAAGATGGGGCTGGACGTTTTAGCTGTTAGTGACATTCGGGTAAGGGGTGATAAAGAAGAGGAAGTGGGAGAATACAAGGTCTACCTGTCA